>NC_086383.1:49418697-52254947 GCF_036588685.1 Mytilus trossulus
TTTCCACAATAAATTAATCAACACGCCTCTGTGTCCTATAGGTACAGTGCATAGTGCCATTTGTCATCCATTCATATGATTATTCAGATTGAGTTATTTTTGGAGAAAAACGAGAAAAAAGGCATCCGGATATTGTCCCGTCATTGGACAAAATTTTAAGTAAGATTAGACTACCGGTTTACGTTTTTCTGTATACTTTGAAGCTTGAACATACATATACAAAGAATAAAGTGTATTTTCATTCTATCTGCTATCATTTTCAAGTTTACTATCCACGGCAGTCACAGAGTTTATTAAATAGAGAGGGTCTGTATACTATATCAATGACCACTATGGATCGATTAGTAAACTTAGAATTAAAAGTAAATACACTATATTTATATAGTAATGAATGTTCATAATATACAGATAAGCGCTAAAAATATTCATGTGAACTTTTGATACCTTTTCTGAAATTCTCCAGTCATTAAATTTTTTACAAAATTCATTGATTACAAAAAAAAAAGAAGATGTGGTATGATTGCCACGTTGAGACAACTCTCTACAAGAGACAAATATGACACATATATCAACAACTATAGGTTACCGTACGACCTTCAACAACGAGCAAAGCCCATACCGCATAATCAGCTTTAAAAGGCCCCGAACTGACAATGTAAAACAATTCAAACCAGAAAACTAGCGGCCTTATTTATGTACAAAAAATGAACGAAAAACAAATATGTAACACATAAACAAACAACAAACACTAAATTACAGGCTCCTTACTTGAATGTTTATAACATACTAAATGTATGTTCATATCGAAATTGATAGAAAACCAAAAAATTGGAATAATGGAAATAAAGGAGGATAAAAAAAAAAGCATTTTCCTGTCCCCAATTACCTATGACTTATGATACTTTTGCTGAATTTCTCCAGTCATTCAATATTTTACAAAATTCTTCCAACAACACTTTACATACTTTAAACTACGCTCTGAATTCTGCGATTTCGCGGGTGTGTTCTAGTTTCATTAATACGATCTGAGGAGTTATTGCTGTGAAATAAAGATTCAAGATCTTAAATATATAGGGCCAATTTTCTTAATTAAACACAATACAGATACTAACATTAACAAATACAATTGAGAATGGAATTGGAGAATGTGTCAAAGAGTCAACAATCCGACCATATAACAGACAACAGCAGAAGGTCACCAACGGGTCTTCAATGCAGCGAGAAATTCCCGCACCCGGAGGTGTCCTTCAGCTGGCCCCTAAATAAATATATATACTATATAGTTCAGTGATAATGAACGCCATACTAAACTCCAAATTATACACAAGAAACTTAAGTTAAGAATAATAATACAAGACTAATACAAAACATTAATCCGAGAGGGACCTACAAATTTTTTTAACATTTCATCCCCTTACTTAATATTACATGCATATAATATCAAGAAATAAATTAGGAAAGTGTATCAAATTAAAAACCTAGCTATACACTGTTCACACTAGGGACTATATTCGTTATGTGATGATAAAGTAAACATGTGAATAAAATGCGATGAGGTGAAGACATTCATTAATCAGCTATCCAACGATTCAATAACTCAGAAGACAGACACACAACAATAAATAAAGTCTCCACCGATAAACATCATTAATATACAATTGTGCCTGAAAAGAAATAATTCTTCTCTTATATCTTACTAATATATCATATATAAAGTAAGTCGACCGTTATAAACCGAATGTTGGGTATTCTATAATGACACAATGAATAACAGTTAACGTATATTGCTTGAAAAGTTCTATATGTATAACACAATTAAATGATTATTTTCTAGTTACACCATGCACTTCTCAGCCATGTTTATACAGTGGAACCTGCAATATTGATGGTTATGGATATAATTGTGGATGCCATAATGGATTTTCAGGATCGGTTTGTGAAGGTACTCATATTCATATGCATTCTATGTAATATTTTTAAAAACGTTCACAAAAACGTTCTATAAATGAAAATAAAGGTAATGATATGACTGCATTGTCATATTTTATTGGTTCTTCTTTCCTGCTGTTTCTTGAAGGTTTCATGATATTTTTATGATATTTAGTATCACAAATCACTATTATGTCCAATAGCGAATTTTAATTTAACCGCACTTTTTACATTATTATAATTACATTAGATGAATGTTTCACTATCATACGTTATTATGATTGGCTTACTGTAAATCACGTGTTATTCCCAAAGCAATTGCATTACTCAATAAAACCTTTCATTCATGATAACAAGAGGTCCGACAATAAAGTGCACTTAAGGTGAATTAAATAAAAAAAAAATATAAAATTCGTGTTTTGATGATCCTAGCTAAAAAATGTTATTATAAGTATTGAATGCTTTTTTTTTGGGTAACTTCATAGGGTTGTAAGGGCGTTGACCGTGTGCACATTTTAAGAATGATACAAAATGTATTTCGGGCAACGCTTTTACACCCCAATGAAGTTACAAAAAGAAGCATTCAACTCTTAAAATAATGAAACACATAAAAACTTAAGGATTTTCGATCTGTTTTGGTTTTTGGTCTAAAAGGGATATCAAACAGAGCCTTTTGTACACACTGTTATTTCCAAAAGAGAATTTAAAACTAACCAAATATTTTACATTTTTATGATGACACACATAAAAACTTATAAAATGCAAATTCGTTTACGTTTTTTATTGATGTTTGTCTGAAAGGTTGCACACAGAGCCTTTACTATGTAAAATTTATAATTTAAAAAAAAAAGAAAACAACGGCCAAATATTTTAACAAAATAGAAAAAAGGCATAATAGCTACAAACGAAGACCATGTTTGTATACACCTGTGTTTGTTCTTTTTTTTTTAGTGACACCATGTGACGTAAATCCATGTACACATAACGGTACATGTTCACTGTCTGGAGTCTCGTATATCTGTTCCTGTATAGATGGTTACTCTGGTAAACACTGTCAAGGTAAGTTATGCCCCTTACCTGGATCACTCCTTTATCTGTTTTGCTCTGACGATATTAAGGGGAACTCAGAATCCCGTATGTTGCAAGGGAGAATACAAGCCTCTCCATGTTTCTGAACGGGTTCCCTGTTCTTTATCTTTTTAACTCTGAAGGCAATATTGAGTCAGATACCCGTATGTTGTAAGGGAGAAATCAAACCTAAATAGACATGTTTCGTTGAATATTTTCTTGTTTATAAAAATAGTTTCCAAGTAGAATGTCAATGCTGTCAGTAAGACTGAGAAGTCAACCGTTAACAAACTTTTTATCTTAGCTATCTTAGCAATTTTAAATAGATTTTATCTATATTGAGAGTAGCTATTTCGGGAAAGAACATGGCCTTGTAATTTTTGACTCGCCATGCATTTCGTCTTTAGCGTAGAGTTTATTTAACACTTTATGGAACTGTTGCATACAATATTCTTTAAGTTTGGTATGCATATTAACAATATTCCATTCACGCTGTTGTTATTTGCGGCTAAATGAGAATTTTATTAAATTACTTATACATTAACTTGATGATTAGTCCAAATAATTATGACATCTTGAAAGGTTATTATAAAACATTTTTTTGACGCCTTTGGCGTCAAAGCAAAAATTTAAAATAGCCTTCTAAGACGTCTTAATTAGTTGGACTACTTGATGATATGCAAAACGTCAAATTAAAATAAACGTAAAAACTGTTTCGTGTTGTACATGCTCGAAAAAATCACCAGAAAAGATTTAATTTGATTCCGAAATTGCCCCGATTTTTAACTTGATTTTGATTTATTTTGTTGCTTACTTGACCGAGTACCAGAATCTCTTAACACTGATTATATCGAAACAATATATACTGTGGAGTCAAAATAAAATTAATAATGGAAACGGGGAGTTTGTCAAAGAGACAACAACATTAACAACCCGACCAACTCAAACACTATCGGTAATATAAAAAAAGGCCTATTGATTGTTTCTTTCGAATTGTTAATGCTACATATATGTTGGTTTTTTTTTAATTTCGATATTCAAATGTTTTCAACTTAGAATAAGAAAATGTCATCCATTCACGTATTATTGTTTGCATTTTTCATATTATTATAACAGTGACTCCATGTACCGGTCCTCCATGCCTAAATTCGGGAACTTGTACCATTAATGGAGCTGACTATTTGTGTGCGTGCCCCTTTGGAATATCAGGAACAAATTGTGAAGTTACTCCTTGTAGTGGCAGCCCTTGTTTACATGGTGGTTCGTGCAATATAAACGGTGCTGCTTACACTTGCTCATGCGCAGATGGGTATTCTGGCGCAAACTGTGAAGGTATGTGAACATTGGTATTCACTTATTTCTTTAAATCACGTGATTTATTACTGTATTGTATATTAAGCTTGGCCTTCGTAAAATGTAGAGTTTACTGTCGCAAATTGAGGTTACTTAGCGACGTATAGAAGTGCTATGTGAACGGATATTTGCAACAGTAAAATGAAGTTTTACGAGTTCCAAGCTTAAAATGCAATACAGTTATCTCCATTCTAATGCCACATATTTAGAATAATATTTTAACTTCAATAAGTCTACCTCAGGCATAGATTACCTTAGCTGTGTTTGGCAAAACTTTTAGGAATTTGGTCCTCAATGCTCTTCAACTTCGTACTTTATTTTGCCTTTTTAACTTTTTTGGATTCGAGCGTCCCTGAAAAAAAATTATTATTACAAATGAATCGCATTAAAATGATTTATACTCCGTTGAATATTTCGATTTTAATATGATGATTTCCAATTTTTAGTTAAATTATATAATTCCATTAATCTATTTTTTTTGTTTCTTCTCTTTCTCTCTTTATTAACTTAATCATACTGCCAGTATTCTATTTTATTTGCACAAGAGATTCAACTTGCTGACAATCATGAATAATAGTAGGATGTGTCTGACTGCCTCTAATTTTAACTCGTGTTACAATTCGATATGAATCATGTTCAAGAAACAAACAGGTACATAGAAACCATCTATCTCTGTCTTGATATTTTAACTGATTGTTTTTGCAGTAACGCCATGCACTGTCAATCCATGTTTTAACAGTGGTGTTTGTTCAATATCCGGTTCAAGCTACCAATGCTCATGTGTGAATGGTTATTTGGGAGTGAACTGCGCAGGTTTGTATCTTTAAATATGTATTATTTTGCAAAATGCTTAATTGTGCTTGATTCTGCATGGTTAAAATTAAAACATAATATTTCATTTAAAAAAATTCGTTTAATTTGGATAATTTTAAAAATGACGATTACGATTTTATGTTAATGGTATGCTGTTGCAGTCGTTCGTTTGATCAGAGACATGATTATAATTTGATAAAGTATAAAGGTCTAAATATCATTAGGCCGGCTGAGATTTTATAGGACACGTTCCTGTTTGAGGATTATGTTTTTAAAATAAATACATGTCAAAGGAGAGTATTTTTGAACCCAAATTACCGATTGGCCGAATCCTCTTTACATTTAAACATAATGGCATACACCAAAAACTGATTGAAGTATAACTTTGACCGATTTGACACCTTTTATTATTACGATTTATGTCCTTTATTGATTTTGAAATATTTTTTTATTAAGTAAACTCATTTATCAATAAAAAGCAGGTGTAATCTAAAGATATACAAAAACTAATGACCACGTATGACGTTACTAACTTACAAATGAATGTTATTGAAGAATCGAAAAAAAATGCTCCAAGTTTGAGTGGTATTAATGAACGATTTTAGAATAGTCTTATTATAGTATTTTGATTTCCAGATCCCCCATGCAGTAATGATCCATGCTTAAATGGTGGTAGTTGTTCTATTACTGCAACTGGATACAAATGCGTATGCTCAAACGGGTTTTCTGGAACAGATTGTGAAGGTAATTTCTTTGAATAGCTTTATTAATGCATTAAATACAGTTCATACTTGAAAGTATCCGTTGATGAGTTCACCTATCATTTATAACATGTTTAAATTTTGACCACAAGATGCACGTTTCGTCTACCAATTCATAAGCGATATGTACAATTCAAGAAATACTTTATTGAGTTATAAATAACTTTGTGGTACCACCTAATTAGCAGAGAGTATAAATATAATAAAATTATATTATTGTGGACAGACATAATTATGATTGTATGTTTATGCATAGCCAGTATTTGATGTTTTGGTTACAGTCCTATAATTTTAATTTAGACAAATTTAAATTTTATCTTTTCTTATATATCTACCAAAGACTTTTATGTGACGCTCAGAAATTTACCCAAACGAACTTACTTTAACTAAATCTAACATAAACAGCAGCAGTTGTCCTTTTCTAGATTTAGAGATTTCAATTTCAAACGGGAAACTTCACACTAAAATTTACGACAAAAGAGACGATTTTTCATTTCCTTTTGTTAATTTTCCTTTTTTAGACGGCGATGTGCCTTTGGCTCCATCATACGGTGTTTATATATCGCAACTCGTTCGGTTTGCCCGTGTGTGTTCTGATGTCATAGATTTTAACGAACGTACAAATGTAATCAATGCATCACTGGTAAATTGTTGTGTCAGGGATTTCGATACCATAAATTACTTAAAACTTTTACTAAATTCTTTCATAGATACAAAGATTTGATTAGTAAATTTGGCTATACCTGTAGAAAGCTTATTAAAAATGGTATTTCTCATCCTAAATTTTATGGTAATATTGTACTTAAAGCGAGGAAATCACTATGTGATCCTTGTAAACTCATCGAACCTTTAAACAAACTTATAAGTAAGGGTTATCGTACCAATATTGTAATTAGATCTCTGAATATAGTTCACATTGGCACTAATATTGATTTTGTCATTAGCAAATTAAAACATAACTAAATTTCATTATCTTTTGAGGCGAGATGTATAGGGGACACAGCCACGTTAACTTTTATTTCTATAGAAGTCGCTCTTCACCATACTACTACCTGTCGATACATTTATTTTTGGCATTGCACAAGTCATGTCTTCTTTGACTATTAATGACGTTAAAATACTAAATCCCTGTGATGTGTTTTAGTCGATTTTAGTCTCTGATGCATGATTTTTTACTATTAATTGGTTTTGGCTTTTAACTAGCTGTAAGTAACCTGTTGATACTGTTTATAATGCTTTTTTGTCATTTTTTATTTATATGGATCTTGGCTGTATACCAGCTTTGATTATTTGTAATATCTTCAATTTTTCACTTATTCTTACAACATTTGTATAAACTTCAAGATTATAAAAAAACGGGTTTTTTTCTAAAGTGAACATTGATTGGTTATATATTTCTCAGTGTGTTTGAATTTGTTTGTTAGCCTTTTGGTCATGAATGTTTGTCTCTAATATTTAATTAACTGTGCATTTGTATTCAGATATCGCAGATCAAATTTATTCGTTCATTGTGTAATCATACGTTTTCTGATTGAGTTAAGTCTGCCAATTGATATTTTATCGTATGTTTTTATATGTTGTGATGTTATGCTATTGTTTCAGAAAAAGGGAGAAGGTTTGGGCCCATTAAAACGTTTAATCCCGCTGCAAATGTTTGCACCTGTCCTAAGTCAGGAATCTGATGTACAGTAGTTGTCGTTTGTTTATGTAATATATACGTGTTTCTCGTTTCTCGTTTTGTTTATATAGATTAGACCGTTGGTTTTCCCGTTTGAATGGTTTTACACTAGTAATTTTGGGGCCCTTTATAGCTTGTTGTTCCGTGTTGAAGGCCGTACTTTAACCTATAATGGTTTAATTTTTAAATTGTTATTTGGATGGAGAGTTGTCTCATTGGCACTCACACCACATCTTCCTATATCTATCAACCAGTTGATATGATATGCCAGAAAATTTATTTGTTACTGGTAACACGAAAGATGCCATCTGTAGAACAGGAATGAATTGGATTTCATTCTTTTAAAGGTTATTTCCCTTGACAAATTTAAAAAAGATGTGGGTTATTGTAAATGACACTAAGAGTCTAAGATAACCAATGATGTGATCATCTACAGGCAGCATTAAGATCTTTAAGGAATGACTGTATTATTTTTTATGTTATTTCGAATAGACAGAAAAAATATTACAGTAATTTCTTATAATTTAATTCTAAATTCCATTTTAAACCGTAGAAAGCCATGGAAAAACGTTAATGACGTCACGGTCACATGACTAAATTATGTTTATGGGCTCATAACAAAATAACGTCAGCCAATCAGAAGACGCGTTACATCCAAAATTAAATTATTCCGCAAATAGCAAGATAAATCGATACTATAAATTACATCCCAACAAGAAACTAAATGTGCAGAAAACAGAAAACCAGCATTCCAAGTTAAGCTATAAAGTAGCATCAATAAACACAAAGCAATTATGTCCGACAGTTTAAGTTTCCTGTCAAGTGTTTTGTGGACGTCAGTTTGTATTCATGAGGTTTTACTTTTGAATGTATTTATTAGACTGATTGTTTCAAATTGTACCCTTTTTACAGTGTTTTCCTTTTGCCCATATTATAACGCAAATTGTATTCGTTATAACACCCAACAAAACAAGAATGTACTATATAGAGAAAAGGCTAGAGGAGCCGAAAAATCTCTTTCTGATCGCGATCTTTGTTTCTATAAAGTTACACACTGAATACCGATGAATAAATCAAAGGAGTAGTAATAAAATCTATACATCTTTACTTTTTATTTATTTCTTAACAGTTACACCATGCAGTGGGGATCCGTGTTTTAATGCAGGAACATGTACTATATCCGGTTCCAGCTATCAATGCACATGTTCTAATGGATATTCTGGAACCAATTGCGAAGGTATTTCAAATATCATAGTATTATTGTGCTGAAAGTTTTCTACAAATGAAAATTAGTATATCAAGTCAGGAATGTGCCAGTTGTTATCCATCGTTTGTTAATCCAGGCATAGATTACCATAGCCGTATTTGGCACAACTTTTTGGAATTTTTGATCCTCAATGCTCTCCAACTTTGTACTCGTTTGGCTTTATCAATTTTTCGATTTGAGCGTCACTGATGAGTCTTGTGTAGACGAAACGCGCGTCTGGTGTACTAAATTATAATCCTGGTACTTTTGATAACTATTGTTCTTTTTGAGCTTTTCATTTTGCCATTTGATTTTGGGTGTCCTGTTTGGAACTTTCCTCGAAGTTCGGTATTTTGTTATATTACTTTTCAAGTTAAATACCAAAAAAAAATATGGACTAAGATCAGTTCAAAAGAGATAATGTGAATTGTATTCCCCATTCAAATGATTTATTGTTTATTTTATAGTACAACGTATAAATATACCAATATGTGACTACTGTTATGCTTTCTTTATAGTAATGTCTTGCATTGTGAAAATATATCAATGAAACAACACACTGTATAAACGAATGTGAATGGAACAGGATTTATGCTCCGTTTATATAAATTTTATTTTGATTCCTCTATTTTATAGTAACACCGTGTAGTGGGGATCCGTGTATTAATTCCTGTATAAAAAAATTTGGAAATCCAAACAGCAATTGTGGTAGATGTTTAGTTTTAATACAAATTAAAGAAAAAGTTTTAATACAAATTAAAGAAAATAAACAAAAAATATCAAAAAACAAACTCACACGATGTTTTATTCAATTTCGCTCTATTCATTCCTCCTCATTCAACGTACAAAAACATGTATTTGTTTTATAATGTTTATGACGAAGATGATTGCGTAATAATACATAAAGAACCCTCATTTTAATCTACTTCACTTATTATTTTCTTAAATCAACACCTTGCAGCGATGTACATGTCGGAATGAATGAACATGAACTGGTTAAAGTTGCATTTAGATACGTTCCTCGGGATTCCAGGGAACTAACCGTGAAACTATTAACTTGGAAAATGTTAAACAAACATTTACAATGACACATTTGTACCAAAGGATTTTTAAAAACACGAAATATAATTTTAAAGGTCAATTTCTCACTTTTCATTAACAAAATTTGTTTCTCTTAAATGTGTATTTTATAAATTTAAATTCAATATAATTTTTTTATAAATGCATGTATCTTCTTCTCGTTTCTGTATAGTAACACCTTGCAGTGTGGATCCGTGTTCAAATGGTGGTACATGTAGTGTTTCCGGTTCAAATTACCAATGCACATGCGCAAACGGGTTTTCTGGAACTAACTGTGAAGGTAGACAAATTGCTTAATACATAAAAAAAAATAGTGTAGAAACATTCATGTTAAAAGTTTTAAACAAAACCCGAAAAACACACTTCTCTAATACAAAAGTACTAGATTTAATTCTTCAATTTTGTTCCGCATTTTCTTCTTGCAATGTAAGGAAATAGGTCAAGATTTAATCAATGTCTTTCTACATTTTCTTAGTTTGATGGATGAGAACGGAACATGAGTTATTATACTGTGTTTATATGTCTTGTTTTCTTATTTCTTTGTTGCAGTTACACCTTGTACTGGTGATCCATGTGTGAATGCAGGAACATGTACTATTTCCGGTTCCAGCTATCAATGCGCATGCGTAAATGGATTTTCTGGGATTAATTGCGAAGGTAATTCTGGTGATGACGTATTTGAATGTAAAAAATATAAATCTTTTGTTTTAAGTTTAGATTTAGTAAATATTTAATCATCAATTAAAATTGTTTACATGAATATAAAATCACATGATGCATTTAATCTCAGAGTATTTACGGAAGGATCTTCAAATGTTTACCCTTTTTAAAACTGTTATGGAAATACAACTTCTTAATGTATTCTTTCTTTTTTATAGTCACGCCTTGCAGTGGGGATCCGTGTTTAAATGATGGAACATGTTCTGTTTCCGGTTCCAGCTTTTATTGTACATGCATAAATGGATTTTCTGGAGCTAACTGTGAAGGTAAATAAAATCTACAATAATAAGAAAAAAAATATGTTTATATTCATTTTTCACCTTTTGCATCTTCATGTATTTGTTGCAAAGCATGCCAATATTCATATTGATGTTAAGGTCAATAAGTGTATTGTTTTGTGTACTGAGGGCAAGATTTGTAAAAGCATTATTGCTTGTTTGTGATTTCTAGATATTTATGAAGGTGTATTATATTGGTTTATTGATGATACATTCCCCATTTCCATTCTCCATTTTATTATGATGATTTATATGAATACTAAGTATTGTTTAAACTTACCCTATTCAATAAAGAGATGGGTCCAAAATATGAAGCATGTACAGTAACTGGTTTTTTTCTAAATACCAGAGAATATGTGTTATCCAGAACGTGTTTATATGACTTATTGTGAAAGCTTGTCAACCAAAAAATTTGAAAAATTATCTAAATAATGATGATGCTTATTTTCTTTCCATTGTCTTACATGTTTTTAAAACTATTAATTCTTCTATTGCTGTCTTATATAGTTACACCTTGCAGCGGAAATCCGTGTATGAATAATGGAACATGTACAGTAACTGGTTCCGGTTCTACTTATTATTGTACGTGTGCAAATGGTTTTTCTGGGACTAACTGCGAAGGTAATTTAACCAAAATAACATTTGTATAAAAAAAAATCATATTCAATGATTTTAAAAACGTCATTATTTTATGGTCCCGTCATTTTAAAACAATATATTTTTTATTTTTTAACAAAGTTTTTTAGTTTTTAACAAAGTTTTTTTTTAATTGATTTGCTTTTGAATAAAGCTATAACAATTTTAAGTTGATCAGGTGATATACATCAACCTTAATGGTATGTTTTGAAAAAATGGCATAGTTTATTTTTTTCGTAGTTCAACTTTGCAGTTTGACTTATTTAACATGCACTATTTACTGTCATATACATATATAAATATATAAATGCACATGTGATTTTTGATTGTTGGGTAATAATTGCGAAGATATAATAATCTTATCCGCTAAAAATGATAGAAAAGAGAAATGAGAAACACGTTAGTGACGCTCGAATAAAATAAAGTTAAAAAATTGCTTGGTCTAAATCATTTCATGCATAGAAGAAATAATAAAGAAAAACTGGGAAAAAATATAAAATTTTAATACACAAAACTGAAAGTCTTGCAAAAACTACATTGCGTATTTATATTACAGCTTAGTAAAGACTACAATTGTGTTATTCCATAGAAGAAGACCATCTAAGACGATAAATCATTGTTGGCAGTATGCGATCATGAATGAGTATGCCACGCAGTGCATTCAGTGACATTTTACAACTTGTGTGTAAACCTTCTGTTGGTTCATGCGTGAATAAAAGCACACATTTCAGTTCCTGAGTTGCACTCTTTAAACTTTTCTAAGGTTTTACGATTGTAATTTTTCTCTATTGAGTGTTTAAGATTATCCATGAAAACATTTATAATTATGAGTTGACCTGGAATATGTTAATTTTCCTACCTAATATACGTGTTTCGATGTAAGTTGGGACTACTATCATAGTTTCCTTCAATTTTGGCTCTGACCTTTATTATAAACCAGTCCCATACATTACTGAGTATTCTGTTTCTATTATTCCTTTTTTTATACCACGCTTATTGTGAAGCCTCAACTACAATCACGCGTTGCAGGATCACATTATTGACTTCTTCAAATTCAAATTACACCCATGCTCACTCACTCCCCATTCATAAATCGTCTACATGAGAAGTATATATTATGATTGTGACAATGTTAATGCAGTTCAAAATTTGAAAAAAATAATGGATGCATAACCAGCATGGTACATCTATTTAAAAACGAAAATGTTGCTTAGCTCCAGTGACTCAATGACAAAAATAGTATTGTCCTCACAGACAACGACCACAAATTATCAATTTGGTTAGTAACTCATATTACATTAACTGTTTGAAAAAGAAATTAATTATTATACATTTACTTTGAAATCCAGCATACCAAAGAAAATATAAAAATCAATCAAAAATCTAGTATAGGCTCTTTTAAATTTCCAATGATGATGATAGCAGGATTCTACTGATTTTCTTGACCTACCGGCATCATGAACGTTCAAATCCAAACACTTAAAAAGCCAAATATTAGATAAAATGTGTAGAAGCGGCGTTATTAAAACTTATTTTAGGTAACTTTTACCTAAGGAAGCATTTGTTTCTTAATAATGTCTAGATATATCAACGGGAAACTTGAGAAAAATAGTGTTCAAATCATGATAGTACCGAGGTACTGACTACTGAGAAGATGATATCACCGGAAATTAACAGTCAAGATGAAGAAGTATCAATCCTGTGCCATGACAAAAAAATAGCACGTCACAAATTTAAAATTTCACCTTCGATTAAGTTCAAAGTTTTAAAATTTGCATTATCGACGATTTATTGATGTGTTAATGTGTTAATGTTTTAAGTTTAAACATATTTTATTTACTTAATTATACAAAAGGGAAGAGACTCAAGTTAATCAAACTAATATAGTCTTTTGGTGATGTCTAAGAGTTTAATCTAAACTGATTACCAGTCTGCTCATTTTAGATGTATAATCAATTGATTTACCATTTCAACGTATTTTAAAGGAGTAACAGGGCGAAAGCCTTTTATGGTGTAAAATCTACATACCCTTCTGGAGCATATGAAATCTCACCCGGTTTTTTGTCGTTACCAAGTTTAAAAAGTAAAATCACAAAAATACTGAACTCAGTGGAAAATCAATTTGGAAAGTCCATAATCACATGGCAAAATCAAATAACAAAACGCATCAAAAACGAATGGACAAGAACTGTCATATTCCTGACTTGGTACAGGCATTTTCAAATGTAGAAAATGGTGGATTAAACCTGGTTCTATAGCGCTAACCCTCTCACTTTATAACAGTCTCATCAAATTCCGCTACATTTACATGATGCGTTAAATAAACAGTCACAATTAATAAAATAGTCATCATCGTATAACAATTTTAAAAGGAACAATTTAACAGGACACAAAAACATCTACTATCTACGAACACATGGATTGATTTGAGTGTCTGACGTCAGAAAAATTCTATACGTCACATAAATTTGTCGTTCAATGTGCATACAAACAATTTTAAAATTTACATAGGCAATGTACGCATACAGGGTTAAAAAATCAAAAGTATGTAAGAATAAATTACAGAAATAGACCGAGATTCAAACTAGTCCAAACGTTATACATAGAATTTTTGAGAATCCAAAAATTTTAAAAGGAACAATTTAACAGGACACAAAAACATCTACTATCTACGAACACATGGATTGATTTGAGTTTCTGACGTCAGAAAAATTCTAAACGTCACATAAATTTGTCGTTCAATGTGCATACAAACAATTTTTAAATTTACATTGGCAATTTACGCATACAGGGTTAAAAAATCAAAAGTATGTAAGAATAAATTACAGAAATAGACCGAGATTCAAACTAGTCCAAAAGTTATACATAGAATTTATGAGAATCCAAAAATTTTAAAAGGAACAATTTAACAGGACACAAAAACATCTACTATGTACGAACACATGGATTGATTTGAGTGTCTGACGTCAGAAAAATTCTATACGTCACATAAATTTGTCGTTCAATGTGCATACAAACAATTTTAATTTTACATAGGAAATGTACGCATACAGGGTTAAAAAATCAAAAGTATGTAAGAATAAATTACAGATATAGACCGAGATTCAAACTAGTCCAAAAGTTATACATAGATATTTATGATAATCCACAAATTTTAAAAGGAACAATTTAACAGGACACAAAGACATCTACTATCTACGAACACATGGATTGATTTGAGTATCTGACGTCAGAAAAATTATATACGTCACATAAATTTGTCGTTCAATGTGCATACATACAATTTTAAAATTTACATTGGCAATGTACGCATACAGGGTTAAAAAAATCAAAAGTATGTAAGAATAAATTACAGAAATAGACCGAGAATCAAACTAGTCCAAAAGTTATACATAGAATTTATGAGAATCCAAAAATTTTAAAAGGAACAATTTAACAGGACACAAAAACATCTACTATCTACGAACACATGGATTGATTTGAGTGTCTGACGTCAGAAAAATTCTAAACGTCACATAAATTTGTCGTTCAATGTGCATACAAACAATTTTAAAATTTACATTGGCAATGTACTCATACAGGGTTAAAAAATCAAAAGTATGTAAGAATAAATTACAGAAATAGACCGAGATTCAAACTTGTCCAAAAGTTATACATAGAATTTATGAGAATCCAAAAATTTTAAAAGGAACAATTTAACAGGACACAAAAACATCTACTATCTACGAACACATGGATTGATTTGAGTGTCTGACGTCAGAAAAATTCTATACGTCACATAAATTTGTCGTTCAATGTGCATACAAACAATTATAAAATTTACATAGGAAATGTACGCATACAGGGTTAAAAAATCAAAAGTATGTAAGAATAAATTACAGAAATAGACCGAGATTCAAACTAGTCCAAAAGTTATACATAGATATTTATGAGAATCCAAAAATTTTAAAAGGAACAATTTAACAGGACACAAAGACATCTACTATCTACGAACACATGGATTGATTTGAGTGTCTGACGTCAGAAAAATTATATACGTCACATAAATTTGTCGTTCAATGTGCATACAAACAATTTTAAAATTTACATTGGCAATGTACGCATACAGGGTTAAAAAATCAAAAGTATGTAAGAATAAATTACAGAAATAGACCGAGATTTAAACTAGTCCAAAAGTTATACATAGAAATTATGAGAATCCAAAAAATTTTAAAAAAGGAACAATTTAACAGGACACAAAAACATCTACTGTGTACGAACACATGGATTGATTTGAGTGTCTGACGTCAGAAAAATTATATACGTCACATAAATTTGTCGGTCAATGTGCATACAAACAATTTTAAATTTACATAGGAAATGTACGCATACAGGGTTAAAAAATCAAAAGTATGTAAGAATAAATTACAGAAATAGACCGAGATTCAAACTAGTCCAAAAGTTATACATAGATATTTATGAGAATCAAAAAATTTTAAAAGGAACAATTTAACAGGACACAATGACATCTACTATCTACGAACACATGGATTGATTTGAGTGTCTGACGTCAGAAAAATTCTATACGTCACATAAATTTGTCGTTCAATGTGCATACAAACAATTTTAAAATTTACATAGGAAATGTACGCATACAGGGTTAAAAAATCAAAAGTATGTAAGAATAAATTACAGAAATAGACCGAGATTCAAACTAGTCCAAAAGTTATACATAGATATTTATGAGAATCCAAAAATTTTAAAAGGAACAATTTAACAGGACACAAAAACATCTACTATCTACGAACACATGGATTGATTTGAGTGTCTGACGTCAGAAAAATTCTATACGTCACATAAATTTGTCGTTCAATGTGCATACAAACAATTTTAAAATTTACATAGGCAATGTACGCATACAGGGTTAAAAAATCAAAAGTATGTAAGAATAAATTACAGAAATAGACCGAGATTCAAACTAGTCCAAACGTTATACATAGAATTTTTGAGAACCCAAAAATTTTAAAAGGAACAATTTAACAGGACACAAAAACATCTACTATCTACGAACACATGGATTGATTTGAGTTTCTGACGTCAGAAAAATTATATACGTCACATAAATTTGTCGTTCAATGTGCATACAAACAATTTTAAAATTTACATTGGCAATTTACGCATACAGGGTTAAAAAATCAAAAGTATGTAAGAATAAATTACAGAAATAGACCGAGATTCAAACTAGTCCAAAAGTTATACATAGAATTTATGAGAATCCAAAAATTTTAAAAGGAACAATTTAACAGGACACAAAAACATCTACTATGTACGAACACATGGACTGATTTGAGTGTCTGACGTCAGAAAAATTCTATACGTCACATAAATTTGTCGTTCAATGTGCATACAAACAATTTTAATTTTACATAGGAAATGTACGCATACAGGGTTAAAAAATCAAAAGTATGTAAGAATAAATTACAGAAATAGACCGAGATTCAAACTAGTCCAAAAGTTATACATAGATATTTATGAGAATCCAAAAATTTTAAAAGGAACAATTTAACAGGACACAAAGACAACTACTATCTACGAACACATGGATTGATTTGAGTGTCTGACGTCAGAAAAATTATATACGTCACATAAATTTGTCGTTCAATGTGCATACAAACAATTTTAAAATTTACATTGGCAATGTACGCATACAGGGTTAAAAAAATCAAAAGTATGTAAGAATAAATTACAGAAATAGACCGAGAATCAAACTAGTCCAAAAGTTATACATAGAATTTATGAGAATCCAAAAATTTTAAAAGGAACAATTTAACAGGACACAAAAACATCTACTATCTACGAACACATGGATTGATTTGAGTGTCTGACGTCAAAAAAATTCCAAACGTCACATAAATTTGTCGTTCAATGTGCATACAAACAATTTTTAAATTTACATTGGCAATGTACGCATACAGGGTTAAAAAATCAAAAGTATGTAAGAATAAATTACAGAAATAGACCGAGATTCAAACTTGTCCAAAAGTTATACATAGAATTTATGAGAATCCAAAAATTTTAAAAGGAACAATTTAACAGACACAAAAACATCTACTATCTACGAACACATGGATTGATTTGAGTGTCTGACGTCAGAAAAATTCTATACGTCACATAAATTTGTCGTTCAATGTGCATACAAACAATTATAAAATTTACATAGGAAATGTACGCATACAGGGTTAAAAAATCAAAAGTATGTAAGAATAAATTACAGAAATAGACCGAGATTCAAACTAGTCCAAAAGTTATACATAGATATTTATGAGAATCCAAAAATTTTAAAAGGAACAATTTAACAGGACACAAAGACATCTACTATCTACGAACACATGGATTGATTTGAGTGTCTGACGTCAGAAAAATTATATACGTCACATAAATTTGTCGTTCAATGTGCATACAAACAATTTTAAAATTTACATTGGCAATGTACGCATACAGGGTTAAAAAATCAAAAGTATGTAAGAATAAATTACAGAAATAGACCGAGATTCAAACTAGTCCAAAAGTTATACATAGAAATTATGAGAATCCAAAAATTTTTAAAAGGAACAATTTAACAGGACACAAAAACATCTACTATGTACGAACACATGGATTGATTTGAGTGTCTGACGTCAGAAAAATTATATACGTCACATAAATTTGTCGTTCAATGTGCATACAAACAATTTTTAAATTTACATAGGAAATGTACGCATACAGGGTTAAAAAATCAAAAGTATGTAAGAATAAATTACAGAAATAGACCGAGATTCAAACTAGTCCAAAAGTTATACATAGATATTTATGAGAATCCAAAAATTTTAAAAGGAACAATTTAACAGGACACAATGACATCTACTATCTACGAACACATGGATTGAGTTGAGTGTCTGACGTCAGAAAAATTCTATACGTCACATAAATTTGTCGTTCAATGTGCATACAAACAATTTTAAAATTTACATAGGAAATGTACGCATACAGGGTTAAAAAATCAAAAGTATGTAAGAATAAATTACAGAAATAGACCGAGATTCAAACTAGTCCAAAAGTTATACATAGATATTTATGAGAATCCAAAAATTTTAAAAGGAACAATTCAACAGGACACAAAAACATCTACTATCTACGAACACATGGATTGATTTGAGTGTCTGACGTCAGAAAAATTCTATACGTCACATAAATTTGTCGTTCAATGTGCATACAAACAATTGTAAAATTTACATTGGCAATGTACGCATACAGAGTTAAAAAATCAAAAGTATGTAAGAATAAATTACAGAAATAGACCGAGATTCAAACTAGTCCAAAAGTTATACATAGATATTTATGAGAATCCAAAAATTTAAAAAGGAACAATTTAACAGGACACAAAGACATCTACTTTCTACGAACACATGGATTGATTTGAGTGTCTGACGTCAGAAAAATTATATACGTCACATAAATTTGTCGTTCAATGTGCATACAAACAATTTTAAAATTTACATTGGCAATGTACGCATACAGGGTTAAAAAATCAAAAGTATGTAAGAATAAATTACAGAAATAGACCGAGATTCAAACTAGTCCAAAAGTTATACATAGAATTTATGAGAATCCTAAAATTAAAGTTCTCTATGTTCTTGTTTTGTAGATTATTTAGAAGGTTTTTTTGTCATGGCACTGTCATCTTTTACTCAAATATCGATAATCGATATATTCCGCATCTTCTTTCAAACAACCCTTCCTAACCATCCTTCTTGCCAAATGTCGCAAAAATATAAAAACGTTCTAATAATCGATATTCTTTTTATAACATCATAGTTAGCGCCAAAGCTGCCATGGGGACCAATACTAGCTTTCTTTTTTTTAATTTGTTGTTATTGAGTTTAAAATTACAATAAATACACAAAAAAAAGATGTGGTATAATTGTCTCCAATTGTAACTCTACGCAAAAGACCAAATGACACAGAACTTAATAACTATAGGTCATCATACGGCCTACAATAATGACCATACCGCAAATTAAAGGCCTCGAAATGACAATTCTAAATCAATTCAAAAACGAGAAAACTAACTTACTTATTTATGTACAAAAAATGAAAGAAACACAAATATGTAACAAATCAATAAACGACAACCACTGAACTACAAGCTCCTGACAGGCATATGCATACAGAATTGGCGGTTTAAACATGTTAAAGTCAATTATAGAACATGCTAGCTTTAGTGTTACTATCGCTTTTAGCTTGTAGCAAGACACGTTTTTCCTTGATACGTGTTTGATGGCTGACGGTTTTAACTTATCTCAAATACAAATCGACATGTTTTGTGGCTGACAATATCATATGTCATACTTTAGATTTTTGGAACCATGTAATTGATGAATACAAAATGAATGTTAGAAAACTTTGGTTTATTGTTTATCTAACAAACATATATACATCAGTTAAACAGATTAATAATTTACACATTTATATTAAGCATTAGTTTTTGTACAGAGGTAGCAAGATATGACATGATATGCTATGCACGGTTACCGGTAATGCGCAGACGGTAAGACGCTTAATGTTGTTATTTTGAAGGATTTAATTGCCACAAAATTAACGCGCCTGAATATTTGTTCGTTCAATCCAATACTATTTTACATTTTCAGTTGCAAAGAGGTGTTTAAAGCAATGTCACATAAAACGTTAGTGTTTTAAAACAGAAACATGCTATTTCTTAGAACATAATTTTCAGTATCAAACCACTGATTAATCCAGTTACTGGAATGGTCAACAACCAACGAATTATAATTTTCTTAAACAAACTCCATTTAAATATATTATTCACAATTCCGACTGCTGCCATGGCGACCACTTTACAATATGTGATACTAACTGGTACCATGAATAAATGTGAGTAGGTAAATATTGTGAAGACAGCACTCATTTCAACACAGAAACCACTGAAATAAAAATACATGATTATATCATCACAGACATTATTTTGTATATCAATGTTTGTCAAATGTCATTTAGCAACATTTTTCTAGTATTCTTTAAAAGATAGCCTTTTGATTTTACTGTTTTGTAAACAAAACAAAAAACTCAAGAGGACAGAAACGTTAAGATTTGTAATGAGTTCGGCATAATTCATGAAATTACTCTAAACAGTGAATTCGTGTGTGCTAGGGTATTTAATTGCATGTGCTTTGTCAGAGGAGTTCTACCAATCAGCTGCTTTTCCTATAAGACGTGTTACGGTCTATCCCAAACTCATGTATTTAGTTTGAATGTTTAATGTTATATTTGTAATTCTCATCGGATTTTGTCAAATGTGTTGACGTCTTTCAATTATATTTATGTGTTATGGTAATGAAAATCAATCACCACCTTCATTTTCTTTACCATAACACATTAATATAATAGAAAAAAGACGTCAACACATTTGACAAAATCCGATAAGAATGACAAATATAACATTAAAATTTAAACTAAATACATGAATTTGGGATAGACAAGTACTGTACCGCGTCTTATAGTAATGCGAATTCACACTCAGCAAAACAGTCACAATCGGGAATAAGTTACGTTTGGTAATTTAAAGATTAGACGACATAATGACAAACCACAATCTACCATGTGGTAAAAATGTCATTAGCTAGTTTGGTCAAAGACACATCGTTTGGATCCACCAATTCGTGATGGTGTCCATAAAATTTACGGAGTGTCAATTTTAATTTGTCCTCCCCATAAATTTGTTGGAGCAGTTTCTGCGTAAGGAGCACACTCCTGTATATGAAGTCCGTATAGTGTGAAGAAGCACGAAAATAACGTATCAATTGTGATATGTAAACACCATACGAAGGGGCAGAGGGCATGTTACTGCTGAGAAATGGGAAATTGATAATTGGGAAGTTGAAATCGTCCCGTTTATCATAGATTTTCGTGTGAAGTCGTCCATCTACGTCAATATTGAGAAAAAGATCGAGGTATGAAAAGTCCTTTTAGTATCAGTAGTATCCTAATTTCAAGTTCACTGGGATGCATTGGCTGAAATAATGGGTTATTCAATGATAGAACATCATCAATATATCGGAAAGTAAAATTAAAGAATTTCGCAAGGTGCTTTTTCTTTTTGTCTTTTAGAAGGTTCTGATTGAATTCTGCTTCATACGAGTACAAAAACAAATCAGTCAGCAGAGGTGCACAATTAGTACCCATTGGAATACCCACTGTCTGTTTGAAATATAAATCCTCCAAACTCAAGAAGTATATTGTCGATCAAAAAGTCCGGCAGTTTGATAATATCATCTTCAGTATATTTTCTGGACGATTCAGTGTGATTCTTCACAAAATATGAATTATTGTAACCCAAAACAAGAAATGTGTATCTACGATTTCCATTTTTATAGAAAAAAGCTCTGTTTTATGAGATAGTGTAGTCTATCTTTCAACTTAGCATGGGGAATAGTAGTATATAGCGTAGAAAAATAAAAAGATATTTTATGTTGGTGCACAATTGCAAAGATTGTGATCGAAGGTTAAGCAGTAGATCTTTCGAATTTTTGAGAATCCACATCTGGTTAACACCACTGGTAGAATATATCTCCTCACAATATTTTTGAAGTCCATCTTTAACTGTCGAAAGAATAGTAGTCAGTACTTTAGAAAGATGTTTAGTCGAACATTTTGAAGACCCAGCTATGTATCGTTCTTTATTTGGAATTTTGTGTAATTTAGGTATCCAGTATAATGAAGGCAAGTTTTCTTCCTTTTTTTTGGTGTTGATACCAAAAGAAAGAAGGACAGATTGATGATTTTGTAAAATTTCGCCATTTTTCATTTTTTGATGATCTGTTTTACAAATTCAATTGACGTCATTTTTCATTTTTTGATGATCTGTTTTACAAATTCAAATGACGTCCTTTTTCATTTTTTGATGATCTGTTTTACAAATTCAAATGACGTAATTTTTTCGTCATTTTTTGTCAATTTTTATAATTTCAAATATGACATCACTTGGTGTTGAGGTTTAAGGTCAAGTTACAGTAAATGGGATATGTCTTAGATTTCAGTAAAATTTGGTATACAGCTCTGGCTCGATGAACTTCAACTGAAAATCGAAATAATAATGCATTTATCTCAATTATCATTTTAAATATTATTGATTGAATTCTTACAAAATGGGTGAACATTTGTATAGAAAGCACATAAAATCGGCGAAAATCTTTCTAAAATTTGTCTTAAAATCACCAAATCTCTAATTCTACTCCATAGATTTTTCTTAAAAAACTATATGTTGTTGATACATAAATTTCCGTTATAATTATGCAAAATAAAGATAGGGTCACCGACTTCGTTTTCACGGTATACATCATTCAAAGTTGCGTTCTTTGTGAAAAAATCCTACAAAACGTCGAAATAATCGTAACGTTATCGCGCAGCAGGCCGTAAAACGTTGACTCTTGACGTTTTTCACTACCAGTAAGGTAACAAATTGATTATTAGACAAAAAACGAAGTCGGTGACCCTATGATTATTTTATATCATTAAAACAGAAATTTATGTGTCAACAATATATAGTTTTTTGAGAAAAATCTATGGTGTAGAATTAGAGATTTGGCGATTTAAAGACAAATTTTAGAAGGTTTTTCGACGATTTTATGTGCTTTCTATACAAATGTTCACCCATATTAAGAGAAATCAATCTGCAACTTTTCAGAAAATAAAAGAGATAAAGGTATTATTTTTTCGATTTTGAGTTGTAGTTCAACGAGCCAAGGTTGTATGCAATTTTTAGCAAAATCTGCGACATAGCGCATTTACTGTTCCTTGACCTTAAACTGATTCGAATGTATCTACTTTTTGTGTTTCAAATGTCTAGTTATGTAATGTATTTCAGATATTTCCTGTAATTAGTTAATACTTCAGTTTTATCATGTACATCTTTTGTATAGTCATTTTATAAAATTTACTGTTGGCAAAAGTATGAATTATTCTAAATAATAGGGATGTTCTGGTAACTAACAGAAAACCCTGGCCGTTTTTGGCACAACTTTTTTTTTATCTTTTGTTCCGCGATGCTGTTCGGCTTTGTACTTGTTTCGGCTTTCAAACTTTTGTATCTGGGCGTCCCTTGTAAGTCTTGTGTGCACAAAATGCACTTCTGGCGTATTAAAATGTTGAACTTGTTGCCTTTTGTTGGATGTTGTTCGTGTGTTTCTTTGTCAATTGTGTTCTTCAATTGATTTATATTTTAGTCCTGTGGTGTTGTTTTGTCTTTTTTATGTTATATTTCACATGGTCATAAAAGAGGGAGGTTTGGCATGCCACAAAACCAGGTTCAACCCACCATTTTTCCTTTAAAAATGTCCTGTACCAAGTCAGGAATATGGCCATTGTTATATTATTGCTGTTTCTGTGTGTGTTACATTTTAACGTTCCGTCGTTTGTTTTCTCATCTTTTTGAGTGTAAATTCACATTGCGATAAGACGTGTTACAGTACTTTTCTATCCCAAATGCTTGTATTTGATTTTCATGTTATACTTATTATTCTCTTGGGATTTTGTCTGGTGCTTGGTCCGTTTCTGTGTGTGTTACATTTTAGTGTTGTGTCGTTGTTCTCTTATATTCAATGCGCTTCCCTCGATTTTAGTTTGTTACCCCGATTTTGTTTTTTGTCCATGTATTTATGAGTTTTGAACAGTGGTATACTACTGTTGCCTTTATTTCCTACAGATATTCAAAATATTCTGCGTTACCTCAGTACAGTGAACTTTGATCATTGCAAGCAAATTTACCTTAATCTATTATATATTCAAACAATTTGGCAGTTTCCATTTATTAGAATATCATTAAAAACATTCTCCCCTTGCTGTCCCTGGCGTTCCGCTATAGATTTATTCAAGAATACCCAAAAATAAAAGTGGAAGATAAGAAATTTGTGAATTCATTAGACAAGCATTTAAACATTATTGATCTTCATTATCAAATACAAATATGTGTAACAATAATCAATGATTGAAAAGTTCATACTTATTCTATGGCATTGTCATTTTTTTGGCATGCCTTAAAACCAGGTTCAACCCACCACTTTTATTCCCCTTTAAAAGTGTCCTGTACCAAGTCAGGAAGATGGTCATTGTTATAATATTGTTCGTTTCTCTTTGTGTTGCATTTTAACGTTGAGTCGTTTGTGTTTTCTCTTATTTTTGAGATTTTGAGATAAGACGTGGCACGGTACTTGTCTATCCCAAATTCATGTATTTGGTTTAAATGTTACATTTGTTATTCTCGTGGTGTTTTGTCTGATGATTGGTCTGTTTCTGTGTGTGTTGCGTTTCGGTGTTGTGTCGTTGTTCTCCTCTTATATTTAATGCGTTTCGCTCGGTTTTGGTTTGTAACCCCGATTTTGTTTTTGTCCATGGATTTATGAGTTTTGAACAGCGGTATACTACTGTTGCCTTTATTCATTAAACCGGGCTAATTTCTTCACGGATTTCATGACAATCTGACCAAAATACCAAACTCCAAAGATATAACAATAAATATTAGAAGGAGAACCATTATGGATACCCTTTCATCTCGTATCAGTTCCGACTGATTTGTAAGTTTTATCATCACAAATACAGAATCGACTGCATTACTGAAAAAGACAGATTAAACATGTACACCCTTGGTCGTGATAATGCGTTTGTTTCAGGCATGGGGTAATGCAATTTTGTAATTGTAATGCATGAAAATTATTACAATTTTCTAAATAATTGCATGTAATGTGTAATGCAGCAATTTTTGCATTACATGTTATTGTAATTAATACATTACTTAAGCAAAACGTTGTGTAATTTCATGCATTACATGCAATATTTTTCTAAAAAAAACTTTACAGATTGTTGGATGTTTAACTAAAACAGAAATTAAGATGTCTTGATTAACTAAGAACATTATCATTTAAATATTCATTTTTTATTTTCTAATTCTTTTTCAAACTTTACATAAATCACTTGATGTAATAACATAACACTGTATATAAAACTTTGTTCTTTTTGTTATTTCTTTTTATTTCATTTTTCTCATTCATTTTCCTTTAAAAAAAAAAGAGTGATATATGAAAAGCATTACTGTGAAAGTGTTGCATTGGTGTCAAAAGATCAATGAATGCCTTGTCATGATAAGAAAACAGATAATTGAACATTGTCTCAAAATACTAATTAGTGTGTTTTACAATTAATATATTCACCATGAACATAGATTAAAACTCTATTTTTATTATGTAATAAGAAAGAAATCCTGAGTGAATATTGTAATTGAAATGATAAAAAACAAATATGTATTTTTAAAAGTAAAGTTAACACTAAGTTAAGATAAAAATCAAGCGGTCTCTCTTTAACTTCTTTAAGAAAAAAAACAGAGATGTAGATTTTGAATCATCAAAACCAACTTTGAAAGGTTTTGAGAAGCAGTCAGGTTTAAAAAATGTTATGTGTAATATTCATTACTTTGAAAAATGCATGTAATTGTAATTGATGTTATGCATGGTTTTTTTCAAAGTAATTGTAATGTAATGCATTACAATGCCATGTAATTCGCCCCATGTCTGATTTGTTTTACTTATAATCATTTAGGTATCTGATGAACGTTTTCTGTGGATGACCAGCCTAAGATTCATCACTCATGTGCTGCCATGATATATTAGTGATATAGCTAGAAATCAGTGCTAGTCAACATTCATTTTTTTTTATCAGCCCAATGTCAACCAAACCTGTTCCAAATCAAATTTGTGATACAAGTAGCCAGTCTTACTTAGTTGCTTTTCAGAATCTTAATATCAAAATTTGGTTTCGGTAGGAATTTCCTGGTGCTTTTTTTAAGGGAATACGATTAGTATTAAATGTATTTTTCCTCTAAAAATTTAGTAGAAATTGGTAGATCACATGATTTTACAGATGTTTTCAGAAGAATTTGTTTGGTTTTTTTCAATCCCGTTCATTATTAACAAAGCACTCTTTTACAACCATAATTCTGCATCTTGTCTTATTTCGATCGTTGCAATATCGAATAATTTCAAATCCTGTCCACTGATTTTTTCGATTAACCGCAATTTTTGTTTTAACAGCTATACTCTTTAATTATCCTAAGAACTTCTTAGTTTTGGCCAATTGTTAAACAGAAGTGACATCCTTTACTATTCTTGTTAATACAATAAAAAAAACAATGCAATTCAAGTTCGCGACCATTTTACAGTCAATCGACACGACATTTCAATAATTTATTTAATATACATACCTTACATCATGGCCCCCATATGCAATACAACTAAACACAATGTCTAACTCGTATTGATTCATCTTTAGTCTAAAGTAAGAAAAGAACATAATAAAGCCAAAGAAGACGGAGAAAATTTTGTCGCATGACATTACACAACTGACAAAAGCTGGAGGTTCTTCCGTGAACTGAATAATTTACTATGAAGTATAGAATACACATGAGAAACAATCTAAACAATAAATCTTCAAAACATAGTCCACGAACAATAACTCTATAGGAAGATATTTGAAATATTTTCCCAGTGTTTGTAGACAATGGCAGATGTTGAATATTGGTAAAACCGTCAGCATTATGTCATTATATATATCACTATAAAAAAAAACAAATATGGCAAGAAAAAAAAACAAAAATGGATATAAAGACAAAGCGTTAAAGGAAAAATGATAGACAATCATACAAAAAGTTACCATTGCACAATAACATACTGACTAGGATTTATCGATATTGAGCCACGCAAAAAGGGATGATACCAAAAGAAGAGGTAGGCAAGGAATGCTGACAATTTGTTGAAAAAATCTACTTCCAAATTCTTAAAAAAATGTTCTTCAAAATCTCCTTCGTGTTTTCTTACAAGCACAAGTCGTTAGAGGATTATCGACGTTTATTTCCATTCCATATAGAAATCGATTGTCTGTTAAAAAAAAAACTCCAACGAGAAAGTCTAGAAAAAAACTGTCATATTTCTGATTTGGTTCAAACATTTTCCGAAATCAATGGTTGGTGAAACCTGATTTTAAAGCTGAATAAACTTATCATTTTGAATTTTGAATGTATTTATTGTTCGTGTTAATGTTAAGAGATGATTTTTCTTATCATACCTCCTCCTTTATATCTCTAAAGTTTTAAGCTTTTATTTAGCATAACATTATTGTATGTCATATTATAAAAAAGTTTATAGTTTGTTTGTTAAAATATTATAAATCCCATTTAATAATACAAATAAATGGAAATTTGATATAATTATTAATGAGATAATACACAAGCTATATAAAACCCACAAATCATCGAGAATCTACAAATGCTTTTTAAAAAACAGTGTCTATGATATCTGGAACTTGTCTTTTGCAGTTGACCATTAGTGCATGCGCAATTGCCAAGTAGGAAAGATATAGTATACCCAAAAACGTCAAGAGGTCAGCATACACTCCTCCTTAATATACAAATGTCCAGATCTATAAAGCTCAGAGTATTCTTGCAAACCATGCTATATTCTATTGTGTGCGGCTTTTGTATTTAGTCAAATCAGGCATGCGCAAACCCAAACATTTCAAAGCCAATGAATGTATAAGACCTGAAATCGTTAGGAGCTGTACAATCAACTTAAACGATGCTAAAAAGAAAATCAAAATTTATCTAAAGTCAATATTTTTTTTTAAATTGTCAGCAAATAATTAAAAAAAAATCATTATGAATAAACTCATTGTAGATGCTATTAAAGTTGTGTACACAAGACGCTCTTCTTTATAAACCTGGATGTTACTCAAAAATTAAAAAGTCAGGCATGAAAATGTGATGTCCTATATAACTCATAAGCCTTACAGAAAAAAACAAATGCACCAAAGGTCAGCTTTAACTGAGTTTTAGAAAAGTGATGGTCCTAAGATTTTGAATTTTCAATAGAAATAATACAGAAAAACAGCAGATTTTCTTCAAAGATCAACTTCTAAGTAAAAAGATTTCAAGAACCCTTATTTTATAAAGTATATTCAGTGATTTAATCATACTTTCCGAAAGAAAAGTCCAGGGTTTAACGGAGTTCGGGTCTACTGTCCTCTTTTTTTCTTTAAAAAAATGGCCTTATTGGTCATATCTATTTTGATTTGTTTTTTTGGATGTGGTATGTGTGTATTGTGTTGTTTAGTCTGTTATTGCTTAAGTATTATTTCATTGTTGACTATTTATAGATTAAGGAAAAGGGGTAAAAATTTTAAAAAAATTACCGTTGATCTTCCGTCACATTCAGTTTTAATTCCATCATTTGCAATCTCATCTGAAAATAGTCATGTATAAAACATCAATAGATATTATGTGCACTGCAGATGCACTAATGACTCAATGTACGAAAATATATATATCAAATTCTATTTATTCACATATGTATATGAACTCATATAAATTATTTTTTGCAATACTGTAAAACAGTAAAATCTTGACATAGTCTGACAATATAACAAGATATAGTGATATGTTATCACAGTAAAACAAAAGAACAAGAAATAATGCTTTATTGTTTTATATATAAATTTTATTTCTTAAAGATTCATGGTTCTCTATATATATACACTTTACTTTAATAATAATAAGAATATACATGTATATTAAATACTATAGTAAAACTTTATTGTCAAGAAACTTTCTTTATATTTATCTTAAAGTTTTCCCCCATTTAACATGTAAAGTGGTACTAAATTTGTATTATATTAGTTATATTCTTCATCATTGTATATTATATTCATGCATCCATAAATCTTTTTTCTAAAATGTAATAACAACCAGTAAAGATCATGCTTTATACACAATTAGAAATAGAGATTTTATTTTTATTTCTGAAATACAATTAAAAACCTGAAGGAAAAGAAATAAAAAGTGTTATTCTGTAACACAGTATTATCTCTCTCAAAGATCTGGAATTAAGACAATTTAGATAGAGTTATCCCTCTTTTTATGGTACTTAGCTTAAATAAGTTGAATGCTTTTTTATTTTCAATGCATACTTTCAAACAGATGTATTAAACTACTATGTGTTTTTGAATGTAGACTTACACATGATTATAATAATGTTATAGATATATCACTATGCTTTAAAGCTGGTTTTCAGCCATATATTTCAATTTTGGATTTATAATGAACCAAAACTCATTAATTAAGCAACTAACTATATCTGCAAGGAATATACATGGTCTTGGTGACAAATCAAATGATGATTTTTTTCTTAACAGTATAAAAAGTGACATAAGCATCTTATTAGCAACCTGGAAAGGAGAATGTAAAGAATATAGTATCCCTGGCTTTAATACCTTTTCTAAAATAAGAAAAAAGAAGAAGAAAGCAAAAAGACATAGTGGTGGGATACTAGTATACTATAAAAAAAAATATACTCCAAAGGGATTTCCCATATTCAAGAAGGTACAAATTCACAAAACAGGCTATGGCTTAAATTAGACAAAAATTTCTTTGGCCTTACACATGACTTATATTTGTGTGCTGTTTATATCCCCCCTGTAAATTCCACTCATTATGAAAATGATTATACTGAGTTAGAAAAAGAAATAAGTACATATTCAAACAAAGGACAAATTGCCTTAGTAGGAGATTTTAACTCCCGCACTAGCAGTCATCCAGATTTTATAGAAAATGATGACCCAGATCTATTTAATATACATTCTCAAAATATATTACCTCAAAATTATGATGTGGATCATTTTTTAAAAAGAAATAACCAAGATAAAATACTAAATGCACAGGGTAACAATCTTTTAGAATTATGTTTGTCATCAAGACTACGTATACTTAGCAGATACATTGGTGATTCTTTGGGATATTTTACATGTTTCATGCCCAATGGCTTGAGTACAGTAGATTATGCTATTGTAAGTAAGAGTCTCCTGACCTCAGTAATATACTTTAAAACTAATGAAATCAACTACCTTTCACATCATGCACAAATCGAAATATTTCTTAAATGTAATATAAGTGAAAAACTGTATCTGTTTCCAGAAGACAAATGGAAAACAATGAAATCTTATAAGTGGAACGATAACTCCAAAAATATATTAATTCAAACTATATCTTCTGAAAATTTTATAAATGAAATTATAAACTTTGAAACAAAGAAATATAGTGAAAATCAAAATGGGATAGATCAGGCAGCTAGTGAGCTTGATTTAATTTTATGCAACTTAACAGAAAAATCTTGTACATGAAGACATGTAAGAGGTATACCAAACTCTAAAAGAAACAAAAAAAAAGAAACAAAAATGGTCAGATAATGAAGTATATGAATATAAAAAGTCAATAAATGCAGTCGGAAAAGAATTAAGACAAAATCCCTTTAACTGTTCACTGAAACATAAATATTTTTGTTTACTCAAATCATTAAGAAAGTTAATAAAACTGAAAAAAAAACAGAATATAAAAAGAAAATCTTTGATAAACTTTCAGATTCAATGAATAAAAATCCTCAGGAATACTGCAAAATACTAAAATCACTAGAAAACAAAAATATAGATGGAGATGATTATTTAAAAGAAATGTTAAAGGACAGTGAAAGCACAATTAAACATTTCCAAAATCAAGGAAAGTTTTCAAAAATAAATAATGATTTTCAAACCAAAATTGAGCAAAAGCTGAAAATTTTGAAGATACTATTTCTTATAACCCTGAAACAGACAGGCCTATTACTTGCTCTGAAATTAATTGTATTTTAAAAAAAATAAAAAAGGAAAAAGCAAGTGGTCCAGATATTGTGTTAAACGAGGTAATTAAATTTAGTAGTCCAGTAACTACCAAAGCATATGCTAAATTATTTAATCTGATGTTAAAAACAGGACACCATCCAACTTCATGGAATACTGCATACATAACTTTAGTACATAAATCTGGTGACAAATGTAACCCAAGCAACTACAGAGGAATTTCTTTAATCAACTGTATATCCAAATTATTTAGTAGCATCTTAAATCAAAGAATGATTAAAACTATGGAAAAAAAATTAACTAATGCCCAATTTGGATTTAGAGTTAATCATAGAACTGCAGACAGTGTATTTATCCTTAAAACTTTGATTAATAAATATATTCATAAAAATAAAAGAAAACTTTTTGTCTGTTTTGTAGATCTTAAAAAGGCGTTTGATTCCCTTTGGAGAATTGGAATGCTGTATAAATTAGCTAAAATGGGTGTAGGGAAATATATGTTTGAAATAATAAAACAACAGTTTATTCATACAGAAGCATCTTTAAAATATAATGATAAACATTCTAGATTCTTTCCCATTGACCGAGGAGTAAAACAAGGGGACAGTATTAGTCCCACACTCTTCAATTTATTTATTAATGATATTGTTGAAAATTTTGACCATAAAGGTTCAACACCCTTGAGAATATTAAATTCTGATATAGGAAGTCTTTTGTTTGCCGACGACCTTATAATTTTATCGGAAAGTAAAGAAGGTCTTCAAAATAGCTTAAATAACTTATCAAACTACTGTGAAAAATGGCAAATATGTCTAAATACTAAAAAAACAAAAACAATGATCATTGAACAAAGAACTACAAAACTGGAACCATACATTGTAAGGTTCAATAATGAAAAAATTGATTACGTTACTGAATATAAATTTCTGGGCACTCTGATAAAAAATAATGGAAATTTATATGCAAGTTTAACGGATTTAGCCAAAAAAGCTAGGAAAGCTCTGTTTTCATTAAAAAACACATGCAGCCTTTTTGGGAAATTTCCCTGATAATGTATCCTGTAATCTTTTTGATTCTCTTATAAAACCAATTTTAACATATAATGCTGAAATATCATACATGGATACAAATCAATCTTATTATAGAGCAAAAGGCAGATTAAAATCTCAAAACAAAGATATAGATAATTTCCAATATTTGGATAAGACTCCCTTCGAAAAGGTTCATGTTAATTTCTGTAAATATATTCTAGGTACTAAAAAAACATCTGCTAATTTAGGTGTTAAAGCTGAACTTGGTAGACAACCAATAGAAAAATATATAAAAACACAAGCAATTCTTTATTTGGCTAGATTAAATACTGAAAACCTAATCCCGTTACTAAAAGAAAGTTATACATTTAGTAAACACCTTGATTCACAAGGAGTTTATATTTGGTTCACTTTTATAAAAGACTCAACACAAGAAATGAATATTGATACACAAAAAGTAATGTTCTGTCAAAACATGGAACAAGTTAACAAATTAAAGACTTGGATTAAGAATATTACAAGTAAATTTTATTCAGAACTACTGGAAAATAAAATAAAAAGTTTGAACGAAAATAACAAACTTTTTCTTTACAAAAATATTAAAGGCAAACAAGACCAAGAATTTTATCTTAAATATAAAAATTTTGAAACTAGACGTTTATTTACAAAAATCAGAATTAGTGACCATAATTTGCTCATTGAAAAGGGCAGATATCTAAAAATACCTCGAGACAATAGAACATGTCCAACTTGTAAAACCTTAGAAGATGAAAATCACTTTCTCCTCCACTGTCAAATTAATAACGTTTTACGTATAAAACTTTTTAATGACATGACAGTAGATAATCCTATGTTTCCAAATCTATCTGATACACAAAAACTAGTAATCCTACTAAATCCTTCTAATATAAACCAAGTGAAAAAAACAGGTTCCTTTATAAAACAGTCTTTAGAGCTGAGGACTCTTAGTTAGTTTTACTTGAATATATATAGATATGTGTGTGTTCAACTCAATTATTTTATTGTTGTTGTTACTTTTGTTTATGTCACAAGTATAATGTTACTTATATGACAAATAAAGATTAAGATATAAAAACATCGGCAACTTTACGATATTTCCGTTTCTTTTTTAACAGATTTTAAATTTAAAATATGTTTGCATGAAGAAAATAAATGTAAGGACTTAGTTCCCTTTGCACAGGTAACGCCAGCTTCATATTATATTTATTTCTTTCATAAAACTTAAAAATGACAAACCGTGCGCTTCAGAAAATGATGACTTCACTCAAAACCAATTTAGAAGTTGGTCCATTTGTTTTGACAACTCGAAGACAATCGAATTATCTGGTTTCGTAAAATTCTAAAAAGCATGGTCATCATTTCAGCATTGATTTATGCATTTGTGATTTTAAAGCACGTGTGTGTATCCTTTAGATGATGTACCTAGCGAACCAAAGAACATTTGGTGAGTGAGTTCTTCCTCTTATGACGACTCGGGAAATCACGATTATATAATACAGAAATTTTGGAGTAAATATATTTGAATATTCGATAACAAAAAAATAAAGATACAATTGCAATAAGATATTTGAACATCTGTCAAAAAATATTACTTTGTCCTTCATTGCTTACTCCAGGCTGTTCTTCTCCCTCCGTGTTAGTTTGCTTGAACTTTGAATGATGCATGATATACTGGTTACAAGAGCAGTACATATTTATGACGCATACATTTAGTGAACAGGAATTATCTGAAAAAGACGTATTGAATGTTCATTTATACCTCTTCGTGATGCTAGTCTGCTACTTGAGATTTTAATGTATGAAAAATACTACTTTAAAATATTAGAACGGGAATTCAGATGAAAATGTCAATTTAATACTTGTTTAATTTTAATGCATTTGCTGCAGAACAAAAGTCCCGAAAAAAAGGAACAAAGCAATCTATCATATTTGTATTAAATAAACTCATCATAAATACTAGGACTAAATTTAGTATATACGCCAGACCCGCGTTTCGTCTACAAAGGACTCATCAGTGACGCTCGAATCTAAAAAGGTTAAAAAGGCCAAACAAAAGTACGAAGTTGAAGAGCATTGAAGACCAAAATTCCCAAAAGTTTTTCCAAATACAGCTAAGGTAATCTATGCCTGAGGTAGAAAAGCCTCAGTATTTCAAAACGTTCAAAAATTGGTTACAATATATCTATAAATATAACCATAACAATGAAATTTCAACTATAATCATTGATCCTCTTATCCTTGATAGTTTACTCCAGACTGTTCTTCTCCCTCCGTGTATGTCTGCTTAAACTTTGAATGTTGCATGATATACTGGTACATATTAATGACGCATATATTTAGAGAACATGACTTGTCTGAAAAAGATTTTCATAATTAAGACCTCTTCCTTATTCTATTGTGTTACCTGATATTTTGATGTATTTAAAACACCACTTTGAAATAATAGATGTAATTGATAAATTTGAGATAAAAATTTGTCAAACCTACCATATTCCGTCAAATCAACACATGTTTAATCTTAATTACACCCCAGCTCTATTGTTATACTTCATAGTTTCTATTTTTGAAACACGTGTAAATTGAATAGATCTATTGTTACGAATAACAATGGATTTTGACCACAGGCTGTGACAAGCGGGGTTTCTGGAAACCCCTGCTTCTACATCCCGCAAACAAAGTCCATTGTTATTCGTAACAATAGAAATTGATAATTCTTTAAATAGCATGAACACAAGAAATTACTTACAGTGTTCACTACAAATTGTTTCAAGATTTAAAAAAAAAAACATTTAGGGAAATTCAAATACCGAAAAAAAAAATTAAGCATTTATTTTAAATTAAAAAAATACTTCAATTACTCCTCTGCTGGGTGTAATATTTTTATCCCAGTCATATGTTTCTATTATATATAAGGGGGATTCTAACTCTCGACCCCCCCCCCCCCCGTTATCCAGTGGCCGATCCGGGGTAGGGGTTCCGAGGGTTGGACCAGATTTAAAAGATCAATGTATTTGACTTATTGGAACCCCGGCCCCTTTCTTTTGAGTTGGGGACCCAAGCTGGATCAACCCCTCTTCCGCAAAAGAGAGAGTTACGAAATATTCAATCTGTATCTTTGTATGCTGAGCGTGCCCGGAAGTCGGGTTTCTATTGCAGACACACTTATCCCTTTGTAGGTCCGAATATGAATGTTTATTCATTCTCGAGAAGAGGGGGGCTTTTTTCCCCATAAAACCGTAAGATAAAAAATATAGTTATGTTTACCTTTACTAAACTGATACAGGTAAGTACTTTTGGTATATAATATTGCCTTTATCCTTTAAATTAGTATCATCTACCAAATCCAACGCTTGCTAAGAAATGTCGTCCGTCTCATACCCTTCCATATTGACAACTGCATACAAGGAGCATGACGTATTTTTTGTTTTTAATATGAATACACAATACGGTCAACCTTGACCTGCTGATCCATATCAACCCAAGGATTTATTTGGAATATGCAAAACAACCTTGACATTGGTAAAACATACTCACTTGTCAACGTGTGAACGAAGATAACCAAAAAAGGTTGCTAGTGGGTTTTCATGTAATAACAAAAAAATCTTTAAATCATGGTTTTATATTGTCAATAAAATATATGCTATCTGTGGTTTTTTTCATTTGATAATCAATGTTAACAATATAGAGTTTAGAATGGGGTGTAAGTTAGTTATACACCTCGGGATACGGCATGTCTGGATAAGAAACCCCTACGGCCTCCGGCCGACGGGGTTTCTTATCCAGACACACCTTTCCCTCGGTGTATAACTATTACTGAACATTTGCAGCAGATCAAAAGTTCAGAAAAAAACCAAGCAATCTAGCATCTTTGTATCAAATTGTTAAATCCTTGTTCCTCTTATATAAACATTAGTATTAGTACCTTTTTTATTCTGCGAACGTCATTCACTTCTAGCAAAGATTCTGAGGTTTTAAAACTGTCACACTTTCCTTTACAAGCACCAGTACAAATGTTTACTTGATGAAACGTTAAACATCTTGTGATGAAACTGATTATAAATCTGCTGTATAAACCTGAAGTATGATTACAAAACTCGTTAAAAAAGAAAAGCAGTATTGTTTTTGAAATAAAGGCCTACAGAGAGGAAATATGCTAACGGACGATGATAACTCTGTTAACACAGCGCTGTTATTCATTTTATTACACAACAAGAGTGCAAAAGATCCACAATTAGAAATATTCATATTTTAGATACTGTAAACACATAAAGTTTGATTACACGATGTTGATGTTGAAATTTCTGATGTCAACAGGAGAATTGACACAAGAAGTCTTACAGTTAGAAACAGGATTACATGTGTTATTGAATTATAATCCCTTTTTTATTGGAAATGTTGTGATCTTTTGAACGTTTTAACTCAACACCGTTATTCATTTTCAAGGAAAGAAGTTCGTCGGAATAAAGATCAGTGATGAAAGCAGAAATAATTTGTCACATCAACTGCATTTTGTATTTTTTCCCACGTATGATTTTAAACATGAAATTGCTAGAAGTAAAAGGGGATGAAAACATTACACAGATTGGAAATTTGACAACATTACAGTGTATGAAATCTTACACATTAAGACATAATCTCTGATAATGTCAAAAATTATTGAAAAAGTCATACTTTGTGAAGTTTTAGCTTATCTCTCATAACAAAATAGAGCAAACGAAAATACAAGTCGCTTGTCTTGGGGAGGGATACATCCTGCTATAAATTATCGGAAAGTGACAAGATGAATGATATTTTGATTGACAAAATATTTGTCACGTTTGGATGAAGTGTTTGTCCATAAAAAACGGTATACCCACGGGAAATAACTGAGCTCCTCTTCTTGCGAACTTTTTATTTTTGCATATATATGGCTGACTTCATACATGAACTTCTTAGCAGGATAGGCAAACAGTTATCTTTTTACTTTAGTTGCCGCTATATAAATCCTCTCCTACTAAATAAATCAGTATTTGGTGACTATGTAAGGTATCCTGTTGCTCAGCCTTCAGTTTTTCTATGTTGTGTGATGGGACTATTTTTGTATGTTGTTGGGTGTTTTTTTCTCTTGTTTTTCTTATCTGTTTATTTTGAACTGATGAATTTGAGATTTAAGATATATTTGCAAGAGACAAATATATCCAACTACATTAATACATCTTTTACCTTATTACATTATATTATAATATTATTGTTATGATTATAATATTGTAGATACAAAGTGGTAAAAACAGTAGTATTCTTTCAATATGATTATTATAAAAGTGATCTCATAGTCATAATCTATTTATAAATTTAACTTTTTACATAAACGGGTATAACAAAGCATGATAAGTTGATCATTTCTTATTTACATATCATAATGTCCTACCTTTCCGAATGAGCACAACTCATACGATAGTAAAACTTTTAAATATATATCTGCAGTCATAAAATACTCTTATACCTTTTCCTTTCATCATTAGTTTTCTACTTTTTTGCCATACAAAGAAAATCAACAAACCAAGAATAACCCGTCCCATTGGCGGCAGTATATTATACAGGGGTTGCTTTTCGAAGTTGATCACTGTGAAAATTAAAAAAAAAAAATTATCCTCATTATCTAAATATATAATAATAAAGGTGGTCACTGTTAATGCGCAGTAATGGCGCAGGATCTGCCTATTATTCCGAAACACCTGGAACCCCCGTTGTTTTGGTTGGCTCGTGTCGCTTAGTCTTTAATTTTCTATATTTCTATAAACAAGAAATCATGCTTTTCACAATTAAATTCGGAATATAATATAAAGATATAGTATTATTCGATATAAACTAGTTAAGAATGGGAATATAACAACAATTATGCAAATGATATAATTACAAATAATACGGTAATCTGTTATGTTGTAATGCAATGAAATACCTGACGGTCTCAATATTTCGAATTTTTTTAAACAGATATTGGACGCTTACTGAACCTCATTTTATTTGTGAGGTACTGACATGAGACAGTAGTTGGTATGGATATGAGAAATTAATACATGGACATGAGTAATTGATAGGTACTGTCATGAGAAATTTGTAAGTACGAACATGAGAAATTAATAGGTACGAACATGAGAGCAGGGCTTATTTATCAATCGTTGAGAAAAGAAATCTGATAAAATATCAAACTTAATAACAAAATGAAACCGAATTTGAAAAAGGGGTCAAAACGAAATCAAATCAGCAACACAATGCAACCATAAGTGAGTTAGATGTTACTCTGACACAAACTAAACAGCATACTATAACTAAATGTGAATATAAAGTAAGTGGTTCAGCAACTAAGCAACACAATAGATCAACACATTTATATGTGAGTAAGAGATTAGCAAGACAGCACACTTAAACTGTGTGTGAGAAAGTTGTTAGTAAAATAGCAACGTAAAAGAGTACTATATCGACATGTTAGTATGATGGTCGTAGCACAGTACTTAACAAACCAATAGATCTGTATGTGAGTAAGAAGTTTTGGAGACAGTAACTTTGAAATTGTGATCAGCTATTTTAAATTTAAAATTTAAGACAACACAAATTATCCTCATTATCTAAATATATAATAATAATAAGGTGGTCACTGTTAATGCGGAGTAATGGAGCAGGATCTGCCTACCATTCCGGAACACCTGAAACCCCCGTTGTTTTGGTTGGCTCGTGTCGGTCAGTCTTTAATTTTCTATATTTCTATAAACAAGAAATCACATGCTTTTTATAATAAATTTCAATAATCAATTCAGAATATATAAATAAAGATATAGTATATTCGATATAAACTAGTAAAGAATAAGAATGGGAATATAACAGCAATTATGCAAAATGATATAATTACAAATAATACGATAATCTGTTATATTGTAATGCAATGAAATTCCTGACAGTCTCAATATTTCGAATTTATTTAAAAAGATATTGGACGCTTACTGTATTCTTAATTCGCTGTTAAACGACAGAACCCCATTTCATTTGTGAGGTACTGACATGAGACAGTAATGGGTACGGATATGAGAAATTAATACATGGACAAGAGTAATTGATAGGTACTGTCATGAGAAATTTGTAGGTACACACATGAGAAATTAATAGATACGAACATGAGAGCAGGGCTTATTTATCAATCGTTGAGAAAAGAAATCTGATAAATATCAAACTTAATATCAAAATGACACTGAATAAGAGAAAGGGGTCAAAACGAAAGCAAATGAGCGATACAATGCAACCATAAGTGAGTTAGATGTTACTCGGGCACAAACTAAACTGCATACTATAACTTAGTGGTTCAGCAACTAAGCAACACAATAGATCTACACATGTATATGTGAGTAAGAGATTAGCAAGACAGCACACTTAAACTGTGTGTGAGAAAGTTGTTAGTAAAATAGCAACGTAAAAGAGTACTATATCGACATATTAGTATGATGGTCGTAGCACAGTACTTAACAAACCAATAGATCTGTATGTGAGTAAGAAGTTTTGGAGACAGTAACTTTGAAATTGTGATCAGCTATTTTAAATTTAAAATTTAAGACAACACAAATTATCCTCATTATCTAAATATATAATAATAATAAGGTGGTCACTGTTAATGCGGAGTAATGGAGCAGGATCTGCCTACCATTCCGGAACACCTGAAACCCCCGTTGTTTTGGTTGGCTCGTGTCGCTCAGTCTTTAATTTTCTATATTTCTATAAACAAGAAATCACATGCTTTTTATAATAAATTTCAATAATCAATTCAGAATATATAAATAAAGATATAGTATATTCGATATAAACTAGTAAAGAATAAGAATGGGAATATAACAGCAATTATGCAAAATGATATAATTACAAATAATACGATAATCTGTTATATTGTAATGCAATGAAATTCCTGACAGTCTCAATATTTCGATTTTTTTTAAAAAGATATTGGACGCTTACTGTATTCTTAATTTGCTGTTAAACGACAGAACCCCATTTCATTTGTGAGGTACTGACATGAGACAGTAATGGGTACGGATATGAGAAATTAATACATGGACATGAGTAATTGATAGGTACTGTCATGAGAAATTTGTAGGTACACACATGAGAAATTAATAGATACGAACATGAGAGCAGGGCTTATTTATCAATCGTTGAGAAAAGAAATCTGATAAAATATCAAACTTAATATCAAAATGAAACCGAATTTGAAAAAGGGGTCAAAACGAAATCAAATCAGCAACACAATGCAACCATAAGTGAGTTAGATGTTACTCTGACACAAACTAAACAGCATACTATAACTAAATGTGAATATAAAGTAAGTGGTTCAGCAACTAAGCAACACAATAGATCAACACATTTATATGTGAGTAAGAGATTAGCAAGACAGCACACTTAAACTGTGTGTGAGAAAGTTGTTAGTAAAATAGCAACGTAAAAGAGTACTATATCGACATGTGAGTTTGATGGTCGTAGCACAGTACTTAACAAACCAATAGATCTGTATGTGAGAAAGAAGTTTGGGAGAGAGCAACTTTTGAAATTGTGATCAGCTATTTGCAAACAAACGTGGAGAAAGCTATAGTAGTGGATTACCATGTTTTGCAAGATCTATTAAATGTGCACTTCTAGATATTGTATTTTAGTTACCCTGAAAAAACTTTCAGAAAACTGTTATTATTTGGTATATCAGTTGAAGGTTTCATCATTTCAAAAATATTGTGTGTAATAAGCTAATGAGATGTATTTGGCAAAACTTTTAAGAAATATTTGTACTCAATGCTCTTCAACTTCGTACTTTTTTGCATTTTTTACATTTTTTTATTCGAGCATCACTGATGAGTCTTATATAGACGAAACCGCGTGTGACGTAAATATAACATTTCAATTCTGGTATCTATGATGAGTTAACCTATTGAGTATATCAAAATATTATTTTTCAAACATTGAAATTCTTAAGAAAATTGACGTTATATTAGTATACCAAGATATGAACAAGGTATTAAGACGAATTCATTCATTCATAGCTATAGCTTTCTATTTGCAAACATTATCAATTTATTTGTTCTGTCGTTTTAAGTAAGGTAACAATTTGTTTGCGTTAAACATTAACTTAAGTGTTTTACAATATTATATCTTTGAAGAAAAACCTACATGAACTTGGTGTGTATGTAATAAAAACAAACATAGCTGACAAAACGGTTAACTCTAGTAAATAGGATATCCACCATTGGTATTCTCTCTTGTTCTTCGTCAACTGCTGTACTCCATAAACTGTCTTAGAGAAAATGTGATATGTCACAATGGTAGTAAAGAATGTTAAAAATATCAGACCTATACTTTCAATGACAATATCTGAAATAAAAGAATTAAAATAAGAATAAAAAAGTAAATAAAAGTATTATACAAAGAATTTCAGATAATAAAAGCAAGTGGTAATCACTCATATTGATCGTTGCACAAATAATTAAGAAAAAAAAAATAATGAAAAAATATGCCATTGGCAAACAGAAGGAATAAAAGAAATTCTTGTCACACCGTATGGTATAACGCGAGTAAACTAACATCATTATGTAGAGAAACTATGGTTGAATTTAGATTTTCAAAGCGACGTGTATTGAGGAACGTTTTCCTCTTGGATAACCATACCGTATTACTTAATTTTATTTATACAAAGCAACTTTTCCATTTTACTCTTTTGAATATTCTTCAGGACAGGTATAGTTTCAAAACCAATCACTCTGACGTCCAAATTTTGGTAGCATTCTTACTTATTGATATCAATCAATAAATAATAATATAAATTTGTTCAAAGAGCTAAATTCCCCTAACAAAAAAAACCAAATGTTTCAAGAATATCTAAATTGGCGTGTATATTGTGAATTGTTTTACTTACATGTTTTTACGAAATGTGGCCAATTTATATTTCTTATGCCATTTTTTGTCACGAGATACCCCAATTCAGCTCCGATAATGCTGCTGGTGAGAGAAACTGGTACTCCTTGCAACGTACACACCATAAGCCAAACAGAAGACCCTGAAAACAATAATTCCACATCTCCTTTTTAGTATTATTTACACACCTGTGATATATCTATCAGAATAAGTGTTTTTGATTAATAAATGTTCGAAGTTCGGCTGTAATTTTACGAACATTCAATGAATAAGAATTAGCTAAAGGTCGACCAGCAAATCATGAAACTATACTTTACTATTATCTTCAATTATTTTAAGATAGACGGAGAAGTTTTGAAAAAGGGGCGAAAGATCCCAGGGGGACAGTCAAACACATAGATCGAAAATAAATTGACAACGCAATGACTAACAAATATAACAGACAAACAGACGAATAATAATACACAAGACACAACATAGAAAACTAAAGTCTAAGCAGCACGCACCCCACCAAAAACTGGGGGAACTACATTGTGTATTCAAGTCTTGACGGGCGGGAAAAAAAGAACAAGGTTACTATTACAGTGAAACCTGTTTAAACCGAACCTCTATGGGACGTAGGATTTTGTTTGGTTTTGATCGGTGTTCGGTTTCAGCAATTTTCAAAGCATACAATTTGATATTATGACGGTGCCCAAGCACATGTGTATTTAATACTGGTTTTCGGTCTATGCAGAATTTGGTTTAGCCAGTTTTCACTGTATATTCCCAATCTTTCAGTTCCAGTGTTATTTCATTCATGTAGTCATCTTTCTATCTTTGGCTTCAAGCAAATGTCCAACTGAACCACACTTCTTCTCTTTCTATTCACTCTCAACATATAAAAGTTTTTAGTGACCCGTATTTGCTGGGAGAAATGAACCCTAAAAATATTTTAAAGAAGAGAGATTTTGCTCAAAGTAGATTTGATTATGCCGGTGAACAAAGTTTAGTATTTTCATATTTATTTTTTTCTTTTCATGGACTTATTAAACCAAGCTCTTGTTTGAATATTTTACAATCTGACGTATCCTGTAAAAATTAAGAATTGCCTTCAATAGGGTTAAAGTGATCTTACCAGCAATAACGACAATTCCCTTCTCCATTAAATCAACTTTGGTTAAATTGTATTCTACACAACTGCTCGCCATTGTAGAGCTAGTCTTTAGTTCAGATAACTGAAAGCCTGAAGAGACATGTTATATAAAAGATTTATTGTTTCAAACACAAATTAACCTGATACCTTTATGCATATTCCAACTAAGGTTTCACCTTTAATTAATACACGTCCAAGGATGAAGAGTTTAGTTATAATTAAGTTGACCACTTGAACATAGACATCGAACAATGTTTACTTGATGGTACTATATTTGAGACGAATTACAATAAAAACAAGAATGTTTCCATAGTGCACGGATGCCCCACTCGAACTATCATTTTACATGTTCACTGGACCGTGAAATTGGGGTCAATACTCTAATTTGGCATTAAAATTAGAAAGATCATATCATAAGGAACATGTGTACTAAGTTTCAAATTGATTGGACTTCAACTTCATCAAAAACTACCTCGACCAAAAACTTTAACCTGAAGCGGGACGAACGAACGGACGAACGAACGAACGAACGGACGAACGGAGGCACAGACCAGAAAACATAATGCCCATCTACTATCGTAGGTGGGGCATAAAAAACATGACAAAGCTAAATTTAAGGTCAATATGAATTTAAACAATTATGATATATTATTTTGTTGTTAATTTTTTGTATGTGATCGCATCAATACGTTACTGAATACTGATCTGATATAAATAATTTAACTTACGGAATAAATTTTGCCCAGTAAAAACTTATAAACAGGTCAATATGTCCCCGAGGTAGTATCGGATTGTATTCGACGTTTTAGAATATAATGCATATCGGGTAATATTTCATAAAGCGTGCACGAAAACGTTGTCTTTGGTTTACAACGTGATAAACAAAGAAAATTCAGCCAATGACAACGAGATTACACACAGTCCTTTAGATTCTGAAAGGCGAATTGAAAAATATCTAAGTATTATCACATATATCATTACGAAGAATATGTGGCGAAGGTTTAATATGCTCTATAACACAGGTTTAACAACCCCATCTAGCATATTGTGAAATATGGTAAATTACGACAGAATATATACTTAGTAGAAGGGCCACGTTTTAGTCATAATTTTAGTCTGTTGGCTATGCAAATAAAAAAAGATGTATGATTATATGAACACACTTACATTTTGGATAAACATTATAAAATGCTAGCAATTTTGTTGTTTGGCTTAATAATGTTAATAATTATCATGGAAATATCTCAAATAGTAGGCTTAAGGTAATTGCTTACTCATTATGATGACTCCAATTATTCTGGTAAGAAAAAGTATAACATAGATTTTCCTAAATGACATAGATTTAATTCCATACACAACTCCACACAAGTTGGCTGCATTGTTAGCTCCTGTACATAGAGCAAGGATACCAGCAAACGTTAATCCGAAATAGAACTCCGTCGTCATTTTCTTCAAGTTTATGAAATACAGCATGTGTATACTTCTTTGTTAGTATTTTGTTTCCAAAAATAAATTTAAATGAATCATGGTTCTGTTGTATCTACTAATTATAAATTGTGGAAAATCTAAAATATAAATGTTTTTAATTCATCCGGTGAACTTTAAAATTTATAGATTTTTTTAATTTCCTTTTCTATTTTTACAAATATTTAGGATTTTGTCCTTAAGTATGTTGAACTACTTGTCAAAATTGCAGGATATTGTCAATTTTGTTTTGGTTTCCAGTTATTAATAATAATAATAAACATTTAAAATTGGAAATCTACAACTGTTAATTTCATATTCCTTATACACTATACCACCGTGTCTCATCGTACAGCGGATATAGGTCCTAACCAAGCGGCCCCGGGCGTAAGCGATTTTGCTCTTACACGGTAACGAAAATCTTTGTTTTGTTCAAATAATATCACTGTGTATTTCAATCTTAACATAATTGCTGTTTTAAGAAATGATTTGGTCGTAGATTGATGATTAGAGATGTCTCATTATTCTCCCAAAACAAGAGAAATCATTGTAAAAGCATGTTCAAATACTTGTCAAAGAAATTGGCCCTCGTCTCATCCGATATAATTCTATATGCATTGCAACTCTTTTTCTGATAGAAGGGCAATGTGTGTGTGTCAGAAGTATAGCTGTTTCAATAATTGGCATTGAAATCTTTCATGCAAATGTTATTTTTCGATATTTTATCCCTAAAGAAACGTTGTGTACGGTGTTTAGCTGACCACATAAATCCTTATGTACGGTGCATAGTTAAGTTGTTGTACACCGTACACAAAAACTTTATTTTCATACTCGTCTATTACCCAAACAGTTTCAAGAAATGAGAAATCACAGGAAGGTTTACGATTGGTAACTATTACTTTTGTCCTGTATTAGGTTTCTTTCAGATAAAACATGTTAATGGCTCAACAACTGCATTAAAATTGAAAGTTCGTGATGACATTCAGAACTTTTTGCGCATGTACAAGTTAATTGTTTTTATTAGAATATCAAAGTTATCTAATGAATAGGAATAAAACGATGCCAAAATTATTTGGGAGCAGGAATTTCAAATATTGAGAAATGTACATTGAATATTGATAAAGTAAAACAAAGATTTTCGTTACCGTGTAAGGTCAAAATCGATCATGCCCGCTTGGTTAGTGCCCATATCCGGTGTACTGATGATACACTGTGTATACGATTGCATTTTCATTTAGTTGATTTGTGTGTTATATGTTGATATTCAAAAGACACCGATGTTGTCTTGCGAAATAAATATTTCAACTTTTCAATTTTCAACTTCTCAGAGTTTTAAGGGGAATAATTTTCATCGTGCTAATTTCTAGACTTATTATATAGGTTGACCTCACATATGAGATTTTTTTTTAGAATTTGAAAACTTTCGAACATGTAGGTTGCTCGAGGTAAGTTGCATTTCTGTAAATATTGACAATACAATTTCCCATAGGAACTCCTTTTTCGGCTTAAACTGTACCACTTTTACTATGAAGTTTGAAAAAAAATCCTATCCTACAATTGAAAGTTCATCATGCACCACAATTGTTTTCAAAAGTCAAAATATAGGGTTGTGCGGCATATTTTCAACGTTTATATGCCCTGAACTTCTCAGAGTTTAAACTAACACTAGTTTTCTTAACTGCCCCTACCTCGAATGAAAGGTTACCACATATTTCAATGTAAACAATATGCACATGTAAATTTACTGGTAATATTCCCAATAGATGTCTCTATGAGATGGAACACAGAGAGCATAACTGTAACCAGTATGTAAACAAAATTAATTTTCTATAAATATTCAAGATCTCCCCAAAAGAGGCGTGTTTTGAGAAACAGCTGTATTTACAAAGTGCAACCTGTATCATGTGTCAGTTAGAATGTAATTGCATTATATTATTTATCTTGATATTTTATTTTAAATTTTTTTTCAATATAAAATAAATATAAGATCTTAATTTATGAAACCATTAATTTATATTTGATGTGATGTTGTACTAGTCTTATTTTAATTGTCTGTTACATAGACTGTATCTTTTCTTTGATAATCTGTTATGTTATTGGGAAATGTGTGTTTACACCTAGGTAAACATCCAACCTGATATTTTCTTGCCATTTTCTTCGACCTGACAATTAAAACCATCCTGAAGTAATTGTCTGCCCTATATTTTAATTTTGAAGCCTACAGACTGTGCACTTACTTCCTTGTTAATATTTTGTGACTAAAATTTAAGGAAATACTGTAATATTTTTTTCTGTCTATGAAGAAATAACATAACAAATGAGGTGCACTCTAACTAACCCAAGTGTTATGTCGAAAAGACATATAATAGTTAGCAAAGGTAACAAGATTATATTTTTTTACGCCAGACGAGCGTTTCGTCTACATAGGACTCATCAGTGAGGCTGCGATCAAAAAAATTATTAAAAGCCAAACCCGTAAAATTGAAGAGCATTGAGGACCCAAAATTCCAAACAGTTGTGCCAAATACGGCTAATGTAATCTATTCCTGGGATAAGAAAATCCTTATTTTTCGAAAGTTCAAAGTTTTGTAACAGGATATTTATAAAAATGACCATATGAGTGTTATTCATGTCAACACCGAAGTGCTGACTTCTAGGCTGGTGATACCCTCGGGGACGAAACGTTAATCATCAGGAGCATCGACCCAGTGGTTTAAATAGATATAAAAGGTTTCCAGGATTATAATTTAATACGCAAGATGTTACTGTTATTTTTTATAACTTGATTCAAAATTACATTTCACAGTCACATTACTAGATGATGTCTGTGTGCTGATAAACAAAACAACGTCAGCCAATCAAAAGACGCGTTACATCTAAAATAAATTATTATGCAAGAGTTATTTTTCATATGCGAACCACGAATTGTCTTAATAGATTAATTTCAGATTCGAACCATAAACGATATTTATTGCTCGAATATGTGTGATCAATTTGAATTAGGCATTGACAATGATTATTGCGACTCCAATTTTGTTCTAGTTGGATCAGAACCTAGAAACAAGCAATATTGCCATAAGATAAGATAGATTTATTTTCAGTTTCATTATTCATCTTATGACAATAAACAAAAGCAAAACATCGCGATATCTTTGTCTGAAAATTTAATTTTAAATTTATATGTTTGTACAGGTAATACATTTTATATTATTTCATTTCTGAACATAACATATATAGATATAAGAAGATGTGGTGTGAGTGCCAATGAAACAACCCTCCATCCAAGTCACAATTTGTAAAAGTCAACCAGGATAGGCCAAAGTACAGTCTTCAACACATTGGCCTTGCCTCACACGAACAGCAAGTTATAAAGGGCCGCAAAACAATAATAGTGTAAAACAATTCAAATACAAAAGACTCATCAGTGACGCTCGAATCCAAAAAAAGTTAAAAAGGCCAAATAAAGTACGAAGTTGAAGAGCATTGAGGACCAAAATTCCTAAAAGTTTTGCCAAATACAGCTAAGGTAATCTATGCCTGAGGTAGAAAAGCCTTAATAATTAAAAAAAAAATCAAAAATTTGTAAACAGTTAATTTATAAATATAACCATATCAATGACAATTCATGTCATCACATAAAGTGCTGACTACATATATCATATGGTTTTTCAAAATAAGTGAAAATAAGCCAAAATCAAAATTTAGAAAATGACATTGACCTTTGACCTTGACCTCATTTTCATTTTTTTTTTAACCAAGGACCTTAAATCAAAAGAACCTAGATCTCTATCACTTATGGTTTACCAGTTAGAAATGCATATTACTTATATCAAATGCATAATGGGAAATATCTCTTTAAAAACACCTTTAGAGTTGTTTGTTATACTAAAAGACCGCTAAAAAATTCAAGAATCAATACATTGTGTCTCCGGAAAGCTGCGGTCCAAATGAATATCCTAATTCTGAAGATGTAACGAGCAATTTGGTAAAATAAATTTGTCGTAATCTTTTATGGTTTCGAAGGAGTAGTGGCCACAAGAAAAACAGTGTTTGGTAAGAAAACTCTTACAACGTTAAGTATTTGGTAACGCGGTTGTCAGTTTTGAAAGCGTATAATAATACAATATCATATTCTAAATGAAACAAAAATACTACACAAGATAAATTAATCAGGCGGCAGAAGAAAAAAAATATCAATCATAACAAAATCAAAAGGTCTTTCCACGGGAAGGTTGAAAGACCTAAATATGTCAACGTTTCACAAAGAGTTCGAAAAGAGAGCGTCCTGAAGCAGCTCAAGTGAACCAATAAAACAACGACCTGGATTCTACGTCATACGCTCAGTATCATTTCTTGGGGAAATTTTTAAAAAAAATCCTTATATTCTATATCTATTTTTGGTGGTTAAACAAATATCTTTCAACCATATCCTTGTACAGTTTTCAAGCCGTACATTTCCATTTGACTTATTGCAGTTTTGCCATGACAACGGTTAAAGGGTTGTCTTTATTGTCAATAAAACCGGACTTCACGACGATTTTACTTGATGAATAAAACTTAATAACGAAAAATCCGGTCCAAAAGTATAATAACCCTTTGGTTTAACAACCGCTTTGTTGGGATCTGTTAAGCGTACTTGTCTTGCATGCGAAAAGTCGAACAATATATTCATGGAAATATCAAACCAAAGACTTAGGGACGCAGACAAAGGTTACGATAAATAACTCTGTAAACCTTTACTTTGTTTGTAACAGTATCATGTTCATAAATATATTCTACGCTTCTAGCCTAGGATATACCTATATGTTTCAAGTAAATGCTTAAAATGCATCGATGAACTTGCCTTTGTCAAATGCCTTACTGATTAAAATAGTTATCTCCCTGACGTAAGGGAAGTGAAGTTTATTGTCGTGAAAGTACAAATCGGTGCTCATTTTGAAATCACAGTATCATGTTTTCGTTATACTATTATTTTCATTGTACGTTAAACAAACAATCCATACGTTCATCAAACGTTCAAAAGAATATGCATCTTTATTCATTTTTGACATGCTGGATCTTGTATATTTTTTTTCCTTTAGATTTGATATGCATAGTTTCGGACGAAAGTTTATTATAGTCAGATTGATATCTTAGATCGTTTTAAATTTGGGTTTTTTGGCTGAATAAGCAAGCACTAGACTTTCGGTACACGAAATTATTCCATCCAACATTATCCGAAAATTTCCTCTTTACATAGAGGATTGCGCTTTCAATATTGTCGACATATAGATGATATGAGCAACAAGACGGGTGACACTAGTGGAACAGGATCTGCGAATCCCTCCGTTAGCACCTTGGATCCCACAGTTTTTGATTGGATTACTTTTGCTTAGTCTTTGCTTTGTCATGCTGTGTTTTGTTTACTGTTGTTTTTCTTTTTGTCGTTTTTTTTTTGTCCATTATGATAGCATTTTCAGTTTTTTTCGACTTATTTCATTAGTTTAAACATCCGCTCATATCTAACACTAAACAGGAGACGAGTACTTTCACTTGAACGTACTAGATAACTTACTTCCATATATCCACCTGCTCGATTCCTGTGACATTCTCTGGTTTTGAGACGTCAGTGGTACTTCAAGTTATTATCAATGTGCAATGTCTGAGAAGTTAGCAAAGACGTCATTATGTGTGATGAAACAATCAGTATTTTGGTTTGCAACTGATATCTACTCTATCAATATATAGACCATCCGATAATCTATAAATAGTTGATACCGTATTCCATAAATTGTAAACGCAGCTTTTTGTCTTGCCTTTTTGTAATAGTGAAATACAGTTGTTAAAATTAAAATAGCAAAACTTTAATGTGTAAGTTATGCAAAATGTTAACTGTCAATGTGCCATTACTGATGGTTCAAGGCCAATCAATCTCCATCGGAACGAGATATGCCAATGCTTATACAACTTCATACCAAATATTGTTCTGGGGTCTAATAATCTCTATTGAAATTAAATGTACAAATGTTGATACAGCTGCGTACCCAATTTTATATACCTCCTACTAATGATTCCATTTCAACAATTGGCCTATCACAAACTAATACATGTAATTTAGTAAAAGTCATTAGACCATAACTTAGAGGGAGGGGCTTAAAAACTAAGTAGAAATAAAATGAATAAACGCTTATTCAATTACATACCAAATATCATTGACCTACGTGTACTAGAGGTTTTCCATAAACTGACCTTATCGCAAAATAAAACATTGTTGACGCCGCGACGTAGACGACGAAATAGAATACCTATGTCTAGAATTTTTATTCCAACAACCCGAGGCAATAAATTAATTAATTCGTTCTCAATTACGTCGTTATTATGCGGAAGAGCATATGAAATAAACATAAATCTATACAATCATACTGATGCTACATGCCACTTAATTAAAAGAATCAAACACTGTTAGTTTACAATTTTTATTTTAAGAATATTTTAGTGAAGGAAAGAAGTCAGTTGCTATATTTCAAAGTATATATCAGTAAACAGTACAGAAATTGCTAGGAAAACTCCTTCCGCATGTTCAGTCGTCCATTTAGAAATTTTTCTTTCGGTCATCCTTTTTGTTTGTTTGTTGTTCTTGTTTTAAACCTGCTTCTGCCTACAACATGAAGTCAAAGATTAAAATTAAATACATATATACTGCAATTATACTGTATTAATAACAACTTTAGTTACATATGCTGTTATTAAAGCTCAATAAAAATATCAAGTACTGTGTCTTCATTATTTTTTCATTTATTCGTGGGGTACAATTTTTGTGGATTTCATGAAAAAAGATAAAATATGAATTACATTGTTAGACAGAAAACAATGTTAGTATACGTGTATTTTTAAATGCATACTTATGCATGACCTATAATGGTTTACTTGTTTAAATTGTTATTTGGATGGAGAGTCGTCTCATTGGCAATCACACCACATCTTCCTTCATCTATTTGACAAAACATAATCAAATATTCCCGACAATTGGTGTCAGCGAATATAAATTAATCATCAGTTTTATTTTAAATTCACTCTTTTGTCTCCTTTTTTTTTAAATTATATTTTTTAAATTACTCGTTATAAAATATGTCGGTCTGCTGTCTCCCTGATGTATTTCTCCTCGAATTCATTTTGTAAATATTGTGCAATCGATCATCGACGGAAAATATCGTATCATATGTTAAATTCTGTCGATATCTGTGTAACATTACGCACATTTTTCAAAATGGTGACTAAATCGTATCTGTAAACAAATGACATATAGAAGAGATAAAAAATGTGTTCAGGGATTTACAAAATCGGTAAATTATAACTGACACTATAGATCAGAGGAGCACTATCTAAGGAACAAAATGAGCTAGTTATATTGTAAGATAATGCAACTCATTTTCGAGATATTTTTAGGAAATGGCGGGAAAAGGCTGAAACGGACTTTTACTTAATATATAGCAGTGACATTGTTTTGGTCTAAAATCGTGAGTAAAGAATATTGAATCTGGTTTAATTCTGATTCTGACCTTTCATGCGCTTTTATTGTCTTCTTTGAAAAGAAAATGGGTGATTGGAGTATTTTTACCATGTATTGTTTTATAAAATCTACGCAGTTTGAACATCTGACTAAAATTCCTTAACATGACATGACTGCATCCTTAACACGACAAACGATACTCACTTTTCGCAAATATATTTAAAACTCTTCCAGCAACCGTTATCGTTCCATTTTAAACCAAATCCAAATTCAAGACAATGTTCCTTGCCGTCAAGGTTATTTGGTTCTTTAACAGTGACCTTCTTAGACGACCACCATCCTCCGTTTTTAGTAGAACTACCCCAATCAGTTACACTGAATCTCTTACCACTGGTCCACCAATACCAGTTTCCTTCACTTGCACTATCTGTTCCCCCGAGCCAAAAAACTAATAAGTAAAATCAGCATGGTTAAAATGATACCATAGTGTTAAATCTCGTATGTTTTTCGGTCTTCATCGCTATTTGGTTAAACAATCTTATCATTGGAGATATATATGCTAACGGATTGATTGTTATTTCCTATCGTGATCATTTGGCCAGATTTCGGCGGAAATGTTACGCCGTCGATTCACCCGGGTTTGCTTCATTTGGACTGAATATATTCGTTCTTTTCCGTCAGGTTTTTTTTTATCTTGATTTGTTTATTAAAAATGTTTTTGAGTTTCAGATATCGAAAAAAAAGTACTGTTTCTTTTATTCAAATTATTTGATACCAGTGAAGCACGTGATAAATTTGTCAAAGAAAAGTGATAATATCCAACAGCAAATTGCATAACAGTAACTGTGTAATAAAAAGCAATTTTATTATAATGATTTGATGCTGACAGTCCATTATCTTTGAAAGGACGCTTCTACATTTTAAAAAGTAAAAACACAAAAATACTGAACTCCGAGGAAAATTCAAAAAAGAAAGTCTCATATCAAATGGCGAATTCAAAAGTTCAAACACATCAAACGAATGGATAACAACTTTCATATTCCTGACTTGGTTAAGGCATTTTCTTATGTAAAAAATGGTGGATTGAACCTGGTTTTATAGTTTGCTAAACCTCTCACTTGTATGAAAGTCGCATCAAATTCATTTTAAGCGATTGGTTATTTGACCGGTATAGAATATCTATGTAACAGTTGACCAGGGTTATATTCTTATTGTCGTAGATTAGTCTTTTCTTCAATTTCGCTGAATTTGTACACGACGGGTGAGATATTGGAAGCGGGTTCTTGTTACTTTTTGGAACACCTGAGAACACCTTCGCCTTTGTGGTGTTCGTGTAAGTCAGTGTTTAGTTTTCTCTGTTGTGTTTTGTTGACACTTTGGTATGAAGCCCTTATTAACCGCTTATTATATCAAGTCCATGGTTTTTATTAGCTGATTTATTCGCCTTTTCAGAATCTTGAGGACTATGGGTAAACTCATTGTTCGTACACCAAAATAAAAATATCGTTGCTTCATTGGTTTAATTTCTATTGTTTATCTCGTTTTCAACCAACGTTTGGGTGTATACTTTTGGAAATATTACCCAGAATGCATTAGATTCTGAAACGGCGAATCGGCTATGATTTTCGCTTACCTCCTCCATAATTAGATGCCGTATTCTTCAAGAATCTATTTTCACCAGAAGATCCAATTTCTGCAAGGATACTATTTTTTGTTTGGCAAATACTCTTTAATGACAAAAAAAAAGAAATATAAGATATATTTTTTAAGACGAATAATTAAGTTGATATATTCTGCTGATCTACTATTACATGGCTATACAATCAACTGCTATCGTTTTATATATGTCGCCCATTATGATATCGATATCAGTGACAATTGGGCTTTTTTACAATATAAAACACCGTATTTTTAGTAAAATTTGATAATGTCATCTTGAATAATGCGTTGCTTACAAGTAAAAGATGTTTGCAAATTAAGCTGACTATTGAAATAAAAAAAAATCAGTTTTTACGCCTGAATACTAAATTTAGAATGAATCTAAAACGCTAAGGAGGACGATCTGTCAATACAAAAAATGTTTACAATATAAAAATTGAGGAAAAGTGGCGGGAAACATTGTTTAAGTATTTTATATGATGTTACAAGAAAATAATATCTACTTACAACGGCGTCAGTCCATGTTTCCGAAGTGTGACTAAAGAAGTAACAGCTAGATCCATACATAGTCCAGCCCGACGGACAAGCTGAAATTAATTAGAATTAAACAAATAACATTGCTTATTTCATATAATCTTACTATGCATGTTAAATGCATCTGCTTGAAAAATATAAACACTTGTATACGTATTGAAGACAAGCTGACTTAAGAAATATAATAATAGTTGTATAGAAAGTATTCTGGAAATATAAAAAAATTCTTAATTCGTTTTGACCGGATATCACTCTTGGACATATATTAATCTGTACATGACTTCAATCTCAAAATTACACAAAGAAGACAATGGAAAATTTCTGTTGGTTGTTGAATTTATTATCAACTGACTAGCTAATATACCTGGACACGGGTTTATATTACATGCTTCTGATTGTATAGCACTTCCTTTACATGGAGCACCACCTTTTGAAGGAGAAGGATTGGTACATGTTCTAGTTCTAGTTCGTGTTCCATCGCCACATTTCTTGGTACAAGCTGACCATGGATCGTTATTAGACCAGCCACCATCAACTAAAATTGTTGTTAAATTATATTTGTAAAAAAAGTATGCATGCTTTAAAAACGAAATAAAGCATATATCAATATTAGAATTTTTTTATTTAACCATACCATACTGTAATTATGTCAGTAGGATAAGTTGGTATATATTTTACGTAACTGGCAATTTCGTCTTAAAATAATTTTCACATTTTCCAATTATTTTTTCACAAAACTGCTGAAAATATATAAACACCTGTATGAGTATTGAAGTCAATCAATGCTGACATGAGAAAAATATTATAGTCGTGTAGAAATTATTTTGTAAATATAAAAATGCTCTTTTAAAAATAGTTTTTAATGAATATCACTGTGACATTTATCAATTTGTGCAAGACTTCAATAAAAAAAAAAGACAACGGAAAATTCGGATTATTTTTTTTTTTTTTTTGGGGGGGGGGGGGGGGGTTTAACACCTGACTAGCTCATATACCTGGACACGGGTTTATATTACATGCTTCTGATTGTATAGCACTTCCGTTGCATGGAGCAACACCTTTTGAAGGAGAAGGGTTGGTACATGATCTAGTTCTAGTATATAGGAGCATGCATGCTTTTAAAAACGAAATAAAACATATTTCAAAATCTGATTTGTTTTAACCATACAATACTGTAATGATGACAGTAGAATAAGTTGGTATATATATGACAGTTTTTGTCAAAGTAACTGACAATTTTGTCTTAGAATAACGTTCACATTTTCTAATTATTTTATTACAAAATTACTGAAAATATATAAACACCTGTATGAGTTTGAAGTCAATCCATGCTGACATGAGAAAAAAAATAGTCGCGTAGCAGTTACTCTATAAATATACTTGAATTGAAAGAGTCTTCATTCATAATACTCATTTTATACGTTTAGAAAAGTCAATATACGTTTAGAAAAGTCAATAAACGTTTAGAAAAGTTAATAAACGTTTAGAGAAGTCAATATACGTTTAGAAAAGTCAATATACGTTTAAAAAAGTCAATATACGTTTAAAAAAGACAATATACGTTTACAAAAGACAATATACGTTTAGAAAATTAGACAATGCAAAAAATCTTACCTTTTGATACTGAAAACATAAATATGTATACTGATTAATGCTTTCAATGCCCCTTTCATGTTTGAAAATTTTTTATAAAATATAAATAAGCTTCATTATACCTTTGATTAACAAATGCTCTATAGTCATTATTTCTATAATAAACAAATTATGGAACTCACTTTTTTATCTCTTATTCTTTCATTAAATTTAAAATACATGAACAAATAACGTTTTAAAGGTAAAATAAGAGAAAAAATACCTTTACAAGTCCTTGCAGACAGTGACGCTCGCAATATGTTTAGCACATCGAAATTTTTTACATTGTACACATATTCGGTTTTTGGTTTGTTGGCGATGCCTTCTAATTCTATAGTATTTATACCATCCCCAATGCCAATAGCAATGAGCTGTATACCACTTGCACGTGCATTCTTAGACTCCGCCAAAGTGTTAGCCTGGTCATTTGATTTTCCATCAGTGATAACAATACCAATCTTAGGAACACCGGTCCTATGACCTGTATAAAAATATGTCTTGTATAATTATGCTGTGACCGAAAGTTTTATAAATCTGCCAAAAGTTCAGCTTACATTCAAATTAGTGGAAGAACACAATATATAGCTACATGTAGTACTGTTCAATATAAAGACAACAAAAACATATGATTCAATTATATCAATGTCACTCAAAATAACATATACTACTTCATACAATTTAACATGTTTAACATGTTATATGAAACTTTTTATTTCGATGCTTAATTGCAAACCGATATTTTGATCAATCCTGATTAAATCATTCTAAATTCAATTCTCTTATGAAGAGACTTTCACATTATTTATTTTTTTTTTTACTTTTCTTGGTGATAAATTGAAGAAGAAGGCTTTGATTTAATTAAAAAAAGATAAGTTTTATTTAAGAAAGATCTAATATTTCTTTTGAAAACAACTCATTATAGATACAACCAGCATAAAATTTGAAAAAAAAGCATCGCGAGGTTAATATTGAAAGAGAAAAATTCCTAACCTGCCGCTGTACTGAAACTGTAAGTCGTCATAAACTTAATAGCTGGACCCGTTTTTGTTCCGCCAGTTTTGTAAACAATATTTCCAATTGCAGTTATAAGATCATTTTTGTCGAGGAACTGGTTCAACTTGAATTCACTTTTTACAGTACTTTGGAATGTATCAACGCCAACCTGGATATTGTTTAAACCAACGCTAAATTTGCTCACAACTCCTTGCATGAATGTTAACATTTTCTTGAAGTTTGTGGCTCCAACACTTCCTGAAGAGTCCAATAGGAAGACGACGTCGGCTTTAGCACTACATACTAAAATGAGATATGAAATACCCCATACAGAACCTTGTAAGTAATGGTATTGTAATTGGTCGTTTCAGAATCTAAAGCATCATGGGCATTGTTCGTACCCCAAAATGAAAAATAACGGCACTCTATTGGTTGAATTTCATTGTTTATGAAATTTTTAACCATTCACGACGTTTTGGTGTACGTTCTTGAAAATTTTACCCAGGATGCATAAGATTCTGAAACGGCTAGAAATTATTCTGTAAATATAGAAAGTGCTCTTGAAATGTTTTTAATGAATATCACTGTGACATATTTCAATTTGTGTAAGACTTCAATAACAAAATGATACACGAAAGACAACGGAAAGTTTCGGGTTTTTTTTTTCTTGGGGGGGGGTCTTTAACAACTGACTAGCTCATATACCTGGACACGGGTTTATATTACATGCTTCTGCTTGTATAGCACTTCCATTGCATGGAGCACCACCTTTTGAAGGAGAAGGGTTGGTACATGTTCTACTTCTAGTTCTTGTTCCGTCGCCACATGTCTTGGTACAAGTTGACCATGGATCGTTATTAGACCAGCCACCGTCCACTAAAATTGTTGTTAAATTATATATGTAAATAAAAGTATGCATGCTTTAAAAACGAAATAAATTATATATCAATATCAGACTTTTTTTTATTTAACCATACCATACTGTAATTATGACAGTAGGATAAGTTGGTATATATTTGACAGCTTTTATCAAAGTAACTGACAATTTTGGTATATATATGACGTATCTTACAATTTCGTCTTAAAACAATTTTCACATTTTCCATTTTTTTTATTATAAAACTACTGAAAATATATAAACACCTGTATGAGTATTGATATCAATCAATGCTGACATGAAAAAAAAATATAATAGTCGTTTTAGAATTGTTCTGTAAATATAAAAATGCCCTTAAATAGTTTTTAATGAATATCACTGTGAAATATATCAATTTGTGCAAGACTTCAATAAAAAAAATGATACACAAAAGACAACGGAAAATTTCGGGGTTATTTTTTTTTTTTTTTTTTTGGGGGGGGGGGTTAACAAATGACTTGCTCATATACCTGGACAAGGGTTTATATTACATGCTTCTGATTGTATAGCACTTCCATTGCATGGAGCACCACCTTTTGAAGGAGAAGGATTGGTACATGTTCTAGTTCTAGTTCTTGTTCCGTCGCCACATGTCTTGGTACAAGCTGACCATGGATCGTTAATAGACCAGCCACCATCCACTAAAATTGTTGTTAAATCATATTTGTAAATAAAAGTATGCATGGTTTTAAAAACGAAAAAACAAATATTTCAAAATCAGTTTTTTTTTAACCATACAATACTGTAATGATGACAGTAGAATAAGTTGGTATTAATATGACAGTTTTTGTCAAAGTAACTGACAATTTTGTCTTAGAATAACTGTCACATTTTCTAATTATTTTATTACAAAATTACTGATAAGATATAAACACCTGTATGAGTTTGAAGTCAATCCATGCTGACATGAGAAAAAATATAGTCGCGTAGCAGTTACTCTATAAATATACTTGAATTGAAAGAGTCTTCATTCATAATACTCATATTATACGTTTAGAAAAGTCAATATACGTTTAGAAAAGACAATATACGTTTAGAAAAGTCAATATAAGTTTAGAAAAGTCAAAATACATTTAGAAAAGTCAACATACGTTTAGAAAAGTCAATATACGTTTAAAAAAGACAATATACGTTTACAAAAGACAATATACGTTTAGAAAAGACAATGCAAAAAATCTTACCTTTTGATACTGAAAACATAAATATGTATACTGATTAATGCTTTCAATGCCCCGCCCCTTTCATGGTTGAAAAAAATTATAAATATCAAAAAGCTTCATTATGCCTTTGATTAACAAATGCTCTATAGTCATTATTTCTATAATAAATAAATTAGGGAACTCACTTTTTATCTCTTATTCTTTCATTAACTTTAAAATGAACAAATTACGTTTTTAAAGGTAAAATAAGAGAAAAATACCTTTACAAGTCCTTGCAGACAGTGACGCTTGCAATATGTTTAGCACATCGAAGTTTTTTACATTGTACACATATTCGGTTTTTGGTTTGTTGGCGATGCCTTCTAATTCTATGGTATTTATACCATCCCCAACGCCAATAGCAATGAGCTGTATACCACTTGCACGTGCTTTCTTAGACTCCGCCAAAGTGTTAGCCTGGTCACCTGATTTTCCATCAGTGATAACAATACCAATCTTAGGAACACCCGTCCTATGACCTGTATAAAAATGTGTCTTGTATAATTATGCTGTGATTGATAAATCTGCAAAACATATAGCTTACATTCAAATTAGTGGAAGATAGCTATAGTGTGTGATAACATTGTGTGAGGGAATTCGACGTTTGCTGTACCACTGTTCACTCCAGCCCAATTTATGTCAATACAACTGCATTAATCAGAATGATTTTTTTGCGGTGTTTTGAGAAATTATTTAACTTTGTTGTCGCGTATTATTTGTGAAACATTCAATGTTTTAATAGGGCAAAATTTCTGTATAAAGTCAATGATTATGTTGTCTTTTAAAGGCCAAACTTTCTACAGCCTTAAATACGCTAGTAAAAGATTCAAAAACTATACCAATACATAACGACATGTTAATGAAATTATATCAAATCTATTGGTTAACATTTTTTTATTCGTTATAGCAAAATAATGAACTTAAAATATCTGACATTTTCTCCCTACCCAATTTACCCCTATACATTTTAATTATGTGGACTGGTCATTGTTATTGAATCGTAGGCAATTTGATTGGATTGAGTTGTTATTAGTTTAAATTCAAACTTGTTTATGGTTTTCATACATGAATGTTGATTAATTAGAACGTGCGTGAATGTTTACGGTAACTAAAATGAACTTCAAACTGGACACTGGACGAGTCAATATTATGTTTTATCAATGAAAGTTAAGGTATAAAAGGTAAGAATTGCCACTTCTTCTATTTTCACATTTTTTTCGGAATAAACAGTTGAAAGATTATTTTTTAAAAGCCTATTATGGAGACAAAAGATAAGACGTTTTGTTCCTTTAAATAAGTCATTTTCTTAAGAGAAATGCCTAAATATACTTTACGCACGACTACGGCAGGTAAAATAATTATTTTTGATAACAAAAAAACACATTTTTCAGTCTCATTGGAATATGTTAATTACAATTAATCCCGAACTTACAAAGTAAGTAAATAAAGTCAAAATATGTCCGATCTACCTATTTCTGGACATCAAAAGTCGACAATACCATCGTTTTAAAGTCTATTTCGTCTACCTCACTAGGCACTATAGTTCTGTTCAATATTAAGACAACAAAAACATATGATTCAATTATATCAATGTCACTCAAAATAACATATACTACTTCATACAATTTAACATGTTTAACATGTTTTATGAAACTTTTTATTTCGGTGCTTAATAGTAAACCGATATCTTGATCAATCCTGATTAAATTATGCTAAATTCAATTCTCTTATGAAGAGACTTTCACATTTTGTTTACTTTTCTTGGTGAAAATTGAACAAGAAAGTTTTGATTTAATTAAAAAAAGGTTTAGGTTTATTTTAGAAAGTCCTAATATTTTTTTTGAAAACAACGCATTACAGATACAGGCAGCATTAAAAAAAAAAGCATCGCGAGGTTAATACTGGAAGAGAAAAATTCCTTACCTGCTGCTGTACTGAAACTGTAAGTCGTCATAAACTTAATGGCTGGACCCGTGTTAGTTCCGCCAGTTTTGTAAACAATATTTCCAATTGCAGTTATAAGATCATTTTTGTCGAGGAACTGGTTCAACTTGAATTCACTTTTTACAGTACTTTGGAATGTATCAACGCCAACCTGGATATTGTTTAAACCAACGCTAAATTTGCTCGCAACTCCTTGCATGAATTTTAACATTTTCTTGAAGTTTGTGGCTCCAACACTTCCAGAAGAGTCCAATAGGAAGACGACGTCGGCTTTAGCACTACATACTGAAAAGAGATATGAAATACCCCATACAGAATCTCGTAAGTAATGGTAATGTAATTGGTAAAGCATCATGGGTAATTTCATTGTTCGTACCCCAAAATGAAAAATAACGTCACTCCATTGGTTGAATTTCTATTGTTTATAATATTTCTAACCATTCACGATGTTTTGGTGTACATTTTTGAAATTTTGTCCAGGATGCATTAGATTCTGAAAGGGCTAAATTAGTCATCTTGTTGTCACATCTTAAAACATAAAATCGAAATTGAAAAAAATGGGCAAGTTTTGAAATTGAAATAAAAAGAAATATCAGAAGTCATTGTTTTTACCAAAAGCTTTCGATGTTGATCCTCTCAATAATCTTGGAAAGTGCTTTACAATACGGGAACTGTAAAATTCCAAAAATAAAACACCAATTAAATATTGGAGCAAAAAAGATAATACTCTAACCTTCAGTTTATTCTTTAAAAAAATTGACAATTTGACTTATTGGCTTCATTCTGTATGTTCACCATATTATATGTTGGTTTTTTTCTGGTCAAACGGAGCTTTTGTCGCTGCCGTTTGTATATCTTAATTTAATTTAACTACAAGTATTCACAATTTTCGAAACGAACAGCTATTTAATTATTTTTAATCAAAACTAATGAAAAATTGCAAATTGGCTTCGTCATTACATTACTTTCAAAAATAAAAAAAAGATTAATTGAACGTATAGGGTATGAATTTACATGTGAAGTCATATGTGTAAGGTAAATGTCTATGAATAACAGTAATTAAAAATTTCAATATTACAGTTCTTTATTATCAACAATATGCAATCATTGGCTGTAGTCGTCCTTAATATTCATAGCCAAAAAACTATGGACAATGTTGGTAAAACAAAACAGTTCCTGCAAAGTTCCAGTCATAATTTATTTTTTCGGCTAAAATAATTGCAAAAGAAAATTATTTATGGAAACAGCATTCATAATCTATCAAATACGGTCGAAAGATCAGATGTGTTAAGGTTTATCACCAATTTAATGAAAAACCGTAAAACAGAAGTCAATAATTTTAAATTCAAGTAGTCAAGTCAATTTGATATTTAAAAACAAGCAGCCCTAGTTGACTTCAGACCTGGACAAGGATCCGTGTTACACGCCTCTATTTGTATAGCACTCCCACTACAGACAGGGTTGGCACATGTTCTATTTCTGGATCTTGTTCCTCCACTACATGTTTTGGTACAATCCGTCCAAGGACCGTAATCAGACCAGCTGCAATCCACTGAAAAATATTGTAAAAATAATACTCAATGTTTTGATTATATTTATCATTTGCAGACTGCTCATTACCATATTATTTGTTTTCATGGCGTTAATATAGTTTAGAGAGCCGTGGTGTAGTGGTTAGTGCATCGGACTACTAACACAAAGGTTCCTGGTTCGATTTCCGTTTAGGATGAAAATTTCAGGAACTCAATTTTCGGCTCTCCCTTGACACCATTTGCGAGTATGGTCTTGAGGAAACGATGATAGTCCGTCGGAAGGGGACGATAAATGGCTGACCCGTGTTAAGAGAGAGCCATATCTCTTGCACGTTAAAGACACCCTTGTAGATTTCGAAAAAGAGTAGGCTAATGCCGCTACAAGGCAGCACTCTCATCCGCAAAGTGGAAAGGGATTAATATAAGTTGCAAAACTTGTTTCCCAATCCACTGTAAATAAATATGTTTAAACTAAACTAATATAGTTTACGTTTATATTGATGGAAGCTGGAGGATTGTTGTCTCATTAGCAATTATACCATACAGCCCGTTGTGTTTTTATACCTAGTTATCTGAAGCAGACAAAACTCATATTTATAGAAAATTCAACATTTCATATAAAAGCTACCCTGAGAAAATAAGTTATTTTGAAGTGAATTTCCTTACACAAAAAACACAAAAACAAATCAATCCCAAAAAAGATGTTTACATTGTAATTGGCTTCTTTTGGGACAAAGTATATCAAAGTTATCGAAAAAAAAATATCAGCTCTAACTCAAAATATGGACAATTTTATGTTAAAGGGGTCTATAATTCAGTTTGACAGCTTCATGCATACTAACTGGTTTCCTTTTAAGACTGGAATAAATCACTACTTTACCGAAATATGGATAACGAAAATTAAAGGACGATATCTGTGTCCCCGGACCTGCTTATCTATGTCTATTTACATACCTGCTTTAGATTTACACGTTCTTTCTGCCAAGGTAATTGCCGCGTTTAATCGAGTCACTTCATCCTTTATGCCTAATAAAAAATGATTTTGATACTTTTCATTTTGTATTATTTTAATCATTCAGCCATATTCTTACGCATTTGTTCTTGATTTTTATAGCTTATAACGTAAAATTCATATATAAAAGGCGGTTGAACAATATACTTCAGAAATTACTAAACAATAAATAGGGTAACAACATTACAGTCGCTAATCCCGTTAATGCATTTGACATGATTTTAGAATTTTAATATGTTTCTCTTTTTTGCTGAATTTCAAATTTGCTAGATCGCTCTATGTTTACAAAACATAACAGCAACTATTCAAGAATGAATAATTTATTTTAAACAAAGTATAGAAATGCAATCATATCCCTGCTTTAAAAGTTGGAATATACTATAAGAAGTGGAAAATGGTGTTAACATTAAATTAGCTACCTTGAATCTTTTTGCAGTCACATTGACCATCAACTGTAGTAGGTATTGTAGTTGCACTGCAGACAACGAACAGAGTCACCAACCAGACGGGAATTAAAGACATGGTTGTCTGACCAAAAGGAGTTCAATACTATACTTTTATTTCATTCTACCAGGAAATCTCTTATGTGAAATATGTTTCTTAAAATTTACTAGTTACCTTGTGTGTGTGGCTGATAACGTTTTTAAAATTATATTTACATTGTAAAACAAGGAAAATACTTCAAATTTAATCCGGGGAAGGTTTGTATTTTAACTGCTCCTACTTAATGCTGTCGCCTAGCCAATTATTAAAACATATTTGATATTTTTAAGCCTGATAATTACAAGTACAACGTCCTTTTCCTTCTTTAAACTTAAAAAGACGGAACACTGCAAATGTATGATACCGATTTTTGTGCCCATATCAAGAATATTAAGTGTTTCTGAAAAAAAAATGATAACAACATGTTTAATAATTTCTTGCGTCTGAAGCGTTTTTCTGGATTTATCTTCATCAGGAACGCTCAAAGCCAAATATTTGAAATCCGAAGATGGATAAGTACCGAAACCGTTTTAATAAGATAATTTGCTTAGTAGTTAGTTCATTTTGTAAATGTGTATAACAGTTTCGGCTTAATCATTTTTTGTGAACTATGTAATGCCACAATCCTTTCTTGTAAAATGTGTTATGATATTCATAAATTGATTGAGGAAAAATCAAATCCGGGTTACAAACTAAAACTGAGGGAAACAAATCAAATATAACAGGAGAACTACGACACAACAGAAACACAACAGAAACACAACACTTCAATGTAACACACTAAGAAACGAACTATAGGCCTGGCATTATTCGTTTAATTTTTAATTTACAATTAACAATTACCCAATAAAGATTATTTCCCCTTAATACCATATTATGGTAAGAAATCATTCTGTTTGAAACTCATGACAAAGACATCATTTATCTGGAACTGGATAGTTCTTTAGAATGATCATTATTTATTTGTATTTCACAGCACTCACTTAACAATATTTCACTTGAGCAATCTGCTAACATATTTTATCAGTTGATCAGTTAACATTAGTTGGAGAAGAAATCTAATTGCAATTTGGTAAACCGTTTTAGCCACTGCTATTGTGATACAAAGGTGTACAAGCACTGTAACATTCCGACTCAGCGTGTACTGAACAAAGTAAGGTTTATATTCATATCACATTCCCATGTTCTCATGGTGTTTGTCAGGTAATAGTTGCCACTGCCCTTACATACCAATCTTATCATCATCTATATTGTCTATTTTCTAGTACATGCACGCGAAAGTGTATTCAAAACCATTTCTTCTGAGGTACCTCATGACATCGATCTTCCAAAAAAAAATCGGTACATTTAGTATTGTCCTGGACCGGGGTGGTAACATGGACATTTTTATTATATAGTTGTAAATGGTTTTAAACTAGCCGTCAACAGCTGCGAGTACACTCAGATCTGTACTCAAGTGTCTTTTTGTTGTGGGAATGAATACTACTCTGTCACGTCACTGTGTCTTTGTTACTTATTTTTGTGCTTTGTATAGATCTGATGAGTTACACCCTTTTCAAATGATTTTTTTTAGTTTGTGTTCATATGTTGTACTGTAACACAACTTTCCTGGGTTAGTGGAACATTGGGTGCCTGCTAATATGTTCAAACCTGACGCATGCTATATGTGCGTGTTTCAAGTCAGGAGCAAATTCAGTTGATGTCGTTTGTTGATGTGTGTTATATTTATTTTTCGTCCATTACTTTATCATCCAGAACTAGAAATTAAAGAAACAATAGTCTCAGCTTGCTTCACCTCATTTCTAGATTTCTACCAGGAATTTTTCATAAGTGGTCATGTCAGTACCAAAATCTATGACAAAAGAGAAAATTTTAGTTTTGAAATTATCAATCCCCCCTCTTAATACCAATATTCTCTACCTCCATTATAGGATATACATTTCCCATCTCATTAGGTTTCAAGAGCTTACAGCTGCTATCCATATTCTATAAAACGTCACCAGTGCCTGAGCAGAAAGTTGATGAACAAGGTTTATGTTGAAGAACCTGTATCAACTTCACAAAAAATACAAGAGAGTCTTGAAATATAGTTTTAGGTACTGGTGTTGTTTATCATCTTCGTTATAGTGTTCTTTTATTTGTCTTTGTAAATTATTAACTCCTACTGTTTAGTCAATGTTTGACCTGACTTTGTACCTACCAGTATGTGTCTGTCAATATGTTGTTGTGCTGTGGTCATTTTTGTATTCTTGGTTTTATAAATTTTGCTTACCAGTATTTGCTTTGTCTAAATGCCATTTTGTTTTTCTTTGTTGACACATTTGTTGGGTTTTTTTTTTATAGTGATTAAGGATAAAATACAAAGTTGACTGCTGTAGCCCTTATTTTGACATTTGTACCTATAATGTCTGTTTGTTTCACACATGTCCACACATTGTTGCCAATATAATGGAATTTTATGTACTGTCAAACAAGTGAGAGGTTTGTCTAGCTGTAAAACCAGGTTTAAGGATGTTCGCTACTCTGTGTTAAAATAATAAGCTTTTTAAAAGACTGCTATAAATTGCAAGTATATAAATAAAGAAACTAAAAAAGCAGGAAAAAAAGGAGGGTCCGTGTTCTTGTTTTTGAGATATAAACCGTTGAAAATTTAGCGGGAAATAATTCTCTCTAGATTTTTCTATCACTAATATTGGCTCATTTTTTGTTTGTTAAACTATTAAAAAACCAGATGCTCCGCAGGGCGTAGCTTTATACGACCGTAGAGGTTGAACCCTGAACGGTTGTGGCAAGTATGGACACAACATTCAAGCTGGATTCAGCTCTAAATTTGGACTGTGATTAAATAGTTGACACAGCATAGGTTTCTGACACAGAATGAATGTGTTCTAATGAACTTAAAATTTTTGTTTTCTCTTAGAGCAATTCACTATGCTGTTGAATATTAATCCTCTCAAAAAAATGTTTGAAGAATTTTTTTTTTTATTTATGAAATTTCAAATGAGAAAAATTGAACCCAATTTTTTAAACACATCCCCCTTTCCCTTATTCCAAAACTAATCTCAATTAAAATATTCTAATGGAGTTTGCAACAATAACTACTCATTTAAATACATCATAAAATATTAAGATGTAAAAAAAACTGCTTGTTATCACTGAATGGTAAAGATTATTTAAATTTATCAGTTGGTAGTAAAAAGTGAATATACATTGTATATTGTATATAACAAAGATTTAAGTTGATTCTGGACAAAGAAAGATAACTCCAATTAAAAAAAATTCTTGCTATTGCACAATAAGATATTTCTTGCTTACTATTCTGGACAAAGAAAGATAACTCTAATTAAAAAAAAATTTGCTATTTCACAATATTTTGCAATTAGATATTTCTTGCCATTGCACAGTACTGTACAATTGAAAAGACTTGCTATTTCACAATACTTAATATAATAATTTTAGATCCTGATTTGGACCAACTTGAAAACTGGGCCCTTAATCAAAAATCTAAGTACATGTTTAGATTCAGCATATCAAAGAGGCCCAAGAATTCAATTTTTGTTAAAATCAAACTTAGTTTAATTTTGGACCCTTTGGACTTTAATGTAGACCAATTTGAAAACAGGACCAAAAATGAAGAATCTACATACACAGTTAGATTTGGCATATCAAAGAACCCCAAGATTCAATTTTTGATGAAATCAAACAAAGTTTAATTTTGGACCCCGATTTGGACCAACTTGAAAACTGGGCCAATAATCAAGAATCTAAGTACATTTTTAGATTCAACATATCAAAGAACCCAACCGATTCATTTTTTGTCAAAATCAAACTAAGTTTAATTTTGGACCCTTTGGACCTTAATGTAGACCAATTTGAAAACGGGACCAAAAGTTGAGAATCTACATATACAGTTAGATTCGGCATATCAAAGACCCCCAATTATTCAATTTTGATGAAATCAAACAAAGTTTAATTTTGGACCCTTTGGGCCCCTTTTTCCCTAAACTGTTGGGACCAAACTCCAAAAATCAATACCAACCTTCCTTCCATGGTCATAAACCTTGTGTTTAAATTTCATAGATTTCTATTTACTTATACAAACGTTATGGTGCGAAAACCAAGAAAAATGCTTTTCTGGGCCACTTTTTGGCCCCTTATTCCTAAACTGTTGGGTCCTTATCTCCCAAAATCAATACCAACCTTCCTTTTGTGGTCATAAACATTGTGTTTAAATTTCATTGATTTCTATTTACTTAAACTTAAGTTGTTGTGTGAAACCCAAGAAAAATGCTTTTTTGGGCCCTTTATTGGCCCCTCATTCCTAAACTGTTGAAACCAAAACTCCCAAAATCAATCCCAACCTTTCTTTTGTGGTCATAAACCTTGTGTCAAAATTTCATAGATTTCTATTAACTTAAACTAAAGTTATGGTGCGAAAACCAAGAAAATGCTTATTTGGGCCCTTTTTGGCCCCTAATTCCTAAAATGTTGGGACCAAAACTCCCAAAATCAATACCAACCTTCCTTTTATGGTCATCAACCTTGTGTTAAAATTTCATAGATTTCTATTCACTTTTACTAAAGTAAGAGTGCGAAAACTAAAAGTATTCGGACGACGACGACGACGACGCCAACGTGATAGCAATATACGACGAAATTTTTTTCAAAATTTGCGGTCGTATAAAAACAACAAGGATTTCATTAGATTTTAAAATATGGCTTTTTAAATAACAGGTAATAAAAATATGAAAAGAAAAGTAGAGGTTTGTGGGCAATCTTCTTTAATGTTAATACATTGATAAAACCAGAGGATTTCCTTGGAGTTAAATTCAGTATTTTTGTTATTTTACTTTTATATTTTTTGCTGAGAATTTGACAATACACTTTTGCCCAGCATATTCAGAGAATAATTTATTTTTTTGCAATGACCGAAGCCAATTGATGGCTAAAATTCAAACTGGCAGGTGAGATGAAAATTATCAATAAAGAACTGAAGTCAAACCAACCATAGGTTCAGAGCAATAATAAATCAGCCATGAGTTTTAGCAAAATCTCTACAGAACATTCTACAGGCAATGGAATTCAATAAAATCTTCAAATTTATATTTGAGGTGGTACCTAACACCTTGACTTACATTTATTCAGCTTGTTTCGGATCCTCAATGCTCTTCAACTTTGTATTTATTTGGCTTTTTAACTATTTTGATCTGAGCGTCACTGATGAGTCTTATGTAGACGAAACGCGCGTCTGGCGTAAAAAATTATAATCCTGGTACTTTTGATAACTATTTACACCACTGGGTCGATGCCACTGCTGGTGGACGTTTCGTCCCCGAGGGTATCACCAGCCCAGTAGTCAGCACTTCGGTGTTGACATGAATATCAATTATATGGTAATTTTTATAATTTTCTGTTTACAAAACTTTGAATTTTTCGAAATACTAAGGATTTTCTTACCCCAGGAGTAGATTACCTTAGCCGTATTTGGCACAACTTTATCGAATTTCGGATCCTCAATGCTCTTCAACTTTGTATTTATTTGGCTTTTTAACTATTTTGATCTGAGCGTCACTGATGAGTCTTATGTAGACGAAACCCGCGTCTGGCGTATAAATTATAATCCTGGTACTTTTGATAACTATTTACACCACTGGGTCGATGCCACTGCTGGTGGATGTTTCGTCCCCGAGGGTATCACCAGCCCAGTAGTCAGCACTTCGGTGTTGACATGAATATCAATTATATGGTCATTTTTATAAATTTTCTGTTTACAAAACTTTGAATTTTTCGAAATACTAAGGATTTTCTTACCCCAGGAGTAGATTACCTTAGCCGTATTTGGCACAACTTTTTGGAATTTCGGATCCTCAATGCTCTTCAACTTTGTATTTATTTGGCTTTTTAACTATTTTGATCTGAGCGTCACTGATGAGTCTTATGTAGACGAAACGCGCGTCTGGCGTAAAAAATTATAATCCTGGTACTTTTGATAACTATTTACACCACTGGGTCGATGCCACTGCTGGTGGACGTTTCGTCCCCGACGGTATCACCAGCCCAGTAGTCAGCACTTCGGTGTTGACATGAATATCAATTATATGGTCATTTTTATAAATTTTCTGTTTACAAAACTTTGAATTTTTCGAAATACTAAGGATTTTCTTACCCCAGGAGTAGATTACCTTAGCCGTATTTGGCACAACTTTTTGGAATTTCGGATCCTCAATGCTCTTCAACTTTGTATTTATTTGGCTTTTTAACTACTTTGTATTTTGATCTGAGCGTCACTGATGAGTCTTATGTAGACGAAACGCGCGTCTGGCGTAAAAAAAATATAATCCTGGTACTTTTAATAACTATTTACACCACTGGGTCGATGCCACTGCTGGTGGACGTTTCGTCCCCGAGGGTATCACCAGCCCAGTAGTCAGCACTTCGGTGTTGACATGAATATCAATTATATGGTCATTTTTATAAATTTTCTGTTTACAAAACTTTGAATTTTTCGAAATACTAAGGATTTTCTTACCCCAGGAGTAGATTACCTTAGCCGTATTTGGCACAACTTTTTCGAATTTCGGATCCTCAATGCTCTTCAACTTTGTATTTATTTGGCTTTTTAACTATTTTGATCTGAGCGTCACTGATGAGTCTTATGTAGACGAAACGCGCGTCTGGCGTAAAAAATTATAATCCTGGTACTTTTGATAACTATTTACACCACTGGGTCGATGCCACTGCTGGTGGACGTTTTGTCCCCGAGGGTATCACCAGCCCAGGAGTCAGCACTTCGGTGTTGACATGAATATCAATTATATGGTCATTTTTATAAATTTTCTGTTTACAAAACTTTGAATTTTTCGAAATACTAAGGATTTTCTTACCCCAGGAGTAGATTACCTTAGCCGTATTTGGCACAACTTTTTGGAATTTCGGATCCTCAATGCTCTTCAACTTTGTATTTATTTGGCTTTTTAACTATTTTGATCTGAGCGTCACTGATGAGTCTTATGTAGACGAAACGCGCGTCTGGCGTAAAAAATTATAATCCTGGTACTTTTGATAACTATTTACACCACTGGGTCGATGCCACTGCTGGTGGACGTTTCGTCCCCGACGGTATCACCAGCCCAGTAGTCAGCACTTCGGTGTTGACATGAATATCAATTATATGGTCATTTTTATAAATTTTCTGTTTACAAAACTTTGAATTTTTCGAAATACTAAGGATTTTCTTACCCCAGGAGTAGATTACCTTAGCCGTATTTGGCACAACTTTTTGGAATTTCGGATCCTCAATGCTCTTCAACTTTGTATTTATTTGGCTTTTTAACTACTTTGTATTTTGATCTGAGCGTCACTGATGAGTCTTATGTAGACGAAACGCGCGTCTGGCGTAAAAAAAATATAATCCTGGTACTTTTAATAACTATTTACACCACTGGGTCGATGCCACTGCTGGTGGACGTTTCGTCCCCGAGGGTATCACCAGCCCAGTAGTCAGCACTTCGGTGTTGACATGAATATCAATTATATGGTCATTTTTATAAATTTTCTGTTTACAAAACTTTGAATTTTTCGAAATACTAAGGATTTTCTTACCCCAGGAGTAGATTACCTTAGCCGTATTTGGCACAACTTTTTCGAATTTCGGATCCTCAATGCTCTTCAACTTTGTATTTATTTGGCTTTTTAACTATTTTGATCTGAGCGTCACTGATGAGTCTTATGTAGACGAAACGCGCGTCTGGCGTAAAAAATTATAATCCTGGTACTTTTGATAACTATTTACACCACTGGGTCGATGCCACTGCTGGTGGACGTTTTGTCCCCGAGGGTATCACCAGCCCAGGAGTCAGCACTTCGGTGTTGACATGAATATCAATTATATGGTCATTTTTATAAATTTTCTGTTTACAAAACTTTGAATTTTTCGAAATACTAAGGATTTTCTTACCCCAGGAGTAGATTACCTTAGCCGTATTTGGCACAACTTTTTGGAATTTCGGATCCTCAATGCTCTTCAACTTTGTATTTATTTGGCTTTTTAACTATTTTGATCTGAGCGTCACTGATGAGTCTTATGTAGACGAAACGCGCGTCTGGCGTAAAAAATTATAATCCTGGTACTTTTGATAACTATTTACACCACTGGGTCGATGCCACTGCTGGTGGACGTTTCGTCCCCGAGGGTATCACCAGCCCAGGAGTCAGCACTTCGGTGTTGACATGAATATCAATTATATGGTCATTTTTATAAATTTTCTGTTTACAAAACTTTGAATTTTTTTCGAAATACTAAGGATTTTCTTACCCCAGGAGTAGATTACCTTAGCCGTATTTGGCACAACTTTTTGGAATTTCGGATCCTCAATGCTCTTCAACTTTGTATTTATTTGGCTTTTTAACTATTTTGATCTGAGCGTCACTGATGAGTCTTATGTAGACGAAACCCGCGTCTGGCGTATAAATTATAATCCTGGTACTTTTGATAACTATTTACACCACTGGGTCGATGCCACTGCTGGTGGACGTTTCGTCCCCGAGGGTATCACCAGCCCAGTCGTCAGCACTTCGGTGTTGACATGAATATCAATTATATGGTCATTTTTATAAATTTTCTGTTTACAAAACTTTGAATTTTTCGAAATACTAAGGATTTTCTTACCCCAGGAGTAGATTACCTTAGCCGTATTTGGCACAACTTTTTGGCATTTCGGATTCTCAATGCTCTTCAACTTTGTATTTATTTGGCTTTTTAACTATTTTGATCTGAGCGTCACTGATGAGTCTTATGTAGACGAAACGCGCGTCTGGCGTAAAAAATTATAATCCTGGTACTTTTGATAACTATTTACACCACTGGGTCGATGCCACTGCTGGTGGACGTTTCGTCCCCGAGGGTATCACCAGCCCAGGAGTCAGCACTTCGGTGTTGACATGAATATCAATTATATGGTCATTTTTATAAATTTTCTGTTTACAAAACTTTGAATTTTTTTCGAAACACTAAGGATTTTCTTACCCCAGGAGTAGATTACCTTAGCCGTATTTGGCACAACTTTTTCGAATTTCGGATCCTCAATGCTCTTCAACTTTGTATTTATTTGGCTTTTTAACTATTTTGATCTGAGCGTCACTGATGAGTCTTATGTAGACGAAACCCGCGTCTGGCGTATAAATTATAATCCTGGTACTTTTGATAACTATTTACACCACTTGGTCGATGCCACTGCTGGTGGACGTTTCGTCCCCGAGGGTATCACCAGCCCAGTAGTCAGCACTTCGGTGTTGACATGAATATCAATTATATGGTCATTTTTATAAATTTTCTGTTTACAAAACTTTGAATTTTTCGAAATACTAAGGATTTTCTTACCCCAGGAGTAGATTACCTTAGCCGTATTTGGCACAACTTTTTGGAATTTCGGATCCTCAATGCTCTTCAACTTTGTATTTATTTGGCTTTTTAACTATTTTGATCTGAGCGTCACTGATGAGTCTTATGTAGACGAAACGCGCGTCTGGCGTAAAAAATTATAATCCTGGTACTTTTGATAACTATTTACACCACTGGGTCGATGCCACTGCTGGTGGACGTTTCGTCCCCGAGGGTATCACCAGCCCAGGAGTCAGCACTTCGGTGTTGACATGAATATCAATTATATGGTCATTTTTATAAATTTTCTGTTTACAAAACTTTGAATTTTTTTCGAAATACTAAGGATTTTCTTACCCCAGGAGTAGATTACCTTAGCCGTATTTGGCACAACTTTTTGGAATTTCGGATCCTCAATGCTCTTCAACTTTGTATTTATTTGGCTTTTTAACTATTTTGATCTGAGCGTCACTGATGAGTCTTATGTAGACGAAACCCGCGTCTGGCGTATAAATTATAATCCTGGTACTTTTGATAACTATTTACACCACTGGGTCGATGCCACTGCTGGTGGACGTTTCGTCCCCGAGGGTATCACCAGCCAAGTAGTCAGCACTTCGGTGTTAACATAAATATCAATTATATGGTCATTTTTATAAATTTTCTGTTTACAAAACTTTGAATTTTTCGATATACTAAGGATTTTCTTACCCCAGGAGTAGATTACCTTAGCCGTATTTGGCACAACTTTTTGGAATTTCGGATCCTCAATGCTCTTCAACTTTGTATTTATTTGGCTTTTTAACTATTTTGATCTGAGCGTCACTGATGAGTCTTATGTAGACGAAACCCGCGTCTGGCGTATAAATTATAATCCTGGTACTTTTGATAACTATTTACACCACAGGGTCGATGCCACTGCTGGTGGACGTTTCGTCCCCGAGGGTATCACCAGCCCAGTAGCCAGCACTTCGGTGTTGACATGAATATCAATTATATGGTCATTTTTATTAATTTTCTGTTTACAAAACTTTGAATTTTTCGAAATACTAAGGATTTTCTTACCCCAGGAGTAGATTACCTTAGCCGTATTTGGCACAACTTTTTGGAATTTCGGATCCTCAATGCTCTTCAACTTTGTATTTATTTGGCTTTTTAACTATTTTGATCTGAGCGTCACTGATGAGTCTTATGTAGACGAAACGCGCGTCTGGCGTAAAAAATTATAATCCTGGTACTTTTGATAACTATTTACACCACCGGGTCGATGCCACTGCTGGTGGACGTTTCGTCCCCGAGGGTATCACCAGCCCAGGAGTCAGCACTTCGGTGTTGACATGAATATCAATTATATGGTCATTTTTATAAATTTTCTGTTTGCAAAACTTTGAATTTTTTTCGAAATACTAAGGATTTTCTTACCCCAGGAGTAGATTACCTTAGCCGTATTTGGCACAACTTTTTGGAATTTCGGATCCTCAATGCTCTTCAACTTTGTATTTATTTGGCTTTTTAACTATTTTGATCTGAGCGTCACTGATGAGTCTTATGTAGACGAAACCCGCGTCTGGCGTATAAATTATAATCCTGGTACTTTTGATAACTATTTACACCACCGGGTCGATGCCACTGCTGGTGGACGTTTCGTCCCCGAGGGTATCACCAGCCCAGTAGTCAGCACTTCGGTGTTGACATGAATATCAATTATATGGTCATTTTTATAAATTTTCTGTTTACAAAACTTTGAATTTTTCGAAATACTAAGGATTTTCTTACCCCAGGAGTAGATTACCTTAGCCGTATTTGGCACAACTTTTTGGAATTTCGGATCCTCAATGCTCTTCAACTTTGTATTTATTTGGCTTTTTAACTATTTTGATCTGAGCGTCACTGATGAGTCTTATGTAGACGAAACGCGCGTCTGGCGTAAAAAATTATAATCCTGGTACTTTTGATAACTATTTACACCACTGGGTCGATGCCACTGCTGGTGGACGTTTCGTCCCCGAGGGTATCACCAGCCCAGGAGTCAGCACTTCGGTGTTGACATGAATATCAATTATATGGTCATTTTTATAAATTTTCTGTTTACAAAACTTTGAATTTTTCGAAATACTAAGGATTTTCTTACCCCAGGAGTAGATTACCTTAGCCGTATTTGGCACAACTTTTTGGAATTTCGGATCCTCAATGCTCTTCAACTTTGTATTTATTTGGCTATTTAACTATTTTGATCTGAGCGTCACTGATGAGTCTTATGTAGACGAAACCCGCGTCTGGCGTATAAATTATAATCCTGGTACTTTTGATAACTATTTACACCACTGGGTCGATGCCACTGCTGGTGGACGTTTCGTCCCCGAGGGTATCACCAGCCCAGTAGTCAGCACTTTGGTGTTGACATGAATATCAATTATATGGTCATTTTTATAAATTTTCTGTTTACAAAACTTTGAATTTTTTTCGAAATACTAAGGATTTTCTTACCCCAGGAGTAGATTACCTTAGCCGTATTTGGCACAACTTTTTGGAATTTCGGATCCTCAATGCTCTTCAACTTTGTATTTATTTGGCTTTTTAACTATTTTGATCTGAGCGTCACTGATGAGTCTTATGTAGACGAAACGCGCGTCTGGCGTAAAAAATTATAATCCTGGTACTTTTGATAACTATTTACACCACTGGGTCGATGCCACTGCTGGTGGACGTTTCGTCCCCGAGGGTATCACCAGCCCAGTAGTCAGCACTTCGGTGTTGACATGAATATCAATTATATGGTCATTTTTATAAATTTTCTGTTTACAAAACTTTGAATTTTTCGAAATACTAAGGATTTTCTTACCCCAGGAGTAGATTACCTTAGCCGTATTTGGCACAACTTTTTGGAATTTCGGATCCTCAATGCTCTTCAACTTTGTATTTATTTGGCTTTTTAACTATTTTGATCTGAGCGTCACTGATGAGTCTTATGTAGACGAAACCCGCGTCTGGCGTATAAATTATAATCCTGGTACTTTTGATAACTATTTACACCACTTGGTCGATGCCACTGCTGGTGGACGTTTCGTCCCCGAGGGTATCACCAGCCCAGTAGTCAGCACTTCGATGTTGACATGAATATCAATTATATGGTCATTTTTATAAATTTTCTGTTTACAAAACTTTGAATTTTTCGAAATACTAAGGATTTTCTTACCCCAGGAGTAGATTACCTTAGCCGTATTTGGCACAACTTTTTGGAATTTCGGATCCTCAATGCTCTTCAACTTTGTATTTATTTGGCTTTTTAACTATTTTGATCTGAGCGTCACTGATGAGTCTTATGTAGACGAAACGCGCGTCTGGCGTAAAAAATTATAATCCTGGTACTTTTGATAACTATTTACACCACTGGGTCGATGCCACTGCTGGTGGACGTTTCGTCCCCGAGGGTATCACCAGCCCAGTAGTCAGCACTTCGGTGTTGACATGAATATCAATTATATGGTCATTTTTATAAATTTTCTGTTTACAAAACTTTGAATTTTTCGAAATACTAAGGATTTTCTTACCCCAGGAGTAGATTACCTTAGCCGTATTTGGCACAACTTTTTGGAATTTCGGATCCTCAATGCTCTTCAACTTTGTATTTATTTGGCTTTTTAACTATTTTGATCTGAGCGTCACTGATGAGTCTTATGTAGACGAAACGCGCGTCTGGCGTAAAAAATTATAATCCTGGTACTTTTGATAACTATTTACACCACTGGGTCGATGCCACTGCTGGTGGACGTTTCGTCCCCGAGGGTATCACCAGCCCAGGAGTCAGCACTTCGGTGTTGACATGAATATCAATTATATGGTCATTTTTATAAATTTTCTGTTTACAAAACTTTGAATTTTTTTCGAAACACTAAGGATTTTCTTACCCCAGGAGTAGATTACCTTAGCCGTATTTGGCACAACTTTTTCGAATTTCGGATCCTCAATGCTCTTCAACTTTGTATTTATTTGGCTTTTTAACTATTTTGATCTGAGCGTCACTGATGAGTCTTATGTAGACGAAACCCGCGTCTGGCGTATAAATTATAATCCTGGTACTTTTGATAACTATTTACACCACTTGGTCGATGCCACTGCTGGTGGACGTTTCGTCCCCGAGGGTATCACCAGCCCAGTAGTCAGCACTTCGGTGTTGACATGAATATCAATTATATGGTCATTTTTATAAATTTTCTGTTTACAAAACTTTGAATTTTTCGAAATACTAAGGATTTTCTTACCCCAGGAGTAGATTACCTTAGCCGTATTTGGCACAACTTTTTGGAATTTCGGATCCTCAATGCTCTTCAACTTTGTATTTATTTGGCTTTTTAACTATTTTGATCTGAGCGTCACTGATGAGTCTTATGTAGACGAAACGCGCGTCTGGCGTAAAAAATTATAATCCTGGTACTTTTGATAACTATTTACACCACTGGGTCGATGCCACTGCTGGTGGACGTTTCGTCCCCGAGGGTATCACCAGCCCAGTAGTCAGCACTTCGGTGTTGACATGAATATCAATTATATGGTCATTTTTATAAATTTTCTGTTTACAAAACTTTGAATTTTTTTCGAAATACTAAGGATTTTCTTACCCCAGGAGTAGATTACCTTAGCCGTATTTGGCACAACTTTTTGGAATTTCGGATCCTCAATGCTCTTCAACTTTGTATTTATTTGGCTTTTTAACTATTTTGATCTGAGCGTCACTGATGAGTCTTATGTAGACGAAACCCGCGTCTGGCGTATAAATTATAATCCTGGTACTTTTGATAACTACTTACACCACTGGGTCGATGCCACTGCTGGTGGACGTTTCGTCCCCGAGGGTATCACCAGCCAAGTAGTCAGCACTTCGGTGTTAACATAAATATCAATTATATGGTCATTTTTATAAATTTTCTGTTTACAAAACTTTGAATTTTTCGATATACTAAGGATTTTCTTACCCCAGGAGTAGATTACCTTAGCCGTATTTGGCACAACTTTTTGGAATTTCGGATCCTCAATGCTCTTCAACTTTGTATTTATTTGGCTTTTTAACTATTTTGATCTGAGCGTCACTGATGAGTCTTATGTAGACGAAACCCGCGTCTGGCGTATAAATTATAATCCTGGTACTTTTGATAACTATTTACACCACAGGGTCGATGCCACTGCTGGTGGACGTTTCGTCCCCGAGGGTATCACCAGCCCAGTAGCCAGCACTTCGGTGTTGACATGAATATCAATTATATGGTCATTTTTATTAATTTTCTGTTTACAAAACTTTGAATTTTTCGAAATACTAAGGATTTTCTTACCCCAGGAGTAGATTACCTTAGCCGTATTTGGCACAACTTTTTGGAATTTCGGATCCTCAATGCTCTTCAACTTTGTATTTATTTGGCTTTTTAACTATTTTGATCTGAGCGTCACTGATGAGTCTTATGTAGACGAAACGCGCGTCTGGCGTAAAAAATTATAATCCTGGTACTTTTGATAACTATTTACACCACTGGGTCGATGCCACTGCTGGTGGACGTTTCGTCCCCGAGGGTATCACCAGCCCAGGAGTCAGCACTTCGGTGTTGACATGAATATCAATTATATGGTCATTTTTATAAATTTTCTGTTTACAAAACTTTGAATTTTTCGAAATACTAAGGATTTTCTTACCCCAGGAGTAGATTACCTTAGCCGTATTTGGCACAACTTTTTGGAATTTCGGATCCTCAATGCTCTTCAACTTTGTATTTATTTGGCTTTTTAACTATTTTGATCTGAGCGTCACTGATGAGTCTTATGTAGACGAAACGCGCGTCTGGCGTAAAAAATTATAATCCTGGTACTTTTGATAACTATTTACACCACCGGGTCGATGCCACTGCTGGTGGACGTTTCGTCCCCGAGGGTATCACCAGCCCAGGAGTCAGCACTTCGGTGTTGACATGAATATCAATTATATGGTCATTTTTATAAATTTTCTGTTTGCAAAACTTTGAATTTTTTTCGAAATACTAAGGATTTTCTTACCCCAGGAGTAGATTACCTTAGCCGTATTTGGCACAACTTTTTGGAATTTCGGATCCTCAATGCTCTTCAACTTTGTATTTATTTGGCTTTTTAACTATTTTGATCTGAGCGTCACTGATGAGTCTTATGTAGACGAAACCCGCGTCTGGCGTATAAATTATAATCCTGGTACTTTTGATAACTATTTACACCACCGGGTCGATGCCACTGCTGGTGGACGTTTCGTCCCCGAGGGTATCACCAGCCCAGTAGTCAGCACTTCGGTGTTGACATGAATATCAATTATATGGTCATTTTTATAAATTTTCTGTTTACAAAACTTTGAATTTTTCGAAATACTAAGGATTTTCTTACCCCAGGAGTAGATTACCTTAGCCGTATTTGGCACAACTTTTTGGAATTTCGGATCCTCAATGCTCTTCAACTTTGTATTTATTTGGCTTTTTAACTATTTTGATCTGAGCGTCACTGATGAGTCTTATGTAGACGAAACGCGCGTCTGGCGTAAAAAATTATAATCCTGGTACTTTTGATAACTATTTACACCACTGGGTCGATGCCACTGCTGGTGGACGTTTCGTCCCCGAGGGTATCACCAGCCCAGTAGTCAGCACTTCGGTGTTGACATGAATATCAATTATATGGTCATTTTTATAAATTTTCTGTTTACAAAACTTTGAATTTTTCGAAATACTAAGGATTTTCTTACCCCAGGAGTAGATTACCTTAGCCGTATTTGGCACAACTTTTTGGAATTTCGGATCCTCAATGCTCTTCAACTTTGTATTTATTTGGCTTTTTAACTATTTTGATCTGAGCGTCACTGATGAGTCTTATGTAGACGAAACGCGCGTCTGGCGTAAAAAAATATAATCCTGGTACTTTTGATAACTATTTACACCACAGGGTCGATGCCACTGCTGGTGGACGTTTCGTCCCCGAGGGTATCACCAGCCCAGTAGTCAGCACTTCGGTGTTGACATGAATATCAATTATATGGTCATTTTTATTAATTTTCTGTTTACAAAACTTTGAATTTTTCGAAATACTAAGGATTTTCTTACCCCAGGAGTAGATTACCTTAGCCGTATTTGGCACAACTTTTTGGAATTTCGGATCCTCAATGCTCTTCAACTTTGTATTTATTTGGCTTTTTAACTATTTTGATCTGAGCGTCACTGATGAGTCTTATGTAGACGAAACGCGCGTCTGGCGTAAAAAATTATAATCCTGGTACTTTTGATAACTATTTACACCACTGGGTCGATGCCACTGCTGGTGGACGTTTCGTCCCCGAGGGTATCACCAGCCCAGTAGTCAGCACTTCGGTGTTGACATGAATAACAATTATATTGTCATTTTTATTAATTTTCTGTTTACAAAACTTTGAATTTTTCGAAATACTAAGGATTTTCTTACCCCAGGAGTAGATTACCTTAGCCGTATTTGGCACAACTTTTTGGAATTTCGGATCCTCAATGCTCTTCAACTTTGTATTTATTTGGCTTTTTAACTATTTTGATCTGAGCGTCACTGATGAGTCTTATGTAGACGAAACGCGCGTCTGGCGTAAAAAATTATAATCCTGGTACTTTTGATAACTATTTACACCACTGGGTCGATGCCACTGCTGGTGGACGTTTCGTCCCCGAGGGTATCACCAGCCCAGTAGTCAGCACTTCGGTGTTGACATGAATATCAATTATATGGTCATTTTTATAAATTTTCTGTTTACAAAACTTTGAATTTTTCGAAATACTAAGGATTTTCTTACCCCAGGAGTAGATTACCTTAGCCGTATTTGGCACAACTTTTTGGAATTTCGGATCCTCAATGCTCTTCAACTTTGTATTTATTTGGCTTTTTAACTATTTTGATCTGAGCGTCACTGATGAGTCTTATGTAGACGAAACGCGCGTCTGGCGTAAAAAATTATAATCCTGGTACTTTTGATAACTATTTACACCACTGGGTCGATGCCACTGCTGGTGGACGTTTCGTCCCCGAGGGTATCACCAGCCCAGGAGTCAGCACTTCGGTGTTGACATGAATATCAATTATATGGTCATTTTTATAAATTTTCTGTTTACAAAACTTTGAATTTTTTTCGAAACACTAAGGATTTTCTTACCCCAGGAGTAGATTACCTTAGCCGTATTTGGCACAACTTTTTCGAATTTCGGATCCTCAATGCTCTTCAACTTTGTATTTATTTGGCTTTTTAACTATTTTGATCTGAGCGTCACTGATGAGTCTTATGTAGACGAAACCCGCGTCTGGCGTATAAATTATAATCCTGGTACTTTTGATAACTATTTACACCACTTGGTCGATGCCACTGCTGGTGGACGTTTCGTCCCCGAGGGTATCACCAGCCCAGTAGTCAGCACTTCGGTGTTGACATGAATATCAATTATATGGTCATTTTTATAAATTTTCTGTTTACAAAACTTTGAATTTTTCGAAATACTAAGGATTTTCTTACCCCAGGAGTAGATTACCTTAGCCGTATTTGGCACAACTTTTTGGAATTTCGGATCCTCAATGCTCTTCAACTTTGTATTTATTTGGCTTTTTAACTATTTTGATCAGAGCGTCACTGATGAGTCTTATGTAGACGAAACGCGCGTCTGGCGTAAAAAAATATAATCCTGGTACTTTTGATAACTATTTACACCACTGGGTCGATGCCACTTTTGGTGGACGTTTCGTCCCCGAGGGTATCACCAGCCCAGTAGTCAGCACTTCGGTGTTGACATGAATATCAATTATATGGTCATTTTTATAAATTTTCTGTTTACAAAACTTTGAATTTTTCGAAATACTAAGGATTTTCTTACCCCAGGAGTAGATTACCTTAGCCGTATTTGGCACAACTTTTTGGAATTTCGGATCCTCAATGCTCTTCAACTTTGTATTTATTTGGCTTTTTAACTATTTTGATCAGAGCGTCACTGATGAGTCTTATGTAGACGAAACGCGCGTCTGGCGTAAAAAATTATAATCCTGGTACTTTTGATAACTATTAGGTACCTTTTGCCGCTCATATCTAACACTAAACCGGAGACGAGTACTTTCACTTGAACGTATTAGATAACTTACTTACCTGTATCTACCTGCTCGATTCCTGTGTTCTTCTCTCGTTTTGAGATGTCAGTGGTACTTATTATCAATGTGCAATGTCTTAGAAGTTAGCAATGACGTCATTCTGTGTGATGAAACAACCAGTATTTTGGTTTGCGACTGATATCTACGCTATCAATATGTAGAACATCTGATAATCTATACCTATTTGATACCGTATTCCATAAATTGTAAACGCAGCTTTATGTCTTGCCTTTTTGATAGTCAAATACAGTTGTTAACATTAAAATAGCAATACTTTAATGTGTAAGTTATGCAAAATGTTAATTGTCAATGTACCATTACTGATGGTTCAAGGCAAAACAATCTCCATGGGAACGAGATATGCCAATGCTAATACAACTTCATACCAAATATTGTTCTTGGGTCTAATAATCTCTATTGAAATAAGATGTGCCAATGTTGAACCAGCTGCGTACCCAATGTTATATACCTCCAACTAATGATTCCATTTCAACAATTGGCCTATCACAAACTAATACTTAGTACATGTAATTTAGTAAAAGTCATTAGACCATGACTTAGAGGGAGGGGCTTAAAAACTACTAGGAAATAAGATGGATAAATGCTTATTCAATTACATACCAAATATTATTGACCTACGCGTACTAGAGGTTTTCCATTAACTGACCTTATCGCAAAATAAAACATTGTTGACGCCGACGTAGACAACGAAATAGAATACTTATGTCTAGAATTTTTATTCCAACAAGCCGAGGCAATAAATTAATTAATTCGTTCTCAATAATGTCGTTTCCATAAACTGACCTTATCGCAAAATAAAACATTGTTGACGCCGACGCAGACGAAGAAAACAGATTACCTATGTCCAGAATTCCAACAAGCCGAGGCAATAAATTAATTAATTCGTTCTCAACCATGTCGTTATTATGCGCGAAGAGCATATGGAATACACATCAATCTAGACAATCATACTGATGTTACATGCCACTTAATAAAAAAAATCAAACCCTGTTAGTTTACAATTTTTATTGTAAGAATATTTCAGTGAAGGAAAGAAGTCAGTTGCTATATTTCAAAGTATATATCAGTAAACAGTACAGAAATTGCTAGGAAAACTCCTTCAGCATGTTCAGTAGTCCATTTAGAAATTTTTTCTTTCGGTCATCCTTTTTTGTTGTTGTTCTTGTTTTAAACCTGCTTCTGCCTACAACATGAAGTCAAAGATGAAAATTAAATACATATATACTGCAATTATACTGTATTAATAACAACTTGTGTTACATATGCTCTTATTAAATCTCAATCAAAATATCAAGTACTGTGTCTTCATCATTATTCCAAGTTATTCGTGGGGTACAAATTTGTGGATTTCATGAAAAAAGATAAAACACGAATGACATTGTTAGACAGAAAACAAAGTTAGTATACCTGTATTTTTAAATGCATACTTATGCATGACCTATAATGGTTTACTTGTTTAAATTGTTATTTGGATGGAGAGTTGTCTCATTGGCAATCACATCACATCTTCCTTTATCTATTTGACAAAACATAATCAAATATTCCCGACAATTGGTGTCAGCGAATATACGTTAATCATCAGTTTTATTTTAAATCTACTCTTTTGTCTCTTTTTTTCAGTTATATTTTAAAATGAGCCATTACAAATTTATCGGTCTGTTGTCTCCCTGATGTATTTCTCCTCGAATACATTTTAAAAAAATTGTACAATCGATCATCGACGGAAAATATCGTATCATATGTTAAATCCTGTCGATAGCTGTCTGTGTAACATTAAGCGCATTTTTCAAAGTGGTGACTTAATCGTATCTGTAAACAAATGACATATAGAAGAGCTAAAAAATGTGTTCAGGTAAAATTTACAAAATCGGTAATATATAATTGACACTATAGATCAGAGAAGCACTATCTAAGGAACAAAATGAGCTATTGTAAAATAATGCATTTCATTTTCAAGATATTTTTTTGAAATGGCGGGAAAAGGCAGCAACGGACTTTTACTAAATATATAGCATTGACATTTTTTTGGTCTAAAATCGTAAGAAAAGACATTAAATCTGCTTTAAGGTGGCTCGGGGCCTATTCAAAGTTTCTATCAGAAGTGCCGTATTTTTTGTTATTTTATTCTTTACAGAAATTGAATTTGGTCGAAAAAAATAGTGGGTCACGGACCATTTAAGCTCAAAATTTTACTTTTAAACAGGTATGTAAAAGGGACAATTTTTCAATGAAATGATAGGGAAAATAGAGGTGTTGACATATTTTTTATCGGATTATCAAAAAAAACCTTCTGACACTTGATCCTAAACTGTAATGTAAAAAGCTGAAATATACGAATTATAACGAAAATTTTCTATTATTCACCTAACTACAATGATTTAACATTTCTAATCAATCAAAATATTTAAAAAAAATTATATCGAATTTACGAGAAATAATTTTGTAATTCATGCGTGAAATTGTGCGCAGTCGAATAGTCCCGAGCCACCTTAATTCTGATTCTGACCTTTCATGAGCTATTATTGTCTTCTTTGAAAAGAAAATGTGTGATTGGAGTATTTTTACCATGTATTGTTTTATAAAATCTACGCAGTTTGAACATCTGACTAAAATTCCTTAACATGACATGACTGCATCCTTAACACGACAAACGATACTCACTTTTCGCAAATATATTTAAAACTCTTCCAGCAACCGTTATCGTTCCATTTGTAACGCTTTGTATCCGCAAATTCAAGACAATGTTCCTTGCCGTCACTGTTATTTGGTTCTTTAACAGTAACCTTCTTAGACGACCACCATCCTCCGTTTTTAGTATAACTACCCCAATCAGTTACACTGAATCTCTTACCACTGGTCCTCCAATACCAGTTTCCTTCACTTGCACTATCTGTTCCCCCGAGCCAAAAAACTAATAAGTAAAATCAGCATGGTTAAAATGATACCATAGTATTAAATCTCGTATGTTTTTCGGTCTTCATCGCTATTTGGTTAAACAATCTTATCATTGGAGATATATATGTTAACGGATTGATTGTTATTTCCTATCGTGATAATTTGGCCAGATTTCGGCGGAAATGTTACGCCGTCGATTCACCCGGGTTTGCTCAATTTGGACTGAATATATTCGTTCTATTCCGTCAGGGTTTTTTTATCTTGATTTGTTTATTAAAAATGTTTTTGAGTTTCAGATATCGAAAAAAAGTACTGTTTCTTTTATTCAAATTATTTGATACCAGTGAAGCACGTGATAAATTTGTTAAAGAAAAGTGATAATATTCAACAGCAAATTGCATAAAAGTAACTGTGTAATAAAAAGCAATTTTATTATAATGATTTGATGTTGACAGTCCATTATCTTTGAAAGGACGCTTCTACATTTTAAAAAGTAAAAACACAAAAATACTGAACTCCGAGGAAAATTCAAAAAAGAAAGTCCCATATCAAATGGCGAATTCAAAAGTTCAAACACATCAAACGAATGGATAAAAACTTTCATATTCCTGACTTGGTTAATGCATTTTCTCATGTAAAAAAATGGTGGATTGAACCTGGTTTTATAGTTTGCTAAACCTCTCACTTGTATGACAGTCGCATCAAATTCATTTTAAGCGATTGGTTATTTGACCGGTATAGAATATCTATGTAACAGTTGACCAGGGTTATATTCTTATTGTCGTAGATAAGTCTTTTCTTCAATTTCGCTGAATTTGTACACGACGGGTGAGATATGGGAAGCGGGTTCTTGTTACCTTTTGGAACACCTGAGAACACCTTCGCCTTTGTGGTGTTCGTGTAAGTCAGTGTTTAGAGTTTTCTCTGTTGTGTTTTGTTGACACTTTGGTATGAAGCCCTTATTAACCGCTTATTATATCAAGTCCCTGGTTTTTATTAGCTGATTTATTCGCCTTTTCAGAATCTTGAGGACTATGGGTAAACTCATTGTTCGTACACCAAAATAAAAATATCGTTGCTTCATTGGTTTAATTTCTATTGTTTATCTCGTTTTCAACCAACGTTTGGGTGTATGCTTTTGGAAATTTTACCCAGAATGCATTAGATTCTGAAACGGCGAATCGGCTATGATTTTCGCTTACTTCCTCCATAATTAGATGCCGTATTCTTCAAGAATCTATTTTCACCAGAAGATCCAATTTCTGCAAGGATACTATTTTTTGTTTGGCAAATACTCTTTAATGACAAAAAAAAAGAAATATAAGATATATTTTTTAAGACGAATAATTAAGTTGATATATTCTGCTGATCTACTATTACATGGCTATACAATCAATTGCTATCGTTTTATATATGTCGCCCATTATGATATCGATATCAGTGACGATTGGGCTTTTTTACAATATAAAACACCGTATTTTTAGTCAAATTTGATAATGTCATCTTGAATAAATGCGTTGCTTACAAGTAAAAGATGTTTGCAATTTAAGCTGACTATTGAAATAAAAAAAAATCAGTTTTTACGCCTGAATACTAAATTTAGAATGAATCTAAAACGCTAAGGAGGACGATCTGTCAATACAAAAAATGTTTACAATATAAAAATTGAGGAAAAGTGGCGGGAAACATTGTTTAAGTATTTCAAATGTTAGAGTTTATATGATGTTACAAGTGAATAATATCTACTTACAACGGCGTCAGTCCATGTTTCCGAAGTGTGACTAAAGAAGTAACAGCTAGATCCATACATAGTCCAGCCCGACGGACAAGCTAAAATTAATTAGAATTAAACAAATAACATTGCTTATTTCATATAATCTTACTATGCATGTTAAATGCATCTGCTTGAAAAATATAAACACTTGTATACGTATTGAAGACAAGCTGACTTAAGAAATATAATAATAGTTGTATAGAAAGTATTCTGGAAATATAAAAAAATTCTTAATTCGTTTTGACCGGATATCACTCTTGGACATATATTAATCTGTACATGACTTCAATCTCAAAATTACACAAAGAAGACAATGGAAAATTTCTGTTGGTTGTTGAATTTATTATCAACTGACTAGCTAATATACCTGGACACGGGTTTATATTACATGCTTCTGATTGTATAGCACTTCCTTTACATGGAGCACCACCTTTTGAAGGAGAAGGATTGGTACATGTTCTAGTTCTAGTTCGTGTTCCATCGCCACATTTCTTGGTACAAGCTGACCATGGATCGTTATTAGACCAGCCACCATCAACTAAAATTGTTGTTAAATTATATTTGTAAAAAAAGTATGCATGCTTTAAAAACGAAATAAAGCATATATCAATATTAGAATTTTTTTATTTAACCATACCATACTGTAATTATGTCAGTAGGATAAGTTGGTATATATTTTACGTAACTGGCAATTTCGTCTTAAAATAATTTTCACATTTTCCAATTATTTTTTCACAAAACTGCTGAAAATATATAAACACCTGTATGAGTATTGAAGTCAATCAATGCTGACATGAGAAAAATATTATAGTCGTGTAGAAATTATTTTGTAAATATAAAAATGCTCTTTTAAAAATAGTTTTTAATGAATATCACTGTGACATTTATCAATTTGTGCAAGACTTCAATAAAAAAAAAAGACAACGGAAAATTCGGATTATTTTTTTTTTTTTTTTTGGGGGGGGGGGGTTTAACACCTGACTAGCTCATATACCTGGACACGGGTTTATATTACATGCTTCTGATTGTATAGCACTTCCGTTGCATGGAGCAACACCTTTTGAAGGAGAAGGGTTGGTACATGATCTAGTTCTAGTATATAGGAGCATGCATGCTTTTAAAAACGAAATAAAACATATTTCAAAATCTGATTTGTTTTAACCATACAATACTGTAATGATGACAGTAGAATAAGTTGGTATATATATGACAGTTTTTGTCAAAGTAACTGACAATTTTGTCTTAGAATAACGTTCACATTTTCTAATTATTTTATTACAAAATTACTGAAAATATATAAACACCTGTATGAGTTTGAAGTCAATCCATGCTGACATGAGAAAAAAAATAGTCGCGTAGCAGTTACTCTATAAATATACTTGAATTGAAAGAGTCTTCATTCATAATACTCATATTATACGTTTAGAAAAGTCAATATACGTTTAGAAAAGTCAATAAACGTTTAGAAAAGTTAATAAACGTTTAGAAAAGTCAATATACATTTAGAAAAGTCAATATACGTTTAAAAAAGTCAATATACGTTTAAAAAAGACAATATACGTTTACAAAAGACAATATACGTTTAGAAAATTAGACAATGCAAAAAATCTTACCTTTTGATACTGAAAACATAAATATGTATACTGATTAATGCTTTCAATGCCCCTTTCATGTTTGAAAATTTTTTATAAAATATAAATAAGCTTCATTATACCTTTGATTAACAAATGCTCTATAGTCATTATTTCTATAATAAACAAATTATGGAACTCACTTTTTTATCTCTTATTCTTTCATTAAATTTAAAATACATGAACAAATAACGTTTTTAAAGGTAAAATAAGAGAAAAAATACCTTTACAAGTCCTTGCAGACAGTGACGCTTGCAATATGTTTAGCACATCGAAATTTTTTACATTGTACACATATTCGGTTTTTGGTTTGTTGGCGATGCCTTCTAATTCTATAGTATTTATACCATCCCCAATGCCAATAGCAATGAGCTGTATACCACTTGCACGTGCATTCTTAGACTCCGCCAAAGTGTTAGCCTGGTCATTTGATTTTCCATCAGTGATAACAATACCAATCTTAGGAACACCGGTCCTATGACCTGTATAAAAATATGTCTTGTATAATTATGCTGTGACCGAAAGTTTTATAAATCTGCCAAAAGTTCAGCTTACATTCAAATTAGTGGAAGAACACAATATATAGCTACATGTAGTACTGTTCAATATAAAGACAACAAAAACATATGATTCAATTATATCAATGTCACTCAAAATAACATATACTACTTCATACAATTTAACATGTTTAACATGTTATATGAAACTTTTTATTTCGATGCTTAATTGCAAACCGATATTTTGATCAATCCTGATTAAATCATGCTAAATTCAATTCTCTTATGAAGAGACTTTCACATTATTTATTTTTTTTTTTACTTTTCTTGGTGATAAATTGAAAAAGAAGGCTTTGATTTAATTAAAAAAAAGATAAGTTTTATTTAAGAAAGATCTAATATTTCTTTTGAAAACAACGCATTACAGATACAACCAGCATAAAATTTGAAAAAAAGCATCGCGAGGTTAATATTGAAAGAGAAAAATTCCTAACCTGCCGCTGTACTGAAACTGTAAGTCGTCATAAACTTAATAGCTGGACCCGTTTTTGTTCCGCCAGTTTTGTAAACAATATTTCCAATTGCAGTTATAAGATCATTTTTGTCGAGGAACTGGTTCAACTTGAATTCACTTTTTACAGTACTTTGGAATGTATCAACGCCAACCTGGATATTGTTTAAACCAACGCTAAATTTGCTCGCAACTCCTTGCACGAATTTTAACATTTTCTTGAAGTTTGTGGCTCCAACACTTCCAGAAGAGTCCAATAGGAAGACGACGTCGGCTTTAGCACTACATACTGAAAAGAGATATGAAATGCCCCATACAGAATCTCGTAAGTAATGGTAATGTAATTGGTAAAGCATCATGGGTAATTTCATTGTTCGTACCCCAAAATGAAAAATAACGTCACTCCATTGGTTCAATTTCTATTGTTTATGATATTTCTAACCATTCACGATGTTTTGGTGTACATTTTTGAAATTTTGTCCAGGATGCATTAGATTCTGAAAGGGCTAAATTAGTCATCTTGTAGTCACATCTTAAAACATAAAATCGAAATTGAAAAAAATGGGCAAGTTTTGAAATTGAAATAAAAAGAAATATCAGAAGTCATTGTTTTTACCAAAAGCTTTCGATGTTGATCCTCTCAATAATCTTGGAAAGTGCTTTACAATACGGGAACTGTAAAATTCCAAAAAAAAAACACCAATTAAATATTGGAGCAAAAAAGATAATACTCTAACCTTCAGTTTATTCTTTAAAAAAATTGACAATTTGACTTATTGGCTTTATTCTGTATGTTCACCATATTATATGTTGGTTTTTTTCTGGTCAAACGGAGCTTTTGTCGCTGCCGTTTGTATATCTTAATTTAATTTAACTACAAGTATTCACAATTTTCGAAACGAACAGCTATTTAATTATTTTTAATCAAAACTAATGAAAAATTGCAAATTGGCTTCGTCATTACATTACTTTCAAAAATTAAAAAAAGATTAATTGAACGTATAGGGTAGGAATTTACATGTGAAGTCATATGTGTAAGGTAAATGTCTATGAATAACAGTAATTAAAAATTTCAATATTACAGTTCTTTATTATCAACAATATGCAATCATTGGCTGTAGTCGCCCTTAATATTCATAGCCAAAAAAACTATGGACAATGTTTATGTCTGCTGGTAAAACAAAACAGTTCCTGCAAAGTTCCAGTCATAATTTATTTTTTCGGCTAAAATAATTGCAAAAGAAAATTATTTATGGAAACAGCTTTCATAATCTATCAAATACGGTCGAAAGATCAGATGTGTTAAGGTTTATAACCAATTTAATGAAAAACCGTAAAACAGAAGTCAATAATTTTAAATTCAAGTAGTCAAGTCAATTTGATATTTAAAAACAAGCAGCCCTAGTTGACTTCAGACCTGGACAAGGATCCGTGTTACACGCCTCTATTTGTATAGCACTCCCACTACAGACAGGGTTGGCACATGTTCTATTTCTGGTTCTTGTTCCTCCACTACATGTTTTGGTACAATCCGTCCAAGGACCGTAATCAGACCAGCTGCAATCCACTGAAAAATATTGTAAAAATAATACTCAATGTTTTGATTATATTTATCATTTGCAGACTGCTCACTACCATATTATTTGTTTTCATGACGTTAATTTAGTTTAGAGAGCCGTGGTGTAGTGGTTAGTGCATCGGACTACTAACACAAAGGTTCCTGGTTCGATTCCCGTTTAGGATGAAAATTTCAGGAACTCAATTTTCGGCTCTCCCTTGACACCATTTGCGAGTATGGTCTTGAGGAAACGATGATAGTCCGTCGGAAGGGGACGATAAATGGCTGACCCGTGTTAAGAGAGAGCCATATCTCTTGCACGTTTAAAACACCCTTGTAGATTTCGAAAAAGAGTAGGCTAATGCCGCTACAAGGCAGCACTCTCATCCGCAAAGTGGAAAGGGATTAATATAAGTTGCAAAACTTGTTTCCCAATCCACTGTAAATAAATATGTTTAAACTAAACTAATATAGTTTACGTTTATATTGATGGAAGCTGGAGGATTGTTGTCTCATTAGCAATTATACCATACAGCCCGTTGTGTTTTTATATCTAGTTATTTATCTGAAGCAGACAAAACTCATATTTATAGAAAATTCAACATTTCATATAAAAGCTACCCTGAGAAAATAAGTTATTTTGAAGTGAATTTCCTTACACAAAAAACACAAAAACAAATCAATCCAAAAAAAGATGTTTACATTGTAATTGGCTTCTTTTGGGACAAAGTATATCAAAGTTATCGAAAAAAAAATATCAGCTCTAACTCAAAATATGGACAATTTTATGTTAAAGGGGTCTATAATTCAGTTTGACAGCTTCATGCATACTAACTGGTTTCCTTTTAAGACTGGAATAAATCACTACTTTACCGAAATATGGATAACGAAAATTAAAGGACGATAACTGTGTCCCCGGACCTGCTTAACTATGTCTATTTACATACCTGCTTTAGATTTACACGTTCTTTCTGCCAAGTTAATTGCCGCGTTCAATCGAGTCACTTCATCCTTTATGCCTAACAAAAAATGATTTTGATACTTTCCATTTTGTATTATTTTAATCATTCAGCCATATTCTTACGCATTTGTTCTTGATTTTTATAGCTTATAACGTAAAATTCATATATAAAAGGCGGTTGAACAATATACTTCAGAAATTACTAAACAATAAATAGGGTAACAACATTACAGTCGCTGATCCCGTTAATGCATTTGACATGATCTTAGAGTTTTAATATTTTTCTCTTTTTTGCTGAATTTCAAATTTGCTAGATCGCTATATGTTTACAAAACATAACAGCAACTATTCAAGAATGAATAATTTATTTTAAACAAAGTATAGAAATGCAATCATATCCCTGCTCTATTAAAAAGTTAGAATGTACTATAAGAAGTTGAAAATGGTGTTAACATTAAATTAGCTACCTTGAATCTTTTTGCAGTCACATTGACCATCAACTGTAGTAGGTATTGTAGTTGCACTGCAGACAACGAACAGAGTCACCAACCAGACGGGAATTAAAGACATGGTTGTCTGACCAAAAGGAGTTCAATACTATACTTTTATTTCTTTCTACCAGGAAATCTCTTATGTGAAATATGTTTCTTAAAATTTAGTAGTTACCTTGTGTGTGTGGCTGATAACGTTTTAAAATTATATTTACATTGTAAAACAAGGAAAATACTTCAAATTTAATCCGGGGAAGGTTTGTATTTTAACTGCTCCTACTTAATGCTGTCGTCTAGCTAATTATTAAAACATATTTGATATCTTTAAGCCTGCTTATTACAAGTGTAACGTCCTTTTTCCTTTTTTAAACTTAAAAAGACGGAACACTGTGAATGTATGATACCGATTTGTATCAAGGACATCAAGTGTTTCTGTAAAAAAATTGAAAACAGCATGTTTAATAATTTCTTGTGTCCGAAGCGTTTTTATGGATTGACCTTCATCAGGAACGCTGAAAGCCAAACATTTGAAATCCGAAGATGTATAAGTACCAAAACCGTTAAAGAGCTATATAACAAAAACCCTAAAATATATAGCCAAATTATCTAAAGCCAATTTTGCCTGAGGGAGTTTAAACCTTAGTTTCTTTATACTAAAGTAATTGAATTTATAAACGGACAATTTTAGTAAAGTTTGTTAAATCGTGTCAGCACCGAAGTACTAAATCATCTACTTGTACGCTTGCGATCGAAAATAATTGCGAAGTAAGCTATATAACGATATCTAAATAATAAAACAATAATTGGAATAAAAAAAAAGTGTTTATTAAAAAAAAAAAGCTTTTATTAATCAAGAATAAAACATTTCTCCTTTTACATAAATCCTGAATTAATTAATTAGACAAGTAAAATTTAGTGGGTTTTTTCATGTAGTCATTTAAATTGAAGATAGATAGCATCTAAATGGCGTGTTTGTAATACATTATGAACACTTTCAAAAATACAATCCTTTCTTGTAAATGTGTTATGATATTCATAAATTGATTGAGGAAAAATCAAATCCGGGTTACAAACTAAAACTGAGGGAAACAAATCAAATATAATAGGAGAACTTCGACACAACAGAAACACAACACTTCAATGTGACACACTAAGAAACGAACTATAAGCCTGGTATTATTCATTTAATTTTTAATTTACAATTTACAATTACCCAATAAAGATTATTTCCCCTTAATGCCATATTATGGTAAGTAATCATTCTGTTTGAAACTCATGACAAAGACATCATCTATCTGGAACTGGATGGTTCTTTTAAAATTATAATTATTTATTTGTTTTTCACAGCACTCGCTTCATACTAAAAATCTTTCACTTGAGCAATCTGATAACATATTTTATAACTGATCAGTTAACGTTAGTTGGGGAAGAAATCTAACTGCAATTTTATAAACCGTTTTAGCCATTGCTATTGTGATACCACAAAGGTGTACAAGCACTTAAACATTCCGACTGAGCGTGTACTGAACAAAGTAAGGTTTATATTCATATCTACACATATCACATTCCCATGTTCTCATGGTGTTCGTCTGGTAATAGTTGACACTGCCCTTACATCCCAATCTTATCATCATCTATACTGTCTATTTTCTAGTACATGCAGGAAATGTGAAAGTGGTTACTTCCACGCAAAAGTTTGTATTCAAAATCATTTCTTCTGAGGTACCTCGATCTTCCAAAAACAATCGGTACATTTAGTATTGTCCTGAAGCGGGGTGGAAACATGAACACTTTTATTATATAGTTGTTAATGGCTTTAAACTAGCTGTCAACAGCTGCGAGTACACTCAGATCTGTACTCAGTGTCTTTTTGTTGTGGGAATGTATACTACCCTGTCACGTCACTCTGTGTTTTTGTTACTTATTTTTGTGCTTTGTATCGATCTGATGGGTAACGCCCTTTTCAACTGATTTTTTTAGTTTGTTCATGCGGTGTACTGTTACACAACTTTCCCGGGTTAGTGGAACGTTGGGCGCCTGCTAAAACCCGCCGCATGCTATATGTGCGTGTTTCAAGTCAGAAGCCGAATTCGGTGGTTGTCGTTTGTTGCTGTATGTTATATTTATTTTTTGTTAGTAATTTTGTAAATAAATGCCGTTTGTTTTTTCGTTTGAAATGTTTGACATTTGTCACTTCGGGCCCTTTCATAGCTAACTATACGAATAGTTATCAAAGGTACCATGATTATAATTTGATACGCCAGACGCGCGTTTCGTCTACATCAGACTCATCAGTGACGCTCAGATCAAAACACGAAAACTGTTTTACTCATTTTTGAAGATCTTACGTTAACTTACAGTTGTTAAATTCTGTTTCATTTGGTTCCTTGTGGAGAGTGTCTCATTGGAATTCATATACCACATCTTTTTAATTTGATAAAAAGAACACAAGGACAAGAGAATTTCGTACATTTATATGGACGCTTTATCTTCATTTTTTTTTTTAATTTCTATTGTCAATTTTTTTTAACATGTTTGAGTTACTAAAACATGTAAAATAGATGTATAGGAACTTTAATAGTTAAAACGATCAGCATCCAAATATTGATGGACTTAACTACTTTTGTGAACGCATGACGTAAATTGCAAGAAAGCACTTATATTTGTCAAACGCATGACACTTTAGAAGGACATTTACCTACAATTCAAAGTAAGATTAAAATAATCAATGAAAAACTGATATCAAACAAACCAAAGGTTCAGACCAATAATAAATCAGAACTTCCTAATAAAGACCAGATGCTCCGCAGGGCGTAGCTTTATACGACCGCAGAGGTTGAACCCTGAACGGTTGGGGCAAGTATGGACACAACATTCAAGCTGGATTCAGCTCTAAATTTGGATTGTGATTAAATAGTTGACACAGCATAGGTTTCTGACACAGAATGAATGTGTTCTAATGAACTTAAAATTTTTGTTTTCTCTTAGAGCAATTCACTATGCTGTTGAATATTAATCCTCTCAAAAAAATGTTTGAAGAAATTTTCTTTTCATTTATGAAATTTCAAATGAGAAAATTGAACCCAATTTTTTTAATCACATCCCCCTTTCCCTTATTCCAAAACTAATCTCAATTAAAATTTCTAATGGAGTTTGCAACAATAACTACTCATTAAAATACATCATAAAATATTAAGATGTAAAAAAACTGCTTGTTATCACTGAATGGTAAAGATTATTTTAATTTATCAGTTGGTAGTAAAAAGTGAATATACATTGTATATTGTATATATAACAAAGATTTAAGTTGATTCTGGACAAAGAAAGATAACTCCAAATAAAAAAAATTCATACAATTAGATATTTCTTGCTTACTATTCTGGACAAAGAAAGATAACTCTAATTAAAAACAAAATTGCTATTTCACAATATTTTGCAATAAGATATTTCTTGCCATTGCGCAATACTGTGCAATTGAAAAGACTTGCTATTGCACAAACTTAATATTATAATAATTTTAGATCCTGATTTGGACCAACTTGAAAACTGGGCCCATTATCAAAAATCTAAGTACATGTTTGGATTTAGCATATCAAAGAACCCCAAGTTTTCAATTTTTGTTAAAATCAAACTAAGTTTTATTTTGGACCCTTTGGACTTAAATGTAGACCTATTTGAAAACAAGACCAAAAATGAGGAATCTACATACACAGTTAGATTTGGCATATCAAAGAACCCCATTTATTCAATTTTTGATGAAATCAAACAAAGTTTAATTTTGGACCCAGATTTGGACCAACTTGAAAACTGGGCCGATAATCAAGAATCTAAGTACATTTTTAGATTCAGCATATCAAAGAACCCAAACGATAAATTTTTTGTCAAATTCAAATGAAGTTTAATTTTGGACCCTTTGGACCTTAATGTAGACCAATTTGAAAAAGGGACAAAAGTTAAAAATCTACATACACAGTTAGATTCGGCATATCAAAGAATCCCAATTATTCAATTTTGATGAAATCAAACAAAGTTTAATTTTGGACCCTTTGGGCCCCTTATTCCTAAACTGTTGGGACCAAAACTCCCAAAATCATTACCAACCTCCCTTTTATGGTCATAAACCTTGTGTTTAAATTTCATAGATTTCTATTCACTTATACTAAAGTTAGGGTGCAAAAACCAAGAAAAATGCTTATTTGGGTCCCTTTTTGGCCCCTAATTCCTAAACTGTTGTGACCTAAACTCCCAAAATCAATACCAACCTTCCTTTTGTGGTCATAAACATTGTGTTTAAATTTCATAGATTTCTATTAACTTAAACTAAAGTTATAGTGCAAAAACCAAGAAAATGCTTATTTGGGCCCTTTTTGGCCCCTAATTCCTAAAATGTTGGGACCAAAACTCCCAAAATCAATACCAACCTTCCTTTTGTGGTCATAAACCTTGTGATAAAATTTTATAGATTTATATTCACTTTTACTAAAGTTAGAGTGCGAAAACTAAAAGTATTCAGACGACGACGACGACAACGACGACGACAACGCAGACGACGACGCCAACATGATAGCAATATACGACGAAAATTTTTTCAAAATTTGCGGTCGTATAAAAAATTAACAATCAACCATTTAGTGATGGTGATTGTAGAAACTGTAAAGTAATTATTTCAGATCATTAAACCAGTTATTGATGAACTAAACACAAATTTTGAAGACACACTGACTTCGGTGGAAATTGCAAGAAAGCACCCTCCATACTGTATTTTTGTTTTCATATGAGTCAGAGGACTCAGAGTTCCTTCAGACAGTTGTCAAAAGAAGCCAGATTATTTAATTTTACATTCAGAAATGTTTATGATCTTCTAGACAATAGTCTCAGCTTGCTCCACCTCATTACAAGACTTCTTCTATCCCGACTTTGACATAAGTGGTCATGTCAAAGAACCTTTATCAACTTCACAAAAAATACATGAGAGTCTTGAGGTATAGTTCTAGGTACTGGTGTTGTTTATCGTCTTAACTACGTGTTATAGTGTTTTTTTCATTTGTCTTTGTAAACTATTAACTCCTACTGTTTAGTCAATTTTTGACCTGACTTTGTACCTACCAGTATGTGTCTGCCAATATGATGTTGTGCTGTGGTCATTTTTTGTATTCTTGGTTTTATAAATTTTGCTAACCATTATTTGCTTTGTCTAAATGCCATTTTGTTTTTCTTTGTAGACACATTTGGTTGGTTTTTTTTTTATAGTGATTAAGGATAAAATACAAAGGTGACTGCTGTAGCTCTTATTTTGACATTTGTACCTATAATGTCTGTTTGTGTCACACATGTTCACACATTGTTGCCAATATAATGGAATGTTATGTAGTCAAACAAGTGAGAGGTTTGTCTAGCTGTAAAACCAGGTTTAAGGATGTTCGCTACTCTGTGTTAAAATAATAAGCTTTTTAAAAGACTGCTATAAATTGCAAGTATATAAATAAAGAAACTAAAAAAGCAGGAAAAAAAGGAGGGTCCGTGTTCTTGTTTTTGAGATATAAACCGTTGAAAATTTAGCGGGTAATAATTCTCTCTAGATTTTTCTATCACTAATATTGGCTCATTCTTGTTTGTTAAACTATTAAAAAACCAGATGCTCCGCAGGGCGTAGCTTTATACGACCGTAGAGGTTGAACCCTGAACGGTTGGGGCAAGTATGGACACAACATTCAAGCTGGATTCAGCTCTAAATTTGGACTGTGATTAAATAGTTGACACAGCATAGGTTTCTGACACAGAATGAATGTGTTCTAATGAACTTAAAATTTTTGTTTTCTCTTAGGGCAATTCACTATGCTGTTGAATATTAATCCTCTCAAAAAAATGTTTGAAGAATTTTTTTTTTTATTTATGAAATTTCAAATGAGAAAAATTGAACCCAATTTTTTAAACACATCCCCCTTTCCCTTATTCCAAAACTAATCTCAATTAAAATATTCTAATGGAGTTTGCAACAATAACTACTCATTTAAATACATCATAAAATATTAAGATGTAAAAAAAACTGCTTGTTATCACTGAATGGTAAAGATTATTTAAATTTATCAGTTGGTAGTAAAAAGTGAATATACATTGTATATTGTATATAACAAAGATTTAAGTTGATTCTGGACAAAGAAAGATAACTCCAATTAAAAAAAAATCTTGCTATTGCACAATAAGATATTTCTTGCTTACTATTCTGGACAAAGAAAGATAACTCTAATTAAAAAAAAATTTGCTATTTCACAATATTTTGCAATTACATATTTCTTGCCATTGCACAATACTGTACAATTGAAAAGACTTGCTATTGCACAATACTTAATATAATAATTTTAGATCCTGATTTGGACCAACTTGAAAACTGGGCCCTTAATCAAAAATCTAAGTACATGTTTAGATTCAGCATATCAAAGAGGCCCAAGAATTCAATTTTAGTTAAAATCAAACTTAGTTTAATTTTGGACCCTTTGGACTTTAATGTAGACCAATTTGAAAACAGGAACAAAAATGAAGAATCTACATACACAGTTAGATTTGGCATATCAAAGAACCCCAAGATTCAATTTTTGATGAAATCAAACAAAGTTTAATTTTGGACCCCGATTTGGACCAACTTGAAAACTGGGCCAATAATCAAGAATCTAAGTACATTTTTAGATTCAACATATCAAAGAACCCAACCGATTCATTTTTTGTCAAAATCAAACTAAAGTTTAATTTTGGACCCTTTGGACCTTAATGTAGACCAATTTGAAAACGGGACCAAAAGTTGAGAATCTACATATACAGTTAGATTCGGCATATCAAAGACCCCCAATTATTCAATTTTGATGAAATCAAACAAAGTTTAATTTTGGACCCTTTGGGCCCCTTTTTCCCTAAACTGTTGGGACCAAACTCCAAAAATCAATACCAACCTTCCTTCCATGGTCATAAACCTTGTGTTTAAATTTCATAGATTTCTATTTACTTATACTAACGTTATGGTGCGAAAACCAAGAAAAATGCTTTTCTGGGCCACTTTTTGGCCCCTTATTCCTAAACTGTTGGGTCCTTATCTCCCAAAATCAATACCAACCTTCCTTTTGTGGTCATAAACATTGTGTTTAAATTTCATTGATTTCTATTTACTTAAACTAAAGTTGTTGTGTGAAACCCAAGAAAAATGCTTTTTTGGGCCCTTTATTGGCCCCTCATTCCTAAACTGTTGAAACCAAAACTCCCAAAATCAATCCCAACCTTTCTTTTGTGGTCATAAACCTTGTGTCAAAATTTCATAGATTTCTATTAACTTAAACTAAAGTTATGGTGCGAAAACCAAGAAAATGCTTATTTGGGCCCTTTTTGGCCCCTAATTCCTAAAATGTTGGGACCAAAACTCCCAAAATCAATACCAACCTTCCTTTTATGGTCATAAACCTTGTGTTAAAATTTCATAGATTTCTATTCACTTTTACTAAAGTAAGAGTGCGAAAACTAAAAGTATTCGGACGACGACGCTAACGTGATAGCAATATACGACGAAATTTTTTTCAAAATTTGCGGTTGTATAAAAACAACAAGGATTTCATTAGATTTTAAAATATGGCTTTTTAAATAACAGGTAATAAAAATATGAAAAATATGAAAAGAAAAGTAGAGGTTAATTATTTTGACCCTTTGACAAAATTATAAAAATTTGATTTTTTTTTTTTTTTAAAAATATCAGAAAAAAATGATTGTTATATAAAGCAGTTTGACAAACACTCATTTATCAGTGAGCACCTTCATACTTTCTTAACAATATAATGTAATTAAAATGTTCAGCTGATTTTTCAGAGGGACCTCCCTGTTGTGTTATGTACCACCTTAATGCAATAATGAAGAAACAATAACATGTGTTATGAATATGTTGTTTTACTTTACAAAAAAATCAACTTTCAAAAATTCATATTATACAATGGTAACAAATGTAAACAAAATGCACAGAATTATATGTAACCACAACTACAAACATTATAATATATATATATACTTGAAGCCACACAAGAGTCATTCTTCATTCTTTTAAATTCATTATAATTTTTCAAGACGTAAAAGTCATTCTTCATTCTTTTAAATTCATTGTAATTATTCAAGATGTAAGTTTTAAAATAGGGATACATAAAACATAAAGATGAAATTTAGATTATAGTTCTTTTGATTTTCTAACCTTTTCTTTTATACTATAAAAAATCATTTTGACCTATTTATATAAAGCTATATTATTTTTCATTAGTATTATAAAATCAGATAAAATTTTAAATACAATTCAATTCAAAATTGGTTTGTCATTAAAAAGATTTAGGTTTTGGGAAAGATAGCAAATTTGAAAAGATAGAAACAGAGGTAGGAGTTTCCAGGCTCTGTGCAGGAAACTCTAAAGAGTCATAGATCAGTAAGGTGTGGCCAACACAATAACATTTTATATAATAGGAGTTATTCAACATGTAATAACAACTTTACTTAATATTATCAACAAAACTGTGAATCAATTATTAGTTTCCAGGTACTAGTTTTTGTGAATTTTGTTTATCGAGGTGAATTGTAAATTTACATATTCACTGAATACAAATTTTCTATCAGCTTGTATTAAGAATTGGATAAAACCTTGAAATAACATATTCGCAAAATATGATTTTCCTCAATCCTCAAAAGTTGGTATCCACAAACAAATAATCCACGGTAATAACCAGCATTTTGAAGCAAAAAATAACATTCTGAAAACATCAATAGTGATTTCATAATTGTTGTCAAAGTAATAAACAAAAATCATAGAAACCTCTTTAAAATATATTTATTTATTCTCCTACTCAATAATTGTCCCTAGTTTAATAGATACAAAATGACATTTGCCATTTAAGGAACTACTATAAAAGTTAAGGATGTTTCAATACCAAATAAATGTAATAAATAGAATTCTTAAAACAGGAAAAAACTGGATTTCTTATTAGAAAAAAATCATTTTTAATTTCAAACATTACTGATAATTTATTCGATCATTAATGTTAACAAGTACAGACATTTTTAATATTCACATGATCAACATGGGGAAAACAATTTAAATCTAAATTAAACAACATTGTACATTGCAAAAAATTCAAAATCTTATAAAAAAATATACACATAACAAAGCACTGTAAGGATATATAAACATGATATGAATTTCACAGAAATTCAATAACTTTGAGAAAAAAAGTTTTCAACAAATAACATTTTATAAGCAAAAAGAAAAACTCAATATGAAAAATGTTGTTTTAATGAATGATTCTTATTAAAATTGTATATTGTTGCTTGCAGAAATCATAGAAATTCAATAACTTGGAGAAAACGTTTTTGAAAAATAACAATAAGCAAAATGAAAACTCAATATGAAAAAATGTTGTTTTAATGAAATATTCATACGAAAATGTATTCTGGTTAACAGAAAAACCCTAAATTTTCCACTGCTATATTAGCTTTTATTAAAGATACAAATACATGAAATACTTGAATTAGGGTATAAAATAACAAAACAAGTAGATATGCTTTAACTTCAACATATAAGTGTCATGTCATCTTCATTTTCAAGCATCAACATAAAAGGATTTTAAAATTATACAAATAGAAAATTAATGGTATACATCTGATAAGAAATGATTATTATGAAAAATCAAATCAATCTAAACAATACTTTTTATTATACCATTTCTTTTGTCTGCCCGATGTAACATTCTATATCTACCCATATAAAGAACTATTGTAAAGTGATTTACCAGTGTTATAGGTTTAAAACTAACTGTATGTAGATATTAAAGTTAGATGCTATATTGAATTATCTCCCTTTTACTAGAATTTTGCATTCAGTGATTTTTCAAAATTACCTACAAAAACCTTTGAATAAATTGTAATACTTATCTTATTATAAAAAGACAAAATATCAAAGGTCCAAATTCTAAAGAAGAAAAAAAGTCTTTAATAAGAAGTCAAAAAAATTTGAATGCCTCAAATTTAGAATAAAATGTACTTTGTTTTCTGCATGATCAAATCTTAAGTTAATTTCATTTAAAGCTACATGATTGCTTTGCAAACTAAACTCTGCATTGTTTAATGGTGTTTTTTTTTATACTTGCTTGAAGATAATATCTTTGTATCCATTTCAAAACATTAAGGATTTCAATTCTATCTTCAAAAGTGCTTTTTAGTTCCAGAATGACAATGGAGAAATTTTAGTAAAATGATTTCCAATAAAAATGCAGTACGGATATTTATTAATTGTCACTGCAAAAAAATACTTTTAATATATGGCATGCCTACATTGCCCTTTAGGATCAAGAGGTGTTTAGCATGTACTATACAACAATATTGCACTTATAACAAATAACAGGAAAAACATGATAAAACGAGGAAATATAGTTCTGCTGGTACCCAGTAGTTTGGGAAAACTCCTAACAGTATACCTTATAGAGAACTTATTGTCCTATATTCTACTCAAAGTGAAAAGAAGGGATGCTTATTATAAACATTCATTCTAAAGTGGAACTAAAAAAACTTTAATAATTGATGTGATGACACCTTTAATAAAAAAAAGGTTAGCCAATGTCTCACTTTGCTACAATTGTTACAGGGTTGTATGAAAAAATCTTAGATGAAGTGACTAAAATATTGTACAAAAGCATTTCTCAAATTATTTAATAATTCATTACGGAGGTGATTTTTAAAGTTTGACAAAGTAAACAAAATACATTTCTACTTAATATAATCATCACTGTAAGTTTTAACAGATCTTCGTCGCTTGCTTCTTTTAATGGCATTTTCTGATTTTTCTTCGGAAGTTTGATCACCATCACCAGGATGAACATTAGAGATTTCTTCATGAGAGGAATTCAATTCATCATGTGAAGGATTTATTTCTTCGTGAACTGAATCTTTATCTGTACAATTCTCCGAACTTTCCTTGCTTGTGAGATCATCTTGATTTGAAGTTTCTGTCTGGATTTCAGAATCATTCACAGATTCTTTTTTATCATTTGATTCAAGTTTGTCTTCTTCAGCTTTCAGACCTTTTGTCGATAATAAAGCTGATTTGAGCTGGGAATCATTTTCCGTCTCTGTAGGTGTTTCATCATCTGAGAAATCCTGCTTTCTCTTTAAAGTGATTTTCAGGCTACCATTGGGATTTGAATGGAATTCGGTATTTTGTTTTGGGAACACAAGGATTTTTGTTCCCCCAGGTCCCGTTTGAACTCTCCCATTCATTCCTATAGATGTAGATGAGCAAGTTCCAGGTGAGATTTGCGACTGAGAAACACTATTTGTGGTGACCGCTTTCAAACTTGTGGTAACAATAACCCCTGGTCTCTGACCATGCATTGCTGAGGATAAAATATAGGTTCCTTTCTGATTGGGAGATAATCTTGGCGGGCCTTGGTTTGCTGCAAACACCGCTGGTGAAGTAGATGAATTATTCTTCATTGCAGGAATTTCAAGAATTTGTTCAAAACATTCTGATCTTTTCTCCAACACTTTCTTTTTAATTTCGTACTCTTGCACTTTCTTTTGCAAATCTGAAAATTTTAATATTACAAATAAGATGAAGTACCCAACAATATAAAATTATATGAGACAAAAGTTGAAATATAAATTATGCAAGACCATCAAATACTGACTGGATTGATTTTTATATCATGGGATACCAATTTTCATTGATTTCCTGGGTATGTAAAGGTGAACCACAAATTTAGAATAAGCCTGTCTTGTAAATTTTTACAAAAGTGCAACATTCAATCAATCGAAGGAAATTGGTAACAAAGAAAATAAATGAAACTACAGTATTATATATAAGGCCATAATAAATAATAGGTATGTTTGCCCAAACGCTACCTACCCAGAAAAAAGCTGCCTACTCAAATTCTTTTATTGTCCTGATTTGAAGAAGTTTTTTTTAATCAAATAGGCATGAAGACTAATAAACATCTGATACTACAATTTCTTTTTTTGAAAAAAAAAAAAAGAAAATGCCTACCTACCTACCTACCACTGTCTCCACCTTTGGGTAGGGTTTGGGCAAACCAAAATATTTTGAAGTGTGGCCTAACATGTATAACATGTTAATTAAAGCTTAATAACTTTCATTCCAAGCTAACTTTATATAAGAAGCATTTGAGAAAAGCTGTCATGTTTATTTTTACTCTCAATTGCTTCAAATCTTAAATAAAGCCAAAGAAATTTATTTCAGCAAACCCATTATTTTCCATCAAATAACTTAATGTACTAAACATAAAATGAGGATTTTGGGGTTAAATATATAACCAACACAAATCTTTCATTTCTCTTTCTATCTTAGTATATAAAGCAATTAAAACCTATCAATTCTCCAGTATAAATCCATCTTCAATATATTACCCATTATAAACCTATCATATCTCTTTCTATCCTCAGAATATATACAAAAACATACCTATCATTTCTCTGACCAGTATAAATCTATCTTCAGTAAATTTATCATAGCAAACATATCATTCCTCTATTCATCCTCAGTATATATGCAGATACATACCTATCATTTCTCTGTCCAGTCTTCGTCTCTGTTTCTCCATGTCTGTTCTGTGGGCCTCTAGTTTAAACTTCAATTTCTGCATCAACCCTAGCTGCCTTACAATGATTGATATTCTATTGGAATCTTCAATGACAGAAGAGTAGTAGTGTAATGAATTAATTAGTAAAACAAAAAGCTGAGTGTATCATTCACCAATAGCATATTTAAACACCAAATGTGTACTCAGCTGAAGGACAACTCCGGGTGCGGGAATTTCTTGCTACATTGAAGACCTATTGGTGCCCTCTTCTGCTGTTGTTTTTTTATTTTTTTTCTACGGTCAGGTTGTTGTCTCTTTGACACATTCCCCATTTCCATTCTCAATTTTATCACTTCATATTAGGCATACAATTACTTTGTGTATATTGTTAAGATATTTTGACCACCCTATTTCTTTAGTAGCTGGAAAGTATTAATAATGAAATAATGTAAAGAAAGCACCTTTTTGGAATGTGAACACCAGAAATAAGTTATTTAAGTATGTCATCAAATCATGTTTCAATCATACTTATGCTACCTTTGCGATTTTGAAAACAATTACATCAAAGATTATGTGTTCATGTGTTCATAGGAAGCCCATCCTTGATCACAGTATAACATTTCAATGTTCAGAAAATCAAAAAATCTCATTAAAAACCCAAATTTGGCATATTTCATAATAAACATTTGTACTAAATTAATAACTGAGTTTTGTTTTGAAGACTGTTCCTTGACCTATAATGGTTCACCTGTATATATTGTGACTTAAATGGAGAGTTGTCTAATTTGCACTCATATACCACATCTTCCTACATGTCCTATATCTATCTATAAATAAACTTCTAATTACGAAAAAAAAAAAACTCTAACATTGAAAAAAGATGCACATACCAGAAAAAAAGAATGCTACCTACTGGGGACAGGGATTTCCAAACCCTCATCTTGGGTGCAAATTTGAGCCCCAACTTGTAAATAGTCATGTTTGTGTTGTGTCATAAAAGGACAACAGACAACACATTCACCAAGTAATCAATATAGCTCACTCTTGTTTCTTTTTGTAAAGTGGACTAACTCTTGTTTCTTTTTGTAAAGTGGGCTAACAAAATAAGTTACAAATTTTCTGCATATCTTTTTTAAATAGACATGACACGAGTCAAAAACTATGAAAAATCACATTTGCAACTCCATTGCTTCCTACCTTCCAGTGGAACCAGCCTTTTAACCATTGTATTTTTCAGGAGATCTAATGAAGCTTTAATTTCCCTGAAAAACTCATCAATCAATCCTAGTTCTACTATACCCTGCCATAGCTGTCGGTCCTCTGTAAAAATAAAACAGAAAAATTCAATTTTGAGAACTTGTCTTAATGGTTTAAATATGGGGACTGACTCAAAAATATGGATAACATAACTAGATTATTTTACACCAGATAATACTTTTAGTGTTCTTCTTAGAACTTTTTCACTTTATCATCTTTTTAATCGATTTTCATAAATCATGTAAATTACCAAAAAGTATAAGTTTTGTATATCATTAAAGGCTGTGCAGTGAACATCAGCATCAGTATTTTTTATGGTACTATTATAATGATGCCTAAATTTTCATAAGAAACATCATAAACAGGCTGAAATTTCTGTAAAAAAGTTCTTATGCTATCCTATTTGCATATGAAATTTCAGAATATAATTCAAGTTTCCAAAAGTGAACCTACCCTCTGCATTACTATCGTTTTCTGACACAGGTGGCATGACAGCATTCATTATAGACGGAGGTAGCAGGGAAGTCTTCAGAATTTCTGTTCTAGCTATAGTCTTCTGAGATTCAGCTCTAGGTTTGTACGTATACAATGCGGGCCTGACCTGAGTTTGACTCAGAGTTGTAGGCATGTTTTGTGACACCTGGGGTTTAGGAGCTATATGGACAGGTTCCACCTTATTGTTTTGCATGGAGTTCATCATCTGTATCTGCAATTGCTTGACATCAGGTTTTATATCTTGAGGCTCACCATCAGTCTCGTTGTTTTCTATACTATTCCACATGGACTCATCACCACCGGAAACACTTTGGATTTTCATGCAGCCATTCTCCTCGACTGTTGTAACAAAATTTAACTTTTTAGCGTCTGCTGTCAAATCACTAAATCCAGAGCCATCTGTTTCACTACTGAAACCTAATGTTTCAAATTCAAATTTTTCCCTCCTTAATTTGGCACGCTCTGTCATATAAGCCGGGTCTCTAGTGGCAAATGGTGATCTAGCCATACATCTCCCTGTACATAGTTCTTCGTGCTTATAGAAAGCAAGAGTTCCAGCCTCAATGTGTTTCCTAAATAAATAAAAATGTAAAAATTGAAATGTATATCCTCACTGCCCCATTTGTATAATTATGGCAAAGTCTATGCATAATTAAGATTTGATATGGTAAACCCAAAATTTATTTAGAAGAGTCATCAAATGTTTTTTTTGTACAGACTAAAGTACAATGTAGTAAAATCTTGACAGGTTTCTTATAATACATGTACAGGATTTAGTTTTGACAGGTTTCACAGTAGTCTTAGAATTAACCTAGTCTGTTGAAGATTCTATAACAAAATGTATATCAAATCGAGCTTTAACTCAAAAGTTTGAAGGATACCTGTTCCTTTCTTCCCACATTAAATACTCATTCATTGTTTTACCTTAACTGATGGCCATTCCATCTGATTGCATTTTTCCAATCTTTAAGTCTAGCTTTTTCTCCCATAAACATAAATCTCTTTGGTGTAACAAATGTGGCTGAGCCATCATCTAGTTCTACACAGGCTCTGTGGATGCCTGGGCAATAGAATAACTCTTTATGAAGAAGGCCAGTAAGGTGGCCACAGGTCACACGGATGGTATCAGCTGGGTCCATCTCTTCAGAGTTTGTCTGCAACACAAACATTTTCATATCATCATGTGATATCTTCAATTAATATCATGAATATGAAGCTGCATATATATTTATTAAGAAATTAAAAATATTTTATGGTATTTAAACACAACAATAGAAATAGCAAAATTTTACATTGGCTTAAATAACCTGCTTTACAGTATCTTTTCTGCTCTTTCTGAATATTATTGCTTTCGTTTGCTAATTATATTTTGATGTATAATCTTATAAGTCAGCATTATCAAGATTTATTGGAGAAATAGAAAAAAAACGGTATCTCCTTATGAACAAACAAAAACAAAACACTATCTATACACTTAGAAGATTTAGTCATATATATGCCCAGCTATACATGCTATAGAAGACAAACAAGTACATGGGGAAAACACTATACTGTGGATTCATTAATTTCCATGGGTACCAATTTTCAATTTTCATGGATTAAGGAAATCTTACACATGTTACATGTTTGTTGATATTAAATTTCATGATTTTGCAGAAGTCTGCATACCAGCCTATAGAAAATTTATTATTCGTTGAACATTTAATTTCGTGGTTCACCTGTTCCCTTGAAAATCCACGAAAATTGGTATCCAACGAATAATAGTGAATCCACAGTACGATGAGATCATTGTTTAACAGTCAGAGCGCAGACATAAATCAAGTCGTTTTTGTTTTCCATTTACAGAAGTCAAAAAATGCATTTATCACAAAATTGTGTTTCATTTGCTGACTTATTTAAGTTTATTAAAGTCTATTTATGTTTATGGAAAGACTTAATTTCATTGGCTCACCAAAGTGTACCACCTGTGACATCATAATTAAACCTGTCTGAAGGTTTACAAGAACAAACAAAGACATGAGCTATCTACATAATCTATATTTTAGTATCTTTTTGAACATAAGATTATTGCCTCATTTAGTGTGGCTATAGATGGTTGCATTGTAAAGAAAATAAACCTTATTTCCATTGTTTTAGGCTCCCATGCATATTTTTCCTTAGAAGACAAAGCATTGTCTTTCAATATTGTCATAATTTCATATAGATGCATGACCTCTATATAAAAGTGCATAGGTCTTGAAGTTCAAAAAAAATTTCTCTAACTTATCGACTTGTAGGAGTCAATTTTTGCAACTTTTTAATTAAGGTAAAATATTTCTTTCTTAACACTAATGAACTTATATTGAAGTCATAAATTGTCTTAAATTTAAGGGAGACAAATACTTGAATCTACAAATTAAGACCTCTATAAGTCAAAAGCAGATTCAGACTTATCTATGTCTGAGCTCTGACTGTTAAAAAATATGCATAGCAATAGAAAGTAAAATAAAGGCAAGATGGTTTTTAATCAATCAACATGAGCAAAGAGCATTCTTTAGAACTTTCACAGCTTCTTGTGGCAAAATAAAATCAAAAGAAATACAATTTATAGTAAAACCAAAATATCCTATCTTGCTGATACCAACAACTTACATCAAGAAGTTTATCTTTCCTTGGCCTTCTCCGTGTTTTATTGTTTGCTGTTGGAGATATTCTTTTAGAAGATTTTGAGAGTAAGGCTTCATGACGATAGTCTAATTTTAGTTTCTGATCTTCGTGGGAGAGGAAACCTTCATGAGACATGTCTTCCATGGGATCATATTCTGTAGTTTCATACTGAAGGTCATCGTCCATTACTTCTTGTTTTATATGTGTTGTCATTGGAGTATTGTGAATCAAATCACTTTCTCCTGGGTGTCCCTCGTCGGTTTCATCCTGTTCATATTCTGGGCACTGTAAGGGAAAAGGCATATTTATGGTACATTTAACTTGTGGTTTTTGGCAAAACCTTTCAAAATTTGGGTTCTCAATTTCATAAATGCTCTCTAGATAACTTTGGTCTTTATTTGAAATTTAAAATTTTGTTTTCATATTTGAGTCTTATTGACAAATGATTGATGAGTCTTGTGTTCAGTTGACAATTCACATGACAAGCATACAAAATATTAATCCTGGTAGCTATGAAATTATTGCTTACAGCAGAGCAATAACATTGCATTGTATTGGCTTTTATAAGAAAAGAAACTTTCTGAATATAAAATTTTAAAATATGGCATGTCAATAAAAAAAAATAAACCAATGAACAACTTACAATGTATATCCAGATATTTGAGACAGAGTATATACATGTACATGTAAGCATGGTGACAGGCATACATGATTTGTTTCCTATATCATATAAAAGAAAAGATGTGGTATGATTGCCAATGCGACAACTCTCTGCAAGGGACCAAATAACACAACTATAGACACTGCACGGCCTTCAACAATGAAAAAAGCTCATACAGCACAGTATGACTTTGAGATATCTCTTTCTATTTGAATCATGTCATAAATGTTGTGGAGGTAATTTGATAAAATATTCAAGTAATTTTTTGAGAAAATTAAGGGGAGATTATTCAAACATTATAATTCACTTATTTAAGTTTATTTTATTCACTTTTTCAAGTAAATAAAGATTACTTGTACGTACAAGTAGTACTCCTGACTGCCCTATAAAGTCTTGTACAAATACTTTAATTTTTTTCCTGCATATATCTATGTTCAAGTGACATTGATATGATCTGTAGTCAGAACCTACCAATGATCCAGGTGAGTCTGGTCCTTCAATGCCAGCATTTCCATTACTTTCAAATTCATCTTGATCTAAAGTTTTAGAATCATTAGTATCACTGTCTTCCATCTAGACAAAAATATCAAACATATAAATGATTATGCAAGAACTTATAACACATTACATTGATTGTACTACATTTTGAACTACCATGATTTCAGAATGTTCAGATCAAACAAACTAAAATGGATTTTTTATATAAATTTATTCGCTGTCTTTAAATAACATTACTTTTAAATCTTAGTAAGAGAACCACAAAGTTTTAAATAATCTTAATTATTCTCAAACACATGACACAAGCAAGGTAACATATTTTCACACTATGGTTTTGAAAATTTTCTTAGTAGACCCAAGGATTTGTATAGTAACTTACTATACAAATCCTTGATAGACCTACATGTACATTAAAAGATTAAGGCATTTTTTTTCCCATACATGTACATCCCTACCTACTCTACATTGATTTTTTTTGTGAAGCAATGTTTAACATGTTTAATCATGATTAACTTGATAAAAGTTCAAATAAACAAAAAAAGTCAATGTTAAGCATGTTAAGTGCATGGTTTTTTTTGGTTAAAACACTTGATAATTCCAACATGGATCAATGTTTACATTTTGTTCTGAAGAAATTATATTAATTAATTTAGCTTAATGTAGTATATATATGAGTACGTGTGTTAACTGTGCTTATATATTTTTCAGCCTGATTGGCATGCAGCCAGCACAAATTTATTGTTGAAAAAAAATCGCCTGGAAAATACATGTGTATAAAAAAAATAAACCTGTTATTTTGTCAATATAGTCAGGCGACAGGAATTAAGCGTATATTTTTTGGCCTGAATATCATTGAAAAAAGAAAAAAAAATATGATGAAAAGGATTTAAATTGGTACTCCAGTTTATTTTTTTACTATCATATAGTTGATATTACAAATGTAACTTGACCACTGGCTATAACATATATATGTAGTCTCACTATTTTTTATGTTGTACAAACTTTTGATAATAATTAAAGAATGAAGTTTATAACATGTATAAAATAAAATGAACAACATTATCATGATGATCATAGTTTATAAAATATTTGTATAATCAAAAGTCATACATTGTCATAAAAAAAACACATAGAATGACATTGTCATTAAATGGTCACTGTGTATTTTTATATTTACTATGTATTTTTTTATTTACATTGTACATGGGTAACACATTTCTGGAGACCGATAAAAAGTCATTAAAATTACAGATTTTTGAAAAATTGCAAATAAAATGACGTTTCACGCAAAACTGACAGCGGATCGCTTCACGTTTCACTCCCACATAAAGGTGGAACCGCCATGATGTTTGATTTTTTCTTCCTCGTTCAACATACATGTGAACGTCTACCCGAGGGGACTTTCTTACCACAAAATGTAAACAAAATAAGTTCGTTCTCTCTAAAATGATACTTCTCTATCCAAATTAGCTAATAACAACTTCAACAATTACCTTTGGAATGTAATGGCACGCTTTTCCTATGACGTCAACGTACGTTACTTGGTGCACACGTAATTCACGTGGACTCTCGTAGTGTGCGAGATTTTACGCGACACTGACGGAAAACGGAAGTGGGAAGTTCATGATGTAAACAAATCCCAATTTGAAAGTTTTAACGTTTATATTGATCTATTGAATGAAAAGGCATAGATAGTGGTAAATTGAATATTTGTACCGTTTATTGACCATAGTAATTATCGTGTACAAAATAATGTAGTCATTTTAAAGACAGAGGGAGAGCGTTGCCGTAGAGGCATTGATCAACGCCAAAATTTATTTCTACAACGGGCACAAACACCAGGTAGCGGTAGTGTTGTCATGTTTTTTGGGGGCAAAACCCCGTTTTTTTAATGAACAAGACGCACTGCATCATGTTTTTTCATTGTTTAATATTTTGCCATGACCTTTAGACAAAAATGTACTTATTCATTATTTTTACACCAAAATTTTTAAAACATGTTTACAGTTTAATCGAAGGCAGTGTCTGCACATACCCGCATGCAGGTACGAACAGTCAAATTGCCGTTCTAGGCTGCGCGTACCCACATCCGGTTTTCTAATAAAATGCCATCGAATCGGGAATGAAACGTGAAATATGTACGAAAATTATCGATAGTATGGGAATTTCGTGTAGAACGAGTGAAGAATATGAAAAAATAATATTTTCAAATTGTATTTATTAATTAAAATTAAAAGCACAATGATGGAAAATGAAACTGTACAGTCCCTGAAAAGAAAAAAAAGTAAAAGAAAACTACTAAAATTAAAGCTGAAGTTTATAAAAATTAAAGAAGCAAATTATTATATCAATTTAAACCAATTACAAAAGATTCATGTAGCTAATTAAGATTTGGAACATATGATTGTTTTGGCACAGATTTCAACCCCAGGCTGCACATTTCAAATGTTGCCAGCCTACGTTCACGTTTCATTATTCATTATTACTTGCTTCTTTAAATTTAAATTTTAATAAACTCATGCTTTAATTTTAGCAGTTTTATATATTTTAAAATTTTAGTTTCTGTTTTATATTTTACTTAAAGATTATTTTAAAATATCATATGGGTATATATTTTTAATTTATAAAAAGATATTCTTTAAATTTGCATTAAAATTTTATAATAGTATTAATTTCTATCATGTTTTTCTTTTACAGGGACTGTACAGTTTCATTTTCCATCATTGTGCATTTAATTTTGCAATGATTATTATGTATCATTATTTAATAAATACAATTTGAAAATATTATTTTTCATACTTTTCACTCTCTTGCACAATATCCCCATTCTATCGATAATTTCTGTAGATATTTCACGTTTCATACCCAATCCAATGGCATTTTATTAGAAAACCGGATGTGGGTACGCACAGCCTGGAACGGCAATTTGACTATTCGTACCCGCATGCGGGTATGCGCAGACACTGTCTTAATCGAAAGTAAAGTCTAAAGACATGAATGATAAGACACAAAGCATTGGCAATGACAAACCTAGTCCCAATAATTATGATGTCTAAGTCGTCCGTCAATTATCCTTTTTTTTTAGGGGGTGGGGGGTAGGGGTTGCTTTCTTGGACGCCAAAAAATAAAATAGCCTTGCCAGATGTCATAATTATTTTGACTAAGACATGTAAGACAAACCCGTGGTGTAGTGGTTAGTGCATCGGACTACTAACACAATGGTTCCTGGATCGATTCCCGTTTGGGATGAAAATTTCAGGAACTAAATTTTCGGCTCTCCCTTGACACCATTCGCGAGTATGGTCATGAGGAAACGATGATAGTCCGTCGGACGGGGACGATAAATGGCTGACCCGTGTTAAGAGAGAGCCATATCTCTTGCACGTTAAAGACACCCTTGTAGATTTCGAAAAAGAGTAGGCTAATGCCGCTACAAGGCAGCACTCGCACCCGCAAAGTGGAAAGGGATTAATATAAGTTGCAAAACTTGTTTCCCAATCCACTATAAATAAATATGTTTAAAATAAAAAATAAGTAAGACAAACCATGAATTTGGCTCGTACAACCAGAATTGTTTCATTGTCTTTATACTTTGTCAATCTATATTTTGGCAGTATTTTTGCGTAACCCGCATTCAGATACATGAACATGTGCACCTACTCGCAACCAATTGTATAATATATAGATATAGGAAGATGTGGTGTGAGTGCCAATGAGACAACTCTCCATCCAAGTAACAATTTAAAAAGTAAACCATTATAGGTTAAAGTACAGCCTTCAACACGGAGCCTTAACTCACACCAAACAACAAGCTATAAAGGGCCCCAAAATTACTAGTGTAAAACCATTTAAATGGGAAAACCAACGGTCTAATCTATATAAACAAAACGAGAAACATGTATATTACATAAACAAACAACAACTACTGTACATCAGATTCCTGACTTAGGACAGGTGCAAACATTTGCAGCGGGATTAAACGTTTTAATGGAATCAAACCTTCTCCCTTTTTCTGAAACAATAGCATAACATCACAACATAATAAAAAACACTATATAAATAACACATAGCTGAGAGGGTGATAGAGCAGATTGGTACCCCGAGAAAACATTGTCAACCGCGGCGAAGCCAAGGTTGACAATGCCTTTTCAAGGGGTTCCAATCTGCTCTATCACCCTCTCAGCTATGTGTTATTTAATTTATTATACTGAATGTCCTATAATTTTTGGCTTTTACAGATTAATTTTATTTTAAAAGTATTTTCTATGACGTCACGTTCATAACAACGTTACAGGTATTAGAAAAAAAAACTTCATTGTTCTTTGAATAATCGATTTCTGATTGGTCTAGACGAGAGGGTAACATTAAAAAAAATTGTCACCCGCTCAGCCATGTGATGTAAATTGACACCCTCGTCTTAGCCAATCAAAATATGGCATTTTAACATGAAGTATAATAAGATAAAATATCAATTGGCAGACTTAAGGATGTATTCTTCTGACTTTTCAGTCTCGTTCAGTCTCGTTGAAATCTCGTTCTTAAATTATTTCCAAAACATATGATAGAAGTGGAAAATATCAATGAATTTTAAAAATATTATAATCAAACATAACTCTGTGAAAAAATTGTGTATTTACCATGAATGGTTTTTGAATAATCCAGTTTTCAAATTTTACGACCATTCAAGTCAGTATTTTTAGTCAAAATTTTGAGAAAATGGGTGAGGGATACAAAAAATGATTTTACAAGAATAATATACATCCCATCTCATTTTGGTCTTTTCAAATTTCTTAGATATGTATTTTTTCAATCATTTATAACAAAAAACTTGAATTAATATGCATTTTGTTCTTTAAAATGAGAAAAATCATAAAAATACAAAATTGGCAGTATGGTAAATTTTACACAAAAAAGCATCATAATATGATAAAACTTTCTTATATTAACACCAACCTATAGTTTTTGTAAGTTAAATTTATTCAGATTGGTCCACTTCATCTTTATGGAAAGTATGAAAAAAAGTTTAATTGTGGAACTGTGATTTTTTTCACGATAATAGCCCAAAAATAGGTTAAAATTGATGAAAAGTGAGAAAATCATCAAAATTGGGCATTTTCAAAGGGCCGTAGCAAAATGAATTTCTTAAATGAAAAGTGAAAAATTCATGCAAATCCTGATGTTGTGAATTCAATGAAGATAATGGCAAATAATATTTTTAATTTGTATTTAACAACGTATTAGTTAGAAAAATAGAAATTAAATGCAAATGCACATTAAAAGTGTTACATGAATAGATCTCGAATTATGCTAAATTTGAATAAATATATGTTAAAAATCTCGAGTGTGAAAGTTATTTTCAAATAAAATTTGAAACAGAAACAAAGTTTTAATATCTAAAACGACTAAAATAAAGTTTGAGTGTATAAACACAATTTAAACAATGTTAAAGTAATAGAATAAAATTCCATATGTCTAAAACAAGATGCATTTGATAATTATTTCTCTAATTCTATGGAAATTTATCCCTTTCAGAACCCATTGTATAAATATAGATTCTTACATTGATACCAGTGGATTATCGGATTTATCCAATCGAGATAGTTAAATTATCAATTTTAAAGTTCGAGCCGCTTCGGCGAGTACTTTAAAATTTATAATTTAACTATCGAGATTGGATAAATCCGATAATCCACGAGTTACTATGTAAGAATCTGTTTCTCTAATGATTAAAAAGACATTTTTTTTTGTTTACCGAAAATCCCCTTCGAGTGCCTTTCACATTGCACGAAGTTGTCAATTTCATTAACACCTGTTATCATATTTTGGTTCATCCAGTCAGCCAAAAAGGTCATGACCCTTAAAATCATCCAATGATCTTCTGAGATCACCAGCAACCACACGTTGATTAAATTTTTTTATACAATGGGTTCGAAAAGGGATAAATTTCCATAGAATTAGAGAAAACAATTTAATCAACGTGCAGTTTCTGGTGATCCCAAAAGAGCATTTGATGATTTTAAGGGTCATTTAGCTAACTGGATAAATCAAAATATGCTAACTGGTGTTAATGAAATTGACAACTTCGTTGAATGTGAAAGGCACTCAAAGGGGATTTTCGTTTAACAAAAAAAAGAAAATTTATTTTTTAATCATTAGAGAAACAAATTCTTACATAGTTACTTGTGGATTATCGAATTTATCCAATCTCGATAGTTAAATTATAAATTATAAAATTGATAATTTAACTATATCGATTAGATAAATCCGGTAATCCACTGGTATCAATGTAAGAATCTATATATATCCATTCAGAAAACCGGATTTATCGTTTGATAAAACATATTTCAGGTCTTCATAAATACAATGTACATGTAGGTTAAAACTAAAATTAAGTGTTATATGTATGAATGATAAATAAATTTATTTGAATTAATGATAGTCCATGCCATATAATATATTATAAATAGATAATCTATTTTATTTAGGATCATTAATGCTAAGAACTTAAACATGTTTTATATTAATGTTCATGTATGTATATTGCTCCTCAAATTTCAATTTCATCTGACATAAGATTTTAGCCACTTTTTAAACATTTAAGTGTATTTCAGTTGGTTCAATTAGTTTATGTGAAAGATTTTAACTGATTTACAGATTTTAAAACGCTCTAATTCTAGCTTAAATATGCAAAATGTATCAAATATGCCAAAAAATGTCACTTTTCAGATGGTTTTTGTTAAAAATGAAAGTGGCTGCATGTGTTCATCCTCAACCTTTACTTATGTTATGTTTTATCATCAAATACAACTTACATTTCAATATTGTGAATGAACACAAATGCGGCCACATTCATTTAAGACATAAACTGTCTAAAATTTAACTAAAATGCTAAAATTGTAAAGATTTCAGTAATTTAAATGACTTAATGATGCTAGTACACGATATATGTGCATTGTCTTGTGAAAAACAACCACTATTTATGTAGCAGAAACATTCTTCTTTCGATAAATAACTAACATTTTACATTTTAACAATTTTGTAAAACTGCTATAATTTGGGGTCAAAAGGGGGTCTTACTGAACCTACTCCTTTGTTGTTGTCAGGTTAAAAACAAAAATAAGTATTTCATAGTAATTAAACCACAGGGTCAACTTCAAATAACCATGAGCCCATGGTGGCTGTAAAAATATCATGCAGCTTCAAGCCTTGTATGTATTCAATTCCAGGATTCTCATAGTACCTATATATAGTACAACCTATTTCTAAAATCTTTTCCCTCACTTGAACTAATTCTCATGTTATCAGTAGTTACAACAAATGCATAAATTAAATATAATACAAATATATGTTACAACAAATGCATAAATTAAATATAATACACACATATGTTGTTATGTAATTTTAATTCAGTTTTAATTCAGTACAAATCATTAAAATGTAACTACATGTCAGAACCTCTATAGATTGAATGATTGCTATTTTTAGAACCTATATAACTATTTAACATTTACATGTATATATATGAATGAATATGTATTTACTTACCTGCTTACTGTGGATTCATTTATTTTCGTGGGTACCATTTTTCGTGGATTACAGAAAACTTGCATGTTCGTGGATATTTAATTTCGTGGTTTTGACAAAATCTGCATATAAGCCTATAGAAATTTTGTTATTGGTTGAACATTTAATTTCGTCGTTCACCTGTACTCACGAAAGCCACGAAAATTGGTATCCAACAAATAATAATGAATCCACATTAAACATATACATTGTACAAGTTAACAAATGTACAATGTATACATGTACATATACATAAATCAACTTTGGTAGAGAATTGTTACAATTTCAATCAATACCTCATCTTTTTATTTTTAAAAATCTTTCAAATTAATTTTCAATTTGGTCTATATACATATAAGAAGATATGGAAGGAGTTCCAATGAGAAAATTCTCCATCCAGGTCACAAGTAAAAGAAAAATCATCACAAGTCAAAGTAGGCTCGGAGCATTTGCTCATTCCAAACAACAAGCTAAAAAGGATCCCAAAATTGTCTAGTGTAAAACCATTCAAACAGGAAAAAACAAAGACTTAATCATGTTAATCTATCATGTCTATATAAAAATCAAAAAAACACTTATGAACCACACCATGGATAGAGTATTGATAATTTAATACATATAAATTCTATTTTCAGGTCTCTTCACAATGAGTTTACCAGCGCCATTAGATCTGGGAAGAATGGAAGCAGAGGCTAAAGAAAATGCCTCTAAACATATATCTAATCTTCTTCAGGTTTGTGCTGTTCATTTTGCTGAAAATAGATATAGGAAGATGCGGTGTAAGTGCCAATGAGACAACTCTCCATCCAAGTAACAATTTATAAAAGTAAACCATTATAGGTCAATGTACAGCCTTCAACACAGAGCCTTGGCTCACACCGAACAACAAGCTATAAAGGGCCCCAAAATTACTAGTGTAAAATCATTCAAACGGGAAAACCAACGGTCTAATCTATATAAAAAAACGAGAAACGAGAAACATGAATAAATTACATTAACAAACTGTGGATTTTCACTGATGATGCATACAAATTTTAGACAACTCTGCATATACTTAAGTTGTACTGAAAGGGGTTGAACTTTCATTTAATGTCAATGCACAAGTTTTGCTCAGAGAATTTTGAAATAGCACCGTTTCCTTGAAAATTACAACACTTAAACAAGGATACATTTGTATTAGGAAATTTATTCAGATTATTATTTATACATGTACCATTAACACAATAAAAAATGTAATTTATAAGGCCATGGCTGGAGAAAACGCTTTCAGTACAAAATATTAATTTCTAAAAGTCTCTACATACCTATTTGTACTGTTATTTTGTCAGATGTGTTTGTTTTGTATGCATTGGGCTATTTTTTCAGAGACCAGACCAATTGGAAAAAGTAGACCAGTATAAAAGAAGAATTATGAGAAAAAAGGTATGTTTTCAATTCCTGTCTCAAGTTTGAAAAAGTAATTAAAAGAACATTTAATCTAAATGGTTGTTAGTAAGCTCTGCATCTAAAAATATCATTTTGGTAAATTTGAAGCATCTATATATAAGTCTGAAAATGATTTTGTTTTTTTAATTGGATAACATGAAATACATCAATGGAATGTATTTCCCATGTTAACATGTTTGTTCTTCTTTCCTAAATAAAACGATTTCCTAATTTATTTTAATTTATTGATTATCACATCTAAATACTTTTTAAAAAAATATGTTTTTGTAGCTAGGAAAGGAAATGGATCTTGCATGAAATTACTTCTAATCTATTTGTAATATAAAGTTTCCAGTAATAAATCTCCTTTAAAGTTTTTTAAGTAAGGGAGACAACTCATTTTTGTTGTTATTTACCAATATCCTCAATTATTCAGTCATATAAGGATCATACAGATAGTCATATAGTACACTGTATGACAAAATAGCATTTCTGTCACAATCTAAAAAGAAAGTATTAAAACAGGATTGAAAAGTTTCAGTGATATAAAGGGGAGATTACTCATTCTTACTATTTTTTGTACATTTTTTGTTTTTGTTATAGGCTTCTGTTGACACTATGCTGAAAACAGCTGTACAGTCACAGTTAGATGGAGTAAGGACAGGACTGAACCAGCTGCAGAGTGCTTTACAAGATGTCTATGAAATTAAACAAAGGTAAACAGTTGTATAGCCAGACACACATCTACACATGTCTAACCCGCCACATTCTTGATGTGCCTGTCCCAAATCAGGGGTCTGTGGTTCAAAAATTGTTATTATTTCATGTATAGCAGTTATTTTCGTGGGGTGTAAATTTTCGCTTATTTTCGCAGATAGAACAAAATTGCAAAAATAATTTTACCTATTTAAAAGTGTACATGCAAAGTTATTGATAAAAGTATCGAATCCGCCAAAATAATAACCGCCAAAATATTTTGTATATCTTTTGGAATGAAAATCGTGAAATTTTACACCCGCTAAAAAATAACCTGCTATACTTGATGAATATTTCTCAATTCAATTTTTTCATATTTTTCATGTAAGGGCTCTGTATAACCTACTATTAGTCAGCAGGGTTTTTTCTCATTGTTGAATGTTGTACACCCCCATACATGTTTGCCTCCACTTTATTTGAACTTTGGTGGATAGGTTTCTCATTGGCAATTATACCAAGTCTCTATAAAAAAAAAATATGTCAAAGGGATTTTCACATTTAATATAAAAAAAAGTGAGACTAAAAGTTATGTGAAGACAACTCTGCTGGAAAGGTTAGAAAAAAATCCAAAAATTGGATTCATTTCTATCGCCTACAGTTATATCTCATGTCAATAATTTAATTTGATTTTATGTCAAATAAATTATTTCTATTTCAATGTGAATTTTTTTCTTTATTACCTATGAGTAAAAGAAAATACCTGATTTGTATTACATATATATATATATGTGTTGAACCCAGTAAACAATTTAAAAATATCAACCTCATCATTGACAAACATGAATAAATAAGAATAAAAGGAGATGTGGGATGTACATAGAAGAAAAAGCAACTCAACAAAGCAAATAAAACTGTTCTTGTTCTGTCAGAGTCAAAAGTTAACCTCAAGATATTTATGTGTACATAAATAATAATTTTTGAAAACCTGTTTTATTTTATTTTTTATTTATATATTGAGAAATACATTGAGGAAACAAAAATTTGCAAACGTATATTTGTGTAAAAATGAATAAAGGGAGGTAATCCAATCTTTATCTAACTCATGTCGAATTTTTTTATGAGATAAGTGATAACATAAACTCATCATATATACCTGGATAGAAATTTTGTATTTGAACCAGAAGCATTTTTCATCTACAAAAGGCTCATTAGTGATGCTTGAATAAAAAAAAGTTAAGAGGACTAAATAAAGGACCTAGTTGAAGAGCATTGAGGACCAAAAATTCCTAAAAGTTTTTCCAAAAGCAGCTATTCCTGAGATAGAAAAGCCTTTAGGATTTCAAAAATTCAAAGTAAATTTACCATACAGCAACTCTTAATCACAGGTTACCAAAAAGGACATTGATATATCACCATTTGTTAAATTCATAAATTCAGAAAGAATGGAAACCATCCAAACCATATGGTAAGCTCTGAATTAACTGTGCTTTTTTTATCTGTTGTTAAAAAACTAATTTGACAACAAATCGTAATTCTAACATGCAAATTTTTATTAATTAATATTTTATTTTCCAGTTTGGATGAAGTAGAAGAAACCTATAAGTCAATCCAGCCTATCCAAAATAAACTGATACAAGTCAACACAGAAAATTCTAGGTTTTGTCAGGTAGGTGGTCAAAACTAGTAGTTGGATGTGGGTCTCATTGGGGTCTAAGCCTGACGCGGGATTGGTCGATTTTGTGTAAGCGTAACACGTGAAAGTCAAACTATTGTGTCGTAAAAAAGGGAAATGAGGTCCAACGGGACCTGGGAAATGACAAAAAATGAGAATTGCTTACGTACAAAGTGTAAGTGGGATACAGGAATTTGATAAAAACAGTCAGTGAGATCCGGGATCGTAACCCCCCAATGCGACCCCCTTGGATGTAAAAATATAGAATCAATGTTTTCTGCTCTTTGGTTGGGTTGTATTTTCTTTGTCACATACCCTTTTTCCATTCTCAATTTAAATATAGAGTGAAGAAATTGTCACAAATATATGGAAGGAATTTTGAAAATTGTAGAGAATTTGGAAAGGGTTTAGAAATGTAGGAAATTTTGTAAAAGTTAAAAAGATATAAGCTGTGAATTTTAGAAAGAATATAAAAATAGTATGGAATTGGGGGAAATCTTTTAAACTTTAAGATAAGGGACAATGATCTGATAATTCCTTGACATGGATTTTGTTTTCTTTTTATGGCCCCAGAACGAAGTTGTCAGTGCCATATAGTTTTACCCTTGTCCGTCATTCCGTAATTCGGTTATAAATCTGTAAATCTGTCATTCAGTCATTCCGCAACAAACTATTGTACAGAGTTTTTTTCTAAATGCTCTCAGATATTTGGCTGATTTATGGTATGTAAGCTAACCATGATGAGTTACAGATCAAGTTTAAGTTTCGTACCGCTCCGCTAATATTATGCCAAATTTAAGGTTTTTCAACTTTGAAAATTGTTGAAAATCACAGTTATATGGACATTATTCTACACGTCACCAGATTTTGAGCTGATTTTTGATATGTGAGACAACCATCATGTTTGTGTCCACATGTGTTTTTCAAATTGCAGATTTTTCAACTTTATGAGACGGGCCATTCATGTTGCTTTGACACATCTAGTTTAAAAATTTCAAATTATCTTCCCTGGAGTTATTATAATAAAGAATATAAATTAATTACAACAAAATGAATAGGCATAATTATTCAATTTCCAAACTTTTCAGCTTGCTGCTGCAATGGAGAATTTAAAGCATATTTTCACAGTACCAGAGAGTGTTAGAAAAACACAAGAATTGATAAACGAAGGAAAACTCCTGCAGGCACATAAACAGTAAGTAGGGGGCAGCACTTTATGAGATTGCCTTTATATAAAGTCAGATATTAAGGTGGTACCTAACACTACAGGGAGATGTAAAAATCAGCAGAACGTTTTAATGACATAGTGTTCATAAGGGAATATTAAGCTTCTAAATGATCAAAATAAGTGTTTGTCAAACTGCTATATAACCAGTGTAATTTTTCTGATAAAACGGTTGGTTCAAATTTTTTTATATTTTTGTCAAAGGGTCAAAGTAAATACTTTGTCAAAATTTTTAGAAAATTAAACGAGCAAAATTCATTTTTAGTTAAAGTGTTAGGTACCACATGCACCTTAAACAACAACAGACAAAATTCAGAGAACAAACCAGAGGTAAAAGTACTGTTGTCTTTAATGCTTATTAATGTTGGTTTTCCTGTTTGAATGGTTTTACACAAGTAATTTTTTGGGCCCTTTATAGCTTACTGTTCAATGTCCAAGAGGGCCAATGCTCTGTATGAAGGCCGTACCTTGACCTATAATGGGTTACTTTTATAATTGTTACTTGGATGGAGAGTTGTCTCATCGGCAATCATACCACATCTTCTTATATCTAATGAATTCAATATGTCAATCTCTAAATTGTCCTGGTGTTCGGTTATTAAATTATCTGTATGTTTCATTAGAATTATGCTAAGTTACAGGCTATGAGGTACCAGTCCTCTTAATGTATGTGATATTGACATATATAAGGCATAAATTAATTAATTGGTTTTTTCCCCCAATCCCAACCCTGCCAAGCCAGAACTAGATAGATGGGTAGGGAAATAATTTTATTTTTCCAAAATGCTGGAACAATATCCGTTGATCTGGCAAGCCTGAAAATTGAAAATGAATAAAATAATTTTTGACTTAGTTTTGACATTAAAATTTTACAAGTCTGACCGTTTTTTTTGCAGGGTCGATGAGGATTGGGGAAACAAACAATATTTTATTTTAGGTCTAATTGAGTTACTTTGCATTTACTTTTTTGACATTGAAAAATTTGGTTTCTAGGAACTGGTAAAAAAGGTTGTATCCTGAAAAAGAAAAACCAGGCAAATGATATTTTAACTGTCCATGAAATTTAGATTTCAATCTATAAAAAAGACAACAATAAAGACAGGCACCTTTAAAAACATTCTCTTTGGTGAGGAGTTGTCTCATTGGCTCACATACCACATCTTCTTATATCTGAAAGCAATGAAGCTAAGGAAAATATTAATTTCTCATGTGTATCAATAAAACATTTCTTGGTGTCTAAGGGAGACAACTCTACTTCATAATAAGTTGCCTGTACTAGTAATAATAAACTTTTTTATTGTAAGTATTGTTTATTTATTTGTGTTTTAGCTTAACAGATTTAGAATCAGCCAGGGATGAATTGATGTTTGAGTTATTTAAACAACCTCAACAAAGTCCAACAGATAACTCAGTAAGTCCTACATACTGTGGATTCATTTATTTTCGTGGGTATCAATTTTTTTTGTGGATTGCTGAAAGCATATTCGTGGATATATGATTTCGTAGGTTTTCCAATCTGTATACAAAGCCTATTGAATATATGTTATTCGTTGAATGTTTGTCAGATAAATACAAGTTAGAGTGGTAACTAGTAATATAAAAGAGATTTTCAGATCGCTCTGACTTTTGAATAAAATGAATTTCAAGTAAGGCTCCCATAATAATACTTGCAACATAGTTATTTTCTGTCTGAACCCGCATTTTTATGCCCCACCTACAATAGTATACGGGCATTATGTTTTCTGGTCTGTGGCTCCGTCTGTTCGTTTTTTCCCCAGGTTAAAGTTTTTGGTCAAGGTAGTTTTTGATGAAGATGAAGTCCAATCAACTTGAAACGTAGTACACTTGTTGCTTATGATATGATCTTTCTAATTTTAAAGCCAAATTAGACTTTTGACCCCAATTTCACGGTTAACTGAACATATAAAATGAAACTAGGATTTTCAGGTTAAAGTTTTTGGTCAAGGTAGTTTTTGATGAACCTGAAGTCCAATCAACTTGCAACTTAGTACACTTGATGCTTATGATATGATATTTCTAATTTTAAAGCCAAATTAGACTTTTGACCCCAATTGCACGGTCCATGGAACATGGAAAATGATAGTGCCAGTGGGGCATCCATGTACTTTGGACACATTCTTGTTCTATTTATTATATGATTATTTAATTTGTTACCATTTGCAGATAGATTAAAGTTTTAATTTTCAAAACAGTATTAAAATGAAATTTCTACAATTTTGTTTACAGACACTGGAGAAATATTTCAAAGATGTGGTTCATTTGTCAGAGTCTCTTGGTAAACAGTTATGGGTAATAATACAGAGGACACTGAGTTCAGTACGCAGGGAACCAACACTGATTGTTACAGCATTAAGAATCGTAGAGAGAGAAGAAAGGTAGAATGACAACAATAATTTAAACAATAACCATTGGTGACCTTGGGATGTTTTCTATGCAGCTTCACCATTTTCAATTTCAAGATTGATCCTCTGACTGTGTGATATGATTTAAATGTTTTATACTTATAAAGGAATAACAGGAATTGTCAAATTATGACTTAGTACAACAGACCACAAAAAATAGTCTTTTCAGAATCCAAAGAATCATGGGTAATTTCATTGTTCGTACCCCAAAATGATAATAATGTCACATCATTGGTCCATTGTTTATGACATTTTTAACCAATGACGATGTTTTGGTGTACACTTTTGAAAATATTACCCAGGATGCATTAGATTCTGAAAAGACTAATTGAATCAATATACAAAGACAATCAACAAAGCTGCTTGTTAGTACAGGTACAAACTGTGGTGGGTTTAAACCAGTTTTACAAGGGCACACACACTTCTAGACAATATGTCCTTAAGGTGGTACCTAACACTACAGGGAGATAACTCTATAAAATCAGCTAAATGTTTAATTACGTTGTGTTTTTAAGGGAATATTAAACTTCTCAATGATCAAAATTAGTGTTTGTCAAACTACTATATAACCAGTGTAATTTCTCTGACAAATTGGTTGGTTCAAATTTTTTGAAATTTTTATATTGTTGTCAAAGGGTCAAAGTAAGTATTTTGTAAAAAAAACTTATGAAAAGTAAAGAGCCAAATAAATTTTTGTCAAGGTGTTGGGTACCACCTTAAATACAATACCTGCAGAGTGCAGCTACCAACTAGATGACCTCCAATCAAAACAAGATAATGAAATCAGCACATAATACTTGGATTTAAGTTTGAAGTTAGCTCAGAATTTAGTGTCGAACTTCACTTTGGTTAAAAGTGTTGAGTTTAACTTACACTTAATGTGTCAAATTTAACTTCATTTTATTCATGACCTTTATCAGTTACAGTGAAACCTGACTAAACGGAACCCTGCATTAATCAAAAACCTGTATAAACTAAACAAGTTCTTAAGCACCGTCATATCAAATTGTATTCATTGTGAACCTGATAAAACCGAAGATCGGCCAAAACCAAACAAAATCTTATGTCCCCAAGAGTTTGGTTAAACAGATTTCACTATATATAGAATTTAAACAAATTATTGTTGATAATGATCCTATTTATATGGTATTAATCAAATTTTTTTGTGTTTACAGAATGGATGTAGCTGTTGAAGAAAGAAAACAACAGTCTGGTTTTATGCCACCAGGCAGACCTAAGAAATGGCGAAAGAAATGCTTTGAAATTCTAGAAGATTGTATTTCTAACAAGTAAGTAATAAATTTTCATGAAAATCATCAATTTTAGTGACCATTAAGAAACTGTTATGAACAATAACAGATTTGTATGCCCCATTTTTTGGCATTATGTTGTTTGGTCTGTGGTGTTAAACTAGGTCGTTTTTGATGAAGTTGAAGTGATATGATATTTCTTATTTTATTTACCCTAATTTCACGGTCCACTAAACATAGAAAATGATAGTGTGGATGGGGCATTTGTTTACTTGGGACACATTCTTGTTGAGGTTTTGATTGCAATTCTGTTGTTACAGATTTCTATAATGATTTGTATTATTCAAAATATTTAGAGAAACAATATGAGATATTATTGAACTAAGTGGACAGCCCCAAATTTTAAGTGTAAAACTTATTTGATTTTTACTTTATTTGTAATTCCATATAACTGTTACCTTTTTCTAATTTCAGAATAGAAGGGAACCAGTTAGAAGACCGAGATAAAAACAAGATGTGGTTGGTTAGACATCTAGAACTGACAAGACAAATAATGGTGGATGATCTAAGAGTAGTTGTGGTATGGCAATTGTTTCTATGGTCATGAATTTAATTTTTGAGAATAAACTTTTTTTTTATTATTTTACTTTCACCATACATGTCTGTAATGGTCAAAGACAGATCTGATTTAACAAAAAAATTAACAGATCAATTTTATTTCTGCTTGATAGATTTGAAAGTATAAAAATACTGGTATTTACTGTTAAAATTTATTTTAGATGTCTTGTCCACTCTAGGTTATGATATCATTACTGCACATACTAGTGGCCAATATTGTATGAATCAAGACCTTCCAAAACTTAGTCAAAAGTCTGAATTTGACCACTAGTATGTGTGGTTTTGACATCATAACTGGAAATGGTTGAAGCTTGTTTTAACTGAATTTACCATTTAATTTCTTCATTTCTTCATTAAATGTTTTTTTTATTACTTAATTTTAATTATGTTTAAAAGCCAATGTTGTCATTAGTTTTCATGCTTCAGTGCATCCATTCCACTTTACCTCTTATTCTCTAAATATATACAACAGTCTTGTGCTGTATTAAGTGATATCCAATGCTAACAATTTCAAACAATCTTGTGCCCAACAAATCACTGTTTCAGAATCTACAGGACTATGGGTTATCTCATTATTAGTACACCAAAATGAAAATAACATTAAGCCATTGGTTCAATTTCCATTAGTTAGTAAGTTTTAAACCAATCATAATGTTTTTGTGTTCACTTATATACCCAAAATGCATAAGATTCTGAAACGACGATTTGAAAGCTTTATTTTGTTATTTTGCAGACAATGTTGCCACCTATTTTCCCGCCAGATTACAACATAGTGAAAACATATGTAAATATGTACCACAAAGCTCTCGCTGAACATGTAAGTATGATAGGGAAAAAAGAGTTAAAAAGTATGACAGCAACCCAACAACAGTTTGTACACATTTGATTGTTGACTTTTGTATTGATTCTGTTTGCCCCTCTTTCAAAAAAGCATGGTGTTCATTACATTTTGATATATGTAAAATTAAGTCTTGGGATATACGAAAATGTTCACATAGTTCTGCAGAGGTCACTTGGGTTCATTACAGATAGTGAATGTCCAGTCGTGCTTCATTAATTCCCTATATAATCAAACAAATTTTGACACCACCCCAATCCCAACCCCCCTGGATCCACCTATGAGTTTGTTATTAGGTCAGTTTATAGGGAACCACTAATGGTAGTTTCATGATATTTGGTATGTAGTTGTATTATTGTTGGCACAACTCATTTCCATTTAGATTAGTTTTGCTCTGCCCCATTCTGTCATGGTCTGTTGGTTTGAAACTTTGACTTGGTTTACATGTATTAGTATTAGTTTGTGGTTAGGTCACAGTGATATTGTTTGCCTTAAAATTATGGAGAATAAAGGCTTTTTCCCCTGGAGAAAAATCCCAATTTGAAAAAAAATGGCTTATTATTATTTCCAAAAAGACAACTTTTTTCCCCAAACAGTGCAGTCTCAGTAGTAATTGTGCATGAATTTTTTATGCTTAAAATTGCAGATTTTAGGGTCTATTTATGTATCATCACTAGCAAAAAAGGGGTCTTATTTCAAAGCAGGGTTTTACTCTTGAAAGGGGGTCTGTAAATTGAAGTTGTGGTCAAATTTATGGTTAATTATAAATTTCCCAATTTGATAAAAATCATGCACATTTTCCCATTAAAAAAGGGTAGAGGTAGTTTAGAAAAAAGCCAACAATATCACTGGGTCAGTTTATGGGGAACTACCAGAGACAGGTCAATGATATTTGGTATTCAGTCGTATTAATACTGGTTCATCTCATTTCCATGAAATGTTTTGGCCCCGCCACCTCAATCAATGTCTTTTGAGATTGATATTTTTATATAACTTACATGTTGCCGTATTGCTTTTTTAATTTCAGCATTTAATATCATAATGACAAAAGCAGGACATATCATTTATAGGTGTTTTAAAGGAGTAGGTAAGGGCCAGTTTTGGCCTCAAATTTCAAGTTCATCTGAGGAAAAATAAGCCTATATTTATGTAGGAGAAACATTATACCTTTCAAAAAATTACTAAAAGTTTACATGTAAACAATTTTGTAAAACTGCTATATTTGGGGCCAAAAAGGGGTCTTACTGAACCTACTCCTTTTCCCCTATTGTCTTGAAAACTAACACAGAAGGATAGATGTTAAAATTACAAACAAGATTGTATTCTTGAATTGTATTTGTGACACACAGTTTACAGAGTGTACATAGGTTAAAACAAGTAACAGATTGTAATCTTTGTCTAAGAAATATTTTTTTCATATATATATACTTTTCAGCTTGAAGAAATGATACGGGAAGGATTAGAAGGAAATGAATTTGTTACCCTTCTTTCATGGGTTAATAATTACAAGTAAGTGGGATTATACATGTATATTCAGAGAGATATGGTAGTTTCTTAGCCAATTAAAGATTTCAAAAGAATTTGATTTAATGATAGAGCTATTTTGATGCGATTGTAAAAATATATAGATATAAGAATATAAGAAAAAAAAATCTCTGGTTTGAGTGCCAATGAGACAACTCTCAATCCAAGTCACAATTTGTAAATGTAAACCATTATAGGTTAAATATGTATAGTACAATATAGCACAACATGTCAACATTAAAAAAAAATGGTGTTTTGTACATTTTTTAATTCCAAAAGTGTTCCTTATACAATGGTATTAGCTAATGCAGATTTTCATTAAACACAAAAAACAACATTTGATTTACAGCTGATTGCATTGAGTGTGTAGATAAAGGTAATATTTTTAGTTAGCTTGCTTGCCAGCTGAACAGTGTCGGACTAGTCTACTCTTAAAGGAGGGTAGTTTAGCTTACCTAATAATGACTTCACAGTTCAGCTAGCAGGCAAGCTACCCAAAGCTATTAACTGTACATACACACTCAATGTAATCAACTGTAATGACAAGCGTTATACTGGCATATGAGTGTATCCTTTTGTATTTTCAGCTCAGCAAAAATTTTGCTGACTTTACAGCCACATTGAAAATAGGCATTCTCTTTATGCCCTTCACGATGAGCTGTCAATGAGTCAAACATATCAGTTAGAACACACGAACTGTAAATTAAATCCATAATACAAGATCTGCTGTCCTCAATCGATTCCTCTGTGAATAAGAACATCCCCATCATTACAATTTTTCAGTAAATTATTCAATAAATATAATTTCATATAAAATGTAGTTTGAAAATATAGTTGAAAAAATATAATTTTTGATTTCAGTTCTCCAGATTTGATGGGACATCCTGATCTAAATATAGATGTATCAGAGCTTGGACCGCTGTTAAAGAACAATGTCATAGATGAATTACAAAATCAGTAAGTTTCACACACTCTCAATATTCAGGCCCATAGCCAGCAATTTCCAAGGGGGGGGGTTTGTTGGACTCACAAACTCGACTTTAACAGTCACGATTCGAACAGAACATTGACTTTAACAGTGCTTATTTGTTTTCAAGGGGGGATTCGTCCGAACTCCCCCCCCCCACCCTGGCTACGGGTGTGATATTCCAATGAAGTATTTAATATAGGGGTAAGATTTCCCTTTATTTATTGATCAATGCTTTTGAATTGAGACAAATGGTTGGAACACGCCTCTACCCCTGTTTAAAAATGGCTGGATCCGCCCTGTTTAATGTTAAGGGAGTTTGCTTCTCAGTTTCAAAATAATTAAATTTTTAAAACATAGTTTATATTGATAGGGATTAATAAAGGAAAAAATAAAAAGGTCAATGTGCTTGTTTTAGTGATATAAGCCATTGAAATGTTGGCAGGAAAATATTCTCTTGACTTTTCATAGCTTTATCATTGACAAGTTTAAGTTCTCAAAAACAATTAAAAATAATTAAATTTTTATAAGACTTTGACAGATGGCTAATCATTATATAGTACGTAAAAGATTTATAAAAAGAAAAATGGGGGTCAATGGGCAATTTTTTTAAGGTGGTTCAAATGGATAAAAACAGAGGATTTCGAAAAATCGGACAAAAATTCCAAAACATGACAAGCAAACTTCAGAAATTTTTTTATTTAAATTGCATGAATCAGTTCTTAAAATGTTACATTGCTTTAAAAAAAATATTGAACCTGGATGATAAACATTATTCTTGACCAATTATTCTATGGATATAAAAAATAACATGTTGTTATTTGCCTACACCCAACACATGTTTTTATTTGCCTACACACAACACATGTTGTTATTTCCCTTCACCCAACACATGTTGTTATTTTCCTTCACCCAACACATGTTGTTATTTCCCTTCACCCAACACATGTTGTTATTTCCCTTCACCCAACACATGTTGTTATTTCCCTTCACCCAACACATGTTGTTATTTCCCTTCACCCAACACATGTTGTTATTTCCCTTCACCCAACACATGTTGTTATTTGCCTACACCCAACACATGTTGTTATTTGCCTTCACCCAACACATGTTGTTATTTCCCTTCACCCAACACATGTTGTTATTTCCCTTCACCCAACACATGTTGTTATTTCCCTTCACCCAACACATGTTGTTATTTCCCTTCACCCAACACATGTTGTTATTTGCCTACACACAACACATGTTGTTATTTCCCTTCACCCAACACATGTTGTTATTTCCTTTCACCCAACACATGTTCCAGGTATGACCTACATCAGGCGGGCTCTCTTCATTTGCTTTGAATTATTGTCATAAAGTTTGGAGACACATACAATCAGATTGATAAACCATCTGTCAGTTACAAACAATTGGAAACTTATATATAAGTAAAATGCACAAACATCTCTATATTTAGATAATGAACAGTCCATGCTATTTTCAGATGTGATGTAATTTCTATAGGCTAATAAATTAATAATTTCATTGTTAAACTGTCAAACAAGTTTTAATTTTTTCTCCATGATGAAATTATATCAGTAAATAATTCCTTAAATAAACTATCATTTTGTGAAGATGATGAATACTGGCAGATACAAAATAAAGTTCTTTAACATTTAAATTTTGGCATTGTGTTTTGCTATGTGCAATTTATAATTAGTTCTAATCACAGCTGATGTCCCCAATTTAGCATAAATATTAACAATGTGAATGCACAGTAATCGGGTCAATGTTATATATTTAGAGTTGAAATAACAATCAAACAAGTTTAAGGTTTTATGTACTGTAAATATAGAAATGACATGGAAATCATGCAATCAAGACAATTATCTACAGTGCCTTATTGGCAAATTTCATTCAATTAAGCAGCTAAAGATCATTATCTGGTCTAGGACTAAAGTGTTATTGTATAGTATAAACCTATGAAAGGCTCAGGTATGACAAACTTATACAATTTTATCAAGAAACCACTTTTTTCATTCAAAAGAGCCTGTAATAATTCACGACTGTTGAAGACCGGTCAGTAAATGGCAATGGATATTTTTAGAATGCATCCTAGAATTAAGTTCCTTTGTAATTGCTTATTCTTTTCTTATAAATTTATGTTTATTTATAATGACATTTTTTTTAGGTACTTAAGAACAATGAAATTTAACATTATGGAATGGATGAAGAATTCATTAGTTCAGGATAAAAAGGTTTGTTGTGTTTTTTCTTTCAAAATTACCTAAGAAATAAGTACTTCTTGTAAAAATAGTTTGGAGTGTAAAAGTGTTGATTATAAGTTTTCAGATCAGTGGTTTTCTCCTGGGACTCAGGTTTTCTCCACCCATAGATTAACCAATCAACCATATTTTTTTTTATAAATATGGTTTTTAACAAAGAATAGAGACAATATCTTAGTAAACACTAACATTCAATTTTGGTTACACTTTGTTGTAAAGTGTATTTTGAATGTGTTTCTTACTAAATGTCTACAAGGCAAAGCACTGATTTGAATATGCCCCCTGAAGTGTATGTAACTGATATAGTCATAAGTTTCATGATTTTGTTGTTTTTGTACTTTGAGCAAATTGTGATGTAGATGGAAAGTTGTCTCATCGAAACTCATACCACATCATGTTATACCTATCATGTCTATGTCATTACTACAGGATTGGTTTAGAGTAGAACACCCAGATGCTGATGGGGATGGTTATTATTCTACATCTCTACCTGTTATTATATTCCAGATGATGGAACAAAATGTAAGTATAATGTTCATTATCACTGAACTAGTAGATATTTGTTTAGGGGCCAGGTGAAGGACGCCTCCGGGTGTGGGAATTTCTCGTTACATTGAAGACCTGTTGGTGACCTTCTGCTGTTGTTTTTTCTATGGTGGGGTTGTTGTCTCTTTGATACATTCCCCATTTCCATTCTCAATTTTATTATGGAATCCTCTGTATAAGTGGGCTACTGGCATTTGTTTTGGCCATACCTAGGGGCATTATGGTTTATTTGTCTGTGTGTCTGCTGTTACGGCCAAAAATCGTCGTTAAATTAATTGTAGCCAACAAAAGACACAAATCAATAGTAAAATTTAACAATATTTATTATACAAAAGTTTACAAAATGTATTTCACAAATATTACTGTCAACTTAACTGTCAAAATATGAGTCCAATCTTTTATCTTTATCTGTATCCGGAAATCTTTCGGAATCCAATCTGAATTTTACATTTACTATACTAATGTCACAATCCAGTATGATGTTGTTTGTAGAATAAAAGTGTCAATCCAAATGCTGTGAATACTAATGTCTATTGATGTCTAAGTCTGAGTCTAATTCTGAGAGTTAACTTTAGTGACTGTATATATATAGTTGTCACAGAAAACTCTAGAACACTCTATAAATGGAAAGTTCTAGAGAAGTATAACGGAAGTTTCTGGAAAAATGTAGAAGTTTAAATTATGCATCTTTTATAAGGATCATTCTAGAATCGTCAAATAGAAAATTCCAATCATTCCATAAGTATCTGTGATTGTTCCAGTGATTCCTAATCTGCACAGTTATATAATTATTTGGTAAACAACTATCAGGCCATACAACACAAATTAGGCCAACATAAATAAATACAATAATTACAATATCATAACACTGCTCATTCATCTGTCTTCAGGTTAAAGTTTTTGGTCGAAGTAGTTTTGATACAACTTCAATTTTTTTTTACCTTATTATAATTGTATGATGTAGCCATTGTCTGTGTTGTCTTTATTAGAAGACATATTTGGTTTTAGGACTATAACTTCAGTTTTTGTGCATGGATTTCTATGAAATTTTGTAAGAAGGTTCAATACCACAAAAGGAAGGTTTAGATTGGTTTTTAGGGTTATGGTACAACAGTTTAAGAATAAGGGGCTAAAAGGGGCAAAAAACTAGCACTTTTGTAGTGTCAAGACAATTACATGTGTGTAAGTGTATGGATTCCTCTGACATTCGACCACAAGGTTTCATATAACAAAGGAAAGTCTGGGATTGAGTTTTGGGATAATTGCTCTAAATATGCAAGAATTAGGGTAGGGTAAAAAAACCAAGCATTGTTCTATTTTCCAGATAATAACTTGTGTTAAAGTGAATTAATTGATCTCTCTAAAGTTGTGCTACAACGTTCCATACTACAACGGGAAGGCCGGGATTGAGTAATGGCTCTTAAGGGGGGGGGGGGGGGGGGGGGGGATTGCTTTTTACCAATTTTTTAAGGGATTCATAATATTTGTTCAAAATTTTCAAATTTCAAATTTTGCAAAAAGTTTCCAGAAACTTTCAATTGCATAGTATTGCACAACAGATTTTAAAGATCTTGACCACATTTATTTTGTGTCAGAAACTTATATTATGTCAAACATTTTATAGCAATGCAAATTCAGACAGTATCACTCTTGAATATTGTGTCCAAATTTGCCCCAACTGTTCAGCGTTCGTCTTTTGCCGTCATATCAGGCTGCCCTCAGCAAAGCATTTTTTTATGACGTTGAAGTCCAATCAACTTTAAACTTAGTACACATGTTCCCTATGATATGATCTTTCTTATTTTTATGCTTAGCTAGAGTTTTTACACCCATTTCTTGGGCAATAGAAAATGATAGTGCAAGTAGGAATCCATGTGCTATAGACTCATTCTTGTTTTTCCTGAAACAATCATGAAAATATACCCTTGTGTAATTTTCATACTTAAGGAAGATCAGAATTTGTGGCAAGAAATTCCAAATATAAAAATTGGTAAACAGGTTTGTCCCTTTAATTCTTGAAATTTAAAGTTATTGAATTAAACCCATTTACAGTATGTATGTTTTATGTAAAAAAAAAATGATAAAACAACACATCATTAATTTCATGCATCAAAATTCCAAAATTCCAAATATGAAAACTTGCAAACAGGTTTGTCCCTTCAATTCTTGAAATTTAAAGTTATTGAATTAAACCCATTTATGGTATGTATGTTTAATGTAAAAAAAAATGATAAAACAACACATCATTAATTTCATGCATCAGAAGGGAGTTTCTGGATAGTCCTTCATTGGGAATGCTCAACTCTGAATATTTAAAAGTTGAGGATGTAACAGAAAAGTTGAAGAGCTATTAAACCAAAAAGTACCCAAAACAAATCAAATCAAAAAAAGGCCAACTTTGTCTGAGTGAGTTGAAACCTTGGATTCTTTCATAATTTAAAAAATTATAGGCGGACAATTATAGAAAGGTTTGTTATTAGTCACGTCACCTACTACTGATCTGATGAAACTGACATCTAGCTCAATAAAGCTTCAACGCAGTTCAGAAGCATTCTAGAATTATAGTATTAGACCAGCAAAAAAAGTTCATTTACAAAAATTGTTTAAAGTTTTTGATTTTGTTTTTTTCTAGCTTCAAGTTACCAGATTAATTGGTGAAGACCTTGTAAAGAAAGTATTGGAACTGTTTGCTGATGAACTTAACTTATTCTCTAAGGATTATATAGGTTTGTTATATTAAGAATGGACAACCTTAGAATTGTTCTCTAAAAATATTTTTCTATATGAATAATCCATTTATCATGTTAAATCATTCATAGTCTGATTAAATTTTGTTAAAAAAAAGATAAACACTAGAATATTATTTCTTGCTATATATTTCAGAACTGCAAGTAGAAATGCAATATTTCAGAACTGCAAGTAGAAATGCAATATTTCCTACCTACATTTACTTAATTATTATTACAAATGCAAAATTATTATTTGTTATATTTTCTTAAATTTCAGCTGAGATAGAAAGTTACAAAGACAGACATTTACAAGACAGATCAGAAATAAAATTCTTTTTACATTACATGGTAGGTTGTGCTTACAAGTAGAATTCAAATGTATTGTTATTTACAATTATTTAATATTCTTTTAGAAAGAAGTGCATTTTTCTTATCTTATTTGTGTTAAAAAAAGCTCTTAAAATGATGCAACATAGTTCTAGGGGGGTCTCATGGGGGGGTTCCGATTCTGGATCCTGCTTACTGTTTTGTCAGATTCCCGTATCCCACTTACACTATGTACGTACGCAATTCTCATTTTTTTTGTCATTTCTTGGGTCCCGCTAGACCTCATTTCCCGTTTTCACAAGACAATAATTTGACTTTCACATGTCACGCCTACAAAAAAACGATAATCCTGTGTCACTCTTAGACCTTAAGGAGGTAGACTTAGGGTGAGGGAAATAACTCTTAAAATCATCAGTACGTTTGTGTCAACCATTTTCATAATTATATTCTAAGCTTCTATGTTACATAGATTATTTTCAATCTGTTTCAGGTAAATGCTTAAAATACGTTGATGAAACTTGACTTTTACAAACACGTAACTGATTTAAAGAGTTATCTCCCTGAACCAAGGTCTAACACCTTAAGGTGCTGTACATTTCATCTGTTTGGAAGACAAATCTGTTATAAAATCTGAATACAACTGAAAACAATAGTTTTGGATTACGTGTAGTTTATGACCCTTTCATTTCAACTCACATATAACAACACCAGAACAAATCTGTTACAAGAAACTGCAGTTTGATGACTACCTTTTTGGCTCCCTTTAAAGGTGTGGTATTAGATTCAAATTGATTTCATTGAAGTATAAACTAGATTTGTATTATTTTTTTTATAGATAGCCAATATAAACAACAGTTTGTCTTTTGGAGAGTATATGAAACAGTTGAGAAATCGCTACTTGAAAGAAGATTTTGAGGAAGATGATGAAAATATACGAAAAGATAGATTTCAGAAACTTAATGACACTTTTCTCAAAATAGCTAAAATAGGGTAAGTCAAAAGGAAGATTTCAACAATTTATTGATTTTAACATGAAAAATTATATCTTAGATAATCTTAACACAAGCAGTTCTATCCATATATTATATTGTTGATGTGCAACATTTTATGACTACTCTTACCATCAGTCATTATGCAAATTTAACATACACTGCCAATGAAATTGAACTTTTAAAAATTCATGGCTTTTTTTTTAAACTAGTTTGTGGAGTTGAGTTCACAAAATAAATGCCTATATTTCACAGCATGTATATAGCTAATATATTTCAGTTTTTAATTCATTCAACAAAACTGAATAATTTTTTTCTTTGGATACAAATCTTAATAAAACAATCAGTTTCTTTGTGTTTCTTGTTGAATATTGCTTGTTGATTTTTATAATTTTTTATTTAAATTTTCAATTTTTGGTATTGTACATACATATTGTATTTTTGTTTAGTATTTTTGTATTTTATATGTCATTTATGTACAACGCCATTGAATACATATTGTATATGTAGAAATAGGCGTTTAATTAAGTTTTCATGTTTCATGTTTCATGTTTCATGTTGTATAAATTTTACAAATTACTTATTGACATATTTTTTCTCTCCAGAACTAGAATTATCATAGAAGAGGTGTTTATCGACTTAAAGAACAGTAAATGTTTAGAGGAAATACTCACAAAAAACTGGTACGTCTGCTTATACCAACTGTTCACCATTTTGATCAAAATAAAATCTGGTACCCAGTATCTACAACTTGCATTGCTCATTGTTAAATAAAATATTTCAAACTGATAGAATTACTGTAAATTGTGACATTTACTCATTCTTACAAATATTCTTAAAATTATGATTTGCATTTTTGGTTAAAATCTTTATCTATATATTTACAAGTAGTGTGTTTATATTATCTTGTATTATAGTCAGCTTTTAATGATTCAGAATACTGACTCATAAATGATTATGATGATGGTAGTTTATAATGACCTTGACTGGCTATACACCCCTTGCACTGTCTGACCTGGCTTGCTCCTTTTGGGGCATTTTAATAATTTGTTTTTACCATAAGGTAATAGAAATAATTTGAGTAAATTAAGAGGGGACTTCTACTGGTAACAGAGATAAGTTTTAGTCTACAATACTGTCTATGCCATCTTTTCATGTGGATATCTTTATTAACTTGTTATTTTTAGGTTAACAGGATCACATGCAGTAGATATCATCTGTGCCACATGGGCTGATTATAGTGCTGACTTTGTACATTTAAAGCCAAGATTTAATGGTGAAGTCGTTGAAGCAGGACAGAAACGTGTACTTATAGAGTTTCTTAAGTCACTATTTACTAAGTAAGTCAAACGAGTACTTAAAAAGTTTCTTATATCACTCTTTCCTAAGTAAGTCAAAGAGTATTAAGTTTGTATGCCTCTTTTGTCACTAGGGGTCATTTAGTGTTCCTAACTTTAGTTTGCCTCACTTTTACTGTTCTTGAGTTATGCTTCTTTATAACATTGTATGCAAGAGGGGGCATCATTTGTGTCCCATTGGCACATTCTCCACTTATTGATATCTACAATGAATAGAATGAGAAAAAAAGGGGGGTAATAAAAGAACTTAGAATACTGTTAAAAAATAATCAATTTGTCCAAGCAAAAGCTTTTTATTGCTGCTCTTCATCTTTATAATTGGACGTTTTAGAATCTAAAAGACTGTGGGATATCTTCTTGTTGGTACCCTAAAAAGAAAATAACTTCACATCATTGGTTGAATTTCCATTGTTGAGCACTTTTATAACCAATCACAACATTTTGGTGTACATTTTTGAAAGTATTACCCAGAATGCATTAGATTCTGAAACATCACATTGCTTTAGGTCTTTTCTAGGGATTTTTTTTCCAGTCAGTGTTGAACAACAATTGCAATGACTTTAATAGATTTATATTGAACGCATAGAGAAATCTGCCATGGTTACCATAACTTTAAGTAACTTAATAGCTCTAAAACAAAATATGATAATGTATTGTAAAAAAAAGTATGTGAATGGCATTTACCTAACCTATTGTTTAAATCATTCACAGAAAATTGCAGTTTAAAACTTATGATGAAAGAAAAGCAGCTGCTGAAAAATTGATTAAAGAGGGATCCCAGCTTGGGGAAATTTTCCAGAAATATGGCACTTCTAAAGTAGTAAGTATAAATATAATATGAAAATAAATTTGGTGCTTGCTTACTGATTTCAAATCAACAGGATGAATAGAAATTCAAACAGTTTAATTTTGTTTTTAGAATGTATAAAATACTGTTGATTTATTTAATTTTGTTGGTACTATTTTCATGGATTGTTGAAAGGTTTTATTTTTGTTGATATTTGTTTTTGAGTCTTTGCCAAAGCCTGACTACAAGCCAATTTGAAATCCATACTTTATTGTACATTCAATTTAAGGAAATACACAAACAATTGGTTTCCCACAAGAAATGATGAATCCACAGTAATAGTTTGTTTTTTTACCTAACAAATATGTTTGAGAATGTATTTTTTTAAACTTCAGGTTGTACGATGTGGAAGAAGGTTCCAATAAAAAAAAAAGTCATCCGTTTTTAGTGATTTCTTCTTGTTCTTTTTTTTCTCCACTTTGCCAATGATAGATATCCTAACTTTGTGGGGAAAAAACATTGATTTTTATAAAATCTGATTGCAATAATTTGAAAGCAGTTGCAGGTGAAATGGAATGTCATTTATTACTGTAACAGAAGGAGAAATCTACAAGAGGGTCAAAAGTTGTCATAACAATGTGTTAATTTATGAAATATTAAAATATGATATTTTATGTTTTTCCTTCCTTTAATAAATCTAAAGTATCTTGAAATTTTTTTTTTGTATTCTTGTAGAGTACTATTTCAATTAAACTCAGTGTAAAATTTTCAGGGGAAAGTCAATGCAATATCCCTATTGCTGTTAAGGACAGATTATGTGTGAACTCCTCAGACAATTTAAAATTTATGCATTTCTGTACATTTCCAACGTCAAAAAGCTTTTGTTATGTCACAGTAAGAGTTGATTGTTCATTGACATCGTTTTAGCCAACTTACCTCAGGTTAACTGCTGTAACTCATTAATAAAAAGAATTTGAGATTTATTTATTTGGATAAACAGTTTCGGTACTTAATATTTTGGGTTTACCTTTATAAGAAAAAAATTAATTTGATACAACCAAAGTATTCAGTTTAACAGTTGTACATATAGCACAAATGTATAAGTAAAAATATACATTAAAAAACATGTATTTTTAGGGATCTGAGCCAGTAAGTGTATATCTTGTTGTATTTCCTAATAAATAATTCCAAAATTTGTATCTGTTTTTGTATTACATTTGGTTTATTATATTTGCTCTTCATTAATTATTTGATTATTTGTTCATTATGAATATGTCTTTCATAGTTTATGAAATATTCTTGCTTGTTTTAAATTTGTTTGTAAAACAAAAAGATAGGACCAAAACAAATTCTCATCTTTACTTTTAATTCTGAAATTGCTGCCATGTTTTTGTTATTGTGAAAATGAGTTGTAATTGTAATGATTTTAACTAGCATTTTGTAATTTTTAATTAAGCAGGATTTTTCTCAATATTACAAAAATTAAAATCATATTTTGGTGTAGAATGTCAAAATTGCAATAATTTCTGAAGTAACTTTTTATTGATTTTTGAGTACATATCAATTTTTGATTATTAGGAATAAAAATGATGGTTTGTTTTGGAAACTAATGGATTAGAAATTTTTGAAGAAGAAAATTTCAACTTTATAAAGAAGTTTATAACTGGGTGTTTAAAATAATGAAGAGAATTACAGTAAATTATAATATAAAGAAGTTCATAACTCAGTGTTTCAAATAATGAAGAGAAATACAGTAACTTATAATGTAGTACAAATCAGTCTCTCTGGCATATGTCTGTTGTGCCATGACCTTCAGTGCATGACCTACATATAAAGTCCTTTTATATAACAACATCATCTTCTTTTCTTTCACAGAAGTTTCTTCACACATAACAAATAAGTTAATTTTATGCAAATTCATTGTTTAATCAATATTATGCAAATTTATTGTTAAATCAGCATAATGCAAATTTATTTTAAATCAATGTTATGCAAATTTATTGTTAAATCAGTATAATGCAAATTTATTGTTAAATCAATGTTGTGCAAATTTATTGTTAAATTAGCATTATGCAAATTTATTGTTAAATCAATATTATGCAAATTTATTGTTAAATCAATATTATGCAAATTTATTGTTAAATCAATATTGTGCAAATTTATTGTTAAATCAATCAGAAATGTTGGTGTTTACATCTATTAGAAGTTTAAGTGTATACTGATTTGCATGAAAAAATGAATATTTGTACCAATGTTGTTTATGTAGAAAATAAATAATAAAATTGATACTTGCATGGCAATCCATTTTTATCAGAAATAAGTTCTATATATATACAGGCCATACCAAAACCTAGAACATGCACATTGTACCAACATATTTCTGCAAAGTAGCACTGACCTTTAGCTTATATGATACTTAAATACAAACTTTAAGTGGAAAGTGAATCTGTATATTCTATGAAACAGTAACACTTGGTTAAGTTGCTTTTAAAAAAAATATATATATTCAGATGCTTCGGAAATGCATATTTAATAAGCATTTAAAGCTTTTGTGTAACATTTGAGTTAAATGAGATATGGAGCACACATACATGAGACTACAGCCAAAGCAATACGTGTATTGAAGGGTAACATATACTGCATACAAAGCCTTTTTATGCCCAACCTATGACTGAGGACATTCATTGGTACATCTGTCTGGAAAATTTAACTCTATAGTGACAAAAAAAAACATGAATGTCTGGAAAAATCCTTGCATATATTTTGATTGAGGTGAACCTCTAATACATGATCAGATATAGAAAAAATAACTTTACCAAGATTTGTTTTAGTTATAATGTGTTGTTTAGAAATTTTTAATGAATAATACATTTTTTATCTGCTACTGTACTCCTATTTTTACAGACACAAAATATTTTCAATGTATTACCTGTACTGGCAGAGTTACTGAAGCTGAAGGATACATCTATGATATCTTTAGAAATTATGGTAAGCTGACAGTATATAAAATTTGAATATGCATGATTTGCTCATTATGTTATTTTATTGATATATCAGGTTGAGTATTCCATACTTGAATGAATTAACACATGGGAAATTAAGGAGGGTGAAAGAATGGTATTGGTTTTGGGGTCAAAATGTCAAAGTTCAGAGTCACTGGTAGAAGTAATAGATTTTTGTGTACGAGGGAAAAGTTCCCAGATGGTAACTTGAGTTTGACTTATTTTATTGTTATAAAACTTGAAATGATTATTTTATAATTCAAAATTTCAACAATTTTTTAGGTGAATGGGAATAAAAAAAACAATTAATTCATAAGAATTTAGCATTAATTTTAATTGCAATAAAGAAACTTTTATTCTGAAGTTTATAATACTAACCAAATTGCTTTACTGAGGTTATGCCTATAATAAGTATTAGAAATTGTTATTTACATGTATTGTATTAAAGGCATATAAGTCATTTTGGGGCCCTTTATAGCTTGCTGTTCGTTCGATGTGAGCAAAGGCTCCATGTTGAAGGCCATACTTTAACCTATAATAGTTTACTTTTACAAATTATGACTTGGGTGGAGAGTTGTCTCATTGGCACTCATACCACATCTTATATCTATACATGTAAATGCATTTATATCTCTGTATATAGGGAGTAGTAAAGAAGTACCCTGACATACGTGTAGAACACCTGATCAGTTTGTTGGTATTGAGAGGAGATATGAATAGAGCTGATGCTAGACAGGTAGGGATCATTTTAACACATTTGAAAATTCATTAATTTTAAATCATTATTTTGAGCATCACTGAAGAGTCTTTGTAGAGGTGGGTCTGGTGTGAATAAAAAAAAAATCCATCACAGAGATATAACTTGGGAATGTTACCAGTAAATTTACATGTGCATATTGTTTACATTGAAATCTGTAGTAACCTTTCATTTGAGGTAGGGGTAGTTAAGAAAATTAGTGTTAGTATAAAATCTGAGAAGTTCAGGGTATATAAACATTGAAAATATGCCGTAAAGCCCTATATTTTGACCTTTGAAAAAAATTGTGGTGCATATGAACTTTCAATTCAATGATAAGAACTTCAAAACTTCATAGTAAAAGTGGTACAGCTTTAGCAGTAAAAGGAGTTCCTATGGGAAATTGCATTGTCAATATTTACAGAAATGCAACCTGAAAAGATTTCTAAAATATTTTTCATTATCATCATCATCTTCATCATCATTATCGTCGTCCTCTCATCATCATCATCTTCATCACTTCATGTAATTTATTTTCTATTACAGATGGTTCAGGATATTGTTGGAGAAGACGACCCACTACGACCAAAACCCAAAGGCATTTTTTCTGAACTTGCAATGTCATAACTAGAAAACCAATTCAAGATATAGCAAAATTAAATGAATGTTCTAATTGACAATATATCAAAGAATTTAATTCATAGTGCTTTCTTTATTATTTAAATTTATTGTCCGAGTTTGCCATCATTTGCTTTTCAATGTTAATAATTGTTTTGTATGTTTGTTATTTCATCAAGTGCAATATTATTGATTATGTATTTATAATAAATATCTAAAACTACAAAATGTTGCAATTAAATTTATGACAGATTCTTCTTCAGGACAAGAAGTTGTGCACTCACTCTTTGTTTTAAGATCTGAGTAATTTTAGGGGCTTTCCATTTTAAAAACATACTTTGATGTGTTTCTTTTTATATTATTTATATATAAGGTGTGCTAAAACTCTTCGTTTGGATACTCACCTATTTTAACTTTTGATTTCAATTGTTCTTCTGATGAATGTCACAGAAGCAAGATATACATCTATGGATGCTTATCTTGTGGCATGGTGAATTATTAGATTTCTAAAAAGAGAAGACCTGATCACTTTAAACCTTATATATACAAATGCCTTATGTCTTGCATATGTATGTGATTCTGTACCACATTTATTGAAATTTTACCTGTCCATGACCTCATTTCATCGATCAACACTCAAAATTGAGATGCCATTATAAGGTCTTTCTTAATTACTTTTTGCAATAGGTCAACTTTATTTGGTGTATAGATTAATACTTAGTTTTGATCCAATGTGTTTGTTATCTTACAATTATGCTATGTTTGATTAAACAGATATCTATGCTGCTTTATTTTACACTTTTCCCACTCAAAAAATGCTGCCTGATATATGCAGTTGTCTACCTCTTTACAGTGTTAAGATTATTTTAGCAGAACAGATAATATTGAAAGAAATGATTTTTAGCTCACCTGGCATAGCCATGTGAGCTTATGCCATCACTTGGCGTCCGTCGTCGTCCGTCATGCGTCGTCGTCCGTCATGCGTCGTCTGTCGTCGTCTGTCGTTGTCGTAAACTATTTCAAGAATCTTCTCCTCTGAAACTACTAGGCCAAATAATTCCAAACTTTAACTGAATGTTCCTTAGGGTATCTAGTTTATAAATTGTATCCAAAGTTTTGATCTATCAACAAACATGGTCGCCATTGCTAAAAATAGAACATAGGGGTCAAATGCAGTTTTTGGCTTATATCTCAAAAACGAAAGCATTTAGAGCAAATCTGACTATGGGTAAAAATGTTCATTAGGTCAAGATCTATCCGCCTCTTTCAGATGAATCAAACAACCCATTCTTGGGTTGCTGCCACTTAATTGGTAATTTTAAGGAAATTTTGCAGTTATTGGTCATTATCTTGAATATTATTATAGATAAAGATAAACTGTAAACAGCAAAAATGATCAGCAAAGTAAGATCTACAAATAAGTTGATATGACCAAAATTGTCAATTGACCCCTTAAGGGGTTAATGTCCTTTAATGACAATTTTTCACAATTTGTTCATCATATTTGCTAACTTTAAAAAATCTTCTCCTCTAAAACTACTCAACCAAATTCAACCAAACTTCAACTGAATGATCAGTAGGGTGTATAAAATAAAGTTTGTATTTTATTTTGTGTTTCGTCAAAAAACATGGCCGTCATGGCTAAAAATAGAACACAGGTTAAAATGCAGTTTTTGGCTTATATCTCAAAAACTCCAGCATTTAGAGCAAATAAGACATGAAGTTAAAGTATTTATAAGGTCAAGGTCTACCTGTCCTGAAATTTTTAGCAAAATCGGGTAACTGGTTTTGCAGGTATAATGCCCCTGAATTGATGATTTTATAGAAATTTTGCAGTTTTTGGTTATTATCTTGAATATTATTATAGATACAGATAAACTGTTTTAAAGCAAAAATGTTAAGCAAAGTAAGATCTACAAATAAAACTGTCAATTGACCCCTTAAGGAGTTATTGCCCTTTAAAGACTTTTTTCACAATTTGTTCATGTTGACTTACTTTAAATAATCTTCTCCTTTGAAACTGCTGTATCAATTTCAGCCAAACTTAGGCTAAATGAGTTTCAGAGTATCTAGTATAAATTTTATATTTTATTTCCTTGTATGTCAAGAAACATAGCTCCTATGGCTAAAAAAGAACATAGGACAAAATGATTATTTTTTTTTTTGCTTTTGAAGAAAATAGGAGGATTCAAAGAACATTTAAATCAATTGAAAAGCCAAAATAATCATTGATGACAGATTTAACCAAAAGAATTAAGGTGAGCGATTCCGGCTCTTGAGAGCCTCTTGTTTAACATTCCAAATGAATAGCATTTTGCATTAAAATTGTAAATTAGACTCTTCTTTTTCTTTTTTTTTAATATTTGTAATATCTTATAGAAATTCATACAGTTTCTTTCAGAATCGAGTGGTTTATAGTGATTGGGAGTCCAGCCTTTTGTCCCCTCATTTATCTGTCCACCCTTTGTCCGGTCTACAATTCTTCTGTCCAACTTTTGTATCACGGAACAGTTTACCAGAAAAGATTGGGACAATTACTAATTTGATAAGTTGCATACTGTTCATCAAAAAGAGATTTAAGTCTGTTTTTAATTGAGAAATTGATATCATTTACTTCATCAAATAACCGGACCTGTATAAATTTTTCATTGAAGCACCGGTTATGTTTTGCTACCTTGTCTTTCATTTATTTGGATTCTTATATAGCAGGTTGTTTGTTAACACAGGAAGATATATATTGACATGTAAGATATACGGTTCCAAGATTCACATTATTTTATGCTGTTCCATTTTGCCTATAATCCATTAGAACTTTCGCAAACACTGATGTAACAACGCTTCAATGTGTCATCAGTATGGACAGCAATTTCTTGGTTCAATAAAGTACACCTGCAACGATTTCTTCCTATCATTATTTTTGAATGATTTCATTTGTATCCTTGAGGGACAGTATTTCTCTTTCTTATCCATCTGATTGTCAAAACAACGAGCTATGTATTTGTTTATCTGATCAAATTAAACATATTACTCGTAAAACTGACAGTCTCTTAAATTTGTGTATGCAAGATTAAATGTTTCACTTGTCTTAATCACAATCCCATCCTTATTTTTCCAAAAAGTAAAATCACAAAAATACTGAATTCCGAGGAAAATCAAATAGGAAAGTCCCTATATCAAATGGCAATATCAACAGCTCAAACACACCAAACGAATGGATAACCAAAAGTAAAATCACGAAAATACTGAACTCCGAAGAAAATTCAATCGGAAACGTCCCTAATCACATGGAATAATCAAATGATAAAACACATCAAACAAATGGACAAAAACTGTCATATTCCTGAGTTGGTACAGGAATTTTCAAGTGTAGAAAATGGATTGAACCTGGTTTTAAAGCTCCAAACCTCTCACTTTTACAACAGTCTCCTCGGATTCCGTTATATTTACAACGATATGTGAACAAAACAGATCTAATAAATAAAATAGTCAAAATATGTCAACAGTCATACTCCTGACTTGGTACAGGCATTTTGTTATGTAGAAAATCATACAATATCTTGACGTCAAGTTGAAATAACCAAAAAACGACTTAATATCACCGAATCTGTATTTCCAAAACATTGATGAGCTTATTCGTGAGGAGATATTTAACCATAAGCATTATTTAAGAAATAGCCAAATCTGTTAAGATGCATTCTACTTGAGTTAGTCCGAACCTCAGTTTCTCGGTAATATATTCAGTTATTAATGGGGAATTTAGGATGTTAAACCAACTCGATAGAACAACTTTTATCCAATTGCGGAAATATAACTCGATATAATACCATGACAAATGTAAAATTCATGTAGTTTTTCCTCTTATTCATCTAGTCAAGTGACAGTAAATGAGATTTGTTTTATGTTTTGGTCAAATTTTGCAGACTTTGGATCGTTCAACTATAACTGAAAATCGGAAATCTAATGCAGCTTTCTTTTTATTCTCTGAATTATAACTGCATGCATTCTTTCAAATTAGGTAAACAAATTTGCATTAAAAGCACCTAAAATCGTTTACACAAAAATTTCCTGTTTATAGATGTACTCAAATAATAATCATTCGAAGATGATATTTCAGAAGATGGCTTTTTTGTTATTAAATTTTTGTAAAAAGGTTAAAAAGTATAACAAAGAAGTATAAGGAAATTGAATTTAAATTACTTTTTTCAGAGTGCAACTAATAAATGAAAACTGGAAAAACCCCTTTTATAAAAGAAATTGGAGAACTTGTTGAAAAGTTGAAATGGTAGATATCTAGTTGTTATAAATATAAGGCTTATCATAACTGTACTCAAACGAAACACGACTTCGTAATCGAGAAGATAAATAGAAGGCAAATCAACAGCAACTCTACGGGTGAGTTATGTAAGTAAGAACAACAAAGGCGTCAATGCAGAGCTATTTTACGGTGGCAGTGATGTGTAGGTAGCTGTTCGTGGTAGATGCATTCGACTCCAATCTTAATTTACAATGATTGTCATTTTTTCAAACGGAGGTCGGTGGTTCTCCCCTGGCTCTCCGGCTTTTTATAGCACAATAGTACTGAGCGTTAACCAAAAATTAATCAATTAATTACTTAATCACAAGAACACGTCAGTTCTCTTTGTTTGTATGAGTCTATCTGTATCTATAACATGTTCTCATTCTGCAAATGCTTAATTTATGCAAATTTATATCAGATTTATATTTTGTCAGAGAATGGCTACTTGATATTCGTTTTCAATGCTTATTCATAGAAATGGTGATTTGACACTTTCAGTTAATTTTGTTGTTATGTTTTCTTTACATAACGTGTATAAACTGTATTACGTGTTAGTTTTTCCTTCAGTATATTTATAGTCAAATAGTTACATATAATACCAGATAATATGATTATCCTTCTTCATTTTTAGCTCACCTGGCCCGAAGGGCTAAGTGAGCTTTTCTCCTCACTTGGCGTCCGGCGTCCGTCGTCGTCCGTCGTCGTCCGTCGTCGTCCGTCGTCCTGCGTCCGTCGTCGTTAACTTTTACAAAAATCTTCTCCTCTGAAACTGCTGGGCCAAATTAATCCAAACTTGGCCATAATCATCATTTGGGTATCTAGTTTAAAAATTGTGTGGCGTGACCCCGCCAACCAACCAAGATGGCCGCCACGGCTAAAAATAGAACATAGGGATAAAATGCAGTTTTTGGCTTATATCTCAAAAACCAAAGCATTTAGAGCAAATCTGACATGGGGTAAAAATGTTCACCAGGTCAAGATCTATCTGCCCTGAAATTTTCAGATGAATCAGACAACCTGTTGTTGGGTTGCTGCCACTGAATTGGTAATTTTAGGGAAATTTTGCTGTTTTTGGTTATTATCTTGAATATTATTATAGATAGAGATAAACTGTTAACAACAATAATGTTCAGCAAAGTAAGATCTACAAATAAGTCAACATAATCAAAGTGGTCAGTTGACCCCTTTAGGAGTTATTGCCCTTTATAGTCAATTTTTAACCATTTTTCGTAAATCTTAGTAGTCTTTTACAAAAATCTTCTTCTCTGAAACTACCTGGCCAAATTTAAACAAACTTGTCCGCAATCATCATTGGGGTATCTAGTTTAAAAAATGTGTGGCGTGACCCGGCCAACCAACCAAGATGGCCGCCATGGCTAAAAATAGAACATAGGGGTAGAATGCAGTTTTTGGCTTATAACTCAAAAACCAAAGCATTTAGAGCAAATCTAACAGGGAGTAAAATTGTTTATCAGGTCAAGATCTATCTGCCATGAGATTTTCAGATGGATCGGACAAACCGCTGTTTGGTTGATGCCCCTGAATTAGTCATTTTAAGGAAATTTCACCGTTTTTTGTTATTATCTTGAATATTATTATAGATAGAGATAAACTGTAAAGAGCAACAATGTACAGCAAAGTAAGACTTAAAAATAAGTCAACATGACCTAAATGGTCAATTGACCCCATAGGGAGTTATTGCCCTTTAAAGTCAATTTTTAACAATTTTCATAAAATTTGTAAATTTTAATTAACATTTTCGACTGAAACTCTTAGGCCAAGTTCAATATAGATAGAATGTTTGTAAGCAGCAAGAATGTTCAGTAAAGTAAGATGTACAAACACATCACCATCACCAAAACACAATTTTGTCATGAATTCAAATGCGTCCTTTGTTTAATATTCACATAGACCAAGGTGAGCGACACAGGCTCTTTGGAGCCTCTAGTTATGTTGTATTTATTACTATTTCCAATAGTTATCAAAGGTACCAGGATTATAATTTAGTACGCCAGACGCGCGTTCCGTCTTCATAAGACTCATCAGTGACGCTCATATCAAAATAGTTTTAAACCAAACAAATACCAAGTTGAAGAGCATTGAGGATCCAAAATTCCAAAAAGTTGTGCCAAATACGGCTAAGGTAATCTTTGCCTGGAATAAGAAAATCCTTAGTTTTTCGAAAAATTCAAAGTTTTGTAAACAGGAAATTTATAAAAATGACCACATAATTGATATTCATGTCAAAGCTGTTTTCGTGTGAAAATATATTCAAAAACGTTTTTGCGTTGAAATCAGATAGTACAATTTGGAAATTAATTATAGATAGACATCAATATTTCCCAAAAAAAAAACTGAATTAAATTGTTGGACTGATAGAAGATTAGTTGTTTCTGTTATATTCGACGTACCGTTTAACTTGTTTTCGCTATAAAGAAGGACAAAATTAATCATTTTCATTCTGGAAAGTTCGGAAGAAAGAAACTCGTGACAGAAAGTAGTTTTGTTTCATATTCGGTCATCTGTTTTATAATAAAAGTAAAAGAAAATACAGTAATGAAGTTTTTAGGGAAGATGAAAATGCAAGGAAGTTAGATTTGATTACCGAAATGGGGAAAAAAATAACCGAAAACTGCTTTGTCATGAATGTGATGCGAGTCTCAACAGATAGATGAGACAGCAAAAACTGTTAAAATAACTGACAAATAAATCAAGTTAAAAAAAATCTAAACAACAGGGGCACACAAACAAAATACTATAGACTTTTGTATACCAAAAAGACTCCACTGCGAAACTAAGTTTTTTTCTAATGATATTTATAAATAAATAGTTCCATATTTGTTTAAGGTACCACGATGATATCAACGTTTACTGTTGTCGTGGTGGGGAAATTGTGTTTGGTCATATTGATGAGAGAATGTAACCTGAAAAGCAAGACACAAAAAATTCGGGCGTTTGACTTTACAGAATTGTTAATTTTCCAGTAGATAGATTATTTAATTTCGCAATCGATATTAAAACAATGTTTTATAAGCAGTTTATCCAACCCCATAACACACCTTGACGAAGAGGGGTTAGTTTCCCGATTTTGTTCCATATCTTCCCACTAATGAAATTATCAATTTGATAGTCACTCCAAATTTGTTAGATTTAAGAAATATTTTATGCAAGCCATATATTTGTTGAAAATGATAACAAATATATGGCCTGCTTGATTAATTTAGCTTCTTATATTACAAATATGGTGATTTAAAAAAAACATTCGCTGTAATACCAACAAAGAACACTGTTTCAATCATTTTCATATTAAGCTTTGGGCTTACTGCTTGTACTAGTATCATGAGTAATTACGATCTTAATTTGATGGTGTATCTGTGCTCCTGTCACTTTATACATCTTTTTTTTCTGTAGTGTTTCTTTCTTATAGTTTTTCGATGTACCATTGATCGTGAACAAGTGGTTCACCCCTCTTCCCTTGTGACATAGCAATAATACATGTCTCCTAAATCAGCAACCTTGGTAATGGATGTATTTTTATCAATTCTCTTGTTTTGTATGTTTTGTTTGTGTTATTGATTCAATAATATTATGCATAGGAACACGTTATGATGACGGTCGTACACATTTTGTATTGGGACCACCAGTTCCAAAACCATATGACTGAGTAGTTTACCGACATATGAAATATATATATATATATAGATATATTGTTGTGGTATAAGCTTGAACCCGCATCTCCTTTTATTATACCCCACCCACCATGATATTAGAAGAGCATTATGTTTCTTGTATGTGCGTCCGTTTGTCCGTCCGTTCGTCCATTCATTCGTTCGTTCGTCCGTGCGTCCGTTCGTCTCGCTTCAGGTTAAAGTTTTTGGTCAAGGTAGTTTTTGATGAAGTTGTAGTCCAATCAACTCGACACTTAGTACAAATGTTTCCCATGATATGATCTTTCTAATTTTAATGCCAAATTAAAGTATTGACCCCAATTTCAGGGTCCACTGAACAAAGAAAAAGATATTACTAATCTCAGGTTAAAATTTTGGTTAAAGTTTTTTGTCAAAGTAGTTTTTGAAGAAGTTGTTGTCCAATCAACTTGAAACTTAATACACATGTTTCCCATGATATGATCTTTCTTCTAGCTTTAATGTCAAATTAAAATTTGATCCCAATTTCAAGGTCCACTGAACAAAGAAAAAGATAATGTGAAGCTCAGGTTAAAGTTTTGGTTAAAGTTTCTGGTCAAGGTAGTTTTTGATGAAGTTGAAGTCCAATCAACTTGAAACTTAATACACATGTTTCCTATGAAATTATCTTTCTTATTTTAATGCCAAATGAAAGTATTGACCGCATTTGTACGGTCCACTGAACATGTATAATGATAGTGCGAGTGTGGCATATGTGTACTATGGACAGCTTATTGTTAATTATTATTAAACGATTCGATTCGAGAATCACAAACATGCGGGTAAACTGAGATTATATGCTCTGTGTGACTTTTTGGCAAGAAAACGTATAGTGCCTAGAAAATCAGCCTAACAATGGTAGAGAAGATCTGATTATATCTTTTCTCCTAAACAGATGCTGGAACATGATATTTTTATTTCCAAATTCTACAGCAACGACATCTAGAATTACTCAGACGTACGAAACACCAAAATCTACATACGCCTTATCCCCTACTCTAAGTATAGCTTATGGAACGCCAACACTGTCTTATTGTGCCAATTTTTCATTATATGTTGTGCATTTACCTTGATATGTTGTGCATTTACCTTTATATGATGTGCATTTACCTTTATATGATGTGCACTTATCATCATATGATGTGCAAACACCTTTATATGATGCGCAAATATCCTTATATAATGTGCAAACATCATTATCTGATGTGCAAACATCATTATATGATGTGCAAACATCATTATATGATGTGTAAACGTACTTATATGATGTACAAACATACTTATATGATGCACATATATACTTATATGATGTGCAAATATACTTATATGATGTGCAAATGTACTTATATGATGTGCAAACATTCTTATTTGATGTGAAAATATACTTATATTATGTTGAAAGATCCTTATATGATGTGCAAATATACTTATATGCTGTGCAAATATACTTATATGATGTGTACATATCATTATATGATGTGTACATATCATTATATGATGTGTACATATCATTATATGATGTGCAGTTTCCCTTATATTATGTGCAAACATCTTTATATGATGTGTTTGTGTCATTATATTGTGTGCTTGTAATCTTATATTATGTGGTTTTATTTACTTCATTATGTGATGTCGAAACGTCATTATATGATGTGCTTTCATCGTCGTTATGGTCAATGAACATGATTACGATTAGAATGATTACTGTCTACGTCATAACTGATTCCGATCTGCTTCTGCGGAGTAACCGTTACTACTAATTAGGATCAAATCTGTTGCTACCGTTTGGAAAATGGTTGAGCTTTGAGATAAAACTTGGCATATTAATACCTCGTTTTAAGATGCGAAAAATCACATCTGATATTGTTGGAAAATTGTAAAAATATAAATGAATTGCAAAGTTTTGTTTAAATCGTAGGTCTTATATAATAAACATACGGAGTCTACAATACGGTTTAGGTTATCAAATTTAATAAATAATTCTTTTATGTCATGCTCTATGATCATTTTAACGAGGGAAGGCATTATATTTGTCAATTTCGGTATACCTAACGTTAGTAATTTTTCTATAAGTATTTAATACACGAAGTTTATTATTTTCATTTATGTAAATAGTGCCTTTCTGATCATTTTAGCTGTTCGAGTTTCTCTTTATATATTCTTAAGATAGACACAAACAGTTGGGAATTAAACGGACTCTGATAGAGTAATTACTCATATAAGGAACTGGTCATTTGTAACCCCAAAAAAATAGGGGATAGGAAAAGTGGCATTCAATTGTATATAGTTATAAATTTGCCGCGGTATAATGTTATGCCGAATTCTTCGTCAACCGTAGGCATCAATCTTTACGTCTCGTTTTGCTCACCTGAATTGTTAAAACCTGAAAACTTAGTTTCAACAATTTCTCCTAGCAGAGAATTTTTTATCGGATGCTATTATTGAAAGAAGGTGTGGTGAATATTAATGAAATCCAAACTAAGTTCCCTGAAGTCGCAAACTTTTATACTTCAGTACTTTGATTATATATGTTCTTGTCTATACCTTGCAAGAAAAGGTTTCTCTATTATTAGTTATCAAGATAAAAGCCAATAGAACAACAAAACTATGAAAAGCCAAAACTGCCCAAAATGTACCTTTACTATAGAGTATATTCAGACACATTGCACTATTTTTATTTTTTTTTTTTAATATATTATGTTTCCAGGATAAACGCAAAATATTAAAAGCCGCTGCCGTAAATCTTCACTTTGAAAAATTCAAAACACCACTCTCTATCTGTAATAGAACAACAGGTGTCAGTAAAAAAATATGCAGTGTTTTAAGTTCATTTAGACAGCAGATTAAAAACGCTCAATCCTCTGGTTTTGTTGGATTGATAAACAACCTCAAAAATTTAAAGGCTGAAATGTAATATATACAAGGACAGCAAATAAAATGACGTGTTGTCAGATCCTTGTATCCAAAGCTTAAACAGATGATCTGTACATTATATATTAATAAATAAAGGTGTTAGATGAGGGAAGGAGCACGTGTATTTCCTTGTTCGAAATTAAAAAAAAAACAAAAAAAACATGGTTTATTTCTTTTTAAGTTTCATCATTGTTTTATTTTTCCCCATTTTAAATGGAAACAAACTATTTCGCTTCCCTTCTAAAATAGATAAAATCTCTTTCAAGAAATTTAGAATCCAACATTTACAAAACAACTCCCCCCTTCACATAAAAAATATCAATGGTCGGTACGTTAGCCCTGTTTAATTTAGTCTAGAGGTGAATACTAGTATATGAGCGGCTTCACACGAAACCTTTTATATTGCGGGTTACTGCATGTCTATATAGCTAGTGGTGTTACTTTCGTCGTAGCTTGTTTGCCTTAAGAGAGAGAGGTCGTTGGTTCGAACCCCGGCCGGGTCAAAACCAAAGACTTTAAAATTCATATTTACACGCTGCTTCACAGCTAATTAAATAAGCACCCGGGATTAAGGATTAAGAGCAAAAGCTGGTCGGCTCGGAATCAGAAAAATGTGTCCGGATAAGGTGATATGCATGTCTTCCTTCGGTATGCTACTTTTGAACTAGCCCAGGGTGTCGGTCTAGTACAAAACAGGGTTAATATTCATATATCACATTATTAACATGTTCTTGTACGAATATGCATATATCAATTTGCCGCTGGACCTCAAGATTCCACCCATAATCATCTATAGTTGAAACTGTGAAATATATGCACAAAAACATGATAAAAAGCTGCACGTAAATGTAAGGAACCGAGTTCAGGTTCATTCCTTATCTTCTTTAATCCGTTTCGGGTGAAAGGAATGGGCGCTCGGTGGTCGAGTGGTTACATTGTCATTTCGTGGCCTTTCATAGATAAATATGCGGTATGAGCTTTGATCATTGTTGAAGGCCGTACGGTAACCTATTATTGTTAATTTCTGTGTCATTTTGACCTCTTGTGGAGAGTTGTCTCTTTAGCAGTCAAAACACATCTTCTTTTTTATAAGTAGTCGAACTGCTGTATCACTAGCATGTCAACACTAAAGGTGTGCGATTTCAAATCCCGCACGTGGCAGGTAAGCTCGATTCCAATCTTAATTGATCAGAATTGTCTGTTTTCCAAACGAAGGTCAGGGGGTCTCTCCGGGCACTTCCGCTCTCTCCACCAATATAAACTCACCGCCACGAAATAGCATGAAAGTGTTGAAAGTGGCGCTAAATAACAGTCAATCAATCTCCCATACCGGTATACTTATGGCCTCTAAATCTATATATTTAGTCTCATAAAGTCAATGTATGACATCAGTATACAGAGATAAAAATAATAACTATTTACAGTATACTATACAAAACAAGAGAGAGAGAAGTTTCAAAATTACTGAGCCAGCTGGTGGACAAACGCATGTGTTTATATATTTTTTTTTATAAACGAACAAGCTGAAGTTGACATTTTATAGAAATCTTATACATCCTTCCTGTTTTCAAGTTTTCGTACATGGCTTAAAGTCTTATCGGATAAAATTTGTTTTTTGTCATATTAAAATTTCCCGTTTTAGTAACAACAATTCCCAAATAGTTATATTGCTTTATTATCTCAATGTTAGTATCATTGTAAGAAAATCGGAGATTTTTTGGCTTCCGTCCAAAAAAAAACCCACTAAGACTTTAATTTTGTCAACTTTTCTTTCAAGTTCCAAGCCTTACAATAATCATGGAAAGGATTGAGTTGAGTCTGCAGGTCCTGAGCTGTTTCAGCCAACAACACCGTGTTATCTGCAAACAATTTAACAAAACACTTAAGAAATATTTCTAATTTTCTTTCCAGATCTTCTTGTATAGTTCTGTTTAGTCCTGTAATATTATTAGTCACTAAGAAATCATTTTAGTCAATCAAAAGTAAATAGAATAGGATAGGTGATACGTTTTCTCCTTGTCGAACACCATTGTCACAAGCAAGCAAAGTATTCCGAATTATAATTACTACCGTGTATCATCGGTACAGCGGATATAGCTTTATAGGTACTTCGAAGCGTGAAAAACTATATACCGTACATTTATTTAACTATGCACCGTACAGAAGGATTCATATGGTCAGCTATACACAACGCTTCTTATCGGAATAAAATATCGAAAAATAACATATATACAAAATATATCAACGCCAACAGTGGCCTTCTATCAGAAAAAGGGATGCAGTGAATATAGAATCATATCGGATGAGACGAGCGTCAACTTCTTTGACAAGTATTTGCACATGTTTTAGTAAGGATCCTTGTTTTGGGCAAATAGTGAGACTTCTCTAATCAATAACCTACCACCAAATCATTTCTTAAAACAACAAATATTTTTAGATTGAAGTACATATTGATATAATGTAAACATAACAAAGATTTGCGTACCGTGTCAGATGAAAAATCGATCACGACCCCTTGGTTAGTACCTATATCCGCTGTACCGATGATACAAGGAGATGCCAGCGAGTGGGCAAGTGTTGAAACAAAAAGTGATGACACAGTAATAAGGTGGACACAGTAATGACAAAGTTAATGCTTTTTATTCAATTTTTTTTTAAAGAGACGAAAAAGAGGAACAAAATGCAAAAGACGGGCGTCACCCCATTCATATCATCTCGGTTGGAAAATAAAAATATTAAATACCCTAAATTGGAAAAAGTGTGGCAAAGTGTGATTTTCAGTGTTTTTTCCCCCTTTAAACTCAATAACTGTATCGTCAACGTAAAATCCGTTGCCATTTCCGAAAAGGATCAAATAAGTACCACAACGGTAAAATCCGTTCTAGTCGGACGAAAAAATTAAATCTAAAACACTTCGGAAGGAATCAACCCTTCATATCTCAGAAATCGTTGACGCTACTCCAAATTTGTTGACATACTAGTACTCATGTTTCAGAATTTTATTAGCATTTAAAAAATCTCCATTAAAGTTGAAAATAAACAATCTGTATATGCCAATATGTGCTCATTGTTGAAGACCGTATGGTGACCTATAGTTATTCATTTCTGTGTTATTTGGTCTGTTGTGGAGAGCTGTCTCATTAGCAAAGATACCACTTTTCTTTTTTTTTATAATTACCCACATAGCCATTTCGCATTTCGTGGGCACTACGTCGACTAAGCTTTCAGTCTTCGAAATTGTTGGGTATTTTCTCACATAATTGGCGTTTTCTGTGGAAAAAAGATTGGTTCAAAGACAAATTAAAAGTCCTTTAACACATATTTCCGACTTGGTATGGTTTTAGAGGAGTTGCGGCTAAATGAAATCGATCTCTTCCTTTAGTAGCATAGATTATATGATAAACTAGATTTAATATCATTGTACATAATTATTCAATACTATATTATACATCGTACCATTTACAGATTAATATTACTAGTATTCAATAACATTTCATAAAACAAACCATCTCGCTATAGTATGCATTAGTAGATAATTTTATATTGTTATTGTTATGAAATATTTTCGAAACATACTGTGATTTCAATGGTGTCTTTTGCAATGAATAGAAATAAGCAGATGTGGTATGAGAGCCACTGAAACAACTCTCCATCCAAGTCATAGTTTTTAAGAGGAAACAATTAATTTATAGGTCATAGTACGACCTTCAACACGGAGCATATGCTTAAACCGAATAGAAAGCTATAAAAGGCTCTTAAATTGTTATCATATTCTCCACAGCCGGGAATTTCTTCAACTAGCTCCTGTATTAACTGATCTTAATCTTCAACCGAAATTTTTGAAACGTTGATTTTGTGAAATTGCTTTGTCTCATTTTCAATATAAATTGCACTTTCGCTAGCGATTGACACATATTTGAGCCGGGTTAATAGTTTACAGAAGCAGATTGGAATCAGTTATGACGTAGACAGTAATCATTCTAATCGTAATCATGTTCATTGACCATAACGACGATGAAAGCACAACATATAATGACGTTTCGACATCATATAATGACGTTTCGACATCATATAATGAAGTAAATCTAACCACATAATATAAGATTACAAACACATAATATAATGACACAACCACATCATATAAAGATGTTTGTACGTAATATAAGGGAAACTGCACATCATATAATGATATGTACACACCATATAAGGATCTTTGCACATCATATAAGTATATTTGCACATCAGATAAGGATCTTTGCACATAATATAAGTACATTTGCACATCATACAATAATGTTTGCACATCCTATAAGAATGTTTGCACATCATATAAGTATATGTGCACATCATATAAGTATATTTGCACATCATATAAGTATATATGCACATCATATAAGTATGTTTGCACATAATATAATGATGTCTGCACATAATATAATGATGTTTGCACATCATATAAGGATATTTGAACATCATATAAAGATCTTTGCACATCATATAAGGATGTTTGCACATCATATAAAGGTTTTTGCACATCATATAATGACAAGTGCACATCATATAAAGGTAAAAGCACAGCGTATAAAGGTAAATGCACATCATATAAAGGTCAAAGCACATCATATAATGAAAATGTTCTTAACAAGACAGTGTTGGCGTTCCATAATAGCTGATAAAAACTTAGTTTTCGTTTCAGGAGTTGTTACCTTAAACAATAACGACAAACCACAATACACGCGTTTTTAAATATCAGCACAACAACTTTAAATCTGCGAATTTGCGAAATAAAATTGAGAATGGAAATGGCAATGTGTCAAAGAGACAACAACCCGACCATAGAACAGACAACAGCAGAAGGTCACCAACAGGTTTTCAATGCAGCGAGTAAGTATTTGTGCTTTGCATGCCTGGATACGAACTCATGCTATTGATATATCGAGACGACACGGCCACCTAGAATGAACAAAAATTCAGCTTTCGGTGGCCTAGTATTATACCTTTCCTCGTCAATAGAATCTAGAATCTAGGGCCCGCTATATAAGGATGAAGATGGAAGTGATTGCAGACTAGCTAAATTGACTGTTGTAAAGGATCGTAAGATACAGTCACAGATACAGATACAGAAATAAGTATTGTGAATTCATTTGTTTTCGTTGGATACCAATTTTCGTGGGTTTCGTGGGTACAGTAGAACCACGAATTCAAATGTTAAACGAAATACAAGTCTTCTATATGCTTCGTAATCAGAGATTGGCAAAACAACGAAATCAAAAAAGTTTCTCACAATCCACGAAAATTAATACGCACGAAAATAAATGAATTCATACTATAGTAGTATTTGAAAAGTAAGTCTAAACAAGTGACAACTATACGCAGATCCATCAGTTTGATCGCTAGTGAATGTGATACACGACTGAAAACACGTTCTATATTCATAATAACTCTAAATATTAGCACAACACTCTTTAATCTGCGTTCTTCCCTAGCCGGAACCAAACGCATGCTATTTACATATCGAAACAACTTAACTACACGATTTTTGTTTATATTTTTAACAGATCCATAACCTATAATCAACAAAATACAATCATTCCAGGTTTTTATCATTGTGACGTTAATAAACATTCAACAGAGTATCATGTAACATGTAAAAAATAAGTGAAATGATAGAGATGCAGTGAGCGATGTTCATTATCTGATAAATAGTTTCCATGCGTTTTCATTTGATAATAAAATTGTTAACAGTTGTGAAGTGATTTGGTGTATATAATGTGGTGTTTTTTCAGAATCAATTTTCACTGTTTGAATTCAACGTTTGCATCTCGTTTATTTCAGCACGTTTTTATCCCTCGCACTTGCGATTTGTGGTTGACGAGGAACTAACTAAATATGTCGTGGTTACGATTACTGCATTCGGAAAAGCTATCGGTGAATTAAGTACTGGAAGCCAATAATGCAATAAAAGTACATTTCTAAAGATTTTGATAAGAAAAAGGATTTCTTTTAAAAGAAAGTCAATGTTCAAGTGTATTGTAGTAAATCTTAGACTTTCAAGTATATAAAACATATTCAACCTTTTTTTTCAATTTGCCCTTGAACAAGTATGAGTGAGCCATTGCATCACATATCGTCCGTCATTTGCCCATTTACACACATTTTACTAACTCCTCTAAAATCTAAAACATTGAAAACCTGACCTTCTTTTTTCGTATCTGACATGGCAACCGCAAGCAATTTTGGGTAGGGTGAAGTTTGGCGCCTATTCAAACGATTTGTTTGCACCTGTCCTAAGTCAGGAACCTAATGTTCAGTGGTTGTCGTTTGTTGTTGTGGTTCATAATTGTTTCTCGTTTTTCGTTTTTCCTGTTTGAATGGTTTTACACTAGTAGTTTTTGGGGCCCTTTATAGCTTGCTGTGTGATTTGAGCCCGATGTGGAAGGCCTTATTTTGACATATAATGGTTTACCTTTACAAATTGGGACTTAGTTGGAGAGTTGTCTCATTGGAACTCATATCACATCTTCTTATATTTATTTTTAAAATGTCTACTGCGCTCTAAACAAAGTCTTAATGTTTTTTTTAACAATTCTTCACAAAGTTAAAGGTTTTAGATAAGTTCAACTTCATATGAAAGATGTTTGGAAATGTTCTTTGAAGTACTTTTCCTCCCGCAGTCATCATATGCCATACCCAGGTCAGTTTTGATACAATGGTGCAATCAAACCCGTTGGGATTTCCGAATTTTTATCTTTTTTTCTTTTTATTTTTCTTATAAAGATACCAATAATTATATTTGTCAGTGGTTTTAAATGTTTACTCAGCTAGATTTCAAAGTCTAAATATTTTCAAACAACTCTACCCAAAGTTCAAGGTTTTCAATATATTCATGTTATTTGGGTCTATTTAAGTTCTATGGGACTCTCGGAAAGTTAACTGAACTTTGCAGGAATGATATTCTGTAGGTCGAGTCTTTGATCATGTTGATATAAAAAGGTCCGAAACAGACGTCACCATGGACACGGTGTCGTCTGATAGGGCAGGTGTCCCCTCATCACCAGACATGTTTGGATTTATGAGTTTGACTGTCCCTTTGATATCTTTCGTCCCTCTCTTGATAAAAATCATTTTTTTCCACTCCGGCTAGTTTTAAAATATGGCATTCCCTTCTTAGTCGGGTGAACTACATTTTATTTGATATTGCAATAATATAATTCTGATAAAAGTACAGTACAGGATCGGAATTGCCGGATTCTATCGAGCATAAAGAGTTTAAAACAAATTAGATTGGCAAGTTGTCATTTGTCTCAATTGGGTATATATCTAGATGAACGAGACAGCTTCCTTGGATCATTCAATTTTTAGACTTTGCTTCCGAGTTTTCTTGTCTTAAGACAACCGGCATTGTCAAAGCAATGTACAGAAAACCTAAGAATAATTAATACGAGTTGAAAAACGATGAAAAATTTGTATGAATAGTAAATCTTCTTTATCAATTTCAGCTTCCATAAGATATGAGCAAAATAGATGAAACACTTTCTCTTCAGTTTTACCAATATTTGAATAATATTATTGGATCAGAGGACGTTGTAAAAACAAGAAGAAATATATTTTACGCAATCGAGTTTGGTACTCCAAATTCTTCCCACATAATGATAAGTAGTGGGAGTAAAGCAGAAGGCTTAGACCTCAAAGACAGTGATTACGATCAAATGTACGTTTGTGTGTCGTATCGTGTTTACAATACTACAAAAAATGTGTCAACGTCCTCAAATAGAATACCGATAATTATGGACAGCAGTAACACTAAACCGGGGTTTACGAAGCTTAAGATGTATAACATGTCTCGTGCTAGAGGAGACAAATTTTGTGAGATTGAAGAAGGGAAAGCATACTTTTCAAGTAAACTTTTTCGGGAGCATAATTTGACAAATGAAATGATTATTCATGGACCATGTCAATCTACACTAGATGGATTATATGACTTTGCACATTGTTTTAGATGTAAAGAATGGATAAAACAGGCTGAACAGTGGATTTACAGACCCAGATCGTCTTGGCCCGATTACAAATTAGTTTCATCTATTGTCCAGTACGGAGTTTTATTTGTCCCTGTCGGCTGTAAAGGATCGTCGAATGAAGATTACGAATTTCGGATATCGTTTTCAATGGCAGAGAAACAACTTATTTTTTCCTTTTCCCATACACAGTTATTATGTTATGCATTAATGAAAATAATTTTGAAAGACATTATAAAGACAAAACACGGTGATCTAATCTGTTCTTATTTTCTTAAAACAATAATGTTCTGGATAAGTGAAGAATCAAGTCCTTCAAAATGGCAGCCTGTGAATATGATTCCCTGTTTTATCAACTGTATAAAACGACTGATTTACTGTGTTCAATATAAAACTTGTCTTCATTATTTTATACCAGAATACAACCTATTCGAATGTCGATTTACTGATTACCAACATAAATGTTTACTTGATACGCTACATGAAATATACCATTCACTATGGACAAACGTGTTTCATACGGATACATTTCAAAGTTTTATAGCAAAACAAAGAGTTTCATCCTCTGCTTATTTAAAAGTATCAGCTCTTTCGTGTTTAATATTAAACACATTTGTGTATAGGTATTCCGACTGCCTTGTTAACATTACTCTTTTTCTTAAAATCAAAGACAACGACCTTTCTACATACATGAAGTCATTGATTTTTAATGAGTTAATACACTTAATGAACAATGACAAACAAGAAAAGCAATTGGGACGCATTAAACTTATAATGATCAATTTACGTTGTTTAACAGACAGTAACAAATTCATATATTCGCAATACCAGACAAGCTTGAAATACTTCAAAGCAGGACTACACTGCAATGCTACTTCCGGATGGTCATTGTTAGCATCGTTATTTTATAAACACAAGAGATTCAACGAATGTATAGATATCATAAACTACACTTTGTCAAATTGTACTCCTGATAAAATTGTGTTGCGCTTAGGCGTTACTTTGATGGAACAAACATTTTTCCAAAAAATAAAAAACATAGCTGGATTTTTAACCACGTGTAAACATTTTATTATTGAAGATTTGCGGTTTCCCAGTCCATTTAATCTATTACCAGTAGAACTAATGTCTTTGATTGAACCCGACCGTGGTGATGTGTTTATTCCACCTGTTGTCTATTTGAATACGTTAGCGTTTTTGTGCTCACATCATCTTAAAGATAATAGAGGAAAACAAACAGCGCTTCAAGATCTGGGCCTAACGATTCGAGAAAGATATCTTATGGTTCCAAATAATACGATAGTGTTAGAAGTGGCAAAACAATGCCGTAGTATTGTTGAAAGTATAATGTAATAGTTTAATTCATAAACATGTTTGTATGTTTAATAGATAAGTATTCCGTGTAGAACAAATATATGCTTACACGTACATTGGATCAGCAAACTCCTGGAAGTTATAGAAGTAATAGCAAAAGGAAACACATAAAGGTTAAACGGCAGAATTTCATTGGCCGTAGGGATAGAGATAGCCTTTTTAGAATGTTCACCACTTTCTAATACTGACCAAAAATCACATACATAGATAACAATAGTACTTTCATCAAAATATTTAGAAATAAATTTAAGTATGTATGATGACCGTCTCCTGTTTCTGCTATCTTTATAAACCTAAGGCATATTCGAGATTTTATCATGTAGTGAACATGAAATTCTGAAATCTATTTTCATCCATATGTTTAACTATTTTATATTTTTCTACATGCATGACTAATCCATCAGATTGAAAAAATACGTGCAGTATATGCTGCACTTATTGTGCAATCACAATGCTCAGATAGATTGACATAAGAGTAATATCACAAAAAAACTGAACTCCAAGGAAAATTAAAAACGGAAAGTCCTTAATCAAATGCAAAACTCAAACGAATGGATAACAACTGTCATATTCCTGACTTGGTACAGGTATTTTCTAATGTACAATGTAGTGGATTAAACCTAGATTTATAGATAGCTAAACCTCTCACGTGTATAAAACATATTTAATAATGTTAATACTATTTCGAGAAGAAGCATATTGTTGACCATTGAAATAGGAAATTTAACTAACACCAGTGTAGTGGCTTATTCAGGTCTGCAATTTGTAATCTTCAACATTATAAACATAATATAATTCATGACTTAAATCAGTTTTTATTGATCTTGTATTGGGTAAGGTGAGGGTGAACCATCAATAAACAAATAAACACTGACACATTGTATATGGGTCTGTTCATACTCAGGAGCCTGCAATGCAGTTGTTGCCATCGGTTGATGTATAAAACATTTGTTTTTAGTTTATTGTTGTGTTAGAAATCAGTTCTTTGGTCTTTTCGTTTGAATTATTTTTCATTAGTGTCATGTCGGGGACATTCATAGCTGAGTAGATGATATTGGTTTTCCAAAGACTGTGACATATATAGTTTACTGAGGTAATTCCCGTGACGTCATTTGTAGAGGAAACATGCATCTGTTGTACAAAATGTTAAGCCTGGTATCTATATTGAGCTTATTGGACAGACTCACCGCTATAAAGATTTTAGAGATAAGGATACAACAAATACAGATAGAAAAAACTTTCCTTGATAGATGGTTGCTGATCTCAAGAAGCTAGAAAACCAAGAGTTCTGAATGGTGAAGTAAATCAACCAACTCGTAATGGCGTCCGTAAAATTTACGAAGGGATGGTTTAATTTTCACCATTTGGAACTCTTGGTTTAATAGTTTCCTTGTGAGCAGCAACCCTCTTAAAGAAAATCATGATAGAAAATGCAAGCACGGGAATATTGTATCAATTCAAGTTGGGAGATATATACCCGTATGCAGGTGCTGCTGTAATGTTGCAACTTAGAAACGAAAATTTTACAATTGGAAAGCTAAAATCATCTCTTTTGTCGTAAAGTTTTGTTTTCAACCGCCCCTCATTGTCAATTTCTGTATGTAAGTCAAGATATGAGGCCGACTTAACTGTATCTGTAGTATCCTTTATCTCTAGTTCGATGGGATAGATGCGTTCCACATATAGTCACCAAATTTTGAATTATTTAGTGAAAGAACATCATATAAAGAAAGATTGACAGATGTTTTGAAAATGGCCCTGTTGTGCAATAAATTCATAGAAATCGGCCGTAATGAAACTGTAATTAATATTAGTACTATCCTTTAGGGGCAACCAACAGTAAAACAAAGAATTAATCAAAAATAGGAACATTTTTACACTAATTCACAAGCATGTTGAAGATGTGTTTGATAAGTTAAATTTACACCAGATTTAATATCTAGATTGAAAATATATTTTTCAATTGACTTGTGAAACTGGTTTCATACAGATTATTTACATTGTACATGATATAGTATACTTTTGATTGGGCTTGACTATTGACTATTGTCTCCGCCCAAAGGATGATAAAACTTAAGCTAATAATGGTTGCATGGTTCAGCTAGCAATCAAAGTAGTCAAGAATATCACATTTACCTACACACTCAGGTAAATGTGTTGTCAAATATTTACAGATGATTGCATTGATTGTGTATGTAAAGGTAATATCTTCGGTTAGCTTGCTTCCTAGCTGAACCGTGAAGTAATTATAAGGTAAAGAATATTACCATCCTTTCGAAGATTGGTTATCTGTCGGACTTGTCTGCTCTTAAAGGAAGGTAGTTTACCCAACCTAACATTCCCTCACGGTTCAGCTAGCAAGCAAGCTAACAAAGATACTACATTTACCTACACAAGCAATTCAATCGGCTGTAACATGTGCTATTTACTTGGGACAACTTTGACTATTGAAGTTCGAACCTTAATATTTTTTCGGATTTGTTTATAGAAGGTACACGAACCTTCTTTCATAAATCATTTCAGTACCGAAGCACTAATTACAGAGCTGTTGATTCCCTCGGGATTTACCGTCAATCAGCAGTGAATGATGTTTTTGTCTTTTTGGGGGGAACTATGCGTGTTTTCTTATTATTTGGCATTATACCGTTAATGAACTCTTCATATATACAAGGATTAGAATTTTACACCATATTCACGTTTCGTTTAGAAAAGATTCCCTAATGACGCTCGAAAAAATATACCAAATAAAGTATTTATACTATTAAACGAGAAGACCTCATTTTGTGTGTCGCTTCTCTTCCTTCCATAATAAGTTGATCATCATGTCTCTGTGTTCTTTAGGAAGCATGCATAGTCGCATAAGCCATCCATTCTTATGATTATTCAGATTGAGTTATTTTGGGAGAAAAACGACAAAATAGGTGTCCGGATATTGTTTCAATACTGACTTTTAATCATAGATAAGACTTCCGGGTTTAAACATGCACAAGAACAACCAATCGTATTATAAATTACAAAATTGAAAAATTAATAAGACATTCAGAGCGTTCTCCATATCATGTTTTTTAGATCGCAAGAACCACAACCATTATACCTCCTTTTGGACAATAATGTTTTCGCGTTTATCCACCCGTGAACTACGATTATACTACTATAATATATAGATCTCGGTCTACTTTTTTTCTGAAATATTTAATATCTCAGGGGTCATACCAATTGCATATATATTGAAATAAGTAAAACATGTTGAAACAAGAATGTGTCCATAGTATACGGATGCCACATCGGCACTATCATTTACTATGTTTAGTGGACAGTGAAATGGGGTAAAATCTCTAATTCGGCATGAAAATTAAAAAGATCCTATCATAGGAAAAATATTTACTAAGGTTTGAGTTGGTTGGACTTCAACTTCATCAAAAACTACCTCGACAAAAACTTTAACCTGAAGCGGGAAAGCCGGACGGACGAACAAACGAACGGACGAGCAGACAAGAAAACATAATAACCATAAATGGGGCATAAAAATTAATTGTTGAAAGTGAAAACATTAACCTGAAGCCGGACAGAAGGACGGACGAACGACCGAACACACGAGCAGACTAGAAAACATAATTCCAATACATTGGGCATACAAATTTATTGTTGAAAGTGAGAGTAGTGTTTGGCCAACATGAAAGTAAGGTAGAGATTAGATGGAGGTAGGACTTATTCGGGACGTCGTGATCGGGTGTTTTTAAGCTAGGGATTTCGGGACTGATCTTTACGGGTTGTGGGAATATTTTCTTTTTAATTTCGGGATGTCGGGATATGAATTTCATTAAAACACGCACCTCGGGATTTCATGTTTTAAAGCCAAGGATTTCGGAGTCAGGGCCCCTCAGACTACCCCTCAAATGAGCCTTATAGATATAGGAAGATGTGGTGTGAGTGCCAATGAGACAACTCTCCATCCAAATAACAATTTAAAAATTAAACCATTATAGGTTAAAGTACGGCTTCAACACGGAGCCTTGGCTCACACCAAACAACAAGCTATAAAGGACCCCAAAATTACTAGTGTAAAACCATTCAAACGGGAAAACCAACGGTCTATTCTATATAAACAAAACGAGAAACGAGAAACACGTATATATTACATAAACAAACGACAACTACTGTACATCAGATTCCTTATAGTCATTTATACGAGATTTAAATCCTACCATTGGCATGTTAATAGGACTCTCAAAAGGAAAAGCACTGATGGATTGTCCTAGAAGCACATTTTATTAGAATAATAATGGTCTATAAACAGTTCAAATATTTCATGTTTGAAGCGGTGCAAATTTTTAATTTAATTTGACTTTTCCCAAAAAATGCACTGTAGCAAAGGGGAAGAATAATTGTGGTATAAGGCCAGAAACACGAAAAATAATTCAGTGATTTAACAGAAAGGAAACACATAACGGACTTTGGAAAAAATAGACAGGGGTTTTGCTACCATATATGAAATTCTCCAGTCATAATATCTTTTACAAAAATTCGTCCTACAACAGTTGACAAGCTGTATATGACCCCGCGATTTTGCGGGTGTTTTCAAGTAAGGTTGAAGGGCGTTGAGGACCCAAATTACGAAAAGTTTAGACAAATACAGCTATGGTAATCTATTCCTAGGTTGGAAAATCCTTAGTGTTTAGAAAAAGTTTTGTGAACAGTAAATTTATAGCTATTTATTATAATCATATCAATGATAAATCCTGTCAACACAGAAGTGCTGACAACTTAATATAAGCTGGTAAATTTGTTAAGTACACTAGAGACGATTAACGTCTTCATCCCTTCGAAAAATTTAAGGACGACATTACGAGTTGGTTGACCGTTATGGAATATCTGTTTGACAGATGACGACTGATATGTTCAAAACTTGTAACCACAACCCCGTCCTCGAATGTAAGCTACCGAATTAGACTTGACATCCAGTGTGTATGATGTAACATGACGGATGCCACATGTGGAGCAGGTTCTGTTTTCCCTTCAAGAGCACCTCAGATCACCTATGTGTTTTGTGGTGTTCGTATTGCTCGTGTTTGTATTTTCGACATTTTTTGTTGTTTGCTATTACATTGTCAATATATATAATGAAAGATGTGGTATGATTGCAAATGAGACAACTCTCCACAAGAGATCAAAATGACACAGCAATTAACAACTACAGGTCATCGTACGGCCATCAACAATGAGCAAAGCCCATCCCGCATAGTCAGTCAAATTCAGTTTGTGGTTGACTTTTTTGGAGTGTAAATATTCAATTGGTATCTTTCGGCTCTCTTTTTCATACCATGTTATCATCTAACTTTTTTTATCATAGGCAATCAAGAGATACCGGGATTATTATTTTACTCTTTATTTGTTCGCCATTATTGAGTGAAGATATAACAATCATAGGGATGTACATTTGTTTTAATGACTCAACGATTACATCATACATTTAGCAATGTGTAAACAGGTCTTTGCAATTTGGAAGTACGACTCGTTCTCAATAAAATATAATTCTCGAACTGTTAGTTCCAATTCTCGAAGTGAATATCTTTTGCCTCTACTGTCTCCTAGATGATGTAAGCATAAGAACAGTAATATTTGTAAATAAACAACAGGAGGGAACATTAGGAAAACTTCATTAAAAAGTTCAAACACAGGGGTCAGTTCTACAGGCAGTAAACAAAACGGCGCGTGAAACTGCACACTTTCAATTAATAAATGTTTACAAGTTGATAATAATCCAATTGCATCTTTCATTTTACGAAAAATAGTCTGTTCGCTTAAATCATTGTCACTATGTAGCTTAATTTTATCAGGAGTACATTTGGACAAACAGTAGTTTAAAACATCTATACATTCATGGAATCTCTTTTGTTTATAAAATAATGATGCTAACAATGACCAAGCGGAAATAATGTTGCAAATCAGCCCTGCCTTAAAATAATGCAAGCTTTTCTTGTATTGTTTGTATAAAGACTTGTTTCTGCCGGTAAGTAAGTTATTATTGTTTGGTAACTGCATCCATTGAAGGGAATTCAGTGAAATGAGGTATGCCGACATCTCTTTGTCGTTTATATTGGTTAAATGTGTGATGGTTTGTTTGATGTTCCAAGTAAATAAGGTATGAAACGGCATGTGCGTGTATGATAAGCATGATAGTGCTGACGCTGTTAAATAAGATGAGAGTGAATCAATTTTTTCTATTCTATAGTTCTGGAATGTAGCCGTATCAAAAACGTAAGTCCACCATGAACTACTTATATCATGTAATGTAATAAGTAAAGACTTTTGTTGAAAACCAGTAAATCTGTCTTTGAATAGGTTGTTTTCTGGAATAAAATAATGAAGACATGTGTTATGTTCTACACAATAAATGAGTCGTCTGAAACAGCTCGTGAAACAGGGAATTATATTGCGAGAATGCCACTGAGAAGGACTTGTTTCTTCACATAACCAGAGCATTATAGTTTTAAGAAAGTATGAGCAAATGAGGCCACCGTGTTTTTCTTTAACAGTGTCTTTTAAGATAATTTTCATTAACGCGTAACATAATAACTGTGTATGAGAAAAGGAATGTATAAGTTGTTTTTCTGCCATTGAAAATGATATCCGCCATTCCAAATCTTCATTCAATGATCCTTTACAACCGATGGGAACAAATAAAACTCCATGCTTTACAACAGCCGTGACTAATTTGTTATCGGGCCATGACGATCTGGATCTGTAAATCCAATTATGAGCAGGTGTTATCCATTCGTTACAATGAAAACACCTAGCAGAATCATATGTTAGATCGCTTGTAGAATGACACGGTCCATGAATAATCATACCATCTTGCAAATAAAGCTCCCGAAATAATTTACTCGAAAAGTTTACTATTCCTTCTTCAATATCACAAAATTGATATATAATGGGAAAGCGTCTGTACATTTTGCTTTTTAACAGTTGAAGCTTAGCAAACCCTGGTTTTGTGTCATTCATGTCCATGAGTAAAGGAATTGTATTTGTAGATATTGATACGTTAAGCATACTTTCGTACACACGCATAAATGCATGAAGAAACATCTGATCATAATCACTGCCCTCGAGGTCCAAACCTTCTGCTTTACTCCCACTACTTATACCAACAAAGCCTGGATGTTGAGCAATACAATCTATTGCACAAAATATCTTTCTTCTCGTTTTTACAACATCCTCTGACCCAATTATATTACATAAATGCTGATAAAAATGAAGTGAAAGGTCTTCGTCTGTTTTGTTCATATCTTTAATCTGTAATGGTAAAGTAATAAAATCCTAATGAAATGTTCCATCATGTTTCTAAACATTTTTAAAAGTTACGCAGCAATAATTTTATAAAGTTCGTGTTGCTCAATAATTAGTTTTCTCTACTGTTGAATGAAGACATTTGTTTGCACTTTTTGGCCTTTAATTAGTCGTGTTTTTGGGAGTTCAAAATATAACAAAATGTGGATGTAGGGTGCCTGTTCCCCTCACCAGAATATGGTACAATAAAAACAAAACGAATAACAAAATGACTTGTTGCTTATATAGTTATCAAAGGTACCAGGATATTATATAATAGTCAATTGTTTTCCACTGACAGGAGTGAAGAATACTTTTATGAAAAGACCTCCATACAATTTTATTTATTTTAACTAAGTTTTCTTAAAGTTGGTAGAATTTAGTTACCGAGATTCCCATCTAAATCACGATTCGTGTGATCTCTATTTTAAATTTCTTTACTAAGTTCCGAAAAAAATAGACTTGGATGCTTTGCGCTCCAGTGCAGTGGAAATCAATCAGATATAAAATGAAAAAAAGGACTTTTGCGGTTATGAATATTGCTCGATGGAAATACAATTTGATTCTTAGAAAACACGTACATCTGTATCTATCATGGTGGTATCATTGGTTGCGTTAAGACAAATAATAACATAAGCAAATTAACCACAAGGGTTCAATGGCATTCGTTATGTTACTGGAACGATGTGAACGACAAATAACCATTCATAAAAAAGAGAGGCGATATATACCAAAGAGACATCCACACTTGCAATTCGAAAATAAGGCAGTGGCTATTTGACCGGCACCGGCTAAATAGCAAATTTGCTATTTAGCCGGCACTGAACAAAACTGTTCATTGATGTGATTAGTAGAGAATACATAAGCTTATATAATTATAAATGATTTATCACAATATCAAGCATTAAAAATACACCGAGTTCAGTAAAAAAAAAAATCGAATATAATTTATAACTTTATAATATTAATTAAAAGCATGAAAACACATTTGTATATATACATTTTTAAATATATTTTTTTTCTAAAATATTTATATAAAAGTTGATTGCCAAATCTGTGTAAAATCTATGGTTTAAATATCCTGCCATGCTATAAAAATATGTGAAACCATGTACATATTAAAAAAGACAATATTAAAAGTTGTTTGCTATGAATTTCAAAAGGACACATGTACATGATTTAACATCTGCAATTGTTACAAAACCAATTCTTTGCCTTTGAACGGTTGTTTTAATCTAGCACAAGATAAATGTTGCCACTCCAAACAGGAACTACACATTACACTGGCTTCCTTTAGATCTGTATCATATGTGCATAGGGTTCTTTTATTTCTCTTTATGTACGCTCTTAATAGCTTCCCATGCATCTTTTTGACAATAATTTTTATTAAATCAATGTTTACAATTAAGTCCAAACAAGAGGTAGTTTAAAGTTCAGGTTTTGCTCCAACTTGATCCTCAGTTATAAAATGTTGTTATTAGCAAAAGATTTTGCTAAATCGCTTCCAACAAACCAGTTTAATCATGAAAAGAAATCCGATTTTTTTGGAACTTTTCTTATGAAATGGTCCACAATTGCTTTTTCAGGTACTCTTTTTTTAAAAACTGATGACAGTTTGTTGTAGTTGTCCATATAATTTCTCTATCACCACTCTCTTTCTGCTCCAGTTTTACTTCAGACCTTAGTAAAAACTGTTTCATGATATATGCCCAATCATATGGTGTCACCAACTTTTGATATTTATATTCAGGTGAATCATTCGAGAATGCTGAAACAGTCCTCTTTTGAAATATACCACTAGTTTTTAGGTCTCGTTCTGTTCGCCAAGAAATTAAGGCAATCAAAAAATGTTCAGCTAAATAAAAACAGATTTATAAATATTTTAGAAAAACATACATTTAGTAATGATATGTGTTTTCATGCTTTTAATTGATATTATAAAGTTATAAACTATTTATTTATGAACATCTTCAATAAATCTTTTTTTTTTTATTGTACTCCGTGTATTTTCAATGCTTGAAATTGTGATAAAATGATTTTATATTATCATAAAGCTTTTTTGTTCTCTACTAATCACATCAACGAACAGTTTTATTCAGTGCCGGCTAAATAGCAAATTTGCTATTTTGCCGGTGCCGGTCAAATAGCAAATTTGCTATTTAGCCGGTGCCGGTCAAATAGCCACTGCCCGAAAATAAACTGATGGGCTTTGCTCAGTTGTTAATTTCTGTGTCATTTTAGTCTCTTGTGGACAGTTGTCTCATTTGGGAATCATACCATATCTTCTTTTTTTATATTGACAACGCCATGACAAGAAAAAAGACCAAAATAAAACCACAGTACACAGAACACAATATAGAAAACTTTAGACTGAGCAACACGAAAACCGGGGGTTAACTCAGGTTCTCCGAAAGGGTAAGCATATCCTGTTTCACATGTGGCACCCATCGTGTTGCTCATGTGGGTACAAACCGGTGATAAGTATGAAGTATGATTCGTTAGGTCACCTTAAGGGAAAAGAGGACGCGATTGTAGAAACGACTCGTGATGGCGTCCTTAGAATTAACGGGGTATGATTTCAAATCACAACTTGGAGATCATATAATTCAATTGGAAGTTATATTCTACATGAGTTTATTTTTGTTGTTTGCTTTCAATATTTGGTATTTTGACATATGTCTTATCCTTATTATTATTTATGTTATTGTGACCAATACACATCTTTAGAAGATTTAGATGTTGTGCTTGTTGTCAAAAGAGGGGCGAAAGATATCAGACGGAAGTCAAACTCATAGATCAGAAATAAACTGACAACGCCATGGCTAACAAAGAAAAGAGAAACAGACATATAATAGTACACAATACACAACATCGAAAACAAGACTAACAACACGAACCCCACCAAAAACTTGGGTGATCTCAGGTGCTCCAGAAGGGTCAGCAGATTCTTCTCTACATATAGCACCGTCGTGTTGCTCATATTATTACAAACTAGGTAAATAGTCTAATTTGGTGGGTCACATTGGCAATTGTTTTTTGCAATTTAGTGTAGGAAAAAAAAGTTGAAAGTGATTTTCTACAGAGTTTAGCAAAATCCAAAATCCCATGAACTACCAGTGCCGCAAAGTGTGACACCAAATAATACAAAATCAGGAATTCATGTAAACGGTTACTCTAGTATCATTTTATGTAGTTTGTTCTAGTTTATTTGAAACGTGACCAATCAAAGCACTTTATGTACGTTATTTTAGTTAGACGAAAAACGGATCGCCAACGCAAAATCATATGGTACTTCACATTTTAACTTATGGCCAGTTGAGTACAATAAACTGATCATAGATATCAGGACTAAATTTTGTATGTACGCCAGACGCGCGTTTCGTCTACAAAAAAAACTCATCAGTGACGTTCGAATCCAAAAAAGTTAAAAAAGCCAAATAAGTACAACGTTGAAGAGCATTGAGGACCAAAATTCTGTAAAAATTTGCCAAATACAGCTAAGGTAATCTATGAATCAAATGTTTATTTATGAATATAACCATATCAATGATAATTCTTGTCAGCACAAAAAGTGCTGAATACTGGGCTGGTGCTACCCTCAGGGAAATAAATATCCACCAAAAGTGGCATCGACCCAGTGGTTGTAAATAAACTCATCATAGATACCAGGTCTAAATTGTGTATGTACGCCAGACGCGCGTTTCGTCTTTAAAAAAGACTCATCAGTGTCGCTCGAATCCAAAAAAGTTAAAAAGGCCAAATAAAGTAAGAAGTTGAAGAGCATTGAGGTCTAAAAAAATCCTTAAAGTTTTGCCAAATCTAGCTAAGGTTATATATGTCTGAGGTAGAAAAGCCCTAGTATTTCAAAAATTCTAAATTTTGTAAACAGTTAATTTATAAATATAACCATATCAATGATAATTCTTGTCAGCACAAAAAGTGCTGACTACTGGGCTGGTTATACCCTCGGGGAAATAAATCTCCACCAGCAATGCCATCGACCCAGTGGTTGTAAATAAACTCATCATAGATACCAGGACTAAATTGTGTATGTACGCCAGACGCAACTCAATTGAGATGACAATTAAAACAGCCTCTGAACAGAATCACTTATAAACCAGCTAAAACTATATTTTGGTCGTCTCATACAAGATAAAGTTTCAGCCTTGGCAAATAGGCACATGTGGTAATTTTTTAAATGTGAAAATTGATATTGAAAAAGAAAGACTCGGTTCAGACCAAATGGACTTTCAAGATTTATAAGTCAAAGAATCACTGACAGCGACATGGTACAAAAACAGACACACACAAGTCACTACAGAGAAAACTAATGACTGAGCGAAGCAAACCCCGTCAAAAACAGGGTTTGATCTCAGATACTCCAGAAGGCCACAAGGGTCAAAATGTTAAAATTACGTACAAAACTGAGAGAGAAAAACCTGACAAAATAGCCTCATTTTGAGAAACGTCATTAATATTAAGATATGACGAAAGTCTTTGCCCAAAAGAGATGTTATCCTAAAAGATCAATTTTACGAAAGTGTTAGAATAAATAAAATAAAGAGAAAGTTCATATCTATTTTGTAAATAGATGTACTTTAGTATGTAAATTAGATATGTGTCATTGTATTCAATGTCGGTATGTTTATAATGTCATAATTGAATCATAAGTGAGTTTTCTGCAATGAGGTGTCCAGATTAAATAACCCTGCAAATTTATCAATACAATTAACACAACTTTGAAAGTTTGTATTATTTCAGCAATTTTAGAGACCAAATAATTGTTCTTAGCATGCCTCATCCTTTTGGATGTGTTTTAGTTAATTGCTTTCAGAGAAAATATTAAACGTGTTTTTACTTTAACGTGCTGTTAAATGTTCACTTCGCTAACGGCTCTTCGTTTGAGATCTGTGTTTCGTAAGTTTGCTGTCTAATAAACGTAAATATATATATATAAAAAAAAAAAAAGAAGAAGGTGAGGTATGATTGCAAATGAGACAACTGTCCACAAGAGACCAAAATGACACAGACATTAACGACTATAGGTCACCGTACATTCATATTCGTTTTTTTTTCAGCATCATTGCAGACTAACATGCCATTCGATCAACATGAATTTGGATATGCGTGTCAAAATCCCAATACAGTTTACAGATAAACCTTCAAGTTCAAGTAATCAATAAAATGGCGAATTGGAAAAAAGAATTGCCACAAAGTATGCCATATATATATTATGTTGCCATAATTGTCGTCGGCAGAAAGAAAAAAGACGTTTCAAAGAATCTAAACAATTTAGGGTCCAGACAATGCAGCCCACACTGAATATCTATAGATTTAAGCATGTTGTTTTTTTGTCTTTTTTTTTTAATTCGAGATGCATTCAAGAAAATTGAGAATGTAAATTGGGAATGTGTCAAAGAGACAACAACCCGACCATAGACCAGACAACAGCCTAAGGCCATCAGTGGTTTTGTTAGAAACGAGAAAAGACTGTATGAAACTTTTTGATTTAAACAATTGGATACTGTGGCAGAATTTTTCATTTTCAAGTCACATTTAAGGTGATATGAATTATACGTCTATAAGAATTCACGACACAAAGCAGAGGTAAAAATTTACGTTTATTAAACTTAACACATTTCTTTTATGGCAAATACAATTCTATAGCATAATGGTTTCAGTTTTAAATATCAATATAAAATTTACCAATAACGTTTCTATTTGCCTTGGTGTTCGGTATTTTAGTTATACTTTTTTGCTCATATATTTAAAGGTATGGTTAAGCATGGCAGAAATTATGTTATTGAAATATTCTTGAATATCAATGGGAAAAGTTACTTCTATCATTTTTTGATTGTCGAACATTTTCTTGTTTAACAACTGAATATGTCCTTCTATCCACTTAACTCACAGGCACTTGTCTCAATTTCCCCCCTATTTATACCTTGATATAACAGAGTACATAAGAGTAGACGAGTCCGACAGATATCAATCTATATGTCTGTAGGACTAAGCTACCTCGAAAGGAGGGTAGTATACCTTTCCTTGTAATGACTTCACGGTTCAGCTAGCAAGCAAGCTAGTTAACAAAGATATTACCCTTGATTACACACTCAATGGAATCGGTTGTAAATACTTATACATGGTGGTACCTTCTACATCGATCAGAATTAGGTAATACATAAATCTGTGACATTTGACTTCAGCATGTTCAGTTGACACCTTGTGTTGTGTATACATTTGTTTTTACGTGCTTTCCTTTCCCTTGTCGTGTAACTGTTGATTCAACTCGATAGCATTCTGTCTCTCTAATTTTAGCTTTCCGTTGAGCACCGCTGACACAGTCTCCTTTCGACTGTAGTAAAATTAAGAATGGAAATGGGGAATGTGTCAAAGCTACAACAACTCGACCATAGAGCAGACATACAACCGAAGGTCACCAATGGGTCTTCAATGAAGCGAGAAACTCCCGCATCCGGAGGCGTCCTTCAGCTGGCCCCTAAACAAATATGTATACTGGACGTCATACATAACTTCGAATTATACACAAAATACTAAAATTAAAAAGTATTTAACTAGTTATTTACCTACTCACCTTGTACTTTCGGTTATGACATATTTTTTCCAATTGAATATGTTTATAAGTATCGATCTAAAATTCAACTTTCTGATATTGTTAGGTTTTTAAATGTAACTATCGAATATTTCATGATATCTTTAGACGGATGATTGAGTTTTTACCGTTACATCCGGGCAAACGAAAACCATTGAAGTACACAATCTAATTAAAGATGAAAAATTAATGTGTTTAATTCTAGTATCATTATTTTGTTCATCGAGTCTTACGAATAAAAGTTTTGCAGCAACAAGAGGCCAGATAAGTCAAAAATTCAAACCAAAACGAAAAGTAAATCTTCGTCAAGTTCGTGTGGTGTAGGTATAAAAGAGAGGCGAAAGATACCAGAGGAACAGTCAAACTCATAAATCGAAAATAAACTGACCACGCCATGGCTAAAAACGAAAACAGACAAATAATAGTACACAAAAAACAACATAGAAAACAAAAGACTGAGCAACACGAACCCCACCAAAAATTTGGATGATCTCGGGTGCTCCGGAAGGGTAATTAAGCAGTCCTACTCCACAAGGTTGATTACGTTGGCAATCGCAATCTGATGAAGTACAGATACTCGGTGTGTCCACGCTTTGCTCACAAGGATCTGAATTCGCTCAATTCTATACTTTCTGTTTTAAAGATTCTGGCCGCTTTGCCGGATTTTGTCGTAATGATACACACCTTCAAAAATTTTAATGGCAGCAAATTGATTGACTGATATAAAAATTACCAGAACAGAAAATAGAACCAGGTGTTTTCAGAGGCAACAATTTTCCTTTTTTTTTCTGTTGCGGCAATCAGATTGCCGCAACAGAAAAAAAAAGGAAAATCGTACTTTGAAGATTTTACAAGCTCTCTTTATACGTTTAAGAAATAGTAATATTAAAAATTCATGAATTAAACTACTAGTATATCCAAAATAACAAATAATTCCACATATGCATAAGTCCACATATGCATGATATACGGTCAGCTTTATTTATAACATTTTTTTAAAGAATCTTGATTTGAGATTCACTAGTTAACAAAAGTAACAATACACAAGCTTGAAGTCCAATTTATCATATAATATATAGGAAATTTTGTTTAATTATCAATTTGCACAGCAACCGCATATGATGAAATAATGGCTATTTTCCGTCCCCGACACCAGCAAATTATCTATTTTGCAGGCGCTGATTAAATTAAAAATATCTTAATTCAAGTCGGCAAAATAGCCCATTTCTATAAAAATGGCTATTTTACCGCTATTTTACCGACAACAGTTCATAGTATAATGAATGTGTTGCCCGAATGCTCATTTGCTGGAACATATATATGATATGTTATTTTGTTTGCAATTGGTAAGCAGAAGCCAAGTTAATAACTATTTCGTTTACACATATTCAGATATGTATGCCCAAATCAAGTAACTGACTATTATTTCAAAAGCAAGTTTCATTTAAACATTTTGAATTTTTGATGCTATATATATGTGATTGACTTCGTTATATTGTATAATGTTTAATTAAATTCATTATGCTATAAGATTTTTACTTTTATCATTGTTTTTTATAACACACAGTTAAAAAATAAAACAAATTATTCTTGTGCAAACATGTAGCATTAGACTGTCACTGACTGATTTAAGAAATAACTTCAACTGCATATGATTTCATTGCAAGCAAATGGTTGCTCAATATTATTATTAATTTTTTTTAATAAATTCTTAAAAGTTATTTATACTTTGAGTGATCAATTTTTTGGAACGATCATATGTGTCTCAACTATTGCTAGCTTTTTCTTATGTTTCTACGGGTATAACCGTAATTATTTGAATCTGTTAGTATGTTGACAGTGCCCACATTTTCATGGTACTTTTCAAAAGTAAATATTTAATTTCACTCTTTATACAAATTAACTCGCAAAATAACACATTCACTATGTTGTTGGTGTCGGTATCATAGCTATTTCTATATAAATGGGATATTTTGCTGACTTGAACAAATATATTTAAATCATAACCGACAAAATAGCCACTGCCCTATATAAAGTCTGAAAGATTCTGACCAAATTTTTGTTATAGCCATAAGGGGTCAAATTTATTTGCAAACTATTATGCAAATATGTATATTTTATCTGTGTACGTTGTTTTGTTTAACGCCAATTTGCCCAGGTTAGAATTTTTTATCTGTTTTTTCCTTGTTAAATCTTATTTGTTACTGACATGAAACAGTGTAATTTATGATATAGGCACAGCAAGGACAAACTATGCAATAAAGTATCCCTTTTCGCACATGCGCATTAAACTCCAAAAATGGCGGATGAATTGAACAGGTAGAATGACACTGAAACCAAACAAAGTTATTTAATCACACATATTATTAATTGTCAAGTTAAATCATCTTCCCATTGAACACTCTCAGATTAAACTATACGAATCTGTATCTATATTCAATGTTTTATTCTTATAGATAGTGAATAAGAGTTGTGTTTTACACCCGAGACAAAACTTGTTGGAACAGACACATTTTATATGTCAACATATTCATTTGTAGGTTATGATTTATAAACTAAAGGGATTGGAATATTCCTTCTTTTATGATGTGTTCATTAGTGGTTAGGGTAAAGGACATTTGTAGTTCTGGTTATATTGGGACGGGTGCTTTGTTAGGAATAAACGTATTTACACTTTTGGTATTTAGCTGAATTTTGGCTCAAGATGCCTTTAAATATGCGCCCTATGACCTTTCTGATGTCAAGCAACAATCTCTTTTTAATTGTGAAGTCAATTTTAAATGTTACAGGAACTTTTTACGTAATGGCATGATACTAGTAGTACGGTAACAAGACAAATCGGCACCCAGACAAATCGGCACCCAAGTCCGAAGACATTTCGGCATCCATTTCGGACATTTCGGTATCCGCACAAATCGGCACCAAGACAGTCTGGCACCTCGTTTTTAAAAATAGATTTATTATCAAAAATTAAAGAATTGTTGCATAGATATTATAATTTGTATATAAAATATGCATTACAAAAAGAATAATCATCATTTAATTAAGCTCTTAAAGATTATGTACGAAAAAACATAATTTAACTCCTCAATAGAGATCAAAAGTGTATAGCTTGTGTTTGCAGCTTGTGTTCTCGTCTGTTAAGACAACACAATACTTAAAACAATATTTTAGTGTTTTAATATTAAAAGCCTTAAACATAACAGTGTGTGCAAGCCATAATGAGTAAATACCTAGAAACGTATAAAAGGTCAACACTTCTGGGATGCTCTTTCTAACACAATGTCAGACGACAGTTGTATACAGTGCCAAAATGTTGTGCGCCCTAGACAAGAAGCTTTGCAATGTGATGGGTGTCAAAAGTGGCAAAAAAAAACATATTCAAAGAAACAATGTACAATATTGACAATAATGTTATAAATAGTGCAGGAGACAAATAAATAACACTCAAACATAATTGCTGAACACGCAAAATGCCCTCATCCATAAACAGTGCCAGGAAAATTTAATTTTTGGTTCACTATATATAGATCAAAGATATATATAATTTATAAGGTGCCGATTCATCTATGATAGGTGCCGATTTGTCTAGGTGCCGATTTGTCTGGATGCCGATTTGTCTTTCACGGGTGCCGATTTGTCTATGGTAGGTGCCGATTTGTCCGGGTACCGATTTGTCTTTGTGCCGAACTGTCTAGAATTCTAGTAGTACTACTTTGCATACAAGTGTAAATAAGAGTATAATGTATGGTATCCAAATTACACCGAGTACACAAATTGCACCTATTTAACAAAAATAGCAGCAGAAATCTTACAATTTGTATTTTTATGATTTGATACTATGCAAGTCTTTCAACATCTATAGATAAACATATATTTAGATATATATACACAAAACAAAAAATTCACAGTATTTATCAACAGATGAAGTGTTTACTGAAAAAAGCTAAATGTACGGAAACTCTGCCATGCAACGTCATCAAAACGTCATTTTTAGCTCACCTGGCCTGAAGGGCCAAGTGAGCTTTTCCCATCACTTGGCGTCCAGCGTCGTCGTCCGTCGTCGTTAGCTTTTACAAAAATCTTCTCCTCTGAAACTACTGGGCCAAATTAAACCAAACTTGGCCACAATCATTTTTGGGGTATCTAGTTTAAAAAATGTGTGGCGTGACCCGGTCAACCAATCAAGATGGCCGCCACGGCTAAAAATAGAACATAGGGGTAAAATGCAGTTTTTGGCTTATAACTCAAAAACCAAAGCATTTAGAGCAAATCTGACAAGGGACATAATTGTTGATCAGGTCAAGATCTATCTGCCCTGAAATTTTCAGACGAATCGGACAACCCTTTGTTGGGTTGCTGCCCCTGAATTGGTAATTTTAAGGAAATTTTGCTGTTTTTGGTTATTATCTTGAATATTATTATAGATAGAGATAAACTGTAAACAGCAATAATGTTCAGCAAAGTAAGATTAACAAATAAGTCAACATTACCAGAATGGTCAGTTGACCCCTTTAGGAGTTATTGCCCTTTATAGTCAATTTTTAACCATTTTTTGGAAATCTTAGTTATCTTTTACAAAAATCTTCTCCTCTGAAACTACTGAGCCAAATTAATCCAAACTTGGCAACAATCATCTTTGGGGTATCTAGTTTAAAAAATGTGTGGCATGACCCGGTCAACCAACCAAGATGGCCGCTACGGCTAAAAATAGAACATAGGGGTAAAATGCAGTTTTTGGCTTATAACTCAAAAACCAAAGCATTTAGAGCAAATCTGACATAGGGTATAATTGTTTATCAGGTCAAGATCTATCTGCCCTGAAATTTTCAGATGAATCGAACAACCCTTTGTTGGGTTGCTGCCCCTGAATTGGTAATTTTAAGGAAATTTTGCTGTTTTTGGTTATTATCTTGAATATTATTATAGATAGAGATAAACTGTAAAAAGCAATAATGTTCAGCTAAGTAGGATTGACAAATAAGTCAACATAACTGAAATGGTCAATTGACCCCCTTAGGAGTTATTGTCCTTTATAGTCAATTTTTAACACTTTTCATAAAATTTGTAAATTTTTATTAACATTTTCCACTGAAACTACTGGGCCAAGTTCATTACAGATAGAGATAATTGTAAGCAGCCAGACTGTTTATTACAGTAAGATTTACAAACACATCACCATCACCAAAACACAATTTTGTCATGAATCCATCTGCTTTCTTTGTTTAATATTCACATAAACCAAGGTGAGCGACACAGGCTCTTTAGAGCCTCTAGTTTTAAAATCAGCAAATACACTAGCAGTAGCTTACAACAATCCATTTCTTAATAAATGAAGAGTAAGCATAGACTAATATCCAGTTGTTCGAAATATTTGAAGAAATTAAACAAAAGCTCTGCTATTTGACTTTTGATGATGATGATGCAAATTTAAGTATAGATGCAATTTGGGTACTCCTCATTTCAGAATCATTGATAGTTTGGAGATCAGTTCAGACCAATTTTCTATGATTCCATATGAATTCAAAATTAAATTGGTGAAAGCATATATAGTAAATAATGCATGTAAAGATACATCTTCAAAATAAACACATAATGAATTTTTTTGTCTGAAGCTTAAATAAGCATAGGTTAAAAAACTGTCAAAATAGGTGCACGTCTTCTAAAAGTAGTTGATTATAAATAAAAGAAATTATTGTATTTTGTAAATTATAGTTGCATTTAAACCAAACACTGTAACAGACTGCTTAAAGTACATATGTATATGGATGCAGAGCTAAATTTATTTCAATCTGATATATATTAGACTTAAATAAAAAAAAAAATTCTGATGATGTATTTTTTTTGTAATGAAGGTTGGCTAAGTAAAGTTAATTTTTGGATGGCAGGACTTTATAAATTTATTCTTCAACTAATAAATTTTAATATTTTCAGTCCCTTCTAAAGAGAAGGATTATATTTATTTACATTGCTGATATGACCAAATCAGGTATTAATGTGCAACATCTCCGGCTGCCACTGTTACAGTATGCTGAGTATTTTACATGTTCAAATATTTTCAAAAGAGGGGCGAAAGATTCAAGAAAAACAGTCAAACTCATAAACAAAAATAAACTGAAAACGCCATTATTATTCTAAACAAAAATTATCTTTCTTTTACAGAGGAAGCTATACAGATGTGTACAAGAAATATGGAGTTAATCATGAAATTTTAGACACAGATTTTAATCCAACAAGGATGACTACTCCTGAAGTTTTACCAAATGTAAGTGTGTAGAATTTGTATGTATAAATAGTCAACCATTAATCTTACAGGGCGATGGATCATGTAATATGATTCTGTACAATACAAAATATAATATATAACAAGTCAAAAAGGGTACAACATCACCATTAAATAACTATAAAATGAACAAATATTAGATACTTAGGATAACAGATATATATCCTTATTCGGTAAAATGAATCATGTCAATATATTCAAATTGAGACACTATCAAAATCTTGAAAGTTTATACAATTTAAGGGTACATCACAGACGCTGGTTAAATTTTAAATTTCCAAACACAACGCAAAGATATGCCAAATAAAAATAGGAATTTGCCATGTGAACTGGCACAACTCTAAATTTTCAAAGGTTGTGACAGTTGATATGTTATAACTGCATGGAGAGCAGTCCCCATATAAACAAAAATGAAAAAGCCCAAAACGGTCCAAGTTGGTATAATATTTCAAATTTGACAACAGTCAATGACAGTGGGGCTATTTTAAGTGGATTTTTTACTTTTAACAATCTGTCTCAATTGATTGTACTTTTAAGTCGTATGATAATTATAGATTATCAATGATTTTCAAACAAGACGGAATCGCTGAGATGAATTGTAGCCAAGAAACATCTTCATGTTTGAAATACCATTGATAACTTGTGAGTTGCTGTTTTCCCAGGCCAGGCAACACCAATGACAAAAATAGTGTGATGACATCATTCTTAAAAAAAATGCATATATATTTATTTGCAAACTGCTTAGTAACTAGAAACATGACATTGATTACATGTTTTTTTTCTTCAGAATTTTAATCAGAATTTGCACATAGACAAGGCAGGCCTTGCCAGTAAAAGATTGACATTTGGAACTCCTTCATATCCTTCCCCACTTGATAGGATAAGAGGAGGGAGAAATGACAGAGCCAACCAGTTTGGTCTCCTGGTTGGAAAAGAAGCATCATTTGAAGGCAACCAGTCTTATCCTAAAATAAACAGGGGCCAGTTATGTCTGGATGAGACCATGATGAAACCTAAAACAGCCAGAATTATTCAAGGTCTGTTTTCTTATTGAAGCGCATTAAATAAATAAGTCATACAATTTATGGAAAACAGTATGATTTGACTAAGTACCACATTAGGCAAGAATACATATATATTGTCATTTTATTACATAAAAGTACATTGTAACCGAGGAAAAAAATCACATAAAAAATAAAAGCAAATTATTATTCTTTAAAATTCTGTAAGATTAGAGTAAATTGTTTAATGTAATTATTGTGGAATCATTTTTGTTTTAATATGTATTAATTAAATTAATGTCTTGCCTTATATAAAGTTAATGCTTCTATGTAAATATTTTGTTTTTTTCTGAGATAATATATTTTGTAGGATCAGCTTGTACTTTTAAAATGCATTGAAATAATTAAAATTTGAAAAATCATGACAATAGATTGATTAAAACTCTTGCCATAATTATTATATGTTAGTTCACCAGCATTTTGCTGAATGTTCAACTATATATTTATTTCTTGCTTTTATATGTTTCAGGTTCCAAGTTAAATGATGTGAGTTATTCACCAGCTAGAAGTAAAGGATCCTTTCTGAGTCCCCATGATTCTAGTCTGAACATGTCCAATCATGAGAATTGGTCATTCTATAATTATCTTGGTGGTCACTCAACTTCAGCATTCCCGACTACAGTACGGAATCCAAACAAAGCTATTTGTACAATAAATGCTAAAACATCAGAGGTATGTTCAACGTTTATGTAGTTTATAAATAAATGAATGATGGATGGTTCAGTTGATATTAAAAAAAAGAGTTTTTGAGTCATACGTAAACTTGTGTGAAAATGTAATTATTGAATAATAAAAACGTAGGTGGGATGAATATTTATGAGAAATCAAACTAACAAAGCAATAACCCTAAAAGAAAGACATTCCTAGTTTTTGATAGGGCAGAGTAATGAGACATTGCATCATACTTTCACATTTTCCGCTATATGTTCCTTTTAGAAATGTCCATCCTTAGTAATTGTCTTTGATCTGCTTACACATTGTAGCACAAATATTAAGGAATACATGTTTTGGTAACTGTCAGAGTTAGTTAATTATGATTCCCATAGTTTAATTTCAACACGGTACATATTGCTGACTCTTCTTAAAGGATTATAATAAAATTTCTCATTCAAGAAAAATGGGAAGATACAGATGTAATTTTCTGTCACAGGCCATCTCAGTTCTTTTAAATAAATTAAAAATTGACTCCTAACATGCATTTTCTGTATCATTTGTGATGTTATTTTTTTAGATTTTAATTGCCAATGACATTGCCTGTGTTTTGTTTGGTTATGAGTTAGAAAATCTGATTGGAAAGAATTTGAAAGATCTGATAAAATTAAAACCCAAAGATCAGGCTACCATTAGTGAATCACATTTGGATGAAGCCTCTGGTGAAATGGTATCAATTTCTGGAAAAGTGGTAAGTAACAAGGGTTCAGAATTATAATATCGCTTTTGATATTGCTGTGGCATAGCCTTTTTGCACTAATTCAAACATTAATAAAAAAAAAAAAAATTAGGGGCAGATAATAATATTGAAATTAGTTTTATAGGACAATTTTTATTTTTCCTCATTTTCAAGATGAAAAGACCTGTGATCCCCTATTTTTATTTGTTATTCAGAAGTATTAATAAAAAGCCATTCTGTTATCTGCTCTGTGGTCGGGTTGTTGTCTCTTTGACATATTCCCTATGACCAATCTCAATTTTATCTCACAGAATTTTAACGAACTATCATGTTATTTTCCTCAATAATGAAAAATCAAGTTCCCCTATATAACCTATTTAAATTAATTTACAATTTGTTAATTTCAATGTGTTTTAACAAAAATTAGGTTTGTCACCCATACTTTTATTATTGAGATTTGAAAGTAAATCGACCGAGAAGTCACTGAAGTTTAGGCAAAATCTATCATTGAACATTTAGACAAAAAACCTACATTAAATCACAAAGGAGGGACCAAAAGATACCAAAGGGACAGTCAAACTCGTAAATCTAAAACAAACTGACAACGTCATGGCTAAAAATGAAAAAGACAAACAGAAAAACAACATTACACATGACACAACATAGAAAACTAAAGAATAAGCAACACGAACCCCACCAAAAACTAGGGGTGATCTCAGGTGCTTCGGAAGGATAAGCAGATCCTGCTCCTCATGCGGCACCCGTCGTGTTGCTTATGTGATTACAAATCCGGTAAAAAGTCTAATTCGGTAGGTCAAATTCATGAAAGGGAAGGGGATTGTAGTTACGACGTAAGGAACATATCCGATATCATTTGTGAAACGGTTATTCCATAACGGTCAACCAACTCGTGATGGCGTCCGTAAAATTTACGAAGGATTGATTTCAACTTCACCATTTGGAACTCTTGGTTTATTAGCTTCCTTGTGAGCTGTAACCCTCTATCAAGAAAATCATGATAGGAAATGCAAGCACGGGAATATCGTATCAATTGGGAGATATATACCCAGTATGCAGGTGCTGCTGGTATGTTGCAAATGACACATGATTAAATTCATTGTTATTAAAAGAGAACTTGCATATGTTTCTCCAATGTTTTTTTTTAGGTTGATGCCTCTGACAGTGAAGGTATTGTCATGCCAGTTTCTATCTGGGTACGGAAGTTAAACTGTAAAACAGAGCCAAGGTGTCTGGTGGTTATGGAACCAGTTGAGAGAACTGTTGCCATGGTTACATTTAATAATAAGGTTTGTAGAGATAGATGTATAATTATAAAAATAAGAAGATGTGATATGATTGCCAATGAGACAACTCTCCACAGGAGAACAAATGACACAGAAAAAAACCCAACAGGTCATGTACAGCCTTGAACAAAGAGTAACTTGGTTGTCATAAAAATAGAATAGCTTTATTATACTGTACTGATATTTCTTTGTGGGAAAATGGCTTAAATATTTTTCATTCAATTCCTATTAGATACTTACTATATGAGACATATAAAACATAAGAATTTAAGATCAAGGAACTTGGAACTAAGGAAAGTGTTACATGCATTAAACCATGTGAACTGAATCAAATACTCTGAAATGAATTTAAAAAGAATTATTACTTGAGCACTGAGAGTCTGGCTTAAAAAGTTTGTTAGTTCAGGTAGCTTTAAGAATATAAAACTTAGGTCTGTTCATAGAATACATTTTATTTCAGGGTGTGATTCTATCATGTGACCATCAGTTGGCGTACCTTCATGGTTTTGATTCTCCTGATGACTTGGAAGGTCTTGATATGACACAGTTGATACCATCATTTAATATACCTATGACATCATCATCTCTCACAAAGGTAATTTAAAATAAAATTGAGAATAGTAATGGGGGATGTGTTTAAGAGACAACAACCATACCATAGAGTAGAAAAACAGTCAAAGGCCATCAATGGTCTTCATCACAGCAAGAAAATAACGCTCCCAGAGGCGGACTTCAGCTAATCCCTTAACAAGAATGTGTACTAGTGCGGTGAAAATGGACTTTATACTATAGACCAACAAATATAAATAAACTAAAATTAAAAAAACAACTTACACGAGACTAAACAGTGGCCAGAGGCTACTGACTTGGTACAGGTGTTAAACATTTAATAGTGATCTCAACCCTCCCCTATACCTCTTTCAAATGAAGAAAAATAATATACATTATTTTGAATATTATTTTAGTGTTATTTCAGAATTAAAACCAAATATGATTGGTTGCCTTGAAGTCAATAAATGCAAAACTCCTCCCCAAGGAAGCATACTTTAATTGAACCAAGCCTGTGTGTTTTATCAAATATGTTCTGTTGGATAGATAAATAAACAAAACTAGCTAAAGATGAATATGTATTGTAAAACAAGTATGATCAGTACTATGAATACATATGTAAAGGAAATCAAGCTGGATAATATATTTACTTTTCTTTCACTTTGTCAAAATGTAGATTTTACCATACTTTTTTATAAACTACAAGTCATGCATAGATTATTATTTTAAAAAAATCTGAGATAAAATTTTGAAATAAAATACGAGACAACAAAAAGAAGGAATTATGGCACTAAAATTTGTTTTCTGTACACAAGTAAAAAAGGAAAATGTCATAAAAATTCCATTTTAAAATTTTAACAAACGAGTAATCTCCACTTGTATGGCTAAATTGAAAAAATGAATTCTACAAAACAAATATTGTGTTTAAGATTTAACAGTGTAAAGTTGAAATTTTAGAGAATTGTTAAACATTGAAAAGAAAAATTAAAACTAACAATTCACTTACAGAAGTTAATATTACTTATGTCTTTTAAATAAGTATAGTAACATTTTTTTTTATAAGTTGTTCATCTGACTGTTTTTGGATCTAACTTTGAATTTTTTTGCAATTCCTGTCCAATTTATTAAGATTAAGGATAAGGAATCTTTAAATGATTAACAAGTTTTGATATATTTCTTTATATTACACAGGAAATTCGTAAGCAGCAAGCAACAGGCAGAACAAAAGATGGAGTACCTTTCCCACTGAGTATTTCTGTTAAAATGGCATCAGAGATAGAAGATGATCCAAGGAATATACCACCGAATCAAAAGGGTAAATTAACTATTTTTTCAAAAATAAAACTGAATTTCAGTGAAAAAGATTAACAAAAAGACTGAATGCGCTAAAATAAGAATCTCAGCAAAATTAAATATCTTGGTCTCTTGTTTCCATGATTATATGTATCAAAGCTAACTCTATTCATATGATATTTTGACGTACTTGACTTAGGTTGTGGAGCTTGTTAGAATATAGTTCATAAACTTATTCATTTGTTCTGCAAGACACAAATTTGATCCAAAAATAGCTCTAAAAATTTACAGGTCTCAGGTGTACTTGAAAATCCTACTAAAATATAATTGACACCCATAAATTGTGCCTATATGGGTTAGATTCTTAAATTCTTGATCAAGACAAAAATGCTTCAAAAATGTAAAGTTATTTTTGCAATTAAGATTATCTTATAACAGTGCCATCATTCAGTTCCATGTCGGTTTCAGGAATTTATCAGTAACATACTTTTTTCACCAATCCTTGCACTGTATGACTATATTTTTTTTAAAAATAAAATATTGATTATACTAAGTATGATAAAATTTAACAGATAGATCTGTTATTATAACAGTCCAGGCAATTACTGAAAACAGTAATATTACTATTTTATATAATATTACAAGTAAAAGTAATATTACAAAAAATAGTAATATAATTCTTATATTACTAAAAACTGTAATTTTGTTATATTACTGAAATGTGTAATATAGTCTCTATATTACATAAAACAGTAATATTACTACAAAATGCCTATATTACATAGAACTGTAACATAAGGCTTAAAGTCACTAATGCTGCCTTTAACTCGAGGCTGGAGACAGCATGACGTAGTTTTAGTATCATATTACATGGTAAATAAAAGATGGATCAAAATCAGTTTCATCACTTCTGCAAAATCAGATGGAGACGCCAGAGCAACCAAATATGGAGTTGGAAAACACTTCCAGTACTGAGTAAGTTGAAACATTTTATTATATTGTGAAGGTTATAGAATTTTTAAGTAAATAAAAGTATTTTATTCTGATAGTGTAATGACTTGTGATAATTTTAGACATGGTGCAATAGCACCGTGATGTTTATCTTGTTAGCGGTAAGCAGTTTAAAGAGGACACATAACGTATATCCACGTGTTTAACATGGGGAACAACTCATGTATGTCTTGTAATATTTCGCGGTAAAATGGTTTTTACTGCACAAGTAGTTGGTACATATTGAAAAACGTTGTTTGATTGTTATGAAAATAAAATAATTAAAAAGAAATTGTTTTTCTCGGAAGGCGGCTGAGAATTTCAGAACATCAAAGGAATCACCGTTTTAACTTGTACTAATTTGCGGTAAAAATGATTGTTACTGCAATTGAAGTTTGTACACAATGAAGAACATATGAAAGATAATTGTTTTCAGAAACATCAAAGTGATCACGACCGTATTTAAATTATAACAATTTTGTGTATAAACTGCACATGTATTGAAAATATTTATTATAATGTAAATAAAAGATTACAACATGAATAGTGTTCATCGAGATCGGAGAAATTAAGAAACATCAAAGGAGTTTCCGTATTTTAACATAAGCTTGTCAAATCAACGATTTTTATGAGGTGATTATTGTTTGTTAATTACCAGTATTTCACGTTTGTAAAAATAGGAAAATCGGAAAGATTGATTACGCAATCAAAGTAATGATGTTATAAAAATTCAAAAACAGAATTGTTTAAGGGCTTCATGGGTGAAAAACATTTTTCTTTTTTTAATCTGTATCCGATTTTCGGAGTTTGGGTAAGCATAGCTGTATGGGTTTATACATCCATGGAGGGGGATAGGACCTTTATCGTTACTCCGGGATGGGTTGTTTTTAAGCTCGGGATTCCGGGAGATGGGAATTTTTTTTTTCGAATTTCTGGATTCGGGAGATTTTTTTTTAAAATTCGGGACCTCAGGATTTCGTGTGTTTAAGTCCGTGATTTCTGGATCAGGACCCCTCCTACCTCCCCTCATCTATGGGGTTATTAGCCGACCTTTTGCAGTGACTAAAACAAATAACGAGTCTTTGGAAGATAATTAAAATGAAAGTGCGTGTGGTAAAGCTGCGGAAATAAACAATTCAATATTAAATAAATCTAGGACTTCGATAATTATTGAAAATAGTCCTCTATATCCAAATTTATGTAACATGTGTATAATTTAAAATAATTTATAGAATCAAATTCAAAATTTAGAAAACATACAAGTCACGAATTTTATTGAAATTAAAAACCTCGTGTGCTCCAAAGTTATATAACAATGGCTTGCCCCGCGTACGCGTTCACCTTCGATACCCTTAAAAAAACTGATACAACTCGATAAATTATTTTTACGAAGTCAAGAAGAATTATTACAGAAAAAGTTATGTTTAAGTTTGTTCTAATAATCAGAATATGTTGATGCAAGGTCAATTGATATCGATTTTTTTTCATTGGTTCAGACTGAGAGCTGAATTCGATATTAATTTTTTCATTGGTCAAGACAGACATCTATTTATAAAAACAACCAATGAAAACACGCTGATCACGCTAACTAAAAATAGCCTATATTGTTTATTTACAACTCGAGATTTACAATTTTTGAACATTTATATTAACGAACTGGAACTTTTATACTATTATAATAGTTACGATATATTAACCTTCCACGTTATTTAGGGGAACACCTTAGGAACCGGTAATTCGTCTATTTTCGTTTTTATTTTCACATTAATTTTTTACTAGACCTATTTGAAGCTGGGTTTAATCAGAGACATATAATATTATATGTCTCTGTCAGTTAAGTAGTAAAACAATAATATTGTTTACTGCATTTACAATTTTAACAAATCCAGGAACTCTTACATGATTCGGCCCCCATGATTCTACATTCTGACTTTTACCTTTTCATGTACCGACGGCTAATCAATCACGTATAACTTAATCAGCTGTCAATCACAACAAGGAATCGATAATTCGATACGGCAGAACGAAATCTCAACAGATCGATCATTTTCTTGAATGAATATAACAAGATTGATACTAGTAAAATAAGCTCGAATATTTCTGCGCTGCACAGTAAATGAATGACATAGTTATACTGCTAAAGAATCTGATTGTCTAGAGAGGAAATTAATCACAGTTTGATTTTAATTTACTTCTTAACTGACCGTTGATTAAACCAAGCTTCAAGCTGCGTGATTACATAATAACTTATCGATGGACGTGTAAATACTGACATGTTTATTGGAATAGTAAATATATTTTGATTGGTTTTTGATACAAGTCAATATCACAGATTAAGATCGATTATCAGGTCACTGGTGAACTCTTCTGATCATAAATACACTCTAAGACATAAGCCCGGTTTTACATATATATTTCTACAAATTTATATCAGCATGTTATCAGTGATCAGTTAGATATAAATTATGTGGACACACTTTCTTAGTGGTTCACTAATTATAACCAGATGTTGACCACAAAATGTTAAGCTGTAAATTCATATTTCTCTATGTCTTTCCTCCAGGCTCCATTGTATTTCTGAACAATAACTATGATTTTTTTTTATTTATCTGAAGAAATTTTCTTTTATTAATATTAGCAGAGACATGTATATATGTCTCTGATATTAGTCATGTTGATCATTTAATACATGTATAGATTAGACCGATGGTTTTCCCATTTGAATGGTTTTTACACTAGTAAATTTGGGGCCCTTTATAGCTTGTTTCACATGTCAATGTGACTGAGTGTTTTGGAAATAAAGCATATTGTATTGTATTGTATTGTATTGTTCGGTGTGAGCCAAGGCTCCATGCTGAAGGCCGTACATTGACCTATAATGGTTTACTTTTTTAAATTGTTATTTGGACGGAGAGTTGTCTCATTGGCACTTGTACCACATCTTCCTATATCTATATTTAGTTTTTTGTGATATTATGGACAACTTCCCCTGCATTTATATGAAATCAAATTTTGTTCCTTGTATTTCTTAAACTAATAAAAAAAAATGTACCATTAAAAATGAATAACATTAACGGTACATTTATTTTTTTATAAACTTTTTATTACTGTTTCTATTTACTTAATAACTTTAATATTACAATTTATTGAATTATTTCAAAGTGATGTGAATTCAGGGAAAACAAAAAAAAAACATTAAAGATTAGCCTAACCATTACAAATGATGTGGTTTATGCCATAGATATTGGCTAAAAAGACAATTTGTTTAACCCTCCCCCTTTTATTTAAATCTGGTATTTTCTTAGTTTTCTATCAATTTCAATAAACTACAAGAAACTACAACATCAGAATTATGTCATCCTTTTTTTTTTAAGTGTGTGATATTTGCTACTACCCAAAACAATAAGCATATTATACCGGTATTCTATGAATTACAATAAAAACTGAATCCATTTTAAATATGAACATAAACTATGATATAATTACTGTAATAGTTTTCTTTTTTTTATTTCAACTTCTGATTTTCATCTTACATATGATCAAACTTTATTGCTATATTTCTATATCAATATTCACTAGAATTCATTTATACACATTTATAACTGTACTTCAAAATAAATGCTGAAAATAATATATTAAGTAATGTGATATGTATGTGACCAGTTATTTAGGGGATTAAGATAAACCAACCCAGCATGGTACTGGTCTGGGGGTAATTGGCATCAGCATTATAAGAGTAGCTGGAAATTCCGGCTTATGTCTTAGAGTGAATATAAAATCTGTGTTTTAAACCAGAGACATATGTGCATACATGTGTCTCTATTTTATAAACGAATATGAATAAATGTTAAGTGCAAAGAATGTTAGTATCATTATATATATGTATATACAATTTAGATATGGGATATGTCTTTATAATACAATTCTCCCTTTGCCATTTTTTTGTGATTTTCATTTCGAAATTTTATCAACCAAACGTGTTAACAATATTTGTATTAAACTGAACATTGTTGTTTTTCTGAACCCCTTATTTTCAAAGATTTTCGTTGCATACAGTAAGTTATAAGGTTTATTTTCTCAGTTTAAATTACCATGCACATGTATGAGGCTATGATTGGGTCACCTTTCATAAGGATATTTATGGGATTTTCAAAAAAGAGAATAATGGGACCAAATACTGTAATTACCATACTAAAGAAATGAAGAAATATAAAGAATAGATTGATTTATTAATTGTTGGTTGCTTAACGTCCAGTGGCAAATACTTCATGCATGTAGGACAAATATGAAAGACACAAATTGACAAACGAAAAAAAGAAATAGAGTGATATGGTAAAAAATTAAAAGATATATAACTATAGGAATGATAACCTGACACACTATTAATTACCGCCCAGAATCGCATATGTATATATCTATTATATATAAACGAGTATACATGTCTAATTAAATGTTTATTTTTGTCTCACTGTGCCAGCTTCCCACCCTAAACCTAAATCTTCTCATTTGCTTCTCAGGTCGGAGACGTATATATATGTTCTGTTTGGACAGTCAAGTTTTTGTATTAAACTGTGTTATAAAATCTTTTCTGATTTAGTTTTAATTGTTACATGGTTTTGATCTCATAATCTTGAGGTCTGGCATGAAGTATTTTCCTTGGCAATTCTTTAGATATCACATCATTATGATTAAACATAATGAGTAATGACAAATTTCATAAATAGTTTGTGTCCATTAGCAATCCTGTTTCACTTAAATGAAAAAAAAAAAATTGAAATTCTAAGATTTAAACCTTCTGAAGGAAACACCAGAATTATTTATTTACAGAAAGAGTTACTTTCGATATTTTTATAATAAATTTTAATAAATAACCAGAACTCAAACCTGTGTAATAGATGTACTGCTTGTTGTTAAGACCATTAAATCTTTATTATGTTATATAAATACAAAGATAACTTGTATGAGTGTTATTGTGTACATTGTTGTCTATAACAAATGTATATTACAGATATGTGTAATATAAAGTCCCCTCCTCTCAATAATATATTACAGATATGTGTAATATAAAGTCCCCTTCTCTCAGTAATATTACAGATATGTGTAATATAAAGACTGTCCCCTTCTCTCAATAATATTACAGATATGTGTAATATAAAGTCCCCTTCTCTCAGTAATATTACAGATATGTGTAATATAAAGTCCCCGCATCTCAATAGTATTACAGAAATCTGTAATATTAAATCATTGTAGATCAGTAATATTAATACAGCAATGGGTAATACAGTAGCAGTTCCAAAAAAAATGTTACAAGGGGACAAGTCCAGTCATGCTTCAACTATTTCTTATATATATTCAACCAAATTTTTGACCAAAAATGAGGGGTCTGAGGCTCCCTGAATCTGCATATGATGCTTATGAAAACAAAACTTGAGTTTATATTTACACTTTGTATAAAAGAAATTGTTGATTACAGACATTTCAAATAGACAGCAAAAAGAGTATTTTCATTTGTATCAAAAGGACGTACACATTGAAACAATATACTATAATGGCAAGATGAAGGGTTATAACCCTTTTTACTAGGTTTGACTATTTGGGATATTCACTGACTCAATTGTTTTATTATACCAACAAGCAAATTACAATAAAAAGTAATATATTGTATCATATAAAAAAGGAAGATGTAGCATGATTGCCAATGAGACAACTATCCACAACAGACCAAAATGACACTATAGGTCGCCATACGTACAGCCTTCAACAATGAGCAAAGCCCATACTGCATAGACAGCTATAAAAAGCTCCGATAAGACAATGTAAAACAATTCAAACGAGAAAACTAACGGCCTTATTTATGTAAAAAAAATGAACAAAAAAACAATATGCAACACATAAACAAATGACAATCACTGAATTACAGGCTCCAGGAGTGACTTGGGACAGGTTGTCAAAACAATTACGTTAGAAAACTGTTTTGTGTCTATGAACATTTGGCATATACACAACAAAGCAACTATTTCTGTAATAAATGAATGGCCCTGAAAAGGTCCATTTTAAAGAGATATCATCACACTAAATGAGTTTTCGAGTCTTGTTTGATCTTTTACTTTGGCATTTGATGTACTTTTAACCTAGCCGTTTTCATATTAGCCAATCAAATAATCATTTTATAATGAAAGGTATTATAATACTAAATAAATCTTAGAATCATAAGCAATGAGTTGCCTAATGCACATACTCACTGTCCGGTTGTACTAGTTATAATTACATTAAAAAAAATATTCTTATATATATATATATATATAAAAAAAAAAAGAAGATGTGGTATGATTGCCAATGAGACACTTACTCTTCACAAGAGACAGAAGGACACAGAAATTAGAAAATATAAATCCCAGTACATGCTTCAACATGAGCAAATCCAGCTTGTCAGGTATATATATATATATAATATATATATGACACTATAATAAATTATTTGTATTCTGATATATGGACTTTCAATTTAAACAGAAATAAAGAAAAAAAACACTATCTGGCCTGCATAGAAAATATTTCTGAATAGTTTAATATTTATTGAAATCTTTAATAACAGTAACTGAAAATCATCTAAAGTCAAGGGACAAGGACACTTATATCATATAATCTTTGTATTCAGTGGTTAGGATGGGCCACTGAAATAGTTCTCTATATCTGCTTTATTAGAAATGTTATGTTGAGAAATTTATACTTTACAGTACATATATACAGATGGAAGAATGCCATCACATTTGAGGGAATCCCAATTTTCACAACTCATTAGCTTCACAGTTTGAAGTCCTTGTATATACTACTCTTCCCAATAAACTGACCACAGATGTTACACATAGATTATCTGATAAGAAAGTCAAATTCTGGCATTTTCTGTCTTTACTTGAAACATAAATACATCTTCTACCTGCATGACTTGTAACAATATCTATATATTGTATATACAGAGTCTGATGGTTTGATGGTTTCCAGATAATAACTTTAGTATAGTAAATAGAAATCAATAAAATTTTAATGCAAGGTTTATAACCTCTTTAAGCAAGGAGGTTATAATATAACCTCCTTGCTCTTAAGGAAAGTTGGGATTAATTTTGGGGGTTTTGGTCCTAACAGTTTAGGAACAATGGGCCCAAAAGGGGTCAAAATAAGCATTTTTCGAGATTCGAGACAATAACTTGTGCCTAAGTGTATGGATCTTTCTGAAATTGTACCACAAGGTTCTATTCATAAAAGAAAGGTTGGGATTGATTTTGGGGTTATGACCAAAACTGTTTGGGAATTAGGGACCAAACAGAGGCCAAGACCAATACTTTTCCAATATTTTGTATAAATTGCTTATTTCTTGACCAATTTCAATGAGGTTTTATTCTTGAATTCTTGGGGTTCTTAAATATGCTGAATCTAACCATGTATTAAGTTTTTGGAATTTGGTTCCTTTTTTAGCTCACCTGGCCCGAAGGGCCAAGTGAGCTTTTCTCATCACTTGGCGTCCGGCGTCCGTCGTCGTCCGTCGTCGTCCGTCGTCCTGCGTCCGTCGTCGTTAACTTTTACAAAAATCTTCTCCTCTGAAACTGCTGGGCCAAATTAATCCAAACTTGGCCATAATCATCATTGGGGTATCTAGTTTAAAAATTGTGTCCGGTGACCCCGCCAACCAACCAAGATGGCCGCCACGGCTAAAAATAGAACATAGGGGTAAAATGCAGTTTTTGGCTTATAACTCAAAAACCAAAGCATTTAGAGCAAATCTGACATGGGGTAAAAATGTTCATCAGGTCAAGATCTAACTGCCCTGAAATTTTCAGATGAATCGGACAACCTGTTGTTGGGTTGCTGCCCCTGAATTGGTAATTTTAGGGAAATTTTGCTGTTTTTTGTTATTATCTTGAATATTATTATAGATAGAGATAAACTGTAAACAGCAATAATGTTCAGCAAAGTAAAATCTACAAATAAGTCAACATAACCAAAATGGTCAGTTGACCACTTTAGGAGTTATTGTCCTTTATAGTCAATTTTTAACCATTTTTCGTAAATCTTGGTAATCTTTTACAAAAATCTTCTTCTCTGAAACTACCAGGCCAAATTTAAACAAACTTGGCCGCAATCATCATTGGGGTATCTAGTTTAAAAATTGTGTGGCGTGACCCGGCCAACCAACAAAGATGGCCGCCATGGCTAAAAATAGAACATAGGGGTAAAATGCAGTTTTTTGCTTATAACTCAAAAACCAAAGCATTTAGAGCAAACCTAACAGGGAGTAAAATTGTTAATCAGGTCAAGATCTATTTGCCATGAAATTTTCAGATGGATTGGACAAACTGCTGTTAGGTTGCTGCCCCTGAATTAGTCATTTTAAGGAAATTTTGCCGTTTTTTGTTATTATCTTGAATACTATTATAGATAGAGATTAACTGTAAAGGGAAACAATGTACAGCAAAGTAACACCTAAAAATAATTCAACATGACCTAAATGGTCAATTGATCCCATAAGGAGTTATTGCCCTTTATAGTCAATTTTTAACAATTTTCATAAAATTTGTAAATTTTAACTAACATTTTCCACTGAAGCTCTTAGGCCAAGTTAAATATAGATAGAATGATTGTATAAAGCAGCAATAATGTTCAGTAAAGTAAGATATACAAACACATCACCATCACCAAAACACAATTTTGTCATGAATTCAAATGCGTCCTTTGTTTAATATTCACATAGACCAAGGTGAGCGACACAGGCTCTTTGGAGCCTCTAGTTTAAATTTGTCCACATGAGGTCAAAAGGGTCCAAAATTAAACTTTGATAATTTCATCAAAAATTGAAATATTGTAGTTCATTGATAATGCCAGACCCAACCGTGTATTTAGATTTTTGATTTTGGGTCCCATTTTCAAATTGGTCAACATAATGGTCCAAAGGGTCGGTCCAAAATAAATTTACTTTGATTTTAACAAAATTTCAATTCTTGGGATTCATTGGTATGCTGAATCTAATCATGTATTTGGATTTTTGATTATGGGCCTAGTTTTCCAGTTGGTCCGAGTTGGATTCCAAAATATAGACCAGATCTGGATTTTAACAGTCTTAAAATACACACACTTTGGCTGATCAATGCATTTGAATGGGTACATATAGTTAGACGCCCTCCCCTTTGTCCTGGGTTACGGGAACCCCCTTTTTAAAATGGCTGGATGCCCCTGAATTACATTGACATGTTTTATTAAAACATAAAATTTAAATTATAAATTATCATAGCATTTCTTAATTATATGCAGAAATCAGCTTATTTTTATCAATATTCAAAGAAGAAAAGAAATTTATATTTTCTAATTAAGTTATGGATTAAAACATTGCAAAAATGTTATGAAAATAGAAACCGCCTTGTCTATAAAAGAGATTATAGATTACATAATGTATTTAGTGGATGTGAGAACCACTATACCTACTGATTTATTACTTGTATAAACAATCAATTATGGATAGCAGGAAAAATCCTGGCTGTAAATTTAGATTAAATATGTCTAAAGGTCAGGGTTTTTTAATTTGCATCATTTTATCATCAGAGGATGTCAGGATGTGGTTAAAACCAAAGTTGTAAATTAATCCTCACATTAGATATTTGACTGAGCTATCAACAGTTGATGCCATGAATCTCATAGTTTGACAATAAATGCACTGATTAACTTTAACAACTTTTTGAAAAAGGAATTTCCAATGTGTCAGCAACTTTTAAGTGGGAATGACAAATTAATTTCTATCTTTTTGACTGCTAAAAAGAAGAACACATTTGTACATGATGCATTTCTATGTCAAGTAAAAATTGTCCACACTTGTTTCAGAAACAGTTAAGGAGGTTCACTACTGACAATTTCAAAATAACAAGCTTTTCATAACATTAATATACATTTATTGGAGATTAATAACTAATGGAACCAAAAGAACCTAAAAAAAATATATTTAGGTCAATGTGTTTGTTTTCCAGATATGAGCTAGGGAAATTTTGGTGGGAAAATGTTTTCTCTTGATTTTTTTATAGCTCTATCATAGACAAAGTAAAGTTCTCAAAAACTAATACAATACAATACAATACAGTATTTTTATTTTCCAAATTAAAGGGCATATTACAGAGTGATTAAAGAAACATAAAATAATAGAAAATAACAACTTTTCTAGATGGCTTTATGATTACACATGTTAAAGATTTTTAAAGAGAAAAATGGGGGTCGATGGGCAAAATTTTGTAAGGCAGTCATATGAATAAAACCAGAGGATTTTGAAAATCTGACAAGAATTCCAGAACATTCTTAAGATCGGAATCCAATTTCCTAACCAAAAAGCCTGAACTTAGAACCAATATAACATGAAATATTAATTCTAAGCACACTGTGAGTGTATTGAATGTTTTAAGAAAACAATTATCACAAGTACAGGACAGAGAAAGATAATATTATACTTCATTCTTTTCAAACAAAACAACATTTATGTTTCCAGTGAAGCAGTGCTTGCCAGACACCTGAAGATTCTTGAAACATCCTGCAGAATATGTGGTAGTAAAAAATTGCACAAATCATCAAGAAAAAAAGACGAGTTTGTTACTGAGTTTAAAGAAATGTTTAATATTGATATCATCTTAGATGTACCAGAAATTCACCCAAATGCCTTGTGCAGAACTCACGAACAGTTATTATTGAAATACAGAGAACAAAAAAAACACCAAAATATGCACACTTTTAAGACCAGCATCCAAGTAGTAGATTTCAACCCACATACTGACTGTTGTAAAATATGCAATGTTACCCGAGGAAGAAAAAGGAAAAGGACAGGAGTAAACAACCCTCGTATTATACCTGTAGTATCCTTGAATCAGCCTCAATGCGAAATAGAAACCACAGATTTAGATGAACAATATAATGCTTCACCAAGTGATGTCAATGACTATTCTGATTATCTAGTTGAAGAAACATCCGAACCTTCACCTGCTGAAAGGAATTTTGAATTTGAAACCAATTTGTATGAAAAAAAGGAGCAAGAGAGTAATGTCAAAGATAAATGTATTGTTGATGATTTATTGACCAATATTGAAAATTTAACAGAAACAAGTAGAAAGTACTTCCTTAGTGAGCTCATTTGTAAACTGTCAAATGAGGAAGTATCTGAACTTGCATTTATTATTGGGAGACAGCAGCAGCAAATTTTTACAGATGATATAGAAAACATTTCACAGCAATATACAAGCCATTCATTCTTGACAGAGTTAAAAGCTGAAAAATGGCTGTCAGAACGAAACAGTGCTTTGATTCAGTTCATTTCTGGAATCACAAAATTTTCAATATCAGATGCAGCTGAAAATATGAAAATAGCTGTTTGTCGAATAGTTGAGCAAATTTATGCATTACGTTACCAGAAACTTGTTGCACCAATATCATTTCTTCTCTCACTTAATATATATTCTAAAACAAGTAGCAGAGCTGTTGTTGACTTAGTCAGTAAAACAAGCCCAAGCGGAACTTACAATACACTGCAGAAGTGGATTTCAAAATCTGGAACATCTGCTCCACCATGTCCACCAGGTACAGTTATGGCTGCCTTTGATAATGAGCAAGTTGTTGCATATAAACGGGGTATAGCTCCTAATCAAAAGTCTAAGTGCTCAATTATTACCACTGTGCTGTATGCATCTATGTCATCAAAGAATACTATTCCCATGTTCATTCAAGAAATAGATATATTAAAGCCTAATAACTGGTTCACTCTGAATTTTTTTGAAGAACGTCTTAAAAGCATCAGGGCAAAACAGCATGAAGATGGAAATCAATTGGAGGAACACATTATGAGGGACAAAGAGACATTTGTACAAGGTATCACTGAAATAAGGGAACAGACATGCGATGAATATGAACAGCTAGAAAAGCTGCATTTTGAACAACTGCACCATTTCATTCAGAATGCCATTGATGCTGTTAGATATGAGCATAAAATGAATGAGGAAGAGGATTCTTACCTTGATGAAATTGACAAAAGAACACATGAAGCAGAGAGAAGGAAAGATATTTTAGTTTGTACGTTATGCAATGCAGAGAATGGCAAGAACAAGATAGTATGTGATAATTGTAAGAGGAGAGAAGGACTTAAAGAAGCAAGAATCAAGAAGAAAGATACCGACACATCTGGAACCAACAAAAAATCAATGTCAAAAACTGAAGAAATAAAGATCAGCAAAACAGATGATAACCAAGATTCTAAATATATACGATACCAACATGTTCCATCCAATCATAAGGGGCCAACATCTACAACTTTAGGCATGCCAGCATTTGTCAACCCTAACAGCAATGAAACTGTGTCTTTAGTTCTAAGGCATATTGGAATCAATATGGGAATTAAGAGATATGGGGGTAAAGAACGTAGTTGGGCCTTTGTCTGTTGTGATGGTAGACCACACAGTCTTTACCAAAAAATTCTAGAAGAATCTGTCATGTGTAACCATTGTAACCAGACTTTTTCAACAAGGAACACCTATAAAGAGCACCACAGATTAAAACATCAACCTTTACGTCCTTTTTGTTCTAGGGAATTCGACTGGCTATACATGCGTATTGGAGGTGGTCACTTTGAAATGAATGCTATGAAAGCATTCTTTGAACTAAACTGGACACCCTTTTTAGAAAAATTATGTGAGCTTATGGGGTTTAAAACAGAAAATGCAAAACATTTTGCAAAAACTTGCAAAGATCATCATGTAGCTTGGCAACTTCTTCTCACTTTCCACACTTCCTCTCTGAAGGAGATGGTGATACCATTCATCAGAAGCTTGAAAGAAACTAACTTAGAAGCCACTGTTGAAAATTATTTCCGCTTTTATAAAGAATTTTTGGCACACAACTCTAACCATGCATTCCTCCATTTGCAAATATGCAGATTTTCCCAAGCTATTATTAATTTCAGAATGGGTATGAGACGTAACAATGCTGAACTTGTAAAAAGCGCAAAATATCATCTGAAAGAATTATTCTATGGACGCTTTCATCCCCACTATCAAAACATTGAACTTTTTGACTGTATTCAGTACAAATTCATGCCTGATGAAGTAAAGAAAGTTTGGGATGATACCATTTCTTTCACAGTGAGTGGAGATCCATCAAAAGGGCAGGACCTTGATTTTGTTTTGGAGGAAAAGAACAAAGCAATAAAACAATATCTACCCAGTGGAACTGTGCCATCAGACGAAACCTGGAAATCAATTTGTTGTAACATCACTTTCTTTGAGTCTTTGCAAGATAAATTAACAGACCTCCTCGGTTTATCAAAACAGTCAGAATATGGAACAAAAATAATTGATATTAACAATGCCATCACCTCCTACCGCCCAGTTTTAAGGCAACATCTATCTACAATGAATGACGAACACACTTCTGTTTGTGGAAAGAAACTCCATTCAGAACTAAACACCTTTCTGGAACAGTCAACACAGAGAAGGCAAGAAAAGATAAATTCTTGTATTCTTGGTATCCCAACAGATAAACCAACAGGTGGACCGGTCTTCATCACACCAGACGAGGAAAAAAAATATGAGAAAAAAATGACAAAGGCTGAACTAAGAGACTCAATTAAAACAATGATCGGAAAGCTTTTTCGTAATGTTGAACTTCAGACTCATTATTCTGCAGTTTTAGACAGCCTGAATGATACTACACAGACAAATAAGGATACCTATCTCAATCTTTACTTTGAATTACAGGATGTAACTGACAATATTCAAACTGAACTTGATAGCTTTGAAAATGAATGATATAAATTTTGAATCAGATAATACACATTACTATTAATTTGCATATTTATTAAGATTAAGGTCTTTTGCTGGGCATATTGGTTTTTTTTCTTCAGATTTTCTGAATCTTCTGGTTTTTAATCATTCGAGATTAAAACATAAATTATGTTTCCACTATTGAGATCCAGTTTTCTATTGCGTGCAGAATAATTAGTCATTTGTTTTAATCTTTAAAAGAAATGTTGTTATTTCTTTAAATAAAATTTCTTTATTGATAAAATTTAAAAATTCCAAGAGGGAACGCTTTTCCGACCATATTGTAATGGGTTATAGTCCTTAGAAATAAGCTCATAGTTCTGTAGTTTTGTTTCATTCTATATAATCCTTTAATACCGGTAATCTACTTTCAATAATAATTTATTAGCTATATAAGTATAATTTAGGCTTGTTTTTTTTGTATTTCAGAGTGGCTTCATATATCCTTAATTAAAAATTCATATTTTGACATATTTGAGAGCATCTAAACTTTATCATTGAAATTTTCTAGTTAATCTACTTATTTTTTAGTAAATAATATTTGTTAAAGAACATATGCCTCTAAAACAGTTTATACCTAATTATAAATAAAAGTATTGATTTATGAATTTTATATTTTTGTCTTCTTTGTTTTATGTTTTTATTTTTACTAAATATTACCAAACAGAAAAAAAATTCATTCTCTCAGATGTAATTTTATTTATTTTTTTACAAACATTTGAAATTTAGTAAGAATAATCAGGCATCCAAAACTAGCAAATCTAATTGGGACAAACACATAGATGAATCAACAAATAGCCAAGCACATGTTTAAAGAATTGTAATGATACTGTAATGTAAACAAACTTCTAAAAGCTAATTAGTAGCAAATGTCAAAATAATAGGATCAAAAGCATCCATACCCTTAAATAAGCTACTTTCAAGATTAACTTCTTATCTTAAACTACTACTACACACTCATTGACATAAAATTACTGATAAATTTGTCAGCCTCTAATTAAGTCGTCACATATTACATGAATAATATTTCAGAATTTCAATTAGATTGTTGCAAATATATATGATTAATTCAAATTCCATCTAAATAAAACACATTAATTTCAGATACAGTTTTGTCATCTTTTAACACCCCCTTTTTTATTCTTTTATATGAACTGATCATGTTTCATTGTATGATGTGGTATCTAGCAGCATGGGGTTAATTTAAATGACATGTTAATTTGTAGTTATGCAGTTTACTGATAAAAAATCCTGATAAGGTGCCAGGATTGACTAGATTATTTGTTAGAAGTGCTTTGTTGATAAATAAAGATCATCTGTTTCAACCCTGGTTTAACCATAACACATGGAAAAAAAATGAAATGCGTGATATATTAATGCTATCTAGATGCAATTTGGGACCTTGGTATTTATAAGAATTGAAATTTCTTGCCCTCATCATATATTATGAAGCTTTAACTTTTTTTTAAATCTTGGGTTGGAGACAAACTGGAAGTTATCAGTTTTTAAATAATTTACAAACAGATAATTTATTTCCATTTTAGTTATTTTTATGTTAACCATCATCTAGCAAGTGGTACAGTTTACATTGTTTGTTGTTTTGTCCATTCATTTTATTAGCTTGTTTATTTTTATATTGACCTCAAAAAATTATGTCATGTCAGATATGAACAACTTTAATGAACTTAGTTACCTTAAAAAAAATCATGCATATTTTTTCCAAAACTTGAGACATTCTATTTCAAGGCCTCATGATAAAGTTAATTAGCTATTTACAATGTTAATAGTTTAGTCCATTAGGAATGATGTATTAACATCTGCTAGGTTTACAACACTGAAAAGCTGTTTGAAGACCAAAATCCCCAAATTGTTTTCTCCATACAGCTAAGGTAATCAGTGCCCTAGGTAAACAAATTCTTACTATTTTGTAACTGATTAATTTGTTGTTTTTTTGGTTGTTTTTTTTTTTTGGGGGGGGGGGGGGGTATTATTTGTTAAAATCTTGCATCTTTTTTATTTTTCAATAGGGAAACCAATGAAACCTGCAACACCACATCAACACCTAAGCTGTTGCCAGGAAAAAATAAACAGTACAGGACTCCAGATGAAGCATTTAATGCTGTTAGGTCTAATGAGAGGAGGATTAAATCCATGGCTATCAAGCAGATAGTTAAAAACATAAAAAAATTAGCTGATCTGCAAACAATAGATCTCTCCCTTATATTTTGTGTAAGGGATGAGGTGCAGAAGAGGCAACTCATAAAATATTGTGGCCATGGAGAATTTCTCCAAAGACTTAAAAATGTTGAGCCTGTGCTGAAACAGGAGGAATTCGTCAAATCAACAAGTTATGAGGAATTCCTTCCAAAAGTACAGGCTCAAGCTGTAAAGTATGCGACACCATCCAAATTGTCATGTGGGCCTGGTGTGTCAAAAAACTTGGCACACCAACAGAAACAACAACTGGAAGAAACTGAAGTCATTCCAGTTGAACACGAAAAGTCAATTACATTAGGTAAATCCATTTATATGATTTAAAAAAAATCAAAACTTTAATTTCATTTTGATTTAGTTAATGATTTTGGAAATTTCAAAAATGATTGCATCAAAACTATAAGATAATAAAAAGGACAACAAGCTAAGGAACTGAGGTCAAAATGTGATTTTTATCTCATAGACAGTGTGTGATTGTACCACATGATTTATTGATCAACATAATGCCCCTTATCAGATTTAATTGAAATCATGTGAACTACCTATTCAAGCAAAATATTTCACTTTAATTGAAAAATTTGTTAATAGATGTTTTCATCCTAACTGACTGTATACTATGAAATCATTTTATTTCACAGAAATAAATTCTCCTAAACAAAAGCAAAAGAAAAAGAAAAGCCAACCTGCAAAAAGAAAACTGATAAATGGTAACTGTAATTACTACTTTTCACCTAAAAGTTGTCGTATATTTTTGAATATAATAATAAAAAAAAGTTAAGGTGTATACATATTTATATAAAAACAGAAAAGAGAATGAAGTATAAATTCCAACAAGACAACTTTCCACCTAATGACTAGGACAGTAATTTAAAAAGCTATCGGATAATGTATAGAAACAAGAATTAAAACATGTACTTTAAAAAAAACTGCTAAAGAACACCACTGAGACTCCACTGCATAGGTCAGATAGAGATGGCCAAGAATAAAATTGAGAAAGGAAATAGGGAATGTGTTAAAGCTACAACAACCCGACCATAGAGAAGACAAAAGCCGAAGTCCACCAGTCGAAACATGCATGTATAATAGTTCAGAAAAATGATCATTACCTTAGCATTGCTTAGATATAAATTGAAATTTTAAAAAATCTACAAGACAAACAAAGGCCATATTCTAAAGTTCCTGAGTTAGGGCAGGCACAAACATTTGAATGAATAATGAACAATGAGTTAAACAAAAACTATAAAAGAAGAGACAAAACTTAAACTAAAAAAAAGTAGGCAAAACTTAAGCTGAAAAAAAGTATGCAACAGAACATTTACCTAGGATGGAAAAGTGTCTAATTTGCATGTTTTTTTTTTTTAGAATCCGAAGAGAGGGATGACAGTGAGGAGGAGGATGAAATTGGGGAACCAATTAGACTAATTAATAAGACCAATGAACCTGAGGTTTGTTTTAATTTTTCAATAATTTCACAAACAGCTTCTTTTTCCAAGTTGTGTTGATTTCGCTCAACGAAATTAGTCATCAGCATTATTAAATCAGCATGTGTGTTCTCCAAATAAATATTATTATTATTATCGTAGTATCCATCTAAGTTCTGTGTTTGAAATAAAAATGCTTTGATAGTTAACATTATATTTTTGTTTGATAGCTTATAGAACACATAGAGCCTTCCATGTCTAAGCAGAAAAGAAAGAAAGGCAAAACGCATCAGAAAATACAGGCTGCAAAACCCAAATTGATCTATGGTAACTTTATTAGCAAATAAATTCATTTCTATCATAAAATTTCAAGCAAACTTTATTAAGTACAAATGTACAAATGTTGGAAAAAATGTATTAATTTAAAAAAAAACATTAAAATATGAAAAAAAGAATTGTAGAAAATACTGCATTACAAATGTACTACATTTGTAATGCAGTATTTTCTACAATTCTTTTTTTCATATTTTAATGTTTTTTTTTAAATTAATACATTTTTTATGGTTTAACTTTAATGCTTTGATTGATAAAGCATGATTAATTGTTTACCAAACAGGAACCTAAAAATGGAAGGAAAATGTTTTGTATACTAAATTTTCTTTTGAAATTCAGCACTTTGCAAACAAATAGTAAACTTTGAACGTCATCTTTATTTATATGTTTCTAATCACAAAGTGCATATTACAGAAATTGACCAAACTTCTTTCAAGAATAATACATTTCTCTTTAATCTGTACTATTTTTATTTTTTTAGATTCAAAAGAAACAAATGAAACAGAGAAGGATGTCACTGAGGAGGTGAATACTGATGTTATTGAACCTGTGGTGAGTTTACAAATTTTACTTTTAAGAGAAAGTGTGATACTTTGATATGATTAATGATTTATTTTATTTTCATAATAATTAATTGTTAGTTTATATGTAGATTTTTAGTAACAATTATTTATCAATTTATAAAATAACAAATTAAGACGAGCAAGTGATAGAAGCAAATTATTTGAAGAAGACCCCATATACTTTATTGTTATGACAGAAAGTAAAATTGTAAGTTTTTCCCTATTATATGCCAGTGTTAAAAAAAATGAGGAAACGTAACTATGTGTTTTATTTTTTTATTTTTTTATGTTTTCTTTTTTAGCTGTCTGAACCTATAGAGCAGATAGCCATTAACAATCAAGACCAGCAAGGTATTTTTCTGTTTTACTTAATGAAAACTCAAATCTTCAGGATGGTAAAATCATTTGGAGTGTATTAACTTGATAGGCATGATAGGATAAGACCCAAAAATATGTATTTGACAGACAGTTTGAAAACAAGTATTTATAAACAAAAATTCTAAACATATGTATAACTGATAAAATGCACTGTGCTTCCCTCCCACAGTTTCAAGGATATCATTGATTGTATGGCAGATATATCATCATGATCATGTATATAGAAATTCCTCAGATTTCATAATAGATAAGAATTTATTTTAAGGTTTCTTTTCATAGGTGCTACAGAAAGAGATGACCAAGATATGCCAATCATTAAAGCCCCAGGTATTAAACTTAGAAACTTTGATAATATCTTAGTATTTTTATTACCTGGTACATGATAACTTTTACAATTTACAACACTTGAATAATCATCATAATCAGTTAACCATACTTAAACAGAATGTGATTCTTGCATATATCATTCAATCTTATTCATGCACTGAAACATGCCAAATGACAAGAAAAAATAAATAAAAATATTGAGTTATATTTGATAGACCTGTATGAAAAATCACTTACTTTTTTTTTAAAATCAACAGATACTGAAGCAATTTAGCTGCAATATGTAACGTCTTTAGAAATTACAAATGTGCTTTAATTCATTTTTAATAGCAAAAAGGAAACGAAGAAAAAATAAAAAAATAGATCAAAGAACTCTTTCCAATGACCATATAGACCAGGATGTATCACAAGACGTCCAAAATGTAAGTATTTATATAAACTTAATCATTAACAGAGAACACAGAGAACAGTAGCTTAGGGCTGTTCCAGAAAATACTATGTCCCCCCCAGGGAAGGCAATTTTTTTAAATATTATGTGGGTGGTTGTATTTGAAATACCAAAATGCAAAGGGAGTGCTGTTCTAATTAAATTTTATTTCTGTGGGTGGTGGGGGTTAAAAAAAAGTGCCGTCCCTGGGGGGGACATAGTATTTTCTGGAACAGCCCTTACATATTTCCAAATGTAGACTTTCTCTACATGTAAAGTGTGTTTACATTATTGTTAACCAAATGTTTATATAAATGAAGTCATAATGCTTGTATGTCCATATGCCATCCCGAGGGCCTTAATTTTTTTTATAAAATACCTATTCCCTATTCTTATATTTTGTAATTATATTAAAATAAAATAGTTTTTCTAGCATTAATATGTTATTTCTCTGTCCGATCAAATCAAATAATTAGATTTATTTATTCTTTGTAGGATTCAAATTCCCAATCAGATCACGATGTAACTGCAGAGAAAGGTAAGCACACACGTGTATTTAATGAATCACTATCAAAATATGTCATTTGATTGATCATTAAGACTAAACAGTTAAATCTAATTTCTTAAAATTTTGTTCTTTAAATAATAAATTCATTTTTTTTTGTTAAACCGGTAAAAGATAAACTGCCATTCCCTAAAAAAAAATGCTGACATTTTGGAAATTCCTTTTTAATTGTAACTTTATTTCCTGTTTACAATTTTGTTTTGTTAGATGCATATGTCAACATAATGGGTTTATTAGCATCAACAGCTGGTGAACACCACTTGCTAAAATAAAAATATGTGGTTTAAAAAACCCACTGAAACCCACTTCCTTATTATATTTTATCTGCTTTAAGATGCTTATGATTGATTAATGCTTATCTTGATATAAATGCTCAATCATTATATAAACTAAAAGAAATTAAATTGAAAATGAATAAAGATGAAATATATATGAACTTGTTATAAAATTTATTCTTCCAGATACAGAAAAAACATGGGAGATAAACTCTTATTATGCAGTTGCATTTGAGGATCGATGGTATCCTGGAGTGGTGACTGCCATCCAAGGAGACAATCAGGACTGGGCATCCATAAAATATATGCACCCTAGTGGTGAAAATTTTAAATGGCCCGGCAAAGAAGACTCTGCATTAGCACATATAAATGCCATGCTCTGCAGGGTCAATGTTAATATCTTGGCAAATGGTCGTTTATGGACAGTGTCCAATATTGGCAAAATTGATAATTTATACAAAAGTCAATCAGAACTACAAATTGTTGAAATTGATTATCAATAGACTATGTTGTTACTGTTTATAACATGCATCAAATTCTATTAAAAGATCATTTCAAAGTGAATTGTCCTTTATATATCAAAGAAAAAAAATATTTGTTAAAGTATTAAATCAGGGTGTTTTTGCTAGATTGAAAGAATTACCCAAGAAGACAAAAAATTTGGCTGTTCCTCAACTGAAACACCTAAAATTCAATCAAAGCTTTTGGCTATTCATTATATCAAATTAAATCAAAAATAAAAACACATGTTATCTTTTCCATATTTTCCTTTGTATAAATTATCAATTTTGCCAATATTTGCCATAGTCAACAACCAAACAGCCTTATAAAATAGGATGTATAATGCCATAAAGAGATGGAAGATGAATTTCATTTTTTCATAACATGTACAGAACTTATTTATATATATACCTATTCTTCTTGTGAAGAATGTAATATATTTATTAATTAATTATATTGTTAACAGCATAAGTGAAATGTATAATGTAATAATTGTAAACTGTGTGCAAATGGTGACTAACATTATAATGTAATATTTCAAGATATTTAAAATGATAATTTTGGGAGGTATGTTGTAAAATCTCTATTATTTTCAGTGCTACATTATTGTATTGTTTTTCCATCTATCATTTCAGGGGCGGATGCAGGAATTTTCCAAAGGGGGGTGCTATCCCAGGGCAAAGGGGGGGGGGGTGCAAAACATATGTCCCAATACAAATGCATTGATCGGCCAAAATAAAGGGGGGGTGCGAACCCCGGAACCCCCTCTCTGGATCCGCCACTGCATTTTTTTATTTAGAAACTATATTGTTTGGGTTTAAAAACTAATAAAAATTCTTATTCTTATTCTCTGAGGGTTCAAAAGTCATGGGGTTAAATTTTGTATACAACACTTTTACATTGAACAAAGAAATGACCAACCTTAAAACTTGTATTGGAATGGAAATAGAATTTTACAATAAGCACCATTTTTATTATCTTAGTAATAGCTTCAATCTATTACAGAAATGGTCCTTTAGATCAAACTTACAGCACTACTGTAATGCGATTCCAGTTCATTTTTTTCTATAGACAACTATTATATAAATTTTAAATGTACATTTAATTTAGGAGATGCAAGTATAATAATTGTTTTACCTTTAATTCCTAAACAATGTGAAGATTAAACTATATCTATCATTTGTTAGCTTTCAATGTTGAGTAAAAAATGAACATAATAAATTCAATTTGATTTTGATTTATTTGTTGTTGCTGTTTTACTGTTCAAAAAAATATATATACTACACTATATTGAGAAACAAAAACAAACAAACCTAGAAACAAATTTGTTTTTCTGTAATGAAAAATTAATTTGTACCAACTAATGGGAGATAACCCCTACTTCCTTAAAATTAATGTTATATTACAGATTTGTGTAATATTACAGATTTGTGTAATATTACATTTTAATGTAATATTACAGTTTTCAGTAATTGCCTGGACTGTATAAGAAGAAATTTATTCAAAATTGTAAACTCTGAAAATATGATATGTAATTATCAAACTTAAGTCAAATATATTTATGTTCTTAATCTTTTTAGAAGTTTTATGGAAGAAAATAGAAATTGTTTCTTTCTTTTCCAGATGGTTGCTATGACAACATCTACCTTGGGATTGTATGGGTATTTTCCAGCATCAGTGGACTGATTACATTTTACCCTGATGGAAAGATACAGTCCATTAATGAGAACTTTTCTCGTTTGTTGTTTGGTTATAGTAGTGAAGAACTTATAGGAAAGGTAACATGTTTTTACAGTTTAGTTATAGTAATAGATGTGGCTGCAACATCTGCCTGAAATTATTAGGCTCTAGTAAATTAGTAAGGGCTATTCCAGAAAAAAATGTATGGGGGTTGGAAGGCGGTGATTGTCAGCACCCACCACCCAGACAATTGTAATTGAGAATTATAGTACATTATAGTGTGAAAAGATGCTCTGATACCAATCACCCATGTTGTATTAATACAATGTGCCTTCCAACCCCCATACCTTTTTTTCTGGAATAGCTCTAAAGACATTGTAAAATGAAATATGACAGTTAAGACAATAATTCAATGAAACTTTTTTGTTTGGAAGCATTCAAAATCAGGATATAAAGCAATTGAAAAAAGGCACTTTTCATATTATATCATATCTGGTGCCCAAATTCTAACGCTCGATTAGGGTGCCTTCAAAGAACCCATGAAGAAATAAAAAAGATATGGTTTGATTGCCAATGAGACAACTCTCAACTTAAAACCAAATGAAGTAGATATGCTTTTTATCTGGAAAAGCTCTTGGAGATTATCAATTGAAAATTGTCTGCAATATGAAATATTTATAAATGGAAAATCTTGAGGTAGTTTAAGTAAGAAATAAAAAAAATAAAAATTTTAGTTTCATGTAGCTGTCTCATTTAATGGATGTTAGACTAATATATTTCTATTTGTAACTTACATGCAATTGAAATAAAATTGAGAATGGAAATGGGGAATGTATCAAAGAGACAACAACCCGACCATAGAAAAAACAACAACAGAAGGTCACCAACAGGTCTTCAATGTAATGAGAAATTTCCGCAACCAGAGGCATCCTTCAGCTGGCCCCATAACAAATATATACTAGTTCGGTGATAATGAACGCCATACTAATTTAAACCTTACATGTAATTTATGTTACATTGTTGAAGACATTTTTAGATTTATTGTTGATCCCTTGGTTGTTTGTTTCTTACAGAACATTTCTATGCTGATCCCTGAAATAAGTGAAATCTTAGAAGATAAAGGATTTAAAGCACCTATGGAAGATTTAGGAGAGGATGAAAGTGTTCATATAAAGAAGAAGAAATGTGAGTACTGTGCAAAAGTGTAAGGAAGATCATTTTATAACCTGATACTAAAACAAAATATTAATACAGCAATGCATTCAATAGACCACTTTCGAGATCATTCGTCACAGGAAAAAACTCGACAATTATGCACGCCTTTATAACATCATTTAAAAACTAGAAGTAATGGTTGTTCTGTAGGTACTTAATGACAATTCCATAATGACAGCAGTGCTGATTGTCAAATTTGAGAATTCAATTTGCCGAATAACTTGTACAATATAGAATTATAGTTTTCCAACCACTCGCTCAACATTAGAATGGAAGTGACAAAAGTACACAAATGACGTTCACTAAAACCAGAATTTTGAACAGAAACGCATCGAACTTGAAAGTTGTCTATTATGACACAGTTAAACCCTTTCTACGATGAGTTCCGTTTTACCAGGATGGAAATACCTCTTTTATATTTCCTGCTCAAAACAGTGCAAACGTGAGCTATCTTTCTTTGTTGAAAGTCTAAACATGGCCTACTGTTTGTTGAAAATCGTGTCAAAATGAGAGGAAATTTTTGGAATTTACGAGAATTTGAAATGAGGAAACAATTTATTTTGAAAGAATATGGAAGAATTGAGGCCAAACTAGTATACTTTTTTACATTAAATGTTGATTCATGTACAAAACACTTGGAATGGACATTGTTCAGTGAATGGAATTTGTACAGCCTCATTAAAAAAATTAAAAAAATTTGCCGCTTTGGGTAAAAAAAAATACAATTTTGGGTGAAAGAGCAGAATTTTGAGAATTTCACTCAAATAATGCTGAAAATTCGAAAATTTGAATATTTTATGAAGAGAAAATTATCAAAACATGAACTTAACTGTGAACAGGGTGTTAGTTAATGATATAAAGACACAAATAACTACAGAAAAGTTTTTATTGACATTTATTATGAAGATCTCCCACTTGGTAATAGTAGCCAGAGAAGCCATCGTCTAAGAGTAGTGTCTGTCTGGGTAGCTATCGGTAAAAGGGTTAAACAACAAATGAAACCAAATGTAAAATATCTTTAGAAACAAAGAATAGTTCATCTCAATTGTTCTACACATGCTCCATGATTCTGTGTGAGTTTTTATCAGGGGCGCAAAAACCCTGAAAAACATTTACTCAATAAAGTATTTTTTGTCAATTATATGTTATGAGTTAGCAATTGATGTTTGAAAAAAAAATGCACCAATGACTTAGTGAGTGTATAATGCATACTATGGTTCAATTATTTCCTTATCATCATAATTATTAAAAAAAAAAATTTCATATGAATTTTAAGTAAAAATTAAAAGATCAATATTTCTATAGCTTTTCCTCATTCAACACCCATATATATTTATCCTTTTATATTGTTATTTCAGTGTTTGAGACAGACAGTAGTGAGGACCAAGGAATTGGTAGTAGCATTGTATCTGGTCTGGCTGGAAGAGTGGACATACCAATGGAAGGTCTAGGTGATCTGAAACCAGGTGTCACATCTACACCCAATAAAGTCAATTCAGAGTCTTTTCTCAAGTAAGGACGACATTGTACAAGTGATAAAGAAATGTAGGGTTGCTTGCCAAAAATCCACTAAATACCTGTGTTGCCAAAAAAAATTCTGATTCAAATTTTAGAAAAATTTAGAAATAAGTTATAATTATAGAAATGTACATTATTACCGTAATTATTTAGGAATTGAATGCTTCTTTTTATAACTTCATTGGGGTGTAAAAAATTTTGTACAAAATTTTGTATGAAGCTCTTATAAAAATGTGTGCACGGTCAACGCTTTTACAACCCTATAAAGTTACAAAAAGAAGCATTCAATACTTATAATTACATTTTTTAGCTATGATCATAAAAACATTTATTTTATAATTGTACTATTTATTCACCTGTGTAATTTATTGTGGCACCACATGTTATCATGAATGAAAAGTTTTATTGAGTGATGCAATTGCTTAAGGAATAACATGTGATGTGCAGTTAGCCAATCAAAGTAAAGTATTATGATGAAACATACATCTAATGTAATTATTTTTATTTACAAGTGCTATTTGAACTTCTGGTTTAAACAAACACCAGTTTTTAAATTGTTTTCTTAGTGATTTTGACTTATTTTAACACTCGTGAAGTGTTCTAGAATTATTTACAAGCTAAACTTCTATTTGATGATAATTAACACATTTTTTTCCAGGAAAATATCACAAAAAACAACACATGATTTGAAATTACCCCAGGTTCATTAAAATTTTTCTAACAGTTACAAAAAGCTTTTTTCTCTGAAAATTATGATGCGAGACGGGGCCAATTACAGCAAGCATAATATTTCATTGTTTGTTATATTTCTTTACTGTTGAATTCAATGCTTAAAAGACTTTCTTAGTTATTTTAAATTTTGTAATTTTATTTTATAGGAGAGCTCTTGAAACGGAGAATAGTAAATCTATCAAAAATATTTCACCTTTAGCTGAATCTGATTCAATAGCCATCAAATTAAACCTGGATTCTGACAGTGATAGTGATGACATCATTAAGCCTCTTTATAAATCAGATGTCAGGTCACCTGTACGTTTAAGTGATGTATCTACTTCAAGTACAGAAACTATACCCACTGCAAGGGAGGTGAAGAAATTTTTTCCTCCTATTGTGCCTGATGCTGGGGGTGAAATTCCATCCACAAATGTTCGAAACTCAGTTGAGGTTGAAACAATAGAAAATCTTCCAAATGAAGTGCAATATACTGATAGAATTGATGATTTAAGTGACATTGAATCTGACAATGACCCTTCTGACCTAAGTACTAGTACCGCTGAACTTTTATCTGCCAAAGTAGAATTAATGAAATTACGGTCCACAGAAGACTTACTGAACCAGAGTTTAACCTCAGAACAGTTTGACACTTCAGGTCAAGGGGCATCCGGGGACATAAGCAACAATTGTCAATCAAGTAGTGCAAATAAAGAAGTGACTGATGAAAGTTGTCATGACAACCCGATTCAAAACAACATTGATTTTATACCCCCCTGTGGTGACAACCATTATTTAGACAGTAGTAGCACAGAGTCGGACTATTCATGTGATGAGGAACGTCCGATTCCCAAACATATTTTATCTCCGCTGACTGGGACGTCATGGGAAGAACCAGGCACTGATAGTAACTTAACAGACCTTATGCCAGAATACGACTCGAGTTTGGCTGAAAAAATGGGTGGATATTCTGCCAGTAATGGCTCAGATTCTATGCAACTGTCAAATCAGTCTCTGTCATATTCAAAATCACGGAGTCCGAGGAAACATCGTAGACGGCATGGTGATAGGAAATCAGTCAAAGACTTGCAGACAAGTAGTGGAGTGTATGATAAGAGTAATTATACTGAAGGGAGCTTTGCTGGAGCTTGTGTTCATAAAGATGGTTCACATTTAGGTAGGAATATATCAGTAAAATGTTCATAAAGATGGTTCACATTTAGGTAGGAATATATCAGTAAAATGTTCATAAAGATGGTTCACATTTAGGTAGGAATATATCAGTAAAATGTTCATAAAGATGGTTCACATTTAGGTAGGAATATATCAGTAAAATGTTATATGATGAGATAAAAGATTTTACCTTTATTCCAGGTTGATCTTGGAAAATTTGGCTATTCTGTTAAGGTGTACCTTTTTTATGCTTCAAATTTTAGGTATTTCAAACTTTCAGCCTGATTAAATAGTACAGGAATGTGTGATTTCCTGGCTGATATTAATGTCTTTTGATCACACATTTTAAATATTTATCAAAGGATTGTTTTGTTTGTTTTTGGAAAGTTTGTTATAGCTTGTTACAGCAATATACTTACCTAAGACATTGGCCTCGAATTGGAAGTAGACAGACTATCTTACTATTGCAGAGTTCTCGCTAGGAATTTTTCATGGTGAGTCCTGAGACTCATCACTTTTAGAAATGGTGAGTCCAGGATGCATGTAATTTTTTGTGTCATAATATAATGAAATATGACGAAATACAACTTGGTAGTTTTTATTAAATCAATAAAAATTATGACCTCTTAATATTTATTGTTTAAAATATATACATGTAACAGACATCTTCCTTGGTATGTCATATTTTTGATGTGGGGCCACATTGAAAAAAATGTTAGTTTGCCAAAGCCAGAGTTCCATAAAAAAGATCAGGGCGGTAGGGAGGGTTTTGATTTTTTTTTTTTTTATATGAATTGACAATATTCAATAATAAAGTCAGTTAAATAAATATTCAATTTAAAGATTATGCATAATGGGGTCAAATAAAGGAGCCTTCCAACTTTCTCAATTTGCAAATGAAAACATTTGTATGGAAACACCAAAGTACTAGACTTGCTTAAAACATTATAAGTTACTTTTCTTTAGGTGTAATTTTCCAAGTAAAGAAAGTGGAATTAGATGATGGTACCTCAACATATTGTATGTGGGTGTCACGTGACCCAGAGGATGCACCAGAGTATGGAAAGTCTTTTGCAAACCTGACGTTGGCCTCCACTTTTAACAGTACAATGGATAAATCTAATTGTAGTTTAGGAGAGGTAAGTGTTTTAACAACTTCATTTAATATTCCAGATCAAGAATTAGATCAAGATGTCTTCCCCCTTCTTCCCCCTCAAATAAAAAATAAGATTTTTTTTGGTGAAAAGTTTAAAAAATTTCTTTTTGACTGCAAAATTAGAATAAGAAAGAGTTAACATAATTAAGAAGATGTATATGAGGCTCTGATTGTTGTATTACCATTTGCGCTATGGCACAGAGGCAAGGCCCATAAATTCACTGATTATTTGTTTTTCAGATGGTTGTTGATAAGAATGATAATGAGGAAAAAGAGGCTGACACTGCAGAGGAGGAATCTCCTGGTAGAGGACAGTATGATCTGAAATATGACACCATGGATTCCATAGGCAAAGGAGCTTTTGGTTTTGTTAAAACTGCATTGAGAAAGACTGATGGGGAGGAGGTAGGCTTTTTGATTGGTCAGGCAGCTGATATAAAAAGAAATGTAGTATAATACAATATGATTGCTAATATGACAACTATAAATGTATTTATCATAGGTTAAATAAATTGACTAGGTTTGTCAGTTTTCCTATTGAAGGTCATGGTTTTCTCCGGGGACTCTGGCTTCTTCTGGCAATAAAAACTGGCTGCCACAAAATAACCAAAAAGGGGTGCCTACAAGTGATGTTAAAACACAAAAAATCAATCTAAATCAAATAAATTAATGTCAACAATAATAAGCAACCATATGAACTCAATTTTCGGCTCTCCCTTGACCTCATTTGCGAGTATGGTCTTGAGGAAAAGATGATAGTCCGTTGGAAGGAGACGATAAATGGCTGACCCATGTTAAGAGAGAGCCTTATCTCTTGCACAATAAAGGCACCCTTGTAGATTTCAAAAGAGTAGGCTAATGCTGCTACAAGGCAGCACTTGCACCCGCAAAGTGGATAGGGATTAATATAAGTTGCAAAACTTGTTTCCCAATCCACTATAAATAAATATGTTTAAACTAAGTAACCATATAATCTTCAACAAGGAGAAAAGGCCATATCTTATAGTGGTCTTCAAAAGGTTCTGATATATTAAAAATTTTGAAATGATTCAATGGAGAAAAACTAAACGATGTTGATTCTGTCAAAAAAAGAGCTGTGGGTCATGTAATAAAGTGATTTTGATTTTGAACATTGGGTTTGCAACTGATACGGTTACTGCCTGTGAAAATATATATAAACATTGCGTCAGAATATTTTGTCCATGGGGTGACATGTCTTTCAATGTGGACTGTAACCTTGTCGACTAGCAAGCGTAAAATTCAATTCAGTGTGTCAGTCTAATTCAAAGCAGTGTTTAAATTCATAACACATTTTTCTTGTACAGAAATGTTTTATCTCCCACTCTTTGTTTTAAACTTTGTAAATACAACTTTTGTCATCATTTTTCAGGTTGTTGTGAAGTTCATTAGAAAACGTAAAGTTCTGTAAGAATGTTGGATAACAGAAAGTAATTTGAAATACAACTTTTGTCATCATTTTTCAGGTTGTTGTGAAGTTCATTAGAAAAAGTAAAGTTCTGTCAGAATGTTGGATAACAGAAAGAAGTGGGGACAAAATCCCTATGGAAGTAGGCCTGCTGAGAAAATTATCTCACCCTAATATTGTATCTGTAAGTCAAGTATTGAAGTATTTCATCTAAAATCACCCTTCACATATTATGTATTTTATTTACTTGTCCTGTGCATACAGCTTGCTGAGGGGTTTTAATAGTTACTACTGTAATGGTAGAATACATAAAGAGACGTGGGATGATACTCTTCACAAGATACCAAATGACACCAAAATTACCAACTGTAGGTCACTGTACTACCTTCAACAAAGCCCACACCGCATAGTCAGCTATAATAGCCCTGAAATGAAAAATGTAAATAAAATCAAATGAGAAAACTAACGGCCTAATTGATGTTCAAAATAATGAAAGAAAAACAAATATGTAACACAGCAACAATCGACAACCACTGAATTACAGGCTCCTGACTTGGGACAGGAAATTACATGTACATACATAATGTGGTAAGGTTATACATGTTGTGGGAACACTGTTTGTTGATGATCATGGTAAAAAAGTAAGTTGATCCCAGATACTGTGAACTTTATGTTTGCAATAAGGGCACCATACAGGTCATAATATAAAAAGTAATAAAAAATCCTGCTATGCACTCTTCATGATTAACTTTTGAGTCCACTAGCCCGAAGCTCAATTTTTTGAAAATTTTAGTTGGTTTCTGTTGGCTTGTAGAGAAGAATTTTATAAGCCATGGCCCTAGGATTTGTGGTTAAGCATGAAGACTGTATGCACTAGTGAATTTTCAATGGTAAACTTTGTAACAATCTCCCATTATACATTACAGGTGATAGATGTGTTTGAGAATGATGATTATGTACAGATGGTAATGGAGAAACATGGCAGTGGAATGGATCTGTTTGAGTTTATTGACAGGAGTCCTCTACTAGATGAGACACTGGCTAGTTATATTTTTAAACAGGTGAGGTATATTTTAACATACTGTAAATTCAGAAATTATTGTGAAAAATGCAACAGGGTTATAATCGCAATAATTTAAACTTGCATTTTTATTTTTTCATATGAATTGAACAGGTTTTTTTTCTCACTATCACAAAAATTAAAATTGGATTTTAGTCTAAAATGACTAAATCGCAATAATAAGTGCACACCATAATTTGCTGATGCTTTATAATTCATAGTACATTTTCTTTGAAGACCAGTTATCTGGGTCTATGAAGGCTCTTTGAGACGTTGCTGAGGTAAATTTTAAAGATAAATATCAAATACATGAAAGAACAACAAAAACCACCAAAAATATTGGACAGCACAATATAACCTCACCAACCATCCAACACTGAGTCACATAAAATTGAGAATGGAAACAACCTGACCTTAAAGCAAGCAACAGTGGAAGGCCACCAATGGGTCTACAATGAAGCGAGAAACTCACGCACCTGGAGGTGTCCTTCAGCTGGCCCCTAAACAAATATATATACTAGTTCAGTGATAATCTACATCTATGATATTTAAGAGAATATTGAAGAGTTTGCAACATTGTTTCAATACAATTTGACAATTTCATTGTATATAATATTCTTCTTATAGACATGATAGATGTACTGTATTTGAAATCTGTAAAAAAAAAAAAAGTATATAGATAACCCAACTATAATCTACTTACATTGCAGTTTTTATAGAAATTCATTATTCTATGAGAAAATTCACAATTCTGTGTCCTGTGCAGTTATTTTCTAATATACAATAATTCTTTATTTTAGATGGTAAGTGCTATATCATACCTCCACAAGAATGGCATTATACATAGAGATGTGAAGGATGAGAATGTGATATTAAACGAGAGCTTCCAGATTAAGTTGATTGACTTTGGTGCTGCAGCCTACCTGGATACTACTAAACTGTTTGGAACATTCTGTGGAACATTGGAATACTGCAGTCCAGAAGTTCTAATGGGAAATAAGTAGGTGTTTTTTATATAACAATATGTTTGAAACTTAGATCAGCCCATTAAACTGTTTAAATGAAAAATAAATTTGTACTGCACTCTTTGAGGCTTGTAAATTTCTGACACTCGCTTTCAAAAATTAAATTCACTGTTAAATTTTTTTATCGTGGTAATGAACTATTGATTTTGATATAGCATCACATAAGAGACATCACGTGTGACAAATTGGAGGTAGGCATTTTGAAATCTGGTTGTGAAATATGCATCAATAAGGGGAATTGATTTTCAACCATCAAATAAAACATACATTATTGCAATCTTTTTCTCATTTGTGTGGAGGACAGAGTTAAATAAATTTGTTAGTATAAAGATATCAAAATAATATGCTTAACAAATGTGTTTTATAGGTATGAAGGTCCAGAGTTAGAAATGTGGTCCATGGGAGTGACATTATACACTTTGGTATTTGGAGAGAACCCTTTCTTTGATGTAGATGAAACAATACAGTGTGTTTTGAAACCACCATTTGTTGTATCTAGACGTAAGAAATTGATTTCTATTGCATATTGCTGTTATTTTTGTAATATTGTTTGTTGGTTTGACATCAAATGTTAGATAACAGACTTCTCTTTATAAATTGCATAATATTTTTATGTGCATGCATATTCAAATACAAAACCATTTCAATCTTTGTATTTAGAAAACAAAATTAAATTGCATAGCATTAAAAAGATTAAATGACCCTGTCACTGTGAACTTAACTGCTTGGATAGAAAAATAAGGATTTCCCAAATAATTTGTACTGGTTTTTGTCTCGCCTTGACAGAGTCAAAAAGCGAGACATAGGTATGCTGTTTCCGGCATCGACAATGTTTTAGTTTGTGATAAGCTCAGTTTTATGGGGAACCACTAGTTGTATGTCAATGATAATTAGTATGCAGATATATTACCATTGCCACATCTCATTGCCATGGAGATTATTTGGCTCCGCCCCCTCAGTCATGGTCTATTGACTTTGAATGGTTTGCTTACTTTACATGTATTAGTTTGTGATTAGGTCAGTTTATGGAGATCCACTTGTGGTACGTCAATGATAATTGGTATGCAGATGTATTAGCATTGTCGCATCTCATTGCCATGGAGATTATTTGGCTCCGCCCCCTCAGTCATGGTCTATTGACTTTGATTGGTTTGCTTACATTACATGTATTAGTTTGTGATAAGGTCAATTTATGGGGATCCACTTGTGGTAGGTCATTGATATTTGGTTTACAATTGTATTAGCATTAATTGGCACAATTCATTGCCAAAATTACAATAAGGCGAGACATATCTCTGTGATAACAGTTTATGATATTGTATCCTCTCTTTTATTTTGATAACAATTTCTTCATTACAGTTACAAGTATATGTTATAGATATTATTAAGATTTATTAAGACAAAGGTGCATACCTGCATTTTTTGGTGTATCAAAATTTGTATTGGTTGTAGATTACTGTTTGATATTTGCTTTAATTTTCCCTCAAACATGGAACTTGATATAGAATCAGATGTCTTTAGAGACAAGAAGATTTGGTATGACTGCCAATGAGCTAACTCTCCATCCAAGTAACAATTTGTAAAAGTAAACCATTATAGTTTTAGAGTACAGTATTCTCATTTAAAACAACAAACTGAAAAGGGCCCCAAAAATGACTAGCCTAAAACCATTCAAATGGGAAAACCAACAGTCTAACCTGTATACAAATTGAGAAACACCTATGAACCACATCATCAAACGACAACTACTGAACATTTTGCTTTTTTAGCTCACCTGACCTGAAAGGTCAAGTGAGCTTTTCTCATCACTTGGCGTCCGTCGTCCGTAAACTTTTACAAAAATCTTCTCCTCGGAAACTACTGGGCCAAATTTTACCAAACTTGGCCACAATCTTCCTTGGGGTATCTAGTTTAAAAAAATGTGTCCGGTAACCTGGCCATCCAACCAAGATGGCCGCCACGGCTAAAAATAGAACACAGGGGTAAAATGTATATTTTGGCTTATATCTTTGAAACCAAAACATTTAGAGCAAATCTGACATGGGGTCAACTTGTTAATCAGGTCAAGATCTATCTGCCCTAGAATTTTCAGATGAATCGGACAACCCGTTGTTAGGTTGCTGCCCCTGAATTGGTTATTTTAAGGAAATTTTGCAGTTTTTGGTTATTATCTTGAATACTATTATAGATAGAGATAAACTGTAGACAGCAATAATGTTCAGCAAAGTAAAACCTACAAATAAGTCAACATGACCAAAATTGTCAGTCAACCCCTTAAGGAGTTATTGCCCTTTATAGTCAATTTTTAACAAATTTTCGTCATTTTTGTAACTTGTACAAAAACTTCTTTTCTGAAACTATGGGCCATATTAAACTAAACGTGGCCACAATCATCACTATGGTATCTATTTTAAAAAAGTGTATAATGACCCCACCTACCAACCAAGATGGCCGACATCAGTAAATACAGTTTCAGGTGAGCGACACAGGCTCTTGAGAGCCTCTAGTTTTGTTAATTCATCATTCGTCTTGTCTTATTTTTTCAGTTCATGACTTACTATTAAATAAATCTACAGAATTATTTAGTTGACATTGAATTAAATTAATTATGAAATTGTTTACAAATGGTCAGTTCTATAACATTTCATTATTTATTACAGCGTTGATGTTTTTACTAATGGGTTTACTGCATCCAGATCCTAGAAAGAGAACCAGTATAAAGGAGTGTGAGAAGGACCTGTGGGTTAACCAACCAATAGATATCTCTATGTACAAGTGGGAGGATGTACTACCTAACTCGGGTTTGTTTTACCCCTTTCTAGGAATTGTGATAATTGGGGCTAAATTGATGTGACCTTATCTGTCTGTATGTTTCTCAATTTCCTCTCAATTTTCTTTTGAACTATAGATTAAAACGAGTTTATAATTGATTAGCAGCCTGACAAAGATATGTCTGACATGTGAGCACTGTCAGACACCTTATACCTGAATTTTTTAATGTGTTGACAAAATGTATATTTCCCCCAACTTTTCTCGGAAGACCACTGAACAAAAAGACAAAATTTGTTCAGCAGCTTGTCAGAAATGAGTTGTAAAGTACTTGGGTTCTTTTTATGCCCCACCTACGATAGTAGAGGGGCATTATGTTTTCTGGTCTGTCTGTTCGTTCGTCTGTCCCACCTCAGGTTAAAGTTTTTGGTAAAGGTAGTTTTTGATGAAGTTGAAGTCCAATCGACTTCAAACTTAGTACACATGTTGCCTATGATATGATCTTTCTAATTTTAATGCCAAATTAGAGATTTTACACAATTTCACGGTCCACTGAACATAGAAAATGATAGTGCGAGTGGGGCATTCGCATTTTGTTTTTCAATATATTGAATTATAAAAAGTATACTTTCAGATTTTTACTTTTCCTGATTCTAGTTAGAATATTTATGCATTGAAATAGTTCACAATTTGAACTTATTGCATGATAACCTAAAAATAAATCCTTAATAATTTTACAGCTAAAAACAAAAGAAAATTATATACAGTAAACTCTGATTTTGTATGTGCATTTATTATTGTGATTGTAGAACAATGGACCCAAATGCAGATTGATTATTAAAAATATAAGAAAATGCTAGATTCAAAAAGTGTATTCAAAACTAGAAATTCAAGTTTTTCAATTTTCATCACAATTTTTATACGACCGCAGAATTTGAAAAAATTTTCGTCGTATATTGCTATCACGTTGGCGTCGTTGTCGTAGTCTTCGTCCGATTACTTTTAGTTTTCGCACTCTAACTGTAGTAAAAGTGAATAGAAATCTATGAATTTTTAATACAAGGTTTATGACCACAAAAGGAAGGTTGGGATTGATTTTGGGAGTTTTGATCCCAACATTTTAGGAATTAGGGGCCAAAAAGGGCCCAAATAAGCATTATTCTTGGTTTTTGCACAATAACTTTAGTTTAAGAAAATAGAAATCTATGAAATTTAAACACAACGTTTATGACCACAAAAGGAAGGTTGGTATTGATTTGGGGAGTTGAGATCCAAACAGTTTAGGAATTTGGGACCAAAAAGGGGCCCAAATAAACATTTTTCTTGGTCTTCACATTATAACTTTAGTATAAGTGAATAGAAATCTATGAAATTTAAACACAAGGTTTATGACCATAAAAAGAAGGTTGGTATTGATTTTGGGAGTTTTGGTGTTAACAGTTTAGGAATTTGGGCCCCAAAGGGTCCAAAATTAAACTTTGTTTGATTTCATCAAAAATTGAATAATCGGGGTTCTTTGATATGCCAATTCTTACTGTGTATGTAGATTCTTAATTTTTGGTCCCGTTTTCAAATTGGTTTACATTAAGGTCCAAAGGGTCCAAAATTAAACTTTGTTTGATTTTGACAAAAATTGAATCCTTGGGGTTTTTTGATATGCTGAATCTAAAAATGTACTTAGATTTTTAATTATTGGCCCAGTTTTCAAGTTGGTCCAAATTGGGGTCCAAAATTAAACTTTATTGATTTCATCAAAAATTGAATAAATGGGGTTCTTTGATATTCCAAATCTAACTGTGTATGTAGATTCTTAATTTTTGGTCCAGTTTTCAAATTGGTCTACATTAAGGTCCAAAGGGTCCAAAATTAAACTTAAGTTTGATTTTAACAAAAATTAAATTATTTGGCTTCTTTGATATGCTTTATCTAAACATGTACTTTGATTTTTGATTATGGGCCCAGTTTTCAAGTTGGTCCAAATCAGGATTCAAAATTATCATATTAAGTATTGTGCAATAGCAAGAAATTTTCAATTGCACAGTATTGCACAATAGCAAGAAATATCTAATTGCACAATATTGTGAAATAGCAATTAATTTTTTCAATTGGAGTTATCTTTCTTTGTATAGAATAGTAGTTGAATCAACTTTAATCATAGTTTTATACAATATACAATGTATTTTCATTTTTACTACCAACTAATAAATTAAAACAATCTTTACCATTCAGTGATAACAAGCACTTTTTATTACATTTTAATATTGTATGATGTATTTAAATCAGCAGTTATTGTTGAAAACTTCATTAGAAATTTGAATTGAAATCAGTACATTATAACTTAAGTATAAGTGAATAGAAATCTATTTTGAAATTTAAACACAAAGTTTATGACCATAAAAGGAAGGTTGGTATTGATTTTGGGAGTTTTGGTCCCAACAGTTTAGGAATTTGGGGCCCAAAGGGTCCAAAATTGAACTTTGTTTGATTTCATCAAAAAATGAATAATTGGGGTTCTTTGATATGCCAAATCTAACTGTGTATGTAGATTCTTAATTTTTGGTCCCGTTTTCAAATTGGTTTACATTAAGGTCCAAAGGGTCCAAACTTAAACTTTGTTTGATTTTGACAAAAAATTGAATCCTTGGGGTTCTTTAATATGCTGAATCTAAAAATGTACTTAAATTTTTAATTATTAGCCCAGTTTTCAAGTTGGTCCAAATCGGGGTCCAAAATTAAACTTTGTTTGATTTCATCAAAAATTGAATAAATGGGGTTCTTTGATATTCGAAATCTAACTGTGTATGTAGATTCTTAATTTTTGGTCCAGTTTTCAAATTGGTCTAAATTAAGGTCCAAAGGGTCCAAATCATAATGTGACATAAACCTATGTTGTGTCAACTATTTAATCACAATCCACATTTAAAGCTGTATCAAACTTAAAAGTTGTGTCCATACTTGTCCCATCTGTTCAGGGTTCTACATCTGCGGTCGTATAATGCTGCGCCCTGCGAAGCAACTGGTTAAAACTGACTTATTTGAAATTAGAAAAAAATATTTATATAGCCATACTTATGTAGATTTTTTTCATTTACAGAGTTTCATGGGAACACTGCATCAGATAACAGAATGGACTCCCCAGACATTCACAAAACACATGAAAAATGGCTAAAACACAGTAATCTTGTACCAAGCTGATACAAATAAAAATGTGCTGATAGAATTGTCAAAATCAAAAATCACCAAATCTACTCATGAAACAGATTATAATAGTGCATCTGACAGGAGAAATATTTTTTAAATAGTGCCATTTTAAAAAAGGACTTCATTTCCTGTATTATAAACAGAGTCCTGATGTAACAAGAGGTGTTCCAGGAATAATGGTATAAGGGAGAGGAGGTGCTTTTTAATTTAGCCCACCATGCATACATTTTTATTGATTATTTCAAATATTTGTTTAGGACATCTTTATTAAAAAAACAACTAAATTTAAAAAGAAGTGCTAATCATGTTCAAATACAATTAATCCTGGAACAGTTCTGAGGTGATCATGATTAATTCAGAAATTTTGTGTGCATTTATAAATGCAATTATTTTTCTTCAAAGAAGTTTGTGGGATTTAGTGATACAATTTTAAGAAATGATGAATAAAAAGTGGGTTTTATTTTTTAAAGTATGTAAAATGCAAGTTTTAATAATGATATATCTGACTAAAGTTCATCTGCATTTTTTCCTGGGTATATAATGAAACTTGAGGAAAAAAAATGAGAATTTCTGAATCAACTGTAGTTTTGTTTTGAAAGTATGTTTTAAGAATAAGCTATACTATTTATTATAAAAGCAAAACAATTGTAAAATTGATAAATGCAGACACATGTCATCCAATTTCTATATATAGATTTTATTTTTTCTCTATTTTTGTTATTCTCATTCAGTAAGAACTCAGATATTTTTATGAACATCTTTAATAACTTATTCACCCAGTTAACTATTACAATTTTTTCTTGAAAAGACAAAAGTCTGAGATACAAATGATATATCAATATATAAATTTTTGATTGTAGATTTTTTCTTGAAAAGACAAAGTCTGAAATAAAAATGTGATATCAATATATAAATTGTTAATGGTAGTTGCTCACTTGTGTGTGAGAATGTATGCACAGTGTTAATAGTACACAACGTCTTGCAGGTTTACGTTGGATTAAGAGACAAATTTCATACAGAGATACTGTAAAATCAGAAATTATAGTGTGCATTTTTTTCGAAATAATAAAAGCATCCTAAATTTTTTGGAATTTACTAAATAGAAATACTGAACCCAACACAGAACAATGTTTTGGGGTAATATATACACTGTAAAGATTTTATCATTTGAAAATGTTTATTTAATAACTTTTTGTAACAGGGTAAAAACATCACATTATTCATGTGAATGTAATCTTGTTTTAGTACTGTTTAGAATTTGAAACAAAGAAATGATATAAAAATAAGTTTTAACCTCGTGATTTTTTTATAGGAATTATGTAATAAATTTCCATGACAATTAATAAAAATTTTATGTATTGAAACAAGGTATATATAGTAATAGCTGAAAGTTATTTTTAATAAATCAAATTGAAAAAGAGCACATGGCACAAAGATAAACTAGAAGTTGAGATTTGTCATTAGGGTTTGAAATAATGAGTTTTGAGGACCTGGCCTCACAGCCATAAAACTTTCGAGCATGATTTTGTACTCAAGACTCGAAAATCAACCAATCAAATTGCTGGATTTCATGTTTCAAGCATGATTTTTGTGCGCAGAGCACTGAGCAAAGTTTTATGACTTCAATTCCTGACTATGTTGATTTCAAAGATTTTTTCTTGACTTTCAAAAAAAATTGTTCCTGGTTTATCAGATTTAAAAAAAAATGAGAATCAGCTAGGTATTACATGGTACACTTCTGAGTATGATAAGTCTATAAGATTAACATAAGCGAAAAAGGGTATAAGATAAACAAAATAATTGTAATGCTAGATAGCGTCTTTTACTTTCTTGAATTAAGAATTGTTATACTAAAATATATGTATATGTGCATGAAATATAGTTTGAATATTTACATTTAAGAAAAACTAATATATTTATCCTATGCATGCAGTAGCAGTGGTAAAAGGGTCTGCTAGTATATTATTGTCCATTGTATAAAATCCTAGTCACATTTGTGTGTATTTCAATTTTTATGTTTTTATTGATATAGAATTTTTATATGCTGTGATATTTCAAACATATTTCCTTCTACTAATCACAAGACATTCTGATTATTTTGCCTGTGTAACCATTATATAGGATTGCATAATATCTGTTAGTTTTATATTGAATAAACGGGTGTTAGGTATTTACTATAAAGGTTAACAGACATCCTTGAATAAAACTATTACTACACTATTGTAAATAGAAATCTTTGCATATTAAAATACATAGTATCTCTGACTGACTGCTATTTTTTAAATCAATAACTATTTCTTCATCTTTAATATACATGTATAAATGTTAATAAGTAACGCAAGATGCTTTTGACTTATTGCTTTACATCTTAATTGATTACAGAATTTATAAAAGAAAGTCTTTTTTGAGTTTGCTTTTTTTCAGTTTTGCTTTTCCGAAATTCTTAAATGTGGTTCATCAGGGATTTGAATGAAAGCTTTATTTAGATTTTTGTTGTAAAAAGATAAGCTTATTTTCCTCTCCAAAGATTTTCTTATTTTTATAGGGGTTTGGCTATTTTCTCAACGTATCAGATGTTTGTGTCACCAGATTGTATGACATTTTTATAGTTTTGTTTTTGATGTGAAGACAAGTTTCCCTTTCAAATTGAAGATTGATTGTTTCACTTGTTGAATTTGAATTATTTAACTGCGGAGACTGTTGTATAATGGGTTTCTTACATAGCAATTTATTTCTAAACGTGTTCATAATCTTATATTAGAATTTTTTGTAATAAGTTATGCAAAGTTAAATAACTAATCATGAACAAATTAAATACTGGTGAAATTATTAAGGTAAAGGTTGTAAGATTTTGTACTAACAAGTGATGTACATAAAACAATGTATTTATTGTATGTTGTACCAGTATAGCCAGTTATTGCCTTGTGTATATAATGGTGAATAAAAACACTTTTTTATTGTAGAGAAACTAGAATTTGTTTATTTTTCTTATAACTACTGCCTTTTACAATTTGCATAAAGAGATGAGACAGATGTCAAAAGGACATTCAAACTTACAAGTCGAAAAATAAACTTTACAAACACCATGCTAAAAAAAAAGGAATTTACAAAGCAAACAACAGTACACAAAACAGAAAATAGAAAACTTAAGACTCAGCAACAAAAACTTTGGGTTATCTCATGTGTTACTGAAGGAGAATCATGTTCCACTTGTCTCACCTGTCCTGTTGTCCCTTTTATTAATGCTGAATAATTTACCAAGGGTTAAATTAAAGTTGTAGATCAGTCATGACCTCATTGTAATGATTCTTACGACAGTAAAATTTACAGGAGTAAACATTTCGGTGTTGACATTAATATCAATAATGCGGTCATTTTTGTCAAGCCTACAACTTTTGTTGCAGAAAGCTCGACATAGGTTTATGATCCGGCGGCGTTGGCTAACTTCTTAAAAGCTTTATATTTTAGAAGGTGGAAGACCTGGATGCCTCATACTTTGTTTATAGATGCCTCATGTTACGAAGCTTCCGTCGGTCACATGTCCAATGTCCTTGACCTCATTTTCATGGTTCAGTGACCACTTGGAAAAAAAAGTTCAAATTTTTTGTAATGTTGAATTCTCACTTATAAGTAATAGGATTACTATATTTGGTATGTGCGTACCTTGCAAGGTCCTCATGCCTGTCAGACAGTTTTCACTTGACCTCGACCTCGTTTCATGGATCAGTGAACAAGGTTGTTTTGGTGGTCAAGTCCATATCTCAGATACTATAAGCAATAGTGCTAGTATATTCGGTATATGGAAGGACTGTAAGGTGTACAGGTGTCCTCTGACCTTGACCTCATTTTCATGGTTCAGTGGTTATAGTTTAAGTTTTTGTGTTTTTGTCTGTTTTTCTCATACTTTATGCAATAGGTCTACTATATTTGTTGTATGGAATGATTGTAAGGTGAACATGTCTAGTGGCAGATGTCATCTGACCTTGACTTCATTTTCATGGTTCAGTGAGAACAAAGAGAAGTTTTTGAGTTTTGGTCTTTTTATCTAATATTATATGCCAAATGTCAACTATATTTGGTGTATGGAAATATTTTATGATCTATATGTCAGTCCTGCAGGTTTAATTTGACCATGACCTCAATTTCACAGTTCATTGCACAATGTTAGGTTTCTGTGTTTTGGTCTGTTTTTCTTAAACTATAAGTAATAGGTCAACTATATTTGTTGTATGGAAGCATTGTTAGCTGTACATGTCTGCCTGACATGGTTCATCTGACCTTGACAATATTTTCATGGTGCATGGGTCTTTGTTTAACTACATGTATCTTGGTTAATGTTAAGTTTATGTGACAGTTGTAATAAAGCTTTATACTTAGGACTATCAACATAATAGCAATGATTAGTAAAGAAGGCGAGACATTTCAGCGTGTGCACTCTTTAATCAATGGTTAAGTATTTGCATTTCAGTCAGTTTATGAGTTAAAGATCAACTACACTTAGTCTAAAGAATGATAGAAAGGTGTACCTAGGCTAATAAAACTTTCTTTAAAGGGAACAAACAACACATGCAATGTACTGATCTTGTTTGTATGGTAGACATGGCAGAGATCCACACTGAGCACTGATTGGGTACAGGGTTCTTCAATCAAAATTGTTCATTCGAGTTCCTTCAAAATATTCTGGATTTTCATCAATGCAAACATATTCTGAAGCATACTAGTATTCCTTATCGTTTCCAGTTGCTATTATTTCCTTGTATTGTAATGTCCAGTTTTTAGGACAGGAACGCTAAGCAGGAATCATCAGTGTTGCAGTTGCAGAACGCACTTTACACACTGCACAAGGAACAGTGTCATCAACGGCAATGTTCTTGTATGTAAACTGGTATTCACTGCCCCATATTTTATCAGCACTGTGGTCAAATACACTTGTAGGGAAGTCTGAAGGCGCTGATTCTGGGTCATGAGGAAGGCACAACATATCAACACCACTACCTATAACACTGTAGCTTTTCCTGCCAGTAATTCCTACCAAGAATAACATTTTAGTTATAAAAATTGATTCAATAACGAAATGACAAATTTTCACTTCATTTTGTTCTCAAACTACTTCATGGGCGTCAAGTTGGTTACCTATTCCCTATTCCCTATTCGTTACCTATTCCCTATTCCCTATTCGTTACCTATTCGTTACCTATTCCCTATTCCCTATTCGTTGCCTATTCGTTACCTATTCGTTACCTATTCCCTATTCGTTGCCTATTCGTTACCTATTCCCTATTCCCTATTCGTTGCCTATTCGTTACCTATTCCCTATTCCCTATTCGTTACCTATTCGTTACTTATTTGATTTTTAATATCCTTCCCCCTTTTTAATTATGGCATGGAAAAGTTTGATATGGCTGCCATGGAAACGGCACAATTGTGAAAAAAATCTGTTTTTGGTTTTTGGTGAACTGTTTGGATATGCTTCAACTCAGAATCATTATATTTTAAAACAATGTAGGTGCCCACTATATACAGGTGTTGGATGACTTTGGCGATCATTGGAACTACTATGTTGCCATGGAAACTACACCAAAATTTTCAAAATTCTCAAAATGCTCAAAACTTCATGAAACTTCACAGTAATGATGAGCAACAATGGTAGATGTGGCATTTGGAGTTGGAATTTCCTAAATAGGTCTTGTTACCATGGAAACAATGCAAAAAGGTCCTAAATTTAAAAAATAAGAATTTTGAGTAAACTGGATGAAACCTTACAGGAATGGTAACTGGCATAGGCAGAGTTGGATTTTGAAGTTAGAATTTTCAAAATGGCCGCCGTAACCATGGAAACAGCAAAAATATGAAACATTTCAAAATGTTCAAACTTAATGAAACTTTGCAAAAATGTTACTAGACATCTGTAAATGCTCTCTTTGACTTTGGAATTGTCAAAATGGCTGCCGCTCACCTGGTAAAAGGGGGAAGGGTGCCATCCGTTATTGCTAGCAATTACAAATCTAGTTGTTAATACTCTTACATATGGTAATAGTTCTAAATTTGTTGAGGTAAAATGATCTTTTTATGACCTATTTATATGTGTTTGTGCTCAACCGATCCTTTTACTTCATGTTCGATACGCATTTGTTCCTTACTTGTTTATTATACGTTCTACCTTTTAACTGCTTTATGTCCGTATGTTTGAAGATGGATCTTGGTTCGACGGGATGAAATCACCGTGTAAGCGCTTGCATAAAAAAGAAGATGTGGTATGATTGCCAATGAGACAACACTCCAAATTAGACCAAAATGACACATAAATTATCAACTATAGTTTACTGTACGGCCTTCAACAATAAGCATAGCCCAAACCGTGTAGTCACCTATAAGAGGCCCAGGCATGACAACCTCACACAATTCAAACAACAAAATTGACCGCCGTATTTCATATACAAAAAAATAAACGGAAATATGTAACACAAAAACAAACAATAACTACTTAATTTCAGGCTCTTGTCTAGGGACAGGCACATACTAACATAATGTGGTGGAGTTAAACATGTAAGCAGGGTGTACATCGTTCCGGAGCATGCTATTACCTTGTTTAATTCGTTCGATCACTCACTAATAATTCGCTTATAATACGAGTATCTTACGTTGCACCTTTTAAAACATCATTTTCAATTGTTTTGTTGTCTCTGGTGGAAGATTTGGGCTCTCAGAGGTGATATAACTCTATATGTGCATTTGTATCCGTTCCAGCGCACGGAAAATACCCTGTTACCTATTCGTTACTTATTCGCTTTTAAAAAGTTTGTTGTACGTTGCACCTTTTAGAAAAGAATTTTCAATTAAGTTCATATCTCTGGTGGTAATAATGTGTTCTTATAGATGAAATACCTCTATTAGCACATATGTACTCGTTCCAGCGCTTGGATAATACCCTGTTACTTATTCGTTCCTTATTTGCTTTTAATGCACGAGGTATACGTTGCACCTTGAAATAAATCGTTTTTTAATTGTGTTCATATCTCTGGTGGTAACAATGTGTTCTTAGAGATGAGATGACCCTATTAGAGCGCATGGACCCGTTCCAGCGCTCGGTTAATACCATGTCACCTATTCGTTACCTATTCGTTACCTATTCACTTATATTACGTTTGTTGTACGTTGCACCTTTAAGAAAAGGATTTTTAATTGTCTCCAAGTCTCTTGTGGTAACAATATGTTCTTAGAGATGAAATTACACTATTAGCGCGCATGTACCCGTTCCAGCGCTCAGTAAATACCCTGTTACCTATTCGTTACCTATTCACTTATAATACGTTTGTTGTACGTTGCACCATTTAGAAAAGGATTTTCAATTGTGTCCGTGTCTCTGGTGGTAACAATGTGTTCTTAGAGATGACATGACTCTATTAGCGCGCATGTACCCGTTCAAGCGCTCGGTTAATACCCTGTTACCTATTCGTTACCTATTCGTTACTTATTCGCTTTTAATACGTTTGTTGTACGTTGTACCTTTTAAAAAAGGATTTTCAATTGTGCCCATGTCTCTGGTGGTAACAATGTGTTCTTAGAGATGAAATTACCCTATTAGAACGCATGTACCCGTTCCAGCGCTTGGTAAATAACCTGATACCTATTCGTTACTTATTCGCTTTTAATGCGCGGGGTATACGGTGCACCTTCAAATACATCTTTTTATAATTGTGTTCATGTCTCCCTAATGGTAACAATGTGTTCTTAGAGATGAAATGACCCTATAAGAGCGCATGAACCCGTTCCAGCGCTTGGTTAATACCTTGTTACCTATTCGTTACCTATTCGTTACCTATTCACTTATAATACGTTTGCTGTCATTGCACCTTTTAGAAAAGGATTTCTAATTGTGTCCGGGTCTCTGGTGGTAACAATGTGTTCCTAGAGATTGAATGACCCTATAAGCGCGCATGTAACTGTTCCAGCGCTCAGTAAATACCCTGTTACCTATTCGTTACCTATTCGTTACCTATTCACTTATAATACGTTTGTTGTACGTTGCACCTTTTAGAAAAGGATTTTCAATTGTGTCCGGGTCTCTGGTGGTAACAATGTGTTCTTAGCGATTGAATGACCCTATTAGCGCGTATGTACCCGTTCAAGCGCTCGGTTAATACCCTGTTACCTATTCGTTACTTATTCGCTTTTAATACGTTTGTTGTACGTTGCATCTTTTGGAAAATAATTTTCAATTTAGTTCATATCTCTGGTGTTAGCAATGTGTTCTAAGAGATGAAATTACCCTATTAGCGCGCATGTTCCCCTTCCAGCGCTTGGATAATACCCTGTTACTTATTCGTTCCTTATTTGCTTTTAATGCACGAGGTATACGTTGCACCTTGAAATGAATCGTTTTTTAATTGTGTTCATGTCTCTGATGGTAACAATGAGTTCTTAGAGATGAAATGACCCTATAAGAGCGCATGAACCCGTTCCAGCGCTCGGTTAATACCCTGTTACCTATTCGTTACCTATTCACTACCTTTTCGTTACCTATTCACTTATAATACGTTTGTTGTACGTTGCACCTTTTAGAAAAGGATTTTTAATTATCTACATGTCTCTTGTGGTAACAATGTGTTCTTAGAGATGAAATTACCCTATTAGCGTGCATGTACCCGTTCCAGCGCTCAGTAAATACCCTGTTACCTATTCGTTACCTATTCGTTACTTATTCGCTTTTAATACGTGTGTTGTACGTTGCACCTTTTAAAAAAGGATTTTCAATTGTGCCCATGTCTCTGGTAGTAACAATGTGTTCTTAGAGATGAAATGACCCTATAAAAGCGCATGAACCCGTTCCAGCGCTCGGTTAATACCCTGTTACCTATTCGTTACCTATTCGTTACCTATTCGTTAACTTTTCACTTATAATACGTTTGTTGTACGTTGCACCTTTTAGAAAAGGATTTTTAATTGTCTACATGTCTCTTGTGGTAACAATATGTTCTTAGAGATGAAATGACCCTATTAGCGCGCATGTACCCGTTCAAGCGCTCGGTTAATACCCTGTTACCTATTCGTTACCTATTCGTTACTTATTCGCTTTTAATACTTTTGTTGTATGTTGCATCTTTTAGAAAATAATTTTCAATTAAGTTCATATCTCTGGTGGAATTAAAGAGTTCTTATAGATGAAATACCCCTATTAGCGCATATGTTCTCGTTCCAGCGCTCGGATAAGACCCTGTTACTTATTCGTTCCTTATTTGCTTTTAATGCACGAGGTATACGTTGAACCTTGACATAAATCGTTTTTTAATTGTGTTCATGTCTCTGGTGGTAACAATGTGTTCTTAGAGATAAAATTACCCTATTAGAGCGCATGTATATAAGTAAATAATTAACGAATAGGTAACGAATAGGTAACAGGGTATTAACCGAGCGTTGGAACGAGTACATGCGCGCTAATAGGGTTATTTCATCTCTAAGAACACATTGTTACCACCAGAGACATGAACACAATTGAAAATCATTTTCTAACAGGTGCAACGTATAAAAAAATGTATTATAAGCGAATAGGCAACGAAAAGGTAACGAATAGGTAACAGGGTTTCGACCGAGCGCTCGAACGGGTACATGCGCGCTAATAGGATCATTTCATCTCTAAAAACACATTGTTACCACAAGAGACGTGGACATAATTGAAAATCCTATTCTAAAAGTTGCAATGTACAACAAACGTATTATACGTTAATAGGTAACGAATATGTAACAAATAGGTAACAGGGTATTAACCGAGCGCTGGAATGGGTACATGCGCTCTAATAGGGGTATTAAATCTATAAGAACACATTATTACCACCAGCGATATGAATTTAATTGAAAATCCTTTTCTAAAAGGTGCAACGTACAACAAACGTACTATAAGTGAATAGGTAACGAATAGGTAACAGGGAATTAACCGAGCGCTAGAACAGGTACATGCGCGCTAATAGGGTTATTTCATCTCTAAGAACACATTGTTACCACCAGAGTTGTGGACACAATTGAAAATCCTTTTCTAAAAGGTACAATGTACAACAAACGTATTATAAGTGAATAGGTAACGAAAAGGTCACAGGATATTAACCGAGCGCTCGAACAGGTACATGCGCGCTAATAGGGTCATTTCATCTCTAAGAACACATTGTTACCACAAGAGACATGTAGACAATTAAAATTCCTGTTCTAAAATGTGCAACGTACAACAAATGTGTTATAAGTGAATAGGTAACGAATAGGTAACAGGGTATTAACCGAGTGCTGGAACGGATACATGGGCTCTAATAGGGTCATTTCATCTCTAGGAACACATTGTTACCACCAGAGACATACACACAATTAGAAAACGATTTATTTCAAGGTGCAACGTATACCTCGTGCACAAAAAGCACATAAGGAACGAATAAGAAACAGGGTATTAACTGAGCGCTGGAACGGATACATACGCGCTAATAGGGGTATTTCATCTCTAAGAACACATTGTTACCACCAGAGACTTGAAAACATTTAAAAAACGATTCATTTCAAGGTGCACAGTATACCCTGCGCATTAAAAGCGAATAAGTAACGAATAGGTAACAGGGTATTTACCGAGCGCTGGAACGGGTAAATGCGTTTTAATAGTGTCATTTCATCTCTAAGAACACATTGTTACCACCAGAGACATGGGCACAATTGAAAATCCTTTTCTAAAAGGTGCAATGTACAACAAACGTATTATACGTTAATAGGTAACGAATATGTAACAAATAGGTAACAGGGTATTAACCGAGCGCTGGAATGGGTACATGCGCTATAATAGGGGTATTAAATCTATAAGAACACATTATTACCACCAGCGATATGAATTTAATTGAAAATCCTTTTCTAAAAGGTGCAACGTACAACAAACGTACTATAAGTGAATAGGTAACGAATAGGTAACAGGGAATTAACCGAGCGCTAGAACAGGTACATGCGCGCTAATAGGGTTATTTCATCTCTAAGAACACATTGTTACCACCAGAGTTGTGGACACAATTGAAAATCCTTTTCTAAAAGGTGCAATGTACAACAAACGTATTATAAGTGAATAGGTAACGAAAAGGTAACGAAAAGGTCACAGGATATTAACCGAGCGCTCGAACAGGTACATGCGCGCTAATAGGGTCATTTCATCTCTAAGAACACATTGTTACCACAAGAGACATGTAGACAATTAAAATTCCTGTTCTAAAATGTGCAACGTACAACAAACGTGTTATAAGTGAATAGGTAACGAATAGGTAACAGGGTATTAACCGAGCGCTGGAACGGATACATGGGCTCTAATAGGGTCATTTCATCTCTAGGAACACATTGTTACCACCAGAGACATACACACAATTAGAAAACGATTTATTTCAAGGTGCAACGTATACCTCGTGCACAAAAAGCACATAAGGAACGAATAAGAAACAGGGTATTAACTGAGCGCTGGAACGGATACATACGCGCTAATAGGGGTATTTCATCTCTAAGAACACATTGTTACCACCAGAGACTTGAAAACAATTAAAAAACGATTCATTTCAAGGTGCACAGTATACCCTGCGCATTAAAAGCGAATAAGTAACGAATAGGTAACAGGGTATTTACCGAGCGCTGGAACGGGTAAATGCGTTTTAATAGTGTCATTTCATCTCTAAGAACACATTGTTACCACCAGAGACATGGGCACAATTGAAAATCCTTTTCTAAAAGGTGCAATGTACAACAAACGTATTGTAAGTGAATAGGTAACGGATAGGTAACGAATAGGTAACAGGGTATTAACCGAACGCTGGAACGGGTACATGCCCGGTAATAGGGTCATTTCATCTCTAAGAACACATTTTTACCACCAGAGACATAGGCACAATTGAAAATCCTTTTTTAAAAGGTGCAACGTACAACAAACGTATTAAAAGCGAATAAGTAATGAATAGGTAACGAATAGGTAACAGGGTATTGACCGAGCGCTGGAACGGGTACATGCGCTTTAATAGAGTCATTTCATCTCTAAGAACACATTGTTACCATCAGAGACATGGGCACAATTGAAAATCTTATCATAAAAGGTGCAATGTACAACAAACGTATTATAAGTGAAAAGGTAACGAATAAGTAACGAATAGGTAACAGGTTATTTACCGAGCGCTGGAACGGATACATGCGCTTTAATAGGGTCATTTCATCTCTTAGAACACATTGTTACCACCAGAGACATGAACACAATTAAAAAACGATTTATTTCAAGGTGCAACGTATACCTCGTGCATAAAAAGCAAATAAGGAACGAATAAGAAACAGGGTATTAACCGAGCGCTGGAATGGGTACATGCGCTCTCATAGGGGTATTACATCTAGAAGAACACATTATTACCACCAGAGATATGAATTTAATTGAAAATCCTTTTCTAAAAGGTGCAACGTACAACAAACGTTCTACAAGCGAATAGGTAACGAATAGGTAACGAATAGGTAACAGGGTATTTACCGAGCGCTGGAACGGGTACATGCGCGCTAATATGATAATGTCATCCCTAAGAACACATTGTTATCACAAAACACATGGAGACAATTAAAAATCCTTTTCTAAAAGGTGCAACGTTCAACAAACGTATTATAAGTGAATAGGTAACAGGGTATTAACCGAGCGTTGAAACGGGTACATGCGCGGTAATAGGGTAATGTCATCTCTAAGAACACATTGTTACCACAAGAGACATAAAGACAATTAAAAATCCTTTTCTAAAAGGTGCAACGTACAACAAACAGATTATAAGTGAATAGGTAACGAATAGGTAACAGGGTATTAACCGAGCGCTGGAACGGGTACATGCGCGCTAATAGGGTTGTTTCATCTCTAAGAACACATTGTTACCACTATCGACATGAACACAATTAAAAAACGATTTATCTTAAGGTGCAGCGTATACCCCTGCGCATTAAAAGCGAATAAGGAACGAATAAGTAACAGGGTATTATCCGAGCGCTAGAACGAGTACATACGCGCTAATACGGGTATTTCATCTATAAGAACACATTATTACCACCAGAGATATGAACTTAATTAAAAATTCTTTTCTTAAAGGTGCAACGTATAACAAACGTATTATAAGTGAAAAGGTAACGAATAGGTAACAGGTTATTTACCGTGCGCTGGAACGGGTACATGCGCGCTAATAGGGTCATTTCATCTCTAAGAACACATTGTAACAGCCAGACTTATGGGCACAATTGAAAATCCTTTTCTAAAAGGTGCAACGTACAACAAACATATTAAAATGAATAGGTAACGAATAGGTAACAGGTTATTAACGGAGCGCTGGAACGGGTACATGCGCGCTTATATTGTCATTTCATCTCTAAGAACACATTGTTACCACAAGAGACACGGACACAATTAAAAAATCCTTTTCTAAAAGGTGCAACGTACAACAAATGTATTATAAGTGAATAGGTAACGAATAGGTAACAGGGTATTAACCGAGCGCTGGGACGGGTACATGCGCGCCAATAGGGTATTTTCATCTCTAAGAACACATATTTACCACCAGAGACACGGACACAATTGAAAATTCTTTTCTAAAAGGTGCAACGTACAACAAACGTATTATAAGTGAATAGGTAACGAATAGGTAACGAATAGGTAACAGGGTATTTACTGAGCGATGGAACGGGTATATACACAGTAATAGGGGTATTTCATCTCTAAGAACACATTATTACCACTAGAGATATGAATTTAATAGAAAATACTTTTTCTCAAAGGTGCAACATACAACAAACGTATCATAAGTGAATAGGTAACGAATAGGTAACGAATAGGTAACAGGGTATTAACCGAGCGCTGGGACGGGTACATGCGTGCTAATAGGGTATTTTCATCTCTAAGAACACATTTTTACCACCAGAGACACGGACACAATTGAAAATTCTTTTCTAAAAGGTGCAACGTACAACAAACGTATTATAAGTGAATAGGTAACGAATAGGTAACGAATAGGTAACAGGGTAATTACTGAGCGCTAGAACGGGTACATACGCGGTAATAGGGGTATTTCATCTAAAAGAACACATTATTACCACTAGAGATATGAATTTAATAGAAAATCCTTTTCTCAAAGGTGCAACGTACAACAAACGTATCATAAGTGAATAGGTAACGAATAGGTAACGAATAGGTAACAGGGTATAAACCGAGCGCTGGAACGGGTACATGCGTGCTAATAGGGTATTTTCATCTCTAAGAACACATTTTTACCACCAGAGACACGGACACATTTGAAAATTCCTTTCTAAAAGGTGCAACGTACAACCAACGTTTTATTTAAGTGAATAAGTAACGAATAGGTAACGAATAGGTAACAGGGTATTAACCGAGCACTGGAACGGGTACATGCGCGCTAATAGGGTATTGTCATCTCTAAGAACACATTTTTACCACCAGAGACACGGAAACAAATGAAAATTTTTGATATTTTTCCTGTTTCCATGGTTACGGCGGCCATTTTGCAAATTCCAACTTCAAAATCCAACTTTACCTATGCCAGTTACCATTCCTGTAAAGTTTCATCCAGTTTGCCGAAAATTCTTATTTTTTAAATTTAGGACCTTTTTGCATTGTTTCCATGGTAACAAGACCTTTTTTGGAAATTCCAACTCGAAATGTCACATCTACCAATGTTGCTCATCATTAATGTGAAGTTTTATGAAGTTTTGAGCATTTGGAGAATTTTGAAAATTTGGTGTAGTTTCCATAGCAACATAGTAGTTCCAATGATCGCCAAAATCATCCAACACCTGTATATAGTGGGCACCTACATTGTTTTAAAATATGATGATTCTGAGTTGAAGCATATCCAAACAGTTCACCAAAAACCAAAAACTGATTTTTTTCAAAATTGTGCCGTTCCCATGGTAACAGCAGCCATATTAAACTATTCCATGCCATAATTAAAAGGGGGAAGGATATCAAAAATCAAATAAGTAACGAATAGGTAACGAATAAGGAATAGGGAATAGGTAACGAATAGGGAATAGGGAATAGGTAACGAATAGGCAACGAATAGGGAATAGGGAATAGGTAACGAATAGGCAACGAATAGGGAATAGGGAATAGGTAACGAATAGGTAACGAATAGGGAATAGGTAACGAATAGGGAATAGGGAATAGGTAACCAACTTGACGCCCATAACAACTTCCAATTCATAGAGATTATTTTTCAATCTAATTAAAATTCACAGGATAGCATTTTTTGCTTTGATTTTTCACCTTATGATTATGACTTTTCTTCTGAACATGACATCAGACACACACTAGTATGATACATATACGTTATATCCTCTATTGTACAAATATAAGAATGACTCAAGACTGCTGCAAACTGCTCTTAGACTTATAAAAAAATCGAGTTTACCCTTCACAATGTATTATGTGATATAGATACAATGGATAAGCGTTGATTCTGTGATCTAGATACAACGGATAAGCGTTGATTCTGTGATATAGATACAATGGATAAGCGTTGATTCTGTGATATAGATACAATGGATAAGCGTTGATTCTGTGATATAGATACAATGGACTAGCGTTGATTCTGTGATATAGATACAATGGATAAGCCTTGATTCTGTGATATAGATACAATGGATAAGCGTTGAGTTTTTTAACAGCATTGTTTTGCACATATTTTCTTGATTTTTTATGGTAAAATGTTGTTAAATATTTAGACTCTTAATGATAAAATCCACTCAGCTTTCGTCGACTTTGGAAGATGCCAAACTAGCGAAAATGTAATATTTGGGGAAGGAAATTTTCTAACTGGAATATTAATTTTCCCCTTTAGGAAGTGCACGTTTTCACTTTTATAAATACATTAATTTCATTTTCATTGTTTTGGAGGACAATTTTGTTTTCCTCTTCTAAGCAGGCGAAACTATTCATATCTCAATCCTCCTGTTTTAATGGTTTATTGCACCGCTCTGTTGCTTTTACATATATATGTCATATTCCTCAGCTCCGTTTTGTATATGGAATAGAAATTGATAATTAAAGAAATAACTACACTCACAAAATGGCCAGAAGAAATAACATTGTTTCATTTACATAGTCTGTCTCATTTGGAAATATTTTTTAAAAGTTGGAACAAACAACTTGGCTACCTTGATCTTACCCGTATACACAATTTCAGTACCATTGACCACTGGGCATGATTTCCTACCCCAAACTGTGTAAACTATGGAACCCACAAATCAAAAGTAGACTTCCGATCAATTGGTATTTTTTGGGAAGCATATTCTAGTGTCTTTAATTTCAAGCGGTTAAAGTCATCTGAAAAGAGTTTTTGTGATTGATTTATCATGTTTATGTCAAAGAAATTAATGATCCTTCGAACCGAACTATGATCTTCTGTGCACGTTTGAAAATTTATTACGAATCCTTACGTATAACCAGCAACAAAATATTTCGATAAAGCTAACTCGGACTGCATACAGAGACATGTCAAGTACTTTTATTATGTCTGGTTGAATTAAAGAATCATATGATATCGAGTACGTCTTAAATTCAAATGTAGATTTTTTCACATGCATGTGTGCCTCTCGTTTAAATGTTGGTGTGGTTTTTTTTAAAATAATTCAGTATTTATACAAAGAATTGCATCGTTTTTCTCAAATATTTCATGCAATTAGTCTTTTCATGTTAAAAGAATGTATAAGCAAGAAAACTAAGTTGTTTGTTAGCTGTAGCATGAATATAATATATTGACTTTTTCCTAGCTGTATCGATAATGCAAATAGTACAAGCATGACTTCCAGAACGAATTTAGAAAACTTACCCATAATCTGTGCATGCTGAAAATTGTTCGCAAGGTTTTGCAATTGACTCTCCATCACTGGTAATTTGTCATTCATTTTCAAATCGATTAAATGACTGACTTCTGCGTTCAGAATCTGAAATTGTTGTTGAAGTAAATCAAGTTGTGCCATTTTGGTTTTCATCATTTGCATTTCTAGCTGAATTGCGTTGTTTTGGGATTGCATTGTATTCTCCAACAGAAGACGTTTGTCACCACAAATACAATCATTAAGAACATCAGTGTCTCCATTTTGTCTTAAATGTTGTCGATCTATTTTATTCCCAAAATTAAATGTTCATATGTGTATTGTGATGAACAATTTCTTAGTCAAGATAAACTTTGTAATAAGGAATATTATCTTTGAAAAGTACGAAAAGGTCAATCTTATCACTGAAGTCAACATAAAACTTTTATAAAATTACATTAATAGACATGCATTCAAACGTTTAATCCCGCTGCAAATGTTTGCACCTGTCCTAAGTCAGGAATCTGATGTACAGTAGTTGTCGTTTGTTTATGTAATATATACGTGTTTCTCGTTTCTCGTTTTGTTTATATAGATTAGACCGTTGGTTTTCCCGTTTGAATGGTTTTACACTAGTAATTTTGGGGCCCTTTATAGCTTGTTGTTCGGTGTGAGCCAAGGCTCCGTGTTGAAGGCCGTTTGGATGGAGAGTTGTCTCATTGGCACTCACACCACATCTTCCTACATCTATGTCGGTGTTAGATCATTTATTATGCAGTCAAATGTATAAGCTTCCGACTACAAAGTCTAATTTGATCGATCTGTACTATTCTTTTAAAAATCTTAATAAGCAATGACAAATTCTATAAAACAAAAACAAGAATGTGTCCATAGTTCATGGATGCCCCACTCGAACTATCATTTGCTAAGTTCAGTGGATTTTGAAATTGGGGTACCAATCAAGTTTCAAGATGATTGGACTTCAACTTCATCAAAAACTTCCATGAAGCACACACCCAAAAACATAATGCTCCTCTTCTATCGTAGGTGGGGCATAAACAAATCTGTTTCATAATCTATCATCATTCAAACACCACCATGTAAGAGTACAAACTTCACCTTTACCCTTCAATACTTTTACTTGACTGTAAATGATGAAAAATAACCTAAACTATGATAATCGAATAAATTGATTGCACAGGTATAAGTTTAGTGGGCTATCACCCTCTATTTGTCATACAATATTTGCGATGGGCATGCCATAGCATTTAAACGCGCTAAAAAGGGACAGCTTGATCTGATTTAAAGTTTTGCTGTTCTCGTCCTAAACATGCATCGAATAGTTGTCTCAAGACGTTTTAAAAACAAGCAACAATCAAACAAAGAATTACACTCCGTTAAGAAATTAAAAAAATAGTAGTCACTAAGATTCAAACAAACATCAGACAAATTGCCTTAGGTGTTGTTTACTTTAATTCATTTAAGGTCTTTTTGTGCTGTTTGAATCCATACAGTTTTTTAATATATCTTTGATACGTGCAGCGTCATGGAAAAACCACAAAACGATGACTTCTGTTATCTATATCTTATAAGAGATAATTCATTTCCAGTTTGATCTTTATTTATTTCTCTGTAGTGATAATTATGTTTTTGTATGTCCCATTCCTTTGATATTCATATAATCATGTGATGTATAGGTCAATAGGACAACAACAGAACGTTAAGATAAACCAAAGACATCTAGCATAATGCACTCGTCAACATTATTCACTATTCCAAACTTCCGATATTTTCAAGTGTAAATGTGTGTTAAAAATTCTGTTAGGTGGCTAGTTACAAGGCAACATGTTTACCTCTATCAAACATGTCATTGTCTTCAAGTGACATTCAAACCACACCCCCACACCCTAATTTTCATCATTTCGTAACACTCTGAAGAACCAATTTGTTGTATCAATTGTTAATAGTTTTCGTCTTAAACATACATGGGAAAGTTTAGACATCGAATAAAGCATACACAGTCATCTGAGTACTAGAATCTATGACAAATGCAAACGAAACGATTTTCATTTTGATATACCCGGTAATCAATTTAGAAGTTATATCAATTAAGTTCACCTGCATATGGGATATACGTTTCCCAACTCATTATATTTTATATTCAAGAGCTTGTAGTCGCTATTAAGACTTTTAAAAACGTCAACAATGGCTATGCAACAAGTTGTTAAACAAGGGCTGTGACCCCGTATGTCAAAGACATCTCGTCATTTTTGTCGAGCCTTCGACTTTAGTCGAAAAAGCGAGACATAGCGATCCTACATTCCGTCGGCGGCGTCGTCGTCGGCGGCGTCATCAAATATTCACTCTGTGGTTAAAGTTTTTGAAATTTTAATAACTTTCTTAAACTATCCTGGAAATGTACAAAACTTGGCCAGAAGCATGTTTATGATCAGGAGATAGTATCCAGAAGTAAATTATGTAAAAATAAAATTCCTTTTTTTTCGTATTTTACTTATAAATGGACTTAGTTTTTTCTGCCAGGAAACATTACATTCACTCTGTGGTTAAAGTTTTTAAAATTTTAATAACTTTCTTAAACTATCCTGGAAATGTACAAATCTTGGCCAGAAGCATGTTTATGATCAGGAGATAGTATCCAGAAGTAAATTTTGTGAAAATAAAATTCCATTTTTCCCGTATTTTACTTATAAATGGACTTAGTTTTTTTCTGCCAGGAAATATTACATTCACTCTGTGGTTAAAGTTTTTAAAATTTTAATAACTTTCTTAAACTATCCTGGAATTGTAAGAAACTTGGCCAGAAACTTGTTTATGATCAGAAGATAGTATCCAGAAGTAAATTTTGTAAAAATAAAATTCAATTTTTCCCGTATTTTACTTATAAATGGACTTAGTTTTTCTTCCAGTTAACATTACATACAGTCTGCAGTTAAAGTATTTTAAACATTTTTAAGATTCTTAAACTAGCCTGGATTTTTACCAAACTTGGACAGAAGCTTCTGACAATCAAAAGATAGTATCGAGAGGAATAATTTTATAAATTTTTTTCATCATTTTTGATGAGTGTGTGATAAACAGCAAAAGTAGGCGAGACACTGGGTTCCGCGGAACCCTTACAAATTTTTCTAAATAGTTATCAAAGGTACCAGGATTATATTTTGATTCGCCAGACGCGCGATTCGTTTACACAAGACTCATTAGTGACCGCCGTTATTTATCATCTTAATAATGTGTTAAACATAATATTCTTTTATTTGTTTTATTTATCTTTGTTTATTATTAACTTTACTGTTAAGTCTATTTTTGGTACCATTCATTTGACGTTGCTTGGTACTTATACAGTCCTGTCATTATGTTAATGTGCTATGGTATTTTGTCATTTTGTCTTTTGTTTTTTGCTTATATGCTATATGCATATTGTTTTTCGTTATTTGCATATTTGTTTGTTTTATAGTGAGTAATATTATAATAATTTGTTGACTGCTGTACTCCTTTATTTGACATTTCTATCTATTATATCTGTTTGTTTTGTTCACATATTGGTGTCCATATAATAGAATGCTAAACATCTCTCATACCAGTTAGAGGTTTAGCTTGCTATACAACCATACATTTATAGTGTTCTATATTCTTTATATTTGTTAAATAACGTATTTATGAAATGGCTCAGTCGGTTATGATAACAAAAAAAAGTCATGTGAAATTTGTAATAAGGATTTAGGAAAATACTGCTGCAAAGTCTGTGACAACTGTAAAATTATGCATCTTAGAATGAAATCATCTTATAATCACAAATTCCGATGCAGCGAGCAGTGTGAAGACCAATGAGGCGCAAAATTTAACTTAAATAATTACAAAGGAAAATTGCAGTACGTGTTAATCAAAGTGGTGTTGGTAAACATTCTCGCAAATTTGAATCTAAACTATCAAAAGCTATTTCTATTCAATTGGATACATTTTCTGTTATAAAAGAGAGGAAGAGACAAAAGTGCAGACCATTTATATGAAATGTCAACGAACATGATAATTGCAATAGAAAGATCGAAGAACTTTCTGAATTAAATGCGAAAGTGAAAAAAGAACTAGATGTTACCTAAAACGCCAGTTGTTTCAAATTAAAAAAAAACTCTATCAGCGAAAAAACGTGGATGAAAAGTATGCTAAGCTTAAAAAATTACTTCAAGCAATAACATTTGCGTGTGAATAATGATAGAAACTGGCTATGACCACCAGATAATGTGGATTCTATTTATTTAACATAATTGAAAAATACTTGTCAAATGGAAGTGTCCGTGTTTCCCTTGAATTTAAACCGTAGAATGATTATATATGCAACATAAATGTCATAAATATATATTACACGTGAAAATCAGCCATCCAGCCTCGCTTTTAAATAACGTATACACGTTGCTAAAACCAGTTATACAAGACACTGACATTATAAAACACTGTCAATTTGCATAGTTTGTTCAACTGGTAAAATGTTATACTATAAAGGAGTAATCAAAGGACTACCCTGGATTTTTTCACATTGTTATCTGTAATTACATAACAAACCTATTAATGCCTATAATCACGTCATTTTGGTCACTGGTGTCTTATTGGCAGTCACATCAATTCTTATATTATATTTAAAAAGTTAAAACACAAATATACTGAACTCCGAGGAAAATTCAAAAAAGGCATTTCTAAAAGTATTTATTTTAGAAATAATTAAACATATTTTTAAATTTGCCTTCAACATTGGTCAAGTACAAAGCGGAAGTATTAACAAATATTAACAAATATTATTTTTTTCAACATTCCATCCTAACATTATTTGTTTAAAACGATCGGAGCAAAGTAGATATGATGATGTGTTATCTCTTTCATTCTATATATATACAATGTAGGACAATATTGCGGATATTTGGTGTTATCATTTAATTTCATCACCTTTCATTCATTTTAAAACCACCGTGAATAGTTGATTGTCATTACTTTGGAAGTTACTTTATTGCACACAATATTTATTTTTAATATACTAGTATTGAATTATAAAATGGCTCAGTCTGCTATTGAAACATGTGAAATTTGTAACCAGGACGCAGGAAAAGACTTTTGCCAGAACTGTGAACAGACATTCTGTAACAAATGTAAAGTTATGCATCTACGAATGAAATCATCTTCAAATCACGTATTCCGCAGCGGTCAGCAATCCGAAGATTCCAAATTATCCTTGTGTGATAAACATAGTTCGAATTATATATATCTGTGTGAAAGCTGCTATGTACCTGCCTGCATTCATTGTGCTGTGTCCACTCATAAAGGCCATTCCATGGCAAGCCTCTCAGCCTCAATAGCAGAGAAACAAGAGAAGCTTCGGAAAATTTTGAAAACTAATTTCAATTGCATAAGTAATTTAAAAAATTCAACGACTAAAGTGCAAAATGAGATTGAAGATTTAAAGATAAAATGCAGCAATATTCATGGAGATATGATTTCAAGACAGCGTCAGTTACAGTCTAGATTAGCTAAGATTTCTATGTCTTCTATGTACGGTGATATATCAAAATTTGAGGCATCTGAAAAAAAGAAAGGGGAGACATATATAAAAAATGTTAACGAAAGCGATAGAAAAATCAATGAATTGGTTGAATTGTACAAACTTGTAAAAGACGAGAAAGATGTGACAAATTTAGTACAATTGTTAAAAACTCTTGAAAAAGATACAATGAATATTCGAATTCCCAAAGTGCCGCTTATTTCAAATATTGAATTCGTAACAGAACCTATGAATGAAGATTTTGATGAAAAGCTTGAAAGTTTACTAGGAAAAGTAACAATTGCTCCGAAGTGAAAACCGATAGAAATTGTGTATGATATATAATTTTGACTTATTTAGCATGACCGAACATCAAAGAAATCAAAGGAAAGTCTGTTCATTCTCTTCTAAAAACGACTCATTTTCTAACACATTTATTAGTATTTTGATTTACATTTATATCAAGCTTGATCAATATTTATATAGTTGTGATTAGGTTTAGATTTATTGTTTGTGAAAATAAATAATCAACACAATAGATGTCATGTTTAAGAAACAAATATCTAATGCATAGGGATTGTTGAAATTTGTAAATTATAATATATAACATGTATAACATAGTTTAGTTTGCATATCATTAAAAATTGTAAGCCTTAAATGTAACCTTTCACCTCAAACATAATATTTTATCCCAAGTGTGTGTGTGTGTGTACCATATTATCCTGGAATCCTGGGTCTTTGCTCTACACTGACACAAAGTATAGGATTTTAGTCTTGGTTTTGTATGTCGAATTAGTTGTGATTTTCACAAATTTTAAAATACCATTATGATTGAATGATATGGCCTCATTATATAATAGCTTTAAGTTTTATCCCCCCCTGTTTCTGGTCTGTAATGTATGTTTACACAGTATTGGCTCCGGGATCCAAATTGTTGTCACATAAAGTTTAACCTTTCATGGTCGTTTCTGTTGCTTGCCAGACTTTTTATCAATACAATGGAACTATAAACAACTGTCATACAAGTAGGAGGTTTAGATACCTGCATAATCAGATCAAATCAGGTTTTACCCTCCATTTTCTCTAAAATGCTGAACCCATTTTTACTCTTTTGGAGCAATCAAATCATCCCAGCTTTTGAAGCCGTTTACCGGTTTGTGTGGTGCAGTCTCAGTTCAAATGTAGTATACAGTAGGTTATTGTTTTCGTCAGTTTCACTTGACAAATGAACTATAATTGTCTCTGCGATATCTTCTATCTCCTTTTAGTAACGTCTCTTATTGATTGAAAGGTAATCAATTAATTTTATTTTCAGAACTATGGTCGTAGATATGTCAATCAGTTATTCTATTGACATTTCTATATTTGCATACAAACATTGACATCGGTTCGATCTTGTGTGTGCCTTTCAATAACCATCAACATCTATACTTTAGTCAAAGTGATTGTGAGCACTGAAGAGTAGATATCTTATATTTCGCTATGTGAACTTCCAATCAAAAGTTTAATTCTATTTAGCCAAATCATGTTTTGGTTTATAAATATCTTCCTTTATTCACATTCAAAACCACTCAATTTTGTAACTTGAATAACGTATCAAAAATATATAGCATGATATTGATGGGATATCTACAACTGTGTTTTATTAGGATTTACTCAACAATACATTGTTTTCAAATGTTATTACATGTATGAACTGGCAGATTGTGACAGTGGAATGTTTAACAAATGGCAAAAGCAAAGCTATAATGCTAGGAATAACCTAATGTGAAGTTTCAGCACCTCCCTGGAATCCACCTCTCCTTCTTGTGAGGGCCTGAATTCCTAATACGAAGAAAAAACCCAAAACACTTCACTAATCCTGGATTAAGATTGGTGCCCTGTAGGAAAGTATCAAATCAGCAATCAGTTCAATTTTATAGAGGAAGGTAAATCCCAAGCTAATTTCTAATGATTGGTTAAATAATTCTCATTGTTTATGCATTCAGACATTAACGAAATATCCATAGATCAGCACAATATAACTGAATTATTTGGGTTGAGAAAAAGCTGCAGAGGAGACCACCTTAACTAATTATCTTGTTGACCAACATGGTTCAATATCACAGAACAATAGATATAAGAAGATGTAGTATGAGTGACATCAAAGTCACAATTTGTAAATGTAATCCATTAAAGGTCCAGGTACAGTCTTCAACTCAAAGCATTGCCTCACACCTAACAGCTAGCTATAAACTAAAACAGCCCCAAAAATGATTATATTAGTGTTAAACCATTCAAATGGGAATGATCTTATCAAAATAATAAAAACAAGAAACTAGAAAACAAACACATTAAATTTTCATTTTCTTTATTGTATAACAACAATAAAATTTATTTATTTATCACTTCAATGGTGATGCTATGTTGAGCAGATAACAAATAACGTTTCCATAGTAACAAACAAAGCATTATCATTAACATAAGCCAAGGAATACACTTATATGTATCACATTACATTAATATAAGATTTTTGTACAAATTAAAAATTCTGTTATATATATATATATATACATTAATACACAATTTTAAAATAACAAATCAAGCAGGGGCTTTATGATACAAGAGTTATTTTAGATAAATGAATAAAATCTATGTAAACTCTCTATTTTACCTTTCATACAATTTCCCTTTTTCATAATTAAAGTTGAACTGGAGTTCTTTCCCCTTTTATGTACAATTTTGAGTAGCAATGTTTGGCTCTAAATTTAAAGTATTTTACAAATAATCACGATTTATAAGTTTTATACACATTTCACATTATTACTGTTGCCTTTACTTCATCAATCCTGTGATTAATTATTACTGACAAGTGGATACTAATTTTCAGTGATTTACACCTCCTACACAATGAAGAAAATTGAGACAACTAGCATATTAAAATATGTGACATTTTTTAAACTAATAAAATGGTAAATTACTGTTTGTATACATGTACAAATTGTACATACCTATTAGTTGTGTCATTCCACAGTTTCTTACTTGCAATATATGCATGACGTATATAAAATGTATACTAAAAGATTTTTTTCAAACACAATGTTTGATAAGAATAATATAATTCCTACCAATTTTAATGAATCATATCGTCGCTGGTCTTCCAAAATGTTGTTAATTACAAATTTTTCAAGAAAAAAATATCTAACAAACAGGCTTTTTTAAAATTTTGACAAAATGCATGCCTCCAAAATGTTGTATGTGAACTGAAACATTTTTTTGAAAAAGCAGTGAAATAAAAACTTTGAAATTTCTGGATTATCCGAGAACTTAAATTATTTTCACAGAAATAAAGAAATATACAATTATCTCATTCTCAAGCCACTATACAACGATTTACAAGTTTTCATACAACATTTTGGAATCAAACTTTACAAATAACTGACATTGGCAATTTTGCAATATGTCTTATTTCAAACGTTTTGATTGGTATAACTGTATGCTATTTTGTATTACCAAAGATCTCCTCCCGACCAGACCATTGGTGTCAAAAAGTATTTTTAGCCAAAAATGTCATATACAACATTTTAGAAGCCCAGCATAGATATGCATACTTTGACAATTTGTGTCTCTTAAGTGATGCTCAAGGCCAACATGTTGGATAGGCCAAAATATTTGAATATTCAAAATCTAATTGCAAATGTTGAAAAGCAGACAACCCCAAAAAGGACCGAAAGTAAAACCAAATTTAGAGAAGAAATCTGAGATTTGCTGAATAAGATATTTAAAACAATTACTACATTTTTATAACAGCAAATTTTAGTCAATATTTTCATGTCTTGTTTTATCAACGTAAAAGAAGTTAGGGCTATTTCAGGATGAAATATTTGAAGCAAACTGTGTTTCAAATAAGATTTATCATTTTTTGTGTTAAAATCGGATTAAATCTAAATGATTAGACAATCACAACACTCGTCTATAAAATTTCTGTTTGATCATTCTCTAACTTAAGAACTTGCTTTTCTCTCTTAAAATACATGTTAATATGGCATGCATTAAAAAGATCATGGGTGTCATGTTAAAACAATTATTATAGGTCAAAATGTCCTCCAGTAAAATATTGTTAAAATCTGCATATATAACAATTAAAACAGTAACTTTTTAACATACAAATACATTTTTACATGTAGGAAAAAGTACTTCTCAAACATTCAACTTTTCACAACATGGACACAAAATAATAAAAATGGCCATAAAATTATATAAAATGGGTAAAAGAAAGTAAAAAAGCATATAAGGCCTGATGTAGCTTACAATTTCAAATAAAGAGGTACTCGCAATAATTATTAAGGTGGCACCCAACACTTTAACTAAAATTATTTTGGCTCGTTTAATTTTCTTAAAATTTTAACAAAGTATTTTTTCTGACCCTTTGAAAAAAATATAAAAATTTCAAAATGTTTGAACCAACCATTTAATCAGAAATTACACTGGTTATTGCAGTTTGACAAACACTTGGTTTGGTCATTGAGAAGCTTAATATTCCCTTAACAACACAACATCATTAAAACGTTCTGCTGATTTTACAGAGTTATCTCCCTGTAGTGTTAGGTACCACCTTAAGTTCCTACATTGAAGGTAAAATGACAGTGACCTTTTATCAGTGCTCAAATTTCCATGAATGTTTTCAAGACATGTTTTTTTTTAAACTTCAATAAAGGTAAAAAGAGTTCAAATAACAAAAACAATAACTAAATTGTGTCATGTGTACAATTGTTTGTCTGTTTGTCTTTTTCATTTTTAGCCATGGCGTTGTCAGTTTGTTATAGATTTATGAGTTTGACTGTCCCTTTGGTATCTTTCGTCCCTCTTTTAAGAAAATCCAATAATCATACATAATTTAGTGAAATAAACTATAAATAGAGAGCTTTTTATTTCAATGCTTCTTTTCCCTGACAATACACAGACATTAAGGATTCATTTTACATGACTGATTAAAACAAGTATGGAAGAAATAAAAACATCAGTACATATTATTTGTTGGTTGCTGATTTTAATTTATTATTTGGATAAAGGCTATTGAAGAAAGTTTGTAATTTATTGGGTCAGTACAACTGTACACATAATTTTTCAAAACTATGAAAACAAGAACAATGTATTTAGTGCATATAAAATATAAATTTTTTCCTCAATTAAATAAAAATTTAGCCCAAAAAATTAACAGATCTTTACAAATAAATTTCCATAAACTTGAAGGATTTACAAGTTAGAATTTCACATTTTTTTTAATTGAAAACAAGATAAAATATATATCTATATCCTTAAATTTATGCCATACCTGAATGCCCTTAACCAATGCAATAAAACTGTGATAAAAATTAATTGAAAATAATAAATAAACCCTTAAATTCTCCAATACACAACCATTGAGAAACAACACAGTACAATATACTTCATAATATGGATACATATATATATGTAAATATTCTATAACATAAATTGCTTCTGTGTCATGACTGCACAGCATGCCGGTTTCATTCAAATGACTTTATAAAACAAATTCACCTTTAAGTCTAGTGTGAAAGTTCAAAAAATTAATCTAATCGTCAAACAAATCTGTGAATTTCACTTGACAAAAAATAACACCTTAATCAAGCTATACATTAAATGCTGCATTTGAAGACAAAATTTGGCTGCTTTACATTCAAACATCCTTAATTTAGTACAATGTTAAAAAACAAAAATTAACAAAAGACCTTATAATAAAAATTACCCATAATAAACATTTCTTTAACAAACAATTCAGAACCAAAATATAACCCATAAGCTTCTCAATTAGCTGGCCTAACAGCTCCATGTGTAATTATATATAATAAACAATCATAACAATAATCAAATAATATATAATATAATCAGTTTAAATGTCCATATTAAACCTACAAAGTCATCTTCATTATTTGTTGAACAGTTGAAGTTACACATTGAACCAAGTCATGTTTACTTTTATATTATTAATCTATCCTATAGCTTGTGTTGATTTGGTCATTTATAGTCCACAGTTGATTTGGTCATTTTCACCTGTCAAATGTGGACAATAGGTCATCTTACAACTCAAATTTAACATTACAAAATAATCATATTTGTACTAAATCTAATTATGATGAAAGGAAAGGTAATTGACAAGTTAAGTAATCCTGGTATCCAATTGGACACAGATTTTTACCGATATGTACTGAAAATGACCAAATCAGCAAAAGCTGTAAGGTAATTGCATTTAATCCCCCTTTTATTATCCAAGTCTCATACTCTCTAAAAAAAATACATATACTTTTAGACCATGTAGACCATAGATCAACCTTTAGGAATTTTCAAAGATATTAAAATAGAAGTTATAATGTCAATGTAAATTATATTAAAAAGTTATCAACTCCTTTGACAATGTTTGAGATTGAAGGATGTTTGCGTGTCATGTTTTGGAATTTATGTCAGATTTTCAATGTCCTCTGGTTTTATCCATTTGAATGCCTTTAAAATATTTGCACATGGACACCCATTTTTCTTTTTTTAAATCTTGTGCATGTATTATTATAAGCCATTTGTGAAAGACTTCTAAAATCGTATTTATTCTTCAATAGTTTTTGAGAACTTCAACTGGTCAATTATAAAGCTATGAAAAATCAAGAGAGAACATTTTCCTGTCAAAATTCTGATGGCTAATATCTTGAAAACAAACACACTGACCCCCAGATTTTGTCTGCCTTTTATAATCCTCGATCAGTCCCCTATCATTATAGACTAGTTTTATGGAAAGTTATTTATTTTGAAATTGAGCAGCAAACATCCTTAAGTAATAATACAAAGACCATGAACAAGATGAATCAAATGGCTTGAAATGTTATATACGCAAGACCAATGGAGAAATTATAAATATTGTCCAATTGTAAAATAAATTATAAATGTATCTTCTTTTGAAGCCTGTACATGTATAAGTAAATAAATATATATCATAACACTTAATGACAAATTAACAATGCTGAACATGAATGCCTTCAATCTAAATTCACTGTTTAATGTAAATGTAATCTGACTTATCCTGCCATATATGTAAAATAATACATTTGAAATAAATCTTCTAATAAAGACCAAATTTCAAACTTTACCAGAAATTCCTATTTGTTTGACAAACACTCGTCACATAACATCTAACCACATAAAGTTCTTGATTATTCCAAATATTTTAAACACATTAAAAAATAATATGAATTGTTTTCACACATATAACATGTATAATGCATGCTATCTATACTTTTTCACTCACATTTCTATCATGTCAATTGCAGAAATAGAACATCTATTGTATATTCCAAACTGAAATAATTTTGTTCATATCACAATATCACTATATTACATTCACACTTGTTTGAATATTTCAAGCCATGCTTTACATTATCATGATTATGATCTGTATAGTTTTATCAAACTTGCATTCCAAGATACATGTAAAATAATTTACTAATGAATTAGAAATGACATTAACACTTTCAAGCAAATTTCTGTTTATCATTATCAGACTTTCATTTTAAGACAATATCTAATTTACATGAAAGTATAATTTCAAGTATTTTACCTGTCTAGCTTTTTACAATACACATGATCACATGATTTGATTATCAACCAATCATTCTTTGGAAAATTTCCCATCTTGTTTACTAGAATTTTTCAAATTTTCAGACATATTAAAATCAATTTGGGCGTAAGAATTAGGCGGTAAGGGACCAGAATCTTCTGCTGTGGAAGCATGCCGGCTTTTAACCGGTTGTAATTTTATATCATTGTCTATGTTTTCCCTGGAACCTAAGTCCAGAGATGCATAATTAAGTCCAGGTGTCGTGAGCTGTTGTTGAGATGAAGAGAGTTCTGAACTTTTAAGTGTGTCACTTGGAAAATTCATCGGTTCATAGGACATTGTTAAATCGGAGCAACTATGTCTACTTGTGTTTGAATTTGCACTATTTTGAATTTCTACTTTTTCTACCTTTTCTTTAATTTGTAATTCTAAACTTTCAGCTGGAAAATTCATACCTAATAGATTACTCTTGTTTGAAAGTTCCAATGGGCTAGTGGATATTTTTGATGATGTGCTACTATGCCTTGATTTGCATTCCTTAATATCTTTTTCAGTGGGGGACTCTACAATTTTCAGTTCCTCCAAAGATGAAATACTGCCTTCAAACACATCTGGAAGGATTTTAATTTTTATATCTAATTTCTTCTCATTTCGGTGATTTTCTGGTTTACCTACTTCATTTTTAAATAAGTTATCTTTCTTACTATTTTTAGAACTAATTAACTGATCACTTGTAATGTTTTGATTTCCAGGGGTTATTCCACCTAACAAGAAACGTTCAGTTGATTTAGATTTGAACTCTAGGCCAACGTATTCGTCACTTTCAGGAATTGTTTCTGACAAGTTAGGATTAATAACCGTTTTAATTTGAACACTTTTCTCACTTTGAACACTATCACTGGCTTTTTGTTTAATAGGTTTGTCTATTGGACTACTTGGTACAACTGTACCGCTAATTTCTTTGAGAGAGTTATCTTTTCCTAACTCTTCTTCCATAGAAGTATCAGTGATAAATGACCGCACTCTAGATGGCGCTTTAATAATCCCTGGCTTAATATCTGAATTTTCTGGATCAAAATCCATATATGAATCCAAATCCACATGACATGCTGATCCACTGTCTTTCAGAGTCTCAATACTAGATCCACCCGACTCATATTCAGAAGCAAATGTTTCTTCCTGTTCAAACTCCGCCCCTTCTGTTTTTCTCGGTGGTATAGGAGGGGCTTTCTGTCCAGACAGCCCTGATACGACTGCTGGGGGAAGATCTGGCTCAGAAGTCCTCATACTTTGTTCAGCTGAGCCTGGTTCATACTCCATGTATGCACTATCGTCATTATTTTCACTACATATCATATCAGATTTCATGGCTACACTTTCAGGTTCATATTCCATATAGGGACTACTATCAGCCATAGATTGGTTCTGAGATGTATCCATTGAAGGCTCTGAGCCTGACGATGTAAGATTAAATTCATTACCACATGAAAATTGTACGGGATTTGTTGACTCTGATGTAGAAACATTTAAAGCTCCAGGTTCGTAATCCATATACATACTATCCCTATCGTTTTTCATTTCTTGAATGTTTAATCCAGTTCCTGATGAATTATTAGAAGCTACTGAAACTTTACTTCCATTTTTCTTTTCTTTTTCTTCCGATTGTTTTTTATCTTTATGTTTTGACTTAGAATGCCAAGATTTCTTTTCTTTTTTATTTTCACTTTTTTTCTCGTCTTTAGTTTTTCCAGCTGATGCAGGTTGATACGACATATAACTCTCCTCCTCTGACTCCCTCCCAGAACTCGCTGGGCTACGACCTTTCACAGAGGGACTACGAGATCCAGATGGGGAAACAAAATTAATTGGACTAAAAAGTGAACTTGGTGGAGGGATGCTGTCTGTACTGCTACTGTTGGTTGATGTGGAAAAACCAATAGATTTTTGATTCCCAGAAGGCTTTATGATTTTGATACTTGGCGAAGAGGTAGCGTCCTGTCTAATGGGACTTGTCAATCCAACAACAGCTGGCGAAGAACTAAGACTACTTGTGGATGATTTATTTCCGACACTTTTAGGATTAACTGTCATATCAATGTATCCTGGAGCTTCTGATTTGTCCAAGCGCATATCTACATACTCTGATTTTTTATTACTTTTTGACATAGAATCATTTCTTTTCAGAGATTCAGAAGACGAAGCTCCAGAAATCTGACCTGTTAATGATTCATTTGAACGTTTTATATGGAGTTCCTTTGAAGTTAATCGTACAGATTCATAAGATCCTAACTTTCCACGTGCACTTGTACCATAGCTTGAAGACCTTGGCCTATGACCTTGAACAAACACTTTGCCAAAACTTGATGACCTTGGCCTACATCCAAAACTATCACTTGATGTCCTTGGCCTCATATGCTCCATTTCTATAAAAGAATCGGAATCAGAAATTGAGGATTTGATTGACTGACTTGGACTGCAACTTAACGAAGAATCCATAGTCGTGTATGGGATCATGTTCATGTTACGTAATTTTTTCTCGATTAAGTGTGGCGCACTCGAACTCCTCCCATTGGTTGATACATTCTGTTTGGGCATAACAGGATGGTGTAAATGTTGAGGTAAGAGTTTCCGCGGAGGTCTACTTCCAACAGAATACGCTCTTTTTGGGAATTCCCCTGACATGGAGTCATCAGATAGGTAGCTGACTACTTTATTTGGACGAAGATTCATGTCAACAAAATGATTGTGTTGTTGTGTTAATGGAAAGTTTCCTTCCCCACCTAAAAAAGAGAAAACAAATATTTCAAAACACTTTCAAATTAATTCTGTTTAAACTTATACTGATCTTATGCAATGATTTTCCAGACCTCATTATGAACAAACCAATAGCCATGGCATAATTTTAACTGACTTCAGAGTTTAGAATTTTCCCTTTAGTAACTTTCCCCCTTGTTTTTACCTTTCAATTATGATTTTTGACACTATCTGATTCAAAGATTTGTTTCAAAGAATAAATATACAATTAGTTCTCCCATATTATATAAAGGTTAAATTGCTTATGGCAGATTTTACAATAAGAAGGAATTATTGTTTTTGTGTATCCATCAAAAAAGCAATTGCTGAAACTGTGAAACAGACTGTGTAATGGAGTAATGCATTATGTTATTGAATAAAATGTGTCTTTCTGAGTAAATAAAAATAAAAATTACTCTGTGTTTGTGTTTTTTGTTGGAATTAGAGGGTTTTCAATTTCAAAATATTGGACATGGAATAGACATCATGACCTACTTTACTGACATCCAGCTTATTTGGAGTGGAATTTTGAAGTATTATTTATAAGTTGAGCCTTATCACATGGACTTATATTTTAATAAAAAGTCTTCTTTTGTGTTTTAATCATAACTTTAAGGCAGATTTTTATTGGTAAAGGCTAAAAAAGGTAATTTAATAATATTGTTGCTAACGTCACGTCTTTTCCGTCCATTGTGGTATGTCACGATCGCAATTTTCTTGTTGGTTCTCAGACAGGCAATTGTAGTTATTTTTATCCCGGGTTTTATAAATAATTGAAAATAGCAATCATATTAAATTTGGATGACGTAAGGGGGTCAAAGGACATGAGGAATCAATATCATTGGCTGTTTTATTTTTTGCGAACGTTACTACTTGAGGTTTCCGTCCAAATCAGTGTCACGTGAGCAACATATATTTAGATCTGTAACTCTCCTGTATAGGAGTTACGATATCGCCCTTTGCAGAATTAGATTCGGAGTCAGTTCCTTCACATGATGGGGTAGCAAAGAAGGTTAGTTGTATGTAATATCGTTACAAGAGGACCTTAAATGTATTCCGTCCATCAAAAAGACGTTCGCAACAAAACGTAATGTCATGATAGTAGATGTTGCTAATGTTACTATTACGAATTGGTTTCATGTGTATTCATTTGATATAAAGTACACCTGCAAATGACATTCTGTATATTTAGAAATTCTAAACCAGACTGTACAATTTTATTACTCCAGGCATATATTAAACATCACTGTGTGCATACATTTTATCTTTTAAAGATGTTGTTGCTCATGTTACATGTCCAAATGTCGCTAACGTTACTTATTTTTGTCTCCGTCACGTTAGCAACATGAAAGTAGGAGACAGAACACAATACTGTAAAATCTGCCATATGTAAGCTAGCTGCAGTGTTAGTTTATTTATATATCTATTTATAGTAGATTGGAAAACAAGTTCTGCAACTTATATTAATCCCTTTCCAATTTGCTGGTGCGAGTGCTGCCTTGTAGCAATGTAATAACAACCCAACAAAGTTCCTGTACTAAGAAAATAATAAGACGCATAAGAAAAGCTTTCATTAATACAAGAATCACATTTTCAGAATTTAAATCTATTTAAGGAATGACTGTAATATTTTTTCTTTCTATGAAGAAATAACAAAAAAAATGTGGTGCACACTGAATAACGCGTGTAGCGGGTTATTTACAGTGTGCACCAAATTTGTTATGTTATTTCGAATAGACAGAAAAAATATTAGTCATTTCTTATAATTTAATTCTAAATTCCATTTTAAACCGTAGAAAACCATGAAAAAACATTGATGACGTCACGGTCACATGACTAAATTATGTCTATGGGCTGATAACAAAATAGCATCAGCCAATCAGAAGACGCCTTACATCCAAATTTAAATCTGTATTGGACTATACCCAATGTTGTATTTTCATTTGTATCTTTAATTAAATTCTGTCTGTACAGTCTATCATGGAATATTGATAGTAATTCATAATATCCTCTGTCTTTTAATGTATGTACACAATGTACATGTATGTGGTTTAAGTTATACATTTAAAAGTAAACCAATTTTGATACTTTTAACCCCAAATTGCTCTTCCTTAACATATTTTCATTGTATGTAAATGTTTCATTTTGATTTAGTCCTGAAGTAACAAATACTGAAAATTAAAAAAATTCTCGCAATTTTTTCATCAATTTGGATTTTTTAAAAACTTCCATTCATAATTTCTGGTGTGATTTTTCCAAAAAAATATGCAATCACATTAACTTATAAGATATTTCACTTTTGTGCCAGAAAAGGCTTTGTTTTGGCTTTTGAATAAAAAATGCATGCATTAGTTGTTAAATGTACAGTAATTAAATCCTTAAACAGCTATTCTGTTAATTAAAAAAAAAAGTGTAACTAAATAATTTACCTTCAGTTTTTTTTCCCCCCATTTTTTTAAATTTTTTATAATAGATCCTTTTACAAGAGATAAAATAAATCATGTCAAGAGAGCAGTCTTCACGACGAACTATTAAATCTACAGGCCCGGAGCTCAATTTATGAAATTTTTTAGTTAGATTCTGTTGGCCTATAGATATGATTCTTACAGGCCAAAGAACAATTTCACTAGCCTGGGCTGCCACTCAGCGTGAAGACTGAGAGAGGAGCAGATGTTATTTTCTGCAAAAATTAACTCATAATATCAGTACTTTTAAGAAATAATTCATAAAAATCAAACAGAGTATCCATTTACTTAACCAAATATTCTGGATTCCTATTTTACAAGCATTAATGAGAAATCAAAACAATCAGAGTTCATTGTGTCATCATGCTAGAACTAATTCAGACAAAACATGTGTATAAGGACATGCTTTAAATAAATTCCTAACGACTTACTTCCACCCTCTTTGACAGGAGCTAATGGTTGACTGGACGGTCCCATATCCATGTACGCAGACTGTTTTGTTGATCTGATAGGTATTGGAGCTGTACGAGATAACTTTGGACTTCCATCTGAAAAAAATCATACATGAGGTGACATTTGTTCATATATAGACATGTTAGATGTATATACATGAGATAAGTCCCTTATCCTTCTGCTTTTTTTTATAGGGATATCATGACATTCAATTCAAACATAGCACAGACCCACATCTCTCCCATTATTTGACAGACAGAAGTCTATATAAATACAAAATTGTTTGATCAATAGTATGTATGTGTTTTGGCAATCCTTAGTTGGAATAATGTTTGACTGGTATAGGAGTAAACATTGTTAAATTTTATCAATTACAAACGAAAGTGAACCAACGCCTGGTGAGTCTGTAGTAAGGTAGAGTCCATAAAGTGGATACCCGAGGGTATGCAGGGTGGTTATGATAAAAAAAAACGTTAAAATGTAGAGAGTCTTATAACAACAACACTTTAGGGACTGCTGCAGAAATTTATTGATCGACATGCTTTGGTGTCTAGGTTAAATTTTATACAATTTGTTCATTAACAATGTATTGCACTCACTCAGAACAAACCAGGATTTTTTTTCAAGTTTTTAAAGATATTTATTGAATCTGAACTTTTCATTAGAGTTTTAGATTGTAAGAAATGCCACTTTCAGCACTTTGGTGTCATTTCATGGCCCTCAGTTTTAGAGGAAGTCAGAATCCAACCTTTAGTAGGAAAACTGACATTCCTAGTCAATTAAGATGTGAGTCAAGTGTCATGCCATGTGCAGGCTATAAACTCAAAACCTCAGTGTTGAAAGCCAAGTGATACAGTAGGTCGACTAATTAGACCAATCACCACTGAGGCCCCATTATCATTATGGAGTGGACATGCTGTTTCTCATGTTTTATCTATCATGGCTGTAATCAGGTAATGTTTTCTACTCAGTAAAAGATAAAACAGTGAAACATGATTGCTGATGGTTATTGGTGAATCACTCTTAATTATCTCAGTGTTTTGCCACCATCAACTACCAACAGTCACCCTGTCAAACGGTACTAAGTTTACTTCATGGGCTGCACATTTGGGCATAAAGTTAAATGTTATTGCACAGAGCAAGTATTAAACAACAGCTTAAACCTTTCAATCATCATTAAATACCTTTTGATGATGTAGAAGAGCTACTTCCAACAGTCATATCTATGTAGCCTTGTTCTGGTCCAATATTTACTTTCTCTGAACTCTTGGACTGTTCAGCTGGGTTCATTTCCATGTATCCATCTGATGAATTAATGGATGAGTCGTGTGAACAAGAAGATCCTGAAAATATAAGCTTGTCATCAACTGCAGGCCAAGAAGCCTTATCAAAATATATTTACCATTTAATGTTTTTTTAGTTTGTTTCTCCTTGTACTTCCTGTATTTCAGGAAAACCAGGTTCAATCTACCATTTTCTACATTTGAAAATGTCTACCAAGTCAGGAATATGACAGTTGTTGTCCATTCGCTTGGTGTGTTTTGTCATTTGATTTTGCCATGTGATTATATAATTAGGGACTTTCAAATTGAAATTTCCTCAGAGTTCAGTATTTTTGTGATTTTACTTTTCACATACAATTTTTTTTGTATCTGGTTTTCATCATAAAAGTATGAACCTTCATTGAATATATTGATACTGTGTAAATGGATATTTTCTAACATTTTCTTCAGTATACTACTTCAAATAGTACTTGAAAGACAATACTGAGGGTTAAGATGGGGGTCCTTCATTTCTGTATTCTTTCAATTTTTAAGGCTATTTTTCTCTATTCTTTATACTTTTGCCCATTATTCTCTATTTTTAATATTTTTAAAGTACCTCATTTTTCTGTATTACTACATAAGTCAGACGCCTTCCAAAACCAATACCATATCTTTATATTTTTGGCCCATTATAATGATTATTCTTTATTTATTATATATTTTTGGTTCATTATTCTTTGTTCTTTACATTTTATCACCTCATTATTCTCTTTTCTTTACATTTTTTGCCCATCATTTACTATTCTGTAACCCCCCCAATCTACTCTCAATACTGATAAACAATTTTTAGTATGAGAAACAGTCTCAAGTTAACATGACATAAATACCTGGTCTAGAGACTCTCTGACTAGGTGGTGTTTCTGGCCTGGAAACTCTTTGACTTGGAGGTGAATAAGGTGTTCCAGGAGATGTAATGACAGGAGACTGCTGTTGACCTTGTGAATTTGTCATGGGACCAGAGTGTTGCCCAGGTGACATAGCCATGTATGATGACATCACTGTTTCTTGTGTACTTTGCCCAGGGGACATAGCCATGTACGCTTTGTCTGTGTCAGATTTGTTTGAGCTTTGAGTGACGGGCAAACTGGAAGATCTTCCATGGATTGGTTGAATAGGTGAGATGAATAACTGTTTGTTGGTTGGCTGTTGCCCTGGCATCATGTCTAAGTAGGGGGTGTTTTCCATGATGGCTGCTGAATTCTGACTATGGCTCATATCCATATAAGTACTTAGTGATTCCTCTGTAATTGGTAAGCTGAAGGATTCAGGAGTCATTGATCGTAATGAGCTGTAATTCAAAATAGATTGAATTTACATAATATAAAAATGTAAAGTATTCAATATATCCTAATTTTGTAGGTCAAATGCAGTTTGATTTATTTCCCTTTGAGAAGATGTTTTCATACAGCATACATAGAGATGTTGATGTACTCCTCATATTAACTTTTTAACACTTATTATTTATGTCTTATTCCATGTATTATACATTACACAGACAATTATTTGTTAAACTTTTGATTCTTAGATTTGTTGAATGAAATACTTCATTATACTAACAAATAAACTTATTAGGTCATCCACCCACATTTTAAGCCTACACCAAGTCAGACAATCCTAGCCATATGTTGTTAACTGTTTGCCATGTGTTGGTCATGTGTTGTCTACTGTTTGCCATGTGTTGTAAATCTATTTTGTCAGAATAATTGGGATGTTCTTGATGTCTGTTGTATTGTCAATCGTCATTTGTTTTTTGTAACTTCTGTTTTAAATTTTTGGTAGAATATATTCTTTATGCATTTTTATGATTCTAGATTTCATTGGTATACATGTATAGGTAATTCAATTGTTCAACAAATAAAAAATTCTAAATGCCTTCAATGCAGAATTGGCAAATCTTCAAATATTCATCAAAATAATATTTTCAATTATTTCAAGAAAATAAAAATCTAAAAAACAATGAATCCACAGTATACCCATTTATCTTATTCACCAGAAGAGAATAAAAGTTTATTCTAAAAACAGCAATTTCCCATTAAGCTACCCTACCACTTTTCGAGGCAATGATAAAATCTAAAGTAACAGGAGGGAATACTTTGTATCAAAGATAATGTTTAATATTGCTAGAAAAATATTGGGTGAAGTGGAAAAAAATATTTAAGGTGATAAAGCTATATAATGAAATATTAATGAACAGCCTTCAAGGTAACTAATGGCATCAAACATTTATCAAATCATGCATTTAAAGCACTGCAAACTTCATAGAGTTGTCAATCAGTTGTATGTAGTTTGCCTCGTTTTGTTGCAATCAAATTGATGAATCTATAAAACCAAACCAAAAGTCTGAAATCAGCTTTTCAGCAGAAATTCATAATGTCGGTAATGATCTTCTTCTTACACATCTCATTAAAGCATTTCCACAAACTTTGATCATGCAGTTGTATCAAAGATCTTAATAGTTGTTTTCTTCTTAACCAACCTTGTTCATATATACAACTTTGAGATATTTTTTCAATGTGTATATCGAAACTTTTGCGGATGGCTTTATTCTTTTTTTCTCTTCTTGACCAACTTTTATAACTTTTGTAAGATAGCCTTTCAATGTGTTATTTTATTTATTTTTTTAATTTTAGCATAAGTAAATTAATTTTGACCTTGGGGTCAATTAATTTTTCACTTAACAACGGAATAGCTTCGTAGCAGTTACTTATATAAGTCTTTCTTAACTGTACACAGGACATAATAGCAAATGCTGTGTTGAAATTTTGTACTCAAATTAGCATACTTTTTTTTATATTTTTCCATGTGAATAAAAGATTCTTAAAACATTAATCTTTAATTTTTGCTAGATGGATAAATTTGCAGAAAAATATCAGATACTTCATGGCAAACATGCTATACTATTCACTGAAAAGGCAAATAAAGCATGAAAGAAATATCTAAGCCTAAGGGTCCAGTACAACCTAGAAACTAAATAATATTTTACTTTGTATTAAAGTTTGCTGCGAGGGTAATTCAACATAAAATTGACATGCTATTGTACAACCCAAATGTATATATGCATTTGAAAAATAAAGCAGTGGTAACTTTAACATAAGGACGGCCAATTATCAAAAATGCAATGATTTAAATTTTATATAAACCATACCTCGTATTAGAATTATCTTTTGTATTTTCATATCTAGGAGTATATATACAGTATATTTAAATATTAATTCAATTTTAATTATAACAAGGCACATTTCATTGTCTCAAAATCTTTTGCTATGGAAGTTTTTATAAATTCAAGATAAAAATTGCTTTCTGTTTTAAATCAAATTTTTCATTTTGTGAAAAAACTCTCTGCTCTTTTTAGTTATTCAAATTTTTTTAAATTAAACCAATTTTATAAATATCTATATACAAATTCATAAAGACTAGTGCCAACTCGTTAGTCATTATCTTTTGTTGTTGTTTTGCAAGCTAGTAACATATGATTCCAATATTTTTGGAAATTCCTATTTTGTTTGGTGAACTACCAGCCTTGTCTTAAAGCTGCTGTTTTTAGTAGTATGATGTATCTTTAGAAATTAAAAAAAAAACCTCACACCTATGATATATTCAAAATATTTATTGTAAACCAATCTATAATTTTCAAAGTAAAAATATAACTCAAATATAAATTGGTGTGAATATATAAAACTTTCACCTTTCCATAATGAACTCAAAGAGTATTTGAAAATAGCAAAACAAAATTGCCAAGAATTCGACTAGAAAAGGCTCAACACAAATAAATATCCACAAGATTTAAGTTGGTTTACAGTACTCAAAATGTTTCTGTCTTTGGATTCTGAAACTTTTAAAACTCTGATCTTGTACAACTTACATGGGTTCTGGACTGGATCCATATCCTTCAGGAGGTAGTGATTTGTGACTAGATGCCCTTGAACTTGAACTGTCTGACCTGTCCCTTGGAACATTAAATGTTGATGGTATATTGGCATAGAAACCACTGCAAGAAAAATAGGCAGTCCATGGTCATGAATATATCATTTTTATGATAAATTTAGTATGTTATTGATTTAAATTGAAATGGTCATTTTGACCTACGTATACACTCAATGAGAAATAAAATTGAGAATGGAAATGGGGAATGTGTCAAAGAGACAACAACCCAACCATTGAAAAAAACAACAGCAGAAGGTCACCAACAGGTCTTCAATGTAGCGAGAAATTCCCGCACCCGCAGGCGTCCTTTAACTTATATTTTTTTGATACTGGTGATGATTTCTAACAGTGAATAATAATTGTTGATTATTGGTGATTCACTATGACATATTTCTATGTATATTCCTTATGGTATTATATGAGATTATCCTCAATAAGACTGCTATCCCACTAAATCACAAACAATCACCCTATTTTACAATGAATCTCTCCTGGGGAATCTCTCAGTTTCTATTTTTCACTAAATTGAGTTTATGTATATGGTATTTATACACTGTATGTTTATTTCTATGATAACCAGACTTTCTGAAATAGCAAAATATGTGATATTTGCTATCAATATTTTCTTTTTTTTTCTTTTGACATTTAGTCGAAAATAATATCAAAACATTTTAAGCCTGTTTACAATTTTTTATCCACATACTTTTGTCTAATTCTTTCTTTACTCAAACCATTCTATTATAGACTTGCCTTTCCAGAAATTATTGTGTGCATTTATTTTTGTGATTTTCTTATTTAAGACTAAAATGCAATTTAAATTATTGCAATATTGAGAAAAATCCTATTTTATTCATACAATTTTGGATTTTTTCCCCCAAAATGGGAGTTTTAATTATTGCAATGATAACACTGTTGCAGTATTGGCAATAATAAAAACAGCAATTATGTCTGAATTTACATTCTAACATGACGTCCTTCAAACGCTATGAGTACACACCCGTGGTAAAATATGAATATATTGCATGGGCTGTTTTAGTCGTACTCCCAGGCCATGTTTTTTCATGAATGAGCTTCCCCACTTCATAGAATGATGACGTAAGAATATAAGCATTTTACAGGAAAATACACGCTTGCAAAACTGAAAATCATCACAACAAGGAAACTTAGACTAATGATGCTATAATGTGTTATGAGCCATATTTTTTTAATACATTTTAAAAGACATATAAGTAAATTATAATTTTTATTCCTCTAAAACTATCTAAATATGTTATTGTAAATGTCACTCTTTCAGTTTTCTCAGTTTTTTACGCCTATTTAGGAGTAAGTTTATTTATGAGAAAGGCAAACATTTTCATAGTGATTTTACCTAGGGTTGTCCCTTTATGCCAATATTTTACTCCTCGCTTTCGATCAGGGTAAAATATTTGTCATAAAGGGACACCCTGTGGTAAAATCGCGATATATTCAAGCCCCATTAATTATTTTTTAAGTGTACAATAACTACCTGTTCATCATGATATTATTTTCAGGAGATCTAGGCAGGGTCGCCACTGACTGAGGTCTTTGAATGGATCTTCTAGGACTGCTGAAAGAAGACATAATGTAAAAATATCTTGAAAGATTTTTTTTTAAAAGTCATTGCTTTGTGACATCAAATAGTTTACAATGGAATATGAACGTTACATGATGAATAATTAACTTCTTTTTGACTTTCAATATTTTTCTTTTACACTGATTGTTTTGAAATCTCAATATATATAATGTAAATTCTTTTGTCTCACGTGCACTCGACAATCTATCAAAACAATGAACAGCTTGACAGATTTTTTTTTAAAGTCATTGCTTTGTGACGTCAAATAGTTTACAATGGGATATGAACGTTATATGATGAATAATTAACTTCTTTTTGACTTATCTCAATATATGATTTAAATTCTTTTGTCTCCCTCAATAATCTATTAAAACAATGAACAGCTTTTTTTTCTCTCTCTCAGATTCCTAGATACGATTGTCTCTTTGTTGATTCTGAAACCTTTTCATTGACAATGAATACAAATTGTTATAATACTGTAAATTCAGCAATTATTGGGATGTTTCTATTAATGCGAATAATGCAAATTTATGTAAGTATTGCAATAATAAGAACTTGCATTTGATAACGTAGATCCTTCTGCAGATTTTTTACTACCAATAATTAAACCCTCAATTTGTCCCTATATCTGAATTAACAGTAGTACTTTTTACCTTTTACAGCTAGATTAAGTCTCCATGTTGTTTGTGTGAGTTTCTTGTTTTAATGACACCATAAAAGATGTTTGTTTAAACAGTTAACTTCTTTAAATTCACAGTTTGACACCTCATTAGTGTTATTTTTTCTTGTGAAAACAACTTTGTTTTTATAGCGAATCGATAAATCATGTTATTTTGTTTACAATAAAAAGTAAGCGCTTGAACAACTTTCAAATTCAGAAATCAATAAAAAGCAGAAACACTTTTTATCATTGCACCTCCTTTGTTCTAAAAGAAATTACTTATAAACAAATATAGACCAATATATAAGGGGCCAGCTGAATGACGCTTTTGGTGGCCTTCAGCTGTTGTCTGCTCTATGGTTGGGTTGTTGTCGCTTTGACAAATTCCCCATTTCCATTCACAACTTGATTAGAAGAACTTTTAACATTGAAGCTCACAGAATACCCTAATACTCCAAAAGATTTCTGACCCCCTCCCTCCAAAAGATTTCTGACCCCCTCCCTCCAAAAGATTTCTGACCGCCTCCCTCCAAACATTTTTGTATTGTGTTAACTAACCGTTTAAGTTTTTATGTGATTCTTAATGAGTACCTTCTTATACTTTCTTTTTGAAGTTTTCATTGTCAACTAAAGTATTCAGCAGAAGGACATGCATTAACGTTGAACATATTTAATAAGCTTATAAAAAAAAAAAATTTATAAAAATTTTCTCGCTCGAATTGTTTTACATTGTCATTTCAGGCCTTTTATAAATGACTATGTGGTATGGGCTTTCTCATTGTTGAAGGGCGTACGGTGACCTATAGTTGTTAATTTCTATGTCATTTTGGTCTCATGTGGAGTTGTCTCACTGGTAATCATACCACATCTTCTTTTTTATATACAATAATACACCACTGTCAAAACTGTATATAAAGGTCGCCCTTCTTGGACCAGAGAATCCTGATTTTAAAAGAGTGGTGATCTTTGAAATGGAAATTTATAATACATAGCCATTACTTCAGTGAGCAAGAATACGTTAGTGGGCAAGAATAGGGTTGTTTTCCAGCATAGATTTCACCTTATATCAAGCAGGTTTGACTGTATATTTAACAATCAACAACGACCTTCACATTAGATAATTACCCAGTATTCTTTTTACTTTCACTGTGAGTTCTCTGTCGTATTGTCACATCGCTCTCACTGTCTGCGCTGTCTCGTGATCGTCTCAATGTGGAAGTACTGGTAGAACTCCTTTGTCGGAAAATATCTCCCCCAGAATTCTTTCTCATATATCTACAATCCACATGATCCACATATATTAAAAATCAATATTTATCAATGTATTTAATCAATGTCTGTCATGTAACAAAAATGTTTTATTCAAATCTCCAATAATTTTGAATTTATCTATATATATATTACCGGCCGTAGATTAGTTTTGATCCTACAATTCTTATCAAATTTCCGGAATTAAAATTTATTCCAGTTTCAAATAATTTTTCGTTTTTATTTGCATGATTCAGAGCTCCAGATAAAAATTCACATATTGGGGTTTTTACCCACCATTTTCTTATATAATTGGGTGATAAAGTTTTTTAATTGCATTATCAATTTCAATTCACCCGTCAGGTTAATATCACATTGGGTTTTTCACCACCAAGCTCCTTAATGTATTGGGTTTTATCATCGACACAATATTGAAATATTTAGGCAATATCAACCCCTTTTTTTCCCATCTATGTTTCTTTCTTTTTTTAGCTGTTTTATTTGGTTTAGGGTTATGGTGAGGGTTATTTGCTAGCTGTTTTATTTGCTTTATTCACTGAGGAGCAATTGTAGGTTTAAATTGTGTCCCGTTTCAAACCTTTTGCCAGTTTTGTATTTTCTCACAAAAACGGATATGTGTATTCACAGGCACTCGTCTTATACCTTAAAGTTTATATAATAAATTCTGAGACCAGTGCCTGTGTGCATGGTTTGTGTATTCATCAATTCTAAAATGAATAAAAAATAGTATATAAACTCTTATACTTGAATGATTTTGTTTTATTCAATTTACATAAATCTGGGTTTAGTTGACTTTTATTTAGAACTTTTGGTTTCTGATGCTTTATCATTTCATAATTGATTTGGCATTTCACTTTTTCCAACTAATTTCGTTTTTGATGAAACTGTGTTTATTAGCGATGTTCTCGTTATGGTATGCACACACACCCGTGCGTTCGATGGACATTTCCTTAAAACACTGACTGAGTCTTGTTATCTTCATAACTTTCCCTCAGCTTTTCAAAAGAAGCCGAAAACATGCTTCTATTCAATATTTTTACTTTCGTTTTTTTTCATTGTATGTTATGATAAATCCCGAGCAATGCGAAAATAATATGACACACGCTAATTGGATAAACGCAGAGAAGATCGAAATGTTTACAAAAACATGTGTACCTATTGAGCAACGGAAAACTCAAACAGGGACTCATCTCAGTTACTTGATGCAGGGATCTATTTTTAGAACGACAGGAAATTTCCAATTATAAATATTATAAAAATAGTTTACGCGCAACTGTAAACAGATAAGGGTAAATAACGCAAATGGTAGCCAATAGAAGGGTTGAGAACTCATGGTTTTGGCATATTATTGGGTTTTCCGTTGAATTAATTGGGTTGTTGAACCCTTCAATGGACAATTGCATTGGGTTTTCTATTATTTGTATTGCGTGATCACCCAAATACGCAGCTTATCTGGAGCTCTGCATGATCATTAAATTTTATAAAAAAAAAAAAAAAAAAAAAAAAAAAAAAAAAAAAAAAAAAAAATAAGACACAATAACTGATTGAAGAAGTGTGTTATCATTTTTTGGGGGGTCATTTTATAAGCAGAAAATCCCTTGAGAATACCATGAGATTACCCAAAGTTGAAACTATTTGGGAATAAATAACATAATTATAGAACCCTCAAAAGTACATTATTTGTAAGCAGATGTTTAGTGATTTTCATTTATTGGTGTGGTTCATAAGTGCTATTAGTTTCTCGTTCTCATTTTTTATATAGATTAGAATGTTGGTTTTCCTGTTTGAATAGTTCTAGTAATTTTTAGGTCCCTTTATAGATTGCTGTTCGGTGTAAGCCAAGGCTCCTTGTTGAAAACTGTACTTTGACCTATAATGGTTTACTTTTACAATTGTGTCTTGGATTGAGAGTTGTTTCATTGACACTCATACCACATCTTCTTATATTTATCTAAGAATTGTTTCACTACCTATATCATGCATATGGTGTACGAGAACATATTATAATTTAAATAAAAATATATCAAACCCCAAAAAAGGGGAAAGAACTTTTACAAATTCATGAGCACTATTAATAATATAAAATCTGACATACACAAGTAATTCTTCATGGATATTCTGAGCACTAAAACTATCTTCTAACTGCATGTACAATTCTCCTGGCCCAGTGGGAGAATGTCTGCCGACTTCCATGAAGAAAAAATTATCTGTGTTTGCATATCTTCTTATACTGCTCAACTGTAAAATAAAATAAATAATGAATAAATAGAAATGTGGATTTAATTTAGACAGCAACCAAACAATACAAAATACCAAGTCATATATAAGGCAAGGCAATATTCATGTGAAGATTTCATATATTTCAGGGGCGGATCCAGCCAAAAAATTTGTAAGGGTTCTGCGGAACCCAGTGTCTCGTCTACTTTTGCTGTTAATCACAGGCTCAACAAAAATGAGGAAAAAAATCAATAAAATTATTCCTGTTGATACTATCTTTTGATCGTAAAAAGCTTCTGTCCAGGTTTGGTAAAAATCCAAGATAGTTTATGAATCTAATAAATGTTTTAAAACTTTAACTGCAGACTGTATGTAATGTTAACTGGAAGAAAAACTAAGTCCATTTATAAGTAAAATACAGATACACAGGTACAAAATTTTAACAAAATTTCCTTCTCGATACTAGCTTTTGATCATAAAAAAGCTTCTGTCCAAGTTTGGTACAAATCCAAAATGGTATAGGAAAGAAGAAAGTTATTAATTCAAACTTTAACTACAAAGTGCATGTGTTGTTTCCTGGCAGAAAATCTAAGTCCATTTAAAAGTAAAATACTGAAAAAATTGAAATTTATTTTTAAAAATTTACTTCTGGATACTATCTTATGATCATAAACAAGCTTCTGTCCAAGTTTGGTAGAAATCAAGTATAGTTTAAGAAAGTTATTAAAATTTCAAAAACTTGAACCACAGAGTGAATGTAATGTTTCCCGGCAGAAAAACTAAGTCCATTTATAAGTAAAATACGGAAAAAATGGAAATTTATTTTTTTAAAATTTACTTCTGGATACAATCTTATGATCATAAACAAGCTTCTGTCCAAGTTTGGTACAAACCCAGGATAGTTTACGAAAGTTATTCAAATTTTAAAAACTTTAACCACAGAGTGAATGTAATGTTTACCGGCAGAAAAACTAAGTCCATTTATAAGTAAAATACTGAAAAAATGGAATTTTATTTTTACAAAATTCACTTCTGGATACTATCTTATGATCATAAACAAGCTTCTGTCCAAGTTTGGTAGAAATCCAGTATAGTTTAAGAAAGTTATTAAAATTTTAAAAACTTTAACCACAGAGTGAATATTTGTGGACGCCGACGACGACGACGCCGACGGAAAGTAGGATCGCTATGTCTAGCTTTTTCGACTAAAGTCGAAGGCTCGACAAAAAAGGGTGGGGTTTCCTAACCCAGAGTAAAAAGGGGGGGACACTTATATATATGTTGGCAATAAAATAAATCTGTGATAGATGCCAGCAAATGTTGAAATACAATAATGTTATCTCCTACATTTACATACCCTTGGTAATTGCTCTAGAATCAAATCTTACTGAAACACATTTTAAACTAACAGGGACACAAGAAATGAGTGATATTTATTGATAGAACAATTAGGAGATAATTGTATTGTATTTTGAGCTCTGACAGAATCAATTGGGGATTTGATGGTCGCAAATTAATCTTACTGGGGAGGCGTTCCATTCTAATAAATAAAACATATAACTGACAGAAAACAAAGTTAAAACATGTATTTAAAATGTTTCATATGCTGTCTGTGCTTGCGCGTATGTCCCATAAAATCAATTGTTAATTGATGCCTTGTAAATAAGTGACGTTATCCAACCAAAATGAACGTTACACACGTTGTTGCATTAGAAGGCATAATCTCCTTGCATCTTGATATCTGTATTGGACACCATATAATCAATGCTATATATAAACTGCTTGTATTTTATGATCTCTTATTGGAAAATACATTGCTACATTTTAACAACTTTCATCTTATCTGAACTTTAATTGGATAATGTATGATCAACGGTAGATTTAAACTACTTGTATCTGTAGTTGTTTTGCAAAATATGTGATACAGGACGTAGACCTTTTTAAATGAGATGTATTTCAATACCATCAAATACTTTAAATATATCCATCTTTAAGTACTCTTAAAAAGGTTGTGTAAGTCTGCACATAATCAGACAGGAAATTCTAATTAACACTTTATCAATTTAATTCTGGCTGAGTTAACCACATGAAAAATTGTTTTTATGCAGACAAAAAATTGTTTGTGCAAAGTTCATGGAAACACCTGTAATAAACATGCAGACATGTAAACAAGCTATGAAAACAACATGTCGACTGCATCAATAGTTATACTCCCCCTAATGGTCTGCCTACCACGATTATTATTCATTAAAATATTTAAATATGTTTTTCAATAACAAATGATACATGGCAACTTTAATGCATTAGAATATTTTTCCTTGTGGATATTTTGTACTGATCAATCTGATTTTGTATCAAAACATCATTGATATTAAATTCATTTCGACATTCATTATGAAATGAAGCTACATGTACAACGTCACATGACTTTAGATGAAAAAATAAATTATTCAAGGTTATTGCTACAAAGTCTGGGTTTACAGGGGTCTGACAAGAAATTTTTCAAGGTGAGTCCTGGGACTCATCACTTTTACAAATGGTGAGTCCCAAAAGATTTTGTTAAGTCCAGGATGCATTTAATTTTTTAATATAATGAAATGTGACGAAATAAAACTAAAACGATGGGTGTTAATGTCGATAATCAGGGGATACAATCAGGACGTATCCCAGGGACTGACACATGTACAGGTTCCAAAAATGATGCATCCAGGAGGCTTGTATGGATCTTAACGAGAACCCTGGGTTAACAGTGAAACACCTTCCCTCAATATTTTCACGATGAATTAAATGTTAACTACCTACAAACTCAAAACTTAAGAGGTGTCATCTGTTTTTCAATGATTGGCACCTGAATAGAATTTATTACTATTTTTGAAATCTGTGACACTTGACCTAGCTGAGAATCTACGACCCTGGAACTATTGACCTCATACAATTTGTGGTGTCAGACAATTTGTTTTGTGACCTAAACATTCTACTGGAACCTTCTGGATGTCTAGTAATGACTGTATGTCAAATAGCGATATTTTTATAAAGACCCCCCCCAAAATAATACATTCCCTTCTACTCCTTGTAACTTATTAAATATATATATTGCTGTTCAGTTTCTATGTTGGTTTTTTTATTACCCCTTCCCCTCTTGGTATATTTTTTTCTAAATATTGCAGAAGGGAAACAAAATTTTAGGCTATTTAAACATTAATATAATGCTTTTGTTTTGGCTGCCATATACACCAATAAGTGTTTTAGCAAGTGCCTTTAATTTTTACCCTGAGGGTCAAATGGGTGAAAATACAATGATAACTACATTTCTTTTACAATTTGAATGTTTGAGACTCTTGCTCAAAACAATTTGAATATATTGTCATAAAGATGATAAAATACGACATTTAGACCATTACAGACATGCTAAGGGTGAAATGGGTCAACAGAATGAACAAAAATGACCATCAACCCTGTGCACCAAAATATTCAGTGGAATACTAGAAAAGCATCAGATATATTATATCTACTCTTTAGAATTTATTGACAAAATTATAATGCCTCAAATTTTGTTTACAATAAAAAACAGCAACGTGACAGATGTCATCAACATGGAAAAATAATTTTGTTTTCAAAACAATTGGCCGACATTTGGTCCTTATAGTCAATTAGCATCCAACGTCACAGGGATAATCAAGAGTCAAAATTATCACCCGTAAATAAAAATCAATGTCGGATTCTTTCAAAAACATTTTTGTACTTATAATAAACGTCATAGATCTAATAATAGATATGTCATATTAATGCATTCCTCGGCTGGTAATAAAACTATTAAATTACATGAAATTATCTTTAAAAAATAATCATGCCTTTTTTTTTATCAAATTATAATCAATTCCTATAAATTATAGAGTGAGAAATTTACATGTGGGTTTTACTTTTGCTAATTTTGTGATAAATAGTAAAAATGTCCCATTTTCTAACAGAGCAAAACTATTTGGCCAAAATTAAGGATACCATTGAACATCAGCTATCTTAAATTTGGCCTCATAATTAATAAAACTAGCTAGGGCAAAAGGTGTTCACAAAATTTAAATAGATAGGATAAGGGTCCATTTCCCCTGTATTAATTGCTTCAAACAAAATATAAAGTTTTCAATTACTCTTATTTTTCGCATATGTCAATAATACTCCATATAATAAAATCAATCAGTTCTATTGAACCAATTTTTACAAAATGTAAAAAAATAATCCGGAAAAAATGGAGTTTATAACCATCATGGTTAGAATTTGAAAAATAATCATGAGAAAACAATTTGTATTTTAAATTTGATACATGTTGTGTTTTTGTTTTTTTGTTGAAATAGATTTTCTCTTAATAATGTTTATGGAAAATTGTGGTAATGCACAAAAAGATATACAACTTAAAAACTATTTTTGGAAAACAAATATGATTGTAACACCTTTAATAAATAAATATTAACAGCTAGATAATATCAATAATTAACTGGGAAATAAATAACCCCCATTATCGTAAACTTGTTTACAGTAAGTTTTATTTTAACATAAGATAATAAAGAACCCTATTTACTGTCATCACTATAGACCAACTTATTCTTACAAATGAAAACATCTTCAGATGACCCCACCACATATTCTCCTTTTAAATTCTCTCCCTTTTATCTGTTATTGCCTTCACAAAAAAATAAATGCATGTTGTTTTTTATGGACACACGGTTTAGTGCACGAAATGTTACACTAAATTTATACAGTGGCGGATCCAGGGGGGTGGGGGTTCCGGGGGTTGAAACCCCCTTTTTTTGGATGATCAATGCATTTGAATGGGAGCACTTAGTTGGAACCCAGGGCGGGGCCCTTGACTTTTGTTTAGGATTAGGAAACCCCCTTTTTAAAATGGCTGGATCCGTTCCTGATATATGTACATGTATAATCTTTATGAATTTTATGATGATAAATTTAGCATACATGTATCTTTTGTTTTTGTTAAGACCAATAAGCATGATAAGTTAGAACTAGCTATATAGTAAGGGAGCTACCATTTGATTTTTTGATTTTTATGGGGGGGGGGGGGGGGGGGGGGCTAGGATGAAATTTGAAAAAAATAGGCAGGACAGGAGTTTTGAGTAAAAAAAAAAGGCAGGATGAGACACTTGCAAAAATAAAAAGTCAGGACGACAATTTAGGTAAAAAAAGTCAGGATAAACTAAAAAAAAAAAAAAAAAAAAAGGCAGGACTGAACAGAGTGAAAAATAAAAAGGCAGGACAGAGATTACAGCTAAAAAAAAAGGCAGGACAAAATTTTTCATCCTAGCCCCCCCATAAAAATCAAATGGTAGCTCCCTAATGTCAATATTCCAGACAACTTTTTTCAAGGGCAAAACCTATTCATACTCATGGTGAATTGTTTATTTTCGACTTAGTATGGGGTTGGCCTTGCTAGATAAAATATAACAAAACATTGTAAATGTATTTTATCGGTGGAATCAAAAATGTGGGACAATCATTGGTCGATTTAATTTATTCTTAAATTCTTGGTGTCTGACCTTCATGAACTTGCACATTTTTGAATTCTTGGTTTCTGACCTTGCACATAAAAAATGAATGAAAAATAATACATTTAAAATTTAATGCCTTTGTATTAAGTACAGACATATAAATTAATACCAAGTTCTATTTATTAACCTCTAACTGGTATTAGTGCACAACTTGTACTCAGTGACTATTTATAATTAGCATGAGATTACATTCATTATTATATGTAGATTAACATTTTTAAGACATATATTTACAGTCTATCTATAGCTAGTGCTTGCATGCAATCAACAAAATTTCATGTGCAAGGTTACTCTTTTCTCTCTCACAATATGCATACGCATTTTTCATTTTATATTTAAAGTACATGTCCATTTTGCTTCTTTTTACATAGACTTACAGGGGATCAAGCATTTAATGTGGGTCTAACCGCCCCCCCCCCCCCCCCCCCCCCCTCTCCAATTTTCAAATAAAATGTCAATAAAAATAAGCAAGTTAAACAAGGAAAGCATCTCCAAATAAAATAGGCAGAAATAAGAAATTTCATGTTTTGGTATACATGGTATAGTCAACTCCCCTAAAAATCTTATATTTCAAAAAATTAAATAGCAGGTGCATAACATTGTGACCTTTAGAAGACTTAGTGCCAGTTTATTTGAATTTTATCAAGCTGTTTTCAAGGTTCTGCATGTTTTTTGTTGTTTTTTACAAAACATTCTCACTTTCAAAATAAGATAACATGTTTTAAAATTATATAATAGCAAGTGCAATTTCAAAGAAATAAAAATATATTCCACGCTTTGTCACTTATAAATTGAATATATGCATGTATAGGAATAAAGAAATGTCTAAAAGTATTTTGAAAGGAAATCCCTCGAATTCTGATGAAGAAAATTAAAATGTTTTTAGCAGAAAACATGTACAGCTTTCTATTTTTCTCAACATAAAACATCCATGTTACATATGATGCCAAAAAGTGTTTATATAATTATTCTATCTCTGAGCCAAGGAGAAAAGTCTGGTACATTTAATATCATATATACACTTCACTTGTTTTGCAATAATAAATGAACTATCATAAAAGGAAGCAAACAAATTAAAAACATGGGATTTCATCCTGAATGACCTTGACCCTAGCAAATCAAGTTCATAATATAGTATTGATTGGTAACTTGTTTACTTCAATATAACATTCTTTTACAGTAAAAACAACAATCAAACGGATCTGATTATGCTATTTCTGTCTGTCCGAAATCTGAGACAGTCTAAAAAGGGGACCTCAGATCCCATGCACTTAGATTGACATTATTGACTGAGTTTTTCTATCTATTAACTTGATAAAACCTTGCTATTTTTGTACAAATGAATTTAAAGTCATTCTAATCTTTTAAAATAAGGCAAACATTAACAAGTTATAGTAATGAGATTTGGTTGATTGCCAATGAGGAAAATATCCACCAGAAATGATCAAAGCATGAGGTTGAAAACCGTACATACAGCCAAAAACTAGACGAAACCCATAAGTTTAGTAAGCAAGTAAATGAAAAACAAATATGGCAGACAGCAAGCACAAACAAACAATGCATTAAAGACTCAAAAAGAAAGACTCAGCCCATGAACACAAATTAAAGAGCCTGCACCTATGATCATAATAGGCTTGTCATTTTTCAGCGAATAAAGTTCCATACATTGTAACTCCTCAATGTCATATCAAAAATTTATAAAAATAGACTAAACTCTGATAACTTTGAACAACACATGTATGTAAAATTCAAAAATTAATAAGAATAGACAGGGAGCTTTAAATTCCATCAGTAGGTATACCATAAAAATGATATTATGTCCCTTAAACAGGTGAATAAAAATCGGGTATGTTTTGGAAAATATCAACAGTAAAAACAAGAATGTGTCCAAAGTACAGGATGCCCCACTCGCACTATCATTTTCCATGTTCAATGGACCATGAAATTGGGTAAAAAAAACAATTTGGCATTGAAATTTGAAGATCATATAATAGGGAACATGTGTACCAAGTTTCAAGTTGATTGGACTTCAACTTCATAAAAAAAAATACCTTGACCAAAAACTTGAACCTGAAACTCCCACTTTCATTTTTCTATGTTCAGAGGATCATGAAAATGGGGTCAAAAGTCTAATTTGGCTTTAAAATTAGAAAGATCATATCATAAGCAATAAGTGTACTAAGTTTCAAGTTGGTTGGACTTGAGCTTTATAAAAAACTACCTTGACCAAAACCTTTAACCTGAAGTGGGACGAACAAACAGACAAACGAACAGACGGACGGACACAAAGACCAGAAAACATTATGCCCCTCTACTATCGTAGGTGGGGCATAAAAAACTTAAAAACGGCTTGACTCTTTAGCATGTTTAGATTGGCAAGAATTTTGCTGAGCACACATTGCACATATATCATACTTTTAATAACATGAGACAGGGGGTATACTTCAATGAACAGATGGAATAAGACAACCATTGTTACCAATGAGAGAATTATCCATCAAAAACCAACAGACAACAATCATGACAATGTGAATATTACTAGACAAAGTCTATACAATCAATTTCCGAAAGTCTGCATACAACATGTACAATCCTATGTCTATGCACTTGATTTATTGAACATATAAATTTGTGGTTTATCTTCAACCTCAAATCAACAGAAATTGGTATTCAATGAATAATAATGAATCCACAGTATTTAAGTTAAGCTTCAAGTAGTAGCATGGCTTGATGGTAAAACTTTTAACTGACTGTAAATGCATGGAGGCAATCCCTTATAATCAATGTCAAGTCATGATAGTAAATAACAAGAGCTTGTCAATATAACTGGAATCTGGGTCATTGTTACATTTATTGGTGTCATTATTGTTATTAATTAGGTCAATAACTCCTGTCCATGGCATATCATTAAACTTGACCTCCATATTGTTATCAGTAACAATATCAATATTTGAAAAACAATGGTTGAACAGGACAATTTCAAGCTTGGCATATTATTTAAAATCCTGTCTATTGTAGAAAATTACAAAATTATATATTGTCTACTAAATAGATATGTTTTTTTGTTATTTTTGTGGTTGGACTGCTGTCTTGTTGACAAAGACCTTTCATATCCATACCGCCTTTTTTTCCGCCAATACAATAATTGATTTTTCTCTTTAGCCATTGGTAATAAGCAGAAATAAATTTATCAAGAGTTTGGTCAACAACTGATCATAAACACAATTATGCATGTTTACAATACAGTTAAATTACATTACAAAAATAGAATTAGCGATTTACTGGTTTATTTCAAAATACAGTTTTGTTCACAGCAAATGTACAAGTTTTAATTTAATTATCTTTAAATATTCCATTTTTTTAGGACTTATATCAATATGATTATTAAATGATGTAGCAATACAGATTAGTACACATTAATCCATATCAGATCAGCTTTTTCCTGAATAGTCCTCTCATTTAGTCGTCTATGATGAGGAACTTTATAATCTTAACAACTACACACTGTAGGTATACCAACAAACTGACATTCAATTGTACTTTAAAAACCCCAATAACAATGTATCAATGTCTGGCTGACCAAAGAACTTTATAATCTAAACAACTAGTCAACTACACAGTGTACGTATATACATGATATATATACCAACAAACAGATATACATGTACAATTGTACTTTAAAAAGTATAAAAAAACCAATAACAATATATCAATGTCTGGCTGACCAAAGAACTTTATGATCTAAACAACTAGTCAACTACACAGCGTAGGTATATATACCAACAAACAGATATACAATTGTACTTTAAAAACCCAAAAAACAACATGAACAATGTATCAAAGTCTGGCTGACCAAAGAACTTTATGATCTAAACAACTAGTCAACTACACAGTGTATGTATACATACCAACAAACAGATATACAATTGTACTTTAAAAACCCAAAAAACAACATGAACAATGTATCAAAGTCTGGCTGACCAAGGTACATAGTCACACGTGTTGTTTACTTCTAACCACTTTCCAACTTGTATATAATGTATATCCTTGAGTTTCTTAAGTTTAAACAATCCAGGAAGACAGATATTTAAAGTCAAATGTTGTAAACAAGATTTATACAAGTATTTAATCAAATCTAAAGCAATTTATATCGGTTAAAAAACATGGGAAAAACATGTGAAAATTCCCTTCATTGTTTAAAAAATTTCATTCTTATCTTTCCAAACCACAATTTAAGCTAGGTATCATCATGATCATAGTATCAGAAAACAGGAAGTATATTGTACATGTAGGTGTCTGACTTGCACATTTTACAATACATCATTACAGAGATGAAGTTTAATTTAGTACATGTAGTTTGTGAGAAAAACGGGACGAAAATGCTTGATGAAAAAAATGGATGGACAAAGTGAATACAATACACAATATACATATAGCCCTAACTGAAGAGAGGGAGTAAAAGTGGGGTGGCATGCTGAAAATGGACAACAATTAAATATGGGAGTATGGGGGTGGGGGTGGGGAGGTGTAAATTAACTGAATCATGTGAATAGTCTGGTTAGCTGAACTCAATCATATAAACACATGATACATGTACACGAATGTCTCTAAAAAAGACTAAGCATATATAGTGTAACCTGTGTTATCCAACAACAAAAAAATATTGGATTGAGCAGGGTGTCTCAGAATGAATAATCTAGTGTCGGATTAGACAGGTTACACTTTATATACATGTATATGGACCTGTTTGGGTAAAATTCCAGTAAAATGGATTTTTTTCAGAAACCATTCTGTTCATGACCAGTTATCAAATCTTGATTGCAAAGCTTTTACAACAATATTAAAGTTGCTACTCTTTATTTTACCAGGGATGATTCCAGGTGTTTTCAAATTGGTCCCTTGAACATCAAATTGGGAATTTTTATTCTAATTGGGAATTTTTCAAGCATAAAATCTAAGACGAAATAACATTATTTTCCTGAAAAATGGAAAATGTATATTATTAAGTTTAACCTGTACACTGATGTTCATGTAAGTTGTAACATTTTGAATAATTCTGGATGGGCTAGCCTACTGTTATTACATGAATATCATTGAACATGATGCACTATAGTCTATCATCTTAGCTATTATAGTTACCTAGGCCTATTACAAAAACATATATTTCAGCTAACATAAACCACTGAAAAAAATCATTCATCGGGTATTTTTTCAACAGCTGGTCATCTCTATAAATTTACCTTAATTCAAATGGATTTCAAATTGAACTGGTCAATTGTTGAATTCAGAAAAGCAATTACAAAAGTTCATATACTTAATTGATAAGATATTTAACATGTTTAAAGCATTGAATCAGTGTTCTTTAAAATTATTTGGATCATCTTCAAAACTTTTGAAATAGTTCAATAATGATGACATCATATTTCATGAATGGTCTATCATCAACATTATTTTCAAAAAACGCTCAAACTTTTGTCTTTTGAGGAAATAATTTCTTTTACGAAAAAAGTTTTTATCATATTACATAACCGGCCCTGCTGGGCGATCTGCTTTTACGAGATCAGCGTCCATTAAATCTTATCCATCAATGTTATATCAAAATTTGAATTTGCTCTCTGCCAAGGTCTGCTTTGACACCCATTTTTATCAACCTGCTGGGCGATCTGCTTTTACAAGATCCACTACTCCCATAACATATTAATCAATTGTATTCTGCTGCTAAAAATTTTTCCCACATGTTGACATAATTAAATTGTTGTTACTAAGATGCGACCGTGAACAGCATTCTTATCCGGATTTTAAAACGTTTTGACAACAAACTATGAAAAATTATAGTTGCCTTAATCGGTAACAGAAACTTTTCCTGAAATATCAATTTTTATTTTATTTTCCTGAATTGGGAATTCATTGTCATGTACATTTATTGGGGCTGCTGGCCAATTTAAGGGCCGCTAAGCGACCCTAAACTTCATAGTGGAATCATCCCTGTTTACAATCCACTTGGCCCTTACAACATTCGTGTACAAGATACTGTTTAATACCCTAGAGGGCATCAGTACAAATAAGTTATACAATAATAAGATCACCAACCAACAAAATATCCTGTACATGTGGATTCATGTATTTTGGTAAATTGAGGGGGAAATGTATTTTAAAGGATATATTTGAATTCACAATTATGCCCAAACTGCTCACTACACATTGAAAATTTGCCCAGAACGGGTATACTGTTCTTATATGAACATATTGTCTTTAATGACCTTATAATAGCTAGGAGTCGGTTTCACAAAAAAACCTTATGATTTAGATTGATTCTAAGTCATGAGAAAATCAGTATATTTTAAGACAAATCTTAGTCGTAAGTTTTTTTGTGAAACTGACTCCAGCAATATTGCTGTTCAATGACTGATTATTTTCTGCCCAGATTTGTGTATTCATAATGACATTGATTATAAGGTGCACAGATTTTCTGTTTTCAAAGTTTGTCTGTATGACTCCAGCTACAACCAGAAACTACTTTTAGCATGTTTAGAATATTGTTTTGGCCTACATGTATGATTGAACTTAGTAGTGAACTGTCAATTTCTGACAAAGGTCGTGAAGCTCAGGTAAGATTATGACCTGTGCATATAAACATACATTGTAACACTCCCAAATATACCATTTAGTGTTGCAGTGATAGAGGCGGAGGGTACACATTATAAGTAAGTTCTATTTGTATAGGTATCAGATTCAACAGGGAGCTTGTCAATTGTCAAGGGATGATTGTTGGTAATATTCATTGTGTTGATTTTTTTTAAATATAAATGGTCTTGAAATGGTTTCTTCATTAACACAATCGTCTTATATTAGTATATTCATGATATTAGATATAAAGTTGAATTCTTTGATTCATCCTTTTTATGTCATGCTTTCTAACAAATTGAACCTCATAATTTTAGTAGTATAGACAATAACAGTATATACATGTACTTGTACATGTAATAAATAATAAGTGGTGTCACAAGATATTTATAATTTTTCGCACATTCCAATATTTCGAATGAACCCATTTAATCAGAGATCTAGAAAAGTGGTGGTTCTTGGGATTTGACCACCAATTTGCAAAGGACTGGCACAATTTTAGTATCTTACAATACTAGCAGACTAGCCAATAGAATTAATAGTGAGGACCACCATATTTTTCTCAAAGAACCACCAGGGTGAAAAAGATTTCAAGAACTCTGACTTAATACCAACACACAAACACAGGACACGATGTACAGATTACTTACCTGAAAAGTATGTTCTGGTTTATCGGAGTTTCTCTTGACCATACAAATATCACTGTCAGACAAACATAGTCTATAATCTCCACAGATTCCTCGAATCATTCCAAGTCCTTTAGGTTTCACACTGACCTGCCAAACATGCTCTGAAAGAGAAATTAAATATTAAATACAATTTAAGCGGGGTTGAAAAGTGTGATAGCGGCTTACAGATACAAAATGTAAGAGGTACATTGTTATTTGTACATTTATATTGTTCCTACACAAAATCAGTGAAATCCAATTACCAACAACCAAAGGTGTCTGTCCTTGAAAATGACCAACACTTTGTTAAAATATATACAACATGTACAATGTATTGTTAAAATAGTACTTTTATATGATAATCGTGATTATAATAAATTATTACATTGGTTGCAATGAATTACATTGATTTCCCAGTTAGATAAAAACCGATAACTTCACATGTGAAATAAACGTGGTTATTTCACTCTCTGACGTCATACAACAATAGGCGTTGTCAAGACGTCGATAACGTCGAAACAAAACATACGTAGGAAAAACATATAGTTCCTTGCATTTTGCACATTAATTTCATAAAAAAAAAGTAATTTGACAATGTAATAAAAAGTATAACTAATCGCCGTATTTGAATATCAAAAATAAGACAACTTGTGACCGAACGCCGCTATGGATTAAACTCGTGCTGCGCACTCGTTTAATCCATGCGTCGTTCGGTCACGCGTTGTATTATTTTTTGATATTCAAATATGGCGATTAGTTATACTATAAATATTCCACTTTCATATACATGATATACTTCATTTACTTAAAATTCATATTTTTTTTGTCTAAATTGTAGCTAATGCCCCTACATGTACATTTGTTTGCAATGATTTGTGTTAACTGAACCTGAAGATTAACAGTGTTTTTAAGTACACTGTAGCATGTGTGTAGTGTACATGTATATATAGTGATATATTGACTGTTTCTGATGAAAAGGTTATATCTTTTTTTAGTATTTCTACTGTAACTTCTCTAACCCATAATTTTGATTTTGACTTGGCAGTTTTTTTATAATTCAACCATGTCATCCTGTCCTATTTTAAGCTACATTTTTTTAGATGTACATGCTCAGGTGGATTTTGCTTTATCCACCCATCCACAGAAATTTTTTTTAGCTTGTAGTGGGCATTCGATCAATTACTTTTGTTTAATAAAATTTTTTTCAAGTACAATCAATTGAAAAAAGCAGATAAGCATGATAAGCATAAGTTATCAATGTTTAAAAAAAAAAAGAGATTATGGCTAGAGTGGGCACAGGTGGGCTGATGGAAAAAGCAAAATACACACGGGACTATTGTGTATATGAACTTACCAAAATGGCGCTTTGGCATTTCTCCTGGTGGTATGAATTCATTTTGTAATTTCAATAACAAATTTAACCATAATTCCTGTTCAACGGCATCATCAGCTACCACAGAAAAACATTCATCTTTGGTATATAAAGCTATTGCATATTTTTGACGAGAGTCATTTTTCTTGTTTATATTGAAACATGTATGAAGTATCACTGAACGTTTTGGCGGAAGACCTGCTCTTAATTTTTTTTCTGAATCAAAATATTCCAGCCGCGCAGGGCCACTACTACTTGTAGATCGAAGAACAAAATATTTTTTCTTGTTAGTCTGAAAAATAGAAATGTCATGAACATAGACATGTGATAGATAAACATTTACACGAATCAAATGATTATAAGGTAAAGAGTCTATGCAGCACAATAACTTTATGATCACCTTATTCATCTGTTTGTCAATGTGACATCTATTGAATACAATCAGAATGGTGACATTAAATATAATGCCTCATGTTTAGAAAGTGCCACACGCTTTGGAGTTTAAGCATGTTAAGATCATTGTCAACAACTCTTTGAGAGTCTACATCTGTACAGTAACTGCTAGTATACGTAGTCCTTTGTTAATTTATGTACATGTATCATTGTCATTTCATTTCGTTTCTTTTGTTACCACTACATGTATATATTCTAACATCAGACTGGGACCTCTTTTGAACTGAGTTTTACTCAATACTGTGCATATTGTTGTGTGTTTGATTTTTCTACATTGGCCATAACAGGTAAAGGGGGAGGGTTGAGATCTCAAAAATCATGTTTAACCCTGCCGCATATACATGTATGAGCCTCTCCCAAGTCAGAAGCCTCTGGTCTTTGATAGTCTTGTATGCAGTTGTATGACGTTCATTATCACTGAACTAGTATACACATTTTTGTAAAGGGGCCAGCTGAAGCACGCCTCTATGAGTGTATAAGTGGGAGTTTCTCGCTGCATTGAAGACCCATTGGTGGCCTTGACTGTTGTCTGCTCTTTGGTTGGGTTGGTGTCTCTTTGACACATTCCCCATTTCCATTCTCAATTTTAACAAGTACAATGGCAGTGGAAAGGGACAACAAGCTAAGTTTGCCATTTATACAATATACAAGCACATGTACAACATGTACAATGTATAAGCTAATTTTCCTGTGGCAGTCCAAATTTTTTCTGACATTTCCCAATGGCCTCTACCACATGACCTACTGTTTGTATTAATGGAATTGTTCTTGTCCTGAAAATGCTTGAAATATTTGCCACTAGATATTAAGCAATCAGCAATTCATCAATCAATCTATTGAATACACAAATTGACATTCATCAATTTATTGTAAACAAATAATAGTGAGAACCCGGGTGTCTACAATGTACCCCATAGTAGATTATTTTCGCGGGTGTAAAATTTCACTATTTTCATTGAATCAGGTATACAAAATATTTTTGGCGGCTATTATTTGGGGGATTCAAAACTTTTATCAATATCATTGCAGGTTCACTTTTATATATTGGTGGAATTTATATTGGCGATTTTGTTCTTTCCGCTAAAATTTACAACCCGCAAAAAATAACCAGCTATTCAGTATTTGACAACATGCCAACCTTACACTTACACATGTCAATGTTTAATTTCAGTGAATGAGTAAACCTGCGTAAAAACTGTGTGTAACATAGAAATTAATCAATTTACCTTTAACTTCTTCAGAATGCCTTCTCTTTGTATATCTGATCCAGGCAATTCAAAGGATCTGGTTGGATTTGGTGTCTCAAAATCCATACTACCATGCATTGATGATGACATGGTGGACATATTTAATTCCAAATCACTTTTAAAACAATATCATAATTCCTCAAAAACTGCTGTTATTTTATTATTTGCAAAGCACATCATTATTTTAACAAAGTCATCAATCTGCAAAATACATAAAATATAATTATAAAATCAATTTATAATAGTAGACAAATAACTCTATGAGTATTCGCAGTATACAATAACAAAAGCAAGGTCAAATTTATGTAGATAAACATTGTATTTTGATAACAGTCCATATTTTAAATAATAAATAAACATACCAAGCTGTGTATATACAATATAGTAAATTCCATAAACATGCTTTGAATCAAAACTTATTTTTAGGATGTTCACAGTTTGGACACAAGATAAACATTAAAACTGTTAAATTCCAATAAATAGTGCTCTACTTCTTGTTTACTCTTTTGTCTCATATCACACCTGTTCTACAGAGGCATAACAAACAAACTGGAAGTATGACAACTAGTAATTATGACACAACCTTTATCTGTATTTTTGAATTATCATCCAATTGATTTCTGATATATTATTTTATAACATTTACATTTCATCTTTTGTTATATTGTCCTTAATTTCAAATGAATTACTATCCTACACACAAATAAAAGGAACACACAACCACAATTAACAATGAATACACAGTCAGTGGTTGTTTTTAACAAGTAAACAAGTCGTTATTTATCAATTTCGGAGGTAAACAAACTTGCAAGATAATCCTGTTGGGTTTAGTTTAGGGTCACTGATCAAAGCTGTCTAGGGTTTCCGATGAATGATTTTTTTGTGGTTGTAGACGATTTGAGGTTTTCCATTTCCTTCAATAATTATTGGGGATTGTTTGTGGGATTTAGAAGTGCACATCAAAATAAAATTTACATTTTTACACGCCTGAAGAATTGCACCGTGGACAAGCACCTGTTGGCTTCGTCGCTCTCTTGAAACCATGGCAATTTAATCAATAGTGTTTGCGACAGATTAATCCATTTTTAAAGTCGCTCAAAACACCAAAATATAACATTAAAGCTCATGCTGCTGGTGTTTTTGTAACAGTTTCAAACACGACAGCTGATCAAGGACGGATAACCCATCGGTAGCCATTTTTTTTACTTAAGATCACGTGACATTATTTGTCGTAAACAACTTTTGCGCACGCGGAATAACCTTCGATAGTTCAAAGGCCACAAGATACCCCCACTATCACAAGAGTTTTGAAAGCGGGCGCATTTTGAAATGTAAAGACCCAATATTAAAATTAACAATAGAAAAATCCAATTTATTCTATTATAACAATACCGGTGACGATACTAATAAAGATAATCTATCAGCTAAACAACAATGATCAACATACCAAGGACGTATAACCAGACGCAAACTTTTTCGGAGGTGAAATTATCGAACAGTCATTAAAATATTCTTCTAGAGTGGGTGCAACAAGTGGGGTGCAATGTAGATATCTTGCCAAGCGAAGTGTGACGAGAAATATTTTGTGGTAAAATTAGCGAGAAATATTTTGTGGTAAAATTAGCGAGAAATATTTTGTGGTAAAATTAGCGAGAAATTCATAATAACATGAATGGTACCAAATTTCCTAAACCAGATGCGCATTTCGACAATACATGTCTCTTCAGTGATGCCCGTGGTCAAAATATTTGAAATCCAAAGATTATTAAAAAGATGAAGAGCTATAATCCAAAAGGTCCAACAAGTATAGCCAAATCCGTGAAAGGAATCAGAGCTATGCATGACTGGAAGATACATTCCTTAATTTAATTAATTATAATTTCTAACATTTTGTAACAGCAAATTTTAAGAGGCCAAGTCAGTAAGCACTTAGCTTCATAAGGAATGTGATTTTTTGCTAAATCATAGGAAATATAACCTAAAAAACATTTTTTACCATATTTGTGCAAATATCGTACTTAAACTGTTTCCAAAGTAACGAAGTTCATATAGCATGCTATATAGTCTATAATTTTGGGAAAATCATCAAAAATATGGCATTTTAGGTCAAAACAACAAAGAAACTGTAGATAATATTTATTTTCAATAATTCCCATAAAAATATGATCAATTATAACAAATAACAATATGTTAGTTGTAACTTTATATATTATTTTGTAGTTGCTATGGTAACTTGAAGAAAACATGTGTTTTCGGTTAAAAATGAAGAAAAATGTTAATATTAAAATAACACAAACAAATCCGTATTTTTATGCCAGTACCGAAGTACCGCAGTACTGGCTACTGGGCTGGTGATACCCTCGGGGACTAACAGTCCACCAGCAGAGGGATCGACCCAGTGGTAGTAATAACATTAACGGTGCCAAATTTCCTGCACCAGATGCGCATTTCGACAATACCTGTCTCTTCAAACTTTCAATCTAAAACTGCCTCCGATGATCCCTGTCAATCTACAATCACTATAATTAACCTATTCATTGACTACCTCTATATATATTTTCTAGAAAATGGGACTGAACATAAGTAAAATAGAGATAATCCTAAGTACAAAAGCTGACCCTCCATATAAAATCAAATCCAGCGAATGTTATATATATGTCAATGGTTGCTAGATTACTGGTGTTGCATTACTATTTAGTATTAGTCAATCGAATATATTCGGGGGTTTAGGGTCTTGATCGCTTAGTTTAAACATGTTTATTTATAGTGGATTGGGAAACAAGTTATTAAAACTTATATCAATCCCTTTCCTCTTTGCGGGTGCGCGTGTTGTCTTGTAGTGGCATACTAGCCTGCTCTTTTTCGAAATCTACAAGAGTTTAACGTGCTAGAGATAGTGTTTCTCTGAACACAGTTTAGTTATGATTTATCGTCCCCTTCCGAAGGACTATCATTGTTTCTCAAAACCATACTTGCAAATGGTGTTCTTCCCGGAATTGCAGTTATCGATGCACCAACCTCATGCTTCATCAAAATTTATAGGTTATAAGAAAGAAACATATATTGACACAGAGATTTTGAATAATGATAAAAAATAATAAACTGAGCTTTCGCTTGAACCAGCATTTCTATCTTTCATTCAGAAAAATCTAACCTAGACTGTTTTCTTGGCCATTATGAAATAACCAACCCAACCCAACCGCGAGCAGGGCGCTTTCACCCTCTTCGTGGAAAGTGAGTTAGGGAATTTTTTTGAACTTCGATTATCAAAGAAATTGTTTATAAAAACCACAACTACAATGTAACAATTGTTTCAACTGCTAAAAGCCTATGATATTTGTCATCAAACGCTGCTGTATCACAGGCACTCCATTGGAAGACCCACTATCAACGTATATTTACTTTCAGTGACTGAATTTTCGGCTCTCCCTTATAACAGTCACACCATTTGCAAGTATGGTATTGAGAAACGATTATAATCCGTTGGAAGGGGACGATGCCATTTCGTCTCAACAAGTACTTTGTTATGCTGAGGACAACCCATGATATTTTTTTTATATAAAGTAAATTTAATGCGAATAAGATGAAGAACGGACATTATTCATACATCTCTGTCTGGTGAAGGGGAGACAACGCATAAACAATTTTGTTAATATTTCCTCAGTCACGCCTATAAACTCAGATAAAATTAAGATTGCCTGGTCATTATTAAGGTCGTCTCAGACTCCTGATCATTATTGGAAGATGATGATGTGATGAACACGATATAAATAAAAAAAAAATCAACTCCGACATAAATGATCATCGACAGCAAAGTTTTATATTACATATTTTGGACTACGTATAATTCAAGATGGTATAATAATATACTGATTAAAAAACCCTATAATCATAGTATAACCGTTGATTCTAAATAATGATCAGTTAAACACAAACTTTAGTTAACTGATATAAAAAAAGTTCCTTTTGCTGCATATTAACAAGATTAAAAATTGAAGCCACATACAAGGGATGCGAATTTTTACTTATCATCTGTTTCCACACGACAGTATAAAAATATTAAAATTACCCACATTTTTTTTTCAGTGGTGTGTCACTGGTTGTCGATGGTTAATGTTTATCATACATTTGTTACTCGTAAACTGATTTGTTAAGAACTAGGTCGTTAGTTTTCTCCATTGAATTGTTTCATCTTTTCATGTCGGGGCATCTTATAGCCGACCTTACGGTATGGGGTTTCTCATCGTTGAAGGTCTCAGATACGCGGTTGTCAATATTTGCTTTCGTTTAAACCGTGAGAACACATTTGAATCTATTGATACAATGGATTTTTGAAACCCCTGAAATGATTGAAATCTCAGGAAAAATGAACCCTTCTTCTTTGGACTTTCGCTAAAAAAAAAAGATGGCAAAGAAAAAAAGAAAAGGTATACATATTGGGGTTTATTTTTTTTAATGTAAATGGACAAAATTCTTTGAAAAATACCATAATAACCTTTTTACCATAATCGTTTACATAATTGTTAACATGAGTTTATATCTTAGTATTCTCAATAAACCATATATATACATAGGTATAGAGAAGCCATGCAATTGTGTACAATATTTACAACAAGACAGAACAAACAAAATAGTTGCTAAGACAATATATGAAGTCCATTTTAGCCAGGAGCACATACACCTGTGTTAATAATCTGTATGAATTTACATAATTTAATCAATACTGATTTGTTTTTTGAAGACATGATCTGTTTGTATTTGACAATATTTGCATTTTTAAATAATAATGTGACAGACAATGTTTCCTGTTTTCTTCAAAGTAGTTTAAAGGACGCAATTTAACTGTGAACTCATTTGACTGACTTCAGAGTGATGATTTTTCCAATATTAGCAAAAAAGGCTTATTGCAGGAACATTTTGGATAAATTCTATATACATGTAGATCTTCAACAAGAAATTTGGTCATTTAATCCTCCTCCTTAGTGAAGGACAGTGTTATTTCAAAATCATAAAACAGTAGTGTTCCTTTATTATATATCGTCATCCGATTATCAAGTTATGGTTATTTATTTCAGGCAATTGATTACTGAAGTGATAGTAGATAGTAGTTAAACAATCTCAAGAGTTGAAACTCTTCTTCTTCTTCTTCTTTTTCAATTACATTTTTTCTGCTTCTTCTTCAAAATTTTGTAAATAAATTCTTTCTTCTATTTCTTTTTCTTCCTGAACATTTTGTAATTTTTTTCTTTTTCTTCTTTTGGAGGGATTGCAATCGGGGCTTTTTTTGTCTTTCTTCAAATTAATAATAAACGTTTCTTATCTAAATGACCATACTTTTATCGAGACTTTTATTATCAGTGTCAAACATGTCTACTGTACAGATTATTTTTAAATATTGACTTTAACAAATCCAGGTGTAATGTTATTTAAATATCGAACTTTCTCTAAACAAACACTAAATTTATGCAAGTTTTATCAATAATTTAAAAGTCAATACACACACACATAACTGGCAGTGTGTCCCACAGCCATATGTGCAGCAAGGTAAGTTCATATGTTTTGTTAAGGAAATGTTATTTTCTGCATTTTGATCTTTATTGTAATGTTCTTATAAAAAAAAAACCAACAAGATATATCTTGTCTAGTGTTAGATTAGCTCATAAATGTTTACAAAATCAAATTATCTACCTTGGTGAACAATGGTTAAACCAATAAGCTATTTAAAATCAATATTCACGTTTTATTTCGGGGGGTGGGGGGTGGGGGGGGACTAGGAACACAAATTGGTTTATACATATATTCAAACTCGTTTAAAAGGTTACCCACGGTGAAGATGATTGCCAATGAGAGACTCCTCTCAAGAGAACAACATGACAGAGAAATTAACGACTTTAGGTCACCGCACGGTCTTTAACAATGAGCAAAGAACATACCGCATAGTCAGCAATAAAAGGCACCGAAATAACAAATGTAAAACAATTCAAAAGAGAAACTAACGGCCTAATGTATGTACAAAATAATGAACAAAAAACAAATATATGTATTTCATCACGGCAACAAACGACAACTTAAATGACACTGAATCACAGGCTCCTTCCTGACTTGATACACACATCATGTGGTGGGTTGAAACATGTAAGCGGATGTACAATCCTCCACTAACCTAGGACAGTGCATGATGTGACAGAACAAACGTAAGAACAAACTATACAAATCATATGGATAGAAATAGAAATACATCTAACAAAAACACAGAGTGAACATGGTCGGATACTGGACATCACAACAACAAAAAGACACTAATAACAGAACTGAGAGTACTTACTGGCAGCAATAGTTCAAAGCAAATACAAACTTACATTGTTTTCGGTAATTTCGAAGATGAAAGATGGAATATTTTGGTTATTTATGTCGGAACCAATTAACATATTCGCGTAAACATTTTCCAAAGCATTTTTTTTTTACTATTACTTTTTATTCTAATAAGTTAAGCGTGGATTCGAGCGTCACTGATGAGTCTTTTGTAGACGAAACGTGCGTCTGGCATATTTACAAAATTTAGTCCTGGTACCTATGATGAGTTTATTAAGAAGTACCATGACCTCCATGTATTACAATATCATATGTCACAAGCAACAGCGGTTATAACCACTGCAGTGAGGTGCCCATCAAATCTTTCATATTACAAAAAATATGTTTTTACATTTTCCAAATTTTTTGTGCTAGTGAAAACACAGTTTTCATACCACCTTTTAGAACTCTAGGGAATTCGCCATCTAATTAAAATCAAAACTCTGCACTCGCTTATTTTTGTATACTATGTTGCTGGCCACAGGAAACTTGGCTCGTTCCAACAACTATGAATGAAATTAGAAAGAATTTATATGCATATTTCTATGCTCTGCCCATACTTTTTGAATTCAACAAATTAGTCGTAAATACAACAGCCGATTCGTTTTTATGAAAATGATTGATTGTTTGATTGATCGAATAATTGCTTAAACGAAAAAAATTGGGGACTGATTGTTGGCTGCTTAACTCTCAATGACAAATATTTCATGGATGTTTATTACAATTATGACAATGATGTTAACTGATTTGATAATTTTCATTTAATTCATCACTCAAAGTAGAAATAGTAAATAACGCCCCGAGGTCATATGTTATAGGATAAATTGATTTGTATGAGTGCTTTGAAACGAAACCGTACGGTAACCTATAGTTGTTAATTTCTGTGTCATTTGATATCTTGTGGAGTCAGAGTTGTCTCATTGATAATCATACCACATCTTCTTTTTCAAAAGTATTTTAAAAATTATATAAACGAAGGACACCAAACGTTTGCATTAAAAATGTTTTCATTCATTGATGACTTTTTCTTCTTCTCAAAAACGTTTTAGCATGACAGCATGCTATATGATCCTTAGGGGTCAATGCCTCTCGTTCAATTATGAATTGAATGCTTTTTTTTGTAGATTGCAGTGCAAAAGCGTTGAACGAAGTACATTTTGTATGAAGCGCACAGTCAACCTTTTACAACCCTATAAAATTACAGAAAGACGCGTTCATTACTTATATTTACATTTTTTTGCTAGGATCATGAAAACATGACTTAATTCTATCAAGATTTCCTTTTATACATTTCATTTTGAAATGAGGTAACTGATTGAGAATGGAGCAAGATTTCTGTTAGCCGATCAAAACAACGTATTATAATGAAACAGAAATGTAATATAATTATCATATAATATATTCTGCCGCCATATGGAGATCTTATTTTTGTTGCAGTCACATGGTACACCAATAGTCCAAGGGTTCATCTGTACGACTGAATGATGGACGAATTTGAGCGACAATCTCTGTACAACTGCCGACATGAATTTTACGACAATGTAGATAGTGACAAATTTGTACAAAAACTACAGAACCATGGTGTGCTTTCTGAAGGTCAAAGACAAAAAATACAAGTAAGTAAAACAGCAAGTAACTTTCAGTCAGATATATGAAAAAAGAAGATGTGGTATGATTGTCAATGAGGCAACTCTCCACAAGCGACAACATTAACAACAATAGGTCACCGTATGGCATTGAGCAAAGGCCATACCACATAGTCATCTATAAAAGGTCCCGAAATGACAATGTAACACAATTCAAACGAGAAAACTAACGGCCTTATTTATATTCTCTTCTTCAATTTGATTTATCAACGGCAAACACAGAGCGGTCTGAAGACTGTGAGAAGACTGCATAAGGTTGATTTACTTGTGTATCATTCCTCTTACATATTTAAGCAAATACAGTATATTTTAAACTACACAGACTAGCACGATGTGTCTATTTTGATCTAATATTCAAACTAATTTTATTCTATAATGTATGGAACACCACGACTGCCTTATGTTAATAATCAGCATTATACGCAGTGTTCACAGCATTATATGAAGTGTTCACAGCATTATATGTAGTGCTCACAACATTATATGAAGTGATCACAGCATTATATGCAGTGCTCACAGCATTATATGCAGTGTTCACAACATTATATGAAGTGCTCACAACATTATATTAAGTGCTCACAACATTATATTAAGTGCTCACAACATTATATTAAGTGTTCACAACATTATACGTTTTTTGTTGTATGATGAGATTGATGTATGATGAGATTTATGAATGATGAGATCATTCGGTAAACTTCGTTTTTTAGCGGAAATTACCGAAAACATAATTGGTAAATTACGGTAAATTAATGCCCAGCAAACAAATTTAAACAGTTATTATTATATATGTGATCATTAAGGCAGTATACAATATTTAAAACGGATTGAAATAAGTAAATTAAGAAGTATGATCAATTTAACCCAAGTTTATTCCACCCCATGCGGGGCGTTTTAAACTTATTTTGAGGATTAGTTTCACCATATTCACAACTTAATATGTCTATATATTTACTAGAACACATCCGTGATATCGCGGGTCTGTGACTGAATTAAAGAATATAACTATGCGTAAGCCTTATTTTAGTATTGGTATTGTCATCTGATAAAGTCATGCCGATTATAAGATGAAGTTTTCTCTGATTTTAACATCTTTCTGTTTGAATCCGTCCACCTGGAACTTGTCAATTTAATATTGGTATTATTGATTTTGTTTGGAAAACAAAAGTCTCTGGAAAGGAGTATTTTTTAATCAACAGTTTTGTCCTTTATGAGTTATGAATAAAAATGAATCTTTGATTCGCTGTTTTACGTCTAACAAATTGAAAACTGTACATGCTGTACCTATACGCCTTATTTTAAGTCCAGATTTTTATTATTCGTATTGCCATCTTAGAAAGTCATACTGATTAAAGTACTACAATCGGGAACAATGTGACAATGATTGAATTGATTCTTAATTATTGGCAATATTAATTATGTGGAAAACAAAAGGGTCTGGAGTGATGTTATTTTTAATCAACAGCATGGTACTATATTAGTTATATATACTCTCAGATCAGTACTTATAGTGTCTTTTTATTGTTGGGATATACAAGTACCCGCCCACATGCACGTTCACTCTATTTTCTTGTTAGATCATATGTATTTATATTTGTACCCATCTAATGAGTTAATATAAAAAAAAAAAGAAGATGTGGTATGATTGCCAATGAGACAACTATCCACAAAATACCAAAATGACACAAACATTAACAACTATAGGTCACCGTACGGCCTTCAACGATGAGCAAAGCCCATACCGCATAGTCAGCTTTAAAAGGCCCCGATACGACCATGTAAAACAATTCAAACGAGAAAACTAACAAGCCTTTTACAACTGATTTTCATAGTTCGTTCTTATGTTGTTCTGTTACGCCACTGTCCCAGGTTAGAGGGAGGATACCAACATCCCGCTAACATGTTAAAACCCGCCACATTTTGCATATATGTGGCCGTCCCAAGTCAGGAGGAGCCTTTATTTCAGTGGTTGTCGTTTGTTAATTAATGTGTTATATACATGTTAGTTTTTCGATCGTTTGTTTGTACATAAATTAGGAATATTTTTCGTTTATCATTTCGGGGCCTTCTATAGCTGACTATCCGGTATGGGCTTTCCTCATTGTTGAAGGTCGTACTGTGGCCGTTTAGCTGTTTAAAATTTCTGTGATGTCATTTTGTCTCTTGTGGAAAGTTGTTTCATTGGCAAGCATACCACTTTTATATATATATGTACCGTGCAAACTGACGAACAAACGTAGTAAACGTTTTATTCATTCCCACAAACTCAATTTTCATAAGAGATGATAACTTTAAATGAAAATGTTAAACAGGGTCTTGAAAGGGTAATTTTTTCTATGAAAGTTTAAATTTCTATATAAGACTGCTGATCATATTTAGAAGACAATCTTAGTATTTGCCGTGCTAAAATGCTTGTTAAAAAATGGAATAATTGATGTAAAGTTATGTTTAACACCTACAGTGCAATGCTTTAAACTGCATTTTCCATATCTGTTAGATACTTATTCATGTAAAAATGCCAAATTCTGAAAATCGATGCCAAAAATCACTAGATATCATGACATATATAAGCTAGCGTAATATGGCACCTATGTGTTATAGAAAGCTAACTGTTTTGTTTAAAAGGTAATTAAGCTTTTTAAAACTGAGTACGGACTATAAAGTGGCACCTTGCTAAATTTCTTCAGTAGGAAATGAACTCGAGAATATATCATACAAATTTTCCTACGATATTTCATTAAATAAACTTTTTATTATTTAACTTTCATTTTGCAATTCGTATTTCTTACGACGAACAGAACTACTTCAATCATTCACCTCTCAGTTTCATCTGTTCCTTACTTATTTCAATCAGTTTTAAATATTGTATGCTACCTTATGATAACATGATTTTAATACCTTTTTAAATTTGTTTGCTGGGCATTACCGTAATTCACCAATTATGGATTCGGTAATTTCCGCTAAAAACGAAGTTTACCGAATGATCTCATCATTCATAAATCTCATCATACATCAATCTCATCATACAACAAAAAACGTATAATGTTGTGAACACTTAATATAATGTTGTGAGCACTTAATATAATGTTGTGAGCACTGAATATAATGTTGTGAGCACTGAATATAATGTTGTGAACACTGCATATAATGCTGTGAACACTGCATATAATGCTGTGATCACTTCATATAATGTTGTGAGCACTACATATAATGCTGTGATCACTTCATATAATGCTGTGAACACTGCGTATAATGCTGATTATTAACATAAGGCAGTCGTGGCGTTCCATAATAATGTATGTTTAAATAATTAATAAGTTCACTAATCGGTAATATGGTTAATAATATATGATTCTTAATTACATTTTAAAAAGATAGTACCAACGACATAAAGTCTAATAAAATATTCTACTAGTAGAGACAATATTCGTCCAATAACTTTATAAACATGCACACTTTTTGATTCTTTATGTTTTTAATTCTATAAATGGACAAATGCTGAAATCGTTGAAAGTGGTTAATGTACTTTGGTAGTGACATTACCAATGATAAATGGAAAAAATAAATAAATATAAATATGATAATTTAGGGTTTGCATTCCAGTAAGCATTCATGATATTTCACTTGTTTAATTTTCTCAAGAATAAAATAAAACACCATTCAAGATTTGAGTATATTTTATGAAAGTTTGTCGACCCATTAAACCGTGGACAATATATATTAAAATAAACAAATGAATGTACAAAATACAAAGTAGCTGCGGAACCGTAGCTCTTAGGTCCTAATGTTATTTTTTGAAAAATAACATCAGGACCTAAGAGCTACGGTTCGGCAGCTAAATACGAAGACGATATGTCAAGCACTTTCACTTTTGACTTGTTAACTTTATCAATGCAAATACATCTTACATAAATATTAAATATCTATTACAACATTCCTTTTGTCTGAATGCGTGCATATGAATTAGTTACCATTCTGTACATTTGCGTGATAGACACAAGTGGGAATACCAGATCAACGCCCTAAGTTTATAACACCAACTGTAATCCAAAACATATTTGACATTTTGTTTTGTTAATTATTTTTTTTAAAAGTACTATTTTCACTCCATGTAACAATAGGTAAAGCCGGTTCGTCGAAAAAAACAGTGTAGTCCGTACTGTCTGTTTTCTCACCTATTGAATTATAAGCCTGGTACTTTTGTTAACTATTTACAGCACTGGGTCGATGCCACTTCCTGCGGATGTTTTTCGTCCCCGAGGGTATCACCAGCCCAGTAGTCATTACTTCGGTGTTGACATGAATATCAATTATATGGTATATTTTATAAATTTACTGTCTACAAAAGTATGATTTTTCCCAAATACTCAGGATGTTCTTATCCCAGGCATATATTAATTTAGCCGTATTTGACCCTCGTATTTGGAACAACTTTTTGGAATTTTTGTTCCTCAATGCTATTATTATACATTTTACTTAACATGTATGCCATCATAGTTTTGTAATTCATTTTAGAATATCGTACTGCATTTGTGTACCTCAACTATTGTGTTTGTATTTACAGTGTATGTTTCTCTGTAAACTTGCACTTAGTTTTTAAAGAATAAATCTATCTATCTGTCTATCTATTGCACTTTCTACTTGTTTGGCTCTATAACTATTTTAATTTTAGCGTCACTGATGAGTCTTATGAAGACGAAACTCGCGTCTGGCGTATTAAACTATAAGCCTAGTACCTTTGATAACTATATTCAATCAACATTATACATTTCAGAGATGTAAATCCAACAGAGAAAAGATGGCCAACGTACTACAAACTGTGTCATTTGGTAATCAGGACTGTTATCAAAACATTGTGTCAATAATGAAAGAGGAGTATCCCATGATAGCGAACAAAATGGAACTGGAACTACTCAAAGAACGAACAAGTAATTCACGAGATGTAAACGAGAGTTTAATCGAAATTATAAATGAGCAACTTCTGCCTATTGTTTATGGGAAAGGACAGAGTAATCAAGAATATTTCAGTTCAAAGCGTCCACATTCTTCAGTATCAAAACTATCCGAGTTGATTCGTCAGCTGCAACTTAGGTGTTTGAGAATCCTTAACGTTAAACCTAGTGAAGCGAGGAACACAGCACTTCCCGTTTTAATAAACAGAAAAATTAAAGAACAACAGGAAGTAGTGAGACAATTAAAGGAAGAAATAAACGAGATAAAATCACCGAAAAAGAAAAATCAATCTTTACATGAGGAGCTAGACGAAATAAATCTTGCAGAAAAGATATTCCAACTTAGAAAGGAGTTACAGGACCAGCATGAACGAGTGAGACTATTACAATTGTCTGTTCATTCGAAAGAATCAACAGTTTTAGATTTGAAAACAGAAAATGCTATAATACAAAATGAAATACAGGACTTAAGGAAGCAAAGACCATCCGGAAAATTGCAAGTCAACCTTTTATTTGACGACTGAACTTAGAAAGACGGCACGATTGCCTTTAATTGTTTACATCCACTCCATTTACATTTTGGTGGATAGTTATCTCATGGCAATCATACAACTTCTACTTAATTTTATATATCTAATTAGGACCGGTTAAAAGAAACCCTTTTTAAAGTATGAAATCAATACAGATGTTATTGTTTTGTGTTTTTGTTTGTTTGTTCGAATTTATATGTGCTACCTGACCCATAACGGAATATTCCTTATACCGTATTGACTTTATACAACACATTTTATAATATAGAACCCTATAGGGAAAACCAGAGAACTCCTTTTGTCTGAAAACACTGTCAAACATCCAAACATACTATCCACACTGATTTGTGTCCACACTTGTAACTTTATAACATATTTTGAACTTTAATAAGTAAAAAAATGGTACAAAAAATCAATGTTGATCAGCATTATCTTTTTTAAATCATAGGAAGAACTTTTAACTACTTGTCAACTACACACCAAAAGATCAGTCAGCAGTACATAATTCTGTAAATAAATACGGCTGTCGTGTTTCTTTCCTTGGGATACGAGTTATAAGTGTTTTTGATTCTGGATTCTGACTTTATCAGCAAGATTATTTAACGAACCCGCTAGGGCGAGCTGATATTCGACCATAAGAATCCGTATCAAAAAATCTAATGCCATCATTCTGTTTATCGGCAATAAGTTTTAACAAAATATTTTTGCTTTTTTTGAGAATATAAAATAAAATAAATTTGTCAGTAAAAACTACCTCTCACGCGTACAACATTGCGATAGTTGTTCGGTTGTTGAATGAAGTGGTGTGCATTTCAATGAAAAATTGAAGCGGATGGACATGAAAACGCGACGTTGATGCACTGTTATTTCACGCCATTGCCTAATATATTCGAGTAAAGGACATTTTTCACTTCTTTGTCCTATATATCTGAGTATAACACAGGGTACTTAATATAAAAAAAGAAGATGTGGTATGATTGCCATGATGAGACAACTATCCACAAAAGACCAAAATGACACAAACATTAACAACTATAGGTCACCGTACGGCCTTCAACAATGAGCAAAGCCCATACAGCAAAGTCAGATATAAAAGGCCCCGACACGACAATGTTAAACAATTCAAACCAGAAAATTAACGGCCTTATTTATGTAAAAAAAATGAACTCCATTTTCTTTGGAAATGCCAACCGGTCGCGACCGTCCGTTATATTTCGATTTCTGGGTTGTCTACCCCACTAAAACCTTGCATGCAAATAAGGTATAACATGCATATCTTTGTTATCGTCTGAATCATTCGTAGCAGGCCTAAATCGGGCCTTAAGTATTTCGTATACACAAACCAATTGACAATATAAGGCCGTACTCTGACCTTTATATAATTGTTAATACATTGTGACTTGAATGGAGACTTGACTCATTGGCACTCATATCCCATCTTCTTATTTATATAGAACAGGCAGACGGGAAATGCCGATAATGAAAGTTTTACAGAATTTCAATAACGCATTGATGCGAATATCAAAGAATGTATCCAATAGTCATGCTTTTATAAAACTATGACTCATTGTATTTCGTTCAAACTCTTCAAAAATAAAATACAAATGACAAAATGACGGAACGATTGAACAATAACAGTAGTAATTAATCAATATGGATGCAACTTCAAAAAGAAAAAAGTAAAATAACAATGTCATAATTTGTTAGCTTTATAAATGATATTATCATAAAGTTTCCAGTCACTTATTAATATGGACTGTAAGTACAGTGCAAGGTTAAATACACACTATCAATAAGGTTCATTTATGAAAAATAACAAAACCATAGACATTTACTATAAAACATTTCATCACAGCTCATTTGCTAGGTCTAACAGTAAATCAGCGCGCATCTCATCGTCTTCAGACTCGGCGTCTTTACTGGCTATTGAGTAATAACCTCGGTCAATATTGCTGCCGAGTAAAGACTGGTGTTCATTTGTCGTTTCTTGGTCACCATTATCTAAGTCAACATTTATATTATGTTCTCTGGTATACAGTTTTTGTCTGCAGTAGTCAGCTATTAGTTTTTGAATGACAAATGCTTCTCGCATGTCAACAAGGAATTCATCTCGTGTCATCATTTTATGCCAAAGCTTTGGAATGAGACAAATAAAAAGCGCGGTAACAACTTGTGTTAGTGGATTGATATCCCATAATCCTTGTAGTTTAACAATAGTATGAATTGCTAGGTACATCAAAAATGTGATAAAAACAAGTTTCAGGAATGAAAAAAATATTTCAACTCGAATAGGTCGATGACGTGAAACAACAAATAAAAAAAGTTCACGTGAAATCACGTTGAATCCGTTACACTGTTTAATAAGGGAAATATTAGGAAATGTATTATTGTTGTGAATCTTTATGCAACATTTTCTGACACGGTTGAAAAGTTTTGAATATCCAGTTCGTATATGCTGTATCGCTTCCATAACATACATAAGTATGGTGATTGCAAAGACAAAATACCCGTATGTAGTCCCGGGGTACGCAATTAATCCAGTGAAAGTAAACATGATGACTCTCGTTATGAAATGAAAGCTGTCAACAAAAACCACAGTTAAGATGTAAATATTAAAGATGAGCAAGCCGACTACGGAGAGTGTTAATGTATACCGGATGATATTCCCAACTACCCCGAAACGTTTGACTATTGTCTTAATTTCTTTACAATACGCGCACACAGTCACCTGAAAGAATAAAAAGATGGGAAATCCATAATAGATTACGGCAAGCAGCAACTCGGCAACGCAAAATATGAAGAAATATGGTATAAAAAGAACAACCAAAAGTGAAACTTTCAAAGATTGTTTTTGTGTGGCAATGTTTAGTAATCCCAAAAATCTTCTGAGCTGCATTTGTATTGCAAGTTTCCAAAATGATGGATTTATTAGCATAAAAATGTGCGCTTTCATCAAACTATAGATTTTTTGATAGCCATGTTGCCTTTCTATATCAAAAACTGCACCGAGTTTCCCCCTCGTTTTGAGATCTATTGTGATTGGGGACACAGATAATCGGACATTATTTGGTATACCTTTGTCAATAAAGTCCTCCAAATCACGTGGTAAACAAACGAGAACAGCTGTCGTTACGAGATAAAATGCGAGACCGACGTAGGGTCCTCCAAGACGAGGCATAAAATTATGCTTGCTGTAATGATATCCAGTGACCATAGATCTGAACGCCAATGGCACACCTGCTTTAACGAGGTCTAAGGTGTATTTATAGTCGTAGTTGTAATGTACCAAAATTTGAATTATTAAAACAAATACACTGCACATAGTTACAAAAACTCGTAAAATAACACTTGCCATTCTCGGGAATTTTTCACCGAAATAGATAAATGGAGATCTTATAATTCTACAAAAGGACAAGGGATTAGCAATAAGCCAGTCTTCGTTATAAATTCCCGATTGTAGTAAATCGATAGTGTGATATCCTTTGCATCTTCTCTTTTTCTGAAACGGTTTCACAAGCAAAAGGGGCACGTTAGCAAACATAAGTATACCAATTATAAATGGAACTATCCACCAAGCTTCGTCATAGTGAATTACGTCTCCGTCACAAACTACTCGAGTTTTATTATTTCCAATTTCATATATAGTATTGCAGCATCTGTATCCTAATGCTTCGAATGGACAAATGATATGCAGACACAGGCTATACATTATTGGACTATCAATGTACACCCTTTCATGATAACATACATAGCCATATCCGTATTCCACGTTAGCACCAGGCAAATCAGATGCTTTGTTTGCCATTTGTAATAAAGCAAGTCCTATTCTTTGAGTGGTCTCGTTTTGTCCAATAATAACTGGACAGTTTCCTTGGATTGTAATACGAATATCAACTGGACCGAATGTACGCGAATCTAAGAGCCCGAGAGACCATACACGGTATTCCTGCGGCCACTTCAGAAAATGTGTTGCACCTTTTTCTCCTGGGAAGGTCCAGACCCATTGTTTTGGTTCAACTACACATTTTGTTTTGAAAGTCTCAATTCCTTCAAATATAACATTCAATCTAATTAATCTACCTTTAAATTCGCTTTTCCTTAAGAGGAACATAAATTCCGAACCGTCCTTCACTGTCATATTACACGTGTTTGTGACGCCATTTTCCTCTGGATACTCATATTTCCAATCATCGCACTGAAAAGACAGCTGTGTCAAGTTGCTAGATCCTTTACAGATGATCGTCGCATTTAGAAAGATAAGACAAATTATCCAAAACATTCCGAATAGGTTAATCAAAATTATTTTTCAATAAATACAAATCAATTTCAAAACAAGGAAATATTAGTTTGAATGACATAAATAGTCCATGTTTAAAAACTTCCTTCCTTATAGTTATCTGTATATATCTATAATATGCATTCACATAATAATACAGAACAACTTGTGTTGATTAAGGTTGACCGATTAAGGAAGTTTTAATGGAAGACCAATATGCCCTCAATTTTATCACCGATCTGTTTTGATGGAAAATAATTTTATCAAAAGGAACGTAAAAAGTGTTGTGTAAATTCCTTTGTTGCCCTTCCTCTTCATGCCGTTACAAATGCAGTCATTTTGTTTATATTTTCACAAGGCCATACATTGATGAGTTTGTATTATTACTTTTGAAAACTAAATTATGCGGAACAAGCTGTATTAGTGAAGGCAAAAAAATAAGAGAACATGTACAAAACTGTTGCACGACGAGACGACCTCTATGCAATTATCTTTAGTCGTCAATATTAATACATTATTTAGCTTACTGGATCTTCTCACATAATATTTACAAGATTATTGCTGTAGAACTGTTCATTCGACTCCGTTTGAAAACGAAACAGATCATTGTGCAATTGAGAGGTTTAGCACAATAAAACCAGGTTTAATCCACCATTTTCTACATTTGAAAATGTCTGAACTAAGTCAGGAATATGACAGTTCTTGTCCATTCGTTTTTTATGTGTTTTGTCATTTGAATTTGCCATGTGATTATGTATTTCCGATTTGATTTTCCCCTGAGTTCAGTATTTTTGTGATTTTATTTTTTTTCCAGAATCTATGTTCTGTAGGGTTATAAACTGACATTTCTCAAAAGCGTTAAACATTAAGTTAAGAGTGTATTTCTGTATTGTAATAAAAAATGAATATATTCTTTACATATAACTTTGAATTGAACTGCATTGTATTTGCATATCACACACACACAAAAAATCAGATGCAGAGAGTATATATAGATCTGTAAGACATTAATTACACACGACATCAGTTCTCAAAAGTGTATTGCTGATCTATTGCTTTACGAGTGCAAAAAAGATCATAAGATTTTAAAAATATTGATTTGTAAATTTTTTGTTTACTGGAAAACAGAAATATTTCTTTTCTTTTAATGCGTTAAAATTTGATACATTCTTTTATTTTACTTTTTTGAAATCTGAACAAGACAGTTTTTCTTTATATTTTGCACCTGTATGAAATTTCTTCTGATGTACACCCACTGATATACGAAAGTAGAAAGACATGATTTCGTTATAGCGGGTATTCTATTTTGAAAGAGGGACGAAAGATACCAAAGGGACAGTCAAACTCATAAATCTAAAACAAACTGACAACGCCATGGCTAAAAATGAAAAAGACAAACAAAAAACAATAGTACACATGACACAACATAGAAAACTAAAGAATAAACAACACGAACCCCACTAAAAACTAGGGGTGATCTCAGGTGCTCCGGAAGGGTAAGCAGATCCTGCTCCACATGTGGCATCCGTCGTGTTGCTTATGTGATTACAAATCCGGTAAATAGTCTAATTTGGTAGGTCACATTCATGAAAGGGAAGGGGATTGTAGTTACAACGTAAGGAACATATCCGATATCATTTGTGAGACGGTTATACCATACAGTCAACCAACTCGTGATGGCGTCCGTTTCTGAAACCGAAATTTAAGCAATCCATGGGTTATTATCTATTATTTATTGATACGCTTGCACTTGTGTTTATGTTATCTATTATGCCGATCTTATATATAAAAAAGGTGTACACATGTGTGTTTTGGTTAAGTTTACTTGACGCCTTTGTTATAACAGATATAATAGAGTCTGCGTTTCGAATGATAATATTCTTAAATGTTCTTTTTGTATTGCAAATATTTTGGTGATGACTCAGTATATCTTCTTGGGGTGAAATATTATCCGAACCGAGACGAAAACCGAATTGTTTTGTTTTTACCTATTTTATTCCGAAATCTAGACGGTTCAACGCTTAAAACATCTACCAACCAATGTACTGGACTAAGGGTTAATAATCAAAGGCTGAATGGTTGTACACAATGGAGCTCAGTCACCCCTGCTAGTTAAAACTCAATTCAATGATTGGGTTTAGGACTACGTAAAATTTTAAGAATTTATTTGAAAGAATTACATTTTTTTGCCATGAATAATTACGCTTATGATCCCCGAAAATATGAAGAAATAAAATTAACGTCTGATTTGAGAGGTGACGAGTGTTTTTTTTATTGTATACTGTAAAAAAATTTTTTGCACGCTAGACGCCCATTTCATTTTCAAAAGCAAATAATAGTTATCAAAGGTACCAGGATTACGATTTTGTACGTCAGACGCACGTTTCGTCTACATCAGACTCATCAGTAACGCTCATATCAAAATATTTATAAAGTACAAAGTTGAAGAGCATTGATGATCCAAAATTCCAAAATTTTGTGCCGAATACGGCTATGGTAAAATATGCCTGGGAATAGAAAATCCTAAGTTTTTCGGAAAATTCAAAGTTTTGTAAACAGGAAATTGATTAAAATGACCACATTATTGATAATCATGTCAACACCTAAGTGCTGACTTCTGGGCTGGAGATACCCTCGGGGACGAAACGTACACCAGCAGTGGCATCGACCCAGTGGTGTGAATAGTTATCAAAGGTACCAGGATTATAATTAAGTACGCCAGACGCGCGTTTCGTCTACATAAAACTCACCAGTGACGCTCATATTCATAAAGCTAAACAAGTACAAAGTTGAATACATTGATGATCCAAAATTCCTAAAGAAATAAGTGACGCTTGAATAAGAAAAATAATTTAAAGGCCAATGAAATTACGAAGTTGAAAAGCATTGTAGACAAAAATATCGTACACGACACTTCATGTATTATGAAATGGTTACATAACGACCTTAAGTGGTTGCCTGATTCAGACAGTATATGAAATTAATGTATATCTCGGATCTTCATCCATCATATCAGATGTATTCCCTGTAACTATAACGACGAATTTTAAAGATATTCCATATGGCTTTAGGTTTTATATGTTGTACTATTTTTTTTCTGCACGTATAATTAAAGTAACTATCTTTGGCAATGTAACCATTACCAGACACGCTCAAGCCTTTTCTAAATTTCATTTTTAGAACGAGTGTTAAAGAACCCAGTTATTCCATCAATGTCCTATAAAAATAAGTACATCTTGTTATGTACATTTATATTATTTATTTATGTATTTCACTATCCTGACTGTTTTTTCTGGTAATGTTGTCGTTTTAACATTTCCATATTTATATAAGCGGAAGGTTTGGCTAGACATAAAAGTAGGTTTAACCCATAATTGTTTTAAAAAACTGTCCTGTACCACGTCCGAAATATATTTATTGATTTATTGTTATTAAATTGTTCGTTACCATGTTTGTTGGCGTTCGTTTTTGTAGCAGTTCAGTGTTTCTGTTTTCCGTTGATTTCTCCTCATAGATGATGTGTTTCCCTCAGTTTTGGTTTTTACCCTTTTTTTCTCCACTTAATCGATTTAGTACTATAGAACAGCGATATACGACTATAACCTATATTATTAAGCTATAAGAAACTTTTAAATAATGAGCAAAACGATTATTTAAGAATAAATGGCTACACGAAATTAAATTATCGTCCCAGAAAATTGATCCTGTTATCATATTTGCAGCTCAATCTGCACATATAAAAAATATTGTCATAGAAGCCATAGGTGTCAATTTGTTATCGCACATAGTTGAATATAACCCAACATTGTTTTTGAAGAAATAAAAGAACCTTTGGCTGCGAAATGATATACTAGCTCCATGTATCATTTTCGTATACAGTAAATTAAAACTTGTGCTGCATGTTACAATTTTACATAACTACATATTTTAGATAGCATATTATTATCTGCATAACAATAAAAAAAATTACTACTGTATATCATCACAATTTGTTTTGTGTCTTTGCTTAGAAATGTAATATTTTACGTGTAGTATAAATTACTGTAATTGTTATTAACATTGATGCCAAACACATTACACATTTCAGTCCTGTTAGAACCAGGTAGCAGAACTGTATATGAGTATCTCTTAAAACACATTGATTGTTGTAATGCGCATCTGGTGCAGCAAAAATGATACTGTTTATGTTATTAAACAAATGGTTATAGGTTTTGCCTGAAAACATACGTATTTGTGTAGCAGCTGTATAATGTATATCCCATCAAGATATATATTCAATGACCAGCATGTGGACCAAACGGAACAAAACATTTACGGTATTCTTATTCATATACCATATGTACTGCCGGTGATGTTTTGATGCGTAGAACACAACATTGGATCTTTCAATTGGTGTAAGCCAAATGATAATATGCGCATACAACTATGTGTTGATTTATCTGTTACATCATACTTTTGGCAATTTCGAGACAATTGTTTGCGATTTGAAAATTCGTCTCGATCGGGAAAATAAAATAAATTTCTCGAATTGTAAGTTCTAATTCTCTAAGTGCATTTAGTTTGCCTCTTTGATCATCAAGATGATGTAAACATAAAAACGATAACATATTCAAATACACAACAGGAGGAATTGAACATGTGTTATTATAAACATCACGTGGAATTAAAGGGATCAATTCTTCTGGCAATAAATAATATGGTTCTGGAAACGATACGCTATTAATGACTAAATATTTGCAAGCTAATATAAACCCAAGTGCGTCTTTGACTTTTTGGAAATAGGTCTGTTCCAACAAACTATTGTCAAAACTTAACATAATTTTGTCCCGTGAGCATTTTGATAAAGTATAGTTTAAGATTTCTTTACATTCGTAGAATCTCTTGTATTTATAAAATAACGATGCCAACAATGACCACCCGGATGTAACATCGTTATACATTCCTACCATGTAACAATGTAAACTTGTCTGGTATTGTTTGTATAACAATTTGTTTTCTCCCTCATAGTTAAGGCTTGATAATAGTAGACTGTTGTTGGAAATCAGTGACAACATGTATGACGAAATTTCTGCATCGTTGATATTAAATAAACAAGTGACTATTTGTTTTATGTTGTAATATTTCAAAGGAATCATTGAGATGTTGGTGTATGTTAGGCAAGACAATTCAGAGGCTGCAAGACAAAGTATAAGGGAAGCTCCTTGTTCTGACCTAAACTTTCGAAAAGTATCCGTATAGAAAACGTTTGTCCATAATGAATTGTTTATCTCCTTCATCGTATCAAGTAAAGATTTATGTTGACTATCAGTAAAACGACTTTCGAAAAAGTTGTTTCCCGGAATAAAGTAGTGAAGACAGATTTTATATTCTACACAGTATATCAATCGCCACAGGCAGCTCTTGAAACAGAGAATCATATTCTGAGGATGCCATTGTGAAGGTTTTGATTCTTCACATAACCAAAACATTATAGTTTTAATAAAGTACGAACAAATAAGATCACCATGTTTTTTCTTTATAATGTCCTTCAAAACGATTTTCATTAATGCATAGCACAATAACTGGGTATGAGAAAAGGAAAAAATTAATTGCTTTTCTGCAATAGAAAATGATATCCGCCATTCCAAATCTTCATCCAATGATCCTTTACATCCAATAGGAACAAATAAAACTCCGTTCTGAACAATAGCCGTAACTAATTTGGGATCGGGCCAAGACAATCTCGATCTGACAATCCAAGGGCAAGCCGGTTGTATCCATTCTTTACATCTAAAACAATGTGCACAATCGTAAGTTTCATCTCGTGACGATTGACAAGGTCCATGAATTATCATAGAATCTGGCAAACAATACTCCCGAAAAAGTCTACTTGACATGAATATTTCCCCTGCAATGATTTCGACCCATATGCTTATGCCAGGAATGCATATGTGAGATAAGTTGTATAACTTAAGTTTTGTAAAACCTTGTTTTGTGTCACTTATGTCCATGATTACAGGTAATTGGTTTGTGGAAGATGAAACTTCATGTATATTCTCATAAATACGAAAATTTGCCGAAACGAACATTTGATCATAATCACTGCCCTCGAGGTCTAAACCTTCTGCTTTACTACCACTACTTATAACTGTAGAAACAGGATATTGGGTAATATTATCTAATGCCCAAAATATCTTTCTCCTTGATTTCACCACTTTCTCTGATCCAATTATATAACATAAATACTGGTATATCTGAAGAGAACAGTCTATGCTTGATTTGCTCATATTTCGTTTTAATCTGTAAATGATAAATACAAATAAGATGTAACCTGTTTGCTCATATCTCTCATCATCTTAAACATCATTTCATTTCAATTTTTAATCTTTTGATTTTTTTTTGGTTTCATTTATTTGCTGTGCTATAAGTGCAGACAAAATTTAATGGAATTTTGAGAGAGGTTTGACAGAAGGCAAAATGCTACGTATGTGTTGGCTTGTTAAGACCACTATTTGGCATGTGTGTCTAAATTAAGATAGAGTCGAAACAATTTTTACATCCGGTGGCTTTGTTACATATTTGTTTGTTTTCACAGTGATTATAATGTTATCACAATGTTGACTGCTGTACCCCTTGTTTGTACTTTTTTAACTATCATATAAAAAAGAAGATGTGGTATGATTGTCAATGAGACAACTGTCCACAAGAGATCAAATGACACAAAAAACAGCTATAGGTCACTGTCAGTCTGTTCAACCTGTTCACACATCGTTCTCAATATAATAAAGTCTTATGATTCTGACAAAGAAGTAGTGAGAGGTTTAACTAGCCATGAAACCAGATTTCATCCACCATTTTCTACATAAAAAAATGACTGTACCAAGTCAAATATTACAGTTGTTATCCATTCGTTTTATGTGTTTGAGTTTTTTGATTTTTGATTAGGAACTTTCCGTTTAGAATTTCAATAATTTTGCTAATTTACTTTCATGTAAAGTCATATCGATCAAGAGAAGATAATTTGCCAAAATTAGTAAGATATAAAAATGTAAAATATTTAAAAACCCGTATCGTTACGGGTAACTAAAGGACTGAATCCCCAATAAACGTGATGAATTTGAATCGAATATGACATAGTTTATTTGAAATAGGTAAACCTACTCTTTTTGGGGGGCAAATTTACATCAAGTTTTGAAGCTGAATAATAATATGACTCATATAACACACCAGCTATCGCTTATTAACAAACCGAACAATTACTGTCAGAAATGACAAACAACGATTGGCTTACTGCTGATATATATAAAAAAAATGATTCGATAATAAAATCGGATCAATAACAGGCAAATGAAAAAAAAATTCTGGTCCAGAGTAGACAGAGTTTGAATTAATTATGAAAAAAATGTAATGCACTAGACGTGTAAACAAAAAAACTTATTATTTATTTTTTAAACTTTTAACCAACATTATATCTGACACTTCTGATGGTAAAATCAAAGTCTTATTATTATTTTTTTTGATAAAATGTGACTGTTTTCTTTTAAACCCCCCGTTTATAGCGAGACGATTATCTGATACATGAAGAAAAATTCTTTATGTTTTTTAAATATGAACTTTTTTTTTAAAGAATATACTTCCTAATACGGTGTTACACTATGATTTAAACATCTAGATTATCATTTTTTTAGGACGAATTCTTTATCGAGCACAGAAACCCTCATCTTGCTCTGCAAGATCAAACATTTTTTAAAAAGAAAACAACTACAAATAAACTCAAACCTTTGTTTCAATGTGAAGGTCTTTTTATGAAAACAAGATTAGAAAAGATTTACTAAAACATGATTTGGGAAGGGCTTGAACAGACATTTGGATAATCATTGGTCTGTTCTTTGTTCCTTTGGTATTTCAACCAAAGATGAAGAACTGGATCTTCCATCACTGTATTGGATACCTAAACTACAGAAGTGTCCTTACAAACAACGGTATATTGCTGGGTCTTCCAAGTGCTCCACGAAATCCCTTTCTAAATTATTAACATCAATTTTATCAGCAATCAAAGACGGGCTTCAAAGTTATTGTGAAACTGCCTATTCTATAGACGGCGTGAATCAGATGTTGATACTTGAAAATTCCAAAGATCTCTTAGAGTACATACAATCTAACTCTCTTTCATCTTGTAACAGTATTAAAACATTTGACTTTTTTACTCTTTACACAAGTATTCCACATTCCAAACTAAAAGACAAATGAAAAGAGTTGGTATTACTTTGCTTCATAAAAAAGAATGGCCAACGTAGATACAAGTATCTTGTCTTAGGGAGGGATAAATCCTACTTTGTAAAGAATCATTCTGATTCAATCATAAAATTCTCTGAAACCGATATTATCAAGATGCTTGATTTCTTGATTGACAACATTTTTGTTACGTTCGGAGGGCGTGTTTTTCAACAGACTGTCGGCATCCCAATGGGAACAAACTGTGCCCCTCTACTTGCTGACTTGTTTCTTTATTATTATGAGGCTGACTTCATGCAGGAACTTCTTAGGAAGAAAGATAAGAAGTTAGCAATATCCTTTAACTTTACTTTCCGCTATATAGATGACGTTCTTTCATTAAACAATTCAAAATTTGGTGACTATGTTGATCGCATCTATCCCATCGAATTGGAGATAAAGGATACTACAAATACAGTTTAGTCGGCTTCATATCTTGACTTACATCTAGAAATTGACAATGAGGGTCGGTTGAAAACAAAACTTTACGACAAAAGAGATGATTTCAGCTTTCCAATTGTGAACTTTCCATTTCTAAGTAGCAACATTTCAGCAGCACCTGCATACGGGGTATATATCTCCCAATTGATACGATATTCCCGTGCTTGCATTTCCTATCATGATTTTCTTGATAGAGGGTTACTGCTCACAAAGAAGCTATTAAACCAAAAGTTCCAAATGGTGAAGTTGAAATCATCCCTTCGTAAATTTTACGGACGCCATCACGAGTTGGTTGACCGTTATGGAATAACCGTTTCACAAATGATATCGGATATGTTCCTAACGTCGCAACTACAATCCCCTTCCCTTTCATGAATGTAACCTACCGAATTAGACTATTTACCGGATTTGTAATCACATAAGCAACACGACGGGTGCCGCATGTGGAGCAGGATCTGCTTACCCTTCCGGATCACCTGATATCACCCCTGGTTTTTGGTGGGGTTCGTGTTGTTTATTCTGTAGCTTTCTATGTTGTGTCATGTGTACTATTGTTTTTCTGTTTGTCTTTTTCATTTTTAGCCATGGCGTTGTCAGTTTGTTTTATATTTACGAGTTTGACTGTCCCTTTAATATCTTTCGTCCCTCTTTTAACAGTTAATGGAATGAAAGAGACGTGACTTGTACCACATTTAGACATCGTGTGGATTAAAATGTATAATCCAGGCAATAACGAAAAAACTGGAAAGGTTTGAATGTAAAAAAATGATGAGTTTGTTATTTTGCGGTTTTTTTCCACATGCCATCACTTTTTTTTTTTTAGACTTTTGTGTAACTATTTTGTATCATACTTAGTGCCTTATTTTTCGCATTTAACTATGTTGTCAGCTGTGTTGGTGTGGGTGTGTGAGTGTGTGTGTGTGTGATAGGGGCAGTTAAACTTTCTGACATACGAATCAAAACCTAAAAGGAATTAGAGAAGAGTGACAACCGAACTTCAAGATGCTATTTTTCATTCGAAGAAAATTGCTGTTTTCAAATTATATTGCCCACACGCGTAATCGAAACTTCCATTTCATGCTTTGAACATTGAAATTACCATGATCGTATCTGAACATTTAACAAAATCGAAATATATAAAAAAATTATAGTTATATTAGGTAAGGGTGTTAGATATGCGTTTATATTTCAAATACTGACATTCTTACCCTTTTCGTTGTTCATTTGAATCATCTACTTTGATTATTGCCTTCTAGATTTAATTATCTTAGTTTCCTTTTACTACAGTTCGGTGTCTAATGTATGAAAAGAAGTCAATTACCAGTGCACGTCTTAAACACCACAGCATTTTAATATGTCGCAGTTGTTATTGATAGATATTTAAATGACATACCTTGTACTTTGTATCGCACTGATAAAATTGATATCGGCAACCAAATACATAAGCAGAATGGTTATATATATACTACCGATATTTATAGCTCATTATATAGATAAAATATAATTGAAACTATATGTAAATTCCGTCAAGGTTGTTTATTTATGAATTGAAGCAGATTCTAAATAAAGCTGAACGAGACAGCAATCAAACGAAACAAATCAATTGATTGGCAGTTGTTTAATCAGGCCCTTTGAATAAATAACATTTGGTGTACAGGTCAGTTGCAAACACCAGATTTTCGTCAGATAGGTTTACTACTAGACTATTTTGTAATAATGGAAACACAATCAAGTTTGTGAACTATGATATCAAAAGTCATGAAAGAGGTCGAGTAAAGGGCTTGTCTTTCAAAATACATATCTTCGCCACGAAAGTATGTATCAAAACCCACAAGCAAACATGCTTGGTAAATAGTTGCAATGAAAATAAATTACATTAATTCAGAATTATCGTCTAAAATATACCAGCTATAGTAAGTAAATAAATTTTTATTATAGTGACATGTGTAATAACAGTTTAACATTTTTTTGTGTATTTTAACAAAATACAAATATATTATAAAAACAATAAAATAAACCTGACTCATTGGTCCTATAAGTCACTTTCAAATCATAAAAAAACATATTTCTATGATCACGGATTTCAAACATAATAATGAAAAAAAGAATAATTTAATTCAAAATAAATAATTAACAATGAAGAATCGAAAATTGAATAAAAATAAGATAATTTAAATATCGACTTAGTAAGTGTCCAATTAAATTACTAATAAAAGCGGGACGAAAGATATCAAAGGGACAGTCAAACCCATAAATCTAAAACAAACTGTCAAAGCCATGGCTAAAAACGAAAAAGACAAACAGACAAACAATAGTATACATGACACACCATAGAAAACTAAAGAATAAACAACACAAACCCCACCAATCTCAGGTGCTCCGGAAGGGTAAGCAGATCCTGCTCCACATGTGGCACCCGTCGTGTTGCTTATGTGATAAAAAATCTGGTAAATAGTATAGTTCGGTAGGTCACATTCATGAAAGGGAAGGGATTGTAGTTACGACGCATGGAACATATCCGATATCATTTGTGAAACAGTGAAAGGGATTTTTTGGTGTTATTAAAATTTGCTGTTACAAAATATAAGAAATTATTATGAATTGAGGAATGTATCTCCCTCATGCAAAGCTCTGATTCCTTTCACGGAATTGGCTATACTTTTGGGACGTTTTGGAACATAGCTCTTCATCCTTTATATAAGCTTTGGATTTCAAATATTTTGGCCACGAGCATCACTGAAGAGACATGTACTGTCGAAATGCGCATCTGGTGCAAGAAAATTGGTACCGATAATTTTATTATACCATAACGGTCAACCAACTCGTGATGGCGTCCGTAACATTTACGAAGAGATAATTTCAACTTCACCATTTGGAACTCTTGTTTAACAGCTTCCTTGTAATTACTGTAAATTCATTTATTTTTGTGGGTATCAATTTTCGTGGATTGCTAAAAACTTGCATATTCGTGGATATTTGATTTCGTGGTTTTTGTCAATCTCTTTATACAAAGCCTATGGAAAAGATGATGTTCGTTGAACATTTGATTTCGTGGTTCCACTGTACCCACGAAATCCACGAAAATTTGTATCCAACGAATAATAATTAATCCACAGTAATTAATATTTGTAAAACAGAAACAGAAAATATTCAGATTGACTATGAACATGATGAATTTACCAATTTACATTTTAACATAACAGTCAAATTCGTTCATTACTGTCAACTACATGATTAAATTTGAAATTGCAATATACTGTTATAAAGTGGTTTATGTATTTGTTTCAGGGTATTTGTAAAATCAGGGTATTTGTAAAATCACTGAAATTTCAGGGAAGTTGTAAAATTAATGAACTGATTAGTGATTTTATAACATCCCTGATTTTGACTAGTGATTTTATAAAATCACTGAAATAATTAAGATATTTTTAACAGATTCACTGATTAAATTTAGGGAATTTGGAAAATAAATTCATTCCTTTTTATTTTAAGTTTCTGTGAAAAAAGCCTACTACAGTAAACTCAATAAGTTTGAGGAGGTTAATCTAGCCTTTATATTAATATTAAGTGAGCAGTTTTCATGCACTATACAATTTTAGAACATATTCACCCCTTCTCGCCCAATATAAAGTTTTTCACCCTCTTTATTTTCATAGTACATGATTTTCCATGCACTATGCAATGCTTTACATGAATGACTTTTCATTGTCAGTTAATTACGAAAGTGAACTCGTAATATCTGCACTAACGAAGTGCACAATACCCTAAGGCATTCCTTGGGAAAAGAGCCTACTGATTAAAGATGAAAGAGCAAAGATTAATTGAAAACAAAACATTTTGAATTTTGAAAATTTTCATACATATATAGAATAAACAAAAAACAATTTGGGTAAGGATATAGATAAAGTAATACTTATTTGATTTGTATACCCGACATTTGAGTTTTTTTTTTCTTTCAAGAAAACAATGCAAGACTGCTGATAAATAAAGCACATTTTGTTTTCTTTTTTCGGAGAAGCCAAGTCGAAGCCAAGGGCTTTCATCTTCATAAAACATGACCAAGTATTGTATGGCCTATAAGACATTCTGTAGAACAATGGCTCAGGCACAGATGTCTTTAAATCAAGACCAAACATACACACAAAAGTTACTTCAAATAATTGAGGGAAAATTAAAGCGCAACATTTGGAAACGTGGAATATATAATGAAATTTTTGAATATGTTGTCAAAGAACCACAGAAAAAAGACACAACAAGCTCTTATCACTACCTTGTTTAAAAGAAAGTTACTGTTTATTATAGTTTTTCTGTAATTTCTGTATCAAAATAAAACCAATTCTATCATATTTTTTTTAAAATCAAATATAAAAACTGAACATTAGGTTGGTTGCTGTCATTAGGGAAGAAAAACGCATATCTAAGAAATAAGAAATTGAGTGGGTTAGGGTATGTGATTCAGTGGCAAATATTACATGCATATCAGAGCAAAGAATTTTATTACTGCATGAAAATTGATACATAAAAAGCAAATAAGCGTTGTATTATTAATTTGCCTACAAAACACAATTTATATTTACAAAATAATAATAAAAAGGCAACAGAAAATATATATCACTTTATTAACGTCTATGCAATAGAAATATAACAAAAATAAGACTTGTGTATAACCAGACTTTGGAAAAACATTAAAAGTGTGTTTTACATACATGATAAAAATCATGTCTTCTGACTAGCTTTGGCGAACCATCGATTTATATAACTACTAACTTCAACACCCGTGCCCTGTCGATGCATCTTTTCTAGCTCTTTTTAGTATTTGCTTGCTACCTTGTGTTGTTTTCTTAAACGATTTATCGGACTTGTGTGCGTTATCTTTTTCTCGAAACATTCTGTTTCCGTTTAAAATTATGTGAATCTATAGTGTACTCATATGAGTTTTGTTGGTGAAAATATTGTTGACAATAAGTAGGGGATATATAATTATCATGGAATAGAGAGAATAAAAACCTTCATTTTTTATAATTTGAGATTTTTAAGAAATCATTGATTGGTTGTTAGGTGTGCTATCATACCACATTTATTTATTGTTATATTAAAGTGTTCATGTGTTTAATTTTACGAACAAAACTTTCATTGGACTGGACAAAGAAAAATGTTATGTATTGCAAACAATAAACAATTTATAATTAACAACCTTTATATAACAATATTAAACAGAACGTTCAATACATTAAAGTAATCAAATAGTACAAAAGTCGTTACTCATGTACTAACCGTGTATTGAAATAAGCCATACCTCCCTTTAACCTTATACACGGTCTCCACGCGGACATTTTTAACCAATCATATTCCTAGAAATGTATATGAGGTAAGATCAAAATTTCCAAATGAAACAAAATGATATGCAATATAGATATAAGAAGATGTGGTATGATTGTCATAATGACAATTATCAACAATATTTCAATGGCTTAGATTCAAACAGTTATGCTATCGTTCGGTTATAATTCTATAGAAAGGGTAGCAGTATTGATTGCTTACAGCAGATTCCAACGAGTAAGACGCTATCCATAGATTCATTGGTTAGCTTCCTTGCTAGCTCAAACATGATCGGCATGATAGGTCGGCATGGTTAGGTACACAAGCCTTTGGGTAGAGCCAATAGTTAAACAGAGAACCAATTAGAACTAGTGACAGAATATAAACACTGAAAAACTAGTTTTAAAAGTCAGTGACAAATAAGTTTTCAATCTAAACTTAAAATTCATTGATTATTATAAGCTAATTCACAAGCATGTTGTTGGTGTGTTTGATTTGCCAATTTTATTTCAATCAATTACTTAGTTTATTTTTAAATCCAGTTATGTTCATGTACTCTACAATGGTACAATCACGACGTATATAATTATATGGTTTATGACCCCTTCTGTAGCCTTTGATTTACGATTTTTTCTACTGGGAACCCTTGAGTAAAACAATTAAATATAGTATGTTCTCGTGCTGAAAATCAAAGAGGACGACAGTTCACTAAGTATGCTACTGTTGCTAAGGACACACAAATCAATTACACATGCAAATTATATACTAAGTTTAAAAAAATCGACATCTAGTAAACTTAATAATTGAACATTTGTAGAGCAATACTAGAAATCCCTTGTCACATAGACCATCGCACTTCAGCGCTGACCTACGCTCTTCATCGCTGACCAACGCTTTTCATCGTGATCATCGCACTTAAGCGCTCCCTTCGTACGTCTAAGCCTCAAATATATACGATATTAACTTTAATTTAGGAATTTGATTACAATAGAACATTTAAGAGGGACGAAAGATACCAGAGGGATGGTCAATAGTTATCGAGGGTACCAGGATTAGAATTGTGTACGCCAGACGCGTGTTTCGTATCAAAAGACTGATCAGTGACGTTCATATCAAAATATCAATAAAGCTAAACAAGTACAAAATTGAAGAGCATTGAGGATCCAAAATTCCAAAAAGTTGTGCCAAAATACGGCTGAGGTAATCTATACCTGAGATAAGAAAATCCTTAGTTTTTCTTCAAAGTTTTGTAAACAGGAAATTAAAAAAAATAACCATATTATTGATATTCATTTAATCACTTAATCGCTTAAGTGTTGCCTACTGGGCTGGTGATACCCTCGGGGACCAAACGTCCACCAGCAGTGGCATCGACCCAGTGGTATAAATAGTTATCAAAGATGACATGATTAAATTTAGTACACCAGACGCGCGTTTCGTCTGCATAAGACTCATGAGTGACGCTCATAACAAAATGTTTATATAGCCAACCAAGTACAAAGTTGAAGAGCATTGAGGATCTAAAATTCAAAAAAGTTATACCAAATACGGGTAAGTTAATCTATGCTTGGAATAAGAAAATCCTTATAGATTGAAAATAAACTGACAACGCCATGGTTAAAATAAAAAAGACGAACAGGCAAAACATAGTACAGAAGACACAACATAGAAAACTAAAGACTTATCAATACGAACCCCACCAAAAAACTAGGGGTGGTCTCAGGTGCTCCGGAAGAATGAGCAAATCCTGCTCCACATTTGGCACCCGCCGTGTTTTTTATGTTATAATAAATCCGGTAAATAGTCTCAATCGGTAGGTCACTTTCGTGAATAGGGAAGGCTATTGTAGTAACGACTTAAGGAACATATTCGATATAATCTGTGAAACGGTTTTTCCATGATATCAATTTCACCATTTCGAACTCTTGGTTTAATAGCTTCCTAGTGAGCAACAATCCTCTATCAAGGAATTCATAATAGGAAACACAAGCCCGGGAATATTGTATCAATTGGGATATATTTACTCCGTTTGCAGGCGCTGCTGAAATGTTTCTACATAAAAATGGAAAGTTAACAATTAGGAAACTGAAATCATCTCTTTTGTCGTTCAGTTTTGTTTTCAAATCAAGCAATGCACCAACAAATTTATCTATAATAAACATTGATTATACAATTACAATATCATACTTTTGCGTTTTTGGAGACAATTTAATGCAATTTGAAACAAATCCTGATTCTGTATAATATTTTTTTCTCGAAATTTTTGTTCTAAACCCAGAACAATGACCAAGCAAAAATAGCATCACTATACAGCCTTGTCTTTAAGCAATGTAAAATCAGAGCAAAGTCAGATTATATAACAAAATGACAATGATATTTAAATTAACAAAGGTTTACTTTCAGTAATTGAATAACCAGCTCTAGACTTCAAAGAAAGAAATTGTATGTCTTCATCAAATCAATATTAATCAAAATTCCACCGGTTAGGGTTTTAGTATCAAACCATCATAAAATATAAGAGAAGAACATAACCCGTATCATGCAATTAACTGGTTTTAAAATAAATGTGTTTATTTCCGATGCAAAGTCTTTGTATATCTCGGCTCCTTTTCAGGTCTATTCTGTGTCTATGTTTTACACATTCATGTTTCAAAAAGCATATTTGATATGTTTGTCATTTTGTGTGAATCTTTAACATCAAACTAGAAGAACTAATTGTCATATACTGATGTCTGTCAAACATGAAAGATAGTTGAAAATAATCGTCTCTTGGTATCATCATTAACTTAATATGCAGAAATATAACGAAATATTAAAAACAACTTTTGTTGCGATTGCAGATCCCTACAAGGCAATCACAAATTTGTTCGCACTGTCAAGTCAAATGGTTTTAACAAATTGTGATCTTAAATGCTCATCTAGCCAATTATTTACTACATCAAACTTTTAGCAATTTTGAGACATATGATTGCTGTACTAGAATTCGACTTGTTGATAAAATATCCTTCACAAATTGTTAGTTCAAGATCTCTTAGTGCATTTAGTTTTCCTCTATTATCTCCAAGATGATGTAAGCACAAAAACAATAACATATTGAGATAAACAACAGGAGGTACAATTGTGATACGATCAAAATGATTTATAGGTAAAAGGTTCAATTCTACTGGCAACAAATAATATGGTCTTTCAAAGCTAACGTCATCAATGATTAAATGTTTCCAAGCTAATAACATTCCAACTACTTCTTAAACGTTCTGGAAATAAGTCTGTTCCGACAAACTAATGTAAACGCTTAACATGATTTTATCGGGAGTACATTTTGACAGAGTGTAGTTTACAATATCTATACATTCGTGAAACCTTTTATGTTTATACAATAACGATGCCAACAATGACCAAGCTGAAACAGCACCGGTATTAAGTCCTGTCTTGAAGCACTGAAGACTTATCTGGTATTGTGTGTATTGATATTTGTTTCTTCCTTTACAGTTGATACCATCTGATGATTGCATCCATTTTGTGGAAAATAGTGATATAATGTATAAAGAAAGATCTAAATCATTCATATTGAATACAGAAGTTATAATTTGTTTGCGGTTAGGAGATTTGATATTAGGGATAACAAATTTCGTGAATGATAAGCATATCAGAGAAGACGCTGTCAAATAAGGTAATGATGACATGCTTTGTTCTTCGATGAACCTTTGGAATGTATCTGTATGGAAAACGTTATTCCATAATGAATGGTATATATCTTTTAGTGTATTCAGCAAATATGTATGTTGGTTATCTGTAAATCTGCCTTCGAATAGGTTGTTACATGGGATGAAATAATGGAGACAGGTTTTATATTCCACACAGTAAATAAGGCGTTTAAAACAGTTCTTAAAACAGCAAATCATATTTCCGGGATGCCATTCTAAAGGACTTGACTCTTCACATAACCAGAACATTATGGTTTTAAGAAAATAAGAGCAAATAATATCACTGTGCTTCTTCTTAATAATGTCTTTCAAAATGATTTTCATTAATGCGTAGCATAATAACTGGGTATGAGTAAAGGAAAAGATAAGTTGCTTCTCTGCCATGGAAAATGAAATCCGCCATTCCAAATCTTCGTTTAATGATCCTTTGCAGCCAATAGGCACAAAAAAAACACCTTTCTTTATAATTGACATAACTAAACTATGGTCTGGCCATGACGATCTGGATCTGTAAACCCATTGCTGTGCAGGTGTTATCCATTCCTTGCATTGGAAACAACGTGCCAAATCATAATAATCATTTGGGATAGATTGACAAGGTCCATGAATAATCATGTGCTTTGGCACACCGAACTCTCGAAATAATTCACTGGAAATATATGCATCTCCTTCTACAATCTCTACCCACTGGTGTATATATTCACACGTGTATAGTTTATACAGCTTCAGCTTTGTGTATCCTGGTTTTGTGTCACTGTTGTCCATTATTATAGAGATTTTTTTGGAGACGGATGACACTTTACACTTGTTTTCGTGGACCTGGAATGTTTCATAAACCCACATTTCATCATAGTCACTGCCCACGAGGTCTAAACCTTCTGCTTTACTACCACTACTTATAACTGTAGTGTCTTTAATTTGTACCACACTATCTAAAGCACACAATGTCTTTCTTCTTGTTTTCACAACTTCCTCTGTTCCAATGATATTACATACATACTGGTAAATCTGAAGAGATCGTTCTTTGCCCGTTTCACTCATAATATAAATCTGAAATAGATAAAAGGAAAATATATATCTTACTACTCATATATGGTACACGTTTATATAATTCATTTCTTGATAAGAAAAACTCGGTTCTATAGGAGGAGGAAGAGGGTGGTCTTGCTATTTTACCCTTATGCTTGTCATTCAATTGTTTTTAAGTCCATTCCGTGTCATAAATGCCAAATGACGAGATGTTATGAACCAATATAACTCTGTCTATTCTTCACTTCCTATATCATCGAAATAACTGTAAATACGATGTAAATTATGACATCAATTCTCTCAAACTATATTGAAACTGTATATCTGAAGACCAACACATGAGTTTGTTTAAAACAACTCAACTTCATCAAACCTATTATATAAAGTGAAAATTGGCCTTGTAAATTTAGAAAAGAGAAACAAGAAAAACAAGATTTACAATTGTTTGCAATAGCGGATGGCATCATCGTCCTCTAAAGACTAGGGTAACGAGAGCCAATTTGAAATACTTTGCATCTTTTGCAAGTTTTGTCAAGTTTGGAGGATGTTTAAATTTTGGCCACTATTGCTGTTTGCATGGTAACAATGGTATTTTAAAAAATTCTGAAAGCAGGCATCTCATTGACACAAGCAATGGTACATATCTAAACAGTTTAACATGTTTTAATGATTTTGATATATTATTCTGTAGGTTTCATTTCTAGAAATTTAAACAATGTAATTTCTCATAGGAACTCCCTTTGTGGCTTAAACTGTGACATTTTTACTATGAAGTTTCGTGACAAAATATATTCTTATAAATAAATTTGGGGTATTTTCTGTCTTTCAATTGGTTAAAATTATTACTTTTATTTTCAATGTTGTCAATTTTTATAACAACACGCTCACTCTGACGTTGTGTATTCATACGCCAACATATGTGTACGTTGTTATTGTTAATACAAATAAAAAGATCTTTGATCCTGATTGTTTATAGAAATTAATTTGTAATGAATGGCATTAATTTATTTTGAATTTATTGAATCATACAATTCATTTTTGACTCTTCACATTTAACATAATCCGCTATGCAGATTATTCAATGTGAAGAGTCAAAAATTAGTTTTATGGTTCAATAAATTCAAAATAAATAGTAGCCATTCATTAAGAATAGAACATTGATATTAAATTCAAAGGTCAAAACATAGGGCTTGTGCAGCATATTTTCAACATTTAAATGCTCTAAACATGCTAAACCTTTTGGCCAAAATTGTGGAATGAACTATAGGTACAAATGTAAGAAACTCTTAATCTTTGGATATTTTTAAATGTCGGTTGAAAACATTGTATTTCCAAAATTATTTTGAACTTTTCTGACTTTTTTCTTGTGTATCACAGTATAAATTTTCAATTTTTGGTACTGTACATACATATTGTATTTTTGTTTAGTATTTTTGTATTTTATATGTCATTTATGTACAACGCCATTGAATACATATTGTATATGTAGAAATAGGAGTTTAATTAAGTTTTCATGTTTCATGTTTCTTTCAAGGTCTATTTAATTTTTGGTAATCATAAACATGTAATAAAGGTTCTTCCGATTTTTATTTGTTTGTGAAAAATTCGTATAATGCGTGCTTACCTTTATCGCAGTAAGTTTTTGTGTAGTATATACTGTGTTTACCTGTGTAGCTTCCTTAACAACAGAGTCGAATTTAAAAAGGTTGTCCAATTGCACTATGTGCTATAAATAAACTTTTGAATCAACTTCCTCGTACTTCTCATTTGTGTGTTTTACATGTTTTATGTTTTATGAATAAAAACTATATAATTTTCTTTTATTCTGATAAAAAAGAATAAAAGACAGGTTCACTATCAAGACAAACAAGAAAATCAAACAATAGACTTTCGATTACTGTTATTTAATATTTTGTTTTACAAAATCAAAATAAAGAAGCTGATACCAATGTTTTATACGCCATTGACACTTAATAATGAAAAAAATCACCTAGAAAGTAGAACTTCAGTGTTTTGAGTAACTTGCAGTAATTCTTTTAGTTATAAATGCTCGTTTTAACTTTTCGCACTGTCTAACACATGTACAACCACTGGAATTAAAGACACTAAATATTTTAGTTGCCTGTACGTCCTTTCATAATTCATTTTAACCGAAATAGATAAATTGCATATTTTTTTACTTTTTTCTGCACAACTTGAAGTACAGCTATACTAGTTTTCTTTTAGGTTTAATTTGTAGTTCTGTGGTTAAACATGACACCAACATGAGCTTTTTTGGAAACATTAAGAAAAGTACTTACTTATTCATTTAGCCCTCATATTTGGCTGAAATAGAGATGTTCTTTACATTGACAATACATTTTTTGACAATGAATGTAATTATGATTGTATATCAGCAAGATGTTATAGTTTATTCATTTCCCCGGAAAATGTTATTGCTTTTTTTGATTTTCTGATAATGAAAAGCACAATAGAGGTTAACTGATTATGTAAAGGGACATAATTTAACTTAATGCATACATAAGAAATAGACAAACAGTAAACTAAGAGAAATATTCTAGTACATGTACTTTCAAAAAGATTTCAGAATAATGGCTAACTGCTATTCAAAGAGCCTTGTCGTGTTGCCTTCATAATCTAGAAATGCTTAAAGTAGTGTAAGGCATGCTGTAAAATGTGAATATACTTTAATATAATTTTCATGATTTGGTGCTGAAACTGTTTCTTTTATACAGATTTACTATAAATAGAGTTGTCAATTCAATAATTCCTCCTGAACCACCATGTTTGACTTCTGTGTTGATTTGAAACATCATATATTTTGGTTTTGTTCACTCCTATAGTAAAAATGGTAAGATGAAAAACAAGTGCAAATCTGCAAGCTGGGGTAGGGTTGCAATTTTTCACTTTTTTTTGTTAGAAATAAGTGTAGCCTAGTATTCGTCATTGTAATATGTTTCATAATAAGAAGTGTATTCATCATATGTATCATGACTATTTTCAAGTTTGTAATGTATTGGTGAAGGTGGCACGGTATTATTTTCATTCAAGTATTTTGGTTGCTCTTTTTTGTACCCTTCCTAAGTCAATGTATCTGAACAGTGTGATTGGAAAAAAAATACAGTATCAACTTTCCCAAAATGAGGGATGAATCAGGTGTAGAAAAAAATGAAATAATTTTACAAACAGATGAAAATGAATTTTTGAGATTTTTTTTTAAATAGTTTATTTACTGCATGATGAAAGACCTAAAAGCACTAGTGATCTTAGCTTTTTTTTAAATAGCAAAAATAGTAAACGGTGATGATACACATTCAAATTCTTTTCTGAAAAGTTAAATGACAGTAATTTAATTAGATGTGAAAATAGATTGTTTTGCCGTAATAGAAAGTGGTGAAAATTCTAAAAAGGCTATCGATATTGCTTATGGGCCAGGAAATACTACCGTGCTACATTTGGAGCGCACGTATTTCTTGCTGATCTTGAAATACTTGACGATTTTAATCAAAGGTTTATTGAATTAATTTTCATTTTTTTTTATTTCCACCTCTTCCCATACCACCACCATTTTAAACTATTAAAACTCACAAGAAAGTTTTTGAACATATTGTATTTAAAAATGCATTACATGATGTTACTTTGTTTAGCCTTTAAATCATGAGAAGAATGTAACATTTTAGTTTTATTTAGTTATATTGTTTATTTTATATTCTGTTTCTTTTATTAACTTTATGTTAATGTTTCTGTACAGATGAAAATATTAAGTCCCAACCGTCGGTTATCACTTAACTTGTTGTAAATAAATATCAAATTAAAGTAGAAATAACATAGCGCCACAAATGAGATGTTTGGTTTTTATTCTAAAGAGAAGCGAACAGAGCTTTGTGCATGTTAGATTTAATGTATATGGTTGTTTTTATAGATTGTCAATTGTGGAGAATACACTATATTGGTAGCTCATTGACTAACATTGCACTCTCTTAAGGTAACCCGATACCGAATGACGTTACGCCACGAGTTATCGTTCCTGACGTTATCGAATAACGTTCACACATTGTTGCATGATCAAAAAAATGTATTCAAGTCAATGCAGCAGGTTCTGCAATTATAAAGTGATCTTAAATAATAAAAAAAAATATTTTTGGTAACTATGTGAAATTTTTAACGGAAATTTTTTCTAGATGCAGAGTGCCAAGAGTTTTGATGCAATACGTAACGGTTAACTTATTTGACATAGATTGCTTTATCGTTTTCCGGCAATTCTTCTGCTCATTCTTAACCTTTAAAAATGTATTACTTTACTTTTAAATATTCTGTTTCTTGAATATTTAAGCATCTGCACGATTTAACTATGAATGTTCTTATGCATAAAAGACTGAGTTTTGTCACTTTATTTTATTCTTGGTTTATTTTTGCAATAAATACTTATTCATGATGCACGCCGTATCCCCATGAAGTTTTCTTTTGAACGTAGAATTCTAATATATAGAAACTTAGGATGATGTGTAAAAAAACAGGAATTGTACAACTATCAATTCGTATAAAAATGGTCGTTAAAACACCGTGAGGGCAAAATGGAAAAGGTTATCATCTGGATGAGAATTCGAATAGTATTAGGCGAAAAAGAACATTATTATACATATTTTCAATCAGACTTTGAAACCCACACAGTTTGTTAGTATGGAATGTAAAAAAGTGGTTTAACTTTGTTATTTTCCCAAAAAACTTTCCCTGTGTTCAAGTATAAACAGTCTCTGAAAAGCATTGGTCTGAAGAGAGTAAATCCGATATAGTTTCTGAAACATTTATAAAATAAAGTGCTAGCTTTGTAATCATATAGACCAAATCTGCACGGGACAGACAGCAAATTCGGAATGAGGCCTGAGAAAGTTAACGTAGACTGAGAAATACATGAGAACTTGATTCGGCAAAAATGAAATTAAAATTAATTCAGGTCCAGTTAAAGTCTGATTAAAGACAGCCCCATGTATCCACTTGCGTATATAAACGCAAGTTGATAGTCAGGACTGGCTGTAGTCAGACTGGTTCCTTCGAAATTTACAAGCAAACGTCACTGACTAACTTTTTATTCAAACGACAGAAAAAAAGACTTGTTTCGTAGTGAGTAGAAATAAATACATTTTATTTTTCTGCCAATGTACACAATTTTTATATTTTGTTTTTATTCTACGAATTACACCCCAAGGGTGACTAGGGAATAGAAATGGTCACTTGGTCTTCTCCTGACTGACAGTAAAATGCTTCCAAAGTGAGGCGTCCATTTGGCTGTGCGGGATGTATCAACTTTGCAGCCACATCCGGTCAGAATGGGGACATTAAATCCGATGCCTCGAATAAAGAGAGTGCTATGCTCTTTTAAAATAAAAAACCGTGGCTTTGCTACAACTGTTTGAGTGGTCGATCTGTTTGTGGCCTGTTGCAAGATAAAATTTCTGTCCCTATCCAATATACCCTCATTTACATGCATTATCTATTTGTCACTGGACGTAAAGCAAACAGCAATCGATCCTACAATTTACAACCGTCACTTGAAACTTTAGTTGTTAAAATTCAAATCATTGCCTCTATTTTCTTTCTATTTTAAAGAAATCGACAAAGTTTACGAACATTTACGCAAAAAGAAATATCTACGTTTCCGCTTGCTCATTATGGAAGTGGGGTAACATGAGACTAGTAAAGTACAAGTATAAATAAAGCAAACAATTATATGGAACATTTTATTTGTACAAAAGTTGGCTGTTATAATGATAAATGGAGATATGGGATATGCAATTTATAAGAAAGCAACATCTGGAGCCAAGGCTCAGTGTTGAAGACCGTACATTAACCTATGGTTTACTTTTTTAAACTGTTATGTGAATGGAGAGTTGACTCATTGGCACTCACACCACATCTTCCTATATATACTTAACGACATCCAAACATCAAAGTATTTGTAGTATAAGTATCACAATAACATTTCAGTCTCTAGTACATATTTGTTTAAGTCTTAAAATTTTTAGTCTTCGGTAGAAAATTCAAACCAGAATGAAATAAGGCGGTGCGGTAAAATTGACAATAATCAACTTTCCACCAAAGAAAAAAAAAACGGAAATGTTAGTTTGCTTACATGCATTGCTACTTCATTTTAGATCTCCAAATAACTATTCCGTTATATGAACTAGATATTCAAAAATATGTTTTGTCACCAAAATCCTAATAGGCACATATCATCTTATTGTGTCACTTGTGTCCGTTCAACCGTCAATCCCGCACTTGGTATACAGGGTGTATACGGCTTATTATTTGGCACTGCAGTCTTTTTACTTCGGGTTTAAATTATATACATGGTGTTACAACTTATATTAAAGCTGCGCATATCTTCTGGATCTTCTTTATTTTTTGTTCATGACAGGTTGCTTGATTAGGCAATTTGACAAAATATAAAGGCACACAGAGTTTAGACTCCGGCTTTCATCTCCTAAATGTGGAATTTCAAGCTGGAACCTTTATATTTCGCAGTTTGTTTTACTTATAAAGAATGCATATCTGATCTCAAGATTTGTTTTGTAAATAATTTTCCACAAATGACAGACATTTTGTGAAATGTTGCGTACAGTTTGCAATGTTTGTCTTGCTTGCTGATCAACCAACTGACACATTTACACCACACAGAGTACGCTATACTTATGTATGTAGCAAATCAAGATTATGACCGAGTTCTGAAATTTCTTTTGAGTGTTGTTATTTTATTTTTTAGAATGTGTACAGGATCATAATTTTCACAATTAACAGAATGCTCAACCTTTTTTTGATTGGTGCCTCAAATGTGTCTTTAAAACAACTGTTTTCAAAATTGTATTGTATCGTCCCGAACATGCATGAACCATTTGCCACTGAACGTTAAACAACCATAAAAAAACGAGCAATTATAATACAGTTAACTGGATCAAATTTTTAAAGTACTCTTTTTCTGCATGGATGAAGCGATGACACCATCATCAGTGTCTTGAAGGATGGAGTTAAAAACTAAGTTATTCAAATGAATCTCACGTCAAATTTTTCATGTTATTTCCTCGTGAGCTTTACAAAAATATGAATGTATTTTTCATGATTTAAATTAAATTTTAGAATTAAGATATAATTATTTGAATAATCTTATTTAAAAAAATTAACGTGAATTTAACGTGTAGCCTACCTATTTCCGGTGATTTGTTCATGAACTAGTCTATCATAAGATTCACGTGGAACAAACCAGTTAAAGCAAGTTTCAAGTATATATAAAAAAGAAGATGTGGTATGACTGCCAATGAGACAACACTCCACAAGAGACCTAAATGACACAGAAATTAACAACTATAGGTCATCGTAAGGCCTTTAATAATGAGAAAAGCCTATACCGCATAGTCAGCTATAAAAGGCCCCAAAATGACAATTTAAAACAACTCAAACGAGAAAACTGACGGCCTTATTTATATAAAACAATGAACGAATAACAAATATGTAACACATAAACTAGGTTGGTCCCCTCCGTAAAACATTCAGTATGCCTTCGGAATATACAAATTTTAACCAAGAATTTCAATAACGGCCGGGAAACAGACCACACATAAACAAACCACAACCACTAAATTACAATATGCTCGTTTGGTGTGAAAATCAGACAAAATTAAATTAAATGTTAATTTATTTGAGTAAAATTTCTATGAGCGGGACGAAATATTTCATATTGCATTACTAGGAAATTTACGACACCCGATAGGGTAAATGAAAATAAAATAAACACCATTCAGATTCCGACACATATTTTGTTTCCCATTTCTCTGAGTAAAAATAACGTTACATTCTGTATTCAATAACGTCACACGTTTCGGCCAAATTCTAAGGGTATCAATCAACTTTGAAGCCATTTATCTCAAAAACAAGGATGGTGACATATATGTTTCTATACGTGTATGGATTCAGTATGCAATCCTGGATATTATGTTAGTTTTTTGTTTTTCTCCGTATATCAGAAGATAGCCATCCATTGGAAAATCTAGAAAGGTAAGCCGAAAAATAGGCATTTCCCCTATATACCTAAGTAAATTTGTCGCCAAAATTGACGTTTTCCTATGAAAATACCAAGAAAACAAAAATGGTGACCCCCATTTTTTATTACATATTCCGATGTAACTCGATTCAAAGAACATGTGTGCCAAAAAGTTTGGAAATCGGGAGATATGCCTTTCGGTATCGTGTTACCTTAACTTTGAACGTTTCTCATGTTTTGGTGTGGTTGTGTTATGTTGCTCAGTATTTTTATTTCTTGTGTTGTGATTTGTATACTGCTGTTTAACTTTTGATAGTGTTTTGTGTTCTATAATGGCAATATTAGTTGTTTGTAACTTATGAGATTCAGTGTTAATTTGGAAAATATTATCTCAACTATAAAGCAACAAATTTCTCCACGAACTAGAGTGTAAACTTTTCGTATAAGTATATGTCTGTGATAAGAAAAAAAAAGCGTAAAAATAACTAGTGCAGCTGAATATTAGATAGTATTAACAACAATGAAAATAAAGTTGTAGATATTCACCAGACACGCATTTGGTTAACGAAAGGCTCATTTGTATCGCTCGAACCAAAAGAGTTTTAAAGGCCAGCAAAATAAAGTACGAAGTTGTAATATTGAGGACCCCAAATTGGATTGTTTACCAACATTGTAATCATTTAATCCTATGCTAGTTAAAACATAACAGATTACTTCAGCTGTATTTGACCAATTCTTTCTAAAATTTAATTTATCAATGCTCTTTAACTTGTTTGGATGAGAAGATCGTAACTGAAGATGTTATTAACTAAAACACACATCATAGATACGAAACACGCGTCTGACGTATTCATTTTGTTTTATCCTAGTATATCTAAAGAGTCTATAGACAATATAACTAATTATCTTTATCTTGAAGAACGTTTCCGTAGACACGAAAGATTAATAGAATCGAGAATGGAAACTGCGGTTCTAATAGCAAAGTTAGTTGTAAAGGTATTCTATTTAATCCTTCTTGTAGATTGGTGAATGAGGGCAACTCTGCTTCTCGATGTAGACAGTAACTGTTATTGTCATAATATATCAGCTTCTTTCCATGATGTCTCTGTCAATGACCTTCGGCCTCATATAGGAAAGCCGTTTGGTATTCATTACAACTTAAAAAAAACCTTTATACAACCCTATATTTAAAGGTATACCAAAACAACGTTACAGCTATCATTCTGGATTTTGCCAGATTTTACCTGTGGTTATTCTGCATTCATTTATAATCCGCCTTGCCAAATTATTACGTGTGACATGAGCATTTTTTCATGTTCTTAGCGAAACTTGGAACCTGAAGGATTCAGTTGATGCAATGGGATAAACGCATATGACTTGCTAATTAATGTATCGAGGTTGTTGATACATGTCTGTAAAAACTGCTTTATTGGTTTTTAAAAGCACAAATGTTGATAACCACTTTTCCTAGCTCTATGATGATTATGTTCTTCTCCTGCAGTTCTGGGAGCACACAGCATAACATAAACTGGTGGGAAATTAACTCTGAAACTAGACATTTACATCAAGACACCTAAAAAGAAAGAAATCCTGGATAGTTATAGTAGTGTTGTATGTTTGTTTTGGAGTTTTAACCAAAGATGAAAAACCTTCCTCAAATATTGGATATCTAAATAAAATCATCATATCTATCAGAATTAAAATTGTGCACCCTTAACAATGTTTATTTCCTCAATCGAGAGTTGTGGATAACAAAAAAACTTGTAGAGAGCCGTGGTGTAGTGGTTAGTGGATCGGACTACTAACACAAAGGTTCCTGGTTCGATTCCCGTTTTGGATGAAAATTTCAGGGAATGAATTTTTGGCTCTCACTTGACACCATTTGCAAGTCTTGAGGAACAATGATAGTCCGTCGGAAGGGGACGATACATGTCTGACTTGTGTTAACTGAGAGCCATATCTCTAGCGCGTTAGATTTCGTAAAAGGGCAGAGTAATGCCGATACCAGGCATCACTTGCACCCGAAAAGTGGAAAGGGATTAATATAATTTGCAAAACTTGTTTCCCAATCCACTGAAGATTTTTATGTTTAAACTAAAAAACTTTTTAATACAAAAGTTTAATGCAGTGAATGTACAAAAATGCTCTTCCAAAACATAAAGAAGTTACCTACAATCCCGTTCCCTTTTCACGAATGTGACCAACTTATAAGACTATCTACTGGCTTTGTAATATCATGAGCAACACGACTGGTGCTACACAATGAACAAATTATTCGTACCCTTCCTAAGTGTACCCGTTTTTGTTGTTTTTTTGTCGATTAGTCTTTAATTGTCTTTGTTGTGTACTTATATTTGTCTGTCTTTTTTTCTTTTTGAGCCATGACGCTGTCAATTTCTTTTCGATATATGAGTTTGAATGTCCTGAGGTATCGTTCGCCCATCTTGTAAATGCCACATAATATATAAAAGAAGATGTGGCATGATTGCCAATGAGACCACTTTTCAGAAAAGACCAAAATGACACAGACATTAACAACTTTTGGTCACCGTACGGCCTTCAACATAAAACAGCAAATATAATTCAAATTAGCATCTATTACTTAAATAAGTTTTAGCAATCGACAATCGGGTTGAAAAATGAATTAAACCTTTAATAGACATATACTTCCATGGTACACATATTTCGTTTTAAGGCGGTCTTCATTGAAGTACTCGGATGCGTACGGTGTGAGCTACTGTACTATAAAAAACAAACTGAACATGGCCAAGAAGGTATCCGATTGTTGTTTTGCTCATTGCGTACAAGTTAAGATCGCCAGTCGAGTAATCGAGAAGCGTGTCTGTTGACATGTTTGAAGATATCAGATTGATATGTGTCAACTGATGATGTACTTGATTTTGTTGATTTCCTTAACATTTTGACGAGTGCTTTCAGACGTATTTGAAGTTTTGCGTATTCTATGGAATATTGTCTATTGTTGAGGCCCTTAACAAGTACATACTTATGTTGATCAATAGAAACATATATATACTCGTTGCGTTATGTTGTCGCTTGTTTGCCGTTTGCTCCTCTTTGATATATAATATTTCTTATATCTCTAATAAAACATAAACATTATAGAAACATTACAAAATCACTTTTAATTGCTAACATAAGAACTACGAAAACCTTTCTCTGAAACAGAAGTTTTTCTGTCTTATTTCTTCTCAGTGAGTATTGTATAAACTGTCAAACGCTATTTAAATTTAACTTTATTCTAAACAGGATTAAAAAAAGGTATTTCCTTTATATCAAAATGAATGTTTGTCTCAAAAAGCCAAAACAACCAATCCACCTTTCATTCTTTATCACGTCGTTATCAAATTTAAATGGGCCGCACATCACGTGTAATGAACTGATGTAAAGCAATAAGAGTGTCTGATAGGAGAAGGTACTTCTGTATTTACTATTTCAATGCAATATTTCTGTATTCCATGGTTTTTGCTCATTATTTGGTAAATTTGAGCATACACTGTTATATGTTAAAAACCTACCGGACGGTTGATCTTCTCAGTGTTGATACAACTCTCGCATGATTTGGCGTTTTTAACTAATTTGACTCGAGCCTCACTAATGGTGTTTTTGTAAACGAAAAGCACAAATGACGTACAACATAATATGGCTGGTATCTATGTAAAGTATCAGTTAATTTAATTATTACACACGCTGACTAGTGATCGAAATGCAATGTTATCTTTTTATTTGATCAATTACATTATACTTTTAGCCATTTGGAGACATATGGTTGAACTTTGTAAATTCTGCTTGTTTGGGACAATTAAATACTTTTCTTGAACTAAAAGTTCTAGATCCTTAAGTGCATTTAGTTTGCCTCTTTTATCTCAAAGATGGTTTGAACACAAAAACGCTTACATTTTCAAATACAAAACACTAGGAATTGTGCACCTGTGAACACGAGTACAATAATGTATTGAATTAAAGGGCTCAATTCTACTGGAAATACATAATATGGTTTCGTAAACAACAAAATGTTAGTGACTATATGTTTGCATGCTAATGAAATCCGAATATTTCTGAAACTTTCTGGAAATAAGTCTGTTTTGACAAACTATTGTGAAAACGTAACATAATCTTATCAAGAGTAAACTTATACGAAGTTTAGTTTACAATATCTACACATTCGTTGAATTATATGTTTATCAAATAACGATGTCAACAATGGCCAAGCAGAAAAAGCATCGGAATAAATTCCTGCTTTGAAGCAATTTAAGCTGATCTTGTATTGTTTGTACACCAATTTGTGTTCTTTCTGAATAGTTGTTTCCATCTGGTGATTGCATTCAGGACTTTGAAATCAGGGACATCATGTATGTTAATAATTCAGTATCGTTTCATTTAAACGTGTGATGGTATTCTTCCTGATTAGAAAATACAAAGAGTAACCTAGCAGTTTCGTGTAAATTTAACATGATAGCGAAGACGATGTCAAATAAGGCAATGATGAAAGTCTATGTTCGTCTCAAAAACTTTGAAATGTAGCCTATAGGAGAACATAGGCTCATAATGAATTGTATATATCATTTAAAGTGTAAAGCATACATTTATATTGGTATTCAGTAAATCAAACCACTTCAAAAAGTTTGTTCTCTGGGATAAAAAAAGTGAAGACACGTTTTATATTCGACACAGTATATCAGTCGTATTAAGCAGTTCTTAAAACAAGAAATCATATTTCAAGGATGATATTCTAAATAACCAGAACAATATATTCTTAAGAAAATAAGAACAAATAAGATCACCGTGTTTTTCCTTAATAATATCTTTCAAAATTATTTTCATTAGTACATAATATAATAACTGGGTATGAGAAAAGGAAACAATTAGGTGTTTCTCTGAACGGAAAATGATACTCGCCATTATATATCTTCATTCACCAATCCTCTACAACCAATAGGACAAATAAAACGCCTTCCTTTATAAAGACTAGCTAAGCAATGATCTAGCCATGACGAGTTGGATCTGAAAACCCATTGTTGAGCAGGTGTTATCCATTCCTTACACCAGAAGCATCGTAAAGAATCAAAAGTATCAGCTGGGAAAGATTGGTGTTGTCCATGAATAATTATCATCTCGCAAATTAACTCCCGAGAAGAATTAATTGAAATGTATGATTCTTCTTCTACGTTATGCACCTTGAGCTTCGTAAAGCCTAGTTTTGTGTCACTAATGTCTATGAAAAGTATTTGTTTGTGGATGATGACACTTTACTACTGTTTTCGACAACCTTGCCATTTTTCGCAACATACATTTGATCATAATCACTGCCTTTGAGGTCTAAAATATTGAAAACAACACGTTATTAATTTCTTGCGTCCGAAGCGCTTTTCTGGATTTACCTTCATCAATAACGCTCAAAGCCAAACATTTGAAATCCAAAGATGTATAAGTACCGAAACCGTTGAAGAGCTGTATGTCAAAAATACCTAAAATGAATAGCCAAATTCATCTAAAGCCAACTTTGCCTGAGGGAGTTGAAACCTTAGTTTCTTAATAATTTATAAATTTATAAACGGACAAAATTTAGTAAAGTTTGTTAAATCATGTCAGTACCGAAATACTGACTACTGAGCTGATGATACCCTCGGGGACTGATAGTCCACCAGCAGAGGTATCGACCCAGTGATGTAAAATATTGAAAACAACACGTTATTAATTTCTTGCGTCCGAAGCGCTTTTCTGGATTAACCTTCATCAGGAACGCTCAAAGCCAAACATTTGAAATCCAAAGATGTATAAGTACCGAAACCGTTGCTAAACCTCAACCTCTACTACCAATACTTATAACTGTAACACTGTCTGATACATATGATAACTTTCTTCTTGTTTTCAAAACTTCGTCTGTTCCAATTATATTACATAGATAAGAGAAAATTAGAAAAGACAGCGCTCCGCCCGTTTTACTCATTTTAGGACTCTCTAATAGCAATAATATTTAAAATGTATATTTTGCTTTTTTAAAGTTTATTCATGTTCTAATTAGCATGCAACTAGATAATAATGAGAGAGGGATTAATGCAGTATCACCCTTTGCTATGCACAATGATCAATGCTGACCTTTCTATCATTTTGAAGACCAGTACTCGACTTATCTGATAGTTTTTCTATAGACAATATTTTTTTTTGGAAACCGAATATTACCACCGTAGTGTCTAATGAGTATTTATTGGTCACCTAGATTTAAACACGAATGATAACAGTGACAAATTTCAAACCAAATTAGAATTTAAAAAATCTTTATAAGCAATCGGATTTAAATTGAAACTTTAATGAAGCAGATTTTGAAAAAATTCTCTGAAACCGATATTATCAAGATGCTTGATTTCTTGATTGACAACATATTTGTTACGTTCGGAGGACGTGTTTTTCAACAGACTGTCGACATCCCTATCGGAACAAACTGTGCCCCTCTACTTGCTGACTTGTTTCTTTATTATTATGAGGCTGACTTCATGTAGGCACTTCTTAGGAAGAAAGAAGTTAGCAATATCCTTTAACTCTACTTTCCGCTATATAGATGACGTTCTTTCACTAAACAATTCAAAATTTGGTGACTATGTGGATCGCATCTATCCAATCGAATTGGAGATAAAGGATACTACAGATACAGTTAAGTCGGCTTTATATCTTGACTTACATCTAGAAATTGTCAATGAGGGTCGGTTGAATACAAAACTTTACGACAAAAGAGATGATTTCAGCTTTTCAATTGTGAACTTTCCATTTCTAAGTAGCAACATTCCAGCAGCACCTGCATACGGGGTATTTATCTCCCAATTGATACGATATTCCCGTGCTTGCGTTTCCTATCATGATTTTCTTGATAGAGGGTTACTGCTCACAAGGAAGCTCTTAAACCAAGAGTTCCTAATGGTGAAGTTGAAATCATCCCTTCGTAAATTTGACGGACGCCATCACGAGTTGGTTGACCGTTATGGAATAACCCTTTCACAAATGATATCGGATATTTTCCTCACGTCGTAACTACAATCCCCTTCCCTTTCATGAATTTGACCTACCGAATTAGACTATTTACCGGATTTGTAATCACATAAGCAACACGACGGGTACCGCATGTGGAGCAGGATCTGCTTACTCTTCCAGAGCAACTGAGATCACCCCTAGTTTTTGGTGGGGTTCGTGTTGTTTATTCTTTAGTTTCTATGTTGTGTCATGTGTACTATTGTTTTTCAGTTTGTCTTTTTCATTTTTAGCCATGGCGTTGTCAGTTTGTTTTGGATTTACGAGTTTGACTGTCCCTTAGGTGTCTTTCGTCCCTCTTTTATTACCACTGGGTCGATGTCTCTGCTGGTGGACATTTTGTGCCCGAGGACATCATCCGCCCAGTAGCAGAACTACAATTGCATGAACTCACGAAGAACTAACAGGAAACTGGCTCGGACGTCGCTCAGTATAAAAAGGTCCGAAACAGACGTCACCATGGACACGGTGTCGTCTGATACGGCAGGTGTTCCCTCATCACCAGACATGACATATATCCCAAACACGACTCATTCAGATCATCGTCCTAGTGACAACAGCAATATTACACATATACAGCCTTGTTCAGTTCTCCTTAAAGACATTTTGGTTTTTGATGACACAGTACAACACTGTCGCATTTCAAAATGTGAGACCAAAGGCTGCAAAACTTGTGCTATTTAATTACAGATGCTGAATTCATTAGCAATTTGACCAAGAAGTCATATTTTACCAGAAGTTACGATGATCTGAATTGTAAATCGATAAATGTCGTCTACGGATTAGAGTGCAACTTTTGCGGATTGGTATACGTCGGTGAAACGAAAGGAAGGCTTAACAAACGTATGTGCGGTCATAGATCAGACATTAACCTCAATGCTAACGACATTCTATACCAGCATTTCAATCAGCCCGATCATTCCATCGTTTCTATGACAGTTCGAATTATCGAAATAATATACCATAGCTCGAACAATCCTAATCTTTTAACGACTCTCCGTAGACAAAAAGAAGACTACTGGATTAGACAATTGGGAACTGCAACACCATATGGCTGCAATGACAAAATTGATGGTATAGGTATTCTATCTAGTCCTTCGTGTAACTCGGTGAATGTGATGAATATTTTCAACTCGACTCCTCGACGTAGTCATGGCCATCGTCATTATACATCACCCTCTCTGCATGATGTCTCTATTAATGACTTGCTGCCATGCATACAAAAACCGATAGGTATTCATCACATTTGCACGAAACTTTATTCATTACCTCTTTCAAAACTTCATTCTCTGTTCAATTTATGTTTGGAATCCACTGTTACAAACCCTCATTCAGACCAATACAAACTACAAGCTATAATTTCTGATATTGCTAGTCACAGACTTTTCAAGCCAGTTCGCATTGGAAAAGACGAAAAAGAGAAAAGATCTTTTCTAAATTTTTCCTTTGCCAACAAAGGTCTCGATGGCGTCAACCTAGGCAATATCCTTCATCATAAATTAGTTCAATCGAAGATACCTCCTTATTTCAAAGACCAGTCTGTACCAATTATTTCTTATACCTATACCAAACCTATTGCAACTAAAATTTTCAATTACAAACGCGTTTTGCAGAATCTCGATATTGACGACTTCAAGTCTAAACCTCCTGATTGCACTTGTGCTAGTTCTCAATTCACATATAATCCTGCTAGCCACGTTATTACCGGAGACCTTAACATTGTTAATTACACTTCTCTACGAAACGTGTTATCGAAAGGTCCGAAATATCGTGAGCCTAAATCCATCAATTGGAAATACAACATTAAAATTCTGATGGATTCAGTCGAGGATTATGCCAGGCAATGGGCTAAGCGCGAGAAGGAAGACGTAGACACTCTATGCGAATGGATTAAGGCAGTGAGGTCGATAATACAAATCAGAATTAAGAAACTGAACGGGTCCATCAAAGCCAATGCTACGTCTATCTTCAAAGATCCAAATGTTGCTAAACACCTATCTGACCTCCATGATAAATATGTTGTTGTCCCCGCAGACAAAGCACCAAATTACAACGTTTTTGTCTGTAAAAGTCATTACATTAATTGCTTGATAAACGAATTAGGTATAGACAATTCACTTGGAAACCCAACATATACCCTCACGACACTTACCAAGGAGGAAATCCTGGATAATCATAGGTCTGTTTTTTGTTCCTCTGGTATTTAAACCAAAGACGAAGAACTGGATCTTCCATCACTGTATATCCGGGATACCTAAACTACATCAGTGTCCTTAAAAACAACGGTATATTGCTGGGTCTTCCAAGTGCTACACGAAACCCCTTTCTAAATTATTAACATCCATCTTATCAGCAATCAAAGACGGGCTTCAAAGTTATTGTGAAACTGCCTATTCCAGAGGTGGCGTCAATCAGATGTGGATACTTAAAAATTCCAAAGATCTCTTAGAGTACATACAATCTAACTCTCTTTCATCTTGTAACATGTACAGTATTAAAACATTTGACTTTTCTACTCTTTACACAAGTATTCCACATTCCAAACTAAAAGATAAATTAAAAGACTTGGTATTACTTTGTTTCATAAAAAAGAATGGTCAACGTAGATACAAGTATCTTGTCTTAGGGAGGGATAAATCCTACTTTGTAAAGAATCACTCTGATTCAAACAAAAAATTCTCTGAAACCGATATTATCAAGATGCTTGATTTCTTGATTGACAACATATTTGTTACGTTCGGAGGACGTGTTTTTCAACAGACTGTCGGCATCCCAAATGGGAACAAACTGTGCCCCTCAACTTGCTGACTTGTTTCTTTATTATTATGAGGCTGACTTCATGCAGGAACTTCTTAGGAAGAAAGATAAGAAGTTAGCAGTATCCTTTAACTCTTCTTTCCGCTATATAGATGACGTTCTTTCACTAAACAATTCAAAATTTGGTGACTATGTGGATCGCATCTATCTCATCGAATTGGAGATACAGGATACTACAGATACAGTTAAGTCGGCTTCATATCTTGACTTACATCTAGAAATTGACAATGAGGGTCGGTTGAATACAATACTTTACGACAAAAGGGATGATTTCAGCTTTCCAATTGTGAACTTTCCATTTCTAAGTAGCAACATTCCAGCAGCACCTGCATACGGGGTATATATCTCCCAATTGATACGATATTCCCGTGCTTGCGTTTCCTATCATGATTTTCTTGATAGAGGGTTACTGCTCACAAGGAAGCTATTAAACCAAGAGTTCCAAATGGTGAAGTTGAAATCATCCCTTCGTAAATTTTACGGACGCCATCACGAGTTGGTTGACCGTTATAGAATAACCCTTTCACAAATGATATCAGATATTTTCCTTACGTTGTAACTACAATCCCCTTCCCTTTCATGAATTTGACCTACCGAATTAGACTATTTACCGGAATTTTAATCACATAAGCAACACAACGGGTGCCGCATGTGGAGCAGGATCTGCTTAACCTTCCGGAGCGCCTGAGATCACCCCTAGTTTTTGGTGGGGTTCGTGTTGTTTATTCTTTAGTTTCTATGTTGTGTCATGTGTACTATTTTTTTGTTTGTCCTTTTCATTTTTAGCCATGGCGTTGTCAGTTTGTTTTGGATTTACGAGTTTGACTGTCCCTTTGGTGTCTTTCATCCCTCCTTTGAAAGATCCTGAAAATTGGAATAAATATTGTGTATTACGAGGAACGGAGTCCGGATAATAATTTCAGTTTGAAATTACGTCAAAATCTCCTTCTCTGCAACAAATTATCCCGTACCCGATATAACTCGTCAAATTTCTAATAAACCCTATCTTAAATTATCTCGTAGTTCGATAATTAATAAAATAGGACTAGAATGATTAAAGTACATATTATTATTTGTTTTTGTTAATTATTTCAGTTGAAATTAAAGCATTATGAGGTACATTTTCACTTGACTCTTACGGCAGTAAGTATAATATTTATGAGTTGCTTCATTCGAAACACATTTCTGAATATTACGGGACCAGAAACCTTCAATACATAATAAGAACATCTAGGACCCTAATACTTTGGTTTACTTTGCTTCAAATCTAAGAAATCAATAATTTACATTGTGTCCTCATTGTCACTGGGCTGATGATAAACCAAGGAACTACGGCATCCCAGACGTGGTATCAACCCATTTTAAAGTAGTAAAAATACGGTTTATGAAACTAGTGCATTCGTTGCGTTTTTTATGATTCTAATACATCAGGAAAAAGTAAAATCACAAAAATACTGAACTCAGAGGAAAATCAATTAGGAAAGTCCATAATCACATGGCAAAATCAAATAACAAAACGCATCAAAAACGAATGTACAAGAACTGTCATATTCCTGACTTGGTACAGGCATTTTCAAATGTAGAAAATGGTGGATTTAACCTGGTTCTATAGCGCTAACCCTCTCACTTTAATAACAGTCTCATCAAATTCCGTTATATTTACATGATGCGTTAAATAAACAGTCACAATTAATAAAATGGTCAAAATATGGGTACATCAGTCATCATCGTATAACAATTTTAAAAGGGGACAATTTAACCGAACACAAAAACATCTTCTATCTACGAACACATTAATTGATTTGAGTGTCTGACGTCACAAAAAATTGTCGTTCAATGTGCATACAAACAGTTTTAAAATTTACATAGGCAATGTAAGCATACAGGGTTAAAAAATCAAAAGTATGTAAGAATAAATTACAGAAATAGACCGATATTAAAACTAGTCCAAAAGTTATAGGTAGAATTTATGAGAATCCCAAAATAGTTAATACCACTGCGCCTTAAACCTGGTTCTATAGCGCTAACCCTCTCACTTTAATAACAGAATAAACCTTTAAAAACTAGCATTGTAAACAAATCTTATTTGAAAACTTTGGCTAAAGCTTAAGGAACATAAAAAAAGCATTGATTTATTCCATCGAAAGAATCTTATATACCAATATCATCGTTAACATTCAAATTTACCAGAAATAATATGGGTTGTAAATAAGTATATTTAAGAATAGCAAGTTTCTGACATAGTTTTGTAGTTATATTAAAAGTCATTTACGTTGTTGTCTGGTTAACTTGGCGTCAATAATGATATACAGTTCTGATTTCTGGCCCAAAGTGTTCCTGTAAATTAAGTTGGTTCTGTATCTTCAAGCATTTAAGTTATTTACCAGAATGAGGGCACTTTTTAACCATAAAGTTCTTTCAATATCATTAGGTTTTCCAATTTAACTTCCTAATATTTCTACATTGTACGTTAAATGTTACAAAAAAATTTCTTTTTATAAATTGTATAAATAGCAAACAACTAGTTAATTATCCTAATTGAAAAGATGAAAATCGAACATTTAACTTTCTGCCACGGTTGTTTTTTGTTTTGTTATGCGAAACAAATACAAAAAGAGCCTTATTATACGATATTTATTTAAAGCTTATTATAGTTCATAACAAGATTTTGTGCGGGAATTCACTGTTTGCTATACCACAGTTCATTTCAGTGTACTTTATGACAATACCACTATACCAATCGAAATGTAAATATTTGCAGTGTTTTGAGAAATTGTTTTGCTTTGTAGTACTGTATTGTTAAATAATAATTATGTGGACTTTAGACGCCCAAACTATGTATTGCATTAAATACACAAATGAAAGATCCAAAAACTGTATCAATACAGAACGACATGTTTATGAAATGGTCGCAAAACTTTTGGTTGACACATTTTTATTCGTTATTGCAAAAAAAAAAAAATTATACATTTTCTCCCTACCTAGTTTACCCCTATTACTTATTATGATGTGAACCGGTCAATGATATTGATTATTACTCAATTTGATTTGATTCAGTTATAACTAGTTTACCTTCAAACTCTTTATGCTTTTAATACATGACTATTGATTAAATCAGAATGTGCATGAATGTGACTTACTAGGTCCGCGTATTTCTTAATTTTACTTTTGTCTTTACCCTATTAAAGTGGTAGGATTCTGTCAAGTTTACTTGATCTGATGTCGTATTTCATTTTGAATGTAGCTAGTTTCGTATCGTCTACATATTATATACTATGGTAATTTCGTATGTTGACATTAATGCTGGTTTAATAGCTAGCTGAACCTCTCACTTGTATGACAGTCGAAAGGAAGAATGATAAAACGTGAGTGTACATTAACACAATTTCGTAGAAACCCGTCTATATTCAACGTAGCTAAATTGACTTGAAACTGAGTTATTGTACATTTACATATTTCACAAATTGAATTTTTCAAAATCAACATACTGTTCAACACTGAAATAAGATAATTGAATATTGTTTTTATTGGTATAAATATTGATTTTGTTATCAGTAGATTAAAAGCTAACTAAATATTACTGGTATGTTATATACATATACATTTTATGGATCTACAATCTCTTGATACCTGTAACTTGGCATTGCACAAGGTCATGTTTTTCTCTGGCTGTTTATGACGTCTTTACACAAACTCCATTGTATGTTGGATGTGTACGGATTTAGTGTTTAGTTTAAGAGGCATGATTATTTTATTAGTTGTTAGTGGCTTTGAACTAGCTGTCAGATAACTTCGAGTACTCTCAAATCTGTTCATTGTGTGTTTTTTTGTGTCGGGATGTATAAGTACCCGGCCACGTCCACTTGAATTTTTTGTCTATCTGATGAATGAAGCCATTTTCAGCTGATTTTTATAGTTCGTTATTATGCTGTACTGTTATACCACTGTCCCAGATTAGAGGGAGGGTTGGGATCCCGCTAACATGTTTAACCCCGCCACATTATTTATGTATGTGCCTGTCCCAAATCAGGAGCCTGTTATTCCGTGGTTGTCGTTTGTTTATGTGTTACATATTAGTTTTTCGTTATTTTTTTTTACATAAATAAGGCCGTTAGTTTTCTCGTTTGAATTATTTTACATTGTCTTATCGGGGCCTTTTATAGCTGACTATATGCGGTATGGGCTTTGCTTATTGTTGAAGGCTGTACGGTGACCTATAATTGTTAATGTTTGTGTCATTTTGACTTTTGTGGAAAGTTGTCTCATGGCTATCACACCACATCTTCTTTTTTATATACATTTCGTACAAATATAACCAAAGTGCCAACTGTTTGGCGAACGGTTGTCTCTGACAACGACCCTTTAGTACTGACAGTCGAATAATACTATTTGCACTGCAAATGGTACATGTTCCTACTATAATCTTTATATGATACGCACGCAACATAAAGTTTTGGATGCCAAATACATATAACGGTTGGTGTTTTTCGACGTCTTCCTTTCTAAATTTCTAGACTGTCAACTTATTTGACCAAATAGATACATGTATAGTTTTGCGAGTTGGTTTGTAAGCGGGATTTCCGAAAGAAACAAATTGTGCATTTAATAGGTAAAGAAGTGCAGGCTTCCAATAGTTTCCCAACAATAATTTATGAACCGTTCAACCAATGTTTGTTTTTATCATTTTGTGATCTGTTGATACTGATGTAAAAATATAGGTGAGGTTCTATATGTAGATTTTTTATTTTAGCCGTTCAGAAGTTATGTTCCTTACAAATTTACAATTAAGGAAAATGACTGTACTAGTTTTCATTCAATTACTTATGAACCCTTCTGCAAAACGATAATATCTTGTTTCCGATGACAAAATGACAACATGAAGTTTTAGCTATAGCTTCATATGACAATTTCCCCTTTTACTGTTCAAGAGTTGTTATCAGCAATGGTATTCTAAATGATTTTTCATGGAATTACTAATGAACCGTGTAAAAAATGATTTTAGAAATTCTGTATACCGTTATGGATGACAAAATGATGATCAATCAACTCAGGATACAGGAATCGATTTTATACGTCAGACGCTTGCTTTGCCTATAAAAGTTAGTGACGCCCGAATCCGAAAAGTAATAACGGCCAAATAAAGAAAGAATTTGAAGAGCATCGAGGGCCCCTAATTCCGAAAGGTTGTGACAAATACAACTACGGCTATCTACTCCGGTGATAGAAAATCCTTAAAATCCGAAGAATTCAAAGTGATAATTCATGTCCACATATAAAAATTGAAAACAACACGTTTAATAATTAATTGTGTCCGTAGCACTTTTCTGGATTTACCTTCATCATGAACGCTCAAAACCAAACATTTGAAATCCGAAGATATATAAGAACCGAAAATCGTTGAAGACCTATACGTTAAAAACACCTTAAATAAATAGCCAAAATCATCTAAAGGCAACTATGTCTAGATCTGAGGGAGATGCAACTTTAGTTTCATAAAATTTTCAAAATTTATAAACGGATAATTTAAGTAAAGTTTGTTTTAAAAATCATGTCATTTCCGAAGCATTGACTACTGAGCTGATGATACCCTCGGGGACTGATAGTCCACCAGCAGGGGCATCGACCCTGTGATTGAAATCAACAAGTTTTATAATTTATTGCGTCCGAAGCGCTTTTCTGGATTTACCTTCATCAGGAACGCCCAAAGCCTAACATTTGAAATCCGAAGATGTATAAGTACCGAAAATTGTTGAAGACCTATATGTCAAAAATATCTTAAATGAAAAGCAATATTCATCTAAAGCCAACTTTGCCTGAAACCTAAGTTTAGTTTCATAACAATTTCAAAATTTATAAACGGACAATTTTAGCGAAGTTTGTTAAATCATGTCAGTACCGAAGCACTGACTACTGAGCTGATGATACCCTCGGGGACAGATAGTTCACCAGCAGAGATATCGACATAGTGATGTCAAAAATGGAAAACACAACGTTTAATAATTTATTGCGTCCGAAGCGTTTTCTGGACTTACCTTCATCAGGAACGCTCAAAGCCAAACATTTGAAATCCGAAGATGTATAAGTACTGAAAATTGTTGAAAAGCCATAGTGTTGATTAAAGAGCTAGTGATATAATTGGGGAACAAATCTCTACCAGAGGTTGCACTGACCAATAAACTAATCAAATCAGATATTAAAATGTACATTTCTGATTTTAGTTAGGGTCCTTGATTGATAACAAATGACCCAGGCCTGTATATCATTTCCGTGCCATTTTTAATTTTACTGTTGAGGAGTTATGGTCTATGATTGATAAAAAAATAAATATAAAGTGGCCAGTATCAAAAGTCTGATGGACGGCCCTGAAACCATACCTGAAACAGATTAATACTCTACATGTAGATTAGCAGGCAATGAATTTTGCTGTTTAAAAAAAATATATATACCAATTTTATTGCAAATAATTTTAAGGAATGAGGAAAAGGGGGAGGGGTGGGCTATTATTTATAAATTGATATTAGGCCACACCAATTTGATTCCTTGTTCGACGGACCCGCCCGCACCTATTTTTTTCAAAACAGATTATTTTTATTTTTATTATATTCCCGCTTCCCGCATCCGGAAATGAAATCATGTCCATTTCCCGCACCGTTTTTTTTGTGTAAATATTATATAAAGATCTCAATATTTGTTTTTTTTAAATCACAGTCTAGCCTTTATATAACGATTTTAAACCTATCAACACCCCACGACACTGTAAATATCTGCGGGAATATTTGTTTCAGCATCAGCATGTATTCGGTATTCCAAGCGGGAGTGCTCCGGTATAAATAGAAATACAAGTACAGAACAAAACATTGGTTTCTTTCCCCCTAACTTAATTTCCCTATAAAAAAATGTTCGTTGTTAAAATAAAGTACAAAGAACTTCTAAAGGATTTGCCTTCAACTGCAATTATAATGTATGGTAACGGTCATACCCGCTGCAGGTTTGTGCACCTGTCCTGGTTGATTCAGAGATGTGGTTCATTGGTATTTTCCCGTTTGGAAATATAATTTAAATCGTTGGTTTTCCTGTTCGAATTTGTGTACAATACTAAGTTGTGGTCCCTTATAGCTTGCTGGTTGGGGTTGATCAAACCACTGTGTAAAAGGCCGTACTCTGACCTATGTTTGTTATTATCAGGTTGGGACCAACCCTCCCTCAGACAAGGGCCTTGAAGGGGTAATTTTACCATGTTTACTGTTCAGTCTGTTGTAGAAAAGAAAATAGTACAGTGCTACTATACAAAACCTTTGACATCTTAGAATTTTTCATTCAAAAAGAGGAGAAATACATTATATTTTAAACAACTTTTCTAAAAGAGGGATGGGTCCACTTATTTTGAATAATATTAAACTGTTAAAGTAAATGTGTTAACATGGTAAAGTCCAGGAATATTACAAATTTCTTGGACATGTTTTGACCATTTGATACCAAATATTATAGTTCTTTGGGAAAATATAAGCCCCTTTGTACAAAAGTGTTTTTACCAAAAAAATATATTATATCTTTAATATTTTGACCCGTCATAAAAGGGATATTCATAACATTAAGGGGTTGTTCTGAACCTGATTATGACTTGGATGGAGAATTGTCTTATTGTCAGTCACACATACATAGACCAGATTTAATTATTCAATTATTACTTGTTGAACAGGGAAAAAATACTTCATAAATTAAAGAAATGTCAAGGTACAAGTGATAAATCAAGTTTTAATATAGTCAAAACCTACTATTTTATGTTAACAAAAAAAAAATATAATCGCTCGCCTTTACTTTTAAAGCTTCGCCTCAAAAATTAGCAAATTAAATATTTTTTTATTAAAATTTTCAAATCGCTCGCTCGCCCCATTTTTGGAGTCCAAAAATCCGTAGAACAAGAAATTAAATTGGTGTGGCCTTATCAAAATAAGATTTTTTTTCTGGTATAAGCAATTACATTATAGTCTATTACACATCAATACAACAAGTTTAACACTTAAATGTAAGAAAAGGACGAACAAACGAATCAATTCACTATACAATGGCCGGCTAGTTACTGACAAGTCGTATAGCTTTTGATAGACAACATAACTTAAAAAGAGTTTTTTATTTGTACTTTAGGAAATGAAAATAAGATTCCATATTGGGATGGCAAGTTACCGATGAATTGAATTAGACCCATTACTGATTCTAAAACAGTGTGTTTCTCAGATATTTTATTTTTGTATGTTTATGAGGATAACCAAGATCCACAGTCAAAGTGTTTTTACTATCAATACTGTGTAATTATGAGATTAGGATAACTTTATTTACCAACTTTAGGATAACTTAGCATGCGTTGTACCGCTGTTATTGACAAAGGCTTATAACATGTCGACGACTTTCAAGAATTATATTAAACGATGTTCTAGTCCGATTTGGACCAATGGGAGCCCACTGACTGCCTAAGAGGAGACCTGCTATAGTCGTGCTTCGGTGATACCCGATATAATCAACTATTTTTTCCAGAAAAGGTGGGACTCTGGCACCCAGGTCTACCCTTAATGCTCCTCTTTATACAAAGACATATAGTTGACTCTGTAAACTTAACTGTCAAAATATGAGTCCAATCTTTTATATTTATCTTTATACGGAAATCTTTTGGAATCCAATCTGAATATTACGTTCACTACTAAGGTCACAATCCAGTATGATGTTGATTGTAGAATAAAAGTGTCAATTCAAATGCTGTGAATACTAATGCCTATCGATGTCTACGTTTAAGTCTAGGTCTAAGTCTGAGAGTTAAAATTTAGTGTCTGTATATATATAGTTGTGACAGAAAATTCTAGAACACTCTGGAATGGAATTTCATAGAAAGTTACAACGGAAGTTTCTAGTAAAATGTAGAGGTTTATACAACGCATCTTTTATAAGAATCATTCTAGAAAGTTCCAATCATTCTGTGATTGTTCTAGTGATTTCTAAATGTACAGTTCTAAGATTATTCTGTAAACAACTATCAGGCCACACAACACAAATCAGGCAAACGTTAATAAATACAATAATTACAATATCATAACACCTTATATATTTAAATGCAGCACGAGGATTTGCATTTTCGATGAACTTCTAGTTCATATTATTTGACACCGTTTTGTTGATCGCAAAAACTACCAAACAAATAAACTAAACAATAAAGATTAATCTTTTTTTATTTCGAAGATGTTCTGTTCATAAAGAACAAAGGCCCAAAGACTTGCAAATCGACTAGTTTAAAACAGTTATACAACCAACAAGATTCGCCATAGAAACCAATCGAATTAATTAAACATACAATTAAGAAAATAATGTTTTTATTTTTATAATAGTAACATAATCTATTGAAACTGCAATTGATTAACAATAAACGATGGTTTAAAATGCACAATTAGGTATTTATCAACTACATCATACTTTTAGCAATTTTCAGACAAGTATATGCAATTTGAAAATGCGTTTCGTTTGGGGAGATAAAGTACCTTTCTCGAATGGTTAGTTCAATATCTCGGATTGCATTGAGTTTACCCCTGTTATCTGCAAGATGATAACAACACAAAAATGATAACATATGCAAATACACAACAGACGGAAATTCTCGTATTCTGTCATGTGCATCTTGTTTAGTTGAAGGGATCAATTCTACAGGTAATAAATTATGTGGCTTCTTAAATGACAATTCATTAATGATTAAATGTTTGCAAGTTAATAGCAATCCAAATGCGTCATTGTATTTCTGGAACAAAGTCTGTTCTAACAAAGTATTTTTGAAACTTAAGATGAATTTATCCGGCGTTAATTTTGACAGACAATATTTTAAAATATATTTACATTCGATAAATCTCTTGCATTTATAAAATAAAGATGCTAACAACAACCATGTTGAACTAACATCGCAATGTAGCCCTGCCTTAAAACAACATAAACTCATTTGGTATTGCTTGTACACAGATTTGTTTCTATCTATAAAGTTGGTGTAGTCTTGTGATTGCATCCAGTAGTTAGAAATCAGTGACAGCATGTACGTTCTAAGTTCTGTATTTTTTAATTTAATTAAACGAGTGAGTATTTGCTTGTTTTTGCTATACTTCACATGGATATGCAAACCTTTAGGATATGTCAAGCAGGACAATGCAGATGCTGTCAAATAAAGTGAGTGTGGAGCTCTTTGTTCTGATCTAAAATTCTGAAATGTAGCTGTATGGAAAACGTAAGTCCATAATGAATTATCTATATCATGCAACGTCTCAAGTAAAGTCCTATGTTGATAATCAGTAAATCGACATTCGAAAAAGTTGTTATCTGGAATAAAGTAGTGAAGACAGGTTTTATATTCTACACAGTATATCAGTCGCCTCAGACATTTTACGAAACACGGAATCATATTCCCAGAATGCCATTCGGAAGGATTGGATTCTTCACATAACCAGAACATTATAGTTTTAAGAAAGTATGAACACAAAAGATCACTATGTTTCATCTTGATTATGTCTTTCAGAATTATTTTCAGCAAAGCGTAACATAATAACTGGGTATGCGAAAAGGCAAAAATAAGTTGCTTCTCTGCCATAGAAAATGATATACGCCATTCCAAATCTTCATTCTTTGAACCTTTACAACCAATAGGAACAAATAATACACCACGCTTTACAATAGCCTTTACTAGTTTGCAATCAGGCCAATACGGTCTCGATCTTATTATCCATTTATGAGTAGGTTTAATCCATGTCTGACACAAGAAACAACGTGCAGAATCAAAAGTATCATCTAGGGAAGATCGACATGGTCCATGAATAATCATATTATCTGGACATTTATGCTCCCGAAATAATTTACTTGAAAAATAGGCTTCATCTTCCACAATCTCAACCCATGCGTTAGTAGGCCAAAGGTATCCGTTTGAATTGTCTTCAAACTTAAGCTTTGTAAATCCTGGTTTTGTATCACTGTTGTCCATGATTAAATCCATGGAAAGAGGAGTAAAAGATGACACATTCTTATTCTCGTAAACATGCATTCGTTTCGAAACAATCATTACATCATAATCACTGCCCTTGAGGTCTAAACCTTCAGCTTTACTCCCACTACTTATTTGGGTTAGGTTTGGAATGTGTATAACCCTGTCCAATACACGAAATATATTTCTTCTGGCTTTGACAACTTCTTCTGTTCCAACGATATTACATAAATACTGGTAAATCTTTAGAGACAATTCTCTTTCCGTATCACTCATTTCAATAATCTGTAATAGATAAAGAATCAACGTTATCTTCAGTTCATGTCTAATTTTGTTCGTGTCATACACCTGTATTCTGATGATAGGTCCTGCTTCTTTACCTTTCAATATCAAATGGTGTCTATATTGTTATGAATATCATCATGTGTCCTGTTTGTATCTAAACGAGATGTTTTTGCAACAAAATATAAACACTAAGTTCTAAAGTCTCAAATCAAATGCATGTAGATTAAATATTTAGTAAGGTCAAAGTACAGTAAATTGACTATGTACACGAATTTGGTAAGTTTTGCATACAATCTCGTTGAACATGTTAAACTTTAATGAAAATGGAAACAAAATAGTACAATTGTTCTTTAAAATTTCTGACCTATTACTAAAGAACTCTTTTTCAAAATAGGTAAATACTTGTATAGAATGCAAAAATAATCAACGCATACGTTTTAAAATTTGTCTTAACGTCATTAAGTTCCAACAATGAAATTGATATTGTTGGTACTTAAATTTCTGTTATAATGCTGTATAGAAATTATAGTCTAATGACTTCGTTTTTACGATATAATTCATTCAAAGTGGTTTTACATATGAACAATATATAGATTTATCATATATTTAGTACAATACAGCTATTTTGTATATCTAATAAAGGTTCTTTTTTTCAGTCTGTATCACCTACCCTGTATCGCATACCCCGTATCGCATAGCTAAACCCGTATCGCATACCCTGTATCGCATACTTTTTTTTTTTTTTTTTTTTTTTGCTTAAGAAAAAAAATCCTAAAAATAGGCAATTTTTTGAATGACGTCATTGTTTGGTATGTAACGTCACAAAGGTCAAGTTTTCATATTGTATGTGACGTCACGAACATTAAGTTTTTACAACATATTTTTTGGCACACTAAATGCAACTATATAAAATACAAAACACTCAAATTAATACAATAATAAACAAAATATTTTCAAAACAACAGATTGTAAGGTAACCCAGGTGCTTCGTATAAATAATTGAGCAGTTATTTTAAAGCTTTGAAACAAGACAAAAGCAAAACTGAAGGTAACCCAGTGTTATTGATCAGAAAACAGTTCATATAAAATAATACTCTTCTGTTGAAATATATCCGTATCACATGCAGTATCACCCTCGACCAATATCATCTACGGGCATAAAGGCCCTCGGGCTGATATTGATGTCTCAGGATGATACGACATATGATACGGATTTTGCCATGTATTATTCTCTATATATTAAGTTATCATAAAATGTCAATATATCAACATCAACCTCCAGTTGTTTGCGAACAATGTCGTTTTTAATAACCATCTAGACTGTAGATTGGTAAAACATTGTTTTATATATATTTATATAGTTAGGCGGGAAACAAGTATGAACTGAGGGTCAGAAGGATGTTCTTGTATTTCGTCAAAAACCTCGTTTGCTGTATTAAACATTTCATTTACAGATATATCAAACTAAACTTTTTCTAATAAACACCAATTTCACTTTTCTAATAATTCGATGAGTGATAGATATCAATATAAAAAAAAAATATTATGATTTCTTTTGATTTGAAACAAATTGATAATGATTGAGAAAATTTCTTAGAAACCCCTGCCTGCGATCAACAGCTTCAACACGCAATTATAATGTTGTTAAAAAAATCAACGTGTGAACGAAACATCGGTATATATGACTTGAAATATAGTGTTTAATCAAATGTGTATAGCGAATTAAGTTATACATGAGTTGTGGATAATTGAAAACAGAACAAAAAGTTTCTTAAAAATTTAAATGTTTTCATTAAATAGCAAGAATCTCTACCTTAACGGGTTTATTTCGACCAATTATTATCAGGAACCTGTCTTAACAGATGTCTTGTTTTGTTATGAAAGTCAATGAACCTCTTCGTGCTATTCATATTTTGATCATTGTAGCAGTTGATAGGAAAAATCATTCTATCATATACCCGGAGTGTGCTCTATTGTATCACAGGTTAGCGATTTATAGAGTAAAAAATTAAACATTTTGTACATATTTCGTACAGAGTGATTTGTATGTTTTTAATGATAATGATTGTCAGAATATCGTTTTACATCTACATATGTATTGGGCATGTTCGATATTTGAATAAGGATAATAAATGTTTTAATTGATAAACAATAGACGTTGGAGTGGCGGGACACACATTGATATTGCCTGTGCCTCTTTATGCGATTCTGCGTGAGTGTTAGTCTAGGAACTTTTGTTAACAAAAGATGGCACGAGAAACATGATGTATATGCTTTTCGTCATGATATAATCAAATAACCGTTAATTTTTACCGGATTTTTGTGACAAAAATGTCGGTTAATGATTTGGGGATATACGGCGGTCGGGCTGTCGGACGGTCGGGCAGTTGAGCGGCCGGGGAGTCTGGCGGCCGGTCGGGCGGATGGCAACCAAATGTTGTCCGTGCATTTACTCATGAACCGTTCAACCAAAGCTTTTCAAATTTTAATATGTTGTTACTGACAACAAAATGGAGGTCAAGTTCAATAATAATTTTGACTTTTACCGTTCAGGAGTTATGTTTCTTGAAAGATTGAACAATGGTGTTTCCAGTCGTGTCCGTGCATTTACGCATTAACTGTTCAACCGTTTTGCAACTTATATTAATCCTTTCTCTTTGCGAGTGCAAGGGCAACCTTGTAGTGGCATTATCCTGCTCTTTTTCGAAATCTAGAAGAATGTCTTTTATGTGCAAGAGATATGACTCTCTCTTAACACAGGTGAGTCATTTATCGCCCCTTCCAACGGACTATCATCGTTTTCTCAAAACCATATTCGCATATGGTGGGAGAGCCGGAAATCAGTGCCTGAATATTTCATCCCTGAACGGGAATCGAACAAGGAACGTTTGCGTTAGTAGTCCGATGCTCTATCCGCTATCCACGGTTCTCATCATACCCCTTATCAGCCCGAGAGCCGATAGCTCGAGGAATGATTTTGACCATGGGCTGTTGAGGGTTTGATATGAAAAAATACATGTTATGTTCTTTTTATCATATAGTTAAACGGAAGCCATACAGACAAGTAAACTTTTTAAAACGTTTTAAAATTCATTAGTTGTATTATTTGTTTTGCATTTTAAATAATATATATATTCCTGCTTCCTTATATTCGTTCTTTAATTCTAGTTACTTATTTTTCCCTAAATGAGGTTTATTTTCCGTAATTTGAGGAACTTATGACATCAACAGTCTTTACGATAACGTTAAAGAAAGGCATGCGATCAAAACCGGAATCAGTTGATATAAACCGGAAACAGTTGATAACGAAATTAATATCCAACGGCAAAGACAATTCCTTAATTGAATAAATAAATATATACACATGGAAAAAAGTATTGCAACACCATGTTGAAATTCAAATTCAAAACACACTCTTTATTTGTGATATAATTTGAAATAGAACTAGTTAAGCATAATTTAGATATCACCTGAGTTTAATTAATAAATATCGACTCGATAAGTTCTTATCTGCACATGTAGCTACTGTACTCGTACTCGTAAACAATAAAACAAAAGTTTTATCCTCATTGTTTTCAACACTTTAAATAACCAAGTTATATAGTTATGTGATTGACACCTTGGTCATCCACAACTCATAACTGCAGCAAGATGGCAGATCATTAACATGAGAGAAGCAGGTATAATGCTGTGACAATTGCACGTATTGTTGGTCATTACAATTCCAAAATAAGTCGTTTTGAGAATAAGAATCAGGCAGCAAACGGTGTTTAAGACTTCCTACATCAAGAAGACCCCCTATAACATCTGCTAGGGAAAATCAAGCATAATACAGATTGGTCAGAAGTAAACCCATTGCAAACAATACAATCCTTAAAAGTGAGTGGTGACCATACAGGAGTCTTTAAACAAGAAGTGTTCGAGATCGGCTCATCGCTACTGGTTGCGATAAGACCATTTTGGGGACCTTTACCTACGAATAGACACACAGTTGCCCGTATCCAATACTGCGCAGTGCTCGCCAAAGTTGGAAATTATCATCGTGGAGGAAGATCCATTGTTCCCCTGGAATTTATCTTCCTTGTCCCGATCGCAGGCCGAATTTGACCATATCGAGCATAAATGAAACACTTTTGGGCGTAAAGTACACGAAAGGACATCCCAGTCGGGAATGGTTGCTGCAACCTTAGCAGTAAATTTGTCGACTTATGACAGGAATCAGAAGACGTTAAGATGGTTAACCGTTTGAATGGAGGCTGCGCACAAAGTACTAATTCTTTGGCTTATAACGACCAACCCTGACGTGTATAATCATCTAAAGATTAATTTTGAAATGTCTGACATTGTTAAGTTCGACTACAGATAAAGTTGTAAAATGCATTTTTTTTGTACAAAAACACTTTATTTTGTTTTAAAACTTTTGGTTAGACAAAAAAAAAAATCATACATTTTTTGTTCGTTTTGATGCCAATGTTATCATTAACTACGTTTTAATACTATTTACAAATATTTTATCATATTCCATCAAAAATAAGAGGCTGTTTTTTCAAGTTTCAAAAAATCGTCCGCTCGTGTATCTGTCCGTCATAATTGAGAATTCGATCTATAAACATTGTAAAAAAAGGTTTATGAATAATTGATTGATAAACGATAGACGATGTAGCGGAGGGATATATATTTATATTTTATGTACCTTTTATATAAATATGTGTGCGATAAGGTTGAATATTGCGAATCCGTAGGGGTTCAGTAGCGAACCATATAACGTATAGTGTGGTATTATAATCCCGTATTAAATGGGATGTATTAAAGTTTATCACATATTTTGTACTGATATGAACGTTTATGCATGGCCAATAATAGCCGGAAGTTAAGATTGGTTATCAGCCCTCGGGGCCGATATCGATATCAGCCCTCAAAACCATATCAAGCCCCCGAGTTTAACTTCCGGTAACCTGTCAATCAAAGACTATTTGTAAACAAGTTGTACACAATGAAAAGAAATTGAAAAAGTTACGAATCTGCTGTAGAAGAAAACAGTGGAAATCACAAAAGTATTCGTAAAATTTTGACGTCATAAAGAATTTAGAAAACATATGCAGCCACACTGGAAGGAGTAGCGATATATGATTCTTCTTAAGCATTTTTTTAACATTTGTAATGTAACAATTTAAAGTTATTACATATTTGCATTATTATATTATTGTTAAATATTTCTGAAACTTTTCACAAAACGTTGTTTACCTACTGTGATACAAACTTTTTTTTAACTCACAGTGATACATTATTATTTTTTTTCGTTAAACATCTTTTTGATTTTTTAAGAAATATCAAACATAATTTGTTGTAAGCTATTTGTTTTCTCTTGATTAAAAATATGTGATAAATAGATTATTACATGTCATTTTTCATATGGTCCATGGTATCGGCCCACGACCCATATCAAGACCTGGGCTAAAGCCCTCTGGCTTGATATGGGAGTCTAGGGCTGATACCAGGGCCATATGGAAAATGCCATGTAATAATCTATAACTATCTTACCTTTTATACATTTCTAGGAATATGATTGGTTAAAAGCGTCCACATGGATACCATGTATAGTTCACATTAGGTTAGTAGGGAGGCGGGGTTTATTTCATACACGGTTAGTAGTAGTGTTACGTCCTTTATATTCCATATTAGGTAAGAAGGAAGACGGGGCTTATTTCATACACGTTTAGTAGTGGTGTTACGTCCCTCTTTAAAAACAAAACAGTACTGAGAACAAAATCTTAAAGGTTTCAACAGACGAAGAAATAGATGATTAAGATGGAAATAAATTCATAAAACACATTTAAACCAAACAAGTTGTTATTGTTGGCATATGTTCTGTAGGATTGATGGGAAACACGTTAAGATAGTCGGTAAGATAAATTTGTTACATAGTGTGCTAGTGACGTAATACGGTATATATAGGGTCATTATATTCAATATGGCGTGAGAGCGAAGCTCGAATATCCATATGGAATTTACCGACCCCATATACACAGCCTTTGTTATTTAAGTTTGGTAATGATGGAAGAATATCAGATATGATTTCTGACACACTGAAAAAGTACGAAAGATACATACTTTCTAAGTATCTTTATCTTTAATTTTCTAACCTGCACAGAGATACTTACAAATTTTTGTATTCAGGAATATACAATATTTCTCTATTAAATATACTTAAGACAATAGCAGACCGATGTCCTCGATAATTCAGTTGCCAAAAAATTGGGAATTGTAACATGGTAAGAACTATTTTGAACACTCAGAAAACTGGAGACATGAAAAAGCTTGCGACTTTGTATGTCCCACTAATAAACGAGATATCTACTCTTTATCCCTCGTATGAGTTATCAATATTAATTTGACTCGATATAAACCAGTCACTGCAATCTGGCAAACTTGAATACCCATACTATAAGTTATTTCTGTAACTAAAATCTCTGGGACATGTTTCTCTTTTTTTATCAATAGAATCTTTCCCACATCATATGGACTGATATGTGTTTAGGAATACTTTTCAAGATGGCATGAATATCGATTGAAACTGACAGAGATACAAAGCAAAAACTAGAATACCTTGTATTCACTTACAATAATATTTTGCATTAAAAACTCTTTGATATCTTAAACATACCAACTATGAGATAATTCTGATTATTAAGCTTAGAAAAATAAATCTGCCTCATTGCTCCATAGTTAATTGTAAATGTATGTGCTTACCCTGTATCGTTCGTATTTGACGACTCCTTTGTGTTTCGTCTTTCTGGTTCTAATGTCGGATTGTCCTTTGTAAACACCGAATATGTTATTTACTTAATGTGTCTGTTACTGTACTTTCGAATTGTGTAGGTTTCCCCAAATGAAATATTTGTGGTTGATTTTATCAGTAACTGTTATGGAAATTTAAGTACCTAATATGCCTTTATCGACCCTTAAACCTTTATCTCAAAATGTAAATCTATCAGCGAAATAGATAACTTGGATAAATAAACCATGCAGTGACAGGTCAACATTACACTGAGATAAAGATGAAACAAAAGTACGATATAATTTCTGCCATTGGTCTCTTTTTATGAACAAAAAAAATAGTTGTGGAGTATCTGTCAAAGCGACAGTATATAAACGAAAATCCTTGTTTCTCGAGTGAAAAGATCCTTGAAAGACATCACAAAATATGGTATAAGGTTCACTTACTTGTTCGTCTAATATTACTTGCAATATTCATACAATATTTTTTTGCTTTCGATATGCTGATTCATCTATGCTCACCATTCTCTCGATTAAAGAAAATTGCAAAGTACAGATTTTAATTAGGGTTTAGCTACTACTTTTCAATAAGCAATTGTCAGTACGTAATAATTTGATCCAATATTTCAATCCTAGTTTTTGGTGGACTTCGTGTTGGACAAGGCGCTTTTTTGGCGTATTGAATTTTAAACCTGATGCTTTTTGTTATCTATTAATCATGTTTTTCTTTGTCTAATATGTTCTCCTATTTATTTGTATTGTAGTCCTGTAATATTATGTTGTCATTTCAATGTTATATTTAACTTTGCCATTAAAGTGCGAGGTTTGGCATGCCATAACACCAGGTTCAACCCACCACCTTTATTCCCCTTTAAAAGTGTCCTGTACCAAGTCAGGAAGATGGCCATTGTTATATTATTGTTCGTTTCTGTGTGTGTTGAGTCGTTTGTGTTTTCTCTTATTCTTGAGATAATACGTGGCACGGTACTTGTCTATCCCAAATTCATGTATTTGGTTTTCATGTTATATTTGTTATTCTCGTGGTGTTTTGTCTGATGCTCGGTCCGTCTCTGTGTTGTGTCGTTGTTCTCCTCTTATATTTAATGCGTTTCCCTCGGTTTTAGTTTGTTACCCCGATTTTGTTTTTTGTCCATGGATTTATGAGTTTTGAACAGCGGTATACTACTGTTGCCTTTATTTATTCTTTAGTTTTCTATGTTGTGTCATGTGTACTATTGTTTGTCTGTTTGTCTTATTCATTTTTAGCCATGGCGTTGTCAGCTTATTTTCGATTTATGAGTTTGACTGTCCCTTTGGTATCTTCGTCCCTATTTAACCATTCTGTATTTTCTCTCTATACACAAAGATAGTCTACTAAGTTTACAATATACTATGTCAATAACTGTACTCTTTTTTTTCTTTCAGTATACGTTTTAGAAAATTTATATAAGGTCAAACCATTCAATAGCTGGTGCCTTATGATACCCAAAAATTTCACACTCGTAGTTCAAAATAATTGTTGGTCATATCATTTAGGAGTGGCTCAGTACTTATACATCCCGCCATAGGGTCATTGTGATTTGGACATTTTATGTTTTGTTTGTCTTTCATTTTAGCTTTTGTGCCTTGTGCATATGCCATTTCGATTTTCTTTGTTGACATATTCGTTTGTCTTATAGTTCTTAAGATAATAATACAATGCTGACTGATTTCCCCTATTTTTGACTATTGTGCTTGTTTTTTATGTTCACATGTTGTTATCATTATTTTATGTGTGAGTGGTTAGGCTAGCTATAACACTAGGTTTAATCCATCTTTTATTTATATGAGCAAACGCTTGTTCTAAGTCAAGCGAATGACAAATTGTTTTCATTCGTTTGATGTTTTTGAGCTTTTGATTTTGTCATTTCGTTCTGAATATGCCTTAGAGTTATTATTATATTTTAATTTTTACAGATCCTTTGTGATATATAAAATTATAACTGAGCAGCACTATTTCGTAACTAAACATGCTGATGAAAATCTTCATATATATATCATTGAATGATTTGAAATAATGAAGTAAATGAAATTTCTATAATTCATTAGAATATATTCCCTAATACATATTACAGTTTTATACATACATTTATATGTATAGGTTTACGACTGTGTTTGGAATCATGTCAATTGAAAACTAGAAGTGATGTAGATCCAATCAACAAATACGACCGTTGAACATTATGGAGGTCCTACTGATTGTCGAATATTAATATTTGAAATAATGAAATTCAATATATCAGAAGCAGTCATTTGCATTTTTGGCAACGCACACTTTTTTATGTGTTATGAATGACATATTCCGGTTATAATGTAACACTTACTAATTATTGTCTTTTCGTTTGATGTGTTTGATTTGTGATTTTGCCAATTGATTATGGACTTTCAGTTTTGAATTTTCCTCGGAGTTCAGTATTCTTTGTGATTTTAATTTTTACATCATACTTTTAGCAATTTAGAGACAAGTGTTTGGGGTTTTATGCTGCCTCGAGATCGATTATAAATAATATCCTTCACGAATTGTATGTTCCTGATCCCGAATGGCATTTTGTTTGCCTCTGTGATCTCTCAGATGATGTAAACATAACACCGATAATACCATTCAAACGTGTGATGACTTTTTTCCTGTTTAAAAATACAAAGAGTTACCTAGAATTTTCAGGTAAGTGAGCATCACTGAAGAGACATGTATTGTCGAAATGCGCATCTGGTGCAAGAAAATTGGTACCGTTAATATTATTAAACATGACGATCTAGATCTAGAAAACCATTGGTGAGCAGGTGCTATCCATTCCTTACACCGAAAACAATCAGCAAAATTATAAAAACCTTATGAATTTATTTTTCATGGTCCATGAATAACCATATCATGTGACAAATCAAACTCACGAAATGATTTAATTGAAATATAGGCTTCTCCTTCTAGCTACAATCTATATATTTATGTTAGACACCCTTACCTTTGGCGTGTTAGGATTGCCATGTTTTTAAATTACCTGCTTGATTCCGACATCGAAATATTCCTTAAATGTTGTAAGTTATTTATCGTCTCGATAACAGTTATTTGCAAACACATTTCCTAACAACAGAGACTTTTCCATTTTAATCGATATCCAATTGAACTATTTCGTGCTTGACAAACATAGATATCGAAATACTTTTTACTTGTACGGTGAATGATAATATGAACATCAAGTAAATAAAAAGAACTTTCGTTATCAGAATAGATAAATGAAGCAACCAATAAACTTTTTTTTATTTTGTTTTTCTCATTAGGAACAAACACAAAAATGACATTGAAAAGTAGTATATGTTATTGATTTTAAGCCGATTTAGGTGGTAGGTACACGCAGGGAAATAAAATTGTCCATTTTTTTCTGAATTTTAATTCTGGACTCAATTTTTTTCTGTTGGATTAAAAGTTTATACTAAATTGAAACATATATAATGATTAAAAAAAATCTTGTATCTTGTTTGGGATATCAATCCGTGAAAGTGGAAGGATATGTTTACTGAAAGTGGTGTGGACTAGTAAAACATCAAACAGAAAGCAAAAAAATAGTTTTGAATTCAGGGTTACATGACTTTTTATTCTTTATGGCATGACCCACCTTTTCCACATTAAAACACGATTGCGCATAATTACATGATATAAACATGAATCTTCTGAGTTAATGTTCAACGTAGAAAATTAGTATAAAAAACTTTGACTATCTTTGTCACTTCACTGGAATGTGATTAAAACAAAAAGATTTAACATTATAAGTTTGCATTACACAATGCTAATTAAGAAATAATTAATACCAGCTATACTTTTTGTAGTTTTAACATGAGTAGGCATTATATTCGTGATTATTTTTGCCAGAGCGATAGAGAGGGCTAAAATAACACGAAGATAACGCTTCCCATGTTAAAACTAAAATAAAGTATAGCTGGCATCAATTATTTCGATTCTGATTAGGACAATTACGGTAATTTCTATGTTCGCTGTGAATAAGTGTACAGGATAAGTGTAGGCTCTTCCATCAACCTCGCTGTCGATTTTTATCCAACAAGTTCAAACCAGTTTAATTTCTCAAAGTTGTAGGTTTCTAAAATTCAAAATTGAAACAAAAATTAACAAATTTATTAACTTAAACAATATTTGTGTCACAATATAACCGAAAAGTTATAATTCAACATCTTTTTCTTTGAGGTCAATTTCAGACACGCACATTTTCAATTCAGTTGTCAATGGCGGTGGACGCACCAGGAGAATAGGGTAGGTCGATCTTAAATATAATTATAAATGTTCCGCCGGTTATTGTAGCATTGGTAAATATGTTCATATCTGATAGAGGATTCCTTGATAAAGTTGTGCTGATATTCGAGACTTGGCAGGAGGGGCCCTTTGACAGAGAATCATTTAAACTTTCAGTAGGCCTATCCCAAATAATTACGACGTCTGGAAACTGGCATGGCTATTTTTCTAATTTTTTGGGGGGGGACGCCTTCCTACGACGGCGTCCCAGAATTTTTTTTCAAATAACCTTGCCAGACGTCACAATTATTTGGACTATGCTTGCGGTAGCTACACCCTGTAAAGTTGATGAAAGGGCACGCCTTTGTGCATCTGATGATTTCAAATGCTGTATTTAAAAATGATGATAAAAGTTAATACTGAGTGACAATCTTGTTGCATTTGTAAAATTGATTGGAAACCTTGGTGGTATATTGGTAATTATGCCTATTTTTTTTTATTGGAGAATGGGGTTCGATTCCCTGCTAGGGTCAATCCATTTTATCATAAATATGAAACAATTTTGTCACTTCAGTACAACAGTTATAATTAACCTGTCGTTTATTTTATATTTTATCGTCAGATCATTTGTTTCAATGAAATTATTATATACATCATGCCTTTAAACAGGATAGATGAAACGTGCTTTTCAGAGGGAGGGGTTTTGAAGTTAGATCAGCCAATATGAACGTTGTGGTATCTAGATCAAATATGTCAATTTCGAATTGTAACACATTGTAGTCATTGTAAAAGAATTAGTAACAAAGTGTGTATCATTTTAGTGTTTGAAAGTGTCTTAAGTTAATGAAATACATTAAATGCATATACTAATTTGATACAATTAATTTTTCTGCCGTAGTCAATATACGAATGTGTAAACTAATTTTATTGGATAATAAGGTATGGTTTCTTTACAAAGCTAAAGAAGCACGTCATATACGAATTAATTGGTTTTATCTTTGTTTGACATGGAAAACACGGAGTCGCATAAACATACTGTTTGTAGGCTAGCTATTAATTGTTATCATGTTTTTCATTGGTCAAAACAGGTGGTTCTTTAGGGACACTTTCAAAGTTTGATTATACGGATATGTTCAGCTGTTATTTATTCGAGGTTTTAGTTATTCAATTAGATGATTTTGATTTGTTTTCTTGTCAGTAATTAGCAGGTTTGATGCAATGAGGTCTAGAATAGGATTCAAAATTACATGATTGTGTCCGTTATCTCGAAATGTAGATAATACGGGATTAAGAAACAACTAACCTATAGCTGTACAATATAACCTATGGAAGTGCAACCCGAGCAACCCGAGTATAAATCTCAATAACCGAAAATTATACCATAGGTATCCATGGTATAATTTTCATAATTATACCATGGTTTTGTTGTATTCAAAAGAAAACAATTGTCAAGACCTGGCATCGGCCGCCTGAATTTTTTGATAGAAACAACAAAGTCAGTGTGGGGCCACTAAGCTAAACTGCCCGCTTTGCACCAGCTGAAATAGATGATTGCTTAGGGTGGGAATCGAACCCACATACACCAACTCTATTGTCCTATATTTCAATAGAACCAAGATTCGCTCCCAGAACAAACAAGTAAAGTTTAGAAATATGTTGATTTTCGGTTATTTAATGGTAAACTTTCTATAGGCTCTCATGTACAGCTACATTTACATGAATTATATCTAACCGATTGTTTGGCAAGGCGGGTTAGTTTTTAGGGGATGGATAAAATATGGTAAACAAATAACCTATTTAATAGTATTTTCAAATGTTGGCTTGCTTTACCCCCACCCCACTTAAAAAGTGTTTGATCCACACCCGGTTTATTAAACACTACTGACATCTAGACTTTTAATGATGCTACTCTATATTTGGCCGTTAAAATTAGATAGCGTTTGTTTACTCTAAACAGGAATATATAAATATTACTTCCATGATCTAAAATATTACTTCCATGGTTAGATATACTGTTCCCAGATCTAAATGAGCTATTTCTTTTTTTTTTTTTTAAATTCTATCGTCTATATGTCAATTAATTTAATCGTGAACATTTTGAAATCCCGTTTAATTAATGTACGCCATGGGCGAGGGGGATAGGACCTTTATCGGGACTCCAGGATCGGGTGTTTTTAAGCTCAGGATTGACCCTTTCGGGATCCGAGAATTTATTTTTTCAAATTTCGGGACCTCGGGATTTCGTGTTTTTAAGCCCGGCATTGCGGGATCAGGACCCCCCTATCCTTCCTCATTGGCTTCTGGTTTCAAGCTAAACGTGGAATAATTCATACAAACTCTCAGACATATTCTTGTGAAATTAATTTCCTCAAAATCATTAATTGATATAAAAAAAATTTAAAACATTTCGAACATTTTGAAAACAAATCAAAAAATTAAAAAAACCTACCCTTTGCAGTTCAATTGTACGTAAGTTTGGGATTGCAGCAATCTTCCAAAATATCAGAAATCTGTACTAGAAGTTTCTTTTGTCCTTATCCAGAACATCTAAAACAGTTTTTTCGTCACCAATGTAAAGATGTATCCATCGCTGTCGAATAATCTTTTCAAACTGATTACCCGCTGTTTCTGAAGTCCGTGCTAGTTTTAAAAAGTAGGCGGAGCCTTAAGTGTAAGGTCCGAAAAGTTTTTTTTTACAGATTCGTATGAACATAATTGCGAAGAAAACAAACAAAAATATATTAAATTAGTGGGAGATATTATGCACATAATTGTGCAAATCGTGATACAAGCATGAAATTTGGTATAAGGGTGGACTAAATGATATTAAAAAAAAATCAGCTGCTGGCCATAAAAAAGAATATTTTTTTCAAGATGGCCACCGCTCATTTTGGAAATGGCGTCATATCCAATTGGTCACATTTCGTAAATATTTTGAAAGCTGTGTTAAAGGTATAATCCAATGTAACTTTTGATAAAACTTAAATTAAAGTTCCTAAAGTACGGAAAACAATATCTTCATGAATAAAAAAGTAAGTGACTTGCGGTCCAAAAATGGCAGCAAAACGTTGAAAATGTCAATTTTATCATGTCTATCAATTTAACAACAGATATCACTTACTTAAATTTCAAATGCATATATAGTTTGTTTAGAAAGACACGTTGCTTATCTTATAATTATCTGACAGTTACCAATACACCAACATGTACACGGAAGGCCAGAACAGTAGCATTTAGAGTTTCCAACACAGCTGAATTTCTTGCATCCGCATTTCAAAAAATCGTGACATGAGAATCAGCGGCAACCAAAAAAGTCCATTTTGGTTTCCAATTGTCATTGTTTTTTTTACCCAACTCCTGTGTTCATGACTTGGTATATGAACCTATCGGATGCATAGATCCGTACGAGCCAAAACATGTCCACCTTGATATGCGTCTCTTTTAATGTGCACCAGAAATGTTTGCAAGAAAGCAGCGGGCTTATGATAATGATTGTGTGGTAGGCGGAATAGCATTATAAGGCCGCTGCTTCCTTGCAAACGGTGATGTTTCCATGCATGATGCAAACAAATACTTTTATGATCTCCATGTATGTGTCGTTATACAAAATTGGGCAAAAACGTCCGTAACATCTGAGAATACTTCCGATATCTTCCAAGATGACCTCTTCACTTTTCGACGTAGTACCGACACAGTGTCACATCCACTAAATGCAAGGAAGAAGGAAAAGCTGCTACACGAGGACCAAACGCATTTGATATGACATGAACAGGAAGCCATCGAAAGTCTTTATTCCTCAAAAACCTATCCACAATTTATCCAAACCTTATCTTGCGAGTACTGAAATTCCTGATACTACTACATCTATGTCAGTACTACATAAAATTACTTTTTACAACCATTTGCAGTAGCATGATTATCATGGACAATCATTTGTGTATCTGCTTTTTTATGGTTACAAAGAAATAGGTGGGAGGTATCCGTATTGAAATTGCAAAGAATATTTAAACCTTGAGAAGCATTAGCATTTTCATTAGACTCCAAAGAAGCAATGCTGTCGGCAAGAAACATGAACAATTCCGTTTTGTTGTCATCTTCACAAGGAAAACTACTCCAAACCCCTGGCGTTCTATCAGAACCAACAATTTTGCGTCTAGCACCAGTACTTTGCCTTTTGTTATCGTCCCAGGCTTTAAATAATTAATTCAGTAAACATCATATCGATGTCTAATCTTGGATACTTATCGAAGGAAGATTTTATGTAAGGCAGTGTTATATAATTTGCATAATCATGAAATATGTTTGCCCTAAGTGGTGGCAATATATTAACCATTGCTGCCACACCAACGACGAAGGCTTCAGAATTTTGATCAGTTGATGGCAAATCGCAGAATGTTTCAAGCATACCCATTAGCTGCGATTTAATACCTCATCCTAACAAACAGACGGAGGAGCAGTTTGGTTTTCCTGGCTAAAGAAGAAATGAAAGTCTAGAAACGAGATCCCAATCAGTGGTCAGGTTTCTAGCTTTGTTTTGACAAAGAAATTTCCAGTTTCATTTTACGGCTTTTATATGGAAACGTTCTGTTTCCTCTGGTTAAAAAGGCAGATTCTCTTCGTTTCATATTTGCTTCAAAAGATCGTACTGTTTGGACCCAATATCTTGGAGTTTATATACATATCTTACCTACTTCTGAATCAACAATTTCCTTAAAAGAGTACATTTTGTTAAAATCTGACGATTCTTCTAGAAATAGATTTCCAAACTCCTTCATCTCTTTAGAAAGCCTTTAAAGTTTTTCTAAGAAATCCGTTTGTGTTTTCGTAGAGTCTTCATGTCGTTGTTTATATGTTGGAGAATGACTCAAACCACTGAATCTTTCAAATTCATCTACCGGTCTATTGACTTCTGCTCCAGCTACCATCCATCCTCTCGAAATGATCTTTGATTTAACATATGGTACCAACATCGCCGTTCTAACTCATTATTCTGTGTTTGTGCCTGGTCACTTGTAATGTAAGAGATCAACTTGCTGGTCTTACGTTCAGTAAAAATAACCATTTACAAATTGCATTGCAACCTCTGGGTGATGTTTGTGAAGGGAGTCCATGATATCTTAAATAATTTACACGGTCAAGACCAAGATTGGTATCATGCTTGATATGGACTGTTTGTAAAGTACGACATCTTACTCGTGATATGAGCGTACTACTGAAGGCACACGAATTTCGTAATTCATAATTGAACGCCAAAAATTAAACTGTTGTCGATATGACTCTCTTTCCTTACACCCGTTGATCACATACTTGAACGTCACAGAGCCATGAAATATATTTTCTGTGTTAACGCTTTCAGAACGTCTAGAATTATCAATTCAAGCAAACCACATGCAGTTATCTCATGCTGGTGTCCATTTCTTATTACATTTGAACATACTTGAAAAGCATCTGCCATTCTAGGTGTTGCAATATCGGCTGCAGTGAGGGCACAGGTCCATCCACTATCACGCAATCATGAGAATTTTTAAACAAGCCATGGACAATCCACCAAACATGACGATAAACTTATGTTCTGCGTACAAATCCGGTCATTCCAACTGAAATTGCTTAGCCAATCCCAAAGGGTATTTAGTATTTTAGCCACCTTTTTCACCTTATCCATCAAATGCTTGATTATTGCGTGTTTTCAAACAGTTGCGTCAAAGAAGTAACACTTTTTATTCGAACAAAAGAGCCTAGATTCTTAGAGGAATGAATGACGACCAAGATATGTTTTAGAAATTAAAATCCTCATCTGTTAGAAGAACAACGATTTCCATCATTGTGCCCCTGTAGTGCGTTTAATTTGTTCTTTATTTATAGATAGTTTGCGCATGCGCGAAATTGTTTAACGCATGTTTATCATAACCTTAAAAAACGTAATCGAAAAATTGCATAACATCATTAAGAACTCAAAAGCGCTAAGCATGTAATAAATAGTTCAAATGTTTGTGTGTGAGTTTTGTAACATTTTCACGCATGTGCAAACTCAGAACATGTCAAATATTCATTTTTAGTATATTCGTCACATGTAAAGAAGGTATCCACCAAACCTGGTAATAGTTTTTACTTAAAGAAGCTCAAAGAAAACGTTTTCCAGAAAACAAAGTATTTCAATCTTGAAAAAAACCAAGCCATTTTAGGAAAGGTGGTGGCCATCTTGAAAAAATGAAATTTTCTTATGGCCAGCAGTTTTTTCTTAAAATGTATATAAAAATAAGGCTTCGTGCTAATTTCCATGCTTGTATCATCATTTGCACAATTCCCTTGATTTTGCTTGCTAATATCTTCCACTAAATACACAATTTTTAACAGCGAAAGATGCAATAGGTTAAAACAGATATTTCATATTTTTTGGAAAGTTTTATGGTGTTTCGTAAATTATACCATAGCTTTTGTTGAAACCCCCGGCAATAACCTCACTGTCCAAAAGATATGAAATATCTATAACTTAAAAAAATCATTCACCAAAAGTACTTCCAACTAACACACAAACATTATCTAGCCATGTTTATGTCTAACAGATATTTTTAGAGGATTTGTTTAAAATTTGACCATCCCTTGCACGTAAACTAGTAAACTAGTTTCTGTCACCAAACGGAGTCAAATGAATCAGTATTATTCAATAATCTACGAGACGCTTTTGAGTAAAAAACGACAGATTAAAATCCTCTCGTAGACAGATTTGATCATATATAACGGAGTACACTCTTGTATGCTCTCTTGTTACGTTGCCACTTGATTATGGTGATGCTTAAATGTATGGTGTGAATGCCTCGAGTCTATCCACACTCCAGCTTGTTCAGATCACCGCTATCAGGCTAGTAATCCACAAATAGAAATTTGAACAACTTACTCCGGTGGCTATCATTTATATTCAGATGTCAGTATAAACTGTTGGTTTACGCATTTAAAGCATTGCACAGACTTGTTTCTAAGTGAACTAAAATATTTTACAACACGATCGTTGTGATATGAAAATGCTGTTTTAATCTAAATGCCAAAAAAATGCACGGAACAAAATGTATGGTGAACGGAGGTTCGAATAGGCGGCCGAGTTTCCGTTAAAAGGTCTTCAAACAAATTTATTGAAACGAACAATCGCTAGAATTTAAAAAAGGACATAAGACGCATTTATTCAAAGTAATATTTTGTACATTTTCGTCTGATTTGATAATTTGACAATTGATAATTTTATCGTAAGCCGATGTGTTTTTGATTAGTAACTTATTTTCAAATACAAAATAGTAGTAGCATTAGGCAATTTTAATTCTTTTAATTAGTTTTTAACCACGTTTAAGTTTTTAGAGTCGGTTTTATGCTGTATGCTTTGAAACATATTTTGGTCTACTTTTAACTTTGTAGTGTTATTTATTTAGGAACTTATGTATATTTGTTTAACATGTTAAGCGCTTAGAATGATTGTATAATGCGCTTTAAAATGTAGTGTTGTATAATGCACTTTAAAAACGCCTTGTTATAATAAATGCCTTGTAATGTGATATTGTGTAATCATTCAGTGTGGATTATTGAGACTTGTTAAGAGCTTCTTTTTTTTATATCACTTTCCTCTGAATATTATCTTCATGAAAATGATTACCATACGCGACACCTTTATTTTGTTTGGATACAAAAACAGTATATTTTGCTAAGAATTTAAACAGGATTAAAATTGACAATTATACCTTTTGAATTATAGGTCAAAATTCCTATAGAGTAGCCTGATTTCCGGAGAACATACTGTGCGATTATCCTTGTCGACATTACTTTCAATCATCAATTTAAACCTTTTTGATTGGGTTCAATAATATATCCTCCTGAACTTGAAATTAAACAAAAGAATACAAAACTTCTACCTCTATATTTGCTCATACCTTAAATTCAACTTCAGTGGTTATCACAGTAACTGAGTTTTTTTAAAAGACGAGCGATGTTAACATGTTTCCTAATTTTGTAACAAAACTGAATGACAAAAAATGATTTCAGCTTCCAAATTGTGAACATTCTATTTCCGTGTAGCAACATTCCAGCAACGCCTGTACACGGAGTTTATATTTTCCAATTGATCAATATTCCCATGCTTGTGTTTCCTATCATTAATTCCTTGATAGAGGGTTGCTGCTCACAAGAAAGCTTTTTAACCAAGAGTTTAAAATAGTGAAGTTGAAATAATCTCTGTAAATGTTATGGACATTATCACAAGATGGTTGATCGTTATGGAATAACCGTTTCAATTATGCTATCGGATATGTTCCCAATGTCGTAACTACAATCCCGTTGTGCCATTTTCACGAATGAGACTAACCGAATTAGACTATTTACCGGCTTTGTAATTAAATAAACAACGTTGGGTGCCACTCATAGAGCAAGATCTGCTTACTCTTCCGGAGCACCTTAAAATTACCCCAAGATTTTGCTCAATCTTTAGTTTTTTATGTTGTGTCCTATGTGCTATTATTTGTCTGTTAGTTTTTTTTTCTCTCAGTGTATTTTCTATCCATGAGTTTGATTGTATCTCTGGTATCTTTCACCCTTCTTTTTTGAATCAACATACAAACTTCTAGCGCATATGAAGCACACATTTCTCAACTCATACGATATTAAAGAGATTTCCGCTGCTATTTAGACGACCTTGTAAAACATTAATTTTGATCGAGAACAAATAAAATATTGAGCAACGGTTGTATCACAGCACATTCAGAAAAGCATTAATATTTACCCAAACTTTTTTCAAAATTAATCAAGACCTGAATTATTTAAGACAAATATTTTACCCTGAGCGATAGCGAGGGGTAAAATATCGACATAAAGGGACAACCCGTGGTAAAATCTAGATATATTCAAGCCCCTATGGATTATTTCGATTCTAATAAGTCAAATACGGCAATTCTTTTGGATCGAAGCGCTCTAGGTGGAGGCAAATATTTGCCATTCCCAGAAATAAACACACTATTAAATTGGCGTAAAAGAACGGAGAAAACTGAATTAGTGACATGCTTAAACTATTTAAAATAACATATCTAGATAGTTTTGAATGAATTTAAATGATAATTTACTTATATGTCTTAAATGTTTTAACAAATATGGCTTATAACACATTTTACCATCGTTTGTTTACGTTTCCATGTTGTGATGATTTTCGGTAATACAAGCGTGTATTTTCCCGTAAAATGCTCATATTCTAACGTCATCGTTTTATGACGTCAAAAACTCATTCATAAAAAAGCATATGACGTGGAAGTACGATCGGAACAGCCCATGCAATATATTCAAATTTTACCACGGGTGTGTACTCAAAGCGTTTGAAGGACGTCATGTTAGAATAACATACAATGTCAAATTCACAAATATTACAGGATGGTCTTGGATTGTAGATTTCTGATGATGACGATGTGTGTCTTTTTTTTACTTCAGTAGTTGTCTTGATACGACAATGTCCTTATGGTCGTGACACTCTCGACGTGGTTATATATTTGTTCGTTAAGTATCTGGGTTGTTGGTGTGCTGTGTTGACGTTGATGACACTGTTGGGTCCGGAGGGATGCTCGCAGAGATAATAAAATATAGTTAGGAACCTAACAGAGTGGATAGAACGTAATACATATGTTGTTTATAATAGTTAACCATTTATCTTTAACTATTTTGTCAACGGTTATCGATAACAATGCATGTTCCCATACACAGCCTGTCAATGGCATTCTAGCAGGGATGTTAATAATCACTTGTTTCAAATTTCGATGCATAAAAATGAAACTTTCTTTAAAAGACAGAGCAATCAAAAGTTTGATAATAGAATTATAAAAAAAATATTAATCGAAAAACAAAGCATCAATCAATGACACAAAGTCAGTATATGCAAATGTAAAGACCTTCTATCATCATTGGCCAAAACGTCTGTTACCCAAACTGGGTTAACACAGAAACTACGGAAGCACTCAATTTATAATCAGGGCTTTAACACAAGAGAGACCTGCAAATGCTGTTCCTTTAGCCATGGTTAAAACCCTTCCTAAGAATCAGGATAAGACTAGTGACTTATTCATTCTTGAACTTGGACACAACTTTTTGGAAATTTTGGTCCTCGACGATCTTCAACTTTGTACTTGTTTCGGCTTTCAACCATTTTTCATCCGAGCATAGTTTTGTCTGGCGTATAATTGTTTTTTTAACCTGTTACCTTTTAAAGGCAATTATTCGTGTGTTTCTCTGCCCTATATTTTCTCCCATTGATGTATTGTAGCCCTGTTGTTTAATTTTTCATTTTATTGTTATAATTAACATTACCATTAAAGCGGGAGGTTTGGCATGCCACAAAACCAGGTTCAACCCACCATTTTTTCATGAAATGCCAGGTACATTGAAGAAAATGGTCATTGTTTCATTATAGTTCGTTTCTGTGTAAATTACATTTTGGTGTTGTGTCGTAGTTCTCTGATATTTGATACGTTTCCCTCAGATTTAGTATGTAACCCAGATTTGTTTTTTCTCTATCGATTTATGAAATTCGAACAGCGGTATACTACTGTTACCATTATTCATACAACACCTTCGTTCTGAACATATATCCCTATTTACCTCCTATATATAAAGTTGAGCACTAAGGACAGCAAGCAGAAAAGAGATGTACTTGTCGGCAAAGGAGTAGGTCCAGTAAGACCTCTTTTTGGCCCCCCAAAAATAGCAGTTTTACAAAATTGTTAAAACGTATATTTTTAGTTATTCATTGGAAAGAAAATGCTTCTGCTACATAAATATGGGCTGTTTTTGACATTACAATGCACATATTTCGGGTACTAGCATCATAAAGTCATGCTAAATTACTGAAATCTTCACAATTTTAGCATTTTAGTTAAATTCTAGACGGTTTCCATCTTAAATGAAAGGGGCCGCATTCATGTTCATTCTTAATATTGAAATGTAAGTTGTATTTGATGATAATACATAACATGTATAAAGGTTGAGGATGAACACGGATGCGACCACTTTCATTTTTGACAAAAAAACATCTCAAAAATGACATTTTTTGGCATATTTGATAGATTTTTCATATTTAAGCTAGAATTTAGCGTTTTTAATGAGTAAATCAGTTCAAATCTTTCACGTAAACTTATTGAATCAACTGAAATAGACACTTAAGTGTTTAAAAAGTGTCTAAAATCTTTTGTCAGATGAACTTGAAATTTGAGGCCAAAATCTGCCCTTACCTCCTTTCTGCAAACTTAACAAACCAATGAGATTCTTAGACAAAATGTTCTCTCTCAGGATACAAAACCTGTTCACAACTTGTCAGGGACTATAAGAAAAGCCAAGCAGTCAGAGTCAACTAACATTCCCGAAAACTTAAACAAGTCTATCAGGAACAAGAACTGACTTCACTATGTTAAAAAAAGTTTAATACTTATCAAAATCTTAAAATTGATATACATTGATTCCATGGCTATAGTTTTCACTGAATATATATGCAAGCTTTCAAAATCGTTTCCGGAGGCAAGCAGAGATGAACTATGCAAACATAAATAATTTTGAAGGTTTTACATATACCTAATTTTATGCAGGCAAACAGACGTGACAAATTCTAGTATACACACATACACATAGAGTGAAAGTTTAGCATACGCCAGGTCGGTTTTCAGGCATACAGACGAAGAAAACCCATTTATATTCCAAGTAACAGTTCAGCATACACTAGACCTGTATGCAGGCATACAGACTTAAGATATGTAAATTTATAAGATAAATGAGCTTTCAACCCAAGGGTTACTGGGTTATAGAAATATGGTCACTTCACCCGACGGACAGCAAAACGCTTGCCGAAGTGGCGTGTCCGTCTGGCTGTGCGGGATGTATTGAATTTGCAGTCACGTCCGGTCAGAATGGGAACCTTAAATCCGATGTCTCTTGGAAAGAGAGTGCCACGCTCTTTGCACGTTAAAAACCCTTGCAGCAACTCTTTGAGGGCCTACAGTGGCATGTTGCAAGGCAAAATGTCTGTCCCTATCCAATATTCGCCGATTTTCCGGTGGCAGTCCAAATTTCCCCGACCATCATCCCAAATGACCACTATTATGACAAGACCTACCTATTGTATTTATTGTGAACTTATTCTTGTCCTGATATGCATTAAATATTTGTCACTTGACGTTAAACAACTTACAATAAACCAATCAAAATACACCAGGTCCGTAATAAAGGAATAAAGACCTGGCAAATACAAGTATGAGAAAAAATACATCCTTTAGCAAATTATTCTTTGAGACATCTGAAATACTTATGGGTAAATGCTATGTTATAAATATATATAGCCAAAATAACATAAAAAGTATAACAAAAATGCAGAATTTGTAATTGATGAAGATTTTATTACCTCAATTTTAAATGATTGTTGAAAAAGTTCATTTAAAAGCATCAAATGAAAAACTTAATGCTAAAACGATGTGGTTTGAAATTTGTTTTCACGAAAATCTTGCCAAAAAATTACAGGGAAATGAAAATAATGTTATTCAGAAAAATATTTTGATGCAATCTATGACGCAAACGAGATAATTAGCATATAAGAACTTTCAATTTTAGATGAGAACGTATTTATTGAAATTCATACGAATATGTACCAGCAGTAAGGAATTAGTTTACAATTAGAAGAAAATATTAGATTGTTTAATTATCATAAACTGAATATTTATCTCAATGCAAATTACCGTTTTTAAAGATTTATCAGTTATAACATACTTTTGGCAATTTGGAGACATATGTTTGAACTTTGAAAATTCTGCTCGTTCGGGACAATTAAATACATTCCTTGAATTATAAGTTCTAGATCCTTAAGTGCATTTAGTTTGCCTCTTTTATCTTCAAGATGATATAAACACAAAAACGCTAACATTTTCAAATACACAACAACAGGAATTGTGCATCGGTGAACACGAGCTTTGATAGTATGCTGAATTAAAGGACTCAATTGTAATGGTAAAAATAATATGGTTTCGTAAACAACAAAATGTTAATAACAAAATGTTTGCATGCTAATGGCAATCCGACTACTTCTGAAACTTTCTGGACAAACTATTGTGAAAACTTAACATAATTTTATCAGGAGTACATTTTGACAAAGTATAGTTTACAATATCTCTACATTCGTTAAACCTTTTATGCTTATGAAGTAACGATGCCAACAATGACCAAGCGGAAATAGCATTGTAATACAGTCCTGCCTTGAAGCAATGTAAACGTTTTGTTTTATTTGGTCACATAAATGATTGTCTTTCTAGCTTTTTTAAAACGGCTTTTTGTCTGTTTACACAATGTTTTGGAAAAACATATATACATAGTAGTTTTAAGGAACTAATAAAGCTTGCTTATAATTAGATTAACATATAAACGAAGATGTGGTGTGAGTGACAATGAGACAACTCTCAATCCAAATAACGATTTATAAAAGTAAATCATTATAGGTCAATGTACGGACTTCAACACAGAGCCTTAACTCACACCGAACAACAAGCAATAAAGGGCCCCACAATTACTGATGTTAAACCATTCAAACGGGATAACCAACGGTCAAATGAAAGCTTGATGTTAACAACGACTTATCCAAAGCCGAAAGGAATCAAAATGTTTCACCAATTATTTTTGGTTCCTATAAAGTAAAACAAATTGCTGTGTAAATCCTGGAGACAGGAACATGAATAGAGTGAAAAACAGTCTATGCTGTGTGTAAATGCATGATTTTCATCTGATTACAAAGGATGATTGAGACCTACTGCAACGTAATATTCAATACAATGTATTATTATGCAGCTATTTTCCTACTTCCTTTATATTTTGACAATGCAGAAGGTTTAGGTTTTTCTTTTGCTGTTGATGTTTAGTCATTATTTGTATCTACTTTGCAATTACTTATTGTGTCTTTTTTAGTCAGGTACATCTACGTCAGTGGTTGTAACAAATTGCACTTATTCTTATTTATTTTTTGTATAATCATACATCCAGTTCATTTGTCTTGTATGAGCTGTTAAATATGTGTACTCTCCGTGCGTTTTATAGATGACGATTGAATGACAGTTCATGTCCGTTCGTTTTTGATGTGTTTTGTCCTTTGATTTTGCCATGTGATTATGGACTTTATGATTAGAATTTCCTCTGAGTTCAGTATTTTTGTGATTATACTTTTTACGTATTGGCTTTGATCATTGTTGAAGGTCATGTGTTGACTTATAGATGGTAACATCAAATGCTCATTGGTCCCTGGTGAATATTTGTACATTGTAAAAACATACCGAATGCAATTCTATAACGAACACATTCAAGTATAAGCGATAATTGTGTTGGCATTTGGGTCGTCAATTCTCGTCAATATTCGTCAATTATGTACTTTACTCGATCTTCATACTTTTTTTTTATTCTAGCGCCAACCTCATTATATATTTGGTCTGTGAACTTTAGACTGAAGCACCACTGAACCACAAGCCCGGTACCGCTGATGAATCGTTTTTTGAAGATCTAATAAGATCTAATATGTAGATTATTTTTTTTGAAATTTTTAATACTTTGTATTAAACAGGTTTTCATATTTTGGATGAATTATATGAGGATAACGGTTTGGTTCATTGGAATAACAATAACTAAACATCTGTTAATCTGAATCAACAAGTTTTTCTTCGTGTTTATATTAATCTTTTGTTTGTATAAACTTGAATTGGTCAGACTGTTTCACTCGATTTACAAATGTTTTTTTTTACCTAAAAATGCCGAAAGATTTTGTACAAACTTTCAAATTTTAAACAATGAAATGTGACACATTTAAATAAATTAAAAAAATTGCATCAAGGGTGTTGTGCGAATTTATCCACACCCAAAAGATGTCAACAAATCAGAATTCTTTTCAACGTATTTTTACTAAATTTGGTAAAGTGTCATCTTCTTGAATACATAATAATTCATTACCCGATATATCAAACTCGTCAAATTAAACCTTTCTTGTTATTCGAGAACAGACTAAGACAATCTAGTTATAAAATGGTGAACTATTGCTACACAATTAGATAGGTTTTATGTCTTATCTAATGGTGAATTTACATTTGAAAAGGCTTTGTTGTATTCAACTGGAGGCAATCGTTTTTTTTTATATAAAATTAAGTATTAAATTGATTTCCTTTGCTTAATAGAAATTAAAGATACTATGGTTAACTAAGTATTCAAAAAGTAGCGTTATTCGTAAAATTTTAAATAAATATGAACTCACAATTATGTTAAAACTTTACCATTTATTCAATGCTTTGCAATTTATTATCTCACCATAGTCCCCCATAAGCGTCTTCAATATTTCCTAATAAACCTTAACTAAAATTAGTTTGCTAAACCAGAGCAAACGTTAGTTATTAATCTAACTGAATTTATATGATTTAAAATAATTAGAACAGTATTAACAGAAAATATATGTCCTAACCTTATTGGAGCGCCTCTGTTGCTTTGATTCTGACTTTAAATTTTTATATACACATAAAATACTCTGTATCTTTTACAAGGCATTGATATCATTGACCATCCCAATCACTTAGGACTTGATGTCATGAAAGAAATTTCAAGTCACAAGTTCGTTGAATAGTCTGCACAATAAGGTTTTTATTTAACCTCCTTATACTTATAGTACTCGTTTCCGTCCTAAGACTTATTCAATATTGTAAACGTAATCTATAGAATAACCTGATTAAATCAATAAACAATCAACATTTCAACATCAGACTATAAATAGATGAAATTGAAACATAAACAGTAAAAAAAGTTCTACTACATATAATACCCTCTGTTTGTGAATGACCAGAGATGTGGTACGTACACCAACGAAACAGCATACTATAGAAACAAAACAAAACAAAAATACAACACGATGATTTTCACCATGACTTGAAATAAATGTCGGATCATCTGAGTCCATATATGGCAGTCACCATATGTCGCAGGCAAACTCCGAAACAGTGGTGACATCTAGCTACGATTCTTTACAGAGAAAGGGAAGTATCAACAAATGGAAGTTTTTAACGACCTTGACTGGCTATACAGCCCTTGCACGGTCGGCAGGGAAGTATGACCCGAACGATAACGCTGTATGGAGTTTGATGTCGCAGGGATACGTGTTCAACTTCCGGCAATAGAATTAAAAAGTGATGGTTATTCATACACTCTTATTCATAACAGAAAAATATTTGAACAAGTTGTAAATTCAATTCTTCTATGTTTAGAACATTCTTCACAAAGACATTGTTGATTATAAATTACAAATGAAGGAAATAATGATGATATAACGTTTTGATATAATTTCATCATCTAAATAGATCAAACAAAGTGGTTAGCAGGTGTTTTGTGTCATGGATTTACATAAAACTCAAATGTATTCAAGGCAAAAGTATGTTCTAAATAAAAACAATGCCACCTTAGTTGTCAAGCTTAGTACACATACAGAATACTTCCGTGTGCAATATCGCGGACTTTCCCTAGATAGCAGCCACACAAATATCAAACTTAACATATATTAAACATACAAATTTTAGTCCAAATGTGTTGTAGTGCTGATTGCTTTGAACAATATAATCTATGGCCCGAACTTAAATTTTCAAAAAATATTAAAATAAAAAAAACCACACACTTAAAAAGATGATTTGTTTTGACTGTTAAACCTAGTGTTATTATAATACCAAATGAATGTTCTGTTCTTAAACCAAACACCAATTGATTTGGAAGAAACGTATACAATCGTAACTACGATACCTCCTTGCAGAAAAGTGGTTTTAAGTAAGGTGGACACAGGCGTTATTTTAGTATATAAATTAGATTGAATTTAATATGAAAAAGAAGATGTGGTATGATTACCAATAATGCAACTATCTACAAGACACCAACATGACACAGAAATTAACAAATATAGGTCACCGTACGGCCTTTAACAATGAGCAAAGCACATACTGCATAGTCAGTTATTAAAGGCCCAAAATGACAATGTCAAACAATTCAAACGAGAAACTAACGGCCTTATTTATATAAAAAATTTAACGAAAAACAATTATGTAAAACATAAACAAACGACAACCACTGAACAATAGGCTTCTGACTTGGGACAGGCACATACATACATAATGTGGCGGGGTCAAACATGTAAGCGGGATTCCAAATGTTTGTGTCATTTTGGTCTTTTGTTGACAGTTGTTTAATTGGCAATCATACCACATCTTCTTTTTTTATCTTAAACTCATCAGATGGACAAAAATGTATATTTTTCAACTCGAACAATTTTCTTTGCAACCAATTAGAATAAGACATATTAAGGTGTGCATTTTTGTTTGAGACAAAAACGCAACAATCATTTTCAAAGTTAATTCTATTCCATTTTATTTCTATTTTTCGGTTTAACATTACATGCAGCTAACGAAAACCATTTTATAAGATATATAGGCCTTCCAATGGATGCTAAGACCAAGTACTTTTAAAATAAAACTGCTCTAAGGACAAACCAAATATATCCTGTATACTCCATTTATTTTTAAATCTACTGAAATTTGTTGAATTATTTTGAATCTGTTTTATCTAAAGTAAAATTAATATCCAAACTGAGTATTCTTTGATTCGACTCATTTAAATCAGATATTGAAAAAAAAAATTTGAAGATAATTGTTGTGTATCAATTTAGTGCCATGCGTGTGCTTTGCGTAAGATAAAATACTTAATATAACAACTAAATTAAAAAAAACCTGACTAGATTTTAATATGACTAGTAGCTTTTCAAACCATAATTTGAAAAATAAGAAAATAGGGTAGGGCGGCAAAACGAAGTCTTAGCGTACCTTGTTCTATGTTTAGAATTAACTTTGAGAGTTATATTAAACAAATGCGTTTTTATCTTTATTATATATCTAAACTGAGGATTCTGGGATTCGACTCATTTCACTCAGATTATCGATAAACAAATTCAAAGATTGTAGTTTTGTATCACTTTAGTACTATGCGTCTGCTGTTCGTGAGCTTTTCTTAAGATTAAATATTAAATATAACAGATGATACACTCAGACACGAACATTTTTACAGTGACTATTTTGTAATAGTTCATTGGATCAAACAAAGTATCACCGACCTTCAGAAAATATTTAGATGACATGTTTTAAGTCTTCAGGGAAGCACAGCCAATGAAATTGGAGGGATTGTAAGATTTCAAAAGCATATATTAAAATTTTATTGTTTTTGATATAAACATATGTTCGATGATTAGTATTTTAAAGTCAGACTTAAATGTGTTTTTCCTCTTTATCTGCACTACATTTCTATACATTTTTTTCTAATATACACAAGATCATTAATCCTGGTACTGTTTTATGACGTTCATGTGTAGAATCACATATGAAATACAGCAACCGATATACGTGCTGGCTTTTCTATTCTTGTTTTTACTTGTTTTATTCCTTTAACATGGTTAAGGTACAACGAGCTTAGTTGTAGTTACGACAAGATTTATTAATGAAGTGTTGTGTAGTATTGATTGGTTAAATTTATGTTTAAGTTACTTATTAAAAGCTAATGTAGGATTTAGTCTGTATGTTCTGCGTGTACTTTGTTTTTACAATCCACTGATCGAGATTAAAACATGAAATAATGAGATACAAGAAACTGTTTTAACATCTCCATAGATTTCACTAAGTCAGGAACTACGCTCCTAGGTTGTCTTATGTTATGAATAACTGTTCAATACTATGTAGAGAATGTTGTGAATGTTTGGTAGTGTCTATTTGACATTTCGCATCTTTCTTAAAAAAAGACAACAGCTAGTAGTATATCGCTGTTCGAAAGTCTTAAATCGATTGAGAGAAAACCAATCCGGATTACAAATTAAAACTGAGGAAAACACACTAGCTATAAGAGGAAAATAAACGAAACAAAAGAAAACCTGAAGTGCAACAAAAAAATTAAATTACAACGCAACACACACAGAAACGAATTATAAGATAACAAATGCCATTTTGCTGACTCGGTACAGAACATTTTTAGAAAAAAAATGACGGAGGGTTGAACACAGACACAGTCAAATTTAGAGTTTGCTATATTATAATCGTGTCTCTTTTCCAATACTTTATATTGATTGGGAATGATACAAACTTTATTTTGATATATAATGTATAAAATGTAAAACGTCCAGTAGAAAATACTAAATGCATATTATAACGAGTAGATATTGGTGAGATATGAAACAAATGAATATAAACCTTATTGTGACTTCAAGACGGAATTGGATTATCATGCTCACAGACTAACATCCTTCAGAAGAATATTTCGTTCTTTCCGAAGACTTTTTCAGCTCCAAGTATTTGCTAATAAACTGTCTTCTAAATGCTTGTCGCTAGAAATAAATCAGTGTTAACTGTTTACGTATAGTACAGTTTTACAGAAAAATTATCGTGAAAGAGTAAGGAACAACGTTTAGACATTGCGATCGAATCATTTAAGATCTATTGGATCGGGATTGCAATTAAATTCAATTTAACTTACATCCGTTGTAATGTCAAATGTTAAATGTTAGCCATGCTAACGTGACATTAGGGTTTCCACTTAAGACTTGATTGATTTGCGTTTAAACTGTGATAGGCTGGTCCTATTTGTAGAAAGACATTTCATTTATAATATTCTGTAGCCACACTTAAAAACAGGTATTGATGAACCCCAACTCCACTATATGGTCTATGTCCCTTCTTTTAAAAAATCCTTTGATTTCATGTCAATGCAAGTTCAACAGTTTCAAATTCATTGCAGAGGACCTACATGTGTCACATTTCTACATGAAGAACAGCAATACATGCTGATTATTTAACTAATAAATACATAAATAAAGAAATACATGCGATGCTTTCCGTTTATTCAAATATCGAGTAACAAATAAAACAAAATTACAAAAGAGTAAATCATATGAAGAAAAATAGAGAATAAAACATTAACTTTACATCAGTAGTAATACTCTTAGAAACATTTCGTAGTTTTTTCTTTAAAGTAGCAGTGGCAGATAATTATAACAATAATTTTAGCAATAAGGGAACTGAACAACGTAAAAAAATTCAGAAAAATTAATTGCTAATAAAGATATTTTCTTCACATGCACTCAACAAATTTCCAGTAAGTACAAATGATTTCTATTACATACTGATGTATATAAACACAACGTATGTATAACATGAATAAGGAAATAACGGATTTGGTTGTCAGCAATTTGTGCAAAGTTTATTGAGTTATCAAACGATCTTGGATATAAGTTAAAATCACCAGTTTTCTACTAAAATGTTTGTCGATTGTTCAATACCATTGTCCATTGTCGTCATCATTGTCGTATCCATGTAAAATCACCATTTCTTGCTGTTATATCATGAATTCACTAGAACAAGAACCGATATTAGATTATTGAACAAAACAAAATTTATTGAAGGAGAAATTTGTTATTCTTCATTCTTCATTTAATATTTTTCAATATTTGACCAAACTCATGCGGTATGGGCTTTGCTCATTGTTGAAGGCCGTACGGTGACCTATAATTGTTAATGTTTTTGTTATTTTGGTCTTTTGTGGATAGTTGTCTCATTGGCAATCATACCACATCTTCTTTTTTATACATGTTTCGTATTCAGTCAGGTTGTCTATATCTTATCCTATTTTAAGGGTATTTATTTGGTAATAATCTAGCTGATTGTTTTCTAATGGTTACTTAAACTCTTGGTTAAGGGAGTGGATATAGCAACAACTCCGTAAACCATTTCGCCGTAAATTAAAAAAAAAACCCAATAGAATGAACCTTCACCCCAAAACTTCCCCACTCTATCTTTCATTAAGAAACAGTGGAAAGCAACACATAAAGTTCGATTCTATGGCTATTTTTTCTGCACAATTATCCCAGCGGTGTCTATATTAAAATCCTAAACAGCGGTGATATCGAAGAATTCAGTACAACTGTTTCGGAGTTTGGTGTTGCAATTAGTTCCTCTTTCTAATGGTTACTTAAACTCTTGGTTAAGGGAGTGGATATAGCAACAACTCCGTAAACCATTTCGCCGTAAATTAAAAAAAAACCCAATAGAATGAACCTTCACCCCAAAACTTCCCCACTCTATCTTTCATTAAGAAACAGTGTTCATTAAGAAACAGTGGAAAGGTTCTTATAAACACCTGGATGAACAGTAACAAACTAAAAATGAACAATGCGAAAACAGAGTTTATTCTCTTTGGCAGTCGACAACAACTCTCTAAATGTCAGACAAAAGAAATAATCATTTGTGGAGATGTTATAAAATCAAAAACATGTATACGGTACTTAGGAGCTTTTCTGGATGAGACTCTAAACTTCAAAGACCATATTACTAAAAAATGTAAGACAGCAATGATGAACTACTACAAAATAAAGTGCATAAGATCCTATCTATCGTAAGAAGCAACTGAAACTTTGGTCTTATCTTTGGTTATTTCACATTTAGATTATTGCAATGTTATACTTTTTGGAGTTTCACAAACTGATTTATATAAATTGCAACGTATACAGAATATGTGTGCCAAACAATTACTTGTGTTAAACCGTTCTAAGTATGACAGTGCCAAGCAGGCATTGTTTGACTTACACTGGCTTCCGATCAAAGCCAGAATTACATTTAAAATCTTAACATATATGTACAACTGTCATGTAGGTAATGCACCGTCATATTTGATCAATTTGTTAAATCCTCAAGTGTCGAAACGTTCATTAAGTCATCTATTGGTTGTTATGCAGTCCCATATAACAAAAAGAAAACTTTTTCAGATAGAAGCTTTAGTACTATTGGGCCAAAATTGTGGAATGAACTAGGTACAAATGTAAGAAACTCTGAATCTTTGGATATTTTTAAATGTCGGTTGAAAACATTGTACTTCCAAAATTATTTTGAACTTTTCTGACTTTTTTCTTGTGTATCACAGTATAAATTTTCAATTTTTGGTATTGTACATACATATTGTATTTTTGTTTAGTATTTTTGTATTTTATATGTCATTTATGTACAACGCCATTGAATACATATTGTATATGTAGAAATAGGCGTTTAATTAAGTTTTCATGTTTCATTAGTTCCTCTTTCTGTAAATCCATTCAAATATTGTTTTGTTCGTGTACATTTAACAAATGGGTAGTAAACATCACAACCAGACAGTGAAGTACTGATGGGGCAATCACAGATTTGAAATAAGAAATGTATTCGTACCTTTCTCAGCTACCGTCTGTATGACCATGTCCTGCAATTTCCTACTAGCTTTTACATCTCTAGCATTTCTGTTCAAATTTCTATTTTGATCGTGTCGTAGGCTATCTAGGAGATTTTGTCGTAGAATTTCTTTAACGTCTAGTGAGGCATCTCTTACCGATCGTCTTCTCTCATTAAACGCATTTCTTTTCCCTCTCAATTTATGATCTGTTTGAGCTGCGTTTTTTTCTTGTCTTTTGGACCAATCGTGTTCAGGACGTTTTGCATTTTCTCTCATAAAATCACTAGGCTTTTTTTTTGGACCTCTCTGACCTTTCCCCTTTCTATTTTCTTTTCCCAAGTCGTGGCCATCTTTTTTCTTTGGGAATTGTCGTCGCTTTGTCCCCTTTCTATCGTTATCTTCTTCGTCTCCCTCACTTACTGCAAGTTGAATTGTCACTATGAAAACTAAAGCAACACAAAGAAGGGACACCTTCATCTAAAATTGGAATTATAAAAATTCAGTACCTTAACCATAAGAATTTCAAGCACGCCAAGAAATGATAAATAGTAGCAAACAAAGGCATTATCTAGACTCACTGAAAATAAAGTAAAGCATATATATAGATCGAAAATTTAACATTCGACTATGAGTACAATGACATTGTTTCAATTATTTTTCGGTCATAAATTCAGTTTTAATAATTGTAGAGCACGTGACTTGAATAAAATTAAATTGGAAAATCCATACAATATGAAGTACAATTTTGTTTAAATCAAACAAATGTAATCGCCATGCCTTAACTAGTACAAGAAACTTGAATTTTAGAAGCCGGTTCATATTCATGACGTCTTTTCTTGTGATTTTTGAAAGAAAAAACCCCAAACAAAACCCCCAAACTACCTATTTTACTTTTACAAATTGTTACTTGGATTGATAGTTATGTCATTGGCACTCATATCTTGTATCTTTTGACATTTTTTTTCACTAGATATAAGTAATTGTTTTATTGTTTGTTGTGATATTTGTTAGTTCATATGTGCTCTAAGTATTATATAGATAAGATAATGTGTTACTTAACCTTTACTTCTTTGTTTGTTCCACGTTAACTGTAATGATGACTACAACTCAATCTTTTTTATTTAAGCAATGTGGGAAAATCACGTGACAAGACAGTTCCAATGGTAAATAAACACGTTATATGACTGTTCCAATGTGGAACAAACATAATGTGATCAATATTATTTCAAGTTTTGAAATCAAGATTCAATCTTTTAATGACCTTTTAATGATCATATTTTACAATGTTTTAACACAAGTACAATTGCTTTAATTTATGTTTGTTAAAATAAATGATGAAATATCCCAAATCATTTAATTTAAACAAATATAAATTGGTTCCTCAACTACCCTAAATCAGTCAGTTGAATTTTTAAGTGTTCTATCATTCATTTAACAAAATGGTTTAAAAAATCATTAAATTATTTCACATACACAGGTTCACAGAAGTGTCAATTTTTAAATCAAAATGGTAATTTTCTAAATTTTAATATGGTTTTAAGATTCATACATATTCCCGTTCCTACATTTATAACCGTGGGAACCAAGCATTTATTGTGTGTCCACACCTTTATAATTCTATTAAATTATTGTTTTAAAAAAAGATGACTTTTCATCATATGGTTTGGATGTTAAGATGCATACATTAATATGAAAATATACAAACCTTTAAAACAGTGTGTTATTTATGACTATAATTCATTACTAGTATATTATTTTTCAAATCATCGATTCTGAAAATGTTCATGCTTCATTAAAAAACTAATTTAAATGACCCAATTGTGCTTTTTAAAAACAAAATAAATAAAAAAATAAATTCAAAAAAATATATATATAAAAAACTAGCCTGATGTGGATTTATTTTACTTCGATTGCAACACCCAATTCATCTTAAGATAGTAGGCTGATACACATTGACGATAAACAACGAACATATATGATTTAGATAGCATGAGTTTATAAGACATAATCTGTTCTCAGGAAAAATATCCCAACTAGTAATACCTGCTTTAACTCAAAATTTACAATTAACAGTAAAAAAAAAAACTTAAAAAAAAAATCTTAACACAAGCAATGTGTTACATAGTTTAATAAAATGTAACCAAATCGCTGAACCTGTTTTAGAAGATAAGATTTAAAAAATATTCCCATCTTGTTTTGACTGTCGTGGCCTGGATCGTGTCAGAAGTATTAAACACCTTAAACAAATGAACGTTATTAAAGTGCCAAAATTAGATATTTAATCACATGGTCATTATTGTATCGTCACATGATATATATCAAAAATTCTAAAATCGTTAAAAGGGTATTCTCCATTGATCCGAACGATATGATAGTTTAAAACAAAATAATATCTCAAACTTCGGCAAAAGGTAGGCAAACAAACATTTTTAGAATTGTTAGTACTTTTAAAAAAACTAGCTGATCAAAGATACAAGAGTTGAAGAGTCTCCGACATGTACCTTCTATCATGCTTTACTGATATATATTAATGTTCCACAGTTAACACAGTCATATAAATCTACTGTTTCATTATGTATGGTCTAATAATGTAGAACTGAATTCATAAGAAATAAAATCAAAAACTGTATCTGCTTTCAAATATGCCTACAAGCCTCCTCCCCCTAAAAAAAAACGAACGCCGAGGAAAATTCAAAACGGATAGTCTTTAACATATACAATCTCATAATATCAAACCCATCAAAACGAATCAAAAACAACTTAAAAAGTCTTTCATATTCATGACTTGGCACTCTCGTTTTCTAATTTATAATTCATCTTTTTTTCAGTAGAGTGTTGTATTGGAATTTTTGGAATTTTGGGTCCTCAATGCTCTTCAACTTTGTATTCGTTTGGCTTTTTAACTATTTTGATCTGAGCGTCACTGATGAGTCTTATGTAGACGAAACGCGCGTCTGGCGTTTAAAATTATAATCCTGGTACTTTTGATAACTATTGGAGCCATAATATTTTTTCATGCATATACAGTATTCGTCGTTTTAAATTGTATATTGATAGAATTGAATTTATTTATTTTATTTAACAAGATATCTTGATCGTTTGCTGTTGTTATCCAAATTAGTTACTGTCCTTAATTGAAATATTATTGTGGTTATCATAATTATTATTATTTTATCATTAAAATTATTATTTATTTTTGATACTGTGGATTCATTTTTATTCGTGGTATACCAATTTTCTTGGGTTTCGTGGGTCACAGCGAACCACGAATTTAAAAATTCAATGAAGAATAATCCCAAAAAATGCATATGGAGTCGAATGTTTATTTCCGGTTATGTTATGCAGTTTTAGTATAGTGTCGACTAGCGGTAAACATTGTGACATAACACATATTGAAAAAAGATACAAGTATTTTGATTAATTCTAAAATATATATATATCGAATGTCAGTGATAATTTACTTTTTAAAATTGATTAAAACTGTTCATGGAAAATAACTGCAAGTTGTTAATTACCGTGTCATAGTTTGGTTTACAAGTAATTTAAACTTAATAGGATCAAGTACGGGGATATTGTCCGTAGGTAATATTGTTTATGATAGGAACATTGATGTTCACACCTTATACTTATATCACTGTTTATTTTATTGTGATTATGGAAATGAGCTTTCAATCATAAAGTTTTGAATGCCTTATATAATTTAGACAAGAATTTATTAATTGTACAACAAACAAATAATTAGTTGTCTCTGTCCATTATTGTAATCGAAGTTATTAATAAACACTTTAACCTAGAATTGCCAAGCGAGGATTTTGACAATTTAAAACTTTTTCAATGAATTCCTTCTTTTTTGTTTTGTTTAATTATTGATCAAACCAAGGAGGTAATATGAACTCCTAAATGAAAAAGTAATCCACGAATTACGTATCTAATTTTTTGTTGTTGTTGTAATCAGCGATCCACGAATTTACGTATACCACGAAACGTCTTTTTTTCTCTATCCACGAAAATTGATACCCACGAAAATAGTAGTTAGTATTGCCATCACATAGCTTTCAATGTCGACGTAGTTAATCTTCTGTGTAACAGCCGTGCATCCTGGATCAAGTTTTGACTAACTCGTGGTTTATAAATCGAGTTATCGTACCTGTCAACCATAATAAAATGATTCTGTTCACAACAAAATTGATCGGCTAACCAGGACCTACAAAAAAGGTTGAATTACAGAAGTTTTTAAGGATATCATAATAGAAGTACTGCCCCTAAATGTCAGTTGTTACCTTTTTTACTTTCTAAGCTTTCCCTATAAAAACTTTTTAACAGAGAAACTGTGGCGTTTTCGGAACGTATTTTATTTACAAAAGAAAAAGCCAAACATAAACGCCAACAACATTTGAATGGGATAAATATGCTCTTTTAATAGGTATGACGTCACAGTACAATATAATCATAGACCAGCTATCCCGGTAAAATATACGTTATGATCATTCGTAATTTTTAGATTAATAGGAAACTTTAAAGTTATAATTTTAGTAAACTGAAAGTCTAACATTGTTAAAGTCATATGAAACGAGTGACTGGTGAAAAATAATGTTTATCAAATTCTTGGACAAATGCATGCATATATCATAAACTTAATCTTCTGTGCAAGTTTGTATCATTTTATACGTATCCATATCGCGTTATCGTCAAAAAAATATTTCACTTGGTCGGTTTTGGTGTGAAAATATTGCAGCTAATTTAGAATTATCGTGTTTTGAAACAGAAATTTACCGATTTTAAACTTTGTAAACAATCAATAATAAAGAGCTGCACCATGAGCGCATGATACACCCGACGTCTTGTGTGGACGTTTAATGCAATAATCTTGAATAGTTTCTGAAAAAGTTTTAAGCAATAACCATATATTGTTTATGAGACACGGCGGGACATGTGAAACTCCCCACCCTGCTTTTTTTTTTTTACAAAAAACTAAATATCACTAAAATAGAATGTTTAATAAAAACCAAAAAGTATACAGATCTTGAGATTAATATAACAAAGAAGCGTGTAAAGTTTAAGCAATAATCATAAACACACCCCTGTTTTAGTTTTTTAGTCACTCAAAAAGTTTAAATCTTATTTTCACCAAAAAGTATACAGATCATTTGACCATCATCAAAAACAACTGTATTAAAAGAGGGACGAAAGATACCTAATGGACAGCCAAACTCATAAATCTGAAACAAACTGACAACACCATGGCTAATAATGAAAAATACAAACAGAAAAACAATAGTACACATGACATAACATAGAAAACTAAAGAATAAACAACACGAACCCCACCAAACACTTGGGGTGATCTCAATTTCATGAAATTTGGATAAGTCGTTCTCAAGTTACAGTGCGACATGTTTACGCCTGACAGACAGATGGACAGACGGACAGACGGTGTTTACGTTTGTGTTACCCTTTTGCACTTGCGTATTGCGATCTCCGAATTTTTACGTGAATGGTCACGCTGAGGCAACCACACCGCATACGAAAAACCTGTCGTTACGATAATAAAAAGAGTAAATTTCTTCTAAATTTGGACATATAGAAAGAATTTTTATCAGAAAATAGTTTTTAAATAAAAGTTTTATAATAAAAACTAGCCATTTAGTATTAAAAATCACCTGCAACATTTTTTTATTTTGAAGTTTCATATGACTGAATGTTCTACTTTAACTTGAAATCCGATCATTATAGTAACGTAATACCACAACAACAAATAACAGCTTTGTTACTTTATACTTAACAGATGAAAATAATCGTGGTGATATTTGTAGTTTTGAGGGTTTCGAAATCATTACCAGATTCAAACGGGAACCACAAAGGCTATGGTTATTTGGAGACTGACATTGTTGAAGAACACAACATTTCTACTGATGATTTAAGACAGCACATGAGACGCAATCTACAAAATTTGAAAGACGAGAAACAAAAAGCAAAGCTAGAAAACGATTTGAAAAATATTCCAGACAATAAGCTAAGAGATCAAATGAAACACATGGACGAAATCAGAAACACAGGTCAACCAGCTGACATCGAAGACATGTCTATTGAAGAGATGAGGCAACGTTTAATGACCTATTTGGAGATTTTTAAAGATCAAGAAAAGAAAACAATTGCACAACAAAAGTTGCAAAGCATGTCTGATAGTGAAATTAAAGAACGAATAAAGGGGATGATGGTAGCGGTTAAGGATAGACGGAAAAGAAGCAAAGGTTCGTACGTTCTATTTATATTGTTTTTGTTTTTGTTTTGTTAAATCATGCTTACAAAGTAAGAAAACAAACACACTCGACGTCTTTTTTTGCACAAAACTATTCATTGCAAGTTGTAGTTAAACATGGAGTCAAATATATGTTATTTTGAATCTTAGTGTGTATCTTAAAAGTCAGCTTATGAGTCATAAAGAATAAAAATACACAAGTCATTACGAACTCTCAAAGTAGTAAACATGTTAAATGTTAACCTCCCGATTGTTCTAGTGTATAGTTCCTGAACAAATATATGTAAAGGTAGCACTACATACTTGTTTATATTACTTATGTTTGATTCAAAACTACAATTGTGGATTTTTTTTTTATGTAATTGGAAGTTTCAAAAATGATATCCTTATTTTTTAATTAAGTAAAATGATTCAAAGCAGTACAAATGACAAAGTTAAAGCATTTGAAACATAAACAGTTATAAAAAGGTTATTGTTTTGCTACCTTGATACCGAAATTCTTTGTGTCGTTAACAATGGACAATAAGGACAGTTGTAAGCCTATTTTCGGTATATCAAAAGAAATCAGAAAAAGAAATGTAGGTAACTGAGAAGTATAAAGTTGAAAGGTATGCCATCAATGGTTACGCACGAGTCAGATGAGGCACAATTGGACACTTTATTTGATAGAGCATAGCCGTTATGTCATGCATACAGAAACATGTTATGCTATTGTTTCAGAAAAAGGGAGAAGGTTTGTGCCCATTAAAACGTTTAATCCCGCTGCAAATGTTTGCACCTGTCCTAAGTCAGGAATCTGATGTACAGTAGTTGTCGTTTGTTTATGTAATATATACGTGTTTCTCGTTTCTCGTTTGTTTTGTTTATATAGATTAGACCGTTGGTTTTCCCGTTTGAATGGTTTTACACTAGTAATTTTGGGGCCCTACTTTGACCTATATTGGTTTACATTTACAAATTATGATTTGGATGGAGAGTTGTCTCATTGACACTCATACTACATCTTTTTATATCTAATGACTACGAAACAAAGTATTATGCACCAACAAAGTTTTGAAAAGACTGTGGGGAAACCTGAGGCTGTGAATACACACAATATATATGAAAGGAAATCAACGAAACAACACTAACACTGAAGTTGCAATAAAAAAAACACTCGACATTGCAACACACAAAGAAACGAACTATAAGATAACAATCGCCAGTTTCCTGATTTGGTACAGGACATTATTTATTCATTAACTGCAATGACAACTGCTGCAATTGTTTTGTTTTATACTCCCTACACTCTACACAACCATTCATCGTACTCAATTGGAAAAAAGTAAAATCACAAAAATATGGAACTCCGAGGAAAATTAAAAACGAAAAGTCCCTAATCAAATGGCAAAATCAAATGATGAAACACATCAAACGAATAAACAACATCTGTCATATTCCTCACTTGGTACAGGCATTTTTCAAATGTAGAAAATGGTGAATTGACTTCATTTTCTCATTTAACAGGATATTTCTAACGAGTTGTAGTAATGTTCACACATATTCCTTGATTCAGGTTACGAAAAATAATATAATCTTTCTTTGTGAAGAAAAAACAATGATTCTAAAACACGTGATTCGAAGACAATATCTATAGTTAAGATAATACCTGTATTGATAAAACAATTCGGATTAACCTCCGCCTTTACTTCTGGAAACTCTCTGAGAAATTGAATCCGTTATAACAATTGTATAATCTTTTATTTTGCAGAAGATTTATGAGACCAATATGTATCAAATAATGGCAACCCTCTTATTGATGTTGAGGAAATGTAGAGCTGCATTGATATTTTATTCCATGAACTTACATCCCACAAAATATTTTTTTTTCATTAGACAAGAGATGTATTTTATAGTTCTTGTATGTAACGTCTTGTTCATAAAGTTTAATAAAAATAAAAAATAAAGTGTAGTCGCATGGTTTTGAGTTCAACGTCTTTATGCTATAATTGTATTTATTCTTAAAGACCTGGATGTTATATTTATGACGCGCATTATCAGGTTGTTTGTTTAGATCATTTGTTAAATACTATGATATGCTTGTTGTTATGCGTCATCTGTAGTAGAACATTTTACAGCTTTGATGAGTTTATTTACAACCACTGGGTCGATGCCAATCTTGGTGGATTTGTTATTCCCCGAGGGTATCACCAGCCCAGTAGTCAGCACGTTTGTGTTGACTTGAGTTATCATTGATATGTTCATAATTATAAATACTGTTAACTAAACTTTGAATTTTTGAAATACAAAGACTTTTCTACCTCAATAAAAGAGGGAATAAAGATACCAAAGGGACAGTCAAACTCATTAACCTAAAATAAACTGACAACGCCATGGCTAAAAAATGAAAAATACAAACCGACAAGCAAAAAAACACATGACAACATAGAAAACAAAAGAATAAACAACACGAATAAAACTAGGGGTGATCTCAGGTGCTCCGGAGAGGCTAAGCAGATCCTGCTCCACATGTGGCACCCGTCATGTTGCTTATGTGATAACAAATCCGGTAAATATTCTAATTCGGTAGGTCACATTTATGAAAGGGAAGGGGATTGTAGTTACGACGTCAGGAACATATCCGAGACCATTTGTGAGACGGTTACTCAATAACGTTGATGGCGTCCGTAAAATTAACGAAGGGACGACTTCAACTTCATCATTTGGAACTCTTGGTTTAATAACTTCCTTGTGAGCAGCAACCCTCTATCAAGAAAATCATAATAGGAAATGCAAGCACGGGAATATCGTATCAATTGGGAGATATATACCCCATATGCAGGTGCTGCTGGAATGTTGCTACTTAGAAATGGAAAGTTTACAATTGGAAAGCTGACATCATCTCTTTTGTCGTAAAGTTTTGTTTTCAACAGACCTTCATTGTCAAATTCTAGATGTAAGTCAAGATATGAGGCCGACTTAACTGTATCTGTTGTATTTTTTTTTATCTCTAGTTCGATGGGATAGATGCGTTCCACAAAGTCACCAAGTTTTGAACTATTTAGTGAAATAACATCATGTATAAAACGGAAAGTAGAGTTAAAGGATATTGCTTACTTCCTATCTTTCTTCCCAAGAAGTTCCTGTATGAAGTCAGCCTCATAATAATAAAGAAACAAGTCGGCAAGTAGAGTCAACAATAGATTAGCTTGGTCTTCTATGCTCTTTAACGTCGTACTTTATTTGGTCCGTTTAACTTTTTTGGGTTCGAGCGTCACTGATGAGTCTCAAGCGTTAATACAAAGTTCAATCCTGGTATCTATGATGAGTAACTCAGTTGATATATAGTACATCTAATATCTTACCTTTTTTGCAAGTAGATCTAAGTTAAAAAGTAACAAGTTCAATTCGCCGTTTCAAAATCTAATAGACTTAGGGTAATCCCATTTTTTTTAACACAAATTCAAAATAACGGTACGTCATTGGTTGAATTTGAATTGATTAGAATGTTTAAAACTAATCACTACGTTTTGGTGTACGCTTTTGAAAATATTACCAAAGATGCATTACATTCCGAAACGTCGAAATAAGCTACCTTTAAAGTAGGTCAACACCCAACAAAATATTAATAAAGAGAACACAAATAAAGCATGTCAGGCCAATGATTGTTTTAGCTAGCTACAAAACCATGTTGATACCACAATATGCATTTTTATGTTGAAAGATGAATGTTTAAAATTCCATATCGCAGTGATTTTCCTTAAATTGAGCGAAAAAGATAATATTATATTTACATCGTAAACATTTCAGGCCAACAACATTCTACTGGTGTCTATTTTATATCTGTTACACATATCTTAATCGGTTTTGCTGGTAGCATTTTCTGTGTATCTATAAACGTTATTATTGTAAATTTTCGTTAATGTTAAATTAGTATACGTATTCCCGGTATTGATATTTGTTGTTTATTGTTGCTGTTTGTCGATTATATTCAACAATATCATTGAAAGAAAAATAAAACACCTAGATGAATATCAGTTATCATTTCTGAGTATATAATTTTACAAGATAGTTAACTTTTTCATCTGAAAACTCACAGAATACTATTATCACCCATAGATCTCAAAACTTCCAACAGTTATTTGCTTTCTTTCTATAATTTTTATAGCAATGACAGTCATATTTGATATTGGTGACGAGATTAAAATGCAGATGTTTTGTCATCGGGATGTACGAAAAGAATAAAATAAAAATATAAATTAGTTATGAGTTATTATGAAACTATATGATATAAGACGGCTTAAAATCTTCAAGCTGTCTGTTAAAGACCTAAAACAATGTACAGTATGCTTTGATCTTTTCCTGTCCACTAATTAATTTGAGCATAACGACTTTTACATCATTGTTCTGAGCATAGGATAATCCAAACAATAAGCTGAAAGAAAAGAAAGAGGTAAGTGCTGAATGAGCTACATGCGCTTTAAATCTTTAAAATTTTACATTTGATTATTCTGTTAATATCTTGCTCTTCTGTTTAGTTCAACAAAAATAGACATTTAAGTTGAATTGTTAATACATTGTATTTCAATAGATAGTGGTTTTCCAAAGGGTACTAGTTGCTTGATCCTGCATATTGGCCTTTACTGATATGAATCATATTGTATTCTAACAATTTGTACATGACAAGCAATCATGTTGATTCACATCTGTAAAATTCCGAACTTAATGTCGGTTGATCGCTTTTGTCTTTGATTGATATCTTATTTCAACAAAAAGTACATGAACATCAAGACTTATATGAGTGTACCAAATTGTTTAAAAAAAACATGTTTCTAAAACAACAGAAATATATGTTTCAACTCCTCATGCATTGACTTGTTTATATTAAAAACCTGACGTAATGTATCTTCTATACAGATAAATGTAAAACTGTAGTTTATTAACGTTTATATAAACGTTAAACGAAAGTTTGTTTTACTTTTGTTAATTTAAATTTAACACGATCATACTTTGGTATAAGGTTTGGTTTTGATTTTTTGGGGGCTACAAGCGTATGCATGGTGATCTATATATGCAAGTACAGCAGTCAAATACACCATGCATCACTATGACAATAACAGTGTAACTGTAATGTTTTGTTCCAAGCTTTATGCAAAACCAAAATGATGAATCAGGTAACATTCAATTTAAAAAGACAGGAAAAAAAACACCAGTCGACCAGTACATATTTATACGATCCCGAGCCGAACAGTCCGTATATATTCTACCTACAATTTTCGTGTTTGATTGTAAAACCATTTTCCAATCTCTGGTTTGACGTGAAAATCGATCCTACCATGTACGGGAGTCATCTTCGACATCATATGTGTGGTTTTCTTTCAATCTCACAAAATAGATAAAATATATTTTAATATCGAATATCAATAACAGAGGGACTAAAGATACCACAGGGACAGTCAAACTCATAAATCGAAAATAAACTGACAACGTGATGGCTATAAAAAAAACCCACACAGACAAATAATAGGACAAAAACACAAAATAGAAAACTAAAGATTAAGCAACACAAACCCCGCCAAAATATGGGGTGATCTTGGGAGCTCCGGAAGGGTTAAGCAGATCCTGCTCCACATGTGGCTCCCGTCATGTTCCTCATATTATTAAAAACCCGGTAAACAGTTTAATTCGGTAGGTCAAATAAACTGTTTTCCTTTACCTTCACATTCTTGGAAGTGATAAATCTAGAATATTTCTTTTTCGATGTCCAGTATCTGTAATAGAAATTTAAAAAAAATGTTGTGAGAAATATTTCGACTATGGTGTTGTCTTATTTTTTTTCTTTTCTTTGTCCCCTTAATCTATTCCGCAACACCACAATTTACAAGTAAAAGGATGTGCTAGGATTGCAAATACAACAACCTGCCATTTAACAGTAAAAAAAATATCTAACCTTATAATGAACGTAAACATGACGCTGAATTACTGTAAAGAGAACACACACAATATGAGAAAAAAACATGATCTTGCTAAAAATACATCTGTACAAGCTTATCTGACTTATACAAGATATGAAGAAATATATGTGCTTTGTAAGTACTGCTCCAACTGTATTTCTAATGTCAAGGTTAAAAAAGATTTAAAAAGTCCTTAGTAATAAAACATGGATATGCAGTGGTTTCTTGAAATAGGTTCAGCATACGCAACATTACGTGATTTCTAATATTTGTACTATGTGCATATTGTGTGTAGATGTTGGTCAATCTTTATGCCATATGTGTAAAACTTCTCTTCAGAAAATATCGCTTTTAACATTCTGGGCACCATATGCCTTTAAAAATATCAAATATTTTGACAAACCTTTCGCCAATGATGCATTCTCAAGGTCAACATGTTTTCCCCGGACAGAGAATGGTCCTGTTAAAATAGCATTAAACTAGTGAAAAAGTATTCCTTTAAAATATGTAAGTATGTCATATAATTCTTCCCAGCAATGCTTATAACAGATATTAGACACTGACTCCTTGTAATGTATAATCATAGCGTAAATAAGTTTTGAATATAGCAGTCTGCATTTAAATTTGATGTGCTCAGACGAAGAGGCCTTAAAATAACGACTATTGTGTCAGTGCCGTAAACCGATTGATAATCGGCCATTTGACACATTTGCAAAGAGCGGTATCCCCAAAAAGTGTCTTTACATCGAGATTCCATTTACACACGAATATTTAAAAGTGATTACGGATTTTTTTAAAAAAATCAATTAAATAATGTGACTATTTTAAACTATTAAACAATGGAAATCAGTTATAAATTTGTTATCGTAAATTCTTCTGGAATCTTGAACTTTCGTCATTACACACATGTTATTCTTGAAATCATCTGTTCGGAACAATCTTTTATATCTATACAAGTGTCTAAAATATATCGACATACTTAAATAAAGGCAACAGTGGTGCATCGCTGTTTGAACGTCAAAAATTGATTGAGAGAAAAACAAATCCCGGTAGCATATTAAGCACATCAACTATAAGAGGAAAGCACTGGAGCAAAAGAAACACTGAAGTGCAACTTAAAACAAAGGCCAACAAACACGGAAGAAGACTATTTGATAACAACTGCCATATACCGGACTTTTATTTTTTTATTATTTATTATTATTACAAGTTTGATCGTTTATATCAATATACAATGTTATTTCCATTGTTTTATGCAATGAAGGTCTACATATAATAGTAATGCTGCAGCTGATTTAATAAGTTTATGTAAATAAATCGAAAAAATAACTTCGGTTTCTTTATAGTACAATCTGAATAAAATTTGGATCTATTATAATTTTCATTCGTATAGTTCTGGACATAATATTCAATTTCATGATGCTTGATGTATAGGGAAAACGGAAGTATTACATTTTCCCAGCATTAGGTTGGCCTTTTGTGTACCCAAGACAGGGCGAAGGAAGTCAACTTAAGAACGCTGTGATTGGATGTATTAAAGGGTACAAGTTTTTTTTTAATTATCTATTAATAACTGCAGTGTGTATATTTACAATATAAATTTTAGAATCTATTGAAATATTTTCTAGTGAATTATTCGAAAATGTTGCATAATTAGTAAAGGTTGAATCAAGTGCATTTGGTTACTATGCAATTATTCTAAAAATAGTAAAATCACGTGAAGGCCGCGTGGAGTCTGCATGCACAAAGCGTGATAGATATTGTTCGGAACCAAATTGCGTTCTGAAATTCTCTTGACTTTTTATTACTTTAACATATTCCCAATCATTTATTTATTTAGTATATTGATATATAATATAATAAAGCCTGACGAAAGTTCATTCTGTTGTTTCGGGATTGTTCTTAAATACTCGGATACATCGGGATTTTTCAATCTCTAAATTCTGAAAATCAAGTGAAGGCTGCTTGGAAATTGCATGCAGCAAAAAAAGTGAAACCTTTGGGGGAACAACTTAAAAGTAGCATGTTCTGACAGAATATTAGACTTAAGTGAAATGTTTTTGACATCTCTTTTGAAAAAGGTCAAAATGGCTGCCGTTGATATGGACACAGCAAAATTTGAAAAGTGAACCATTTACGGCCTTCAACAATGAGAAAATCAAATGCATTATATTTAGTTAGAATTTGTTGAAAAAATATGAAAAGTGAAGCATTTACGGGCTTCAACAATGAGCGAAACCAAATGCATTATATTTAGAAGTTGCTTTAAAAAATATGTAAAATGAAGCATTTTCGACCTTCACCAATTAGCTAATAGCAACTGTTGCCTAAAGAGTGTTTCAATGGAAGTCGCGAATTTCTGTATTCTTCCCATTATGATGTCATTGGTCTGTATTCTTTATTTTTGTTTAATTATTTTGTTAAAATTTCTTTATACTTTACTACCCTATTAGCCTTTATTTTTTTATATTGGGGTATAAAAGCGTAAAGTTTGCATTTACAGTTTAAGATGCCATAAATAAATTAATATAATTTCTGACACTATAAATTCTGTTAATAAGATATTTATTTAGGCGCTCCATAAAAATAACATGATAAGAATCAATCAAGTTCATATGGACAGGTTACTCGGACATTTTTCTATAAATAGAGAATCAGGTGAAAGCTGCATGGGTTCTTATTATAGGACATTAATCACGACCAGGTCAAAAATGTTGCATAATTAGTAAAGGTTGAATCAAGTGCATTTGGTTACTATGCAATTATTCTAAAAATAGTAAAATCACGTGAAGGCCGCGTGGAGTCTGCATGCACAAAGCGTGATAGATATTGTTCGGAACCAAATTGCGTTCTGAAATTCTCTTGACTTTTTATTACTTTAACATATTCCCAATCATTTATTTATTTAGTATATTGATATATAATTACTATCATTTCCTTAAATGCACTATATATTTTACTTTAAAAAAAATAAAGTAAAAAAAAAATAATAGCAAAAGCCTTAAGCATTTAAGATTTTGTTTTATAAAATCGTTTTGCCAAACATTAAGCACTTCATTGAGTCGTATTTTTTTTTCGGAAAGCATGTTTTGTTATTCCATTTTGCAATGTGAAAATATAAGATAAATATGTTTACTTAACAACTGCTTGTCCCGATTGACAACCAAGTTGATTGACGGAAATAGTGGTGCTTTTGGTTGACCTTTCCACTTTGCATCTACAAAAGATATATACTTTTATTGATATTTATAGTTTTTATAACCCACATTAATACCATGTATTTAAATCTTTTTATAACATACTGTATTTTTGAAATATCTTCTCTACCTAATTCAACTGCATTCTTTAAAATTCAAATGTGATTCGATTGAGAAAAGTTCGCCCTATTACATTCTTTCTCTCTGTTCTGGAATTTGACAGAAATGAACGATGTGTTAGTTCGGGAACGGGAAATATCATCAAATAATGAAGATTTTATATAAGACAAAAACAATTCTAGCTTTTTTTCTTTGAAATACACTGTAAGTATTCTGCTATTACGCACGAGTTACATTTATTTGGTTTAATTGAAATTATGGTATTTTATAACAGATTACCTGAATAAGAATATCTAACTACAGCCATCTTCCTCGTTGGTATAAAATCTGCATAAAACAATGTCTTTTAACCAATAAAATGCTTGATTTACAATTAATGTTTTATTTCACAAAACAACATGGAAACATATAGCTGAATTTTGTTTTGCAAAGCAATATAGATAATTTAAGTTTGAATCCTTTCTTGATAGTTTAATGAACTATTTTATATGTCAAAAAAGTTATCATGGTAGCTGAATAGTTTGCCATATAGAGTTTCTCAAATAAAAATATAGAGATATATCTATAACCAATGTATAAAGACTTTATTCTAAAAAAAATAAAGTAGAAATGTGCATGTAAAATATACTTCAAATTCTAGTGTTGTGTTTATAAAGCCCCTTTCTTATACATATATTTTCTTAACGATTTCTTATTGGTTTCAAAAATTCATCGATCCTTAACGACGATTGAGACCACTTTTACAACTGACGTAAAAGCTATTTCTAGCCATAACGAGCTATGAACGGCTTATGAATTAACCCAGACTATATACCGGGAATAGCGTATTTGCGTCAGCCACGCGTTTCGTCTACAAAGGACGCTGGAATAAAATAACAGGTAAAAAGGCCAAATAAAATACGAAGTTGAGAAGCATTGAAAAACACAAATTCATAAAAGTTTTGCTAAATACAGCTAAGGTAATATATTCAAAAATACAAAAGTTTTGTTAGCAGTTACTCTATTATTATAACCATATCAATGATAACACACAAGTTCTGACCACTGGGCTGGTAAAACCCTCAGGATAATAAAAAAAACCACCAGCAGAGGCATCGACCCAGTGATTGTAAATAAACTCATCACAGATACCAGGAATGTTGGTTTTTTTTTAAAATTTGCGTCAGACGCACCTTTCGCCTACCAAAGACTCATCAGTAACGGATTATAACGTGTTATACCGATGTAGGTACAAAAAAACACTAAACTCCGAGGACAATTCAAGGCGGAAAGTCCCTAATCAAATGGCAAGAATAAATGATAAAACAAATCAAACGAATGAACAACAACTGTCATATTCCTGACTTGGTACAGGCATATTCAAATGTAGAAAATGGTTGATTGAACATGGTTTTATAGCGCTAAACGTCTCACTTGTATGACAGTCGCATCAAATTCTATCAAATTTACAACGATGCGTGGGTACGACAAAGTTCCACTAATTCTTTCGAGTTTTTAGGATAACCACGATCAACTTATGGGCAATTCCGGACAGTTCATTATGCTGTAAAAAGTTCATTACAGTTGGCTATTCACCAAAGTCACCACTTTTCACCATACTCAGCAGTATTCACCAAATGTGTTAGTTAGGCATTGTTTACGTTATTTTTAGTTGCTTATATTAACGAAATATTTACTATAAATTAAATGGATTTCTTCTGACCCCTAAGAATCCATAGAAATGAGACCGAATCCACATTTGTTATAACTAATCATCTTTGAATCTGTATGGGGTCAGTATTGAACCGTATAAAGATTGTATAGCACACAGGAATGGTTATTAAAGAAAAAATAAAATGAAATAACATTAATAGATGACGCAACATTAATTTACGACCCAGAGGAGATTCAAAGTCACGTCACTTAACAATTATTTCATCACAAGTGTCCATAAGTACGACCTTTAATATCCCTCCCCAAATCGCATACAAAACGTATTTCGTAAAGTATACATATCTATTTCAATACAACTTTTACGTAAAGAGATTGTTAATGTTGTACTAACTAGTCAATATCGGTAAAGCCATCGTAACACAACCCGAATGAATAAACGACACGTAAACACTCGCAAGTATCCGTATATGATTCGTTTACAAATAGTAAACTAACGGTAAGACATCGTAAAAACCAATTGTTACGAGTCATTAACGGATTCTTCCAAGAAGACTTACGTATTACGTATTGTTGCAAGCGGTTTAATAGCGTTTGTTATACATACGGGTTGTAACATTTATTTACGAAAGAATCAATCCGTGGACAATCATTAGAAGATTTTTTTAATTTGTAACAATACCTGTCTCTCATTACAAAGATAATTAAAAATCCATAAGACTCTCTGCGAGTTGTGATGATTAATATGCAGCGAGTTATTAATTGCTGTTTGCAACTGAATACGATTTGCTGATTCGTAAGAATAATCCGTATATGAATAGGATCATAACTAAGGACAAACTATATGTCTCGAGGTTAATGCTTGGGCACAACAGGTATTACCGCTGCTTACCTTGACTTATATGTGTATTACAATGTTTTTTGCAAATGTATATATATATATATATAAGAATAAAAAAAATATGTTATGATTTCAAATTAGATAATTTTCATCTAGAGACGAAATGGCGTAGACTAATCAGATTTACTTACCTTTGTATCTTCGGATTGATGATAAATACTTCTTGTTTGTATTAGAAATCGAAGAATTTACTGGCTTTTTTAACACTTGTTCTAAAAAAGAAATGCATAAAAAGGTATGATCACTCGCAGCTGATATTTTACAATGTGTATAAGCAAATAACATAATAATCGGTACAATACAATGACGCTGATAATGCTTGCTCAGGTATCAAATCCACGGTACGAATGTTACAGGGCGATTGAGCAGGTTCATGCAGGCGAAGGGAAGGATGTTCTATATAAACAGATAGAAGCAAGATATTTTCCTTATCGTCAACACTGTTATACCGAGTCCCCGTTCAATAAGGATGATACCCGGGTCAATATGGAAAAGGACAATAATGTTATTTTATAGGCTGTATTAAGCTTTTGATCATATGATGTCTATGTATGACTGACGCCTATCTAATAACCCCTCATCAGACCGACCAGGTGACGTAATTTACACATTTCACACATGATATGCGGCCACTGTTTTTTTGCATCTAATCTTATAATCTAATCAAACCTGAAATAGGTCGCTCTCTCCGGCTTTGCTGACTTGTTTTTGGAAGTTTGGGTAATCTTGTGAGAACTTCTGGAGGTTCTTAAATCAGAAATGAAAATACAATATATATCATTAACAATAAATTACTTCTGAAAGAAAAACAGAAATTTAATTATGTGAATAGTGATCCTAAAATCCCATTTACTGGATTTATTCTTTCAATCGATTGATGACTTTCAAACAGCGGTATATTACTGTTGACTTTATTTACTACACATAATTATTGCACCATTGATATAGCTTTTTAAGAGTTTGGTTATCGTCGCTAGAATTGGCCTTGTAGTTGCCATAAACTTTATATTTTGTCGTCAGCTGTAGTAAAATGATAAATAATCTGAATTACATATCTCCCAATCTTATCATTTATAGCATCTTAGACCATCACTATTTCTTAAAAGGTTCGTTTTACTCATTTTACAGTTTGATTTGGTCTGTTTATAAACTGTTCTCTCGGTTTTTCTTTTATAGATTAGACCATTTAGACCGTTGGTTTTCCCGTTTGAATGGTTTTCCTTTAGTAATTTTTGGGGCCCTTTATAGCTTTTTGTTCGATGTGAGCCAATGCTCAGTGTTGAAGGCCGTACCTTGACCTATAATGGTTTACTTTTATAACTGTTACTTGGATGCATAGTTGTCTCATTGGCATTAATACCACATTTTCCTATATCTATGTAGTTGTCTTTTGATCGGTTATCCTGAACTGTAATCGATATCTACTATCATATCTATGTTCTCTGTTGGAAAGTTGTTTTGTTGACAATCATACCACATCATCATATTATTATAAGAGTTATCTTGAAATACCCGATGTCGGCCTAGTGTAAAACAAGGAACTTGAATATTTCTTGTAAAGGTGAGCTAGTCTCGTCTTCTTCAAATCCTTTTTCGCTGAAATTTAAATTTGTTTCTTTTTATGACATGATACATGTAATTGTTTTCTCCATAACATGTTATTTGCACCGATAGAAGTCATGTAATTGTGGAAAGCAAATTAACAAAAATGTGTAAAGAAAACAGAAATAATATTTTTGTAACAAACCATAGTGTAAAATTATTGACATATCTCATAAGCAATCTAGAAACGGAGGTTCTCTCTTCAGAACTTAAGAGTGTACCATATCAGTTTCAGCAACTAAACTTACTTGGAGTGCTAATCGGACATGAGTGTAAATATTGATATACCATAAAGTAGATCAGCAAATGTATTCATGTACCAAAGAAATCATGTCTATACGCCAAAAAAATGGTGTGGTATAAAAAGAATTATACATCAGTTAAGAAAATCAAAACGAAATCAAATGAAAATTATGTGAATTGTTTAATTCCGTGTATTTCTTGATTATTAAGTGCCAAGAACTTTGAAATTTTCGGAAATTCTTTCGAAGACTTTTTAGCAGTTAAAAGTAATACATTATAAAGAAGAACTGTTAAAAACTTACTGTTCATTTGATCGTTCAGAACTGAGTTTGTCCTGTCTAATCTAACATATGATTTAATTGTAGACTCCTTCGTAGCAATATCAGTATGAAGGGTATGAATCAGCCGATCTTTCTGGTCATTAGCGTTGGTAATCTTTAGTTGATCCTGCTCCAGCAGAAATATCTGTTTGTCCTTCTTAACACATGCTTTGCATTTCAGATTTGGAAGTGGGTTTTTTTCTGCTTGTAAATTTAAGACTTTCTTTTTGAGAGTAAAAATTTCTTTGTCCTTCTCTTTGCATTGCTGACATTCGTTAAGTATGTCCGGTGTGAGAGTAAGTGGTGACATAGACGGTTCTGTTGAAAACGTTGTATTTCTGTCTAGCAGATTTTCTCCATCGTTTGTTATTTCTTTATCACTTAATTCTTTGATAATGAATTTTGATGGATCTGGATAACAGAACAAATATAAAACAAAACAATATAACGACGAATAAATATCTATAAAGATCAAAATACTTCAGATGTAAAATAGAGGCTAAAGATATCAAACTCATAAGCCATTGCAAAAGAAGAAACAGACAAAACGACAAATAACAGTGAACAAAACACAACATTAAAAACTAAAGACTTAGCAGTATGAACCACACCGAAATCAGAGCATGCATTCACGTTCTCTGGAAGGGATAACATATCTTGCACTATATGTGGCAAAGGACATTTTCCTGATGTAGGAACAAATAAAATGCGCAGTATATTTCAGTAGGTCACATTCGTCGAAAAGAGACATGAATGGGGTTACGTCAATTGGATCAATTTATACTATAAAAATGAGCAAGTACTAAAGCAGACTTATTGAGTAAATTGAAGACTAAAGGTCAGTACAGTTAAGTGCAGTTAAGTACTGTTGAGATTATGTCAAGTCTTATCAAGCAAAATATGTGATCAATCTTATTGAACCATGAGCAGTTTGTAGTGTATTTGGTAATCATACCACATCTCCTTACTTTTTACTTACAATCCTTACATACAGGAAACATTTGTCAATCATCCTTCTTACGGGGAGTTTTAACTATAAAAAAAAACCCACGAAAACCTCATAAAAACTTCTAATATTTGGTGTTTTTGCAACTTAAAAAAATTAAAGAACCTTAGTGAGCACGCTCACATACGCCACGTCCCCACATTGTCATTGGAGAAATTAAATAAGTGTAAGAAAAAAAAATTGTATAAGAAAAATTAATTTCCTGCCAATATGCACATCTAAATAGTATGTCTTTTTTATCTACAAAGTTTCATGAAATGCTGTTGTGTGGTTGCAGAGGAGTTGAGATGACAAACTGTTGCAGAAGTACATTGAAGCAAGTAATTTCAAACGGGTGTAACTCCTAAAAAAATGAATGGTAATTTCCTGTCAATATGCATATCTACGTAGTATGTCCTGATTATCTGAAAAGGTTTCGTGAAATTCTGTTGTGTGGTTTGAGAGGAGTTGCGATGACAAACTGTTGCAGTAGTACATTAAAGTAAATAAGTTCAAAGGGGCGTAACTCCTAGAAAAAAAATTGAATCCCAATTTCCCGTCAATATGCACAACTACATAGTATATCCTTATTATCTGAAAAGGTTTCGTGAAATTCTGTTGTGTGGTTTGAGCGGAGTTGCGATGACACACTGTTGCAGTAGTACATTAAAGTAATTAAGCTCAAAGGGGCGTAACTCCTAGAAGAAAAGTAGTACATTAAAGTAATTAAGCTCAAAGGGGCGTAACTCCTAGAAAAAAAATTGAATCCCAATTTCCCGTCGATATGCACAACTACATAGTATGTCCTTATTACCTGAAAAGGTTTCGTGAAATTCTGTTGTGTGGTTTGAGAGGAGTTGCGATGACAAACTGTTGCAGTAGTACATTAAAAAAAAGTAAATAAGTTCAAAGGGGCGTAACTCCTAGAAAAAAATTGAATTGCAATTTCCCATTGATATGCACAACTACAGAGGCCCCTCATGGGGGGTCCTAGTAATCACATAATCACCATTTTTTTGCCAATATAATCACATAATCATTAAATATTTGCTTATCTTTAGTAATCAAATAATCATAAACTAAAAATACAGTCCTAGGTAATCAAATAATCATGAAATATTTGGCTTAATAATCAAATAATCATTAAAAAAACGGCCAAGTAATCACATAATCAAAAACCCCATGAGGGCCCTCACTACATAGTATGTCCTTATTATCTGAAAAGGTTTCGTGAAATTCTGTTGTGTGGTTTGAGAGGAGTTGCGATGACAAGAAACAGGACTGACGGACGGACTGACGGACGGACGGGCGGGTCAAAAACATTATACCCTCCGCAACTCGTTGCGTTGGGTATAATTAACTCAAATTATCTTACCAATACCATTAACACCCTCTATTTTGAAAGTGACCTCAACAGAAAAGCTATCTTCTATACGACACATGTGAAACAATTTATGCAAAACTTCTGACGTCACATCTCTCAGTGTACTCCTGTCTTCAAACAATGTATGCGATAGTTTGGCCTGAATTGACACCACATCTGACTGAACAGAAAGAGAATGAATCTTCATAGACTCTGTACTAATTTCATCGACACTGCTTTGTATATCGTTGACCCTATCTTCGATTTGACAACTAGTTTTACCAGGGATCTGCAGTATAATCTCGACATTATGATAGACTGCATCTGAAACAGAGTCATTTTGATCAGAAAAAAGATAATATAAGAATGAAATATTCAACTTCAGTAGCTAAAGGAAGTTAATGTTTGACATATTTTCCTCTTTTTCTGTTTTTATTTTATAAAAATTATTCTATTGAGAGCATGCTGATTTCGAAAAAGAATATGAATATCCATAAATATAAGCAAAAATCTATTTGATGCGGTTCTTCAAATAGCATTTCAAGTAAAAGAGGGACGAAAGATACCAAAGAGACAGTCAAACTCATAAATCTAAAACAAACTGACAACGTCATGGCTAAAAATGAAAAAGACATACAGAAAAACAATAGTACACATGACACAACATAGAAAACTAAAGAATAAACAACACGAACCCCATCATAAACTAGGGGTGATCTCAGGTGCTCCGGAAGGGTAAGCTGATCCTGCTTCACATGTGGCACCTGTCGTGTTGCTTATGTAATATATGTTTATACCTATTATGTCATTCTTTTCTTCTATTTGATTGATGTTCTCTGGATTTATCATGTCTTCCTCTTCTGTTTCATTGATGTTCTCTGGATTAATCATGTCTTCCTCTTCTGTTTGATTGATGTTGTCTGGGTTTATCATGTCTTCCTCTTCTGTTTGAGTCTCCATATCAGTCAAATCTGCTTTCTCATTGTGTTCATGTTGTATACTTTGATCTTTATCAATGACCTTATTTTGAATATCGCCTAAAAAAAAGATTCAAATGCTATTAAAATGGTTAATAGATATAGGAAGATGTGGTGTGAGTGCCAATGAGACAACTCTCCATCCAAATAACAATTTAAAAATTAAACCATTATAGGTTAAAGTACGGCCTTCAACACGGAGCCTTGGCTCACACCGAACAACAAGCTATAAAGGGCCCCAAAATTACTAGTGTAAAACCATTCAAACGGGAAAACCAACGGTCTAATCTATATAAACAAAACGAGAAACGAGAAACACGTATATATTACATAAACAAACGACAACTACTGTACATCAGATTCCTGACTTAGGACAGGTGCAAACATTTGCAGCGGGATTAAACGTCTTAATGGGCCCAAACCTTCTCCCTTTTTCTGAAACAATAGCATAACATCACAACATATAAAAACATACGATAAAATATCAATTAGCAGACTTAACTCAATCAAAAAACGTATGATTACACAAAGAACGAATAAATTTGATCTGCGATATCTGAATACAAATGCACAGTTAATTAAATATTAGAGACACACAGTCATGACCAAAAGGCTATCAAATAAATTCAAACACACTGAGAAATATTTAACCAATTAACCAATCAATGTTCACTTTAGAAAAAAACCGGTTTTTTATAATCTTGAAGTTTATACAAATGTTGTAAGAATAAGTGAAAAATTGAAGATATTACAAATAATCAAAGCTGGTATACAGCCAAGATCCATATAAATAAAAAATGACAAAAAAGCATTATAAACAGTTACTGTATCAACAGGTCGAATTAACAAGAAAATACGATTTGAGAGTACTCGCAGTTACTGACAGCTTGTTAAAAGCCAAAACCAATTAATAGTAAAAAATCATGCATCAGAGACTAAAATCGACTAAAACACATCACAGGGATTTAGTATTTTAACGTCATTAATAGTCAAAGAAGACATGACTTGTGCAATGCCAAAAATAAATGTATCGACAGGTAGTAGTATAGTGAAGAGCGACTTCTATAGAAATAAAAGTTAACGTGGCTGTGTCCCCTATACATCTCGCCTCAAAAGATAATGAAATTTAGTTATGTTTTAATTTGCTAATGACAAAATCAATATTAGTGCCAATGTGAACTATATTCAGAGATCTAATTACAATATTGGTACGATAACCCTTACTTATAAGTTTGTTCAAAGGTTCGATGAGTTTACAAGGATCACATAGTGATTTCCTCGCTTTAAGTACAATATTACCATAAAATTTAGGATGAGAAATACCATTTTTAATAAGCTTTCTACAGGTATAGCCAAATTTACTAATCAAATCTTTGTATCTATGAAAGAATTTAGTAAAAGTTTTAAGTAATTTATGGTATCGAAATCCCTGACACAACAATTTACCAGTGATGCATTGATTACGTTCGTTAAAATCTATGACATCAGAACACACACGGGCAAACCGAACGAGTTGCGATATATAAACACCGTATGATGGAGCCAAAGGCACATCGCCGTCTAAAAAAGGAAAATTAACAATAGGAAATGAAAAATCGTCTCTTTTGTCGTAAATTTTAGTGTGAAGTTTCCCGTTTGAAATTGAAATGTCTAAATCTAGAAAAGGACAACTGCTGCTGTTTATGTTAGATTTAGTTAAAGTAAGTTCGTTTGGGTAAATTTCTGAAGTATATTTAGAGAACTCTGGATTATTCAACGAAAAAATATCATCCAGATAACGGTAGGTATTTTTGAATGTATCAACCAAATGTAACAATGATGGGTCTTTACTGAGTTTGGTCATAAACTGAGATTCATAGCAATATAGAAATAAATCTGCTATTAAAGGGGCACAGTTGGTGCCCATAGGAATACCTACTACCTGACGATACACTTTATCGCCGAAACGTACATAAATGTTATCAAGCAGAAAGTTTAAAGCTTCAATCATATCCTCACATTTCCAGTAAGTGTATCTAGCATACTTTCCTTTTTCGTTACAGAAAAAGGCCTTAAACGAGTTACAGCAAATAAAATTACAATGAGATTTTTTAAAAGACCATTTTATCAAATACAAAAACTTTTTTTTTATAAGATTGTGTGGAAGTGTAGTGTACAGAGTAGAAAAATCATAACTGTCAACAGAATTGTAAGGACCATTGAAAGCATGTATTTTATCTAAAACCTCTAAAGAATTTTTAACACTCCAAAAATAATTAATACCATTATTTTCATAAGCTTTATTACAAAAGTTAATAACCAGTTCTTTGATAGTAGTAAGGGAGGTGGTTAGAAGCACTGATAGATTAGTAGTAGAACACTTACTCGAAGCGGAGATGAAACGGAATTTAAATGGTTTTTTGTGTAATTTCGGTAACCAGTACATGGTAGGGACTTTCAAATGTTCGGAAGATGCTTTAAGCTGGGCAGTGGCAGTGGTATGCTTGCTAACGATTTGACTCTCTGTGGTGCGCACTGACCTGAATGTAGAGGAATTTATTATTTCGTTTTGAAGAACTTTCGTGTAGTATATGCGTCACACCACCACTACATTATTTGCTGCCTTGTCTGCCGGTACGAACACAAACCGCTCTGCGAGTACCTTGAGTTTGTTTTTTATTCTAGAAATGGGAATATCATGGTTCCTATTATTAATTTCAGAATTGTTTTCTAAATGAGATATTCGAATATCAACAGTATTCATAATTTTATTCAAATAACTGTCTAAAGATTTTTTATCGGATTTTTCACGTTTGCACCAATTTTTACAATAGGCAGACAGAGCGTCTTTAATGACCTGACGACACTGTTTCCAATCTATTGTAGATGGAGGACGGTATTTCGGTCCTTTCTTTAGAAAAGTTATGACTTCACGGTCATCGACTATGTTGAGGTCTCCTGTGATAACATGACCATAGGGAACATATTTAAAACTAGATGTTTCGCAATCTCAAGTGGAAGGAACATTATTTTCTATATTGACGTCTGTTGTAATTGACGTATAATTGAAAATCAAATTTCTGCTCGGTTTTTTATAAGAATACGAAATAATGGGTTGTTCTATATTATCAAAATATGGAGGTATTAAGCTATAGACAGAAGAGTCATTGAATATGCTAGACAAATTAATAAAATCAATACCTCTATTTATATATTTTAATTTGAGAAAATGTCGTTTACGATTTTCAGGTTTATCAATAATAGGAAAAAGCCTGTGATGACAAAAGGCTGTAATAATACGGGTGTATTCATAAAATGGGCTAAAAAAAAGAAATTTTATCACACTCAAGAAAAATAGCATATAATTTACTTATAGGTATCTGACTCAGTTTGCATAATACTTGATGTCTGCCATTATTCTTTATTATAGATAACAGATCAGCAAGTGTATAATTTATACGATATTTAATACGTTGATTGCGGTTCTTGCGTTTACCATGAGACCTATTATTTCTAAGTCGTTTATCAACAATATTAATAACATCGATATGAGTTTTAGATATGTTCCCCTGCCCTAATATTTTATCATTTAGACCGAGAGGATAAGCTGTTTGAAGTCTTTTTATCCAAAACAATTCGCGAACTTCGCGTGATTTTTCAAATTGCTTGTGTGATTCTCCTGGTTGTACCTTTTTTTTCTAAGATGAGGTTAATAAGCAAAAGAACTGTTAGCAATTTTAACGAAACAAGTTTGATCGATGCTTTAAAAAAAAAATATATCATTTACCAATTAAACATTTGTTCACATTTAAGCATATTTAGAATTAAAATAATTTAGTTTATCTATAAATGAAAATAAATCCAGATAAGAAAAAAAATATAGACACATGCACATACACACAACAACAAAAAAAACATACTTTTGCTCTCATCAGTTTCTAGGACAACAGGAACTACAGTCGTTTCTATGGTAACACATTTATTCTGCATGTTCTGAGTAGGTGCATTCACTCCAGAGATCACAGGGTCCTTTAGTTTAATCTTGTTGTAGCCGTTATCGTGTTTCTTAGGTTCTACAATATCGAAATATTATTGGAATAAAGAATACAGAATAGAAATATAATTTGAAAGTAGTATAAAAAATAAAGAAAAATTACGAAAAAAAAGAATACAGAATGAAGGACCAAAATATTTTAGAAACTTTGTTTTATCAGGTAGATAGTTGTAGTACATATTTACAGACAAACTAATTGCGTATTATATGATCGTGTATAACTAAACAACTCAAACACATTTGATACTAAAGGAATTATCAAAGCCGTTCCTTTACAAAGGATGGTCGTTTGCAACGTAATTATGTAAATGTTACCTTCTCTGGCATGCGCTTCCATACCATCCGGTGGGAGTCGCTCAACTTCCGTTTGGTCTCCGTCTAGATTCTTTATCAGGTTTATCATTATAACTTCTGAAGTTTATAGAAAAGGGTTTTATCAGTGTTTTACTACTAGCATCTAATAAGTATTCTTTAACACATTATATACACTAAGTCTAAAATAACCATTGCATTATATTGTCCGAAGATTAAATGTTGTACTTTTGTCAAGTTTTCCCTCCGTACGATTGAACCAGTGACTATAGACTATCATAGATGGACAGATAGTCTGTCAAATCAAAAGGTATCTAGATCGTTATATCATCTATGTGTTAATTTAAAGTGGATGACAGGGCCTCATTCATAACATTTAAGATTTGTTGATATGACATTTACCACACAAACTAACTAGATTCTGCTGTAGAAACGATTCTAAAAATAACTTTCTAGCACTATTTATAAGATTATCGTTCAACGAACTTTCTAAACACGATGTAATGTTATCCATACCGTTCTCCATGTTTGCGTTTTTGTTAATGGATTTCAGAATTATTTCATCTTTTAATATTATCTTTTTTCCGATATAAGACAACAAAAGTAAATTAATCAAACCATGAATTCCAGGTGACTGTATTTTCCTAAAGTGTGGCATGTAAATATTGAAACAGATTTGTAATTTTCATGATTTTGAAATTATTTATTCCGTCCGTTAGAAACACATGAATGACAAACATTCCATTTCCAAAATACTTTTAACTGACATTTATCCATAATCCTTTAAGACATAACAACATGCAACACATCATAAAACTGGCCAGATAAACACACGGACCAATCTTCAGATATGTGGTGAAATATATAACAATTAGTTAGCCTGTACCATCATGTTAACTTCATGTTACCAACATTTTAAAGTTGTGAAATGGGTGAAATTGTGTGAAAATGAGCTATGAAGTCCTTGCACCAATTATGTGCAAGATTGTTGGGTTATGATACATCAATGAAACCCCTATATAAAAAAGAAGATGTGGTATGATTGCCAATGAGACAACTATCCACAAAAGACCAAAATGACACAAACATTAACAACTATAGGTCACCGTACGGCCTTCAACAATGAGCAAAGCCCATACCGCATAGTCAGCTTTAAAAGGCCCCGATGGGACAATGTAAAACAATTCAAACGAGAAAATTAACGGCCTTATTTATGTAAAAAATTGAACGAAAAACAAATTTGTCACACATAAACAAACAACAACCACTGGATTACAGGCTCCTGACTTGGGACAGGCACGTACATAAATAACGTGGCGGGGTTAAACATGTTATCTAGCCTACCTATGATAACCAACATCCTTCGGTTATGGTCCTCTGGAATACTTGGTAATGACGGTGACAATAATCGTCTTTGTAATTTAGCATGACGTATTTCCTAAAGAAAATAGAATTACATTTTATAAAATAAAATAAAAAACTAGGTAGTTCAGATTTTCCTTTATCATGTTTATAGTTACATTGTTTTTGTTTTCTGTTTCACATTTTCACGTACAATTTTCATACTTAATTTCGATAATTCTTGTTTTCATCCCTCCATATGTTTTTCACACTTTCAATATTTTAAACCGAGATGACTATAAGTTTAAAAAAAAAAGGTAATTTACTTTTCGATAGCTAATTAAACTTCAAATAATTGACAAGAAATCAATTGTCTATTAAATTTTCTTATCTCAATTAATAAAACGAAAGTAAGAAATGTATTTGTATTTCTCAATAGACAATAGACATGATAGTGGAAACAAGTTAGCTTAGTTTCATATGAATTGAAAAGATACAAGTTTATTAACATTAAGGTATTATAGCATGTGTATATCGCTTGATTACATGTTACAACTTGCTGTTTTCTTTTAATTGTCTCAGATCATCTGATCACATAAATTACCATGCTTAATGAATGCTGTTATAAAGGAATTAAAATAAATTCCAGTGGTAAAGTTTTCATAGATGATAAAGATTTCATGACAAATTCCCCGAACGTATCCATATTAAATTTGCAACGTTTCTGTCGTCTCCAAGATGCATTGCATTGACAACATTAGTCACAATTAAGTACAATTAGCGATCTTTAAATGTTTCAACTGATGCATAAATAAAAGGCATGCATTAACTTGCAATAGGAAATATAGAGAGGAGATGGACAGCGATTAAGATATGAAGTAAATTACCTGTCGTAAAATGTCATCTCGACTGAACCATTCTAAGAAGGTTTCATAACACTGTATAGAATGCTTCATAGAAGGTTTCGTCCTTTTAAGTAACTTTATTCTTTTGAAAATTTCATCCGCGAATGAAGGATCAATTTCTGCTGCAATGATAAGAGTGGGAATTTGTAATTGATCCCACACCTTAGAATATAATTCGCCCTCCAAAGTCTTTTCGTTCAGATATTTGTTTATGACGTTTCTTTGATCGATTACATATTTCAAATTTAGTTTCTGTTCTGGTGTTAGTATAAAGAAACATCTGAGTAGGCGATAGCAAGTTGTCAAGTCGAGCGCGTCCATATTTATTCCAGACTTTACTGAGACTTTACATAGACAATGCTGAAGAACTTTCCCCTTGTCCCTCTTTTCGTGGCCTTCTTTTTCTGGTTCATTAATGTTGTACATTGTTTCCAAATGCATCAGTGACAGGTCTGGTTTCTTTGCTGGATTTGTCTTAAAGTCACAATTTGTATTGCAGCACTGTATACTATACAGCCATTTGTGATATAACGCATGCTTAGTAACAACTAGGAAATCATGAATATCCTGTTCCGGCGGAAGTTGATGCTCTACATATTTTCGAAAAACATCGATAACAATGTCAACAATAAAAACAATAACTTTGAAAAAGTTCGTACGCCTGGTTTCCTCAGAATCCTACAAAATTAGAATTGTTATAATCATTTTAGATCTCTGTTAGAAGATTGATCATTTTTTATATGGTAAACTTCCAGTTGCAAATATTTCATGCATGTTCTGGACGAGGTATCTGGTAGAAGGGGATGTTTAACGGATTGTTGGAGCATGTCGTGTGTAAATACAACTGTTCTCATAACAAAAAAGGGTTCCAAATTGTATGCGTTATACATATCAATTCAATTATTTTTTAGTTGTTAAAATCAGTTGAGCATTTAAGAGTTTATATCCTGTATAAACGGTCAACATTATAGATCACTTATCGCACACTGATTCTGTGGTGGGAAGACGTACAGCTATCATAAAATATATCTATAATACTAAAAAAACGAGGTACAATCTGTTAGCCCTCGTGGGTAGAAAAGACAAATTAAAGAATTCAACTCAAAATAACACCTTAAATCAAGAAATTGACTGTACAGTGATTGTTTAGAAAAATCCAAAAGAAAGTAAATTTAAAAAAAAGTATTCAATACAAGGAAAATGTATTCAATGCATGAAATCTAAAATTTTAATTAATATGGCCTCTACGTATTTGCAAGATGAATACTAAAAAAAGCCATATCCGATAAAAAAAAAAAAGTACGTATTAGTATACAAAAATATGTACTTACTTTCATCCTTTTCAATTTTCGATTTACAACAAAGTTACTGCCGTTAAATAGAAATATGGTTCTCTCAACTAAAAATTATATTTCTAATAAACAAATATACACGGTTTTTAAATGGTTAACTGTTAATTGTTTTCTTTTTAAAAAAGAACAAGAGCGCGTTATATGAGAAACTTCAATTTTCTTTTCACTAATTTTAATAATTTACAATTTTAAAAGTTGTAATTAGTTTTCGTTTTTTAACTAACTTTTTTTTTCTTTTTAACATGTTTCAAATAAAAGATGTAACACATTTGCCAAATAATAATCAGTTGTACTTGTGTTACTAGTTTAAATCACTCCCTTTCATGGTATAATTATAAAACACAAACACTAGTAATTTGAGAGAGGTATGATTTTAGTTTATTTAACACAGAAGTTATTTCAAAAAGATCAGATTTTCACTCTTTTCAGATTTTTACAGCACCACAGCTTCATAGATGTGAATTGGGTTCTGTTAGCATTGGTTTAAAATGACATGGTGATATGGCATTATGAAAAGTCAAACACGGTAGATTTAAGGTGGTACCCAACACAAAAATGACAGGAAGATTAAAAAGATTTTCTGAAAGCCATTACTCTAATAACAAATAGCAGCCAGTTTGTGAATAACACTTTTTGCTTTATCCTACATATTGGTCTTTCGATGTTGTCCCTAAAAACTAAAGGTTTTACACTGAACCTATATGTTTGCTTTAAGATCAAAATATTGTCGAAAAAATAATTAAGAGAACTTGCGTTTCATATATCTTCTTGTGGCCTTCAGCAGCCCCAAAAACCTTCGCCGAAATTGCAAATAGGTTAAACATTACTTTTAAAAGAGGCTTAATTACAGTCCAATTCTAATACTAGTACCTTGTACCTATGCAATAAATGCAGTATATAATTCTTTTTTTACCTATTCTGACATCGGACTGGGACTTCTTTTGCACTGAGTTTTATTGTATGTTTTGCTGTGTGTTTCTTTATTCTACATTGACTAGAGGTATAGAGGAGGGTTGAGATCTAAAAAAAAAACTAGTTTAATCCAGCAGCATTTTGCACCTGTTCCAAGTCAAGAGCCTATGGCCTTTGTTAGTCTTGTGTGTTTTTATTTTATTTCGTACATTTATATTTTAGGGAGTTATAAAGTACATTTTCATTGAACTAGTACACATTTTCATGTAGGGGCCTCCGGATGCGGGTTTATCTCGTTGCGTTGAAGATCCATTGGTGATCTTCGGCTGTTATCTGCTCTTTGGTCGGGTTGTTGTCTCTCTAGTATATTCTAAATTTTCATTCTCAATTAAGCTTTTGTGTATTGCTGTAGACGATAGTTGTAGATGAACTTTCGTAACATTAGAATCATCAATTGTGATCACATTCAAATGACGTATTGACCAAACCTTTAAGTTAACCAATTTCTGCTCACAGACACGAACAGAGAGATAACTCCAATTTGTAACGATGTAAATCTTCAAAATCAAAACTTGAATGTCTACATATGTCGCAAAAAAAATCAACTATGGTAAAAAATCGGACATATTTTGTTACTTCTGTTGAAATCGTTTTTAAGTTATTATAATAATAAATAGCTATGAATTTTGATTGAATCATTATTGTTGATCATGTGAAATTCTTTTCGGCTGATTGTGTGACTCTTTTCTTTAAATATAACTATTAGGGCGTCAAAGGGGTAAAACAAAAACTATAGATATCATTCGAAAATAAATGCAATAAATGTGATCTCTCTGTCTTTCAAGATCTTTCAACGCAAAAACAGTATACCAGAATTAATTACATGATAAAGACAACTCGTGTTTAGTGTCTGTATTTGTACTCGGCTAGATCGTAACAGGAGAATGAAAACCTAACACAATTTTAGACATGTATTGAATTTGATGAATTCATGTCTAAAAGTGTGTACTGTTTTCGTTCTAAACAATAAAATATTTTAAAAGATATGTATACCATAAATTAATATATCAAATAATTGCCACTGTTGATTATTGACCTGATTGTTTTATAATTTGAAGTATGTCTCCATGAAATTGGTCAGTTATTTTGTTGCATTTTGGTGAGTAAATCCAACCATGTCAAAATTACTATTAGAATCATATTCAAAACAGTGTGATCCTGGCCATTGATTGACGACCTAAACTACCCCATTGACTGGGACAGATTAGGTGAACGTTTGTCGGCAACAACCACTGCTCACTGTGTACTTGTTAAAGACACTGAATCTGTGGGATCACCAAAGGTTCTCAACGCCTAAATAAAGCAATTCGAAAAAAGAATCCGGAATAATACAATGTGTTGATTTATATCAACAATATAAATCAAAACATAAAGGTTATTCCTGAACAATTTTTCGAATTCTTTTATTATTAGAGGCGTTAAGAACCTTTGGTGACCCCACAGTTTAAATTCTATAATAAGTAAGAAGTGAGCAATGGTCGTTACAGACAAACGTTCACCTAATCGGTCCCAGTCAATGGGATAATTTAGATCGTCAATCAATGGTCAGGACCACACTGTTTTGAATATGATTCTAATTTATTAGTCAAATGATATCTTGGAATAAGATTGTAGGAATTCACTTGAAAAATAATCAAAAACATTAGTGACGTTGAGCAGCAGATATAATTTTCTATTGGGTTTTTTTCTGAAAATAATCTACGACATGAAACAATTCGTATCATTGAATTTAAATAGCATTTTATATTTTAATTGAAATAAAATATTACATTAATAATATATTTTTGCTATTTCTGCCATCTAATTCTTTGCAATTTATGCATATATTTTTAGAATTAAAATAGAGAAGGTTTCTATGTTAAAAACATTGCAATGTACGTGACCTTTAAAATTTTTCTACTTTCACTTTTCATCTGACATTTTCTGAAAAAAAAAGGTTCGATCATCAAATTGAGTCCAACAATTGTAATAAATATGAGTTACTTCTAGAGTGACAAAAAAAATAGATAAAGCAAAATAATTCAGGAAAATGATTATTTGATTGTATGTTGCTCAACGTCCAGTTGCAAATATTTCATGCATGTTCAGGACGAGATAAGATAAACATCAAATACAATAGGTATTACATTTAGAGCCTGCAGGTCGAAAATATTTAGCCTTCCACGAGAGGGTATACTGGAAAGGAACTTCAAAAGTAATTTAGTCGTGCTTCAATAGTGTTTTAGAGGTTCTCTTCCCACCCGAGGCATCTTATTTAATGTCCCCCATTCTGACCTGACGTGGCAATAATTTATGTATATTTCGTGATTTCAAACATACAAGGTACCCTATCATGCCTATGTAAACTGTATTGTAATTAGTTGCGCAATTGTACGTGACTTTTAAATTTTCTACTTTCACTTTTCATTTGACATTTTCTGAAAATATGAAATTGAGTCCAAAGATGGAGATCAATATGAATGACTTCCAGAAAAAACAATCAAGTAAAACAATCAGTAAAATGATTGAGTGGTTAACTGTACGTTGTTCAGACTCCAGTGGCAAATATTTCATACATTTTCAGGAATCGAGAACAAATTAACACTGAATACAATAGACAGGTCCTGTATTTGATGCAGCAGGTCGAGAATATTCAGACTGCCACTGCAAAAAAGTGTATATTGAATAGGAACTGAAATTCAGCCGTTTTGCAAGAGTTGTTTAGAGGGACTCTCTCTATCTGAGGCATCTGATTTAATGTCCAGGGGCGGATCCAGGATTAATAAAAGGGGGAGGGGCGAAGTTTTTTATTAAATTTTCGGGACCTTTTTGGGCTAAAAACACAAGATTAGTGTAATATGCACTTTTTTAAACGGTTCTTGACGTAGGGCATGCATATTTTGTAGTTGCTGTAAAGAAGGGTTAGACATTTTCGATGTTGTATTCTCCCTATTAATTGTTTATGAATAACCATCAAATGGGGTATTATGGATCCAAAGCTATGTACTGATCAATCTGATGTGGGACTTGTCAGTAAAAAATAGACATGGATTTTTGTAAGTTAAGTTATCATAACCTCACAGATTTCTTATTGTAAACAAGATATACGCCGGGCTATTCGGTTGAATTTGAAATACGACCGACACGATTTAAAAAAAACCAAAGAAGCAGTTTTTATCCATATGTTTGGTTGATATGTTTCGACCAACAATATTTAGAGAAATGTGGGGTTCCAAATCAACCAAAGGCTAAAATGAGTCTGAAATGACAACGAATTTATGAATGACGGCCGACAAATAGAGACATAAAGGCCACACGGTATGTCCCAAATTCTGATTTAACGTGGAAATTTAGGTATTTTTTATATTTCTAGAATTCAAACTGACAAGGAAGTACACTATGTAAATAGTTGCGCAATTTTACTTTCACTTTTCATCTGACATTTTCTGAAAATATCGTTCGATCGTCAAATTGAGTCCAAAGATTGCAAACAATATGGATGACTTGCAATTATGAATAAAAAATCAAGCAAGAGAATTCAGAAAATGATTTGTGGTAGACTGTAACAGTTGGTTGTTGAGACTTCAGTGGCAAATATTTTATGCATTTTCAGGACTCGAGAAATGGGATGTGAAATAGCCACATGTAAAGCTCTACGCACAATGGCATACATGATACTTTTGATCGAAGAAATCCTCATTTTATTGATAACCCAAATAAAATCACCCAATTCTGTACATTAATTTTAAAGTATTTACCATGTTTAAAGTATTACATTAATTTGAAATCATCAGTCTTGCTATTTTCTTTAACATTTTGAACTTAAGTTCGGCAAGAAATATTTACCTTTCCGAGTTTAATTATAGTTCATGCTGCTAAGTCACTAGTGCATTTATTGTTTGTTTTTTGTAGACGGTGGTTTGCGTTTCCAGTCTTTCCAGTTATTCCATGGTGTAAAACAATGTCTTTTCAATCTGCTTTGTAGAATGAATAAAATATAAAGATAAAATAAAGAATTTATTACAAAACTCACAGATGATTGATATAATTGCCAAACACCAAATTAAAAATGTTATTTCTTTTCTTTTGTATTTGTTTCCCTCAAATATATACAATTACATATGCTTTTACATATAAATGTTCTGAAAAAAATGAAAGTTTATCGTCTTTTAAGCATCTGCTTCCAAGAAAATGTACTTGTACTCTTTAACACCCTGTCATTTCTAAAACATAGATTTTTGAATCTCTTCTACATCCAACCAACAATCTACCGTTTGAATCAATATCTAAGCTAATAGGAAAGACAATGTTAACATCGGTTGTCCTCCAACATTTGAGAACTGCGCCTGCGTTTGACAGAACATGCAAAGCATTATTCTTTTCATCTGCCACTATGATGTTCCCTGTTGATGTTGTAACTATGTCCAATGGATTAAATAAATTTTGTTCATTATTTATGTCTGGATTTCCTTCATATGTCCATTTGATAGTGTTATTGCGTAAACATACAATCCTTCCTGTCGACCCAGAAATTCCATCGACAACTACTATATCGTTTTCTATATTGACTGCAATTCTATAAACAAGCGAAAACATCCGTTCATTTTGAATGTCTGTTTCTATTATTTGTCTTTCACTTCCACATTCATCAAGAATAACGAGTTGACGTCTACTCTCTCTGTTGAGCGGAAAAGCGATACCTTGATCTTTCGTACTGACGATTATAGTGTCATTTTTGGCGAGTACAGCGCGCGGTAGGAAGGGATGGAAATCGCAAACAACTTTCATTTTACCATTCTTTTCGTCCAGGAAATTAAAAAGACGCGTATCATTATATTTTGTAAATAGCAAGGTTCCTTTTGATGAGATTGCAAAGTCATATACTACTACATCTGTATATTCGTTTTTAAATGACAGCGTTGACCCTGTTTCAAATTCATACAAACGAAGATTCTTCCTTAAACTGCTTATCCATATGGAATCTGTTCCCTGTGAAACATGTCTGTTGAAGGAAGGAACGGCCGTGTCGTATTTCTGTACGATTTTTATTGTTATATCCTTTGACTGACAAGAAAGCTTTAATTCTTCTAGAGATCCAAATAAAAATGTCATAGCTCTCGGGTTAAAGTTTGTTGTGCCATGGTTGCGCAAGTATTCAAGACGTTCATCGTAAGTAGTTTCTATGTCCGCTACATCATGTCCCTTGTGCGAGCTTGTCAGACATTTGGGACAAATAAGTTTCTCGCACGTCACACAATGGACACAGCAGAACTGCTTTTCGTGTTCCTTGCATGGTATGTGTCCTAAATCAACGGTAGGCTGAATTGATAAACCTAAAAACTTAGGATCTTTAATATCTATAACATTGTGAATTTTGTCTGATTTAAATTTTGCATGAACGTTAACTTTGCAGTTGTTGCACATAAAAATTTCACAATTAGTGCATTTCCATTTCAACGACGGAGTTTTCTGGCACAGCTGACAATCTATAATTATAACTTGTGCTTTACGTATAACACTGTCACTCAGCTTTTCAGCCATTTTGTTCGTTCAATAACTCTTTGCTTCAACTATATTAGAAATATATCCACACTTCGGTACTAAAGTACATGTAACTTTTATTCACCAATTGAAAAAATATCCATACACAAATTATTACATTATGTAGAAATTTTGAATATTGATTTAGATTCATAAAACACCATGTAGAAAATAGGCGAACATAAAGAAATTAGATATACCTTATTTTTAAGATCGATTGGTTGTCAATGTCAACAACGTATACAAATTACCAATTACATTCATGCACAAGGGGGAAAAGAATACCTGATACTTTTGAATATCACATATCACGAGATTCACAAATCAATGAACATGGACAATATATCTCTAACGGTACATGACATAACATAATATTTAAAATAAAAGCGTACAATTGGTTCCAAACAATGATGCACTGTAGAGTTAAATGAATACATACATGTATTCAACCATGGAAAAACTTTTGCATTCATGTTATGTAATAATACTGAAACGTTAAATATTCTATTTTAAATAGTAGATAAATTTAGCATTTAAAGAATTAAACTGGTTAAATTGTATTTTATCTTATAAGTGGAATAAAATAAAACATCTACAATTGTATTAAAGTATAATTTTAGAATTTAAATTAAAAAATGTATCAGGTAAAACAATTGTTTTAAGGTAATACATGTAAATGATGTAATTAAATCAACTGGAAGAATGATTTCAACTTTCAAATTGTGAACTTTCCATTTCATGTAGATACATTCAAACAGCGTCTGCATATCGAGCTACATATCTCACTCGATACGTAATTCCAGAGCTTGTATTTGCTATCACGATCTCAGTAATACAGGCTTGCTACGGTACTGACTTAAATCGAAAATTAGTTCACTTCACTCCCGTTTAAGTTCAGGGGTTAAAAGAATGTTCATGACAAACAGTTTACTAATTTGGTGATGTAATAGGATTTGATAATCCGTTGTTGTATGATGCCTTATCATTTTGTATAGCTAATCAATTTTATAGGATTAACATGACGGGTGTGACATGTGGACCAGAGTCTTCTTACCGTTCCGGAGCACATGGTTTTAGGCGTGGTTCATGTTGCTTAGTCTTTAGTTTTCTATGATGTGTTTTGTATTGTATTTTTCGTTTTTTTTACTAAGGTTGTTACTGACTTATGAGTTTAAATATCCCTTAGGTATATTTGCCTCTCTCTTTTAAGTGTTTTAGTTATATAACAGGTGTAACAATTATTTGCCTTTCACTTGGAGATTGTTGTAAACCATGAAAGTACTTCTGAATATAAAATAATATATGCATTATTCGTCAATTATGTGTCTATTCTTAAGACTTTTAACAATTAAAGACACATATATATATATATATATATTTCTTTCTAACGACAAAAGATGTTCATACTAAACAAAAATATTTAGCAGTATTCATTTATAACAAACAATAAGGAATGTTAGTTTGCACTAGTTAATATCCGCGTATTTATCATGTTTATAGATCGGTTACAAACCCAAAACAAAAATAAAATGTGTAAATCTAGGCGATAGCAATACATCAAAATGCCCTCATGGTCATCTCGATGTAAACATTTACAGAGTTATAAATCTAGTACTATACAGTTTATATTTCTGTCTTGATGCACATACGTATTTCATCACACCAGTTGTTCATTATAAAATCATGAACGAGTCTGTTCAAAGAATCTGGACTATTCGGATTTTTTCACGGGAAGAGCTATGAAATAAGAGAACGAACCTACGTGTACTTATGACCTTTATATATTAATGATTTACCATCTATTTTTGGCTCAACATGTGAACCACCCAAGTTAAATGATAATGATATATCATGTCTGTTGTATGCTGATGATTTATTTCTTATTTCTGAATCGGCTAATGGCTTACAAAAATGCCTTGACAAGCTTAGTTTATATTGCACGAGTTGGGATTTAACAGTAAATCTTGACAAAACCAAAGTTATGATTTTTAACAAATCAGGTAAAAAACTTATAAAAGACAAGTTTGTTTTTAGTGATAATATTTTGGAACACTGTACAGAATATAAATATTTGGGTATACTGTTTAAACCATCTGGTAGTTTTACAGAGGCAGTGAGACTTCTTTGTAAAAAAGCCTCAAAAGCTATATTTTGTATTAGAAAACTGTTATTTTCTGAAAATATCAATGTATTACCTCACTTAAAGCTTTTTGATGCTTGTGTTAAACCTATACTTCTTTATTGTAGCGAAGTTTGGTCTCTGTATATGATAAAAGATATTACAAATCTAGAGTCAAAATATTGGTCATTGGCTACCATCAAAGTCCAAATTAAATTTGCAAAAACTTTAATTGGAGTAAATAAATCAGCTGTCAATTTAGCAGTACTAGCTGAACTTGGTATGTATCCAGTTTTTATAGAAGCTTTAAAACTGTCAATTGGCTTCTGGTTGCATGTCATAAAATCTGATAACAATTGTTTACTAAAAGATGTATATTGTTCCAACCTGCAATTAACCAATGGATTTGCTAAAAAGATTGAACAGTTACTTGCTACATTAAATTTTTCACATGTTTGGAAAAATCATGATACTATTTCAAAAAAGCGTTTATTATATGCAATTCATACCGAACTTAATGATAGATATCTTAATTATTGGAAAGAAAATATATTTTGTGATAATAAATCAGTACATGGTAATAAGCTGAGAACATATAGACAGCTTAAAGAAAATTATAAATTGGAAACCTATTTATTGTTAAATATAGACAGAAAAGTAATAGGGCATTTTGCTAAAATTCGTATCAGTAATAGCGGTCCTACTAAAATGCGCCCGGGAGCGCCCGGGTGAAGAAAAAGCGCCCGGGGAAAAGAAAAAGCGCCCGGAGAAGAAAATATAGCGCCCGGGGAACAGAAAAAGCGCCCGGGAGAAGAAAATAATAATATTTCATAACAATATTTTTTTTCCTTAAAAAATAACTTATCATTGCTTGTTTTGTCCTAAGTAATAAAAATGGGGTTAAGAACGATGCTACATCTAAAGTGTTGTTGTACTTTTACATTTTACATTTCAAAATTGTATATAAGTAAGTAAATAAATATAAATAAGAGTATATAGAAGAATCATGATTGCCGGTTATTTAAAATAATCGGTGCTTGAGGTCTATTATTTTCGAAACTGCATGTTGAAACATGTCTTTTGATGTCTTACATGTTATAAATCTGCCGCATAAACTGTGATCCATTAATATTATTATCAGTCTTTCGAAATAGTATTCATATAATATTGTTAAAATTGAAATATTCATACTTGATTTTGTGCTTTATTACAAATGTCTCTTATCTGAATTTGCAAATTACTGGTCTAAAATTTTAAAAAAAAATCAATGTCCATAACTTAACAAAGTTGTCTCATTCCAATAAAATATCTAAATATTTTCCCCGGGCGCTTTTTCTGTTCCCCGGGCGCTATATTTTCTTCTCCGGGCGCTTTTTATTTTCCCCGGGCGCTTTTTCTTCACCCGGGCGCTCCCGGGCGCATTTTAGTAGGACCCAGTAATAGTGTTCTTAGAATTGAACAAGGGCGTCACACTAAAACCCCTGTAGAAGAAAGAATTTGTCCTTTGTGTCTCTTAGAAGTAGAAGATGAATTTCATTTCACTTTAAAATGTACAAAATTAAATATAATTAGAGACCAACTGTTTTCCAGAATTAGTGAAATAGTTCCCTCTTTTTTCAATATGACTAATGAAGCAAGATTTAAATTTTTGTATACGTGTGTTGAGACTGATATAATTAGAATTATTGTTAAATTTATAAGCGACATGTACATTTCTAGAAATGCTCTATTAAGCACTAAATAACTTTGTGGTACCACCTCCTCATATAATGTTTATAAATTTGGTATGATATATATATATGTTTGTATGTTTGTGTATAACAAATTTGTATTGTCTTGGTATCAATCCTGTAATTTTGGATTTTAAACCAATAAAGATTACTTACTTACTTACTTACTTACTATGACCGGGATCAGTTAAAACAGTTACGTCCATAAATTAATTATGATATCTTAGAAAACTAACGGCATTTGTATCATACTGATTAATTCGAAAATACTTTAAGTAACACTGAATGATCGATATAAAAATAAATTACATTGTATCGATCGTAGATTCAGTGATCACTATGTAACGTTCAGCGACAAGTATTAAACATCCACCACTTTGATGTTCAACTGATCAATAAACAGACAATTCAATTTGGATTCGGTTAAAACGCAGTACCATTACGGTACAATTGTAACCTTTATTTCTAAACTGACCAGATGATAGTGTGTCGTGTACATAAAATGGATAAGAATTTGTTGTATAAGTGCCAATTATACAACTCTCTATCCAAATCACAATGAGTAAAAGGTAAGCAATGATAGCATAACGTACGGCCTTCAACACGGAGTAAAGAATGTTTTTTGCACAGTGACATGTTGCATTTTGTATGTACTGTGTAAAACGGGTAGATGCGTGTATTTTTTAAAACGGAAAATACATTTTCTAACGTGTTTTATTTACTATTTGATGGTAAAAATAATTATGTTTTATCGTTCTAGAAATGGAAAACAAGAACAATGTTCAAATACTTCAACTGTGAAGAGGAGTATGATCAAGCGTATATTTTGCTTCGTCACACAGAGAAAAAAAAAGCACCAACTTACAACAACATGTAGCAGTCTAACAAAAATTAAAAGAACACAAATTGACAATGTATCTTTATGAGGTGTACGCATATTGTAGACACATTTCGTTTTTCAGTCTTATCTCAGAAAGATAGGATATTGTAGTGACCTTCAAGATTATTTATTGCATTGTTCTTTTTTTTTTTTTACAAATTGAATAACTCTCGGAGATTATCATCAGCTCAGTAGTCAGTACTGAAATGATTTATAACAAATCTTTCTTAAATCGTTTACTTCCAATAGGAACTAAGGAATAGCAATATGGTCACTTACCAGATCCTCCGACTGGAAGTAAAACCCTTGTCAGAGAGTGAGTTCGTTTAGTTGTGCAGGAAGTGTAGACACAGCCACAGCCACGTCCGGTCACAATGGGGCATGCAAAGAGATAAACACTCTTTCTGTACTTGAAAAAAAACATTGCAATAACTCTTTAAGGGTCGTCCTGTTGCAAGCAATTTCTGGTGGTTTTAATTTCACGATCTTCATTCCGAACGTCCTCTATTGTAGGACCTACCTATTCAAATTATTGTTTATTTGTTTTCGTTCTGAAAATTCATGAAATATTTGCCACTGAACATTACGAAACTAAAAATTAATCATAAAGTGTCCGTTTATATTTAGAAAAAGTTGGCCTTTTCTATGTCCCTATCAAAGATGATGTTATAAGGAACATGTGTACTAAGTTTCAAGTTGATTGTACTTCAGTATTGGCAAATAATTCAATAGTCAAACTAAAACTATATGCATCACTCAGGTAGCAACTTTTAAACTCTAAAAAAAAGAAAGGGCAGATGGGGGTTTAATTCTTGTCCACGTCAGAATATTTTTCTCGCGCAATATCACGTGATATAAAATAATTTTCTAAATAAATATTGATACGGACATTATTGAAAATTCTACAAAAAAAGGTTCTTTTATTTCACATCACGTGTCACAACTCGTTGTAATTTGCGAAAAAGCATATTATATAAATGAAATATTAAAAAATTAAAAAAAACATTATTATTATGATAATGTTATTATTTTTTTTTTGTATAAATAGTTACATGAAATGTCAAACAATGAACAGTGCATTGACGAAAAATATGCTACCAAAGCACCATAAACAAAATCATTAAAATGGAAAACAAAATAAAAACTAAAAACTGAAAAATAGTACAAATCTTTACTTCGGATAGTTTATGTTCATATGTTAGGTGTCTAACATTAAGTATGTGGGAAACAGGGGGATGTTTTCACTAGATAATAAACTTCCTGATTTACAATATATGTATTACTGGCTAGTAGTGTCCCTTGTCTTGTCAGAGAATGTATTGATCATATAAAGATAAAAATCTGACCTCTACAACTCATTCATCTAACCCTCGCGGTTACCAACTTACATACGATTCGAATGTCGATTATATACAATTATGTAAGTATATACATGCATGTGTATATCGATGTTCCGGTAAGTATATCGTACTTGGACATCAATTTATGTATAATTATCTTGAAAATCAAGCAATTGGTGTGCAACATTTTTCGTCGATGTGTTTATATATCAGTTATATAAAAATACGAAAGGTTTGATTCCCAGTGAAGGCAAATAACAAATACACATGTAACGAGTTACAAAAACAAAGGTAAGATTTCAATGTATAAGTACTTAAGCGCGGTTATATTAAATTCTGAACTGAAAAAATAATATCATTATTGTTTAGGGACCAGCTGAATCACGCACCTGGTACACTGTTTGTTTTGCTGTGTTTATGACCCTTTAGTGGCCTTGGGTTGTTTTCTGATCTATGGTACTGATCTGATCGGTTTTCTAATTTGTGATAGATGAGTCATTATCACTGACTTTTATAAGTTTGAGATCTGATTTTATAAGAAAAAGGGTCAACAGACACACGAAGGCAACTCTTTTAGTACTGGCAAAGAATTCAATCGGTGCTTTCCCAAATTAAAACTATGCATCACTCAGATAGCATATTTTTAACTTTTTATACAAGGTAGGGGGGATGGGGGTTTAATTCTTGTCCACGTCAGAATTTTTTCTCTCGCGCACTATCACGTGATATATTATCTTTTTTTTAAACCTTTTTCAAAGCTTATACATAGGTTTTTTTTTACATTTAACACTGTGAGAAAATCTGGATTCAAACTACTTTTGGGAATCTTCCGAAGATAAGATTTGTCTGCATTCAGAATTAAGGGAGCTACCATTTGATTTTTATAAAAAAAAAAGGGGGGGGGGGGGGGTGTACTAGGATGACAAATGTTGCCCTGCACTTTTCAATTGTAATGTGCATCCTGCTTTTTCTGTATCTCTCTATTTCATCGTGCCCTTTTTATGCAGAAATTGTCATCCTACTTTTTTCTTTATCACGCTATTTGGTCGTGCCCTTTTTTTATACATAAATTGTCATCCTGCCTTTTTTTAGCTCAAAAGTACTGTCTTCCTTTCTTTTAAAAAAATCATCCTAACCCTTCCCCAAAACCAATCATAATGCTATCTTTCCTATCTGGATAGGTCGATGCTTGATAACGTTCGTGTGAAAAAAAATATAATAGTTACATATAAACAAGTGATCTTGTAAATCTTCCAGATAATAACTTTAAATTTGTTAAGAAAAGTAAAACGTAAAAATGAACAATATAAACGAGTTAAAATGAAAATGAACATTGCCAGTCCTCTGAGTCACCAACCAAATCAAACACACCTTTTTACCTGTATGATTTCAAGTTTATATCGTAATAAAATCCCTTCATACCGGTATTCCTATATTCAGCCGATGGAACCTGTAGATGGGTGCCCCGGCATTAAGTTATATATTCATAGGTATGTATTTTCTATTTCTTAGTTTTAAGATGATATTGTCGAAAATTATATTCTTTGTTACTGTGAGTTTGTACCCTTATGTTGTTTTAGTGCTCAACATATGGAAGTTTAATAGAAAATACTAAGCCTTTTCCAGTGTACTCTCATATTTTAGCAATTTGGTGCTTGATAGAGGATTATTGCATGCAATGCTAGCAATGATATCCTTAAAACAAGTTTATAAATTTAGATATTGGTTAAAACAAATATAATTCAAGTACACCTTCTAGGATTAATCGACTTACGGATCTCAACGTAAGTTTTTTTTTTTGGGGGGGGGGGGGGGGGGGGGGGGGGTTGAAGGTTGTTTATGTCTTTTTGTTACAAAAATAAAAAATATCACATCATAGAAAAACAAGGAAGTAAGGCATCAACCATTTGATTTTCTGGATTTTTTTCTAGACAAACTATTTTTTTTCGACTATTTTTTTGGCAACGACAACATTTTTTTTTCTCTCAAGAAACTGGAAACAAACTTTTTTACAAACCGCCCTTTTATTGAATTCAATGAAACAATCAATAATAATGCTTTCCACGAAGTTTCCCCTTTATATACATGTATAATTGGATAACGTACGGCTTGATATATTTTTCTTAACATTTTACAATTGATGTTATTGATGTTTTAATATGATTTTATAGAATAAATTATTTGGCTTTTATCATATATATATTAATACGCTTACAAGTGTGGACACAGATGAGTGTGGATAGAATGTTTGGATGTCTGACAGTGTCTTGTGACAAAAGGAGTTCTATTTTTTCCTATATGGTGATATCAACTGTGTTGCACGGTGACAACCAATCTGAGTATTAGGAGTGTTATTTATTTAATAATTTTTTCAATGTTCAAGACGGGCATGGAGGAGACAGTAATTACATTAGTTACTAAATGATTATGATCATGATTATGTTCTACATCTTTGATTTTGGATACAAATTTGTAGCTAGGAGAGCAACACATAATAGGTTCATTTTTTCACGTGTTTACTTTTCTAAAGGGGAGATGATATCTAGATTTGAGAACATGATATAAGGAGCCGGTAACTCAGTGGTCGTCGTTTATTTATGTGTTACATATCAGTTTTTTGTTTATTTTTTTTAACATAAATAAGGCCATTAGTTTGTCATTGGATAACGTACGGCTTGTCATGACTCAATGGTTCAAATCATTGGCACTGTATGTATATGATTATAAGCGTATTACATTGTTTCCACTTCAAATCTTCTTTCACATTTGTCCAATTAAAATGACACCTTTTTATGGATTTATGGCTATATAAAATAAGAATAAGGACTGGTGTTCTAGAACGAATAATTGTCAGGTTAAAATAAACTATAACACCAAATAAATTGAGTTAGATTTCAGCGGGAAATATTTCAAAGCTAACTTTTTCAAAATTATATTAAGATAGATTCATGGTATACCGCCGTCTTGGATTGTACTGTCACAGTACACAATCAGTCTAGTTATTTGCCAAAATCTTCAAATTTGTAGACAGAAGATTAAACTGTTTATTTATATCAAGAAAACTTACCGATTTATTTTATTTTCCAAAATATTTTTTTCAACTACGCAATTTAAGAGGAGATAACTGTTTCAGTTTAAAAAAATATACTGGACTGATGGGGATTTTTAAAAAGTTTTATTTTATTTTCTCACAATTTTAAAAAAAAATCTATTTCATAGATTTCGTTATGTTTTTTTTCATGATCATTCTAAGCAAAATTTAGAGAACTTTCAATGACTCATAGCTTGAGAAATAGCACTGTGACCCATCGTTTTTATTAAATCTTTAAAAATAACATAGTCAAATCTTCATTTTGTCGAAATACAAGAAAATTCTATCTCGGGGAAACAGAAACCTTTAATACTGTCAGAATTTTGAGATACATTCGAGATAAGAACACATATTTAAAAATAAGTCATCATGATCAAACCTGTAACTCGACTCTATAATTTAAGGTGGTACCTCAAACTACAAGGAGATAACTCTGTAAAGTCATATAAACTTTTTAATTACGTTGTGTTGTAAAAGGAATATTAAGCTTCTCAATGAACAAAATTGGTGTTTGTCAAACTGCTATATAACCAGTGTAATTTTTCTGAAAAAACGGTTGATTAAATTTTTTTGAAATTTTTATATATTTGTTAAAGGGTCAAAGTAAATACTATGACAAATTTTTATGAAAATTAAACGAGCCAAATTAATTTTAGTTAAAGTTTTGGGTAATACCTTAATGACGATTTTTTACCATTTTTTGCATCTTCCTGTTATCTTGAAACTGCTTGGATAGAAAGTTTGATAAGCCAAAATGTTCAAGAGAAAGGTTACAGAGAAGTGAAAGGGTTAAAATCCTTGACTAATTCACAGGGATACTCGGCCAAATGATGTAGGTCGAGTAATTTGTAACAACAGCAAAGAAAAGTGCAATAAAGATATTATTTTATAAAAAAAAAAAAAAATCCGCAGTCGTCTCTTTTTTTTTGTTGAGTAATTGCACTTTGATGACAGGTGTCCCATTTTTGCACGTTTGTCTTCTCTGTACCATTAAAACTCTAAAATTATACACAGAAACGTTATACAGCAAAAACTTAAGACATACAAATAACTCATTATTCGAAGAAATCGTTAGTTTTTTTTACGTTAATCTATTGGTGCTATCTTGAAAAAGGTAGTAGATAGAAACTTGAAAAAACAAAAATGATAATCAAGAGAAGATATTAAAGCTTTATTGGTGTAACTCGCGTTGATGTTCCTTTAGCACGATCCTACGATGTTTATATTTCATAAATTATTTTGCCTGTGTAAGCAGGGGCGGATCCAGCCATTTTTAAAAGGGTGGTTCCTAACCCAGGACAAAGCCTTAAAAGGGGGGGGGTCCAACTACATGTCCCCATTCAAATGCAATGAAAAAGGGGGTTCCAACCCCCGGAACTGCTCCCCCACTGGACCCACCACTGGTAAGTAGTGGCGTTTGAATTTTAACTATTGTAATCCATGTATAACTAGTAAATTATTACAAATAACAACTAAAAAAACCTTTACCAAATTATTTATTAGATATACAACTTTTGATCTAGAAGTTTGGTTGTGCCGGTAGAAAACTTATTCAAAAGAGGATTGATATTATTTAATATGTTTTAACAGAGCCCGTAAATTTATAAACGCTCGGGTAAACTTACCGCTCCGGCCTTGAGATACATATAATAAATGGTTATCGATACAACAATGTTTTTTTTGGTACAGATATTCATTTTGTTATCAATAAATTAAAATCAAATTAGATATTGATTTTACATAAATATTAATGCACTTTTCCTAGGACTACAACATGTACAATCCGTCGATATTTACATATCTTGACAATGCACACGGTGATGGTTTTTTTTCTGACATTTATTGACCTATTTACACTATATGCATTATATTTTATCTGCGCACTGGTTAATATTTTCTCTTAGATGCGTGATGTGATTTACTAGCATAATGTTATTGTCTATTGACTTCTATATATCTGCAGAAAAAAATCTTAAAAATTCATTTTTTATTTTTTATTTTTTTCCTTGATGTATGTTATTATATATGTTAGACTCAGATCGACGTCCGGCCTCTAATCGACGTCCGTTACTCAAATCGACGTCCGTTTCACAAATTGACATCCAAATTTGACTTCACATTCTCAAATCGACGTCCAATATTTTTATACTCCAATCGACGTCTAATGTGATGTCATGTTTTGCCAAAACGACGTTTGATTGATTGTAGTCGTCTTTCATCGAAGCCCAACATCAATAGATACATGTAATACATGTTTTGTAGGGTTCTAATGCCAACTAAATTTTAAAACATTTATACATACTTTCCATTTAGATTTTTTCAACCCGAAATAGTAAAATGCATATTATCAAATGTTTATCTTGATAAAAAGTAAATCCAAGCGATCTACATAATAGTGTGTTATTCCTATTCGAAAGCACCCCAACGACAAATAAAACAAAACGACACATATGAGCATTAACCAGTCTTCGTCAATAGAAAAAAAGTACAATGAGCCAATTGTTTGAGAGTATTATAATTCGGACTCTGTAAGATGTTTTTCAACACATTTATGAGTTTTACACCTGAAGTTGGTATTATGCTTTTATGCTCACACACATGGTTGACTCAGTCAGACCATAGATGGGTATAGCATCTATAGTCCGACATCTTCTTTATGTGTATGTAGTGCAGTGGTTGTCGTTGGTGTATATATCTACCATGTTGGTCTTTTGGAATTGTTTGGTTATACATCATTGTACATGAGACCGTAAATTTTCATATTTGAGTTGTGTACATCACAGTCATGTCGCGTCCTTTTGTAGTTATTGGTGTTTTTTTTTTTTTTTTATCATTGTTGAAATCCGTACGGTTGCCTATAACTGCTCACATCCACTTTATTTGACTTCTGGTGGATAGATTGTAGATCATAAATCAATTTCTAAAATTTAAAAATTGATATCACAACCTGCTTACATAGTTAGTCTAGTATGTATTAAATTTAAAAACAAAGTTTTTTTTTAGATAGATCTCATATGTTTGGAGATCTAAAGGTTTCAGCTACTATCGATTCAGATCAATTTGGTGGTCCTTGTCCAAAACGAGCGTTGATAAGAGAAGCTAAAAAATGGACGTCGATTAGATAGGAATAACATTGGCCTTCGATTTGGAATGGTTTTTTTTTATTAGTTGTGACGTCAACTTTGGACGTCGATTTGAGGAATGGACGTCGATTAGAGACCGGACGTCGATCTGAGTCTAACATATGTTATATATGATATATACGAACTCTGACTATTAATTTCATTATTTTTGGTCACTATTTAAACAAGTTTCCTATTAGGTCTCTATGTTAATCTTATTTTTTTGAAGTGTTGATTATCTGATGGAGTAAGTATAAGTAGAGTAACGGCCTGCCAACCAACACCAAAACAACATACAAAATAACTGGACATGTGCTTTTAATGTTTGTTTATTTGAACCATGTGAATATTCCTATTTAAATATTAAGATGACCTTAACTGACCATCAAACAAATTTTTATTTGATGTCATGTGATTGTTTCAATTGTTTCATATATATATATGATAGGATTCTGCATTGTCCATTTTCGGTTTAAAACATATTAGATATACTGTGTATTCATTTAATTTCGTGGTTATCAATTTTCATGGATTGCTGAAAAAATGCATATTCGTAGATATTTGAGATTTCGTGGTTTAGACAATCTCTTTATTGACAGGCTATTAAAAATTTGTATTTCGTTGAAATTTGACTTCGTGGTTTACCTGTACCAACGAAATCCACGAAAATTGATATCCAACGAATAGTAATGAATCCACATTAGTATAAACTAGTAAAACAGTATATTATAGGCAAAGGATAGAAAATGAGTATTGCTTTATTATATGTTTACCTTCATACAGGGGCGGATCCAGTCATTTTAAAGGGGGGTCCCAACCCATGATAAAATAGGGATTTACAACCATATGTCCTCATTCAAATGCACTGATCGTCCGAAAAAGGGGTTCCAACCCCTCTGTATCCGCCACTGTCCTTATTATATGTTATTGGACATGAGTTATGACTGGGTTTATCCAGTTTTACTGTTTCAGTTTAGGGCAAGGAAAAAAACATACTCATGTCAAATTTATTTTTACGGCCATTCATAACCCTCAGTCGCATCTCCCTCACTTCAGTTGGGGAGACAATAAATAACAAAAAAAGGTTTTAATTTAATTTTTCAAATTGTTATTTACAAAATAAGACGTTTCGTTCCAAGATGTGCATTTGGCACAAAATAATTTAAATAAATGTATACTAATTATAGTCTCTTTTTTTTTTTTTTAAATAAAACCTTTGTCGTGCTATTATAAAGGAAAAAAATATATCAATTAAAAAAAATAAAAAATTTAAGAATTTTTTTCTGCAAATATATAGAAGTCAAATGAACAATACAGCAAAAAGTAAAATTACAAAAATACAAAGCTCGAGATAAAAATTCAAAACGGAAAGAACGAATGGATAAAAACTGTCATAGTCTTGACTTGGTACAAATGTACAGTCATGCTGCAATGTAAAAAATAGTGGATTAAACCTATTTTATGCCCCACCTACAATAGTAGAGGGGCATTATGTTTTCTGGTCAGTGCGTCCGTTAGTCCACCCGTCTGTTCGTCAGTCTGTCCCGCTTCAGGTTAAAGTTTTTGGTCAAGGTAGTTTTTGATGAAGTTGAAGTCCAATCAACTTGAAACTTAGTACACATATTTCCTATGATATTATCTTTCTAATTTTAATGCATAATTGTACATGTATTTTTTATCCAATTTCACGGTCCATTTAACATGGAAAATGATAGTGCGAGTGGGGCATCCGTGTACTTTGGACACATTCTTGTTTTTCTCTAGCATAACCTCTCACTTGTATCACAGACGTTTAAAATTCCAATGGTTTCTCGAGGGATCGGGATAGAGATATGGATAATAATAGGCTGGTATTTTGGTTGTCTGCAGTTATGTTGTTAATTGAAATGATAATATCAATATCAAAAATAAAAAATAAAAAGACATAATGTAGAACAAAATAACAAAAAATACCGGGGGGGGGGATTCTTAACGGAAAGTCCCTAAAGCCTCGGTCACATCCTAACGGATAGCTCGAACGGCTTCCGAACGGATAACTTTTTTCAATCCGTTCATGTCCTTTAGACGTCCGGTCTTATCCATTAGATGTCCGTCCATATCTGTTTCATGTCCGTTTAGCGTACGTTTTATCCGTCAACGTCCGTTCGGTCCATTGTAAAATTTTGAGCATGTTCAAAACTTTGAACGGACGTCCAACAGATGAAGTGTCCGTTGAACATCCGGTGTCCTATAGCCATTCTTCCCCCATGTCAATTTTTCCTGGGGGAAAAACTGGATCGATCCAATATTTCCCCCCGGAACAATTGGCATGATCCAACTTTCCCCCCTCAACGTTATATGTCAATTTTTCCTGGGGGAAAAACTGGATCGATCCAATATTTCCCCCCGGAAAAATTGGCATGATCCAACTTTTCCCCCTCAACGTTATAGGGGGGAAACGAGGATCAGGCCAATTTTCCCCCTTTGTGGCATGATAAGCTAGTTTTTCCCCTTTTATAAATTTATAACGTCGGCGACGTCAGTTAGAAATTTTTATCCTAAAACAAGAATATTAACTTTTTTTATTAGTTTAACGGTACCAAAGCTTCATCGTATTACTATAAATTGATATGTATTTATATATACCATGTATACATACAAGTCATATTTATACACACAAAGCACATTCTGATGCAGTGATACAATCCGTTCTCATTCGTGAACCCTCAATATCATTGACCTACTGAATACAACTACTTAAACCGCTTCTGGTCAGTTTAAAGATTTTGACTTTACATGATAAATCATTTTTGTACCACAAGGTAAAAGTACCTATCAAAGTTATGGATAGAGAAAAATACTCATCGCCTTTAAAGCTTTCATTCAGGAGAAGAAGTTCGATAAGGATGAAACTTCATCAAACCTAGGGGAGATATGTACCCCCTCTCCAACCAGCATGGGAGACATGCAGTGGAAACGTGGAAATACAGGAAATACCTCCGTTATTGTGACTCGCTGTAAAAGATCTACAAAAATATTCTACCTGCCCTAAAGGTCTATATATAGTGTCGACAACGATCTAGCACTTATGATACAAATATCCATCGGAGTTACACGGACCTGGTAGTAAGTAATAAAAGGCCACCGTACGGCCTCCAAAAATGAAAAAAAATTATATAGTCAGCTATAAAATGCTCCGACCATACAAATTAGGGAACAAAACAAACAAAACTAACATGCTTATTGATTACAAAATAATTCACAAAAAATACAAACTCAAATGACATGAACCAACAGCAACCATTGTACCCGATAATATATATATATACATGTTCCTGGCTTTGGAATGGACATTGGAACACAAACAATGTGGTTGCCATAAACTCAACCCTCCCCAATGAACCCAATCTAGGACAACACACCGCTTACACAAAAACAATAGAAACAAAGCCCCGAAATAAAAGTACTCGCATTTACTGAAATCTATTTCAAAGCTAGACGGACTAGTGGACATAGACAGACTGGTAAACATGTGAACAGACGGGTGAATATGTAGACAGACTTCTCGACATATAGACCTACATGCAGTTGAGAATGTAGAAAGACTAGGGAACACAAAGAAAGACAGATTAGTTAAAACATAGACAGACTGATAAACCTGTAGACAGGACTTGTGTTAATGTAAAAGAGCTAAAAATTTGTATCTATAAACCTATTTCTAACACTGTTCGGTTTAAATTTCAAACTTGTACATATTTACGGTGATATCTATAATATAGGGGGAAAGATTGGCATGGGAGAAAAGTGACTATATGTATACGCATTGTCAAATTTCCGCGGGGGAAGAATGGCAATGATCCAAAATTTCCACGGGGGAAATATTGGCTCATGCCAGTCTTTCCCCCGGAAGAAAAATTGGTATGGGGGAAGAATGGATATATAACACCGGTAGGCGTCCGTTTTATACAGTACTCGTCAGTTTCGTTTCCGTTACTTGTCCGTTATAAATCCGTTGGAGGTCTGGTAGACAATTTCACCAATGGATTTCTACCGGACGTTTAACGTATAAAACGGATATTGATCGAATGTGAAACGGAATTCTACCGTATGTATAGTTGATAAAACGTATGGTGAACGGATCTGAAACAGATAAATGCCAATTAAAAATTTCGCATCAAAATTGCCAATCATTGGTTTGTCATTTTCTTGAGTGTCATGCATTCTTATTATTCACAATCGATCTTAGAATAAGGGCACATCTTCACTATCAAGCAGTTTTTATCGAAGCCAGACACTACTCTTTGATTGCAATGTAAATAACAGTCTAAAACCAGTTACACAGACACTACTCTTTGATGGCAATGTAAATAACAGTCTAAAACCAGTTACACAGACACTACTCTTTGATGGCAATGTAAATAACAGTCTAAAACCAGTTACACAGACACTACTCTTTGATGGCAATGTAAATAACAGTCTAAAACCAGTTACACAGACACTACTCTTTGATGGCAATGTAAATAACAGTCTAAAACCAGTTACAAAGACACTTTTGAATATATTTATGCGATGTTCATGTATTATTATTGTCGACTTTAATTTTTCCGTATATTTTGTTCATCCGTTTTATCCAGTAATCTTCCGTTAGGTGTCCATTTTATGCAGTACTCGTCTGTTGGCTGTACGTTCAACATCCGTTCTGTTCGGTACGTTTCCATTTCTCACACGTTGCATATCCGGTGTGTGTCCGTAATGCATTCGTTACCCGTCCGTTTTATTTGGTCAGTACCTCAACGGACTCCCAACGGATAAATTTTTTGTCTACGGACTACTTTTATTTTCGTCCGTTATGTGTCCTTTCGTGTTTTCCGGTAAGTAGTGACCAGGCGTTAAGGCTCAGTGCATGGAGCACAAAAAATCATGCTTGAAACATGAAATCCAGCAATTTGATTGGTTGATTTTCGAGTCTGAGTACAAAAATCATGCTCGAAAGTTTTATGACCGTGAGGCCAGAGCTTAAGCAAATGGCAAAATCAAAAGCTCAAACATATTAAACTAATGGATATTGACTGTCATATTCCTGACTTGCTAGTTCTGTAGTCAATTTGATAAATATGCCACCTGAAGGACGCCTCCGGGTACGGGAATTTCTCGCTGCATTGAAGACCTGTTGGTGAGCTTCTGCTGTTGTCTGGTCTATGGTCGGGTTGTTGTCTCTTTGACACATTCCCCATTTCCATTTTCAATTTTATTTATTGACACATTCTCAATAAATATTATATATTTTCAATGTGTTTGTGTTATTTGGAAAGTGCTAACAAATTGTCACATGGTTTTAAAAACTGTTTTCATTTTCATTTTAGGAAACAATACCAGTTTAACGAAGATATACTCTTCTTTGGACCCCGAAGTTTTCGTTCAAATATCGAAACAACAACATATACAAACAGATCAATCATTTGAGAAAGTCATTTATTCCAGAGCATGTTTAACGTTTCAATTTTCAGGAAGTTCCGTGGTGTTTTAACGGTTAAAATGGTTTAATTATGGATGCCATTTTATGAAGCAACATCATGAAGTCTTTGAAACCAACAAAAACCATTTTATTTAAGTTTTGTTTTGTAATGGGATTTATTTTTCTCCTAGCTTGTTATCTTGATTATTATAACACTGAAATAGTACAATTACCAAGTGTTGTGTCCACCAAAAAGGTTCAATTACCACGTGTTATATGGATGTTTTGGGATAAAGGTTGGGAAAAAGCACCAAAACTCCAACGCGCTTGTTTGAAATCGTGGAGGGAATTAAATCCAGAATTTAAAATCATTGCAATAGACATGAAACAAGCTGAAACTGTCATCAATCGTAAAAAGCATTATACTGATGAAGCTTGGAACACGGCCATTATTCAAGCAAAATCCGACATTATCCGAATTGAAATTCTTGCACAGCTTGGAGGAATTTGGGCTGATGCAACTGTCCGCTGCAATGATCCACTTGCGTCATGGATTGGTAGTGCAGTTGAACCGACTAATTTTTTGGTGTATGAAAGAAGGGACCCTGCCGTAACTCAAAACACAAAACCACATATATCCAGCTGGTTCATAGCATCTACGAATTCATCTTATATTATATCTAAGTGGAGAAATCAGGTTCGGAAAATGTGGTCTACTAAACCGTACCCACCTGAGGTTCATGGATATTTTTGGGCACATCGTATATTCCGGGACCTAACTCGTATTGATCAAGAATTCTATAATCAGTACAAAAATATGCCATTAATGGATGCTGTTGGACCTCATTGCTTTCAAAACCTTACATCTCACATGAATAAAATGACAACTAGTCAATGCCAACGTCGATTTAAAAGTTTTTACGAATAAGAATAATAAATCAAAATCCTTCAAAAATTATGAATAAAAAAAAAACAAAAGAGAGTTCGACTCTTTTTTTTGGGGCCATGTCATTCATGTTGTATACTAATTAGGTATTTTCCTGCACTCTTAAACATAACAAAAGTGCACACGCTGCGATGTCTCGGCTGATTTACTCATCATTGAATTTAATATGTCGAAAGTTTGAAATATGAAGGGTTTACTACATGTATCACCTAATATTACTTTAATCAATGTTCAATAAAACTGTGGTCACAATCAGAACCATACCAGACAGACATTTATCTTACATTCACTCCATTCACCAACTATAACATGTTTAACCCCGCCACATTATTTATGTATGTGTTTGTCCCAAGTCAGAAGCCTGTAATTTAGTGGTTGTCGATTGTTTATGTGTTACATACTAATTTAGTATTTGTTTTTCGTTCATTTTTTTTACATAAATAAGGCCGTTAGTTTTCTCGTCGGTTGAATTGTTTTACATTGTCTTATTGGGACCTTTTATAGCTGACTATGCGGTATGGGCTTTGCTCATTGTTGAAGGCCGTATGGTAACCTATAGTTGTTAATATTTGACATTGTGTCATTTTGATCTTTTCTTGATAGTTGTCTCATTGGCAATCATACCACATATTCTTTTATATATATATAGCAGTCATATTGCTAATAGTATCCGAGAAACATATAAAACCACAAAATCTTAATATCGACCAATGTATCGCGAAAATCATGTCAAGTTCATATGGTGCCATACACACATTTATTATTACATACACCTAATGCAGTGGCACTTTCTTATAGTACTTAAGAAATCATGAGACCATACCACATAGCTTAACATTTCCTAATAAACCTTAAAGTTGAGGTTAAGGTCTGATTAAACCTGCATATCATATACAATGTATAAATATAAATACTAGTTTCAATTGTTGTTTCTAGATGGCTACCTGAAATTCACGTGTGAGATTCTATAAAAAACTTTTACAAATGGTAATAAGCTGAAATACACATTCTTGTCAATATAATAGAATTTTATGCAACTGTTATACAAGTGAGAGGTTAACCTAGCTATAAATCCCGGGTTGATCCAGACACCATTGTCTACATAAGAAAATGCCTATACTAAGTCAGGGAATATGATCTTTGATATCAATTTGTTTTATGTATTTGAGCTTTTGAATTTGCCGTTTGATCAGGGACTTTCCTTTTTTCCACGGAGTTCAGTCTTTTTGTGATTTAACTTTTTTTGGAATGAATGGTAAGTCATTATTTTCCTTTGAAATCTCTTGGATATGGTTTTACATGGGATGTTTTACCAAGGGGGTCTAAAATATGCTATTAAGCTAAGGCCTAAGCATTCAAAGAATTGATTGGACAAATGTTTCATGCATGTAACTTTGTTCACGAATAAATTAAGGCAACAGTAGTGTACCAATGTTTAAAAGTCATAAATCGACTAAAAGAAAACAATTCCGGGTAACAATTCAAACCAAAGTCAAACACATCAACTTTAAAAGGAAAACAACGGAACAACAGTAAAACAGGAACACCGAAGTGCAACAAAAACAGGAACACCGAAGTGCAACAAAAACAGGAACACCGAAGTGTAACAAAAACAGTAACAACGAAGTGTAACAAAAACAGGAACACCGAAGTGTAACAAAAACAGGAACACCGAAGTGCAACAAAAACAGGAACACCGAAGTGCAACAAAAACAGGAACACCGAAGTGTAACAAAAACAGTAACACCGAAGTGTAACAAAAACAGGAACACCGAAGTGTAACAAAAACAGGAACACCGAAGTGCAACAAAAACAGGAACACCGAAGTGCAACAAAAACAGGAACACCGAAGTGTCACAAAAACAGTAACACCGAAGTGTAACAAAAACAGGAACACCGAAGTGTAACAAAAACAGTAACACCGAAGTGTAACAAAAACAGGAACACCGAAGTGTAACAAAAACAGGAACACCGAAGTGTAACAAAAACAGGAACACCGAAGTGTAACAAAAACAGGAACACCGAAGTGCAACAAAAACAGGAACACCGAAGTGCAACAAAAACAGGAACACTGAAGTGCAACAAAAACAGGAACACCGAAGTGTAACAAAAACAGGGACACCGAAGTGTAACAACAACAGGAACACCGAAGTGCAACAAAAACAGGAACACTGAAGTGCAACAAAAACAGGAACACCGAAGTGAAACAAAAACAGGAACACCGAAGTGTAACAAAAACAGGAACACCGAAGTGCAACAAAAACAGGAACACTGAAGTGTAACAAAAACAGGAACACCGAAGTGCAACAAAAACAGGAACACTGAAGTGCAACAAAAACAGGAACACCGAAGTGTAACAAAAACAGGAACACCGAAGTGCAACAACAACAGGAACACCGAAGTACAACAACAACACTCCAACACATATAGAAACGAATTATTTGATAACAACAATCATATGACTGACTGAGGTACAGGACATTAACAAGTTCAGAAGATATACAACAGTTAAATCCTTAGTTTGAGCTGCTACTATAAAACAGAATATATCGGATGAAAACGCTATCATGGTATATGTCTTGAAAATAATAAATTTATGTATGCAAATCATCTATATATAGATATATTTTTTTTTATATATATAACAGTTGTTAAAATCATCGAACGTAAAAGAAAAAAATTTAATGACAAATAATGCCACATGCAAATTTGTATTCTTGAAAGAAAAAAATGTCTCAATATTTCATTTTATTCTATTCCATTTCAATTCATTTTCCCTTAAACAAGAGGCTAAACAGGGCAATTACTCCATTTAAAGTTTTGTTCATGTTGCCTTTTTGTAGATATAACTATGAACTGGACTAGCAGCACATGAGCAAAAATCTCTTGTTAGCCTAACATTTCAGTAAAATTTTGGATAAATCAGACAGGTGTCCGCATGATGTCTGACCAAATATCTCATACTTGAAGAACATCTTTTTGCAGGAAGGTGTTACTCAGTTTAATTTTAAACTATAAATATAAGTGTAAAATTGTAATGTTAGGTCGGATAAGTAAATTTTGACAAGGTTATTTCGTCACAAATTACTTTTCTACACTTAGATGATGAGAAAACTTGATCCTTCTCATTTATCAATTAAATTTAAGCATGTTAAGTAATTATGAAACGGTTGAAGATTTAAGGTTTATGTACCCTTCTGTAGCCATTTTTGTACGAATTTTTCAAATCTCAATTGTATAAAAACTACAGATATAATGAATAATAGAGATAGGCCATTTAGTACATATTCCATTTTTTCGATAAAAATCTTGATTTATTTGCCACAAAGTCCTCTTTTTCTATTAAATGCAATGGACCAGTAAAAAGATTTACTTTGCATCAAGTTTCCCCTTGGAATATGTACAAAATGGTCTATCTCTATTATTCATGAAACAATTGAAGTTTGAAAAGTTCGTACAAAAAAGCTACAGAAGGGTAGTACATAAACCTTGAACAAGTTTCGGAATTTCAGGTGTATCATCTTTTTACAGCAAACCATTTCTTTTTGCATAAACATCAATTCTTGTTTAAATCATATATCATTGGTGCAATTTTTGGGGAGGAAAATCTTATTTTTCTTGGAATTAGACTTGGTGCTTGCACAGAAAATGCTCATATTTGCTATTAAATTTGATCCTCGTGGGATATTTGAATTTGTGTTTCACTTTTTCTCTAGAAATTCATAAATAATGATATCCTACGAATAATTATCGTACATCCACAATTAGTCCTTTGAACTTTATTCAGTTTGCGAACTAATAGACCACTTTCGAGTTCATCTGTCACCGAAAAAAAACCTCGTCAATTATACGATCCTTTGTGACGTCATTTACCAGATAGAGGAGCTCGCCTGTATCCCTGCACTATAAACATTCATCAAGCGTCTTAGTGATCGTCATTGTGCAGGATAAACTAGAAATAAAGCTTGTTAAGGAGGTACTTAATCACAATTCCCTAATGACAGCGGTACAGATTATCAATAATGAGAATTTAATTTGCCGAACAATTCGTGAAATAAAGCTTTATAGTTTTTCAACCACTCGCTCAATATTGAAACAGAAGTCACGACGCACCTAAACTCACGAGTGACGTTCACTACAACCAAAGTTTTTGACTGGAATGCATCGAACTCGAAAGTTTTCTTTTGACAAGTTGTTGCTTATTTATTCATTTTTTTTTAACATTCTGATTCATTATTTTTAAAGATAAAAGAGGCCAAAAATAAGTTTTATTGATACAGTGTACTTTTAAAATTGATATCCCTAATGTAAAATATTTATCAAGTGTTTTTTTTCAAGATAAATATCATTATGGAAGCTGTCATTGAGTAGTACAACATCTGCCAAATGAATAAAAGTTTTAAATAGTTGTTAAATTTTTGTCAAGGATCCTATTGAACAGTATGAGATCATTGCAGAAACAAATAAAAGTTTTATGAAGATTGCAATTTTGTTAAGGATGCGTCTGAACCATCAGAACATCCTATATCTAATGAATTTAAAGTCGGTCTTATTGAACAATATCTCGGTCGGATCTATACATCAGGGGCCTGGTTTTTGAAAGTGTCATAAGATATATCTTAGGACATATTCTATGATCATCTTATGACTATCATATGATATGTCATAGGATGTATATCAAACCTGTCTTAAGAGGGTCATAGCTATGATGCTCTTATGACTGTCATAAGTGAAAATTATTTTCTATCATTTTAAATAATGTTTATAAAAAGTATAAATATAAGAATGAAATTGAAAAGTATGAACATATTAGTTATTACTATTCTTAATATTTACGAATATGTTTTTTTCATTATAGTAAACCTGAAATTTTATACAAAAAGGAATTGAAATATAAGTTAATAATTTTTTTAAATTTAGTTTGTAATATATGTTAAATCTTGAACTTAGCTTTCGTGTATCATCATACATGAATTGTTATTTGTAACTGTGAATACTTTATAGATTAGGTACATCGAGTACCCGCTTAACGAAATATCCGTGCACATACGTATAGATAGTACTATTGAATATACGGAAAGAAATAATAGGTATATCTATTGTATTAAACCAAAAGTTAGAAAAGAATTCCAAATTGTTTGTCACAGGAGATTCAAATTTTAATTCACGTAGTATAAATAAAACCTTCGGTATTTAGCTAACCAAGAAACACAACAAATATTGTTATTACAATTAATATGAAATTATTCCAAAAAAGTCATGAAAGTAATTAAAATTTTAGTTGACATTCATAAGACCATCATAAGTCATGTCGAGAGGTGTCTTAAGTTTACGACAAAAGTTATGACAAATCGTATCTTAGGACACTTTCGAAAACATATCTTACGACTATGACATATCCTAAGACCATCATAATTAAGACATGTCTTAGTCATAAGATACTTTCGAAAACCAGGCCCCAGGATAACAGTTTAACAATCATGTAGCCGTGATCATATTAATATTGATTCCTTTGTTTGATTGTAAATGGTATCGAAAGATACAGGCCATTTATTCCAGTCATTCTGAATGTAAATGTACAGTAACCATGGGTCGGAGAAAATTGCTATTTAATTTTGACCAAACTAAATCAGTATAGATATAGGGTCACGGAAGGTCATTGTACTTTGTTAAAAATTAGTTATTGATCAACTATGTTACTGCAGATTTCGGTGAGTATGAAGCTATAGGTAATATCTTTGGTTAGCTTGCTTGTTAGCTGAACCGTAAAGTCATTATTAGGCTAGGTAAACTACCCTCCTTTAATAGTAGACTAGTCCAACAGATAACCAATCTATCTCTCTGTAGGACTAAGCTACTTTAAAAGGAGGGTAGTATACCTTACCTAACAATGAATTCACGGTTCAGCTAACAAGCAAGCTAACCAAAGATATTACCTATGATTAATGTAGCAAAGAAAGTAAACAAAAAGTTGCAATTTTTATTCTACAAAAGCTTTTTATTAAAATCAATTTTATCAATTTTGTAAATGTTTAAGATAAAGTTTCCTAATTGAAAATTATCGTTCAAATCGTTTTTACTCAGTATATTTATCCATTCATGAATTTATGCTTGATAAAGAGTAAAATTTCTACCCTCCTGGCCATATTCATGACTTTTCAAATGATTTCTTATTATCAATGGCCATGATGGCAATCATTAAGATGTTATACATTTACATCATTTTCAATTGTTCTCCTCTTATATTTAATCCGTTTCACTCAGTTTTAGTTTGTAACCCGGATTTGTTTTTTTTCTATCGATTTATGAATTTCGAACAGCGATATAATACTGTTGCCTTTATTTATCCATTTGAATGCCTTTAAAAAAAATGCCCATTGACCCACATTTTTCTTTTTATCAATCTTTTACGTGTATAATTATAAGACATTTGTAAAAGTCATATAAAATCTTTTGTTATTCTATAATAGTCTTAAAAAAATTATACTTATCGTGTAAACACTATGAAAAATTTCAATGGCGAATATATCGAAAACAAACTTTTAAAGACAATTGACCTATATTTAATTTTTGCTCTTTTGGTTCCTTTAGTTATCCCCTATCAATATATCCTAGTGCTATGAAAGGTTGTTATTTTGAAACTGCGTAATGAACTTCCTTAATTTCGAGGATAGAGCCATTCACGATAACCCTGCAAATGTGCTCCCCAGGACAATTGCTTTCACAGTAGTTATATTATCGACAATCAAAGCAAATCTCTTAATCATTGTAACATAGATAGATTTAAACAGTTGCAGCAGCTTGCTTATGCACAATGAACAATTTTTTCATTGTTAAACTATTATATATAAAAGTTGTATATATTAATAGATACACACAGCTATTTTCGTCGATTTGTTGTATAGTTTTTGAAATCTTAGATCTAGAGGTTAAATAATTCTTCTTGATCTCATCAGAATATTTGATGAATTTTCCGTTTGGATAACTACATATATTCATGACGCAATCTTTCAACATATTAAGCTATATTGCCAAGCCACACATGTGACAAATTCAATGTATAATAATTTTCACTATCTTTAAAAATAACCACAAGCCATCAGAACAGTTTTAATAAGGTAGGTAAAAATATTTAAAATAATGTTAAAGTATTTACTCATTGGTATCCCCATACATTTGTACTCCTGTCGAAACAATATATTGAGTATAACGTAAAATATTTTTTGTTCATTCTTTAATATGTTTTCATAAAGCGACAACAGATCCGTTAACGCTTTTATGCATTATAAAACTGCGACAAAAAGTGTTCTTCATATTGTTTATTATAAAGCTATATAAGATCAATCTCAAATCAGATACAGGGAACTTCAGTAATAAAGACTCACAACTGCAACAAGTGTATTACGATATTTCTCAACTCGAGACAGTTTTTTTTTATATTTAAAGCGCGAGGCGTGCCGAGCTTTTTGAATAATTAAAGGTTAATTGTTGAGAGTGGAGAAATATTGTAATACACTTGTTTCAGTGGTGGAATCTGTTTCTCTTATGATTTTTATCCTTCCTTTTAAAAGATTTGAGGAAAGTTGTGTAATTTCGATGTGACGTCATCAGGCATGGTCGCCTTTTTTCATGACGTCACAATAAGAAATTTCAGAAGAAATCAAAGAAAATTAAACGTCACAATTTAATTTCAACCAATCATTTGCCGAGATCAGATTTTTCACTAGTGATGAGAAATATATTTCTCACACTGGTCAGGAAATGTGAAAATAGCACAAAAATGTGAGAAAAGCATTCACATACAGCTGGTATCATGATATTGAAAATTGCTGTTACTATATTTTTTAAAGGATCCTACTAGAAATGATGAATCAGTAAAGAAAGCTCGATACATTGGTCATATTTTTGTTCCTTTATGTTGTTTAACCCTTCAATATTTTAAAAAGTTCGGGATTTTCAAATGCGTTAGGATAGATCATCACGGAAGACACAGTTATTGTCAAAACGCGCATTTGCTGCAGAAATAATTAGTACCACATCCATATAGGTTTCAATATACCATTATTCTACACCCTGTATAAAAAACCCAATCATAACTATTTAGCATAGGTTTTGTATTGTGAACTCTTGCACCTTTTGCATACTGTTTCCGTTTTCCGTTTAATTGTGATATTATTTATCTACCTGAATATTATCCGTATAACGAAATCGAGAATATTCGAATAAGATGTATTGTTTTAAAGTACATGTAATACACAAGAATATAATCGATATTCATTGAAAGAAACAAAGAACAAAATCAAGATTTTAATAAACAAATTTAATGTTATCATTTTTCTTTTGAAAAACGTGAAAATAGGATTTTTCATATGCATCTATTTTAAAACATTAAGAGAAAATTCAACTATGTTAGGGGAAACTGAAGGTGCTTGTCAAAAGATTAAAATCTAAACATACGCTTCCTGAATTCCATAACAAAACTTGTTATTTATGTTTCTATAACTACTAGTAACTCATATAACCCTCGAGGTTACAAACCTACATAATATACATATATTTATGTACGTTGTACGTGGCGGTAGAATATAATCTAATGATAATTCTATTAATGTAACAATAGAATTGTAACCGCTTTTATGAACCTGAATGTATTTAATTTCGGTGGACTCGATTTGAAATTATCGATAAGGGCGTTGACCATTTGCATATACACAAGTATATTGACTTTTTGAAGGTGCAATGAAGCCGTTTTTTGAATCTACATTCATCATAAACACTCATTCCATTGATTGAAAACCGTTTGAATACTTGAATAAATCAAATATAAAAAAAAAGAAGATGTGGTATGACTGCCTATGTGACAACTGTCCACAAGAGACCAAAATAACACAGACATTAACAACTATAAGTCACCGTACGGCCTTCAACAAAAGCTACTTAATCGAAATGGGTATTTCAAGAATCAATATATTCAATAACAGGTCAACTTTGTTTAAGGGAGTTGAAACATGACAACCGGGTTAATGAAATTTAGTTAATAGATTGATAAACATAATAAATTCATAGTGAATTTTCTGTTCATAAGTGTCCAGAATATACCTTTATATAATAATAAATAATAACAATATTCAAGTGTCACATACTTGCCAACAAATTATTATACAGATTAAATAATATACATTGCACAATTACGAAAAAAGATAAACACCCAGCCTACATGGGCTTCTGAGACACTTAATATACAACTATATAAACAAGTCTAAATTGAAAACTACGTTCAAACCTATGATGGCGTTGGATAAAAACCGCAATTTGTATACGTGTGCATGTAAAACAAATTTCGTTGTAGAAGGGTCTAAATACAGCACAAACAACATGTTACTAAAGACCAAAAAAAGTGAAAAAGTATATCTGAACAAAACGCATTTGACTAACAGGTCGAACAACTGATGTTCTTAAACCCTGCTGACTGCTATTGGCGATTGCCAAATGAATTGATCACACGATGTAACAAAATGGATCTTAATATTAATTCAATACTAAACAGAAAAACAATTAACTTGCGGCAAAGATATTAAACTACAAACATGAGGTGCACAAAAAAAATGTACACCAGATCCGGATTTCGACAATAAATGTCTCTTCAGTGATGTTAGGGATCGAAACGGTATTTAGAAGGCCATATAATTGACCTAAATTAAGGATATACTCTTGAATTTAAAGAGTCAAAATAGGATGAACGGATCACATAAACCGGAGGGAAAGTATGATACAAGCCCAAACGAAAAAAATATAAACAAGTCTAAATTGACTACTTTCAAAACTATGATTGCGTTGGTTAAAAACCGCAATATATATATATATGTATATACAACTCGTCTAAACATCAACCCAACAATGCTAGATCTGATAATTTGCTTTCGCAATTTTTGGTTCTTCTCTCGCCGAGATTCGAACCCATGCTACTGTGATATCGTGACACCAAATCGCCTGCAATGCAGCCGTCCCGCTACACCACACGACCACCTGGGCTCTACAAAAATTGAGCTTTCGCTGGCCGTATGTTACCTTTCCTCGTCAGTTTTAATCTAGCGGCGTACTACAGTACATGATATATAAGGCATGAAGATGTTATTGTTACAGATCAGCTAAATTATCTATAGTAAAGGATCCTACAAATTAATGTAAGATGCAGTCACAGAAAATAATTATATTCAAGTACGTCTGAGTCAGTGACAACTCTACAACAGATGTATCCATCGGATCGCCATCAATGATGGTGATACATGGCTGTGTACATAATGTATATACAACTCGTCTCAACATCAACCCAACAATGTTAGATCTGTAAATTTGCTTTCGCAAATTTTTGGTTCTTCCCTTGCCGGGATTCGAACCCATGCTACTGTGATATCGTGACACCAATCGCCTGCACTGCAGCCGTCCCGCTACACCACACGACCACCTGGGCTCTACAAAAATAGAGCTTTCGCTGGCCGTATGTTACCTTTCCTCGTCAGTTTTAATCTAGCGGCGTACTACAGTACATGATATATAAGGCATGACGATGTTATTGTTACAGATCAGCTAAATTATCTATAGTAAAGGATCTTACAAATTAATGTAAGATACAGTCATATACAATTATTTGACAACTATTTAACAAATATGAATTGTAAAACATAGAAGAATGTCAAAAATGTTTAAAATTATCCGATTTTTTTCACATAATAAAACAAATTACCTTCACTTACTAAAATAACCATCTTTTCTGAATTCTTTTACTTTTATGCAAATCTTCCTTCCGCTGTGTAATTCCTGGCCTTAAGAACCATGATTATTTGGTACGTGTTTGATTACATATGTCAAAGAGTCAGTATGGCAAAAGATTGAGTACCTATCATAAGCACTTGACATCAACTTAACTTTAGGTCCTTTTTTTTCCCTATACACTTGTGTATTTACATATAAGCCTTTGAGGGTTTTCTTTTGCACCGGCTTTGATCATGCTGTAATCTAGTTTTTTTTCGGCTTATTGTTTTAGAAAGTCGCCTTTATATATGTATATTTCTTTTTTCAACCATGGAAATAAACTCATCATAGATACCAGTGTTAACTATATTTACACCAGACGCGCGTTTCGTCTACACAAGACTTATCTGTGACGCTCGAATCCAAAAAACGTTCGATGATTTAATGAAATTACAACAGTATTTAAAAACCGAGATTCAATATTCAAGATATATTTATTAAATATGTGTGTGTAATTTGTGGAAATAGAGGAATCGGCATGCTATGTTATAATTATTTTGCCCCATTTGTTGAGTTTTATTGTAATTTGCGATTCTCCTCGTGCATGTTCTTGATAACATTTAGCGAATGTTCACAATTTTATATTGTTCCTCCGTTGATGTACATACAGTAATTTCATTGAAATGGAGATAGTTTTGTATTAGAAATCAATGCTATTTACCCCTTAGTTGTACCATTATATCCTGATTGTACATGTATAATATCATAATGTATTCATTTTCAATCAAAGAATGATTGATGACCTATCGAAATATAATATAATAACACTCTGGTTTTATGAATGCCTTAAATGAGGATAATAGTTATCAAAGGTACCAGGATTATAATTTAGTACGCCAGACGCGCGTTTCGACTACATAAGACTCATCAGTGACGCTCATATCGAAATAGTTATGAACCAAACAAATACAAAGTTGAAGAGCATTGAGGATCCAAAATTCCAAAAAGTTGTGCCAAATACGGCTAAGGTAATCTATGCCTGGGATAAGAAATCCTTAATTTTTCGAAAAATTCAAAGTTTTTGTATACAGGAAATTTATAAAAATGACCACATAATTGATATTCATGTCAACACCGAAGTGCTGACTACTGGGCTGGTGATACCCTCGGGGACGAAACGTCCACCAGCAGAGGCATTGACCCAGTGGTGTAAATAGTTATCAAAGGTACCAGGATTATAATTTAGTACGCCAGACGCGCGTTTCGTCTACATAAGACTCATCAGTGACGCTCATATCGAAATAGTTATAAACCAAACAAATACAAAGTTGAAGAGCATTTAGGATCCAAAATTCCAAAAAGTTGTGCCAAATACGGCTAAGGTAATCTATGCCTGGGAAAAGAAATCCTTAGTTTTTCGAAAAATTCAAAGTTTTGTATACAGGAAATTTATAAAAATGACCACATATTTGATATTCATGTCAACACCGAAGTGCTGACTACTGGGCTGGTGTATAGGCACATGTATAATATCACATTAAAAGTATAATAATCTATATATAATTATTTTAAAAAATCGTTATATTTTTAATATGGCTTCTTACTAAAGACAGGCATTTTTTTTTGTGTCTTGTATATAGATGTTTTAACTTTCAGTATCTGATAAAGTTAGACATAATTTTACGAGTCTTTGGTAGACGAAACGCGCGTATATACAAAATTTAATCCTGATATTTATGATGATTTTATATACAACATTGTACAATGATCAATGAATGGGGCAATCTAAAACTATAAAATGTATAAAGAAAACATGTGATTCATTTGTGTATGCAAATTTTTGGAAATTTCACTTCTCATGGTATTATTCATATTTTATAAATCTATTTATGTATATTTAGCTTTTATCGTGACTTTATAATAATTGAAAGTCCTTTAAAACTTTAAATTACTTTAGTGTAAAAATAAAATAAAAAAAGAAGTTAACCTGAAGATACAATGTCAACGTTTATTTGTTCCGCTTAATCGATGATCTAATAAAGGCAACAGTAGTATACCGCTGTTCAAAACTCATAAATCCTGGACAAAAAACAAAATCGGGGTAACAAACTAAAACCGAGGGAAACGCATTAAATATAAGAGTAGAACAACGACACAACACCGAAACGCAACACACACAGAAACGGACCAAGCAACAGACAAAACACCACGAGCATAACAAATATAACATCAAAACCAAATACATGAATTTGGGATAGACAAGTACCGTGCCACGTCTTATCTCAATATCTCAAAAATAAGAGAAAACACAAACGACTCAACGTTAAAATGCAACATACACAGAAACGAACAATATTAATACAATGTTAAGTTCAATCTAATGCACTTAGTTAAAAAAGAAAACAAATGCTGCTGTTTTTAGACAGTATGCAATACAGATGTATTTGTATTAATAACATATTGGAATGTCAAAGCAACAGCTATATATACCAACATAACGTTTTATTTAGACAAAAGCCCTTCTTAATTACTCTACCTGAATTTGTATTGATAACTATTAATCAACCTAATAATTTTACATGGTTTTAATTCTGATTTAATTTTTGTTTTAGGAAACAATAATTTTTACGAAGACAACATCTACTTAGTATCCCACATGAAGTTATCTGTAATGAAATATCTAAACAACAAAATATCTGTTATCCAATAAAGTTAGAAATGATTGAGCAAGAGGTGAGTGACAATACAGGAAGCAACACCAAGAAGTCATTTAGACCTATAAGAAATTTGTTTTTTAAGTTTTGTTTTGTTATTGGATGTGCCTTTCTTCTAGTTTGTTATTTTAGTTATCTCAAACCTGAAAAGTTTCAATTACCAAGTGTTCTGTTTTATGAAAAAGTTCAAATACCACGTGTTATATGGATGTTTTGGGATAAAGGTTGGGAAAAAGCACCAAACCTACAACGCGCTTGCTTGAACTCATGGATGGAATTTAATCCAGATTATAAAATTGTTGCAATGGACATGAAACAAGCTGAAACTGTAATCAACCGTAAAAATCATTACACGGATGAAGCTTGGAATACGGCCATTATTCAAGCAAAGTCTGATATTATCCGAATTGAACTTCTTGCACTTTATGGAGGAATTTGGGCTGATGCAACTGTCCGCTGCAATGATCCACTAGCATCATGGATTGATAGTGTAATTGAACCGACTGGCTTTTTTGTGTATGAAAGAAGGGACTCCGCAGTTCCTCAAAACGCGAGACCACATATCTCAAGCTGGTTCATAGCAACTACGAATTCATCTTATATTATATCTAAGTGGAGAAATCAGGTTCGGAAAATGTGGTCTACTAAACCGTATCCACCTGAGGTCTATGGATATTTTTGGGCACATCGTATATTCCGGGACCTAACTCGTATTGATCAAGAATTCTATAATCAGTACAAAAATATGCCATTAATGGATGCAGCAGGACCTCATTGCTTTGCAAACATTAAATCTTACATGAATAAAATGAAAACGAGTCAATGTAAAAGTCGATATAAAAGTTTTTACAATTATTTAAATATTTTTTTTATCAAAATATTCGCAAAATAATGAATTAAAAAGAAAACAATTTATGGGCATAAAAGCGGGACGAAAGATACCAGAAGGACAGTCAAACTCCTAAATCGAAAATAAACTGACGACGCCTGGCTAAAAATGAAAGAAGACAAACAGACAAACAACAGAACACATGACATATAAGACTAATATAGGAGTGTTCGACCTTGGCCTTGGTTTTTAAATCACCACTCTATATAATAACAAACTACTGGATATAATATAGCGCCTTATTCAATTACTGTGGATTCATTTATTTTCGTGGGTACCAATTTTCGTGGTTTTAGGAAAATTTACATATTCGTGGATATTCAATTTCGATGTTTTGGCAAAGTCTACACTCATTCCTTTCGAAAATTTGTTATTCGTTGAACATTTGAATTCGTGGTTCTCCTGTACCAACGAAATCCACGAAAATTGGTATCCAACGAATATTAATGAATCCACAGTATATTCGTGTGTTATTGATACTTATGGACGGCTCACTGTTTTAACAACAAAAAATCGGTTTATCTTACATATATATTGAACAAGTTTTCAAGTAGGCAGGTCAATATCTAGGTCATAGGTTGAATAGATACAATAATATGTTATATTTTTTTATATTTTGTATTCTGGATAACCCGAGGTGCACTTTAGGTACATCTTTTGACCAAAACGTACAATGTCTACATGCCAAGTAGTTTATAGTCGAAGGGAGAACGACTATCAATGTTATGGGACCGACGATCTATGGGTAAGGCTAGCGTTTCCAGAACAAGGTAAACATAGCATGAGATCCGACCCGTACAAATCAAAGAGAAAGTAGATTCTGCATATTAAGTCTCTGGATAGATTGTTGCTACATCTATTGACGATATGTCATGCAACTAGAATACACATTTTTTAAGGACGCCTCCGGGTGCGGGAGTTTCTAGCTACATTGAAGACCCATTGGTGGTCTTCGGCTGTTGTCTGCTCTATGGTCGGGTTGTTATCGCTCTTACACATTCCCCATTTCCTTTCTCAATTTTATTGTTCACGTGGAGAACACATTAACAATATTTAATAGTTTAATAGATACAAAATGAAGTTCAGTAATGACTCAGTCTTGGATGAAAGTCGGGGAAATTTGATTGCCAATGGTAAAAAATATTAAAGTAAAATAACAAAAAAATCTAAGGAACTCTCAAAACGGAAAATCCCTTTACAAATAGCTAAATCACAAGCACACCAAACGAATGGAAAATAACGTGTCATATGCTGACTTTGAACAGGCATTTCCTTACGTAAAAAAATACATTTAAATGACAGTATTTTGATTAGAGGACAGAAGGCGACTTGGGATCCCTTAAAACGATATGGAATGTTTCTTATTAATTATATTATTGAGCAGGGCCGTGATATTCTCGTTAGATAAATAATCGGGCAGGACGTTGAAGCATTTAAAGCATACTAGAAATGAAAATTAATATTTTCTTTCAATCAGATTACTGTAAATTCAGAAATCGTTGTGAGTTTTTTTTTCTAAATGCGACGAACGCGACGGGTCGAGTATAAGTAATGCGAAAGTAAAACAACGCATTTTTATATTTGAGACACATATTTGTATGTAGATTTCCCGGAAATCGCCATTATAATTCTCGTTTTTTTAATACCTATTCTTCGAAAATCACAAAAATAAATGCACCAAATAATATTTGTATCTACAGTGATCGAAGTCTGGAGTTGTCATGTCAATATTAAATTCTTATTATTGTCATTTAGGTTAGTTTCTTGTATATGTCGTGTACATGTTATTATTTTGTACAAATTAATACCTGTACAAGTAATTATTTGTATGATGCCATCATACAAGTTATTTATTACCTGTACAATTATAATTGTACAAGTAATTACCTGTACATTTTTTGTTGACAAACAGATAACTTGTACAACTCGATATCTATGATTAAAAATTGTTTTTTCCTTTCTTCTGTATTTTTTTAATGTTTAGTTCAGTAACTTCTTTCTTCACGTTCATTGGGATTGTAATTTTTTTTTTTGGCCATTGGTCGGATTATTTTTTACTAGTTTTTACCTTTTTTTATTTATTTGTTTATTTGTTTATTTAGCTTAGTAGACAGCGTTTGTTTTTGAAATTGATATTGGGTTTGTTTGTCTTTTATTTGTCAAGTTTTAAGTACTGAATTTGTAATGTTAGAGATTACAAACGAATGCCAAGTCTATACTTTTGTGCTTAGTTATCATTTTTTTTCATCCAGAACATGCATGAAATATTTGCCACTGGACGTTAGGCAACCACCAAACTATCAATCAATAGATATATTTTGTTTAAAATGAAAAGATTTGTTGTGAACAGCAAATATGCCAAGGTAGAATAATAGTTTGTACAAGTTATTATCTTTTTCTCAATAAAAATTGGACAAGTAATTACTTGTGAAATGGTTTTCGTACAAGTAATAGCTTGTATGATGGCCTCATACAAGTAATAACTCGTACATTTTTTTTTGTAAAAGTAATAACGTGTACAAAATGTACACGACATATATATAAAAAGGAAGATGCGGTATGATTGCCAATGAGACAACTCTCTACAAGAGACCAATTGACACAGAAATAAACAAATAAATGTCACCGTACGGCCTTCAACAATGAACAAAGCCGATATCGCATATATAGTGAGCTATAAAAGGTCCCGAAATGACAATGTAAAACAAATCAAACTAACGGCACAATTTAAGTATTAATGTATTATGTATTTATAACCTATTCTAACATCGAACATATACCTCTTTTAATATGCGTTTTGCTGTGGGTTTTTTCCTGCTTTATATGAAAAGGTTGAGAAATCACAAAACATTGTCAACTCCGCCGTGTTATTGTGCCTGTTCAGGAACCTCTAGCCCTTGTTATTTGTCATCTCTTCGTTGATTTTCGAGGCCAAACATATTTGAAAATCCAAAGCTTATTAAAAAGATGAAGAGCTATACACCAAAAAGAACAAACAAATATAACCAAATCAAAGCTTTGCACGAGGGAGATATATATTTCTTAATTTTGAATAATTTAATTTTGAATAAGTTTTGTAACAGCACATTTTTGTAACAAAAAATCCGTATTTTCATGCCGGTAACCAAATACTGTCCACTGGGATGGTAATACTCAATCAGTCAAGTTTTCAACAAAAGACAAGCGCTACTTTCACCTTGTTTTTTTTCGTCATACTATTTTGATTCCGGTGCAACCATTGGATATTTCCTCTTGCAAACTAAATTATTAGCCTGGTAACTTTGAACAATTGTTCCAACTCATAGGCATAAAAGAGAGATGAAAGATACCAGAGGGGCATTCAAAATGATAGATATAAAATAAACTGACAACGCCATGGCTAACAGAAAATGACAAACAGACAAATAGTTCACACGACACAAAACAGAAAACTAAAGACTCAGCAACACGAAACCCACCAAAATCATGTGCTCAGTACGGGTATGCAGATCCTGCTCCACATGTGTATCCCGTCGTGTTGATCATGTCATTACGAACCCGGTTAACAGCCTAATTAGGTAGGTCACACTCGTATAAATGGAACAGGATTGTAGTTATGACAAAAGGAACATTGTCGATATCATCTGTGAAACAGATATGCCATAACTGTCAACCAACTTAATGGCATCCGTAAAATTTACGAAGGAAACGACATAAGAAACATTTTCGATATCATCTGTGAAACGGATATGCCATAATTGTCAACCAACTCAATGGCATCCGTAAAATTTACGAAGGAATGATTTCCACTTCAACATTTGAAACTCTTGCCTTGGTTAAATAGTTTCCTAGTGAGCAACAACCCTCTATCAAGGAAATCATCAGATGACCTTAGTTGAATTAGACTATCCATTTAGGTTGTATTTGTTTTCTACCGTAGATAACCTTATAGCTGTATTTGGCAAAACTTTTAGGAAAGTTTGGTAATTAATGCTCTTCAACTTTATTTGGCCTTTTAAACACTTTTGATTCGAGCGTCACTAATGAGTCTTTTGTAGAGTCTGGCGTAAATATAAAATTCAAAACTGGTATCTATGAGTATATTGATCATAAAGCCCCTAATGTTTCTAAGTATATATTTTAATCATGGGTTTGAAATGTTTATGATTTGAGCATTCCTGATTAAAGTGGGCATCAGAAGAGTAAATCTTATGAAGTGTTATTTTCATTTGGTATAAAAAAAAAAAAAAAACAATCATACAGATATACGTGTACTGACCTCCAAGGAAAATTTAAAACGGAAAGTCTGTAATCAAATGTAAAAATCAAAAGCTCAAACACATCAAACTAATGGACAACAACTGCCATATATTCCTAACTTGGTACAGGCAGTTTCAAATTTAGAAAATGGTTGATTAAGCCTGGTTTTAAAGCTACCTAAACATCTAACTTGTATGACATTCGCAAAAAAATACATTATATTCACAACAATATTTGAACTAAACAAACAGACTCACACCACACCTTCCTATATATTATATAGACACAATAATCAGAAAGTCAAAATTTGGATACAGCAGTCAACTTTGGTTATCATCTTAGTCCCTATAGAACAACCAAAGATGCACAAAAAAGCAAATATACATGGCACAAAGGCAAAAATGAAGGACAAGAATACAAAAATTTACCATGGCACAATAATAAAATGATGGAATTATTATTGTAAAACCATAGCAGTAGAATTGAATCAGTTTTCTTTTTCTTATCCGAGCAAATCCCTGCTTACAATCATTGATGCACAAATACAGATAAAAGACAAATTTGAAACAATTTTATTTCATAATAAATATTATCATGCAAGAATCCTCAATGTTTTCTTCTTTTTTCAGCTAAAGGTGATCTCTGAAATGATATAATATCATTATAAATTAAACTTAAGGTGGTACCCAACACTTTCACTAAAATTAATTTGTCTCGTTTAATTTTCATAAAATTTTGACACAGTATTTACTTTGACCCTTTAACAAGTGTATTAAAATTTCTAAAATTTTGAACCAACTGTTTTGTCAGAAAAATTACACTGTTTATATAGCAGTTTGACAAACAACAATTTTGATCATTGAGAAGCTTAATATCCCTTTAACAACACAACGTAATTAAAACGTTTAGCTGATTTTACAGAGTTATCTCCCTGTAGTGTTAGGTACCACCTTAAAAAGATAGTACTACAGCAAAAAATAGCTAGAAATGAAAAATAAATTCATTTTCACTGACAAACAATACATTAACAACTGAATAATAAAAAAATCAATGTTGCATTTATTTCTTCCCCTTATTTTCAATGGAAACAAATGACCTATTTGAAAAAATTGAAATAAGTCAATTTATTTAAACAAGAGTGCATATGCTGAGATGCATCATAAGTCATAACACCCCTTTTTCTTTTCAGTTAGCTTATAAAAGGTCATTAACTAAAAAAAATAAGCAGATTCTGGATTTTTTTTCATTCCATTTGATACCCAAATAATACCAAAGCAAATATAGGTGAACAATATTGAGTTAGACTTTTCCCACCATTTATTTAGGAAAAATAATATCTTGAAAATTAGCTCCATAACCAATCAATATTTTTAACTTATTCTATTTCATAATGAAATGCTGTTTTGACTTATAGTAGCAATTTTATTATCAAGATTTCACCTAAATAATTCCTTAATTTTTACCCTTCTGATAATTTTCTGCTTTTAGCCTTATACATAGTGTCCATGTTTGTTCAACTTACAGTAATAAACAATATTTTAATTGTCATATAAACATTAGTTTGTACCAAAAAACAAAACAAATATAACATGGCAAAGAATTTTTTATTTTTTTATTTATATAAATCAGTTTAAAAAAAAAACCATCAAAGAAATAACAACTTTTTAATAAAAGAACACATTGAAAACAATTACCCTTGAAAAAGAGAAGACTTTTGACCTCAGCTATAATGACCGAATGTTTTATAAAAGAGTCAATATCTTTATTATGTTTTATTATAGAGGGATTTAACATTTTTTCTAATTTTATTTTGTTCTTGGGGGGAAAGACATAAAGTTTTGAGAAGATATTTTTTTTTCAAAAAGCACACTTTATACTTTATAATAGGAGGATCATTCTTTAAAGGCTCTTTTTATGTAAATCAGACCAGTGGTTTTCCTGTTAGAATTATTTCACACTAGTCATTTTGTGTCCCTTTACAGCTTTTTGTTAAGTATTAGCCAAGACTCCTGATTGAAGGGCAAACTTTGACCTATTATTGATTACTTTTTACACAAAGTGATGGGGAGTTGTCTCATTGGCACTTATACAACATGTTCTTATTTCTGTTTCAAATTTTGATTGAAAATAGTTTTGTGGTTTCAGAGAAGATTAAAAAAAGTGTGTGATAGCTGACAATTAGTACAACAGACACCACCAGATGAAAATATTTCACATCGTCTTTCAGGCCAGATGATCGGAAAAAGAAAAAAAAAAAATTTCTTATCTGTCTTGGTACATCACTTTCAAAATAAGTGCCAAGATGAGGGCTCTTAAGGAGGTAGACCTAGGTTTAGGGAAATAACTCTTAAAATCATCAGTATGTTTGTGTCAACCATTTTCATAAATATATTCTAAGCTTCTATGTTACATAGATTATTTTCAATCTGTTTCAGGTAAATGCTTTAAATATGTTGATGAAACTTGACTTTTACAAACACATCACTGATTTAAAGAGTTATCTCCCTTAATCTAGATCTACCTCCTTAAACTCATATTTAACACTGCAAGTTTCTGTATGTGCTTGGCAAAATTAACCTGCAATTCAGTGGTAGTAGAAATTTGCTGTTTATCATATTTTGTTTTTTGAATTATTTTGTCATAAATCAAGAGAGTAAAGAAAGTTGGGAAATAGGAGACTTTAAAGATGATTATCCAGGAGAGTAAGAACAAAATTAAAAATGACCTTGCTCAATACAATATAGACAATAATTCTGTACAAAGTGGAAATGAATATACAGCACGTCTACCAATAAGTTAAAATGAATATAAAGTCTATCCAGCAATAAGTGAAATGAATATAAAGCCTGTCCAGCAATAAGTGAAAAAGAATATCAATGCAGTCTAGCAATTAGAATAAATGAATAAACATGTAAGTCAGTTATTAAAGCAATAAATGAAAAAGAATTAAATGCCAGACAAGTAATAAGTGAAAATGAATATAAAGCCTGTCCAACAATAAGTGAAAAAGAATATCAATGTAGTCTAGCAATTAGTATAAATGAATATACATGTAAGTCAGTTATTAAAGCAATAAATGAAAAAGAATTAAATGCCAGACAAGTAATAAGTGAAAATGAATATAAAGTCATTTAAACAATCAGTGAACAAGAATGTGTCCACAGTACATGGATGCCCCACTCACACTATCATTTTCTATGTTTACTGGACCGTGAAATTGGAATAAATTCTCTAATTTGGCATTAAAATTAGAATGATCTTATCAGAGGGAACATGTATACTAAGTTTAAAGTTGATTGGACTTCAACTTCATCAAAGACTACCTTGACCAAAAACTTTAACCTGAAGTGTAACAGACGGTACGACGAACGACGCACAGACCAGAAAACATATTGCCCCTCTACTATCGTAGGTGGGGCATAAAAAAGAATACAATATACAAAAGAAGATGTGGTATGATTGCCAATGAGACAACTATCCACAAAAGACCAAAATGACACGAACATTAAAAATTATAGGTCACCGTACATCCTTCAACAATGAGCACAGCCACAACCGCATATAGTCAGCTATAAAAGGCCCTGTTAGACAATGTAAAACAATTCAAGAGAGAAAACTAACTAAATCCAGTCTAGCAATAAGTATAAATGAATAAACATGTAGTTAGTTAAGCAATAAATGAAAAAGAATATAAAGCTAGTCAGCAATTAGTGAAAATTATTTAAAAGCCAGACTAGCAATAAGGGAAAATGAAGAAAAAACAATCTAGTAATTGGTGAAAAATCATTTAAAGCCTTCGTAGCAAAAAGTGAAAATATATATTCTAGCTTAAATACATCCTCTTGTCCCATAACAGAGGGGCCTGATTGGGGAAGGTGGGGGATCTCATTATGATTCACAAGTTGATTTTTGTGTCAATCACGATTCACAGAAAATAAATTTCCATGATCACAGATCACAAAAATAAAAACAAAGAAAAATCTGTAGGAAATGGATCACGATAGTGAAAATGGGCCGATCACAAAGAACAAAAATAACACATCAGGCCCCTCATAACAGTACATCCCATTCCCCCACAAAAAATAGAAGTATCATTCTCTTATAAATGTTTAACAAACCTAGTCCTCTTTACAGTTGACGACCTTATCTATTATTCTCTTTAGATCTAACCCTAGTTTATCAAAGTCTGTTTCGATATAGTACTCTGGTAAAGAGGCCATTTGTTTCAAAGTATCGCGATCAATTTCCCCGCCGATTCCAACACTTATAAATACAGCATTCAGATCATCTTTTATCCTCCTTGCTGAATCTATATCTTTCTGCTTCCGCGTTGCTGGACTTCCTCCTACCTTTGATTGACCATCAGTTAACAGAATGATAACATCTCTAACATTTGGTCTGTTGGTTTGATGTGCTAGAACATTTTCCCGTGTGAAATCCACTGCTCCATGGATTTTTGTAGAACCTTGAATCGCTTGATCTATGGTCGTTATGTTAGCAATCAGATCTTGGCGGTTATCAAAGACATCAAAACGAAAATGTAGCATCTGTTCTACATCAAAGGTTACCATAGCTACTCTGATATCATCTTTACCAATGGTGAGAATGTTGATTGTATCAACAATAGCTTGTTTTGTTTGTTGAAACTGTGTAGCAGAAATGCTTTTAGTTTTATCCAATATGAACGCAACATCTACTGCCTTTGATGCATTACAAACTAAAATGAAACAAATGGTAAAATCAGGGGTAGATCAATTTAAAACAAATCCTATTGAGAGTAGCCCAGTGTATACAAATAGGTACAGTTTCTCCAACTTATAGTGTAGGAATCTTTGTAATCTGATTGGTTGAGTGAGTGAGATGTTTTGTCCTTCATTGACCAATCGAAATGAGAAGTCTAATCCATCATGTCAAAATTGTGTTTGGCTGGTAATTTTTCCCAAAAACCAGCACCATCAGAAAATCTATTTATATTAATGAAATTTGTAATGACAAAAAATAGATAAATTTTACAGTCATAAACAACAATGTTAAAAAATAAAAAAAGCACAAAGAACAAAGAACAAAGAACAACTGTTACACTTTAATTTAAGCAAGAATAATCCTCATTGGAGGATCCAGGGGAGGGTTCTGGGGGTTTGAACCCTCCCTTAGAACCTATAGCTGGAACCCCACTTTAACCTGGGTTGGGACCCCCCCCCCCCCCTCTTTTTAAAAATGGCCTGATCTGCCCCTGATCTTTTTTAAAAACAAGGAGTGTCTCAGCCTCTCCAGAAAAGTAAATAAATTCTTTTTCAACTAGGGTACCTGTTCTGTTAAAAATGTAAGTACAAACTTGGTATTATTTCAGTCATTTGAGGAAAGAGGACTACATTTTGACCACATGATTTTCAGACAAGTCTCACATGAAATTTCATGTGGAATTATCTTCAAAACAACTTTTAAACATGCATGAAACTCACATAATATTTGTACATAAAATCCATTTGAAATTTTTCACAACAAAAATGTTGTCATTTTTCATGATTTCAATTCAATTTTATAATTCAGATGTTGTTTGAATAACTCTTTTTGAAAATTCACATGAAATTCAAGAGAATTTTCCATATGTACATATACTAAGCATTTCGGTTAACCTGGTTATAATATTATTTCTGGTAATATAGTGAAATATCCAGGGGTGGGTTGGGGAGTCCCTGTTTTTTTTTTGTTTTTTTTTGGTAAATCAATGCTTTGAATGGGGACATATGATTGGTACCCGTTTATCTTGGGTTCATACCCCTATTGTTTAAATTGCAGGAGCCATCCCTGACATGTTTTTTGCATACCTTCACAGTTTGCACCAGCCCATGGTATTTCACACTGACATTCTCCTGTTGTCCTATTACAATTTCCTCTTTCACTACAGAATGTCGCATTGTCACAAACATGTTCTGAAAAAAAATAAAGAATTTGTAAATCCTACTAAATGGAAAAGTTGAGATACTGTAAATTCAGAAATTATTGGGTGCATTTATTATTTCTCAAATAATGAATTAATTGCGAGTTTTATTATTGTGATTACAAACAAATCTGCATTAAGATCCAAAAATCAGTTATTATAATACAAGTTTTTATTATTGCTATATTCACCCTGTGAGTGTCCCATTATTTGTGTTTACAAAAACCTCACAATAATTTCTGATAGACATATTAATACTTGTATGGGGCCATAGTTTTTTTTGGAAAAAAAAGTTTGTTTCCAGGTTTTGGAGAAAAAAAAACCCCATAGGCCCCCCCCCCCCCCCCAAAAAAAATCAAATGGTTGCTGCCTAAACTGCAAAATTTCATGATAAAAACCAACTCAGGACAGCAACCCAACAATGGGTTCTCTGATTTGACATAAAATTTAATGGGCAGACCTCAACCTGAAATAAGCCTGATTTGTTATAGTTTCAAAGATATAGGCTAAAAACTGTATTTTACCACTATTTTCTATTTTTAGCTTTGCCAGCCATGTTGGTTAGAAAATGAGGTCATTGGACACATATTTTAAACTAAATACCCCAAAAAAGATTGTGGCCATTTTGGTAAAATTTGTCTCAGTAGTTTCAGAGGAGAATATTTTTGTAAAGGAAACAACAACAGACGACAAAAGACGAGGGACACCAAGCAATGAGAAAATCTCACTTGGCCTGGTGAGCTAAAACTGTAGTCACAATTACAAAGTAATTACAGTAAGGTATAGTCAACAGAATATGATGACAGATGCCATTGCATGGGGAAAATAGATGAAAAGACAGACAAGACTGACTGACAGTTAACTACAATGGCTACAAATTGATGACACAATTTCAAGAAGTTATTATGAACATAAAGATATACATGCTGGATCTTCCATGGACACATGTTATAAAATAGTATCCTAACCATTACAAGTAACCTTACCTCCCCCTCCTTTGCCCCTTAAGGATTTCCATCAAGATTTAACAAAGGCACAGATGTTTAGGACTATTAATCCTAAAACTACAAGTAGATACTCTCTATCCCCTCCCTATAAGGTATTTCCTAAAGATTTAACAAAGGTACTGATGTTTAAAACTAGTAGCCCTAACACTGCATGTAGATGTTTTCAACTCCCTCCCCATAATGTATTTCAACTGAATGAAGATGTTTTCTACTCCCTCCCCATAAGGTATTTCAACTGCATGTAGATGTTTTCTACTCCCTCCCCATAATGTATTTCAACTGAATGAAGATGTTTTCTACTCCCTCCCCATAAGGTATTTCAACTGAATGTAGATGGTTTCTACTCCCTCCCTATAAGGTATTTCAACTGAATGTATATGTTTTCTACTCCCTCCCCATAAGGTATTTCAACTGAATGTAGATGTTTTCTACTCCCTCCCCATAAGGTATTTCAACTGCATGTAGATGTTTTCTACTCCCTCCCCATAATGTATTTCAACTGAATGCAGATGTTTTCTACTCCCTCCCCATAAGGTATTTCAACTGAATGTAGATGGTTTCTTCTCCCTCTCCATAAGTTATTTTAACTGAATGTAGATGTTTTCTACTCCCTCTCCATAAAGTATTTCAACTGAATGTAGATGTTTTCTACTCCCTCCCTATAAGGTATTTCAACTGAATGTAGATGTTTTCTACTCCATCCCCATAATGTATTTCAACTGAATGAAGATGTTTTCTACTCCCTCCCCATAAGGTATTTAACTGAATGTAGATGTTTTCTACTCCCTCCCCATAATGTATTTCAACTGAATGAAGATGTTTTCTACTCCCTCCCCATAAGGTATTTCAACTGAATGTAGATGGTTTCTTCTCCCTCTCCATAAGTTATTTTAACTGAATGTAGATGTTTTCTACTCCCTCTCCATAAAGTATTTCAACTGAATGTAGATGTTTTCTATTCCCTCCCCATAAGGTATTTCAACTGGTGTAGATGTTTTTTACTCCCTCTCCATAAGTTATTTTAACTGAATGTAGATGTTTTCTACTCCCTCTCCATAAAGTATTTCAACTGAATGTAGATGTTTTCTACTCCCTCCCTATAAGGTATTTCAACTGCATCTAGATGTTTTCTACTCCCTCCCCATAAGGTATTTCAACTGAATGTAGATGTTTTCTACTCCATCCCCATAATGTATTTCAACTGAATGAAGATGTTTTCTACTCCCTCCCCATAAGGTATTTCAACTGAATGTAGATGTTTTCTACTCCCTCCCCATAAGGTATTTCAACTGAATGTAGATGGTTTCTACTCCCTCCCTATAAGGTATTTCAACTGAATGTAGATGGTTTCTACTCCCTCCCTATAAGGTATTTCAACTGAATGTAGATAATTTTTACTCCCTCCCCATAAGGTATTTCTACTGAATACCTTAAGGGGAGGGAGTAGAAAACATCTTCATTCAGTTGAAATACATTGATCTGTATTAATTACCCCCCCCCCCCCCCCCCTTAAGGTATTTCAACTGAATGTAGATGTTTTCTACTCCCTCCCCATAATGTATTTCAACTGAATGAAGATGTTTTCTACTCCCTCCCCATAATGTATTTCAACTGAATGAAGATGTTTTCTACTCCCTCCCCATAAGGTATTTAAACTGGTTTATATTCCCTCCACATAAGGTATTTCAACTGGTGTAGATGTTTTCTACTCCCTCCCCATAAGGTATTTTAACTGAATGTAGATGGTTTCTACTCCCTCCCTATAAAGTATTTCAACTGCATGTAGATGTTTTCTACTCCCTCCCCATAAGGTATTTCAACTGCATGTAGATGTTTTCTACTCCCTCCCCATCAGGTATTTCAACTGCATGTAGATGTTTTCTACTCCCTCCCCATCAGGTATTTCAACTGCATGTAGATGTTTTCTACTCCCTCTTCATAAGGTATTTCAACTGCATGTAGATGGATTCTACTCCTTCCCTATAAGGTATTTCAACTGAATGTAGATGTTTTCTACTCCCTCCCCATAAGGTATTTCAACTGAATGTAGATAATTTTTACTCCCTCCCCATAAGGTATTTCAACTGAATGTAGATGTTTTCTACTCCCTCCCCATAAGGTATTTCAACTGAATGTAAATGTTTTCTACTCCCTCCCCATAAGGTATTTCAACTGAATGTAGATGTTTTCTACTCCCTCCCCATCAGGTATTTCAACTGCATGTAGATGTTTTCTACTTCCTCCCCATAAGGTATTTCAACTGATTGTAGATGTTTTCTACTCCCTCCCCATAAGGTATTTCAACTTAATGTAGATGTTAACTGCAAACATATCTAGTCTGTTCATAATATTTTGGAAAAAAAGACAGAGAAAAAAACAAAAGTAAATAAGGAAGTGTTAAGGTTTTTTTTTTTTAAAAACAAAACAATTAAAACAATTAAAATCTTTAACAAATGGGCACTGAGGAATAGAATAAAATGTGTCTTTTTTTTTATCATATTAATTATATATATTAACAGACTAAAAGACCAATTGTGCTTCAGTACAATTTATTGGATTATTATAATCCCTCTCATCACATTGTAACCATCAGAAGTATCATTCCCCCTTCTCCCCTTTCTTTGATCAAATCTTCTTGACAAAATATGTTTTACCTGAACAATTATCTGTCAACCATCCTTGGTAACAGTTAGAAACAGCTACAAAATTTACCTCCGAACAGTTACCATTGCCATTACAATTATCATTACCCCCCTTTTCCCCCTTCTTTGATCTAATCTTCCTGACAAAATATATTTTACCTGAACAATTATTTGTCAGCCATCCTTGGAAACAATTACAAACAGCTGCACCATTTACCACTTCACATGCACCATTGCCATTACAAGTATCATTACCACATGGACTTACTAAAAAGTACAAACAAATTACAGTAACAGCTTAAATTTACAAACACTGCTGGAAAATGTACTTTTTTTGTAATTGGTACATTTAAATACAATATACATGATATTTATCCAGAAATATTTGTGATGTTTTTGTTCGTATGAAAATTGAGACAAGATGGCCTGGGGTTTTGCAAAACTGAAAAGTTGCATTGTTTTTTTTAGCAATTTATTCGTAATATGCAACACTTTCTAAAATTACAATAACCATCTAAATTTGACAAGCATTTTGTTCAAATAAAAAAAATCATTTATAAATGTACAACAAAATTCTCTAACTTGTACAGAAACTTTGTCCTTGTAAAATAGTAATTATACAGTAATTTGATCTGATCCTTGCAAAAAGTAATTAATTTTGTACAGTTATTTGATCTTTGCAAATAGTAATTATAACATATACCCCTCATTTATTTTCATTGGTAATTTGTCATACCTTCATTACTGCAATCTTTGCCAAACCACTTTTTGTCACATACACAATCACCAGATGTTGTACAATTACCATGGTTACTACATGTGACGAAATCACAAACATGTTCTGTAAGACAAGTGAAGAAATGATTCAGGGTTATATATATTTTTTTAAGGATTAGATCGTTGGTTTAATTTCCCCTTTGAATTGTTTTACACTAGTACTTTTTTTGGGGCCCTTTATAGCTTGCTGTTTGGTGTGAGCCAAGGCTCTGTGTTGAAGACCGTACTTTTGACCTATAATGGTTTACTTTTATAAATTGTGACTTTGATGAAGAATTGTCTAGTTGGCACTCATACCACATCTTCCTATAATGTATACATAAAGGTGAACATGTTCTTAAAATGACCTTAAGCAGAAAATCAATGAAAACCACCTTTTCGTTTTTAGATTATGGGTAACACTTAAAAACTCTTATTCATAATGTAATTATTTAGATATCGCAACCATCCAATATCAACAAAATGAATTACATTTATCAAATATGTTTTGTGAAAATTAAAATCAAGTATAAATTATCAACTTTATACCCTACAATTTTTCAACATCAACCTGATCAATGATTTTTACATATACCCAAGGATTTTCCTCATCAAGAATTTTGCATACTCAAAGATTTTTCCACTTGAATCTAAAGATTACTGAACAAATGAATGAAACAAGAACTATGGAATTCACAATTAGGGGAAATGTGAGAATATATCAGCTGCAAGGAAAATTGATAGTCACAAACACCATGTGGTCCGAGAACACAATTAATTCGTAGTGCATTTCTTTTAGAACATAAATAAAAAATATAAAAAATCCCACCAGCGCTTTCTCAATGAAACTTTTACAGTGTGTTGTACTACTTTTGGGACAAATTATATCAAAATTATAGAAAACTTCATCGCCTCTAACTCAAAATATGGACAATTTTGTGTTTAGGGTGTCTTGAAATCGTTTGACAGCTTCCGAAGTGCTAATTTTTAACCTTTTGCAGCTGGACTAAATCACTACTTTCCTGTAAAATTCTGGACCCAAATTTTTTAACAGTGTAATTTCCCCCTCCCCCACCTTTCAATTTGAGGCATTAAACTCGGAGAAATAAAATTGGAAGGGGTATAAAAATTATTAGCAAGTAACCCACCGTTAACACTAGGGACTATATTCGTGAACAACGAAAATCAAGGGACGACAATTGTGGTCTGGGACCATGTCTCTAATAAATGAACAAAAATTGTGTTATCATAGATAGCTGTACATGTGATAGATATGCCTATCTAGTGCATATTGAAATAATCACAAGAATAGAATGTATAATACTAAGAGGGCATCTTACGTTGTCCTAAAAGAGTATGAATATGGTAGTTATAAATATGACTGTTAAAAATTCCTATTACTCAATCTGGAAAAACAATCACAAAATTTCTTATTTAGAAGAAAGACTGAATTTAAAGTCATATGAAACGAGTGACTGATAAAAAATAATGTTTATCCAATTCTTGAACCAATGCATGTATACATCATAAACTTAGTCTTCTGTGCACGATTTTATAATTTTTTACACAAAGCTACCATATAATCATCATTTTTTTCCTCTCTGTTATGATTTAAAAAATATGGCAGCTCATTACATGCATGCCGTGCTTTAACTGAAGTTAACAAATTGTCACCTTATAGTAAACAATCAACAAAACCACATGGATATTGAGCACGTGTTAAACATATACCCATAGATAATAGTTTATGTTAATGACAGATCCACGCGTATTGCGATCACCAAATTTTTACGAGAAGGGTCACACTAAGGTCACTTGCATATACAGAAATATGTCAGCAAATTGCTTCCTGGAAGCAAGCAATTAAAATAAAGTAAACTTCATATAAATGTGGACAAATTAAAGAATATTCTTCAGAAAAAAGTATATGTACATAAGTTTTATAATGAAACTATCTATTTATTTATAAAAAACATATGCATCATTTTTTTTTAATTTAAACTTTCAAATGACTTTAACCATCCCAACAACAGTGTGTAGAGGTTGTAATTAAGTTTCAAGGGAATTGGTTTAGCCAAATTTGAGTCAATCTATGAAAAATTGATGGATAGAGGGACTATGGTTAACAATCATATGTCTCAATTAAGAAAGGTGTATAAAAATGTCATATGACAAATTTTTCAGAATACTTACTAGTACAAAGAGTTCCTAAATAACCAGGGTTGCAGTAACATTTAGGAAGACCATTATCATCAACACAGCATTTACCATTTTCACCACAATTAGTATGATTTGTACAAGGAGATTCTGAAAGTAAAAACTATTTTAAAATTTGCCTTGAAAATCATAGTTACTTCCCCTTTCCAAGTTAGAGTTATCCTCCCTGTCATAGGAATATCTCCCATATTTAAGTTTTGTATTTATCTGTTCAAACTTAAACTATAACCAGATGCTTCGCAGGGCGTAGCTTTATACAACCGCAGAGGTTGAACCCTGAATGGTTGGGGCAAGTATGGACACAATATTCAAGCTGGATTCAGCTCTAAATTTGGATTGTGATTAAATAGTTGACACAGCATAGGTTTCTGACACAGAATGAATGTGTTCTAATGAACTTAAAATTTTTGTTTTCTCTTAGAGCAATTCACTATGCTGTTCAATATTAGTCCTCTCAAAAAAATGTTTGAAGAAATTTTCTTTTTATTTATGAAATTTCAAACGAGAAAAATTGAACCCAATTTTTTCATCACATCCCCCTTTCCCTTATTCCAAAACTAATCTCAATTAAAATATTCTAATGGAGTTTGCAACAATAACTACTCATTTAAATACATCATAAAATATTAAGATGTAAAAAAACTGCTTGTTATCACTGAATGGTAAAGATTATTTAAATTTATCAGTTGGTAGAAAAAAGTGAATATACATTGTATATTGTATATAACAAAGATTTAAGTTGATTCTGGACAAAGAAAGATAACTCCAATTAAAAAAAATTCTTGCAATAAGATATTTCTTGCTTACTATTATGGACAAAGAAAGATAACTCTCATTAAAAAAAAATTGCTATTTCACAATATTGTGAAATAAGATATTTCTTTCCATTGCACAATACTGTGCAATTGAAAAGACTTGTTATTGCACAATACTTAATATAATAATTTTAGATCCTGATTTGGACCAACTTGAAAACTGGGCCCATAATCAAAAATCTAAGTACATGTTTAGATTCAGCATATCAAAGAGGCCCAAGAATTTATTTTTTGTTAAAATCAAAATTAGTTTAATTTTGGACCCTTTGGACCTTAATGTAGGCCAATTTGAAAACGGGACCAAAAATGAAGAATCTACATACACAGTAAGTTTTGGCATATCAAAGAACCCCATTTATTCAATTTTTGATGAAATCAAAAAAGTTTAATTTTGGACCCAGATTTGGACCAACTTGAAAACTGGGCCAATAATCAAGAATCTAAGTACATTTTTAGATTCAACATATCAAAGAACCCAACCGATTCATTTTTTGTCAAAATCAAACTAAGTTTAATTTTGGACCCTTTGGACCTTAAGGTGGACCAATTTGAAAACATGACCAAAAGTTAAGAATCTACATACACAGTTAGATTCGGCATATCAAAGAACCCCAAATATTCAATTTTTATGAAATCAAACAAAGTTTAATTTTGGACCCTTTGGGCCCCTTTTTCCTAAACTGTTGGGACCAAAACTCCCAAAATCAATACCAACCTTCTTTTTATGGTCATTAACCTTGTATTTAAATTTCATAGATTTCTATTTACTTATACTAACGTTATGGTGCGAAAAGCAAGAAAAATGCTTATTTGGGTCCCTTTTTGGCCCCTAATTCCTTAACTGTTGGGACCTAAACTCCCAAAATCAATATCAATCTTCCTTTTGTGGTCATAAACATTGTGTTTAAATTTCATTGATTTCTATTTACTTAAACTAAAGTTATTGTGCGAAAACCAAGAATAATGCTTATTTGGGCCCTTTTTTGGCCCCTAATTCCTAAATTGTTGAAACCAAAACTCCCAAAATCAATCCCAACCTTTCTTTTGTGGTCATCAACCTTGTGTCAAAATTTCATAGACTTCTATTAACTTAAACTAAAGTTATAGTGCGAAAACCAAGAAAATGCTAATTTGGGCCCTTTTTGGCCCCTAATTCCTAAAATGTTAGGACCAAAACTCCCAAAATCAATACCAACCTTCCTTTTATGGTCATAAACTTTGTGTTAAAATTTCATAGATTTCTATTCATTTTTACTTAAGTTAGAGTGCGAAAACTAAAAGTATTCGGACGACGACGACGACGACAACGACGACACAGACGACGACGCCAACGTGATAGCAATATACGACGAAATTTTTTTCAAAATTTGCGGTCGTATAAAAAACTGTTTTTTTTTAACTTTTTATTAATATCTTTGAGAAATTTCTTTGACCATTAGTATTCATGTCGATTGAAGAATGAATTCAGTTCTGAAGTTAGATCTTTGATAGTTTCAATGTACAAGTTATGGTGGTACCTAACACTACAGGGAGATAACTCTGTAAAGTCAGCTAAACGTTTTAATTACATTGTGGTGTAAAAGGAATATTAAGCTTCTCAATGATCAAAATTGGTGGTTGTCTAATTGCTATATAACCAGTGTAATTTTTCTGACAAAACGGTTGGTTCAAAATTTTTTAATTTTTTATATTTTTGTAAAATGTCAAAGTAAATACTTTGACAAAATTTTATGAAAATTAAACAAGCCAAATTAATTTTAGTGAAAGTGTTGGGTACCACCTTAAATGTTTTGAACATTTCAATTTTTCATGCTAAATTAAAGTTTTGTATATATATAATTATAGGGATGTCAACTCTGTGAATATTTACTAATCAATTACTCATTGGATTTACCAAGCCATACTCAAGTACTTGCTCGGTCAATCATTTACAAAAAAGAAACAAAAAAAGATACCAAATAAACTCATCATATTATACTAGGTTTGAAAGTTTATATTTACGCCAGACGCATGTTTCATCTACAAAAGACCCATCAGTGACACTCAAATAAAAAATGTTAAAAAGGCCACAAAAGTATGAATATGTAGAGCATTGAGGACCAAACATTCATAAAAGTTTTGCCAAATACAGATAAGATGATCTATTCCTGAGGTAAAAAAGCCTAAGTATTAAAAATTCAAATTTTTGTTAATGTTCAGTCAATTTATAATAATGAACATATCAATGATACAATTGTATGTATTAAGGGTCGTTGTCTTATAAATGTTTAACCCTCAACATTATTACCTAGGACTAGATGATAGTCCAAGGAATTTTAAAGTATAACTAATAGCTCAACTATTACATGTACTAATAAAGTAAACTGGAAATTATCTTATCAATTATTTAATTAATATCTATTGAAAAATTATTACTCAAAATAGCATTTTTGGAAATGTAAAAAAACACTCATAATAATCATCAAATCGGTGATGATTAGAACTTACTGATGCCTTTAATTATTTTCTGAGGGTGGCCACCTGGCGTAGCAAATGTGTTCTTGTGTAGAAGTATTATCTTGTCAACTTTTTGTAGGACAAGACGATCTCTCAACTTTGTTAGCAAAATGGTTAAGTAACTAACAGTCCAGCTCTAATTTGAATATATGATCTGATGTTGTAGAGGTGGGGAATTGCCTAAGATTATAGTGCCAAAGTGTAAGATGTGGAAGAGTGCTCTTGTTCATAGCATCTTCTGTTTTCTTTAGAATTTAGATGACAATTGAATGCAAACATTTGAATCATATTGTAGTTTTGATGAATTTAAATTAATATTTAATTTTATGGGAGGTGCTCTCATTAGAAATATGTTTTGTTTAAACTTAAGAAAGCATAATTTTAGTATTGGATACTAGGTACTACTGAGTGATACCCAAGCACTTGAGTGCTCATTGACATCTCTCATACGTATTGTAGAGTTACATTATGTACATAACTACTCTCAATATCAGCCCAACAATACTAAATCTGCAAAATTTCAAAAGCAAATTAATTTTTGTTCTCATCCCTTGCTGGAATTTAAACTCATGCTTATGGGATATTGAAACTTCACTTCCTGCTATTGATATATTGTTAGACATTTCTACAAGAAATAATGATGATGAGTAGAAAAGTAACACCTAATGTCAAGAAAGATCCAACTACTTATTCCTAAAAAAAACTTTTTTGTAAAATAAATGAAGTTTTAAAGAACAGTAAAATAACTTTTAAGATAAAACTAAGACACTTAGTATTTGGATATAAAACTTCTGAAGAAGAATATTTTGACTTAAACTATTTTTTAACAATTGTAGGGTTTTCAATTTACAAAGCCTACTACATATTTGATCAAAGACAAAAAATTGCAATGTTTTCTCAATGTTTCTCAATGAGTTCAATAGAAGAGTATGTCTGAAAATTAAAAGTAATGTTTTAACAACTATTAGAAAACAAATGAATAGTCATATTATGTGATTAAGTGATATTATCTAATATATATATGATGTAAAAAATGTAATATGTATTTTGCAACTAATCACTTCCCTGAGTGATTAGTGGATTGTAACAGGGAAAATCAGGAGGAGCTTGGACTCTTTAATGATATTGTAACAAGCCAATATTTGAAATAAATATTTATTTATGTTGTTAAAAAAAAACTTATTACTAATTCTAGTACTTACGTTCACATCTATCACCTGTGAATCCACCAATACAGTTACATTTTGCCAATCCATTGACAACCTGACAGCCACCATTATTTAAACAACTATAGGCAGGATTATTACATGGAGATACTGGAATCATTAAAATTATAACATTTAAGTAAGTATTTCTATGTAATATTATATAGGATCTCCATGGATGAAAATTGAACGATGGAGGAACTTTCATCATGACAAACCAAGTCTAGGCCATACAGCATTAGGTTCGAGTACACAGTTATGCTCCCTTGATTTTTGTTCTCCATGAATACTCCCTAGTGTGGACAGTGTTACTTGCTAATCCTTTTTATAACCCATTCAAATTTATTTCTTCATGTATTATGTCTCAAATAGCAAGTAGGGGGATAAAATTATACTGTTAAAAAATTTCATTCATGAATTCTAAAGTATAGTAGTGGTTTGGTCCAGCTGAAAAAGGTTAAAAATAAGTATTACGGAAGATGTCAAGACCCACTGAACATAAAATTGTCTATATCTAGGTGTAATACCACCAAATCATGGTAAATCACATCCGGTTGCATACGAAAGTAGGTCTAAAAAAATATTCCCTTGAATTTGACCGTTGTAGGTAATTAATTCTACATTTTATTGCAGTAAAACTATTTCTGTGTTATAAACATATGTCTTGGGTATTTCAAAACACCATTATTTTTTATTTGTGACTTCTATAGAAAATTTTGTAATCTTACGGTTACATGGTGACTAAAACTTGTACACAGATAGAATAAGGGGAGAAATTTGATTGGTTAACTTCCAATGATGGTTATTTTCTTATATGCAATGAAATGTTATGTGAAACTTTTTCTATAGAACTGGACAGGATGAAACTTTACTCATGCCAAGTATTTCTTTATTTGAAACAAAGATAAATTCTGCACAATTTTTTGAAAAGTGCAAATTTAACAAAGACTAATAGGGGAAAATCAATGGTGGTATTACACCTAATATGGGAAGCTGTACATGCACCTATGGCCTTGTGAGTAATCTCACGTGTTAAAATTTCTTGCTATTTAAGTGAAATAATACAAAAAATGAAATATTCTGAGTGGATTGAGTCTCCAAAACACATTTTATGAGAAAATTGTCCTGAAATAGGACTGTACCATGAATATTCAGTTGACAGAAAAAGCCATACTAAGTGCATATATTTATTTTTTTGGAGGGGGTGAGCTTTTTCTCCTTATTTCTTATATTTTGCTATGATATAACATTTTCCTAGGTAATGCTCAAATAAATATATAGTTATAAGTAGATGAAATTATTTTTATTGTTGTTATGACAAGTTATTCACTAAAAGAAAAGCCTTTTATGTCGCTCTTTGGAACGCGGCGTAAATTTAATTTTTACGTAAGGACTTATTGAAACCACCTTGGAGACAGTAAACTTTTGTATGGATTGTTCATTCTGCTTAAATGCTTCAATTACTCATTTCTTATAACATTTCTACCATAAATGAGTGAAAGTTACCCTAATATTTTTATTTATTGGCCTGAAAAGTTGAAATTTTGAGGAAATGTGAGGTATAATTTGACCACAAGAGACCTTATAAAGAAGACAAAAAGGTTTATTAGTGGTATTTTATCTTCCTTAAATCATCTTGTGTATCATTTTCAACTGTTTGTAGGCAGATAAGATAGATATTTGATCATTTATTGGTCCACACTCTATTTTAACTTGATGCGGCTTGGTTTGGATTTGTCAAAGAAATTTTGCTCGAATCGCTGTAGATGTCGTCTTTCATTATATTAGATTTTTCTCAAACTAGTGAACTGATTATGACAAAACTTGACAGAAATGCTTGAAATAACCAGTATTACAAAGGGAAAAAGTCACATTCAGTTTATTGAACAAAAAGCTCTTCTTTAGGTGTAATACCACCAAGTCATGGTAAATCACATCCGGTTGCATACGAAAGTAGGTCTAAAAAAATATTCCCTTGAAATTGACCGTTGTAGGTAATTAATTCTACATTTTATTGCAGTAAAACTATTTCTGTGTTATAAACATATGTCTTGGGTATTTCAAAACACCATTATTTTTTATTTGTGACTTCTATAGAAAATTTTGTAATCTTACGGTTACATGGTGACTAAACCTTGTACACAGATAGAATAAGGGGAGAAATTTGATTGGTTAACTTCCAATGATGGTTATTTTCTTATATGCAATGAAATGTTATGTGAAACTTTTTCTATAGAACTGGACAGGATGAAACTTTACTCATGCCAAGTATTTCTTTATTTGAAACAAAGATAAATTCTGCACAATTTTTTGAAAAGTGCAAATTTAACAAAGACTAATAGGGGAAAATCAATGGTGGTATTACACCTCTAGAGTAAAAGAGCAGATGAAGTTTTCTATTATTTTGATATAATTTGTACCAAAAGTAGTACACCTCACTGTAAAAATATTATTGAGAAAGGGCAGGTGGGATTTTTTTTATTTCCATAGTGTATTGTCTAAATGAAATGCACTAAGAAATAACTGCATGTGTACTCGGACCACCATAGCCTGTTAGAAAGTTTTTAATATCTCCATGTTAGAAAAAATGAACAGGTTGACATATTGCTAATCTAAATTATATTTATTTGAGTTTTCATTATTAAATAATCAATATTGTCTTTAATTGCTATTTGTAACTATTCAAATGCCATTATAAATTAGCAGCCAAACCATAATGGCTCCCCTTCAATAGTTGAGAATGACCAAAAGCTGTCATGAAGGTTCCCATGTAGTTTTCATTTATTTGTGCTTTATTTTTTAATAAACATTTTTAAGTTAAGAACTCACTTTCACAAGACTTTCCACTATATTGTCCATTACACATACACATAGCCTGTCCAGTTATACTGTTAAACTGACACAGTCCATTACCACTGCAATCCACACTTGAACAAGGATGATCTAAAACATAAAAATTATCAAAAGATCAAACTAGACTAGACAAGCTACCTCTCAATATCATATATTATGGATTCATTATTGTTGATTGGATACCAATTTTCGTGGTTTTCATGGGTACAGGTGAACTTTGAATTTAAATGGTCAGCAATTACACTTATTTTATAGGTTGTATGTCGACTTTTGCAAAACCATGAAATCACATATCCATAAAAAGGCAAGATTTCTGCAATCCACAAAAATTAGTACCCATGCTAATAAATGAATCCATTTTTATATAGATTAGACGTTGGTTTTCCTGTTTGAATGTGTTTACACTAGTTATATATTTGGGGCCATTTATCATGTTTATATCTTGATGTTAGACTTGAATCAAGGCTCCATGTTGAAGATCGTACTTTGAACTATAATGGTTTACTTTTATAAATTGTTACTTGGATGGAGAGTTGTCTCATTGCCAATTGGCACTTATACCACATTTTCCTTTATATATACTATATTCAAATGTAATTCAAAAGTAATTGAGAATTACATGCTTTTTTCAATGTAATTAATTAAATTACCATCACATGTAATTAAAAAAATGCTCAATTACACATTACATTCAATTACATGGAAAATTGTAATGCATTACACTTAATTATCATTACATTTTTAATTACCCCAACCCTGATATATATATATTTGTATATTGACACTTGTTTATTATTGAAGACCAAATGTTGACTACCTATTTCTTTTAGTTTTGTATATTATTTAGTTGCTGTTTTACAAGTGTATTACCACATTTCTGTTTATATATATAGAGGAAACCTTTACTGATTGGTCAGAAGTGTTATATCAAACATTTTTTGGTAGTTTTTATATTCAACTAAACTTGAAATTTGATAGAGAGTTGTCTCATTGGTAATCAAACCATATCTCCTTATTTTTATATCGTAATTAATTGTAGTATCGTACTCACTTTGACATCGATTTCCTAAGAATCCTGGAGGACAGTCACAATATACATTTCCACTTTTTGTATAACATGTACCAACACCACATTTAATATCTCCAGTACTACATGCACTGACTATAAAAAAAAATTGAAATTTTTATATACAGTAATTATATGATTCATTTTTGGGGAGTTAAAACTTCTTCAATTTTAAAAGGGGCCTCCTTGGTCAAGTGATCTATTTAAGTAGTCTAACTACTATATTACTAGGTTGTCAAAACTGAGGTTGCGAGTTGGTATTTGGCATGTGGCAGATGCATTCAACACAAATCCAAAGAATTCAAATTTGGAATATGAAGTTTTTCCACCAGCCATAAGCATAATAAGTAGTAAGACTATTACAATTTTATAATCTCTTAAACTATAACAGTTTTATAATCTCTAACTGTAGTACTTACGTTCACACATAGCACCTGAGTATCCATCAGGACAGCTACATGTAATATTTCCATCTGGCAGTAATGTACAGTTACCACCATGGATACACATAGAGGCAGGATTTTCACATGGAGAGACTGGAATCAGTTAAAAATGTAGTTAGTAAGTAAGTAAGTTAGTAATAAATTCAGAAATTATTGGGAGGTTTTGATTATTGTGAAAAATGAGACAGAGTTGTAAACGCAATAATTTATACTTGCATTTTGAAATATCTTATATGAATTAAACTTGATTTTTTTCAAAATCTTAAAAATAAAATTGTAATTTAGTCTAAAACTACAAAATTGCAATCATAAACGCACACAATAATTTCTGAATTTACAGTATATATGAGTACAAAATGAAACCTGACATACAAAATACACCTGACCATATATGGACCAATGAGTCACCTTTTACCCATTATTCAATATAAATTATTCACAATATCATGTCTTAAAGATGTACTTAGGTGAGGTTTTGGAATTCGTGTCAAATTTGTAGATTCCTTGGTGTTTTTCCTTACAAAACAAGGTAAAATATTTTGCCCCATAACACCCATTTATTTTTTCATACTAAACAGCTCATGGAAAGTAATTTATCAAAGTTTTAGAAGATTCTTAATTTTCTTTCTTTTGTTTTGGGACACAAGTAATACCAATGCAGACATAAGGAAAAAGTTCGAGTAAGCCTTTTCCTGCCATATTTTAAATCTCAAATATCTTGAAAAGGAGGTCCATGAACTATCAATTTTTTTAGCTTAATTTTATCCTTAAAGAATGCTCTACCAGTTTATAGTGTCAATTTTAAATTCTTGATTTATTAATTTTCAGCTAACCTCACCTAAGTACATCCTTAATTATTAATTTGAATCTTAATTCCAGAGAAAGATAGCTTTATCGTTCTTAATTTTGTCTAAATAAGTCTTAGCCTTCTGTACAACTAGAGCAAATAGTTTTATCGGCAAGACTTTTTGATTTGGTTTGACTTTGCAATTTTAAGTTTCTAAAGCTTTTAAATTAGGCCAACTAAAATTAATTAGTAGATTTTCATTCAGATTTATAAAAAAACTGGGGCGGATGAGTCCAGTACTTCATACCACAGGGTGTATAGGCAAGTGTAAAATAAGCTTATATCATGTACATAATTTTTCAAACTCTTGAATAAATATCTCTGATTGGCAACCACTGTTATACATGAAATAACGAAATTATAAACAGTTACCTATAACGAACATGAACAAAATCCGGAAATTATAAAAAATTTTAAATAAAAAAAAATCTGGCCTTACTTGAATACATTATTTGCTTCCATCAAACTATTCAGATTCCTTGATAGGTACATGTATTTAATGAAAAAAATATTAATTATGGTATAGTAATTCCAGTGACTATTTGTTAACACCAGAAAAATTATTAAGAGGGTTAGAAATTAGAATTTTAAGTTCTACCTTTTCCAAATTTAAGTGTCATTGCTTATTAAAGTCAACATCAAAGCCAAATTAAAATCTGAATTTAACTAAAATATTTCATAAGAAGTTTAACTTGTCCCTTTTATTAAAAGAATTTCAATTTTTAGAATTATTATTCTTTGACAAATTTATTTATCTATTAAATTGTATTAAATTCTATCATATATAAGAACCTTATATAGCCAACTGTACAGTTCCTGTTTTAATCATTGTTGAGGACCAATTTTCATTTGTCTCTATGGCAATCATACAATGTCCTCATATAAGTATATAATTATTTTTTTAGTATATTTCCTTACTTTCACAGTTTCTTCCTATGAAGTTACCAATACATTCACAGTATGCTTGTGTAGTTGTTGGATCAAATTTGCAGGTTCCATTATTACAATTTATCAAACTGCATGCATTATCTGAAAATATAAAGACTAAATTTTAATTAAATTAAAAATAGTATCTATTTACATCATTTTGAATCTTTTCATGCAATTTTACATGAAAGATGTTTTTTTTAAATTTAAATTTATAATCAAAGATAAAAAAAGACTCTCATGCTACTAAAAAAGGATAATATACAATTTAGTGAAATTCTATGATTGATTTGGCTCCAGCATTTAAATTCTACCTTTGCCAAATATAAGCATCATTGCTGATAAAACTCAACTTTTTTGCTAAATAAAGATTTGAGTTAAATCAAAATATTTTGTTACAAGTTTGACTTGTCCCTTTTTTAAATTTTAGAACATATTGTCCTTTGAAAAATTTATTGATCCATTGAATTGTTTTAAATTCTATTATTATATAAGAACCATAAAGCTACCCATACAGTTCCTGTCTTATAATTTTGACTGGCTATACAGCCCTCACACAGCCACATGTGTGCATTCCCCTCATTTCAGATATTCTATTGTAGGAAAAAGTAAAATCACAAAATTACTGAACTTAGAGGAATATCAAACCCTTCTCTGAGTGAGTGAGTGAGTGAGTGATTGGTCAGAAGTTATATACTAAACATTTGTTGGTAGTTTTTATTTTCTAACTAAACTTGAAATTTGATAGAGAGTTGTCTCATTGGCAATCAAACCATATCTCCTTATTTTTATATTGTAATTAATTGTAGTATCGTACTCACTTTGACATCGATTTCCTAAGAATCCTGGAGGACAGTCACAATATACATTTCCATTTTTTGTATAACATGTACCAGGACCACAATTAATATCTCCAGTACTACATGCACTGACTATAAAAAAATATATATACAGTAAATGATTCATTTTTGTGGAGTTAAAACTTCTTCAATTTTAAATGGGGCCTCCTTGGTCAAGCGATCTAACTACTATATTACTAGGTTTTCAAAACTGAGGTTGCGAGTTGGTATTTGGCATGTGGCAGATGCATTCAACACAAATCCAAAGAATTCAAATTTGGAATATGAAGTTTTTCCACCAGCCATAAGCATAATTAGTAGTAAGACTATTACAATTTTATAATCTCTTAAACTATAACAGTTTTATAATCTCTAACTGTAGTACTTACGTTCACACATAGAACCTGAGTATCCATCAGGACAGCTACATGTAATATTTCCATCTGGCAGTAATGTACAGTTACCACCATGGATACACATAGAGGCAGGATTTTCACATGGAGAGACTGGAATCAGTAAAAAATGTAGTTAGTAAGTTAGTACTGTAAGGCCAACTAAAATTAATTAGTAGATTTTCATCCAAATTTTTTTTTTAAATGGGGCAGGTGGGAGGATTTTATTTTTAAATTTTATTTCATATAAAACCCTTGTCACAAGTTCTTCATACCGCGGGGTATATGCTAGTGGAAAACAAGCTTGTATAATGTATATACATGCTGTATAAGGAATCTAACACTATTTTTTAAACTCTTAAATAAAAATCCCTGATTAGCAACCACTGTTATACAGGTAAATGCCGCTTTAGAAACCTATTTATAGTATACATGAAAGAGAAGAGAAATGCTCTCCTTAGTTGGACTAGACCTACACCAAATTAATTTTGCTTGCTAGGCAATGGTTTGTAGTCAATAAAATGTATTGGTAAAATTGTATGCAACACAAGTATTATGAGTACAAAATGAAATGTAAACTCAGCGTGGAAAGTAATTATGATGTAAAACATGAACTAAAGGTTCATCATAAGGAATTGAAAAATATGGCCGTGTTTACCTCACAAATTTTTCTCTGAGTACAGACAAACCTATACACTTGCAAAGGTTTTAAGGGATGGCAGGAACTAGATATATAAATTCTAAATGCATTTTATGTTTTAGCAAATTATAAACTTTTCTAGATTTTGCTATCCAGTTTTTTCGTTCCTGCAGAAGGTGCTTAAATAAACTAAGTTTGGAAAGTGGTTTGAGAATCTCCCCTGGTATAATACATGTTGTGAGTAGTATTGATTTACTATGTAGACTGTAGACTTCATATAACTTTTATATATCTAGTTCCTGCCATGCCTTCTTCTTCTTCCAGGTAAGGAACCGGATTCATTGCTGAATGTTAATGGTTCCGCGCGAAAAGTTTATGCAGTGTTGGGCAACACAGAAAGATTTCTCTTGGCTATTTACAAATTACATTCAAAACGTTCACAAAAAAAATATACAATTAAAATTATTTACAACTGTATTTCCTACTTCCTTTCAGAGCATGCCTTCAGGGCAGCTCTGAATCTCTCAACGGTGTTGGTCGCTGTAACTGTTGTTGGTAGGTTGTTCCAGTCCCCGATTGTCCTCGGGAAGAAAGATCGGCCGTAGGTGTCTGTACCTGTTCTTTCTTGGAAGAAGCGGTTTTTACCTCTGGTCCGGTTATCATTCGAGGTCAAATATTGGTGACGGTCTATATCTATAAATTCATGCTGAATCTTGAATACCATGCATAATCTATTTGTTTTCCTCCGTTCTTCGAGGCTTTCCCACTTTAGGTTTTTTACCATATTTGTGACACAGCCAGGTGTTCGGTCTGTGAAGTTGTTATTCACAAATCGTGCAGCTCTTTTCTGAACTTGTTCAATTGCCTTTATTTTGGGCAGTTGGGTCCCATACTGTGCTTGCATATTCCACTGCAGGTCTTACCATGGACACATATGCAGCTGCCTTTACAGGTTTTGTACAGCCTTTGAGGTTTCTACGTTTAAATCCCAACGTTCTGTTTCCTTTGCCTACTGTATTATCTATGTGTTTATCCCATGTTAGGTTGTTGCTGATGGTTACTCCAAGATATTTACTTGCTTCCTGTGTGCCTAGAGTATGACTGTGAAGATGGTACGATGTTTGTATCACTGGTCTATTTTTGGGGGATATTCTTATGACAAGGCATTTTTTGGCATTAAAACTCATCTGCCATTTGTTTTCCCAGTCTTCCAATGCTGTTAAGTCCGTTTAAAGAAGTTTACTGTCAGCTTGGTTGGTGATGGTACGAAAGAGAAGGCTGTCATCCGCGAACAATTTGATCTCTGATGTCGATGCTGTTTCTGGCATGTCATTAATGTAGGCCAGGAACAGTAATGGACCAAGGACTGTGCCTTGGGGTACACCAGAGAGTACTGGTACTTGTGAAGAGACTGCACCCTCTAATATCACGCTCTGCTTTCTGTTATGTAGGAAGCCCTTAGAGTAATTTTTAATTAGATAATGCGCTATATAAATATTGTAAATAATAATAAATAATAAGGAGCGAATCCATTTATTGGTTTTGGGATTGACGCCATAGTATTCCAGCTTGTGTAGGAGGTGATGATGTGGTACCTTGTCAAATATGCTTTTGCAAAGTCAAGCAGGATGATGACTACTTGGCCGTTATTTTTTACTTTCGATGCAATGTCGTTGTTGGTTACGATTAGTTGGGATTCGCATGATTGTCTTTTGCGGAATCTGTGTTGTGCATCAGTTAGTATTTTATTTTTTTCAAAGTGGTCCTATGTACAATGTTACTATGTACAATATGTTCTAAGACCTTACATGTGATGGAAGTTAGAGATACTAGTCTGTAGTTAGATGCTAGGTGCCTTTCGTCTTTTTTAAAAAGTGGAACTACATTGGCATCTCTCCAATCTTGCGGGACTCCACCAGTATTCAATGATGTTTGATATAGGTCTGTGAGTATAGGAGCAAGTTGTTCTGCTGCTGCTTTCAGTAAAAAGGCTGGTATTGAATCGGGACCAGTAGCTTTATGCGGTTTCAAGTTTTTTAATAATTTGTGGACTCCGTTGATACTAATTTTTACGTCCTTCATGGTGGAGTATGGACTTTTTCCTTTATCTAGAAAGTTATTTAGGTTTTCTTTGGTAAATACTGACTGGAATTGGTCCTTTAAAATGTCAGCTTTACACTTGTTGTCACTTTGCAAAAATCCCATTTTGTTTTTTAGCAGTGCCACTCCTGTCCATTCCTGACCTTTGCTCTTGATATAAGGCCTTAAAACTTTCCTAGATGTACCAGTTTGTCTGTACTCATAGTAAATGTTGAGGTATAAACATCGCCATATTTTTTAATTCCTTATGATGAACCTTAACCAAAAAGTAGTTGTTGTTTAATAACTAAATTGAGGGTATTGGGACAGATACAGAGGGTGTTTGGTGTTTGTCAACAAAAACAACAGCCATGGGTTAATATAAGGGAATTCAAATGCGTGTTTGTCAACTTTTTTTCTAAATATACGGTCATAAATCAAACAAACTCGTGCTTGTGTCAATTTCTTAAATGCAGTCGTTTTTTTGTACCAATTTGTTCTACAATTTTTGAACTTTGGATATCATTCACAGTCCAAACTTCCTGACACGAAGTAATCGTATAAATAAAGAAAAAAACACGGTTTTTGATTCACTTGTGATGTAACCGCAATTTGCGTTAAATGACAAGGCGTTTTACTCGTTACTTGAATATTTCATGCCTTTCTCGTTATCAATCTTTATTCTCGGTAGATGATGTTGTCATCATAGAGCAGCAGAATATGTCGACTCAATCATTTCGTTATATTACTCGAAGAAAAACAATTTAAACGAAATTTGAAACAGGAAATGTTGAATAAAACGAAATTATCGATGATTTCCGGTAACGGACATGAACAAAATCCAGAAATCGTATTCTTGTTAAATAAAAAAAGTCAGCGCGGGACGATTTCAGAGGGGGGGGGGGGGGGGGGGGGGGGGCAGGGATGAAAATCTAGCAATTAATTTTAATTGGCCTAAATTCAGAAATTATTGGGAGGTTTTTATTATTGTGAAAAATGAGACAGAGTTGTAAACGCAATAATTTATACTTGCATTTCGAAATATTTTATATGAATAAAACTTGATTTTTTTCAAAATCTTAAAAATAAAAATTGTAATTTAGTCTAAAACTACAAAATTGCAATCATAAATGCACACAATAATTTCTGAATTTACAGTATATATGAGTACAAAATGAAACCAGACATACAAAATACACCTGACCATTTATGGACCAATGAGTCACCTTTTACCTATTATTCAATATAAATTATTCACAATATCATGTCTTAAAGATGTACTTTTCCTTACAAAACAAGGTAAAATATTTTGTCCCATAACACCCTTTTATTTTTTCATATAAAACTAAACAGCTCATGGAAAGTAATTTATCAAAGTTTTAGAAGATTCTTAATTTTCTTTCTTTTGTTTTGGGACACAAGTAATACCAATGCAGACATAAGGAAAAAGTTCGAGTAAGCCTTTTCCCGCCATATTTTAAATCTCAAATATCTTGAAAAGGAGGTCCATGACCTATCAATATTTTTAGCTTATTTTTATCCTTAAGAATGCTCTACCAGTTTATAGTATCAATTTTAAATTCTTGATTTATTAATTTTCAGCTAACCTCACCTAAGTACATCCTTAATTATTAATTTGAATCTTAATTCCAGAGAAAGATAGCCTTATCCTTCTTAATTTTGTCTAAATAAGTCTTAGCCTTCTGTACAACTAGAGCAAATAGTTTTATCGGCAAGACTTTTTGATTTGGTTTGACTTTGCAATTTTAATTTTCTAAAGCTTTTAAATTAGGCCAACTAAAATTAATTAGTAGATTTTCATTCAGATTTGTAAAAAAACTGGGGCGGGTGAGTCCAGTACTTCATACTGCAGGGTGTATAGGCAAGTGTAAAATAAGCTTATATCATGTACATAATTTTTCAAACTCTTGAATAAATATCTCTGATTGGCAACCACTGTTATACATGAAATAACGAAATTATAAACAGTTACCTATAACGGATATGAACAAAATCCGCAAATTGTAAATTTTTTAAATAAAAAAAAATCTGGCCTTACTTGAATACATTATTTGCTTCGATCAAACTAGTCAGATTCCTTGAAAGGTACATGTATTAAATGAAAAAAATATTAATTATGGTATAGTAATTCCAGTGACTATTTGTTAACACCAGAAAAATTATTAAGAGGGTTAGAAATTAGAAACTTAAGTCCTCCCTTTTCCAAATATAAGTGTCATTGCTGATAAAACTCAACCTCAAAGCCTAATTAAAATCTGAGTTTAACTAAAATATTTCCTTAGAAGTTAAACCCTTATATTAATAGAATTTCAAATTTTAGAATTATTTTTAGACAAATTAATTTATCCATTGAATTGAATTAAATTCTATCATATATAAGAGCCTTATATAGCTAACTGTACAGTTCCTGTTTTAATCATTGTTGAGGACCAATTTTCATTTGTCTCTATGGCAATCATACAATGTCCTCATATAAGTATATAATTATTTTTTAGTATATTTCCTTACTTTCACAGTTTCTTCCTATGAAGTTACCAATACATTCACAGTATGCTTGTTTAGTTGTTGGATCAAATTTGCAGGTTCCATTATTACAATTTATCAAACTGCATGCATCATCTGAAAATATAAAGACTAAATTTTAATTAAATTAAAAAATAGTTTTTTTCAACAATAGTATCTATTTATATCATTTTGAATCTTTTTATGCAATTACACATGAAAGATGTTTTTTTTATATTAAAATTCATAATCAAAGATAAAAAAGACTCATGCTACTAAAAAAAAGATAATATACAATGTAGTGAAATTCTATGATTGATTTGGCCCAAGCATTTAAATTCTACCTTTGCCAAATATAAGCATCATTTCTGATAAAACTCAACATTAAAGCTATTAATAAAGATTTGAGTTTAATCAAAATATTTCTTTACAAGTTTGACTTGTCCCTTGTTTAAACAAATTTCAAATTTAGAACTTATTGTTCTTTGAAAAATTTATTGATCCATTGAATTGTTTTAAATTCTATAAAATAAAAACCTTTTATTGCTAACCATACAGTTCCTGGGTTTTAAATCTGACTGGCTATTCAGCCCTCACACAGCAACATTTGTGCATTCCCCTCATTTCAGATATTTCATTGTAAGAAACCCTTCTCTGATTGGTCAGAAGTTATATAATAAACATTTTTTGGTAGTTTTTATTTTCAATTGAACTTGAAATTTGATGGAGAGTTGTCTCATTTTCAATCATACCACATCTCCATATTTTATATTGTTATTTGTAGTATTATACTCACTTTGACACCTATCACCTAAGAATCCTGGAGGACAGTCACAATATCCAGTCCTATTAGCTGTATAACATGTACCAGGACCACAATTAATAGCTCCACTTCTACATGCACTGACTAAATGAAAATTTGAAATTATTATATAAAGAAAATGATCCATTTTTGGGGAGTTAAAACTTTTTCAATTCTTAAATGGGTTTCCTTTGCCAAGTGGTCTATTTCTATATTTGTACTACTGTATAACGCTTGTAAAAACTTAGGTTTGGAATTTGTTTTTGACATGTAGCAGGTACATTCAACTCAAATACAAAGACTTTAAATTTGGAATTTGAAAATTTTCCACCAGCCATATACATTAAGGAGTTCGACCAATGACTGGTTAGCTAAAGAGTCAAAATGTTGTGTCTGAGTAGTTATAATGTGATATTTCTACCTACACAATGTTACATCTTGCAATTTAAAATTCAACTCTGTACATAGGCCTAGTATAAAACAGGATATCATGAAGTGTCATTTTTGCATCATTCCTCCCACATCCATAATTTCTAATCCTAGTTCTTACGTTCCCACCCATCACCTGAGAATCCATAATTTCTAATCCTAGTTCTTACGTTCACACCCACCACTGAGAATCCATAATTTCTTGTCCTAGTACTTACATTCACACCGATCACCTGAGAATCCATCAGGACAGCTACAATTGATATTTCCATCTGCCAGTAATGTACAATTACCACCATGGAAACACCTATAGGCAGGGTTGTCACATGGAGAGACTGAAATCAATAGTAAATATCACTTTGAACTGAGCATTTCAGTGTAATGTTATGCAGTATATTAATGCTAGGGATGTAAATAAGAACTTGAATACATCGTAGGTGGGCATAAAAATAAATTTCATATATTTTTGCTTTATTGTTCTATAAACTTCCTTTAGTTAAGAACTCACTTTCACAAGACTTTCCACTGAATTGTCCATTACACATACACATAGCCTGTCCAGTTGTACTGTTAAACTGACACTGACCATTACCACTGCAATCTACACCTGAGCAAGGATCATCTGAAAAATAACCAATTATTAAAATATCGCATAGCATGTCCAGTTGTACTGTTAAATGGACACTGTCCATTACCACTGCAATCTACACAAGGGCAAGGAAACTAATCCCGACAAACCACCTGTCAACATCATTTACTTTTGATTCATTTTTATTGCTCAGATACCAATTTTCATGGTTTTCAGGGGTACAGGTGAACTATGAATTTAAATGTTTTACAAATAAGACTATTTCAATCTAATTGTGTGCTAACTTTTGCAAAACCATGAAATCACATATTCATGTATTCAGGCTATAAAGTGTCCTTATTTTTATTTTTATATTGTTATTTGTAGTATTGTACTCACTTTGACATCGATCTCCTAAGAATCCTGGAGGACAGTCACAATATGCAGTCCTATTAGCTGTATAACATGTACCAGGTCCACAATTAATAGCTCCACTTCTACATGCACTGACTAAATAAAATTTGAAATTATTATATAAAGAAATGATCCAATTTTGGGGAGTTAAAATTTCTTCAGTTTTAAAAGTGGTCTCCTTAGAGAAGTGGTCTAATAAAGTACTTTACTACTAGCTTGCCAAAACTAAGGTTCTGAGTTTGTATTTTGCATGTGGCAGGTGCATTCAACTCAAATATAAAGACTGTATATATTTTCTACGAGCCATAAGCATTACAAAGTAAGACCAATGATTGGTTAGCTCAAGAGTCAAAAATTATGTAGCTGGGTAGCTATATCTTAATATTTCAAACTCTGTGCAAAGGCCTAGCATAAAATAGGTTATTATTAAGTTAATTTTATATTTGTATCATTCCTTTATCAAATCTGGAATAAGAAAATTATTTCACAATTATCCATCAGTTTAAGTTCTGAATATATACAAGTTGAATGTTGAGGACGTTTCAATTTTTTCATGCAACACATAAACAGTTTTATAAATTTGATGTTTGACAGCAGTATTAAAGAAATCATGAGTGAAAAAGTTGCAACAATTGCAACCAACAGCAAAAAACAATAGCAGTTTTATAATTTCTAATACTAGTCAATCACCTGGGAATCAGTTATTTAAAATCCTAGTACATATATTCACATCGATCACCTGAGAATCCATAATTTCTAATCCTACTTCTAACATTCAGACCAATCACCTGAGAATTCATAATTTCTAATCCTACTTCTTACCTTTACACCGATCACCTGAGAATCCATAATTTCTAATCCTACTTCTAACATTCAGACCAATCACCTGAGAATCCATAAATTCAAATCCTAGTTCTTAGGTTCACACCGATCACCTGAGATTCCATAATTTCTAATCCTACTTCTTACATTCACACCAATAACCTGAGAATCCACAATTTCTAATTCTAGTTCTTACTTTCACACCATCACCTGAGAATCTATAATTTCAAATCCTAGTTCTTATGTTCACACCGATCACCTGAGAATCCATAATTTCTAATCCTACTTCATACATTCACGCCAATAACCTGAGAATCCACAATTTCTAATCCTAGTTCTTACTTTCACACCATCACCTTAGAATCTATAATTTCAAATCCTAGTTCTTAGGTTCTCACCAATCACCTGAGAATCCATAATTTCTAATCCTAGTACTTACGTTCACACCGATCACCTGAGAATCCATCAGGACAGCTACATGTGATATTTCCATCTGCCAGTAACGAACAACTACCACCATGGAAACAACTAGATGCAGGATTATCACATGGAGAGACTGAAATCAGAAATAAATACAGTAAGTAAGTAAATTGTTTATTATAATGATTTTTGTAAATCAAAATAAATATATATATATTTGTACAAAAGAACAAATTCATTGGACCATGTGGTAATCCTCAATGAATGGTTAAATGAATAATACATATTATTACAAAGTTTTTAAATTGATCTTGTTTGACTTTGCCATATATGTTTTTTTTCAATTGCAATTGTTGTTCACAATTTTATCCTTTGGTCCTAAATGAATACCAGAAATTGTCTCCATGGCAATCATAACACATATCTTTATATAAATATTTTTTAGTATATTTCCTTACTTTCACAGTTTCTTCCAATGAAGTTACCAATACATTCACAGTATGCTTGTTTAGTTGTTGGGTCAACTTTGCAGGTTCCATTATTACAATTCATCAAACCACATGGATCAGCTAAAAAAATATATACATTCTTGTTACTAAATTTAAACTGAAAAAAAATCAGGGTTGGCAAAGTATTACCCGCCCCAGAATTCCCAGGTGGGAAAACCCGGATTTTCCCAGGCTGGGCAATACTCCAAGAAATGAGAAATACTGGGCATTACTGGGCAATATGATTTTTTAAGCTCATTTTAACACAAAAAAGTAAAGTCTTGGCATAGTTTCATAGTAGTATAGCTAAATATATACTTTTTATATAGATGACCATTGACAGTCATTTCTAAAAGAATGAAAAATTCAATTTCATTCCCTTCTATGTAGACAGAATACAAGATTTGCACATTTAAGGAAACCTTGTTAATTACCAAGCATAATGTTTCAATAACCATACTTGAAAACATGAAAAAAATAGTTATTGCAATGTTTAAGTGAATTGTGAATATTGTACATACATATTGCTTAATAAACACCCTAAGGGGTCATGCCATTAACACTTAAAGATTTGAAAGGGCTGATTATTGTTACATAAACAGATCTGCATTCTAATCTGAATGATTACTTACTAATTAGTGACAGAACATTTACATTATGTATATGTAATTTTTATTACATGATTTAAATTGTTTATTCTTAATAGGAGTTATATTTATTTAAAAAAAAGTTTTTTGCTTTATATTTAGTTTTACCAATCAAGACAAACAAAAAGGTTATATATATCTTAAATGTTTAACATATGTGTTCAATCACTTGCTCCTCTATAAAATTCAGACTAGTATATTGTATTCTCCAGTAATGCCCAGTATTACCCACTAAAACCCAGTAAAACCCGGGTTTTCCCAGTACTTCCCACTGGGCTGGGCAATACTCATAAAACCCGGGTTTTGCCAACTCTGGAACGAATGTCAAAAACAGATGAAACATGCAATGACGAGAAAGACCTCATGCTACTAAAAAAGATCATGCAATTTAGTGAAATTCTGCATGTGTATTTTGTAATAGTTTTGAATGTCTGTATTCAATAATTGAAACTGTCTTTCCTGCCGGAAAACTGCTTCCCAATAAAATAGACAATCTAAATTACAAGCCAACAACTTCTACATTTCCCTAACAACTTTATAAATAGTAGAGATATATATGTTACAGACCGTATGAGTATTTGGAGCGTACGCGTACGGTATGGACCATATGCGTACTTTATTAAAATACTCATACAGTCGGACCATATGCGAACGGTCTGACTAATATTTAGAAGTTGGCAAAGGTAATTAAATGCAAATAACAGATCAATTTTACTTAACTCTCAAATTGACTTATATAAAAAAGTTTAATTGTAATTAAAATAAAAACTTTATATCTTAATGATTTAAATATTCACGCTAATTGATTGTTAATCTCATGTATTTAGCATGTCGATCACTCAGTAAAATAATTGAATTATGATCACTAAAATTGAAAATATCGGAAGTAAATATAGTGTGGGAGAACAATTGTTTTAGAATATTTAGCAACTTTACAAAAAAATGAAAATACTAAGAAACATACACAAACTGCAAAAATGTAAATGTAAAAAATATTAGTACGTTATCGTGGTAGCAAGTGTAACATTGGTTTCAGAGTAATTAGGATCAAGATATATACAATTAAACGTCAAGTATTTAATTTCAATTGTTCATTTGTTTATTTTATCCGTGTAATTGTACAATGTATCAATATTATAAGTAAAACTAAACATAAAGATTGTGAGTAATGTTAATTTTGTTTAGATTTAACCCATTTGATCTAGTAACTTGTATTGTCAGCTCATATATACTTGACCATATGTGTATATTCATACGGTCTGACTGTATGCGTATGGTCGCACCGTACAAGTATACGTATACAGTCTGAACCTTACGCGTACAGTCTGGAACATATACATTGAATTGCGACATTACCCGTTAATTATCATTTCTTGTCTTTCCTATTTATTCTAGAAATCAATAAACCAATGTTTCCTTGCACACAGTCATCTAAAGGCCCCTAAATGAATTGTTGAACCATGCAGTTTTATTATAATGCTAATCTTAAAGTTGCTCTTCCATACATACTTGAGCTACTGCAATAGATAGTTTTCAAACCATATAAATTAAGTTTGAGTTAACTCCCTTTGCATAGTTTTGGAGGTCATAACTATATATAATTAACCAGATTGAAACATTGGATACCACACCTGCCAACTTTTCAAAATGCCCATGGGGGTTTTACATGAAAGAGGACTCTTGTGGTCTGGGGCCTTCCAATGCATTTTAATGTTGTTTTTTGTCTTCTTTGTACTTTTGATAGCCTACAGCAGTTATAAATTAACTGTTTTGTTTAAGATTGTGGACAAAATTGCTCTTTCAAAATTTACATTTGGGAACTTTCATGGAGGAAATCCCCTGCAAATAGTGACAGTTGGCAAGTATGGGATACGCAGGTATCCTAACTAGGTTGTAGAAATGAGAGCAGACAGCTAGAAATAAAAATTGTTTAGAAAAGGGTTTTGAAGTCTAGAACTCAGTATAACAAGTTGCATTTGGTTCACTTTTGAATAATTTAATTTGGGATGTAACGCATCTTCTGATTGGTTACCATTATTTTGTTATGAGCCCATAAACATAATTTAGTCATGTGACCGTGACTTCATCAATGTTTTTTCATGGTTTTCTACGGTGTAAAATGAAATTTAGAATTAAATTATAAAAGAAGACTGTAATATTTATTCCGTCTATTCGAAATAACATAAAAAATTTGGTGCACACTATTAAATAACCCGATATGCGCATTATTCAGTGTGCACCAAATGTTTTATGTTATTTCTCCATAGATAGAAAAAAAATTACAGTCATTCCTTAAAGGAATTTGGGCACTTAGCTCTTCAACATGGCAAAACAAAGGGTAGTTGTCGGGAATATGTGAATTGAGGAATAAAAACGTTGCATGTTCTAATAATGTAATCGATCTATATAATGCCCAAGTATACAAGTGATACATCACAAAGTCTTGACATTACAATATAAGTGACGTTCCCGCGGTGTGTTCGCCCCGTATTTACAACATTCTGGGGGCCGCAAAAAGTTAAAATTCTATATACAATACAATCTCAAATGTGAATAAGAAATTTCAAATTAAAAATATTTACGCTTGAAAATTAAAGTCTCTATATATGTATAGAAAATAATAACTGTCTTTGTATAGTGGTATTAAAATTTGACACTTTAACACTTTTAAATAACGATTCACAGTTCATATAAAAAGGGGTAGTTAACAGTTCACATCTGTTCTTTATCATCTCGATTTGCTGGTAGATTCATCTTGGACGGTTGAATGACTTGTACGGTAGTTTGTTCCTACGTATCTTCTTTTTTTCTAGCTCGGTGGTGCGGTATGTAATGTTTTGTTTTTCTGTTACATCCCTCGTTATCAATTCTTCGAACGAAACTTCTTTGCTTTTTGTTCTTTATTGTATTGTCATAAGCTTTCCCAATACTTGTTTCCTTTAACGGACCGGATAGAAGGTAGCCTAGATTTGATTTTACTGCTGTAGGTCCATCTCCGCCGATGATTTTATCTCCAACAAACTGCCAATAGTAATCTGCTCCTATCAAAACGTCAATTTCGAATATACCTTCGTCTGTGATCGGATGAGCCAGATTTATTCCTTGTAAATACATGTACTTGTTTTCAGTCAAGTCTAATTTGCAGATATGATTTTTGAACGGAACGGCTATTTTCGGTACGACAAGTACAGCAATTGGTATTTTCTGTTTCGTCTCTGTCTTGACCAGTAATGTACCTTTACCTAGCTGTTGTATAGTATTGCCAGTGTCCGAAGCATGATAGTTGTATAGTTTCTGTGTTGTCAACTTTCAGGTTTAGTTTCATAGCAAGATCTTCTGTTATGAACGAACGTTGCGCACCTTCATCAAAAAGTATATTTGCGTCAATACTTATACTATCGGAACAAACGGGTGCAACTGCTGTTTTTAATAATACGGTAGAATGTGGCTTTTGCAATGTGTGATTTGATGTGTCTGTTTTTCTTTCTTTGTCATGCACAATGTTAACATTTAAGGATTGTGATGATTCCGTAAAATGCTTGTGTTCATGTTCGTCGGTTTTGGTACGATTTGCGATTTGATTCATGTAAGTTCCACTTTGGACATTTTTACTTCTGTTATCAACCATTGATTCATAGCATATGCTAGAATGATGTTTTCTCTTGCAATGATGGCATACATGTCTAGAGTAACATTCACTGACTCAGTGCGCACCGAGACAATTGAAACAAAGATTGCTGCGTTTTACGATTTCCACTCGTTCATTTGTGTCTGTAATCCGAGTACAGTTCACAGGTGCGTGAATTTCTTGACAGTATATACATGGTCTCACGGTTAGATCATGTTGGTTACTGTTTAAATAATCGACTCTTCTTGGCGTATATAGTTCTTTTTCGAAAGATTCATGCGTTTCTACGAGAAACGTACATGTAGGCGTGGTGGAAAAGCTTTGTCGGATACCGTAATCCTGACCTGCTTCGATAATATTGATCTCATTCTGAATAGATTTGCGTAAATCTGATAAAATCCATGTATTTGATCAGTGATCTCGTACTAGATGTTGCCTTACTTCTCCGGGAAGCTTGCTCAAAATTGTTGGAACCAGTAATGTGCCGTAAGTGTCTTGCGATTGGTCTAACGCTTCCAATCCGCGTACTGATGCCTCTATGCGATCATAAAATATGTGTAAACTGGCTAAATCATTATTTGCGGGTGTAATGTCTAGCAATGCTTTCATGTGTGCTTGTATGATTTTATTCGATTGTCCGTATCTTTCTAGATCTCTTAATACGTTGATTGCCTCCTTATAATTAGCGTTTGTCAATGCCAACCCATCAATTGTATGTGAAGCTTCACCTCAGAGTTGCGATTTTAAATAGTTGAACTTTTGAATATCTGGTAGACTAGGGTTCATATGTACTGCCGATTCGAAAGAATCCCAGAAAGATTGCCATTAAATAATATTTCCACTGAAATTGGGCAAAGTTAATTTCGGAAGATGGTGTGTTTGATTGCTAAACGTTGACAATGACGGTGCGATATAGCTCTGTTGTTGATTTTCAATACATGAGGTTGGAATGAAAGGTGGCGCTTCATAATTTAATGTTTGATATGATGAAGTTGACTGTTGATTTGTATGATTGTTGGAATTGTCTAAACTCTGTATGAATATACGCAAGTGTTTTAGTATAGTTTCTAAATCTAAAGTATACTCATCTGTGTTGAGAATTTCTTCTTCAATATCCTCTGCATCGATTGCACTTATAATTTGTTGATTCAAATCTTCTAAAAGTTTCTTCTTCTGTTCCACACTCTCGAATGTCGCTAAAAGATCTACCCTGGCTAACTCCACTTCGTTTTTCAAATCGTCGATTTTCCGCAAATGTCTACACTTCTGTTCGCTTTCCTTATCGATTTCAGCTTATTCAAATCCATTGGGCACGGCACCAAAATGTCGGGAATACGTGAATTAAGGAATAAAAACGTTGCATGTTCTAATAATGTAATCGATCTATATAATGCCCAAGTATACAAGTGATACGTCACAAAGTCTTGACGTTACAATATAAGACCAAAGTGACGTTCCTGCGGTGTGTTCGCGCCGTATTTACAACAGTAGTAGCTCTTGCTCAATTTATTTTAATCTAAACCTATATAATAGCCAATAAATGTAGAAAACAAATTACCATTACAGCATCCACAAGAGACTTGTCCAGCATCTGTAACACTGCACACTTCACCTCCACAGTTATGCCTTTGACACGGAGAAACTGTAAAAATAAGTAGAAAGTTGACACATACTGTGGATTCATTTATTTTTCACGGGTGTCAATTTTCGTGGATAAAGGAAAACTTGTGTGTTCATGGATATCTAATTTTATGGTTTTGCCGAGGTCTGCTTACAAGCCTATGGAAAGTTTGACATTTGTTGAACATTTATTTTCATGGTTTTACATGTTATCGGTCTTGCTTTTTTTTAAGCCATATGGCATTACTTTTTATTCATAATTTAAAATGTCCCTCCGATATCTTTCTCCTCTTACCATCACAATTTGTCCCTGTCCAGCCCCCTACACAAACACAAGCTCCTAATGAATTTAGGGTACCTCCATTGGAACAGTATAATCTACAAACTTTTTCTGAAAAATATACAAAAAGAAACAGTCACAGTGGAAGACTCAATATCCATATCTCCACAGCATCATATCTTAGTCACCTTAATCATGTACATATTGGAGACATTTTCAATTTCATGACTTTAGCTGACTTCAGTTTTGAACACTCCACAAAATAACTGTACTTAAATGTACATTTAGAAAATTTTGTATGCATTCATTATTGCAATTTTAGAAGAATGAACTAAACTAGAGGCTCTAAAGAGCCTGTGTCACTCACCTTGGTATATGTGAATTAAACAAAGGAAGCAGACAGTTCATGACAAAATTGTGTTTAGGTGATTGTGATGTGTTTGTACATCTTACTTTACTGAACATTCTTGCTGCTTACAATTATCTCTTTCTATAATGAACTTGTCCGTGTAGTTTCAGTGGAAAATGTTAGTAAAAATTTACATATTTTATGAAAATTGTTAAAAATCCATTATAAAGGACAATAACTTCTTAGGGGGGGTCAATTGACCATTTTGGTCATACTTACTTTTTTTGAGTGAGCTAAAAAGCAATATTGAATGATATTGCAATTTCAGGAAAATCTATATACATGACATACAGATATATGTACATGTATAAGATATTTAAATGTGAGTTCTTTAATCATTTAAATGTGACCCAGTTGCATTTTTCAAAATAGAAAAAACCTTGCAATAATTTCTATTTCTAAATGTGTAGTAGTTTCAAAATTAACAGTTGTCATGGAAATATGATAAATGTGCCTTCCTAATAAAATGAGTTAAGCCTGCTGTCCACAAATTAAATAAACAGACTGAAATAACCTTACCTCCAACCTCCAAAAAGGTCTGATTACTCCTCCCTTCTCCAACTATGTTGGATGCAGTACAAATGTAAAATGTTTCATCTCCGTGTTGAGCATTTGCAATAACTAGAGATGGTGAATTTACAGTACCACCAGAATATTTAGCATTTTGAATATCAACATTTTGTTCCTGTCCGTTTACGATTATTTTCCACTGAACATTGGTATAAGTTGGATTGGCTGTGACAGTACATGGTATAGTTGCTGAACTACCATAGTCTACGGAGTACTGATTAAGTGGAATTACAACTTCTGGAATACCTGAAAAAAAATATGAAAAAATAGGATTAAAACTAAATAGTTTTAGAAAAATCTTCAAGACTTTTCATTTCATTTCTACCATTTATTTACAATTTACAACAAAAACAGAAAAAAAGCCAAATGTATTTTAAAGCATTTGATAAGAACAGGAAATTTTAAATATACATTGTTAATTTCTGTTTGCACAAACAATTACAAACAAATGAAACTGCGAGCTACTGCTCATTGATGATACCCCCGCCGCAAGTGGATAATATAAATAGTGTAAAAATATGCAAGTGGTCGGTAAACAGGAAATTGTCGAGTGATGAATCTGAAAACACATCACACGGTATAGCTGACTTATATAAATCCTGAAACCAAATTTCAGAAATCCTTGTATTGTAGTTCCTAAGAAAAATGTGACGAAAATTTTCAACTTGGCTATCATATGTTAAATCATACAAGTGTTTGGTAAACAGAAAGTTGTCAAGTGATCAATCTGAAAACGCATCACACAGTATAAAAGATTTTCTACCCCAAGTATAGATAATCTTAGCTGTATTTGGCAAAACATTTCAGAACTCAATTCGTTCTATTTTGGCCTTTATTGTTTTTAGCATCAATGATGAGTCATTTTAGACAAAAAGGTGCTGCCATCTGGAGTTCAAAATTTTAAGCAATGCAGTGTAACCTGTGTAATCCGACACTGGGGGACCGAAAAAAAATATGGGATTAAGCAGGGTGTCAGAAAACTCAAGTTTTTTTCTGCAAGGATAGGCATAATTTGAGACCATCAAAATGTGTCGGTTAAGGAAGCTGGCTCGTCATGTTTTAGATTTTTTGTCAGATTTTCGGAATCCTCTGGTTTTATCCATTTGAATGCCTTGAAAAAATTTCCCTGGTGACCCCCATTTTTCTTTTTGAAAATCTTTTACATGTATAATGATAAGCCATCGGTAAAAGTCTTATAAAATTTTAATTACTTTTTAACAGTTTTTGAGAACTTCAACTTGTCAATGATAAAGCTATAATAGGTCAAGAGAGAATATTTTCCCGCCACATTTTCAATGGCTAATATCTTGAAGACAAGCATGGTGACCTATATATTTTTTTTGCTCTTTAGATTCCTTTATACATGCCCTATCCATAATCTAGTGTTTTGAAAAGTTAATTACCATTTTAAGCATGGTATCTATGATGAAATTATTGATTATATATTTAACTAACCTCCAGCGATCTCTAATGTAGTGCCAGAACTACTAGTACCTACAGCATTCGTAGCAGAGCAAACATATCTTCCTGCGTCACCAGAAACCGTGTTCGATATGATCAATGATGGGCTTCCTACAGTCGATCCTTGATATTTCTGGTTGCTATTCGTAGACAGATCGATAGCCACTAACTGATTCTGACTATTGTATTTTGACCAGGAAACTGATGTTGCCACAGGGTTAGCGTTTACTGTACAGGAAAGTGTAGCAGTTGTCCCGTAAGTAAACTGATGTGTTGCTAGAGTAGACACTGCTGGGACCTCTGTAAAATAGCACCAAACAATCAAAGTGCTTGAAAGCACTGCAAGCACTAGGTAAATATTGCTTTAATTTATCAGTGGGAAGCAAAATTAAACATTGCATTGGTAGTAGTGTATTCAACAAAAATTATAAACAAAGGAAGATAACTCCAATTTAATAAAGATTACTTTAACAATGACATCATTGATATTTTAGAACAAATATTAGTATCCTGCACCTAAATGTACAAATTATGTTATATTTATGAAAAGTATACCATCATTTTGTAACATGAATATCTGATTATACATTTCATCGATAAACTTCTGGAAATGTTCATAAATAGGATATATTGGATCTTAAAATCAATGAACTATATTGTGTATATATCAAATGGTATCTATGATGAGTATATTGATTATATTTTTAACTAACCTCCAGTGATCGTTAATGTTGTAGTGCCAGAACTACCCGTACCTGCAGCATTCGTAGCAGAGCATACATATCTTCCTGCATCACCAGAAACCGTGTTTGATATGATCAATGATGGGCTTCCTACAGTCGATCCTTGAAATTTCTGGTTGCTATTCGTAGACATATCGATAGCCACTAACTGATTCTGACTATTGTATTTTGACCAGGAAACTGATGTTGCTGCAGGGCTAGCAAGTACCATACAGGAAAGTGTTGCAGTTGTTCCGTAAGTAAACTGGTGTGTTGCTGATGTAGACACAGTTGGTACCACTGTTAAATAGCATTAGACAAAAATTAGAGAGTCCAACTCACTCCGGGAGCTTGTGTCGCTCACCTGATATTTTTATTTACAATTGATGCATAAATAAATGCAATCTTCATATACTTTTGCTTTTGTTTCAGAGATATAAGCCAACAACTGCATTTTACCCATATGCCATGTCTACCATGTTGGTACCACTGTTAAATAGCATTAGACAAAAATTAGAGAGTCCAACTCACTCCGGGAGCTTGTGTCGCTCACCTGATATTTTTATTTACAATTGATGCATAAATAAATGCAATCTTCATATACTTTTGCTTTTGTTTCAGAGATATAAGCCAACAACTGCATTTTACCCATATGCCATGTCTACCATGTTGGTTGAAAGGCAGGGTCATTGTACACATTTTTTAAACTTAATATCATAATGCTGATTAGGGATAAGTTTGGTTAAATTTGTCTCAGTTGTTTCAGAGGGTAAGACTTTTGTTAAAGATTACAAAAATTTACGAAAAATTTGTTAAAAATTAAAGGACAATAACTCTTTTTAGGAGTAAACTGACCATGTTGGTCATATTGATTTATTTGTAGATCTTACTTTGATGAAAATTATTGCTGTTTAAAGTTTATCTCTATCTATAATTATATTCAAGATACATGTAACAACCAAAAAATGCAAAATTTCCCCAAAATTACCAATTCAGGGGCAGTAACCCAACAACAGGCTGTCCAATTTGTATGATAATTATAGGGCAGATAGATCTTGACCTGATAAACAATTTAACCTCAATGTCAGATTTGCTTTAAATGCTTTTAGGTTTCAGAGATATAAGCCAAAAACTGCATTTACCCCAATGTTCTATTTTAAGCCATGTTTGCCATCTTGGTTGCTGGAAGGGGTCATCATGAAAAAAAAATTGAACTAGATTGCCTATTGATGATTTTGGTAAAGTTTGGTTAAATTTGGCCCAGTAATTTCAGAGGAGAAGATGTTTGTAAAATTTAATGACAACACACAACCGACGACAGACGATGATGGAAAACAATAACAGACAACAGAGGAGGACAGACAAAGGATGACAAATGCCAAGTGATGAGATAGAGGTATTCTTACTTTTGATTTTGCAGTATCTATCCTCTTAGCCTGTATTGTTGAATGTATTTTGTTATTTTTTTTATTTCAATTGTTTCATTTTTTTTTAGCCATCTGCAAAAAAGGAATATTTTTCCTGTTGTGATTAGTCTGCTTTTTCATTGCATACAAATATTACAAAGGGTAGCATTTACATATGACCAATTATTTTCCTTTAAAAAACCCATCATTATTTCCCACAAACTAATGTCATGAATGTTATGGTGTGTGGTATATTGGAGTGCAATTTAGGTAATTGTGAAATAAGCAACCAAAAAATAGAGCAGTGTGGAAATTTTCCATGCTAACAGTAAGTCAATATTAATTAATGTTACCTCCATTATCACTAGCCCCACTAGACTGCACAATATTTTCAGACTTCACATAACTTCCAGAATTTACATAATTTCCAGAATTTACATAACTTCCAGATTTCACATAGTTTCCAAATTTCCTATAAGTCCCATATTTTCTATAAGTCCTAGATGTTCTATAGTTCCTTGATCTGCTATAGTGTCTAGATTTTCTATAGTTCCTAGATTTGCTATAAGTCTTAGATTTAACATACGTTCCAGAACCACTGTTGCTTCTATAACCATTGCCATATCTGCTAGAACCTGCACAAAATTAAGTATATGTATATTAAGGTGGTACCCAACACTTGCACTTAAATTAATTTGGCTTGCTCATTTTTCATAAAATTTTGTCAAAGTAATTACTTTGACCCTTTATCAAAAATATAAAAATTTCAAAAATTTTGAACCAACCGTTTTGTCAGAAAAATTACACTGGTTATATAGCAAGTTTGACAAACACCAATTTTGATCATAGAGAAGCTTAATATTCCTTTTACAACACAATGTTATTAAAACTTTTAGCTGACTTTACAGAGTTATCTCCCTGTAGTGTTAGGTATCACCTTAAGTTAATGTATTGAGCATGCCTGGTCATTTATGTAAAAATGTTAATGATACAATAACTGTATAGCAGGTTATTTTCACATTTGTACAATTTCTGGGATTTTCATTGAATAAAATATACGAAATATTTTGGTAGTTATTTATGATGTTGGTGGATTCAAAACTTTTATCATTACCTTTGCAAGTGGTGTTTTAATTGGCAGAATTTATTTTGGCGATTTTGTTCTATTCCCAAATATAAGTGTAAATTTACACTCCGAGAAAATAACACCTTTTACTGTTACTGTTTGGGTACATCATACTCACTGCTACAATTTGGTCTAGAAAGTTGTATAACACTATTTTAGTTCAAAGAACATGAAACTGAAAATGTTATTAATGTTTTATTATACTATAGATCATATTTATACAGATTGTTTGGAGCAATTGCAGCTCAGAAAAGTTGTAAGAAATTGTGTAAACCGGTTCGAGTACACAGTTGTTGTCCTTTGATTTGGGCAACCTAAAAAATTGTAAAAAATTAGCATTTCGAAAGATGTCAAAAGCTTTCAAGACCCCCTTAATATAAAATTGAACATATTTTGAGTACAAGCTAATTGAGTTTTCTAAAATTTTGATATAATTTGTCCCAAAAGTAATACAAAAGTAAGAAGTACAACACACTGTAAAAATATAATTCAGAAAGCCCAGGTGGGATTTTTTTAAATTTTCATTTATTGTCTTAAAGAAATGCACTACAAAATAACTGTGGTCTCAGGCCTTAAATTTATAACTAAAAGTTTTCACTTTTCACATTTAATTTTTCATACACTTTACCAATACCATTAGCGTTAAAGGTTTACATACCTGTTGTAGTCTTGGAATTTTCTGTAATTTAAAATAAAACAAACCCTTAAAAAATGCATCTTTTTTTTAAGTGTTAATTAAATACACCTAATAAATATCTACAATATGAATAACAGGACATTCTGTGTGCTTTAGTAGAAACAAGGCAAGTACCAGTTTTAAAGTCTTTGGTATGAACATGTACAAGCCATGGTTCAAACCCATTACCTCCAATACTCATAGTGAACAAGCTATCATGATACCACAGAGGCATTGAGTTGTCTTCGAAGTTCATATACAGTTATCATACATGTACAACACCAATAAGAACATTGTTTTAAATTGTTGATCATGATCATAGAAATTGCATATTTTAACAAATCACAATAACATGTAGTATGCAATTAGATAGTTCTATTTACCCAGAATATATTTGAATCTGAAATATTTTACATTTATTTCAAAAACATATGGCATTATGGTATCAGCTATCATGTGACCTTCTGTTTCACCACATCCACACTTTTAGTGCTGCTGTTAGGCATATTTTTTTCAAAGGAAAATAAAAACTTTTTTGTTAATGGTGGCCATCTTGGTTGGTTGGCAGGGTCACGCCACACATTTTTAAAACTAAATACCCCAATGATGATTGTGGCCAAGTTTAATTTAATTTGCCCTTGTAGTTTCAGAGAAGAAGATTTTTTGAAAGAATACTAAAATTTTAGAAAAATGGTTAAAAATTTCCTATAAAGGGCAATAACTCCTTATTGGGTCAACTGACAGTTTTGGTCATGTTGACTTATTTGTAGATCTTACTTTGCTGAACATTATTGCTGTTTACAGTTTATCTCTATCTATGATAATATTCAAGATAATAACCAAAAACTGCAAAATTTCCTTAAAATTACTAATTTGGGGGCAGTAACCCAAAAACGGATTGTATAATTTGTCTAAAAATTTCAGGGCAGATTGATCTTGACCTAATAGACAATTTAAGCCCTGTCAGATTTGCTCTAAATGCTTTGGTTTCAGAGTTATAAGCCAAAAACTACATTTTACCCTTATGTTCTATTTTTAACCATCATGACCATGGTGGCCATCTTTGTTGGTTGGCAGGGTCATGCCACACATGAAAAAATGTTAAAAAAATTTATTCTACGCTAGAACTATCCTGAACTTACTTCACAAATACTGAAAACTTCTTTTTTGATAAAAGGGTTGTGTTATTTTTTATTTGTAATATTTATTGACCAATTTATTATTTTGTATACTACATTTTGCACACAATGTGCCTGAGTGTATTAATAATTTTGTCTTGTTTTGATATCCATTTTTTAAACTAGAAACCCCAATGATGATTGTGGCCAAGTTTGGTTAAATTTTGCCCCGTAGTTTCAGAGGAGAAAATTTTTGTAAAAGTTTACAGACGACGGACGGCGGACGCCAAGTGATGAGAAAAGCTCACTTGACCTTTCAACAATTCACCAAGTTGATGGAAACATTTTTAAATTATTGTCCGAAAACTAGAAAATTACCCTTTTTTAAGGATAAAACTTCATAACACGGGAATGAAAAATCTGAAATTTATAAAAATTGAAAGAGAGCTTACGTCAATTCAACAAAGTTTCATAAAAGTTGGTAGAAGTGTTTTTTAGTACATGTAGTAATTGTCCAAAGTGTTGACGCTGGACAGATGCATGGACAACCTTATCCCATAATATGTTCCGTCTTAGACGGGCGTATAAAAACAGGCCAACTTTAAATAGCCTAAAAGTGGTGTTTAAAAGTGGTTTAAAAAAGAAAGAAATAAGAAATAGAAACAAAGGGGGGTGCTTCTTACTGCACTCTCAAACTTTCTTTACCAATAAATACTAACCGCCACAAAATAGCCCAATATTAAACCCTGAAAGTGGCATTCAACACCTATCAATCAATCTATGTCCTGAATCCTAGCTGGAACACATAGATGTCGGTCTTAGAACCCTGAATATATACTATATTTCACATTACCTGGAGAAAAATATCTTGGAAATTGTCTTGTATACCCTTTATTAACTTGTAAGGCTTGATAGACAGGATGATAAGTTTTATGTCTGTTTTGACTACGGCTGCTAGGATAGCCTGATTGTGCAGCTGGATAAAAACCTAAAATAGAAAGAAAGAAAATGATCCAAACAACCTGAAAAAGTGAGATCAAATTATAACTTAATTTTTATATTCACTTTCATAAATAGTTGCTTCAAATTATAAAAGTTAATTAGAACCAAGAAGTTTTAATAGTTTTCATGTTTTGTACTCCTAATTTGAATATTCATGATATATGTTCATGATGTAAATTCAATTGTTTGTCTTTTATTAGAAGTGTTAACCATGTTAACATTCATTTTTCTTTTTTAAATTTTCAAAGATTTAATTGGTTTAAGTGAGTCATAGAGTTGAATACATGTACATTGTATATCATGTGTCATGTATGTTACAGAGAATTTAGAAAAGAAATTACACACGAGAAAGGTCACACTAAGGTAATTGTATATGAAAAACATTTAGCAGCAAATTGTTGGCTGGAAACAATTAAAATAAATCTAAATTTGGACAAACTAAAGACTTTTCTATAGAAAAAAGTTTTGGTATATATAAGTTTAATGATTAAAACAAGCCATTTAGCAGAGACATATAATTATATGTCTCTGCATTTAGTAATAAAAAACAGATGCATATTTTTTTTTAGTTTGAAGTCGCATAATCATGATCATGATGATTATGACTTTAATCATGCTAATCATTCAGTTTGCAATATTAGTTGAATAGAAATAAGAAGATGTGGTTTTATGAGTCCCAATCAATGAGACATGCAATTTCTAATATTTCTTATAATAACTGTACACCATGCAATGAGGAACACTAAGGGTGTCAAAAAGCAAATAAGGCAAATCAGGGTGTTACCAGCATGGTCCAAATAATTATGACAGTCGAAGTAAGGCGTCAAAGAAAAAAATATAATAGCCTTACAAGACGTCATAATTATTTGCACTAGGTGCAACCCATTTAAATCAGGGAGTATGTCGAAGGATTTATAGTAAGACTATACTTTACCAATCTTTGGTCTGGGTTTTTTTCTAAGTCAGAACAAAATTTGTGCACTTAATCAAGCACAATAATCATGATAATTTATTTTAGTTTTTCAAGGTATTTTTTTTCTTTCAAATTTAGCACTCTCGTGACTGTAAGCAGAGGGGGATTTAGGGGGCAGGGAGCCCCCCCTTTTTTAGGAAAAAATTTGGTTGCTTATATACGGAATCACTGAAGGGTAACTGGAGCAGGCCCCCTCTTACTCTTAGGTCAGTCAGTGGGCCCCTACTTATGAAAATTTCTGGATCCGCCACTGGTAAGGTTTTAGGAAAGTCTAGATTGACTTGATTCACAATCATCAGCTGTTTAACAACAAATGGCTTCTCCCATACAGAAACTTATAAAACAATCATTGTATATAGCTCTATGTCTCTGTTTCATCAAAAAATGAAATTGGGGATCAGAATATTTTCATATGTGTTTTTATAGGAATAAACCATAACTCTCATGGCTGTTTTAAAAATAGTGGTTCTCAGCTAGGTCGAAATCTAAAAAGTGAGAGTGATTACAAAATATGAAGGATAAGTTGATAGTATTGTCTTTTTGAAGTTGATGTTCTGCAAACGAATTTTGCGAGATTCTTGGTTGTGTATTGAGAATGGGGAGAGCAACGTGTATACATACGGTATATCTATAATACTAAAATTACGAGGTCCATCATCACGTAAAAACGACGAATCAAAGAATTCAACTTTATATTTAACTAATATAGTACAAAGGTGTAGATTAAAAATTACACCACTCCAGGCCCTTTTGTTTTCCACATAATTAATATTGCCAAAATTTAATGAAGAAGTTCCGGGTCGAGTCCGATACCGATACCAATAGTACATTCACCTGTTACCTATTACCTTATCTGTACGTTACGCATCTGACAGGCGCACCACCAAACGGTGTATTCAGGATTACTATGCTATATACACGGGTCATAATCTGAGGATTGACACTACTAAATTGTCAAGTTGTTACCTATTGTAGTATTTTAATCAGTAAGACTTTCTAAGATAACAAATCTGGACTAAAAATAAGGCGTATAGGTACAGTTTTCAATTTGTTTGTGGGCATGCATGACATAAAACAACGAATCAAAGAGTTCAACTTTATTCATAACTAATATATTACAATGTTGTTGATAATTAAAAATGTCTCCATTCCAGGACCTTTTGTTTTCTAAATAATTAATATTACCAATAATTGATAAGTTCCAGTTCGACGAGTTCAAACATGCAGAAAGATTTGAAAGCACCCGTACGAAATAAGTAGTAGGATTCCACACAGACACTAGTAGGAATGAAGTAGGAATCCACCTAGATTCAAAGATTCTATATAGAAAGTAGACGGACATGGAAAATGAACAAAAGTCTGACTGGATTTTTTAATATTCCTACTTCAAAAATCCTACTACCTAGGTGGAATTGTTAAAGTCTGTATAGATTTTTTCTTGTTTTGAAAATCTGAGTTGATTATTTATTTTCCTACTACATGTTTAAAATTCCGACCAGAATTTATTTATATATTCCTACCAGAAAATCTTTCTACCTGGAAAGTTATCTTGAACTGGATTCCTGTTTGCAAATAACACACATTTTGCAATGTTAAATGCAAGCAAGTTCCAGTTCACAAATTCAAAAGTTTGAGGGGAAAGATTGAAAAGTTGTGTTGGAATACAATGATGCAAGCTAGGGTCACACAACATAACAATGTAGAAATGTAAGAAAATATGGATAATCAAGACTAAAGGTAATTCTTATACATTCAAGATGATTTTTTTTATCTGCCTGCCAAAAATATTTAGTTATCAATTAATAATTCATTAATAGTGCATAATCTTACTCATTATTTGTTCTTTAAACTAATTTAGATCTACATGTACTTTATGTATAACACTTTCTATAGCTTGCATATATTGCATGCAGTTTCCTTAAACATTTCAAAAGTCTATTTGTTTAAAAAGGAATTGATTCCATGAATTTCCTTTGTTCTTTGTTGTTGAGATTCAAACTTATCATTGACCCAGTTGTGTATTTTTGAATATACACTTACATTTTGTATATTTTTAGATTCCTACCAGAAAATATTTTTTTCTGGGTGGAATTTTGAAAAATTCCTACCAGGTTTTCTAGTAGGAATTTTATTTTCCTACCAAATTATTCCTCCTAATTTGCATATTCCTGGTAGGAATATACAATATTCCTCCTAAGAAATTCCTGCTAATTTAAATTTTTCGGCTATTTTCCGTGTGGATTCCTACTACTGTCTGACTGGAATATTACTCTTTTCTGGTAGGAATTCAAAGCAATTTTCCTACTATATTCCGTGTACATTCCATACAGATTGTTTCATACAGGCGAGAGAAAACTGTGTATCTTATAATCGGCATTACTTTATCAGATGACAATACTAATACTAAAATAAGGCTTGCGCATAGTTATATACTTTAATTCATTCACAGACACGCGATATCACGGGTGTGTTCTAGTAATTTTAAATATGCAGACCATTCGTCACAACTCGGCCGATTCCGTACCTTCCTCTCACCGATACATAAAAATCATAAACTGAGAAATAATAAAATGTCAGAGATGTCTCTATTCTCACTTTAACTCACGCCTGAGCAGGCATATTGGTGTTCTGCTAGAACAAATGAACGTAAGGTTATTACACAGAATATAATAAAACGAAGAAATTAAGTCAGACAGAACATGATGGTAAAACATGTAGACAAAACACTTTGATTAACAGCAGGGGCGGATCCAGCAATTTTAAAAAGGGGGTTTCCTAACCCAGGACAAAAGGGGGGGGGTCCAATTTCACCATGATGTCCCCATTCAAATGCAATGATCGTCCAAAAAAGGGGGTTCCAACCCCCGGACACCCTCTTCCCCCTCTTGAACCGAATGTTCTGTCTAGTTAAACCTCATACTTATAAAAAGAATACCCACTGAGCAGTTAAAGCGTTGTACTTTCTATATAAAAGGTGGTAGTGACGTACCACTGGAATATGTCACCTTTACGATTTTTACATTACATCGGTACAGACCACGCGAAACCAAAACATTATGGAAAAAGGTAACATCTGTACCTATGCAATATATGAAGGACTATGAATAGGTATATATATATTTGGAATCTGATTTATATGAAAAGGGTAACAGAACCCCAGCGATACCTCCTCATCAATTAAGTATTGAAGTGCCCCAATCCTTTTCCACGATTTTGAGGGACATACGAAACAGATGTGTATTTTTTAAACCAAAATGTCTAGCATAACACAGAAAGCCTCCAATGACTAGTCATCATAAGGTCGACATGTGAATAAACAGCCGACAACTTCTGATGTACTCAGTGGGAGAGCGGTTGTTATATCAGATAATTGGTAGGCCAGTTGGAACATCTTTGACCCCCCCCCCCCCCCCCAAAAAAAAAAAAAAAATCTGTCAAAAGTCTTGCCATTGTGTCTGTAAATCTTCTAGCTGTATCATTAAACCAACTGTCTGCTACAGTATAGAACTTAAGACAACAATAAAGAGACCGGACAATGGCCGAATCATGCAAGTCGATGATTGATTCTCGCGTGATCTATTAGGTCACTATTTATTAATCTGCATGACAGTAACACCAGTGGCGGATCCAGAAATGACATAAGAGGGGGCCCGCTCCAGTCACGCTTCAGTGATTCCCTATATAAGCAACAAAATTTGTTTCCAAAAAAGGAGGGGCCCAGGCCCCCTGCCCCCCCTAAATCCGCCTATGAACACATTGTCAATGGGTTAGTCACGGAAAGAGGTGCAAATGGAAGAGTGAAGTCAGTTTTGTGGTCTGAAGTAATTTTGAGTCAATTTTCAGCAATAGTGGTGTCTTGATAATCTTTCCACTCTTGTTTTTACATTACTAAGAAAATACATTGTCAGCAAGCTGCTGATTGTTGGAATTTGAGTATATCACTTCCAATGGGATTTGAACTAAATTAATAGTCCTAGCCAATGAAATGACATGAAAGATACAAAATTAACGACAGGGAAGCATTTATGAGAGATGAGAGGAACTACTTCTGGGGAAATCATATAACCCCCGCCCACCCCCCACGACCACAGAGACATTAATTCCATAAATTTCTTAGAATCTGAGATGACAACCGGGAAGATAAACAAGAATTGCGTTTTGTGTCTCACTACACTACTACTTATTCAAAGTTCCTTTTTCATTAGTATTGTTATTTTGAAATATTGGTAATGTACCTGAAAAGTACTACATAATAATGTACTTTTCCAGTACAATAATTGTCTATGACTAAATTTTTACTCGAACTATTGAGCAAAAAAAGTATCTGAATAATTAACAATTAAGTACTATAAAATCATGTACAAAAAATGTACTTTTCCAGTACTAAATATGAATGGTTATTGTATATTAGTACTTTGAATGAAGAGTACCCTTTTTATTTGATACTTTATGTACTGTAACATTCACGTTTTTAATTTTAAATGTGGATCAATGTTTTTACTGCTTCAACATTCATTTCATTTAATCTTACTTTTTATTTATATACATGCATTTTCTTAATAGCAAAATATACGAAATAAGGAGAAAAAGACCAGAACAAGTTCCCCAACACACTGAGTATGACTTGCTCTGTTCATGGTAAAGCTATCTTTAAAACCAAATTTACCACACACGTGTTTTGCAATTCTATACTAAAAACATTATATTTAATTCCTAACTATGAGAGTACGTACACGGTCCAAGTTGCGTGTGCCGCTTCCCCAAATAGGAGTTATACTACCTCTGTGTACTCAAATTATATATTGTTAAATGGGTATTTTTCGAAAAGGAATTTGTCTTTGTTTCATACTAAGCAGTTAAATATTATCCGGTCCAGTACTGAAGTTCATAGAATACGATACAAGCTATTTTTAGGAGTTAACCAATCAAATTGTCAACCCTTTTTCCCATTTACAAGCTTTAGAAACCACATCCCCTCAAGTTTCAAAGATAATTTGTAGAAACACCAAATAAAAAGAATAATTATTAAAATTACCCATATACCGGTATGAATGTTAATGACTCAGATTTTTCCCTCCAACGAAATGCGGGGCTAATTTCCCACAAACTTCAATTCAGGAAACATATTTTGTTCAACCCTTTTTTGTATGAATTCGATTTCGACGTATACCATGTGGTGGTGATACATATACACCATTTATACTGTGCAGTGCTTTTGATTTGAGTTTAAACTGTGGTTTCACAGTTTGTACAGTTTTCCTCACCTGTAACCATGGTAACGAATACGGTCGATGACACTGTCACAGCTTATGGTATATGTTATACATCAAAACTATACGTAAACATGATTGACGTCATTTAGTAAAATAAAACGATCATGTAGCGCAATATGTTTAATTTCATAAAATTTGTTATTAATAAATTGTAATACAAAAGTTATTTTGATTTTTTATATATCACAAGATGTTGTATATCAATTGAGCGAGTATTTTACTTGATAAAACATATGAAGGAAAAAACGCAAGAGATGTAATAAAAAAATCATACCAAGAAGTTATGAAAGGTAATCATTTATAGAACGAACGTTTGCGTGTGGTTTGTAAAGTTGAAAAAAGTAAAATAACAAAAATACCGAACTCCGAGGATATTTCAAAACGGAAAGTCCCTTCTCAAATGGCAAAATCAAAAGCTCAAACACATCAAACAAATGAATAACAACTGTCATACTACTGACTTGGTACAGTCTTTTTCTTATCTTTTCTGTGAAGGACGCCTCCGGGTAAGCGAATTTCTTGCTAAATTGTAGACCTGTTGGTAACCTTCTGCTGTTGTTTGTTCTATGGTCGGGTTGTTGTCTCTTTGACACATTCCCCATTTCCATTTTCAATTTTACATTTTTTATAGCTAGAAAAGATCTTGGATAACATGAAAGGAGCGTTTTTTTTTATATAACATAATTTGATATCAATTCATATACAATGGGTGGAATGTGTTTTTGATTGAATTAAATCAGCTCTTATCGTGTGTCGGGTACGCTATATTATATATATATATATGTTTTTAGATATATCACGTTAATATTTGATAGGTAAATATATACTTAACAGCAGGCGTCCTTACGAACATGACTATAAAATACACGATTACTAGTAAGTAAAACATAGAGATAGTAAGTATTTTGTAAAAAGCAAAACGAAGATAAAAAAAAATCATATCATACGACCTTTTAGTTATGCTGTTTTTTTTTTTTTTTTTTTTTTTTTTTTTTTTTTTTTTTAAATATTTCCAATATTACATTCGGTTTAGATTCTAAACAATGAGTGCACTGTCACACTATAATTTATCATCAGGACATATTTGGTCAATATTATATACCGGTCAGACCTTGAAATATCACAGCGATATAGCTCCCACAACAAGCATATGAACAGTGTAAACTGATTTTGGTCGTCTTGAACGAATTTACGCACTTTGTTCTGAATTAAATTGCTAAGTCGATTTTAACCTTTTCACTTGAGAGACAACCATTACAACAAGTGTATCATTTTTATGTTGAAAATCTATTCCGATTCTAAAAGACGGCATTATAAGTGAATGTGTTCAGTTCCAGTAATTGGATCTAAAATTGAGAAAGGAAATGGTGAATATGTCAAAGCGACAACCACCCGACCATAGAGCAAACAACAGCCGAAGGCAACCAATTGGTCTTCAATGTAGCGAGAATTCCCGCACCCGTAGGTGTCCTTCAGCTGGCCCCAAAAATGTGCATAATAGTACAGTGATAATGGACGTCATACTAAACTCCGAATTATACACAAGAAACTAAAATTTAAAATCATACAAGACTAACAAAGGCCAGAGGCTCCTGACTTGGGACAGGCGCAAAATTGCGGCGGGGTTAAACATGTTTATGAGACCTCAACCCTCCCCCTATACCTCTAGCCAATGTAGAAAAGTAAAAGAATAACAATACGCACATTAAAATTCAGTTCAAGAGAAGTCCGAGTCCGATGTCAAAAGATATAACAAAAGAAAATAAATAAAATGACAATAATACATAAATAACAACAGACTACTAGCAGTTAACTTGCATGCCAGCTCCAGACCTCAATTAAACTGATTGAAAGATTATGTCTTCATCATATGAATATCAGGTACAATCCCTCCCGTTAGGGGTTAAGTATCATACTATCATAAAATATATGAGAAGAACATAACCCGTGTCAAGCCAACAACTGGTTTTTTTTAGAAATAAATGTGTTCAGTTCCGATGCAAAGACCCTATCAGTGAATCAATGTTAAAGCCAAAATATGCAATCTTTAATGACCTGACAACAGTATCGTAACTATATCACCTTTAAATAGGTCTATTTAAAGATTTTGTTAGTTTCTGAGGAGAATACTGACATTTTTGTGCTTTATAAAGAATATTTCCATAAAATTTTGGATGTGAAATACCTGAACGTATAAGATGTCTGCATGTTGAGTTATATTTACGAATTATTTCCTTATTCCGGTGATAAAATTTAGTAAATGTTTTGACCAGTTTGTGATATCGAAAACCCTGGTGTAATAATTTTTCAGTAATACATAAATTTCCACCATTTTTAATGTTAATTTATCTTTACTTATTCATTCAGATTAATAAGCTGTGTATCAAAATCGAAATTAACTTGGAATACATTCAACATGAACAGCATATACATAATAGTCAGACGAATAATGAAACCACAATGTCAGTATGATTTAACACAGATCAATTATTTTCTTTTTATTCTTCATTCAATGTAATAAATATATAATTTATTGTTTTATTGGTTATACTTTTTCCATCATTCGTTTTTTCATCCAGGAAATATTCAAATTCCAATAAAAGATATGTATATACAACATATGTGCCTTCCGACATGTCAAAATCTCCAATATCTCTAATAGCCGCGTACATGGGGCATACACAATAAGGTTATTTGCTTAAAACTGTGATTACCTAGCCAGAATGCCAGAGACTCCCGGCTTACACAAACTTAAAACTGTGATTAACTAGCCAGAATGCCAGAGACTCCAGGCTTAGACAAACTTAAAACTGTGATTAACTAGCCAGAATGCCAAAGACTCCAGGCTTAGACAAACTTAAAACTGTGATTAACTAGCCAGAATGCCAGAGACTCCCGGCTTAGACAAACTTAAAACTGTGATTAACTAGCCAGAATGCCAAAGACTCCAGGCTTAGACAAACTTAAAACTGTGATTAACTAGCCAGAATGCCAAAGACTCCAGGCTTAGACAAACTTAAAACTGTGATTAGCTAGCCAGAATGCCAGAGACTCTCGGCTTAGACAAACTTAAAACTGTGATTAGCTAGCCAGAATGCCAGAGACTCTCGGCTTAGACAAACTTAAAACTGTGATTAGCTAGCCAGAATGCCAGAGACTCCCGGCTTAGACAAACTCAAAACTGTGATTAGGTAGCCAGAATGCCAGAGACTCCCGGCTTAGACAAACTTAAAACTGTGATTAACTAGCCAGAATGCCAGAGACTCCCGGCTTAGACAAACTTAAAACTGTGATTAACTAGCCAGAATGCCAGAGACTCCCGGCTTAGATAAACTTAAAACTGTGATTAGCTAGCCAGAATGCCAAAAAGGGACGAAAGATACCAAAGGGACAGTCAAACTCAAAAATCTAAAAACAAACTGACAACGCCATGGCTAAAAATGAAAAAGACAAACAGACAAACAATAGTACACATGCCACAACATAAAAAACCAAAGAATAAACAACACGAACCCCACCAAAAACTAGGGGTGATCTCAGGTGCTCCGAAAGGGTAAGCAGATCCTGCTCCACATGTGGCATCCGTCGTGTTGCTTATGTGATATTAAATCCGGTAAAGTCTAATTCGGTAGGTCACATTCATGAAAGGGAAGGGGATTGCAGTTACGACGTAAGGAACATATCCGATATTATTTGTGAAACGGTTATTCCATAACGGTCAACCAACTCGATATGGCGTCCGTAAAATTTATTAAGGGATGATTTCAACTTCACCATTTGAAACTCTTGGTTTAATAGCTTCCTTGTGAGCAGCAACCCTCTATCAAGAAAATCATGATAGGAAATGCAAGCACGGGAATATCGTTTCAATTGGGAAAAATATACCCCGTATGCAGGTGTTTTGCTTCTTAGAAATGGAAAGTTCACAATTGGAAAGCTGAAATCATCTCTTTTGTCGTAAAAGTTTTGTTTTTAACCGAGCCTCATGGTCAATTTTTTAGATGTAAGTCAAGACATGAAGCCGACTTAACTGTTTCTGTAGTATCCTTTATCTCTAGTTCAATGGGATAGTGAAAGAACATCATCTATAGAGCGGAAAGTAGAGTTAAAGGATATTGCTAACTTTTTATTTGTCTTCCTAAGAAGTTCCTGCATGAAGTCAGCCTCATAATAATAAAGAAGTAAGTCGGCAAGTAGAGGGGCACAGTTTGTTCCCATTGGAATGCCGATAGTCTGTTGAAAAACACGTCCTCCAAACGTAGCAAATATGTTGTCAATCAAAAAATCAAGCATCTTGATAATTTCAGTTTCAGAGAATTTTTTGTTTGAATCAGAGTGATCCTTTACAAAGTAGGATTTATTCCTTCCTAAGACAAGATAATTGAATGTATCTACGTTGGTCATTCTTTTTTATGAAGCAAAGCAATACCAACTCTTTCAATTTGTCTTTTAGCTTGGAATGTGGAATACTTGTGTAAAGAGTAGAAAAGACAAATGTTTTAATACTGTTACAAGATGAAAGAGAGTTAGATTGTATGAACTCTAAAAGCTAGATCTTTGGAATTTTTAAATATCCACATCTGATTCACGCCACCTTAGAATAGGCAGTTTCACAATAACTTTGAAGCTCGTCTTTGATTGCTGATAAAATAGATGTTAATAATTTAGAAAGAGGTTTCGTGGAGCACTTGGAAGACTCAGCAGTATACCGTTGTTTGCAAGGACACTTATGTAGTTAAGGTATCCAATACAGTGATAGAAGATCCAGTTCTTCATCTTTGGTTGAAATTCCAAAGAAACAAAGAACAGACCTATGATTATCCAGAATTTGCTCTTTGGTATGTGTCGTGAGGGTATATGTTGAGTTTCCAAGTGAATTGTCAATACCTAATTCGTTTAACGTACGTTGAAAACTGAGAGAAAGATGTTCATGAAAATGGACAGTGAACCGATAATTCAGAACAGCAATTTGAAATTATTCATAGGACTTCAATTTGAACAGGATTCAGGTAGATTTATGTGATCACTTTACAAAGGATAAACTGTCGGAATCAGATGAATAATTGGGGAACCTTTAGATTTATTTGTAAAAAAAGAAAACACATATAAAGTGGAGCATAACATATATCTTTATCCGAATGCTGTTACTAAACAATGTCCTAAGTCTAAAAGAAACAGAAAAGTTTCCATTTTTGGTATAGTTGGAGGAAAAACGTGCTCTATGCCTTCCACAAATTCACGGATGCCCGCAACATGCAAAATAACGGATTTCAGCCGTTTTTTCGTCCAAAATCTTATCCTTGACACAAATTTCAGGTTAAATTATGTTTATTCAAGCAGCACATAGAACTTTGACTTTAAAAGTAAAGATTCAATGAATTACCAATAATAACTTTGGGGTTTTGGGCCTATGATGATGTAGTTTAAGGGGGGGGGGTGCAATTAGGTAAAACATTCTTTAAAAACAACATGTATTCATGACTCTCTTTATGAAATTGAAAGTAAAGTTAAGTTTAGTTACATTTAATATAGGAAATTATTGTTTCACCCATCATTTTGAGCAAATATAGGATGATATCATACTTTAGTCTATAACTTTTACCGGTTTCTTTATTTCAACAAAAGTGTTTTTTGGCATTTCCATAACCAGGCACTTCACTTTCAATTAGTTTGGTAAGAACTGACCACACATTGAGAGTGCATTTCAAGTCAATGATTGCGTTGGTACACTTTAAATCACTTATTCAACTTGAGTACAAGTTTTAATCATACTATGAATAGTTTTACTTAAAAATACACGGCGCATTTAAAAAAAAAAAAAAAGTTATATTGCCCCCAAAACCAACAGTATATTTTCCCATACTCTACGGAAATATTGTGTTCAAATTTAAAAACAAGGTTTTTACAGAAGAAAATGTTGTCCGTTATAGGGGTGATTTGATATTAAACCGTACTCGGAAGAAGTTTTAGGCACAACGAATCACACAGCTGTGATATAGGGGATTGATTTGAGCCCTCAACCACTTCTGTACGTAAACAAATGTCAGAGATTCAATACTTTACTCAAGCTATTTGCCCCAAAACATAGCTCATAGGTACCAGAGTACCGATGGGAACGTGAAGGGGTTAAGGGTACCGATGGGAACGTGATGCGGTTAAGGTGGTATCTAACACTTAAAGGGAGATAACTCTGTAAAATCAACCTAACGTTTTAATCACGTTGTATTGTTAAGGAAATATTAAGCTTCTCAATGATCAAAATTAGTTGTTTGTCAAACTGCTTAGTCTCGATGCACCAGAGTTATCGTTTTTACAGCCAACCGACTCTACATATATGTATATGGAGCGTCTGGATGATCGAGACTACAAACTGCTATGTATCCAACCATTTTTTTTCCGATACAGTGATTGGTTCATTTGTTTTGAAAGTTTATATTTTTTTCAAGGGGTAAAAGTTATTTTTTTGTCAAAATTTTATGAAAATTAAACTAGGCAAATTAAATTAAATTACCATCTTAAATGGATTTATCTATTGTATTAATTGGATAACGTACCGATACTAAAACATCATTAGGCCGATATTTTAAATATGTTTAAAACTAAGTTGAGAGATTGCTTTTCCAATTGAATTTGCGATGTACATATAAGACCTGTTTTCAATATATTTGACCACCTTTGCCAATTAAAGTAGAATGGAACCCAGCAACAACTGCCAAGTTATAGTTGTTTGTTGTGCTTTAAATTTACACATCCGTAAATCGCTATTATAACGCAACATCGCTTGTAACGTTTAACTTGGTGGGATAACGTCATGAATTTTCATGACATCAATTAACAATTGATGCTATGCAAATGTACTCGCACGCGCAGACGGCGCATGGCAGATTTTAAATGTATGATTTGAGGTTGTTTTCTGTCAATTTCATTAGAACGAAGATAACAATATTGTATCTTTTGGTCCGACGGCATCAATTGGTGAATTGAAGATCGCAAAAACCCGTTGTGAGTCAACTTAACTTGTGACTATCAAATCAGCAATTGATGCCTTCGAAGTTCAAAATACAATATAGTTGTCTCCTAATTAGAATGGCAGCTACGTTGAATAAATAAGCTTGTTAAGGATAAATTACCTCTATGTCTACGCTGCCATGTTTTTGAACTTCGTCTATATCTTGAATTCACAGTATGTATGTTCAAAAATATCAAAGTCAGAAATATGCATAGAATAATCTCCTTTTGCATGATGCGTCTTGGCTACTGTGTTCACATATAAAGAATGACGACCAATTACACGGTAACAGCTTATGTTTTATATACCTTTTAATTTTTTCAATACATGTATATTAACATAATTAAAGGTTATGTAGTAAAGGAATTAAAACATGCGTAACGCAAAAAGCAAAATTTCACTTGATTAGAAAAATCATTATATCAGTTATGTAAATGCACTTTTACGAACGTTACTCAAGTTGGAAAAGTATTTTGCATTGAGTCATCACAAATCTTACAATGATGATCACAAATAATCATAAAAGGAAGTTCTGAATGATAAATATTTTAGAACGTACATTTGGTAATGGTTCATCAAGTAGAAAAGTTCTCTGAGTAACAATAAAAAAGTTAAATAACAAAAATACCGAACTCCGAGGAAATTTAAACCATCTTCATCATCCAGTCAAGCTTTTTTTTTGTTACTATTCAAAAGCATATTCTGCAAAAATGTCAAACATAATGCAAACGATTTTGAAACAGTGTGTCCAATATCAAGTTAACATTAAGACTAGTACGTAAACTTATACTGCAATCAGCTATTTTACTATACTTTAATTTTGGATGTAACAAGACTTCCGATTGGCTGACGTTATTTTGTTATGATCCCATAGACATAATTTAGTCATGTGACCGTGACGTCATCAACGTTTTTTTCATATTTTTCTACGGTTTAATATGGAATTTAGAATTAAATTATAAGAAATGACTGTAATATTTTTTCTGTCTATTCGAAATAACATAAAAGATCTGTTAAATAACCCGCTACGCGCGTTATCCAGTGTGCACCAAATTTTTTATGTTATTTCTTCATAGACAGAAAAAATATTACAGTCATTCCTTAAATACAGATAAAGCTATACATATAAACGTTTAAACGTCAATGACCTCAACTGACCTATGAGCCCCGCCTTCTTATCGGAAATACTGTATTTCATCAACAACGTCACGTCACAACCATGTCAACGTGTAGAAACAATGGTCAAACTTTTATGAATTTAAACTTGTTATGTCTTTAAATTTGTAATTTATATACCATGTTTATTAAATATTTTTAATTAGGTTCATTTTCCCTTTCTAATTCCATAAAATGTCCCCCTACCGCCTGGACTACGGTCAATGGGAAATACCCATATATTTTTTATCGGTTTCAGTATAAAAATAATATACGTATAGTGTTTTGAAATACGAAATTTATTTGTATTCAGCAAGAAACAAGGTAAATGCTCGGTAGAACCTCGCATTTTACCTGTTTTTAAGCCTCATACAAATACATTTCATATTTCAAGACACTATACGTATATTGTCTAATTCTTCCGTTTATAATAAAGTTATAGAACGTATGTGTATTATTGAACGTCCCTGCTCGCTCAGTAAAAAATCATCGCACTTCGGATTTCAAATAATATGGCTGGGCGATTATTATCAAACAAGATCATCCGCTATGTGAAGGATCCGGAGTTAGTTGAAAATGCATATATTATGTAAATATAAAAAAAGAAGGATGTAGTATGATTGCCATTGATACAATTTTCCAAAAGAGACCAAAAGACAAAAAAATTACAACTAGAGAACACAGTACGGTCTTAAATAATGAACAAAGCCCATACCGAATAGTCAGCTATAAAAGGCCCTGAAATGACAAATACTAAACAATACAAACGAGGAATCTAACGGCCTATTATGTTACAAAAATACACGAAAAACAAATAGGTAACACGTCAACAAACGACAAACACTGAATTACAGGCTCCTGACCTTGGACAGGCACATACAGCATGTAGTGGGTTTAAACATGATAGTGCCTGTTCCAAGTCAATAGCCTTTTATTTACTGGTTGTCGTTGTTTGCTGTCTGTCATTTTATTTGTCGTTTATCATTTTGTTAATAATCAGGCCATTTCTTTTTATCTTTCGTTTGAATTATTTATGTCTGGATGTAGCCTTTCTAGCTACTTATACGGAATGTGTCTTGCTAATTGTTGAAGGCTGTACGATGAGACGCAGTTGCTAAAATCTTTCGTTATTGGGCTCTGATTTAAATTTGACTTTTCGGAAATAATATCATATTTTGTTTGTTTTATATTTCCAAGTTTACCACAACTGGCACAATTTTGGCATTTGGTAATTTGGTATTTGGCACAACTTTTGGGAATTTTGGGTCCTCAATGCTCTTCAACAAAACGCGCGTCTGGCGTATAAAATTATAATCCTGGTACTTTTGATAACTAATTACCATAATGACCTCCCTGATAAATGATTGCTGTTCATGAGGAAACTATTAAACCTTAGTTGTCCAATAATAGTAAAGTAAAATTTTCTAACATTTTTTTAAGGACGTTATCCCGGATTGGTTGACCGTTTTTGAATATCTTTGTCACAAAATATCATATATATATATATATTTCTCTAACTCTTCGTCACTTTATCTTCTCTGCACCCATTGTATAAATTTTTTTAATCAACGTGTGGTTCGTTTGATCCCCGTTATATATATATATATAAATTATCGTAACCACAATAGTGTTCTATTCCTCGATTGACTACACTTCTGTTGCATATGAGATCATCCAGTCTTCTTTTGGGTTTGTGTTGTTCAGTTCTTACTTTTCAATTTATTGTTATGTGAAATTGTGTTTCGTTTTGTCGTCTTTGGTATGTTTATTTTCCTTTGGATATGTCAGTGTCTGTCGGCATAATATTTGATTCTCCCTTGATATATAAGACTCTGATTCAATTACACTTTTGGTTTGATCATACGGTACATTGTGCTTATGACTATTTTCCACAAGTCCACATTAATCAAGAATAAAAAAAATGCCAATAAACATACTATGAAGTTTTATAAATAAACTCATCACATATTCCATGATTGAATCTTTGCACGACAAACGCAATTTTGTCTCCGAGCGAGTCAGCAGTGAGCTTGAAATGTCAAAAAGGGAAAACGAAGCACGAAGTTGAATAGCCATGAAGTCTAAACATTTGAAAAGTTTGATAAATCATAGCTCGTCGCTCAATTTCGCTGAAGTCTAAACATTTGAAAAGTTTGATAAAACATAGCTCGTCGCTCAATTTCGCTGAAGTCTAAACATTTGAAAAGTTTGATAAAACATAGCTCGTCGCTCAATTTCGCTGAAGTCTAAACATTTGAAAAGTTTGATAAAACATAGCTCGTCGCTCAATTTCGCTGAAGTCTAAACATTTGAAAAGTTTGATAAATCATAGCTCGTCGCTCAATTTCGCTGAAGTCTAAACATTTGAAAAGTTTGATAAAACATAGCTCGTCGCTCAATTTCGCTGAAGTCTAAACATTTGAAAAGTTTGATAAAACATAGCTCGTCGCTCAATTTCGCTGAAGTCTAAACATTTGAAAAGTTTGATAAAACATAGCTCGTCGCTCAATTTCGCTGAATTTTTCACGATATCGAATGTACTTTCTTCTTTTTGACCTTTTGATTTGATAAAAAATTTAAAAGAATTTACACTTTCAACTAACTTCTTAAAGTTCTATTTAATATGGAATTTTAAATTCACGCCTTTTCGGTTACTAAAAAAATGATAACACCCGATCAAATCATTAACACTTTACCGCTACAGATTTACAAGAGTAAAGCAATCAGAGCATAGTCACAGTATTGAAGTGGTAAAGCTAATATTCATTCTGTATGTGGGCCTCAACTACAATATCCATCTCAATTTAGAACTTACAGAAAGAACACAAATGTTAAAAAGAAATAACCAATCAAAAATAATTTGAAGGATACCAAAGTGACATTCAAACTCACAAGTCGAAGAAAACAGTGATATCTGCGACTCTGGAAGGGTAAAATGATAGCCAACTTTGATAGAAAACCAAATAGTTATCAAAGGTACCAGGATTATAATTTAGTATGCCAGACGCGCGTTTCGTCTACATAGGACTCATCAGCGACGCTCATATCAAAATAGTTATAAATAGCATATTTTTGCGTAAATATTGAGTCACTGATAAGGTCTTTGCGTTGGAACTGAACACATTTATTCTAAAAACAGTTGTTGGCATGACACGGGTTATGTTCTTCTCATATATGTTATGATGGTATGATACTAAACCCATAACGGGAAGGATTGTGCCTGATGTTCATATGATGAAATCATAATCTTTTAGTCAGTTTAATTGAAGTCTGGAGCTGGCATGTCAGTTAACTGCTAGTAGTCTGTTGTTATTTATGAATTATTGTCATTTTGTTTATTTTCTTTGATTACATCTTCTGACATCAGACTCGGACTTCTCTTGAACTGAATTTAAATGTGCGTATTGTTATGCGTTTACTTTTCTACATTGGTTAGAGGTAAAGGGGAGGGTTGAGATCTCACAAACATGTTTAACCCCGCCGCATTTGTGCGCCTGTCCCAAGTCAGGAGCCTCTGGCCTTTGTTAGTCTTGTATTATTTTAATTTTAGTTTCTTGTGTACAATTTGGAAATAAGTATGGCCTTCATTATCACTGAACTAGTATATATTTGTTTAGGGGCCAGCTGACGTCTCCGGGTGCGGGAATTTCTCGCTACATTGAAGACCTGATGGTGACCTTCTGCTGTTGTGTTTTTTATTTGGTCGGGTTGTTGTCTTTACACATTCCCCATTTCCATTCTAAATTTTATAAACCAAACAAATACCAAATATATTCCAATCATTTTGTAAAACTTGTACATGCACTCGCTAATCAAAGCAGCTGTTATACCACGTACATAACTTCGTGATTACATATGCATTACTATGAAAAGACATGTACCTTCAATGAAATTCTTGGTACAACGCCTCCAAAGGAGAAGGGTCATTAAGGGCCATTTTTGGCCCAATCTCAAAACTAGTGCTGTGAAGGATTTCCTGGTGAAACTAACATGACTTTGCCATAAAATGTTATTTTCTAACACTTTTTGCCATTTTTTCACCATTTTTGGGCAAAAAAGTAAAAAAATCAAGAAAAAGTGAGAATTTCTGGATTTGAGTAATAACAAATTTATTAAACACAAGTTAAATGTATCCAATAATGCATATGTTATATAACAACACCAACAACTATATCAGAGTTTTTAATTGACATTAAACTGCAATTAAATGTCTTTTTTGTGGCAAAAACCATTAAAAATATACATAAAATGAGGATTTCTGGGATTATTTAATAACAATCACTCCACAAATAGTTTAAATAAAAAGTATGGTGCATATATTTTGAATTGATACAGTTTACAATTTCAAAGTTGTAAAAATACATAAGAATGCATTTTACAGTCATTTTTTGGCAAAATACTGTAAAAATCTTCATAAAGTGAGGATTTCTGGGATAACTTAATAACAATCGCTACACAAATAGTTAAAACAAAAAGTATGGTACATATATTTTGAATTGATACAGTTCACAATATCAAAGTTGTAAAAATACATAAGAATGCATTTTAAAGTAATTTTTTGGCAAAATACTGTAAAATCTTCATAAAGTGAGGATTTCTGGCATAATTTAATAACAATCACTCCACAAATAGTTTAAATAGCAAGTAGGGTGCATTAAAGACACAATGATAACTATCAACTACAATCAATTAAGTTATTTTCTATTAAAAGAGGGACGAAAGATACCAGAAGGACAGTCGCACTCATAAATCGAAAATAAAATGAAAACGGCCTTCAACAATCAGTAAAACTATACCACATAACAAGCTTAGTTTTCTTCTTTTATATTATTCATTACAAATGTCAGTTCAACCAAAAGTTCAATTACCTATCCAGCTTTTCGTGTTTTAATTTCGAATTAAGAACATGACTACATACAAATGTACAATAAATGTCAATCAAAAGTGGAAGTGTTTTACGAAAATCAATTATTTAATGGATAAACTCAATAAAGATTCAAGAATTGAACTTGTGTACGCTAAGGTGCGTTTTGTCTTGGAGTGACTCAGCAGTGACGCTCTCTAAAAGTTGAAGAAGCCAAATGAAGTACGATGTTGAAGAGTTATTGAGACCAAAACTTTGCAAGACAAAGCTCATCTTTCAATTAAGTTGATACTGTGAAAAGAGGGACGAACGAAATCAGAGGGACAGTCAAACTCATAAATTGAAATTAAACTGACAACGCCATGGCTAAAATGAAAAAGAAAAAACAGACAAACAATAGTACACTTGACACCACATATAAAAATAAAGAAGAAGCAAGACGAACCACATCAGAAACTGTGGGTGATCTCAGGTGCTCCGGAAGGGTAAAGAGATCCTGTTCCACACATGGCACCCGTCGTGTTGCTCATGTTATAACAAATCCGGTTAATAGTCTAATTCGGTAGGTCATATTCCAGAAGGGGAAGGGTATTGTAGTTACGACGAAAAGAAAATGTATTACTTGCACGACTTCAAGAACACAAATGTTAAAAAGAAATAACCAATCAATAACAAATGCAGCCTGGCAGTCATATCCTCTTATAAAAGTAGAACAAATAAGGGTGAACATTATCTAAAGGAGAGTTGAAGGATACCAAAGTGACATTCAAACTCACAAGTCGAAGAAAAGAGTGATGTCTGCGGCTCTGAAAGGGTAGAATGATATCAAACTTCTTTAGAAAACCAAAAATATTCCAATCATCTTGTAAAAATACTAATTCTAATACTCATTATGAAGTAATTATGATTTCTAGATTTTTTTCTAAATGATTCATTTTTCGTCAATAAAGTTAAAGAACGTTGTCTCATAATTCAAAGAAAGTTCAAAGAAATGCATATAGAAATAGACCACGATAACAATACAATAATTCCTATGATATTTGGTCGTGCGTATGTTCTACAAACATATACATGATATATATATATATATACATATATTATAATACTAAACGTTATGACAAAAAAGATTAGTAACCGGTAAAGTATAAGTTAAACAAAATGAGTACTGCAATCTCCATTCAGAACGAATAGAGAGAACACAAATTATTTTAGAATAACCATTCGAACACAAATTTATCAAATTATATCCTTTTTACCCACGAAAACTAGAAAAGAAAATTATGAAAAGTATTTAAGAGAGAGTTGATGGACACCAAAGGGACATTCAAACTCATAAGTTGAAAAAATAAACTGACAAGGCCATTGATTAAAAGAAAAAGAAACACACACACACAAAAGTAGACAACACACAAGATAGAAAACTAACAACTAAGCAACACGAACCCAACCAAACACTGGGGGTTATATGAGGTGCCCATGAAAGGTAAAATGATATTTAGCATTGATAGAAAACCAAACATTTTTTTACATCATATTGTAAAAGATGTGAATGTACTAACTGAACGAAGCAGCTGTTATAACATGTACAATATTTAATGATTACTATATGCGTAACTATGATCATGCACACACTTGCAACGTGATCATTGGTTCAACGACTTCAATTTGTTTTGATATTGTTTTATAAATCCTAGCAGAAAAAAAGCATTTAACGCATATTAATAACTATCAGCTGCAGTCAATTAAGTTGTTTTTAACTGATGTTTAAATTACAAAACTAAGAAGATATGTTATATTGTTATCATAATTATAATTGTATTTGCCAGACGAGAGTTTCGTCTACCCAAGACTCATCGGTGACGATCAGATCAAATTAGTTAGAAAGCCAAAAACAATTACAACATTGAAGAGCATTTAGAACACAAAATTCCAAAAAATTGTGCCAAATACGGCAAGATAATCTTTGTCTGGGATAAAAAAAAATCCTCGGTATTGTGAATAGCTCATACTTTTGCAAACAGTAAACTTATAAAAATGACAAAATAATTCATAATTATGTATGATGTAAATGGGACAACTATTTAAAAAGACCAAAATGACATAGACATTTAAACCTTAAGGTCACGTATGGCCTTCAACAATTAATAAAACCCATACTGCATAGTCAGTTTAGTGTAATGTTTAATTTTTATATCATTCATAACCAATGTCATTTCAACCAAAAGTTCTATCACCTGTCCTAGTTTTTCGTGTTTTAATATCAAATTAAGAACATGACAACATACAAATATTTGATAAACGTCAATTTAAAGTAAAACAAGTGTTTTATGGATACACATTAAATACTCCAGGATTACAATTATGTGCGCAAACGTGAGTTTTGTTTTCAAGCGACTTAGCAGTGACTTTCTTAAAGTTAAAAGAAGTCAAATGCAGTGCGATGTTGAAGAGCAATGACGACCAAAAACTTTGAAAGACAAAGTTTATCTTTCAATTTCGTTGATACTTTGAAAGTATCTGACGTATTACTCAAATGACTTTAAACCATTTAATTTCCTGACATCGATTTTGTTTTACTTTTATTACTTTGCGAGTTGATACCACTGCTAAACTAATCTACAATTTCCACTTTCCTTCTAAAGCTCCGCTCTTTTTGACATGGACTGTTAACCTCACGCTTGATCGATAAAAAAAATGGGGATATATGATAAGATTTCAGATATTTTACTATTACAGATTTAAAAACGTCAAGCAATCAGGGCACAGTCATAGTATTGTATTGGTAAAGCTAAAATTCATGATGTGTAATGACAATTTCTTGATTATTTTTTTAAAAGATTCATCTTTCGTTAAAATTTATAGAAAATTTAAAGAAATGCTTACAGAAAAAGATCACAATAACAATACAATAATTCCTATGATATTTTGTCGAACGTTTTTTCTATAAACATATATATTATAACAATAAATGTAATTGCAACATTTTAGAACTTATATAAAAGGTTAATAACCGGTACAGTATAGTAAAACAAAACGACTATTGCAATCTCAATTCAGAACGAAAAGAGAGAGCACAAATAATTGAAAAGTAACCATTCAAACACAAATATAACAAATTATATCCCCTGTTTAATGAAAAGTATTTAAAAGAGATTTGATGGACACCAAATGGATAATCAAACTCAAAAGAAGAAAATTAATTAAGATAGTCATTGCTTAAAAGATAAAGAAAGACATAAAACAGTACGCAAAACACAAGATAGAAAAGTAAAGACTAAGCAACACGAATCAAATCAAACATTTTGGATGAGTTCAGGTGCTCATAAGGGGTAAAATGATATCCAAAATTGTTAAAAAACAAACATTGTTCTATCAGAGTGGAAAAATATGAATGTACTTAATGAACTAAACAGCTGTAATAGCATGTACAATTAGTATTAATTACCATATTCATAATTATAAATAGGCATCCACCTACAAGGTTAATTTTTATCCTCGGTACAACGTCCCCAATTTAATTTTAGACATTTTTAAATATCCTAGCAGAAAAAATGACATTAACTTGAAGTCATTAAGACACAGGCAAAATTTGATCACATGAATTTCACATGAATCTCACATGAACAATTTCACGTGAGATTCACCTCAAGCGAGCTTTTACATGAAACTGACGTGAAAATTTGATTGTGAGTTTCACGTGAATTGAGATTCACATGAATTTGATGTAAAAATTTTCACGTGAATTTCACGTTAAATTCACAACAACAAAAATTGATATATTTTCATGATTTTGATTGAATTTGAAAATTTAGATGTTATTTGAAATACTCTATATTTAAAATTCATGTGCATTTCACATGAAAACAATTTACGTGATTTTCATGTGAAATTTACATGAGTTTCACATGAGATTCACACGAAACTCAAAAAAACTTATTTCATTTGAGTTTCACGTATAATAAGCTCGTTTGAGGTGAAATTCATTCATAGGAATTTCACGTGAAATTGATGTGAGTGAAATTTGCCTGTGTAACTATCAAATGAAACTTTTATTATGAAAATAAGAGTGTGCGGTTTTATTAACATTGAGACAACTATTTTCAAGAGACCAACATAGAAATAACAACTTGATCGCCAAACGGTTTTCAACACTTAGTAAAAACATTTTCTTCCTAGTCAGCCTAGTTATATTCTTTTATTTTATTCATTCCCAATGTCATTTCAACCCAAAGTTTAATTACCTATCCTGCTTTTTCTGTTTATAAATCGAATAAAGAACATGACTACATACACGTGTATAATAAATGTCAATCAAAAGTGAAAACAAGCGTTGAACGAAAATCAATAAGAAAATTATTAACATTAGTTTAACAGCTGTAAGAAAAAAGACGTTTTTATAAAAATTTAATAAAATAATAAAAAAATCAACATGTTCAATGATGAAAAACATATTTTTAGGTGCATAAAAGATTTTACGAAAGAATATATCAACTGGTTCCTCTCTTACATAAAATTTTATCAAGAAAAACACAATCGCATGCTTATGTATGCTCAAATAAAAAAATAATCACACGGGTGGCTATGCTGATCGCAAAGTTCCTGCTATATACTAGTAATTATACTTTTATATGAAATAAACATAACAAGTTTTTGAAAAACAAATATTTGAACTATTACAAGCCAATCTCATAATTTAAAATGGTTGAAAGATGTATTGCACCAAAAACACAGGTTGTTGTACTGGTATACGTTACTACATTATATGCCAAGATTTCTAATTCCAAAACGGTAAAATCATTTTTTTCTTTTGTAATATTCCACTGACTATATGACGCATATTATGTACATAAATGTATTTTAATTAGATACCGATTCATTGTTTTTCAAGTTTGTGAAAAGCGATATCCAAGAAAAAGTCTCAGAAACATGCATTTTTTTCTAAAAATAAACCTGAGGAAACAGTAATGAAAGTAGCTGTCCTTACAGTGAACAGAAAACAGGAATTATAGTAATTAATGAAAAATAATTTCTGAGCTTTTTTTTATCATATATTACCCGTTAACATCATGTTATGAGACCTTGCAAGAACGACCAGCTGTGCGAAATTTCACGTGTCGCTCAAGTACGTTTTCAAAATGGTATGGTCATTTTCTGTTAAGAAAACTTTGAAATGATCCAAAAACTGTTTGATACTGTACCAAAGAATTGATGAACTTAGCTTAGTATGTCATACTATGGGTCCTCGAAGATCTCCCACTTTACATTCTATTAAAAAAAATAGTTAGTAAACTACCGAAAACCAAGGAAAATTAAAACGGAAAGTCCGTCATGCGTACGGTATGTTGGGCTTGTTGAATGGATGTAGTCAAGTGTGCATTTCATTGATTCAATGACGTAGATTCACTTGCCACGTCTCTGCACCGAAACGTAACGGCGCTGCTTTATCTTTTTTGGTATCAAGTCTTGTTCATGGTTTTAGAATATTAAGCGTTTAAATCAAAGGAAAATTTACAAATTTCAGATTAAAGGACATACGATATTTTGACCGTCCTTTTAAAGGCTATGTTCAAGAATAGAGAGACAAATCTGTTACTGGCTAGTAACTCATCTTTCATGAATTGGTTAGTTTAATTCCAAGTTTTGATGTTAATATAGCAAAGTATGGAAATCATTAGTCTAGATTTGTATCTTTAAAAATGCTCGTAATTGAAACATACAAATATTTGTTCAAAAGCGACACAGATGTTTAAAACATTTACTTCAACAAATATATTTCTAAATAATGAATGTATGTAATAATTCGTATTGTAATATCTTAGTTAAAAGGTGGATGTCCTTAATCATCCTTCTCTTCCTACGGACTCCTGCACCGAGTGAATGTCAAAGGCAAAACAATGAACTTTGAAAGTAGACACAAAAAACCTTAACAAACCCTATTAAATCCTTCTAAATGAAATTAAAAAAAAAAAAAAGTATACCAAAAGTATAATACAATTTCCTTGCTATACATTGTATATAAATCTATGGTATTGGTATTGATATTGGCTGTCCGGTGACCTTTAGTTTCTCAATGTCGTCAATGTCATCATGTATAAAGTTTTCTTTTCATTTTGTACGAAATCTATTATTGTATGTTTAATCTTGTTTTATTATAATTACTGATCATATAACGTATTACAAGCTCCATTCATGAAAATTGAGAAAAATAAAGGGACATAATAGAACTGATGTTCAAATGCATTTTTGTTTAATATTGTTTAATACAAAATATCAGTAGTTCAATTAAATTATCAATCGTGTTTAAAATTACTTTAAATATTATGAAAACATATAATTATCCTTATGTTAGAATAACTATAATATTAATTTTTTTTTGACACGGATATATAAGATTTTACTACAATCGTGCTTTTACAGCCGAAACTTAATTAAAAAAAGGGGGATTGTGACATACAGATGTATCTTGATATATAAAAAAGAAGGCGTGGCATGATTGCCAATGAGACAACTTTCCACAAGATACCAAAATGACCCAGAAATTAACAAGTATAGGTCACATTTCTAAGAAGTATCTTGAATCACCGGCCCAGTAGTCAAAATTTCGGTGTTGACATGAATATCAATAATGTGGTCAATTTTATAAATTTCCTGTTTACAAAACTTTGAATTTTACGAAAAACTAAGGATTTTCTTATCCCAGGCATAGATTACCTTAGCTGTATTTGGCACAACTTTTTGGACTTTTGGATCCTCAATGCTCTTCAACTTTGTACTTGTTTGGATTTATAAATATTTTGATATGAGCGTCACTGATGAGTCTTATGTAGACGAAACGCGCGTCTGGCGTACTAAATTATAATCCTGGTACCTTTGATAACAATTTACACCACTGGGTCGATGCCACTGCTGGTGGACGTTTCGTCCCCGAGGGTATCACCAGCCCAGTAGTCAACATTTCGGTGTTGACATGAATATCAATAATGTGGTCAATTTTATAAATTTCCTGTTTACAAAACTTTGAATTTTACGAAAAACTAAGGATTTTCTTATCCCAGGCATAGATTACCTTAGCCGTATTTAGCACAACATTTTGGACTTTTGGATCCTCAATGCTCTTCAACTTTGTACTTGTTTGGATTTATAAATATTTTGATATGAGCGTCACTGATGACTCTCATGTAGACGAAAGGCGCGTCTGGCGTACTAAATCATAATCCTGGTACCTTTGATAACTATTGAATAGGGATTACGAAAATACCAATTACCCACTATTATCTTTTCTATCGAACTCATTCTTTATGTTGTAAGAATATAAAAGAAAATTGTTGTCTTCATAAAAAATAAGATGTCTCATGATTGCCACTAAAACATTTATCCAAGTTCATTTGAAGTGGACGTAAAAAGTAAAATCACAATAATACTTCCCTACAGGGAAAATTCAAAATGGAAAGTCCCTAATCAAATGGCAAATTCAAAAGCTCAGCCACATCAAACAAATGGACAACATCTGTCATATTCATAACTTGATACAAGCATTTTCTTTTGTAGAAAATGGTGGATTCCACCTGGTTTTATAGCTATTTAACCTCTCTCTTGTATCTGACAGTCGCTTGAAATTGCATCATATTGACATTATATAAATTGTAAGCAGCTGTACGGCCTTAAATGATGGGGTAACGATGTTGCCTTTGTCAAATAAAACTTATAACTGAAGTTTTCAATGTCTGAAATGATTGTTATTCAACACCATGCTTGTCTGTACTTGATCAAGAAAAAGTTTTTTGTTCAGTCTAATTAAAGTAAGATAGTTTACAGGGTTTTCCCTGCGTCAATTATTTTTTTCGCCACCTCTTTCGCCAAAACAATATATTTTTCGCCACTTTATTATTTTTTTCGCCAAGTAACACAAACATATATAATATTTCTAGACTATCATTAAAAGAGGGAGAGGAAGCGTTAAAATTTTGCTTCAAACACGTGCGTCGCAAAGTGGTTAATAAATCTCTTTTATGAAATGTGACAGAAGCCATTTAACCATATCATTTTGTCATATCATACAATCAACACCTTTATTAATTAATAGTCCTTTGATATCGATAGATATGAATGCAATCAGATGATAATTGATTTTTTGTCAAAATCTTAACGGGTTCAAGGTGAATTCCGAGTATTGTCTGATCGGTAAAGTCAGAGAAACCCGAAAAAAGTAAATAAACAAGATGGCTGAAGATAAATCGTTATTTATATTTCTTTCGCCAAATTCTTTCGCCAATGACGAATTTTAATCGCCACAATTATTATTTTTTCGCAAGCGGAAACCCGGGTTCATAAAAGCAAATGGTACATATAATTGATATCTGTCGTGGTGTAAAACCCAAATAATTTCCCCAAAGTGTTTGCTACTTGTAAGCTTCATTATAGGATATGTTTCAATAACATATTTGAACACCACTTATGATGTCATATCGAAATGATCTTAGATGGTTTTTTTATGTTTGTTTGAATACATGTTCCTCAATCATAAGGATGTTCGCTGCTCAGTTTCAAAATAAATAACTATTCATGAAACTAGTATATATTAAAAGGGGATTAATTGAGGTTTCAAAAAAGCAAAAAAAAATACAGTTGTCAATGTGCTGGTTTTCGTGATATCAGCCATTGGAATTTTGGCGGGAAAATGTTCTGTCTTGAATTTTCATAGCTTTATCATTGACCAGTCAAAGTCCTCAAATACTGTGAAAAAATGAATAAGATTTTATGAGACTATTACAAATGGCTTATAATTATACATGTAAAAGATTTATGAAAAGAAAAATGGGGGTTCATAGGCAAAAAAATTCCAGGCATTCAAATGGATAAAATCAGAAGATTCTGAAAATCTGACAAAAATTCCAAAACATGACAAGCAGACATCCTTAAGTTGTCTATGTAATTTTGTTGACCAATGTTCTTCTGGTGTCCTTGGTTTTGTCTGTGATCCTTCGACCTCTAGGGTTTAATTGACTCATGTTTACTTACGTATACTCGTATGGTATCGGGTATTTGCATCATTGTATTTTAGTCCTTGTTAAATGGCTCTTTTACAATCTTACCACATGTCTTTTTTTTCTTTTGAAGCTATGTATTACCTATGTTCTCAAGAATATCTTTACCTCTCTGTTTATATTCGTAGTTTCAAAAGCAGAACAGTAAAACAACCCTTATATATGTTTTTTTATATAAATTATCTGCCTAACCTTTCCTATTCCTAAGTTCTGTCAGGAACAATATGTCTTCATTTTTTATTTTTTATGCCAATCTCTTTTTCTTTATATCTTTATGTTATTTACTCATTAATTTTAGTTTTATATTGAGGCACCGTTATATTTTGCCCCGTGTTTTTTTTTTCTTCTTCTTTTTTTTAATGATCAAAAATCTTAAATGTAGGCTCTTACTGAATACCAAAGAATTTCATGAGGTTTATGTTGATTGTTTTAATCATGGATTCATGCGTTTCAATTCGGTTTATATATGAACACAAATGTCAATGTGCTAGGAAATAAATGTGCAATCGTGATCTCAAATTATCGTTTCAGCTATCCTCAAGTAAACCAGGAATTTTATAACTTAATGCAATTTTGCTACATAAAAGTGATATTGCAATCGTTTTATTTTTTAGATCAAAGTGTAGCTTATGAGCATTATAATGCTTTTTTCTGTTTCTTTCATAACAAATATTACATCGGTTGCTTTGAAGAATTGCAATTTGCTAGTAAAATTACTTCATTGGGAAATTTCACTCATACGGCATTATACAGCGTGTTGTCAAGATATTGTCGATGATATTTTAATAAAACAAATGGTATATGCGTACATGCAGAAAAATATTTAGTTTCTTTATTGTACTCCCGATTTGCATTAAAAAAAACTCTTCTCTCATTGTTATGCAAAAAGAAATAATAGTTGAATTCAAATATCCAAAACATTCAACTCGTGAGCGAACAACACTCACAATCACCTCATGTATAACAACCATTCATGAAATAATATTTTGTGTCGGTAACTCGTTGAATACTATACATTTATTACCCGTGCCTAATGATGAAGGTTAATAAAAAAAAGTCCTTCGGACGTATTGAATTATTTAACGTGTTGTTTGTATGTTTTAGATGTTAGTCCATTTTGTGAGTAAACAATTCAAAGAAACGATTTTCAAAAGATGTAACGTGCTTTCCCTTTCAAGGTGGCTCACGTGTACAAAAATTTCAGCAAAAAATTAAACATTTGTTATTTCATTACAACAGTTTATTTTTTACACTATTACTTATTACTTTATAATATGGTACAACAATCAACCAAAAAAATCGATTCGGTTTCGCCCCAGATGACTTTAAAAATGTGTTTATCATTGAAAAAGCTCTAGATTATCTCCCTTTTGTGCAATAATGCCAAGTTTTGGAATCAAAATTGAAATAACTTTTTAAACCATCGGTAAACTATATTTTTCATTATTGTTTTCAAATAAGCTGTACATAAACTAAATAATTGTAAAATTTAAGCGATTTCTGTAATTTAGTTCTTTTTTGATTTCGATATTACCTCTATTTCTCCTATTAGTTAAACAACTAAAAAGGACATTAACAAATATGTATGCTTCTTTCGGAGGCAGATTGTTAGCTTGAATGAACGATGTCCCCATTTTTGTAGAGTTCATTTATAGAAAAATATAGCGAAATCCTATACATGTATTAAAAAAAAATGATTTAAACCCGCTGCCCCATTTATACATATGTTCTTATTTCACACATTATGGAAAGTAATATACTTCATTTAAACTAGATACATAAGTTCAAGGCCTAGATATGCCTCTTTATAATTTGTATTCAGTATTTGAAGTTTCAAAATCAACTTATGAAAACTTTCAGCGAAATGTCCTTGTGATTTTAAGTTTTTAATAATATTCGCTTTATTTTTATTTAGATATTACAGGTGCTGTATTTGACAAAACATTTAGGAATTGTTGGTCCTCAATGCTCTTCAAATTCGTTCTTATTTTGGCCTTTTAAACATTTTTTAATTCGAGCGTCACTGATGAGTCTTTTGTAGACGTCTGGCGTATATATTTTTTTTATTACTGGTATCTAAGGTGAGTTTGTTTACAACATCGTATGCTAGAAAGTCAATGACTTCAACCTATAATTGTGTACTGCTCGTTCATCTGACAGAAATGCTAATTAGCCAAATGTTGCCACTTATTCAAGGCTAATTTGCAAAATTAAGTATTTTTTGCAAAGAATCTGTCGAACCTGTATATATAAATAGACATAGCAAGACATAAGTGTCACCTATCGTAACACGCTTACAGAGGTGTATTCTTTAAATATAGTTACGTAAAGATTTTGTGCAAATATCTTTGTGCATTTTTTTTATAAATAAAATAATTGTATGACATTTCAAAAATGATATGCTATAAATTTAAAGAATTTGGTTGTGATCTTCATGTAAATATTGAGACTCTCTAACATATAAACTCTTTGATTTTGCCTAAAAATATCCTTTTAGACATCAATTTTCGAATAAATAAAAATAACCAATGCTGCACGTATAATGGCTGTTTCACAAGGCAGAAACGTCAGTATGCACGAAAACTAAATACTGTGGATTCATTTATTTTCGTGGGTACCAATTTTCGTGGATTACGGAAAACTTGCATGTCCGAGGATATTAAATTTCGTGGTTTTGACGAAGTCTGCATATAAGCTGAAGGAAAATTTGCTATTCGTTGAGCATTTAATTTCGTTGGTTCACCTGTACCCACGAAAGCTATGAAAATTGGTATCCAACGAATAATAATGAATTCACAGTACCCGAAGTACAACATGAGTTTCTAATTGTTCATCTACCATATAAGCTTAATTGTTTACAGTCTTTTACATGTTGCGATTCTGTAAATGTACACAAAACATTTACCATAGGAACGCCGTTTACAGCTTTAACTGTACCACTTTTAATATGAAGTTCAGTGATCAATTATTAACTAGCAATATGCCCCGAAATTCTAAGAGCTTAAAATAGGGGTGAAAGATACCAGAGGGAAAGTCAAACTCATAGATCGAAATAAACTGACAATTAACGCCATGGGTAAGAAATAAAAAGACAAACCACACGATTCCCACCGAAAACTGGTGCTCCGGAAGGGTAAGCTAACCCTGTTCCACATCTGGCTACCATATAGTTATTACAAATCCAGAAAAAAAGTCAGTATAATTCGGTAGGTCACATTCGTGGTGAAAAGGGAAGTTAATTATCATTAAGACATAAGTAATATATCCGATATCATTTGTGAAACAGTTATTCCATCACAGTCAACAAACTCGTGATGGCGTCTGTAAAATTTACAAAGGAATGACTTCAACCATTATGTACTCTTGGGTTAATAGCTTCCTTGAGAGCAGCAACCCTCTATTCAGGAAAGATATCATATATTTCTATACTACCCCTCCCTTGACTGTTGGTCTTCCACAGATTTGAATTTGACCGCTTCTCAAATATATTTTTACTAGTAATATTTCAAAGTTATGTCTCTACGAGATGGTGTGGTTGGTGAACAGCTGTATTTACAAAGTGCAACGGACAGGGTGTCAATTTGAACTATGCCAATTTTCAATTGATTTAAGCATACATTGCGGCAGGAAATCATAAAAATGATTTTCAATGTGACGCCATGCTTTAATTTTCTGAACTTGCGGGAGTTTTTTGTTAGTCATTTATTTGTAGTAACACCAGACTGAGTGCGTTATATATATGTATATAGTAGCATTCAAGTGGCTCAACGTTGGAAACTTAAAAAATATCTCGGGGGACATTGGCTTGGTCAAAACTTGTTATTGATATCAAATGCAGCATGTAACGCACTTCCAACATTAAAAACAAAAAATCGAGGTAGGCCTTAGTACTTTAAAGATAACTTATAAAGATGACTATATCAATGATAATTCATTTCAGCACAAAATCGAAGTGCTGACTACTGGGCATTAACAGCAATATGCAACAAATAACGTAGGCTATACAAAAAATGACAATTCTACCACCTTTGCCCTATTATTTCTCATTAGTTTATCATCGCAATCCATAATGCGTTCAATATTAAAAAAAAGATAATATAATTAACTTTCCTTTGATGTAGCGCATGTTAGCAGTACATATTTTTAATTTATACTGACAAATGTTTCAAAAGATGTGGAGCACGATAATTTTTTGAATAACACTAATATCTTGCGACGTCTAAAAACTTTCATTACAAACTCTCAAAAGATTTATGAAAACAATGACAATGCCCCGTCTGACAGTTGTTATCTTTTCGTTTGATGTGTTTTAGCTTTTGATTTTGCCATTTGCTAAGAGACATTCCGTTTAGAATTTTACCAAGAGTTCGATATTTTTGTTGCTTTACTTTCTTAAATGATAATAAATAAAATATCATATGGCTTTTTCAATATCGCATCCGTATCAACCCGAGACACCAATATAATCCCAAGAGCTCTGCTCGAGGGATTATATTGGTTGAGGGTTGATACGGTGTGTGTACACTTTATTATATACATATACCTCAAGTAGATGTTCTTATCTGACTTGACGTCATACAGATAAGGAGATTTGAAATGACGTCATACAGATAAGGAGATTTGAAATGACGTCATACAGATAAGGAGATTTGAAAAGACGTCATACAGATTATAGGTTTGACAGTGACTGCAATCGATGACGTGACGTCATACAGATTAAAGGTGTGATAAAGCTTTTGTAACCGTGCTGATATCGATATCATCACGAGTGGCTGATACAGCGCGCTTGCCAAGGACTGTATTACACATACAATTTATCTGTATTTACTGCTAAGCATATAAAAATCATAGTCTTTAATTTTTTATATATGTCATGGAAAAGGCAGTACCATCTTTAAGTAATGAAATTGTTAAACATTACCTGCAAGAAAGACTATCATCAATCCAAACCAATTCATCGTTATAAGCAGTATGTGCAAATTTCAATTTTACGGTAAAAGACAAGTTAAATATATTAAATCCTACGCGTCAGGTTATATTGATTTCCTTACAAAAGTATTTAAACACTCACATATGTTAAGGTTGAACAGGTCGGGAACTCCAGATTTCCTGATGTTAGAAATTTATTTGCATAGTAATTTCCCAAGCACAAGGCCAATATGGCCTTGAAAAACTGACCAATCGAAGAACTGCAATGCATTGTGGGGTAATACGAGTTTACTACCACATTGAAAAAAAACGTGGAAATAAACCTGTATAATACCATTCCAAAACCTTTCTGATTCGAAGAACTCGAATAAATGGCACAGAAACACATTTATCTGAACTGGATGTGTTAACCTTTCTATCTGGACCTGAACTTAACTAAGGACATCATAAATTTCAGTAAGCTAGAAAAAAAAGTGCTATACAAGCGGTGACGGTAAATCATAGTTTAGCATATTTTTTATAGGTTTTTTTTGTCCATCTATATCGTCGTATTTTGTAAAATGATCCCAAAATGTACATAAGAGTAATTTTATTGTTAGGCTTCTGTCCTTTATATTGACTTACTGTCGATACCTGTTTCTTTGCATTGCACAACGTCATGTTTTTCTCTGACTGTTTATGACGTCTTAACACTAAATCTATTGGATTTTGGATGTGTACTAATTGCTAATTTAATCTAAGATGTTTTAGTTCTTTTTTTAGCATAAATAAGGCCGTTAGTTTTCTTGTATGAACGGTTTTACGTTTGTCATTTTGGGACTTTTTATAGCTGACTATTGGTATGGGCTTTGCTCATTGTTGTAGGCCGAACGATGACCTATACATTGCAGGTGTTTATTTATGTGTAACTTGGTCTCTTGTAAAAACTTGTATCATTGGCAATCATACCACATCTTATTTTCATATTATGTGCAATATTTTCAATCGTTTAGATCGTCTTAATCATAGTGGGATTCCGTATTGCCCATTACGGGTTTCTAAAACGTGCTTTGCATATAGAATCAAAAAGATGAGATGTTCGTGCCAAATGCGGTATCTTTCAATCCAAGACACAATCTATAAAAGAAAGCAATCATAGGTTCAACGCTTAAAACTAAGCTATAAAGGGACAAACAAATTATATTGCAAAACAATTCAACGCACCCAAAAAAGAATAAAAAACACATAAAACAAACCCTTATTGATATATTAAAGAAAAAGAAAGTTAATGAGATAAAAGAAATGTAATAGGTTTAGATCAAGTTCTGCTTTTAAAAAAAATAAATATTAAAGTTCATTTCCTTGTCCTTGTCACATAGATAGCATCACAAATTATCTTACTATGGTTGGAAACTGTCCGAATCCGTTGAAAATAATTTTAAGAAATCCATCAGACAAAAAGAAAGAACTTTGCAAAGACGAAAACAAAATGAAACTGCAGCTGCTTTCTTCATTTCCTTGAATAATAGAAAGGGGAAACCGTTTAAAATAGATTTTTGTCTTCTTCAAATTACTGCAATATGTATACAATCAATATTCATAGAATTTGTTAATTTTGTCAGACAAGAGTTAGAAATATCTTGTGCAGTTTTAATGAAATATGATGGATGATAAAGGCTTTGTGCATGTTCTGTACCTGTCAAATTGTAAATATGAAAATATTACTTTGTATCCTACATTAAATATCTCATAATTGAACAAAAATATTATATAAAGATGTATGTATACAAAAATAAGAAGATTTGGTATGATTACCAACAGGAAAACTATCCACTAAAAGACAACCAAAATACCTGCAACAATGAGAAAACCCATAACGTATAGTCGGCTTTAAATGGCCCCAAATTGATGATTGTTCGTTGTTGTCTCTTACAGACAAATTAGTAAATAATTAAATACACAAATACATCGGCTGTTGTCTGCTCTTTGAACGGGTTGTTGTCTCATTGATATTTCCTATTTCCATTCTCAGTTTGATTTTCCTCGATTTAAATAACTTTTAAATCATCAAAGAAGGTAAATATTATAAAATCATTTTTTTTGAAAAACTGAAATTTTAGTAACCCCAACAGATATTTGACACATTGTAACGCTTCCCCTTTTTTACAAACACTAAATTCAAAGATCCCTCATTTAAAAAAAAAATATATTTAAAAATTGCTGCCTCCCTGAAAAATAGTAACATCTATGGGATGAAAAGAATACGTTATATCACAAACTATAAATGTTACAAACAATGCATGGAAATGTGTTGTATTTCAGTAAGTACCACGTGTTCTCGGTTGATTGTAAACATGTAGTAGTCTATCATGCATTGTTACTCATTTAGTGGATTGGTCAAAATCCCAGGTAAAAATGAATTGCGTCACACGTAAATAAACAATTACACGTGGAATGACATGAGTATGCTAAATCATGCATATCCATATAAAGTAGTGTTCCTGACCTGTCACATGTAAAATCAAATCGAATATATGACTTATAGTTTCCAATTCAAAACTTCGTAGCAACATCAACAAAATTTCTAGCACCTATAGTAAATACAGTCTCAATAGAAATACTATGTGTAACTGTAAATTTTGAGACGAAACAAACGCTAGGAATCCTGAATTCTTTTTTTTTATATTGTAAGTACAAATGTAATGGACAAGTATTTTTCATTTTACCTAATCTTGTAGTATATTGTTGTGGTCTCGTTATCAGTTGGAACTACTAACTACTCTAAAGTTCATAAACAATACCTTATCAAAATAGGGTTTTAGAAACAATACGAAACTGCCTTCCGAGAGACTAATCAATTTCTTACAGTGGACATCGTTCGAATAAAACATATCTGATATAATAAGCAACGACGTACAGACCATACTTACTTTCACAGCTCTTAATAAAAGACAAACCTTGTAGCAATTATACCAGGCTTGATATTACAGTAATGGAATGTTTCGTGTAACTGTGAATTGTTTGTTTTGATTTTGTTTGTTTTTATTTATTGAAATTGAATTGTTTGCATCTGTAGCTTTCTTAATGAGGTTGCTCGCTGAACAAAACACATATAGTATGTCGTAAATGGAAAGCATATTTCGCTTAACAAAACACATATAGTATGTTGGAAATGGAAAGCATATTTTGTACTTTAAATATGACACAAACAAAATCAAAATCAAATAAAGATATACGTCACACAATTTGCATTTTCATAATCTGTTTTGGATGGTTCAATTTATTTACAAGACGTAGACACGTATGTATAACCACGTATACAAACCTACAACAACGATGAAACAAAGTTCTTCAAAGCACGATTTCGTAAACAAAAATCAGAGAGAGAACAAATAATAACAAGAATCTTTTGCACAAATACTTGCGAAACCACTGCATTTTAAATATAAACAAGAATGTGTCCATAGTACACGGATGCCCCTCTCGCATAATCATTTTCTATGTTCAGTGGACCGTGAAATTGGGGTCAAAAGTCTAATTTAGCAAATAAATTAGAAAGATCATATCATAGGGAACATGTGTACTAAGTTTGAAGTTGATTGGACTTCAACTTCATCAAAAACTACCTTGACCAAAAACTTTAACCTGCAACTTGCACTATCATTTTCTATGTTCAGTGGACCGTGAAATTGTGGTCAAAAGTCTAGTTTGGCAATTAAATTAGAAAGATCAACCATAGGGAACACGTGTACTAAGTTTGAAGTTGATTGGACTTCAACTTCATCAAAAACTACCCTGACCAAAAACTTTAACCTGAAACTTGCACTATCATTATATATGTTCAGTGGACCGTGAAATTGGGGTCAAAAGTCTAATTTGGCAATTAAATTAGAAAGATCATATCATAGGGAACATGTGTACTAAGTTTCAAGTTGATTGGACTTCAACTTCATCATAAACTACCTTGACCAAAAACTTTAATCTGAAACTTGCACTATTATTTTCTATGTTCAGTGGACCGTGAAATTGGGATCAAAAGTCTAATTTGGCAATTAAATTAGAAGGATCATATCATAGGGAACATGTTTACTAAGTTTGAAGTTGATTGGACTTCAACTTAATCAAAAACTACCTCGACCAAAAACTTTAACCTGACATGGGACAGACGGACGGACGGACGGACGAACGGACACACAGACCAGAAAACATAATGCCCCTACTACTATCGTAGACGGGGCATAAAAATCAATATGTATCAAAAGGGAAAGTTTAATAATTGTAAACTACGAAACACTTAACGAACGTTCTAAATGACTGTAAATGAAAATTGTTTAAGCTTTTCAGTTGTTCACTTCTGTCGACTTGAACATTAACTTCCTTATCTATGACAAACCAAGTCAACACAGAAATGTTTAATTTACTTGAAAACTTTGCTGTTGAAAACATTTGAACAAACATCTAATATATCTAATGTATTTTCAGTTGAATTGATTTATTGGCCTTACAACTTCATTAAAGATAACAGTTTTAATATAACTTGTCAAACACACCCTTTTTATCTTCGTAATTCTCTAGGTTTCAATTTGTAAATACAGCTGTTTCACAATCCACGCCTCTTTTTGGGAGAAATTTAAGATTCATAGATATTATGTTTTGTATACCTACTTGTTCCCAGATTGATTTCTTTGATTAATTTCGAATTGAAAGAACTTGGAAATGTTACCAGTAAACAAACCTGATGAAGTTGTTTAATTGTAAATATGACATGTATGAAGCTTAACTTTGATTGTTGCTTAATATATGCTAAGCGTTTTTTTTTAATTGGTGTCTATAGTATGAGTTCTGAAAGGAAGCACATGTGTTTGAATACAGAGAAGACATATGCTTAAGTATGATCAATGTACTACGGTTGTTTTGTATCGAATATGTAACAAAATTCCACAAGTAACAAATCAAACGGTCATATTGTTTATGAAGACTCTTTTAGACGACTGTTGTTCAGTAAACTTTAGATTAATGCTTTGAGATTATTAGTTCAATACACATATATGTATCTTCAACATAAAAAAAATTGACGAAAATACCAATAACATTAACCGAAGCGCTGGTAAAAAAAATGTTTTAATATGATACCTCGTATCCCACAACAATGACGAAACAAAAATAGCAGTAACAAACGTTGAATTTAAAGCATCTATAAAATGCACATCATCTTTAACATTAATTTCCTTGTAGATGTAACAATCTTGAACAAAGAGGTAGCTATGGTACATAGTTTTATCCACTTGAAAATAAGCGACTGTATGCTTATAATATGAAATTATAATTATAGTTGTTAAATAAATAAAAGGAGATACATGGAAAGGTTGCATTTAAAACATCTATAAGATGCACGTCACTCTCACATCGTGTCTATCGGGAGTTTTATTGTATTTATACCAGTACTGAACAATATACAGAAGGAGTTTTGGTATGGATATCCACATAATGACTTAACGAACAATTTCCGATTTTTGATACTATTGTTGCATAAACATGGATAATTACAATAGCTTCTAATGGTGAAAGAAGTCATTATAAGATGTGAACTGAAGTGCAAATGCTACAATCTTTTGTTTTATGATGCAAATCCTTACGCAATGAAGTTTCATATTTGCCTTTACTGAGCTATACTCAGCTGTATGTGTAATGCATTCTGGAATCCTATGGTAAAAATAAAGCTACCGACGTATTTTTCAACATAGCTATGTCAGAAATTTGAATATACCCAAGTTTTTTGTATAGATATTGACATTTTTTATCAATACTTTTCACAAACGAATGATTGGCCGACAAACGCCATGCATTGACCATTTCTGTCGAGTTTCCTTTCACAGTGTTCAGTGGACCCTTTCCTGATATTCCAGACGACGTCTTTTTCCAAATTACATATTTAATTCTTTTTGTGAATGTAAGGTTCAAAAACTGGTATATATTTTTTGAGGTATCAACGGGTTTTGTTGTTAAAATTTCATACCGTATTCGAACAATACTTGAAGGATATAAGACTGTGAGAAGGTTTGACATCGAAATGTCATTTGAAATTCGAAAACACAGATTGGCTGCATAATCTGAAACAGAATCAAAATCGTTGATATAAATTTTCTGGGAAATTATCGTCGGTCGTGGATCGCGCACGAGATGTAATGTCTTTAAACGTTCTAATTGTGAGAATAGTCCTTGTACAAGAAATAAAGACGCACGGATTGTTTTTATTACAACAACTTTTGATTTGATGCATTCAAGTTGTAAGATCTGAATAGCAATTTTAAATTCCATTTGTTTCGAATATCTTGCTGATCGCTCAGATTTGAATTTTGTTAGAAATGTCTGCAGTTGGTACCCGTGCATATCAACAAACTTTCCATGCCAGAATTCTAAAGGTAGATTGATGAGCTGACAGGTAAAAATGCTACTGATGATGTTGTTGACAAGTACTGAATATTGGTAACTAGTTCTACAACATAAGAATAAAAAAAAATAGTACAAGATAATAGAATTAAGAATATAATACTGATTTCCTTTCGGAGCACCTGCGATCACCCCTAGTTTTTGTTGGGTTTCGTGTTGTTTATTGTTAAGGTTTCTATGTTGTGTCATGTGTACTATTGTTTTTCTGTTTGTCTTTTTCATTTTTAGCCATGGCGTTGTCAGTTTGTTTTAGATTTATGAGTTTGACTGTCCCTTTGGTATCTTTCGTCCCTCTTGTATACGTATAGTATGGTTAAATAAAGTAAGGGAAAATAATTTATTCTGAATTAAATGGGAAATCATATACTAAATAATAACTTACACATATACACAATAAAATAATATAAAACTCTCAATTTGCGATATTTCTTACAGTGAGCTTTGAGACGTTATTACTTAGTCTTATTTATGTATAAATGTGTTCCACTAATTTCTGTATTTGTGGAGCTATGCTTAATTGATTTTATATTCACCGGAATATAAGTGCAAAATGGGAGCTCTACACATCACTTGTCATCACTAAATTTTTATCATCGGTATAAGGACATCATTCGTAAATATAGCTCAACATTCAGACTTCTTATACGTTCAGGTATTTCACATCCAATATTTCATGGAAATATTCTTTATAAAGCACAAAAACGTCAGTAATCACCTCAGAAGCTAAAAAAACCTTTCAATCGACTTATTAAGAAGGGATAAAGTTACGATACTGTTGTCAGGTCATTAAAGATTGCCAATTTTGGCGTTAATATTGATTCACTTATAGGGTCTTTGCATCGGAACTAAACTCATTTATTTAAAAACCAATTGTTTGCATGACAGGGATTATTTTCTTCTCATGGATGTTATGATGGTATGATACTAAAACCCTCACGGGAAGGATTGTGCCTGATATTCATATGATAAAGACATAATCTTTCAATCAGTTTTATAATTGAAGTGGCATGTCAGTTAACTGCTAGTAGTCTGATGTTATTTATGTATTATTGGGCATTTTATTTATTTTCTTTGGTTACATCTTCTGATATCAGACTCGGACTTCTCTTGAAATGAATTTAAATGTGCCTATGGCTATGCGTTTACTTTTCTGCATTGGCTAGAGGTAAAGGGTGAGGGTTAATATCTCATAAACATGTTGAACCCCTCTGCATTTTTGCGCCTGTCCCAAGTCAGGAGCCTCTGGCCTTTGTAAGTCTTGTGTTATTTTTAATTTAAGTTTTTTGTGTACAATTGGGAGTTTAGTATGGCGTTCATAATCACTGAACTAGTGTATATATTTGTTTAGGGGCCAGCTGAATGACCCCTCCGGGTGCGGGAATTTCTCGCTGCATTGAAGATCTGTTCGTAACCTTCAGCTGTTGTCTGCTCTATGTTCGGGTTGTTATCTCTTTGACACATTCCCCATTTCCATTCTCAATTTTACAACATAAAAAACTTAACATCAATTCTCTGTAAGGATGACCCAAATTCAAAAAATAATGGCCAAACTAATTTTTTTAGAGTTATGTTTTTTTTGGTTTAAATTAAAGGAATGAACCATGAGTCCACTTTATTTGATTTAACCGACATTATGCAGTATTTTTTTTAATAAACGTACTCTATTTTTGACCATTTTGAGCATGTTATTTACTCCAAAAGCAGAATTTCCCAATTATATCATTATGAAAAATGAAATAAATGATGTTTTTTCATCAAATGTATCCAAAAATATGTTTGGGGCAATAACTCTGAAAGCCACATATACATAGATTTTATAGACCCTTACCCATATATTCAATGATTGCATTAGTTACACCATTTTCAAAATGATATTAAATATTCAAAATTTAAAGAAAATGAATCAGTTTAATTTTTTTTAAACAATTTAAAACCAATTAGAATTGCATATCTCCTTTGATATGTGTCTGCAGTAATAAAGTACAGACTAAAGCTCCTGGACTGCCTAGTGAGTTATGTCCCCTTTTTGGAACTCTTCGGTAATAAGAGAGAGAAGCTGTACACAAATGGCAGACACATTTTGTCAACAACTATTCCATATTTGATTTAACCATTGATTATGAGTGAATGTACTTTCTTTAAAAAATTTGTATCAACTAATTGTAATCCGGGAATACCATTTAATTTAAACAGTTTCAATCTACAGACTAAAACACAACTTTTTGCAGAGCTTAAAAGACTAAGCAACACAAACAATACCAAAAGAATCACAATGAAAAGGAGCTTCAAACTTCAATTTACGTTTCATTTGCAAATTAATTTTAAAATCAAACATACACAATTAATTTACACCATAAATTTCCTCTGTGTGAAAAAACTTCAACATAGATGTCAAGGTAAAGGCAATTGTAGTATACCGCTACTAAATATTCATAAATTGATTACGCAAAAACAAATCCGGATCACAAACTAAAACCGAGGGAAACATATCAATAATAAGAGGAAAACAACGGAACAACAAAAATACTGAATTAAAAAGCCGAACACCTACATACATAGATAAAGGCAACAGCAGTATGTTGCTGTTCGAAATTCGTAAATCGATCGATTGATAAAAAACAAAGCCGGGTTACAAACTAAAACTGTGGGAAACAAATGAAATATTAGAGGAGAATTACGACACAAAACCAAAATATAACACACACAGAAACGAACTATAATACACCAATGACCATTTTACTGACCTGGTGCAGCACATTTTAAGAAAAAAAATGGTGGATTGACCTGGTTTTGTGGCTAGACAAACCTCACTCTTTTTTACAAGATCCTCATGTCCTTTCTGTGCCTGCTCAACCGTGATGTAATACGTGGGAGCGACATGCAGGACTTTAAATTGAAACTCATTAAAGAATGTGAAGGAATAGTAAACTGAATACATCATTTTTTATTGTATTCTTACCGTGTAGTTCCATTAAAAAATGTCAACCTGTCTAAATGTATGTGATGATCTAAGAAATGTAATGGTTCAAACACATAAAATACTTCTTCTGCTTGTCGTATTATATCTCCTAGAAAGGAGGAGCCACTCCTAGCATACGTTAAAATAATAACAGGAGTAGGTCTTGCATCTTCAACTGAAATAAACCAAAACTATCTTCAACATGTTAAACAAATATAAACATTGATTTTAGTGATTTATGAATTAAGACTTCTAAATTCCTTTGTTAATTTGTTTTGGTCATGTGTTTGTCTGGTCTTTTCTATTGTTTCATTTTGTATATACCATGCATTTGCAATTTAGATGGGGTCTACAATTGTGGAGTAGCACCCTTTTATCTCTGAAGTTATAAAATCTTATTGTTTTACGTGCCACATATTTTTATTTTTCAATGATATAATAAGGCGAATAATCATCAGCTCGAAATCGAAAACATGGGCTTCTTTTGAAAAACAAATGAAATTTGACTCGATTTTGTTTATAGATTACATGCATGTAACCATTGTCTTGAATACTTGAAATGTTTTCATTAAACTTCAAACAAAATGAATTATATCACAATAAATTATCCACGAATTCATAACACAATTATGCAGAAAAAGATATTCTAAATATTTGTTTACAAAAAACCGCTATGTATACCTGATCCATCTGAAACCAAAAAGATAGGGTATGTCTGTCCGAATTAAACATTCGTCAAAGTTGTCAATCTACTACAGTCTGATGTTGTTTGATCAAAAACGTTTATTTAATCAATAACACTATGTACACATGCACAGTTATTAGGTAATTTCTTGATTATTTGAAAATTGGGCTGATTTTAAACGAATGTTATAAAATTATTACTAAATACAGGCAACAGAAATATACCGCTGTTCGAAATTCATTAATCGATAGAGAAAAAAACAAATCCTAGTTACAAACTAAAACAAAGGGAAATGCATCAAATATACGACACAACAGAAACACAACATTAAAAATTAAATGTTACACACACAGAAACAAACTATAATATAACAATGGCCATTTCCCTGATTTGGTACATGGCATTTTAAGAAAAAAATGGTGGGTTGGAACCTGATCATGTGGCATGCCAAACCTCCCGCTTCCATGGCAATAGTAATTTTAACACTAAAATGACAACATTACATGTCGGGACTACAATGCAAATAAAAAAAACCTTAAAACTATAAACAATTTCTGCACAGCAAGTACAAAAAGTTTTCATATAAAAAAGTATATAAACTTCTATATAGAATAAAAGTTAAATGATACGGTAACTCATCATATCTTACGGTCTTGAAGTTTAGTAGTAATGGTTGGATTCCTTGACGTTCGTTTTATATCTACAGAAAAAAGGACGATTTAGTTAGATAAAGTATTTTACCCATGTTTTTTTTTATACATTTAATATTTTTTCTTTGATAATTTCAGTAAAATTCAAACATATGATTTTACTTACATGTACAAATATAGATTCACACACGTTATTACGGGATGAATTGAAATCGCCTACCTTATACTTTTTTCAAACTTAAGTAAAAATCAAAAGATAAAACACAAATAATTAAATTCCTTAAAGAACATCAATTTACTTTTCAATGAAAGAAAGAAATTATTAATATTACTTTCGGTTACTAGGATTACTTATAATAATTGCTGGTTTCGTTTCCTGACTTGATACTGAGACAATTTCCTAAGCAGAAAAATAGTGGATTAAACCTAGTTTTAAGGCTAGCTACACCTGTCACTTGAACGACAGTGGCAAATTTCATTCTCTTGACAACGTTGTGTGAATAAAACAAACAGAAATAAAAGGTAAAAATGTCGAAAATAGGGGTACAGCAGTCAACATTGTATTATAATCTTAATCATACAAAACAAAATGTAACACACATACAAGAAACATATTCCAGCGCCAAATACCATGCCAAAATTAGTTGTCGAATTTCAACGTTTGAATTTTTATTTTTATATCGCTCTGTTATATGTTTAGTAATAAGTTCGCTTTTAGTTTAGAAGTATCGTATTACACTTCATAAAGTGGTATAATTTATACATCTTATTTTTTTCTCTATTAGAAAATATAAATTCAAAATCAAATGAATTTTTTGTATAACAGTAAACGCGGTTGATTCAAAAAAAATAATTCTCACCTATTTCATGCGACTTTAGGAAAAGTATTCCAGTCATAAATATCGACATAAGAATGAATAGTAATATTGCAAAATGTAGTTCCATCTTCATCTGCATCTTCTTTAGATATGTGGATGCCAGACATTTCTTGTCAGTTACACATGTTTAATTCATTTGGTAGGTACATTACTATTTCATTTGGCTCTTCAATAGACCATCTTCCAATTAATCCTTTTTCCTGAAAAATTCACACGTCTCGAAGCACATATTTTAAAGTCATCTAGTCCGATGACGTGTTTTCCCCGAAATGTACCCGAGTCAACCGAGTCAACTTTTTTAGACAAAGCCGTGTTTTGGTTAAAATATTAATCTTTGTATCCTTGATGAATTTATTGAATGCTTATTTATATTTCTAGTATAAGATAATTGAACTATAGACATTTCAATCAGTGTCAACGAAACATACTTTTCTATCAAATTAAATTTCTGTTTATTAGATACAAGCTGTTTCATCTGACATTGAAGAATATTGATACAGAGAAGATTTGATAATTTATTTATACACCCGCACGGCCGGTAGTTATAAACTTAAGATTAATGAAGCATGTTAAAAAATATATTTTCTTTCACTGCACGAATGAACAACACAGGCATTGTAAGTCCATTTTAACTTAGATATTGTACGACCTCTAGTATATAAATTGTAAATGATTACAACCTACTGTGTTAACTTATTTGTACTTTTAAAAATGATGGCAGCTAAGTACAGTATACATTTTAAGAATGTGTCGAATTCGTTTACTTGAATATATTGATATAAATACTAGTTATCTAAGTTGCATCAAAGTCTAAACCCTTAGTGATTTAAGGTGGTACCCAACACCTTGACTAAAATATTTTTGCTCTTTTAATTTTCATAAAATTTGGACAAAGTATTTACTTTGGCCCTCTGACTAAAATATAAAAGTTTCAAAAAATTTGAACAAACTGTTTTATCAGAAAGTAGTATATTAGACTGGTTACAATTACTATATATGCTACACAAGACATTTTTCAGCAATGTTTTAAATTTAACCCAAGTAGAGAAAATGTGAAATATTCTTATAAGTCGGACAGGCAAATCACACCGTGTTAATAAGGTCAGTTATACACGACTCGCTTCAATAACAATGCTTGTCATGTTTTGATTTTTTTTGTCAGATTTTCAGATTCCTCTAGTTTTATCTATATGAATGCCAACTAACTCCCATATTTCTTTTTATAAATCTTTAACATTTATAATTATAAGCCATCTGTAAAAGTCTTATAAAATCTTGTCAATGAATATGCTATGCAAAATCAAGAGAGAATATTTTCCCGCAAACATTTCAATGGTTAAAATCTCGAAAACAAGCACATTAACCTATACTTTATCATCGCTCTTTTGGTTCCCTTAATAATTCCCTATCAATATGCATGTGTTATGAAAAACTAATAACTTTCAAATTGAGTAGCACATTTCCTCAATGCAAATTATTATTCGTGATGTTACTGCCTCGCATTATTCAATTTATTTGTGTCCATGTATTTTTCTATTGTGTCTGCAGGAATAGCAAAATATTTGTATTTGTGGTAGACCCAAGTACACAAAATCAGGACATTTTATAGTTATCATATCATAATGCATTTTTGTATGAAACAGTTAGCAATGCATCAAAAGCTATAGATATGACTAGCATACTGGATGAGTCTGGGAGCTTTGCAACTCAAAAAGCTACTGTTAATAAGATCGTGTGTTTATCACACTGTTCACCATGTCTTTACACTAAGTTCGTTTGATGTGTACTGATTGATACTTTAGTCTAGCATTACTACATGATTAAATCAAGATGTAATTAGCTTTTTGTCTGTTGTCTGTTGTTTTTATGTTTTGTTTTGGACTATCAGAGGTCATCACTGCTTTTCGTTGGTTTGCATGCCGCTGAGTCTTTTTTTTTCCTGTGGCGTTGTGTAAATTGTCATTTATTTCCATTTTTTCCCCGAATTTATGGCATTGTAATTTATAATCGGAATTACTTTTGGTAACTTCCGCCTCTTTTTTACTAAGTCCTTAATAATTGTGGTTTCTCTAATGATTCATATCGGTACCGAAGAAGTAAGTAGTACTCTCATGATACTTTAGGGAACTAACAGTTTAACAGCGAAGGTATTGAATCAGTGTTAAATAACAAAATGAAACTTTACGAATATCGTTCCTCCAATGCAATAAATGACATACAGCTAAAAAACAAAACATTCACAGAGCAGTTGATTTTGCACCTACTTAATTCTTACAGAAAATATGTTTCATGTGAGATTTTTTTTATTGTTGATAAAGACGTGTTATATAAATGTGTCTAAAGATTAGTTTCGTACAACATTTGTACGTTAGAAAATGATCGATTAGTACATTTTTCAATATCTAAAGCTAAGAACACTTTTTGACATGTTCTGAAAGGATCCATATGTGTGTTGATATCGTAATGAGGTTTTTTTTAAAGTATGATTGATACATTAATCCATATATATCACAATGTTCTCATTTACTACGGTAGTCTTTGTGAGATGTCTGTATCAAATACCCGTCAGTTAACGCTAAAACTATTGCAAACAATAATCTAAGAAACGTAATACTAGAAACTATAGAATAGGCAACATGAACCAATCAGAAACTTGTAAAGTGGGACCTTTACTGTGATGTCTGATATTAAAGTTATAGTTTAATTTGTTGTCATATGGTACCTTATACATTTCACAACAAAATACAAAAAATAAGCAGGAACAATAACAGTTGTATTTATTGCATCTATAAGATGTGCGTCATTTTAAAAACATGTATAACATGATATTTTTTAATTCATATTACTGAACGATATTCAGTGGCAATTTTCATACGGAGATACATTAATATTTCGAAAGATGTACAAATGTTTTACTACCAATACACAATACTTGGTTATTCTTAGCATTGCATTATAACTTCATGACCATGATGAACCATGTTTATCTTTTAAATTTTATAGCTTAAATGCTAAAATCCACTCAGTATAGTCAGTATAATCGTGGTAATATCTACTCATTGTAATCAGTATAATCATGGTAATAGCTACTCATTGTAATCAGTATAACTATGATAATATCTACTCATTGTAAATAGCATGTGAAATAAAGTTTTCATTTAAATATCACACTGTTAGTTCTGATGTTTTATGATGAAAATCCTGAAACATTGGTGCTCCCACAATTGTTCGTAGGGGCCCGTATCCTGATATTCGTCCATTTCCTCCTGGATTTATGCGATGAAATAAAGGTATAGATGTATTATGTAACATAGCCGTGTTATTAATTTGAATATAACCAATTTTCTTGTATAAATATTGACATTGCTTATCAATACTTTCAACAAACGAATAATTGGCGGAATAACGCCATTTGGTGACCATTTCCGTTGAGTTACCTTTTACAGTAGTCAGAGGACCCTTTCCTGATTTTCCAGATGATGTCTTCATCAAAATCACATTTTGAATCTCGTCTGTAAAAGTTAAGTTCAAAAACTTATATATTCCTTTAGACATATCAATTGGATTTGTTGTTAAAATTTCATACCGTATTCGAACTATACTTAATGGATAGAAAACTGTGAGTAGATTAGACATCAAAATGTCATTTGAAATACGAAAACAAAGATTAGCAGCATAATCCGAAACAGAATCAATTTCTCTGATATGTTTTTTCTGGGAAATAATTGTCGGTCGTGGATCACGCACGAGATGTAATATCTTTAATTTTTTTAATTGTGAAAACAAGCCTTGAACAATGAACAATGGTACACGGATTGTTTTTATCACAACGACTTTTGATTTCTGACATTCCAGTTGTAGTTTTTCAACTGCGAATTGAAATTCCATTCGTTTCAAATATCTTACTAACCGCTCTGATTTAAATTTTGTATAAAATGTCTGTAATTGATACCCATGCATATCTTCAAAGCCGGCATTCCAAAATTCTAACGGTAGATTTATTAGCTGACACGTAATAAAGCTATTGATGACGTTGTTTGCCTCTGTAAGATACTGATAACTGTTTCTACAACATAATAATCCAAATATTTAATGCAAGGTACAAATACAATTCGCCTTTTCAGAATCTAATGCATCCTGGGTAATATTTTCAAAAGTGTACACCAAAACGTCCTGATTGGTTAAAAATGTCATAAACAATAGAAATGTAACCAATGACGTGACGTTATTTTCATTTTGGGGGTACGAACAATGAAATTACCCATGATGCTTTAGATTCTGAAACGGCCAATTAGAGTTTGGTATGTTTTTAATTTTATGAGTGTACTTAAATTTACTAAATTTGCGACCACATACATCACATGTATGTGGGTTTTTTTCACCTATATGTGTTTTCATGTGGTGCCTCAAAATAGTGTCCATACTGAATTGATTCCCACATTATTCCACACTTGTATGGTTTTTCATTGGTATGTACTAACATGTGTGTTTTAAATCACTACTTTGTCTAAACAACTACATAACCAGGTAATATCAGCACACCTGTCTTAATGATTCTGATTTATAAATGACTATGTTTTACCTGTTTCTGTATTGGTGCAGTCATTCTTGTTTTACATATAATTTTGAATAAAATCCGACAATCACCATCCACACATGATAGTATATCTTGGTGAACATTGCATTTAACTTACGCGTATCAATGATGAACTTATTTGCAACCAATGGGTCGATGCCACTCCTAGTGGAGATCTATTTCCCCGATGGTATCACCAGCCCATTAGTCTGGACTTATGTGTTGACTTGAGTTATCATTGATATATTCAATTATTAATTCATTGTTAACAAAACTTTGAATTTTGACAAACTAAGGTTTTTCTACCTCAGGAATAGATTACATTAACTGTATTTATCCAACTTGAAGGATTTTTTTTATCCTTTATGCTCTTCAACTTCGAACTTTATTTGGCCCGATAAACATTTTTTAATTCGAGCGTCACGGATGAGTCTTTTTAAGACGAAACGCGCGTCTGGAGTAAATATAAATTTTTAAATCTGGTTTCTATGATGAACTTATATACTAGATACAATAATAGTTCTGACTAGATATAGCAATACTACATAGTTGTTTTCATAAGTGAATATAGGTATATAAATACAATAAATAATGATCGGTGTAGATGCAATTTATACTAGCTTAATATGCAGCATGGGTGTTGCTCAATATTGAAGGCTGTACGGTGACCCCTAGTTCTTAACGTCTGCGCCATTTTGTATATGGTAAAGGGTTGTATAATTTGCAATCATTTCACATTTTCATATTACTATATAATGACTTAGATACTAGTCAAAGAAATTCGCTTTAAAGAGATGGCTTTTCATATCCATACACATGTCTTGTTGTTGTTTTTTTAAGTTGCTTATTTCGATATCTAAACTTATATGTACAATTCAATTAGTTATTTCATCCTAAATGAAAAGTCAGGGCTGAAAATCTTTCTTTGTCAAACCACCAGAAATAGGCTTCCCGCGGATTTTTTTCTGCAGCGACTGGCCATTGACATAAAAATATGTTCCCTTAAAGGGTACTAGCTACGAGATACCTACATTTGAATTATTTATGGTTGTTTAATTATTGCTGAAAGTGAAATAGTGAATTAATTCACTTTTAGCAAGCAGTATGGTTCAATTTTGTTAAAATAAACAAAGAAACATCGATGATGAATTATTCATTTGCAAGTGAATGACATCATTGAATCCGTATTCATATTAACCTCAATATAACCCCTAATCTAAAGATGGATTACATTTGATTGATGCGTGTTCGACCGGTTATTAAAAGAAAAGAATGTCGTCATAGAAAGTGAAAAAAAAGTAAATCATTTCATTGACTGATTCGATCCACAAAACAATCATTCTTATACTGGTAAAATCGAAAAATAACGTTTTTTTTTTTTTTACCTAAAACGTGAAATCAAATAGACATAGAAAAATCCATTTGCACGAGGACCATGTATATCTTTATTTATGTTTATGTTTGTTCGAACAGCGGTATATGACTGTAACCTTAATGCACTGCGTTATGTGACCGTCGGTGGTTTTCCGTGTCATCTCGATAGTTATTTAGATGACGTCTGGACTAAAAAGTAAAATCACAAAAATACTGAACTCAGAGGAAAATCAATTTGGAAAGTCCATAATCACATGGCAAAATCAAAAAACAAAACGCATCAAAAACGAATGGACAAGAACTGTCATATTCCTGACTTGGTACAGGCATTTTCAAATGTAGAAAATGGTGGATTAAACCTGGTTCTAAACTACTCAATAAATGCTGATATATATTTTCTATTATATGCACTGTCAACTGGTATTTAAAACCTGGTATGTTATAAATTAAAATATGAGAATGGGTTTGAAAGTCACTTTTGGTATATTTGCCTTTCTTTATTTCATGTTACTTAGTCTTTCCTGATTTTATTTTGTAGGACCATATTGTGAAACATGATTGTTTAACGTTGTGCAATACTTTAATTTATCCAGATCGGCAATGTTTTAAAAAAAGGGACAGTCAAACTCATAGATAAAAAATAAACTGACAACGCCATGGCCACAAAAGAAAAAGACAAACAGACAAATAATAGAAAACAAGACACAACGTTCACATAGAAAACTAAAGACTAAGAAACAAAAACTGAAGTGTATACCAAATATACAATGAATATTTTTCGATATAACTAAGTTTGATATGACCATTTCAACTTAACTTAATATGTGTTTGCAATTTGTGCTTAAAACCATAAATCATTTACTGTATATTTTAAATTGATAATTAGATTTTCTATAATTTCTTTTTCAATTAACAAATTGTAAAGTCAAATGCATTCCGTACATGTTTCAAAAAGTCCAAAAAAAATATGAAGTGAAGCATTATATACTTAGTATTTTATAGGCCGGATCGTGACTCAGAATAAATGGATACATACAAATCGTGAAATGTGTAATATTTCAGTACTATATGTAATAACTCATTATAATGATCTATTGGTTGATAGCTAGCTATATCACGGTGGGTATGGTTGTCCTGCGAGAGAACGTACTGTGCTGGTGATTTGGTCCTGACGGGTGCTGGTGGGTCCTGATTCTGTGCTGGTGGGTTTGTTTACATTGTATCAGAACGACAATAAAACGATTGTTTTGTTGCTTAATTTTTCTCTGATGTGTCATGCAAGTACCATGCAAAGTATATTACAACAATATTATATTGCAAAAGTCGTGCAAGTTCGTTAAACGGAATTGTCCTGACGCTGTGCTGGTGATAAGAAAAACGGTCCTGGTTCTGTGCTCCTATGTCCTGGTCCTGTGCTTTTATATTTTAGTTAAAAGTGGCATATATTCAAGATCATTGATGCTGTACTGTTATTGACTTATTAGCTGTTGTCTGCTTTCTTGAAATTGACATTGTTGTGAATCTGTTTACTGTTACGTTATTATGAGAGAAAAAAATACCCCTATTTTTTATTTTTTTTTAAACTAACTGTAATCTTGTTTATTGGCCTGTTAATGAAACCCTTCTTGCCCCCTTTTAAGATAAGAAAATATGTTTACGATTTTCGGAATTACGATCATTTTGCAAGATCACCAAAATACGTTGTAATTTATACAATACTTATATAAAGTAGATGATGTGGTATGTTTGTTGTCAATGGACAAATTTCCATAAGAAACCAAAGGAAGTATGTGTTAACAACCATACGTCATCGTACGACCTTCAACAATAACCCATAAAATAAAAAGGTAAAAGGTTTTGCATAAAAATGGAGAGCAAAAATATAGAACAAAGGACTTTCTGAGCGATTCAATCATGACTGTCTTTAGCAGCTTAAAACACATGTGTTTGTGAACAATTGAGTGCTGACTATAAGAATGACAATAGTATTGCGGGTTTGTTTGTTTTGTGGTGTTTTTTTTTGGGGGGGGGGGAGGGATGGGGATAAGTTAGAGCAAGGTTACAGTGAAAGCTTGGAATAGTTTCCCGTAAGATTTAAAAGTTGTATTGTAAAAGAAAAATGTATCTTATAGCTATTAAGAATCACTTGCTGTAAGATTTTTCCAACACATTTTTTTTTTGTCTAAACAGTTATCAGGTTTTTTTTTTCGAAAGTTCGATAGAGCACTAAAACAAAATCACTATTTTATGAAAGGGCAGGCTAGAATATGTCAGAGAATGAAGACGAGATAACCTAGAGAACACTAATAAAATTAAGATTTCTTAGCTTTTTTCATTTCAAAATAAATATTTTTGATAAAGAATTACGGGGGAGGAAGTGAACAATGTGTCCTTCTTTTCTATATATAAATATTTTTCATGAATAAAAAAAAAATGTGCCTTGATTATAATTCAAAATGAGTAAATGGAAAAAATACCCAACTAAAATACACTTTTATTTTAATATTGGTAATATCACTAAGCTTTTACGTTTTTTGTGTCAAACACACCATCTCTGTAGTAATGACTCCTTACTAAGATATTTCACTTCATTCATTTTTTTTTCTGCGTTTTTTTATATTGTGAATTCATAGAATTATTATATTAAAATGTAGCCTTAATTTATATTTAAAAAAAAATGAATCTAAAGCCAGATATATCAAACATTTTTGTTTCCCTCTATCCGTTTTCAGGACTTTAACAATCATCAATAACACGCCTGGAAAGTAAAATGTGAACTCGGCTGTCTGTAATCGACCATTTTTAGACACCCCAGGCTCCTAAAAAAACAAGCCGGGGTTGGGGTTCAAAGATGCAAATTAAGTTCTTATATCAATATTTTATCTTTTCGTGTACGGTTTATGACCCCTCCTGTGGCCTGTCAATTCCGAAATGTGCAAACTGCAATATTATCAAAACAGCACAGACAATGAATAATAGAGATATAATTTTGTACATATAACAAGGGGAAACTTCTAGCAAAGCATTATTATTTATAGTTCATTATTGTATTTAGTAGAAAAAGAGAATTTAGTGCTATAAAATCACTATTTTTGTAGAAAATTCACATACCTTTGTACAGAGATTTTTGTTATGTTTAGCATGGGATCAACACAATGGTTCATTACCGACGGTAAAAAAAATCAAAATGTCTATCTACCTTGCACATTTCAGAAAATTCAGATCAGATATTAACGAAACTGGTTCCAGCAACATTTATAAGCAATTTAAGACTGTGGCACTCACAGTTTCCATTCACCACAAATATTCTCGTTACAACGAATCATTTTAAATACAAAAATACGCGTTGCATGCAGCCTTTTGTTTATCTATTAATATATGTATACGGATAAAGTTATGAAAGGCAGCAGGGTCATCAGGGTGAGGAGTCCATGACATCTGAAATAAATGCTAAGCATAGATCTAGAAAGCGACATATAAATTAATCATGACATTAAAAAAAGTCTCTTCATTTCGAACAAATTGACACATAAAATGAATTATATAGTATTGTGGAATTTTTAACTTATTTTAGATACTATATATTGTTATCTGATATTGGACGAAAGATGTTGCCCTTTTATGTTGTTTTGTAATACAAGTTCAGATCATTTGAAAACACATATTAAACAGCCAAATGGATGCACAAGAGCTAAAATATGAGTCATAGATCCTGTTGGCAACAATTATCTGGCTAATTTTATTGATTTTGTAACATTTGTTTCAAATATGACCAACTTCTTATCCAAAATCACCAGCACCGTATCAGGACCATCCAGCACAATGACAGGACCCACCAGCACAGTATCAGGACATGAATAAATTGAGAAAATGCTAAATTTTAATAAATTGCAATGTTTTTTCACAAAATTGTTTTGTCGTGTGGATTGCGGTATAGAAAGCGGACTCTATGAGCATTTTTGTTTAATTTTTCAGTTCGAGATTTTCTGAAAATGAGCATTTTTGTGTTACGCTCACTGAAACAGTTTAGAGGGTCATTTTTTTAATGGTTTATATATGAACCCCTAAGAAACGAAATTGAAAAATCTCAACTGTTTTCTTCCATTTTTTATGAGTGAAAACGTCAAAAATCATCATTTTCGTTTTTGTTTACATTTTTTCATTGATCACCAGCACCCGTCAGGACCGAATCACCAACACAGTACGTTCTCTCGCAGGACAACCATACCCACCGTGTATATACTGTAAACCAACTTATTTTCGCGGATACTTTATTTCGCGTTTTATCCTTTCTTGACCACTTCGCGGCTATTTAATTTTGCGATTTTCTGATTAACTTGATGAATTTTGATAAGGAAAGATCCAAGGTTTACATATTCGCGACGATTTGTAATCGCGTTATTTTTCTACTCGCGAAAGTCGCGAAAATAAATCGCTCGCGAAAATCAGTTGGTTTACAGTATAGTTCAGTTTTCAATTATTTGATGGGTATAGAAGACGAGAGAAACAATCAATACAATTGTAGTTGGTTATACAAAAGGGGAGAGCCTACCGGTTATTACATTGAAATTGAGTCAGAAACACGTAAGTATCAGCTGCATTCGCCGTTTTAGAATCTAAAGCATTCTTGGAAATATTTACAAAAGTGTATACCAAAACGTCGTGATTGGTTGAAGATGAAATAAACAATGGAAATTTAACCAATGACGTGACGTTATATTCATTTTTGGATGTATGAACAATGAAATTACACATAGTCCTTTATATTCTGAAAGGGCGAAATATTTAGTTAATTTCTTACCGTGTTGTTCCATTCAAAAATGTCATACTTCTATATGAAATGCGTAAGAAATGTAGCGGTTCAAACACATAAAACACTTCTTCTGTCTGTCGAATTATATCTCCAAGAAAAGATGAGCCACTTCTAGCATAAGTTAAAATAATGACAGGAGAAGGTCTGGTTTCATTTACTGAAATACAACATATATATATCGCAAACTTGTAAAACAAATACTTTTATTTGAATATATAGTAATACAAGTTGATAAAGAAAACACTGAAGTATTGATGCAACAAGAAAAAAAAACATTGATCTAAAACCTGTATACCACCGTGAAATAGGAAAATCGTTTAAAAGAAATAATCTACAATGCTACTCAACATAAAAATGATAGAATACACCATAAGTGTATTACTTTGGGATACCATGCGGTATATTTTATTTGGTTCCCTTACGAAGCACCTGATATATTCCCATGCTTTAAAAGTGGTGTTGGTGTTGCTCAGTCTTTAGTTTTCCTTGTTGTGTACTATTATTTATCTGCTTTTCTTTTTCCTTTTTAGCTATGGCGTTGTCATGGTAATCTCAGTATAAGAATCTAAGACAAACGAGACGATTTTAATTTTGAATTATCAATTTCCTCCACCTTAGTAGCAATATACCATCTTCACCTGCACATGACCTATACATTTACAAGCTTATTCGGTATTTAAGAGCATGCAGCAACTGCTCATATTTTGTAAAAAAAAAAAAAAAGCACCAGTGTCGGAGCAGAAATTTGATGAGACACGTCTCGTCCTTTTTCTTAAAAAATTCATTGAAAGGTACCAAGTCCTTGTTGATAAATATTCCTTATCAACTTCACAAACTATACACGATGGTCTTGAAGTATAGATTCTGGGTACTGACAATGTTTTTCATCATTACATGTATCACGTATTATAGTATTTTGCTATCTGTCTTTATTACTATAAATTTTATTTTTTATTCTGTGTTTGATGTTCTCCATGGTATTGTTCTATGATAATGTTCGTACTCTTGTTTTTCATTTTTGCTGATATGTTTTGTCAATATGCTTTCTGAGCTTCTTTGTTCTTACAAATATGACGTTGCGCTGTACTTATACATTCCGTCATCGCATTATTTTTCTATAATAATATTTGTATTCTCATCTTTCATTTCTGCTACTATGCTTCGTCTATAGATATGCCTTTTTTATGTTTATATGACTTGACTCTGTACTTTTGACATTAAAAAAACACACTCAATGCAATCGGCTGTTTTCCCGAGTGTATCACCAGCCTATTAGTCAGCACTTTTTGTGCTGACATGAATTATTTATAAATTAACTGTTTACAAAATTTAGAATTTTTGAGATACTAAGGCTTTTCTACGTCAGGCATAGGTTACCTTAGCTGGATTTGGCAAAACTTTTAGGAATGTTGATCCTCAATGCTCTTCAACTTCGTACTTTGTTTGGCCCTTTTAATTTTTTTGGAATCGAGCGTCACTGACGAGTCTTTTGTAGACGAAACGCGCGTCTGGCGTATATACAAAATTTAGTCCTGGTATCTATGATGAGTTTATTTACATAATTAGGGACTAGCACTCCACTCCCCTGAAAAAAAAATCTAATTTTGAGTACTCACTTGCTGGTACTGTTTTATTTATATTCTGTTGTCCACAGTCACATCTTACTGTTGTACTATCAAGATATCTTAATTTTCCTATAATCAAAAAGATTTAAAATATGGCTTACGTATTTCCCAACAGGAAGTGCATTAGATCATTCGTGACTTTCGAGTTTTTTCTCCATTCTAGAAGCCGAGGATATGGAGTTTTTGTCAGTAAACCTTTGTAGTGTTTCCTACCAAGAGCAGTGGCGAGGGTAGTCAATGTGCTTACAAATAATTTCATAATCATTTCTTTTTCAATAAGAATTTTATTATAATCGTTTAACTTCTGAGCCCCCAGACACCTTCTTACATGAAGTGAAAAACCGTTGGCCTTTTTCTCGCCAAAAGAGAAATATATGTTAATATCCGTTATCATATCAATTTTATATATAGACCCTCATCAGTTCGAGCTACATGAAGTCTAAGTCGTGGTAACAACCTTCTTTGTATGAAACAAAGGTGGCAATAGTTGAAGTTGATGTAAAAAAAACCGGATATATGGTAGGGAGCTACCATTTGATTTTTAGGGGGAGGGGGGGCTAGGATGGAAAATTTCGTCCTGCATTTTTTTTAGTTGTAATCTCTGTCCTGCCTTTTTATTTTTCACTCTATCCGGTCCTGCTTTTTTATTTTTTAGTTTATCCTGACTTTTTTTACATAAATTGTCATCCTGACTTTTTTTTTTCAAGTGTCTCATCCTGACTTTTTTTTACTCAAAACTCCTGTCCTGCCTATTTTTTTCTAATTTCATCCTAGCCCCCCCCCCCCCCCCCCCCCCCCTAAAAATCAAATGGTAGCTCCCTTAAAATATTATTATAATACTTACATTTCGATCGCCTTTAATGAACCTTTAAGATTTCAGATTTAAATTGAGTCCCAATCCCTAATATTTTATGATATAATGTATGCGAATAATTACAACTTGACGTAGCTGTATGTTCTGACAAACAATTATAAACTCGATGCAAAGGGCGCGGCCCCGGGAAGATTATTAAAATAGATCGGTATCGCAAGATATGTAAATTATATGCAAAAAGCGAGACAACCGAGATTTTAATTGATATTGTACCTGATGTTAAAGTGAATAAAAAATATGTTCATAGGGAGACTTCAACCAATTAAATTTTACTGAATGACTTAAGTAATGGTGATACGATGCCTGTTTGGAAATGCATAGTTGTTTAAATCAATCAACCATTCAGTGAAAATGGAAAAGTATAGAGTAAAAAATTAAAAATTAAAAAAAATTTAACTTGAGTACTATATCACTTCAAATCTAATTGAGCCAAAATATATATCTTCTAATTCAAAGTTTAACAGTAAACGTTTCTTTAGACAAATGGGTCAAAATTTTGATTGATTGATTGATTTTACGTCCAATAGGGAAAGTTCACTCTTATTTCACAAGAATCTATCAATCGGTTAAAATAAATTCTTCAATAACAAACAGTTGTTTTAACAATATTTTATGTTGTTTTAAATCATCTTTTTTTTATTTATTCATCAAATTAGTAAGAAGGACTAGCACCAAGAATAGTTTCTTATTACTTCGTATGTGTTTAAACTGTACGGTCTACTGCTTTTGTAATTGGGAGTAGGTCATTTCCTATCTATTACAAAGGGTAGTCTAGACTTGCTACACTTCCCTTTCTTTCTTTTATTTCTTTCTTACTACTGATAACTGCCAGTCTACTGATTGCCCTTGAAGATGTCAGTGTAATGGTATTAACCTAGTTATAGAAGTAAAAAAAAAAATTAGGAAGGGACATGTAGCAAGTCTAACGGAAGACCGATTGCTCATGAGTCGCCACGCATTGTCTACATGAAATTAAACCAATAAAATATACAATGCTGTTCATAGAAGACTTTGGAAAGAAAAACCTTGTTGATACAAATTGAAAAGTCAATTTGGTATATTTTCAGTTATTTTTGGTTTTAAAAACGATTTAAATAATTTTAATATTGTCGAAAGCCATAGGCTAGTTCTCCAGTGTCTCTATTTCATTGCTGTCTGCCACAATTATTGTGTTTTTTTTTTATATAATGTTGTTTGTTTTCACTTTAAATGTGAAGTGTTCTATTTTGTCTCACCATGGAACCTTGTAAAAACTTAATAAACGGTAAATATTTTGCTTACTGATGGAGGTCGTAGAGTTACCTGTAATAATTTACCTTTGTTTGCCAATGGTTTTGAAGTTGTATTGTAATACAAGTAATAGCTTTTCCAAAAAAGGCTAGCCGTCTCTTAGCTGATAAAAAGGAAAGTGTTCTCGCTTTGTAGATTAACTCATTCAGAATAGCCTCGCATATCAATCAACAAATTTTACCACACACGTGAGGTCACAACTTATGAAGTAGTATATGATCGTTTAACGTACGTTGTGCGTGTTTACAAAACTCCGAAAGATTCGGCTATTTATAGATAAAAGTTACCAATATCATGAATATGCATGATTAATGACCAGGCAAAATCTAATTGCTAAAACAGAGAGGACAAATCCGATACTCTAAATCCGATATTCTGCGGGATTGAAAGACATTTACTAGGTTTTCGTTGTCCGAACCAATCAATAAACTTTGATTATTCACGTCTCGTAATATCTTCCAGTCAGGTAGTAAGAAGCATCCAGCGCACTGACTGTCCATCGTTCAATTTTTTTAAATAATAAAAAAAAAATATGACTTTCCATATACAAACAAATAATAAAAAAAATATGTATAATTATGTGTGCGCGCGTGTGCGTGTGTCTATATTTTTGCTTAACCATATATCTTACTGTCTTGGAAAGGTTTTGCAGTGGTATTTTTAAGCTGTCTTGTTATATCTGCAAGAAGAAAATAAAGTAACTGTATATGTTCGTTTAATATCTGATGTTTCAGGTTAAATGTCTTATAAATATTTTCTAATCAAAGTTAATATTATGTGATGTATTTTGGACTACACTCGATACATGTAAATCAAATATTTGAGGGATTGGAAAGTGGGGTCTTTTAGGTTTTCCCCCATTTTGTCTGGTATTCACCATTCTTTATATCTTAGCACCCCAGTATTATATTCTTTTGGACTATATTTTGGTGTTAAGCATAACATTCATTTTCACTTAACAAGTACATTATTTTATTTCGGGTCCAGTTTCGATTGTTTTATTTTAGGTTTATTTAATAAAACGGAGATACCGTATTACTAGAAATAAATTGTATTTGCTATTCATTATTAATTACAAGTTTGCTACCCACAGCCGTTACTGATATATAATAATCAACAAAAGAAACGATACACAAGCTTGAAACACAATTAATCATAAAATATAATAAATAGGAAAAACTGTTAAAATATCAAAGGAGTGGGTCCGGTAAAGACAGATTTTGGCCTCAAATTTCAAGTTCATCTGACGAAAGATTTTGGACACTTTTTAAACACTTTAGAGTCTATATATATTATGTGAATTTAAATTGATTTACTCATTAAAAACGCTCCGAATCAAGCTTATACTAGTATATGAAATATCTATCAAATATGCCAAAAAATGTCACTTTTTAGATGGTTTTTCCTCAATCTTTATATGTGTGTTATGTAACATCATCATAAACAACTTACATTTCAATATTAAGAATGAACACAAATGCGGCCACTTTGATGTAAGACGGAAACCGTCTTAAATTTAACTAAAATTCTAAAATTGTGAAGATTTCAGTAATTTAGCATGACTTAGTGATGCTAGTACTCAATGTATGTACATTGTTTTGTCAAAAAAGCGCATATCTATATATGTAGCAGAAACATATTCTACTTTCCAATAAATAACATTAACTGAAAGTTTACATTTTTTACAATTTTGTAAAACTGCTATATTTTGGGGCCAAAAGGGGGTCTTACTGAACCTACTCAACATTCATGTACAAAGCAAATGCTTTATTGAACACAGTGGTTTAATTTATTTTTTCGGAATGTCAAAAGCCGGCAAATAATTTCGAAGATGTGAATTAAGTATTCTAATTTTAAGCAGACCAGATTTAAGTTTATTTTTTAAGTGATAAGTTCTCATAACGATGTTTGAATTTTAGGGTGAAAATAAGACTTTAAAATAAAAAATATTTTGAGTTTTTGCGTCAAATTAATGGTTTTGACGGAAAATAACAAGGTGAAAGTTAGACAAAAAAGGACAATTATTTATCTCGGTACAGTCCAATTTTATTGTATCTAGAAAATACATTGCTTCCATGTTTAACCCCGCCACATTGTGTATGTATGTGCCTGTTCCAAGTCCAAGTCCAAGTAAGGCCGTTAGTTTTCTCGCTTGAATTGTTTTACATTATCCTATCGGGGCCTTTTATAGCTGACTATATGCGGTATGGGCTTTGCTCATTGTTGAAGGCCGTACGGTGACCTATAATTGTTAATGTTTTTGTCATTTTGGTCTTTTGTGGATAGTTGTCTCATTGGCAATCAAACCACATCTTCTTTTTTATATTGCTTTGTATCGTTTGTTTTGTTGACTAGTATAATTACAATGATTTAATTTTTGATGTAACACGTCTTCTTATTGGCTGACGTTATTTTGTTATGAGCCCATAGACATAATTTAGTCATGTGACCGTGTGACGTCATCAACGTTTTTTCATGGTTTTCAACGGTTTAAAATGGAATTTAGAAGTAAATTATAAGAAATGACTGTAATAATTTTTTTGTCTATTCGGAATAACATAAAAAGTTTGGTGCACACGGTTAAATAACCCGCTTCGTGCGTTATTCAGTGTGGACCAAATTTTTTATGTTATTTCTGCATAGACAGATATAATATTAGTCATTCCTTAAATGTATATAAAATACCAGCAACGGCTGTATAGATAGTAAGCTTCTCAATCATTGGTAGTAAATAGCAAAAACAAGTTATTTCTAGTATATCTATTTTGAACTTTATATCATAAAGTAGAGCTAAAGTACCTATGGGTATATTAACCTCTTTTGGTATTTTTTTTTTTTTACGTTACAGAAAAAGAATATAATTGCAAAATCAAGTTATTTTTAGTATATCTATATATATTCCTATTATACAGTAGAGCGCTCGTACATATGGGTTTATTAGCCTCTTTTTGTATATTTTTCCTTACGTTTCAGAAAAAAAAGTTATTTATCATTATGAAAAAAAAAAAATTCTTGCAATCTTAACTTTCATCTATAGATGTATTATATAAAAAAAACAATAAAAAGTATATTAAACTATATGTGTTCGTGTGTTGTTGTAAATAACAAACAAAAAATTCTCACCTATTTCCTGAGACTTCATGTATAATATTCCAGTCAAAACTACCGACATAAGAACAAGAAGCAAGATCGCAAAACGTAAGCCCATTTCCATGTATGACTCCTTCAAAAATATCTGTTCTCTCATTGATAAACTTTATGTCATTCAAATTAGAATCAATTTTTACTTTGAATCTTTAAAAATACAATCTGTTTCCACCTTGAAAGATAAACACTTCTAATTTACGTATAGCAACATTAATATTAAATACGTCACTACATGATAGCCGGCATCATTCCATGTAAGGATTTAACTTTTCATTCGTTAAACTTCGGGTGTTTCCGCTCTGGTATTTCGTTTAATTGCGTTACAGATTCGACAGAATATGCGACAAGTGAACTTTTTACATTGTTTTCTCCCCTCATTAAATTGTTGTATGGGACTGCTTAAACTATGTTTTAAAGACAAATTAAAATCGAAGTATTTTCCTATCTTGATGATACTTTTCCTCAATTCAAATGTTGATAAGAATACATAAACCCATAACATAAATGTTATCTTTTGTTTAATGAGAGCCAGGGTGTAGTAATGAGAGCCGGGGTGTAGTGGTTAGTGCATCGGACTACTAACACAAAGGTTCCTGGTTCGATTCCCGTCTGGGATGAAAATTTCAGAGACTTAATTTTCGGCTCTCCCTTGACACCATTTGCGAGTATGGTCTTGAGGAAACGATGATAGTCCGTCGGACGGGGACGATAAAGGGCTGACCCGTGTTAAGAGAGAGCCATATCTCTTGCACGTTAAAGACACCCTTGTAGATTTCGAAAAAGAGCAGGCTAATGCCGCTACAAGGCAGCACTCGCACCCGCAAAGTGGAAAGGGATTAAGATAAGTTGCAAAACTTGTTTCCCAATCCACTATAAATAAATATGTTTAAACTAAATGTTATCTTTCAACACATAAGCGAATTTTGAGTTGCAACGGAGGCATAAAATAAACAGAGATATCGGCCTTTTATTGTTACTCATGCAGTCTCCTTTTTGTATACCCCACACAATTGTAAATCGTATTTTAGATTTATGAAATATCCAATACTTATATAATTTCTTCATGTATTAGAAACTTAATTGCTGATTTATCAACAAGATACTATTTCCGTTATTGAACAATTTAGTCTCACTCAGTACTTTCGCCTTGGCCTAAATCGAAAATTTCGATTTTTCATTTATTATAATGTCTATATAAATACTTTAACAAAAGTCAACAAATACAATTTGTTTTAGGTTTCGAACTTTTAATCCGATGCGTGAAACCTTTTGTTATATTTCAAGATGTTGCGGTTATTAATTTTATGAAAAGATTTATTCATATATGATTGGAATTATATTATGTGTCAACAATCAACTTCAAACCTTATGCGCCATCTTTAAAAAAAATGAAATTTTATCTAAACTTTACGATTGATGAAGGTAAATAATTATGGATTGACCGAGAACAAGAAATACATAAATGTCCGGTGCATTTAGGGTTACATTTACTACAAATCCCTTAAGAAATGACTTTATATTACCCCCCCCCCCCCCCCCCCCCCCCCACACACACACCGAGCACACGCCTAAATGCATGTGTACTATGGAAATATGTATACATGTCGTAAGGTTACGAATGTTTAAACTAAGTTCAAAGGTAAACTTTGTTAAACCTTCTTAATCCTAGATATATGTAAGCCGTGTGTTATATGGGGGATTAAACTCAACGTTTAGACAATGTTTCGGTCTTTTTTCAGCATAACACATGAAGAGGTATGAAAAAATCATATTGAACAACAGTTTTTACTATTAAAAGTGCAAAAAGTGAGATCCGGCTTCAATCTTGGATCTTTTTGTCCGTAAAAGGTGCGTTAAATACCAACGATCAATCAATCAATCAGAAAGGACATATTGAATACGACCAACGCCATACACATAATATTGATTGATTGATTGTTGGTTGCTAAACGTCCAGTGGCAAATATTTGATGCATGTTCAGGACGAGAACAAGTCAACAATAAATACAATAGGTAGGTCCTGTCATAATAAAGGCGGGCCAGGACATTCGGGATGATAGTCAGTGAAATTTGGACTGTCACTGGAAAAGGAAGGTACATGTATATTGGATAGAGACAGAAATTTTCCCATGCAACAGGTCACCTACGGACCCCGCAAAGAGTTGTTGTAAGGGTTCATAAAGTGCAAAGAGCGTGGAACTCTTTAATACAAGAAACATCGGATTCATGTCCCCATTTTGAATTGATCACGTGACTGCGAACTTGATACATCCCGCCCAGACAAACACATAATATCAATAGGCATATCTTTTAAAATACTTAAAGTTGCTCTTTAACACAAAAATTGGCAAAATGACGTATGAACCTATGCCTTACCCAAAAAGATAACTTGTTCCCGTATGAGAATTTAATATACCCAATTTTGTAACATACTGTCATTGAGAGAAAGGCCTTGTCATTCGTATCTTACTGCTCGAAAGATCTTAATATGAGACAATTTGATAGATTATACAGCACACCAGTATACCGATCATTCCATCTCCTAGTCCGTGCCAGAACTACTTTGGTACTAGGATCTTATCCAGTTTAGAAATATGCATACATTTTATTAATTCAACATATTAAAATTCGTAAATCCATGTTGAATATAACCACTTCTGTGAGATGCATGTTTGTATTTATGTAATATAGATTTTCATCAATAAAAACGACATCAAAGATGTTATTTTATATATCATATTTCTTAAAACAAACACATAAACCGATCACTAAATATAAACATCAAGAAATCACAGGCACTTGTCTCTGTATGCAGTGTTATATTAATGAATATAGAATTTTTTTCTCAAACAAGTGTCTGTATTAGAAAAATATATATATAAACATTTATGGAAAGCCCCTAAAAAGAAATGTGTAGTGAAAACCTACAGGAGACCACTTAAATGACGATGAGACCCCTTGGTCTCCTGCAGGTGTCTATAAAATTCGATCAATGCATTTGAATGGGACAATATAGTTGGGACCCCCCCCCCCCCCCCCCATTTTAAAATGGCTGAATCCGCCCCTGAAACCCCTTATGCTGTGAGTTTGGAGGAAGTCCAGTGACAAGTACCAGTTTTTTTATGTGTTCTAAGTAAGGTTTTGATACATGCAGAAAATAAAGGATTCAGTTTCATTTCGAATCGGAGATATGGTAAAAACAAACATGCAATGAATATATAGCAGCCACAAAAATGAAAAACTTTGCCGCCTGGCCATGGGTGTAACATAAAATAGCCTGAAATATCATATAATCCCGGAATGTTCACATCTGGCGGTGTTACATTTATCTGATTTGGGCATTTGTTTTTCTTTTTTCATTACAGGGTAATTTTAAAATAAATACATGCATGGTCATTTAAAAGTACGGTCACGGCGGGTGTGTTGTGTTGCTACCGCATTTGTAGAGGTGGGCGAACTCTGTGTCCAATATCACTTGGCATAGCCACTGAATTCGACCATGTGGCGAAAATAGCGACACAACATCTACAAATATATTATGCTTCTTATAATGGAATTATGTATCAGCTAGGCTTCTGTCTCCCAGGGCCAGCATCCGATATATTTTGGAATCAATAATGTTATTATAAGGATATTATATTGATATATACGGAAATGACATTATAAGGAAAACAATAAGATGGAAATAAGGAATAAGAATAATGTGGAAATAAGGAATAAGGAATGGACAATAGTGTGGAGATAAGGAATAAGGAATGGACTATAAGATTTAATTATATATAAAAGGGACTTGCCAATTATGTTTCTCGGCAGTCCATTTCTTTGTCAAGCCGTGGCCGTACAATTTTGTACTTTTGCCAAATAAACTAGTTCTTACTTTATATTTGTATGTCTTTTGGCTCCACGTTTTCTCAGATAATGTCATCTTCGATATCTACGGAGGGCTAAGGTTGTCACTATTCAGCTAAATATGGTATATATTTCAGGACACAGGGCAATGGTGACATCTATTTGATCTCTCAATCTTCCTAATATTATGCGGATCGTTAGTTTGTAGATACTAACGTAACTGAAAGGAATTTGGGTACATTTCCTGTCTTCTGTATATAAAATTCAACTGGAACTTAATACAGGAGCTCTCCGTAAACATAGAAGAAAAGAAGTTAACCTAAATTCCTTTTGATAATTATTTAAAGAAGTACTAGTGTGGTCAATTTCCTCAGGTTTGGTTCCAGAAACCTGGCCAAATAAGGCAGTTGATGTAACCAAGCTCAATTTGAATATAAAAATAATATGATCGGAGGATCTAAATAAATTAAAGAAAACTAACCTCCTTTCGAAGTAGCCTAGTCCTACAGACAGATATATTGGTTATCTGTCGGACTAGTCAACTCTTAAAGCCTAACAAACTAACTATGACTTTAAACTTTATTTTGTGATAAAAGCAATGATGTTTATATATGTTTTGTATATGTACCCCATGAAAATAACATTTTTATGACAAATATGATGTTGATATTTATGACTGTCTTACTGAAGACATAGCAAGTTACAGTAGTTTAGGCCCTGTTGCTGCTATTGGTGATTGGAACAGTCGAATAGGTGTTAAACCAGATTTTATAAAAGACGATGAACTTAACATCACGGTTAAAAATACCATTGATAATTTTATCAGCTATGACAGTGATGACGAAGAACAGGTTCGATTTTCTGAGGATAAAACAGTAAACAATTGCGGAAGGAAATTATTACGTCTTTGCCAATCTACTGGACTCCGGGTATGTAATGGTCGATCAATTAGTGACAAAATAGGAAAATTAACATTCTATAACCATTTGGGATCTAGTGTTATTGATTATGCATTGATGCATAAAAACTATTTAAATCTTGTAAATGAATTAGTTGTTATGGACTTTAATATGTGGTCTGATCATGCACCGGTTCGTTTGACGCTTGAAATAGCCGATTCTGGTATAAAAACATTCAATTCAAGTGATGATAATATTTTTCACAGCACATACAGATGGGATCCGGACAAAATTACGGAAATGCAAACTAGTTTGATTAGTCATATGGACACAATGAACAGTGATGTTGAACAAATGGTGTATACAGAACAAAGTATTGAGAATACTGTTATAAAACTTACTGAAACATTGAATACTGTCTTCAAACCATTTTGTGAAAAACGTTATTGTATTAAAAGGAACAATACGAACAGTAAAAGCAATAAAAACTCACTACCAGATAAACCATGGTTCAATGATAGATGCAAAGAACTGTATTATATATATCAACGTAATATTAGGCGTTTCAATAGGAACAGAAATAATTTCAATCGCCAAATTCTGATCGAGTCAAAAAAGAACCACAAATCGTATGAAAATCGCGTTAAACGAAATTACTTGAGATATGAAGGAAACCAAATTGACTATTGGCGAAAACATAATCCGAAACAGTTTTTTGATGTATTTAAAAAAGGAAAAAAGAACACTAATTGTAATTTAAAGTCGTCAGATTTTTATAATCATTTCAAAAACCTAACTACTGAAACCAGTCCTAATATAACTGATGATGTTGAAGCAGATAACCAAGAATGTGTGTATAATGAACTTGATGCGTCTATTACTCAAGAAGAAGTATGTAAAGTTTTGTTGAAGTTATAATGTAACAAATCGCCTGGTACTGACAATTTGTTAAATGAGTATTTTATACATTTTAAAGACATTCTCGTACCTTTAATTGTGCAATTGTTCAATGTGATTTTTGAAACTGGATATATGCCGAAACAGTGGTGTATAGGAATACTTATTCCTGTGCATAAAAAAAATAATGTAAATGTTACTGATAATTATAGAGGTATAACACTAAGCAGTTGTTTCTGCAAACTTTTTACTACTATTATTAATGAAAGGCTTACATTGTGGGCTAATGAAAATGACATTTTAACTGATGCTTAGTTTGGGTTTCGACCCGGTCATGGCACAACTGATGCTATTTTTGCCTTACAATCAATTATTACTAAATATTTGGGACTGAAGAAAAAACTTTATTGCTGTTTTATAGATTATAAAAGTGCTTTTGATAACTTGAATAGATTTTTTTTATATTATAAGCTTGCCAAATGTGGTATTAGTGGTAAGCTTTTTTCAATTATTAAATCTTTATATGACAATTCTATGAGCTGTGTAAAATTTAAAGGTGAATTTTCTGACATTTTTTCTGTAAAAAAAGGAGTTTTGCAAGGGGAACCATTATCACCTATACTATTCTCAATGTTTTTAAATGATTTTGAAAATGAGTTTATCAATAGCTTATGTTTACCAGTAGACATAAAAGAACTTTCATTGTTTTTATTGATGTATGCAGATGACACTGTTATATTTTCTGAAACTATTGATGGGTTGCAAAATATGTTGAATTCATTACATAATTATTGTAAAAAGTGGAAACTTATTGTAAACACAAGCAAAACTAAGGTGGTTGTTTTCAGAAACGGGGGTAAATTAAGCAGCGATGAAAAATGGTTTTATAATGGTGAAATTATTGAAGTTGCTGATCATTATTTGTATCTGGGTGTTATGTTATATAACAATGCAAAGTTTAATCAAACTCAGTTAAATGTTGCTGCCAAAGGCAGAAAATGTTTATCAATGTTGTATGGTAAAATAAAACATATGTGTTTAAATGTACAAACAAAATTGTATTTATTTAATGTCTATGTATCACCTGTTTTATTATATGAAAGTGAAATATGGGGTTTTCATAATGCATCTGATATAGAAAAACTTCATATAGAATTTTGTAAAAGCATTTTGACTGTTAAAAAATCCACTGCTACCGCAATGGTTTATTCTGAGTTGGGAAGATTTCCTTTATTGATATCTCGGAAAGTGAAAATATTAAAATATTGGGTTCGTCTATTACGGACGAGAAATTGTATTCTTAGTGCTATATATAATGATATGTATGACGAGTGTGAATCAGCCAATACGTCATCATGGGTTAATAATGTTAAATGTATGTTACTTAGCCTAGGTTTTGGACATGTGTGGTATGCACAGAATGTTGTATGCGAAGAAGCATTCATTGTTTTATTCAAACAAAGGCTTATTGACCATTATTCAAGAAAGAAATATGTTTTGCGATTCATCATCAAAATGTTCTATCTATAAACACCTTGTGGATAATGTTCAATTGCAGTTTTACTTGACAAAAAATTTAAGTCCACAATGTATTAGATTTTTAACTAAGTATAGAATGTGTTCACACAAATTAAATATTGAATATGGTAGATTCATTAAAAAAGCAAGAAATGAAAGATTATGTATCTTATGTAACCAGGGTGACATCGAGGATGAGTTTCATTTTATTTTAAAATGTCCAAAATATGACATTATAAGAAAAATGTATATAAAAAGGTATTATTATACAAATGCATCTGTTTTTAAATTAGTTCAATTATTGTCAACAAAGAATGTATCAAGGTTATCTAATTTAGGAAAATATCTGAAATACGCCACAGATATAAAATTTTCATAACATTCTTCTGAACGAATAATACTATGTAGTCTTGCCTCCGATTGTATTTAAAATTTTCTGTTATGATATACATGTACATATTTATTATATACCTATAAGCTGTATTGCTTTTGGTTTGAAATAAACTATTAAATGGGGTATGTGGTAACATGATATTCCAAAGAGACAGGAACCCACCAAAGAGCAAAAAAAAATTATTGCATCTGGTCTTGCATGCATACTACAGTTTCTTGGTCACAGGTTGTATATTCCTTTATTTCTTTTTTTAACATCAAAGACTAATAGCTAGGGTTATTTCTTGAAGAAATCATTATTTTATTTAATTGCTTATCGCATTTTTATACTTTGCGAATAAAAGTTATTTGTGTGTTCATCAAAGGAAAACATTTGTTTTATGGTGTATAAAAAGAGTGATTTATATTGTACAGTGTGCAAATAATTACTTTTATACTGAAACTAGTTGTGTTTATTTCCTAAATAAAGTAACATAGATATATTTTGAATAAAGTCAATTTCATCATGGCACACTTTAATCACAATCAGAGGTCCATAAAGGGATGAAAATAAGTTTGACATTTGTGTTACGATTTAAAAAGCTATCAATGTATTAATCTAAGTTGCAGTATAAAAACAATATTAGGTCAATAATATAAAAATATAAACTTTTTTTTTGTATTCGGCGCAAAACTGTAGAAGGGCTCAATAGAACCTTGCCCTTCCCCAGTTTTTTAGCTTCATATTAAAAGTTTATATTTTTTAATTTCCTGACATTGACCTAATATATACTCTCTCTTGGTTGTGTTGGGTGTCCACATAGGCCTATAAAATGTACAAACTAAGTTAAAATTATGCGTTCATTTATTATGAGGAATTTAGTTATTCTGCATAAAAAGCTTTTAATTTAGCAAAAAAAAAAAAAAAGTTAAAAAAAAAGAAAAAAAAAAGAGTGTCAAAGTTTATACAGATCGGTTGATTTTTGTAGGTCCTTTTGGTCATATATTTCCTCCAAATTTCAAGTATTTATATGTATGTTATCTTCCGCCGGAGAATTCACCTTGGGGGCGCGACGCCCAAACGTTCCATTCACATGTTCTTTCCCAAATTTACTTGAATTATGATGTTGATGCTATATTTGTATTAGGAGACTTTAACTCGAGATTAGGAAATCTAAAAGATGTCTCTTCCGAATTCGATAATGTCACTACGAGAGAAACTATTGACAAGACTCATAATCAACACGGACAGTCTTTTTCTGAATTTCTAAATGATAGTAAATTTTGGGTTCTAAATGGCCGATCCGGAAAACAGTCGAACAAATTCACATCAATCAGTAAAAGGAAAAGCAGTTGTTGACTACGTATGTGTTCCGCATGATATAGTTGAAAATTGTAAAAATTTCGAAATCTTCACATGCAATGAAATAATCGAATCCGAAAGAATCCAGCATCTTATTGGAACAAGAAGTAGAATTCCAGACCATGCGTTTTTAATATTTGATTATGTTGAAAACTTTATAATTAAATCTGAAAATGTGAAACATTATAACGTTTTGTCGACAAGGAAAAGATTCACATTTAAAGAAATACCGTCAAACTTTATGTACTCCGACATCACGAAAGAGGCTATACATATGGTTATTCGTCAAATTGAACTATGCAGAGAACAGCAAGAAGACATTGATACGGTCTACGAAGAATTATGCAAACTTGTTACAAAAGAAATGGAAGAAACAATACCATATTATGAGGCGTCTAGAAAAACAAGAAAACATTTTAAACACGAAAAACCATTCTGGAATCAAGAATTAAGTGATTTATGGGTTACTATGCACAGTTGTGAAAAACAATTTAGGAAATCTAAAACCAGTAAAGCGAAACGTGAGACACGGAACAAATTTATTATGGCGCAAAAGAAATTCGATAAGCGTTTACGATTTCATGAACGGAAATACAAACAGGACTTTTACAAATAGAAACTCTGAATACAAAGGATCCGAAAAAATTTTGGGCAGAATTACAAAAACTTGGTCCTAAGAAGAAGAATGCTATCCCGGTGGAATGTGTTAATGACGATGGTTCTACGTCATTCGATGAGAAAACAGTGATTAACAAATGGGAATCCGATTTTAAGAATTTGTACATGAACAACAATGACGATTACGATGATGAATTTTATGAAAACGCATTACGACATAAAAGACTTTTAGAAGATAATATGCTTGACCCGTTGTATATATCAAATGATATACTGAATCAGAACATTCATATAGACGAAATACAAAAAGTTGTTCTACATTTGAAAGAGAAAAAAGCTCCTGGAATAGATGGGATTTATAACGAAGTGCTTAAAAATGAACCAATTATTAAACTATTGCAGGTGTTATTTCAGTTCTGTTTCGACACAGGAAAAGTTCCGTCGCTATGGAGGAAAGCACTAATTCGACCAATTCCGAAAGGTTCTGCTATTGACACGAGAATTCCACTGAGTTACAGAGGCATTAGATAATTTAGTTTACTCTCGGTAATTGCGAAATGTTACAGTTCTACTTTAAATAACCGAGTGCAACAATTTTTAGAAGACAATGGATTAATTGTTGATGAACAAAACGGTTTCAGAAGAGATAGGTCATGTGAGGATCATGTGTTTTCTTTGAATTGTCTTATTCAGGATAGGAAATCAACATTTGCTACCTTTGTGGACCTGCAAAAAGCATTTGATTATGTAGATAGGGATTTATTACAATACAAACTGCAATTAAACGGTATTGACGGAAACATGTATAATGCTATTTCTAGCTTATACATTGACACAGAATCATGTGTGTGCGTAAATGATCATCGTACAAATTGGTTCCAGTGTTCAAACGGGGCAATGGTGACATCCATTTGATCTCTCAATCTTCCCAATATTATGCAGATCGTTAGTTTGTAGATACTAACGTAACTGAAAGGAATTTGGGTACATTTCCTGTCTTCTGTATATAAAATTCAACTGGAACTTAATACAGGAGCTCTCCGTAAACATAGAAGAAAAGAAGTTAACCTAAATTCCTTTTGATAATTATTTAAAGAAGTACTAGTGTGGTCAATTTCCTCAGGTTTGGTTCCAGAAACCTGGCCAAATAAGGCAGTTGATGTAACCAAGCTCAATTTGAATATAAAAATAATATGATCGGAGGATCTAAATAAATTAAAGGAAAACTACCCTCCTTTCGAAGCAGCCTAGTCCTACAGACAGATAGATTGGTTATCTGTCGGACTAGTCAACTCTTAAAGCCTAACAAACTAACTATGACTTTAAACTTTATTTTGTGATAAAAGCAATGATGTTTATATATGTTTTGTATATGTACCCCATGAAAATAACATTTTTATGACAAATATGATGTTGATATTTATGAATGTCTTACTGAAGACAGAGCAAGTTACAGTAGTTTAGGCCCTGTTGCTGCTATTGGTGATTGGAACAGTCGAATAGGTGTTAAACCAGATTTTATAAAAGACGATGAACTTAACATCACGGTTAAAAATACCATTGATAATTTTATCAGCTATGACAGTGATGACGAAGAACAGGTTCGATTTTCTGAGGATAAAACTAAACAATTTCGGAAGGAAATTATTACGTCTTTGCCAATCTACTGGACTCCGGGTATGTAATGGTCGATCAATTAGTGACAAAATAGGAAAATTAACATGTTATAACCATTTGGGATCTAGTGTTATTGATTATGCATTGATACATAAAAACTATTTAAATCTTGTAAATGAATTAGTTGTTATGGACTTTAATATGTGGTCTGATCATGCACCGGTTCGTTTGACGCTTGAAATAGCCGATTCTGGTATAAAAACATTCAATTCAAGTGATGATAATATTTTTCACAGCACATACAGATGGGATCCGGACAAAATTACGGAAATGCAAACTAGTTTGATTAGTCATATGGACACAATGAACAGTGATGTTGAGCAAATGGTGTGTACAGAACAAAGTATTGAGAATACTGTTATAAAACTTACTGAAACATTGAATACTGTCTTCAAACCATTTTGTGAAAAACGTTATTGTATTAAAAGGAACAATACGAACAGTAAAAGCAATAAAAACTCACTACCAGATAAACCATGGTTCGATAATAGATGCAAAGAACTGTATTATATATATCAACGTAATATTAGGCGTTTCAATAGGAACAGAAATAATTTCAATCGCCAAATTCTGATCGAGTCAAAGAAGAACTACAAATCGTATGAAAATCGCGTTAAACGAAATTACTTGAGATATGAAGGAAACCAAATTGACTATTGGCGAAAACATAATCCGACACAGTTTTTTGATGTATCTAAAAAAGGAAAAAAGAACACTAATTGTAATTTGAAGTCGTCAGATTTTTATAATCATTTCAAAAACCTAACTACTGAAACCAGTCCTAATATAACTGATGATGTTGAAGCAGATAACCAAGAATGTGTGTATAATGAACTTGATGCGTCTATTACTCAAGAAGAAGTATGTAAAGTTTTGTTGAAGTTATAATGTAACAAATCGCCTGGTACTGACAATTTGTTTAATGAGTATTTTATACATTTTAAAGACATTCTCGTACCTTTAATTGTGCAATTGTTTAATGTGATTTTTGAAACTGGATATATGCCGAAACAGTGGTGTAAAGGAATACTTATTCCTGTGCATAAAAAAAATAATGTAAATGTTACTGATAATTATAGAGGTATAACACTAAGCAGTTGTTTCTGCAAACTTTTTACTACTATTATTAATGAAAGGCTTACATTGTGGGCTAATGAAAATGACATTTTAACTGATGCTTAGTTTGGGTTTCGACCCGGTCATGGCACAACTGATGCTATTTTTGCCTTACAATCTATTATTACTAAATATTTGGGACTGAAGAAAAAACTTTATTGCTGTTTTATAGATTATAAAAGTGCTTTTGATAACTTGAATAGAATTTTTTTATATTATAAGCTTGCCAAATGTGGTATTAGTGGTAAGCTTTTTTCAATTATTAAATCTTTATATGACAATTCTATGAGCTGTGTAAAATTTAAAGGTGAATTTTCTGACATTTTTCTGTAAAAAAAGGAGTATTGCAAGGGGAACCATTATCACCTATACTATTCTCAATGTTTTTAAATGATTTTGAAAATGAGTTTATCAATAGCTTATGTTTACCAGTAGACATAAAAGAACTTTCATTGTTTTTATTGATGTATGCAGATGACACTGTTATATTTTCTGAAACTATTGATGGGTTGTAAAATATGTTGAATTCATTACATAATTATTGTAAAAAGTGGAAACTTATTGTAAACACAAGCAAAACTAAGGTGGTTGTTTTCAGAAACGGGGGTAAATTCAGAAACGATGAAAAATGGTTTTATAATGGTGAAATTATTGAAGTTGCTGATCATTATTTGTATCTGGGTGTTATGTTATATTACAATGCAAAGTTTAAACAAACTCAGTTAAATATTGCTGCCAAAGGCAGAAAATGTTTATCAATGTTGTATGGTAAAATAAAACATATGTGTTTAAATGTACAAACAAAATTGTATTTATTTAATGTCTATGTATCACCTGTTTTATTATATAAAAGTGAAATATGGGGTTTTCATAATGCATCTGATATAGAAAAACTTCATATAGAATTTTGTAAAAGCATTTTGACTGTTAAAAAATCCACTGCTACCGCAATGGTTTATTCTGAGTTGGGAAGATTTCCTTTATTGATATCTCGGAAAGTGAAAATATTAAAATATTGGGTTCGTCTATTACGGACGAGAAATTGTATTCTTAGTGCTATATATAATGATATGTATGACGAGTGTGAATCAGGCAATAAGTCATCATGGGTTAATAATGTTAAATGTATGTTACTTAGCCTAGGTTTTGGACATGTGTGGTATGCACAGAATGTTGTATGCGAAGAAGCATTCATTATTTTATTCAAACAAAGGCTTATTGACCATTATTCAAGAAAGAAATATGTTTTTCGATTCATCATCAAAATGTTCTATCTATAAACACCTTGTGGATAATGTTCAATTGCAGTTTTACTTGACAAAAAATTTAAGTCCACAATGTATTAGATTTTTAACTAAGTATAGAATGTGTTCACACAAATTAAATATTGAATATGGTAGATTCATTAAAAAAGCAAGAAATGAAAGATTATGTATCTTATGTAACCAGGGTGACATCGAGGATGAGTTTCATTTTATTTTAAAATGTCCAAAATATGACATTATAAGAAAAATGTATATAAAAAGGTATTATTATACAAATGCATCTGTTTTTAAATTAGTTCAATTATTGTCAACAAAGAATGTATCAGAGTTATCTAATTTAGGAAAATATCTGAAATACGCCACAGATATAAAATTTTTATAACATTCTTCTGAACGAATAATACTATGTAGTCTTGCCTCCGATTGTATTTAAAATTTTCTGTTATGATATACATGTACATATTTATGATATACCTATCTAATGATCCTGTATGGGGGTGCGAGAGGCAAAACATTAACAGCTAATAAAATTACGTCCTTTAATGGCACTTCCAAAATGAAAAAGAGACAGTACATGTGATTACAATTACATACATGTATATAACAAAATCATATACGGACTGAACAGTATTTCCGGAAACGCGGATTCAACCCCCTATATATATTACATCCCCCCGACAAAAGAAAAATGTAAATTTTGCTCATGGTTGAATTCGCTTTACAATATATATGCACCAACTCATATACCATCTCAAAACACAGCATGAAAAATTACAATTATCTGACGTTGCGAAATCTCAACTTTTGAAAGTTAGTAGTTAAATATATTTTTACAGATCCGAAATTGTTTCGTGATACATGTATCATTGAGTAATAAATTCAACAGGGCCCCTAACTCTAACAATATTGTGAAAATGTCCTATAATGATCACATTTCATAAGTTGCAAGTTTCAAAAAAATATATCAACTATCTCTCACAGAATTGAACCCATTTACGCACACACACTTTCATAAAAAATATAAAATTGCTAACAGATAAAACATATCAGAAAGATACAATTCACGGGGTTTATTTATGAAATTATTTCGATATCACTAACATAGATCCTAGATAATACACTCCTCATAAAAGTTCCAAAAGGACGTTAACTACAGATTTCCGTCTTTATACAATGCAAAAAAAAAAACAAAAAAAAAACATTCTCTCTACATTTTCCTCAATTTGTTTGCTAATGAAACTGTATATCACTATCGTGTTTCCTTAAAAATCCACTAAATACAAAATGAACCATATTCATACGATCTCATCAACATATTTCAAAAATAGTAAAGATCGATGTTCAATATAAACATACAAAAATCGGCATTTCTCGTAGAAAATAATTATTGAATTACATATCAGAAAACGCAGTACCAACTTTCTGCTATTATGTTACAAAATTAAATAAATCAAATATTAATGACTAGATAATTCAAACTTGATACTCATGTGAATGAAATTGAAATAAAAATTTACATGTATAAAAATGTGTTTAGCATAATGTCATGTATACGCAATATCAACAATCGTTCATTATTTTCCTCAGAATAATAGAAAAATCAAGCAAATTAAACATACATAATACGAATTGTTCAAGTATTTCAAAAAGATAAGTAATATCAACATATGCAAAAAAAAATCTTAAGCAGTTAATAATCAGTTTCCATGTACATGTATATTATATATGCAAACAAACGAATGTCCGTATATTTAAAAAAAAAAAGTTCTTATTGAATAACATTGAAATAGGGCTCTGCTCTGTACTGAATTTCATCTGACATCATAGTAACGATTTGTCATGAGATAAATCCCACGGACAAAAACATGAAAAGTTCGCCAGAAAAAGTCGTTGTACCATCATCAAAGGGCATTGTCATGAGATAAATCTCACGGACAATAAGTTCAAGAAAAACATCGCTGTACACAGATTAATAAATTGTCATGAGATAAATCTCACGGACAAAAAGGTTCAAAATAAACATCCTCGTCAAGCATTGGCAATTGTCTTGAATTTTACAACAAATATGTACAATATGAGCATTCTATAAAATAAAATGCTCACGTCTGAATAAAACATTAAAAAACGGTGTATCATGAGGTAAACCTCACGGACACAAAACGACTTAAAGAATTTGTGGAGGTGGTCGGTTGTTTATTAAATCACGGGTTTTCTTGTCACAATCGGACTCCTTTAGCCAACGGGCATTTTGAGCCGGTTCTCCAATAAAATGAACTAAATAACTCATTGTTCCGTCCACAATTTTCCTAGCAAGTATTCGTTTAACTTTGTAAAAACGATTTTCATCACTCGAAACAGTTTTGTCTCCTGGATCGGTAAAACTTTCATCTTCAAAACGAGCTGGTTTCTTTTTTAATCGGGTTGATTTCCGGATTGGGGACTGAATACTTTTCCCTTTGCACTTTTTTATTTGTTCGTCTGTCGTATTGTTTGAATTGTTATTCATCAAAATTTTTCCCGTGTCGTTCTCTGTATCATTTGAATCATTGTCATTTATTTCAGAATGTGACACTGTCGTATTCGATAGTTCACTTGTTTCAGAGAAGTCCGATGCAGTATTTTTGTCCGTGGTTGTATTTACATGTATTTTTGTTTTAACTTGATCCATGAAGTATTGTGCAGCATTTGGTTGACGCACGTACGCCGGTTTTATCCGATTAATGTGAATAGGATTCGGAAGGCATTTTTGTGAATCTGGGTCCTTCAAAACTACCATATGAGGACTGTGAATTTTATGAATTATATATGGACCAGCATAACGGTATTTCAGTTTTTGTCCCTGTCCTGTAGGATTTTTGCTGAGATAAACATAATCATGTTCGGCGTACTGTAGAGGGTTCAAACTGTCATTTACACGTTCTACCATTTTTATTTGAGAAGTTAATGCATGTTCTTTCACTTCTGATCGAATTATTTCTAATCTTGCGCATAAGTTTTGAACATATTCATGACAATCGTTTGGAAGCGTGTTTATATCCTGTCTAAAATGTCCGGTTAATGGAAAATTAGGCCTCCTGCCGTAAACTATCTCAAATGGAGAATATCCTAGACTGGCGTTAACGGTATTGTTCATTGAGAAAAGAATACAAGGTAATACATCTTGCCAGTTCTTACCATCTGCAATGTATGGAGTCATGCGTTCGGCTAAAGTTCTATGCGAACGTTCGCACGCACCCAGACAGTGATGCGCAAAACTCGGGGTGTACTCATGATTTATGTCTAGTAACCCGCAAACTTCTTTAAAACATTTACTGATGAATTCGGAGCCTTGATCGCTGATTATAGTATCAAATACACCAAACTGCGAAACCATCCTGAATAAAACTTCAGACACTGTAATAGTATCGGCGGTAGGAATAGCCTCGGCAAATACAAACTTACTAAAAAGGTCAATCGCCGTGCAAACATATTGATTTCCTGTTGGAGATATTGGGTTTATTGGTCCAAAAATGTCAATTTGCCACACTTGAAACGGCGAATCTGGCGTTCGGTATGCGACAATTCCGGCCTTAGTGTTGATTTTTGTCAATTTCATTCTTTGACATGCCGGACAACTTTTTATATAGTCAGAAATTTTCTGCGCCAATTTTAAAAAGAAATATTTTTCCTTTATTAAGTCAATTGTATGTTGTATTCCGCCGTGTCCGCCAAGAGATGAGTCATGATACATAGAAATAACGGTTTTCACTACAACTGCTGGTAAAACTAGTTGGTAATTTTTTAGATTTTTAGCGCGCTTTGATTTTGCAATTCGAGAATGAAAAAGTAATCCGTTTATCATCATAAAATCAGGCGATTGCAAAAGTAGTTTTCGGGCCTCTTTTTGTGATTTCGGCAGTTCTCCCTTATCAAAGTACGAAACAAATGTTCCGTAGTCTGAATCTTTCCGTTGTAGATTGCTTAAACTTTCTACACTAAAGTCAGATTTCTCGAACAGATCTATCATTTCAACTTGACGTCTCATTTAGTTATCCTGATCCGTATTCACATCCGTTGTAAGATTGAAAAAATATCCGAATCATGTTCATTTAAAACAGTTGATTGATCATCACTACTACGATCTGTTGATGGTACGTTTATATCGGTATCTACGGTAGTTGTCGGATTTTGTATTTCAATATTTTGTTTCATATCATTGTCGGAAACACTCTCTATATCCGTGTTGTTTACTGAAACTGTGTTATTTTCGGACGGATTTATTCTCAAAGTCGGAATGGAAAGTAATTTTCTCTTTGAAATAATTTTGCGTTTTAGTTTGTTTTGTTTGCAAGGAACATCATCTTCCGTATCGGCATCATATTCTGCTGTTGTTTGTAAGTCGGGTTTGTGTTAATGATCCGGATTTAATGAATTGAAATTTGATGTTAAATTTAGATCAACTCGAATATTGTTTATCTGGTCGTTTTCACTAGAATCCGAATGTCTAAATGATGGAAATTTGTATCCACCTTCAATATTTATATCACCTACTATTTCCTCCTTATACGGGAAGTATGGGTCTTCAATATCAGGACTAATAGATCCATCGGAAATCTCCTGCCGCGGAATACGCGATAGGGCATCGGCAACCTGAATATCCCTTGCTGGTTTATAGCGAAGATCAAAATTATATTGTTGGAGTATGGCGATCCAGCGCTCATAAATTGCTCCCTTCAGCTGTTTTTGAAACAAAGGCTTTAAAGCCTGGTGATCGCATTCAACGATAAATCTACGCCCACGCAAGTATACAGAACAATCAAGAATTGCAGTCACCATTCCAAGTAATTCAAGTTTGGTGGGGCCATAAGATCTTTGCCAACGACTTAATGATTTTGAACCAAAACGGACCACTCTGATCATGTCCTCCTCATGTTCATCAGTATGAATCTGGTAAAGGACGTATCCTATGCCCTTACTGGATGTATCAACCGCCAAATGAAAATTTGCTGGAAATTAAATGCCCCAGAAAAACGCATGACTGCTGTGCAAAGCTACATTTCTTGGGTCCTAGTTTAAGACCGGCTTCTTTCAAGCGGCCGAAAACAGTGTTCAAGTCATCGATATGTTGTTCAAAAGTTTCTGATGCTATAAGAATATCATCCAAGTAACATAAGCACACTTTAAATGTCAATCCCTGAAGAATTTTATCCATCAATAACTGAAATGATGAAGGCGCAGAACTTAACCCCATTGGAAGTCTACGAAATTTGAAAGTTCCAAAACATGTATTGAACGCAGTGTACTTTTGGCTGTCTTTATCTACAGGCATTTGGAAAAATCCTGAGCTTAAGTCGATTGAAGCCAGATAATTTGGACTTTTCCCAGAAAATGATTCAGTTAATTCGGTCAGATCAGGAATAAAATACGAAAAATCTTGAACTTGGGAGTTTAAATAGCGAAAGTCGCAACAAAATCTGTACTTAGCACTGCTCTTTTGTGAATTTTCTTGTTGTTTCTTGTTTCGATCTTGTTTTGAAACCAAAACAATAGGACTGATTATTGGAACATCCTCATTTTCACTGACTGGCGCTATTATATTTTGACGAAGGAGTTCATCAAGGTGTTCACGTAAGGCCTCTTTTTTATCAGGCGGAAGTCTATAAGGTCTTTGGTTTTTAGGTTTAAAGTCGGATTTCATGCATATTTTATGATGAACAATGTCTGTGTATCCTAAATCTGGATTTTCATCCGTTACAAACAAACATTTATTTGACTGCAAACACTGACTAAGTTTTGATTTTTCAGTATCGGACAAGTGACTAGGTATATCAAAGTAAGATAAAAATTTGCTATCATGACTTTCATTCTCCGTTTTATGACATAGCTGTACATTTTGCACACTTTGCATTTTACCATTGTCCTGTTCTAATGACGTGATTGGATAATCAGTATCTAATACCTTAAAAATTGCTAAAACTTTCCCTCTTTGAATTGTGATAGGTTCATTAGTAACGTTCATTAGTTTTACCGGCACTGAGTTTTTCTGATCAACCGACACTACAGCCTTAGCTGTTAATAAACCTATTTTGTTCATATAGTCACTACTAGTACATATGCCCTGCGTACCGTATAATACATTCTTTCCGAGTTTACTCCACATAAAAAATTCTGAATTTGCAGGGACAGAATTTCGTTTTTGACACTTAACCTTCACAGTCTTAGTATTTATATACAATTTACCAAAATCAAGCACTATCTTGTTAGTAAATAAATAATTGGTACCTAATATCAACGGATTCGAGGTTTGAGATAGTATGTACACATGTAACCAATGTTTGCCAGTCGGAACTTTGATCTTTATACGTGCTGTACCAACAATGTTTATTGACGCATTATTTGCCAAAAGTATCTTTTCGTTTGCACTTTCAAAAGAATTACGGTAATGTGCAGTGTCCCCCGGGTTCGGACAGTTTCCCTGTTGTCTTGAAAAACGTAAACAGTGTGATGCTAAATGCCCATACTGACTACAGAGCTGACATTGTGAGCTTGGGTTAGCCTGACCTTCACCATCCCACATACAATCGCGCTTAAAATGTTGTGGCCCTTTACAAGCGTGACAATAAAAGGGTGGACGATCTTCGGACCGCCTGTTCAAATTGTAATCCCGCTGTTCTTTAGGGTAATCAGACTGACGGAAATTTTGATAATTTTGCCTGCGATTTTGAGATTGCTGTCTGGGCTGTTCTGATTGAGCTGAAAGTTTTTGTATTGCACTTGTCAAATCTTGAATTTGAGATTTCAGTTCATGTACGACTGACGGGTTTTGTTCGGCAACAGCTTTAGGTGTAATTTGTTGTTTGATGGCAGAAACAGATATCTCATCATGTAACCTATACCCGTATGCTTGCCCATTTTGGCAGATGATAGTGCACCATTACTGTCTTTGTGGTTACCTGCCCTTACAAAGAAAGCTAACTTTTCGGGAAGACCCTTGATGAATTTGGTGAGAATTTCATGATCAGCTTTGTGTAATAATTGAGCTTTTTCTACAAGCTGGCAGTAAAAATCTTCGAGTGCTTGACCCGGTGACAACTTTATGTGTTCAAAAACCTCATTTTCTAGCATGATTGTTGGACTTTGCCAATCGAGATTAACATATTTTCTCTTAAACAGTTCAATAAGTTTTTCCCAGGAGCTTTTGTCATTGAATGTTAACGAGTTAAACCACGTGAGGGCCGGGCCCGTTAACTGGAGGTGAAAAGCTGCTATTCGCCTTTGGTATTCATAAGGCATGATATTATGTAGTGTAGCGAAGGAGTCAAATTCGCGCAAGAAAACAAGTCCATTTTCATGGGGATATCCCCCGAATTTCCTACACGGAGCTAATTTTTCCATGACAGCTGTATGTACTATTCTAGGTATACTTGTATGTTCTAATCTAGGCGTACTTGTAGTGTAACATGCACTTGTGTTATAAGTCAAATTATTTTGATGCAATCTGTTAACCAAACTTATTTGTGGTGTTAAAATTGGCATAGAAAGATCTAATTTGTTGGTTTGAGAGGGCCTAGTCGGGTCTAATAAATGTAAACTTTGATCTAATTCTTGGTTTTGAGAAGGCCTAGTCGGTGCCAATAAATATGAACTTAAAAGTGAATCGTCGGTAAATTCTTCGTCCGTTACAACTAATGAGTGTAAACTTAAAGTAGACTCACCATCGCTCATATCATTTAAATTGCTATATTTCGGCGCCGACATCAACGCAGAAAAAAAAACCAACACTGTAATGAGATAAATCTCACGTACAGATAAAAAATTAAATGTGCATGTTCAATAATACGCCTGTAATGAGATGAATCTCACGTACAGAAAACTGGGATTCATGAGGCAACTTGAAGAAAATTTTAATCTGCATGGACACACATACAAAAATTTGACCACCCACGTGGTTTTCCCACTTCAGTGAAAATTATGGGGAAAACAATTTTCAATTCATTTCAGATCATTTCAGTTCAGGTTTACACAAATAAAGTCCTTTGAATGAAGTTATATTTCGGGTCCTCCGCCATGTAATGATCCTGTATGGGGGTGCGAGAGGCAAAACATTAACAGCTAATAAAATTACGTCCTTTAATGGCACTTCCAAAATGAAAAAGAGACAGTACATGTGATTACAATTACATACATGTATATAACAAAATCATATACGGACTGAACAGTATTTCCGGAAACGCGGATTCAACCCCCTATATATATTACACCTATAAGCTGTATTGCTTTTGGTTTGAAATAAACTATTAAATGGGGTATGTGGTAACATGATATTCCAAAGAGACAGGAACCCACCAAAGAGCAAAAAAAATTTATTGCATCTGGTCTTGCATGCATACTACAGTTTCATGGTCACAGGTTGTATATTCCTTTATTTCTTTTTTTTACATCAAAGACTAATAGCTAGGGTTATTTCTTGAAGAAATCATTATTTTATTTAATTGCTTATCGCATTTTTATACTTTGCGAATAAAAGTTATTTGTGTGTTCATCAAAGAAAAACATTTGTTTTATGGTGTATAACAAGAGTGATTTATATTGTACAGTATGCAAATAATTACTTTTATACTGAAACTAGTTGTGTTTATTTCCTAAATAAAGTAACATAGATATATTTTGAATAAAGTCAATTTCATCATGGCGCACTTTAACCACAATCAGAGGTCCATTAAGGGATGAAAATAAGTTTGACATTTGTGTTACGATTTAAAAAGCTATCAATGTATTAATCTAAGTTGCAGTATAAAAACAATATTAGGTCAATAATATAAAAATATAAACTTTTTTTTTGTATTCGGCGCAAAACTGTAGAAGGGCTCAATAGAACCTTGCCCTTCCCCAGTTTTTTAGCTTCATATTAAAAGTTTATATTTTTAAATTTCCTGACATTGACCTAATATATACTCTCTCTTGGTTGTGTTGGGTGTCCACATAGGCCTATAAAATGTACAAACTAAGTTAAAATTATGCGTGCATTTATTATGAGGAATTTAGTTATTCTGCATAAAAAGCTTTTAATTTAGCAAAAAAAAAATAAAAAAGTGAAAAAAAAGAAAAAAAAAAGAGTGTCAAAGTTTATACAGATCGGTTGATTTTTGTAGGTCCTTTTGGTCATATATTTCCTCCAAATTTCAAGTATTTATATGTATGTTATCTTCCGCCGGAGAATTCACCTTGGGGGCGCGACGCCCAAACGTTCCATTCACATGTTCTTTCCCAAATTTACTTGAATTATGATGTTGATGCTATATTTGTATTAGGAGACTTTAACTCGAGATTAGGAAATCTAAAAGATGTCTCTTCCGAATTCGATAATGTCACTACGAGAGAAACTATTGAAAAGACTCATAATCAACACGGACAGTCTTTTTCTGAATTTCTAAATGATAGTAAATTTTGTGTTCTAAATGGCCGATCCGGAAAACAGTCGAACAAATTCACATCAATCAGTAAAAGGAAAAGCAGTTGTTGACTACGTATGTGTTCCGCATGATATAGTTGAAAATTGTAAAAATTTCGAAATCTTCACATGCAATGAAATAATCGAATCCGAAAGAATCCAGCATCTTATTGGAACAAGAAGTAGAATTCCAGACCATGCGTTTATAATATTAGATTATGTTGAAAAATTTATAATTAAATCTGAAAATGTGAAACATTATAACGTTTTGTCGACAAGGAAAAGATTCACATTTAAAGAAATACCATCAAACTTTATGTACTCCGACATCACGAAAGAGGCTATACATATGGTTATTCGTCAAATTGAACTATGCAGAGAACAGCAAGAAGACATTGATACGGTCTACGAAGAATTATGCAGACTTGTTACAAAAGAAATGGAAGAAACAATACCATATTATGAGGCGTCTAGAAAAACAAGAAAACATTTTAAACACGAAAAACCATTCTGGAATCAAGAATTAAGTGATTTATGGGTTGCTATGCACAGTTGTGAAAAACAATTTAGGAAATCTAAAACCAGTAAAGCGAAACGTGAGACACGGAAAAAATTTATTATGGCGCAAAAGAAATTCGATAAGCGTTTACGATTTCATGAACGGAAATACAAACAGGACTTTTACAAATAGAAACTCTGAATACAAAAGATCCGAAAAAATTTTGGGCAGAATTACAAAAACTTGGTCCTAAGAATAAGAATGCTATCCCGGTGGAATGTGTTAATGACGATGGTTCTACGTCATTCGATGAGAAAACAGTGATTAACAAATGTGAATCCGATTTTAAGAATTTGTACATGAACAACAATGACGATTACGATGATGAATTTTATGAAAACGCATTACGACATAAAAGACTTTTAGAAGATAATATGCTTGACCCGTTGTATATACCAAATGATATACTGAATCAGAACATTCATATAGACGAAATACAAAAAGTTGTTCTACATTTGAAAGAGAAAAAAGCTCCTGGAATAGATGGGATTTATAACGAAGTGCTTAAAAATGAACCAATTATTAAACTATTGCAGGTGTTATTTCAGTTCTGTTTCGACACAGGAAAAGTTCCGTCGCTATGGAGGAAAGCACTAATTCGACCAATTCCGAAAGGTTCTGCTATTGACACGAGAATTCCACTGAATTACAGAGGCATTAGTTTACTCTCGGTAATTGCGAAATGTTACAGTTCTACTTTAAATAACCGAGTGCAACAATTTTTAGAAGACAACGGATTAATTGTTGATGAACAAAACGGTTTCAGAAGAGATAGGTCATGTGAGGATCATGTGTTTTCTTTGAATTGTCTTATTCAGGATAGGAAATCAACATTTGCTACCTTTGTGGACCTGCAAAAAGCATTTGATTATGTAGATAGGGATTTATTACAATACAAACTGCAATTAAACGGTATTGACGGAAACATGTATAATGCTATTTCTAGCTTATACATTGACACAGAATCATGTGTGTGCGTAAATGATCATCGTACAAATTGGTTCCAGTGTTCAAACGGGGTCCGCCATCGGCAAATTTATCGCCTACATTGTTCGCTTTATTTGTCAACGATTTAGCTACTGAAATTAAAGATCGTGAAACTGGAATACCGTGTGATAATGATAAACCCAGTCTTCTATTATATGCTGACGACATTGTTATTCTAACAGAGACCGAAAATGATATGCAACGTTGCTTAGATGTTTTATACAGTTGGTGCCAACGATGGAGACTTAGTGTGAATTGTTCAAAATCAAATGTCATGCATTTTAGAAAACAGCGTGTTCCACGAAGCAACTTTAATTTCAATATTGGACCAAACAGTTTACAATATGTAAGTCAATACAAATATCTTGGCATTATTCTCAATGATAAAATGGATTTTAATATTGCCACCGAAACATTAGGTAAAGCTGGAGGACGGGCACTAGGAGGGATGATATCAAAGATTCACAATTTTAAGGACGTTGCATTTAAAACATTTGAAACCCTTTTGGAGGCGTGTGTTGTACCAGTAATTGATTATTGTGCAGGTGTTTGGGGATATAAAACATACCACTCCATTGAAGCTGTACAAAACCGTGCTATTCGATATTTTTTGGGATTGCACAGATTTGCACCAGTGGTTTCTCTAAACAGTGAATTAGGATGGTTATACAGCCAAGTGTAAGACGGTGGATTTCCATGGTAAGAAGATGGAATCGGCTTGTTAAAATGGACAATGATAGACTAACGAAAAAGATTTTTCTTTGGAACTATCATAAATCGGGCCAGTGGAACTCTCAGATGAAGGAAATTTTTCACAAAGTGGATATGGACAGTTGCTATGAATATGTAAATCTATGCAACATTGAACTTTTTAAAACAAAGATTATGGAATACTGTGAAAACGATTGGACTGGTAAAATCATTTCTCTCCCCAAATTAAGGACTTACATTACTATTAAACAGAAGTACGAGACTGAACTTTACGTCAAAATGAACATTAAGAAACAAGAACGATCAGTTATGGCACAATTTCGCTGTGGTATTCTACCCTTACGCATTGAAACTGGACGATTTAGAAATGAGGCTCCGGATGAACGACTTTGCACTCTCTGTGATGACGGATCTGTTGAAGATGAAAATCATTTCGTGTTGTACTGTAAAGCTTACCATAATTTAAGACAATTATTATTTGAATCAGTGAACCTTGATAGACATTTTATTGATAATAGAACATTTGCTAATTTAATGACACTTCATCAAAGACAAACTGCTAAATATTTAAATTTATTTTTCTGTAAAAGAAAGGAACTTCTTTATAAGCAACAATCACATTGCGTATTAAAAATTTGAACATTAGGTTTAAAGTGACTTATAGGTCCAACGGGCCGGGTGTAAATTGATTTAACTACTGTATTCTTATTATGTAATATTATATATACTACACATGTCACTATAATAAATGATATACTTACTTACTTACTTACTTTATACATCACTGTATATGATTTTTGCCTCTTTTGTTGAACGTAAATTAAAAAAAAAGCACTCCGAACACACACAATTCATCAAGTGATATTTTCTATTTAAAGGGGCATTAGATTTCAAGTTCATGTTTACCGATTTGTATCAAATTCTCATATTTTATTTATAACATACGCAAACGTATATCTGAATAATAAAAACATCTAAAATAAGCATTGGTCAATGCATTAGGTTGATAGTATGTATTAGCATTTTAGTCTAAACGCAATTTAGGTGACCTCCGAAGACTGTCGACGGTCACATAACCCGATATAAATCACACATATTGATATAAATAAATAGTTAACTCGTGCAATAGGATTTCATTAGGTCTTTCAGAACTCATGTCATAGGTTCAACATAAATGTTGATCATGGTTTTACCTGTAGTTTTTGAGGATCGAATCAGTCAATCAAATTGTTTACCGTGGTTTCACTTTCAATGTTGCCATTATTTTCCTTTAAATAACTGAACACACTGAATTCATGCGTAACCCATCTCTATCAAGGGATTTAAATTGAAGGTCACATAAATGCGAATTTTATGAGGTCGATTTATTAATTTGCAAGTGAATAATTTATCAGCTATGTTTCTTAGCTTTTTGTTCGCAAAATAAAACAAAGCTGTCTTCTTAAAGAGAATTATTTCACTATTTCAATTTCATTAATGATTGATAAAAAACTGCACATTAGCTGCATCCCAGTTCATTTTCCCTTTTTTTTTAAAGCCGTTCTAGATCAATACAAATTAGTCTTAAAGGAAGCGTTTTACATTAGCCAGGAGCCTAGGTTTCCGAGTGGCCTACGTAGTTACTACTATGATCTCTAGCCAGTCTAAATCTAAAAGTATGGAAATTCACATTGTTCATATGAAACCAGTTGTTGAATATTCAGTTAGATACGTTTACACTGGAAAGCTGAAATGTGTCGAGAAATGCTTGCCTGCTGTTCGTAATTATGTTACATGTAGGTGTAATTAGACTTTGGTTAGTGATATTGTACAGTTTGCCTCAAGAAAATACCCGAATATTTTTTCTAGGTATTCAGCTCAATCTTGGTTTTCTGGCCAATTACTTGTCTGCTCGTATTTATGGTTGACATGGCGTTGTCTTTCCTTGACCGAAAGATTTTGATTGTTTCCATAATATTTCTTTAATATTCATATTTATCCTCCTTAATTTAGGACTACGTCACTGATCGTTTGACTAAAAGTAGATCTAGGGTATACGTCGACAATGATCGTTTGACTAAAAGTAGATCTAGGGTATACGTCACTGATAGTGACTAAAAAGGAATCTAGGGTATACGTCACTGATAGTGACTAAAAAGGAATCTAGGGTATACGTCACTGATCGTTTGACTGAAAAGTAGATCAGGGGTAAACGTCACTGATCGTTTGATTAAAATGAGATCTAGGGTATACGTCGACACTGATCATTTGACTAAAAGTATATCTAGGGTATACGTCACTGATCGTTTGACTAAAAGTAGATCTAGGGTATACGTCACTGATCGTTTGATTAAAATGAGATCTAGGGTATACGTCACTGATCGTGTGACCAAAGTAGATCTAGGGTATACGTCACTGATCGTTTGATTGATTTGTGTTTGCTTAATGTCCAGTGGCAAATAGTTCATCCAGGATGAAGGGCAAGACACACGATTAGTGACGTATACCCTAGATCTCTTTTTAATCAATGTTAGATTTAATAAGACTTTGGTTAGTGATAGAAAAATAATGATTGTACAGTCTGCTTCAAGAAAATACCCGAATATATTTTCTAGGTATTTAGCAAAACATTGTTGTAGACTGTACGGTGAACTATGGTTGTTAATTTCTGTGTTAGTTGGTCACTTGTGGAGAGTTGTCTCAATGTCAATCATGATACCTTATCTTCCTTTTCATAAGAACACCAATGCGTTGCGAATGCCAGTTGATAAACCCCTTACCAATATATTTCAGACACACTTGCAAACCAGGGTGTAGTATTATTACAAAGAAAAATATCCAGTCCAAAGAGGCTGCTGTATAATTTGTGTTAACTGGAATTCCTGACAATAATGAATATGCACATTTTGACTTTTTGATGCAACACTTTTCAAAGTTTCATTATTAGAGAATCCAATTCGTTCAAGAACAGATAAGGGGGGAAAAATCAACAACGTGGCCAACATGAATTAGATTTTCCCTATCTGTTTAATTAGTATGATTGTTTTAGTGCGGTGACTGAAGGTAGATTTTTTTGAATTTAATCTCCCCACCGAACACACACCTATATTATATATCATTGGAAAGAGGAAATCGTGTACTATAATAATATGCCTGTCGTCAGGACTTGGTATGGTCACAATTTTATTAAATTGAGGTCAAAGGTCATATGTGAAAATCTGTGAAAATTTGGGAGGGTTTCAATTTTGACATTTTTTTCTATTTCTAAACTCTACATAAATACAAACGATACTGTTTTGGTTTTATTAATGTTTGTTATTATACATAAACATAAATCATTAAGATTTATTTTATCCAAAAAATCCTTAAACGACGTTTTATAAACAAAACTTCAAAAAATGTGTTTTCAACCTATAAAATGTTTAGAGCACCTTAACCTTTTAAAAAAATTCAATTTCAGGTAAACATCAAGTGTCATGCAGGACAATACTTTAAAATTATTTTTTAAACTATCATATTGGGTGAGGTATCAAATCAAAGCAATAGAACACTACAGTCAAATATGACCTCACATTGATTAGCGGATACTTCAGGTTTTATTATAGACTATTCGTTGCTTTTGGTTTTTTTTCACAATTATTACTGCTTCCATATAGTACTATTATCTGTTGTTGCGTATTTTACTCTGGTTTATATTTATTACATTATAAGTTTTGTACCTATATCCCCCTTTTTTTCCCCTTGCAACGTACCACAAACTTCAAAAGTATTCCATATAAAAAAAAGAAGATGTGATATGATTGCAAATGAGGCAACCCTCCAAATGAGACATAAATCACCAATACGTCCCGTACGGGCTTCAACAATGAGTAAAATTTATACTGCATAGTCTTCAATTCACGAAATGAATATTGTAAAGCAAACGAAAAATCTCTCGACCTGATTAATGTACTAAATGAATAGGAAACAAAAGAATATAGTATATAAAAACATACGACAAACACTGAATTACCGACTCGTGACTTGAAACAGACACAAACAGAATGTGGCGGGGTTTGACTTTTTTAAGGGCATGCCAACAGCCCCCAAACCCGGGGGCTGGGACCGTGTGTATCAGTTCAACAAGCTCTGTACCTAATCAACCGTTATCTCCATCGTCTTCATTTTCACCAACCGTCACAAGACATGTTTTTAATATTTCTATACATTTCACTCATGGCCACAGGTATGCACATGCAAGGTTCTGCTCAAAGCAAACACGTTATTTTGAGTTTTTCTTTACAAGTACAGACAAGGTATTGTAGGAAGTCCGAAGACATTTGTTCCCAAAGTAATACCAGCTTCAAACCATCCCTTTCAATTCATCCAACTTTGAAGATTTCACAGAGATCTAAAATGGGGTTAAGATGACATCGATATGCTTGTCTGCAAAGATGATGGGGAAACATTATGCATGAGACGTACACACTATCTTGATTTCGCTCAATTTCATGGTTGGCAACACATCAGATTAGCGTCGCACTCTACTTTAAGAAGCATAAAATCCATTGGCATTCAATATTTCAACAAGGTGTTTCGAACCAAAATCATGGTACATTTGTAAAGCCAATCCTTAATGAAAAAGAGTAAAAAAATAGGTCACACAAACGGTTGACGCAACAATTGCTTAAGCAATTACGCAATTTCTGTGATGCCATTTCCTGAGAATAGTCTTGGCTATGCAGTTTCATCGAGTTACCATAAAATGCATTGCAATAAAGACGAAGGCATTGACTGAATTGAAGAAGAAAGAGACAATTCTTCCGAAGTTGGGTATACATCTGTAGAGTGTGTAGAGATGTCTTTTCTATTGTATACTTGCAGCGGAATGACATATCTGTCCGTTAGTTGTGTCTATGACATTTGCCATTAAAATTTTGAGTTCAGTTTTCAATCGACTAACAGCTGATATGACATCTCAAATAGTTATTTTGCTACAAAATATTGTTATATTTGCCTTGAACTTGTTGAAGTTGTTTGACAACTGAATTTCTATAGAAATCAATGAGTTTAGAGTGCATTTTAAGTAGAATATTTTAAATAAGAATCAGCTGGAAGAAAAGATCTACTACTAAGTAGTATATTTATCTAGTAACGGTGTCATGAGGAATGACCATTACATCGTTGTCAATTGCCAAAATAAAATTAGTAAAAGCAGTATCGTGATCTGAGATATCTGCTTTTTTTTCGTTTTTAGCAAATAATTTGAAATGCAACCAAAATGGCAGAGTGCTTGATGTTTAAAATATGGACGGGAAACTATTTCAACTTTAACTTTATCTGACAAGGTTAAAACATTCTTAATACGCTCATCTGATTCAAACTTGAGTAGGTTTTTTTATCTTTCTAAAATGTTTTGTTGCAACAAAATATACAAGCGCTCCAGTTGAACGACTGCATCCTAGAACGCGTACACATACCCGAAACTGAGGGACAACAGTCCGATAATTGTATGTCGTCATTAAATATCAGATTAGAAGCTTCCTCGCTCTAAAAGGGGGGGGGACAAATATGTTTACTTGTGTAACTTTTGTAGCATGAACAATGATACACAGCCTGCACGGAGTTCTGTAAATTAACAGCTTTCGCATGAAACAGTTTGATGTTCACCTCATCTAATCTTTTATTCAATGCAGATACAAAAATCGACTTTCCTATACTGGGAAATTGAATCAAAATTTCAGTCCATTTTTTCTTTTCTTTGCATATTAAGCACTGCATAAAATTTAACAACTTTTGTCTTTTCTTTTGACTTTATCGAGCAAGTTGCAACAGACTTGACATATCACGGAATATTTACTTAAACTATCCGTCAATTATTTTGATTTTACAATTACATTTTTCTGACAAAGTATATTTAATGTTTTATAACAAAAAACCATAGAATATAAACACATACAAACAAAGAATGTAGCATATATCAGTGCAAATATGTGTATATAATAGCGAAAAGGTAGTAATATCATATATCAGTTAAGAGCAAATTATTGACTAATACACAAAATGTGACGGAAGGCAAGTGATTAAGTTCCGTGTTGAAATTGAAGTTTTTTATTCCATTCTTTTTTCCATTGATTTCTTAAGGTTTTTTTCATATTTTGGTTCCGAAATTTTTATCACTGATTAGTTTAATGAAATACTATATGCTAAAAATATTATGGGATCAATTTTATTGCTACTATGAAGAAGAAACTAAAGTTTGTGTCTGAATTTGCAATTAAAAATACCTCAATTTTTAACAGTCTAAACTTCGCAAATTTTATAGAGTATAAGAAAATGAAATACTAAATAGAATATTTAGATATATGAAAATAGCTTCAGGAAAAACTATTTCAGTTAAATGTAAGTAAACATACACAATTTTTCATTTTGAAAAAGGGGGGTTGAAACTCTCCAATATACTACTAGTCATTAAAACGACTTTTTAGAAAAATGTGACCGTACGAAATTCTGACGACAGGGTAAAAACTTAAGAAGACATATTTGTCTTTAAGTTAAGACCATTTTTAGCCGTGTGTTATTTGGGGAGATTAAACTCGCGATATAGACGACTTTTTACACTTCTGTCACCGCACTATTTTGAGAAGCATACACTTTTGTTGTGACAACTTCTTGAACCTATTCCTCGAACGCCAACATTATTTTACAGGTAAATTGTCGGTAGATCAGATGTTGTTGGCATTCAAGGAATAAACCCTAGGGTTTACGTCATTGATCGTTTGATTAAAAAGAGATCTAGGGTATACGTAACTGATCGTGTGACTAAAAGTAGATCTAGGGTTTACGTCACTGATCGTTTGATTGATTTGTGTTTGCTAAATGTCCAGTGGCAAATAGTTCATTCAGGATGAAGGGCAAGACATACTCATACTATGGTTTATTCCTTGAATGCCAACAACCCTTGATCTACCGACAATTTACCTGTAAAATAATGTTGGCGTTCGAGGAATAGGTTCAAGAAGTTGTCACAACAAAAGTGTATGCTTCTCAAACCAATCATACTAATTAAACAGATAGGGAAAATCTAAAGTACATCTAGTATTGCCGATTATTGTTACTTTTTTCAGTTTCTAGCCAAAATAAAGTCATCATTTAAAAGCAATCTCTTTTATAATGATAACTGAAGTTTTGTGTGAACCAACGAATAGATCTTCTCCTACTGATAATATAGTTTGACAGAAAAATACGAAAAATGGATAAAAATTGGCATGTAAGGGCAATATGGAGTCGACAGCCGATTGACTTTTTGGTAGATCTTGTCCTGTTGCTCATTCTTGTTTCTTACATTTGCTCAATCTATATTACAGTTTTTAAAAGTACACGTACACGTACGCGTGTACATTCAAATCTGTCAAAGATAGTAAAAAGGCATCTTCTGGTTTTTGTTAGTCTTGTATCATTTTAATTTTGGTTTCTTGTGTATAATTTGGAAATTAGTATGGCGTTCATTATCACTGAACTAGCATATATTTGTTTAGGGGCCAGTGAAGGACGCCTCCGGTGCGGGAATTTCTCGTTACATTGAAGACCTGTTGGTGACCTTCTGCTGTTGTTTTTTCTATGGTCGGGTTGTTGTCTTTTTGATACATTCCCCATTTCCATTCTCAATTTTATAAAAGAAAAATAAGTGGTCTGACTGACAGCTTTTGTCTCCTAGACTTCAGTGCATCCAGGTAGATCTGAGATTTTCTTACCATCTCTGCAGCAGGTAGATTTTTATATATAACAGTTTGCAAGGTAATGGACAACACTCCTGTTGACCCATATTTTCTCTTGTTAACCTTGTCATTGAATATGGGACAACTCGGACAAAGTATCTACTAATAAGACCATTCAGACAGCCAACTCGGACAAAGTATCTACTAATAAGACCATTCAGACAGCCAACTCGGACCTTATATAAAGAGACGGGGTTTAGGGGGAAACAGGCTCCCTTAAAGAGCTACATATATGGATATCACATAGACAATTTGCAAAATCGTGCATCAGCATCTGAATGTAATCCTGATCCCCTGGTGCCATGAATTCCTTTAAACAAGTGGTGGAACTAGCTGCTCCACAAGTGACATAAACTTATTTTAACCTGTGGAGGAAATAACTGATCTACAAGTGACATGAACTAAATCAATCCAGTATGGGAACTAACTGCTCTACAAGGAAAATGGACTCCATTAAACCTGTGGAGAAACTAGCTACTTTGCTTGAAACACGAACTCCCTTAAACCCGTAGAAGGACATGCTGCTTCAATTGGGACTTGAACTCTGTTAAACCTGTGTAGGAACTAGTTGTTCCAAAAGTGACATGAACTATATATATATATATACCTAAAATCAGAGGAGTAACTAGCTATTTCACTAATGACATATGCTCCTAAAGGAGGAATTAGCTGTTCAAAAAGTGACCTGAAATCCCTAAAATTAGAGGAGTAACTAGCTATTCCACTAATGACATGAACTTCCTAAAAGCAGAGGAGAAACTACCTTCTCCACTAATGACATGAACTCCCTAAAAGCAGGGGAGAAACTAGTTTTTCCACTAATGACATGAACTCCCTAAAATCAGAGGAGGAACTAGCTATTCCAATAATGACATAAAATCCATAAAAGTAGATGAGGAACTAGATATTCTGCTCATGACATGAACTTTCAAAATCAGAGGAGGAACTAGCTATTCCACTCATGACATGAGTTACCTAAAAATAGAGGAGGAACTAGCTATTCCACTAATGACATGAACTCCCTAAAATCAGAGGAGGAACTAGCTATTCCACTAATGACATGAACTCCCTGAAATCTGAAGAGGAACTAGCTATTCCACTAATGACACGAGCTCCCTAAAATCAGAGGAGGAACTAGCTATTCCACTAATGACATGAACTCTCTAAAATGAGAGGAGGAACTAGCTATTCCACTCATGAAATGTCCTCCCTAAAATCAGAGGTGAAACTAGCTATTCCACTTATGACATGAACTCCCTAAAATCAGAGGAGGAACTACCTATTGCACTTATGACATGCACTCTTAAAGGAGGAACTAGCTGTTCCACTAATGACATGATCTCCCAAAAAATCAAAGGAGGAACTAGCTATTTCACTTATGACATGAACTACCTAAAATCAGAGGAGGAACTAGCTATTCCACTAATGACATGAACTCCCTGAAATCAGGGGAGGAACCAACCATTCCACTAATGACATGAACTCCTAAAAGGAGAATCTACATGTAGCTGTTCCACTAATGACATGAACTACCTAAAATCAGAGGAGGTACTAGCTATTCCACTAATGACATGAACTACCTAAAATCAGAGGAGGAAACCTATAGAAGGACATGCTGCTTCAATTGGGACTTGAACTCTGTTTAACCTGTTTTGGAACTAGCTGTTCCAAAAGTGACATGAACTACCTAAAATCAGAGGAGGAAACCCGTAGAAGGACATGCTGCTTCAAGTGGGACTTGAACTCTGTTAAACCTGTGTAGGAACTAGCTGTTCCAAAAGTGACATGAACTACCTAAATTCAGAGGAGTTACTAGCTATTTCACTAATGACATATGCTCCTAAAAGGAGGAACTAGCTGTTCAAAAAGTGACCTGAAATCCCTAAAATTAGAGGAGTAACTAGCTATTCCACTAATGACATGAACTCCCTAAAAGCAGAGGAGGAACTAGCTTTTCCACTAATGACATGAACTCCCTAAAAGCAGAGGATGAACTAGCTTTTCCACTAATGACATGAACTCCCTTAAATCAGAGGAGGAACTAGCTATTCCACTTATGACAAGACCTCCCTAAAATCAGAGGAGGAACTAGCTATTCCACTAATGACATGAACTTCATAAAATCAGGGGAGGAACCAACTAGTCCACTAATTACATGAACTACCTAAAATCAGAGGAGGAACTAGCTATTCCACTAATGACATGAACTCCTTTTAAATCAGAGGAGGAACTAACTATTCCACTAATAACATGAACTCCCTAAAATCAGAGGTGTAACTAACTATTCCACTAATGACACGAACTCCCTGAAATGAGATGAGGAACTAGCTTTTCCACTAATGACATGAACTACCTAAAATCAGATGTGGTACCAGTCATTCCACTAATGACATGAACCCCATCAATCAGAGGCGGAACTAGCTATTCCACTATTGACATGAACATCCTAAAATCAGAAGAGGATCTAGCTGTTCCACTAATGACATGAACTACCTAAAATCAGAGGAGGAACCAACCAATCCACTGATGACATGAACTCCTAAAAGGAGGATCTAGCTGTTCCACTAATGACATGAACTACCTAAAATCAGAGGAAGAACTAGCTATTCCACTAATGACATGAACTCCGTTAAATCAGAGGAGGACCTAGCTCTTCTACTAATAACGTTAACATGAACTCCTTAAAATCAGAAGAGGAACTAGCTATTCCACTAATGACACGAGCGTCCTAAAATCAGAGGAGGAACTAGCTATTCCACTAATGACATGAACTCTCTAAAATGAGAGGAGGAACTAGCTATTCCACTCATGAAATGTCCTCCCTAAAATCAGAGGTGAAACTAGCTATTCCACTTATGACATAAACTCCCTAAAATCAGAGGAGGAACTACCTATTGCACTTATGACACGAACTCTTAAAGGAGGAACTAGCTGTTCCACTAATGACATGATCTCCCAAAAAATCAGAGGAGGAACTAGCTATTCCACTAATGACATGAACTCCCTGAATTCAGGGAAGGAACCAACCATTCCACTAATGACATGAACTCCTAAAAGGAGAATCTACATGTAGCTGTTCCACTAATGACATGAACTACCTAAAATCAGAGGAGGTACTAGCTATTCCACTAATGACATGAACTACCTAAAATCAGAGGAGGAAACCTATAGAAGGACATGCTGCTTCAATTGGGACTTGAACTCTGTTTAACCTGTTTAGGAACTAGCTGTTCCAAAAGTGACATGAACTACCTAAAATCAGAGGAGGAAACCCGTAGAAGGACATGCTGCTTCAAGTGGGACTTGAACTCTGTTAAACCTGTGTAGGAACTAGCTGTTCCAAAAGTGACATGAACTACCTAAAATCAGAGGAGTTACTAGCTATTTCACTAATGACATATGCTCCTAAAAGGAGGAACTAGCTGTTCAAAAAGTGACCTGAAATCCCTAAAATTAGAGGAGTAACTAGCTATTCCACTAATGACATGAACTCCCAAAAAGCAGAGGAGGAACTAGCTTTTCCACTAATGACATGAACTCCCTAAAAGCAGAGGATGAACTACCTTTTCCACTAATGACATGAACTCCCTAAAATCAGAGGAGGAACTAGCTATTCCACTAATGACAAGACCTCCCTAAAATCAGAGGAGGAACTAGCTATTCCACTAATGACATGAACTTCCTAAAATCAGGGGAGGAACCAACTAGTCCACTAATTACATGAACTACCTAAAATCAGAGGAGGAACTAGCTATTCCACTAATGACATGAACTCCTTTTAAATCAGAGGAGGAACTAGCTATTCCACTAATAACATGAACTCCCTAAAATCAGAGGTGTAACTAACTATTCCACTAATGACACGAACTCCCTGAAATGAGATGAGGAACTAGCTTTTCCACTAATGACATGAACTACCTAAAATCAGATGTGGAACCAGTCATTCCACTAATGACATGAACCCCATCAATCAGAGGCGGAACTAGCTATTCCGCTATTGACATGAACATCCTAAAATCATAAGAGGATCTAGCTGTTCCACTAATGACATGAACTACCTAAAATCAGAGGAGGAACCAACCAATCCACTGATGACATGAACTCCTAAAAGGAGGATCTAGCTGTTCCACTAATGACATGAACTACCTAAAATCAGAGGAAGAACTAGCTATTCCACTAATGACATGAACTCCGTTAAATCAGAGGAGGACCTAGCTCTTCTACTAATAACATGAACTCCTTAAAATCTGAAGAGTAACTAACTATTCCACTAATGACACGAACTCTCTGAAATGAAAGGAGGAACTAGCTATTTCATTAATGACATGAACCCCCTAAAATCAGATGTGGAACCAGCTATTCCACTAATGACATGAACCCCCTAAAATCAGAGGTGCAACTAGCTATTCCACTACTGACATGAACATCCTAAAATCAGAAGAGGATCTAGCTGTTCCCCTAATGACATGAACTACCTAAAATCAGAGGAGTAACTAGCTATTTCACTAATGACATATGCTCTTAAAAGGAGGAACTAGCTATTCCACTAATGACATGAAATCCCTAAAATCAGAGGAGGAACTAGCTATTCCACTAATGACATGAACTACCTAAAATCAGATGTGGAACCAGCTATTCCACTAATGACATGAACCCCCTAAAATCAGAGGTGCAACTAGCTATTCCACTACTGACATGAACATCCTAAAATCAGAAGAGGATCTAGCTGTTCCCCTAATGACATGAACTACCTAAAATCAGAGGAGTAACTAGCTATTTCACTAATGACATATGCTCTTAAAAGGAGGAACTAGCTATTCCACTAATGACATGAAATCCCTAAAATCAGAGGAGGAACTAGCTATTCCACTAATGACATGAACTACCTAAAATCAGAGGAGGAACTAGCTATTCCACTAATGACACGAACACCCTAAAATAAGAGGAGGATAATGATATGAACTTCCTATAATCAGAGAAGGAACTAGCTATTCCACTAATGACATGAGCTCCTAAAAGGAGGATGTAGCTGTTCCACTTATGACATGAACTACATACAATCAGAGGAGGAACTAGCTTTACCACTGATGACATGAACTCCCTTATATTAGAGGTGGAACTAGATATTCCACTAATGACATGAACTTCCTAAAATCAGAGGAGAAACTAGCTATTCCACTTATGACATGAACTACCTGAAATCAGAGGAGGAACTAGCTATTCCACTTATGACATGAACTCCCTAAACTCAGAGGAGGAATTAGCTATTCCACTAATGACATGAACTCCATTCATTATTTTTATTAAAGAGTATTGCTGCAATAAATAAATCTATTGAACATGATTTATTTGAAGTCATTACTTCTACATTGTAACATACAAGACGCCATCATTTGTTGCTATCGTTAAGAAAATCTGTGTAAAGGAGGACCACGGATTTGGTCTCATTGTCTACGTCACAATCTAATTCATTTTCTTTGACAGTGACATCAACATATGTGACTTTTCACCAAATGATTGCTTGCCTAGAAAAAACATGACAGGCGTCACTAGTGGACCAGAATATTTTTACCCTTCCAGAGCTCATGTGATCACCCGTTTTTGATAAAGTTGATGTTTCTCATGTCTTAGCTTTTCTGTTTGGAGTTGTGTGTACTGATGTTTGATTTTTCATTTTTTTTCTTTCATAGCCATTGCATCGTCTGCTTTTCTTCAAGACAATTTTTAAATGCCCTTCTGTATCTTTGATCTGTAACTTTTTCAGTTTAAGAATATTTTTGATACTTTTGGAATGTCCTTTATATATATAAAAAAAAACTGTATACAGGCTCCTGACTTGGGACAGTCATACACATACAGCATATGGCGGGGTTTAACATGTTACATGTAGCGGGTGAAAGTATCCTCAAGCAAATGTGGGTTTGTTATTAAAATATAGGTGCATTTATGATATCGTATTAAAAGAAACAACCTGTTAAAATGTTGACAATTTTAATACATTTATAATACACAGTAACTATACATGATTATTCATAATGAGAATCACACATTAAAAACACAGCTTGTTTATATGTTAAAATTATGGTGAACATATATAAACAAATTTCATTATAAATACTATGTGTACTTATAGATGGTGTCCTATAATAAAGGAAGACAACTTTATAAATATGCACTTTACAATAAATAAAAAAAGGGGAAACCAACCATGCAGGACCCTCATGGGAGGTCAAGGTCATTAAACACCACCTTTTTAGTAGTTATTTATTTTATCATAAATCAGTTTGAATTGTTTTACCTTTTTTCATGTAGGGCCTTTTTTAGCTTACAGTAAATCGATTTTGCTTTTTGATGAATGCGGTACATTCTGCTTTAGTTGCTTAAATTCACATGATTTTACCATTTGTTGGATAGTTTTCTCATTGAATCACACACTATCTCCTTATTTTTCATTCTGATCAGTGATTACTACAAAAACAGGTCTCTATTTGTTGAAATATAGAAATATACGGCCTAGTCTGGCATGCTTCCGCTGAAATACATGTACACCACATCCCTCCTCTTTAAATATTGAGATCATCACAAGTTCTTGAGTATATACTCCTGGCTTCAAGAAGAGAAACATTTTACTTGAGTAAGCAAGTATTGCTGTTGCAAAGGTGAAACTCAGAAGTTACATAATGTGTTTCTAGTTTTTATCACAATTTTTTTATATTAAAGACAAAAAAAATTGAACATACAGTCCTGAAGTTAATGAAATATTCTCAGAATGAGTAAATTTTTTTTTTTTTTTTAACAACATAAATAAATATTTATTTCAAATATTGGCTTGTTACAATATCATTCAGGAGTCCAAGCTCCTCCTGATGTTCCCTGTTACAATCCACTAATCACTCAGGGTAGTGATTAGTTGCAAAATACATATTACATTTTTTACATCATATATGTATTAGATAATATCACTTAATATGTTTTCTAATAGTTGCTAAAACATTACTTTTACTTTTCAAACATACTCTTCTATTGAACTCATTGCGAAAAATTGAGTAAACATTGACATTTTTTGTCTTTTGATCAGATATGTAGTAGGCTTTATAAATTGAAAACCCCACAATTGTTAAAAAATAGTTTAAGTCAAAATATTCTTCTTCAGAAGTTTTATATCCAAATACTAAGTGTCTTAGTTTTACCTTAAAAGTTATTTTACTGTTATTTAAAACTTCATTTATTTTATTCCAAAAAAGTTTTAAATACGGACACAGTATAAAGAAGACTTAGTGATCATAATCTTCTTCTTGTGTACAAAAATTACAAGAACTATTGTTTACAATTTTCCACCTGCATAAAAGTTTCTTTGAAGGTAGAATATGTTGTAGTAATTTCCATCGAAAAATTCTAAGTTTATTTTCTTTTAAATATTTGAATAAAAATTTATATAGATAGTTTTGATATAACACATCATCTATATCAAATATACGCAGCCATTTTTGGGGTCCAATAGCTGGTTCAATTTTTTTATTTATCAGAGACTTATATAAAAGTTTATTTGTTAATGCTTCTAATTTTATAGGTAAACCATCCAATATAAATTGGTTTCTCTTTATATTAACAATGCTTTTTATAGAATTTTCCGATTTTAAAATTGCTGCCCAGTCTTTTGGTATAGATTTCTTCACTAAATTAATTTCAGCCATCCAGTTTGATTTATTTTTTAGTTTATTTAAAATTATGTCTTGAGAAATACAACCTTTTTCATCTATGATATCATTTACATAAATAAGATCGCTTTTAATCCAATATTTTAAAAATATAGCTTTATTTTCAAATTTAATAAATTTATTGTTCCATAATATTTGTTTTCTTATATCTGTAAATGTTTCTGTTTTTTTTGTTAGACCTCCACCAGTTAATTTCCAACATTTAATAATATCTTTATAAAAATCTGGGATGTTTTCAATGCTTTCGTCTGTCTTATCCCCACTGTTTGTTTGAAACACTAACCAGTTTGACCCAAAATTATACAAATAGTGTTGAGGTATAATTGTCCAACCTCATTCACAATCATTTACTAATCTTTTTACCCACATAGCTTTAAGAGCGGTGAAATAACTTCTGATATCTATCATATTCAAACCCCCCTTGAGTAAAAATAATCATTTGCATTTTCAAGTTTATATATGCAAAATATGTAAAAAAATAAACAGTAAATGCATTATTATATTACATTATCATATGAGGGATCATACACTTGAAGAATACATGAATTTTACAACATTCTATGTTATTGCATGAACATTGTCTAGAGTATACTTTTATATTGCACGAGCTTGCCAATATTCCAGAATTTTATGAATCAATTTAAAAAAGGTTTTCTTCATTAATGATATAGAAACATAAAAATTTTGCAATTTTCAACATTCAAGTAACATAACACTGTAAGAGTAAACATGACTGTATTCTGTGTTTATTGAGCAAACCTATTCCAATATTATAAAAACATCATTGTGTTATTATTGTTAATTTTTTTTTTACACGGCCCCCATTCAATTGTCAACTCAAAATAACAATATAGTGCAGACAACAAATACATGAAAATAGTTGTGTAAAGTATATGATTGAAAGTTTTCTGTCAAACAATCTCTTAGCATTGTTGTATCAGATGGAAGGACAAATAGACAGGCGACTACTATACCTATTTTTCCTGCTCCACGCGGAATATATGGAACGAATAAAATGCAAAAGTGAAAGTATTTTTTAGAAACAATAAGACCGGATTGCATTTTATAGTTTTCTCCTTAGCTGTAGTCTTCTTTTTCTCCTGCATTATTGTTCTACCTTTACTCTGTGGTGTCCACTTTCAAGCTATTGAACATTTGTTTGATTTCTTGGATATTGCACCTTTATCTCTCACTTCTTCTGGTTCTCTAAGGGTATTAGGATCCACATTCATTAAAACTTCCTGTAAACAGTGTGCTCCTCTCCCAACATTTACTAAAGCCTGTACCAGTACCCGTATTGTAGGTTTCACTGATCTGTCTTCTCTCCATGTTAACAGTACTTCACTATTCTGAGCTGCTAAGTCGTGGGGATGATTGCTCTGTATATTTTCTAGTGTTGGAATAGACAGTCCAATTTCAGCACCAAGTTGAAAAAATATCTGACCTATTTGTGGTGCTAATGCATCCAAAATCTCATCTGTTGGGATACAATCTAGGTATTCCAAAGGAATGTCTGAAATGTCAGCATATGAAGTTAATACAAAATAAATGTGACACAGTTTTGTAATTTGGTTGAGGCAAACTAAAGTCAAAATAAAGTAAGAGACCGACAGATTTACCAAAATTTCAATTATAAAAGGGGCATACTCAAGAATAGTAAAATACACGCTACATAATTTTAAACTCGATCTGTTTATGGTGGTTATAATTGTCTATAATTTTCAAAAAAGTCGGCAATATAAAGGAACATATCTCCTGAACAGTAGCAGTGACGCAACCCAATTTTGGAATTTGATCAATGTTTTGTGGTAATAAGACTTGTGTACAAGTGTTTAAACATTTGGTTAAGACAAACTAAAGTAAGAAAACGGAAACAAAAATCAGCAATTTTATGATTGTTTAGAGGCATGAGTTCTAAATGTGAGAAAATGACACCAATACAACTTCGAACTTTATCTGGGGTGCATGGTAATACACATTGTGTATAAAGTTTATAACATTTGGTTGAAACAAAAAAATACACATATATATATATATATATATATATATATAAAGTGACATCACTCATAAACTGTAGAAGTGACGCCACCCAATATCAAACTTGATTTGTGGTAATACACTTTGTATATAATGTGTAGTGTAGGCAAACTATAGTTAGAGAGAGTTGGAGACTTACAGGACGAACCAACGAATGGGACGAACGTACGGGTTGAACAAGGGTGTCACTTGTGAGTTTGACTGTCCCTCTGGTATATTTCGCCCCTCGTTTAATGCACTCTATGCCTAGAGGTGGGATACAATAGGCAAATATTAGAAATTGATGTTCGAAGGAGCTGGAATCAGTCATATTTGAACTATTTATTAAAATCAAATTATATTTTATGTTATTGTTTAAAAATAATAATTCTTATTGTTGAAGACAAAAGCAAAAATTGTAAACATAGGCAATTAATCACATAAGGCGATAATAAAATTGTTCCGTTTGCATATCTTTGTGTAATTTACCATAATTTCTAAATACATTTTAAAAGTAAAACAATCTATTATGAAGAACATGAATTAAGATAGATAGATAGTTTATTCTCATAACACCATGCAAATACAAAGGTTACAAAGAAATTAAACTAGAGGCTCTCAAGAGCCTGTGTCGCTCACCTTGGTCTTTGTGCATATTAAACAAAGGACAGTAGTTTCAGAAAAGACGATTGTAAAATTTAACGACACTGGACAACGACAACGACGACGACAGATATCAGACGCAAAGTGGTGAGAAAAGCTCACTTGGCCCGTCGGGCAAGGTGAGCTACTAAAAATAATATACATAAATATAAAAAGGCATTAAAAATTAAATTATCATTAAGGAAATTCCTACATTTTTTTATCAGGTGAATAATTTACATTGCTTTTATATTTCTATTACGTACCTGTTTCTGCTACACGGACTCTTCTTACCTTTAAAATATAATTATAAATTAAGATATGACAACAATATGCATGGTAACATCACAGCAAAACTCAGAAAAAGATATCCTGTCCCTAGCATTAGACACATGCTTTCTATTATTTGAAATTGTAAAAAACACAATTGAGCATGTGAATAGGGGCGAAATTCGGTAAGAGGAACCAGGAGCAGATATATTTTAAAAATAAATGAACAAGAGACAAACACAGGCAAAAAAAAAGAAATATCTCCACATCAATTACCCGCTTCAGGTACAATACAGAAGTTACTTTGTCTTGAAAAATCATGTTTAGGTGAAGAAAAAGAAAACACATCCATATGTATGTCACATCCTTTTTTTATTTTGGGTAGCCTAAACATTGGTGAAAAGTAAAAGTTCTCCATTTCATGGACGCAGCAACGATTAAGGGATAATACAAACATATTATATATCTAAAAGTCAAAAGTTCTCCCATTTCATTGGTGCAGCAACGATTAAGGGATTTAATATTTGACGATTATGTATAATGCCTAGCCATTAATATGCAATTCACTCTTACTACTTGACCTTAATCTACAGTATGTTTGTACTGTTAAAGTGTACATGTTCAAAGCAGAATATACGCTTAGTTGAAAGCTCATACATTAAAGCAAAAATTGAATACATAAACAGTTATATAGTAGTTTCAGTACAAATATCAGTACATTTGTAATATCTGAACTACTGTTCATGTCAAAGAAATATAAGAAGATATGATTGGCATCGATAATGAATGTGACAACTATACATCATTTTTATTGGAAAAAGACATGGTTATTATGCTTTATTTTAGGATTTTTTTTTACAAAGATCTTATCTCATCCTACATGTCTGACATTTAAAGAAATGGCAAAAAAATGTGAAACTGCAAGTGAATTTGTAAAAACTGGTAAAATTACATCCTTTTCTTGGAAACAAGCATGGTTATTATGCTTTATTTTAGGATTTTGCAAAGATCTTATACTGGTACAAGAATGAACTGATTTTCATCATAACGACACATATTCAAACATGTCAAATAGTTATCAAAGGTACCAGGATAATAACTTAATATGCAAGGCCCATGTTTTGTCTACATAAGACTCATCAGTGACGCTCAGATCAAAATAGTTATAAAGCCAAACAAGTACAATGTTGAAGGAACCAAAACTATCCCTCTTCGAAACACAGAAAAAAACAATACATTAATTTCCTAAAAAAATTGTTTTTTTTTATGTAAGATTTCACAAAGTTTGTTTTCAAACATGTATTGTGCTATTATCTTTACAAAAAACCCAAAGGGGACTATCCTGGCAATGTGAAACAATTTAAACGGGAAAACAAACAACCTGTTTGATGAACAAATAGTCTTCTAAATATAAGTATGACAGAAAGTCAATTAACCAAAATATAAATCCTTCTCCTGACTTGGGACAACCACATTAAAATGTGGCAGTGTTTAATGTTTGTAAGCACACAACCCTGCCATCACATAGGACAGTGGTTTCAACGTTCAGTTCAACAAGACTCTTGTCTTCGGGTATTCTAACAGTATGTTTCACAATTTTGTCAATTATGACTTAACTTTATATATCACTCTTGATATTAACGTTATCATGGTTATAGAGACAGTGGTGTCAAACCAATTACATTATCAACAATATAAAAAGGAGAATAACATTTAAAATCCCATGAGGCTAGTAGTATTAAAATCACATATTCAACTGATGACGTGTTCGAAAAAAAACAACCTCGAATGGTCAACAAAAAAACATCGCTCAAAGTGAACAATTTCCCAATCTAACATAACAGCTAATATCAACAGTAAAAACAAATATCAAAACCTTGTCTGATTTGAAACAAAATGAACTAGTTGTCCTACACTTCAGATTTTTAAACTGAACTCAACATTCACTTAAGGGCATACGATACAGTTACAGGGGAGATAATGACGTTGCTAATGTAAAATGTTATTTTCGCGACGTCAAACTGTGACATATCGGGAAAAGATGCATTTTTCGACTGATTTTTATCATTCAAACTGATTTAATTTGAAAACGAGTTCATGGACCGCTATTTTCAAAACGGCATTTTGTTTAATTTTGCAGGGAGATTATGTGACCCAAATTTTATAAAACTGTAAATAGAGGATTTTTTTTTTTTGATAAACATGCAGTAAAAATGACGTTTTTTCCTCAATTCAAGAAAATTTGATAAATATGAGTTATTTCTGAATTAAAAATTGCATATTTTTTAGGATATTTATAAAATACAGAAATTACCGATTATTTAACAAAAAACAATTTGTGTTTATCTTTTATAACAAAAAAGTTCTGTCTTTCTTTTGAAAAAGAAATTTCGGCCACAAATCTGAATTTTGAGCAAATATACAAAATTTCAACCTCATTTTACTCAAAAAGTAGCACATGAAGGTATATTTTTTATTACATATTTGATATAATCCGGTAAAAAAAGCCTATATGCAAATTTTCATGAACTTGTAAAAACAGGATAAAAACTGTACCGTATGCCCTTAATATGCATGTTAATTGTGTTACACAATCATGTACACATTAGTTTTAAAATCGATGATTGGTGTCGATGAAAAACCTGCTGTTCATGTTTGTTATCTGAAAGTGGGTTTAATTTTCATTGCTCTACAGAAAAGTTTGAACACAAACAGAACGTATAAAAGTTATCGCTAGCTAGCATAAGGCCAAGCAATACGTCATAGAAATGCAACTGCATATTCTGAGGACACGCAGGTTCATACCACACTCCTAGACAGCAAAACACAATCTTATCCAGGCAATTGACTAGGCTTTTAAGCGATATTTATAGATTATTACATGGCATTTTCCATATGGCCCGGGTATCAACCCTAGACTCCCATATTAAGCCAGAGGGCTTTAGCCCGAGGGCTTGATATGGGTCGTGGGCTGATACCATGGACCATATGAAAAATGACATGTAATAATCTATTTATCACATATTTTTAAGGAAGAGAAAACAAATAGCTTACATTACATCAAAATGATTATGTTTGATATTTCATCAAAAATCAAAAAGATATTTAACAAAAAAAAATAAAAAAATGTACTGTATCCCTGTGAGTTAAAAAAAAGTTCGTATCACAGTAGGTAAACAACGTTTTGTGAAAAGTTTCAGAAATAATTAACAATAAATATATTAATGATTTGACCATACCCTATTTTGGTTGAGTTTTTTTTCTGATTCAGATATATTCTGAAGAATGTTGTACAATTATAATATATGTATAATTATGTTTTAACACGAATACAACATGTACAATAAATCTACCAGCATATAACAGAAAGATCTCTTTCAAAAAATATATATAATCTTACTTGACATAACAAATGTTTTGATATATTCATTTTTGTCAAAACTTCTGCCAAGGCTTGGAAATTGCTCTCAGGTTTCATCTGTTTCCATTTCGTTAACACCAAAAATTTTGCAACCTCTATTCTTTCTCCATTATTGTATTTAATAGCTTCCCATTCCTCACACATATCTAGATACGTAACTAATTCAAAAATTTGGTTTAATGGATATTTTGTTGAAAAACGTAATAACTCAATATCACTTGGTATCTTGCTCAACGCATCATCACTTAAACCTGAAGAAAACAGAAACGGTATCACAATTTAACATTTTCACAGTAAGAACAAATTTTAAACAAATTGGTACATTTTGAACTTATATTCCATGTTTTTGAAAAGCAACATACACAGGCAAGTTTTGTTCACGTAAACATCACGTGAAATTCACATGAAACTCACCTCAAACGAGCTTATACGTGAAATTCACGTGAGCAAAATTTGCCTGTGTACTTACCAGAATAATGAACAATACATAAAAGAGTCACGTAATATATATTGTGTCTGCTCCACAAAAATGTCAGTACTGTTGAGGCCGGTTGTGAACAAACATTGAATTGATTAACAAAATTAGCTCATCCATACATGTAAATAACTTGATTTTAAATACTTCTATTTACAAGTTATATAGTCCGTTATACTATATATAGCTAGGCCTTTTTGTACACACTGTTTCCATTTAATGCATTATTTTTTTTCCAATATTGAGCAGGATATACATATAACTTTGTTAGTATCTCTCATTTGTGGAGAAGTTATATAAAGCAAGCTATTTTATTAAAGCAAAGTAACAATTATGTGAGCTTCATATAAATGTTATCATTTAGTTATCTTTAAGGTCGTCTCACATTTTTCGAGTCAGCTTCTTATGATCTTTATTCTTTTTTCCTTTTTGACTTTTAACAAAACAAAGCTACCAAGACCCGGCCCATGTGATGTTGTCACAAAATGTATAAGTTTAATTTAAAAACGTTTCTATTTGCTTCCAACACAAGGATTGAAAAGTGGAACGGCAACTATCTGAAGCCTTCTTCAGCATTAGTTTACTGATGTTGAGAACAAAAATGTCACTTTAGTGTTGTAACATTCACAGGTATCTGCCAAATAATGATTATAACCAAAACATGTACAATGAACCTTAACATCTGACAAGTTTCTTCACACAGTTCTTTTGTCCAATGTTTAAACACAGATAACATTGATACGAATCTTTACAATTTTTGGGTTTGAATAAAAACATTCTGCCTGTGATTTCAAACCATTAGAAATCTTACCTGAACAATTCTGCTCACACTGTTCTTTCTTCTGTAGAAATAAAATACATAAATATTTTTTGGTCGACATCTCTTTTTAGCTTCACGACAAGGTAATAAATAATAATAAATAAACCAAAATGTTTGTGCATGGATACTGGACATTGTTATGTTTGACAATTGACTGACCACAACCCATTGTGCTGATTTGAAGAGGAGATGTTCAAAGAAAGGTAACACAAGAAATGTCTTACTAGTATCACTTATTTGAATGATTTTGTAGATTGTTTTTGAGATATCTTAACATAATCACTTTAAAAGAGGTTAAGGTGAGATAAACCAAACTAGACAGACATGAACTCCTTTAAATAATTGTATACACCAAATATAGTAGACCTACCGCATATTATAGTAAACAAGAAACAGACCAAACCATGAACACTTAAGTGCCAATCTTTGTAAGAATCAGGCAGTTTAGGTACAAATCAAAACATGATCATAAAAAACCCTCCGAGCTAATCGTGCTATTTAATACTAACCATCGTGACAGACCTCAGTTAAAAATAATTGGTCTTTCGTTTGTGTGTGTCTGGTTATATCAAATAACTTGGTTAGAAAAATTGTTAGAATGATAGCAAATTATAGCAAATGACTGAGTTATCTTCCCTTGTTCGTTAATTTCTAGTGCATTTCAACCAAATTGTATAGATCTTCTATCACCAGAACAGAAAACAGGAATAAATGTTATTTTTGTGCATACATGTAACTAAATTTTAGGAACTGAAATCAATATCAAATTGGATGGGTTTTTTTGGTCATGTTTTCGCCACTGCCTGATTCTTAAGCAGACTGGCAATTAATATAGACCAATGAACCATTAACATGAAGTCAAGGTAAGATAAACTATTAGCTTAGGTTGAGGCAAACGTCAACTAAGTTAGAGAATGGAAACAATGCCACCAAAGGAGAAGGTTTGGTTTGTTAATGCCCTTAAATGGCCCAAAACAATAAAGACAAACATTACCAAGGAAAAAGATTTATACATAAAACTAGGCAGGATTCTACAGAGCAAATAAGAATCAAACACCATTTAACATGGACAGCCAAAATTGTACATAATTGCAGAACATAAAAACAAAAAGGCCCTTGAAAAAAGTCAACACATGTAAGACTAAAACACATAATACCCATGTTATATAGGCCGTTGGTTATTATTTCGTTAATATTACGAACAACGAGTGCACAGTGAATGTGATGTTAGATACACACTACTATAAGAAAACCTTTCTTATCTCATAATGACAATTGTGTACAGTTCCTATGAAAATGAATTAAATACAGAGGTCCATGTTACTTAGTTTTCTAACTTGTCGTTATATACTTTAATTACTGACATAAATAACGTATACCTTACTTTGTTTTTCCTATAAATCTATTTGTTATTTGCCTACTGATTGTACTTTATATATAATACATACCTTATCTTGGTTCCAAACTACCCAGTTTCCGGCTCTGTGTCTTATCTTATGGTTGTCACAAACCCATTCACTTGTCATTGAGGTCAAAGCTTCCTCTTCACATATGAAGCATTTCAACTCAGAACATGAATATTCAATATGGAAAGGTAGTTGTTGGCTGTGTTTGACATCTATTGTGGACCGATAGAAATCTGATATTCTCTCCATTGTTGTAACCAAACATTCCTTAATTCCAGTTGCTATATCTGGTACTATCAGTCCAGCGGCGGTTCTATGGACTATGTAAAGGAGAACTTTGTTGCCTTCAACACATACACAAATATCATGTGCTTTGTCAAATGAGACTACAACAAATCCTGAAAAGAGGAGTTTCCTTCCTTCATACTGCTTCAAAGTCCACATGCTCAGACACGCACTGATCAGACGATTGGGCAAAGCTGGTGGTATGACAGTTCCTTTAAACACAAACGCCAAACATACAGCTCTCTCTGGTATACATACTGTGTCCATAAAGCTGGTGGTATTTCGTTCTGTAACCATACAGGGAACAAAGAACATCTCTACTTGTAACCGACTTCCTGTAGCTATATCATACCTCCGTTGCTCTGCCAGAATATCTAGATGAATGAGGATGTTGAATATAAACTCTTTGTATGGTAGAATTGCCCGGAAGTCCTTTTGTTTCCATATCTGATACAGGTCTTCTCGACGTATGATCCCACTTTCTGACATTCTTCGGAAAGTTTCCTCTAAACCTTTTTTCTTTGGCCAAAATCCTACATCTGAAAAAAAGAGAAAACAACTATTTTCAGAGGAATGGACTTATCTTTTTTAACTGAACATTTCAACTTAAACTGACTTCTACAGAATAGCAGTTTATGTAGCATAAACGTAAACAAATGGGAAAATGTCTAAACAATATGATGCATGAACGCTGCCTAAGGGGAGTACACATTGAAAGCAAACGAAAGGTTGGATGTTGGAATATTCTAAACAGAGCATTTATAAAAGGTTGCATTATGTCATATTCTTTACAAATTATAAACAACGGTAGCATTTATTAGTATCCAAAGTACTGGTATCCCCTTTTCAAATACGCAATAATCTGGCGTATTTAGTAGAGGCTGTCATAATATGTTTTATTGTTATAGGATGTAGAGTCAACATTACATTTGGAATGATATTTTGAGACTGTGAATCCAATTCTAACTTGTGTCCTTGTGGTACAATAGGCAAAATATGATATAAAGTTCAAGTTCTCCCATGGTCAATTCAAAAGAAGGGTATAATATTGTAGACAAAAAATGTCAGATGCCACACAGTCCAAGTTTAAGAGCTTTCTGACTTATGGTCTTGGTACTCAAAATGACTTTCAATTATGAGAAAAAATAGCCAAAGTTCTTTTTTCTGGTAATAACCATGATAACTCCTTTAGAAGTAATCTGAAAGTGTTGATGTTGATAAAGAGTAGGTAGTTCTTAACATTCTCAACATTTCTGCTATGTTAGACTTTCTCTGTCTTAAGCAGGTTTCACTATAAAAGACAAAACTTACATTTTTCTCTTTTTTCGTTTAACCATATCAGCCATATTGGTTGGCAGACAGGGTCAGTATTAACAAAAAGTGGTCCACTGTACATGGATGCACCCACAGGCACTAATTTTCTATGTTAAATGGACGTTTAAATTGGGTGCAAAACTCTAATTTGTTATTAAAATTAAAAAGATCATAGGGAACATGTGTACTAAGTTTCAAGTTGATAGGACTTTCACTTTATCGAAAACTACCTTGACTAAAAACTTAATCCTGAAGGGGGACAGACAGACAGGCGGATGAACGAAAGAACTGATGCACACACTGAAAAATAGGTGGGGCATTAAAATAACCCGAAGGATTGTAGACCGGTTTGGTTAAATTTAGCTACATACTGTTAGAGAAGATCTTTGTCAAAGTTAAACAAGAGTGCACACACTGAAATGTCTCGTCTTCTTCACTTATCATTGATATTATGTTGATAGTCCTAAATATAAAGCTTTATTACAACTGTCACATAACTTAACATAAACCAAGAAAACTAAACTTTGACCTTTGAACCATGAAAATGAGGTCAAGGTCAGATGAACCATACCAGGCAGACATGTACAGCTAACAATTCTTCCAAACAACAAATATAGTTGACCTATTGCAGATAGTTTAAGAAAAAGACAAAACACAAAAACTTAACACAGAGCAATGAACCGTGAAAATGAGGTCAAGGTCAAATAAAACCTGCATGACTGACATATAGATCATAACATATTTCCATACACCAAATAAAGTTGACATATTGCATACAGTATGAGAAAAACAGACGATGGATCACTATCCCTATGTCGAGCTTTCTGCGACAAAAGTCGCAGGCTCAACAAAAAACAACAAAGATGACAAACTACAGGCACCAAGTGATAAGAAAATCTTAAAAATTGTCAAAAATCTCATAACAGTCCTGAAAAAATGGTTAAACTCTAAACGGAACGACAATATGGTAAAAAATACATGATGGCAAACAAACAAACCAATTATGAAAGCTTGCTATAATACAGTTTCAGTTTAAAATACACAGTGGAAGGAATATGACAACAACTAATTCTACCAAGTATGAGTCAATTTACTCCAGTAAAAAATGGTCCAACAGATCTGATGATAAAGCAGGGTTGAGATAATATGATATAAACTTATCTAACCAAGTATGAGTACATCATGTACATTTACTTCTGTAAAATTGGTAAAATAAAACTGATGATTAAGCAGGGTGAAGAGAATCTAACGACAACCAATCCTACCAAGTAAACAAAACCTGATGGCAAACAGTCAGTCTGTCTGAATACTGAAGTGCTCCATAATGAAAGACGCAAATACAGATGTCAGACACTCGAAATTGTTTCTTTTACAATTGTAACACCATGATGAATGCTGTGCCCCTATTTTAACTATTTGATTCATTATGTCTGTTTAGTCATGATGTTAGTTCACACATCATTGTAAATATAATGGAATTTCATCAGTCTGTCGTACAAAGTGAGAGGTTTAGCGCTATGAAACCAGGTGTAATCAACCATATTCTACATTTGAAAATGCCTGCACCAAGTCAGGAATATGACAGTTGTTGTCCATTCGTTTTTGATGTGTTTTGTAATTTGATTTTGCCATGTGATTAGGGACTTTTCAATTTGATTTTCCTCTGAGTTAATAAAATTGAGAATGGAAATGGGGAATGTGTCAAAGAGACAACGACCCGACCATAGAGCAGACAACAGCAGCAGGTCACCAACAGGTCTTCAATGCAGCGAGAAATTCCAGCACCCAGAGGTGTCATTCAGCTGTCCCCTTAACAAATATATATACTAGTTCAGTGACAATGAAGTATTTTTGTGATTTTACATTTTACATTGTTGGCAACATCCCAGGATAACAAAGAAATCCATAAAGACATTAAGGAATCAATATGTATCAGCATAAACACAAAATAAAAAGCCATACATCTGTTTTGTCCAATGGTCCAATTATTTACAACAATGACATCTACATGAAATAAGACAGTAACTCTTAGTTTTCAATTGATAAATACCTGTCACAAAGGATCTCATAATCTCCACCATGAGGAGCGGGTTAATTATAACATAATCTTTGAGCTGACAGGTATCAAAATAGATGATCTTCCCAAGAGAATGTTGGAAGTGTAGGAAGTTATGAAGTTGTTCAAAATCCAGTACGGACACCTTACTGATTGAATTCAATTCTGTAAGTTCTACCAATGACAAGATCTGCTTTCCTGCAGCTACCATTTCAGCAATCTCCAGTTCAAGGGGGACACAAGCATTCGGCATGTCCTCCCCCCAACATGGATGATCGAAAGTAAGCTCTGTGATGGCTTTCTTCAGGGATTCAATTTCTTGATCATCTTTATCAGTTGCATTGACAAATATTTTTTTGTCAAGGACAAGATGATTTCTTCCTTCGTGGTCCTTAAATAATTTCTCTACTTCACTGTACAATAGTGCTCGTCTTGTTTCAACATCCTCCTGTCAAAAAAAATAAACAAGACTTTAAATGAAGACATTATCATTGAATACAGATTTGGAGGTGGCATAGGTTGTTGTTGAAAAATCGGTTGACGTCATTATCAATTTCTTTTTCATTTTCTATATAAATGAATACATAATGAAGATTATTTAAATGCTTTAAAAAAAAGAGTGCACATACTGAAATGTTAGTTTAAACATATTTATTTATAGTGGATTAGGAAACAATTTTTACAACTTATATTAATCCCTTTCCACTTTGCGGGTGCGAGTGCTGCCTTGTAGCGGCATTAGCCTACTCTTTTTCGAAATCTACAAGGGTGTCTTTAACGTGCAAGAGATATGGCTCTCTCTTAACACGGGCCAGCCATTTATCGTCCCCGTCCGACGGACTATCATCGTTTCCTCAAGACCATACTCGCAAATGGTGTCAAGGGAGAGCAATGTTGCAACTGAAACACCAAACAAGATCTAAGCAATGCCTGTATAAAACACCTATTTAATTCTTGTTCAATTACCACTGGTACCTTGTCCTTATGGGTAACACCAAACAAGATCTAAGGAATGCTTGTATAAAAGACATATTTATATCTTTTCCACTTAACAATGGTACCTTGTCCTTATGGGTAACGACAAACAAGATCTTAGGGATGACACCAAAACAGATCTAAAAGACCTATGTATATCTTGTTTAATTACCACTGTGCCTTATCCTTATGGATAGCAACAAACAAGATTCAAGGAATTCCTATTCAATACCAATTTATATCTTGTTTAATTACCACTGGTACCTTGTCCTTATAGATAACAACAAACAAGATCCAAGGAATTCCTATTCAATACCAATTTATATCTTGTTCACTTACCACTGGTACCTTGTCCTTATGGGTGGCAACAAACACGATCTAAGGATTGCCTGTATAAAAGACATATTCATGTCGTGTTCATTAACCACTGGTATCTTTTCCTTATGGGTAACGACAAACAAGATCTTAAGGAAGCCTTTATAGAAGACTTATTTATATCTTTTCTACTTACCACTGGTACCTTGTCCTTATGGGTGGCTACAAACAAGATCTTAGGGATACCAGCATACACCACCTTACAATAGGTCAGGATTGAGTTTACCCAGTGCAGTAAAAAGACTGAAAGAAAAATAAAGTTAAAAATATTTGTGTTTTATTTTTTCTGTAACTGAATTTTCATGAGTGTCGAAATATTCGTTTTGAGAACTTTATCCTTTGTCCAGAAAAAAATTACTTGACCTGAATTTCTCAAATAAATATTGAAGTGTTTGACTGTAAACATTTATGGTTCTTAAAACTGTTTAGTATCACTTTATCTTACAGTTGTCACATGTTATCAATGTCTTGCATGAGTAGATATTTTTCGTATCACACTGCACAGAGTGTGATACAGAAAAGTGAAATGAAAACCAGCGCTAATTTGATTGTCTTATCTAGCATTGCACAACAATATTGGTGCATTACCTTTGGTTATCCGTTAGGTCAATGATGACTTTCAAAGGTTGAGAAGATCATGTACATTTCGTCCATGGCAACAGACATTGTGATTTATTCAATTAGATTAGGGACGACATCAAAAGTTCAATGAAGGATAAAAAACTTAATTCACATAGTTTTTTCACTGACCCCCCCCTCTTAACTTAATTTGGGAAAAATTGATTGACCAATAGAGATATATGTAAAATCGATTTTTAATTAACAAAACTTGCAGCAATGTTGACCCCCCACCCCCAAACTATTTGAATGAAGTTTTTTATCCTACATCGATCTTTTGATGTCGTCCCTTATACAAAATACTCACACATTTCACCTTACAATCTTCTTTTTCTCAAATTTTATTACATCCTGAGGCGTACAAACAGTCTTAAATGTCTGATGTTACAGTTTGACACCGGAAATAGGTCGGATTTATAAAATTTTAATCATAAAAAATGGTACACAGCTATATCATTGGATTCCGAAATATGTGTACTTTGAGATTCTTCTGGTCGTCTAATGAAAATATGGTGCAGTTTTTCAGAAATCTTGATCAAAGGTCATATGTCGTTTTCAAGGAAAAATAAAATTGAATATCTACCTCCAATTTAAATACCCTTTTTACAGTAGAATGATTGCAAACTTATAGTAATCTATTTTCTTCCTTATTCAATTTTCACAATTTTCATCTAAAAAGTGGAAATCCATTATTATATGAGATTTCAAATAATAAGAACAACGTCTGTCAAAACTTAACAAAATTTATATAAAATTATGAAAAAAATATGTATTTATTCATATAACCATCTAGTATACACCAATGAAAGTGAAAACTTTGAAGTTTTAGCCATATACGTTGAATACGCTACATGCAAAACAGACAACACAAATTATTTCAAAACATACTTATAGTTTTTACAATGTCATGACGATTTCTATGAACTAAATTTGTATCAATAGGAAAATAAATCATTTTAAGATAAACTTACAACTTTAAAAAGGTATGTTTTATGAAAGAATAGCCTTTTATTCGTTTGAAAATGAAGAACGTTTCGGTTTTTCAATCCCAAACTAAGTGATGCAAGATGATATTTTTTTTTATGCGGGATATATTGACATAGCACTAAATATACCTAACTTTAATCAGTAATTCAGACCTCAAATGACTTTTGTAATGTGGGAACGTTATTACGACGTTCTGACCATTGGCTGGAATACGCATGTTCGCAAGTGGAAGTTTTAGCAAATCTCGAATGTCAGTATTGGTCCGTAGTGTTTAAAGAACACGATAACATTCTTACGCCACGAATCCTATATTTATATTGCGAATATCAATGTTAAACTTCGGACATTTAACGTGTTGTGCCTTGCAATAGAGTGATTGTCAAATGTCTGTGTACCACATATAGCGAGCTTTTACCTATCACCATTGGACATCATCGTCATTACTAAATACACTTTGGCCATGTAAATCTATTTTATGGGGGACATAAAACAACTGAAACATCAGTGCACCTCTAGGACAAATGTCAAAAGAACCCTGTATTGAAAGAAACGTCTTGTCCTGCAGCTTGAAACTCAAAATATTTCTAAACAAAAGCCAAGAAAAAATACCCATTTGTGATCGGCATCGACAGTATACACTCGTCATGATCACATAACTGTAGTCTGTGCAATGTTTCCGATTGTCGTGGTCGTTATGCCCTACATTATGATCTGTATAAGTGATTTAATATCTGAACTAGGGATAGCATTTATATCACACTGCTGATGGTAAAAAAACTTTCTTCTGTGAATGTTCTTGTAATTTAGAATACAACAGTTTGACTCCCAGTAAAGGTTTATAGTGGCTATATGACAAATAAGCATAAAACAGCTTTTACTTATTTAAATGTTCTGTTTTACAGAATGAAATTCCTCATCTTGGTTGTAGTTTTCCTTTACAATAGATGCAAGCATATGAAAGAGAGACAAAAGATACGAAAGGGATATTAAAAGTCATAAGTCGAAAATAAGCTGACAACACCATGGCCAAAAAATGAAGAAACAAAACCACAGACAAACAATATTACACATCAGCACAACCTTTGATAGCCGTGAATTTGGTTTCTGACTTGAGACGGCTGCCATTTTGTCTGTTTGTCTCAAAGAAACATTACAGGCACCAGTACGTAAGTTACCGATGGTTGTGTTTTAAACAAAGCTAGGGGAGTTCAAGGAAAAACAAAAAAAAGTTCAGTTTGGTTGTGTCAACAAGAAGTTACCTGTGTCCTGCGAATCAAAAGTATCAATATATTACAAACAGGAATGGAACACAAATTAATTGCAAATTTTCAGATCTGATCTGACACTTAGTATCTAAAAATTGTAAACCACAAAAAGACGTGCTAGTGAGTAGGGCCACGACAGAGCTTAAAGGTATCATTATTCGTGATGCGGTAATTTAAAAACCTCTTTTGTGTCTATTTCAGTTTTTTTCATAATTAAGTACATGACACCAAAATTAAATTTCCACGTTCGACACTCAGGTGTTACAATTGAAACAGAATATTCTAAAACCTGCCTGGGGCACACGAGATAACCCCTTGCTTTCAGTATGTTTCGTATTTATTTTGAGTTAAGTCAAGGGTACACCCCCTGTCCAAGAAGACTGTATTGACCCAACAAGCACCAGCGTAAGGTATCATTTGAGATATGTGCATATTTTACAATGGTGCAGAGGAGTGTAGTATATTGAGACCCAATTGGGGAATTTACATTTGGAAAGTTAAAATCGCCCTCCAAAGTTTGTCATAGATTTGTGTTCATAGTCATCAATCCGTCTAAATATCAAAGAAAAAGGTCAAGATATGATTTCCGTAGTATCCTTCATCACAAGCTAACTGGAAATGTAAGTACTGACTGACTAAGATGTAGGTAAAAAAGAGAAAGGTAATCTTCAATATATCTGAATTTTTAAATCAAAGAACTAAGCAAAAAGGTTTACTTTAAGTCTTTAAAAGATTCTGCATTTCAAATTGCAGTGCGAACTGTAGATATCACTATGTCATGTAGACTTATGCATCATTCGTATCCATTTTTATTATAAACAATTTTCAAGCGAATAGAATGAACCCGATGATAGATGTTCATCTATGAATTAAAGTCACAATTATATGCGCAATCTTGGGTATATTCCATCATTACACCAATCAACTGTGTCAAAATACATCAATTTACTGTATGTTTGTAAAGATAAATCAATGACAATTATTCTACTTCTACATTTAATAAAATAACACTATTTTAGGGATTAAAATGAATATTTGCTTCTTAGAAATGATAACGCAAAGTTTCAATGAACTTTCTAGTTTTGTTGGATTCCTATTTTTTAAATAAACCATTGAAAAACTTATTTACATAAATAAAATCAAAATAACACAACCTTAAAAAAGAATTATGGACACCAAACTTATTAAATGAAACAATAAAACATCAACAAAAACAAGTAAAAAATCAAGTCCAAATATTACAGGAAAACTATGTCCCAGCCCAATCATGGACGAGACACAACTATCCGGAATTTTTTTAAAGTAAATGATTGATTAGAATAGATTTTTGAAATTAAAAAAAAATATTGTTTTAAACAATGTGACCTCATAAAAACATGTGTACATGAAAAGTAAAATTGCAGTTTTATTACTTTATATTAGATACGATATAATCCATTCATCGGCGCTTTATTGTATGATGTTGGAATCGGGTAAAACACATAATTTCCCCCTTAACAGTACATGAGTAGTTTTTTACCTTCATAATTTGTCATCAAAAGGCTTTGAGAATTACCCTTTTTGCCTAATTCATAGAACATTATGTATCCCGTTTCAATAAAACAAAAAAGAAAGATATACAATGGCAGCTTTTGAAAAAAAAGCCAAATTGCACGCCACTTATGATCTGCATTTGATGTCAAATTTGCTGACTAAAAGCTGAAATAAAACAAAACTGCACCATACGACTTTTTGACGACCAATCTTAAATTAAAGTAAAATCATTTTTCTAGGACTGTGCCAACTTTTAGCCGTGTACCATGAAGTGAAATTAAACTTCTTTAATAATTGACTTTTTCCTATTCTGTCACTGTGCTATAAAGGACAAATGACAAATATCTATTTGTCAGATTTAAAAGGTCACAGCAAGACACAAAAATTGATATCCAACATCCCATTCTCACTGGTTACGAAACATATACTATATCAATGATGTTTGTGATATTTGTGTATTTGAATGAATCAAAGGAGGTATGGGATTAACATCAATGAGACAGAAACCCAACATTAAAACAGCACAAAGACATCTAGAAGACAATTTTGCAATGTTTCAAAATGCTAGGTTGAAGGTACATATACTAAGTTTTGAAACCAGTTAAGGAATGAATACTGGACTATTAAACTAGATAATGCACTAGATTAAGAGTCCCTTCTATCTATTTATTTGCCACAATTGGTTTTTAATTGTCCTTATGCATGTCATTGGTAACTGAAGTATGTTCAGTAATGAAGGTGTTACAATAGTAATTGATATATATTACCTGCTGGGGTTGGTGTCATGTGCTGCCCTGGAAAACACAGTACATCAGATATTTCTTCATTCAATCCTTTACTTCCATCAAAAACTACTAGAAACAATGCTCTGAAAGTCATGAATGTCTGGTGTGTTGTATAATAGACATACTGTCCACCAAAGTCCCAGAAGATGAGTCTGCCAACTTTCATTTCATATTTACCAGTTTTGAGGACCTTTTCCATTTTCTTTCTCATTTCTTTTTTGGTCATTTTAGTTGTCATTTTCTTCTTCATTTGCTGTTTTTTAGACTCAATAGCGAAAATCTGTTGTGACAAAGATTGGGCTGCTTGTGGCTGCTGAGAGGGTTCAACTGGGAGGTTCAGAGGGAAAGATGTCCACTTGGTATATTGTGGCTGTGTAGAAGGTTCACCCGAGAGGTTCACAGGTAAATATGTCGACTTAGTAGCTTGTGGCTGTGTAGTGGGTTCACCTGAGAGGTTCACAGGAAAATATGCCGACTTGGTAGCTTGTGGCTGTGTAGAAGGCTCACCTGAGAGGTTCACAGGAAAATAAGTTGACTTGGTAGCTTCTGACTTCTGAGAATGAATATCGTCTTTATTTGGAAGTTCAACAAGTTTTGCATCGGATTTATGTTTTCCTGATGTTTTTGTTTGTTTTCTTTCATCCTTTTCAACAGAGGTCATTAAAACCTTATTGTATACTACATCCAAGGCATTATATGTTCCTGTATATAAAAAAAAATAACTGTTGCAATATTATCCATGATATTTTTGTAAGAACGATTTCGTAGGAACATGCACACCACAAAATTAAATGTTCAACAAATTGCAAGTGTTCTATTGTGACAAAACCACTTAATCAATTACCCCTATCCATGAACATTGGTATACACAAAAACAAAATAATCCACAGTACATACAAACTAGATAAATTTTGATATATTTATACTATATAGTCAAATAGTCATTCAATATAACTGAAAAACTGACATCAGCAGAAAACCTGTTTTTCATCATTGAAACCGGAAAACAAATGTTAGTCTTTTTCAAAACTGATGTTTTATGAATGCATATGAGACAACTACTCAGTAAAGTGCAGTTGACAAAAAAGAAGGTTTTGACCAGATATCTAAAACCAGTGACACAGAGGAAACCAACAACCTTATAAATGACAAAATAATTAATGAAAAACAGATGTAACAGAAAGCAACCAACACCAACCCTGAATTGTAACAGAAAGCAACCAACACCAACCCTGAATTGTAACAGAAAGCAACCAACACCAACCCTGAATTGTAACAGAAAGCAACCAACACCAACCCTGCATTGCAGTATTAGGACAGGCACCATTTGACACAGAACGTTTGGGATAAGGATTGAATGTCATATGACAAAAAAATCAGATTTCGACCATTTCTTTACAAAATCGAACTAACGTTCATCTACCTGCAAAACAATACTTTCTGTAAATATTACTTTAAATAAATGTATAATGTTAAATCCATATATGTTTAAATTTGTATTTTTACCTGGATCAATCATGATCCAATTTCTTGTCTCTATATCAAGTCCACAGCGACCTTCAACGAGGGAAATGCCATCAGTCGCATATCGCCCTTCTGGAACATTATCCCCAACTAAAAGCTTGACTAAACTTGATTTCCCAGTAGCAAACTGGCCGGTTACCATACAGCGCATGTCAAAAGATTGGTAGCTTCCGCTGCCAAGCAGTTTGTTCAACATAGAATCTGTGAATAAAAATTTCCTAAATGGTTAAGAAATGATGTATTGCTGATTTCTTACAAATTGTTGCTTACACTTTAGGAATAGTGCCTTCGTAGTATTATAATATTCTTCAGCAATAAGGGATATCTTTTTTGTTACATCTACCCTGCAATCCAACTAAACTGTTAGTAAAGGAGAATAATTGCAAGATGGAATTTTTGTAAAATTTTATAAACTTGCAGGCTAAAAATTTTTGAACAGTTCGAATTTTACTCCTGTTCTTATCATTATTCATGGCAGTCATGTTTGTTGATAGACTAGCACATAATCAAATCTGGAAAGCTAATCATTTAATCATACTAGGATTGTACTATATTGTTCCGTAGTTTTTTTTAGGGTTAAGCTTTTTATTGTGACTTGAGTGTAGCACATAGCGTTATTTTCCACTGATTGCAGTTCATTCAAAATTACATCTGAAAACTGCTTCCTATTTATTTCATTAAAATAACCCATTGAAAGTTAAGATTGTATCTATTTAATTGCTTACCTATACAAATAATTTTTATAATTTGTATTTTACAAATCGTCTTTTATATTCAAAACATTATACATCAGTTTGATTTAAAGTAAATTATATATGAATATGCACTTTGTTGTTAATAAATTTACATATTTTACAGAATGGACTGTTAGAGGCTTATATCTTACTTAAAACATTGTTTTACTTGTTATAGACCATAAAAAAGCATTCAAAAATAGTGTTTTTGCAAATATTTCAAATCAAGTGTTTAAATAGTTTTGCAAAAACTTTATAAGTACTATCCTAGATCATGTAGATCTTGGCCCCTTTAAACACTAGCTCAAACTCAAACAATAGAGAGAAAAAAAGAATGTACAGTTGAAGGTAAACTACATGTAAAGGTACATTCAAAAACAGTGCATGCGTATCACGAATTTTACGTGCTCTAGGCCTACATATAAACTCCCCGTGAGTACTTTCAATGCATTTAATAATTGGAAATGGATATAGACAACGATGAAAGTATTTTTCTAACGCAGAATACTTTCCAACAAGAAGAAAGCAACGTTGACGATAGTGATGATATTGTTTCCAACTTTGTGTTAAAATCGGATCTTTATTCTGATATATCCAGTGCGGACAACGAGGAAGAATTAGTAATGGCAGCTAATAATGGCAAGTTTTTAATTTATCTTAACATGGGCGGAATCCAGTAATTTAAAAAAATGGGGTCCCATACCAGAGTAAAAAAAGGGGGGTATTCCAACAACATTTCCCCATTCAAATGTATTGATCGGCCAATAAATAGGGGGTTCCGGACCCCCCACCCACCTGGATACACCAATGCTCAAAATGTAATCCTATTATTAACTGATTCCTCAGTTCCCTTTAAAACGCAGTGGCGGATTCATGTATTTTTGTAAGGGTTTCCGCTGACTGACATAAGAATAGGTCAATCCAGTCATGCTTCAGTGATTCCCCAAAAATATTAATTGAAATTTTCCTCGACTAATTAGAGGATGGCCCAAGGTCCCCCTTGGTCCGCCTTTGAATAACATTATACGTTTAAAGACGGCTGGGTTAAAGTTGAAGAAAAAGGTTCAATTATATCAAATGCACCACGTTCAATTTTATTTACAATGCAACACCATATATACATGTAGAATATAATAAAAAGCACAAGTAAAAGAGATAATATGCATGCAAGCAATTTGAATTATTTAGATGTTCTTATCTTCTAAGTTTCTGCATATTATATCATACCAATCAAGTTAAAATTTATGAGTCCTTCTGTAAGTCTTTGCTGTACGAATTTTTGTACTGTGCAAACATATTGCATCAGAAATACTGAATAATAGAGACATGTCATAGTGTACATATACTGAAATAAATTTTCTTTTTTTTCAAACTTGTCATAGAAAAATCGATTGTTGTTGCTGCAAAAGATCTGACCCAAAAGAAAAGGCAAAAAAGAAAAAAATACAACAAACAAACGAACAAAACATAAAAAAAAAAACTCGCACACATTCACTTTTCGATTTTTATACAAGGTTTATGTGGCTCTTTTTATCCGATTATGTATGTGTTACTCTTTTCAGTGTTTACCGAAATATTTCGTCCCTCCATCCCACTGGCAAATGACAAAAAACAAAACAAAACATTTTTGTTTACATATATAAAAAAGAAGATATTGTATCCTTATTGTGTTTTCGTAATATACATTGTATACACTCAATATGACCTTTTAGGTGAAGACTGTTTGAAACTGTTTTTACATTTCAATAGAAATGAAATAGCGAAAACTGATAATGAGATTTCTAAAATTGAAGGTAGATTAGTTACCATGACAAATGATCAACTCAACACAGTTCTTGGGTATTTTATTACTGAAGTGTGCAATAAGAAAGGACTTGAATACTATCCAAATACACTGTATGAACTAATAATTTGCATCCAGCGTTTTTTTAAGACAAAATGACCGGTCCATAAGTATTTTAGATGACAGAGATTATAGTGCCTTGCGCAGTGTTCTAGATTCTAAAATGAAAGAACTAAGTAGAAACGGAATTGGTCTTAAACCAAAGAAAGCGCTGACCAGGAAACATACATGTGGAGTAACAATATTTTAGGAACTGATACGCCAAAAAAACTATGTGACACCTTATTGTACTGTATAGGGTTAAACTTTGCCTTGCGTGCCCGACAAGAACACAGAAATCTACGTGTTGGTACTAATTCAGAAATATCTTGGAAAATATCTCCTGCTGATGGAAGAAAGTATTTAGAATATACAGAGGATGTTTCAAAAACCAATTGCGGGGGCTAAGAGCATCGAAAAATCCAATCAAAAGTAGTGAGGGCATACCAGAATACTGACTGTCCTGAAAGATGCATTATAAATATGTACCAAAAGTACATGTCACTGAGGTAAATATTGATTACTTTATATAAGAATAATATTGGTATAAATTATTAACTATCTCGGCAACCATTAAGGATGTACTCAGATGATAAGGTTTAGGAATTTTGTCAATTGATTGGACTCTTTTTTCTCCCTATAATACAGGGTAAAATATTTTGCTTTATAAAATTAATTCTTCTTTTATATAAGACTCCAAAAGCTCATAAAAGGTCCTTATCAAACATTTAAGCAGACTGAATATTTCTGTTCTTTCGATTAGAAACATTAAAAAAATCCAATGCAAAAAATAAGAAGTCCAAGACAGCCTTTTACCGCCGTTTTTTTCAAACTTCAGTTTTACGATCTTTAACCTATCAATACTTGTAACTCATTTCTTTGCTCAAACAGTGCTCTTCTGACTTGTAGTATCGATTCTATATTTTAGATTTTTTCATCCGAGTACATCCTTAATTAAATAAGCTCATACTTTTCTTTGTTAATGATTTGTCCCCATTTTAGTTTACATGTAAACAGTATCAAAATGATATAAAATATGTAGATGTGATACGATTGACGATGAGACGATTATCCAACAAAGTTTAAATGAAGTTAATACTCGCAATTATGCACAACCGTTTAGCCTTTAACAATGAGAAAAAAAACATTTTTTTTCTTTCTTTTTTTTAAACGCATATCATTGTGACAATACAAATTTTGAAATAGATTTGATGCAATAAACATTTGTTAACAGTTTTGTGCAATACATGTAAACTATTCTTGCGCTATAAATAATATTTGACGACACAATTCATATATTTTTTCACTTTGATTGTTCAACAATTGTCAAATGGTTAGGTTACGAAGCATCAATACCCGGATGACGTTTTACACAGATTTACTTTAAGAAAAATCTATGGAGTAGAATTAGAGATTTGGCGATTTTAAGAAAAATTTTAGAAGAGTTTTCGCCGATTTTATGTGCTTTCTATACAAATGTTCACCCATTTTGTAAGAATTCAATCAGTAATATTTCAAATGATAATTGAGATAAATGCATTATTATTTCGATTTTCAGTTGAAGTTCATTGAGCCAGAGCTGTATGCCAAATTTTACTGAAATCTATGACATAGCCCATTTACTGTAAATAGTTATCAAAGGTACCAGGATTATAATTTAATACGCCAGACTCGCGTAACTTGACCTTAAGACCAACTTAAACCAGTCTGAGAATGTGACAAATCACATCCCGCGAGTGGCAAAACCGCAAAACAGAAAGACAGCCTGCCTTGGCTCACACCTCCAGTACGCAAACTTATAAAACGCCATGACAGATTGTACAAAAAAACATAAACAGTCCGCTGAAGTTACAATAACATCCAAACTTAAAGAAACAAGAGAATGGTACAAAGAGAGCTCCATCGTTCACATTTGAACTCACTTGAGAACATCGTAACACCTAAGGAGGAAAATAAAGGAGGAGTATATATATACATTACTAAATATATTGTTTTCTATATACTTTTTTCTAAAATATTTAAAAAAAAGTTTTATGTCCAAATCTGTGTAAAATCTATGGTTTAAATATCCTGCCATGCGATAAAAATAGTGTTATGTTAAACTACGCACATCATACAAAAGACAATATTTTTAAGCAATATATATAGTTGATTGCTACGAATTTCAAAACATTGACACATGATTTAACATATGCAATTTTTACAAAACCAATTCTTTGCCTTTAGAAATTGTTTTAATCTAGCACAAGATAAGTGTTGCAACTCCAAACAGGAACTACACATAACACTGGCTTCCTTTGAATCTGCACCATGTGTGCATATGTTGCGTATGTAGATACGGTTCTTTATTTTCTCTTTATACAGTTTTACGCTCTTAATAGCTTCCCATGCATCTTTTTGACGATACTTTTTGATTAAATCAATGTTTACAACTGAGGCAAACAAGAGGCAGTTATTAAAAGTTCAGGTCTTGCCTCAACTTGTTCCTCAGTTGTATTTGCATTTTAATTTTTAAAATTAGACCGTTGGTTTTTCCCGTTTGAATGGTTTTACACTAGTAATTTTGGGGCCCTTTATAGCTTGTTGTTCGGTGTGAGCCAAGGCTCCGTGTTGAAGGCCGTACTTTAACCTATAATGGTTTACTTTTCAAATTGTTACTTGGATGGAGAGTTGTCTCATTGACAATCACACCACATCTTCCTATATCTATTAATTTGATAGTTAAAAGTTTAAGTGTTTATATGAGTAACGTTTACAAAAGTTTTTTAATATAAAATGTTGATATTTAATAATTATTCTTACATTTTAATTCAATTGAGATATAAATTATTCAGTGCCGGTCAAATAGCCACTGCCTAATTCAAATCATAGATTAGATTTTAATTTCGAAATTTTGCATCATGCATAATGTTGCCCTTATAGAAAAAAGGGGGCACATACTTGTATTGTTTGCATGCCTTTATACTGGGCATGACCATGTTTAAATATAAAACTTTACATTATCAATTATCCTTAACACTGAAGGCAAGTTCAGATAAATCTGAATGCTCCACAGATAGTTAGCCATACTCATAAATATATTGCTTAAAGTATTCATTAGACCAAACGATAACAAAAGGATGAATAAGAGATGTGCCTCATTTGTTTTGTTTCCTAATTTGGCATTAGATACCGAAAACTTTGGGGTAATTGTTTGGCTGCCATATTGCTAATTTTTCTATATGGACAAACAGTATAAGGTAAGTAGTTTGTGATTAGTTTTAACTATTTTGTGACTTTCTTTCAAATTCTCTTTATAGGAGAAATGTGCACAGAAAGAGGTCGCTTTCAGGGCCTGTATCGTTGTTTAAAGCTCCGATTGTTATTTACCGGTAACCAAATTGATGTGCACGTACTAAAATTTAAGATTTTTAAATTATATTTTGGAAATTGAGTTTAAATGATCGAGTGACAAGAAACACATTTTGCATTCTATGTTGCAATGTAAAAACAATACATTTGAGAGGGAAATGCATGGTAGCTATTTGAATAAGCATTTAACATGTTTATTCAATGGAATCAAATTTAACATTTTTCTTTTTCAATTTCAGTTTTAAATCTAGCCAACCGATTTCTACAGGCCATGGAAATGAACATATCACAAAACTGTTGGTTCAGCTCTCATAGAACCAGCTATCTCCTGATGAACTACTCAGTATTGACCAGGCAATAGCAATGGGAGCAATGGCAGAGATATATGACATTTTTCTTTTTCAATTTCAGTTTTAAATCTAGCCAACCGATTTCTATAGGTCATAGAAATGAACATATCACAAAACTGTTGGTTCAGCTCTCATAGTACCAGCTATCTTCTGATGAACTACCCAGTATTGAACAGGCAATAGCAATGGGAGCAATGGCAGAGATAGATGAAATTTTTCTTTTTCAATTTCAGTTTCAAATCTAGCCAACCGATTTCTACAGGCCATGGGAATGAACATATCACAGAACTGTTGGTTCAGATCTCATAGTATCAGCAATCTTCTGATAAACTACCCAGTTTTGACCAGGCAATAGCAATGGGAGCAATGGACAGAGATAGATGACATTTTACATTGCCAAAAAAAAATTACAATTATAAAGGAATTCACACTGACTTCTGATCAGAACTTGACTATGATACATTTATATTGTATGCTGTTATCAGGTAAATGTAACCAATCTTGAAACCGTCAGTTGTTTTGAATATGTGCCTACACTGTGGTGGTACTTTAAAAGCAACATAACAGACCACTGTTTAATACAATAAAAGTTTACAGTACACTTTATATTGTTTTTTATATTAACAAATTTGTATTTGAAATTATGAACATTACCAAATTTATATTAAAAAGTCTGCATCTACGTCACACGTTTTCACCCGCTTTTTGACAAATCATGTTATGTCATGACATGATTTTCCATTGTCAGAGGTTGGCAAGTATGCTCATTGTAAATACAATTTAATTGGTCGTAGTAAATTCTATTGAGCACAGAACAAATCCATTTTTTTTTAAAAGTCATATGAGACGAGTGTGTGGTGAAAAATAATGTTCATCCAATTCTTGAACCAATGCATTTATATATCATAAAATAAGTCCTCTGTGCAAGATTTTATCATTATTTTCGCAAATATATCATATAATCGTCATTTTTTTTCTCTCTGTTTGTTATGATTTAACAAATATGGCTGCTCATTAAATGCCGTGTTTTGAAGCCGAGTTTTTCCAATCAACAATTTATAGTAAACAAATCACAAAAAGCATGGGTATTGAACACGTGTTTAACATGTATAATCAGATATTTGTTTATTTTAATGACAGATCAATGCATATTGTGATCACCAGATTTTTACGAGGAGGGTTACACTCGTGTCACTATGTATACGGAAAATATGTCGGTGAATTGCTTCCTAGAAGCAAGCAATTTAAAATAAGTAAACTTCTTCTAAATGTGGACAAATTAAAGAATTTTCCTCAGAAAAAAAGTATATAGATATAGGAAGATGTGGTGTGAGTGCCAATGAGACAACTCTCCATCCAAATAACAATTTAAAAATTAAACCATTATAGGTTAATCAGTTGCATAATGAAAACTATCCATTTAGATATAAAAAAACCATATACATAATTTTTTTTTTAATTTGAGGTTTCTTATGACTTTAAACATGAAAAATATATATATGTTTTTTACTTTGAAACAAGGAAATAATACTTTTAAGTTACATTATGCAAAATATATTATACAATTTTCATAAAAATGTTTGAAATAGTTTACACTGGACATTAACCAACTTGCAATCAATCAACTAAACAAATTTAAGGGATTATTATAATGCATGTATATGTATCATGTGTATATAAATGCTGTATGCCATAAACATATATTGAATAATCAATAAAATATAGTGCTTAAAAAGAAACGGGCGCATTGCATTTGCACCAATTTTTGAAAATTACAATCTTTCATTTGCGCCACAGGATCATAATGTCTTTGCGCCAAAAAATAAAAACTTCATTTGCGCAACTTTACAGGTAATTCATGTGATCAAGAACGGAAGTTTTAAATATTCATTGCTCTCAAAGATTTGTCTCTACAGTATTTCTCTGGATAATGGGTTGAGTTCAATGCAACACTCATTTCTGAAGCTGAGAGTCACTAAGGTTTATAATTATATAGTGTTCACATGTTCGAGGTGTCAAGATGGACATTATCAATTTAGACATAAAACAGGAAAATTAAGTGTGTAATAGTTGATCGTTCTGAAAAATGGAGACTTAGTCGTTTATTGGTACCCCAAATAGATAATACATTGTAAAGCCAGTATAACAACTGAAATAGACAGCAATTCATGAAAAAACGGACTATATCTTTTTTATCAATATGGTTTGCACCAACTTGAGAGGTGGAATTTTCCAGACATGTATACATCAGGGCCCTCGCTTACAATTTTGTTGCCAGGATAGACGTATAATTTTACAATAGGGTATCATGCTTAGAATAACTCCAGTGTAAGCTGTTTTCGTCCATGTTTCATATTAGGTGACCGTGTTATGATCACGTTTATTTTTAACAGAACTGTGTTCTATTGAGGTTTTAACATTACTTGTGTGATTTAATGTTGACTGATTTCTGAGTAGGAATATATTTAATTTTGCAAACAAAATTTTATTATCAAAGTCTTTGTTTCTGGCAAACACGGTTTTATAATTGTTGACAGGCACCGACCATTAAAAAACAATAGATCTGTTAAAAATAAGAAATATTAATAATTGTTTTTTTTTAAGGCAAATGAAAAAAATGACAGTTTGATTTAAAACTGTTTAAAATTATTTAGAAAAAATTGAAATAGATGTAAATAACGTATTTTAATGTGAAAAGGCTAGACTTTAATTTGTGCTGTAGGGATGTGATTGGATGGTTTTCTTTACAATTATTTCCCTAGTGAAAATATGCACTAATTATTGTATCATGTTGTTTAATTTTCACATAATAACACAACTAAGAATATGACGGATGAATTCAAAGTTAGCCGTTTAATGTCCAGTAGCAATTATTTGATGCATCATTAGAAGGACATTTACAATGTTATAATAACATTAGATGTATGCTTCATTATAATACATTTTTCTGATTGGCTGATTGGCTACATTGCAATCTTGCGTTAATCAATTTCATTACACAATAAATTGTAGCATTCATGATAACACGAGGTCCCACAATAGAGTGCGCAGGTTAATTAATTAAACACTTGATAAAAATTGTTTCATAATCTTAGCTAAAAAATGTATTAATAAGTATTGATTGCTTCTTTCTGTAACTTCATAGGGTTGTACAAGCGTTGACCGTGTGCACATTTTTAGAATGAAGCGCTTTCGCTTTCGCACTTAATACAAAATGCACTTTGGTAAACACTTTTACACACCAATGAAGTTACAAAAAGAAGCATTCAATACTTAAAATAAATATGAACAAGGACATCCTGTGTTATGCAAACATGTATATTCCGGCACAAGCGATGACCTATAGACCATGTGAATCATATGTATATTTAGGGTGGGTTGCTCCGAATTCAAGAAGAAAAATAGAAAAATAAAAAACTAGAGGCTCTAAAGAGTCTGTGTCACTCACCTTGGTATATGTGAATTAAACAAAGGAAGCAGACAGTTCATGACAAAATTGTGTTTAGGTGATTGTGATGTGTTTGTACATCTTACTTTACTGAACATTCTTGCTGCTTACAATTATCTCTATCGATAATGAACTTGTGTAGTTTCAGTGGAAAATGTTAGTAAAAATTTACAAATTGTATGAAAATTGTTAAAAAATGATTATAAAGGACAATAACTTCTAGGGGGTCAATTGACCATTTTGGTCATTTTGACTTATTTTTGAGTCTTAAACTACTGTACATTATTGCTGTTTACAGTTTATCTCCATCTATAATAATATTCAAGATAATAACCAAAAACAGGAAAATTTCCTTAAAATTACCAATTTAGGGGCAGAAACCCAACAGGGGCTTGTCTGATTCATCTGAAAATTTCACGGCAGATAGATCTTGACCTGATAAACAAATTTACCCCTTGTCAGATTTGCTCTAAATGCTTTGGTTTTTGAGTTATAAGCCAAAAACTGCATTTTACCCCTATGTTCTATTTTTAGCCATGGCGGCCATGTTTTCTTATGAAATGGGAATTAAAATAAAAACTTTATTCTAGATACCCTAGGAATCAATCAGATGAAGTTTGGTTTGAATTGGTTCAGTAGTTTCAGAGGAGAAGATTTTTGTAAAAGTTAACGACGACGGACCCAGGACGACGACACCGGACGCAAAGTGATGGGAAAAGCTCACTTGGACCTTCGGGCCCGGTGAGCTAAAAAATACAAATACAAAATACTGATAGAGTATAACGGGCAAAATAACGAACAAAGGAAAATGGTATGTGAAAATTAAGGAAAATGGTATAAGAAAATTCAAAAATAGAGGGGATGGTCTAGTTTTTTGCCGGACAATTGTTTAAAGTCACGAGCATTGATAGGTAAAATAATACACAATAGTTTGTACATTGGTAGGGATTTATGTTTGGAGTTGATGAGGCACAATTGTTTTTATTTAAAATTTATCGAATATTTTTTTTTCCGTCTGATTTTAAAATGATTAAAAAAATCCATTATATAAATTGAGATAAGATTTACGAACTAGAGGCTATAAAGAGCCTGTGTCGCTCACCTTGGTCTATGTGAAAATTAAACAAAGGACGCAGATGGATTCATGACAAAATTGTGTTTTGGTGATGGTGATGTGTTTGTACATCTTACTTTACTGAACATTATTGCTGCTTACAATTATCTTTATCAATAAACTTGGCCCAGTAGTTTCAGAGGAGAAAATTTGTAAAAGATTACTAAGATTTACGAAAAAATGGTTAAAAATTGACTATAAAGGGCAATTACTCCTTCAGGTGGCAGCTGATTATTTCGGTCATGTTGACTTATTTGTAGATCTTTTTTGGCCGACATTTATTGCTTTTTACAGTTTATCTCTTTCTATAATAATATTCAAGATCATGACAAAAAAAACAGCAAAATTTCCTTAAAATTACCAATTAAATTGCCCAGCAACTCAATTGCCCAGCAACTCAACAACAGATTGTTCGATTCATCTGAAAATTTCAGGGCAGATATATCTTGACCTGATAAACAATTTTACTCATGTCAGATTTGCTTTAAATGCTTTGGTTTTTGAGTTATAAGCCAAAAACTACATTTTACCCCAATGTTCTATTTTTAGCCATGGCAGGCATCTTGGTTGGTTGGCCGGGTCATACCACACATTTTTTAAGTTTGGTTCAATTTGGCCCAGTAGTTTCAGAGGAGAAGATATTTGTAAATGTTAACAACGACGATAGACAAAGACGAACAATGACGACGGATGCCAAATGATGAGAAAATATAAAAAAGAAAATATGGTATGATTGCCAATGAGACAACTATCCACAAAAGACCAAAATGACACAAACATTAACAATTTTAGGTCATCTTACGGCTTTCAACAATGAGCAAAGCCCATACCGTATATAGTCAGCTATAAACGGCCCCGATAAGACAATGTAATACAATTCAAACGAGAAAACTAACGGCCTTATTTATGTAAAAAAAATTGGCCAGGTGAACTAAAAAGTTGAATGCTTCTGCAATGCAAATATGGTCTGTTTTTGACAAAAACAATGCACATATAGCGGGTACTAACATCATTAAGTCATGCTAAATTACTGAAATCTTCAAAATTTTAGTATTTTGGTTAAATTTTAGATAGTTTCCGTCTTAAATGAAAGTGGACGCACTCGTGTTCATTCATAATACGGAAACATAAGTTGCATTTGATGATAATACATAGCATATATAAATGATGAGGATGAATACGTTTGTTGCTATTTTCATCTTTTGACAAAAAACATCTGAATATAGACGATTTTTTGCATATTTGATAGATTTTTCATATTTTCACTTGAATCAGAGCGTTTTTAATGACTTTATCAGCTAAAATCGTTCACATAAACTAATTGAATCAATTGAAATAGACACTCAAGTGTTTAAAAAGTGTCCATAATCTTTCGTTAGATGAACCTGAAATTTGAGGCCAAAAACGGGCCTTACCGGTCCAGTAAAAAGTAAAAACACAAAAATACCGAACTCCGAGGAAAATTCAAAAAGGAAAATCAAAAATCAAAAGGCAAAATCAAAAGTCCAAACAGTTAAAACTGTTTCAAAGCAAATCCAGATAACAAAAAAATAAGTAATCTAATCTAATCTAAATTGTTGATTAACTATAGATGATTAATCGAAATTTATTAAGTAAATTATAGTACTTGAATACCTTATATGTATATTCATATTTATATTCATATTTTATGTTTTTTAAATTTTGTGAATCCCTTAATCATTTATCTTTCAGACATAATTTACAGAATCACTTTATGTAATGTAGATCAAAAGAAATAGGCAATGAATAAATCTATCAACCTTAAATATACCAAACACCTAATAGATATATTTGTGTACTCAATTATGAGGTCAAATATTTGTATACTCAGTTGTGTATTGAAGGATCTATATAATTATGTAAGACAGAGGTTGAAAAGTAATGTGGTCAATTTGATTATCAGTTTAGAAGGTAGGGTATTGTAATTAAAGGTCTACCTTGTCTCTGATTGTTTGTTAAAAATGGCAGTTGTCAATCATACTTGTATTGTATCAATAGTCAATTACCTAATCAAAATGTTTTAAAAAAAAAGCCTGCACATTAACAAACCTTAATGAAATACATGCTTAAATGAACTGCTCCAAAAATATACCTATTCAATTTATATTTGTATTATGTGCACATACATGAGAACTATAGGGAACCATATTTCAGTGTGAATACATTTAGTAATAGTAGTTAGCCTGTCGTGTTGTTTGGGAGGTCAGTGCCTAAGTAAAGATTTAGAACAAATTCTAATCTATCCAAAAATCATAACTGAAAAACATAAATCCTGAAATTTATAAAAATTGAAAGGAAGCCTAAGTCAACAGATATAAACAATTCACCAAAGTTTAAACAACTTTTGTGGATGTGTTTATGAGTGATTGTGGGAAAACTGGAAAATGCCCCCTATTTTTAGTTTGAAAATTCATAACACGGAAACGTAAAATCTGAAATTTATAAAAAACGACAGGAAGCATACCTCTATAGATATAAACAAATCACCAAAGTTTCATCAAATTTGATGGAAGCATTTTTGAGTTATTGTCCGAAAACTGGAAAATCACCTTTTTTTTAAGGAGAACACTTCTTAACATGGAAACCAATAATCTAAAATTTATAAAAATCGAAAGGGAGCTTACCTCAATAAATATAAACAATTCAACAAAGTTTCATAAAAGTTGGTGGAAGCGTTTTTTTTAGTAATTGCCCAAAGTGTGGACAACGAACGGGCAGACAACGGTATACCATAATACGTCCTGTTAAAGACGGGTGTATAAAAACTGCAAAAGATCTTCCTCGAGACAAAAATACCACGGCTTGTAAATTCAGATTCAGCAAATTTTCAATTTCTAAAAAGAAATTAACAGTCATCCAAAATTCATGTTGAAATTAGCATTGTGTCTGTGTTTTTTTGGTAACAAGTATTGTGTATGAAGTTCATATTATATGATCTTTTTCAATTAATTGTTGATATAAAAGAATTTCATCAATAAATTATAAGAATGGTACACATGAGAGTGCATGTGCTAACATAGTAATTTCTATAAAATACATATTTCCTTTTATTTTGAAAATATTTGATATGCACAGACATTCCATTGCAGAAACACAGATACAATCTTAATGTCCAAAAATATGGAAATAATTGTACACATGGAAGTGCCAACAAGACCAAACAGTTTTAGGGCCGACACCTGGTATTCTACATAATTAAACAAAATATATAACCCAAATATTGGTCATTTTTTTCTGAACATATTCCATTCTCTTTATAATAACTATATGTCAATGTCCTCTGACCTGGTGACATTAAATTGAATAGGAATCTACCTCGCATTTACTCAGATATGTTGTTCATAAGTAACACTAAATACATAATGTGTCACATCTAATAATGAAATAAAAAAAATACCTTTCGTCCTTAGTACAGCAGTCTGAAATAAAGAAGAAAATAAACACCAACAACCGAATGTAGTCTGTAATGGAAAACAAATTGATTGCGATTGATTTATTTTTGGTAGCAAATGCATCTCTCTGACTTATTTCTTGCATGTCATGTTTCTTTGTAAATTTTACGCACGCCATCATGAGTTGGTTTATCGTTATGGAATAACCGTTTTACAAATGATATCGGATATTTTCCTTACGTTGTAAGTACAATCCCCTTCCCTTTCATGAATGTAACCTACCGAATAAGATTATTTACAAAATTTATTGTCTCATTAGCATCACGGCGTGTGCCACATGTGGAGCAGGATCTGCTTACCCCTACGGAGCACCTGAAATCACCCCTAGTTTTTGTGGGTTTGTGTTGTTTAGTATTTCGTTTACTATGTTGTGTCATGTGTACTATTGTTTGTCTGTTTTTCATTTTCATTTTAAGCTTTGGCATTGTCAGTTTCTTTTCAATTTATGAGTTTGACTGTTCCTCTAGAATCAACTATCTTGCAGTATCCGGGTTTTGTGTCATTTGATTTACTTAATTTTATATCATTTTACATTTTGTAATTGGATGTGTACCTACTATATTCTTGATATGAACATATGTAATTCAAAAGCATGCCTACCTGTAAGTATTCCATAACTTCTTTATACTGTCCCTCTTTTTCTGCTGCCGCTAGATCGTATGGAGTCTTACCCTGAAACACAAAAAAATATTGTATTGCTTTTCTCTGTTAATTACAAATAAGATTTGTATATCTCCTATCTCATTATAAGTAACTGGGACCATACGAGTTGAGTGGTGCTTTAATGTTATTTTACATGTGCTCAAAAAGAGGGACGAAAGATACCAAAGGGACAGTCAAACTCATAAATCTAAAACAAACTGACAACGCCATGGCTAAAAAAGAAAAAGACAAACAACATTACACATTACAAAATATAGTAAACTAAAAATCAAACAACACAAACCCCACCAAATACTAGGGGTGATCTCATGTGCTCCAAAAGGGTAAGCAGATCCTGCTCCACATGTGGCACCCGTCGTGTTACTTATATGATAACAAATCCGGTAAATAGTCTTATTCAGTAGGTCACATTCATGAAAGGGAAGGGGATTGTAGTGACAACGTAAGGAACATATCCAATATCATTTTTGAAACGGTTATTCCATAACGGTCAATGAACTCATGATGGCGTCCATAAAATTTAAGAAGGGATGATTTCAACTTCACCATTTGAAACTCTTGGTTTAATAGCTTCCTTGTGAGCAGCAACCCTCAACTTATACTGTCTAGTTTATAACGCATGACTTATGCAACACCATTCCAATCCTTTTGAACATTTGCTGTGGTCTTTTAAACAGCTTTAAATGTTTCTAAAATATTATAAAATAATGCTCCGTAAAACAGCATTGAGTGTTTGTCACATATTCGTTACATTTTGTTTCTTAATAAATGAATACATCATTGTGTTTACATAAATGTTGTACGGTTTTGAAGGTCTTTTCAACTAATTTTTATTTCATTTTTTGATTATTCCGATAAATTATTCTCTTTTTTAGCACCCCGTTATTCTCTTTTTTTATTATTATATATTTGCACCCGCTTATCTTATATTCATTTTCTGTTTGCCAATTTATCTCCATTCTTTATTTGTTTCCATTATTCGTGATTTTCTGCTCCGTATACCCATCCACACCCTCCTATATCCGTTTATTGTAATTTTACAAAATTTCATAGTTTTGTGTGTTATCACTGGTACTGTATGCATAAGGAACTAAATCAATTATAACATGAATGATAGATATGTCTGCACCTATTCACACTTGTTAGCTTGCATACAAAATAAAACAAAATTAACAGTCATCTTTAATTTTCAGATTATTGTACTAAATGTTTTTAAACTGCTATCAAGATGAAATATAAGGCAATTTATTTCCTCCTTATTGGATCCATAGAAATATGTTCTAGTAGTATTCATTACTTTCAAAATATGTTCGACCACCATAATTTTTAACTATCTAAATATAAAAATACGATGGACGCATGTCAATATATTGTTTATACTTTTTGATATTTTCTCATAACTTTGTCATCGTTGTCATGACAATTGACTGGTATATGTTTCTTTTTGCAGTTTGTTTGGATTTGCATCAATTATCATGTTTTTAACCAAAACTATTTCATCCATTTACTTTAATGTTATTACCATTGCTGTTTTCATTAAAACTGAGATATTCATATAATTTGGCAACAAATTTTTGAATGATGTGAAAGTTACCTAAAGTACAAATGTCTTTACAAAATCCTTCTTTTATAAAATCATCTATGTTCACATGTTTTAAAGTAAAACTAAGCCATCCAAGTCTATAAAACACTTTCATATTTTTGTTTAAATTGAAAGGATCATATGACATATGTGTAACTATAACCTTGAGAAAAAAAAAATTGTACTGAACATATCTTAAACATCATTTTAGTGAAGCATTATTTACTTCATGTAGCAATAGTTGAATACTGAGCATTTACTATAATACATTACCTTTTGTGTTTTAACAAAGGGACTGATACCTCCTTCTTCTACTAGGTATCTTGTTACCTGAAGATGTCCCCACATAGCAGCCAGATGTAAAGCTGTTTTTCCATCCATCTATAATTAATACCAAATAACATGTAAATATAATGGATAATACTTTGTTACCAATATCAATAATATACAACATATTCTACAACTGACATTAAAACTTGTCTGATAAACTGGATAATATTGTATAATAAATAAAAACAAAATGTATATCACATGAATCAGTGGTCAAAACTGAACAAAATGACCAGTCACACTTGTATTCATATTGTACATAAACAACAAATAAACAACAAGTTTTTGTGGAATGTCAGAACTTCCATCAGAAATGTCATGTTAACAAAAACATTTTTTTCAAGAAATGTATAAAATATTTATATCAATGGATTCAGTGTAATGCACTGATATAAATGAGATCTCACTTTATATAATTCTAGCAAGTATTTGTTGATATAAAAATGAAATCTGTATGATTAACATGGTTCAGAATAATGATCAATTTAAAAAAAAAAAAAAAATTCAAAGAAATATGAAAAGTAGTTACATTTCCTGATTAAGAACGGAGAGACAAGAAAAATGAGACCCCACTTTATATAATTATTACAAACAATAGTTGTCCTGTCTTATTAACAACATGATTTGGTGTTGATTAAAAGTAATGTGATAAGATTTAGTAGATAACATACATCTGTGATATCTTTGTTACATCTGTTCTCCAGGAGAAGTTGACACACTTTCACATGTCCTCCACTGGCAGCCCACATTAATGCTGTCCGTCCAATACCCTGGAATAAAACAACTGACATCAAAACTTGTCTGATAACCTGAACAATGTTGTGTAATAAATATAAACAGAAATGACAAGTCACATTAATTAAAACTGTCGGATTAACAACAGGATTTAGTGTAGATTCAGTTTAATCATAAATTTTAAGAAAATATTTTTTTTAAAGAAAAATGAAAACAAGATGTATTTTCTGATTCATAACAATACTATGAGTAAAATGAGACCCCACTTAATATGATTCTGACAAACAATAGTTGTCCATTAAACCTGTCTAATTAACAATATGTTTGTGTTGATTAAAAGTAATGTGATCAGATTTAGTAGATAACATACATCTGTGATATCTTTGTTACATTTGTTCTCCAGGAGAAGTTGACACACTTCCACATGTCCTTCACTGGCAGCCTCCATTAATGCTGTCTGTCCATAATACTGGAATAATACAAATGACATCAAAACTTGTCTGATAAACTGGACAATGTTGTGTAATAAATATAAACAGAAATGACCAGTCACATTAATTAAAACTGTCGGATTAACAACAGGATTTAGTGTACATGGTGTAGATTCAGTTTAATCATAAATTTAAAGAAAATATTTTTTTAAAGAAAAATGAAAAAAGTTATATTTTCTTTTTCATAACAATACTATGAGTAAAATGAGACCCCACTTTATATGATTCTGACAAACAATAGTTGTCCATTAAACCTGTCTAATCAACAACATGATTTTGTGTTGATTAAAAGTAATGTGATCAGATTTAGTAGATAACATACATTTGTGATATCTGTGTTACATTTGTTCTCCAGGAGAAGCTGACAGACTTCCACATGTCCTTCACTGGCAGCAAACATTAATGCTGTCGATCCATCATCCTGGAATAATACAACTGACATCAAAACTTGTCTGATAAACTGGACAATGTTGTGTAATAAATGTAAACAAAAATAAACTGTCACATCAATTAAAACTGTCTGATTAACAACAGGATTTAGTGTAGATTCAGTTTAATCAGTAATTCTAATAAAATAATTTTTTAAAAGAAAAATGAAAAAAAGATATATTTTCTGATTCAGAACAATACTATGAGTAAAATGAGACCCCACTTTATATAACTCCGACAAATATTTGTTCATTAAACCTGTCTAATTAACAACATGATTTTGTGTTGATTAAAAGTAATGTGATCAGATTTAGTAGATAACATACTGATGTGATATCTTTGTTACATCTGTTCTCCAGGAGAAGTTGACACACTTCCACATGTCCTTCCCTGGCAGCCAACATTAATGCTGTCCGTCCACTACCCTGGAATAATACAACTGACATCAAAATTTGTCTGATAAACTGGACAATGTTGTGTAATAAATATAAACACAAATGACCAGTCACATTAATTAAAACTGTCTGATTAACAACAGGATTTAGTGAAGATTCAGTTTAATCAGTAATTCTAATAAAATAATTTTTTAAAAGAAAAATGAAAAAAAGATATATTTTCTGATTCAGAACAATACTATGAGTAAAATGAGACCCCACTTTATATAACTCTGACAAATATTTGTTCATTGAACCTGTCTAATTAACAACATGATTTAGTGTTGATTTAAAGTAATGTGATCAGATTTAGTAGATAACATACTGTTGTGATATCTTTGTTACATTTGTTCTCCAGGAGAAGTTGACACACTTCCACATGTCCTTCACTGGCAGCAAACATTAATGCTGTCGATCCACTAACCTGGAATAATACAACTGACATCATAACTTGTCTGATAAACTGGACAATGTTGTGTAATAAATGTAAACAAAAATAAACTGTCACATCAATTAAAACTGTCTGATTAACAACAGGATTTAGTGTAGATTCAGTTTAATCAGTAATTCTAATAAAATAATTTTTTAAAAGAAAAATGAAAAAAAGATATATTTTCTGATTCAGAACAATACTATGAGTAAAATGAGACCCCACTTTATATAACTCCGACAAATATTTGTTCATTAAACCTGTCTAATTAACAACATGATTTTGTGTTGATTAAAAGTGATGTGATCAGATTTAGTAGATAACATACTGATGTGATATCTTTGTTACATCTGTTCTCCAGAAGAAGTTGACACACTTCCACATGTCCTTCCCTGGCAGCCAACATTAATGCTGTCCACCCAACATCCTGGAATAATACAACTGACATCAAAACTTGTCTGATAAACTGGTCAATGTTGTGAAATAAATATAAACAGAAATGACCAGTCACATCAATTAAAACTGTCTGATTAACAACAGGATTTAGTGTAGATTCAGTATAATCATTAATGTTATAAAAGTAAATTTTTCAAAGAAAAATGAAAAAAGTTATAATTTCTGATTAAGAACGATACTATGAGTAAAATGAGACCCCACTTTATATAATTATTACAAATATTAGTTGTCCATTAAACCTGTCTAATTAACAACAGGATTTAGTGCAGATTCAGTATAATCATTAATTTAAAAAAAAAAATAAAAGAAAAGTGAAAAAGAGTAGTAATTTCTGATTCAGAACAATTATATGAGTAAAACGGAATTCCATTGTATATGAATCTAACGACTATTTGTCCTTTTTACAAGATGTTTCTACATTAGATCTTTATACATATCACTATCTGACCAAAGTTGTTAATACAACATCCAGTGAAACATAAGTGTAAAAAAATGTTTTTTGTCAAGAAACAAAATTAGAACTTCACAATACAAAACACACAAAAAAGACAAATATTTTAAAATCAAACCCTGCATACATTTTTTCCAATAAAACTGTCTAATTAAATTCAGAATTTTGATTTAATGTTGATTCAGTATAATGACTAAATATCAGTTTCCATACAGACCAATGGTATTTGAACAGTGCAGGTTTTACTATTGTGTGTTTTATCTTTAAAACCAATGGTATAGATAGTTCAAAGGGGAATTGTACTGAAGCAAATATGGTTTAAAACCTCCACATTTTGTGCCTGTACCAAATCAGACAACCTGGATCATGTGTTGTTTGTTGTTGTGTTTGCTTGTCTATTTAATCTATGAAGTCAGGTCCAGATCATGTGTTGTGTGTTGTTATATTTGTTTGTCTATTTACTCTGAGTACCGGTAGTCAGGTCAAGACCATGTGTTGTTTGTTGTTATATTTGTTTGTCTATTTACTCTGAGTAGTCAGGTCAGGTCCAGACCATGTGTTGTTTGTTGTTATATTTGTTTGTCTATTTACTCTGAGTAGTCAGGTCAGGTCCAGACCATGTGTTGTGTGTTGTTATATTTGTTTGTCTAATTACTCTGAGTAGTCAGGTTATGTCCAGACCATGTGTTGTGTGTTGTTATATTTGATTGTCTTTTTACTCTGAGTAGTCAGGTCAGGTCCAGACCATGTGTTGTGTGTTGTTACATTCGTTTGTCTTTTTACTCTGAGTAGTCAGGTCAGGTCCAGACCATGTGTTGTGTGTTGTTATATTCGTTTGTCTTTTTACTCTGAGTAGTCAGGTCCAGACCATGTGTTGTGTGTTCAGGGTTTCAGCTAGGATTTTGAGGGCTTTAGTCACTTTTGCGCGTGATAAAAATCAGCCTTATTTTTTTATAATAGCAGCTTATTTTTTATAATAGCAAGGGGTCTAGGATGTTTATCAAACTAGCTATACATATATGTCCAAGTCCTTCAAGGACTAGTATAGGATCTTTGAAGACTTTAGGATTGCTAATGTCATGAATGTAGGCAGTTATTGGCAATATTGAATAAATTGACTGATGTGATGCTATGATATGAAGATAAGAACAGGGATCTGGTAATGTGGTTCACAATTTCACTTCAGTTATTGTCAGGGCACACCCCTGATCAACAAAAGTTGGGTGCCTCTATTTTTTAAACCACTGCACAAATGAACTTGTTCATGCATCGTTGACAATTTAATGGAATTTGATGCGACTGTCATATAAGTGAGAGGTTTAGCTAGCTATAAAACCAGGTTCAATCCACCATTTTCTACATTAGAAAATGCCTGTACCAAGTCAGGAATATGACAGTTGTTACCCATTCGTTTGATGTGTTTGGACTTTTGATTTTGCCTTTTGATTTTTGATTTTCCTTTTTGAATTTTCCTCGGAGTTCGGTATTTTTGTGTTTTTACTTTTTTTTTTGTAATGACTTTTTCACTTCACAATCATGTATATCCTTGAAACTACGTTTAAATATCTATTTGGAATCAATTTCTTTAATATTGAATAGAAAGATATGCATCTATACTTAATGTGACGATTCTAATGACAGACTGTAGATAACGTTTACTTTCGATTGTTAAACAAAGTGAAATGTTTACGTTTTGAATAAAGTTCATTCTTTTTAATCGAAGTTGTCGAAAGTTTTTGATGAATATTTATAAAAAGTATGACGAAAATACGTTCAAATGACGAAACCACGACAAGCAAACTGCAAATAATGATCGTAAGGGAAATATTGAAATTAAAATAAAGTTGAAATGTCCGGGAAGATAATACGACAGAATTGTGAGAAATAATTAAAATGAAATGCTGACTGACTGATTAAACTTGAATAGATTATTATGATGGTCAATAATGAGGTTTTATAATAATAATTAAGGGATTAGTGACCCATCTGATTGGCGATAGGCGGATTACTTGTCATCACAACTTTTAACACCTTTAGTAAACATTAATTACCTGAGGGTCATAAACTTGTCAGAAACATAAAGACAGGTAGAATTCAAGTAATTTGATGTGTAAACATTTTTACACTTTCCAAATTTAAGTGACGAAATTGATTTGAAATATTTTCGTCATTTCGAAAACCTTTTCGTAAAATACGAAAGTGACGAGCGCTAGCAAAGTGTGTTGTTATATTTGTTTGTCTATTTACTCTGAGTAGTCAGGTCCAGACCATGTGTTGTGTGTTGTTATATTCGTTTGTCTATTTACTCTGAGTAGTCAGGTCCAGACCATGTGTTGTGTGTTGTTACATTTGTTTGTCTATTTACTCTGAGTAGTCAGGTCCAGACCATGTATTGTGAGTTGTTACATTTGTTTGTCTATTTACTCTGAGTAGTCAGGTCCAGACCATAAGTTAGTATTAGTTGTTTCATGATGTGTCTCCTATTTTGTATAACAAATGTTATGTCATGATATGTCTCATGTTGTGAGAACATAAATGTTTTGTCATGATGTGTCACATGTTTTGTGTTCAACATAAATGCTGTGTGTCATGTTCTGTGTTAAACACCAGTGTTGTGTCATGATGTGATTCATGTGTTGTGTTGAACATCAGTGTTGTGTCATGTTTCTTATGATCTGTGCTGAACACAGATGTTGTGTCGTGATGTGGTTCATGTGTTGTGATGAACACCAATAGTGTGTCATGATGTGTCTCATATGTTGTGGCATGATGTAGTTGGTGGTCTGTGTTAAACAGCAATGTTCTGTCATCATGTTTCTCATATTTGGTGTAAAAACCAGTGTTGTGTCATGTGTCTCATGTGTCTGTGATTATTATCAGTGTGGTCATTATGGAGCTAATGTTTTGTATCAAATATCTGTGTTGTGTCATGTTGTCTCATGTTCTGTATTGAACACCATCAATGTGTCATGATGTATTATGAAGAACATTAGTGTTGTGTCATGATGTGTCTTATGTCCTGTGATTGTTATCAATGTTATGTCATGAAGTGTCTCATGTTCTGTGATTGGTATCAATGTTGTGTCATAATGTGTTTCATGTTTAGTGTTGTACATCAATGTTGTGTCTTGATGTGTCTCATGTTATGTAATATACATCAGTGTTGTGTCATGATGTGTCTCATGTTCTATGATTGGTATCAGTGTTGTGTCATGATGTATCTCATGTTCTATGATTGGTATCAGTGTTGTGACGTGTGTCATGATGTGCCTCATGTTCTGTGATTGGTATCAATGTTGTGTCATGATGTGTCTCATGTTCTGTGTTATACATCAGTGTTGTGTCTTGATGTGTCTCATGTTATGTGTTGAATGCCCAGAGAGAACCATCAACTTTTGGTTGCAAAACTGGAAATCCTGATCAATGAAAATTTGAGGCGAACATACCTGCCAAGGCGGGCTCGAACTCATAACATCAGTGTTGGCAGGAAAGTGATACAGTAGTTGAACTACTAAAGAAACTCGTTCACCAAGCCTAGCTATTTATTTGGGATTCATGTACTGTTTATTTACAATCAGTTGAGTTTTGAAATAACTTGTATTTGCATGTTTTGTACTGCCTACGTACATTCTTATATGTTTGTATTTTTGTTTTTTTACTGTATATGTACAAGTAATAGTCTGACCTGATGTTTTATATTACTAATGAAAAGTTGTCTTGAATGTTACAAGTTTACCCTCTTGATATTGAATGTTACAAGTTTACCTTCTTGATATTTAATGTTACAAGTTTACCAACTTGATACTAAATGTTACAAGTTTATCTTTTTGATAGTATATGTTAAAAGTTTACCTACTTGATATCAATGTTACAAGTTTACCAACTTGATATTCAATGTGACATGTTTACCGTTTTGATATTCAATGTTACAAGTTTACCTATTTGATATTCAATGTTACAAGTTTGCCTATTTGATATTCAATGTTACAAGTTTACCTATTTGATATTCAATGTCACAATTTTACCTGTTGATAATAAATGTTACAAGTTTACCTGTTGATAATCAATGTTTGCTCCATTCGCTAGGCAAAGCTTCAAATCATTAACTCTTCCATCTCTAGCAGAATTAATTAGTTTCTGTAAGTAAGAAATATAGTTTACATTTAACAGATTGTAAAGAGTGTAGTAACTTAGATGGTTTTCACACCAGACAATAATTATCAAACACTTTAAAATTACAGATTTTTATTGGTTAACACAAGGACGACATTTTACTCTATCCCATGGCTCAACTGGAGACCATTTTTGGAATGTCAATTTTTCGTGCAGACCAATCAAACATCAATAATTTTAAAGAAAACTAACTGAATTTACATTAATAAATGTCAATTTTAAGGATACCAAGTTCTACATTTCGACTTCACACATTTTTATAGTGTGTCAACATCAAAAAGACATCTTGCTCTGACCTAACCTATGATGCGGAAACGTTCAAAACAGATGTTTGTCTAACCCAGCCACGTTCTGTATGTATGTGCCCGTCTTAAGTTAGGAGCCTGTAATTCAGTGGTTGTCGTATGTTACATAATTGTGTTTCGTTATTTTTTTTGTACATAAACATGATAAATTAAGCCGTTAGTTTTCTCGTTTGAATTGTTTTACTTTTGTAATTTTGGGGCCTTTCAAGCTGACCCATAGTTGTTATTTCTGTGTCAGTTGGTCTCTTGTGAACAGTTGTCTCATTGACAATCATACCACATCTTCTTTTTTTATAATCATAAGCCAAAAGTGCTGGTCCAGGAAACCAATTAATCAAGTTTAATTTTGAAGTATGAAGTTTTCCAGTACTAGTTGACATCCCTGCAAATTATCACATGCTTATATGTTCTATCCCATAAACAAAAAGCACTATACTCTATCATTGTGTCTATTGACTTTTAAGAAGAGAAAAACTTACATAATCCCAATCTCCCATTATTTCCTAAAATAGGAAAAAAACATATTTATAAACTGTTGCCAAATCAAGAGTTATTATTGCTACCATGGTTACTGTTACATGCAACTGAAAAACATATACTGTTTTTGAACATGTAAATACTGACCTAATATTTTCAGATATAAAAAACCAAATCATGTCGTCAACCAATGGCTGCATTGTTACCCTCTACTTAAATATTAAAGGGACATAACTCTGGAGGATAAACGTAAAAGGAACTTAACCAATGCTATGTTTAAAAAACAACATAGTTTTATTTATTGGCTATTCTTTTCAAAATTATTAAAGTCTGAATCAAACAAAACTAACAACTTATCATTGACCAATGCAATAAACCAGGAAAATTAGCTCATGGTCTGATGAACTCTACCAAACCGATGTGTACACCTTAAATTAATGGCACTGGCTACGGTTACATGGAAATGTAACAATAACAAGTTAAACTGCGAGCTACTGCTCACTGATGATACCCCCGCCGCAAGTGGATAATATTAATAGTGTAAAAATTTGCAAGTGTTCGGTAAAAAGGAAGTTGTCAAGTGATCAATCTGAAAACGCATCACAAGGTATAGATGACTAAGATAAACCCTGAAACCAAATTTCAGAAATCCTTGTATTGTAGTTCCAGAGAAAAATGTGACGAAAGTTTTCAACTTGGCTATCATGTGTAAAATCATACAAGTGTTCGGTAAACAGGAAGTTGTCAAGTGCTCAATCTGAAAACGCATCACACGGTATAGCTGACTTAGATAAACCCTGAAACCAAATTTCAAAAATCCTTGTATTGTAGTTTCTGAGAAAAATGTGACGAAAATTTTCAACTTGGCTATCATGTGTAAAATCATATAAGTGTTCGGTAAACAGGAAGTTGTCAAGTGATCAATCTGCAAACACATCACACAGTATAGCTGACTTAGATAAACCCTAAAAACAAATTTCAGAAATCCTTGTATTGTAGTTCCTGAGAAAAATGTGACGAAAGTTTCATGGGATGGACTGACTGACGGACGGACTGACGGACGGACAGACAGAGGTAAAACAGTATACCCCCCCTTTTTTAAAGCGGGGGTATAATTAAAATATTATTGTTACATTGGAGACTAATTGCCGAAATGCAAAGTTGGGTAAGGAACTGATTAATTACGAATGTAACAATAATTATTGAGGCTAGTTACATTGCGTTATTGTTACATGAAAAACAGCAATGTACGCTAGATTTATTAAACTTAAAAATCTTCTATAGTTTGTTGCTTAATTCTTTTATATGTACTGAATAAATCTTGTTATAATGATACTTAATAAATATCATTATTCAACAGATGGTGTTTAAATGGTTTTACGTATTGATGGTTTTGATGTTCTTAAAGATATACTACTTCAGATAAGTAGTGTCAAAGGGGGATAATATAGTTCATATAAAAAAGAAGATGTGGTATGATTGCCAATGAGACAACTATCCACAAAAGACCAAAATGACACAAACATTAACAACTATAGGTCACCATACGGCCTTCAACAATGAGAAAAGCCCGTACCGCATATAGTCTGCTATAAAAGGCTTCAATAAGACAATGTAAAACAATTCAAGCGAGAAAACTAACAGCCTTATTTATGTAAAAAAAATGAACAAAAAACGAATATGTAACACATAAACAAACGACAATCACTGAATTACAGGGTCCTGACTTGGGACAGGCACATACATAAATAATGTGGCGGGGTTAAACAACCCTCCCCCTAACCTAGGACAGTGGTATATAACAGTACATCATAAGAACGAACTATAAAAATCAGTTGAAAAAGGCTAAACTCATCAGATAGACAAAAAATAAAAGTGGAAGCGGCCGGGTACTTCATGATGGTTTGTTTGAGAACTAGGGCTGAGAAATGTGTGCCCTTCTAAGTCTTTAACTGCACAGCAACTGTCGATAATTATACTTTGAACAATCATCGGGACGAAGAGATTCCTATTACCAATTTTGTATTGGGTGAAAACATTTAAACTTTGGATGCGTTTGAAACGAAACTGAAACAATATCAGGACACAAACCTACAACTTCATCTATACATCAAAAGTAAAGTTTGCTAACTGTGAACTTAAATACTATGAACTTTTGTATTCATGTTACGATGATGTATCCATCCTCAATCTCATTCATGGAGGACGTAATTTCGTTTCAAAATCAGATGGAGCTCACCCAAACCAAAGGTATGTTTTACCTTTTTAACCAATATACCTAGTTTTCCCCTTTTTTAACCAATATACCCATACATGAATATTGCTTTGAGTTGTTTCATCAAAAATTTGTCGGACTTGAACATGCTCCAAAAACCACTTCAATGACTGGATATGTAGAAACTGTCATTGTAAATAAAAAAAATCAAAAATTATAATTATGTTATTATTGTATATAAAATAAACTTTAACTTTTATTATCATATGTCCATATTACTAGCCCCATCGTACATTGCTGTTTTCATGTAACAATAACGCCATGTAACCATAGCCTCAATAATTATTGTTACATTCGTAATTAATCGGTTCCCTACCCAACAATGCATTCCATGTAACCGTAGCCAGTGCCTAAATTAATTCCATACACCAAATATAGCTGACATATTGCTTGTTGTATTTCAGAAAAGGATTTTACTACTGAATTTAAGGGCATACGATACAGTTTTGACCCTGTATTTACAAGTTCATGAAAATTTGCATATAGGCTATTTTTTACCTAATTAAATCAAAAATGTAATAAAAAATATACCTTCATGTGCTACTTTTTGAGTAAAATGAGGTCGAAATTTTGTATATTTGCTCAAAATTCAGATTTGTGGCCGTAATTTCTTTTTCGAAAAGAAAGACATAACTTTTTTGTTATAAAAGATAAACACAAATTGTTTTTTGTTAAAAATCGGTAATATCTGTCTTTTATAAATATCCTAAAAAAATATGCATTTTTTATTCAGAAATAACTCATATTTATCAAATGTTCATGAATTGAGGAAAAAACGTAATTTTTTACTGCATGATTATCTAAATTAAACACAAGAGTGCACACACTGAAATGTCTCGCCTTCTTAAAGACCAAAACTGAAAAACTTAACTTTGACCACTGAACCATGAAAATGAGGTCAAGGTCAAATGACATCTGTCCGCTAGACATATTCACCTTACAGTCGTTCCATACAACAAATAGAGCAGACCTATTGCATAAAGTATGAGAAAAACAGACCAAAACACAAAAACTTAACTATTACCACTGAACCATGAAAATGAGGTCAAGGTCAGATGACACCTGCCAGTTGGACATGTACTCCTTACAGTCCTTCCATACACCGAATATACTAGCCCTATTGCTTATAGTATCTGAGATATGGACTTGACCACCAAAACTTAACCTTGTTCACTGAGCCATGAAATGAGGTCGAGGTCAAGTGAAAACTGTCTGACAGGCATGAGGACCTTGCAAGGTACGCACATACCAAATATAGTAATCCTATTACTTATAATAAGAGAGAATTCAACATTACAAAAAATATTAACTTTTTTTTCAAGTGGTCACTGAACCATAAAAATGAGGTCAAGGACATTGAACATGTGACTGACGGAAACTTCGTAACATGAGGCATCTATATACAAAGTATGAAGCATCCAGGTCTTCCACATTCTAAAACATAAAGCTTTTAAGAAGTGAGCTAACACCGCCGCCGCCGCCGGATCACTATCCCTATGTCGAGCTTTCTGCAACAAAAGTTGCAGGCTCAACAAAAATCCTCTATTTACAGTTTTATAAAATTTGGGTCACATAATCTCCCTGCAAAATACAACAAAATGCCGTTTTGAAAAATAGGGGTCCATGAACTCGTTTTCAAATTAAATCAGTTTGAATGATAAAAATCAGTCGAAAATGCATCTTTTCCCGATATCTCACCGTTTGACGTCGCAAAAATAACAAATTGCGTTAGCAACGTCATTACCTTCCCTGTAACTATATCGTATGCCCTTAATATGGAACCTTCTGAATTATAAAGCTTTATGCAAATAGTTTACGCCGCTGACAGGTAATAGGCATTTTACACGTATGTTCTAGTTTTAGTCGTGTCAGCCATGTTGATTGGCAGGTGGGGGTCATATGACACCTTTTTTAAACTCGATACTCTAATGATGATTGTGGCCATGTTTGAATAAATATGGCCTAACAGTTTCAACGGACAAAATTTTTGTAAAAGTTAACAGCAACAATGAACAGCGGACTTGAAGTGATGAAAAAGCCAGGTGAGCTAAAACATATATTAAACAATACATACTTATTCGATTAAAACTGATGTGAGTAATTCTGAGGTCAGCTTAATTTATCAGAAATTAAATGCCACCATCTAAAGCATCTCTGAAAAATATTAATAAATCATATGATGATCTATTTGTTTAACCATGATATATGTAAAATATATGTACCACTTAATGATACTTTATGTTTTAGTACTTCTTATTTTTCTATATGAATGTTCCTTATAAACATACCAAATTGAATGTTTGTGTTATCTGTCATCTCCTGTAAAACTATGAAATATAAAAAGGTATACTTTTTAATTTTTTCATTAACATAAAAACCCTTAATTTTATGGCCGGCGTCATCATCATGAAAACCTAGACCTTGTCATTTGAAGATATTTTGTATTTATTGACTATATATTCACTCTCACTCAATCACTGTTAAAGTATTGCAAGAGTTATAATGTTGTGTTGTACCTGTTTAATATAAAGATAATAACAGTACTAGTGTGATGTACGCAATGTAGCCTCAGCACTCAATTTTTGTGTCTATCCTTTACCCAAAGTTCACACACCAAGTGTAACCTATCTATTTTTAAAGGAAAATAATTTTGCAATGATGTCATGTTCGTGTGTGTCTTGTTTACTATACAAAATTGGTCTTGACCATGGGTATTATGAATGTTAAAACTATTTTGTTTATAATCCCACCTTACAGTCAGGGGTACTACTTGTACAAGTTAATTTTATTTACTTGAAGAAGTAAACAAAAATATGTTTAACCCCGCCACATTTTTGCGCCTGTCCCAAGTCAGGAGCCTCTGGCCTTTGTTAGTCTTGTATTATTTTAGTTTTAGTTTCTTGTGTGCAATTTGGAAATTAGTATGGCGTCCATTATCACTGAACTAGTATATACTTGTTTAGGGGCCAGCTGACATTGAAGACCTGTTGGTGACCTTCTGCTGTTGTTTTTTCTATGGTTAGGTTTCTTTGATACATTCCCCATTTCCATTGTCAATTTTATACACTTAAGGTAAAGTTACAGTAAATGGGCTATGTCACAGATTTCAGTAAAATTTGGTATACAACTCTGGCTCGATAAACTTCAACTGAAAATCGAAAAAATAATGCATTTATCTCAATAATCATTTGAAATATTACTGATTAATTTCTTACAAAATGGGTGAACATTTGTATAGAAAACACATAAAATCGGCGAAAACCCTTCTAAAATTTGTCTTAAAATCCCCAAATCTCTAATTCTACTCCATAATTTTTTTCTTAAAAAACTATATGTTGTTGATACATAAATTTCCGTTATAATGATGCAAAATGAAGATAGGGTCACCGACTTCGTTTTTACGGTATACATCATTCAAAGTTGCGTTCTTTGTGAAAAAATCAAACAAAACGTCGAAATAACCGTAACGTTGTCGCGTAACAGGCCGTAAAACGTTGATTTTTTCACTACCAACAAGGTTACAAATTGATTATTAGACAAAAAACGAAGTCGGTGACCCTATGACTATTTTATATCATTTTAAAAGAAATTTATGTGTCAACTATATATTGTTTTTAAGAAAAACCAATGGAGAAGATTAGAGATTTGGCGATTTTAAGACACATTTTAGAAGGTTTTTAGACGATTTTATGTGCTTTCTATACAAATATTCACCCATATTAAAAGAAATCAATCTGCAATTTTTCCGATAATAAAAGAGATAATCGTATTATTTTTTCGATTTTCAGTTGTAGTTCAACGAGTCAAGGTTGTATGCAAATTTTTATCAAAATCTGCGACATAGCCCATTTACTGTTCCTTGACCTTAAGTAAATAAATAATGTTTGAAAAATCTCCCCTAAATTTTTCAAAAATTTTCTTGTATATGTCGTGTACAAGTTGCGATTTTGTACAGGTTATAAAATGTACAAAAATGTCGTACATGTTGTAACTTGTATAATGCAAAAATACAAGTTATAACATGTACAAAAGTACCCCATACATGTTATAACCTGTACAAAATATTGCTTAAAAATGTTTTTAACTTGTACAAAATTTAAGATTAATCTTAATGAAGTCAAAAATACATTTAAATTCACCAATGCATAAAGAACAACCATTAATAGGCCAGAACGTGTCTTTTTCTGTAGAGAACAATGCTCACAAAATTTCAGAAATATATGTTTCATGACTTGTATTGGCAAAATTTGTTTTTATGTAATTGTATGTTTTATGCGTTCTATCATGGCTTAAATAAGTGTGACACTATTTACTAAAAGCTTGCATTTCCTCAATGACAATTACATTATATACTAGCAACTACATTCATCCAAAAAAATGAACAATGCTTTATAACTTTGGGTAATACTCCTCTCTCGTTTTATAGCAAGCAAAGACTAAAACAATTTCTTGTATGCTTACTCTGTAAAAGCAGGAGAAAGCTGCAATAGTTTCAATGGACCACGCTTCATTGTCAATTTCTTTGGATCTACACTTCAACATTTTTGGCCTTCAGCATACTTATGTAAATTTATAACTCAATTTTTATTTTAGAAACTATATACGATCATTCCATGAGGCGAATGTCATTTTGAATGTTTTAAATGTATATCCTCTACTTTGAAAGCATTTATTTGTGGCCTTTGGATGTTGTCTGCTCCATGTGCGGGTTGTTGTTTTTTGGACACAAACCCCATTTCCATTCTCAATTTTATTTGTAAACACATCTGTCTTGGCTATCCTTTTAGTGTCAAATAGAATGATAGTATTTTACTATTGCCTTCAAAGTGGACACTCACATTTATAATTCATCAAATAAAGATATGTCCATAGATAGTTTTAAGAGGATCATAAGACATGTCCTAAGATATATCTAATGATAGGTCGCAGGAATGCTTCGTAATACCGACACCTGGACATTAACTGTATCAAAAAAGGACAAAACACACTTATTAACTGAAGGAATAAAAAAAAGTTATGAAAATATTATTGAGGTAAATAACATCTATTGCAATGATAGAAACATATCCTTTATTTTTCGATTTTGTACAAGTTGAATCCATTTTTCAGTAATATTTTGTACAGGTTATAACATGTACGAGGTACTTTTGTACATGTTATAACTTGCATTTTTGCATTATACAAGTTATAACATGTACACTATTTTTGTACATGTTATAACCTGTACAAAATCGCAACTTGTACACGACATATATATGTATATACAGTAATTTTCTTACAATTCCAAAAAAGTCCTCAACTTTTGAGTAGTAAATGTATGCCTTTCATGATTTTCCCAGGTTTGCTCAAATTTATTTATTAGAGTTCAATGTTTCATCTCATTAATTCAACAAGGAAACTGATTGCGCAAAGATCTTAAGTATCTGCACAAGGCCTTCTAAAAATTGCTCCTTGGTGTTCTGAAGATAACAGACAAATGGGATTTTCATTGTCCATAAAATTACACTTAAATGATTATTAAAGACATCTGCAAAGGGCAGATAATTTAAAATTCTATTAAGAGCAAAGAAATCATAAGAATTCAATAAAAGATAGAATTACCTTTTTACTTATACAAGTAAAAAAAAATCTTAATGTCTAAGGGACATAACTCAGCAATTTTTTTTTTACCTATACCAGTAAATAAAATTTACTTGTATAAGTACCCTACAAATTTACTTTTAAGCTGCTTTCTTTAAAAAAAAAAAAGAAATGCAATCGTAAACCCAAATGCTTGTTTGGCATTAAATATCAGATGATGGTTTAAAAAAGATGTATCATTTTATATTATTTTTGTTGTATAAGAATTAGAAACTGTTATTGATTGTTTACCTAATGTATGTAACTTCATCCTAAGGTGCTTTTTTATAAGAGTTAGTTGTTAGGCTAAAGTTCAAAAGCAAAAAAAAATACCCTTTTTTACTTCTAGCTTGTCCTTTTGTTAATTATACCAAAAAAAAAAAAGAATCTGTAGCTTTTTTTTTTTTTTGTACGGCTGTGTGATAGAAACCGAGAAGGAAGCAGGAATGAAAAGGCCAATGCAGCATACATGTAGTTGATGTCCAGAGTGCACTTTTAAAGAAAATTGGTTTTTTTTGCAGTCGCCTGTCCGTTAAATTAGGATATTGATTTTCATTTTAAGAAATAATTTATACTAAGCTGGGTTTTTTTTATGTTTGTTTTTATTTTGCTGATAATATTTGTTCTATTTCTTCGCCAAACAAGCTCTGAGCATCTCAGATCACCTAGACCCTCTAACTTGACTTTTGAATACAGATTGCTTCAGCTCCTTGTAAATGAATTAGCTGAATTCCCCAAACTTCATCTATGATAAGACTTATTGGACACAAAGCTGTGCATCTGCTACATTATGTTTTAACTTGGTTTATTTGGGGGTTCACATGACAAAATTGATTTTTCCATTTATAATTATATTTTTTATTACGCATATGTGGTCATAAAAAAGAACAGAAGCATTCCGAAAAGACTTCGGGTATTTCAGAAAGACTACAGAGGTTGTCCAATATATACTGCGTAAACCCTTAGGGTTTACGCAATACAGTACCATTCAAGAGGACCAACTCTCCCACACCCTACACCGAGGAAAATGTCAGAGTCACTCCGAAAAACTCCGATAATCCTCCCAAAATGTTGGGAGGAATTTGGGAGTAATCTCTCCCAAAATCAGGTAAATGTTTATTGTGATAGCGAGCTCACTCTCTACACCGAGGAATTAATTGCCCTTATCCTTCTTTGATCTCTACGGGCACACCACTGATAGGGTAATTGGATTACCTGACAGGTAAAGGTTGAAGTAATAAAGAATTATATTTCCGGTCTACTGTATCATTTTAAGTGTCAAACAGGTGTATAATTTTAAATGTCTTTTATACTAATTAAATTTAATTTGTGGTAATAATAAGTCAAAATATTTTCGTATTTTTTGTTAGCCAATCTAAAAATATCTTTACCTTTTTGTACTTGCTTATGAAAAAAAAGAGGCTCTCAAGAGCCGGAATCGCTCACCATCAATGATTATTTTTGCTTTTCAATTTATTTGAATGTTCTTTGAATCGTCCTATTTTCTTCAAAAGCAAAGAAAAATCATTTTCTCCTATGTTCTATTTAGCCATAGGAGCTATGTTTCTTGACATGCAAGGAAATGAAATATAAAATGTATACTAGATACTCTGAAACTCTGAAACTCATTTAGCCTAAGTTTGGCTGAAATTGATACAGCAGTTTCAAAAGAGAAGATTTTTTAAAGTAAGTCAACATGATGAACAAATTGTGAAAAAAGTCTTTAAAGGGCAATAACTCCTACAGAGGTCAATTGACAATTTTGGTCAAATTGACTTATTTGTAGATCTTACTTTGCTGATCATTTTTGCTGTTTACAGTTTATCTTTATCTATAATAATATTCAAGATAATGACCAAAAACTGCAAAATTTCCTTAAAATTACCAATTAAGTGGCAGCAACCCAACAATTGGATGTTTGATTCATCTGAAAATTTCAGGGCTGATAAATATTGACCTAATGAACATTTTTACTCCATGTCAGATTTGCTCTTAATGCTTTCGTTTTTGAGATATAAGCCAAAAACTGCATTTGACCCCTATGTTCTATTTTAAGTAACGGCGGCCATGTTTTTTGACGGATCAAAAATCAAAGCACACACTTTGTGCAGGATAATCTAAGGAACAATCATGCTAAGTTTTAACCAAATCCATTCCGTAGTTTCAGAGGAGAAGATTTTTTAAAGTTAGCAAATATGATGAACAAATTGTGAAAAATTGTCATTAAAGGACAATAAACCCTTAAGGGGTCAATTGACAATTTTGGTCATAATAACTTATTTGTAGATCTTACTTTGCTGATTTTTTTTGCTGTTTACAGTTTATCTTTATCTATAATAATATTCAAGATAATGACCAAAAACTGCAAAATTTCCTTAAAATTACCAATTAAGTGGCAGCAACCCAACAATGGTTTGTTTGATTCATCTGAAAATTTCAGGGCTGATAGATCTTGACCTAATGAACATTTTTACCCCATGTCAGATTTGCTCTTAATGCTTTCGTTTTTATACGACCGCAAATTTTGAAAAAAATTTCGTCGTATATTGCTATCACGTTGGCGTCGTCGTCGTCGTCGTCGTCGTCGTCGTCGTCGTCCGATTACTTTTAGTTTTCGCACTCTAACTTTAGTAAAAGTGAATAGAAATCTATGAAATTTTAACACAAGGTTTATGACCATAAAAGGAAGGCTGGTATTGATTTTGGGAGTTTTGGTCCCAACATTTTAGGAATTAGGGGCCAAAAAGGGCCCAAATAAGCATTTTCTTAGTTTTCGCACTATAACTTTAGTTTAAGTTAATAGAAATTTATGAAATTTTGACACAAGGTTTATGACCACAAAAGAAAGGTTGGGATTGATTTTGGGAGTTTTGGTTTCAACAGTTTAGGAATTAGGGGCCAAAAAAGGGCCCAAATAAGCATTATTCTTGGTTTTCGCACAATAACTTTAGTTAAAGTAAATAGAAATCAATGAAATTTAAACACAATGTTTATGACCACAAAAGGGAGGTTGGTATTGATTTTGGGAGTTTAGGTCTCAACAGTTTAGGAATTAGGGGCCAAAAAGGGACCCAAATAAGCATTTTTCTTGGTTTTCGCACCATAGCGTTAGTATAAGTAAATAGAAATCTATGAAATTTAAACACAAGGTTTATGACCATAAAAGGAAGGTTGGTATTGATTTTGGGAGTTTTGGTCCCAACAGTTAAGGAAAAAGGGGCCCAAAGGGTCCACAATTAAACTTTGTTTGAATTCATCAAAATTGAATAATTGGGGTTCTTTAATATGCCGAATCTAACTGTGTATGTAGATTCTTAATTTTTGGTCCCGTTTTCAAATTGGTCTACATTAAGGTCCAAAGGGTCCAAAATTAAACTTAGTTTGATTTTAACAAAAATTGAAACCTTGGGGTTCTTTGATATGCTGAATCTAAAAATGTACTTAGATTTTTGATTTTTGGCCTAGTTTTCAAGTTGGCCCAAATCGAGGTCCAAAATTAAACATTGTTTGATTTCATCAAAAATTGAATAATTGGGGTTCTTTGATATGCCAAATCTAACTGTGTATGTAGATTCTTAATTTTTGGTCCAGTTTTAAAATTGGTCTAAATTAAAGTGCAAAGGGTCCAAAATTAAACTAATTTGATTTTAACAAAAATTAAATTCTTGGGCCTCTTTGATATGCTGAATCTAAACATGTACTTAGATTTTTGATTATGGGCCCAGTTTTCAAGTTGGTCCAAATCAGGATCTAAAATTATTATATTAAGTATTGTGCAATAGCAAGTCTTTTCAATTGCACAGTATTGTGCAATGGCAAGAAACATCTAATTTCACAATATTGTGAAATAGCAAATTTTTTTTTAATTAAGAGTTATCTTTCTTTGTCCAGTATAGAAAGCAAGAAATATCTGCAAGAATTTTTTTTAATTGGAGTTATCTTTCTTTGTCCAGAATCAACTCAAATCTTTGTTATATACAATATACAATGTAAATTCATTTTTTACTACCAACTGATAAATTTAAATAATCTTTACCATTCAGTGATAACAAGCAGTTTTTTTACATCTTAATATTTTATGATGTATTTAAATGAGTAGTAATTGTTGCAAACTCCATTAGAATATTTTAACTGAAATTAGTTTTGGAATAAGGGAAAGGGGGATGTGATTAAAAAATTGGGTTCAATTTTTCTCATTTGAAATTTCATAAATAAAAAGAAAATTTCTTCAAACATTTTTTTGAGAGGATTAATATTCAACAGCATAGTGAATTGCTCTAAGAGAAAACAAAAATTTTAAGTTCATTTGAATACATTCATTCTGTGTCAGAAATCTATGCTGTGTCAACTATTAAATCACAATCCAAATTTAGAGCGGAATCCAGCTTGAATGTTGTGTCCATACTTGCCCCAACCGTTCAGGGTTCAACCTCTGCGGTCGTATAAAGCTACGCCCTGCGGAGCATCTGGTTGAGATATAAGACAAAAACTGCATTTGACCCCTATGTTCTATTTTAAGTAACGGCGGCCATGTTTTTTGACGGATCAAAAATCAAAGCACACACTTTGTGCAGGATAATCTAAGGAACAATCATGCTAAGTTTTAATCAAATCCATTCAGTAGTTTCAGAGGAGAAGATTTTTTAAAGTTAGCAAATATGATGAACAAATTGTGAAAAATTGTCATTAAAGGACAATAACCCCTTAAGGGGTCAATTGACAATTTTGGTCATATTAACTTATTTATAGATCTTACTTTGCTGATTTTTTTTGCTGTTTACAGTTTATCTTTATCTATAATAATATTCAAGATAATGACCAAAAACTGCAAAATTTCCTTAAAATTACCAATTAAGTGGCAGCAACCCAACAATGGTTTGTTTGATTCATCTGAAAATTTCAGGGCTGATAGATCTTGACCTAATGAACATTTTTACCCCTTGTCAGATTTGCTCTAAATGCTTTCGTTTTTGAGATATAAGCCAAAAACTGCATTTGACCCCTATGTTCTATTTTAAGTAACGGCGGCCATGTTTTTTGACGGATCAAAAATCAAAGCGCACATTTTGTGCAGGATATACTAAGGAACAATCATGTTAAGTTTCATTCAAATCCATTCAGTAGTTTCAGAGGAGAAGATGTTTGAAAAATTGTTAACGACGACAGACGACGACGACGACGGACGCCAAGTGATGAGAAAAGCTCACATGGCCTTTTAGGCCAGGTGAGCTAAAAAGGATTATAAAATATAGTGGAATATGTTAAAAACCAAATATTCTACTTCAAAGTTAAAGTCTTTATTTAAAAATTGTTTCTAAAAGTTTTCTATATATGCAAGTAAAAAGGTAAATTTATTTACTATTCATTAGGCATAATAATAGCCCCGTAATAATTGTGTAAGTCTACGGCAATTTCTTTTTACGATTATCTTATTGCTGGAATGAATAAATCATTTAAAAGCAAAAGGTTGTTGTCAATTCTTTCAATTGCATTTAAGTTTTATAAAAAAAATGAAAACTACTTAATTTTGACCTTGATGTCTTCACAAGTAAATTGATATTTTATTTACGAAATGAAGATACTTAAATTGTGTAAAAATAACCGGAAACTTTCGCTAAATTAATGAGAGCAATTTAAAGCAAATCATAAAAATAACGTGTCTGAAAGTTTTGTATGTTCAACTAAAAAGGGAAATAGTATTTACCATTCGTTATGCTTAATAATTACGGCATTTTCGTTTTACGATTTGTTGGCAGTTCTGTATGATAATAAGTTATTTTGGTTACATCAGGAATACTTCTACAGCTGCAATAATTCGTTGTTGTAAAATATTAATTTTCTCACAATGAATGTAAATTTGTGTAGTTTAAACAGTGATCATATAAAAGGTTTTAAAAACAATTATTTGCCGTGCGAAGACAATTCCACGATACACATCTCAGTTGTCAACATTTTGGGTTGAACTTGAACTTGACTTACTTAACAATGTTAAATGCTATAAATAGTAAACATCAATTTTATCCTCAGCACGAGTTTTTAAAGGGCGGGAAATAATATCGCGTACCAGTAAACTCAGGTGACCTTTCTAGACGACCGTGGGAAAATTCCATTCAAGGTTTCTAAAGTTGCAGAACGAAATTTTTGTGCAATCGTATTGAGGCTCCAGAAGGTTCTTTTACAATTGATTAATAGGAATTTATAATATAATTCTTATCCGAATAAACGAGAACAAATCTTTAACTATATGAATCTTAATGTTTATCTTTCAAAAAAGAAAGTAGACCTGAACATTAGTTATACGTCCATGGTTAATAATATAAATTCACGGTTGATGATGTATTAATTGAAATTATGATGGAAATTGTCCGGGGTGATTTTAAATTGTTTTCAAATGACAATAATACGATAAAGAACTGCCAATTGTAGGCGGGGGTTTGAAAAATAAAATGATGACTGCTTTAACTTGAATAATAATTATGATGGGCAATTATGAGGTTTAATAAATTTTATTAATAATTAAAGGATTAGTGACCTTTCGGATAGCATACGCGGATTACTTATCATCACAACTTTTAACATCTTTTGTAAACGTAAAATGATTGAGGGTCATAAACTTGTCAAACATATGGAGACCGGTAGAATTATAGTACTTTAATGTGAAAATATTTTTACACTTTTCCAAATTAAAATGACGAAATTGATTTAAATACTTTCGTAAATTTGAAAACCGTTCCGTAAAAAACGAAATTGACGAGCGCTATCAATATCATTTGAAATTATTTCCCTTGTTCAACAGAGTTGTCATTTTACAGTTTCTGTTCGTAATTTAAATTATTCAAGTCTGTATAAATGTACCGAGGTGGTGAAACATAATATTTCACATTGCTCAGTAAACTAAGTTTACTTGATGATCCGAGCGTAAAAACAACATGATTTTATTAGCCAGTTGATTTTTAAATAATGAACAGTTAATGCGCCGATATTGCTTATTGAATAAGTTACAAAAGATACTAATTGCGGCAAAATCGTCCTTGTTGAAAGAACACAATGTATGACCTGACTGGACTGTAATAGAAACACAAAATAACAAGTATTTTCTTCATACTTTTTCGTATGAACGTTTTATTTTAAAGATAATGGCACAAGACAAAAACATATAAGATAATAATTATCTTATTCTAAATGATATTGTCACATCTTTATCTGTCAAAGAAAGGAAAACATTTGCTCAATTTATAATACCGTGATTTTAAAGCACACCTGTGCAACCAAGATCGATTAAATGTTCAAAGGTAAATTATTTGGGTAATCCAATTATGTTGTCACGCGTCATTAATTTTAAGTACATCCGATGGGCAATAAACCAATTAACAGCCACGCGGTGTTGGGAGAGAATCTTTGGAGGATTTTAGGAGTGAAATCCGCGGTACGCGGTGTGATTCCAAGAAACACAGAAATTGGACAAAAAAGATATCGAACCAATATTTTTGGATGGTACTGTAGGTATATTAATATTACTTTTTCAAGTAATTAAAAATAACTTTTACAAGTACATGTAGTACCCCTGACTGCCTTATAGGGTTTGAATATTTTTACATTCGAAACAAATTTCAGTATTAAAATTATCCTATGTAGTTCACATATGATGTACTTACCTATAACAACAGCCTGACTGGACAGGGATCAAATCCACTAAGCAAGGTTCAACTTGACGGGACAAGGATCAACTTGACTAGACAGGGATCAATTCCACTGGACAAGGATCAACTTGATTGGACAAGGATCAACTTGACTGGACAGGGATCAAGTCGACTGGACAGGGGTCAACTTGACTGGACAGGGATCAAATAAACACTGATAATAGATGTAAAAAAAGAAAATATCAATGTTTCTATTTCAGGTTGAAATAATAATTACATGTAATAAAGATGTATGTGTATTCTTTGATTCCATTTTGACCTTTTTCATTGATTTGTTGCTGTCTCATTGATATAAACCTCTAAACTCTCACTTTTACAGGATTCATTCTTTGTTTTTTGTGTCTTGTTTACTGTATAAAAACACAAGTCTTGTGATATTTTAAATGTGAAAAATATCTGTTAATTATCTCCCCATTTTAGAGTTAAAATTCAACATTCACTCTTTTGAAATAAATTTCAATAATAAATGATCCTATATATAGGAAGATGTGGTGTGAGTGCCAATGAGACAACTCTCCATCCAAATAACAATTATATAGTTCACATACAATGTACACTTACCTATAATAACAACTCAACTGGACAAGCAGTAAATTGACTGGGCAGTCAATGATCCCAAGGACTGGACAATGATCACGAGGACTGGACAATGATCACAAGGACTGGACAATGATCACAAGGACTGGACAATGATCACAAGGACTGGACAATTATCAAATAAATATCGATAATAGACGTTATAGATGTTCAAACTGAAAATATAAAATTCATGAAGCTCAATTATCATGATTATATTATTGCATAGCTAAAATTTCCCAAAAATTGTATTTACTTGTCATGAATGAATAAATAAAAGTATAACCTTCCATAGTACCATACATAGCTCAATGGAAGAGTTTTATGACAAATGCATCATATCATGCATATGACAGCCTGAGGCTGCTGTTAGACTGGTTGTCTCAAATGGGAGATATTGTGTCATGCCGAAAAGCAGAATACTTTGATGAAAGCTCTCGAGTAACAAGTACAAGGAAGCAAAAGAAAATGTTTCATAAAATTTTTGCTTGAAATAACAAACTACCAATCAGTAAAGTCAATGATTTCGCCTCTTTTTAAACGAAATATATTAATGGCTTTGAATTTCTTGGGTACAATATTAAATATCCCAATATATCCACATAAACCCAATTAAAACCCTGAGAACTATAAATGTAATCTTAATAAACAGCTGTGCCATGAGCGCATGATATGCAGGTGGTTTTTTCAATAAAGTTCAATCTTCTCAATGTTATATTAGAAATTTATGAAAAGAAACTAAAGGGAGGTTATCTTACATTTCTTAATAAATATAAATCAGTCATCAAAGTTTAATAAAAATTGCTCTAAGGACTTTAAGGATATTGTCTAGACTTGCAACATGTCCCTTCCTAATTATGTTTTTTTTCTTCTTTTTTTCAATATTGCCCCTTTAAGGAGGCTCGCGGGTATAAATAAATCGGCAAAAAATTAAACATTTGTTTTTTCATTACAATTTTTTTTTATGACACATTTAGCTATTACTTTATTATATGGCACAAAAATCACCAAGAAAAATCGATTTGGTTTGGCCACAGATGACTTTTAAAATGTTCATATCATTGAAAAAGCTCCAAATTATCTCCCTTTGGTGCAAAAAAGGCATTTTTGGATGTTTAAATTGAAATATCTTTTTTAACTCATCGGTCACCTATATTTTTTATTCTTGTTTTCAAACATGCTGCTGTACATAAACTAAATAATTGTAAAATTTTAGCGATTTCTGTAATTTAGTTCTTTTTTTATTTCGATATTACCAATATTTCTCCTATTAGTTCAACAGAAAATTAAGGACATTAACAAAAATGTTTGCTTCTTTCGGAGGCAAATTGTGAGCTTAAATGAACAGTGACCCCATATATTTATTTTATATTTCCATTAGGTATAAGATAAGGTTTAATCATAGAAAAATATGGGAAAATCCTATATTAGAAAAAAAAAGTTGATTTAGACCCGCGAGCCCCCTTAATTAAGGTGTAATACCACCATTGATTTTCCCCTATTAGTCTTTGTTAAATTTGCACTTTTCAAAAAATTGTGCAGAATTTATCTCTGTTTCAAATAAAGAAATAATTGGCATGAGTAAAGTTTTATCTTGTCCAGTTCTATAGAAAAAGTTTCACATAACATATAAGAAAATAACCATCATTGGAAGTTAACCAATCAAATTTCTCCCCTTATTCTATCTGTGTACAAGGTTTAGTCACCATGTAACCTCAAGATTACAAAAAATTCCATAGAAATCACAAATTAAAAATAATGGTGGTTTGAAATACCCAAGACATATGTTTATGACACAGAAATAGTTTTACTGCAATAAAATGTAGAATTAATTACCTACAACGGTCAAATTCAAGGGAATACTTTTTTAGACCTACTTTCGTATGCAACCGGATGTAACGTACCATGATTTGGTGGTATTACATCTAAAGAAGGCCTTTTTGTTCAATAAACTGAATGGGACTTTTTCCCTTTGTAATACTATTTATTTCAAGCATTTCTGTCAAGTTTTTATCATAATCAGTTCAATAGTTTGAGAAAAATCTAGTATAATGAAAGACGACATCTACAGCGATTCGAGCAAAATTTCTTCGACAAATCCAAACCAAGCCGCATCAAGTTATAATAGAGTGTGGACCAATAAATGATTAAATATCTATCTTATCTGCCTACAAACAGTTGAAAATGATACACAAGATGATTTTAGAAAGATAAAATACCACTCACAAACCTCTTTGTCTTCTTTATAAGGTCTCTTGGGGTCAATTTATACCTCACATTTCCTCAAAATTTCAACTTTTCAGGCCAATAAATAAAAATATTGGGGTAACTTTCACTCATAGACATTTATGGTAGAAATGTTATAAGAAATGAGTAATTGAAGCATTTTAGCAGAATGAACAATCCATATAAAAGTTTACTGTCTCCAAGGAGGTTTCAATAAGTCCTTACATAAAAATTAAATTTACGCCGCGTTCCAAAGAGCGACAGAAAAGGCTTCTCTTTTAGTGAATAACTTGTCGTTACAACATTAAAAATAAATAAATTTATAGCTATTTCATCTACTTATAGCTATAAATTTATTTAAGTATTACCTAGGAAAATGTAATATCATAGCAAAATATAAGAAATAAGGAGAAAAAGCCCACCCCCTCAAGAAAAATAAATATATTATGCACTTAGTATGGCTTTTTCTGTCACCTGAATATTCATGGTACAGTCCTATTTCAAGACAATTTTCTCATAAAATGTGTTTTGGAAACGCAATCCACTCAGAATATTTCATTTCTTGTATTATTTCACTTAAATAGCAAGAAATTTTAACACATGAGATTACTCACAAGTACACCCCATATTAGGTGTAATACCACCATTGATTTTCCCCTATTAGTCTTTGTTAAATTTGCACTTTTCAAAAAATTGTGCAGAATTTATCTTTGTTTCAAATAAAGTAATACTTGGCATGAGTAAAGTTTTATCCTGTCCAGGTCTATAGAAAAAGTTTCACATAACATTTCATTGCATATATAAGAAAATAACCATCATTGGAAGTTAACCAATCAAATTTCTCCCCTTATTCTATCTGTGTACAATTCCAAGGTTTAGTCACCATGTAACCTCAAGATTACAAAAATTTCTATAGAAATCACAAATAAAAAATAATGGTGGTTTGAAATACCCAAGACATATGTTTATGGCACAGAAATAGTTTTACTGCAATAAAATGTAGAATTAATTACCTACAACGGTCAAATTCAAGGGAATATTTTTTTAGACCTACTTTCTTATGCAACCGGGTGTAACGTACCATGATTTGGTGGTATTACACCTAAATAATTGTACTGGTATAACTACTAGGAGATTACAATTGTACTAACATCTGCATCTCCAAGGGCAATCAGCAGGCTAGCAGTAAACATATAAATTAGTAAGAGAGAAATAATAGAAAGGGAATTGTAGCAAGTCTAGATATTGTCCAAAAATTTGAAATTACCCCTTTTTTAACATGTTTAATGAATAAAATCTTATATAACTCAGAAATGTTAAATCTAAAATCTATAAAAATCAGAGGGAGCTTACAACAATAGATATGAACAATTTATCAAAGTTTCATAAAAATAATGAAATTGTTTTTGAGTTATTGTCTGAAAACTGGAAAATTCCCCCCTTTTTTAATGAATAAAACCAACAAAAATCTGAAATTTATAAAAAACGAAAAGGAGCTCACATCAATAGATAGTAACAGTTCACAAGGTTTCATGCATATTGGTTAAAGTGTTTTTGTGTTAATGTCCACATGTTGACGAGGAAATAAGGACAGATGGACGGTCACCGGTATACCATGATTTGTCCCGTAAACGGGCGTATAAAAAATGCATCACTTTTACTATATATCATTATATGATTTATCATGTTTATTATTATATTTCACCAACCAAACTGCGAGCACACCATGTGTTTATTATCTTTCAGTCACAAAAACACTATTACAAATAGTGCTAGTTAGACCCTGATGATTTTGGGACAAGTTAAAGGCAGTGATTTTTTTCGTTTACAGGACAACGAACAGATACATGTAGACAGACACTTTTAACATAAGGAATGTATGTATATATTTCATTTTTTTTGTACTAGGTATGAAGCTTCCAGGTATTCTACACTCTGAAGTATAAAGCTTTATAAAAAAAGTTTCTGCTGCCATCACCAGATAGTCAGATTATATGGATAAAAATCATCAATACAGGGAAATAAATTCTATAGTTTATTAGTATGTTGACAGTTTTGGGGATGAGACTGATTTTAAGTTCTAATTCTGCTCAGAGTTGATAGATATTGACTTGATAAATAATTTATCACCTGTAAGATTTGCTCTAAAGGCTTTGGTATCAGAGTTATATAAGCCAAAATCTACATTTTACCCCTAGTTTCTGTTTTTAGCCATGGTGGCCATCTTGGTTGATTGGCTGGGTCACCGCACACATTTTTAAAACTAAATACAGCCCGTAACAGAGAAGTGATCAAATTCGCGTTTCTTTACCGTCAGAATAAGTTACGTTATCGACAAACTTATTTAAGAAGTGACATAATTTAATTGTCTTCATCGACTAAAAAAATATTTCATGTCCAATGTGTAAGTTTTCATTGTTTAAGTCGAAGTTTTTTTCTTTATATCGTCTATAATCTCTTTACTTTCGTTTCCATGAAAAGGCAAATATAGCTTACGTTTACATACAACAAGAACGAATTGCACTGTACATGCTGTAGTTTATACATTGTTTCTTAGAAAGTTGCTATAAAGATTTATTTGCATCACTGTATCAAGGTTCATTTAATTTTAGAAATCATCAATTACTTATACACTGCTTGCACTGTGAATATTTATGGGATTCAACACTGTAATAGTTTGTCTTTCGTCTGAAACAGAATACCCCATATCTTTTCTTTTTCATACCTATCTGTTTGTTATGTTCCCGGGATTAAGTCAATCATACATTGTTGCAATACCGACTTATAAAAAAGAAGATGTGGTATTATTGCCAATGAGACAACTATCCACAAAAAGACCCAAATGACAGAAACATGAACAACTATAGATAACCGTACATTTATGCTTGTACTTTGTCACAGAAAAAACTGAAATAAATTTCTTTCAAATCGAAACAAAAAATACAAATGTACCCTTTAACCATGTTAACATTTGAAATGTTAAAGACAAAATTGCTCTTTATCTTAAGTTATTGACGAATATTTGAAATTTAAACCACTATAAGATGTGATGTACGGCATTTAATTTTATCATTGGTAATGATCCATATCTGACAGAGAAGAAATATTCATAATTCTCAGAAAGTTTTCGTAAACATTGTTAGATACCACTAATCGTTCCAACAACCAAGACAACAGAGACAAACATTGAAACAATTATGACTAGAGGCTCTAAAGAGCCTGTGTCGCTCACCTTGGTCTATGTGAATATTAAACAAAGGACGCAGATTGATTCATGACAAAATTGTGTTTTGGTGATGGTGATGTGTTTGTACATCTTAATTAACTGAACATTCTAGCTGCTTACAATTATCTCTACCTATAATTAACTTGGCCCAGTAGTTTCAGAGGAGAAGATTTTTGTAAAACATTACTAAGATTTACGAAAAATGGTTAAAAATTGACTATAAAGGGCAATAACTCCTAAACGGGTCAACTGACCATTTCGGTCATGTTGGCTTATTTGTAAATCTTACTTTGCTGAACATTATTGCTGTTTACAGTTTATCTCTATCTATAATAATATTCAAGATAATAACCAAAAACAGCAAAATTTCCTCAAAATTACTAATTCAGGGGCAGCAACCCAACAATGGATTGTCCAATTCATCTGAAAATTTCAGGGCAGATAGATCTTTACCTGATGAACAATTTAACACCGAGTCAGATTTGCTCTAAATGCTTTGGTTTTTGAGTTATGAGCCAAAAACTGCATTTTACCCCTATGTTCTATTTTTGGCTGTGGCAGCCATCTTGGTTGGTTAGCAGTCACGCAAAACATTTTTTAACCTAAATACCTCAATGATAGTTGTGGCCAAGTTTGGTTAAATTTGGCCCAGTTGTTTCAGAGAAGATTTTTGTAAAAGATTACTAAGATTTATGAAAAATGGTTAAAAATTGACTATAAAGGGCAATAACTCCTAAACGGGTCAACTGACCATTTCGGTCATGTTGACTTACTTGTAAATCTTACTTTGCTGAACATTATTGCTGTTTACAGTTTATCTCTATCTATCATGTCTATAATAATATTCAAGATAATAACCAAAAACAGTAAAATTTCCTTAAAATTACCAATTGAGGGGCAGCAACCCAACAATGGGTTGTCGGATTCATCTCAAAATTTCAGGGCAGATAGATCTTTACCTGATGAACAAATTAACACCGTCAGATTTGCTCTAAATGCTTTGGTTTTTGAGTTATAAGCCAAAAACTGCATTTTACCCCTATGTTCTATTTTTAGCCATGGCGGCCATCTTGGTTGGTTGGGCGGGTCACCGGACACAATTTTTAAACTAGATACCCCAATGATGATTGTGGCCAAGTTTGGTTAAATTTGGCCCAGCAGTTTCAGAGGAGAAGATTTTTGTAAAACATAACTAAGATTTACGAAAAATGGTAAAAAATTGACTATAAAGGGCATAACTCCTAAACGGGTCAACTGACCATTTCGGTCATGTTGACTTATTTGTAAATCTTACTTTGCTGAACATTATTGCTGTTTATAGTTTATCTCTATCTATAATAATATTCAAGATAATAACCAAAAAACAGCAAAATTTCCTTAAAATTATTAATTCAGGGGCAGCAACCCAACAATGGGTTGTCCGATTCATCTGAAAATTTCAGGGCAGATAGATCTTGACATCCGGACACAATTTTTAAACTAGATACCCAAATGATGATTGTGGCCAAGTTTGGTTAAATTTGGTCCAGTAGTTTCAGAGGAGAAGATTTTTGTAAAAGTTAACGACGACGGACGACGACGGACGACGACAGACGACGGACGCAAAGTGATGGAAAAAGCTCACTTGGCCCTTCGGGCCAGGTGAGCTAAAAATGAAAAGATATGACTTAAGTGTTAGCATGTCCAGGGAGACGGCACCCAATTTACAAAAAAATAATTGATGTTTTAAGGAACTGTAGAGAACTCCACAGGTTTTCAACAAGGGTAGAATTCAAAACCTTGAATATGAAAGCCTCGAAATCCATAATACTTTTTCTGTGCGGTAGTTATACCTACAAAATCCAATCATGTACACGACATATAATACATGTATATTCATACATGTATATCTATTATATATTGGGAAATTATTTTTGTTTCCAAACAGAACTATAAGGTTATGTATAAGTGCCTCCGTTCACTATAAACTGTAAATTGTCTTCCTAAAGACCAGCAAAAATAAATGGCACAAGTTCACGTAGTCATAAAAAAAGTCGTATAATTTGAGTTATCGAACAAAAAATCAGAAATACGGAATATTATAAGTGTATGGTTATGAAATCCGTTTCCCCTACACGTTTTAAAAGTAAAAGAAAAATGTTTTCCCTGATACAAACATTTTAAGAACTAGGTTTGTGTAACCTATAGACAAATTCAACTGTATATAAGGAAGTTAGTATGCTTATATATACTCTGATTTGAAACTATCTTGTAGAACTTTTTTTAGTAATTGAGAACCTATGTTGTTTATGGGTAATAGGTGAAATGTTGCATGATCCATCAAAATGACAGCAAGCGCAGTTTTGCGGACGATTTTTATTTGTACACTGCTAAAAACTGTCAGGTCCTGGCCATGGTATATTTTAGAGAAATTAATTTTACTGATTTTTACTAAAAAAAAATATTCTCTGTGTGTGCCAATGCAAGAAATAGTTTTACTCGTTATTTTAAATTTGTCATTAACAAAAATTCTCAACAAAATTTTCCAGTTTAAACTGTACTAGAAAAAAGTTTGGCATGTGAAACGGACGAAGACATATTCTAACAGAAGTACAAATACCAATCCTCCCTTTTGTGTATACATATGAGAAAACATTTCAAAGTTATTGATTGAATTCAAATCCATCACACATACTGTACACATTGTAGTCCGAAAAAATAAAGGATTTCATTCCTGTCAAACACCTTTTTAATTGTTTACTAGTATATTTCTTTCAGTTTTAGGTAAAATTGTAAAGGAAATAATACTATCAAGACTTCCTTCCATAAACCTGTTTTTTCTGTTCTGACTTTGAAGAAATGGCTCTTTTTCGCCCAATCGAAATGATGCATGGACATATTTTGTTTCATATTATTAGAATTATTTTCAATATTATCGGTATTAAACTTGATTATCGACACATAAAAGTTTGTCAGCATTGTCAATCTTTTTAACGTTAAAGTACCAATAGTTCGGTCACTACTCAATTAAGTTTGTCGATAACGTAGCTTATTTTGACGGTAAAGAAACACCAATTCGATCACTTCTCTGTTACGGGCTGTACCCTAATGATGATTGTGGACAAGTTTGGTGAATTTGGCCCAGTAGTTTCAGAGGAGAAGATTTTTGTAAAAGATTACAAAAATTTACGAAAAATAGCAATAACTCCTTAAGGGGTCAACTGACCATTTTGGTCATGTTGACTTATTTGTAGATCTTACTTTGCTGAACATTATTGCAGTTTATAGTTTATCTTTATCTATAATAAGATTCAAGATAAAACTGTCTAATTATGAGAAAATAAAGGTTGGCAGGTAGGTGAAACTTACATAAATAAAGAGATAAATGAAAAATGAAGAGATTGAAGCCGGATTTATATAATTCCAAGTCCCTCAGTCGGCTGCAGAAGCGACAAAGCAGCGCATCTATTTTGGGTGGGCAAATATCCACTTTTTGATATGGGACAAGCTCTGACGTCCCATGGCCCCAGCTTGTCTGGCAAAACAGCCGTCGGACGTCAGAGTAATCTCTGACTAAGTGTGAGATTCAAATCTGCACCTGGTCAAATCAGCACCTGGTTAAATCGGCATTTAGTCAAATCCGCACCTATTTTAAGTCAATTCGGCATCCAATATTATTTGTTATAATATATGGGACTGGGACTATTATGCTAAGTTAGTAATTTAAGTATACTAGCATAATAGTCCCAGATATATATAAATAATTGTAAAAATGTATAAATTCGATCATGACCTATTTTGGAGGTAGGATTTTATCATGCCTTATACATGTTAAAAAGCATCAAGCAGTAAAAATACAAAATTAAATTAATCATTTAAAGTTTTCTCAACATTATGTGACTAATGTTTTCATAAATTTTCAATTAATTAATAACTTTAATCAAGTACATAGTGAAAAGTTGAAAACAATATGCAACACCGGCTTCATATTTTCACAACCATGACAACTATTATGATACAATCTATAGTGAGAATTAATACAAAAACATTATTAGACCACAAAAAGACTTTTTATGGATATATGTGGTATCAGGAGAAAATAAAAATTAGAAATTAAACCATTCAGGTGTCCTCATTTCCATTGTGAGGACAAGGATAATAGCATGATATGTTGGGTTAAAGTATCTAAACTTCAATTTAAAGATTGATCGAACTAGAACATTTCAGAGGCGGATTTAGGGGGGGGGGGAGGGGGGGGGCGGGCCCCCCCTTTTTGGGAAAAAATTTGGTTGCTTATATAGGGAATCACTGAAGCCAGTGAAGAGTGACTGAAGTGGGCCCCCTCTTAGGTCAGTCAGTGGGCCCCCACTTAAGAAAATTCCTGGATCCGCCACTGCATTTTAAAAGATAAACTTGTATCACTAGCTGGTGTAAGAAAATGTGTGTCAAAAAACGTATAGCTTCTACAAAAACCCTGTACAAATTATAATTTGTACAAAGTTACATCTTGTACACAACATATGTGTTAAACAAAATAAACAAGGGTGCCGAATTGACTACACCAAGTGCCGATTTAACCAGGTGCCAATTTGACTTGGTGCCGATTTGACTATATTGGGTGCCGATTTAACCAGGTGCCGATTTGACTACCCCTATCATGCCTGTACAAATTCTTGCTGGGACAATTTTCAAAATACACGTCTTATTTTAACATACTTCTAAGAGTTGTCGCAATATCTTGGTTATGTCTTTGAGTATATTTGACCAAACCGTCTATTGTTGTCCTTTCTTTCGTATTTTGTAACGGGAAACATAGGTAGTACTTCATTTGCCACAGCGGCTTAGCCCGGCTTAGCCCGGTTGACGCTTCCGGTATAGGCACAGTCGCTTCATTTGTTGTAAAATCAGCCGCCGGCGCAAATAGGCATACGCCGCTCTCGCCGGTGTACACTAACCGGCAAGCAATCAGCCGGTCATAAAAGTATGGCGGAAAGTGCAATTTTAGATAAATTATCGGAATTTAAAAGGTGAATATTGATTTTTGTCAATCAGACTAGTATGATACATGATACTAAATTAGTCCACTACGACGATATTAAATTGCCATGCTATATTTTATTTTCAAATTCATAAAATTATCTCGGAGAAACGTTTTTAGGATGAATAAGGCCTCAGAAAAAAAGTCTGCATCTTAAAAATATATATTTATTGTTAATAGGTTCATCTTTTATATTCCCTAGCTTAGAAAGCAAAAAAGTATAAATTTGAACTTCTGTCGCCATCTTTAAGGGAACAGTCATTATTTATCAGCTGAGGGGGTCGGTGCATTTTAGGGGGGGTCATTACCAAAAAAATCACACAGCTGGGGGGGTTGCCATCAACTTTTTTTTATTTTACTGGGGGGGTCACACAATGAACGTTTTTATGTCTGTCAAGTATATAAATTGTTGACGATATTGTAAGTACGTGTGCAATCTCTTTGATGATTTCTGTCATTTTAAAACCTTTGATAGCACCAGCAGGATACCCAATCTCTCATTTGTAGTGTATCTAATCACTCATTTGTTATGGTTCATTATCCATAGGATGTGAAAATTTACAACCAATTCATAAGATTAACAACTGTATAAAACATGAAAAGATTCTGAACATGCAGTTGAACATGTTTATTCAAACTTTCTAAAGTGTTAAAATCATGTTGATGATATTTCTTAGGATAGATGTAGGACTGTTAAAGGTGTGTACATTCTAAAATTATTTGATAATTATATAGATATTATTAATTTATTAAATTATTACAAAATTATCGATAAAGATAAAGAATATTCAATGATTCAAGTAAGGGCCTTTAATTTCGTTGGGAAGCATGGCATTCACAAACAAAAAACAGTACACTCAGGGATTTGGAAAACATTTCCACATTGAAATGAAATTGAATGTTCTTATAATAATAAACCTATATATACATGATATATACATATAAATATAAGCTCCAAAATAATGTTACTGTATATATTCATATTTGAAGCAGGACGGACCAGAACCATAAGTTGCACTCCCTAGAACTATATGATTAGAAAAATAAAATCCACGAAACATTTTTAAAACTTTAAAATTTTAATAAAGGCATTAAATGTATTGAGACATTTTCCTTCATTCTGTACATGAACCTTCGAGTTAAATTGCGATCTATATTTTTTTCATTTAAATGCTTATTTTGTCTTTCTTTCTTTTTGCATGTGTCAGAAATTCGTGTTTCAAGAAAAAAAATCATGTATTCAGGCTGTTTTATTCAAAATAGAATTAAACTGAAAAATATTAACAAAAATCAGTTCCATCAGCTTCAAAACAAAGAACATTGAAGGTCATGATGAACATCAAGGGAATATAAAATTACCTTATAGTTTTTTTGCTTTATCCAATAAAAGTATATGGAAATAGTTAGAGAATATCAGTTATTACAATGTAATGACTGCTAACATGCAGTCAAACTGAATTATCTTTATCAAATTAATAAGTTCAAGCTACTTATACTAATTAATAGAAAAGAGGGACGGAGGATACCAGAGGAACTTATAATTGTAGAATGTTTAAATATAAAAAAAAACAGTACAAAATCAAAGAAAATGACTGCAATCAGGGAAAATTTCTTTATGCCATGCATAATCGGTAACAGATAGTGTCAATGTCCACATTTCTTCCCATAGTTATTTGCCCACTGTTAACTAATAGGGATTTTTTTTAGTAAGGGGGGGTCATACTTATGAAATATCATTTTAAGGGGGGTCATTATGTGGTTCCTAAAAATTATGGGGGGGTTGCCAACAAAACTTTTTTAATGTGAAAATTTGAACCGACCCCCTCTGCTGATAAATAATGACTGTTCCCTAAATCAGCCGGTTCCACTCGTTTTATTTTCAGCCATATTTAACCCGGTCACGTGATAGGGCGAACCGGGCATAGCCCGACCTAGAACAAATGAAGCAGCCCCACATTTGTGACAGGGGCGCGAAAACTAATGCGCATAATATACACCTCGTTTCGGGATTTGTTTCCGGAAATTCTTACGATATGACAGTCTTTTTCTTTAAACAGTTTCTAGCGATCCTGGCTTGACCTTCAGTTATTGATTATTCGCCGGGAGTCGACTATAAAAATTTATATAATTTACAAGGTAACCAGAAAATCAAAAATTAATAAATAATGTATACATAAGGGCCCTCATGGGGTTTTTGATTATGTGATTACTTGGCCGTTTTTTTAATGATTATTTGATTATTAAGCCAAAGATTTCATGATTATTTGATTACCTAGGACTGTATTTTTAGTTGATGATTATTTGATTACCTAGGACTGTATTTTTAGTTTATGATTATTTGATTACCTAGGACTGTATTTTTAGTTTATGATTATTTGATTACTAAAGATAAGCAAATATTTAATGATTATGTGATTATATTGGCAAAAAATGGTGATTATGTGATTACTAGGACCCCCCCCCCCCCCCCCCCATGAGGGGTTGTCGTTTGTTTAAATGTAATTTATACGTGTTTATCGTTTTTTATATAGATTAGACCGTTGGTTTTCCCGTTTGAATGGTTTTACACTAGTAATTTTGTGGCCCTTTATAGCTTGTTGTTCGATGTGGGCCAACTTGAATGCTCCGTGTTGAAGGCCGTACATTAACCTATAATGGTTTACTTTATTTTAAATTGTTATTTAGATGGACTCGGAGTTGTCTCATTGGCACTCACACCACATCTTCCTATATCTATTTAGATAAAACTTGATAACTGTCTTTAGATGTTTGTATCTGCCTAAATGAGTGTGGATTGCTATGTCTGGTTCTATTGTCTAGTGGGATCAAAAGTTAAAATATAGGGACTGCAACAATTTTGTGTATAATTTTGCAGTAGCGAATCTAGGGGGAAATAAGAAGGTGTTTCTCGCGATTTATATGACTTTTTAACATAATATCGTGTTAAAAATACATATATCAGTCGAAGTGATATTTCAAAAATATAACAACAAAAAAATAAAAATATTGATCATCCATTTGTTGCAATGAACAATTGTGAAATTTAAAACATTATACAATATAACAAAATCATTCACATAGCTTAAAAAATCAAAAATGTTTTTAGTATTTAAATTTGCTTTTGAAATAATAGTCAGTTCTTTAAATCGCAGACTCCTATAACAGTTACACTATGTGTTATAGTAGTCTCAGTCTAAAGATCTTTAAATTCACCATATTGCCGGCGACGGTATATAAGAAAGCCATTTCTAAAAAAATATGCTATTTTGCCGACTTGAATTATTTTACTCAGAGTAAAAAAGAAACAATGTTTTAATATCTACTGCCATCTTTAAAAGACCCTGAAAATGACAAATTTAGGAAGATAATTTAAAAGAGAAAACTAACGGCCTGTACAAGACGATAAACGTAAAACAAATATGATATATAGCAACAAACAGAATTACAGGCTCCTGACTTGGGACAATTTAAGCACATACATAATGTGGCGGGTTAAACATGTAAGCTGGCGCTCAAACCTCCCCTAACCTGGAATAGTGGTACAACTGCACAACACAAGAACGAACTGTACAAAAGAAAATATATATATAAATAGCTATTATAGCAACACCCGACAACCACTTAGTAAGAGACTCGAGTCCTAACTTGTGACAGTCACAGTACAGAATGTGGCAGTATTACACATGTTTTTGAATCCCACCATTATCGGAGACAGTGTTGTAACATGTATAGCACAATATAATATATTGAATAATATTAGTCTGGAACAAACTTTAAACTGATCAGTTGAAAAGCGATTAACTTATAAGATACAGACCAACAAAAAAAACAACAACCACCAACTAAAGACACAACGTACAGATTTTAGAGTACTCGAAGTTAATGAATACCAATTATAGCCAATAACAACTAATAAAAAGAATCATGTATAATTAAGGCTAAAATATCAAGCAGTAAACATCCAACATCCAATAAGACGTCATTATCATGCAGTCGGAGAAATAAATCATGTATCTAAGGTTTAAATATCAATCAGCTCACATCCAACATCCATGCAATTAGACGTCATTAACAGCCAGAGAAAAAAAATGGAATTAAAGAAAAACAAGAATGTGTCCATCGTACACGAATGCCCCACTCGCACTATCATTTTCTATGTTCAGTTGGACGTGAAATTAGGGTCACAAATCTAATTTGGCATTTAAATTAGAAAGATCATAGCATAGGGAACATGTGAACTAAGTGTCAAGTTGATTGGACTTCAACTTAATTAATCAATAACTACCTTGACCAAACATTTTAACTTGAAGCGGGACAGACGGACGAACGGACGAACGAACGAGCAAACGGACGCACAGACCAGAAAACATAATGCCCTTTACTGTCGTAGGTGGGGCATAAAAATTACGCGTGTTTGAAAAGGGGGAGGGCAAATAATAAAATAAATGCCCAATGATATTCCCGAATTCGCCTACTACTACCACTTTGAGTGCTAATTAAAAAAATCTTTGGTAGCAATACACAGTTAGAAGTATTAGTAAGTAGATTTTTTTTTAGAGTCGGCATACATATACATAATAACAGAGAAAACATGAGCTCCGTCTGATGAGCTCTTTAACCGACTGTCGTTTCGCAGTTTGGTCCCTGTGGATTTTTCAAATATGAAATTTGGTGTGCAATAAAATTCATGTTTAGACAGTACCAAATATGTTTTACATGTTTTATCGGCTGTTTCCTGTTTGACAGTCCGTATTTTCATAGCTAGACCGGCCATAGGTCCAAAATTGAATGTAATGTTTACAAACACTATTTTATCAACACGAAGTTTTTGACGCAATTTTACAAAACAATGAGGCAAAAGATCAGGAATGGATTCAGGTGGGGGCGTGGTGAAAGTGCGCCCAAACCCCCTAAAATTTGCAAAGCATTGGTAGTCTTCAGCTTAATACAGAATATTTCGATAATTTTATCTCAAATTGTTTTTTCGCCTCGATACGCTCGGCGAAAATTTAAGTTTCCCCCCCCCCCCCTGAACTTAAATCCTGAATCCGCCCCTGAAGACAATTGATTTTCATTTGATTTCTTGTGAGATATATGTAAACAGTTTCAAAAAAGGTATGACTACAACGGATTGAAATTTTTGGGAAATATGTGACATCTTTACCCCTACCCCACCCTTATTGCAATACTTTATAGCAAATAAATGCAGATTGTTGCCATGGATACATAAAAAAGAAATTACCGTTTTAATTTAACCACTGGATATCGAATCTATGGAAGATACTGTTACAAACATTGCACATGTATGACACAAACGGTAAGCTTAATTTACAAGAAAGCAAGGAAAAGGGGATTGTAAAATTTATGAGGGTAAATTTTACTATTTTTTTCTTACTGCACATTGCTACCTTTACTATGCAATGTATGCATGATATGTTAATTTGTGTTACTACGTTTTTTGATTGAGTTAAGCATTCCAATTGATATTTTATAGCGTGTTTTCTATGTTGTGATGTTATACTACTGTTTGAACTTTCAGAAAAGGGAGAAGGTTTGGTACCATTAAAACGTGTAATCATGCTGCAATTGTTTGCACCTGTCCTAAGTCAAAAATCTGATATCCAGTGGTTGTCGTCTGGTTATGTGGTTCATAAATTTTTCTCGTTTCTCGTTTTTATATAGATTAAACCGTTGGTTTTCCCGTTTGAATGGTTTTACACAAGTAAATTTGGGGACCCTTTTTAGCTTGCTGTTCGGTGTGAGCAAAGGCTCTGTGTTGAAGGCCGTACCTTGACCTTTAATGGTTTACTTTTATAAATTGTTACTTGAATGGAGAGTTGTCTCATTGGCACTCATACCCCATCTTCCTATTTCTATATACAATATTATTAACCGTTTTCTAATAATTTTCAATAAGAAAACTTTTTGTGATTGTCCTTGTCGAAAGTTTTACTTGTTGTGTAATTTAGGTGTTTTGTCATATAGAAATAAACCAATCACTTGTGTCTTACTAGTTCACCTGACTGGATCATTTTTAAATGTTATAATTAAAAGATACCTGTGCGTGTACAATACAATACAGAAGGAAGTTATGTTTACTTCTTTGTTAGATGGACCATCAAATTACCTCAGTTTGTTAGCAATACCAGTTGAAAGAATACTAATAGCTATTACTAGCCAATTGAATCTGTTTTAAACGAGACGGTAACCAAACACGATCGAAAAACCTGTTTAACTAGTTTAAAAATAAGTTTCTTTAAACGAATTTTGTGCATCTTGCAAAAAAGGTTGTATTAAGAAGTCCATCTTTTCTATTTGATTTAGTTTACTGTGAATTAATTGAGTTAAATAAATTAGTAAAATAATTACTTGAAACGTATAAAAATTGGTCAAAAGAGTATGCTTAGTTGTTACAAATACCATTAACAATGCATTATTATTAATTTCCTAATGAGGTCTCAAAAAGGTGTGGCATCTATATGTAACATATGAGACCGTTCACCAGTGGCGAAGAGGATGATTTAGAGGGGCCAGGGGGCGCCCCCCTTTTGTGGGGAAACAAATTGGTTGATTATATAGGGAATCACTGAAGCATGACTTGAGCGGGGACCCTCTAAGACAGTCAGAGCCCCCCCCCCCCCCTCCCCCTTTGTGAAAATATCACAGTGGCGGATCGTGGACTTTCGAAAAGGGAGAGGGTTCTGTCAGAGAGACTCATATAACAGCAGGGGACCCGGCAGCTCAAAAGAAAAATACAAAATAGACAATCCCTGAAACGCCCATGTAACGACTGCGGAATCTGTATCATATAACGTTAAACAACAATGAAGAATATAAGATAATAAGATAATTTTTTTTTATTAACCAATCATGGTGCCCAAAATTTGAGCTATACAATCAAATGAATGAATTACAAAATAAAGCACAGAAAATGATTAGAAAGATAATTCAATTGATATCTGAATATTTTATCATTATATATATATACATAACAGAATTAGTTAAAATTACCTTTAAAATGTCTTTAAAAAATGTCCACTTTGCTAAAAATAATTTCCCCTTTCGTATCATACATAACCGATTGTCGCCAAGTCATTTTTACATACGGGTCTCTAGTATGTAACACAATACTATTCAATGTGTAACGTGTACACAGGGTAAGCGTGTCTATTTCTGTTTTAGAATAGGTTCGTTGCCAGTTTGATACCGGGTCTGAAATGTTCTATTTACAAAGTATATGTCGAATAATTCACCAAATAAGTATACCCATCAAATTATGTCAATGAACTAAAATATATAATACATCTGCTCTGACTTGCATTAACCAGTGCGTGAACCGGTGACAAAATATTACCTCCCCTGTAAACAGTGCGCTCTTATGACTAGAGGTAATCGGTAAAGATCAGCGGAAAATGTTGTACATTGTTTACGAGCTAGAAATGAGCTAACACAGACGAACTAAGACGTGTCAACGTAATGTGAATATGATAATGCACCAGGTAAATTATTAATTGTTAAGTTTATCACATCATCGTATTTTCATATGATAGGTAAATAAGTGAATTTTCGATTTTAAGTGTCGTCAGGGCTCAAACCTGTAATCTTGCCATCCTTTCATATTTTTTTTTAATACTAACCTACAGTCGGAACATCTTGATTTTCTCCCAATTTGTAAAGTTAATTATGCTGCTTGACATATATTTTTATTTGGGGGGAAAAAATTGATATGCAGTCAAATGTGGCAGTTTTTAATATTTGTTGCTATGTGAAATAAAGGGAAGTAAATTAAAGTAAAAGAAAGCGGGCTTTTTCAAATAGTAAACAATTTTATTCAGATGCATAGTATTTTGTCAAATGATAAAGAATATCGTAGAAACTTGCTAGAAATTCATCTAATTTATAAAAGATATACAACATGACATACTGAAATTTGAAAATGGGTAAAACCATCATACCTTGAACAAATTCAGTAAAAAAAAAGGGGGGGTGGTGGTAAATGCTACGAAATTTAGATTTTATTTATTTGTTGTCGATAGCCAAAAGATGATTTGACATGCAACTAACTACTTTTTCAATTTCATTGTAAAGTAAAATTGACTTTTTTTGGGGGGGGGTCTGTTAATTGTGGTCTGATATTTTCAGGTTCTCTTTGGATTGCCAAATAATATTATAATCATCTAATTAAATGTTCAAATTATTTTGCAGCGATGGTCTGTATGGAAGGAAGACTCATAAAACCCAACAGTTCCGGAAGGCCCTTTAAATAATTGCTTAACATCAATAGCGATGCCTTCAAGTGGTTGATTTAGCACAAGTTTAGCCAGGTTTTCCTTGTAATTGTGGCAGAAAAACCACTAGACAGTGTCATGCATTGAAAGGATATCAAACGGATATTTTATACAATGATTCTCATACATATGACAATCATATGCATAGGAATGTGGAGCTAGTGTCTTTCATGCAGCAATTTTTAATTTCCGATATAAACTCCGAAAAGACAAGAGCATAGAAATGTATACCAATGAGAAACATTCTTTGTGAATAAAATCATTCCAAAACTTAAATGTGTCATAAGTGTTGCATTATTTATCAGTAGAGATAATCAGATTCCAGTAAGATTGTCCAACTGATGGTTTTTGTTTGTAATGTTTTGTAAATCTTAGTTGTTTTGACAAGCTGGGCTGTACAGGTTGCCCGGCTGCCCTTTTCAGTGTGAGACAATATTTTGTTTATGACAAACAAAATGAATGATTCAAGACTGGAGCGGACCCCTTTTAGGCAGTTAGTGCGAATTCTTTAGGTTTCAACCTTTACATGCAATACGGGGGGAGGGGGGAGATTTTTGTTACCGAGTCAAATATTTTTCCTAATAATAATACATTGAGATTTAATATATACTTTGCTATTTGTAGTGTTTATATTTAAATATTGCCAAACAAAATTCATTTAATTTGGAATAATAATATTGTTTAAGAAAAACCCTTACCCCCTGTTCATCATAAAAGTTCATAATCTTCTGTAACACACGTGCATGGTTAATTCGGATCACATATTTTCTATTCCGATATTATAATAATTCGAAGGTTAATATCATTTACAATATCATTCAAAAATTTTCTGGGATTTTTGTTTACTATCAAAGCTGAACCTCGAGGTAACATTGTAGTAAAAAAAAATCCAATAAAAACGTTGAATGTAAATGATATGCACCTTTAAAATCTTATATTGTAGGACTCGTGTTGTTCAAACATAATGTGTAAGTTGATCAATTATGTTATGTTGATTTTGATAAACTTCACATTAGGTAATCGTATATTGATTACATTATATCGAGTTGTCCCAACGATATACTTGTCGGTGTGCTCGATCATACGAATTTACCGCCATTCATATAGACAAAATGACACAACTTTGAAAAATTCTTGTGACGAAACTACATTTCGGAACACGTTAAAAATTGGATACCCAGAGAGCTACATTATTAAGGTTTGATATATATTTTTTTCAAAAAAAAAGAAAAATATGCAGTCAAATGTGGCAGTTTTTTACACACCCCTATGTTGAACAATATGTTGTTCAATTAACAGCATGTTTGGCAATTAAAAAATCATATAGTAACAAATTTAGCTTTAACATATACTTTATTTATAGTGGTTGTATAAAAGTTATATAATGGTTTTGTGTTTTAAGAGATATTCATCCCTATGCATATCGGGTTTTATGCGTAAATTGTCTCTCCTGTTTTTAGACCTTTTCTATCTCTTTCATAAGAAGAGTGACTTTTCTATTGTTCTGGTGTCACTGGAAATCCCACTGTACAGATCAATTCATCTACTAGAATACATTAATCATATTTTATACAAATGATACAAATTTGTACAAATTCCAATTTGTCCTTGGCAACGGTCTAATTTTGTACCCTTGTCCTACTGGTACTTTTTGGTACCCTACAAGCTACGACTGGTTTCATACGGAAAAAATCATACTTGACAAACTACAACTTGTACAAGTCTTAAAGAACAGGCACCAACCTTGCCCTTTGTTGCATTACAATCATGAATGCAATTCCATAGTAGAGAATACTAACAGGCACCAGAGATGGGTTCAATTACTTTCAATGTAATTGATTTAATTACAATTACTTTGTCATTTGTACAATTAAATTAAATTAATGATTACATCATTTCTGAAAGTGTCTGTCGTGATTAAATTAATGATTACATTGACAAAGTAATCATGATTACATCTGATTACAATGAATTAAAAAAAAATTCTTGCCGCACCAGATGCGCATTTCGACAATCGTGACATGTCTCTTCAGTGATGCTCGTGACCAAAACATTAACTTATTTGACATAGATTGCTTTATCGTTTTTTGGCAATTCTTCTGCTCATTGGTAACCTTTAAAAATGTATTACTTTACTTTTAAAAATATTTTGTTTCTTGAATATTTAAGCATCTGTTCGATTTAACTATTATGTTCTTATGCATAAAAGACTGAGTTTTGTCACTTTTATTTATTTTATTCTTGGTTTATTTTTGCAATAAATACTTATTCATGATTCACGTCGTATTCCCATGAAATTTTCTTTTGAACGTAGAGTTCTAATCTATACAAACTTAGGCTGATGTGTAAAAAAACAGGAATGGTACAACTAGTAATTCGTATAAAAATGGTCGTCAAAAACACCGCTCGGGCAAAATGGGAAAAGGTTATCATCTGGATGAGAATTCAAATAGAATTAGGCGAAAAAGAACAATACATTGTACAATCAGACTTAGAAACTCATACAGAAAATGGTTTGTTAGTATGGAATGTAAAAAAGTGGTTTAAGTTAATAACTTTGTTATTTTGCCGAATAACTTTCCCTGTGTTCCAAGTATAAACAGTCTTTGACATTCATTGGTATGTAGAGAGTAAATCCGATATAGTTTCTGAAACATGTGCTAGCTTTGTAATCATATAGACCAAATCTACACGGAACAGACAGTAAATTCGGAATGAGGCCTGAGAAAGTTAACGTATATTATAGACTGAGAAATACATGCGAACTTGATTCGGCATAAATGAAATTAAAATCAATTCAGGTCCAGTTAAATTCTGATTAAAGACAGCCCCATGTATCCACTTCCGTATGTGGTCTGTTTCAAGATAAAATTTCTGTCCCTATCCAATATACCCTCATTTTCCAGTGTCATTCCAAATTTACTCGGAACGCCTCTATTACATAACCTACCAATTGTATTTATTGTTATTTTGTTCTCTCCCACACATGTAACATGCATGATCTATTTGTCACTGGACGTAAAGCAAACATAAATCAATCCTACAATTTACAACTGTCACTTGAAACTTTAGTTGTTAAAATTCAAATCATTGCCTCTAATTTTTTCTATTTTAAAGAAATCGACAAAGTTAAGAACATTTACGCAAAAAGAAATATCTACGTTACCGCTTGCTCATTATGGAAGTGGGGTAACATGAGACTAGTAAAAGTACAAGTATAAATAAAGCAAACAATTATATGGAACAACAGGTGGCTGTTATAATGATAAATGGAGATATGGGATATGTAATTTATAAGAAAGCAACATCTGGATCCAAGGGTCAGTGTTGATGACCGTACATTGACCTATGGTTTACTTTTTTAAACTGTTATGTGAATGGAGAGTTGTCTCATTGGCACTCACACCACATCTTCCTATATCTACCTAACGACATTAAAACATCAAAGTGTTTGTAGTAAAAGTATCACACCTACATTTCAGTCTCTAGTACATATTTGTTTAAGTCTTAAAACTTTTATTCTTCGGTAGAAAATTCAAACCATAATGAAATAAGGTGGTGCGGTAAAATTGCCAATTAATCAACTTTCTACCAAATACAAAATGACGGAAATATTAGTTTGATTACATTGCTACTTCATTTTAGATCTCCAACGAACTATTCCATTATATGAACTAGATATTCAAAAATATGTTTTGTCACCAAAATCCTAATAGGCACGTATCATCATAGTGTGTCACTTGTGTCCGTTCAATCGTTAATCCCGCACTTGGTATATATACAGGGTGTATACGGCTAATTATTTAGCACTACAGTCTTTTTGCTTCGGGTTTAAATTATGTACATGGTGTTACAACTTATATTAATGCTGCGTATATCTTCTGGATCTTCTTTATTTTTTGTTCATGACAGGTTGCTTGATTAGGCATTTTGATAAAATATAAAGGCACGCAGAGTTCAGACTCTGGCTTCCATCTCCTAAATGTGGAATTTCAAGCTGGAACCTTTATATTTCGCAGTTTGTTTTACTTATAGAGAATAAAATTGAGAAAGGAAATGGTGAATATGTCAAAGCGACAACCACCCGACCATAGAGCAAACAACAGCCGAAGGCAACCAATGGGTCTTCAATGTAGCGAGAATTCCCGCACCCGTAGGTGTCCTTCAGCTGGCCCCTAAAATATGCATAATAGTTCAGTGATAATGGACGTCATACTAAACTCCGAATTATACACAAGAAACTAAAATTTAAAATCATACAAGACTAACAAAGGCCAGAGGCTCCTGACTTGGGACAGGCGCAAAATTGCTGCGGGGTTAAACATGTTTATGAGGTCTCAACCCTCCCCCTATACCTCTAGCCAATGTAGAAAAGTAAAAGAATAACAATACGCACATTAAAATTCAGTTCAAGAGAAGTCCGAGTCCGATGTCAAAAGATGTAACAAAAGAAAATAAATAAAATGACAATAATACATAAATAACAACAGACTACTAGCAGTTAACTGACATGCCAGCTCCAGACCTCAATTAAACTGATTGAAAGATTATGTCTTCATCATATGAATATCAGGTACAATCCCTCCCGTTAGGGGTTTAGTATCATACTATCATAAAATATATGAGAAGAACATAACCCGTGTCATGCCAACAACTGTTTTTTTTAGAAATAAATGTGTTTAGTTCCGATGCAAAGACCCTATCAGTGAATCAATGTTAAAGCCAAAATATGCAATCTTTAATGACCTGACAACAGTATCGTAACTATATCCCCTTTTAATAAGTATATTTAAAGGTTTTGTTAGTTTTTGAGGAGAATACTGACATTTTTATGCTTTATAAAGAATATTTCCATAAAATTTTGGATGTGAAATACCTGAACGTATAAGATGTCTGCATGTTGAGTTATATTTACGAATTATTTCCTTATACCGGTGATAAAATTTAGTAAATGTTTTGACCAGTTTGTGATATCGAAAACCCTGGTGTAATAATTTTTCAGTAGTACATAAATTTCTCTCGCTAAAATCTAATACGTTGTTACATACACGAGCGAATCGTACAAGTTGAGATATATAAACACCATAAGATGGTGACAAGGGAACGTCACCATCTAAAAATGGATAATTAACAATAGGAAATGAAAAATCATCTCTTTTATCATAAATTTTTGTATTAAGCTTCCCGTTTATGATATAGATATCAAGACCGAGGAAAGGGCAGTGGTCATTGTTATCATTAGCTTTATTTAAAGTAAGTTCTACAGGATAAATTTCTTTAGTATACATACTGAAGTCGTCATTATTGAGATCTGATCTCAAGATTTGTTTTGTAAATAATTTCCCACAAATGACAGACATTTTGTGAAATGTTGCGTACAGTTTGCAATGTTTGTCTTGCTTGCTGAGCAACCAACTGACACATTAACACCACACAGAGTACGCTATACTTATGTATGTAGCAAATTAAGATGGTATGATACTAAACCCCTAACGGGAAGGATTGTGCCTGATGTTCATATGATGAAATCATAATCTTTCAGTCAGTTTAATTGAAGTCTGGAGCTGGCATGTCAGTTAACTGCAAGTAGTATGTTGTTATTTATGTATTATTGTCATTTTGTTTATTTTCTTTGGTTACATCTTCTGACATCAGACTCGGACTTCTCTTGAACTGAATTTTAATGTGCGTATTGTTATGCGTTTACTTTTCTACATTGGTTAGAGGTAAAGGGGGAGGGTTGAGATCTCACAAACATGTTTAACCCCGCCGCATTTTTGCGCCTGTCCCAAGTCAGGTAGCCTCTGGCCTTTGTTAGTCTTGTATTATTTTAATTTTAGTTTCTTGGGTACAATTTGGAAATTAGTATGGCGTTCATTATCACTGGACTAGTATATATTTGTTTAGGGGCCAGCTGATGGACGCCTCCGGGTGCGGGAATTTCTCGCTACATTGAAGACCTGTTGGTGACCTTCTGCTGTTGTTTTTTTATTTGGTCGGGTTGTTGTCTCTTTGACACATTCCCCATTTCCATTCTCAATTTTAATAAGGAATATGATCGAGTTCTGAAATTTCCTTTGAGTTTTGTTATTTTATTTTTTAGAATGTGTATTTTATCAGGATCATAATTTTCACTCATAATTTTCACAACTAACAGAATGTTCAACCTTTTTTGACTGGTGCATCAAATTTGTCTTTTATAAACAACTGTTTTCAAAATTATATTGTATCGTCCCTAACATGCATGAACTATTTGCCACTGAACGTTAAACGACCATCAAAACCTGAGCAATTATAAAACTGTTAACCGTAACAAATTTTTAAAGTACTCCATTTCTGCATGGATGAAGCGATGACACCACCATCAGTGTCTTAAAGGATGGAGTTAAAAACTCAGTTATTCAAATAAATCACACGTCAAATTTCTCGTGTTATCTCCACGTAAGCTTTACAAAAATATGAAGGTATTTTTCATGATTTTAATTAAATTTTAGAATTAATATATTATTTGAATAATCTTATTTAAAAAAAAATACGTGAGATACATAAGATTCAAGTGGAACCAACCAGTTTAAGCAAGTTTCAAGTATATATAAAAAAAGAAGATGTGGTATGATTGCCAATGAGACAACACTCCACAAGAGACCTAAATGACACAGAAATTAACAACTATAGGTCATCATACGGACTTTAATGATGAGAAAAGCCTATACCGCATAGTCAGATATTAAAGGCCCAACATGACAATGTAAAACAATTCAAACGAGAAAACTAACGGCCTTATTTCTGTAAAACAATAAACGAAAAACAAATATGTAACACATAAACTAGGTTGGTCCCCTCCGTAAAACATTCAGAATGCCTTTCGGAATATACAAATATTAACAAAGAATTTCAATAACGGCCGGGAAACAGTCTACACATAAACAAACCACAACCACTGAATAACAACATGCTTGTTTGGTGTGAAAATCAGACAAATCTAATGTTAATTCATTTGAGTGAAATTTCTATGTGCGGGACGAAATATTTTATATTGCATTACTAGGAAATTTACGACACCCGATAGGGGAAATAAAAATAAAATAAACACCATTCAGATTCCGACACATATTTTGTTTTCCATTTCTCTAAGTAGGAATAACGTTACATTCTGTATTCAATAACGTCACACGTTTTCAGCCAAATTCTAAGGGTATCAATCAACTTTGAAGCCATTTATCTCAAAAACAAGGATGGTGACATATAAGTTTCTATACGTGTATGGATTTAGTATGCAATCCTGGATATTATGTTAGTTTTTTGTTTTTCTCCGTATTTCAGAACATAGCATTCCATTGGAAAATCTAAAAAGGTATGCCGAAAAAAAGGCATTTCCCCTATATACCTAAGTAAATTTGTCGCAAAAATTGACGTTTTCTTATGAAAATACCAAGAAAACAAAAATGGTGACCCCCATTTTTATTACATATTCCGATGTAACGCGATTCAAAGAACACGTGTGCATAAAAGTTTGGAAATCGGGAGATATGCCATTTGGTATCGTGTTACCTTAACATAACTATAGTTCTTTCTAAAAAGGTTTTGTTTTACATATTTTAAAATGATAACTTCAAACTTGATCTATTTAATAAACTGCAAAAGTTCACTACACACTTACATGAACATTGTGTCACCCATAACACTTTATCATCATTGATCTCTGAATTATTTTTGACCTCAATTGAATATGGCATAATAAAGAGTTTGCTGTTTGTCTTCTGACCTCTTCCAGACTTTATATGTATTACAAGGTGCAGTTTTTGGAAGTTAAACTATGGATGAAATAAAGCTACCAGATAAAATTATGTAAAATTTTTATAGAATTGTTTAAACAAATTGTAAAAAAATACAATAACTATAAGTCAATGCATTTTACATTTCCAGGCCAAGACAAACCAAAATTTGCTTATTTTAAACAAGATATTTTGTTTGTGCTAATTTAAAATACATTGTCCTACAGCTATAGTCAATTGGAAATTGCAATAAAAACAAACCTTAGTTGGTTTCCTACCTGTCAATTCAAAGTTGACACTAATCACAATATTAACAAAACATTATAATTCAGGGTTAAAGTAAAGTATAATATTGCTTAAATATAACAGTTTTTTTTTTTATCAAATATATATATGTACATCTTTAAATTGTGAATAAATGTACATGTCTTTACTAAGGCCTTCTTAGGCTAATAATGACTTTTTAATATTGTAACAGTTTTTTTTTACTGAATTATTTAAATCAATTAAAATGCTTTATAAAGTAAGCCTACATGTAACTATCTTAACTTCTTGAATACGAATAACAAAAAGGTTCATTTATTGACCATATACACAGTTCAAGATTTTTTCATTGTAATCAGAATGTAATCAAAATGTAATCAGGATTACAGGGCATTTTGAAAAGTAATTGATTAAAATAATGTAATCAGAATTTTTGCTGATTAATGATTACAATGATTACTTGAAAAATTGTAATCAATTACAGCTGATTAACGATTACAATTACAATTACCCCAAGTCTGACAGGCACAAACATGTTTTTTATTACACTTGAAGTAATAATATCTTATATAAGAGACAACGATCTCAAATATCCTATCTCTAATAATCACCTACGTATCATGGCCATCGTCTCCGTAGACATTAGAAGAATGACAAAGAGCAGGAAATCGTCACCTGCTTATATTTATACCACAATGGTAGCCGTACCATTCTTGGAGGAGAGGTGTTCCAAAGAGCCGCATAGCCATAACTCGTATTAGAGCTTCCACTGAACACCCTTCACATTTGACCTGACACAAGGTTTACCCGCCAAATATCTTACTCTATTTTATGTTTTAGTAAAGTATATACAAATACATAAGATAAGGCTTCTGCCGAACTGTAACTAGGCTAAACTATCGAACCTAAGATACACAAGTTTTAGCTTTCTAAAGGACTACTTCGATCTATCCTAATTTAAGGTAAAATGTGCATATGGTTGTTGATTTAGTATTAGAAATGTGGTATTTCTAACTATTGATTGACATTATTTGGATTACCTTAAGAGTGTGCGCTATACACTCATGCTTTAACAACTAATTTTCACTTAACTTGTTAAAAAGTAAAACATTTACAAATAAACACGACTCTGGAGGTATGCCTAGATTGGCAGACGTTATAAAATACAGATAATGCATGTTTAGCAAAACAAATGGTGCATATATATTGCAGATTAACCAATCAAATTAACACGTATTTTAATATAATTGATATCACAGGTAGTAAGGTCGTCATATCGAGGAGCGTTTAGTACAGTGATTTTGTCATAGTTTGGATAAGTTTGACATGACGGTGTAAAGTGTTTTTGATGACAATTAATCAATGCAAAATGTAAACATTCGGATATTTTGTAGAAGGAACTTCTGATCAATAATTCAAGCTGGTAAGTACCTTAGTTTGTATAAAGAAAATATGTTAGTAAATCACAAGTTGTGTCATATAGTTAATGATTTAACACAGAACAAAGCTTGCGTACGTCAAAATTTAAAAGTTGCTAATTGGTTAAACGTGCGTGAAAAAAGCTATTTTCTTTCTGTCTGTTACATCACATACTTCTTCGTGATATAATACTGCCGTCAATTATTCTGAAACAAACCTACTTCTGCACTCAACTCAAAATTACTAAAATATCTGTGTCATGGTTTGGTTCATTCGTGTCATTGTTTAGTTCATGTTGGACATGGTTCAGTTATGTATATATATAATTCTTGTAGTGTATAATGAAGAGTTACTATCGAAATTAACAACAATTGTTTCATTTGAAACACAAAAGGGTATCAGAACGCACATGTGTTTCATTGTTTATTTTTCAACAAAACGCCGCAAAAAAACTCCAGCATCCGGTAAATTCGTTATACGGTTAACTACTGACCCCCTACGGATCCATAGAGGGTGAATAAAATTCATAGGGGACTCGGCCTCCGGCCTCACCCCCTATGGCTTTTACTAACCCTCTATGGATCCGTATGGGGTCAGTAGCGAACCATATAACTTATAGTAGTAATATGTTATAAGAAGATGCAATATGATTGCCAATGAGACAATCATCCACCTAAGATCAAATGACGTAGATGTTAGCAACTATATGTCAACAAGAGGCCTTCAACATTCAACAGTAAGCAAAACTATCCTTCTTAGCAAGTTATAAAATGCTGCGACAAAATTCAATATATAGGAATTCCAATAAGAAAACCACCAGCCTAATTTCTGTTCAAATAAATAGCAAAATATGACATACAGTTACAAACGATATTCACGGAATTACAGAAACTTAACTTGAGACAGTATATACAACATATTGCGGGGTTAAACATGTTTGCGGGGTTAAACATGTTTGCGGGCTCTCCAACCTCTTCTTATCCTTAACCAAGGCAGATATGGAAGATTTACCAGATCGGTTTTACACAATAAAATTTAGCTGATTTAGTTGGACCTAGTTTCAAAACCAATAACAAATCTTAAAAAATCATGATTCCAAGGTAGCTTCCTTTTAAATTTGATAATGGAATTCTGCTGCCAATATTGTGAGCTGTACAATTTAGACATGTTTTCAATTCTAGGACAAACCATACTAAATCATTACATAAAAGTTAAAATATTTGAAAGAATTAAGTGATACTACACACGATGCATTTATACAATAATACTGCCATTGTATATAAAATGCGAACCCAGTTTGTTCATTTTCACTGTTATATGCGAGAATGTCTATTGTAGAACAAAGGATGACGGAAAAAACTGCGTTTGTTGACTTTTTGAAAGTACGAAATAATTGATTTAAATGTATGTTTTACCACAATTAAATAAGAATATAACTTTCTAATGTATAATCAGATTTTAAAGATTAAAGTAAAAAAAGCGTACTTAAAGAAACAGAATCCATACTATCGTTGACTGGATGCTATTCATTTTAATTGTAGTTGCGATGAATAATTACTAGAAGTGCAATCGTTTCTGATGTGGTGTGAGGAATTTTAATTGTTATTTTATATAATAATTCGACATGCAACAACTGAAAATAGTCTTTAAAAAGGCTTTAATACTGATGATATTTAAAAAGCAAGTTGGTCGTAGATGATCACTTGAATATACACGAGTATAACCAACTAATGATTGATTTCGGACATTGTGTACTGTTCATCGATATTTTTTTCTGTACTTCGTTTTTTTTTACCTCGCTGAAGTACGTCCATTATTCATAGTTCATTCATCATTATTCAACAACGAAATAGTTCACTATTCATTATTTAATGTAAAAAGAATAAATAATGAATAATGAAATAGTTTATGTTTCATTATTTAAATTGAAGCGGTGACTAGTGAAATAAATATAAAAAAAAATTGACTGTTGACACTATATACATGTAGCTATATTTTGATTAGCAATGACCATAAGAGAGTTTATGGAGGACCTAAATGCCACAACATGCGTAAAATGAAGAAATTATAAAAAAGAAGATGTGGTATGATTGCCAATGAGACAACTATCCATAAAAGACCAAAATGACACAGATATTAACAACTATAGATCACCGTTCTGCCTTCAGCAATGAGCAAAGCTCATACCGCATAGTCAGCTATAAAAGGCTCCGATAATTAGACAATGAAAAAAATTCAAACGAGAAAACTAACGGCCTTATTTATGTAAAAATATGAACGAAAAACAAATATGTAACATATAAACAAAAGACAACAACTAAATTACAGGCTCCTGACTTGGGACAGGCACATACATAAATAATATGGCGGGGTTAAACATGTTAGCCAATTTTGAATAATGAAATGGATACTTTGAATAATGGAATGGACTGCTATGACCCTTCAGCCCCTAATTACAGATATATGTTATACCTCAATCGAAAACTTATCAAGAGAGGAACAAAAGATATATAGCCAATATGATCTGCAACGGATATTACAGGAGGGACGAAGGACTTAAATATCGACGAAATACGCGTGAACATTGAAAATAACTTATTTTGAATAATGAAATGGACTGCTGCAACCCGTCAGCTTCTTATTAAGGAAAAAATATACACAAAATTTAAGCTTATGGATGGAGGAATAAACTGAATATAATCGTGATGTGCCGCAATGACCTTTTCAGAGGTTACAGAGGGAAAAAATGCCAAAATACGCGTGAAAATTAAGAAATAGCCAATTTTGAATAATGAAATGGATATTTTGAATAATGGAATGGACTGGTACGACCCTTCAGCCCCTAATTTCAGATATATATTATACCTCAATCGAAAGCTTATTAAGAGAGGAACAAAAGGGATATATTCAATATGTTCCGCAACGCATATTAGAGGAGTAACGATGGACTTAAATATCGAATACGCCTGAACATTGAGAAATAGCCAATTTTGAATAAGGAAATGGATATTTTGAATAATGGAATGGACTGGTAGGTCCCTAATTACAGAGATATATTAAACCTCTATCGAAAGCTTATTCAGAGAGGAAAAAAGGTATATAGTCAATATGTTCCGCAACACATATGACAGGAGTAACGAAGGACTTAAATTATCGAAATACGCGTGAACATTGAGAAATAGCTTATTTTAAATAATGGAATGGACTGCTATGACCTTTCAACCTCTAATTACAGATATATATCATACCTCCATCAAAAGTTTATTAAGAGAGGAAAAAAAGGTATATAGTCAATATGTTCCGCAACGCATATAACAGGAGTAACGAAGGACTTAACCATCGAATTACACGTGAACATGTTGACTATATACATTTTGTTCCTCCCGTAATAAGCTTTCGAATGAGGAATAAGGTTTATCTATAATTAGGGGCTAAAGGGTCACAGCAGTCCATTCCATTATTCAAAATATCCATTTCATTATTCAAAATTGGCTATTTCTTAATTTTCACCCGTATTTCGATATTTAAGTCCTTCGTTACTCCTCTAATATGCGTTGCGGAACATGTTGACTGTATACATTTTATCCTCTCGTAATAAGCTTTCGAATGAGGTATAAGGTTTATCTATAATTAGGGGCTAAAGGGTCACAGCAGTGCATTCCATTATTCAAAATATCCATTTCATTATTCAAAATTGGCTATTCCTTAATTTTCACGCGTATTTCGGCATTTAGCTCCGTAACCCTCTAATGGTCATTGCCGCAGAAACGACTTGTTTTAGTTATATATATATTTTTTAAATATAAACTATTTCATTATTCATTATTCATTTTTTAAACATTGAATAGTGAATAGTGAACTATTTAATTATTCATTATTGAATTTTGAATAATGAACTATGAATAATGTACGTACTTCAGCGCGTTTTTTTTCCCGTCATAGTTCTGTACCGTTCGTAAGTAAAACATATATCAAGGTGATTCGATTGTTGCTCGAACTTTCTTTACTGTATAAGATGTATATAAAATGGCATTACAAAATTTATTTTTGCAGCCATCCTGCAGACGTCAAATGTATTAAGCAATTGTTTGTGCGAGACGAAAACGGTACCACTCATCAATCGTGAAATAAAGATCTTTATGTGACTTCTCTTTGATTTTCACAGATGCATCCAATAGAGCTATGTTCATAATGCTTGTAGTTACATGGTTTTGATGGCTTGTTTGTTTTTTAGTATAAATGTGTGCTCTATCTCAATTACAATCCATAGACAAACATGAATACAAACCAAGCAAGCAAGTCTTAAGGGCATACGATACAGTTACAGGGGAGATAATGACGTTGCTAACGTAATTTGTTATTTTCGCGACGTGAAACTGTGACATATCGGGAAAAGATGCATTTTTCGACTGATTTTTATCATTCAAACTGGTTTAATTTGAAAACGAGTTCATGGACCCCTATTTTTCAAAACGGCATTTGGTTTCATTTTGCAAGGAGATAATGTGACCCAAATTTTATAAAACTGTAAATAGAGGATTTTTTTTAATTGTGATAAATATGCAGTAAAGAATTACGTTTTTTCCTTAACTCATGAACATTTGATAAATATGAGTTATTTCTGAATAATAAGTGCATATTATTTTAAGATATTTATAAAATACAGAAATTACCGATTATTTAACAAAAAACAATTTGTGTTTATCTTTTATAACAAAAAAGTTATGTCTTTCTTTCGAAAAAGAAATTACGGCCACAAATCTGAATTTCGAGCAAATATACAAAATTTCGACCTCATTTTACTCAAAAAGTAGAACATGAAGGTATATTTTTTATTACATATTTGATTTAATCAGGTAAAAAATAGCCTATATGCAAATTTTCATGAACTTGTAAATACAGGATCAAAACTGTATCGTATGCCCTTAAGTATGTGCTGTATATTTAGACGGTGACCGACATCGTAAACTGCTTTTTCGGTAGCAATCATTTGATTTTCGAGAGAGGGGGGATTGAGTTACTTGAAATGAAACATTAGTTTAAATAACAACAGATTTCTTCTTGGAAAAAAACTATATTAATGTGTTATTGAAGAAAATGAGAATAGTCTAATTTTCAAAATTTTCCTAGGGGCGGGGGGAGGACTCAAACACTTCTATAAGGTTCGGTTCACTACGTGAAATAAATAGTTGTTTTTGATTGGTCCTGGTAAAAAATACAAGTTACTTTGCCTGGAAATAATTACAGGTTATTTTGCATGGAAAAATATTTACAAGTTACTTTGGCTCAGTGTAAAAAAAAATCAAAAGCCCCGCCCAATCAGAAAATCAAATGGTTGTTACTTTAGCTGTCCAAAATATATGTAAGCAATGATGACGTTTCATAGGAAAGGATATATATAATCTTACATATAGATCTGTGTCTGAACAAATTATCAGAGAATATAGAACTGACAATATAAAAAAGAAGATGTGGTATGATTGCCAATAAGACAACTTTCCACAAGAGTAAAAAAAGACACAAAAACTAACAAATATAGGTAACCGTACGGTCTTCAATAATGAGCAATAAATGCCATTATGTGGCATTTATTGATATATTACCTCATACTTTCACTCACAAAGTATGCATATGTCCTAAGTCAGGAATCTGATGTACAGTAGTTGTCGTTTGTTTATGTAATATATACGTGTTTCTCGTTTCTCGTTTTGTTTATATAGATTAGACCGTTGGTTTTCCCGTTTGAATGGTTTTACACTAGTAATTTTGGGGCCCTTTATAACTTGTTGTTCGGTGTGAGCCAAGGCTCCGTGTTGAAGGCCGTACTTTAACCTATAATGGTTTAATTTTTAAATTGTTATTTGGATGGAGAGTTGTCTCATTGGCACTCACACCACATCTTCCTATATCTATATATAATCAATCCTTCTGACTTCATAAATTATGTTAGCGAGTCCGTTATATGATGAAAATTAATTAAATCCTTCTGTGAAAATGCAAGTAATGAGTCGCTCTACAGTGAAAATAAAGTGGAATTTGATTCAATATCTACGAGCTGAACAACAAACCCTGTTTTAAGTTATACTACATTATTAATCGTGTTAAAAGGTGTATTTTTCTACAAATGGAACTTGACTGCTACTTTTCAAACTCTTGTACGCTCTGTTCGTTAACTATAATATTCTTCAAATTTATATATCTGTGTATCAATTGTACACCTGTATGGTTGTAGGGTCCCGACCGCATCAAATACAATTATCATGAATTCATAAAAACAGTACATATTGTATATTATTTCTTATTTTATTCGAAAATCGTGAATTCGTCGTCTGTTTATTTATCATTCTACATAAGAAATTCATTACGAATACAGTGAAAATAGCATTTCAGGATTCGCACATTACATACACTGATACGTGTAACAAAGATTTTTATTGATTTGTAATAATAAGTGAGATACTTGAATGGTATGTCGGCTTAAATCCAAATCGAAATTGTGATCTTTCATATTTTAAATTCGAACTTTGAACCTGTTTTTTATTGTAATTTCACATATAGTTTTAAAACAAATAAGTTGTAAACTGTTGTCCATGTCACGCGTAACAAGTCCTCTTGATATCTTTTGGTTAGTTTTGAATCTTGGTTACTGTTTCATGGACCTATAACCCCACATCTCCTCTTATTTATCATAAACCGGTTCAAACTTTATAAAGAAAAACAAACAAATGTACAGTTTTCAAGGAAAAAATGTAAAAACAAGAATTACTTTTTGACTAGCTGACACTTTTTTGCAACTTTTAAGTAGAAGTCTTTAGCTATTTGACTAGTGATGCCGCTCAATATACCATTTGCAGAATAAAGCATGGACATACGGATAAAAGATTTTATGTGAAACAGATGCAACGCTTTGTATTAATTTGTATAAGTATATCAGAAGCTAGTTTAAAAGAGCAGTGACTTTTAAAATTATATTGTAGAAAACCTACGAACGCTTTGACAATTACACCCACTTAATTTGGTTAAACATACTTTTTTCTTCTCAGGCAGTTAATGTATAGTGTTAATTCGTCCAATAAAAGGCGTTATCAAACAAATTTCCAGTATTAAAGTTAAACACATATATATTTATTTCGATCTAAACCATGACAAACTTGACCAAAACCATGACGAATTTCTAGACTCTTAACCGAACCATGTCAATCTCTTAACCAAACCATATAAAAGCAATTCCAATATCTTGCTTATTCTGCATTAATTTCGTTAAACAACAATTCCAATGTAGATCGTGTGACCTCCAATACAGATTCAAAGATCTTATTTGCTTGACATCCGCTCGTGAGAATAGAACTGAGGCAATAGTTTAGGAAAGTAACATATATTAAGGCAGCAACCATTTGATTTTCTGGGGGGGGGGGGGGGATATGCTTTTTTTTTGGAAAAAAAGTTTGTTTCCAGTTTTTGGAGAAAAAAATAATTTGTTTTTGATTCTGAGAAAAAAAAATTGTTTGTTTCACCCTCAACTGCCACTATATGTAATGCTAAAATTGAAAGAAAAAAATTTGTATTCGACTTGTCGCGAAAAAAAATTTGTCCAGAATACAAACCCATAGCCCCCTTTAGCAATGATGACCGTGCTTGAAAGTGACATGTATAGCTCTTTCTGCCGTGTCCTGAATCTAGATAACCAATCTAATTAAAATATTGATCTCTGTCTCTGATTACGTTATACTACTAATTTGTAGTATAACGTAATCAGAGATCAATATTTTAATTAGTTGCTAGATAACGAAAACGAAAATAAGCATTCACGAGTGAATATAATACATACAGTGTCCAGTGGTCGTTTTAAAATAAATATAATTGCGTCGTCAAAAGTCATCAAGGGACCATATCAAAACGTAGATAACAACCTGTTAAGACCTGTATAATTGACAGAAAACTTTATAGACGTTCCGAGAATTTTATTCTGACTTCCGGCCGAGAGATATCGAGTGGCCCATAGACTCATCCAAAACTCGCCAATATATAAGCATGAACCCCTCAGGGGGTTTATACCAAAAAAAATGACGATTGAGCAATTGGGACATCCCGAAACATACCTTTTACAATTCAGCTCTTACAATTCTGGGACAACTCTTCGAGAGATTTCCAGTCTGATAAAAGAAACATAACTAAAGATTCTTTAATGGGAGCTTACACAAAAAATGTATGGAAATGAGGAATGTCATAGCGGCAACAAACCGGTCAAATTGCAAAAGTCAGCTCAAAGGCAACAATGGGTCTCAACACCACGTGAAAATCCAACGATATGAGGCGGGCTTCGGCTGACCCCTTTAAACAAAATGCGTAATAATCCAGCAAAAATGGACGACACGCTAAACGCCAAAACATGGAAATTAACTAAAATTAAAAAAACAAAACAAATCAAGACAAAGTCCAGAGGCTCCTTACTTGTGAGAGACGCAAAACATGCGGCAGGGTTTAACATGTCTGTCGGATTCCTTAAATACGAGGTCCCGTGTTCAGGGATGACCACTCTCTTTGCAAATTAAAAATCCTTCTTAATCAGCTCTGTTTGACGGGTCCATAAGTTACTGGTTGTTTGGCAAAATTATTTCTCACTGGTTTGTACTTTGAGATATTTTTTTTTGTAGTTATAAATTAACTATTTGGTTTTCATGGTTTGACTCATGTTTAAAATCTGTTAGTTTTCATACTTTGGTGAGTTGAGTCTTGTTACAATTAATGTTTTAAAGTTTGTCCTTTTAAGTCGTACTGTTACATCCCTGTTTCTGGTTAGGGTGACGGTTGGCGCCAGAGCAAACGTTCAAACCCACTGCATTTGTTTTGTTTAATTGTCCTACGTCAGAAACCTGGTGTTCATTTTTTAATATAGATTAAGACCATTGGCTGTCTGAGAAGATTTCATAAATATGATTTACTTGTCACGTTACTAATCAATTTTGATTTAATTCAACAAACGAAAATATGTTGAAACTAAACAAAAAACCGTTGTTTTTCCTGTTTGAATGGTTTTACACTGGTGATTTTTATAGCCCTTTGTAGCTTGCTGTTAGATGTGAGCCGATGTTCCGTGTTGAAACCCGTTCTTTGACCTATAATGGTTTACTTTTTATAATTGTGACTTGGATAAAGAGTTGTCTCATCGGCACTCATACCACATCTTTTCATATCTATAGAACACTAGCTTTTCCCGCCACTTCTAAACAAATGAAATATCTCAAAAAGGAGCTCCGTAGTCTATCATTACCTTTAGCTTATTTTCCCCCAACTAGTACTTGTCTGACTGGCTGTATCAATTCTAAATGCTAGTCTGTTTTAATTTCACCTTATAAAATAGAAGATGTGGTATGATTGCCAATGAGATGTAACTATCCACAAAAGACCAAAATGACACAAACCTTAACAACTATAGGTCACCGTACGGCCTTCAACAATGAGCAAAGCCCATACCGCATAGTCAGCTATAAAAGGCCCCGATAAGACAACGTAAAACAATTCAAACGAGAAAACTAACGGCAATATCTAAGTAACAAAATTAACGAAAAACAATCATATAACACATACACAAACGACTACCACTGAATTACAGTCTCCTGACTTGGTACAGGCACAAACATAAATAATGTGGCGGGGTTAAACATGTTAGCGGGATCCCAACCCTCCCCCTAAACTGGGACAGTGGTATTACAGTACAACATAAGAACGAACTATAAAAATCAGATGAAAAAGGCTTAACTCATCAAATAGACAAAAAATACAAGTGAAAGTGGCCGGGTACTTATACATCCCAACATAAAAAGATACAATGAACAGTACATCCTTAAAAGAGGCTTGACTCTTTGCCAAAAACTACACAACAATGTGCTTATCTTAATTTATAGAGTACATATACATGTATGAGTATTTTTAAGTATAGTTGTAGAAGAGAAGTAACGGATCAGTGGTTAATTAAGCCTATCACAATTATGGTAAGGACTGTAGTATCTAAAAGTCCCTTGCAATAAAACGAACCACAAAATTGAGAATGGAAATAGGGAATTTGTCAAAGAGACAACAACCCCACCAAAGAGCGGAAAACAGCCGAAGGCCGTAAATGGGTCTTCAATACAATGATCCCGCTACATGAGGTGTGCTTCAGCTAGCCCGTAGACAAATATGTGTATAATGTGAACAATGTAAATTCAACCATATATACAATATGATTTCAACAACTCTATTATTCGCTAAAAGTTAGATATATTTCTTGCATCGATAAAACTTGCTGTCGTTCGAGTGGCAAAATTTGTTCTAACGCATCGAAAATGTGATTTACTTAGAGTATAAATACAAAACAAACAAAATTGAAAATCAACGTGATATACATTTACTCGCTACTTTCTGCATAAGAAAATGCTTGTCTCATTGGCAATCATGCCACATCTTTTTTAATATGTTGTTTTTGTACTAAGTTATGAATATGACAATTGTTATCCATTCGCTTGAAATGTTTAAGCTTTTCATTTTGTCATTTGAGAAGGGATTTTCGGTTTTCAATTTTCGTTTGAGTTCACTCCCCTTTTATGCCATTCCCCTTTTTCACAATCAAACTATTTATCTTATATGATACTTATTTTGTCTTTTCTTCTCTGCTTTATTTATTAAAATACATTATAAATGAATATATAGATTTAATACATCAAAATCGAAGTCCATATTCTGTTCATTGGTTGAAAGGAACGTTTGTCCTATTATGCGTGTTATATAAAATGTCTATAAATGAGCCTATTACGTATAATTTACTATTCATCAAAATCGGAGTCCAAATTCGGTCCAATTGTTATAAGGAATATTTATTCCATAATGCATTTCAATAATTAATCCCTGTTAAATCTACTGAGTTTGCGTTTCAAGTGTGAAAAAATTCCGGGATCTCTAGATTTCATAATCGCTTCATTGATTTTTTCGACATGATTACCCCTCACTGATTTTTTGTTCAATGGTATATTTTCAGGAGGTGGGGGAGGTGGTGGTGGTTTTCCACGGGTCCTCAAATTCTTTCTCTTTTTGTGAGATACTGGTGACTGTAAAGACCGTTTGTCATTGCATGCATTCATCTCTGGGACCTCTGGATCATACAAAAACCAAAATAGCAGATCAAAATGATCAGGAGATGCAGAAGCAAATTTCGTCTTTATACCAATATGGCAAGATGGATCGGATACAAAATCCTCCTCATCATTAAAATTTACACATTCTTTCTTCTCTTCTACTTTATACCAGCCAACATAGAAGAGCGAAACCATCGCTAATGGACTACACGTGTCTTCAGGACACAGGTCTTGGACAACATCCAATATGCATTTGCCCATGCCGTCGTCAATAGAAGGTTCTTCTGGATAATCCATTTCGGCGCACGCACCTAAGTCACCCATGAAGTCATATATGGTTTTCCCCCTTATTGATGCTACGGTACCGGCATAATGTTCGGCAGGACTCAGAGCATAGGAACATCCAAATATGAGGCAGAATACGGTAGCTATAAACTGCAACATCATGCTGAAAATATATCGAACGTTGAATCATATGTTATTAGAAGAAAACAAACAGAGCTCAAATGTCACCTGTGTTGCATATGTTTTAATCTATCCAAGATAATAATCTTCTTTGTTCTTTAAAACTTTTTAAATATCTTACGCTTGAGAAAAAAAAACCAATGCAACATCCAACATAATTAACATTTCAAACGAGTATATCACACTTGTCAAAACATTTGAGTTGCACTTATTGTCGATCTTGTGATGTAAATCTTCCATATCAATTTTATAAAAATCTGGCTATAGAATATACAAATGAGTGCTATAACAATTTAATTTTCCACACTGATTTTTGAACTTGTCATAGTCATTGCAGATATTAACATGTGAAATAAGTATCATAATTATTTTAATGTTGTTATTAATCTGGCATAAATTGTACACGTGAAAGCGCCAACAAGACCGAACGGAAAACCGGTATGTGTGTTTTCCGCCACAACGCGTCGTGATGGGGACAAATATATATTCAGAGATGTATCCGTTTTTAACTCCAGGAAGAACAGTAAAAGTATACTTTTTAATACTCTTAGGAAGCAATACTAAGTTAGGAGCTTGGTTTCTCATTATAAATATAAAACAGAAAGATTTTCTAAAAATATTAAATACTTTTAACGCCACGTAATTTTTAAATTTCAAGTTTTAAATGTTCCTAGTATGATACTTTTGTTCCTATGAACATTTTACGCCTAAATAATATGTTTATAGCATATGCCATGAACGGATGCGCAGAATAAAACATCTGATCTACCTTAAAACCAATAAATTAATCAATATGAGATTAAATGTTACTCGTTACAGGTCAATGTGAAACAACTTACCTTATTACAATGATCTCTCCTTAATGAAGAACAGCTGTGGCTAAACTCACTAGAAAACTGGGTATTTATGATATTTTTTTCAAAGTGTTTGCTGATCTTTAGCCAATCAAAAAGAAGAAAATACAATCTATTTTCAAATTTTAATTTTAATGACTTTGTTATCGGTCTATTTTTGTAGCGTACAACCTTGTATTTTCACTCACTTATCATTATTTTTGTTAAAATGGTCAAGATCAAAAAGATAGAAATATGTTATGTTATTTTTGGATCACTTATTTTCTTCATTTAAAAAAAATATCACTTAAAATCTATTTAAAATTTTATTATGTGAAATTCATCTTTCAGACAGAAATTTCATGTAGAATTAAAAGGCACGCCCCACTTCATGATTGGTAATTATCATTCAAGAAGTATGGTCATTTTTTCCTGGTTTTCTTCCAGAAACCAGGTTAAAATAAAGCATTTGATAAAACCAAGCTAAATTTAAAGATATGAATGAGAGGTCCTGATGAGTACAAGTTTTAATGCGCGCTATACATTGCTATTGAAAACAGTTTTAAGGTGGTACCCAACACTTTCACTAAAATCAATTTGGCTCGTTTAATTTTCATAAAATTTTGACAATGTATTTACCTTGACCCTTTAACAAAAATATAAAAAAAATCAAAAAGTTTGAACCAACCGTTTTGTCAGAAAAAATACACTGGTTATATAGCAGTTTGACAAACACCAATTTTGATCATTGAGAAGCTTAATATTCCCCTATGTACAACACAACGCAATTAAAATATTTAGCTGACTTTACAGAGTTATCTCCCTGTAGTGTTAGGTACCACCTTAATAGACTATTTGAAATTGTAAAATATGTTTAAATAATTTTGTATCGAAAGACATATGAAAGAAATTGAAATTATTTATATATAAGGAGTTGTGGTATGATTGGCAATTAAAACCCAGATCCATCAAAGTTCAAACGCTATTAGTAGACAGCTATTCTTATCACAATAGTTTAAGATGGTTAATACTCATTTACTAGGCGTGTTCATTTATTAAATTGAAAGGAATGTATATACTGGAAGTGAAACAAGGGGAGAACCGTTTGGTTGACGTATTCGATCCAGAAAAACTAATTCTTAAACAGGTAAAAACACTTATTAAGAAATTTTCTAACCTATGATATGAAATCAAACAGACCAACAAAATTTCGATTGCACGAGTTCGCAATCTACTATGTTTATATTTATATCGGGTTGATGACCGTCGACAGTCTTAATAAGATGGCGTCTACATTAAAATTACACAAAATGTTGATACTTATTATGTTAAATTGAACACAACTAATAATTCAAATTAAAATTGAAATATTTTTGCGGTACACGTCAATAAAAAAAAAACCCACTCCCACACACACGCACAGAGCCTGGCTATAAATCATCATACTGTCTAGTCTCTAAGGTGAAAATACTTACAAGACTAAGTTATCGTTAAGGAGGTTCGCTAGTCAGTTTCAAAATAACAAGCTTTTCATAACACTAGTATATATATATATATATTGATAAGGGATATAAGGAATCAAAAGAGCAAAAAAAGATATAGGCCAATGTGCTTGTTTTCGAGATATTAGCCATTTAAAATTTGGCGGGAAAATGTTTTCTCTTGATTTTTCATGGCTTTATCATTGACAAGTTTAAATTCTTAAAAAATATTAAAAAATAACAAGGATTTTATAAGGCTTTTACAGATGGCTTATAATTATAAAATAATGTAAAAAAAATGGGGGGCAATGGGCAAATTGTTTTAAGCATTTAAATAGATAAAACCAGAGGATTCCGAATATCTGACAAAAAATTCAGAACATGACAAGCCAAGATCTTTAATGTGTTTGTTTTTGTGCATCAATTATGTGATTATGGTGGTGTGTCGCAAAATAATTTTAACAATTGAAGAAGCTGAGATATAAACAAATACTGTTTCCTATGCCAGATAGATAGTCGTATGAAGGTTTAACATCAAAAAGTCATCACTTTCCCATCTATATAGTGTAAAATAAGTGGGACTGTAAGAGCTTATCATTCGCGTATGACGCGATTATATCTTTTTGGTCGTTGCTCTTCAAATGTTTTGACGATTAATTCACTTTAAAATACCGAGCATATGTAACTTTAATTTATATCATATTCTTTTACAAGACTGTGTGCTTCACCAATCAATTTAGGTTATACCTGAAAGAAAATTTGACAGATGCTTATATAAAGTTTTTTAAATGTTACACTCTGAAGCGACCCTGACAAACTTTTATTACTGACACATTATTGCCAGATGTAAAGACGATGTGTTGTTGACAAAGTATTACACGGTTTATATAAAGAAAGACAAATAGTTTACAGTATTTGACTTACAAAATGTAATAAGGAATGTCTGTAATATTTTTTTCTGTTTATGAAGAAATAACATTAAAAATGTGGTGCACACTGAATAACCCGCGTAGCGTGTTATTTTAAAGTGTGCACCACTTTTTTTAATGTTATTTCGAATAGACATTAAACGTAATAAAGGATCATAAGATGACAATTAAACAAAAAGTAAAACATTTTTTTTTTTTTTTTTTTTTTTTTTTTTTTTTTTTTTTTTTTTTATCTCTAACAGTTATTAAACTCGCTCTCAGTTTGCTTCAGTTTACTCAAAACAAGTTCGAAAACATTGAAAATTTATAAATGACTTGTAAGTGAATAATTTAGCCTCAGTCAAACCTTATGCATGTACCTTAACTTGACCTTAATCTAAAAATGCCCTTATCGTATTCAGAGACTTTAACGACAGAAAATTCAACACTGTAAAGCAAACACAAAACATGTCTGTTGCCAATTTGGTCCACAAGAAATAATTTATATACAGCAGTACAGGTTAAAACCATGATTTACGAAACAATTTCATTAAAGTCATTACACAGGTTCATACCCTTCTCGGTCGATTTGTATTACTATAGCTTTATAGATATAGGAAGATGTGGTGTGAGTGCAAATGAAACAACTCTCCATACAAATAACAATTTGAAAAAGTAAACCATTATAGGTAAATGTACGGCCTTCAACACAGAGCCTTGGCTCACACCGAACAAAAAGCTATAAAAGGCCCCAGAATTACTACTGTAAAACTATTCAAACGGAAAAACCAGCGGTCTAATCTATATAAAAAAACAAGAAACGAGAAACATGTATAAATGTTTAAATTCGATCGACTGACTATCAGCTTATACCAGTCAGTAACGGGAGTGCATTAATGTTCCTTTCGATGAAATTACGTTTGTTTGTGTTTTGGAAATATTAATTTCGGTAGTACTTTACAGATGAGCATTGGTGTCTCTTTTCTGGAAATATTAATTTCGGTAGTACTTTACAGATGAGCAGTGGTGTTTCTTTTCTGCTATATCATTTTTGTTGAATTATCTATTTTTTCATATCAACTTTCCACATGGTCGAGATAAAGAACAAAATTACACATGGTTTATTCTTTAGATATGTGGGAATTTTATTTATTACGGGGATAAAAATTAGAATTGTACATTTGTACATTATTTAAAACAAATTAACACATAAAGAATGCAAATATGTATTAATTTATAAGGTGTTTTTTTTTAGGAATTTAACAATATTAAAATTTGTCCATTTGGTCGTTTCAAGTGTCGGTTTGGTATTAATAATTAACTTTAGTTTCTACTTCTTCGTGACGACATTTTTAATTTTCTTATTTTCCTGATAGAACGAAGTCGCTTAAGTTCAGGGTATTTTATGGATTTCTTATCTTCTTCGTTTTCATTTTCTTCCAAAAGACTTCCGAATATGTCACATGCCCATTCGCAATCGCTAGAATCACAATCCTCACATTCTTCGTCGCAATACGGCATACATAATTCCTTACCGCATTCCGATGGTGTACGTCCTTCCGAGTCATGGCATCCTTCGTTATATACAGCTTCACCTGCTGCTAGTGCTAAATCAATCAGATCTTCGTATCCTTCGCATGTGACTTGGTCTATGTCATCTCGTTCGCATACCTTTTTATATTCTTCTTTCACGCAGGACTGTACGTAGCTTAAAGGTTCGTCAAGGCACATGTCCAATATTATGGCGGCCTCTTTTGCACCATCTTCGTCGAAAACTGCCTTTGCCATTTCCACGCCCATTCTTCTCAAGAGCGCCTTTTCGTCGTCTCCTAGAGTTTGAGCGTTACGTTTGAAACTGTACCCATTCACACTCAAAATACAGGCTACCATTGCCAGTGATACAACGATCAACTTCATCTTCCTAAAAATTAAAAAAATATTAAAAATGAAAAATAAACATTATGTCTATTATATTTCTTATATCGAACAACCAATTGGTGAAAATTAAGAAAACTTAATATGTATAACAAAACTACCGTACTCCAAAGTTAATTTGAATAGGGGAAACTGACAATTAAACGTTACCACGCCACGGAGCTTGTGATAACCAACTGTCATATCATTGACTTGGTTCAAGAAAAATTTTGGTTAAACCTTGGTTTTTAGCTAGATAATCCTCAAACAACAGTTTTACTTTTTGTCAGACAGTCCACTGGACTAGCGTTCAATCAGTTCGAAAATTCTTGATATAATAAACACACATTTTAATTAAAGTAAAATACTTTTAATTTCTCCCGTGCTAGTACCTAACGCATCAGAAATTCATCAGCGATTAAATGATTTAAATATAATGACTTTTTTACATTTGCGACATATATTATTTTTTTTCATTTTATAGATGAAAAGCTCGTCTGGCGTATCACTATATGAACCTGGCATCTTACCTGAAATTTTACAATTGCTAGGTATAACTTGTATTTCGAGTTTATAACGTTAAAGCAAGAATCACAACTTGAACATGATCTTTACCTTGACCTTAACTTCCTCAATGCTATTGAACCAAGAACCATACATACAAAACTCTTAAACTACTATGATTTCACTCTGTGAGTTACATAGACATATCACTTATGTAAAATGTAAGAAGGGACATAACTGCCTGTCAATGTCAATAACGGATGGGGTTGTTAAGAAATGATCGAAAGATGCCGAGGGTGAAACGAAAATGTTGAAGGGGAAATAATAAAGGCATTTAATGGTACAGATGACTTACTATATAAAAGGTTTGGCGTGTATACGGAGATTACTCCTTTTTCGTTGGTTCGATGATGACACCCTATACTGTCCGATTTTGTGTGCTAAAATATGTGGTCTGTCGCAAAACGAACAAGAAAAATCTCAAACGCCAGAGGAAAAATATAATCAGAACACCTTTCAAATTTGAAAGGTACAAACGATTTTGTTAATGCCACTCAACACATATCAAATTCGTATTTGGGTGGTGTTAAATTCATTACCCATTGCACTGAAACCCCGATGAATTTCTTATGATAACAAAGAGACACAAATGTCATTAAGTTTCAATGAAAACCAAACATCAATAATTATGAATAAGTACAGTGACTCTTGCATATTAATCGTTATCGAATTATACCAGGATTATAATTTAGTACGCCAGAAGACTCATCAGTGACGCACATATCAAAATATAATCTATTTCCTAATAAGGGATTACCCAACTATTTGGGCCTGTTTACATTTCAAAGCAAAGAGTATATATTAATGAGTTACAACTGCCCGAAGCAGATTTATCAGATTGAAAAGATTTATCACAGTGATTGAACCTGACTAAAAGTTGTATTGTGACACAAACAAGAGAAAAAATTGTTTATAAATAAAAATTACCTTATTTAGCTTTCCAAAAATCTGAATGCTGAAGCAGCGGTTGTGAAGAATATTCATTTCCGTTATTCCGATAAAATTTAAAAAAAATAAAAATACCAAGGAACAAGGCATTTCATTTAAACTTTTTTCTGCTATTATGAAAGTATTTTTTGATTTAAACAGAAGATAAAAAAAGGATAATTCCTCACTTAGTATTACTAAGACTTTACATAACGAATGTCCTTACATCACTAAAACTACTCATAAAATGCTGGAAATTAAAGTCCTGTATCAATTATAAGCGTTTTATTAACACTGACAGACCTTGCTGACAATTAGACTAATTCTTGTTTCAAACCAAGAGATCATTTGAGACTTGAGCACTTTACGATATTCGAAGTTTGTAACGCTCACATTTATTCACTAAGAAAGGGATTATCATTCTCTTACATATACATACATCCGTATCATTGTTCTAATATCAAAATCATTTTGCAACTCATTTAACATTTTTATCCAAATTAAGATGATTATTAGTAACGTCTGATGAAAAAGTAAGACAGACTGGTACCAACAATATTTGGCACAAAGAAACATTTTGCATTGCAAATACAATGCCAACCGCTGAATATGACAAAGTATTTACCACCATATTAAATATCGAATACATGTTTCTTTCAAATTGAATACAAATAATATTCAACTCACCTCTGGTTGCTTCTAAACTCGTGGTTAAGGATACAGTAAATCTGGAAAACAATGTTCTTCAAGACTATGGTTTTACTGATAATGAAAAGAAAAGATCTTTTTGCGATGTTAACAGCAGTTTCGATATCTGAGTCCCAAATCTCAGATCTATTTTAAAAAATCTGATAACTCATTATTTTGGGGTCTCTGAAGCGTATAACCTTGTTTTAACCTTAACACACTTTGTGAATATTGATGATAAACATTGCGTAAATTTCAGAATATGTAATTCGACCTTGATTATTAAAAACGATGAAGCTTCATGAAAACTCAACACGTCAATTGTTAAAATAAAGCTTATAATTGTTTCTTTGCTGTGCTGTGCTGGCACAATAGAAATAACGGTGTAAAACTGTGGCGTTTCTAAAATGTTCTTAGTATTCACGAAAGCACTGTGTATAAAAAAATGAAATAAAAATAAGATAAATTTCTTGTGTCCGAAGCGCCTTTATGGATTTGCCTTCATCAGAAATACTTTAATACGTTAGTCTTGGTTTTGTTTTGATTATATTTTATTTATAAGTCTCTGAGTAAAGTCTTGCACTGAACTAGTGTGTATCATTATTTATAGTGTCTAGCAGAAGCTCATCTCCTTATGCAGGAGTCGAAAACACATGGATGACCTTATGTGTGTTTTTGCCGTGTGTTCTGGTGGTTGTCTCTTTGACACATTGTCTTTTTCATTTTTCATTTTATGTAATTGTAACGTCATAACATCAAAATTCTTGTGTAATACATTTATGTTTTTATTTTATGCATAATGCGCAAGTTTGAAACATTTCACGTATATATAAAATACGAGCATGTAGTGCACATGCTTGATCTTATTGCCTAGGATTTAACATTAATTGATGACGTATTTCACTTATTGCACACTAATCTAATTCTACCAACAGATACAAAAATATTTTTGCAATAATAATTAATGTCCCTTTTAAAGGGAGACGGATTTATATAAGTTCTTTTAGTTTTCGAATCCCAGTATTTCTATTGAATAATTGTATTTTGTGCACTTTTGAAAAAATAAAATATTGTTTAAAATTAAGTCTGAGATTTCGAGATTGTAGTAAAATACGGTACAACAAGTCGTTACTTTGATGTAACAAAACATAATTGTATGCTTTTTATTTGATGTCATAAAATCTAATAAATAATTGTTTTTTTTATCTTTATTTTGAAAAATTACACTTTCAAAAAAAGCATATCAGCTTTAGTTTAAATTGATTTTTTTTTTCTAAAAACCAGTTTTTTTTAAACTACTTACATGTGTATCAAATAGTCTTCCTGCAAAGAAAAACATTCTTCATTTGGAAAGAAAAAATGAAACCTGAAAATTAATGTTAATTGAAAGGACATTTATTTGTGTTCTTAATATAAAAAAACAAAAACTCTATCTAAGCATTTTGTAAAAATGTGTTTACAATAACCTAAGTTCTGATATTAATATTACTCATATGTCAATTAGCAGAACCAACTTCCTTAAATCTCAGAGTGCTTGAAAAAAATGAAACTTTGTCAATTGCCTTCGAAGTAATAAATGTATATCTTGTTTATTTCACCCAGTTCGTCCTTGTTATGAATTAAAGGTCATTGCGCAATATCGCAAAATGACATATAAATGAAAACCTCAATGTTGTTTGCTCTAAAAATTCACATATATTCATTTTACTGTGTGATGTCTTTTACAATAAAAACTTTAAAAAAAGTAATTAAGTTACCTTGAAAAATGAAACGAAGATAATAGTTTCATTTGCTTATGGGTATATTGCCCTTTGTAGGATATATTATGAATCAATATATGGGTCATTTTAAATAATAACATCGAATTACGGAATTGCAAAATTGAATAGAAGTAAACCGCCCTTTTTAAACGCATATCATAAAAACATATAAAACATGGAATCCTAATTAATGTCATACAGAAATATAATAAAATTTTATTTTGACATATATACTAGTCATTTCTTTTATCTTGTTCAAATGGAATTGTTGGCTATATAGCGAAAATGCCCCGATGACATGTTAAAGTTGTTTTTTATAACTAATTATGTGGTTTTCAAGGAGAAAACTTCTTTATATTTAAATGTCGATTGATATATTTCCTGTCAATTTTACATAACACCCGTAATACTTTTTGTACATGTTATAGAAATAAACATACGCGTAACCAGTCTGACAAAATGAATACAATATATTATATACTTTATATAGTATAATGATCAGTACTTTTTTTTTCTCTGCGCATATTGTTTTACTTTGGCATTTTGTTTTTGGTACCTGAAACGTACGCAATCTTTGATCACTTTTACCGTTTTCTTGATCTTTTTTGAATATGCTGAATTGCAAAAAAAAAAGATTTTAAAATTTAAAACGAGTCCAAAGGATCAAACATGCATTTAGTCTTGTTTTAATATTTCAGATTTAAATTTATTCTTTAGCTACGAAACTGCTAATTTCATATGCATGAATGGAGTTTTTTCATTGATATGTAAGCTGAGAAGCGGTCTAAATATAACGCTGGATCGTTCAGATGCAAATTATAGACCAATTAAAAGCCCAAAAGGGACACATGTAAAGATTAAGAATCTATCATTCTGACCAAACACCAAGAAGGGACTTTGGGTACTTTTGAATTACACGTATAAGCAATTCCTTCTAAACATGTGTCTTCATTTATTTGTTTCGTGGATATGGTGTAAAATAGTGCTCCATAATATTAGCCTCTTTAGTCATATGAACATGTTAACCATGCATCCGCGTAGACGTATTAAAAGGGTGAATGCAATCGACAATTCGAAGTCAAAGACTGAATAAAACAAGATATGGGGCATACACACACAACACTCAGCAATAGATTGTCATAATATACAGTTTTATAGATACCAGTCTGTTTATATAGCCAATATAAAAAAGGAGATGTGGTATGATTGCCAATGAGACAACCGTCCACAAGAGATCAAACAGAAACAAAAATTAACAACTATAGGTCACCGTACGGCCTTCAACAATCAGCAAAACCCATACCGCATAGTCAGCTATAAAAGACCCCGAAATGACAAAGTAAAACAATTCAAACGAGAAAACAAACGGCCTTATTTATATAAAAAAAACCAACAACGAAAAGAAATATATAACACATAAACAAACGACTACCACTAAATTACAGCTCCTGACTCGGGTCAGGCACATACATACATAATGTGGCGGGGTTAAACCTGTTAGTGGGATCCAAACCCTCCCCTAACCTGGGATAGTGGTATGTTTTGTTTCTATTTATTTGTTTATTTTTTATCTATTTATCTATTTTATTATATATCTTTCGAAAGGGAGATGATGAAAATTCTTTCATAAGACAGCAGCTATTATTGGGTTTGTTCTACATTTGTTGAGAAGGTTTTATATTGAAAGTTCATAAGTTAAAATTGCTAAAGAGTGTTGTGGGGCTTTTAGAATTAAATATTCACGCATGAGGGCATTATAGCTTAATGGTCGTTGCACTTCAGTTATTTTCGACAATTAATTCATAGTGAAATGCTAACGTATGTAACCTGTACTAATAGTTTATAATTTTGCAAGACGATTCGTTTCCCCAATTTGTCTTTATAACTTGTCAAGGATGTCGTCGGTATACTTAAAAACAGATTTGATAAATATTTAGATAAAGATAACTTTGATGCTGAATTTTTCTAAAAGGATCTGTTAACAATGATGGATGAGTTGTTGTTTAATTCATAGCTTATTTACACTCATTTTGTACTTTTTTAAAGATACAATCGGAAGCGACCTTCACGGACTTTATATACAATCGGCAATCCTCGGGTTACTCCGCTTCTCTCCTTCTATCCTTATATGACGGTACGGAATCGGCCGAGTTGTGACGAATGGCTTTATATACCGCAAAAGATTGCAAGATATTGATCGTGTATAAATGATGTGTTGTTGACAAAATCTGAAACGACCACATGAAAGATTTGATTTTACACCATTTGCTATACAAAATGCATGATAAAATTAGGCCACTTAAAGTGCATTAGCGGCCATTCAGACAAAAAAGTAACATTATATTTTTCTTGTTGATTCAAACAGTCGTTAAATAATGAGATGAAATAAATTTAGACAAAAAAATGTGACATTCTCGGTAAAAGATATATGTTACAGTGAATTTGTATAACCAGGGATTATGTAGAAACCCTGATTTTTCATGGAAAATGTATAATCACTAAAATCATTAGTAATTATATATAATCCTTAAAAATGACCAGTGATTTTACATAATCTCAGAACATTTAAATAATTCACTGGGGTAAAGCTGATGACCGTAACTGCATTCACGGTCATCCCAAGATGTCGGATGAAAAATTAGGTCAGTATCTGTACAGTCTGTTTAAGTGTTTCTATATCATTTTCTTTACAAATCATATATTGATACGATGTTAATTTATAAAAGATTCACACGGAAATCAGTAATTACTACCGTAAAATGTGCATGAAACAGGAATTTCGATTTGAAAAACTCGCTCAGATGACCGTAAATCACAATCGAGATGACCGTAACAGAATCAGCGATTCATAACAAGGGTGACCGTAATTGGTTTTAAGATGACCGTAATTTGTAAATGATGACCGTAACTTTTAAAGGATGACCGTCAAATCTAAGAAATATCCTTATTTATATAACTACCTTTTTATGTATCAAATGATTAATCGTGTTGGTTTAAACTTACTTATTTTATGATCTCTTATATTAGAGTATTTTTCGATAGGTAGAAGGAAATCAGATGTGCTCCAAATACATAGTTCATCATATGTATCTTTTTTACGATAGTGATATTAATTATACCCCACGCAACGAAGTTGCGATGCGAATGTTATATTGGTTTTTACCCGTCATCCCGTCCGTCCGCCAGTCCCGTCACAAGTTCTTGTCTTCGCAATTCCTCTCAAACCTTACAACAGAATTTCACGAAACCTTTTTAAATAATAAGGACATGATATGAGATGTGAGTATTGACAGGAAATTATTATTTTTTCTTATACATTTATCTTTTCTAACACTTATTTAGTTTCTACAATGACAATGTGGGGACTTGGGGTATGTCAGCGCGCTTACTAAAATTCTTTATTTCTTAAAATAAATTTGCAACAAGACATTCACATGAACAACGGTGCGGCAAACATGCAACAAAAGCGCGATAAAATGACACCTTACAAGTATAATATAATAAAATGCGCTGCACAACCTCCAACAACAAGCCAAAAGATTTTTTTTTTATTTCTGGGATTCCTTTTAATGACATATGATAAATACGTCTTTTTCAAAATGCCAGTAAATGTTCACTCATTGATATTTTATCGTCTCTGATTAATCTTCAATTTTTTTCTTGCAAATAATATATCAGAAAATGATTTTAAAAAAATGCGACCAAACTATTGAAGATGAGCTCCAGCAAAATGGATTCTTAAAATATTATTGTACAAATAGGGTATCACGAGGGGGAACCTTGTCAATTTGTATATAAAGTATACAGAAATGTTATTCATGTTATAAAGACAAATTAAGATTTTAATATGCTTCCTCTGGAACCATACACATGGGCTCGATTACCGGATATTCAAATGTTTAATAAATGGGTTTTTTATGCTCCATTTATTGGTAATACGTGTTCTGGTCTGTGCGTCCGTTCGTCTGTTCGTTTATCCGTATGTCCAGGTTCAGGTTAAAGCTTTTGGTCAGGGAAGTTTGTGATAATGTTGAAGTCCAATCAACTTGAAACCGTTAGTGCATATTTTCCCCATGACATGATCTTTCTAATTATAATGCCAAATTACAGTTCTATCCCATTTTCACGGTCCACTGATCATAGAAAATGATAGTGTAGATCCGTGTGCTAGGGACACATTCATGTCTCTTCAACTTTTCATCGTTTCGCTGTCAATTTGTATTAATATTTCAATGTCGTCATCAATAAATATTTCACTGTTTACGAGAAATATGCATTTTACTATCGTTGTCATGAACCCAAAATGCAGCAAATAGTTAAAAAGAAAATGAAACATATACATAAATCCGCTAAGCGATCCCCCGTTGAGACACACTCAACAAAAAGCTATGAATACAAATACGGAAATATCTTAGAATTTACGGTCATCCTTTATAAATTACAGTCAGCCTTTACAAATTACGGTCATCCTTTACAAGTTACGGTCATCTTATTACCAATCACGGTCATCCTTGTTATATGTTACGGTCATCTTGTAAATATTTGGATGATGATTTACGGTCATCTTAACGATTTTTTCAAATCGAATTCCCCGTTTCATGCACATTTCTCGGTAGTAATTTGTGATCTCTGTGTGAATCTTTTATAAATTTACATCGTATCAATGCATGCTATGTAAAGAAATTGATATAAAAACACTTTCACAGACAATACAGAAACTGACCTAATTTTTCATCCGACATCTTGGGACGACCGTGAATGCAGTTACGGTCATCAGCTTTACCCCAGTGATAATTATTCTACAAATTTCCTAATATGATTGAGGGATTATAAAAAAATTAAGGATCCTTTGTTTAATAAAAAGAAGTAATATACAGACAAATTATAATTTTTTCTTTCATATTCCTTGCTAGATGAAACAATTTTGCTTTAAAACACAACGGATGATCTCAAAGAAATAACCAATAATTGGTTTTGAGATAAAGTTGAAGACTTTCAAATTATTAATATCAACATTCCCTTTATTTCGATAACTTTACATGTATTATTTGTTTATTAAACGCCCAGCAGCGTCAAATGGATATGCATGTTCTGTTTGTAAATCCACAGAGCATGTTATTTGTGGTACATGTAAAAAAAAAGGGCGATTAATATTATGGAACATCTGTTTTGTGGTGTGCTTTTTTGTTGTTGTTCAAACTGAGAGAACTAATGCATCTGAATGTAACATAAAACAGGCAGAACTAAGGATTGACAAATAGAACAAAATGTTAGAGGAAGCTGGTATTTGGTGTAATATTATCATAGGAGAGTAAAAAAGGAAAGGAACACCCCAAAACACATAATGGCTCTTGTTTACGAAAAGTATGAAAAAGGATATCGCCTAGCCACAAAACTTGATATCGTGCTCGAACCAGTTCCAGGTTGCTAATTCCCTTTTTTTGGGGTACGTTCAGATGTTTTACTGAACACTTTATTTCTCATAGGCGTGTCGATAAATCTGATTAGATATGTGGAGAAAAGGATTTTTTTAAATGTTAATATTGTGGTGAAAACATATGTGAAGCATATTATTTCAATATATTCTGTTTAACATTTAAATATATGTAAGACTCAGATCGACGTCCGGTTTTTCATTTCTCAAATCGACATCCAAATCTGACGTCGTAATAAAAAAAAAATCAAATCTACGGCAAAATTTGTGTCCTTCTTATCGACGTCTTTTTTGTTGCTCTCAAATCGACGTCAAAATGTTTTCTTCCTGCTCTTATCGACGTCCGTTTAATGGACATGTCTTGGTGACAGCTTTATTATAGACATGGCGATCAAACTTCGTTTTTGTTATCCATAACGTCACATTGGACGTTGATTTGAGGAAAGGAGATATCGGACGTCGTTCTGAGTCTAACATATTATGCCTAACATTTTAGAAAGTAGGGTTATCATTTTAATATACTGTGATTAAAATTTTACAATTGGTTTATAATGACTTTTTAATAAATTATTTGACTTTACTACATGTATGTTAATCGCATCTATTCCATCGAATTAGAGATAAAATTTACAACAAATACAGTTTAAGGCGGCCTCATATCTTGACTTACATCTAGAAATTGACAATGAGGGTCGGTTAAAAACAAAACTTAACGACAAAAGAGATTATGTCCTGCTTTCCTATTGAGAAGTTTCCATTTCTAATTAGCAACATTCCAGAATCACCTGCATACGGGGTATATATCTCCCAATTGATACGATATTTCCGTCCTTGTATTTCCTATCATGATTTTCTTGATAGAGGGTTGCTGCTCACAAGGAAGCCAATAAACCAAGAGTACCATATGTTGCAGTTGAAATAATCCCTTTGTAAATTTTATGGAAGCCATCACGAGTTTGTTAACCGTTATGGAATAACCGTTTCACCGATGATATCGGATGTGTTCCTTACGGCGTAACTTCCATCCTCTTCCCTTTCATGAATTTGACCTACCGAATTGGACTATTTACCGGGTTTGAAATAACAAAAGCAACCCGACGGATGCCACATGTGGAGCAGGATCTACTTACCCTTCCGGGGCACGAGAGGTCACCCCCAGGTTTTGGTTGGGTTCATGTTGCTAATTCTTTAGTTTTCTATGTTGTGTCATGTGTATTTGTCTGTTTGTCTTTTCCATTTTTAGCCATGGCGTTGTCAGTTTATATTCGATTGATGACTGTCTTTCTAGTATATTTCGCATATACGATTAGTTCATTTTAATTGGATTACTTACAACATATGTAATCTTAAAGTGGATTCATGGTATACCGCCATCTTTGATTGCACAATCGGTTTACACAATCAGTCTAGGTCTTTGCCAAAATCTGCAAATTTAGAGATCGATATCCAAGTTTATTTCAATACAGAAAACTTTTTATTTTATTGCGTCATCCAAAATTGTTAAAGCGTATACCAAATATTTGTGTGTTTTAGAATCATGTTTTCAACTGAGCCTTGTAAGGTGAGATATTGGTTTATTAAAAAAAAAAAAACTAATTAAATTGGGAAATTTTATGTTTATACTTGTAGCATGAAAACAAGTCCGGTGACACCAATATTTTTTTCTTTAAAATATATGATTAACCCGCCTTCTCATATTTTATTTCAAAATTCTACATAACAGATTTCTTTTTATGCATACATTTTTTCAGAAACAAATTAGAAAATTTGCAACTTTGAACAACTTAAAGCTGAAAAAATTAGACGGTAACCCATATGTTTTATTATATTTTTGAAAAAAAAACGTCGTAAAATCTTCATTATGGCAAAGTATTAGAAAATTATATCTGTGGAAATATATACACCGATGATCTACTTCAAGTTTTAATATATACTTTTGTAAGACTTTTCACTCCATCAACTGGTCTTATGAGTGAAGATTGCTTTTTACTTTAAAGCACATTAAAAGATAACATAGATTATGCACTTTGATATTTCCCAAAAGTATGTATATATAATCATATATGGCTTGTCTAATTTTTCAATATTTTACACTTTAATATCCATTACAGATTTTTTGTGTTTTTGATTTTAATTTTGATTTTACATTCTGAAGCGATCTTGACGGTCTTTTTAAAATCAAGTATGCAAGCTAATTTATAATATTCTGTGAAAAGAAGTGTTGTTGACCAAATTGCAAGTTTGAAATTATTTGCTGTGCAAAATATATGTTGAAAGAAGTCAAATAAATTATTTTTTTTAATTTTCTTGAAACGTATTAAAGGAGGGAGAAAAAAATGTATAAATTTATCTTACATCAATTGTTTTAAAAATCCCATTCAGGTAAAATGATCTGATTTAAAAATGATGAAATTTCATCAGAATTTTGTATCACTGATCTCTAAACAGAATATATTTTAACAAAAGCTTAAATTATACAGCAGAAAGACAAAAAGAAAAAAGATGTTTATAATTCATTATGAAGGCTTACAAAGAGCATAGCTTAACATCAGGTGTTTTTAGACATAGAAAATAAACAAAATGAACGAATAAACCGTTCGTTCTATATATAGTCAAAACCATATAAAGGTTAAGCGTCACTGATGAGTCTAATGTAGACGAAACGTGCGTCTGGCGTACTTAATTATAATCCTGGTGCCTTTGATAACTATTTACACCACTAGGTCGATGCCACTGCTGGTGGAAATTTTGTCCCCGAGGATATCACTAGCCTAGTAGTCAACACTTAAGCGATTAAATGTTGACATGCATATCAATAATGTGGTCATTCATCAATTTACTGTTTACAAAACTTTCAATTTTTCGAGAAAAAAAATAAAAACCAAGGATTTTCTTATTCCAGGCATAGATTACCTTAGCCGTATTTAGCAGAACTTTTTTGAATTTTGGATTCTCTATGCTCTTCAACTTTTTACTTGTTTGGCTTTATAAATATTTTGATATGAGCGTCACTGATGAGTCTTATGTAGACGAAACTTGCGTCTGGCGTAATAAATTATAATCCTGGTTCCTTTGATAACTATTGACTTTAATTAAGTAGGAAAACTGTATAAAGATCACACACATATTGTCCTGTTTTAAAATGGCCTATACATTTTGAACCTAAATTTCAAAATGGCTAATTTCATAAAGTTGTTTTTTTTTCTTTCCGGGGTGTGACCTTTAAACACAGGTACGTCACAGATAACGGCATTCGTTTCAGCTCGGCCGATTCCGTACCCTCAGTAGCGGATTCTACCGAGGATTGCCGAATGAGATAACGAATGTAAGATGTGAAATACACTATCTTGTTATGATATTCAAGGTGACCACACTTACAAAATATGGCTGTTGGTTCTAGCTTGAAAATTAGCAGGATGGATATACATTTGTCCAACATATCTTAATTTATTGAAAATGAGAATATTATAAGTATGAAATAATTAAGCAGAGATTGTCTTTCAATGAATTCAAACATTTGCTTTCTAATTGATGAAATTTAAAATCAACAAACAGTACTACCAATTACAAATGCGCATGCTTATCTCACGACGGGAAATAAAAACAACAGTTGTATGCCGATGTTCAAAGGTCATAAATTTATTGAATGATACAAATCCAGGTTTCAAACTTAAACCGAGGAAAACACAATTTATAAGAGGAAAACAACGAAACAACAGAAACACTGAACTGCACTGCAACAAAAACAAATGATGCAACAAACATAGAAACGACGAATTAGATAACACCTGCCCTATTACTTGGTACAGGTCATTTTCTGTCCAGTAATATTGAAATACCACTAAAACCACATTTATAACATGACAGTACAAATAAATGCAAACACGCTCAGAAGAAAGAAATACAAAAATGAATAACATAATGGTACATTTTGACATGTTAACCAAATAAAAACAACAAATATCTAAAATTATTTACGACAGTACACAGAATAACGAACTTTGCGTCACACGAATGTAGCAACGCTGGAATAAATGACGTCACAGGTAAATTACTAAAAAATGAACATAAATCGGGGAAAAGGGTTCCTAGTTTGTACTGGTATTAATTGATGTATTCTTTAACAATTTCAAGAATATCAATGATGAATTGTGTTAGTAAGTGTGTAATTAATTGTTTTATCTAACGATGCCGGTTTATCTTCTTAATACAGCTGTGTAAAACAAATAAAGCCTATGCATATAATTGCTTAACCTTAAAGGTGTAATACCACCATTGATTTTCCCCTATCAGTCTTTGTTAAATTCGCACTTTTCAAAAAATTGTGCAGAATCTATCTTTCTTTCAAATAAAGAAATACTTGGCATGAGTAAAGTGTTATCCTGTCCAGTTCTATAGAAAAAGTTTCACATAACATTTCATTGCATATAAGAAAATAACCATCATTGGAAGTTAACCAATAAAATTTCTCCCCTTATTCTATCTGTGTACAAGGTTTAGTCACCATGTAACCTCAAGATTACAAAATTTTCTATAGAAATAAAAAATAAAAAAATAATGGTCTTTTGTAATACCCAAGACATATGTTTATGACACAGAAATAGTTTTACTGCAATAAAATGTAGGATTAATTACCTACAACGGTCAAATTCAAGGGAATATTTTTTAAGACCTACTTTCGTATGCAACCGGATGTGAAGTCCCATGATTTGGTGGTATTACACCTAAAATCATATGAATGAAAGAGGGACGAAAGATACCAAAGAGACAGTCAAACTCATAAATCTAAAACAAACTGACAACGCCATGGCTAAAAATGAAAAAGACAAACAGAAAAACAATAGTACATATGACACAACATAGAAAACTAAAGAATAAACAACACGAACCCCACCAAAAACTAGGGGTGATCTCAGGTGCTCCGGAAGAGTAAGCAGATCCTGCTCCAAAATGAGGCACCCGTCGTGTTGCTTATGTGATTACAAATCCGGTAAATAGTGTAATTCGGTAGGTCACATTCATGAACTTTGTAAGTAGTTGTTTATCAACACCTCTCATCTCGATATGAATAACTAATACTCAGGCACGAAGAACCTTTCACCTTTAAACCAGATTTAGTTCTCCGTTTTTTTGCATAAAGAAATACGATTACCCAGTTAGGAATGCAGCAGTTGTTTTATATTCGTTTGATGTGTTTGAGCTTTTGGTTTTGCTGTTTTAATTTAGTTATTTATTTTTTAACATTGAAAAGACGTTTTTACTGCTTGCGTAAAAACGTGTGATTATAAATGTTATCAAAATTCTATACAGCCTTTTTTAATTCTATAAGATATCTTTTGTAAATATGTAGGACTCAAATCTATGGTGGTTCCAAATCTATGGCACATTCCTAATCTATGGTAAATATGACGTCGTGCCATCCCTAATCTATGGCAAGTTTTGATATCTCCTAATCTATGGCAAGTTTTGTTATTTCCTAATCTATGGCGGATTTTTGTTGTTTCCAAATCTATGAAAAATGTTGTGCAAATGGAAAGCACTGCAGTACATTTACGACAAATTACTTTTCTTAAACAAGTGGAACTATACGACAACGGGATCATATAAAAAAGAAGATGTGGTATGAGTGCCAATGAGATAACTATCCACAAAAGACCAAAATGACACAAACATTAACAATTAAAGGTCACCGTACAGCCTTCAACAATGATCAAACCCCATACCACATATAGTCAGCTATAAAAGGCCCCGATAAGACAATGTAAAGCAATTCAAACGAGAAAACTAACGGCCTTATTTATGTTAAAAAATTAACGAAAAACAAATATGTAACACATAAACAAACGACAACCACTGAATTACAGGCTCCTGACTTGGAACAGGCACATACATAAATAATGTGGCGGTGTTAAACATGTAAGCGGGATCCCAACCCTCCCCCTAACCTGGGACAGTGGTATAACAGTTCAACATAAGAATGTCTCAAACATTTGTGAACAAATATTGATTTCCAAAATGGTCAACTAAACAATTTCGTAGACGATGAATTCAAACATGAAAGATTGAAATAATGCGCCACGTAAAAACTTAAAAACAAAATCTGTGTATGGTACCTGGGGCGGATCAAGCCATTTTAAAAAGGGGGTCCCAACCCATGACAAAAAGGGAGGGGGGTTTCCAACCACATGTCCCCATTTAAATGCATTGATCGTCCAAAAAAGGGGGGTTCCAACCCCCGCCCCCCTCCCGGCCACTGTGTTTAGCCCATTCATTAAACCAACCAGTAAGTTCTTTAAGAATATAAGAAGACAGGTTTTTATAAATATCAGAAAGAAAAAGAAAATTTAATACTATGTTTAAACTGACATCCTAAGACAAAAACATAAAGAATGCAAATATTTATTCATTTATAAGCTTATTTAAGAATTTAAAAACATTATATTTTCAGGTTGTTGTCCATTCTGTCATATTAAGTGTGGATTTTCCGGTTTTGGATTATGGATTGCTTCTAGTCTCTACTTCTTCGTGACGAAACTTTTGATCTTTTTATTTTCAATATGGAACGAAGTCGTTGAAGTTTAAGTTTTTTTTTAGACACGATTCCTACTTCATTTTCATTTTCTTCCAGAAGACTTCCGAATTGGTCACATTCATCGTTGCAATCGCAAGTATTATCCTCGCATGCGTCTTGACAATATGGCATACATACTTCTTTAGCGCATTCCGATGGTGTAAATCCTTCCATATCATGGCATCCTGCCCGATATAAAGCTTCACCGGCTTCTAATGCTACATCCAGAAGACTTTCGTATCCTTTGCAGGTATCTTTGTCTATGTTATCACGTTCGCATAGATAACTATATTCTCCTTTGACGCAACACTGTATGTCTCTTAAAGGTTGGTCTAAGCACCAGGCCAATATGTTTTCGATCTCTTTAGCACCATCTTCGCCGACAACTTGCTTAGTCATTCCCACGGCCATTTTTCTCAAGAGCGCCTTTTCTTCGTCACCTAGATATTCAGCAGTACGTTTAAAACTGTACCCATTCACACTCAAGATACAGGCAACCATTGCCAGTGATAAAACTATAAACTTCATCTTTCTGAAATAAAAAGATATTCACATTATGTCTAACATATTTCTTATATCGACCATGTCTACGACCAATCGACGAAGATTCTTAAAACTAAAATGAGTATTACAAAAAATAACGTTATCCAAAGTAAATTCAATTAGGAGAAATTAAAAAAAAACAAAAAACCTCGAGACCAAACGTGACTACGGAGCTAGCGAAAATCATCTGTCATTTTTAGTCATTTTCCGAAGAAAAATGTTGGTTACACCTGGTTTTATAGCTAGCTAATCATCACATAATATATAGAGTCTAATATGTTGTCATACAGTCCACTGGACTAGATAGAGACCTTCATTTTGTCATACAGTCCACTGGACTAGATAGAGTCCTACATTTTGTCATACAGTCCACTGGACTAGATAGAGTCCTACATGTTGTCATACAGTCCACTGGACTAGATAGATTTCAACCAGTTTGAAAGTCGTCAAATCAATGGCATTCTAATAAGTGTAAAATATTTTATAAGCCTTCATTGACGACATATCAGATCGAGACCGATTAAATGCTTTAATTTTAATAACCATTTCATATTCCAGACCAATTGGTATTTTTTCCCTTCGAAGATAAAACGCACGTCTGGAGTATCAAAATAAAAGCCTGGCATAGAAAAAGATAAAATCACAAAAATACGCAACTACATGTACGAGGAAAATTCGAAACGAAAAGTCATTTATCAAATACGAAAATCAAAAGCTCAAATACCACAAACGAATGGCAAACAACTCTCATATTCCTGACTTAATTGGTGTTTACACATATAACACTATGACACCTACCTACTCAAGTCTTCACATGAAATTCAGACATTTTAAACATGTACTCTTGAAATCAATAAGAAATAGAATTCAACTCACCTTTATTTGCTTCTCCTCTGTGGTTAAGGATACAGTAAATCTGGAAACAATGTTCTGCAAGACTGTGGTTCTACTGAATACCTAATGTATACACCCTGCGTATTTATACAAGAATTTCTTAAGCTTGAACCCATGAAAAAACAGTTCTGATAACAATGACAACAGCAGTTTCGATATCTGACTACGTAATCTCATATTTATATAAAAACATTTTATAACGCACTATTTTTTTGACTCTCTGTTGATGAAGCGTATAACCTAGTTCAAACCCCACAGTTAACATTTTTTTTCAAATTTATTTTGACCTTGATTATTTGAAAAGGACGAAAATTTAGAAAACCTAAATATGACCATTTATCGCTAATTATTTTGTTGTATCTTGGCTGAAGATGATGTTTTAACAATAGAAATAACGATATAAAGCGTAAGAATAGCTTTCGATAGTTGTATTTATAGCTTTTGAGCCAATTTATCCATAAACGGTTTTATAATTTACCCAAATTTTGCTCAGCAAACATATTAAAATCATTTTAACAACATTGATTAATGTCTGTAACTTAGAGGTAGTATTAGAATGAGGTACTAGTATAAATTTTTGTTGTTTAATCTAAGGTCGTAAATTTAGTTAATTTTTTTTCTATGTTTTAGAAAATAAACAACTTAGATTTTATTATTGCACAGAAAAGCAGATGAGCTACAGTTTTAATTGAGAAAGAGAGTGTGTTCGAAAAGAATATTGTTCTACTGCGCCTATCAAATCAAATGTACCAGGATTATAATCAAATACGTCAGACGCGCGTTTCCTCAACATTAACTTAACTGTATTTGGCAAAAAAATAGAATTTTGGTCCTCAATGCTCTTCAACTTTGTTTTGCCTTTTCAACTGTTTTTGGATTCGAGCGTCACTGATGCATGTGATGAGTCTTATGTAGAAAAAACGCACGTCTGGCGTAAATACAAAATTGAATCCTGGTATCTATGATGAGTATATTTCCTGGGATAAGAAAATCCTTAGTTTTTCGAAAAATACTTCGAACACTTTTCCTACAAGAAATATAATTTGTCAGTTGCAAAGAAAAAAAAACTCTCTGGAATATGAGTGTTTTATGAAAAAAATACAAAGACCTAAGAAGGTGTGGTTTGAGTGCCAATGAGACAACTCTACATCCTAGTCCAAATTTGTAAAACTAAACCATTAAAGGTCAAAGTACGGTCTCAAACACGGAGCCTTGGCTCACTCAGAACAGCAAGCTATAAAGTGCCCCAAAAATTACTAGTGGTAAACCATACAAACGGGAAAACCAACGGTCTAATATATATAAAATAAACGAGAAACACTTATGAACCACATCAACAGACAACAACTACTGTACATCATATTCCTTACTTAGGACAGGTGCAAACAATTGCTGCGGGTTTAAACGTTTTAATGGAACAAAATATTCACCGTAATCGGAAACAATAGGATAACATCACAATATAGATAGTTATCAAAATTACCAGGATTATAATTTTATACGCCAGACGCGCGTTTCGTCTACATAAGACTCATCAGTGACGCTCAGATCAAAATAGTTAAAAAGCCAAATAAATACAAAGTTGAAGAGCATTGAGGATCCAAAATTCCAAAAAGTTGTGCCAAATACGGCTAAGGTAATCTACTCCTGGGGTAAGAAAATCCTTAGTTTTCGAAAAATTCAAAGTTTAGTAAACAGAAAATTTACAAAAAATGACCATATAATTGATATTCATGTCAACACCGAAGTGCTGACTACTGGGCTGGTGATACCCTCGGGGACGAAACGTCCACCAGCAGTGGCATCGACCCAGTGGTGTAAATAGTTATCAAAATTACCAGGATTATAATTTTATACGCCAGACGCGCGTTTCGTCTACATAAGACTCATCAGTGACGCTCAGATCAAAATAGTTAAAAAGCCAAATAAATACAAAGTTGAAGAGCATTGAGGATCCAAAATTCCAAAAAGTTGTGCCAAATACGGCTAAGGTAATCTACTCCTGGGGTAAGAAAATCCTTAGTTTTCGAAAAATTCAAAGTTTAGTAAACAGAAAATTTACAAAAAGTGACCATATAATTGATATTCATGTCAACACCGATTTGCTGACTACTGGGCTGGTGATACCCTCGGGGACGAAACGTCCACCAGCAGTGGCATCGACCCAGTGGTGTAAATAGTTATCAAAATTACCAGGATTATAATTTTATACGCCAGACGCGCGTTTCGTCTACATAAGACTCATCAGTGACGCTCAGATCAAAATAGTTAAAAAGCCAAATAAATACAAAGTTGAAGAGCATTGAGGATCCAAAATTCCAAAAAGTTGTGCCAAATACGGCTAAGGTAATCTACTCCTGGGGTAAGAAAATCCTTAGTTTAGTAAACAGAAAATTTACAAAAAATGACCATATAATTGATATTGATGTCAACACATAATATAGAAAGATACGCTATAAAATATCAATATAAAAAGACTTTTTAACAGAAGTGAACATACACTTGCGATTTTGAGCTATGATACCATGTAAATACAAACTCAAAAAATCTAAATGTTCATTTAAAGGACTCTTATCAGTATCATAACTATTTGAAAAATATATTCGTAGCTATTTATTTAAATGCTCTACAATGATGTGTGAGTTTTGTTAATAATATTAATCAAACATAAATTAGTGAAACCCATTTCCTTAAATCACAAAATGTTAGAAAAAAGTGACCGTTTGTCATTCTCCGGAAAATAAATTCATAAACTATTTAACGACCTTGTAACGAATTAAAAGTTCATTGCATAGTATCGCAAAATGACACATAAATGAAGACCTCAATGTTTGTTTGCTCTATATTATTCACTTAGATTCGTCATGTCACGTGTGTGTTTTTATTATGTGATTTCTATCATCGGACAGCTTTTAAAAATTTAATAAACACGATAAAGTAACTTGAAAAAAAATTAAGTGAAGATGATAGTTATATTTGCTCATGGGTGTTTTATCACATGTAGAGATGTAAATTGACCTTTGTATAAATTTATATGATTCTGATATGGGTCATTTAAAAAAATTATATGAAATTTCAAAATAGTCAAATAGAATGCGAGTACCAAGTCTAAACCGCCAATTTGCATATGAATCCAAAACAGACAGTACTTTGAAACAACATATCACACATTCAATTTCAAAATATTAAGATTGAATGCAAGTAGCTAGTTAAACCGCCATTTGTATATGCAATCCAAAACAGGCAGTACTTTGAAACAACATATCACACATGTAATCTTACGAATATTATACAGAAATATTAAAAAAAAAAAAAAGGAATTTATATAGGCTGCAATAATTTGCTTTCCTTTTACTGTTTCTAAAAGGGGTTTTAAGCTATAGAGAAAATGTCTCGTTAAAATGTTAAGCTTGTTTTGCATGGCCAATTATATGGTTTTCACGATGAAATTCCTTGATGTTTTTAATGTAATATTATTTATACAATGTTATATATTTCTTGTAAATATGATAAAGTTCCCAGAAATACTTTGCAAAACAAATTGTACATGTTATAGAAATCAACACCAGCAATGTCAGTCTAAAAAAATTAAAACAATACATTTTACAAATGGCATGATAGCAATTCAAAATGTTCATTTTCTTTCTTTCTAATTAACCAAACATTGACTAGTTCTTTCGTTTATTTACAACCACTGGGTCAATGCCACTGCTGGTGGAGATTTATTTCCCGAGGGCATTATAAGCTCAGTAGTCAGCACTTCTATGTTGACTTGAGTTATCATTGATATGTTCATAATAGTAAATTAACTGTTAACAAAACTTTTAATTTTGAAATACTAACAAGGCTTTTCTACCTCCGGAATAGATAACCTTATCTGTATTTGGCAAAACTTTTAGGAATTTTTGGTCTTCAATGCTCTTCACCTTCGTACTTTATTTGGCCTTTTAAAATTTTTTTGATTCTAGCGTCACTAATGAGTCTTTTGTAGACGAAACGCGCGTCGTCTTGCGTTAACATAAAATCTTAATCCTGGTGTCTATGATGAGTTTATTTTTTGGATGTTGTTTTACTTTTACCATTTTGCTTTGGTAAAAGGAACGTAGGATAACTATTCATCGCCGTATTATGTAATACCTTATTACCCGATCTTGTTTTATCGATCTTGTAAGTGAAATATACCAGTGGGACAGGAGTATTGCATTTTGCATGTGCTAAATTCTTCTTGTCGACTTGTTTCTGTATTCATATTAGGCGGTCTTCGTGGATGAGCTTCTCAGAAAGATTGAAATTGACTGTTTCCTTAACTATGCATAATGCTAAATAGATTAGTCCTTTCTTTAAGTATGTCCTAACTCGAAAGTTTTTTTTACTTTGTTGACAAAACCATTCAAAAAGAACTTTAAACACAAAATACCACAGGTTCCATCAAGGTCAGTGACGGATCCAGGAAGAGGGTTACGGGGATTTGACCCCCATTTTTTAGACGATCAATGCATTGGAATAGAAACATATGCTTGAAACCCATCTCTATATCCTGGGTTTGGAACCCCGCCTTTTGAAAGTGGCTGAATCTGCCCTGGCAACGCTAACTTTTATCTTGACTGTTAACTAGATATTGACAGCCTGGATTAAAAGACTATTTGACTTATAAATTTTGAATGTTTTCAATATTCCACCTATTTTGCTTATGAAGTAAACTTTCGGATATTAGCTCCCATACGCAGGACAGTTTATCTTTATACGATAGTCCCTAGATAGTTCTCAATAGTTTAGCTTAAAATTTACTACTTTAGGTTCAAGTCTGTTTTATTTGTATTAACATACTGTGGATTCATTTATTTTCGTGGGTACCAATTTTCGTGGATTATTGAAAACATGCAATTTCGTGGATATTTAATTTCGTGGTTTTGCCGAAGACTACCTTCAAGCCTGTAAAAAATTCGTTATTCGTTTAACATTTAATTTCGTGGTTCACCAGTACCCATGAAAGCCATGAAAATTGGTATCCCACGAATAATAATGAATCCACAGTATCAGTATGAAAGCTGAAAAGTTGTCATAATCTTTCTGCCATGAAAAATTACGTAGAATTACAAACGTATTTAAAGATTCAGTATAAATCAATCCAATAAAAAAACAAAGAAACTTTTGTTTTTTTCTGGAATATAAGCGATTCCAACTTAACACATGTAACAAGTGTCATTAATTTTGTTTTACCCGGATATGGTGTAAGATTATGGTCCATGATATTAACCTCTCCAGTCACATGAACATGAAGACCATGTGTGTGGGGTATACTTATTTCGTGTGTAAACAAATGTAATAACTTTATAGCGGGAAAGTTGAATGTAATAGAAAATTCGAAGTCAGATACTGAAATAAAACACAATAGTAGCGGCATACTTCAATGACACAGCGGTACAAGACATAATCACACACACTTGCACAAACACTTACAAAAACGCTTGCACATACATACTTGCACACACACTTGCACAAACACCTGCACACACACACAGCACCTGGCAATATATTGTCTTAATGTACAGTCTTATAGGTACCAGTCTGCGTATAAAACCGAGTTTGTTTGTAATTCGATTATTTGTTTGTGCTAGTTAAGTTATTTTATTTGTCGTAAAGGTAAAGGTGAAAATGCTTTCATATTTTTTTGTCTCTCAAAGGTCAGAATACTACTGAATTTTAAATATTGCAAGTTCATTAGTTTAAATGTCTAAAGAGTGTAAACTAAGTGGGGCTTTTAGATCTAATTATTCAGGATATTTTGATCATATCTTAACGGTCGTTGCACATCAGTTATTTCCGACAATTAATTCATATTGAATTACTTACGTGTGTGACCTGTAGTAATAGTACGAATAGCACCCCTAACTTGTTTTTAAAACTTGTCAAGATTGCCCTCGTTATACTTTTAAAAATTCAAATATGACAAATTTTATCAAGCCTAGTGGTGCATCCAGGGGGAGTTCAGGTTTGGAACTCCTCATTTTTGGGCGATCAATGCATTTGAATGGGAACATATGATTAAACACCCCTCTTTTCGGACGATCGATGCATTTGAATGGGGTCACATGGTCGGAACCTCCCTCTTTATCTTCGGTTTGGTACCTGCAGGTAATTTAATAAGTTTTAATAATGCTATGTTCCCAAGATATGGTGCAAGATTATGGTCCATCATATTAACCTCTCCATTCACATCAAAGTAAACGCCATGTGTGTGGAGTATACCAATTTCGTGTGTAAACCAATTTAACGACTATACACCTTGACAGTTGAATGTAATAGACAGATACTAAAATAACACAATGTTAGCGGCATACCTCAATGCCACAGCGGTACAAGACAAAACAAACACACTTACAAACACTTGTACACACATACACACAACACACACATCAACTAGCAATAGAGTGTCATTAATGTAGAGTCTTATCATTGATATGGTCATATTTATATATTAACTGTTTTCAAAACTTTTATTTTCTTTAAAAATGAAGTCTTTTCTGCCTCAGGAATAGATTATCCTAGCTGTATTTGGCTAAACTTTTATGAATTGGGGTTTTCAATGCTCTGCAGCTTCGTACTTTATTTGGCCTTTCTAACCTTTTTGTATTCGATCGTCACTGATGAGTCTTTTGTAGACGAAACGGGCGTCTGGCGAAATACAAAACTTAGTCCTGGTATCTGTGATGAGTTTATTTATAGGTACAAGTCTGCTTATAAAATCGAGTTTTGTTTTAACTTTTTTGTTTGTTTGTACCAGTTTTGATGTTCAGATATTTTATTTGTCCTGAAGGAGAGAGTAAAATGCTTTTCATTTCAAAGCCAAAAACAATTCTTGTTTTTTCTTCTTCCTCAGATGAGAAGACTCCTGAATGCTATGTATTGAAAGTTCATTTGTTAAAATGTTAAAGAGTGTAAAATAAGTGGGACTTTCGGATCTAATTATTCAGGTATGATCTGATCATATCTTAATGGTCGTTGCACTTCAGTTATTTTCGACAACTAATTCATATTGAAATACTAACGTATGAACCTGTAGTACTAATATATAATTTTTGCAAGACAGTTCGCAAGTCTAACTTGTCTTTAAAATTTGTCAATGTTGTCATCTTTATACTAAAAAGCAAAATATACAGATACATAGATAAAGATAAGTTGGAAGCTGATTATTGCTAAAAGGGTGTGTAATAGTTATCAAAGGTACAAATATTATAATTCAGTACGCCAGACGCACGTTTCGTCTACATAAGACTCATCAGTGAAGCTCATATCGAAACAAAAATTAAACCAAACAAAAAATGATCAAGGATGAGTTTTTATTTGACTTATAGTTTTTACACTTTAATTTCTATTACAGTTTTTGTATTTTTGTACCTTATATTTTCAGTTACAATCGGAAGCGATCTTTACGAACCTTATTTACTGACACCTGTCATAATTTTGGAAAACAGATGTGTCGTTTACAAAATCCTAACGTAGATCGTCGTCATATGTTTCCCTAGATAGAATTTTCTAACACTTTGTCAAAATTAAGATTTTTATATGCCCTTTTTAAAAAAAGATATGATAAAAATGATGGATAACCATGCTATTATTAAAGCTACAAGCTGTTGAAAATTGCCTAGATTTGCTTAGAATGATCATGGCAAACATACATCGAGGTATTCATTTTTGTATCATTTTGCGATATTGTTCATTGAACTTTTAATTCGTTTTAAAGGGCGAACGGAGGAAATAATTAGTCTATAATATTTTTACCTCGCAGGAAACTGACAAAATTTCATTTTTCAAACATTCTTAGAGTGAGGAAAATGGGTGTAACATTTTTATATTTTAGTAATATCAATATCAAAACTCACACATCATTGTAAAACATTTAAATAAAATGACATGAAGATACTTTTTAAAATCATTATAATACTGATATGAGTCCTTCAAAGGAACATGTCAGGAACCAGATGTTCATTTTTGTTAATGTGGATCAAAAGATTTTTTTATTTTTTTTATATAGATATGACCCTTTATAGCTTGCTGTTCTGTGTGACCCAATGTGCCGTGTTGAAGACCGTTATTTGACCTATAATAGTTTACTTTTACAAATTATAAGTGAGATGGACATGTGTCTTCTAACATCTAAGTAACTTTTTCATATAAGAATCATATTCCCTGAAAAAAAAATTCTTATCAACTGTTATTTGTTCCTCTGTGCAGGAAAAGTATTTGATATTCAAAAATATAGATAAACAATTAATTGTTTACGAAATTTTACGACTCAAAATTAGAATTTTACTTCAACTTCTGAGTCACGGACATAAACAAGGTCAAATAAAATTTTCTAAAAAAGTTACCACACGTTTAACTTATCATTATTCACAAAACGGGTGGGGTTGGAACAAGGTTATACGCTTCAGTGAGTAAAACAAAAATATAATGCGTTAATATATAGAAATGCGATTTTGTATTCAAATATCGAAACTGTTGTAATTATCGTACTAAGAACTTTGTTATTGTCTTAAGCGTAACAAATTCTTGTATTTATACGCAAGTTGTAGACAATTGCTATTCAGTAAAACCATAGTCTTGTAGAATATTGTTTCCAGATTTACTGTATCCTTTACCACAGAGGAAAAGCAAATAAAGGTGAGTTGAATTCTATGTATAAATATAGGAAGATGTGGTACGAATCCCAATGAGGCAACTCTCCATCCAAGTCACATTTTATAAATGTATTAAACCATTATATGTCACAGTACGGTTTTCAACACGAAGCCTTTGGATCACCTATAAAGGGTCACAAAAGTTACTAATGTAAAACCATTCAACGGGGAAATTAACGGTCTAATCTATATAAAAAAACGACGGACCATAAGTGATAAAAGTGATAATGTCAATGAAACTCTCAAAGCGGAAATCAAAGTAGATTATGAGTTTGTTGATATGTTGTCCTTAGTCCAATAGCACTGAGGAAATTTCTATCAAGGTAAAGGTGATTTCCCAAGTTGTGAATCTTGCGTTGACGTTATTCCGCGGAACACACGTTGTACACAGCGGTTGTTGAAATTCAAAGCAAGGATTCCATGCTTATTTATCAATACGCGTGTTTCATCTTAAAAAGGAAAACTTACGAATGTGAAACAGTCATTAAAACAAAATCATTTAGTCGCTCTCGATATGATATTTAGCTCATGAAGGCTTTGTGCGTTAGATATCAGAGTTGGAGAAATTACATGTTTATTAGACTGTCATTGTTTTGGTGAGATCGGGATTTTTCGAACATATTGAACGCTAGTCCACCGGACAGATCAACACCATGTAGGACTGATATTGTGTTAACTATCAAACTAGGTTTCTGACATCAGACTCGGACTTCTCTTGAACTGAATTATAATGTGCGTATTGTTATGCGTTTACTCTACTATATTGGCTAGAGGTATATGGGGAGGGTTGAGATCTCATAAACATGTTTAACCCCGCCGTATTGTTGCGCCTGTACCAAGTCAGGCGCCTCTAGACCTTGTTAGCCTTGTATTATTTTTAATTTTAGTTTCTTGTGGAGTTTATTATGGCGTTCATTATCACTGAACTAGTATATATATTTGTTTAGGGGACAGCTGAAGAACACCTATTTTTCCGGGAATTTCTCGCTGCATTGAAGACCTGTTGGTGACCTTCTGCTGTTGTCTGTTCCATGGTCGGGTTGTTGTCTCTTTGACAAATTCCCCATTTCCATTCAATTTTATTAACAACAGTGTTTGATTCGAGAAATTCCTGAACCAAGTCAAGACTATGGCAGTTGACTTTCACTAGCTCGTTTCATGGTTCCATTGAGTTTTAATTTTTTTCTGAATTTCTCCAATTCGAATTAACTTTGGAGTACGGTATTTTTGTTATACTTTTTAGTTTTAGGAACTTCATCTACTGTTTGTAGATATGGTCGATATAAGAAATATTCTAAACATATTGCTTGTATTTTGAATTTATTATTTTTTTTAATTTTAGAGAGATGAAGTTTATAATTTTATCACTGGCAATGGTTGCCTGTATTTTGAGTTTGAATGGATACAGTTTTAAACGTACTACTGATAGACTTACTGACAAAGAAAATGGGCTCTTACGAAGAATGGGCTTTGACATTACAAGGACGAAATTTGGCGAAAAAGATGCAAAAGAGGTCACTAAAATATTGGACATGTGCCTGGACAAACCGTTAAGAGACATACAGAGCTGCGTGAAAGAAGAAGGTCAAACGGTATGCAAACGTAATGACGTAAAAAGTAAAATCACAAAAATACTGAACTCAGAGGAAAATCAATTTGGAAAGTCCATAATCACATGGCAAAATCAAAAAACAAAACGCATCAAAAACGAATGGACAAGAACTGTCATATTCCTGACTTGGTACAGGCATTTTCAAATGTAGAAAATGGTGGATTAAACCTGGTTCTATAGCGCTAAAATAAAATTTTACTCTACTATATTGGCTAGAGGTATATGGGGAGGGTTGAGATCTCATAAACATGTTTAACCCCGCCGTATTGTTGCGCCTGTACCAAGTCAGGCGCCTCTAGACCTTGTTAGCCTTGTATTATTTTTAATTTTAGTTTCTTGTGGAGTTTATTATGGCGTTCATTATCACTGAACTAGTATATATATTTGTTTAGGGGACAGCTGAAGAACACCTATTTTGTTACAGCGTAAAATAAACGATGATATCTGTGAGACAATCGAAAACCTGGTGGATATAGCACTAGATGCAGATGAAGCTGTAAACCGTGTTGGATGTCCTGGCATAGACTGGGAAAAAGATCTTCCACCATCGTTCTGCGTCGAAGATTTATGTTTTATATATTGTGAATTGGAATGTGCCGATGGGTATTGCCATTGCGGTTGTGGCAAATTCGGAAGTCTGCTGAAAAACAAGAAAAAAGAAGAAAAGAAATCCGAAAAAGCCATTCAACTTAAACGTCTTCGTTCCATGATGAAAATTAGAAAATTGATAAAAAATTAGAAAATTCAAAAATTTCGTTATGAGGAAGAAGAAACCAGAGTTAATCAATTATCTAAAACCAGTTAATCTTCACCTAAAAGGGTTTTTTTAAATGGACAGCAGACTAATTTTATTATATTGTAAAATTCTGAAATAAGCTTATAAGTGAATAAATATTTGCATTCTTTATGTTTTTATTTTATTTAAATTGTACAATTCTTAATTATTTTAAAATAATCAATAAAATTCCCTCATACCTGAAGAATACTAGTGTTACTGTTCTGTGTCTCGACCATGTAGATGGTAAATTGGGAAAGAAAACCTGGACAATTATCAGAAAAGAGACACGCATGCTAAGCTACTACAGAAAATAATAATTCAAAAACACGAACAAACGTAATTTCATAGATAAATACATCAATATCATAACGGTTAATTTCGTATTATATTGGGTCAATTTCTAAGTTTTCTACTTTCGAAACGGACTGGTAACTCCATAACCTTATTTCTTATCGCTTAAAATACAAACATTTCTTTGAATTTGACTGATGAAACATCGCTTGTCCACGATTATAAGATTATAAAGATGCACATCGCACATTATAAGACTTATAAAGATGCATATAACAACTGTATGGCTACATTATTCTCGAGATGCACGTGGTCTGTAAAACAGGAAACATTATAAGTTATATGGTTCGCTACTGACCCCATACGGATCCATAGAGGGTTAGTAAAATTCATAGGGGGTGAGGCCGGAGGCCGAGTCCCCTATGGATTTTATTCACCCTCTATGGATCCGTAGGGGGTCAGTAGTTAACCGTATAACGAATTTATCGGACGCTGGACTTTTTCTGCGTCGTTTTGTTGAAAAATAAACAACGAAACACAACAACATTAATACATGACGTCGCCAATAACGCGTCATGAACCCCCTATGAAACCTACTAACCCCCTACGGTCTCATAGGGGGTCACCACGTGACGGCGTTTAACCAATCACAACGTGATATTTCATCTATGGTCCGATAAGAAATAATAACCTAGTAGGGACTTCCGTAGCTAAAATATAAAGTACGTAGTCTTTGTCATGGCGGACCCCGGAAGTTGAAAGATGCACACTGTATGCACACGACGATAATTCAAATTGCGTTGCTATGCGATAATTAATATAAGTACCTGGCCACGTCCATTTGTGTTCTTGTCCATCTGATGAGTTAAACTTTTATCAACTGATTTTTATATTTTGTTCTCATGATGTACTGATATACTTCTGTCCTAGCTTAGAGGGGTGGTTGGGATCCCCCTAACATGTTTAACACCATCACATTATGTATGTGTGACAGTTCCTGTACCAAATTAGGAGCCTGTAATTCAGTGGTTGTCGTTTCTTTATGCGTTACATGTTTGTTTTCGTTCATTTTTATTAATAAAAAAGGCCGTTAGTTTTCTCGTTTGTATTGTTTTACATTGTCATTTAGGCGCCTATTATAGCTGACTATGCAGTATTGGCTTTGCTCATTGTTAAAGGTCGTACGTTACCCATAGTTGTTAATTCTGTTTCATTTTGGTCTCTTGTGCCGAGTTGTCTCATTGGCAATCATACCATATCTTAATTTTATATATATAGTAGTTTTGAATGTTAAACGCTATGCTGAAAATCATTCAATCTGAGGTGAATATTTGATTGAAGTATATTTAAGTTCTTTGCAAAAAACAACTATTTTGTAAAAACGGGTGAATGATTGGAAGGCCTGCCGATTAGATTTTCATTACATTTACATTGGTTGTTACATGTACTCGTAGCGGCACTGTAGGCAATGAAATATATGGGTCATATGAAATATCTTTCCATTGAGTGGTTTCTGAAAATACCTCAAGACAGACTTTACTTGTAGATTGTTACTTCTAGTCGATAATGTGTCACTGATTTTGTTTGTATTTATTTTCTAAAATCAAATTAATAGTCTGTCCTTTAATTGATTTGTATTCCTCATTTATCGGCATTATGTTTTCTGGTCTGTGCGTCCATTCATCCGTCTGTTTGTCCGTCTGTTAGTCCGTCCGTATGTCCCGCTTCAGTTTAAAGTTTTTGGTCAAGGTAGTTTTTGATGAAGTTGAAGTCCAATCAACTTGAAATTGTGGTACACATGTTCCTTATGATATGATCTTTCTTATTTTAATGACAAATTTTAGTTTTGAAACCCAATTTCACGGTCCACTGAACATAAAAACTGATAATGCAATTGGGGTATCCGTGTACTATGGACACATTCTTAATTGTTTGTATTTGTTTACTATGATTGAGTCTGTCCTTCCTTGAAATATTAATAAACATTTTTTAATGTTTTTAATTCTTTGGAAATACACCCTTGATAACCGATCTGACAATAATTTTAAGTTGACTCGATGCATAAAAATTCACTGATTGTTGCTTAATAGCTTGTAGATACATTTCTCTTTTAAACTGTCATTTCATACGATATGTTCACGGGATTGCTAACTTTTTTAGTATTTCCCATTATATTTTGCTGGATTTGTTTAAATTTGATCATAGATTGAGATTAAGCAAGGCAAACCATTTAGTCTTTTTACTGATAATTAAGATAATTTTGATACCGATTATTTAACTGCTAAAATACACAAGACATTTTGTGGATATACAGCACTGTTATCAGTAGGGGATCTAGAACTTTTTATAAGGGGGCACTGACTGACCTATAGACATAAGGGGAGCTGCTCCAGTCAAGCTTCAGTGATTCCATATATAATCAACTCAATTTTCGGCACAAGAGGGGTCGCCCCCCTCCCCTGGATCCACAAATGGTTGTTTGTCTCCACCTAACTAGAAGTAAAACCCATTATAATGCAACGGAAATATGGAGATAGAACCGTGTAGTTCCCGACTGACACAAAACTCTTAGAGTGTAGAAATCTCATATTTTAGCTGTAGAAGCTTACGGGGAAGGCATAGGATCTCAAATTAAAACACCTTTACATTCTTGTTCAAGGTCGATTCAGATTAAATGTATGACATAAAAAATAAATAAACAAAAAAACAAAATCTGTAGTAGGTCAAAAAGGTGAAAAAAATATAAATTCAGCAACAAGTCATCCACAGTTATTTACACATCCTTTTTGTGAAAAAACTTATCCTAATCTGAATGTCTGCCAAATTTTCTTTTTAAGTATAACGATGGCAATCTTTTTGCGTAATAAAACCTAATTGGTGGAGTGAACAGTCTTATATATGTATATATGGTATAACTACAGATTACACATTAGTATATACATGAAGTAATCGTCGAAACAATTCAAGTGCAACGACCAATAAATAAAGGCAACAGTAGTATGCCGCTGTTCAAAACTCATAAATCCATGGACAAAAAACAAAATCGGGGTAACAAACTAAAACCTAGGGAAACGCATTTAAATATAAGAGGAGAACAACGACACAACACCAAAACGCAACAGCACATAGAAACGGACCAAGCAACAGACAAAACACCAAGAGAATAACAAATATAACATCAAAACCAAATATATGAAATAAGATGTAATCGCGTCATACGCGAATAACAAACTCTCAAAGACCCACGTATTTTACAGAGACTGAAGATATGGAGGTGCAAGTGATGACTTTTCAATGTATAAAATTCATACGTCTTTTGACGAAATGATGCGATTCATCTTGCAGCCAATTCATCTTGAAAAGGTATGAAACATTTATCACTGGACGTTAAGCAACCAACAAAATCAATCGATATTAATATAATATCTTTATTTGTCATATAAGTAACATTATACTTGTGACATAAACAAAAGTAACAACAACAATAAAATAACTGAGTTGAATACACACATATCTATATATATATATACAAGTAAAACTAACTACGAGTCCCCTGTCCTCAGCTCTAAAGACTGTTTTATAAAGGAACCTGTGTTTTTCGCTTGGTTTATATTAGAAGGATTTAGTAGGACTACTAGTTTTTGAGTATCAGATAGATTTGGAAACATAGGAATATCTATTGCAATGTCATTAAAAAGTTTTATACGTGAAACATTATTGATTTGACAGTGGAGGAGAAAGTGATTTTCATCTTCTAATGTTTTACAAGTTGGACATGTTCTATTGTCTCGATGTATTTTTAGATATCAATATCAGTTGCAGCCAGCATATTCTATGACTGGTATGAATTTGAAACCTGCTGTAGAAGAGAGACGATAGGTTTTAAAACTCATAAGTCGAAACCAAAATGACAATGCCAAAGTAATAATAATAATTATAATAATTTTATTTGCAAAATACACCCATATGGGTCAAGCTTACACAAATACAACATTTAATACAGACAGTGAAGAATTACAAAATATAAACATAAAAAAAACATAGTTATAAATGGTAATTAATGTAACCTTTGATGGACATGGACCTCATTTTCGCAATTCTAAAGATTGCTTTATAAAGTCACCTATTTCTGTCAAAAGCTCAGATTTAGGATTTAAAAGTTGTTTTGGCTTTAAAAGTGGTTGATAATTTGTAAAATCAGGATTTATATTATTAATCTTTAAAAATAAGCAATCTCTTAAAGTTGAGTTTAGTTTGCAATATAGAAAAAATGGTATTCATCATCAATTTTATTACAAAGTTTACATAATCTTTGATCTCTTGGTACATTTTTATATCTTCCCATTTCAACTTCTAGGTTATGGTCACAAACCCTTGATTTAGAAATTAATTGTCTGGTTTTAAAATTTGATTCTTTTAATAAATAATTTTCAATTTTTATCTCAGTTTTTATTTGACTATATAGTAATAATTTCGAATTGTCTGTTATAGAAGAAAGTTTATTTAAGACTTTTTTTGTATAAAATTCATGTGATATCTGTTTAAACTTCATCTTTAAGGAATATTTGATTTTATTGTATGGTTTATCATAATATTCAAAATCTTCAGCATTTAATCCAGTCTCTTTAAAAACATTTAGAGCAAATGTATACCAACTATGAAAACCATCATTATGCAGGGACTTATTTAATTCATAGGCTTCTTTTAACAGAGGATTAATATCATGGGTATGAAATCTACAGAAATATAGCATAACTTGTGGTTTAATAAATGAAGCCATAGAAAATCTACCCAGTTCTGTTTTGGCTGAAATATTACATGCAGTTTTCCTAAGTCCTAGGACAGATTTACAGTATTTATTATGAATCATTTCATAGCAAAATTTATCTTCTAACGACAAAGTATCACAAACAGAACCATGTTGTTCTGAACGTTTCAAAGATTTAAACATGGATAAATAATCTTCCATAAACCATATCTCACTATTATATAATAAAACAGGTCTTATTGAGACATCAAAAAGTTTGCATGATAAATTAAGTTTGCATGATAAATTAACAGGGATGGATTGAAAGTTAGAAAATCTACTTTTTAAGGCAAATAGGACCTTCAATCCCTTTTCTTGATAGTTCTTGGATAGCATTTTTAAAATTAACTTTATAGTTAATAATGTTTCCAAATCTTTAACTTCATTGTCTGACCATGATTTCTTCTTTTTTATTTTTATTTTTTTGTGTCTTATTATTTTACAGGACGTTTTTGCCAAATTATCAAAAATGTTTGTTAGTTGTTCTGAGGTTTTATTGATTCCATTGCTGTTTTCATCAAAAAAAAATTCAAAAGAGACTATCGCATGTAATACATCACAATCACTAATAGTGTCGATTAATTTGATTTTAGAAATAGCTTCCCATTTGTATGTAAAGTACTGTAAAGGTATAAAATTAGGAGAGTCTTCCTCAAAATCAGGAGTAATATTACAATATGTATGAACAGAAATCTGTGAGTGATCTGATAAATATGTGGCACTATCAACTTGAAAAAAATAATAGAAGTTAAGAGGTCCATATCCGCCAAAGCATAATCAACACCACTTGATCCATATGACTTATGGCAAGTAAAATTCCCCACAATATCACCTACAAAGCGACAATTTAACACACGGAGCTGGGAAGCAATGCAGAGGTCTATGAGACATTGACCTTGAGTATTAAAAATGTTATCTCGTGTATTTCTGAGAATAGTACAATCTTCACTATAATCATCAGGCAGCACATTTTGCAGAGAGTCAAGAGACAGGCTTTCATTATCAATAAAATCTATCTTTTCTCCAATTCGAGCATTTAAACCAAGTATTAGAATATTAGATGTCTTTGGAATATTAGATATTTCATTTTCTAGATTCAAGAAATCATCATCATAATAATTGGAGCTAACAGGAGGAATATAGCATGCACAAATGTAAACACCTTTATTTAAACCGAAAAAGACTTTATTTAATTTGAACCAAAATCTGTTTTTTGATGAAGAAATATGTGGCATTTCAGTTATGCCTTTCTTTTATTTTGATTGATATAAAACAATAATGCCTCCACTAAATCTCTTTTATCGCCTTTTTTTCTTTCGGCATCTCTGAAAAGTGCTAAATTCAGGAATATCTAAATTAAGAGTCTGATCCCTTCCATGTCTCAAGAAGTATAATTATATCATGTTTTAAATATGAGTTAAAAGTTTCATCACTGCATTTGCTCCCAAGCCCCTGAACATTCCAAGATGAGATAGTAAGGTTACTTATCATAATTAATAACAAATTCAAAAACTGGCACAGATATGACTATTTATATTTCTATAGTGTTTAAAGTAAGTATAACATGTATAATCATGTGTATAAAACAATTATTTTTTTTCTTTCTTTTTCATTTGTTAGGTTGATGTATATATTCATGTACAAATGTATATCTATACATAGCATTTGATTGAAATAACAACATTAAAAAAGAAGAAATGAAAAAAAATTAAATGTTCATTGGTCTTTTCAAATATTTAAGAAAAATGAACAATGGGACAAAGAGGAATAACTCCGATTCTTTTTTTTTTAAATACATTTCACTGAGTTTGAATTTATGAAATGATGGTTCATTAAAGGACTTAAAATTAAATATTAAAGGCATTTCAAAACATTTTTAAATTGAAATATATGTTTATATCTATAACTTTAAAATGTACATATTTAAAACCTTTTATGATCATGATGCAAATAGTATACATAATCACTAAATACAGTTTATTGTACAATTGATGTTAGCATAATAAATGCACTTTCTTTTGAAATGCACAATGCATAATTGTCTGATTTCCCAAATTACACATACCTCCTGTAATGTCAAAGATACGCTGAACCTGAGTTGTTATTATCTTTTATTGCAGACCTCCAGAGAGGATAAAAAACTGAAAATATACAAAAATGAATCTAATAAGCACAATGTTCACAATCGACAATTTTCACAAAATAATAGTACAAATAGTATTAACAATGTTCTCCATACATTGAAAAATATGTCTAGTTTATGAAACAACAAAAAATGGTCCAAAAATGCCATAAAATTACATTTTGAATAACAAATTATAACACGAAAAGTGTACCATACACATACTTGTTTTAGGAAAAAACGTATGCCAAAATATATGGCTCTAATGGCGTTCCATACAAAAAATATTTTGACAAACTGACGGAGTAAAATCAAAAATTGCAAATTAAGAAGCTTAAATTGACTGAGAATTGTGTAAAATAAATGCAGGAATATATATAACCATCAAATAAACATCGGAATGCTTAATTTAACATGCAAAATACAAAATAAGTGTGACGTGAGATATGACTTCTGAGAATCGTTTGAAATCACAATTTAAATCAAAAGGACTGACCTTAGACTTTAAATACGTAAAATGGACATGCAAATAAAGGTTATAAACTACAGTTTAACAGAAAACTCACCCTGTGGAGGGTTGAATACCATAAAAAAAGTTTGTTTGACTTTGCCGCTGTTGCCGATTGGCAGACATCATTTTAAAAATCAACATAATGACTGAACAGATCCGTATATTTCCGGAGTGTGACAATACACTCCCCCTCTGATTTCAAACTGAAACACCAATTTTATAAACAAATTTGAAATAACGAACAAATTATCAATGCAAAATGCTATAACTGTTATTAAATGTTCTGACTATTTGTAGATTCAACAAGTTAAAATTATAATCATTAGTCTATTTCACTTTCTTTTAGTTCCACATGCTCTACCAACATTACTAGTTCGTTGATTGGTCTTACATAACTAACCGGTTTCCCATCACGCACAACACGAATTTGAACCTTTCTGACTTTCTGATCAGAACTAGGGAATGTCTTTTCAACAATTGAGACTGGCCAATAGTTGCGAGCACATTCGTTATCTCTTAAAAGTACTAAATCGCCTTCCTTCATATTATTGTTTTCACGAGTCCATTTTTGTCGAGTTTGTAGACGGTTTAAATATTCGTTACGCCAGCGGTTCCAAAACTCTTCTGCTAGAAACTGAGTGTGTTTCCATTGAGATTTCAACATGTCTTTCTCTCCAAACGTTTGAAAAGAAACATTGTCCTGATTTGTTTTATGTGTTAGAAGCATTGCCGGACAAAAAATACATGGTGATTCTGGGTCCGTTGACACTGGAACTAAGGGTCTTGCATTCACAATTGCTGTTACCTCCGATAACAGGTTAGTTAGAACTTCATGCGTAAGATTTTTCGAACCTTCTCGTAATAACATTGAATCGAGAATCTTACATGAAACACAAATCATGCTTTCCCACACGCCTCCCATGTGGGAAGCGTGTGGAGGATTAAATTGCCACAAGACGTCGTTGTTTGAGATAAAACTTTTCACAGAGTCTTTTTCAACAAATTCAGTGATCATATTTAACTCTTTTGAACTGCCAACAAAATTTGTTCCCCTATCTGAACGGAATTGTTTAACTTCACCCCTTAAGGCAATGAAACGTCGCAACGCATTTATAAATGAAGCACTGCAGAGCTCCTCTATGACCTCTATATGAATTGCTCTACTGACGAGGCATGTAAACATAAGTGCCCATCTTTTCTGATTAGCTTGTATTCCACGAGTTCGTCTATAAGCTATAGGCCATGGGCCAAAAGTGTCAACACCGACGAATGCAAATGGCGGTGATGGTGTCAATCTGTCCTGAGGCAAATCTGCCATTTGCTGCCAACCGAAACAACCACGAAGCTTACGACATATCACACATTTATGCAGCACTGAAGAAACTAAACGACGACTGCCTAAATCCAAAAACCAGCTGTACGGATAGCACCATCTGTGAGGCTTCTGCCTTGATGAGCCACTTTTTCATGGAAGTGTCGAACAATAAGTAATGATATATGGTGGTGTTTTGGTAAGATAATAGGATGTTTTGATAGATCTGAACAATCTTTGTAGTTTCGTAAGCGACCACCAACTCTTAAGGTATCATCAACATCAAGTATGGGCGATAGTTGCGAGAGAGAACTGTTGTTATGTAACGATGTTCCATGTTTGATACTGTCTATTACGTCTCTATAATTTTCCATTTGAACCTCACGAATTATGAATTGTTGAGCTTGTTTCAAAGCATCTGGTTGTTTGTATGCTTCTAAATGTTCAGGTTTATCATTATGATGTGCTCGATTTCTAACACGTTGTTTCAATAAGGAAAATTCTGAAAACTTTGAGAATCTATGTGTCCCTAATCTATGTACATTATTTTGATCTACAGTTTGTTCTTTAGCTACTTGCACCTCTGGGCGAATCTCCTTGTCACTATCAGCATCCACCAACTGATGTGGACCGTTATCTAACTTTTCAAGGGATATGTCATAAAGAAATGCTGGTCCCTTTATCCATAAACTATTTTATAACTCTGCAGGGTTAATTCCTCGTGTTGCAATATCTGCTGGGTTATTTTCAGTTGAAACATTACTCCATCGTTTTGGGTCACAAGAGACTCGAGTTCGTCGCACTCGGTTTCCAACGTATACATGAAACCTCTTTGACTCATTTGTCAAGTAACCTAACACTATTTTGCTGTCTGAGTAAAAGTACATTTCACTTTGATCTATACCTAGATGCTCTTTGACAAGATCTGATAATTCTGCGGCAAGAACAGAAGCGAACAGTTCTAATCGTGGAATAGTATTCCCATGCGAAGGCGCAACCTTAGCTTTTCCCAATAAAAAACTAACTGTTACATGATGTGAGTCAATTAATCTCAAATAAGCCACTGCACCTATTGCCTCTTTGGAAGCATCACAAAAGATATGAACTTCTCTGTTCGAAGCTTCTGCATATGAGATGTCACTATACATACGCGGAATACAGCATTGTTCAAGATCAGGTAACGTATTAATCCACTGCTTCCATGGATGTAGGTAATTATCAGGTAATGGGTCATCCCATTCAGTGTGTCCTATTGAAGTCATCATATCACGTAAGAGAAGTTTACCACGAACTGAAACAGGGGCTGTGAAGCCAATCGGATCAAACAGTGAGTTGATCGTTGATAATACACCACGCTTGCTAAATGGCTTGATGTCATGAGTTACTTCAAAGGTAAAACAGTCATTGTTTATATCCCAAGCCATACCTAGGCTTCTTTGCAAAGGTAAGCAGTCATTTTCAAATTTCAGATCTTTGAGATTTTTAGCCAGATCATCAACGGGAAACTGGCTTAACAAATGTTTGCTATTTGAGGCTATTTTGTGTAACCTAAGATCACCACCACTTGACAATGCACTTTGTGTACTCTTAACTAAATCAACAGCTGTCTCGAAATTTTGACACGACAACAGACCATCATCTACGTAAAAGTTGCGATATACAAAATCCTTCACACACTTAATCAGCAGTCTCAGCAGATTTACGAAGTCCATAAGTTGCCACTGACGGCGAGGGACTGTTGCCAAATACGTGAACAGTCATACGGTAATCAATCAATGGTTTTTCTATGTCATTATCAGAATGCCAAATGAAACGAAGGTAATTACGATGCTCTTCACTCACTTTGAAATTATAGAACATTTGTTCGACGTCAGCAGTTACTGCTATAGCCTCTTTTCGCTATTTCAGCATGACCATTTTCAACGATTTTCTGCATGAATTATATGACATGTTCTCGTTTTGTAGAATTAATTTTCAAGCTGTAATCGAAAGATTTTGCTCTCTTCAAAGCTACTTATTTGTTGTTTTCTAATATTGGCCGATGCTCACGGAAGGGCAATGAAGCAACCCAACAACCATCTGATTTTTTAACAAAACCTGAATTCATGATCTTCAAAAATGTATCGTCTTCGATTGATGCACGAATTTTTTCATCTTTGTCAATTGTACGGAAAATGTTTGTACCTACTTGTAATTCACTTTGGCAAGGTTTAAGAAAAGTAGCTCGGCCATTACTCAAAATGGTAGTTTTGTTCACATTAACGAAATCTAGAATGCCAGGTTGATGAGTTTTTCCGAGACACACTTCACCAATTATAGCCCAACATAAAGGCAGCTTCTGTGCATATGGAAGGTTACCTTTGCCAAGACGCTGATCGAGTACATGGTGTACTGATATCAAATCTGTTCCTATCAAAAGATCAATCTGTGTATGCTCATCGATTTCATGAATGTAAGGAGCAATGTCTACAAGATGAGGATATTGAATAGCCACATTAGGGGACGCTATTTCCTGTCTATTGTTCGGAATGTCATTACATTCTATGATAGTTGGTAAGTCAAATGCGCATGACCCATCTAAAGCTTCTATCACGTAGTCCCTAGCTAAACGTCCAGATGTTGTAAATTTTCCAGCACAAGACGACAAAACATATTCAGTTTCTGGTCCATTATCAGAAAACAAATAAAAGAAGTTGGAAGTGGCCAATGACTTGTTACTTTGATCATCTATTAAAGAATACATCATGTGTGATTGTTCAGGTTGTCCTTTAGGATACACTTTTACTAACATAAGTTTTGTACATGACTTACTGGTGCCAGATACTTGACCACATATTTGTGTACATGCTGTTTTAACTTCTCCTGATTCATTCTCCTCCTCGTGAGATTCTGGGGGTTCGTTCTTTCTAATATTTCCTATAACGGTATGTAAAGCAGAAGGGTGTTCCCGACTTTGACAGACTGAACATTTCAAGAACTCTTTGCAGTCTCTTCTAAGATGGCGCTTAGGCCCAAAACAGCGAAAACAAATTCCATTCTTTTTTAAGAACTCCCTTCGTTCTGAAATTGGTTTCATGCGAAATCCTCTACATTCATTCAGTAGGTGACTAGTTCCATGCACAGGACATACCGAGTCTGAACTTTTTACTTTATCAGTGAACGGTTTCAACAATGAGGTTTCAGTACGTGCACAAGATAACTGTTTTCTTGTATTTTCATATCGATTGTTTGTTGTATTTGTAGTATTCTGTACTTTGGCTTCTCGACAATCCTCAAAGAAAAAACTGGGGTCATTTTTCATTTTTGCAATCCTTTGCAAAAACTGGGTAAATACTGTAAATGGTGGATATACCATGTGGTTTTGACTCTTATATCTGGTGGCCTCTGTTGTCCATTTTTCTTGGATAATATATGGCAATTTTGCTATTATAATGTTTACACCAGCCGATGAGTCATAAACACTAAAAATACTTCTATACATGTCATTCTCTTTAACTGCTTCTATTTCTGAAATTATATCAAAAAGCTCAAATAAACGTTTGTTGTCTTTATTGCCGATTTTGGCAAAGTTATTAAGTTTCTTACGTAAAGCACTTTCTACAATTTCTGGACTTCCAAATCTGTCTTGAAGTCTAGCCCAAATTCTGGCTACACCTTGAGATGCGTTTCCTGCATTAGCTGCTCGAATGCTCAATGCTTGTTTGCAACTTTCGGGTCCCAACCATTTTACCAATAAGTCTATTTCTTCAGACGGAGTAACATTTAATTCACGCATTACAGTTGTAAAACTTGCTTTCCAAGCTAAGAAATATCCAGGTGTGTCATCATATTTACAGAGCCGTTTTGATAACAAGTCCTTTTTAACAATGAATTGTATAAACTCTCTACAGGTGTCTGTCTGAGTAAACGTGGCAGTAGGCATTTGATTTACTACTGCTGGTATGAATGTAGGTGCCTCAACATTTAAATTTTGAGTTTTAGGCGTATGTGCATTTTGATCGGTTTGTTTTAGTATGAATTCTGCAGTACGTCTTTGGACGTCTTCTTTATTTGGTTCTGAAATAGCACAATCTTCATCAAAATTTTCATTTAAGACTCTGAGTTCACATTCCGCTTCCTCTATATCGCGTTTCACACTTAGAAGTTTCATGTCTGCTTGTATGACTGTTTGTTTACGCATAAGTTCAACTTCTTCTTGTGCAAATTTCGCTCTGGTTTTTGCGACTTCAACTTTGGCTCTCTGTCGAGATAGATGAGAACTTGCTCTTGAACAATTAGATTTTCTATCGACACCAGTATTTGACGGTTCTCTAAATGCGTCTGGTGGTTGAATGATTTCTGTTAATTGTTCAGTTTTAATTTTATTTAGTTCTTCCATATCAAAGGTTTGCAACATTGCTTCCAGTTTATCTATTGCTTTAGAGACTTGCTGTTGTAACGAACTAGCAATCAAATTATGTGAAGATCTTTCACGAGAACTTTCATCACACCGTTGAGAAACCAAATAGTCGTCATATTTGCGAGAAATTTCTTCATATTCCTTAAAACGTTTCATTAGTTCTTGTTTATAAGTACAAGCTAATGGTTTAGTCATATGGGTGTGCTCATGTATATCTCCAAAAATCATGTCTATATATCTGTGTTGAATTCGTAGTTTTGAAGTAAACTGTCTTACATTCTCCTCGAACATCAATTGTCCTTCTGGAGTAAGTCTCCTTGCCTCACGAAAAGTTCTTTCTGAATCCCTGGTTATTCTTCCCGATACCAAGGTTTTTGACTGTAATGTCAAAGATACGCTGAACCTGAGTTGTTATTATCTTTTATTGCAGACCTCCAGAGAGGGTAAAAAACTGAAAATATACAAAAATGAATCTAATAATCACAATGTTCACAATCGACAATTTTCACAAAATAATAGTACAAATAGTATTAATGTTCCGGACCATATGAGTATTTGGACCATACGCATATGGTCATGACCATATGCGTATACTCATATAGTCCGACCATACGCGTATGGTCCGACTGTACGCGTATGGTCGGACCATATGAGTATTATACTCGTTTGGTTATTAACGGGCCGGACCATATGAGTATTTGGACCATATAGGTATTTTTTTCAAATATACAATAGAAATATTACAATAAAGTCTATCTTAAAAACAAATGTGTTTACAAAATAATGTATTTACTTTACATTTCAAAAGCTACATAAACATTAAATATTAATGTGCCACAGTCAGTTGATCTTAGTTTTCATCGCTAATTGTATTCGTGTATGCCTTTTTATACTTAGAATGGCATTCACACGGTACCATACATAAAACTTTTCTGCGATTGCTTGTTTTGGCTGCGTTCAGTGATATCGACTCGGACAATTCCGATGTGTCTACGGTGTTTTCAAGAAACCGTTTCTAGATCTCTAATATCGTAAAATGAATATATCACAGATCAAATTAAATAAAGGCAGTAGCTATTTCATGGCTCTTAAATACTATTTTACTGGTCTTATAATCAAGATTGAAATAGAAGTATAGAAATGAAGAATAGAAGAAAATAAAGAAACATACACTTTTAATATTTTACTTATCAAAAATTTCTTAAAAACTATTATGATCCTTGCCGGTGAAGTCACCTATTTTACACAATAAAATTCCTTTTACAATATGTTCATTTGATTTTGACATCTTCTTATAATTGTACTTACCAATAGTAAGTAATATTAACTGTGTGAAACTGGGTTTTTTTTATAAGTTTTTTTTAATATATAATAAATTAGTGACGTAACAACCAGAATGAAGAGTTTAAAAGTATACGTGTTGATTACCCCGACCATACGCGTATGGTCGGACCATATGAGTATATACCCATATGGTCCAGATACTCATATGGTCTGGAACATTAACAATGTTCTCCATACATTGAAAAATATGTCTAGTTTATGAAACAACAAAAAATGGTCCAAAAATGCCATAAAATTACATTTTGAATAACAAATTATAACACGAAAAGTGTACCATACACATACTTGTTTTAGGAAAAATCGTATGCCAAAATATATGGCTCTAATGGCGTTCCATACAAAAAATATTTTGACATTTAACATGTAAAATACAAAATAAGTGTGACGTGAGATATGACTTCTGAGAATCGTTTGAAATCACAATTTAAATCAAAAGGACTGAACTTAGACTTTAAATACGTAAACTGGACATGCAAATGAAATAAAGGTTATAAACTACAGTTTAACAGAAAACTCACCCTGTGGAGGGTTGAATACCATAAAAAAAAGTTTGTTTGGCTTTGCCGCTGTTGCCGATTGGCAGACATCATTTTAAAAATCAACATAATGACGGAACAGATCCGTAAATTTCCGGAGTGTGACAATACACCTCTCCTCACAATGATATATATTTAACGATATAGTATTGTAAAGTTCATCAAGCTGCATTTTTCTAAATATTTCAAAAGAAAATAGTTTTATCTTTTAAATATACCAGTAAACTTTTAAAAAAATATTCTTAACAAAAACACATTAGTATCTCTTCCTGAGATTATTTTCAAACATAATTTTAAAGGTCGAAAAAGAAAATATAAAGTAAGTACTGCCATAGTGTACCTATTATTAATATGAAGCCTTGCAAAGCTATATATATACTAGTTCAGTGATAATGAACGCCATACTAATTTCCAAATTGTACACAAGAAACTAAAATTAAAATAATACAAGACTTTAAACAAAGGCCAGAGGCTCCTGAATTGGAACAGGCACAAAAATGCGGCAGGGTTAAACATGTTTGTGAGATCTTAACCCCCTTAATACCTCTAGCCAATGTAGAAAGGTAAACGAATAACAATACGCACATCAAAATTCAGTTCAAGAGAAGTCCGAGTCTGATGTCAGAAGATGTAATCGAAGATAATAAACAAAATGACAATAATATATAAATAACAACGGACCACTAGCAGTTAACTGACATGCCAGCTGCAGACTTCAATAAAACTGACTGAAAGATTATGATTTCATCATATGAACATCAGGCACAATCCTTCCCGTTAGGGGTTTAGTATCATAACCATCATAACATATATGAGAGGAACATAACCCGTGTCATGACAAAAACAAATTCCTTGGCTAGTTCTTTTAGTTTGCGTTTGATACGTAATAGTAAAATGTTCTTTAAAATGTTGAATACGTATATCAACTATCTTCATTACTGAATTAAAAATTAAAAAAAGAGTCCAAAGATTTTTTAGTCAGCTTTTTCCCGTTTTATCCATTTCATACAGTAAGTATGGAGTAAGTCGTGGAAGATATTACGAAACTCATTCCAATTAATAATTGACGGGGGATGATATTTAGGTCCTTTACTGGGGAATGATTTTAACTCTCGGTCTTGAACGATGTTAAGATCTCCTGTTATAACATAGGAAATGGGTTCATAAATATATTCGGAATTACTGCAATATCATGAAGTAGGTGTATTTTCACTGATATTAACATCTTTACACAATTGACTATAATTAAACACAAATTTCCGGGTAGATTTCTTGTAAATATAACAAATAAGAGGTAGCTTTAACATAATGGTCGTTTAACATACCGACAATATTTACAAAATCAAAGCCTTTATTGACATACTTTTTTTTTTTAAATGTTTTTATGATCTTCAGGGCGATCCATTTTGGGAAATAATTTAGAATAACATTATGCCATAATACTTATTAACCTGTAGTGAACAGAGTTTTGTTAACAGCTAATGTCTGTAGTTGTTTTTTGAAATAGAAATTAGGTCCGAAATATTGGTATGATTGGCCCGAAATTTTCTTTGATTGCGATTTGTTCTACGACCGTGAGATCGTTTTGACGAACAGTTTTAGAAACTATATCCAAAATTTTAACGGAATTGGTTCTAGATATATTACCAATTCCCATGATATTATCATTAAGAGAGGTAGGCTGTCTGAAATTTTTTATCCAATTTAATTCAATTATTTTCCGTGATCGTACAAACTTTGAATCAGATTCACCAGGCTGCTTATTTACTACTTGCTTAATACTTAAAAGGATGGTTGTGCTTATTAAGGTGTTTTTAAATGATACTTTTGAATTTATTGGGTCTTTTAAAACGATACAGATGTTCTAGAGTGCGTTTATATGAATATAGTCCAGTTTCTCCTACGTACTGAATACCACACTCCGGTTTGTTTCATGTGAGAAAATAAATAATACTGTTTGTTTTTCAAGTTGTATCAGTTTCAAAATTTAAAGAAAATATGCAACCATTAAACGTGGACCTTACCGTATTGTTGGTGGAAAGACGGGGACATGTAAGTCATTTGTTGGTATGACACTTATCGATAGATGGGTAACCACGATTTTTATTGTTAAAAATGTTAGCGATGGTAGTATTTTTAGATAACCGATTTTGAAGATTGAGACGTGTAGATACCCTTTGAACAAGTTTAGTATTTCATATGTTTTCGTTTCTAATCTTCATAATTGTTTTTGTTAGTGAATTATATAATAAAGGAGCAAAGATTGGCGTCCAGAATATGAACCAGCATACAATGATTTAAGTTATGTAAAATTGAGGTGCCTGAATGTCAAACTGCTTTTGATCTTTACCAATCATTTGATCAATGCCCGTAGGTCACTCTGTTGTTAACCATGTCATTAAATAGATGCACGTAGGGTACCTTGTTATTTACCAAATAAGTGCCTGCAGGTCACAATGTTATAATCAATTTCACTAACAAGGTGACTGCAATTGTTATTACCATATATTATCATAATTATTTAAAGCGACTGTAGGTCACCCTGTTATTGATCTGTTCCACATAATATCCTAGGTGTCTGTACGTCACACTGGTTTTTTTTTATCTTTACCGTATCATTTCAATGGTACCTGAATGTCACCCTGTTGTTTACTATATCATATGTAGATGCCCGTAGGTCACCTTATTATTTTCCTCATCATAATATAGGTGCCTGTAGGTCACCGTATTAGTCTTTATATCCTATCGTAGGTGCCTGTAGGTCACCATGGTATTTATTCATATTATGTCATAGGTGCCTGTATGTAATCCGTTATTTTACAGATTCTATCATAGGTACCTGTAGGTCATCATAATGTTTTCCATATCATATTTATTATAAGTGTCTGTAGGTTGCACTTTGTAAATACAGTTGTTTCTCAAAACACGCCTCTTTTGGGGAGAAATTGAATATTCATTAAAAATTAATTTTGTTTACATACTGGTTCCCAGTTATGCTCTCTGTGTTCCATATCGAAGAGACAGAACTTGGGAATGTTACCAGTACATAAACACGTGCACATTGTTTACATTGAAATCAGTGGTAAACTTTCATTTGAGGTAGGGGTAGTTAAGAAAATTAGTTTAAGTTTAAACTCTGAGAACTTCAGGGCATATAAACGTTGAAAATGTGCCGCACAGCTCTATATTTTGACCTTTGAAAAAAATTGTGGTGCATATGAACTTTCAATTCTAGGATAAGATTTTTTTTCAAAACTTCTTAGTAAAAGTGGTACAGTTTTAGTCGTTAAAGGAGTTCCTATGGGAAATTGCATTGTCAATATTTGCAGAAATGCAACCTGTAGGTCCCCTTGTTATTTTACATACCGGTAATATATTATAGGTGCCTGAAGGTCATCCCGTTATCTTACATATACTTTCATGGGTGCCTGTAAGTCACCATGGTATTGATCCATATCATAAAATAGGTGTCTGTAGGTCACCCTAATATTTTCTTATCTTATCATAGGTGCCTGGAAGTCACGATGGTATTGATCCATATCGTATTAAAGGTTTCAACTTTCATGCATTTATGATACAGATCTATATGATGATTGGATTTGCAGGTACCTATTTTTCAGCACAAGATACGCATTTCGACTGCAAATGTCTCTTCATTAATGCTCGAGGCCAAAATACTTGAAAATCTAAAGCTTATTAAAAAGATGAAGAGCTATAATTCAAAAAGACCCGGTATAAAAGGTATAGCCAAAGCCGGGCAAGGTATCAGAGCTTTGCATGAGGGAAATACTTACCTTAATTTAACATAATTTCTAACATTATGTAACAGCAGAAAAGAAAAAAATCCGTATTTTCATGTTAGTACCGATGTACTGGCTACTGGGCAGATAATACCCTCGGAGACTCACAGTCCACCTACAGAGGCATGGACCCAATGGTAGTAATGACATTAACGGTACCAATTATTTTCTGACCTGTAGGCTACATTACATAAAGATTAATAAATTACCTTTTCCATATCGGACCAGGTATCATCCCGAGACGTAGTCGATATGGGTCGAGGGATGATACCCTGGCAGATATGGAAAAGGCCATGTATTAATATCTTTATCATATACTTCCGACAACTGTTTTATACATGGCAAACTCACAAATTAAATAACTAAAACAGTCAAAAAACTTTATAAAAAAGTAAAACTATGAATCCAACAAATACCCTATAATTGCCCAAATATAAAATCACTACCTCCATATTTATTTATGTTACTATTTTCTATAGAGGCATTTTAAAACATTGAAAATTGGAAGAGTTTTATGATATTATTACTCCATGTTTGTTGTAATATAAAATGATTCATAATTGTCGATGGCATTTGTTAGCAAATACTAAACTATCCCCATAAAGTTCCCGTAAATGTTGACGTCGTCATAAAAATTATCTGACGTCACAATGGACTAAAAAATAAACATCCGATACCGGAAATACCGGAAATAAATTGCATGAGAGGCACTATTATGAGTTTTGTGCACGAGATGCCCGTGATATGGGTTATCAGCCCGGGTGGGAAATGATGGCTTGTGTACTTCCGCTCATTACACATAAGCTAAAGCTGTCATAACAATGCTAAGTACATGATAAATACATATATCAGTGTGACTTGCAGGCTCCTATGACGGGCTCTGGTAAAAATCTATAAGGATTAGTGTTGTCAACGGTTAACCGTTCGAACGACCGAATACCGAATACCAAAAACGCTAACCGGTTAACCGGACTTTTTTCCAATTTTGATAGTTTTGATATAAATTTGCATGGAAATCATTAAATACTAGTAGTTATGTTTTAAAAATTGTCGTCGTGGTTATTAATTTGACAGATCAATTGTCCAGTATATTGATTACTATTGTTGATCCTAAATACATAAAATTAATTAGAGCTAGGGGCAGGACCTTAAAGAAACATGATTGGTAAACATGTTTTTTTAACAATAACTTTAAATTAGAGATGCGATTAAATTTTACTGATTAGTTCATTATCTCGTTTTTGATCTAATATTGTGTAAACCAACATCTAAATGGGTAACCTCCGTAGTGCAAGATTTAGTCTTTCTTTAAACGAAATGCTACCTTAAAAATTGTGAAATGCAAACTAATGTGAATGTGCTCAAGGTTTACGTGATAGTACGAGTAACATGCTAAAAGAAACAAGCAAACAAAGTAAAGAAACAGGTCGTATGTTGAGCTATAGTTTCAGACAAATTCAATTCTACGAGATCAAGACGTTTTTTTTTATATATTTTTCCATCTGAAGTTGGTACAAATGCTATAGTTGATACGGTGTATTTGTTTATTAAAAACCAAACTTCACCAGGAATCCTCACAGACAAGCCTTTTAATGCCAAAGGACAAACTTCAATTCTTTAATCGTAGTATTATGACTTGAATGAAAGGTCGTCAAATTGACACTCATACAACATCTTATTACTATGTGTACAAGTATGGTACTATTGATAAGGCTTTCAAACGACAACTTAAAACTACAGGTTAACCGGTTAATCGGTCGAACGATTATCCGAGTAACCGGTTAGGCAAAATTGTACGATTTGACAACACTAATAAGGATACGACAAGCATGCACCTATGATACAAGTCAATGGTGATGTAACGTGCAGGCTCATATGATGGGCTATGGTATAGATCTATACATATCAGTGTGACCTGCAGGCTCCTATGACGGGCTCTGGTAAAGATCTATAAGGATACGACCTGCATGCACCTATGATACAAGTCAATGGTGATGTGACGTGCAGGCTCATATGATGGTCTATGGTATAGATATATACATATCAGTATGACCTGCAGGTAACTATAAAAGGCTAATTTTACATATGAATAAAAGTGTGACCTGAAGGTCATGATCGTAAAGATAAATTTTGGTGTGACCTGCAGGCACTTATAATATGATATAGTACATAAAAACCGGTGTGAACTACAGGCACCTACATTATCATAAAACTGCAGGCTCAATAATAGGATGTCGTACTTAAAATAGCGGTGTGACCTACCGGCACCTATAACTGGATATGTTACATACAAAAAGCTGTGTGATGGAATCTGGTTAATAAAAAGGCGTGTGACCCACACGCACCTATGATAAGCTATGGTATAAATAGATAGCAGTGTGACCTGCAGGCTCCTACAAAAGGCTAATGTACAGACATATGGCGATGTGACCTGTAGGTACCTTATTTCTTAGCCTATGGTGCAGATCTATAGTTATGTGGTAGAGTGTTTAGCATTAATATTTATTTTCTTTTAGAATAATTAATATTAATTAGTAGTTTTATTATATGTTTATTAAGAGTTCATTAGTCATGTGTCATATTATCTTGTCTACTATTGGTCACAGTCATTGAGTTCATAGTTTTTGCCACTCTTTTTGATACACCTTGAGAGAAAGCTATACATGTAGCAGCCATATTCAAAATAGTTACTTATATAGTTTAATATTCTGGACACTTATTCCATTTTAATCAGGTCAGTTACTAATATGTCTAAGTCTTTAATATTTGCACAGTATTCCTTTAGTTTGAATCTGAGAGAAAATGTATTTTGAATAAGTCAGAATGATTGTGCATGAATGATAGATATTTTATTTTAAAGAAGTATTTCCATGAACTCAGATAAATAATATAGCATATATATATTAATGATACATGTATTGGTACAGTTATTGTATTATTATAAAAGGTCCAAAGTAATGTCTGCTGAACATTGTACTTATTGTTTATATAAATGCTATGCTGATATAGTTAGTTCTTTAGACTTATGTAGGTTATATTTGTATTTTAACAGGACCAGAAAAGCTTCATATTATATTAATCTGGTGATGTTTCCAAACAGGAGATATACCTTTGTACCATATACATGGTAAGATCAGTGTTACGTGTATTTTTAGTTTACTGTATTGTCTGTGTTTGTCTGTTTAATTTTAGTTCAAAATATTTATTGTTTGTGTCTTGTGAATAGTAGTTACCTGTATGTCAATTATTACATGTAAACATTATAGTAAGAAATTGTAGTTCATTCATAAATCTATGAATAAGTAGCGTAATATAATTGGACATATGTAGTAATTAATCCTGACATGGTTTATAATTGAGTTTGATTGAATTCATATATTAAGAATATATACACTTAAATAGTATTGGTTGTATTCTTACAGAAAAGAGCTAGTTTATCGTATTTTATACATGTACTTTCCGTTTTATGATTTAGAGTTATATCCCTTTGTACACTGTACTGTCTATGTATTTACGTTTTGTTATTTGTGTACTTTCAGGGTTGATTTATTTATGTCGTATGAATAAAGCATCTTAAACTTGACGAATCCTTTTATTCTGTCCAAGAACCCTATAACAGTTAAGTGACCTACAGGCACCTATGATAAACCCATGATAGACAAAATTTTGTATGGCCTGCAGGCACCTATGAAAGACATTGGTGCAGATCTAGGAAGATATGACATGTAGGCACCTATGATAGACTATGCAGATCTATGCTAATGTCAATTGCAGGCACCTAACATAAACTATAGAACAGATAAATATCAGTGTGACTTACAGCTGGCATCTATGATAGTGTATGGTACACATACAAAGTTGTATGACCTGAAGTCACCTATAGACTATGGTACAGATAAAACGCATTTGGACCTGCAGGTACATATGTTAGGATTTGGTGCAGATATATGGCGATGTGACCAGCAGGTACCTATAATAGGCTATGGTACAGGTAAATAGCAATGTGACCTACAGACACTCATGATAGGCTATCATGGTGCAGATAAAAGTTGTATGAGCTACAGGCACCTTTAATAGGCTGTAGTGCAGATCTGTATTGAAGTGACCGACATGCACCTATGATAGATTATGGTGCAGATCTATGGTGATGTGACATGCAGGCAATTATGATAGGCTAAGGTACAGATAGATATTAATGTGACCTGCAGGCCCCAAATATAGTTTTTGGTACAGATGAATAAGCAGTGTGACATGTAGGCTCTTGTGATAGGCTAAAATGCCGTTCTATGGTGATGTAACCTTCAGGCCACTTTGATGGGGTATGGAACAGATAAAAAGCTGTGAGACCTGCATGTTCCTATGATAGGCTATGGTGCATATCATAAGTGAATTGACCTACAGGCACCTTTGATAACTGCCAATACTCTCAGATTTGTACTTAGTGTTGTTTTTGTTTTTTTATTCGCATAAACCCATCAATTTTCACCTTGTGTTTTTGTTAGATGTACAATTATTTCTATTTGTATCCCTCTCTGATGAGTTGTCCCATGTTAGGGGGAGGTTGGTGCCTTCAAACTATTTCTGAATGTGCCGGTCCCAATTCAGGAACCGTTAATTTAGTGGTTGGCATTGTTGCTGTGTTACTTATTTGTTTTTCGTTCATAATTTTGTACATAAATTAGTCCGTTAATTTTCTCGTATGAAATGTTTTATATTTGTCATTTCAGGGCCTTTTATAGAGGACTATGTGGTATGGGTTTCTTCACTGTTAAAGACCGTAAGGGGACTTATAGGTGTTAATTTATGTGTCATTGGGTGTCATTGGGTCTGTTGTGAAAAGTTGACTCAATGGCAATCATACCACATCTTCCTTTAATATACATTGTGCAAATCCGTTGTGATGAGCCCTGCAGGCACCTACCATACAGGTATATCAATGAAAATGTGACCTGCAGGCACCTTCAATAGTATATGGTACAGATCTATGAAAATAATATAGGCTATGGTATATATAATTAGCAGTGTGACCTGCAGACTCAAATGATAGGCTATGTTACAGATCTTAAGTGATGTGATATGCAGGAACCTATGGTACAGATAAATTTTGGTGCGACTTGCAAGCACATTTGATACGGATAAATGTTGGTGTGACCTGCAGCAACTATAGTATTGATTATGATTATACGCGTAAGTATATGCAGTACTATTTTTTTTTATAAGTGATGACTGGCAGTAACCGTTCACATAAGCTTTTATTCTCGTGCCCCTTTACTAGTGTAGACAGGGGTGGAACCAGGATTTTGGAAAGGGGGGGCGAAAATATAAATATTGCCGAACGGAGCGAGGCGAAATTTTTTGGGGACCTTATTTGGGCTAAAAAAAACATAAAATATGTGTAATATGCACTATTTAAACGGTTCCTGGCTTGGGGCATGTATATTTTATAGTTGCTGTAAAGTGTAAGGGTTTGAAATTTTTTATGCTGTATTCTCCCTATTATTTGTCTATCATAAAATGATAGTATTGATCCAAAGCTATGTACTGATATATTGAATATAGGACTTGTCAGTAAACAATATACATGGAAATTCGATGAAATTTACAATACGACCGACACGAGTTAAAAAAGACAAACAAGCAGTTTTTATCAAAATGTTTGATTGATATGTTTCACCAAACAAAACTAATGGAACCGAAGTGAGGGGTTCCAAATCCACCGAAGTTATGAATGACGGTCGACAAATGGAGACAAAAAGGTCACACGCAGCAGGCGGGTTAAAGTCTGGTCTTGAAAAGAGTATTCAATATATATAAGTCCGGCAAAGTCATTCCGGACAGACATGCAAACCCCGGCCACAAAAAAATACGCCCGTTTTTATTCATCATGTTCATCATTAAATGCTAAATAATTTTGTTGGAAATTTTCTAAAAATAATTTCTAAATAATATTGTAGAACTTTTTTTTTTATGAGAGTGTAATAGTGTATAGAGTATTTACTATTACTTTCTGTTTGGAATAGTGAAATAGAAGTCAATAGTATACGGTCTTGCTCAATCCTGTGTTGCTTTGAAGGTTTCCTGATTGTCATGACATCCTCAGCTTAAGCAATGTGTATTACTGTAATTTGAATTTCAAAATGACCGAGTGCCGTTTTTTCAACGCACTGGTCAACTCCACCATAACAAATCACATGACTTTGATAATCAGTAAATACCAGCGAAAATATCTTTATAAGTAAAGAATTGTCGTATACAAATTAAATACTCGGGATATGACAAAATTCACGAAGTCTATTTAGATTAATCATTTTACAAGAAGAAGAAAAACGTCCGAACAAAGGGACTCTACGCCCTCTTCGCCTCCCTCTGGATCCGCCACTGCCGGTAGATTAGTATGCAGATCGGAGCTGGAATTGCTGGTTAGTTTGAAAACAATCAGATTGCTACGTATATATATATATTGCGTCATCCTGAAACATACCTTTTACAATTTAATTCCCATAATTCTGGAACAACTCATCTTCAAATTTTCAAATGGACTTGGAGATTGTTTTCACGGGCCAACAAAAGTAATATTACATAGTAAAGATTCTTTAAAGAAAGCTTAAATTATTGCAAAAGTAACCAATAAATGTGGTTACTTCGAATATTGACAAAGTACATTTTATGAAATATATTTTTTTTGAAAGGAGGAGAAGATCGGTATGTACGCTTATCAAATCTGTGATAGGGACTGGAGTCTCTAGATAGTCCTTTGCAAATTAACAATGTACGTTCAACTATATTACAATATGATTTCGGTAACAGTAACTGAATTATTTGCCGGAAGTCATATGTTAACCTTGGTCACCAGTATGTTTCTTGCATCGATAAAACTTGTTGTCGATCGAGTTATCGTGACATCAAGTTGTTTGAATGCATCGAAAATGTGTTCAACTTTCTCAGAACAAAACAAACAAAATTAAAAATGAGCACCAACTTACTTGAGTTTTAGTGCAAAAAATAAACATTAAAATATCACGATCCATTTTGACTGCTTGACACCCCCCTTCTTTTATTCACCATGAAAAATTGATACGTATTATGTCTATCCTTTGATTTTTATTAAAAATATAAATGAGCATGTACATTTAATACATCATGATCGAAGTCCATATTCGGTTCAATGGTTGTAAGGAATTTTTGTCCAATAATGCATTTCAATTACTGTTGAATCTTCTAAGTTTTCTTTTCAAGTTTAAAAATATTCCGGAATCTCTAGATTTCATGAAAGCTTCATTAATTTTCCCGGCATCCCTCGCTGCTTTTTTGTGCAACAATATATATGGAGGTGGGGGTGGTGGGGGTGGTGGAGGTGGATCTCCACGGGTCCTCAAATTCTTTTTCTTTCTCTGTGATACTGGTGACTGCAATGAACGTTCTTTTTCTTCTCTGCATCCTGTCATCTCTGTGACCTCTGGATCATACAAATACCAAAAAAGCTGATCAAAATTGTCCAGAATTTCAGAAGCGAATCTCACCTTTACTCTAATGTGACAAGAAGGATCGTAAGCTGCATCCTCGTCAAGATCTACACATTCCTTCTTCTCTTCCACCTTATACCAGCCAATAAAAACGAGTGAAATTCTCGTTCCTGCAGTACATGTGTCTTCAGGACAAAGGTCATTTACAACATCAAGAATGCATTTTATCATGCCAGTTCCAGAAGAAATGTCTTCTTGGGATGGATAATCCATTTCAGCACACGAATCTAAGTCATTTTTGATATCATTATCGCTTTTTCCCAGTATTGACGCTGTTATACTGACAAAATGATCGGCGGGACTCTTAGCATAGGTACATCCAAATATGATGCAGAATACGATAGCTAACTTCAACATCATGCTGAAAATATATCGAATGTTGAATTAGATGTTATAAGAAAAATGTTATCAGAAGTTCGACCGTTTAAACTCCGGTCAATGTGATTTCAAATTTGAATATAAAAATTGGGGATCATGGACCTTGTTTATCCGTGAAAATACTTTGAAATTAAACGAAATCACGGTTATTTTATATGGGTTATATAACTTATATAGGAGAAACTTAATGTTTTCTTATCGAAGAAGAATCAAACGATAGAACTGGTTAAAATCCAATGAGTGAATTACTTTTCAAAAATAATTTCGATATATAAAAATAAATTTAGGGGCTCTCGGGTCTTGTTTTCTTAAAAACACAAATAGTTCTTTCAAATTCTGTATAATTATCTGTCCTTGGTTTTAAAAAGAATGTTCTAAAAATTATAAATACACTTAACGGCACTTAATTTTTAGATAGTTTATTCTTTAAATTTCAAGTTTTAAATGTTTCTGTTTTATATAGAAGGATAATTGGTAAAATATTTTAATCCTAAAAGGTATTTTTACAACATGGCATAAAGGGATGCTCAGAATACGACATCCGATATAAGTTAAACATCAATTAATCAACCAATGTCCGATTAAATATTATCTTGTTGCATGTCGATGTGAAACTATTTAAGAACTTACCTTGTTATACTGCTCTTCTGCAACTGAAGACTCAGTACGACTTTGGCTTAACTCACTAGAAAACTATATACCCTGAATATTTATGAAAACCGTTGCTGATCTTTAGCCAATGAAAATCAACGAATCAAAATCGATTTAAAAATTCTAATTTTGATGACTATGCTGTCTTTCAATTTCTGTAGCGTATTCAACATCCATTATTTTGTTATTAAAATAGGTAGGATCAAAATGATAGAAGTATTTAAAGTTTTATAGATCACTTATTTTCCACATGTTAGACAAAATCACCTAAAACATATTTTATATTTTCATTATTAATATTTAAAATTCATTTTTCAGAAATAATCAGTCTTCTTCAAAATCGAAAGGAACGTTTCCACTTCATAGTCTATGACTATCATTCGAAGAAGTATGGTCAATTTCTCCTTGTCCTGTTTCAGTAACCAGGTCAAATAAGACAGTTTGTGAAACCTAGTTAAATTTGAATATCAAACTGAAGGGTCTTAATGAAACAAAAATGTCATTGCGCTCTAGACATCGCTATTAAAGACAGTTTTGAAATTCTATGATATGTTTAAATGATTTTGCATCTAAAGACATATTAAAGAAAATAAAATGAAATCTCTGAAAGACAATCATAGCTTAACATCCGAAAGAACTTGTAATTTGGGGTTCATACATGTCCTTTTTAATGTCTTGCTTTTAGAAGTTTATACATTTTAGATGCCTGATTGATTGTTGGTGTTTAACGCCACTTTGAATGTCAGATCTTCTCAGACAATTAAGAATATAACTTTTTGTTAACGGTAATCATGGTAATGTCGGTGAGCATTATTTACAATTGATTTGCATTGTATTTGGGCTTCGTCAACCTTCCTGACAGTAATTATAAACAATCCCATTTCTTAAAAATGTAAACAATGGACAAAAATGTGAACCTTGACAATTTGGGTCAATTACATTTTCGTTCTCTGATTTTTCTGAAAAAGATAATTTCTGAATTATCTGTTTTTTGCACTATCTTTTGTATGCGTACATCTAACCGTGAAAATATTGTTTGCATGTCATGGTTTTTTATCAAGTTTATACAAGATAAATGGCTTATGATGAGGATAGTGTGTATGCACCCGCGAAAGATGGTGGAAGATGTTCTACAATACAAGATAATCTGACGTCATTGAATAATCAGATGACATTATTATTTAAAACTTAGAAACATGTCCATCTGGCCATATAATTGTCGATTTGTCAGACGTCAATTAACAGTTACACCAAAACTGTCCTTGTTATGAAGCCCAAAAGTGTCCATTGTTATTTAATAGTGATTTGTAAATTAATCACACATAGTTTAAATGTATAAAATCGACATTATAACAGGATCCTTCCTTTTGTTTTGTTGTAAAAATGGAACAGTTATTCTCTAAAAGCACAGAAACCACTTCTGCAGGAGGCCGTCTGTGCAATACCAAGATACATTATTAAGATATTTAGGCATCACTGCAGTATATTAGTGCAAAATAATTTACTTTATAAACAACGAATTTAACTGTACAAAACTTATTAATTGCAATCCTTATGTTTGCTCTAAATATGCATGAGATATTAGCCACTGGACATTTAGCAATCAACTGTCAAGAGTGAATGTTTGTGTTGCAAATTAAATTTGCAATTAGGCTAAATATAAACAACCGACTTAGAACAAACTATAAATGACCACTTAATCAATAGTTGAAGCACTGAGAAAACTTGAAAGATTTTTTTATGACAATAATAATCATATTAATATAAAATTAATAAAAGCTCGCAAGTGAAGATAATTTGTTATTGTAAGATTCTTTTTTCCTATCTGGTGTCTATTTATTTGAGAGGAAAATTAAGTCAATGATTTCATCTTTCACTGTGCACACATGTAATGTACCGCATCTCAATTAAAAAAAGCACAAATGTCTCAAACAATGATACTTGTTCTACTAGCAATATGGTGCTAGGTGGTTTTGTAACACTTTATTTCCAACATACGTACTACCTACTGATGAGTCCTGAGTGTAAATGGTCATTCACTTATACATTGCGTTTATCTATGTAAAAGAAAAGGATACAATTCACAGGGCCTTATCGATTTCTAAACTTATCTGTCTTTGTTCAACATTTGTTAATCATTCGTTAATTTCTTCATTTGTTTAAACGTTAATTACATCACCATGATCACTGATCACTTTTACACCACAACAAAACTGCATCTTATATAATTATATTGTATTATAATTACTGTACCGTAAGTCTGTTTGTCCATCAGTCCTGTTCTTTTCATTGCACCTCCTCTGAAACCTACAACAGAATTTCAGGAAACTTTGTAAATAATTGCAATATAGTATGTAGATGTTCATATCCACAAGAAGACTGACCAGTTGACTTTTGTTGTAGTTATGAGTCTTTGAAGCATGGTCACAAAGGTTCTTTATATATAATTGAAATCATTTTCATACTGATAAAAAAAATGTTGACTTCCATCAGGCTTGGAAGAAGACATTAAAAAAAGAAATAAAATAACACAGAAGTTAACTTTCTAGCTTATCTTGCCCCAGGCGTCAGGCCAGGTATTTTCATTACCTTAAACTGTTAGATATCTTCTAAGAAACAATTTCGCATTTAAACGAAAATACCAATGACATTTGGAAGATCCTTAACTAATTGACAGTTTATGTGGACAAACCCATGTAAGAAATGACCACCACAAAGGAACATAAATACAACCAAACAAATAGTACATGATGCCATCTCGCATATTAAAATCACAACATGCAGAAATGTACCCAATGTGTTCGTCCCCTAATTTTTGAGTTTTTGAAAGAAAAAAAAGTACACACTGTCAAACATCTAAATATAATATCCACAATTGTTAACAACAAGTAAATATGTAATTAAAAGATTTGAACAACTGAAAGGTTACACACATTACGCACAGATAAATTTGCTCTTTCCGCTAGCTCTACATAGTTAATAAAAAAAGTATGTCCATCCTAAGGGAGGCAAATAAAAAAGGGATCTCCAATTACAGGGTCTAATTACTGGAATTGGCAAACAGACTGTTAGTTAATTATTTTTGTCAGACTTAAATGGAGTGACAATCCAATAGGCATTGCTTTATTATCAAAAAGGACAAAACAAGTATAGCCAAAGCCGGGGAAGGAATTAGAGCTATAAATAATGCTAAATAGAATATGTCCTCTCACAAAACATTTGTTTTATCTCAAAAGGTTTGGTCCTATGTTGAACGCATCTATCCAATCAAACTTTAAACAAAAAATACCACAGATACATATCAATGATGCCTCTTATCTTCAACTATATCTAAAAATTGACAGCTAGGGTCAAAAGACTCTTTGACTTGTGAGGTTTGAATGTTTTGAATCTCCCTCCTCTTTTTCCTATTTAGTTTACTTTCTGGTTTTAGTTGTATCTCGGAGTCAGACAAAAAAACTTTTGATACGATAGTCCTTGTCAATATTTCAGTTTTAGATTTCACTCTTTAGGTTCGAAACTGTTGTTTTTACATTCTTTAACATATTTTGCTCTCCATCAGAATGTAAGCTGAGAAGTGACCCTAATCAGTCGCCCTACGCTGGCATGCAACACGATCAACAACAGTCCACAATGGACTACAAACACGTATAAAGACTGAGGAAAAATAAATTCAGTCAAAATTCAAGAAGAGACTTTAGTTTTTCTAAAATATTTTCCTATTAAACTAATGTTTTCATTTTTTTTGTTACCCATGCTGGATATGGTGTAAAATTGTGGTCTCTAATATTAAACTCTCTTGTCACATCAACATGAAAACAATGTGTGGGGGTAAACTTAGTATACTTATTTCGTGTGTAAACAACTATACCCCTCGGAAGGCATTTTGGACAGTTGAATACAAAAGACAATTCGAGGTCAAATACTGAAATATAACAAGATGTGCGGCTCAATGAAACAGCGGTACAAGAAAAATACACACACACACACACACATATCAACTGGCAATAAATTGTCATAATGTACAGTCTTATTGGTACCAGTTTGCTTATAAAGTTGAGTTTTGTTTTAATTTGTTTGGTTTTTTGTACCTGTTTAGTTATTTTATCGTATATATGTCGTAAAGGAGAGGATGAAAATACTTTCATTAGACAGTAACAATTATTGGGTTGTTGTTTTGCACCAGACGAGACGACGTCTGAGGGTTATATATAGAAACTTTATCACTAAAACTTCTAAATAGTGTAAAATAAGTGGGACTTTTAGAGCTAATTATTCACGTATGAAGTGATTATATCTTAATGGTTGTTTTACTGCAGTTATTTTTGACAATTAATTCATTTCAGAATCCAAACTTAGGTAACCTTTAGTAGTATTCTATAATTTTGCAAGACTGTTTACTCCACCAGTTTGTCTTAATCACTTGTGAAGATTGTCTTAAACTTTAAATTTTTCGAAAAACTAAGGAATTTCTTATCCCAGGCATAGACTACCTTCGCCGTATTAGGCACAAATTTTTGGAATTTTGGATCCTCAATACTCTTCAACTTTGTACTTGTTTGGCTTTATAAATATTGTGATATGATCTTCACTGATGAGTCTAATGTAAACGAAACATGCGTCTGGCGTACTAAATTATAATCCTGGTACCTTTGACAACTATTGTCATCGTAATACTTAAAAGCAAATTAGACAGATATTTAGATACATATAACATGTATATGTTTGTACATTAATCTTCCCCAAAGGATGTGTAAATGATAATGGATGGGTTGTTGTTTAATTTATAGTTTTACACGTTAATTTCTATTACGGTTTTATACGCCCGTCAAAATTTTGACGGGACGTATTACGGTTTACAAATGTCCGGTGTCCTTCAGTCTGTCCGTCCGTCCGTTTGTCCGGCGTAAACATGTCGCACCGTAACTTGAGAACGACTTATCTATATTTCATGAAACTTGATATACATGTAGTTGCTTTTTATGATGGTCAAATGATCTGTATACTTTTTGGTGAAAATAAAATTTAAACTTTTTGAGTTACGGCACTTTGTAACTAAAACAGGGGGATGGTTTTTTTTTCACATGTCGCACCGTATCACAAAAACGATTCTTGATTATTGCTTAAAACTTTACACACTTCTTAGTAAATGATGATTCAAAATTTAATTTTTGAGTTATTGAGTATTTTGTAAAAAAGGGGGAGGGTTTTTTTTACATGTCGCGCCGTATCTCAAAAACAATTTCTGATTATTGCTTGAAACTGTACACACTTTTTTTTTCTATTAATCTAAAGATCTGTATACTTTTTGGTTTGATTCAAAATTTTATTTTAGTGATATTTGTAAAAAAAAAAAAAAAAAACAGGGGGAGGGCACATGTCCCGCCATGTCTCAAAAACAATAAATGGTTATTGCTTAAAACTTTATCAGAAACTATTTATGATTATTGCATAAAACTTCCACACAAGACGTCGGGCGTATCATGCGCTTATGGCGCAGCTGTTTATTGTATTATTGATTTTATATAAATGTTACAATCTGAATCGACCTTGACAGACCTTTTTCACCGACACAAGAATGCAAGATATTACTTTTGTAAATATGATGAGCTGTTGACAAAATCTTAAACGGTTTCTCTGATACAAGAAGGGAGAATTTTTTTACAGTATTTTCTAAAATACAAAATGTATGTTACGCCACTTTAACAAACTTTAAAAATGTTCTTTAAACCTGTTAAAGAGGCATTAGACATGTTAGGTGCCATTTAGATAAAAAAAAAAATGTTTTTGTCTCAAACAGTAATTAAAGCGGCCAAAGTAAGATCGAAAACATTGCAAATGTATTATTGACTTGCAAGTGAATAATTCAACCTCAGTTGAGTCCGTATTGATGTAACCCTAACTTGACCTTAATCTGAAGATTGGTTACGCATGACCTTAGTGTGTTCAGAAACTAAAAAGAAAAGAACATTGAAAAGTGAAACAAGGTATCCACCATAGTTTTTTTTACCGATTTGGCCAACAAGAAATTATTCACATTCAGGTAAAACTATGATTTACATTTGTCAAATCTATGACATGGAATTAAAAAGACCTCGTTAGATCGTCAATACACAACTCCACATGCTTCTCAGTCGATTTCATATTTATATTTATGTTTAAATTGGGTTGATTGACTATCGACAATCTTCGGATGTAATATTGGTGGTTAATTAGATGGCGTCTCGTCTTAAATACGCACGAAATGCTGATACGTTATATCTAGTCCATGCATTGTTAATTGTTTCTTTTAGACTTTTTGTAATTTGGATTAAAGTTTAAGTATGTTATTTATCAAATGTGAACATTTAAGCCAAATCGGTGGTCGTCAGTTTGACAGCTAATGCTTAATTCAGAAGAAACTTTAATATTACATAAAACGTCATAATTTCTTTTCTGTTCTATCTGAACATATCTCATTGAATTGAGCAAAATGTTGAGAGTTGAAACTATCTTTTCGTTGCAGTATAATGTATATACAAGGAGAAAAATACTACTTAATGAACTATGAGCCAGTCAGTTACATGTCAAAGTTGATATATTGAATATCAACTTTGTGTGAATATGATGTGTATTGACGATCTTAAAAAAAACAATGTAATTGTTATGAAATCAATTAATTACATTACAATTACAATTATATGGATTTTTAAATGTAATTAATTATATCACAATTACATTGATTTTAAAATGTATTTGAATACATTACAATTACATTGCCAATGTTATTAATTACAATTCAATTATTTTTATCCAAAGCCATGTAAGAGCTATTTCATTTACAATAATATCATGAAAATGACAACAACTAGATTAGAATGCTCTATACTATCGGGAACTTCTAGAACAGGAAACATGGGGAACTCATAGAAAACTGTAGAACGGAAACTTCTAGAACAATGTTGATGTTTAAATTACTCATCTTTTATAAGGATCATTCTAGAATCGTTGTGTAAGTAAAATAGATATTTGAATCAGTATCTATGATTTTTCCAATGATTTCTAAACTGCACAATATAATAGATATAGGAAGATGTGGTGTGAGTGCCAATGAGACAACTCTCCATCCAAATAACAATTTAGAAAGTAAACCATTATAGGTTAAAGTACGTTTCAACACGGAGCCTTGGCTCACACCGAACAACAAGCTATAAAGGGCCCCAAAATTACTAGTGTAAAACCATTCAAACGGGAAAACCAACGGTCTAATCTGTATAAACAAAACGAGAAACGAGAAACACGTATATATTACATAAACAAACGACAACTACTGTACATCAGATTCCTGACTTAGGACAGGTGCAAACATTTGTATAAGTTTACCTTGTAAACAACTATAAGGCCACACAAAACAAATAAGGCCAAAATAAATAAACCTAATAGCTTCAATATCATAACACCGATCAAGACCATTCAAAACCACATAGTATAGACTTACAAACCCAAAGGAAACAAAACCATTAGCATTAGATAGATTTGATAGACATTGAATTCTCAGAAGTTCTCTGGAGTTTTTGAATAGTGAGACTTTTATTTACGAACAACATCATACTATATTGTGACTTATTGGACGTTATATTCTGTTGATATTTCTATTTGTGTAGTAAACTTGTGTATAATAAATCTTGTTAAATTTTAAATTGATTTGTGTCTTTTGATGGCTACAATTTAAAAGTGATTTCTGACCGTAAAAGACATTGGAGGCTCGTTAGGGATCTATCTCCCTGTTGAAGGTGTTTCATTATTGCTAGGAAATGATCTAGCTAGGGAAAGAGTAGTTGCTGAACCAAATGTAACCAGTGAACCGGTTGTGGATGTTAAATCACCGGAAGATGATGCTGAACTGTATCCAGAGTGTGATGTAACTAGGGCGATGGCTAGAAAACAACACAATAAGGATTTGCAAGAAAATCAGTTTGATTACATGGGACTTTCAGACACTTTCCTTGCCAACATTGAAGGTCCCGGTAGCCCATAGAAGGCCGTAGTAAGACCATTTATAACTAACAAGAATGTAATTATGATATGGCCAGACGTGAACAGCCATTCATTAGAATGAAGCAAATGTGTTGAAGAACAAAATAAAGACCTTGAGGTTCTTCAGCTCCGCAAGAGTGCACAACCACAGGAGAAAGCAGACAAATGGTTGAATGCTACTACCATCAAGACGGCATTTTATTGAGGAACTGGAACCCCCTGGTGCTATTCTAGAGGAGGAATGGAGAGTGGTATACCAAGTGGTGGTGCCTAAAGTCTATAGGCAAGTCTTGCCCATGACACCCACTTGGCTGGCCATTTAGGTATAAGTAAGACCTACCTTATGATCTTGCACCATTTCTTCTTGCCCAGACTAAGAAATGATTTCGCAAAATACCGAAATCATGCCATATATGCCAGGTTGTTGGTAAGCCTAACCAGAAAATACCACTTCTGCCAATTCAGCTTTTGAAGAAAGAACCTATCAGCCGAGTACTCATTGATTGTGTTTAACTTTTATCAAATACTAGTACCAAGACTGGAAATGCGTATTTATTGACGACAATGTGTACATCCATTTGCTTTCCTGTGGCTATTCCATTGTGAAATATCAAGACACCAACTATTATTCAAGCTCTTATCAAATTGTTCACCTTAGTAAGACTTCCTAAGTCTATACAGTCCGACCAGGGTTCAAACTTTATGTCAGTTTATTTCAGCAAGTCGTGTACCAGTTAGGGGTTGCTCAGTATAGGTCAAGTGCTTATTCGACAAGGGCTGGGATGATGGTGTTCACTTTTTACTTTTTGCGGTCCGAGAGGCTGTTCACGAATCCCTTTGTTTTAGTCTTTTTCAGGAACCGTTAATTCAGTGGTTGTCATTGTTGATGTGTTACTTTATTGTTTTTCGTTCATTGTTTTGTACATAAATTAGTCCGTTAATTTTCTCGCATGAATTGTTTTATATTTGTCATTTCAGGGCCCTTTATAGCGGACTTTGTTCATTGTTAAAGACCGTAAGGGGACCTATAGGGGATAATTTCTGTGCCATTGGGTGTCATTGGGTCTGTTGTGAAAAGTTGTCTCATTGGCAATCATACCACATATTCCTTTAATATACATTGTGCAAATCCGTTGTGATGAGCCTTGCAGGCACCTACCATACAGGTATATAAATGAAAATGTGACCTGCAGGCACCTTCAATAGTATATGGTACAGATCTATGGAGATATTATAGGCCATGGTACATATAATTAGCAGTGTGACCTGCAGACTCAAATGATAGGCTATGGTACAGATCTTCAGTGATGTGATATGCAGGAACCTATGGTACAGATAAATTTTGGTGTGACCTGCAAGCACATTTGATACGGATAAATGTTGGTATGACCTGCAGGCAACTGTAGTATTGTTTATGATTATACGCGTAAGTATATGCAGCACTACTTATTTTATAAGTGATGACTGGCAGTAACCGTTCACATAAGCTTTTATTCTCGTGCCCCTGTACTAGTGTAGATTAGTATGCAGATCGGGGCTGGAATTGCCGGGTAGTTTGAAAACAATCAGATTGCTACGTATATATATATTGCGTCATCCTGAAACATACCTTTTACAATTTAATTCCCATAATTCTGGAACAACTCATCTTCAAATTTTCAAATGGACATGGAGATTGTTTTCAGGGGCCAACAAAAGTAATATTACATAGTAAAGATTCTTTAAAGTAAGCTCAAATTATTGCAAAAGTAACCAAAAAATGTGGGTACTTCGAATTGACAAAGTACATTTTATGAAATATATTTTTTTTAAAGGAGGAATAAAGGATCGGTAAGTACGCCTATCAAATCTGTGATAGGGACTGGAGTCTCTAAATATTCATTTGCAAATTAACAATGTACGTTCAACTATATTACAATATGATTTCGGTAACTGAATTAATCGCCGGAAGTCACCAGTATTTTTCTTGCATTGATAAAACTTGTTGTCGATCGAGTTATCGTGACATCAAGTTGTTTGAATGCATCGAAAATGTGTTCAACTTTCTCAGAACAAAACAAACAAAATTAAACATGAACACCAACTTACTTGAGTTTTAGTGCAAAAAATAAACATTAAAATATCACGACCAATTTTGACTGTTTGACCCCCCCCCCCCTTTCTTTTATTCAGCATGAAAAATTGATACTTATTATGTTTATCCTTTGATTTTTATTGAAAAATATAAATGAGCATGTACATTTAATACATCATGATCGAAGTCCATATTCGGTCCACTGGTTGTAAGGAATTTTTGTCCCATAAAGCATTTCAATTACTGCTGAATCTTCTGAGTTTTCTTTTCAAGTTTAAAAATATTCCGGAATCTCTAGATTTCATGAAAGCTTCATTAATTTTCCCGGCATCCCTCACTGCTTTCTTGTTCAACAGCATATCTGGAGGTGGGGGTGGTGGGGGTGGCGGGGATGGTGTGGATGGATCTCCACGGGTCCTCAAATTATTTTTCTTTCTCTTTGATACTGGTGACTGCAATGATCGTTCTTTTTCTTCGCTGCATCCTGTCATCTCTGTGACCTCTGGATCATACAAATACCAAAAAACCTGATCAAAATTGTCCAGAAATTCAGAAGCAAATCTCACCTTTATTCTAATATGACAAGAAGGATCGTAAGCTGCATCCTCGTCAAGATCTACACATTCCTTCTTCTCTTCCACCTTATACCAGCCAATAAAAACGAGTGAAAAGCTCGTTCCTGGAGTACATGTGTCTTCAGGACAAAGGTCATCTACAATATCAATAATGCATTTTATCATGCCAGTTCCAGAAGAGATGTCTTCTTGGGATGGATAATCCATTTCAGCACACGAATCTAAGTCATTTTTGAAATCATTATCGCTTTTTCCCAGTATTGACGCTGTTATACTGACAAAATGATCGGCGGGACTCTTAGCATAGGTACATCCAAATATGATGCAGAATACGATAGCTAACTTCAACATCATGCTGAAAATATATCGAATGTTGAATTAGATGTTATAAGAAAAATGTTATCAGAGGTTCGACCGTTTAAACTCAGGTCAATGCGATTTCAAATTTCAATATAAAAATTGGGGATCATGGACATTGTTTAAAATACTTTGAAATTAAACGAAATCACGGTTATTTTATATGGGTTATATAACTTATATAGGAGAAATTAATGTTTTCTTATCGAACAAAAATCAAACGATAGAAGTGTTTAAAATCCAATGAGTGAATTACTTTTCAAAAATAATTTCGATATATAAAAATAAATTTAGGGGCTCTCGGGTCTTGTTTTCTTAAAAACACAAATAGTTGTTTCAAATTCAGTATAATTATCTGTCCTTGGTTTTGAAAGGAATGTTCTGAAAATTATAAATACACTCAACGGCACTTAATTTTTAGATAGTTTATTCTTTAAATTTCAAGTTTTAAATGTTTTTGTTTTATATAGAAGGATAATTGGTTAAATATTTTAATCCTAACAGGTATTTTTACAATATGGCATAAAGGGATGCTCAGAATACGACATCCGATATAAGTTAAACATCAATTAATCAACCAATGTCCGATTAAATATTATCTTGTTGCATGTCGATGTGAAACTATTTAAGAACTTACCTTGTTATACTGCTCTTCTGCAACTGAAGACTCAGTACGACTTTGGCTAAACTCACTAGAAAACTATATACCCTGGATATTTATGAAAACCGTTGCTGATCTTTAGCCAATGAAACTGAAAGAATCAAAATCGATTTTAAAATTTTAATTTTGATGACTATGCTGTCTTTCAATTTCTGTAGCGTATTCAACATCCATTATTTTGTTATTAAAATAGGTACGATCAAAATAATAGAAGTATTTAAAGTTTTATAGATCACTTATTTTCTACATCTTAGACAAAATCACCTAAAACATATTTTAAATTTTCATGATTAATATTTAAAATTCATTTTTCAGAAATAATCAGTTTCGTTCAAAATCGAAAGGCACGTTTCCACTTCATAGTCTATGACTGTCATTCGAAAAAGTATGGTCAATTTCTCCTGGTTTTGTTCCAGTAACCAGGTCAAATAAGACAGTTTGTGAAACCTAGTTAAATTTGAATATCAAACTGAAGGGTCTTAATGAAACAAAAATGTCATTGCGCGCTAGACATCGCTATTAAAGACAGTTTTGAAATTCTATGATATGTTTAAATGATTTTGCATCTAAAGACATATTAGCATGATTGAGGAAAATAAAATGAAATCTCTGAAAGACAATCATAGCTTAACATCCAAAAGAATTTTTAATTTGGGGTTCATACATGTCCTTTTTAATGTCTTGCTTTTAGAAGTTTATAAATTTTAGATGCCTGATTGATTGTTGGTGTTTAACGCCACTTTGAAGGTCAGATCTTCTTAGACAGTTAGGAATATAACTTTTTCTTAACGGTAATCATGGTAATGTTGGTGAGCATTATTAACAATTGATTTGTATTGTATTTGGGCTTCGTCAACCTTCCTGACAGTTATTATAACATGTATAAACAATCCCATTTCTTTCAAATGTAAACAATGGACAAAAATGTGAACCTTGACAATTTGGGTCAATTACATTTTCGTTCTCTGATTTTTCTGACAAACATAATTTCTGAATTGTCTGTTTTTGCACTATCTTTGTATGTGTACATCTAACCGTGAACATATTGTTTGTATGTCATGGGTTTTTATCAAGTTTATACAAGATAAATGGCTTATGATGAGGATATTGTGTATGCACACACAAAAGATGGTGGACGATGTTCTACAATACAAGATTATCTGACGTCATTGAATAATCAGGTGACATTATTATTTAAAACTAAAAAACATGTCCATCTGGCCCTAAAAGTGTCGATATATCAGACGTCAATGGACAGTTACACCAAAAGTGTCCTTTTTATGAAGCCCAAAAGTGTCCATTGTTATTTAATAGTGATTTGTAAATTAATCACACATAGTTTAAATGTATAAAATCGACATTATAACATGATCCTTCCTTTTGTTTTGTTGTAAAAATTGAACAGTTATTCTCTAAAATCACAGAAACCACTTCTGCAGGAGGCCATCTGTGCAATACCAAGATACATTATTAAGATATTTAGGCATCACTGCAGTATATTAGTGCAAAATAATTGACTTTATAAACAACGAATTTAACTGTACAAAACTTATTAATTGCAATCCTTATGTTTGCTCTAAATATGCATGAGATATTAGCCACTGGACATTTAGCAATCAACTGTCAAGAGTTAATGGTTGTGTTGCAAATTAAATTTGCAATTAGGCTAAATATAAACAACCGACTTGGAACAAACTATAAATGACCACTTAATCAATAGTTGAAGCACTGAGAAAACTTGAAAGATTTTTTTTATGACAATAATAATCATATTAATATAAAATTAATAAAAGCTCGCAAGTGAAGATAATTTGTTATTGTAAGATTCTTTTTTCCTATCTGGTGTCTATTTATTTGAGAGGAGAATTAAGTCAATGATTTCATCTTTCACTGTGCATACATGTAATGTACCGCATCTCAATTAAAAAGAGCACAAATGTCCCAAACAATGATACTTGTTCTACTAGCAATATGGTGCTAGGTGGTTTTGTAACACTTTGTTTCCAACATCTGTACTACCTACTGATGAGTCCTGAGTGTAAATGGTCATTCACTTATACATTGTGTTTATCTATGTAAAAGAAAAGGATACAATTCACAGGGCCTTATCGATTTCTAAACTTATCTGTCTTTGTTCAACATTTGTTAATCATTGGTTAATTTCTTTATTTGTGTAAACGTTAATTACATCACCATGATCACTGTTCACTTTTACACAACAACAAAACTGTATCTTATATAATTATATTGTATTATAATTACTGTACCGTAAGTCTGTTTGTCCATCAGTCCTGTTCTTGTCATTGCACCTCCTCTGAAGCCATACAACAGAATTTCAGGAAACTTTGTAAATAATTACAATATATACTATGTAGATGTTCATATCCACAAGAAGACTGACCAGTTCACTTTTGTTGTAGTTATGAGTCTTTGAAGCATGCTCCCAAAGGTTCTTTATATATAATTGATATCATTTTCATACTGATAAAAAAGAAGTTGACTTCCATCAGGCTTGGAAGAAGACATTAAAAAAAGAAATAAAATAACACAGAAGTTAACATTCTAGCTTATCTTGCCCCAGGCGTCAGGCCAGGTATTGTCATTACCTTAAACTGTTAGATATCTTCTCAGAAACAATTTCGACATTAACGAAATTTTAACCAATGACATTTGGAAAATCCTTAACTAATTGACAGTTTATGTGGACAAACCCATTTAAGAAATGACCACCACAAAGGAACATAAATACAACCAAACAAATAGTACATGATACTATCTCGCATATTAAAATCACAACCTGCAGAAATGTACCCAATGTGTTCGTCCCCTAATTTTTGAGTTTTTGAAAGAAAAAAAAGTACACATTGTCAAACATCTAAATATAATATCCACACTTGTTAACAACAAGTAAATATGTAATTAAAAGATTTGAACAACTGAAAGGTTACACACATTACGAACAGATAGATTTGCTCTTTCCGCTAGCTCTTCATTGTCAAAAAAAATGTATGTCCATCCTGAGGGAGACAAATAAAAAAGGGGATCTCCAATTACAGGGTCTAATTACTGGAATTGGCAAACAGACTGTAAGTTAATTATTTTTGTCAGGCTTAAATGGAGTGACAATCCAATAGGAATTGCTTTATTGTTGAAGAAATTAAAATGAACCAATATTTTAACCAACCAAAACCATCAAAGTCCTTAACAGATGATGAGCTATTGTCATGTAATTTGAGACTACAAATACATGGTCCGACCGAAACATCCAATGTCAACAAAATGTTCTTCGGCGAAAGGAACATGGCTTAAATGTCTGTATCCAAAAGCAAATAAAACGAGTTCAGAATTTGACATCTTTAATTAATCGTGAAATGTTAGGTATAGAAACTTATAATAGATACCAAATATATCTGATAGTAGAAGGGTAAAATTACATAAATATTCAGAGTCAAATACGAACGAAAATAATAACAATGCTGTTGGTTTAGTCTTGTTTCATTGGTTGGTGTCAAGGCGAAAAATAGTTCATCCATTTATTCAAATTTTGCATGATGTCATGGAAAAATTGTTCTATAACTGTTCATGTAATTGTGGATTTGCTTAGCTGGTCGGATATTCCAATGAGTCAGACTATATACAAAGTGTATCAAGAAGAAGGAAGGAATCTTTATACTTTTTATAGAATATATTGATCGCATTATGTCCACGGATCTTATGATTAAGGATACTACAGATTCCTTAGAGACAGAAAGATGAGGAAGGTGTATCAACATGGAGTTGTAGGTTTGAAGAAATTTTGAGTCGAGCGATATGAACTTGAAAAATTGAAAAAGACTGAATCAGACGAGATGATCCCTAACATATCATGTTTCATATCTAACATCTAGAAATCGATAAGTGAGAGTTGGTTTTGGAATAAAACTTAACAACAAAATTAAAAAAATTAAAACAATGTGAACTTCCCTGTTTGTATTGCAACATTTAACCGGCGCCTTCATATGCAGTATATATTCCCCAGAAGATACGATAGTCTAGGCTTTGCGTTTTCTATCATTATTTTCTAAGAGAGGGTAGTTGTCTACAAGGAACCTATTGAACCATAGGTTCTAAATGGTGACGAAGAGGTAAACCAGTCAAAATTTTAACAGAAGCGATAATGATTTAGTTGATCGTTATGGAATATCTAAGACAGATAATCACGGATATGTTTCCAATTGTGGTAGCCATAATCCTGTTCTTTTATCGCTATTGTTAATTCACGAATTGCAATTTTTCATCATTTGCCTATTATACTGGTTATGATCAACACGCCGTAAAACGAATAAAAGTAATGCATGAGGGTCTGCTTAACCTTACTCAGTAACTGAATATAAACTCATTATAGATACCAGGATTAAAATTTTGTATTTGCGCCAGACGCGCGTTTCGTCTACAAAAGACTCATCGGTGACGCTCGAATAAAAAACAAGTTAAAAAGGCCAAATAAAGTACGAAGTTAAAGAGCATTTAGGACCAAAAATTCCTTAAAGTTTTGTTAAATACAGCTAAGATAATCTATTCCTGAGGTAGAAAACCCTTAGTATTTTTAAATTTTAAGTTTTTTAGACAGTTAATTTATAATTATGACCATATCAATGATAATTAATATCAACACAGAAGTGTTGACTACTGGGGTGGTGAGTTACTCCCGGTGTTTGTTTGGTTTTTTATAAACAAGCATACTGGATTTTTGGTTGTTTCTCCAAGTTTACTTTTGCTGGAATTCCTTTCTGTTACTATTTATTCTAAAGTTTCGACAGAAAACTTTAGATGCTATATATAAAATTGAGAATGGAAATGGGGAATGTGTCAAAGAGACAACAACCCGACCATATAAAAAAAACAACAGCAGAAGGTCACCAACAGGTCTTCAATGTAGCGTGAAATTCCCGCACCCGGAGGCGTCCTTCAGCTGGCTCCTAAACAAATATATACTAGTTCAGTGATAAGGAAACAACAGCAGAAGGTCACCAACAGGTCTTCAATGTAAAGAACGATAAAGTATATACTAGTCCAGTGATAAAGAACGATAAAGAATATACCAGATTTTAATTTGCTAACAAAATGGGTAGCATGCAATTTCCATTTTATTCAAATATGGAACGGCATCGAGAAAGGCAAGATCTTCAAATAGTTATATAGAATACTTTTATTCCTGAATACGAACCTTTCATGTTGACTCCGCTGGAATTTATTGTTACGATTTCCTTACTTTGTTGATGTATGAGGGTCTGGATTGGAGAGGAGTTCTCATTTCTTTATTCTTTAATTTCTTATACAATTTTTGTGTTTTCTTTATTCATTATTGAACATAAAGTAGAAACATTTGGAAGTGAAATTTAAAATGTTATAAATATTTGAATTTTCATTCTTTTTCTACCAAACATGCATGTGGCTAAAAATGTGTTTGTGCATGTCAATAAAGCAGTATAATCTATCAAACTTCAGTATTGAAAAAGAAATTATAGAATGGACATAACTCACTCGTAGATTCCGGTTGAATTTATTGAAAGCAAATGCGTCTTAATATGGATTTTTGAGTTTGAACAGGGGTATACTACTGTTGCCTTTATTTGATATATGTTTTCTTGTAGCTAAAACTGTCAGACAGGTTGTAAAATGTTGATTCAAAGCATTTACCAGAGGTCACTTTTTTTATTTTTAGAATGGAAGTGTTATCTGGTCTAGATTTGTAATTTGTCCTTTGTTACGAAAATATTACATACGTTAATTAGTCAGTTTCTTAGAATACGTTCTACAAATGCTCAATCGATTGATCTGTTGAAGATAATAACATAAACGGTACCAATTCTTCTGAACCATATGCGCATTTCGATAATAAATGTCTCTCAATGATGCTCGACGCCAAAATATTTGAAAATCCGGCTAAGGTAGTCTATGCCGGGGATAAGAAATTCCTTAGTTTTTCGAAAAATTCAAAGTTTATGACAATCTTCACAAGTGATAAAGACAAACTGGTGGAGTAACAGTCTTGCAAAATTATATGCAAAACCATATGCGCATTTCGACAATAAATGTCATTCAATGATGCTCGACGCCAAAATATTTGAAAATCCAAAGCTTATTAAAAAGATGAAGAGTTTTAAACCAAAAAGGACAAAACGAGTATAGCCATAGTCGGGCAAGGAATAAGAGCTATGAATAATGCTAAATAGAATATGTCCTCTCACCAAATTTTTTTTTTATCTCAAAAGGTTTGGCCCTATGTTGAACGCATCTATCCAAATAATACCACAGATACCATCAAAGCTTCCTCTTATCTTCAATTTTATCTAAATATTGACAGCTAGGGTCAAAAGACTCTTTGACTTGTGAGGGTTGAATGTTTTGAATCTCCCTCCTCTTTTTCCTATGTAGTTAACTTTTTTGTTTGAGCCGTCACTCGGAGTCAGACAAACAATTTTGATACGATAGTCAATATTTCAGCTTCCTCTTATCTTCAATTTTATCTAAATATTGACAGCTAGGGTCAAAAGACTCTTTGACTTGTGAGGGTTGAATGTTTTGAATCTCCCTCCTCTTTTTCCTATGTAGTTAACTTTCTTGTTTGAGCCGTCACTCAGAGTCAGACAAACAATTTTGATACGATAGTCAATATTTCAGTTTTAAATTTCACTCTTTAGGTTCGAAACTGTTGTTTTTACATTCTTCAACATGATAGTTTTCTCTCCATCAGTATGTAAGCTGAGAAGTGACCCCAATATGTCGCCCTACGCTGGCATGCAACACGATCAACAACAGTCCACAATGGACTACAAATGTATGAAGATTGAGGGAAAAATAAATCCAGTCAAAATTCAAGAAGAGACTTTAGTTTTTCTAAAATATAAGCATTTCCTACTAAACTAATGTTTTCATTTATTTTGTTACCTAGGCTGGATATGGTGTAAAATTGTAGTCTCTAATATTAAACTCTCTTGTCACATCAACATGAAAACAATGTGTGGGGGTAAACTCAGTACACTTATTTCGTGTGTAAACAACTATACACCTGGTAAGGCATTTTGGACAAAAGACAATTCGAAGTCAAATACTGAAATAAAACAAGATGTGCGGCTCAATGAAACAGCGGTACAAGAAAAATACACACACATACATCAACTGGCAATAAATTGTCATAATGTACAGTTTCATAGGTACCAGTTTGCTTATAAAGTTGAGTTTTGTTTTAATTTGTTTGGGTTTTTTTGTACCTGTTTAGTTATTTTATCGTATATCTGTCGTGAAGGAGGGGTCGAAAATACTTCCATTAGACAGTAACAATTATTAGTTGTTTTTTTGCATCAGACGAGACGACGTCTGAATGTTATATATAGAAACTTTATCACTTAAACTTCTAAAGAGTGTAAAATAAGTGGGACTTTTAGAGCTAATTATTCACGTATGGAGTGATTATATCTTAATGGTTGTTGTACGTCAGTTATTTTCGACAATTAATTCATTTCAGAATACAAATTTAGGTTACCTGTAGTAATATCATATAATTTTGCAAGACTGTTTACTCCACCAGTCTGTCTTTATCACTTGTGAAGATTGTCATAAACTTTGAATTTTTCGAAAAACTAAAGGAAATTTCTTATCCAAGGCATAGATTACCTTAATAGCCGTATTTGGCACAACTTTTTCTTATCCAAGGCATAGATTTCCTTAGCCGTATTTGGCACAACTTTTTGGAATTTTTGGATCCTCAATGCTCTTCAACTTTGTACTTGTTTGGCTTTATAAATATTTTGATATGAGCTTCACTGATGAGTCTTATGTAGACGAAACTCACGTCTGGCGTACTAAATTATAATCCTGGTACCTTTGATAACTATTGTCATCGTAATACTTAAAAGCAAGTTTGACAGATATTTAGATACATATAACATGTATATGTTTGTACATCAATCTTCCCCAAAGGATGTGTAAATAATAATGGATGGGTAATTGTTTAATTTATAGTTTTACACGTTAATTTCTATTACGGTTTTAGTATTATTGATTTTATATAAATGTTACAATCTGAATCGACCTTGACGGACCTTTTTCACCGACACAAGAATGCAAGATATTAGTTTTGTAAGTATGATGAGTTGTTGACAAAATCTTAAACGGTTTCTCTGATACAAGAAGGGAGAATTTTTACAGTATTTTCTATAATACAAAGTGTATGTTACGCCACTTTAACAAGCTTTGAAAATGTTCTTTAAACCTGTTAAAGAGGCATTATACATGTAAGGTGCCATTTAAATAAAAAAAAAATGTTTTTTTTTGGTCTCAAACAGTAATTAAAGCGGCCAAAGTAAGATCGAAAACATTGCAAATGTATTATTTACTTGCAAGTGAATAATTCAACCTCAGTTGAATCCGTATTGATGTACCCTAACTTGACCTCAATCTGAAGATTGGTTACGCATGGCCTAAGTGTGTTCAGAAACTAAAAAGAAAAGAACATTGAAAAGTGAAACAAGTGATCTACCATAGAAAAAAAATTATTGTTTTTACCGATTTGGCCCACAAGAAATCATTCATATCCAGGTAAAAACTATGATTTACACTTGTTAAATCTATGACATGGAATTAAAAAGACCTCGTCAATACACAACTCAACATGCTTCTCAGTCGATTTCATATTTATATTTATGTTTAAATCGGGTTGAATGACTATCGGCAATCTTCGGAGGTAATCTTGGTGGTTAATTAGATGGCGTCTCGTCTTAAATACGCACGAAATGTTGATACGTTTTATCTAGTCCATGCATTGTTAATTGTTTCTTTTAAACTTTTTGTAATTTGGATTTACGTTTAAGTATGCTATTAATCAAATGTGAACATTTAAGCCAAGTCGGTGGTCATCAGTTTGACAGCTAATGCTTAATTCAGAAGGAATTTTAATATTACATAAAACGTCGTAATTTCTTTTCTGTTCTATTTGAACATATCTCCTTGAATTGAGCAAAATGTTGAGAGTTGAAACTATCTTTTTGTTGCAGTATAATGTATATACAAGGAGAAAATACTACTTAATGAACTATGAGCCAGTCAATTACATGTCAAAGTTGATATATTGAATATCAACTTTGTGTGAATATGATGTGTATTGACGATCTTAAAAAAATCAATGTAATTGTAATGTAATCAATTAATTCCATTACAATTACAATTATATTGATTTTTAAATGTAATTAATCATATCACAATTACATTGATTTTCAAATGTATTTGAATACATTGCAATTACATTGCCAATGTAATTAATTACAATTCAATTATTTTTATCCAAAGCCATGTAAGAGCTATTTCATTTACAATAATATCATGAAAATGACAACAACTAGATTAGAATGCTCTATACTATCGGGAACTTCTAGAACAGGAAACATGGGGAACTCATAGAAAACTGTAGAACGGAAACTTCTAGAACAATGTTGACGTGTTAATTACTCATCTTTTATAAGGATCATTCTAGAATCGTTGTGTAAGTAAAATAGATATTTGAATCAGTATCTATGATTTTTCCAATGATTTCTAAACTGCACAATATAATAGATATAGGAAGATGTGGTGTGAGTGCCAATGAGACAACTCTCCATCCAAATAACAATTTAAAAAGTAAACCATTATAGGTTAAAGTACGTTTCAACACGGAGCCTTGGCTCACACCGAACAACAAGCTATAAAGGGCCCCAAAATTACTAGTGTAAAACCATTCAAACGGGAAAACCAACGGTCTAATCAATATAAACAAAACGAGAAACGAGAAACACGTATATATTACATAAACAAACGACAACTACTGTACATCAGATTCCTGACTTAGGACAGGTGCAAACATTTGTATAAGTTTACCTTGTAAACAACTATAAGGCCACACAAAACAAATAAGGCCAAAATAAATAAACCTAATAATTTCAATATCATAACACCGCTCAAGACCATTCAAAACCACATAGTATAGACTTACAAACCCAAAGGAAACAAAACCATTAGCATTAGATAGATTTGATGGACATTGAATTCTCAGAAGTTCTCAGGAGTTTTTGAATAGCGATACTTTTATTTACGAACAACATCATACTATATTGGGACTTATTGGACGTTATATTCTGTTGATATTTCTATTTGTGTAGTAAACTTGTGTATAATAAATCTTGTTAAATTTTGATTTGATTTGTGTCTTGTGATGGCTACAATTTAAAAGTGATTTCTGACCGTAAACGAAATTGGAGGCTCGTTCGGGATCTATCTTCCTGTTGAAGGTGTTTCATTATTGCTAGGAAATGATCTAACTAGGGAAAGAGTAGTTGCTGAACCAAATGTAACCAGTGAACCGGTTGTGGATGTTAAATCACCGGAAGATGATGCTGAACTGTATCCAGAGTGTGTTGTAACAAGGGCGATGGCTAGAAAACAACAAAATAAGGATTTGATTACATGGGACTTTCAGACACTTTCCTTGCCAACATTGAAGGTCCCGGTAGCCCATAGAAGGCCGTAGTAAGACCATCTATAACTAACAAGAATGTAATTATGATATGGCCAGACGTGAACAGCCATTCATTAGAATGAAGTAAATGTGTTGAAGAACAAAATAAAGACCCTGAGGTTCTTCAGCTCCGCAAGAGTGCACAACTACAGGAGAAAGCAGACAAATGGTTGAATGCTACTACCATCAAGACGGCATTTTATTGAGGAACTGGAACCCCCTGGTGCTATTCTAGAGGAGGAATGGAGAGTGGTATACCAAGTGGTGGTGCCTAAAGTCTATAGGCAAGTCTTGCCCATGACACCCACTTGGCTGGCCATTTAGGTATAAGTAAGACCTACCTTATGATCTTGCACCATTTCTACTTGCCCAGACTTAGAAATGATTTCGCAAAATACCGAAATCATGCCATATATGCCAGGTTGTTGGTAAGCCTAACCAGAAAATACCACTTCTGCCAATTCAGCTTTTGAAGAAAGAACCTATCAGCCGAGTACTCATTGATTGTGTTGGTCTTTTACCAAATACTAGTACCAAGACTGGAAATGCGTATTTATTGACGACAATGTGTACATCCATTTGCTTTCCTGTGGCTATTCCATTGTGGAATATCAAGACACCAACTATTATTCAAGCTCTTATCAAATTGTTCACCTTAGTAAGACTTCCTAAGTCTATACAGTCCGACCAGGGTTCAAACTTTATGTCAGTTTATTTCAGCAAGTCGTGTACCAGTTAGGGGTTGCTCAGTATAGGTCAAGTGCTTATTCGACAAGGGCTGGGATGATGGTGTTCACTTTTTACTTTTTGTGGTCCGAGAGGCTGTTCACGAATCCCTTTGTTTTAGTCTTTTTCAGGAACCGTTAATTCAGTGGTTGTCATTGTTGCTGTGTTACTTTATTGTTTTTCGTTCATTATTTTGTACATAAATTAGTCCGTTAATTTTCTCGTATGAATTGTTTTATATTTGTCATTTCAGGGCCTTTTATAGCGGACTTTGTTCATTGTTAAAGCCCGTAAGGGGACCTATAGGTGATAATTTCTGTGTCATTGGGTGTCATTGGGTCTGTTGTGAAAAGTTGTCTCATTGGCAATCATACCACATATTCCTTTAATATACATTGTGCAAATCCGTTGTGGTGAGCCTTGCAGGCACCTATCATACAGGTATATAAATGAAAATGTGACCTGCAGGCACCTTCAATAGTATATGGTACAGATCTATGGAGATATTATAGGCCATGGTACATATAATTAGCAGTGTGACCTGCAGTCTCAAATTATAGGCTATGGTACAGATCTTAAGTGATGTGATATGCAGGAACCTATGGTACAGATAAATTTTGGTGTGACCTGCAAGCACATTTGATACGGATAAATGTTGGTATGACCTGCAGGCAACTGTAGTATTGTTTATGATTATACGCGTAAGTATATGCAGCACTACTTATTTTATAAGTGATGACTGGCAGTAACCGTTCACATAAGCTTTTATTCTCGTGCCCCTGTACTAGTGTAGATTAGTATGCAGATCGGAGCTGGAATTGCCGGGTAGTTTGAAAACAATCAGATTGATACGTATATATATATTGCATCATCCTGAAACATACCTTTTACAATTTAATTCCCATAATTCTGGAACAGCTCATCTTCAAATTTTCAAATGGACTTGGAGATTGTTTTTACGGGCCAACAAAAGTAATATTACATAGTAAAGATTCTTTAAAGGAAGCTTAAATTATTGCAAAAGTAACCAACAAATGTGGTTACTTCGAATTGACAAAGTACATTTTATGAAATATATTTTTTTTGAAATGAGGAGAAAAGGATCGGTAAGTACGCCTATCAAATCTGTGATAGGGACTGGAGTCTCTAAATAGTCCTTTGCAAATTAACAATGTACGTTCAACTATATTACAATATGATTTCGGTAACAGTAACTGAATTATTCGCCGGAAGTCATATGTTAACCTTGGTCACCAGTATGTTTCTTGCATCGATAAAACTTGTTGTCGATCGAGTTATCGTGACATCAAGTTGTTTGAATGCATCGAAAATGTGTTCAACTTTCTCAGAACAAAACAAACAAAATTAAACATGAACACCAACTTACTTGAGTTTTAGTGCAAAAAATAAACATTAAAATATCACGACCAATTTTGACTGTCTGACCCCCCCCCCCCCCCCTTCTTTTATTCAGCATGAAAAATTGATACTTATTATGTTTATCCTTTGATTTTTATTAAAAAATATAAATGAGCATGCACATTTAATACATCATGATCGAAGTCAATTTTCGGTCCATTGGTTGTAAGGAATTTTTGTCCCATAATGCATGTCAATTACTGTTGAATCTTCTGAGTTTTCTTTTCAAGTTTAAAAATATTCCGGAATCTCTAGATTTCATGAAAGCTTCATTAATTTTCCCGGCATCCCTCGCTGCTTTTTTGTTCAGCAGCATATCTGGAGGTGGGGGTGGTGGGGGTGGCGGGGGTGGTGTGGATGGATCTCCACGGGTCCTCAAATTCTTTTTCTTTCTCTGTGATACTGGTGACTGCAATGATCGTTCTTTTTCTTCGCTGCATCCTGTCATCTCTGTGACCTCTCGATCATACAGATACCAAAAAAGCTGATCAAAATAGTCCAAAATTTCAGAAGCAAATCTCACCTTTATTCTAATATGACAAGAAGGATCGTAAGCTGCATCCTCGTCAAGATCTACACATTCCTTCTTCTCTTCCACCTTATACCAGCCAATAAAAACGAGTGAAACTCTCGTTCCTGGAGTACATGTGTCTTCAGGACAAAGGTCATTTACAACATCAAGAATGCATTTTATCATGCCAGTTCCAGAAGAAATGTCTTCTTGGGATGGATAATCCATTTCAGCACACGAATCTAAGTCATTTTTGAAATCATTATCGCTTTTTCCCAGTATTGACGCTGTTATACTGACAAAATGATCGGCGGGACTCTTAGCATAGGTACATCCAAATATGATGCAGAATACGATAGCTAACTTCAACATCATGCTGAAAATATATCGAATGTTGAATTAGATGTTATAAGAAAAATGTTATCAGAAGTTTGACCGTTTAAACTCCGGTCAATGTGATTTCAAATTTCAATATAAAAATTGGGGATCATGGACATTGTTTATTCGTTAAAATACTTTGAAATTAAACGAAATCACGGTTATTTTATATGGGTTATATAACTTATATAGGAGAAACTTAATGTTTTCTTATCGAACAAGAATCAAACGATAGAACTGGTTAAAATCCAATGAGTGAATTACTTGTCAAAAATAATTTCGATATATAAAAATAAATTTAGGGGCTCTCGGGTCTTGTTTTCTTAAAAACACAAATAGTTCTATCAAATTCTGTATAATTATCTGTCCTTGGTTTTAAAAGGAATGTTCTAAAAATTATAAATACACTTAACGGCACTTAATTTTTAGATAGTTTATTCTTTAAATTTCAAGTTTTAAATGTTTATGTTTTATATAGAAGGATAATTGGTAAAATATTTTAATCCTAAACGGTATTTTTACAACATGGCATAAAGGGATGCTCAGAATACGACATCCGATATAAGTTAAACATCAATTAATCAACCAATGTCCGATTAAATATTATCTTGTTGCATGTCGATGTGAAACTATTTAAGAACTTACCTTGTTATACTGCTCTTCTGCAACTGAAGACTCAGTACGACTTTGGCTAAACTCACTAGAAAACTATATACCCTGAATATTTATGAAAACCGTTGCTGATCTTTAGCCAATGAAAATCAACGAATCAAAATCGATTTAAAAATTCTAATTTTGATGACTATGCTGTCTTTCAATTTCTGTAGCGTATTTAGCACCCATTATTTTGTTATTAAAATGGGTAAGATCAAAATGATAGAAGTATTTAAAGTTTTATAGATCACTTATTTTCCGCATGTTAGACAAAATCACCTAAAACATATTTTATATTTTCATTATTGATATTTAAAATTCATTTTTCCGAAATAATCAGTTTCGTTCAAAATCGAAAGGAACGTTTCCACTTCATAGTCTATGACTATCATTCGAAGAAGTATGGTCAATTTCTCTTGGTCCTGTTTCAGTAACCAGGTCAAATAAGACAGTTTGTGAAACCTAGTTAAATTTGAATATCAAACTGAAGGGTCTTAATGAACCAAAAATGTCATTGCGCGCAAGACATCGCTATTAAAGACAGTTTTGAAATTCTTTGACATGTTTAAATGATTTTGCATCTAAAGACATAATAAAGAAAATAAAATGAAATCTCTGAAAGACAATCATAGCTTAACATCCGAAAGAATTTGTAATTTGGGGTTCATACATCTCCTTTTTAATGTCTTGCTTTTAGAAGTTTATACATTTTTATTGCCTGATTGATTGTTGGTGTTTAACGCCACTTTGAATGTCAGATCTTCTCAGACAATTAAGAATATAACTTTTTGTTAACGGTAATCATGGTAATGTCGGTGAGCATTATTTACAATTGATTTGCATTGTATTTGGGCTTCGTCAACCTTCCTGACAGTAATTATAAACAATCCCATTTCTTACAAATGTAAACAATGGACAAAAATGTGAACCTTGACAATTTGGGTCAATTACATTTTCGTTCTCTGATTTTTCTGAAAAAGATAATTTCTGAATTATCTGTTTTTTGCACTATCTTTGTATGCGTACATCTAACCGTGAACATATTGTTTGCATGTCATGGTTTTTTATCAAGTTTATATAAGATAAATGGCTTATGATGAGAATTTGTGTATGCACCCGCGAAAGATGGTGGAAGATGTTCTACAATACAATATAATGTGACGTCATTGAATCATCAGGTGACATTATTATTTAAAACTTAGAAACATGTCCATCTGGCCCTATAAGTGTCGATATGTCAGACGTCAATTAACAGTTACACCAAAAATGTCCTTGTTATGAAGCCCAAAAGTGTCCATTGTTATTTAATTGTGATTTGTAAATTAATCACACATAGTTTAAATGTATAAAATCGACATTATAACAGGATCCTTCCTTTTGTTTTGTTGTAAAAATGGAACAGTTATTCTCTAAAAGCACAGAAACCACTTCTGCAGGAGGCCGTCTGTGCAATACCAAGATACATTATTAAGATATTTAGGCATCACTGCAGTATATTAGTGCAAAATAATTTACTTTATAAACAATGAATTTAACTGTACAAAACTTATTAATTGCAATCCTTATGTTTGCTCTAAATATGCATGAGATATTAGCCACTGGACATTTAGCAATCAACTGTCAAGAGTTAATGTTTGTGTTGCAAATTAAATTTGCAATTCGGCTAAATATAAACAACCGACTTGGAACAAACTATAAATGACCACTTAATCAATAGTTGAAGCACTGAGAAAACTTGAAAGATTTTTTTTATGACAATAATAATCATATTAATATAAAATTAATAAAACTTTGTCCACATAAACTGTCAATTAGTTAAGGATCTTCCAAATGTCATTGGTAAATATTTCGTTTCAATGTCGAAATTGTTTCTTAGAAGATATCTAACAGTTTAAGGTAATGAAAATACCTGGCCTGACGCCTGGGGCAAGATAAGCTAGAAAGTTAACTTCTGTGTTATTTTATTTCTTTTTTTAATGTCTTCTTCCAAGCCTGATGGAAGTCAACATTTTTTTTTATCAGTATGAAAATGATATCAATTATATATAAAGAACCTTTGTGAGCATGCTTCAAAGACTCATAACTACAACACAAGTCAACTGGTCAGTCTTCTTGTGGATATGAACATCTACATAGTATATTGTAATTATTTACAAAGTTTCCTGAAATTCTGTTGTAGGTTTCAGAGGAGGTGCAATGAAAAGAACAGGACTGATGGACAAACAGACTTACGGTACAGTAATTATAATACAATATAATTATATAAGATGCAGTTTTGTTGTGGTGTAAAAGTGATCAGTGATCATGGTGATGTAATTAACGTTTACATAAATGAAGAAATTAACGAATGATTAAAAAATTTTGAACAAAGACAGATAAGTTTAGAAATCGATAAGGCCCTGTGAATTGTATCCTTTTCTTTTACATAGATAAACACAATGTATAAGTGAATGACCATTTACACTCAGGACTCATCAGTAGGTAGTACAGATGTTGGAAACAAAGTGTTACAAAACCACCTAGCACCATATTGCTAGTAGAACAAGTATCATTGTTTGGGACATTTGTGCTTTTTTTAATTGAGATGCGGTACATTACATGTATGCACAGTGAAAGATGAAATCATTGACTTAATTCTCCTCTCAAATAAAAAGACACCAGATAGGAAAAAGAATCTTACAATTCCATGGACAAAAAAACAAAATCGGGCAACAAACCAAAACCGAGGGAAACGCATTAAATATAAGAGGAGAATAACGACACAACACCGAAACGCAACAGCACACAGAAACGGACCAAGCAACAGACAATACACCACGAGAATAACAAATATAACATAAAAACCAAATACATGAATATGGGATAGACAAGTACCGTGCCACGTCTTATCTCAAAAATATGAGAAAACAGAAACGACTCAACGTTAAAATGCAACACACACACAGAAACGAACAATATTATAACAATGGCCATCTTCCTGACTTGGTACAGGACACTTTTAAAGGGGAATACCTCGGAGTCAGACAAAATAAACTTTTGATACGATAGTCCTTGTCAATATTTCAGTTTTAGATTTCACTCTTTAGGTTCGAAACTTGTTTTTACATTCTTTAACATATTTTTCTCTCCATCAGAATGTAAGCTGAGAAGTGACCCTAATCTGTCGCCCTACGCTGGCATGCAACACGATCAACAACAGTCCACAATGGACTACAAACACGTATAAAGATTGAGGAAAAATAAATCCAGTCAAAATTCAAGAAGAGACTTTAGTTTTTCTAAAATATAAGCATTTCCTATTAAACTAATGGTTTCATTTTTTTGTTACCCAGGCTGGATATGGTGTAAAATTGTGGTCTCTAATATTAAACTCTCTTGTCACATCAACATGAAAACAATGTGTGGGGGTAAACTTAGTATACTTATTTCGTGTGTAAACAACTATACACCTGGGAAGGCATTTTGGACAGTTGAATACAAAAGACAATTCGAAGTCAAATACTGAAATAAAACAAGATGTGCGGCTCAATGAAACAGCGGTACAAAAAAAATACGCACACACACATCAACTGGCAATAAATTGTCATAATGTACCAGTTTGCTTATAAAGTTGAGTTTTGATTTAATTTGTTTTGTTTTTTTGTACCTGTTTAGTTATTTTATCGTATATCTGTCGTAAAGGAGAGGGTGAAAATACTTTTATTAGATAGTAACAATTATTGGGGGTTGTTTTTGCATCAGACGAGACGACGTCTGAGGGTTATATATAGAACCTTTATCACTAAAACTTCTAAAGAGTGTAAAATAAGTGGGACTTTTAGAGCTAATTATTCACGTATGAAGTGATTATATCTTCAAGGTTGTTGTACTTCAGTTATTTTCGACAATTAATTCATTTCAGAATACAAACTTAGGTAACCTGTGGTAATATTATATAATTTTGCAAGACTGTTTACTCCACCAATTTGTCTGTATCACTTGTGAGGATTGTCATAAACTTTGAAATTTTCGAAAAACTAAGGAATTTCTTATCCCAGGCATAGACTACCTTAACCGTATTTGGCACAACTTTTTGGAATTTTGGATCCTCAATGCTCTTCAACTTTGTACTTGTTTGGCTTTATAAATATTTTGATATGAGCTTCACTGATGAGTCTTATGTAGACGAAACGCGCCTCTGGCGTACTAAATTATAATCCTGGTACCTTTGATAACTATTGTCATCGTAATACTTAAAAGCAAGTTTGACAGATATTTAGATACATATAACATGTATATGTTTGAACATTAATCTTCCCCAAAGAATGTGTAAATAATAATGGATGTGTTGTTGTTTAATTTATAGTTTTACACGTTAATTTCTATTACGGTTTTTGTATTATTGATTTTATATAAATGTTACAATCTGAATCGACCGTGACGGACCTTTTTCACCAACACAAGAATGCAAGATATTAGTTTGGAAATATGATGAGTTGTTGACAAAATCTTAAACGGTTTCTCTGATACAAGAAGGGAGAATTTTTACAGTATTTTCTATAATACAAAATGTATGTTACGCCACTTTAACAAACTTTAAAAATGTTCCTTAAACCTGTTAAAGAGGCATTAGACATGTAAGGTGCCATTTAAATTTAAAAAAATGTTTTTTGTCTCAAACAGTAATTAAAGCGTCCAAAGTAAGATCGAAAACATTGCAAATGTATTATTGACTTGCAAGTGAATACTTCAACCTCAGTTGAATCTGTATTGATGTTACCCTAACTTGATCTTAATCTGAAGATTGGTTACGCATGTCATTAGTGTGTTCAGAAACTGAAAAGAAAAGAACATTGAAAAGTGAAACAACTGATCCACCATAGAAAATTTTTTTTTTTTTTTTACCGATTTGGCCCACAAGAAATCATTCATATCCAGGTAAAAACTATGATTTACATTTGTTAAATCTATGACATGGAATTAAAAAGACCTCGTTAGATCGTCAATACACAACTCTACATGCTTCTCAGTCGATTTCATATTTATATTTATGTTAAAATCGGGTTGAATGACTATCGGCAATCTTCGGAGGTAATCTTGGTGGTTAATTAGATGGCGTCTCGTCTTAAATACGCACGAAATGCTGATACGTTATATCTAGTCCATGCATTGTTAATTGTTTCTTTTAGACTTTTTGAAATTTAGATTTACGTTTAAGTATGTTATTAATCAAATGTAAACATTTAAGCCGGTGGTCGTCAGTTTGACAGCTAAAATTATGCTTAATTCAGAAGGAACTTTAATATTACATAAAACGTCATAATTTCTTTCCTGTTCTATTTGAACATATCTCCTTGAATTGAGCAAAATGTTGAGAGTTGAAACTATCTTTTTGTTGCAGTATAATGTATATACAAGGAGAAAAATACTACTTAATACATGTCAAAGTTGATATATTGAATATCAATTTTGTGTGAATATGATGTGTATTGATGATCTTAAAAAATCAATGTAATTGTAATGTAATCAATTAATTACATTACAATTACAATTATATTGATTTTTAAATGTAATTAATTATATCACAATTACATTGATTTTTAAATGTATTTGAATACATTGCAATTACATTGCCAATGTAATTAATTACAATTCAATTAGTTTTATCCAAAGCCATGTAAGAACTATTTCATTTACAATAATATCATGAAAAGGATAACAGCTAGCTTAGAATGCTCTATACTATCGGGAATTTCTAGAACAGGAAACATGGGAAACTCATAGAAAACTGTAGAACCGAAACTTCTAGAACAATGTTGACGTTTAAATTACCCATCTTTTATAAGGATCATTCTGGAATCGTTGTGTAAGTAAAATAGATATTTTAATCAGTATCTATGATTGTTCCAGTGATTTCTAAACTGCACAATATAAGTTTACCTTGTTAACAACTATAAGGCCACACAAAACAAATAAGGCCAAAATAAATAAACCTAATAGTTTCAATATCATAACACCGATCAAGACCATTCAAAACCACATAGTATAGACTTACAAACCCAAAGGAAACAAAACCATTAGCATTAGATAGATTTGATAGACATTGAATTCTCAGAAGTTCTCTGGAGTTTTTGAATAGTGATACTTTTATTTACGAACAACATCATACTTAATTGTGATTTATTGGACGTTATATTCTGTTGATATTTCCATTTGTGTAGTAAACTTGTGTATAATAAATCTTGTTAAGTTTTAAATTGATTTGTGTCTTTTGCTATCTACAATTTAAAAGTGATTTCTGACCGTAAAAGAAATTGGAGGCTCGTTCGGGATCTATCTCCCTGTTGAAGGTGTTTCATTATTGCTAGGAAATGATCTAGCTAGGAAAAGAGTGGTTGCTGAACCAAATGTTACCAGTGAACCGGTTGTGGATAATAAATCACCGGAAGATGATGCTGAACTGTATTCAGAGTGTGTTGTAACAAGGGCGATGGCTAGAAAACAACAAGATGAGGATTTTCAAGAAAATCAGTTTGATTACATGGGCCTTTCAGACACTTTTCTTGCCGATATTGAAGGTCCCGGTAGCCCATAGAAGGCCGTAGTAAGACCATCTATAACTTACAAGAATATAATTATGATATGGCAAGACGTGAACATCCATTCATTAGAATGCAGCAAATATGTTGAAGAACAAAATAAAGACCATGTGGTTCTTCAGCTCCTCAAGAGTGCACAGCCACAGGAGGAAGCAGACAAAGTGGTCGAATGCTACTACCATCAAGACGGCATTTTATTGAGGAACTGGAACTGGTGCTATTCTAGAGGAGGAATGCAGTGTGGTATACCAAGTGGTGGTGCCTAAAGTCTATAGGCAAGACATTATTGGTCTTGCCCATGACACCCACTTGGCTGGCCATTTAGGTATAAGTAAGACCTACCTTAAGATCTTGCACCATTTCTACTTGCCCAGACTTAGAAATGATTTCGCAAAATACTGCAAATCATGCCATATATGCCATGTTGTTGGTAAGCCCATGGAAGTATTATATTGACAGGAACTCCAACGAAAAATTAGCACATTCCCATCCCACTGATTTCTTTAAGAAAATAAAAGGTTCCGACTCAGTTTGTCAAGTACGTGATAACTCCTTTGTGGGGTATCTGCGATGCCGCCTTCGCCTGTCGTTTTAATTGAAGCTGGTCTCATCACGTGATTTGATATCGATTGTCTTATCTAGCTACCAATGTAAATAAACATGGAAACTTCCGTGGTTATTTGTGAATCGCCACATGAATAACAACACCTGTGTCCGTTCAATAAATGAAGAACAAAACTGAAAAGATCGACAAAATCGGTCCACATTTAATAGAATAACATGAGAAAATTAACCGCATTCGGAAAGAGGGCAAGTTTATGTTTAGTTTTGGCTAGTATGTTTTAATCATTGGAACTTGGAAATCGGGAAATATCCGATTATGAAAATTGCATGATTCTGAAGTAGAGTGTTTGCAGAAAATAATGGGATGCGCGTGTAGTTTGCCAGATATTGCCAGATAACTCAAATTTTAAGTTTAAGATTGAAAACTTTTATCGAGTGTAACACAAATATTTATGGTTTTCTCTATCGTAAAATATCGTAAAATGTTATTAACTTATTTAACAAATATAATTTAAAGACTAAACGAGGTTAATAATTACACGCATGTGATGACCTCTTTGTCAGGTTACGAGACATGCAGATGAATTGTTACACCTTTTATGATAATTCCAAAACCTGAAACATTCAACCTAGTCCGAGATTACTTTGACATCTGACAGATTTATTTTTACAGATGACTTTAAATATTTCTGGATGCATTTAAAGAGATCACTATGATGAGCCATAAGCAGTTTAATTTTTTTATCATGGAAACTGAGACTACTATAACACATTATAATGTGTTATAGTAGTCTCAGATGGAAACCAAATTAGAATTTATTTATTTGTTTAAAAGCTTAACAGTCCTGAAACATCTTACACCGTATGCTAAGCAATTTCTGTTTCTGTTTGTTTCTTGTTTAATTGCATGAAATATTTGCCATTGGACTTTCAGTAAACAATTAATCAAAATATTTGATATTTTTTTGGATCAGAGCTCTTTAATCCCGTAACCACCCTACCCCCCCCCCCCCTCTTCCCGGCCAACTTTTTGATTAAATTTTTGTTGGAAACTCTTTCAGTAGCAGTAAAACGCGATAATAATTACTGATCAAAACGTTTCCGTTTACTTTACATGAGCATTTAATGATTTGCAAGCCTAACATGTATATAACAGTTACACGTGTTTAGCCAACGGCCCTCTCATGAATAAAAATCTTACTATCCTTCTCGAGGTTCCAAATTTTTTTTTCGGAACCCATGCATCCATTGACATGTTGAGTTAATTACCAGATACTTAACGATTTTGCGGCATCGCACTATAAACGTGTGAAGTCCGCGTGTTGGAGTTCCTGTCAATATAATACTTCCATGGTAAGCCTAACCAGAAAATACCACTTCTGCCAATTCAGCCTTTGAAGAAAGAACCTATCAGCCGAGTACTCATTCATTGTGTTGGACCTTTACCAAATACTAGTACCAAGACTGGAAATGCGTATTTATTGACGACAATGTGTATATCCACTTGCTTTTCTGTTGCTATTCCATTGTTGAATATCAAGAAACCAACTATTATCCAAGCTCTTATCAAATTGTTCACCTTAGTAAAAGAGGGACGAAAGATACCAAAGGGACAGTCAAACTCATAAATCTAAAACATACTGACAACCCCATGGCAAATAGTAACATTGGAGTTAATTTAAAGGAGTAGGGGCATTAAGGCCTGTTTTTGGCCAAAGAAAATAAAAGTTTCAAATTGGCACATAATGTTTGGAAATGCATAGGGTCAAAAAGTATAAATGAAAATTATCAAGATTTTATCTGATGACGTCACAAGGACGTCATAATATGTACTGTTTTCACAAAAATGATGAAAAATACAGAATTTATGAAGTTTTCTATCTTTATTTTGGTTGTGGACACATCGTGCGCAGCCAAAAAACAACAAAATAATTTAACAGAAGCTTTATTATAACTATTGACATTATCTCACGAAATATAAAATTGTTTCTTGGGTGCGCACATACTTTTTCAATCTAAAATAAACTTAAAATTTGATGAAAAAACGAGGAAAATCAACAAATTTTACTAAATATGCAAATTAAGTCACGATTTGTTGCCATGGTAACTTGTTGAATGCCAAATTTGTTTTGTTTTCCTAAAAACCTTGTACCTTATTCAAGTTTTCAGTAATTTAAGAGAAGGTATGATAACTTTTAAATTTGCCGTAATTTTTGGGCCAAATGAGGGCCTTATTGCCCCTACTCACACCGAATTGCTGAAGTGTTCGATTTTCATTTTTAACAGAATATTTAAATTTCAAAATTTGTTTTTAAATCATCATTTATTATGATGATGATTTGACATACAAAAAAAAGCATTTCGTTTAAAAAGAAAATGATACAAAAAGTATATATTCCTGTCATAAAAAGGCGATATTTCAGATAAAAAAAAATTGCCCCTACTCCTTTAAATTTTGAGCAACACGAATCCGACCAGAAACCGGAAGATGGGTGAGGGTTTGGAGGTATGGTGCTCCTGAAGGGTTAGCAATTCCTGCTTAACAAATGACAGTCATACTCCATCTTCTTATTTTTAAATAAGTCATGCGAATATACTTAGTACACTATTTTTATATGTAAACGAATATACAGATGGGCACGCGTATTGGACAGTTGTATTCAAAAGATAATGTGTAAGTCAAAATACAGAAATAAACAAGATTTGCAGGAATACATCTTAACGAAACAGAAACACAAAAAAAACACACACATTACGATACACACACACACGCACACACACACACACACAAATTCGCACAAGATCGTCATAAGCAACACTAAACTGATTGTTATAGCATCACGCTTTTATAAAAAAAAAATACAAAACATTTTGATCATGTCATAAAAAGACGATATGCATGTTACATCAATAAGATACTTCATACAAATTAAAAGATTGATCTATACGAGTCCGATCAAAAACTTAGTTATGGGTTATGATTGGAACCTTTGGTACTCCTGAGCAATGTCTACTCAACTATGGATTAATGTTTGTATAAATAGAAGAAGACGCGTATTCTCCTCTCTCATATCAACATTTCTTGGCATCTCAACATAAAATGCGTTTATATACTAATAATGGGGATTAACTTAATACTTATTTTGTATGAAAACGCACATACTTCTTATGTAGACTATTTTAAAGTTGAATACAACTGAAAATTCAAGTTGATTTCTGAAATATTTTTTGTGGTACATTTCAATGCAACCACAGCACACACACAAACAAACCGCACACAGAGTTAATTGTGATAAATTATAATACTGTAAAGTCTCCAAGATGCAAAATGCTTACAAGACCGAGTTATCTTTTTATGTGTTTGTTTTGTGCATCAATTGTGTTATTATAGTGATATGTCGCAAAAGAACACATGGAGGAAAAGCTGAGGATACTTTCATAAGATATCAACAATTACTGTTCTATGTAACAGATAGAAAGACGTATGAAGGTTGCATATTAAAATCGCATCACTAAAACTTCTAAAGAGTGTAAAATAAGTGGGACTTTTAGAGCTAATTATAGACGTATGAGGTGATTATATCTTAATGGTCGTTGCACTTCAATACTTTAGACGATTGATTCACATTTTGGAATACTTACTTATGTAACCAGTTGTTGGTAATTGTTGTGAAGGACGCTCATATTAATAAACTTGATCAATTGTTACATACCCCCAAGTACCTTGTAATTGATTTCACAGCTAAATTGTTTTGTAAACAAACGGAGATCGCGATGCAATCAGTGATTTTTATCGACAAATTTCTACCTGACAAAATCTACCGGTCCGACGCAAATTTTACTAGTCCCGGACTACCGGACTAGCGCTAATTTCGACCCCTGTTTAACCTGTAAAAATATTATATACTTTTGCAAGACTGTTCACTCCACTAATTTGGTTATTTTTACGTGAAAAGATTTTGTCATCGTTATAATTGAAAGCAAATTTGGCAGATATTGAGATAAAGATAAGTTATCACGAACTTTCACCAAAAAGGATGTGTAAATAATGATTGATGACTTGTTGTTTGTTTTATAGTTTTTTTACACTTTAATTTCTATTACAGTTTTTGTATTTTGAATTATTTTATATGTTATTATCTGAAGCGACCTTGATGGAACTTTTTCACTTACATAAGAAAACAAGAGTGCAAGATATAAGTTTTGAAAAAATGATGTTTTGTTGACGAAATTTTAAACGAATTAATACAAGAAAGAAAGATTTGTTTTAGTATTTCCTATACAAATGTATGTGAAAAGCAGGCTACTTACTTAGTATTTTGATAAAAGTAATTTGAAAATTTTCATTAAACATGTTAATTTCAGTAGTAACTTAAATATTACGTAAAATGTCATAATTTACCTAAATTTTTGATCCATTTGAACATGTATCTTTGAATTGAGGATTAACAATATATTTTTTCTGAAGTATTACGTACTCCTGGTGAAAAATACTACTAAATGAACATCATAATCAAAATTAATGTACGAAATGTAACATTTCATCAGTTCTTCATTCCACCCATTTGGTCCATCCATTATCAATAATCAGTTTTCAGTACGAATATGAATTTAATTGATAAATATTTGAATCTCGATCCATCAGAATGATTTTGATCTACCTGAAAGCCTGGATACTAGAACACACCCGCGAAATCGCGGGCATTCAGTGCGTAGTTTAAAGTATGTAAAGTGTTGTTGGCAGAATTTTGTAAAATATTGAATGACTGGAGAATTTCAGCAAAAGTATCAATGAGACGAAGAGAATCTCTAGATTATTTTGATATTCCAATTATGATTTCAAATACGAGCGGTGGACATGATTCTTGAATTGAGGCTTGGGAATGAATTGGAGTTAGGTTGGAGAGAGTCGGGCGGCAACCAGACAACGGGGAAGAAAGTGGGAACTACCCCATGTTCACTCCAATTAAAGGGACGGGAACCATATGAAGAGGGTAGGTAACAAGGGATAATACATGCCTCATATGACAAAAATATTGTAAGGGAGCGAGAAGTGGGAATCATCCCATGTTCACTCCGTCAATTACAGGGGTCATTGTATTAAGTCACTAAACGAATTGAAGAATTAAGTCACTAAATAAATTAAAGATTTTTTTTTTTTTAAGGTTTCTCACAATTTATGTATCCCAATTTAATAGTTTGATTAATAGTAGAACTTTTAACTCTCAACAAAACATCACTCAAACTATTGAGTTAATTAATTGAAGATTTCAGCTGTATACATTTTTATACGCCTGTGTTTTAAGACGGAACAAATTATGGTATAGCCATGATTGTCTTGGTCGTCTGTCTGACATCATCAGGTGGTACAATAACTACAACCTGTTGTAACCATTTCTCAAGACACTTTGCTAAATTGTTTATAAATAAATATCTATTGATGTCAGCTGCCTTTCGATTTTTAGATATATCAGATTTAATTTTTTGGATAAAAAGAGGTTGGGTTGCAGTTTTCAGACTAAAGCTCAAAAATACTTTCACCAATTTTGATGTAACTTTGGTGAATTATTATAGTTAAATCTACTAATGTAATGTCCCTTCTAATTTTTATAGTCTGAACAATTTATTGGACTTAATATAAATTCATAAATTTCCCACGTATTCGACATATAGCTAAGTTCCCTTTTAACCATTTGTAGGAGATGTCGTTTGCAAACATATGTCCCCTTCAAATGTATTGTCCGTTCAAAAAAGGAGGAAAGAGGTTTCAACTCTCGGATCCCTCCGGCCCCCTATAATCCGTTCTGGAATCGAAGCCTGGGAATGTCGGAGTGGGAGTTAGGTTGGAGGGAGTTAAGACGGGAACCAGTTAAAGAGAATAGTAAAAATGGGATAATGTATGCTTCATCAAAAAAGTATTAAGGGGGAGGGAACTGGAAATTATCAAATGTTCGCCTCTCAATTATAGGAGCGAGGACCAGGTAAAGAGGGTAGGAAGCAAGGGATAATAAATGTTATGCTTTACTGAAAAAAATAGTAGTAAAGACAGGGAAGTGGAAATAATTCCATGCTCACCCAAAATTTAAGAGGTACACAACACTACTGATTTAAGTCATATTACAAATATTTCCAATTTTGAATGGTTTCAGAGAAGTTGCGGCGCAACGAAATTTGTCTCTTCCTTCAGTAGTATAGATCTCATTTCATATTAAGGGAGCTACCATTTGATTTTATGGGGGGGGGGGCTAGGATGAAATTTGAAAAAAAGGCAGGATGAGTAACTTGGCAAAAAAAAAAGTCAGGATGACAATTGTTTGTAAAAAAGTCAGGATAAGCTAAGAACAAAAAGGCAGGAACGAATAGACTGAAAAATAAAAATGCAGGACAGAGATTACAACTAAAAAAAAAGGCAGGACAACATTTTTCATCCTAGCCTAAAGGCATACTCTGAAAAGAAGCAGGAAACACCAGTTGTAAATAATTGTAATTGTATAATATTGCGAACGTTTTAAATGTAATTTGTAAATAGCCAAGAGAGAACTTTCTGTGTTGCCCGACACTGCGTGAGGTTTACGTGCGGGACCAATAACATTCATTTTTTAATCCGGTTCCTTACCTGGAAGAAGAAGAAGTGAAGAAGAAGAAATTCTTTCACTACCAATAAATGTAGCAGATCCAGCGGCAATTTATATAAGCTGTGGCTAAGCCACGGTTACTACCGCCAAAGCCGGTGTCATATGGTATTTTGAACCCCATGGTAAAATGACCCCGGGGTCAAAATACCGCTATGGTAAATTGACCCCCCCCCCCCATGGTAAATCGACCCCCCCCCCCCCTGTATGGAAAATTGAACCCCCATGGTAAATTGAACCCCCCTGGTTTTTTTTCATTCTAGATGACTAATAAAACATTTAACATTATGTAAAAGCTAATCAAATATTTAAAATAATTAATATATGAAGGGGAGGTCAATTTTCAATGATTGGCTAAGAGAAAAATATTTGCTTGGTATAAATGGTATAAATGGTATAAGTATTCTGAAGTCTTAACCAACAAAATTTCAATCAAAAAACTTCCTTTAAAGCATTATAACTAAACCATGTAGCTTGGACACTTTACTTCTTTGAAATTTTAAATATTTATATAGAATCATAGACTTAAGTTTTAATTCTTCATGGTAAAAAAGGGGGAGAGGGTTAAATTACCATGCCTCAGTTATTAAATCTAAAAATAATTTTTTTCAAAACATCTTTTCAAGCTACTAAAATAAATACAAATTACTTATTGAAGAATAATAATTATGTCAAGGAGTTACAGTAGCTAGATATTTTAGCATTAAATGTCTTTAGATGTATAGTAGGGGGTTCAATATACCATGGTAGGGGGTCAAAATAACATGGCAAAGTAAAATTTTCCGAGCATCTTTTCCAGCCTGGAAAATACATTCAAACTACTATTTGGAGTAAAATAACTATTTAAAGGAGACATAACAGCTAAAATTTTGAAATTCAAGGCCTATTTAATAGTATAGTAGAAGTCCAATATACCATGGTGGGGGGGTCAAAATACCATGGCAAAGTAAAATTTTCAAAATTTCTTTTCAACCAAGTAAAATACATACAAACTACTTATTGGAATATAATTACTATGTTAAAGAGTTATAACAGCTGTGTTAACTATGTTAAGAATTTTGAAAAGCTAAAAAAAATTAAATTTAAGGTCCATAGTAGGGTTTCGATATACTGCAGGGGGGTCAAAATACCATGGCTAAGTAAAATTTTGAAAATATCTTTTCCAGTATGTTAAATACATACAAGCTTCTTGTTGGAGTATTATAACTATGTTTAGCAGTTAGAAAAGCTTGGATTTTTTAAATTCAAGGTCTATAGTAGGGAGTTTAATATATAAACAGCCAAGAGTCCAAAAACCCCCCTGCGGTATATTGAGCCCCCTACCATAGACTTTAAATTTTCAAAATTTTTGCCATTATAACTTCTTAACATAGTTATAATACTCCAATAAGTAGTTTGTATGCATTTAACATGCAAGAAAGGATATTTTGAAAGAAAAAAAAATCCATGGTATTTAACCCCTTTGCCATGGTATATTGATACCCCTACTTTAGACCTTGAATTTCCTAAATCCGAGCTATTCTAAATCCTTAACATAGTAATAATACTCCAATAAATAGCTTGTATGTATTTAACATGCTGGAAAAGATATTAGGAAAATTTTACTTACCCATGGTATTTTGACCTCCCTGCGATATATTGAACCCCCTACTATAGACCTTGAATTTCAAAAATTCTAGCTATTCAAACTTCTAAACATAGTTTTACTACTCCAATAAGTCATTTGTAAGTAGTTTGTATGTATTTAACATACTGGAAAAGAAATTTTGAAGAAACAAAAATCCATGGTATTTAACCCCCCTGCCATGGTATATTGAACCCCCTACCATAGACCTTGAATTTCAAAAACTCAAGCTATTCTTACTCCTTAACATAGTAATAATACTACAATAAGTAATTTTACGTATAAAAATTGCTTGAAAAGATATTTTGAAAATTTTACTTAGCTATGGTATTTTGACCCCCCTGCGGTATATTGAACCCCCTTCTATAGACCTTGAATTTCAAAAATTTAGCTTTTTAAACTTCTAAACATATTTTTAATACACCAATCAGTAGTTTGTATGTATTAAACATGCTGAAAAAGATATGAGGGAAAAAAAATCCATGGTACATTTGTATTTTGACCCCCCTGCGGTATATTGAACCCCCTACTATAGACCTTGAATTTCAAAATTCCAAGCTATCATAACTCCTTAACATTGTATTAAAACTCCAATAAGTAGTTTGTATGTATCAAAAATGCTTGAAAAGATATTTTGAAAATTTTACTTAGCCATGGTATTTTGAACCCCCTGCGGTATATTGAACCCCCTACTACAGACCTTGAATTTCAAAAATTTTAGCTTTTCAAACTTCTTAACACAGTTTTAATACTCCAATAAGTAGTTTGTATGTATTTAACATGCTGGAAAAGATATTAGGAAAAAAAAAATTTTCCATGATATTTAACCCCTCTGCCATGGTATATTGAACCCCCTACTTTAGACCTTGAATTTCATAAATCTGAGCTATTCTACTCCTTAACATAGTAATAATACTCAATAAGTAGTTTGTTTGTATTTAACATGCTGGAAAAGATATTAGGAAAATTTTACTTAGCCATGGTATTTTGACCCCCCTGCAGTATATTGAACCCCCTACTATAGACCTTGAATTTCAAAATTCCAAGCTATTCTAACTCCTTAACATTGTTTTAAAACTCCCATAAGTAGTTTGTATGTATTTAACATGCTTGAAAAGATATTAGGAAAATAAATAATTTCCATGGTATTTTGAACCCCCTGCGGTATATTGAACCCCCTACTACAGACCTTGAATTTCAAAAATTTTATCTTTTCAAACTTCTTAACATAGTTTTAATACTCCAATAAGTAGTTTGTGTGTATTTAACATACTGGAAAAGAAATTAGGAAAATAAATAATTTTCATGGTATATTGACCCCCCTATCATAGACCCTTGAATTTCAAAAAATCAAGCTATTCTTACTCCTTAACATAGTCATAATACTCCAATAAGTAGCATGTATGTATAAAAGTTGCTTGAAAAGATATTTTAAAAATTTTACTTAGCCATGGTATTTTGACCCCCCTGCGGTATATTGAACCCCCTGCGGTATATTGAACCCCCAACTACAGACCTTGAATTTCAAAAATTTAAGCTTTTCAAACTTCTAAACATAGTTTTAATGCTCCAACAAGTAGTTTGAATTTATTTAACATGCTGGAAAAGATATTAGGAAAATAAATAATTTCCATGGCATTTTGACCCCCCTGCGGTATATTGAACCCCCTACTATTGACCTTCAATTTCAAAAATTCTAGCTATTCAAACTCCTAAACATGATAATAATACTCCAACAAGTAGTTTGTTTGCATTTAACATGCTGGAAAAGATATTTTGAAAATGTTACTTGGCCATGGTATTTTGACCCGCCTGTGGTATATTGAACCCCCTACTATGGACCTTGAATTTAAAAAAAAAATAGCTTGACAAAGTCCTTAACATAGTTATCAAACTCCAATAAGTAGTTCGTATGTATTTAACATGCTGGAAAAGATATCAGAAAAATAAATAATTTCCATGGTATTTTGCCCCCCCCCCTTTTTGCGGTATATTGAACCCCCTACCATAGACCTTAAATTTCAAAAATTCTTGCTATTCTAACTCCTAAACATGATAATAATACTCCAATAAGTACTTCGTATGTATTTAACATGCTGGCAAAGATATTTCGAAAAAAAAATGATTCCCATGGTATTTTGACCCCCATGCGATATATTGAACCCCCTACTATAGATCTTAAATTTCAAAAATTCTAGCTATTCAACCTTCTAAACATAGTTTGAATAATCCAATAAGTAGTTTGTCTTCATTAACATGCTGGAAAAGATATTAGGAAAATAAATAATTGCCATGGTATTTTGACCCCCCCCCCTTTTGCGGTATATTGAACCCCCTACCATAGACCTTAAATTTCAAAAATTCTTGCTATTCTAACTCCTAAACATGATAATAATACTCCAATAAGTAGTTTGTATACATTTAACATGCTGGAAAAGATATTTTGAAAATAAATAATTTCCATGGTATTTTGACCCCCCTGCGGTAGATTGAACCCCCTACCATAACCTTAAATTTCAAAAATTCTTGCTATTTTAACTTCTTAACATAGTTGTAATACTCCAATAAGTAGTTTGTATGCATTTAACATGCTGACAAAGATATTTTGAAAATAAATAATTTCCATGGTATTTTGACCCCCTGCGGTATATTGAACCCCCTACCATCGACCTTAAATTTCAAAAATTCTTGCTCTTCTAACACCTACACATGATAATAATACTCCAACAAGTAGTTTGTATGCATTTAACATGCTGGAAAAGATATTTTGAAAATTTTACTTAGTCATGGTATTTTGACCCCCCTGCGGTATATTGAACCCCCCTACTCAAAACCTCAAATTAAAAAAAATAATAGCCAATAAATTGTAAATTCGATTATCTGCGATACCATTTCTCAAAAACAGGGGGTTCAATATACCGCAGGGGGGTTCAAACCGGGGTAATTTTACCGCATGGTATTTTGACCCCGGGTTCAATTTTTGGGGGGGTTCAAAATAACTGTTTAGTTATGTGAAATTTAAGCAGAATTTTGGTTATGAAAATTATCTTTCTTTAATTAAGGACTTTGATTTAAGAAGATCTATATGCAAATTACGTATTTCTGCTCATAAGCTTCAAATTGAAGTTGGACGTTTTTCAAATATTCCACGAAATGAAAGAATTTGCAAAAAATGCTCCTCTGGCTGTGTTGAAGATGAAATCCATTTTTTAACTAACTGTGAAAATTTTAAATCAGATAGAGATGCTCTCTTTGACTTTGTTTGCCAAAGAATTCCAAATTTTTCTATACTTGATAATCAGCATAAATTTATTTATTTATTAAACTGTGAAGACAATCAGGTCAAATTAATATTGCTGTTGGTAAATTTATTAAAGTGAATATGAGTTAGTAATTGTATTGTTACTGTATGTAAAATAATGTTTGTATCTATATATCTATCAAATTAATATTCTTTTTCCTTATTCATGTATGCTCTGTATGCCCCTTGAGGGCCCTTAATTGGAAATAAGATATGTTCTGTTCTGTTCTGTTCTGTTCTATATATGACACCGGGCAACAAGGAAGCATTAATTTTATTTGGAACTTGAGTATTTGCATAGCAGGTTGTACTGCTACAGAAAAATTGCAGAAAGACACTAAACTTGGGATAAAAACGCAAAAAATAACAGCTAGTTCAATTAAAAACAATATCCTTTAAATATGGAATTCAAGACCCTTAATTATATATATTCTTTATATGAAAAAAACTTTAACAAAAATGAAATGTAAACCACTGATTAACCAAAAATTCACTAAAGAGACATTATTAATGACATTAATCTACTCTAGTGGATACAGTGTGTTGCGTGGAAATACACTTTACCTTTTACATGTTTTATTGGTGAAGGATTGGAGAATATGATTTTTTTAATAATCGGGATTGTGAATGTACAACATCAATCGGAACTTCTCGGCCTTTCTGGTTGCACGAAGAAAAAGCGTTATTGAACTGCATAACGAGAATGGCCGGGTAGTTACGATTGTGTACAACATGTACAAATTAAACTGATTATTGGTGGAAGATTAAGAACTCCATTACTCCCAACTTGTGGAGGTGTGCCTTTACTGGCAGAGGTTAGACAGAAACAGTACGGTGGTTCTGAATATTGACCTTCCGTTGATCAAAGTCCAAACTGACATATTCATATATCTATGTCTTTTTTCAAGTTGTAAGGAAAAGAGAGGAAATGGCAGACATTTTACTTGGGTTAAAGGAGTTTTCAGTAACATTTTTCTTCATTTTATATTACTGGATTCAAGCTATTATTTTGGCGTTTATTCCATCGAGCTGGCGTGCAAAAGATGTTGCTGGAGAAACGGTGCTCGTTACGGGAGCAGGTAGTTGCATGGATAAATTAAATATTAATGATTAGTATGGTTGTTGCTTTTAACTAACATCTTAATTGTTTTGATGTGTTAAGTTTTTCAATTAATACCAAAGACAAACAAACCCTCAAAGAGACAATTTATAAAAGTTAAAGAACATTGTTTTACAAGGTAGTAGTCATGTTTATGATGATAGTTAGGTTCTGTTTACCAGTTTCAATACTGATGCTTTTTTACACTGGCTACAACTTACTGTTAAAACGCATGTTTTCACTATGATCTAGACACATTCAGCCTATTTGGATATTCCCAGAGCCTATGAATTGAGAATATCTGACATGTCTGACAAAAATGTTAAAAAAGATGACACATATTTTATAGGCCCTATTTTGAGGGGGGATAGGAGGGGGTCATGATCCCGTTATCCCGTGCTTAAAAACATGAAATCCCGAAAACCTGGGCTTAAAAATACGAAATCACGAGGTCCTATAGCTGAAATCCAAAAAAAGATCCCAGAACCCAAAGGGTCAATCTCGAAATCACAAGCTTAAAAACACCCGATTCCGGAGTCCCGATAAATGTTCTTTCCCCCTCTATTTTATATGGTAAAAAAAAAATACTCTCAGACTACTTATCTTCTCATACAAGTTATTGGTTTGAATGACACATTGTAGCAATTTTCTACAAATTTGTGATCTTAAAAAACAATAGATGGACAAAAACTCAAATTATCAAAAAAGTTCAGCCAGACAAAAAATAAGATCTACGAATATACATGAAATATAAGTAGACAAGGTTAAAATGGTCTAAGTTTCCATATCATGGTTATTGCTGTGTAACGACTAAAGTCAGTTTTGGTGTTATTGCCTTTTATCTTGAACATGTTGAAGACTGTTCTTAGATAATCAAATATAAACACTTTTAACAGCGAAAATGGTCAGTGAGACCAGACCAGAGATATATGTCTCTGGTGAGACAAGGTCTACAACTTATTCTGACAATTTTTTATCAGAGTTATTGCCCTTTAAGGGCATACGATACAGTTTTGATCCTGTATTTACAAATTCGTGAAAATTTGCATATAGACTATTTTTTACCTGATTAAATCAAATATGTAATAAAAAATATACCTTCATGTGCTTCTTTTTGAGTAAAATGAGGTAGAAATTTTGTATATTTGTTCAAAATTCAGATTTGTGGCCGTAATTTCTTTTTCGAAAAAAAGACCTACCTTTTTTGTTATAAAAGATAAACACATTTTTTTTGTTGTTAAATAATCGATAATTTCTGTACTTTATTAGTATTCTAAAAAATTATGCATTTTTTATTCAAAAATAACATGAATAACTCATATTTATCAAATATTCATGAATTGAGGAAAATACGTCATTTTCTGCTGCACGGTTATCAAAATAAAAAAAAATCCTCTATTAACAGTTTTATAAAATTTGGGTCACATAATCTCCCTGCATAATGAAACAAATTGCTGTTTTGAAAAATAGGGGTCCATGAACTCGTTTTCAAATTAAATCAGATTGAATGATAAAAATCAGTCGAAAAATGCATCTTTTCTCAATATGTCACAGTTTGACGTCGCGAAAATAACATTTTACGTTAGCAACGTCATTGCCTTCCCTGTAACTGTATCCTATGCCCTTAACAGCAATTTTTAAAAGAAATTAAAATATCTAATACTGCAACAGATAAAATAAAATTGATTAATGAGAAATCTAACTTAGACAACCAAAACTGATCAGAATGACAAGATTTAATGAGAAATCTAACTTAGACAACCAAAACTGATCAGAATGACAAGATTTAAAAAAGAAGCTGTATGCCATATATTGATATAATCATCAATTGACTCCTACATTTGTAGTTGGAGTTATTGCCCTTTAATAATTATTTTTTTCTCTCTCTCGCTCTCTTTCTCACATTTTCTTGAAAAGTATTGTTTATCTATATATGTTTGATACTTTTCTCACATTATCTTGAAAAGTATCAAACATATATAGATAAACAATTTATAGAATAGAATGAGTGATCTTCAAGACAACATCTGCATTAACTTACATGTAAATTTGGTTGAAATTGTTGGTAGACCGATGATCATATTGATAGGCGTGATTGGCCTTAATAGATATAGGAAGATGTGGTGTGAGTGCCAATGAGACAACTCTCCATCCAAATAACAATTTAAAAATTAAACCATTATAGGTTAAAGTACGGCCTTCAAGCATGTTAAGGTGGCTCAATGTTACAAATATTTCAGCAAATAATTTTTTTTTTTATTTTCATTACAATTTTTTTTTATTATACTGTTTAAAAGTTGTTAATCTATCATATGGTACAAAAATTAAAAAAAAATCAATTTCGTTCTAGATGGCTTTGAAAATGTAGAAGTCATTGAAAAACTCCAGATTTCCTCACTTGTGATGCAAAAAAAACATTTTTTGCATTAAATTGAAATATCTTTTTTAACTCAACGGTGACCTTTATTTTTTTTATTATTTTTTTTTAATTAAGCTATACTTAAACTAAATAAACAACTAGATTGTAAAATTTAAATGATTTCTGTAATATAGTTCTTGTTTATTTCGATATTACGTCCTCTATTTCTCCTATTAGCAATGGTAACAGAGCCGTGGTGTAGTGGTTAGTGCATCGGACTACTAACACAAAGGTTCCTGGTTCGTTTCCTGTTTGGGATGAAAATTTCAGGAACTCAATTTTCAGCTCTCCCTTGACACCATTTGCGAGTATGGTCTTAAGGAAACGATGATAGTCCGTTGGAAGGGGACGATAAATGGCTGACCCGTGTTAAGAGAGAGCCATATCTCTTGCACGTTAAAGACACCCTTGTAGATTTCGAAAAAGAGTAGGCTAATGCCGCTACTAGGCAGCACTCGCACCCGCAAAGTGGAAAGGGATTAATATAAGTTGCAAAACTTGTTTCCCAATCCACTCTAAATAAATATGTTTAAACTAATGATTAGTTCAACAGAAAAATAGTACCCACACTAAAATGTTTGCTTCTTTTTTATTATTATCATTTCTTCTCTTTTCAGGAAGTGGAATTGGAAGACTTATAGCATTACGTTTTGCGAGACTTGGATGTCGATTAGTTTTATGGGATGTGAATGAAAAGGGCAATGAAGAAACTGCAAAACAGATAAAGGCATTAGGAGCATATGTTAAAACTTACAAAATTGATTTAAGTAATAGAGATGATATTTATAGTGTCGCTGCAAAGGTTTGTAATTTAACAAACTATAATATTTTTTTTGCAATGGTCTCATTATGTTCTTGATTGAGAGGTTATGGCAATATAATAAGCACATGTAGAGCAAAAACTACAAAAAAATGCTCTTTTATTAATGTTCTTCATCTCAAAGTCACATTGATATCTTTAACATGTAGCAAATAAAAAACTTAACTTGCTGCAATTTTTAAGAAGGTCCTTTGCACTGGTTTGACTTATATAGGTCAGAAAAAAAAAAGAATTGTTTATGTCTGAGCTCTGACTGGTAAAAGGCACTTCAATTGCAGACAATTTTGGAAGAAAAGTAAAGTTGAATTGGGCAAGGCAACAGATGTACTCATAATAAGTTTGTACCTAAACATTCTCAGTAGTTGTCATGGTTGTTGTTATTTGCTGTTAATCATACTGATAAACAAATCAAGCCTTGATTTTTCTCAAAGGAATTGTTTTACATGTTGATTATGAATGTTTTTAACGACCTTGACTGTCTATACAACCCTTGCACAGTAAGTTTATTGTTGATTTGTGGGCTTTTATAGCTTTCCAGGCATTAATTTACATTTTTTTTTTTAAATATTAACGTTCAGACCCCAACCTAAACTATTAGCTTTTAATGTAATGTTGTCTCTGGTATTGAGTTGTCTCATTGGCAATCATATCACAACTCCTCAATTTTATATCAGTAAATTTTTAACTCATGTTCTCATGTTTATTTCAGACAAAGGAAGAGGCTGGAGATATTGATATTCTAGTTAACAATGCTGGTATTGTTACTGGGAAAAAATTCATCGAATGTTCTGACAGCATGATACAGAAAACATTTGAAGTGAACACCCTGGCTCATTTCTGGGTAATTAAGTTTTTGCGTTTTCTTCAATTTTTTGTTCAAGAAAAATATTGTCAAGTGTCTAATTAAACATAATCTTTTTTAAGCTACTACTTTTCAGATGTTTTTAGGTAAAATGATTGAAATTGCTGAAAAACATGATAGAGCTCATCTGGAATGGAAACTCTCTCAGATAAAGAGAAATTCCTTTTATCACACTGCATGTAGTATAAAATGATAAAGGGGAGATAAATCTTTTTTTGTGATTTCCCTCACAGTTCTTATTCTATTCCTAACTTGATTTTTTTCAAACTTTTCCCAAAATATACAAATTGGCCTACTATTCATTAGTGTAAACAAAACAATAAATCTGGCACTTTAAATTCAGATTATATTGTGTGCATTTCTTTTTGTGATTTTTTTGTGATTTTAGACTTAAATGTGATTTAAGTTTAAAGATTTTGAGAAAAATCCTGTTTATTTCATATAAAATATTTCAAATTGCAAGTTTAAATTATTGTGTTTACAACTCTGTTACATTTTTCGCAATAACAAAAACCTCACAATATGTTCTGAATTTACAGTAATTAAAACTTAATGTCTTTAAAATTGAAAAATAACTATCAAAAGTCAAAAACTTGTTAGCTCCTACGTCATTTGCTCTCAGGTGGGTAGTTATCTCATTGACAATTATACAACATCTTTGTTTAATTATATATGGCTGCAAAATCAACATGTAATTTTATGCAATGGAAACTTGATGCAACGTTTAAAATACAACACAATTCAGCATCATATCTTATAATTATAAAATATTTTTCATTAATTTTTGTGTTATTTCCACATTTCTTGATCGGTGTGAGATTTACAGAAACAGAATCCACCTCTTAGGCTCTTATCTCCTGCATTATGATATTTGTCAGCTCACAACAGTTAAATTTTACTTATTTTAAAAGCTCACCTTTAAAATATCATAATTCAACTGTCTTCAGTGGAGAAATATTGTAACACACTTGTTGCAGTGGTGGAATCTATATTTAATTGATCATACATTTTTGTTATTATGTAAAATGTAAAGGTTCTTTCATGTACTTGTTATTTTGCTTCTGAATTATACTAAATTATTTTTTGTTGCAGACGTGCAAGGCATTTTTGCCAGGAATGATGGAGAGGAATCACGGCCACATTGTTACTATTGCAAGTTCTGCAGGATACCTTGGTGTAAACGGGCTGGCAGATTATTGTGCTAGTAAATTTGCGGCTGTTGGATTTGATGAATCCATGCGGTTCGAACTTGAAATGATGGGAAAAGAAGTGAAAACTACAGTTATCTGCCCCTTCTATATAAATACAGGGATGTTTGATGGTGCTAAAACCAGGTAAGTCTTGCAATAAAATTGAGAATGGAAATTGGAGTTATTGCAAAGAGACCAATGGGTCTTCAACACAGCAAGGAAATTCCACACCCAGAAGTTGGCCTCAGCTGGCCCTGAAATAAAAATATGTACTACGCTGTAGTTCGTATCTTAAACATGTTAAACTTTGGAACTTGGATTTATTTATCCCAAATTTTGTAAGAACATTTAAATCCCTGAAGTTTCAATTTTTTTCAGAACAATGGAATCCCATTGCATAGGGAGAGATCAATTAAGTTGTTATTGTAAAGTGAGTGCATCAAACTTAAGTAATTCAAAATTGGATGCATTCTGGGTAACAGAATGACTCTTTTGAAACATGATTTTTTTTGTCTTGTTTCCTTAACCAGAAAACAATTATTTTTTCAGATATAAAATGTGTCAAAATTGAGATTTAATGCATTTGTCAAATCATAAATCTGTTAGTATTTTTGGTGTTTAATTTCTTTAAATTTTTTGTTATTAAATTTCCTCATTTCTGAAAAAAGAACATACCGGAAAATATCAATAGATCAAAGTATTTTGTAGTTTCTCAATCACATGATTATATATTTGTGAGGAACAGTAGATATTTCTAGTAGCTAAATTTTTATCTTTCAGGTGGCCATTTATTCTACCAATACTAGAGCCAGAAGACACGGTCAACAAGATTGTAGATGCAGTTCTCTGTAATCAACACATTGTCATGTTACCAAAAAGTCTGTATTTCTTTATGGCATTGAAGGGGTAAGTACCGTAGTTTGGGGTGTATAGTGCGCATTTATGTATATTGCACACCTCCTTTATGGTCCAATTTCCGTGAGAAAAAAGTCTATTGTTTCAATAATACTCATCAACATTTTCGGTAAAAGTTATTATATCAATTTTTGTGAATTGAGGAAAAATTGTATTTTTGTACATATTTGATTTGGGGATCTTTCCAAAGTCTTGCATATAAGTCATTCTGTTGAACATTGGATGACATGGTTCACTTATTCCCTTTAAATCCACAAAAATTGGAATCCTCCTGATGGTAAGAAAATAGAAACAACCCTGACAAGATGTTATACTGACATTGACTAAATTTTGAATATGACATACAGACTTTTTTCATTGAAAGACAACAATTTATATCATTAATATAATATTTTAGGATTGTTTGAAAACTTTTATACTAGGCAAGATATAGGACAATAATTCACAAATGGTCATTTTGGCAATCTATACATTGCAATTATACCCTAGCTGTATTTGGCAAAACTTTAAGGAATTTTGGTCCTCAATGCTCTTCAACTCAGTAGTTTATTTGGCCTTAATTTTTTACTTTTATGGATTTGAGCGTCACTGATGAGTCTATTGTAGATGAGACACATATCTGGCACAAATACAAAATTTAATCCTGATAGCTATAATTATTTTATTTACAACCACTGGGTAGATGCCACTGCTGGTAGAGTTTTAATTCCCTGAGGGTACCACCAGCCCAGTTAAGTCAGCACTTTTGTACTGACATGAATTATCATTGATATGGTCTTACTTTTAAATTAACTGTTTACAAAACTTTAAAATTTTTGAAAAACTAAGGATTTTCTACTTCAGGAATAGATCACCTTAGCTGTATTTGACAAAACTTTTAGGAATTTTGGTCCTCAATGCTCTTCAACTTTGTACTTTATTTGGCATTTTAAATTTTTGTGGATTTGAGTGTCACTGATGAATCTTTTGTAGACGAAACATGCATCTGACATAAATACAAAAGTTAATCCTGGTATCTATGATGAGTTATTTGCGTGCATCTGACATAAATACAAAAGTTAATCCTGGTATCTATGATGAGTTATTTGCGTGCATCTGACATAAATACAAAAGTTAATCCTGGTATCTATGATGAGTTATTTGCGTGCATCTGTCAGACATAAATACAAAAGTTAATCCTGGTATCTATGATGAGTTATTTGCGTGCATCTGACATAAATACAAAAGTTAATCCTGGTATCTATGATGAGTTATTTGCGTGCATCTGACATAAATACAAAAGTTAATCCTGGTATCTATGATGAGTTATTTGCGTGCATCTGACATAAATACAAAAGTTAATCCTGGTATCTATGATGAGTTATTTGCGTGCATCTGACATAAATACAAAAGTTAATCCTGGTATCTATGATGAGTTATCTGCGTGCATCTGACATAAATACAAAAGTTAATCCTGGTATCTATGATGAGTTATCTGTGTGCATCTGACATAAATACAAAAGTTAATCCTGGTATCTATGATGAGTTATCTGCGTACATCTGACATAAATACAAAAGTTAATCCTGGTATCTATGATGAGTTATTTGCAATTACCCGGTAGTTAAAATTATTTGTTTCTCTTCATGAAGTGACTTGTTAACCAGAAAAATTATATAACTTATAGCCTATCATACATTTCAGAATACTGCCAGCTAAAGTTCAATTTCTTGCATGCCAATATTTTGGGGTGAATAATTTTATGGACGAATTTAAAGGAAGAAACCAAAAATTAGAATAAATGTCTTTTAATGTAAGTCAGTAAAGTGTACACGCTGGTTTATTCAGTGCTAGTTGGCAATCTGGCTTTCCTTCTTTTCCCCTTGCGATAATCCTAGGCCTGTGCCTTTCAATTCATGAAATTTTGGTTTTGGTTTAAATATCTGTTCTCTGGGTTACACAGTTAGTTAGAAGGGACCTCTGAGGCAGAGTGGTCAAAGTAGTTAAATGTATATGGTATTAAAACATTAACCTTTCAACACAGAGGTAGTAAGTTGAAACTTAACTTGTGGCCAGTTATCTACATGATCTATGATGTGCTATGTGCAATTAGTTATAATCAACCGTTAATTTCTCTTCATGGAGTGACTTGTTAACCAGAAAAATTATATAACTTATAGCCTATCATACATTTCAGAATACTGCCAGCTAAAGTTCAATTTCTTGCATGCCAATATTTTGGGATAAATAATGTTATGGATGATTTCAAAGGAAGAAACCAAAAATTAGAATAAAGTTTTTTAATGTAAGTCAGTAAAGTGTGCATGCTGGCATATTCAGTGCTTGTTGGCAATGTGTGCTTTCCTTATTTTCCCCTTGCTATAATCCTGTGCCTTTCCAATTCATGAAATTTTGGCTTTGGTATAAATTTCTGTCCTCTGAGTTAGAAACTTAATTTGAAGAGGCTTCTGTGATAGAGTGGTCTAATAAGTTCATTTATGGTATTAAAGCACTAACCTTTCAAAACTAAGGCAGTGAGTTTGAAACTCTACTTGTGGCCAGGTGCGTTTGACTGGCGCCAATGATACAGTCAAAAGTGCCGAAAGTGGCATTTAACACCATCAATTAATCAATGGTTACAAGTGAGGGAATCATAAAAAAATACAGTTGATTTTATAAAATTATGTTTGCTTTGGCAGGGTTTTACCATGTAAAGTGCTATCCTGTGTTTGTTACTATTTTGGAATTTCGAAGGCAATGGATAATTTCAGAGGAAAGTGCACAAAAACAGATTGAGAAGGCTCTTATATATATATACTGATTTATTGGTAGGTGGCAAATAAATGTGTTAGGAATTATATGGTTCAAAAGTGTGGTGTCAAACATACAGGAATGAGGACAAAATTTAGGTTATAAAAAGATGTAAAAGTGTGGACCATATGATTCTATTGTGTGTTCATAGTGTGGACCCTTTGCTTATATTGCTACGAAAGTGTGTACCTTACTTTTTCTTTTACTTTGATAGTGAGGACCTTACATATACTCTGTGCTTCTGGACCCTTTGCTTATATTGTTATGACAAAGTGTTATACCTTACCCTTCTTTTACCTTGATAGTGAGGACCTTACTAGTACTCTATATGCTTCTATTGCTTTGATTGTGTGAATCTTACTCTTCTGTTGCTTATATAGTGTCAGTCTAAGGCTAAACGTGCTTTGAAAGTGTGGCTCAGGTATGCTTATTTTGCTTTGAAAGTGTGGACCTTAGGTTATATTGCTTCAATAGTTTTAAACAATGATTTGATTCAAACTAATAAAAAAAAATCTTGTATTTCATATAGATTAGAATGTTTGTTTTCCTGGTTGAATTGTTTTTCACAAGTCATTTTGGGGCCCTTTATCGCTTGCTGTTAGATATAAGAAATGCAAGGCTTCCTGTTGAAGGCTGTTTATTGTTAACTTTTTATAAGGCAGCAACCATTTGATTTTCTGATTTTTGTTGTTGATTTTTCGAATTTTTTTAGCGACAAGTCGAAAACAATTTTTTCTTTCAATTCTAGCATAACATATAGTGGCAGCTGAGGGTTAAACAAACACATTTTTTTCTCAGCGTCAAAAGCAAATTATTTTTTTCTCCAAAAACTGGAAACAAACTTTTTTTCCCAAAAAAATCCATAGCCCCCCCAGAAAATCCAAAGGGTTGCTGCCTTAGGGATGTCAAGTACTCAAGTATCACTCGGAAGTACAGATCACAGAATGCCAAAATGATACTCTACAAATTGGTTTCCTGTTAGAATATTGTTGCTTTCTAAGTTAAATGAAACATGTTCTTTTTTAGAGTGCCTTTTGGGAAATTAAAAAGTATTGATTAAAATTTATAAAGAAATCATAATACGATTTGAATTTTTGGGTTCAATTGTCATTAAAAATTCCTCTGAACAGATCTAGAGGTAGCCAGACTATGAATAAAGCAGTGGCGGTCATCTACTGACTACCTAAGAGGGGCCCACTACAGTCATGCTTCAGTGATTCCCTATATAATCAACCAATTTTTTCCAAGAAAAAAGGGGGAGGGGGCTGTTTCAACCCTCAGAAACTGATTAAATGCATAAGTAAGTTCTAATCATTATCCCTTCGTTGATCATTAAATGTGTGCCTTTATCATTCCCACTACGTTTTTATGCCCCATCTACGATAGTAGGGGGGCATTATGTTTTCTGGTCTTTGCGTCTGCTCGTCTGTTCGTCCGTTCGTCTGTTCGTCTGTCCCTTTGTCCGTCCTTCTGTCCGTCCGTCTGTCCCGCTTCAGGTTAAAGTTTTTGGTCAAGGTAGTTTTTGATGAAGTTGAAGTCCAATCAACTTCAAACTTGGTACACATGTTCCCTATGATATGATCTTTCTAATCTTAATGCCAAATTAGAGTTTTTACCCCAATGTCACGGTCTACTGATCATGGAAAATAATAGTGCGAGTGGGGCATTGGTGTACTGGGGACACATTCTTGTTTTAGTTATAATTTTTCTATAGATGTTGATTAGATAATTGATGAGATTATTGCTAGTTTACATGAAAAGTGTGTGTAGTTAATGCCATTTTGTAAATTTTGTAACCAATCGAGTACTTGAATATCGCTATAAATCCAACAAGCTTGGATTAATAAATCTTCACTGAGTTAGTACCCCTACTTTTTATACATTGTGACTCGGATGGAGAGCTGTCTCAATGGCATTCATACCACATCTTCTTATTATAATATTTATTCATTTGGAAATACACAGTCATGACAGTAATCAGTATAATTACCAATTTATAAAATTTCTCTACTCCGTATTATTTTTAGATCGTGGGCAGGACATGATTCTTGAAAATATAAGGCAATGATGTCATTCATCAGTGGAGCAATTTAGCATCCTCGACACAATTATATATGAAATGCAGGCAACTTCATTCATACAACAGAATAATTATCTACATGTTTTGAACATGTAAAACTGCTTCAAAAAGAGGGAGGAAAGATACCAGAGGGACAGTCAAACACATAAATCAAAAATAAAATGACAACGCCATGGCTAAAAATGAAAAAGAAAAACAGACAAACAATAGTACACATGACACAACATAGAAAACTTACTCAGTCAGTGCCTAAATCATTCTGTTTGACCACCACATTTCCACAAAACACAGATCGTTTTCAATTTTGGGGATGTCACTTTAACCATCCTAGAGTTAATTACATTCAATTTGCCCTTTTACAAAAATTTTGGAAAAATTGCTGAATTAATGGAAAAAATGCTAATATTTTCGTTTCTGTTCTCTCACTTAAGGAAGCCTAAATCAAATGTTAAGAAACTTATACACAATTCTAATTACCACGAAATACAGATCAAGTTTGAATTTTTTGGGCTGTCCCTTATACTCTTCTTGAGTTATGCCCCTTTACAATTTCTAAAAATTCAGAATTTTTCGTTTTCATTCTCTAACTGAAGTTAGCCTCAACTAAATGTTATGAAACTAATACACAATGCTTTAATTCAAAATACCTATCAAATTTGATTTTTTTTGGGGGCATCACTTTTACTGTTCTAGAGTTATACCCCTTTCCAAATTGAAAAATTGATGATTTGAAAATTAGGATTTGCATATATATGTGTAAACAGCACAAAATTTCGGCAATTGTTACAAGTTCAACAAAAAAGAGACTTTAGTCCTGAAAAATATTTAATTCAAATGTTGGAGATTGCAAGGCCATGGTTGAAGATGCAAATAGTTCTAGATGAGCAACACATGCTCTTTTTTATATAGAGCCTTTTATTTAAAGACTGACTTACATCCTGATATTTAACAATGTTTAAAGAGTTAAAAAAAACTGGGGTACTATTCTTTAAGCATATATAAGACTTATATATCATGTATATGTGTATGTAACTTCTTATCTAAGGTAGGTGACTTAAACACTTTGATTTGTGGTATAATTCCAAAGATGTAGATTGTGTGTATCTAGAATTGTTTTACAGCTGACTTCTTTGAGTGTGTAGGTAAAGGTAAAATCTTTTGTGAGCTTGTTTGCTAGCTGAACCATGAAGTCATTATTAGGTTATGTAAGTACACTCCTTTAATAATAGACTAGTCCGACAGATTACTTATATATCTTGTCTGTAGGATTAGGCTTCTTCAAAAGGAGGATAGTATACCTTACCTAACAATGACTTACCAGTTCAGCTAGCAAACAAGGTAACCAAAGATATACATTTAGCTACACACTCAATGAAATTGGCTGTAAAATTATATATTTTTGTCTTTTACAGAGTGGTGCCAACCAGAGTGCTGGCTTTAATATGTTTATATTTTGGTGCATCAAACTCCATGGATGATTTCAAAGGAAGACAAAAGAAAATAGAATAATTGACAATAGTACCTAATGTTCATGATCAGTATTGTTTGTTATCTGGTTGAGATGAAATGATTTCAATCCTGAAATGAGTGCATCTTTTTTACAAGTGTAAAAAACTTAACATATTTGTATGATGCTTGATTTTGTTCATTTTTAAGTTAGATAAAATTGAGAATGGAAATCGGGAATGTATCAGAGAGACAACAACCCGACCATAGAGGTATATTTTATAACATTTCTTTAAGCTACAAATCTAGAATTAGTATACAAATATTCATTGTCAAGGTAAATCAAGGTCATAATGAATATTTGGCCACACCAACCTGTAAATCTACTCTACAAATGTACTTACTGTGGATTTATTTATTTTCGTGGGATATCAATTTTCGTGCATTGAGAAAAAATTGCATTTTTGTGGGTTTTTGATTTCGGGTTTTGACAATCTCTGCACACAAAACCTATAGAAATTTTGTCATTCTTTGCATGAACATCTGTATTTATGGTTCCTGTACCCACAAAACCAACAAAAATTAGTATCATACAAATAATAATGAATCAACAGTAATTCATTTTGATGGCACAAATGAAAAGTGATGGTTGTTTTATGATGGAACTTAGGTCAGTTTGTGCCAAATTTAAGACATTTGTATTAAATTACAGAAATCAAAAGAAAAGTAGTGTTCCGCTCAGGGAGATTTCAATTAGGGCATTAAAAGTGTTTCTGCTGTTTGAGATAATGGTACAAGTTTACATGTCCTATATACCTTCAAAAGAGATGCATTCAATTCTGGATAGAAAATACATATAGTGTTATATTGTATATGCTGTTTATTATTTACTTAGATTAAAAACATAAACAAGCACTGCATTTGTAATCACACTGTTGAAAAACTGGTATATATATTTATTCATAGTACACTAATTTAAGGGATTTTTTAAATTGAAAACACAAGTTTTTATACCAAATTCAATGTATTTTTTTCAAATGTTTTGCTACAGGCATCTAGAAAAGGAACAAACATTTTTTTTCTCTGGTAAATAGGAGATCATTCAAACATTATACAATTGGCCATACACAACGTTTTTGTGTACACTTTTGAAAATTTTACCCAGAATGCATTAGATTCTGAAAAAGTGAATAGGATTATTAATGCATTAGAAGAATGTCATTTAAGTCTGATATTTGTGAAATGTACCTCTAGATGCCAGTGTATTTCTAGTGAATTTCGTTACAAGAAATAAAGTAACATGATGTTAAATTTCGCTTACCATGATACCGAATATTTAGAAATAAGATTTTTTTTATATTTTATAAATATTGCTGTCACTTATCTATATTAATTTATATCTTTTTAATTTACACTGATTATGTGATTTGTGCGAAAAGAAGTTTTTTTTTTAATTGTAAGTCCAAACAATCAGGTCACTTATTATCTATGGTATCAATCAATCTTTTTTTATAAATTTATAAATTTTTCATTTTAGCCGTGTTGGATAGAAATCAATCTTATGTACAAGACTTTTGAATGATTTTAGAACATTCAAATACAAAATAAAAGATGAGTTTTTGGTCTGTTTTGAAGAGTTGATTTTGAGATAAATACATCAATGTTGTATTTGGTATTTTATAGCTTTAATTGTTATTTCTAATTGATATAAATATTCATATACATATAATATACATATATATATATATAAGTACGTCTGAGTCAGTGACAACCCTACAACAGATGTATCCATCGGATCACCATCAATGATGGTGATACATGGCTGTGTACATAATGTATATACAACTCGTCTAAACATCAACCCAACAATGTTAGATCTGTAAATTTGCTTTCGCAAATTTTTGGTTCTTCCCTCGCCGGGATTCGAACCCATGCTACTGTGATATCGTGACACCAAATCGCCTGCATATAGGTAACATATGGCCACCGAAAGCTCTTTTTTTGAGAGCCCAGGTGGTCGTGTGGTCTAGCGGAACGGCTGCAGTGCAGGCGATTTGGTGTCACAATATCACAGTAGCATGGGTTCGAATCCCGGCGAGGGAAGAACCAAAAATTTGCGAAAGCAAATTTACAGATCTAACATTGTTGGGTTGATGTTTAGACGAGTTGCATATATATATATATATATACACATATTAAATATATTTATACCATGATAATAAGATTTTTTTATATAAATTGTATTTTGTAATGACAATCTATAAAAATGATGTTTCAGTTCTATATACTGTTTCAGTGTACGGAAATTTATATCACTTTTTATGTGACTGCTAATGCTAGAGTTGTAAATTTGGGTTTTTGTAAAATTTTAAATTTTGAAAAGACAGTCAGGATCAATTACAACGCTAACACATTTTTCAAAAATCAAAACCTGAAGCACATGAGGAGAAGTATACTTGTCATTTAAATATTCTATAAACTTTTTAATTATTTGTATTTCTATCAGGGTAATACTTTTTTTATTTAATACATGAGGGGGAAAGGACCTTTATCAGGACTCTGGGATCGGGTGTTTTTAAGCTCGGGATTTCGGGATTTACCCTTTCTGGATCCGGGAATTCTTTTTTTTCGGATTTCGGGACCTCAGGATTTTGTATTTTTAAGCCCGGGATTTCAGGATCAGGACCACTCCTATCCCCCCTCATACATGCATACACTGCTGACCAGAATTAAGTTTGAGCTACAATTTTGTGTATGTGTAATGGACCAAAGTTCATGTTTTATGCATAAATTTAATTGTATAAAGGTTAACATTTATAATATTTGACCTTTTGTACCATAATTTGGAATACTTCCATGTGTTGCCATGGTGATGAAGAATTATATTATTGGTGTGCTAAAAGCACATTTGTTTTGTATACAAGTATTAGATTTATAAGCTTTAGATTATCAAATAAAATTGTTAAATTGTTTTTTATGTTTTAATTTATCCTTGAACACTCAAATTAAAAAAAATAAAAGTAGCTAGGGATGTATTTATTCTTGAAAAGCTGGTAGTTTTTTCGCTATGTGTTGTTTTTTTATTCAATATTAGCTAGAGGTAAAGGGGGAGGTTTGTTACTCCAAAAAAATCAAAAACATGCTCAACCCTATGTTTGCACCTGTCCCATGTCTGAAACCTTTAAACTTTGTTAATAGTCATGTGGTTTTTTTTAATTTTAGTTCATTTGTATCTTTCAGAGTTTTGTGTGACGTCCTTTTCTGCTGTAATAGTAGGTATTAATAGGGGCCAGCTGAAGCCTGCCTCTTGTGTTGGATTTTTTTTCCTGCGTTGAACACCCATTGCTGGTCATGGGCTGTATTCTGCTCTTTGGTTGGGGTTTTTGTCTCTTTGACACATTCCCCATTTCCATTTTCTATTCTATAAGACAAAAAGAATTTGAGAAATGGTTAAAGTTCAATGTAAGCTAAGAAGACAGGCATAGACAAAGCTATTTTAAGGGGTTTGTTTTTTATGACAAATTTGTGGTAACCAAACATACTGAAATTATTGCATAAATGAATACACTCTTTATGAACAGACAGTACTGTCACATTAAACATTACTTCTTACAAAATGAAATGAGGGTCTTAGACAGTGAAGTTGTCTCATTGAGCTCATTAAGTTATACTCCCCCCCTTTTTTGTTGATATACAATGTATCATTCGTCATATTTTATCCATGTAAAAGGTATAAAAGATTGAAGACTTTGGTGGGAATGAAATTTTAAAATTGACCAACCAGAATTCAAATTCTTGACAGCCATGCATTTCTTCTGGTTAATTGAATCTATCTGAATATTATTGAAATACTTTCGACTGGACAAAATACATTCAACATCAATCAATCAATCAAATGAAAAGGGAAAGGAAAGGAATATTCCTAAGTAGGTTTCCCATAGAAACAGTTATTTCGTATATTTTTTCTAAACCCATTTTAATTTTACATTCACCAATCATTTAGTTATGTCAGAAAATTGGGATCTTTAAATCTTCTTCTGCATAGAATATTTGAAAAAAACCAACAAATGGGTAAAGATACCTAGTGGCGGATCAAGGGGGGGGTTCCTGGGGTTGGAACCCCCCCCACTGGTACCTCATCATACATCATACATTAACAGCAGGATGAAAGGGCAAAAGAGGTAAAAGAGACGTGGAATATTTTAAGGGAATACTGCTTAAAAATTTCCTCCACGGAAGGGACAGTCAAACTCATAAATCGAAAAAAAACCTGATGTCATGGCTAAAAATGAAAATTACAAACAAACAAACAATAGTACACATGACACAACATAGAAAACTAAAAAATAAACAACACAAACCCCACCAAAAACAAATGTATATACATGCACTGCAGTCAGAGATTGACTTGATCACTATTAATGCTGATGATAGTTTCTTTGTCATATAAAAATGATGAATTAAAACTTTATAAATAAATCTTTTATATGAAATTTTAAAAATGGTGATGTATCAAATGTTTCAAAGTCACATATAACAATTTAGTCTGATTTTGTTCTGCCACCAATGACTTTCTTCCTCTGTGCTACCATGTGGAAATACAACTGTGGAAAAACTGTAAAAGTAAAAAATAAAATATAAAATATTAAATACAAGAGTGCACACGCTGTAATGTCTCGCCTTCTTTTCTAATCATTGATACTATGTTAATAGACCTAAATATAAAGCTTTATTACAACTGTCACATAAACTCAACATTAACCAAAGAAAACGAAACATTGACCAATGAACCATGAAAATGAGGTCAAGGTCAGATGAACCATGCCAGGCAGACATGTACAACTAACAATTCTTCAATACAACAAATAAAGTTGACTTATTGCTTATAAATTAAGAAAAACAGGCCAAAACACAAACACTTAACACTTTTAACAATGGACTGTGAAAATGAGGTCAAGTTCAAATAAAACCTGTATAACAGACATATACATTATAGATCATAAAATATTTCCAAACACCAAATATAGAACAAGTCTACTTTGACTAATGCATAAAGTATTAGAAAAATGGACCAAAACTCAAAAACTTAACTTTGACCACTGAACCGTGAAAATGAGGTCAAGGTCAGATGACACCTGTCAGCTAGACATGTACTCCTTACAGTCCTTCCATACACAGAATATACTAGTCCTATTGCTTATAGTATCTGAGAAATGGACTTGACTACCAAAACTTTATCCTTGATTACTGATCCATGAAATGAGGTCGAGGTCAAGTGAAAACTGTCTGAAGGGCATGAGGACCTTGCAAGGTACGCACATACCAAATATAGTTATCCAATTACTTATAATAAGAGACAAGTTAACATTACAAAAAATCTTTGTTAACAAAAGTTGCAGGCTCGACAAAAACCTGAGAAATCTATTCAAGAAATAAGTATTGCTTGTATTGAATCTGGTACAGATTTCACAAGTTGATATAACATGCAGTCACCTCATTATTTTGTGCTAAAATACAAGGAAAATTATTTGAAAATAGGTACAACTTACTTGTTTCTACATGTATGTTCCCTTCCCTTACAATATCTGATCAATGTGGATTAATTTATTTTCTCGGCAACACATTTTCGTGGAGAGGAATAATTGTAGTTACATGGTTATTGGGTTTCTTGATTTTACCAAATTCATCATACAAGCCTACATATTTTTTTTAATTAGGTTGAACCTTTAAATTCATTGCAAAGGTTGCCTATACATACCATACCCCCAAAATCTAAGAAAGTTAATGAATCCACAGTAATCATTTCTCTGTTGCCAGACCTGCTTGAGTTCAAAGAATTAATCAATAAAATTAAGTCACATTCTGTATGTATGTGCCTGTCCCAAGTCAGGAGCCTGCAAATCGGTACATATGGTTTATTGCTGTGTTACATTTTTTTTTTTATACGACCGCAAATTTTGAAAAAATTATCGTCGTATATTGCTATCACGTTGGCGTCGTCGTCGTCGTCGTCGTCCGAATACTTTTAGTTTTCGCACTCTAACTTTAGTAAAAGTGAATAGAAATCTATGAAATTTTAACACAAGGATTATGACCATAAAAGGAAGGCTGGTATTGATTTTGGGAGTTTTGGTCCAAACATTTTAGGAATTAGGGGCCAAAAAGGGCCCAAATAAGCATTTTCTTGGTTTTCGCACTATAACTTTAGTTTAAGTTAATAAAAATCTATGAAATTTTGACACAAGATTTATGACCACAAAAGAAAGGTTGGGATTGATTTTGGGAGTTTTGGTTTCAACAGTTTAGGAATTAGGGGCCAAAAAAGGGACCAAATAAGCATTATTCTTGGTTTTCGCACAATAACTTTAGTTAAGGTAAATAGAAATCAATGAAATTTAAACACAATGTTTATGACCACAAAAGGAAGGTTGGTAATGATTTTGGGAGTTTCGGTCCCAACAGTTTAGGAATTAGGGGCCAAAAAGGGACCCAAATAAGCATTTTTCTTGGTTTTCGCACCATAGCATTAGTATAAGTAAATAGAAATCTATGAAATTTTAACGCAAGGTTTATGACTATAAAAGGAAGGTTGGTATTGATTTTGGGAGTTTTGGTCCCAACAATTAAGGAAAAAGGGGCCCAAAGGGTCCAAAATTAAACTTTGTTTGATTTCATCAAAATTTGAATAATTGGGGTTCTTTAATATGCTGAATCTAACTGTGTATGTAGATTCTTAATTTTTGGTCCCGTTTTCAAATTGGTCTACATTAAGGTCCAAAGGGTCCAAAATTAAACTTAGTTTGATTTTAACAAAAATTGAAACCTTGGGGTTCTTTGATATGCTGAATCTAAAAATGTACTTAGATTTTTGATTATTGGCCCAGTTTTCAAGTTGGCCCAAATCGAGGTCTAAAATTAAACATTGTTTGATTTCATCAAAAATTGAATAATTGGGGTTCTTTGATATGCCAAATCTAACTGTGTATGTAGATTCTTAATTTTTGGTCCAGTTTTAAAATTGGTCTAAATTAAAGTGCAAAGGGTCCAAAATTAAACTAAGTTTGATTTTAACAAAAATTAAATTCTTGGGCCTCTTTGATATGCTGAATCTAAACATGTACTTAGATTTTTGATTATGGGCCCAGTTTTCAAGTTGGTCCAAATCAGGATCTAAAATTATTATATTAAGTATTGTGCAATAGCAAGTCTTTTCAATTGCACAGTATTGTGCAATGGCAAGAAATATCTAATTTCACAATATTGTGAAATAGCTATTTTTTTTTTAATTAAGAGTTATCTTTCTTTGTCCAGTATAGTAAGCAAGAAATATCTACAAGAATTTTTTTTAATTGGAGTTATCTTTCTTTGTCCAGAATCAACTTAAATCTTTGTTATATACAATATATACAATGTATATTCACTTTTTACTACCAACTGATAAATTTAAATAATCTTTACCATTCAGTGATAACAAGCAGTTTTTTTACATCTTAATATTTTATGATGTATTTAAATGAGTAGTAAACTCCATTAGAATATTTTAATTGAAATTAGTTTTGGAATAAGGGAAAGGGGGATGTGATTAAAAAATTGGGTTCAATTTTTCTCATTTGAAATTTCATAAATAAAAAGAAAATTTCTTCAAACATTTTTTTGAGAGGATTAATATTCAACAGCATAGTGAATTGCTCTAAGAGAAAACAAAAATTTTAAGTTCATTTGAATACATTCATTCTGTGTCAGAAACCTATGCTGTGTCAACTATTTAATCACAATCCAAATTTAGAGCGGAATCCAGCTTGAATGTTGTGTCCATACTTGCCCCAACTGTTCAGGGTTCAACCTCTGCGGTCGTATAAAGCTACGCCCTGCGGAGCATCTGGTTCTTTATTATTTTGTATCTAAATTAGGCCTTAAATAGTTTTCTTGTTTGAATTGTTTTACATTTGTCATTTCATGGCATAGAGCTGACCATGTTTTTGCTAATTTTTTAAGACTGTACAGTGACCTATATTTTTTAACTAATGTGTCATTTTGATCCCTTGTGAAGAGTTGTCTCATTGCCAATCATACCATATTTTTTTTATATTAATAGTTTTAAAAGTTTAAGACAAAAAAAATCTAGTTTGAATGCAATTGGTACTTCCAAATCCCCCTCGATTGAACCCCAAAGAATACTTACTTGGTATATACATCAGCATGGTAAATATTAAATAATAGTAGAAGTTGAATGCTATGTTGGCTCTATTTGGTAACTCTAGATAATACAACTTTTTCTCCACCACCTCGTTTAGACTTCCATAAATTGAAAGCAATTCTCCCTGAAATAAAAATTGGCAATCATAAAAGAATTGTTTGATTAGTTGGTGTTTAAGGGCATACGATACAGTTTTGATCCTGTATTTACAAGTTGATGAAAATTTGCATATAGTTTTTTTTTTACCTGATTAAATCAAATAAAAGTATGTAATAAAAAAAACAACTTCATGTGCTACTTTTTTAGTAAAATTAGGTCGAAATTTTGTATATTTGCTCAAAATTCAGATTTGTGGCCGTAATTTCTTTTTCGAAAGAAAGTCATAAATTTTTTGTTATAAAAGATAAACACAAATTGTTTTTGTTAAATAATCGGTAATTTCCGTTTTTTATAAGTATCCTTAAAAAGTATGTAATTTCTATTAAGAAATAACTCATATTTACCAAATGTTCATGAATTTAGGAAAAAGTCATTTTTTTTCTGCATGTTTTTCAACATTTTAAAAAATCCTGTATTTACAGTTTTATAAAATTTGGGTCTGACACATAATCTCCCTGCAAAATGAAACAAAATGCCATTTAAAAAAATAGGGGTCCATGAACTCGTTTTCAAATTAAATCAGTTTGAATGATAAAAATCAGTCGAAAAATATATCTTTTCCCGATATGTTACAGTTTGACGTTGCAAAAATAACGTTTTACGTTAGCAACGTCATTACCTCCCCTGTAACTGTATCGTATGCCCTTAATGTCACTTTTGGCTATTTCATAGTGGTCAGTTTCTATAGGAAAAGGGAGATATACTGCACATATAGAATCACTGTCAGAATTTCTGTAGGAACACTGACTGTCTGAAGTGTCTGTCACATGTGGGATATTAACTCATAACCTTAGTGTTGACAGGCTATCGATACAATAGTTGGACAACTAAGACAACTCAGTCATCGGGGCCCCTATAGGTGATACTGTCATGTATTCAAAAATGTAAACTATTATAACTTCAATTAAATATAAAATAAGTTAAGTGCTTTTTCTGTACTGTTTTATTAGTATGTTTGTTTAAGAAATTTGCTAATCTTTGGATCAAAGCTCTAAATAGATATAGGAAGATGTGGTATGAGTGCCAATGAAACAACTCTCCATCCAAGTAACAGTTTATAAAAGTAAACCAATATAGGTCAAAGTATGGCCTTCAACATGGAGCCTTGGCTCTAAACATGCTAAAGAACCTGTGTTGCTCACCTGGATCTATGTGAATGACACTTGTCTATTGTTAAAGATTACATGCGGCCCTCATTCATTTATGACTTTTTGTCGTTGGGTTGCTGTCTCATTGATGTTAACCCCACATCTAAATCCCTTATAATATATATATATATACTTACAGTCACACCTACTGGATATAAGATGATAAAAAATGTGTATCTGGAAAGAAAACAGAAATATTAATACACACTTTTTAAAATTATGAAAAGTGAAAGCTAATTAACCAAAGAATTGCATACACATGATATACAAATATCATCAAAATAACAAGACTTTTTATGAACAAAACTCTAATTTATAAAGAAAGAGATCAAAACTTTCTGTGTATTATTTTATATATATATATGTAAAAAGCTTAATATTATTAACTATGTAAGATCATGTTTAATATACAACTCCAGACACATTTTTCAATTCATTAACAAGTGAGAAGGATTATGTATGTATGCTTGCAACACTGTAAATAACATAGAACTTTTTCAAAACGCAACCACTGTATAATGTGTGGAACTTCCACAATAAAAAGTTTAAAATGTTGATTGCTAAAATTTTAGAAGGAACTGTAAATTCAGAAAATATTGTGATGTTGTTATTATTTAGAATACTGGGACAGTGTTTAAATCGCAATATTTCAAATTCATATTTTGAAATTTTATATATGAACTAAACAGGATTTTTCTCCGTATTGAAAAATTTAAATTGCATTTTGTTCTAAAAATGACAAAATTGCAGTAATAAATACACAACCATTTCTGAATTTACAGTATTTTTAAACTATGTGTACCTGCACCACTGTATGATGTATGGAACTTCTCCAATTAATGCAAACAGATAGAATGAATATCTAATGACCTCTGTCAATGTCCAGGCCGATAAAAACATACATACTCCTATGTTATTCTGGACCTGTTAAATAAAATAGATAGAGTGAATATCTAATGTCCTCTGTCAATGTCCAGGCCGATAAAAACATACATACTCCTATGTTATTCTGGACCTGTTAAATGAAATAGATAGAATGAATATCTAATGACCTCTGTCAATGTCCAGGCCGATAAAAACATACATACTCCTATGTTATTCTGGACCTGTTAAATAAAATAGATAGAATGAATATCCAATGACCTCTGTCAATGTCCAGGCCGATAAAAACATACATACTCCTATGTTATTCTGGACCTGTTAAATAAAATAGATAGAATGAATATCTAATGACCTCTGTTAATGTCCAGGTCGATAAAAACATACATACTCCTATGTTATTCTGGACCTGTTAAATAAAAACTTTGAATACATTTTTTTTTTAAATAAAATTTGCAGAAATTTATTTAGAAATTTTCCAACCAGCATTAAGTTACAGTAAATTCAGAATTTTGAGCTGACCGTCATTTGTCATCAAGTATAAATATTATCAAGTATTTATATTGTATGAATGAAAGAATAAATAAATAATTTATTAAAGTGCAACCTGAATTACCATTATATAATACATATGATATGAACATTGTTATATTTTAACTAAATCCCCAGTTGAGTTGACTTTAGATCCATTAGTAAATACTGAATGCTTCTAGTCCTCTTTGGGCTCTATTATAGCTCTATGGCAGTCTGGAACAGCAAATATAACTAGTATATATAAAAAAAATGCATATTTTTCACTTGGAGCATGTCCTATGCAGTTTTATTAATGAGTACTGTAATTTATTCATATGATATTTTTTGGTGCGTGATGATAAAATGTACATTTTCTTTTAGACGATAAAAAAAATTCTGATTTTGACAAATCACTTATTTTGTCCAAAAATGACACTAACGATAATTTTTGAGACCTCTGACGAATCACAATAAGGATATATTGACGAATCATGATAAAATTTTAACCAATTTGATGATAACGGTAGCCGAAATTTGACCGCTTGACACCTAACAGACTAACAGTACAGGGCATTACTTTACCCTCATGTAATGTTGTTGAGATCTTTAATATTGTTGCTGAACATGTCTTTTTTTGTAAGTTGGGTTTCTTATTTTTGTTGCTTCTGATTCGTCTCTTTCATGTACAAGTATTTCATGATTTCAATGCATTAACCTTTACAAATTGGGATTAAATTTGTGCATCAATGTGCATTGAAAGGAAATTCCCCTATCACATCTATATTGCTGATTTGTACAAACTATTTGTGTTTCAGAAATTTACTCACATTTTAGTAATAAATAACTGTAAAATGAAAAGTTCCAAGTGTAAAGCATCATCATGAGTTTCACCTTGTGAATTTTTCTTCTATCCTTAGTTTGTTCCTTTTATTTCATTTTAGGTTTCAGTCAAATTTACTATGTTTACATCATTTCTCTTTCACATTTAAATTGAAAACTGGACTTACTGAGGGAACACTGTAAGCTATGCCCCATGTGAGGAAAACTCTAGAAAACACTTGGAAACCAGTCAGCACTACATTTGATTTGACAAATCCTACTGCACAGTTAAGTACCTGTTAAAAGAAAAATATGTTGCTGGTTAACATGTTAAGGTCTGACATTTTTTTTTGCTTTTGTTTGTTAAACCTGTTAAATGAATTATTATATCAATTAGGCTGTTTGTATTAATAGTCAACTTTCTAGTTCGATACATTTCCGTCAAAACTCTGGTTTTAGTTAACATCACATCGAGAAAACAACTATCCACTATTATGACTATAGTTCAAATGATATCTGTAAAGTCCTGATAGTCACAAAAGTAAGCTGAGAAGTCCTGACATGGAAAATGTGAAACCAAGTTCATCTGTTCCCGAAAAAAAATCGTTTACTATGCAAGCCTTTATGACATCATTTGGCAGATAGAGGAAATCACCTGTATCCCTGCACTATTAACGTTCATCAAGCTTATCAGTGATCCTCTTTGTGCAGGATAAACTAGAAATAATATTTGTTTCGTAAATACTTAATCACAATTCCTTTATGACAGCAGTGCTGATTGTTAATTATGAGAATTTAATTTGCCGAATAAATCGTGCAATATAGTAAAATAGTTTACCAACCACTCGCTCAACATTAGAACGGAAGTGACGATGCCCCTTAACGATGTAATGTTAACCAAGTGAACATGCATTGATATTTTGGTAACTTCGATTTAAATTATAAGAAATACTGAAATTCAGCTCGAAAAAGTTTGTACGCGTTATGACCTGACATATATACATTTAGACATGTTAGAGGTCAATATGCAACTGAAAAATAGAAGTATCTAAACCATAAATGAAGTTTTAAATTGCTTCATTTCTAGTCCAATCAATCTAGCATAAATTTTACCCCAACCCGTAAGTAATTGAAACAGAAGATTTTTAAGATTTAATCTTTAGCATTATATCCCAAATATACACAGAAAAAAGTTCCATAAAATCTAACTTGAGGAAGACTAAAAAAATCACCATTTAAAATTCCTACAGAGATTTGCATTGAAAAGGGAGATAACTCTTGCAAAAAAAGGCAGAAATATCAATAAAAATTGATACAAAATTACAACTTTACCTCTTCTATTCATCAGAATGTATCGATTCTTGATTTTTAAGCGGTCTACAGAGTATAACAAACAACTCTAAAGGCATTTTCATATATTTTATCAAGCTATAATCTAGATTTCGTAATTCATTAGTTGACCATTTATTGAATTTTTAAACATGTCAAGGTCATCAAGGTAAAGAATCTCAAATTTAATAAAAAGGATTAAGCATGTATATTATTTCTTTTTGTGGTTTAAAGTTTCTGTAGAAAGGTAAGTTGCTGAAAAAATATAATATACAGATATAAACAATACCAAATTTTCACAAACAAAATTCAAATTGGTTACAAATCTTCAAATTTGCAATTTCTTTAATGAAAAATGTAAAAAAAACAAAAAAAAGTGAAACTGCGAGCTACTGCTCACTGATGATACCCCTGCCGCAAGTGGATAATATTAATATTGTAAAAATATGCAAGCGTTCGGTAAACAGGAAGTTGTCGAGTGATGAATCTGAAAACCCATCACAAGGTAAAGCTGACTTATATAAATCCTGAAACCAAATTTCAGAAATCCTTGTATTGTAGTTCCTGTGAAAAATGTGACGAGAATTTTCAACTTGGCTATCATGTGTAAAATCATACAAGTGTTTGGTTAACAGGAAGTTGTCAAGTGATCAATCTGAAAACGCATCACACGGTATAGCTGACTTAGATAAACCCTGAAACCAAATTTCAGAAATCCTTGTATTGTAGTTCCTGAGAAAAATGCGACGAAAAATATTCATGGGACGGACGGACTGACTGACGTACTGACGGAAGGACAGACAGAGGTAAAACAGTATACCCCCCCTTCTTTAAAGTGGGGGTATAACTACCCATAACCAAGGATTTGTATAGTTAGATCTTACTATACAAATCCTTGCCATAACACTTCGGTTTTGTACATTTCATGAGTAGAACAGTATATAATTTAGTCAAATACAAACTTATAAACCCAACAAAGTATCATATTTTACATAAATTTCAAGAAAAACAACCAAAAACTGACAAAAAAAGACTCAATTTTGCGAGAGTTATCTCCCCTTCCAATGTTGATTTCCATAGAAATTAAAAATGCTGATTTTGAGTTTTCCTCAAGTTTAATTTTATGGGACTTGTTTCTGTGTATATAAAGGGCATAAGTACTGCTATAGATTAGAACTAAAACATTTTCTGTTTCAATTAGTTTGAGGTTAAATTTTAGTTTGACTGGACTAAAGCCACACACTTAAAAATATTTTGGTTTGCCCATACCCTACTCAAAGGTTGAGACAGTAGGTAGGTAGGTAGGTATTTTTTTTTTATTTTTTTTTAAAGAAATTGAAGTATCGGATGTTTATAAGTCTTCATGCCTATTTGATTAAAAAAAAACTTCTTCAAATCAGGACAATAAAAAAATTTGAGTAGGCAGCTTTTTCCTGGGTAGGTAGCGTTTGGGCAAACAAACCTATTATTTATTATGGCCTAATACTAAAATCTTTCAGAATTGGTTTCTGTGGATACATTTATCTTCGTGGGTACCAATTTTCGTGGATTAAACAAAACTTACATGTTTGTGGATATTTAATTTTGTGGTTTTACCAAACATTTGTGCCAAAGTCTGCAGACAAGCCTAAAAAGGTTACTTATTCAGTGAACATTTAATTTCGTGCTCCACTTGTACCCAGGAAATCCACAAAAAAATTGGTATCCAACGAATAATAATGAATCCACAGAAGAAAAAAAAATCCCAAATAAATCGATGAATACACCAATATTATAAGTCAGTTATTTTTCTTAAAGCTTACCTCCAAAACTGCAGCTGTTTGGAATATATAGAGTAGGACTGACACATCGTGATACAATCCAACATATGTACCCTTTTTCACAAGATGGTTTATCAATAATATGCCCAAAGCACTCCATCTACAATTGATTTGACAATCAAATTAACATATTTTTAAACATATTTTTTTTTATCACATGATTAACTTCAAATCGTGTATATATATATATTCAGGAATAATTAAGGTTTTTATATAATGTGATTGGGTGTGTATCACAATCATATGAATTTGTGTTTGTATATATGTGATAACTAATGTTGCATTTGAGTCTATCTTTTAAAAAAAACAATAATGAATGCACATTTATTTGGTAATTTACAGTTTTAAAGTCAGTCACCTTAAGTTGATTCAAAGAGTACACAAATCTTTTCTTTCACAAATCCAGAGTAAAAGTGTTGATAAATATATTTATATAATCAAATTTATTCTTTCATAGTGTATTAATTTATGTTTTTTGATTGAGTTAATTAAGCCTGCCAATTGATATTTTATCGTGTTTTTTTCTATGTTGTGATATTATGTTATTGTTTCAGAAAAAGCGAGAAGGTTTGGTACCATTAAAATGTTTAATCCCACTGCAAATGTTTGCACCTGTCCTAAGTCGGGAATCTGATGTACAGTAGTTGTCGTTTGTTTATGTAATTTATATGTGTTTCTCGTTTCTTGTTTTTTTTTATACAGATTAGACCGTTGGTTTTCCTGTTTGAATGGTTTTACACTATCAATTTTGGAGCCCTTTATAGCTTGTTGTTCGGTGTGAGCCAAGGCTCCATGTTGAAGGCCATACATTGACCTATAATGGTTTACTTTTTTAAATTGTAATTTGGATGGAGAGTTGTCTCAATGATAAAATTGAGTTTGAGGCATTTGTTATGGAGGTGATTTAACTATTTGACTAACCAAAATGAAACATGTGGTACAAACATGTCTGAGGTTGAAAAGATTGAAGTAAAGTAATGCTTTACTTTGATTGTTGCCCTTATTCAGTCAGAGCTCAGACATAAACAAGTCTGGATCTGCTTTTGACTCATAGAGGTCTAATTTGTAAGTTTTAGGATTTGTCTCCCTTTAATACAATACAAAATACAACTTTAATAAGTCAAATATTGTTTTAAGGGCATACGATACAGTTTTGATCCTGTATTTACAAGATCATGAAAATTTGCATATAGGCTATTTTTTACCTGATTAAATCAAATATGTAATAAAAAATATACCTTCATGTGCTACTTTTGGAGTATAATGAGGTCGAAATTTTGTATATTTGCTTGAAATTCAGATTTGTGGCCGTAATTTCTTTTTCGAAAGAAAGACATTACTTTTTTGTTATAAAAGATAAAAACAAATTGTTTTTTGTTGAATAATCGGTAATTTCTGTATTTTATAAATATTTTTAAAAATATGCAATTTTTTATTCAGAAATAATTCATATTTATCAAATGTTCATGAATTGAGGAAAAAACGTAATTTTTTACTGCATGTTTATCATAATTAAAAAAAATCCTCTATTTACAGTTTTATAAAATTTGGGTCACATAATCTCACTGTAAAATGAAACCAAATGCCGTTTTGAAAAATAGGGGTCCAAGAACTCGTTTTCAAATTAAATCAGGTTGAATGATAAAAATCAGTCGAAAAATGCATCTTTTCACGGTATGTCACAGTTTGACGTCGCGAAAATAACAAATTACGTTAGCAACGTCATTACCTTCCCTGTAACTGTATCGTATGCCCTTAAAGGCAAGAAATAATTGACCAGAATCAAAAAGTTGCAAATAGTGAATAAAATTGAGAATGGAAATGGGGAATGTGTCAAAGAGACAACAACCCGACCAAATAAAAAAACAACAGCAGAAGGTCACCAACAGGTCTTCAATGTAGCGAGAAATTCCCGCACCCGGAGGCGTCCTTCAGCTGGCCCCTAAACAAATATATACTAGTTCAGTGATAATGAACGCCATACTAATTTCCAAATTGTACACAAGAAACTAATATAAAAATAATACAAGACTAACAAAGGCCAGAGGCTCCTGACTTGGGACAGGCGCAAAAATGCGGCGGGGTTAAACATGTTTGTGAGATCTCAACCCTCCCCCTTTACCTCTAACCAATGTAGAAAAATAAATGCATAACAATACGCACATTAAAATTCAGTTCAAGAGAAGTCCGAGTCTGATGTCGATAAGTTGTCAAAATTGGTTAACTTCAAGACCCACGCATTTTTATAAAAAGGTCGCATGTATCTATATAAAAAAATGACAACATTGAAAGACAATGCTTTGTCTTCTAAAGAAAAATATGAAAGAGAGTCTAAAAAATCGGAGATAATGTTAATAAACCTTACAATGTAACCACCTGGAACCACACTTAATGAGATAAAACATCTGTGTTTAGTAAAAATATTCAATAAGATAATTAAATATAGATAGCTAGCTCAAGTCCCTGTGAACTCTGAGACAGAATTTTGCTGTCATAGGTGGTGAACTTCGGCCACTAAGTAAAATAAAGTTTTTTCATCAACATAAACAGACCTCTACAAGTCTGTCATTTTCTGACTTAGATAAGTCTAAATTTGAAAGTACATTTTTATGATAAATACATGTTTTGACTTCTTTAAGTCAAAAACAAAAATCGACTTGTTTATGTCTGAGCTCTGACTGTTATTATAAACATTCTTAGCAATCTGATGAACAGAAGTTGTCATCTGTTTATGTAGTTCATATATGTTTCTCGTTTTTATATAGATTAGACTGTTACAGGTTTCCGATTTAAATCAGGTTTTACACTAGTAATTTTTGGGACAATTTATAGCTTGCTGTTTGGTATGAGCCAAGGCTCTGTATTGAATGCCATACCTTGTTTACTTTTATAAATTGTTACTTTGATGGAGAGTTGTCTCATTGCCATTGGCACTCATACCACATCTTCCTATATCTTTTTACTGATAGAATTTCAGATTCCTAAAATTCCTGTGATTGCCAACGAAATAAAAATGCATGGATGGTAGCAGCTGGGTTCAAAACCCTAAATCTCAGGATCTAAAGGCAGCACTACAAACAATTGAGCCAAAGCAGATTTTCCCTAACTCAACTAGCATGACTATAAGTTTATCTTAGATTACCATCATGACCATGTTTACCTTTATATTTTCAGGTCTACATGGTCTACAACACTTAAATTTGTTTATAAGGAAAATTACCAGAAAAATAAGACAAATAGTCTCCCACATCCCCATCGCATCTCTCATTGTTAGATACACCTTATCGCTATTTAGTCCGTTCCTGGAAAAACAGTCATTTATACAACTTCCTGTTTAGGTCACGCTGGCCGAAAATGGAGGTCATCAGCAGTGAGCTGACGGAGCAAAACTTTAGAAAGTGATCATCAATTAACTTTAATATAGTATGATCCACTTTTTTCGAAATTAAAATTGAAGTAAAAAAATATTTTGTTGGAAGTATTTACGGTTGTTTAAACAGGTGTCATTAAAAAGTATCATGCATGGTGAATTGTTTAAACAGGGTCCCAGATAGCTTCAACTGGATGTAAAAGTTGTGTAATTCTAGAACTTATCCGGAATGGAATAAATAGCGATTATGTGTATTCTATCTCATAGTTAACTAAAGATGTGGTCAGTGACAGTGTGGAACCATCATCATCATCATTAGTCCAAATAATTATGACGTCTTGAAAGGCTATTATAATTTTTTTCTTTGACGCCTTACGTCGATGTAAGGCGTTAAAGAAAAAAAATATAATAGCCTTTCAAGACGTCATAAATAATTATTTGGACTACATCATCATGATCTTATGGCCCTTATGTTTTGATGTGAAAATCCATGGATGGTACCAGCGGGATTCGAACCCTCAATCTCGGGATCTAAAGGCAGCGCTCTAACCAATTCAGCCAAAGAAGATCTTCCCTTACTCAACTAGTTAGACTACCTTTATATCTCCAGGTCTACAACACTCTTCCCCCTTTTCTTTTTTCGGGCTGCTTACCATCCATCTGAGCAACTCACAGGTCCACTACTGTACAACCCCGAGACTTCTCCTCGGAAAGCCTCTGGCCAGTTCCTTAGATGTCACCTAGAATTGTCATGGTATCAGATGACCGGCTGGTCAAACCTCATGACCAATTCTAACATCTCACTGCCAGGCAATATTCTATATACAATTTTTGTACCAGTAGCAGATGCTCGCAGCGCCAATGATGTGAAAATCCATGGATGGTACCAGCGGGATTCTAACCCTCAATCTCGGGATCTTAAGGCAGTGCTCTAACCAATTGAGCCAAAGAAGATCTTCCCTTACTCAACTAGTTAGACTACCTTTATATCTCCAGGTCTACAACAGTTTTATGTCGTCAAAAAAGCTCTACAGAACTTATGTTTGTAATATTTCATGTATTCCCATTTAAAATAGAATTTTCTTTTCTATTCTATGATCGATATTTGTTGGGCTATTTGGGATAGAAAACCTGTAGGCTTAGCAACACTGCCAACAGACATGACAGGAACATTATATTTCTGTAAATACCAACAAAATACCTCTTTTTATATTTTTACAACTACAAACAAAGCACACTAACTTTCTAGTGCTTACCCTAATATTTGAGCAACATTATAAGCAACAAGATAAGCTGTCACAAGGGAATTCTTTTGATTTTTAGACGCCGGTCGACCTTTGCTTTCCATGGCGATAATAATATATTTACCGATGTCGGAATGTAGACGAATGATTTCCGATTATCGGGTTTAATAGGTTATAAAAAATGATTCGATACAAATCATTAATGCCATCACTAAATCTAAACTCTATAACCTTTACATATATTTCAACATGTTAGAAAAGTAGACTATTAAATGCAGGAAAGGTATTAATGTCTTTCTTTTTATCATAAATTCCTCCTCAATGGAGCACCTCTGTCAATTAAAAATGTCAATACCCTATAATATTAAAAAAAAAAAAGAAGAAGAAAAAGTGGTAGAACATATATTTCCGGCCATTGTTTAGTATTCTTTTAGCTAAAAATTGAAATCACAAAAATACCAAACTCCGGCCAATAATAAAAACAAAAAGAATTTGCTATATATATATATATATTCTTTATATGTCAAAGTTATGAAATGTCTTTAGGTTGTTATGCGTTTCGGTTTATAATGTCTGTTTTACCCATCTGCTTTTATTTTTATAAATATAATATTGTCAATGTCAAATCATAGTTGTATACGTTGTTTTCAATTTAGAAACCCCTCACTCAATTTAGACTTATTTATAATATATTGTGGTTAATAGATTGGTATAAGTATTATTCAAAATCTTCATAAATTGTCAAGACAAATTTAAGTCATTACAAACCTACACAACATATACAGTCTTTTCATTCAGCAGCAGTACAATATTAAGTCACGTGTTTAATTTGGGCATGGCATAATACAAGATAATAGGATTAATCATCCATCTGTCCCACTCCTATATCAACCTGCTCAGTCGCTCCGTAATTCTTGTATAACCTCTTTGAGACAAGAGCAGGCATTTTCAGCAACGTCACAATGTGAGAAGTTATCAGAGACATCACAATGGAGATCTAGAGGAGTTGTTATCAAGCTTGCTATCACCAAGGGTAAACCTGTCTTGGAAGGGGAAAACAACCAGTAATAGAACAATAAACAGATAATCAGGTTTTCTTCGTATAGATATCACTTGCCAAACAGGTCCACCTTGTGGCTCACTGCTGATATTTTACGATATCAATGAGCACAAAACCAGATATCTTAACTTACCAAAGATTGACCTGTATTTAAATTAACAGCTTTGAGGGTAATACTGCAGGTTCTTACCACTACAAAAAATTGTCAACTGAGTCAAATCTAAGGTGAAGCCAAGCCTACATACCACACCGACTTCCAACACCTGACTCCTTCAAATAGTGAGCCCATCTTTTGAAAAAATTGGTCCAGATTATACTACATATTTTGCACATGCTGTATAAAAACATGGATATTTATAATACCTTGCATTCAAAACAAACAAAAATCTGAATTTACAGTAACAGCTTCTGATGTCTATTTACAGTTATAATTAATAATATACACTTTTACAAATTGTGACTTTTATGGAGAGTTGTCTCATTAGCACTCTTACCAAATCTTCCTATATCTATGTATCGAAATTTTTGATAAGAAATTAAAACAACGTATAAGATCATGGTTTATTCTGGATTATTTACAATACAATAAATTTTACAACATATCACATAAAACATACCAATATTTTTGGTATAACAAATTATACATGAATAAATAACATGTTATATATCTTCTATTTCACATGTGCATGGCACATTTATCATATATATCTTTTATCCCACAATATCTTATTAATAAATGTAAAACAGCTTAGCAGTGTAACAATGTAGAAAGCTGAGTACGCATTAAAACATGATTAATAAAAACATTCAATTAAATACTATTTAATAGCACGAGTACAGAGAAAGAAAATTTATTTTTTAGATGACACATTATGTTCCTTATGTTAAACCCATACTGAAAGAAAAGTGTATTTATGACTGAAATACCTTAAATGAAGTTTGATAAGACTTTCTAAAATATTTGTTAACAACGTTCAAACATGTATAGGTAGGTACTGCTGCACTCATACATGTATTTTTCTCTAAGTATTTCAAAATTAAACATGTATTTTGATACCAAATATTAAGTCAATCACTTTTAAAACAGTCTGTATTTAAAATGTAAAATCCAAACTCTTAGATTTTCAGGATACAAAAAATACACCAAACTCAAGAAGGGGAAAGAGGGGGAGGAAGTTGACAAAATAAATTATTCACCTAGAATGGGATTTACACAACTGTTGTAGCTATTTCCTTCTCTTTTTTATGTCTTGCGTTCAAATGGGTTAAAGAACAAAAGATGAAATCCGTTAAAAAAAAACATTTAGTCCAGATATATAGGGGAAAATGTCAAAAGCCATAATCCTCTTCTCAAAGATTTAATTAAATTAGATAGATTTCCATTGGTTAATTTATGTTATAGTAAAACAAGGCCCATCCACTGGTTAAATACTGAACATAGTATTAAAATCTTGCTAGCATGGGTACTATAATAAAGGTAAAAAAAAATCAGGAAATTTGTTATAACTTTAAAAAAAAAAAAATTTTGTTTTACTACTCAATAGACAATTAATTATAACAATTTTCAAAATGAAATGAATCTTTATTAGGCAACTCATAAACTGTGACTTGAGTTGGTCTACCATTGACTTTTGATAAGTTACTTAGAAATTACGGATGAATGTCATAAATTGCAGTAAAATGTGAAAATGACCCTTTCAAAAATTAAACATTTAACAAATTCACAAGTGTAAAATGAAACACAATTCTAAAAACACAAAATGTCAGACGTCCTACTTGTAACATCAGAAACTCCATAAACAAAGACATATTCCACGTCCTACTTGTAACATCAGAAACTCCAAAAAACAAAGACATATTCCTATTTGCAAATCGTTCAGTTATTATAAGCTATTTGAAAATCAATATTAGAACACAAATCTGTTCCACTCTATTATATGCCATCAAAGAGAATCACTCTAAAAAACAAAACTTTTCTAACAATTGTTCTTATTAAAATTAAAATTGCACAGGTGAAACATTCAGACTCATAGGTCTTTGTCTAAAATTTACTATAGTGTTCTCTAGTATAGAATTTGCAAAATACCAGGAATATCATAATATAATGCTGATTTATTTATTTTTGGTGGATTTTGTTTGGTAAGTTCAACTAAGTAAAAATTTCAGACACAAATTTGTATGCAAGATATGTAAAAATTACAAAACCAACTAATTCAGAAAATTCAATCTTAAATCAATCCATGAAAATCTGTGCGCAAAAATATGTATATAATCCCCAATATGTAAACTTTAAAAATGTCAACTTTTGCTGTAAGGTTGCTATCTCATTGACATTTTTCTCACATCTCTTTTTAATAACTATGTTAAAATCATTGCAAAAAATAAATATGTTGACTAAAAAATTGTCAACTTTTGCTGTTAGGTTGCTGTCTAGTTGACATTTTCCTCACATCTCTTTTTAATAATTATGTTAAATTTATTGGAAAAAATAAAAAGTTTATAAGCTAGCTTATTGAAGGATATATAATGAATTTAGAAATAATGCTTAATAAATGTAGTTTAATCAATGCATGTTCAAAACAAAGCAAAACTTTCACTCATATTTCAAGCTCGCCCATTGCAGGTCAATTACACATGAAAAGCAATTGCTCCTCCATCTCCACAAAAAAAAAATCTCACTACTATTCGCAGTACTCTATATGTAAAAAGTTCTACAAGACTTTTCAATATGGTTATGTCATGAAGTATAACTTTGATTTGAGTTACAAAAAAAATCCAGAAAAACACTGGTTTCCTGCATGCTAAGCTACTGTTAATACTGTCATTCCAACCTTTAATAAATCAAAATTCAGTTTTCAAGACAATTTAGGAATGGTTAATTACAAAGAACACAAGAAATGGACATTCAAATTATCAATTTGAACAATTGCAATGTCCTTTGAAAAAATGAATTATCCTGAAAATATAAGTATAACATGTATAAGCTAGCCTTTATGATTTTGTATATAATTTCATCATTTACTATCAATTCTGTAATTGAACTTATTTCTCACATAATAAAATGCAACGATTTTGTGCAAATTAAGCAACATTAAATGACGTACTAAGATTCTTTTTTTCAAAACACATCTATACCAAATACAGAAATTTTTAAGTCATAAGTTGAAAATTTTGTCCCAAAATCTACTATCTCTTTAGTTTTATTCAATAGTTTTTTGCCATATATGATCTCTTCTGAATTGCAGTCAGACAACCCAAAATAGCTTTAAAATGCCAGTTAAAATCTATTTTGATAAAGTTTTATTTACATTTTTAAGTTACTTCATATATTTTTATTAACTGTGGTTCATTAACTATCATTTCACTTTATTGCAAAATGCAATATGCTTGCACTCAAAAAAGTTCCACTCTTCATTTTTTCTATTTATAGAAACACCCACTCAAGTTTTAAAAATACTCAATTATTTTCTTTTTACAAATATTTTGTTATAACAATGGTTGTTGCTGAGGCTGGTAAAACTGTTGCTGTACTGGGTGAACACTATAATTGTTTTGTAACACAGGCTGTGATTGGATGTTATTCTGTGGAGGATTATGGGATTGAACACTAGGGACATCTGGTCGAACAGGTGGCTGACTGTACATTTGCTGTGGGTCTGTTGCATTACTGAAATTATAAATAGCTATATAAATTAATTGTTTAACAAAATTTGTTTCATATTCTCAATGTTGTCATTTTGTTTTGTATTGAAAATACTTTTATCTTTTGTCTGAATGCCAATATACTGTCAATAGTTTATTTTTGAATTGGATATTCAATAGCTGTATTATTAATTTCTTATTCCTTTTTTCCAAACTCTCAACACAGTTTCTTCCTTAATCAATATATTGACTTGTTAGATCCAGCATAATGATTAAACACAGGCACAAATATTGTGTGCTACAAAACAGACACAACTTAATTAATACATAAAACAGCAATAAAGTCATTGTTTTTTGTTTTTGCTGTGCATGTTCTAATTTTGTCTCGGATAGAAACCTCATAATCTTTCTCTCAGTCAAACGGACTTTTATTTCGTTGACACTTTGTGTTTACTATTTAACCTTACAACAATTTACTTCTCAGATTTTCTTATTTCCTAAATGCATTCATATAAGGGATTTCAAAGTATTACATTCTTTCTAAAATTTATCTTAGCTTTTTTCCTTCTCACAAAAATAAATCAATTGTTACAAATATCACAATAATATGACTTTACCTTGAGTAATTCTGTGAGTTGGGTGCCTGACCATAATTTTGTGCCGGCTGTGGCATCTGTGGCACTTGGCCTTGAACTTGGGTTGTCATCTGTGGCATTTGACCTTGACTTGGCACCGTCATTTGACCTCCAACTTGTGCATTTATTTGAGGAATGAATTGAGGTTGACCATTATACATCTGAAAATGAGGTATTTTGGAAATTAGTATGGCGTTCATTATCACTGAACTAGTATATATTTGTTTAGGGGCCAGCTGAAGGACGCCTCCGGGTGCGGGAATTTCTCGCTACATTGAAGACCTGTTGGTGACCTTCTGCTATGGTTTTTTTATTTGGTCGGGTTGTTGTCTCTTTGACACATTCCCCATTTCCATTCGCAATTTTATTACAAAATTATATATATGGCAACTCTTTTTTTTTTATTCTATTTGCATAATTATTGCTAAGAATTGAATATTTTACTTATGATTATTGAAATTATGAATTTATCTTTTAAAAGATTGTTTTGTTTTGGTGTTTAATCTATTAAAGGTGCCAAATACTATATATTCAGAAATTTTTGCGTGCATTTATTTTTACAATTGACTAAAATGAGATTTTTCAGAAAAGTCCAGTCTAATTCATGTAAGAGATTGAAAATGCAAATTTTAAGTATAGCAATTAACCTGTCATATTTTTCGCAATAATAATTACATTGCAATAATTTCTGAATTTACAGTATGCAAAACATGACTTAGCCAAAATATCACATTTAAAGAACAAAGTTTAAACCTTGAATTGCAGCAAATGCATTTCAAAGAATTCTAATACTGCATATATCTTTTGGAACAATATTTTCTTTTGATGTGTTCAATTTTGGTAATTTAAACTTATAGGTGCCAAATAAACCAAGTTGTGACAACAACCAAAATATCAATTTAAGGAAACACAATGTTAACATCTAGAAATGCAGCATGTGCATGTTAAATAAGTTTCATACAGTGTTTTTGAAGAAAAAAATAACCTTAAATCCAAGCATGTAAAATAACTCCTTAAAGATGGTCACCTTGGGGGTTCTGATCCGAGATCCCGCTTACACTATGTACGTGAGCAGTTCTCTTTTTTGTAATTTCCTGTGTCCTGCTTGACCTCATTTCCCTTTTTCACGGCACAATAATTTGACTTTCACCTTTTCGCTGACAAATATCGGCAATTCCACTTCATGTTTAGACCCCAATGAGACCCCCCTTAAAATAATCTAAATTATACAATTCCACTTACTTGACTAGAAAAATCTTGAGGTGGTGGCATCTGCATGGGTAGAGAATAAGGTCCAGTTGACATGCCACTTTTAATATAAGGTGTTGGAGTCTCCTTCATCAGATTGTGATACATCTGCAAGGACTCCATTATCTTGGTATTAAGTTCACACAAACCAGCATATTTTCTGTAAGTCAAAAGAAAAAATTCAACTCTTAATCATAAAATAAATAAATTCATTTTTTTAAATACCAATGGACAATTCACAGGAGAAAAAAATTATAATCAGATATTCTGAAACTCTTAATTTTCTTAACAATACAACAATTGTGTGAGAAAAGTTTTATCTTAAATTTGTTGGTATAATTCAATGAAAAATCCCCCCCCCCCCCAATTTTTTTATTCACTAATTATTCAATCTTAAGATGTTAAAAGTTTGGCATATAGTGCTTCGCTATACTGAGTGTTATTAAGTGAATGTGTCTGTCAAATTTTTTTGTTTGTAACTTACTTTTTTTTATGATCTTAGCTATTGGTAATTATGGTTTGAACAATTGTTTCCCTTTTTTTAGGTGAAGGCCTTTTTTTAGTTCACTATACAGCTTGGGTTTTTATCATTGTTGAAGGCTTTACTGTCTTTTATATGCTTGAATCCACATCATTGAAATTCTGCTTGTCTCATAAATACGCAATCATACAACATCTTCTTATTTTGTTATTGATCACAGTACTTAAAGCGAAATTTTGCAATATATATTTTCTGTATACAGTCTCACAAAACTTACTTGTCTATTTTCTCTAATTCACAATCTATTAAAGGTCCCATTGCTTTACACTGTTCTGAAGAAAAAAGAAGTCAGATTTTAACATTTAAACCTCTAGTAATAAAAGTTGTATACAAGGTTCAAGAACTTATGGCTACTCAAATAATTTAAAGTGTTCAATATATATAAGTATTGTTTTAATAAATACAAATTTTATCCAATGGCATGCTAGCATTCTGTCATAAAAGTTGAATATGCCTTGATTTGATTAGACAAAATATTTAAAATGGTTTCCTCATATTTACTGCCAGAAATTATGCCATAAAGCATATCTTATAGTCTAAATATAAACCAGTAAGTGACTATCACAAACACTACTTGTCAATGTCAGAAATAATGTACTTTTAACACTTGCAAAATAACCAAAAATTAAAACACTTGCAAAATAATTAAGTATGTATGGCATGAAGATAAAGCATAATAAATATTTGTTCTACAGAGAATATTTAGTTGCTTTACATCCACTTTATAATACCTTCTAGCTGTAACATTTCTTGTGAATCTGGTTGAGTTTCTCCTGTAGGATCTGCATTCTGTATCAACTGTAAAACTTTATCTATCTTTTCCTAATTAATAAATGTACAAAAATTGATATTTAGTCAAAGAGAGAACATTTATAACATAATCAGTAAGACAATAAATTACTGAAATTAATCTTAATACAAAGATGGACAAGCATATTTAATACTGGCCTGGAGAGAGATTTGAAATGAAGCCTGATTCACATTTCAAAAGAGTAGCATATAAAAATATATGTAATACATTTCACATTTATTTGATTTTGCCTCTTGAAAACAATACTGTTAATTTAGAAATTGTTTCTATGTTTTTATAATTATTGCAAAAAAAACCAACAGGATTATAATCAAAATAGTTAACACTAGTCTTGCCTTTGTAAGTTTTTATATGAATAAAACAGGATTTTCCTCAATATCGCATAAAACTAAAACAACATTTTAGTCTAAACCATCAAAATTGCAATTAATGCAGGCAATAATTACTGAATTTACAATATATAAAAATCTACATTTCTTATGTCTTAAGATTATCTTATAATATTATAAAGTTGAAATTTCACAATATTTTTTTCATTTGCTTATCTCCCTTGGCATCACTGTGTTTAAAGTAGATTCTGTACTAATTGATTTCTGATAATTTTCCGAATAGCTGAAACCATATTAAACATAAATAAAATTTATCTACATTGCAGTATATTTTTTGGTTTTGCCGAATTTATTCTATGTAAATTAATTTCCATTTGGACTATTCTCAACAAAATTTGAGACTTTCCTTTAATCCATATAATATATGAACATCATTCAAGATGATATGAACTCAATCGCAATTACCTCATCAATTTCAACATCTTCAGGAGCAGTTTCTACAGTCTTTACTTGTACCTCTTCATTAAAATGCACTTTCTTCAAATGTTCAGCTGCAAAGATTTAAAATAATGTCAATGATATTTACAAGATTCAATTCTTTATAAAGCAGACAAAAGAATTAATTTTTTCATGGTGTACAAACTGTCATGAGACAGGTTTTTAAATTGAAATGAAAAATATATTGTCATGTTAAATTTTACCACAATACAGTACGCTTATCACCAATCTTTTAATTTTCAATTTATAAAATATTTGTCAAAGTCTTTTAATTAGGACTGTTCCATTAAAATGTATGTGGGAGGGTTGAAAGAAAAATTATTGAATGTTATACAAAATTATCTATATAAATGGTTCTTGGTTGTAGGGATATTTTGAAAGTTCCTTCCTACCCTCCCTCATACATTTTCATGGAATAACCCGTAACAAAAACTTAATTGTAATCTGTAGAGACTTTTTTAATGAATTACATTAGCACTTAATTGACTGTTTAGATATTTGCTTACAGATACAATAGTTGAAACGGTTTAAATAAATACTTACGTTCCTCTGGTTCCACAGTAAGATCTGCTGTAGCAAAGTTTGCAGGAAACAATCCCTCTCCTCTGTGGTTAAAACCCTTCCACCAGTTAGGGTCACTGAAACAAAAATATTATCAATTAAATACACATTTATATATATGGAGATACTTGTGTGTATTGTCTGTTGTATACAAGTGTGTATTTTTCAATGTGCGTTTTGTATGCCAGTGTGTAATTTGTAAACATGTGTATTTTGTAGGCAGATATGTATTGTACACAGTCACTCTGAAGGTTGTTGTACATGATCATCTTACAATGTTTACTGATGTTAGACCCAGTGAATAACTCATTAGAAGTTGACCAAATGACTAGAAATATTATGAAAATATTTTAAATTTCCCATGTAAATGTGTATTCATTTTCCAAATAATTTTCATCTGAAAGAATAGACCACTTTCGAGTTCATCTGTCTCTGGAGAAAACTCGTCAATTATACACGCCTTTAAGACGTCATTTATCAGATAGAGGGGGTCACCTGTATCCCTGTACTATTTACATTCATCAAGCGTCTTAGTGATCGTCATTGTGCAGGATAAACTAGAAATATTGTTTGTTCTGTAGGTACTTAATCACAATTCCCTAATGACAGCAATGATGATTGTCAATTTTGAGAATTCAATTTGCCGAATAATTCGTACAATATATAATAATAGTTTTCCAACCACTTGCTCAACATTGGAACGGAAGTGACGACGCCCCTAAACGCACAAATGACGTTCACTAAAACCAGAGATTTTGACGGAAATGCATCGAACTCGAAAGTTGTCTATTGCTTTTTTTTTGAAAATATTTTTCACTTGTTCAAGATGTAAAACTACACTACTTATTTTTTTTAAATCAGTCAAGAGCAGTGAATTTATTTGGCAAAACTTTTTGGATTTTTTTTATCCTCAATACACTTCAACTTCATACTTTATTTGGCCTTTTTTATTTGAGCCTCACTGATGAGTCTTTTGTAGACAAAACATGTGAATGGCGCAAATGAAAAATTTCAATACTCATATCTATGATGAGTTTATGTACATGCCAGTATTAAATTGCTTCCAATATTTTAAAAGGAATGAATTATTATGTTATATTTTTCTCCTTACCTGTCATCGACAACACTTATAAGCTCTCCTGCTTTGAAGGTTAACTCATTGTCCTCTGCAGCTTCAAAGTCATACAGAGCTTTCACCTGAGGAAATTCAATTTATAATATTTGTAAGATGAAAAATTTACATTTTTTCTTGTATATGAAATAAATATTTATCAGATGTACTTATAGATTATCATTGATTATCTCAACGAGATTGATTTTCTCGCTCGAGTTGAGATGACCAATGATAATCTGTTTATCGCTATTTTACCTATGACGACGTTGTCAATTTCAATGTCAATTTCGTAAGCAATGCCACATGGCCTCCTTAGTTTCTAGTGATAATTTTTTCATCTCAAGCGAGAAGCATGATATGAAAATTATCACAAAAAAAGATCAATGAAAAATGCACAAAATAGCGATAAACATATATATCATAAATTTATAATTTGTCATAATATATATAAATATTTTGTCTCTTCGATTAGAAACATAAACAAGTACTTTTCGCCCCTAATTGCACTCATTTTAACTTGATTTAAATTGCTCTAGCTTAACTGAGTACCAGAATATCTTACCACCGAGGAAAAATATATATTCCCAAACCAAAATTAAATAATGAACCAAAACTGTTGGGCAGCTACCCGCCCAGTTTCATCCCCATATCAATAACCAATTTTTAGGTCAAAAATCAGGTTATATATAGTATGAATATGAAATCAGTCTATTCAATATCAATGTTTTATCACTCTACATTACAATGCAATGGTATTCTTAAACTAATATGTCAGGTATAACAACATGGCTGTTATATAATCAACTGTTTTCTTACTTTTCTAAGTTCCTTTGGTTTACTGCTAGAAGCATAGACATCAGTAGAAGGGTAACCAGTCATTCCTGTGGGATACAGACTTTGGGTTTTAACCTGTGACCTTTGATTGTCTTGTAAAGATAACTGGATAGCTGAAAAATAAAGCAAGACAGTTATGTTCTATTCTTAAGTAACAAAATGGCCTGATAGCTATTGCTTACTAATTATATTTATATACCAGCTGAAGATATGATTTTTAACAAACAGGAGAAGCAATATTTAAAGAACTGAAACCATATCACAAGATAACCAGATAAAGTTTGGTGTCATTTATATCATTAAAAATTGTAACATATTTTTTAAATGTAATGTTAAGCTAATTATTTCTAAAAGCAGATTCTTCATTTCACGTTTAACCCTTTCAAGTCCTCTCGTGGCAATCAAATTCCGTCATTTAAAAATTTATTTGATGCATAAAATCAAGAAAGATCCTAGCTTTTCATATTCATGACAATTTACATAAGTCACATATTTTTCCCCTTGAAAATTAGTTTTTATACAGTATGTTAAAGAATTTTTCAACTGTTTAAGTAATAAAACCAAAACTTCCTTTTATAAAACTTCACATGCAAATATTTGTTTGGTAAAATGCTATATTATTTACATAAGTAACACAAAGTATACAAACCTTTAGCTAGGTCATCCTCTTCTTCACGACTCTGTACAACATTAGGATCGGCACTTAGTACCACAGTTTTCTTTGGCTGAAAAATAAAATAAAGATTCAATTGATCGAACTAAATAACAATCATATTGTCAATGCTTTTTTTTTATATTCAATGAAATTGATTCTCTCTATTTATTACAATTATGCAGTGAAAACCGGCTTCTTAATACATGTACCTGTTGTTTAAAAAGCTATATTCAGGTTGTATGAAAATGAAAGATGAATAATCGATTTTATCAATGAACTCATCTGAAAAGCTGGTATCTGGGTTCCTTAACTTGCAGAGAGCCTGTAACAGTTGTCTAAACAACTCATTTGATGATATACCAATAGAATGATGTCTTACTGTTACACATTTTGAATTAGGTGGAAAGTAGTCTCATTGGCACTCATACCACATCTCTTTTACATTTGTGATTTTTCAGGCCTTTAATAGCTGACTATGCAATATAGGATTTTTTCATTGCTGAAGGCTGTATAGTGACCTATAACTGATAATTTGTGTCATTTGGTCTTTTGCAGAGAGTTGTATCATTGGCAATAACCACATCTTCTTTTTTATATGTATATATCTTGCTACAAGTAAAAATAAAAAGTTTCCCTATCAGTCCAGTATATTTTTTTACTAAAAGAGTTATTTCCCCTTAATAGGATAAATAAACTTACTGTAGCATCAGGGTCTGAAAAATCAGCACCTTCTTTCTTCAAACCATCATAAAATGATGGTACCAAGCTGAAAAACACAGAATATGAATTTATTATATTATGCATGCGCATTACATTTCATGCATATTAATTTTTTCTACCTGCCCACTGTGTACAGTCTACTCTTGCCCATTTGAATTCATAATCTCTCATTTTGTAAAATTGTTGAATACAAAAATTATAACTTATCTTTCAATAGTTTTGAATGTTCTATTTTTTTTATATAAAAGAAACAAAATGGTATGTGTGTTTCAAAGGAAGTCAGAGGGCAACTATTTGAACTTTTGTCTACTCAGTGTACACTCCCACGTTGAACAAGTAAAAATAACAAAAATGCATAACTTCAGTGTCTACTTAACATATATGCTGAGGTATATATAAAAGAGTATGATGTATTTATCATGTTTATCAAGGTGATGAAATGTATTTAGTAATGAAAAGTCCAGAAAAGATTCATAAAAAGTAAAAACACAAAAATACTGAACTCCGAGGGAAATCCAAAAAGGAAAATCCAAAATCAAAAGGCAAAATCAAAAGTCCAAACACATCAAACGAATGGATAACAACTGCCACATTCCTGGCTTGGTACATGCATTTTCTAATGTAGAAAATGGTGGATTGAACCTGGTTTTTATAGCTAGCTAAACCTCTCACTTATATGACAGTCGCATCAAATTCCATTACATTGTCAACGATGTATGAACAAAACAAACATACTCAAAGAGTAAAAATGTCAAAATAAGATGTGTTTGATTGGAGGCAAAAACATCCAATATGTAACACCCAAAATAATGTTGTACAATTTGCCATAATTATCTATTCTGGACAACTGGTTAGAAACAAGAAAAGATTATTCAGATCTATTTTCACTGTGTTATGAATAAAACTGTCAACATTTGAGAAGATTTTAAACAAAAATTAATTACTTAACAATATTTACAGCTCTTACTAAATATTACATACATGTAGCTTTTAAACAAGCTAATGGGTTGAGAAGGATAAAGAAAACATATCTTCATCATACAAGCATTGACAAGCTAGATAGTTATTACAATTTCAAAAGTTTGAAACTTTACTTGAAGATCCAAGCTCCATTTCACAAAATGTTACATGAACTACCAACCTTCAACTTTACAAACTATAAATAATCATTAGTATAATTCACATTAGGACCACTTGTGCAGCACTGACTAAATAAACTTTCAAGTTCAGCAATGTTCAAAGCAAGAAATAGCATGTGGTCAACATATTTTACTTTCACAATAAGGTTTCAATGACTTACTTTAAAGATGGATCATCTTTGAATTCTTTCATCTCTGCCCATTTCTTCACCATGTACTTCAGTCTTTGGGCAACTTTCGGATGTGCCTGTTAAATCAAGGTCAAATATTCAATTTATTTGTGTACACACAGTATCAAAAATGTACAATGCTTGACCATGTTGACAGACATATATGGTACTCTGTGATGGTACATGTACTAATAAAACTTATCTAGTGATGAGTGCCTACTATTTCTTTACAACACTTATGTTCACAGAGTTCGCGAAATCTTTTTTTCCTTGGTGGTCCTTGAAGAAAATTTGCTGGTCCTCACTATTAATTCTATTCAAAAATACTAAAATTGTGTCAGTCCTATGTAAAATTTTGTTGGTAAAACCCTGAGGACCGCCACTTTTCCCGAAATTCTGTGTTCAATATTTTTGTCGTTTATTGGTTTGCCGCTTGTCAGATTTGAATGTTTTATTTTCTTTGTAAAGTTATTAAATTTGGAAGTTCACAAAACTAAAGTTGCTACTGATTCATACTTTTTTAACTTTAACAAATTTCTATGCTGTTTTTATATTTTACGAATACTTTATCTATATGACTCCCCACAGTTTTGGTTTTCAGCAATCCTGTTGGTTATTACATAAAACAGTGAGACTCACAGTGAAATCAGTATCTAAAGTTTACTTTCTTAGTTTATGCATAACATCACAAACATAGATATAAAAAGATGTGGTATTATTGCCAAGTTTACTTACCTTTTGTCCAATCAAAGTTCTAGCTTCTGATATAAAGTCTCTAGATGCTATCTCTAAATGGAATTGTTTCCCACAGTTATTTACACAGGCATCCAATAACTGAAAAAAATTAAAATATTATCTTGTCAATATGGAACATGTAGGAATAAAAAAGAATATGTGCTTTCCATTTTTTACATGATTTAGGTTGCACCCTTCATATGTATACACCTTCACTAAAATTAATTTGGCTCATTTAATTTTCATAAAATTTGACAATACAAAAATTTCCAAAAACTTGAACTGTACACTTTATTGTAAATTTTGTTGTTAGACATAAAGCAGTTTGACTAGTTTTAACACCACAATTTTGATCAATGAGACTTGTACGGCTGATTTTTTTACAAAGTTATCTCCCTGTAGTGTTATGTACAACCTTTACATCATCAATTTCACCCAAATTTAATTAAGTATTTTTTTTCTATTCATTTTACATGTCATTCATGTTTCACATGCTGAGGTGTCATTTTTTAAATCATCAAACTGCCATTTTCACATCCTTGCTGGAACAATGTAATTTAATTGTAATAATTTATTTGTTTAAACAACAAATAACAAGGATTGTCAAGAGCTACACATCCAAATAATTTAGAACTATACCAATTAATAAACTCTATCAAACTTACTGTGAGAGCTTGCATTGATACAAATGGTACTTTATGGTTCATTCTCTTTACAATGGACCTCAAACAGTCCCTGGGTCTGCAAATATAAAAAGACCTTTTATACACTCCTTTTACCCTTTTACAGACATGACAGACTCATTTAAAAATTCAGTAACAGCTACAACACAAATAAAATACATTTTTCCATACCAGTCTGTTTTTTCTAGATAGAGGCATCATGATCAATAAATTTGACATTTTTACCATATGGGCTATTTCAAAAAAAATGATGCCTTTCCTTTAAACCTTTGTCAGTCTCTTGTATGATACTATATCTGTAATGTTTTTAGGTCAGATAATGTATTATGATTAGTTGGTCCTAACTACCAAAGATAATAGCAGTATGTGCTCTGTTTAAAAAATATTGTCCAAAATTGTACCTCAAAATGTCAGGAGTGTAACGCTTTTAGTGTGACATTTAGAAGAAAGCATGTGCATTCATTGATGATATAGAATAAATAAGGGCAGATACAATACCAAACAATATCTTTCATCCAACTATTATATCTTGACTATGATTTCTTGTTTAATTCGTCCATATATTTACATTTTTATGAGCCTCGTAAGGTAAGTCAAATAAGTTTGTGTTAAAAAAAAAATGTTAGTAAAAGTCAATATGCTGCCAGAAAATGTCTTTGTAGGTGAAATAACATGTTTCTGTACATCTTGCACGGTTTATTTTTTTGGGTAAGTATCATAGCTTGGCACAGGTGCATCCAGTTGACCCTGAAGTTCTACTACTGGAATATTATGGTTACAATAAGAGGACTACCCAGGTCTGTCAGGAGTGTAACAACTGGGTTAAGATGTATTTTTTTTAGAAACAATGTTGTTATAGTTGTTGTTTTTTCTTGAATTTCAGTGAACATTACCTGTTACAGTTTATCAGTAACAAACATGCCATTATTATGGCCTTCATTGCTTTTGTATGCTCAATACTTCAATGTCAGGAGTGTAACACAAAAAAATGCCTTATTTCAATCTTATTAGCAAAGGTAAGTTATTATTGGAAGAAAAACAAGCTGACAATTATTATAAAATGACATTACTACACCTCAGCTTAACACAGAATACAAGTCTACATCATTACTTTTGAAATTTTTGAACTAAAATTGCAATTGAACTAGCTTGTTTAAATGTGTTACAGTCCTGACATACAAGTATTGAGCATAAACAAGCAATAAAGGCCATAATAATGGCATGTTTGTTACTGAAAATATGCAACAGATGGTGTTCACACTCAAATTCCAGAAAGGAAAACCAATAATAACAACATTGTTTCTATAAAAAATAACATGAATGTTACACTTAAACATTTTAAAGCGTTACACTCCTGACATTTTTGGGTACATTTTTGGACAATTTTTAATATACAGAGCACATACTGCTACCATCTTTGGTAGTACGAACAAACTTATCATAATACATTATCTGACATAAAAACAGCATATATATAGTATCAAACAAGAGACTGAACAAGGTTTAAAGGAAAGCCATCTTTTTTTTAAAATAGACAATTAGCAAAATTTGTAAATATGTAAGAAGTATATAATTTTTTTTAACCTGTTCTTAATTTGCACTAAAATAATATGTGAAATATAAAGACTCTACATGATTTCAGGTCAGTTTCAGGTTAAAATATTGTAGCAATAAATTATGGTCAGGAGTGTAACATTTGTTACACTCCTGACAAGTTTCTGATGTAGCTTATCTATAACAAAATTCAACATGATTCTTAATTAAAATAATTGTAACATCTTTACAATGTTATGAGAAAGCTGATCTGTCTTGTAAAATTGATTTTTCTGCACACTATTCACCAAAGATTCTTAAAAATTAAAGTGTAATTCTCTTTAAACATGTTAAAAGTTTGCTCTCTGCTCAGAAATAAAAAAAATATGTAATCAAATATCTAATAAATTTATTTATTTGTGAGATTGTAAATTTAAAATAGATATCATTACTGATTTTCTAAACATTCCATTAAAAAACAGTCTTACAGTTACTGAAAAAATATGTCAGGAGTGTAACAAAAGGATAAAAAACACATGTTTGTATTTTTTAAATGAAGAAAACTTAGAATTGACTGAAGCAATTGTTGTGAAATTTTCAGAGATTGTAATTAGATCATATATGTTTGCTTCCTTATACTTTTTATATAAAATTAAAGCTTTTGCAAAGAGATATAAAAACTTTTGAAATAAAATATTAAAGAATACACTAAAAATTGGTGAAATTTACATATTTAAAAAAAAAAAACTGTTTATAAGTAAAAAAAAATTGCAGGAAAATCATTTAGTACCTTTATTGCAACAAACAAAAAAATTACATTGATATTTATATTCTTATTTATGTTTGTCAGTTGATATTATTATTATGTTGTTTCCTTTGAAAAGTGGATGAATTCTTATGAGTAAAATGTTGTTAAAATTTTTGTTTTTATTATTTTGCATTAACCCTTGGTAGTTTTGTAAACTTGAATGTCTCTGGATTAAAGAAAAATGATAGAAAAAAGATTAGCAATGACTTAATTTTTTACCATGTTTGTCACACTTTGGCATCATTTTTTTTTGAAATAGCCCATATTGTTTATTGAACAGGCTACACCTGTATTATCATGATTATTGGAATTTGGCATTATCTGTAATTATGGAAAATTTTGCATAATATACATGTAATCAATATCTCTTGCTTGAAATTTTCAATAAATTCTATTTTTATTTGGTATTGTAATCATGATAATATTTTGAGCGGTTCATATCACTTTTCATAAAATGCATTTTGTATAGTGTTGTGGGTGGCACAGTTAATTCTCTTGAAAATGTCCTATCTTCTTTGCAATAGAAAAGGTTGTGCACAGCACATAACATTTAAGTACAGAATAAACATGGAATTCATTAAAAAAATTAAACACAAGAAATTATGCAATTTCCATAATTAAAAATAATTCCAAGTTCAAATAATAGCCTGTTAATAGTAAAATTTTCAAAAAATATAAAAATAATTGAAATACAGTAATTACCATGATTACTTGAATCAATCATTTTCCTGTAAAACATTTTGTAAAAAAAAACCTTAAAATTTATTAGTTAAAAGTATCAAAATCTATTTTTACTTTGAGATACCATTAACCTGCATCTTTGTTATACAATGGTACAATATCACACTTAGTCACAGGCTATTAAGACAATAGCAAGTAATTAGTATCCACCTTCAAGTCTTGAAATGTATCAAATGAGTGTCTGAAAATTCTTGGTGTTTTGGAGGACAAAACACTTGCTTTTGTTCTCATAGCCAGTAAATAATCATGCAAATTATGTATTATTATAATATGTTTGAAGATACATGTATACTTGTATGCATGATATACAGGTATTGTATTTAAAAGTTTATTCTTTTTTTCACATCAGTAAGTACAAAATTAATGACTGTTTTGATATGTCTGTGATTGGAGTGTGTGTTTCTACAGCTAGGATGTACATTGTACACGTTGAGTTGCTTCTTATGCCTGTCAATTGACTTATATTTCCTTACCCATTAGTTGTTGTAGACACTTTGTCAATGATGTCCATAATAAGACCCCAGTCCTCTGTTGTATTAAGCTCGCTGGTAGCTTTTTCTGAAATTTAAATTGCATTTATTTGTAAAACCGATGAAATACTGACAAAAGTAAATAAGTACACATGTTGTTTTGTTGTATGTATATCAACCCAATGCAGGCTGAGTGCATACTAAAATTAAATTAAACATAGTTTAAATTTTTGTTTCGGGGAAATTTAGACTGCCACTGGGAAATGAGGGTACCTTGGATAGGGACAGAAATTTTGCCTTATAACAGGCCACCTACGGACCCCTCAAAAGAGTTTTTGCAAGGGTTCTCAACGTGCAAAGAGCGTAGCACTCACTTTACACAATTCAGATTTAACGTCCCCCTTCTGACCAGACGTGACTGCAAACTTAATACATCCCGCAAAGCCAGACTGACGCCCCACTTCGAGAAGAGTTTTATTGCCGGTCAGGAGAAGACCAAGTGACCATATTTCTATACCCCAGTCACCCTTGGGGGTTGTTTAATAATGTATTTAGGACCCTGATGACTGGTCGTGTACACTATTTATCATTTTATATAGCTGTAGTTTCAAAATCACTAATGTATTTTTTTCATTGACAAAAAACAATATTTGAAATTATGAGAATTTTTCTTCAAAACAAGTACAAATATATAGCACAAATTTTCAAGAATGAATTTAACTAAAATAAAGTCAGCAGGTCAAGTCTCAAGAAAAGACAGGATGTTTATGGATTTTATTCCCTAATTTATCATCGAAATAAAAGGTGATTTCAAGATTAAAAGCAGGGCTTGTATATCCTCACCGACATCAGGATCAAATGGTGTTGAACTAGCAAATAATGGCATTGTTATGTCGTTTTCTCCGTCGAATTATATCAATGTCTCAATGTTTTTCTTGTCATCATAAATAACCGGAAATATGATTTTTATTCTTATGCGCATGTGCATGACATCATTGCCAATGTTTTCTTCCGGATAATACTCACGTGTTAATGAGTTTATGACATAGTCAATGAATGTTGCATTGGCGGGAAACTTTAAAATCCGTTTAATATGATAGGACAATAGGGATGTGCATTTACTTTAAGTTTGATTTAACTTTATATACGGAAATTGAAAACCTCCAACATTTTAAAGATTGTAACCTCTTATTTTTCATTATTGGATTTTCGTATAGCAAAAGTTATTATTATAAACTGTGTCTCATCAGAGTGTGTCTCTGGTCTTATCAAGGATTACTATATAACTGACAAATCCTTAATTGGTATCATAAGCCAACTCAATAACTAAGTATTGATTGTGTTTTATATATTTGCATATTTTAATTAACATATTTGTATATATTTTAATATGTGACTTTGTCATACATGAGGGGGAGGACAGGGAGAAAGGGGGTTGGAGAAAGGAGAAAGGGGGTAGAAGAAAGGAGAAAAAGTTGGAGAAAAAAATAAAATTTGAAAAAATAAAATATCTCTCTTTTTTCCGGTAAATTAAAAAAATAAAATAAGGAGAAGAGGGGTAGGAGAAAGGAGAAGGGAGAAGGGTACCCCCTGTCCTCCCCCTCATACATGCTAATGAATTATGTCGTAAAGACCTGTTGGTGACCTGCTCTTGTTTTTTTTTATTTGGTCGGGTTGTTGTCTCTTTGACACATTCCCCATTTCCCATTATCAATTTTAATGAAGTATGGGCATGATATAAACAGTGCGTTAAAATATCTCTCTTGGGGTCGATTATATTATAATATATGTTGGGCTTTTACTTCAAGTTGCATCAATTCTCCAAATGGAACTTTCTGGCTGGTTGATAAGTTCCGTTGTAACTTTTGGGCTAGTTTGTTAGTTTCGATTTTGACTAATTTGGCAAAAAGGAACTTTCTAACTCAGTAGTTGATAGGTTCCGTTGGAACTTTTCAACTGACTAGTCACTTTGTTCGGTGGAACTTTCCAACGTCGGAACAAAGGAGCATTTACATATACATCTACACCCTTATTCCATTTACTTAGTCTTTATTTTATTTCAGTTGAAAATGAGGATCCCGTATCATTGTCAACTTAAAATACATTCTGTGTCATGTTGGTCTCGTGTGAAGAGATTTCTCCAGGTTAATCATACCACATCTTTTTTTTTTTTAATTCAGACGTATAGTGCCTCTTGCTGAAGACAAGGTTCCATTAAACTAACACATACATTTCTCGAGTACAAAAAGAATGATTTAATTCTGATTTTAAATGTCGGATACAGAAAGAACAATATCTATATAATTTCATTTGTTTGTTAGCGCTGAATTTGTGAAAATAAGCATTTTTATATAGAACGTTTTCAACAAGAGTATTGTATCTTTATTTGGCTATGTTTGGACTTTCAATGTTTTTAAAGTGTTAGGTCATAAATTGTCACTACTATATAAACTTATTGTGATTTTATTGATCAACTTTATGTTATTTGTCCGTCAAAATAATTATAGTCGCTTTCAAATTGGATAAGAATCCCTTTAAAACGTTTTATTGAATACATTTTGATAACATTCAATTACAAGCATTTGTATTGTTGAAGTATTTATATTCATTATGTAAGAAGTTAACACGTCTGTAATCCGTCATCTATTATTTCTTTTTTCATTGCATGATTTAAGATCTAATTGTTTGCTATTAATTGTCATTCAATAACTCGTTTATACTGATTTTGATATGTTAATCTGTCAAAATCAATAATTTGAATATTAGTATATATGCAATTTGAAGTTCTTCCTTTAATGATAGCCCGTGAGGCAGTCGCGATCGAGATGCCATATTTGTAAAGTAGTTATATTCCATCCTGACTAAAAATCCTGAAATCGTTAAATCATTTTATAACTACCGCATAGAAGAAAGTAAAATCACAAAAATACTCCGAGGAAAATTAAAAACGCAAAAGCAAATGATAAAACACATCCCATGGACAACAACTGACTTGGTACGTACGGCATTTTTAAATGCAGAAAATGATAGAATGAACCTGGTTTTATAGCGCTAAACCTTCCACTTGAACGACAGTCACATCAAATTCCATTATATTAACAACACGAGCCAATCCATAAAACTTGGGGTGATCTGAAGTGCTCCAGCAGGGTAAGCAGGTCCTGCTCCACACGTGGAACCCTTCGTGTTGATTATGTTATTACAAAGCCGGTAAATAGTATAATTCAGTAGGCCACATTCGTGAAAAGGGAACGGGACTGTGGAACATATCCGATACCATCTGTATAACGGATATTCCATAACGGTCAACCAACTCGTGATGGCGTCCGTAAGGTTTGGAATGTGAAGATTATATTCAACCATGAATGAATGTTTTTTATATTTTTATTTTGATGTACAATCGTTGACAGAAGCACATTTTTAAAGAAGTGCGTTCTGCACTTCATATTAAAAATGGGCATACAATTAACATTTTTACAGCCGTTATAAAAAGATGCAAACTTTTTTCCATTGCTTTCATTTCTTATCAGTATTTCCTTGATAGGGGGTTGCTGTTCAGAAGACATTAAACATGAGTTATAAGAGGTGACGTTGAAATCATCCCTTCGTGAATGTTACAGACCGAAAACCTATAATGCCCTTAGGTGGGGCATACAAATATAGTGCACACTTTTTAAATGCGTGTCCCTCAGTTTTAGTTTGTAACCCGGATTTGTTTATTTTTCTTAACCGATTGATGAATTTTGAACAGGCTCAGCGGTCTCACTAATAGTGGAAGATATTAACAAGCAAAATCGAGGGAATTGTGCAAATGATGATACAAGCATGAAAATTACCACAAAGCATCATTATTATATACTTTGTAAGAAATAACTGCTGGCCATTAAAAAAAACATTACTTTGAAAATACTGATTTTTCTGGAAAACTTTTCTTTGAACTTCTTTTAGTAAAAACCAATTACCAGGTTTGGTGTCTACCTTCCTTACATCATATATTTATTAAAAATAAATATTTGACACATCCAGTATTTGCGCCTGCGCGAAAATGTTACAAAATTCTTTCAAAAACATTTGAACTATATTTACTATATATTTAGTGTATTTGGATTTCTAATGATATTATGAATTGGTTTAATAACATTTTTCAAGGTTATGATACACATGTATTTCACACTTTTGCGCATGTGCAAACTATTTATAGACATCAAGAGCGATTTGTATGCACTACCAGGCAATTCTCAGGTATTCGATGGTTAAAGGCGAAAATGTAGTTAATCTGGAGAAACATCAAATGTAACTGCAGATCAGCCACTTTTGGAAATGCCTCAGCAAATTCAGTGGGAATGGCCTGATTTGTAAGGAAAATATAATTATATCGTCATGTTTGGTGGATTGCACATTGAAATGACTTGTTATAAAACTCTGGGTGATCGATCGATATAATGCGTGATAGGGGATATATAGACATGTTGTCTTACTGAAGCCAATATTGCAACACCAAGAACGGCAGATTCTTTTTATGTATGTTCAATTGTACTTAGGACTAGACAGGCGCATCAGACAACTTCCTAAAGAAGAAGAACATTTCAAGTAATATTGACCCTTACGACCTTAATGTTATTTTTGGATCGTTTGAAAAACTAAGTATAATAACTAACCCCAAAGATATCAAATTGACTAAGATTAAAACGTATTAAACTCCACATCCGTTTGTTCACTGTATAGTTTCAACGAGTGATACTTCAGTATGGATAAATTGCTACACGACAAACACATTGCAGCAAGTACAAACAGCACGAAAATTGACGACTGTACGTGAAAACAACGATAAAACTCTATTTGACATAAAAGTATTAAAGACAGGAAATCTGTTGTTAACTCGAGCAGAAGACAGTCATCTTTAATCTCTCAGCAAAACTGGACAAATGCATGTTGTCCATGATTTCAGCCCCTTTTACCAAAAGCTATCTATGTTAGTGATGACAATATAATCGTGAGTACAAGAGAGCAAGGAGATGTATTCCCTCCCACTGAGCAAAGTCGTCGTCAGATTGTTGTTCTTGATCAAACGGGAAAGCAAAAGGTGAGCGTTATTGAACACGATAAAGACAACAAACATTTATTTTCTTTCGTCATGAGAATAATAATCGACAAAACGTTTGATATAGTGTGTATAGATGCTCTTTCATCTGGCTGTCGCAGAATTGTAAAAGGGGATAATAAATCAACTATAAAATGGGTCTATGAAGGAAACGCAGACATTAACACAGATGAAATTCCATTCGGCCCAGCCGATTTAGCCATAACACAGTTAGGAAATATTATTGCAACTGAAGCAAAGACAAACTCTTTGCATATACTATCAGAAGTGGGAGGCCTTATAAAGTATTTTATGATGGAAGACATGCACGTTTTACTTCCAATAAGTTAAATGGGACTCTGTGGATAGGATGTAGTACAATTTATATTCATGACAACAATGGTAAATTCCACAAACTAGAAATATCTGGTTGTTAGCAAGAATCTTTAAGTTAGTTTTTCTCGATTTAATATACCAAGAGGCAATACAAAACAACTTACAAAGAAAAACAGACAACTCAAGCAAAAGAAAGAAGAACAATTCAATGTCAAAACTAAATAGATCACAGAAAACTGAGATAGAGCATAACGAACTCCATCAAAACATGGAAAATTTAAGGGTCTCTGAAGCCAGTGAAGGGATAATCTGTTCCTGTTACATTTGTGATAACCACCGTGCTACTCTTGTTTAATTAATGAGTGTAGCCGCATGTTTAATTATTAATGTATACACATTGGATGCGCTACATTTAGATCATGTATATCTTTGACTCTTTTTTTCTTTCTTAAATTTCATGCATTTATTTACAATTCTAAAGGACTAGGAACGATTTAGAGCTCAGCATGATATAAATATGACTTTTATTATCGACAAGTAACCGCTGTCTTAAACAAAGATATCTTAAGTTTTTTGTCGTACGTTTGCTGACTCATTCACTCGCTGACACCTTATCTGTAGGTATACACACATTATACCCGATTCCTTAGAAACATATTTCTGTCTACCTAGTAGTCATATGCTGGTAATTTACGCATTTTACAATTGATGTCCAAATGATGTGTATTATTCATATGACTTTTTTTTAAATTTAAATATACCTGAGGCTGCTATATCATGGCGTATTGGTACTGTATAATCAAGAGTTACATATGCTTGATTGGATTCTTCTCTCAATAGCAACACGTGCTTATTATAAAGTTTGACCATTCAAAGAATGATATAAAAAAAAAGTACTACTATTTTGTATGAAATTGTTTGTCTATTCATCTTGTTTTTCTTCTTTGGGTTGATTTATCAGACATCAATTTGACTTACATATAAAAAGAATAACTGAATTTATAAGAAAATAGTCTATAAAACGATCGAAAACACTAACAATATAAACCCAGTCTCCCCTCCCCCAAAATAAAGATGGATATCAACATACACATCATGGTGTCGATAGTTTGACTTGTTACGGTTTGGGTACTACCTGACTTATACATGTTTTAGACCATACGCGTTTGCGTTTGCTTATGTTAAAGTCGTAAAATGACAAAAGTACTGAACTCCATGGAAAATTGAAAACGGAAAGTTCCTAATCAAATGGCAAAATCAAATGATAAAACACATCAAACGAATGGACAACAACTGTCATATTCCTGACTTGGTACAGAAATTTTCAAATGCAGAAAATGATGGAATATTGAACCTTTTTTTTAGCGCTAAATCTCTCATCTGTATGACAGTCGCATCAAATTCCATTATATTTAAAACGATGCGTGAACAAAACAGACATAATAGGTGAAATAGTCAAATTAGTTGTACAGCGACCATCACTGTGTCACAATCTGAAAACAAACAAATATTTAACCAAAAAAACCAACACAAAAAGCATCTATAAAATTTAAAAACCACATGCATTCCTTCGCGTGTTAACGTCATAAAATGTAAACGTCACATACAAATAAATATAAAATAATTTTGCAATTCAATGTTTTTCAAAAAAAATAATATAATTTCATATGGGGAATGGTGGTATACAGGTCAAAACTCAAAAGTATGTTAGAACTAGTTTCAGAAACAGACCTAATTAAAAACTATCCAGAAGTTCATTAGAATTTTTAAGAATTCACATATGGTTGATACCACTAAGCGCGTAAAATAATTTTATCATTCAAAATACTTTCAGTTTGATAATAGAATAGAATAATACAATGACATATAATAGAACAATAACACATTGACGGGATTGTAATAAACTCACATGAGTGTATTTAAATGTATTGATAATTATGATTTCTCAACCCTATATACTACTCTTTGAAATTTACATACTCTGTTTATATATTGACTTTTTGAAAGCTTTTGATAAACGAGGCCTTGAATGCATGTGCTATTATGAAACACAGTTCTATGTTTAGGTAGTAAAGATATAATAACGTTATGTATATAATAAAGTGTATATGATATGGCTTTTTCAATATCACACACCATATCAACCCTCAACCAATATAATCCCGCGAGCATAACTCTTGGGATTATATTGGTGTCTCGGGTTGATACGGATGTGATATTGAAAAAGCCATATGATATTCTCTATGTATTTAGTTAGAAAAGACATAATAACGTTCTGTATTTAGTTAGGAAAGACATAATAACGTTCGGTATTTAAAATTATCTTTATTGTTGAAAATATTCGAAGACATAAGTTTTTGTTCAACTTTGCTGTCCCAAATTTCTTATTTTTGCACGTTTGCTTGTTTATGTTGTCATGCAGTTGCATAAGATAAACGTAACCATTCATTAACACAAAAGTTACCGCTACCACATACTTTGAAATATTTTTGTTGTATCTTCAAAAAATTGCTATCGTCGTCTGCATCTTGTTTGAATCCTTAACGAAATTTGACCTATTTTGTTTTCGTTTTCTTGGGCGGTATTATATCCAACAAACAGCTGCAGTTAATTTTGCTGGCTTTATGTACTAGCAGGTACATATTGGCATTGATTTCCAAGATGTGTTTCGATTTTTTATTTCATTGTTCAAGTTAGTGATTCCTGTAAGGATCGTTTATTGTGTGAGTGGTTTTTTGTTCATCTATGACATACATTTTAGATATAGACTAAAGAGACATATAACTGGTTTAAATCTGTTGGATGTTTAGTACTCTGGTAAAATTTTTAATATGATATTTTTGTCAGTTGTGATTTGCTTTGAACTAACATGACGACGTTTTCAGTTTTGAACTTGTCATACGACTTATGTTGATGCTTCATGTCTTTTGAGTGATGTTTTTCTCCTTTGCATTAATATCGGTTAAGTCAAGTCTTTAATAAGGTTCAAATTGAGGGTTACAGTTTGTTCATATAGTGTTTCTTTGATAACTTATACTTTGTTGGTACCACCGGTGTTTGATCTGTACATGTATCGTACTTACAGGATATGTTTATACTGTATCTTTATCAATCAATGATTTCTAATTAAAAGAATTTCATTTTGTTGCCATTTGGTTATTTGTGTCGTTGGAATGCCGTTTCCTTGTCACGTCCCTTATTCTTTTCCTTGTATTCATAACAATCAAGTATAAATCACAATCTACAATCTTTACATAGTTTTAACCAAGATGAGAAAAAGGCAAAAAGCTATAAGTCCAAACAAAGGACGATGTCCAACAATAAGAAGATTAATTGGTTAATGTTTGCTGGTAGGGTGTACTGGGGAGAAAGTCATGCATATTAAGGACGAAAACAAAATATCAATAAATATAATAGGAAAGTCAAGTAATAAAGGACGTCCAAATGAAGGTCGGACAAATTTGGATTGCCTCTGCAAAATGAGGGTAAACTGGATAAGGACACAAAAGTTGCATTAAAACAAGCCATCCACGGACCCGTTAAAAAGTGTTGCAGTGTGGTTCCTAGTGTGCATATGCAACGCTCTCTAACCAAGGGATCAGATTAAACGCCAACATTCTGACCGGAAGTGGCTTCGTACTTTAATATCCCACACAGTTTACGGATGCCTCATTTTGGCAAAATTTTACGTTATGCTGGAAAAAGAACAAAGTGATCATATTTCCATTTCCCCAAGCAACTAGAGCTCATGCGTTATGTATGGTATGCGGAATGGTTTGAATGATTGCGGAATGACTTTGAATGATAAAGATTTTTTTCATTATAGGTAAAAAAAAAAAGAGTTGTATCACAGTAATTGGTACTAACATTCTGTTTGGTGATCAGTATATAAGCTAGCTCTTTAGTTACACGAATTTAAAGTTATCGAGTACTAAGACGGCATGTATAAATAACCGATTACACATTTTGACATGACCATTGCGCCTTTTAATGCACGTAACATGTGTATGTTTTATTGTATTTTAGAGCTGAAGTGTACATAATTGCTTGCATGTCGTCAATGATCTAAACTTATTTAAAATACAGCATGTAACACCTTTATATTCTATAATTAGTTAGATAAAGTGCATTGAAACCTAACACAAAAGCAAAAATATGGTACACTTGCTAACCCCCTCTTATATGCACATTGTGAAGTTTGAAGTTTGAAAGTTTCGATTGTGAAGCACATGACCCAAAACAGACAACGATATCATGGTCCTCTGAAATATGGCCTATATTTGAAGTGTACTTATGCAACATTTAAGTTGCGATATACAGACCGGTAAGAAATGTTTTCCAACTGTTGCTTATGAATTGGCACATTTGACTGTCTCTCTGGTATCTTTCGTCCCTCTTGTACTTGTTACACCCGACTCAGTATGCGTTAAGCGAAACAGTGTCCGCTAGAATATTTATATGACATTTACCTGTTATCTTTCTAAAAACACTTTTTATATTTGCAGCTATATGCAAAACATCCATTTACAGTCGACGTGACAATTTGCATGATTTGACAAAAATGGAATCTTGAGAATTATAGAACGTTTCATTTACAGAATTGTTTATTATTGCAAATCATTTATGCATGAAATATTTGCCATTGGACGTTGATAAGGTATTATCTAATTTTATCAATCCATCTAAATTTTGAGGGAAAATTGCGTACATTGTCTAATATGATATGATATTTTACTCTATCGCTTTAATTTATTGAATCTTAAATCAAGTTTAAAGCACTGTTTGGAATTATTCATATCATATATTTGATAACCGAAAAATGAAACCGAGAACGTTGACTGAATAGAAATGACTTATGTATATGAATAATATATTTCGAATTTTTACCCTGTTAACTATCCTGCATGTAATAGCCTATTATATAGTTTATGTGTACTATAATTACTTTTCTTGTCGTTTTACATGATAAATCATGTAAAACGACAAGGAAGTTTAAATTTGTCGGAGTATTCCATGTTTGCTCTGTGAGCGGGGAGACATGAATATTATAATTATATCGTATCATTAACCACACGAAACAAAAAAATCATATTGTACAAACCATACCCCAAAATGTTGGTCCTTGGTCTCTAGCAACAACAAACAAACCGTTATATATAAACAAAGAAAATGGCGTCGAGATTACCGAGTGCCAGTACAAGAAAGAATGCTCAAGTTACTTGTCAATTATGTCAAAGAAGCTCGCCGTTAAAATGGAAGTGTAATGATTGTGACATATTAATGTGCGATAACTGTAAAACAAACGTTCATGCTAGAGTAAAAACAGCTACCAGACATAAAATAGTCGAAATTAAGGATATAGACTTCAGCGAGCTCAACGAACCGTCTGTTGATTTAGATAATATTCCATGTAAGACGCATTCAACACAATCGTGCTGTGTGTATTGTATTCAATGCAAAGAATTGATATGTCCGAAATGCTTGAAAACGCACAAGGGACATGATGTTGAGGAAATTGAAACACAATACATTCAGAATTTGGAATATTTGCGGGGAAATGTTTCAGATAATATTGACCCTAATGACCTTACATCTATTTTTGGATCGTTGAATAAACTAAGCATGCAAACTATAATAACTAATCCGGAAAAAATCAATTTGACCAAAACAAATACGTTTGAAGTTAACCTACCATTTGTTCAAATTATAGTAACAACAAGTGTTAATTCAGTGTGGATTACTTGCATGCAAACAAGAACACTTCAGGAGATGAAAATAGAACAGACCCTGAAGTCATTACGAGAGTACAACGATAAATCTATATATGCCATGGCAATGTCCAAAACTGGAGATGTGCTTTTAACTTTAGCAGAATACAGTCATCTATACCGTTTAGACGAAACTGGGATGATTGATGTCGTTCATGATTTTAGTCCTCTGCTACCTAAAGCTATCCATGCAAATGGTAACGGTATAATTGTCAGTACAAGAGAGAAAGGAGACGCATTCCCTATCACTAAACACAGTCGTCGTCAGATTGTTGTACTTGCTAAAAAAAGAATAATTGAATACGATAAACAGAACAAACGATTATTTTCTCTTATCGGTGGATTGACAATGAATAAAACAGGACATATATTTGGAATAGATTGTCCTTCATTTGTCTTAAGAAGAATAGTGAAAGTTGACAACAATTCAATTGAATGGAAATTCACATATTAACACAGAATTTACTTTCTGCCATTTAAGTTTAACTACAACACAGTATGGGAGTATCATTGTGGCTGATAAAAACACCCACTCATTGCATATCATATCAGAAGAAGGAGTTCTTGTAATGTGCCTCATGATGAAAGACCTAAACATATTATATCCAGCAAGTCTAGACATTGATTTAAATGGAAACTTGTGGATAGGATGTGACAAAGACCCAAATTCAAACGAAAAGGTTAAGATTCACAAACTGGATATTAGTGGTTGCTAGAGAAAAGTAACTGTTATGTGTTTAATTAATTGTACTTTTGATTTTTGTCTTTCTTATTCTTCAAAACAAATAGACAAAGCTAAAAATTGTTTAACATTAACACTACAGTCTGACAGTTTAATTTTTTGATTGTGTCCGGTGTATTTGCGTTTTGATTTCGAACTTCCTGCATCTCTTAAATCACCTCGTCGGTGGTGTCGCTGTTGCATATTTACATCGAGTGCTGGAGGTTGTTGTTTCGAACCTCGGCCTTGTCAAACCAAAGACCGAAAACATGGTATATGCTGCTTCTCTGCTAAACACGCAGCATAAGGGAGATAGAGCAAATTATGGACTGGTTGACTCGGAGTCAGAATATTGTGTCAGTATAAAATGACATGTCTTCCTGCGGAATGTTACCTGTTCTTCTCCTCGATATGCTCATGAAAGTATATTTCCGTTATAACATTCTTGAAAAGAAGAAGAAAAACTGAAGAGTTCAATTTTAAATAGCGATAATACCTTTTTCATGTTGTCACAACCGGAAATTCAGAGGAGTTTGAACAATTTGACGTCATAATCAAATCTGACCAATAAAAAACTGAGATCAAACAAATACACATTGATTAACCAAAAATAATTTATATGTTATTGTTCATATACCCGGTGCACACATGTATCGATAAGCCATATCTTTATTGTCAATCATAGAAATTAATTGTTTGTGACAAATTCTAAATGCATTACAAAGCAATCATGAATATTTCGAATGCAAACAAATTGGATAAGAAATAAAGGCAACAGTAGTATACCGCTGTTCAAAACTCATAAATCCATGGACAAAAAACAAAATCGGGGCAACAAACCAAAACCGAGGGAAACGCATTAAATATAAGAGGAGAACAACGACACAACAGCACACAGAAACGGACCAAGCAACAGACAATACACCACGAGAATAACAAATATAACATCAAAACCAAATACATGAATATGGGATAGACAAGTACCGTGCCACGTCTTATCTCAAAAATAAGAGAAAACAGAAACGACTCAACGTTAAAATGCAACACACACACAGAAACGAACAATATTATAACAATGGCCATCTTCCTGACTTAGTACAGGACACTTTTAAAGGGGAATAAAAGTGGTGGGTTGAACCTGGTTTTAAGGCATGCCAAACCTCGCACTTAAATGGCACAGTTAAATATAACATTGAAATGAAAACAAAAAATTACAGGACTACAATACAAATAAAAAGCAGAACATATTAGACAAAGAAAAGCATGATTAATAGATAACAAAAAGCATCAGGTTTAAAATTCAAAAACGCGTCTAGTCCACACGAGACTCACCAGTGACGAAAAGAATACAAAATTGTACAGCACTGAAGATCAAAAGTTGAAAAGGTTTTGCCAAATACGGCATTGTTTGTATGTCCAGGATAAGAACATTCATATTATATAAAACAATTAACACTATTGCAAACAGTAAACATATCAATCATAGTACATATTCATATCCTTAAATTTTCATATTGAAGCAGCAATCCTCTATCAAGGAAATCATGATAGAAAATGCAAATGGGAATCTGAAATCATTTCTTATGTCGTATAGTTTTGCTTTCAACCGACTCCCATTGTCAATTTCTAGATGTAAGTCAAGATATGTGGCCGACTTAACTGTATCTGTTGTATCATTTATCTCTAGTTCGATGGGATAGATGTGTTCAACATAGTCACCACATGTTGATTTATTTAGTGATAGAACATCATCTTTATAGCGTTAAGTAGCGACAGTAAAGTTAAAGGATATTGCTAACTTTTATCTTTCTTCCTAAGAAGTTCCTGTATGAAGTTAGCTTCATAATGATAATGATAAAAAAACAAGGGGCACAATTGGTTCATATTGGAATGCCGACACCCTGTTGAAAAACCTGTGCTTCAAACGTAACAAGTATATTTTCAAACAAGAAATCAAGCATATCGATAATGTCAGTTTCAGAGATATTGTTGTTTTACTTAGAGTGATCCTTTACAAAGAAGGATTTATCCCTCTCTTTTTTTATGAAACAAAGCAATACCAACTATTTGAATTTGTCTTTTAGTTTTAAATGTGGAATATTTGTGTGAGGTGTTTTAATACTATTGCAAGATGAAAGTGTCTAAGATTGTATGTACTCTAAAAGATCTTTGGAATGTTTTAGTATCCACATCTAATTCACGCCACCTCTAGAATAGGCAGTTTCACAATGAATTTGTAGCCCGGCTTTGATTGCTTATTTAACAGATGTTATTAATTTTGAAAGAGATTTCATGGAGCACTTAGAAAACCCAGCAATATACCGTTGTTTGTTAGTACATGTATACTTATTTCAATTTAAAACCTTATGGTCAACTCTTTTCATAAAGTAAACGAAAATGCTGTAGATAAATTAATTTTGGAGTGTTAAATTCTTCTTTAGATGTCCTACATGAATTACGCTTTTATATATAAACTTACGAATAAGAATCTTCCTGTATCATTGATTGTAAATTGGAAAATATTATTTTTGTATAAAATATTTGCTAATATTAGATGCTATTGAGAGAGAGAGGCGTAAGATACCAGTGGGATAGTAAAAGTCATAAGTCTTATAAGTTCTGACAATGCCCTGGCAAAAAACGAACAAGGATCAATATAGACGAAGACTGAGCAACACACATCCCAACAAAACCTGTGCTGATCTCTTGTGCTCGGTTATGGTATGTAGGTAGAACTCCAAAATGCGATGGGGACGCTAAAATACGATGGTCGCGCTAAAGGGCAATAGTTTTCGCTACAGTGCGATGGTGTATCACGCTAAATTGCATTGGTCCGCGAAAGTATAAAGTAATACACGTACTATGGATTATGACGTGAACAGTCGTTTATACAAAAAAATTAACAGGCCGAAAAATGTAGAATACTTTATTAACAATTTTAAACCAAATGTCCATGATTTGCTTAAATGTTAAACCTAAACGTGCTTTGTCGGCTGAAGCAAATGTTTTTTTTCCGGGTGCTGGAATAAGGACTTGTGTCATGCAGTCAACCATTTTACTAGACAGATACAAAATTATCTTTTGTCTTGTTTCTTTAAGAAGCTAACGGATACTGAAATCATGTTTATGTTGCAATTTACTCCGCAGTCGTTCAAATAATGTAGATTTTATTGAAAATTAAAAAAAGTCGTTAAATAATTTTACATGATTTTATACTTAAATCATAAATTGTTCGCTAAAACATAGATAGACATGTGAACTGCAAGCTACGCCTATTATCAAAATATTTCATACGCCCGAATTAAAAAAAAAATCATACACAGGATACTAGAATATAGATTGTTGTCATACCTAAATTACTATTTTAACTATTATTACGTGGTCGGTCTTTTAAATTCAGAAACAATCACTGAAGCCTACCGGTACATTATAAAGCCTATCGCATATGGTAAAAATCCGTAGCATACTAGCTTTTGCAAAAAGACTATTTACTAACATCCGTGTTCTTTTACGTTTGTAAGCCCTTTAAAATCTTTTAACATTATCCTTTTGGTCCATCGCACTTGAGCGGGATATTCCATCGTACTTTAGCAAACAAACAACTATCGCACTTTTGCATGATACACCATCGGACATTAGCGTGACCATCACACTTTTGAGTACCATCGCACTTTAGAGTCCTTCAAGTATATCATGTTCCACATGTGGCAACCGGCATGTTCTCACAAAATTCCTTTGTTAAGTTATATCAAGTAACTACAAGGTATCACACAATAGATGTATAAATCAAAGTTGTACAATAATCGAACATGTAAAACTGTTGTTTGTTATTAGTTGACTAGTGTTTGGTTAATTATAGGTCGGTCGGATTGATCGGGATATTGAATCATGTACGAGTGAACTCAGGTGGTGTTAAGTCATTCGAGTCATTGCAGTCAAAGCGTACAGTAGCATTTTGTCAAATAATTTTTATTATTTATTATTTTATTTCTTTTCAGACTTGTAGACCACTAGTATGGGGAAACCAGTACATGTACACGCTGCTTAATACAAATGTATCTGTGTATTTATATGAGCTTTCCGCAATATAATACATTTATTTATAATAAAATATGCGCTTGTCTCTACAAGTGGCGTCTCCCATGTAAGAGTTTGTGGTTATTTGATAAATATTCTATGTTCGTTTGAGTTTACAAATTAGAATTTAATGGACGTTAATGAGAAATCTATCTTTTTATGTTGTGTGTTTGGGTACAATATTTTGTCTGTTTGTCTCTGTTATGTTTAGTCATGACGTCGTCAGTATTTTTTGGAATTATGACTTTGAATGTCCCTCTTATATCTTTACACACCCTATCAACTAGTCATTCTCTTCAGAATCGGAAGGGATACTAGAACGCTGCCTTCTTTGTTATGGAGACTATTTGTTATTAAAATTCACACCTTTTTTATTATTGGCTAACACCGAACATCAAATTATAAAGGGCCCTTAAAACTTATTAGTGCAAACCATAAAGTATAGTATACTGGTTTTATTAAATTATTTAATATGTATCACGATCATATATGACAGATAAAGTAAACTGATATTGTCTTATACTTTATAACGATCATTCGTTTCGATCATTACTGTCATTGTTACCTTTAAAATTAATACCAAAGTACAAGAGAGATTGAAGAAACGTTCCCACTCACTGAACACAGTCGACGTCAAATTTTGTTCTTCATCAAACAGGAAAGCGAAGGATGAGCGTTATTGAATATGACCAACATAACAAGCGTTTATTTTCTATTATCAGTAGTGTGCAAATGGATAAAATGGGCAATATATATGGTGTAGATAGTGAAACATGTAATAAATTTGGCAGAATAGTGAAAGTTGTAAAAAAGTCGATTACGTGGATGTATGAAGGAAATTCAGGCATAAACAGAAAAGTAATCCCACTCACTCATTGCATATTCTATCTGGAGAGGGAGTTCATATAAAATTTTGTGAGATGAAAGACATAAACATAATGCTTCCGTTAAGTCTAGAAATTAATTCAAGTGGGATCCTGTTAGTTGGATGTGATACAAGCAAATATTCAAAAGAACAGGCTAAAATCCACAAACTCGATATAACTGGTTGTTAGAAAGTCAAACCATTCATTCAAAGTTTGACTTCACACTAAAATATATGACCAACGAGTCGAAGTTAACTTCCCAATTATCAATTTCTCAGCAGTAGCACAACCTTTGTCTCACGGTATAGTGTTTACATAATTCAGTTGATATGCCCGCGTATATTCATACTATGTGGAATTCTCATACAGTGTAAAAACAAAGTATTTTAAGTAATTAAAAATAGTAACCCCAAATTATGCAAAAATGTGAATAACGTAAAAGAGATCTAACCAATAGAAACTGTCCTTACAAAAATCAGTATTATAAAAGTCATTTTGATTGGTGAATAAAACAAGTCTAACCAGCACGTGTTCTTAGGATTTAAAATAAGAAACCTTAAGGAATCAAACATTAATTTACTCGTATGGTTGGACTCGACATAAACATATATAGACATGTTTGTTTTATTCACCAGGTTCGTAAACTTATATTTTTTGTTAAATGGAAAATAAAACGTAACTTTAACAATGTTTTAAAGTAACCCTTTTATAACAGAAATCTGTCTTTATTAAAGTTTCCATAAATATCCTGATTAACTATTTTAATTAATTAATAAAGTATTTTGATAATTGTTAATTCAAGTTCATTTAAGAATCAAACTATTTTATTTCATATCAACGTATTTAGATTAATTTACTCGTATGGTTGGACTCGAAAAAAACATATATAGACATCTTTTGTTTTATTCAGCGGGAATGGGGGCGGCGACTGCCTTAGTCTGCGCTTACCCCCTCTTTCCCGCATAACACTAAACTAACATACGACATTTTTTTGATAGATTTTAGAGGTTTTATCCTCTACGTCGTCTGGTCTGCTAAGTATCGAACACGACCTATTCCAGAACTTTTGTTTTGTCGAGTGTGAATTTGCATTGTCATTAGATGTGTCTAGGTATTTATACATCCAGCATTCCTGTATTGGGTAATGATGATTCTTTTATTTGTCTGGTTATATATTGCTTAATGTCTTATCGTTTGTGGTTTGAGTTATATATATGTAAAAGCCGATTCCTTCAGGCTTTTAGTAATGAAAAACTAAAACTTCAATCTAGGGTCCTGTAGTAACTTTTATTTCAGACAAACGAAGTTCATTAATGGTAATGTAAAATAAAGCCCTGTAAAATATAAATGTACTTATAAATTACAGAAAGATAAATCTGTTTTCTAAGTAATAATGATTAAAAATTATGTTCGTAATTCATTATCATGCAAACTTATTTATATAGCTGCATACATATATATCTGATCACAAAAATATATAATGTGGATACCATATCAATTACTTGTCTCAATTACAACTATACCAATTCGACTTTAAGTTATTATAGTACCTGTTCTCATATGCTGTCTCATACCAAAGTCTATTGAATAATACTTGTGTTGATAATCTAAACTACACAAAACGTAAGCTTCATGCTTGTTAAATCAAAAAGTAACTAATCACAAAAAGTAACAATAAAAGCAAAGCAAATATCTATAAAACTAAAATTACGGGTTCCAATTTGTCAGCCGTCATCACGTAAAAACAACGAATCAAAGAACTCAACTTTATATATAACTAATATAGTACAAAGGTTCGAGTCCGATACCGATACCAATAGTATATTCACCTGTTACCTATTACCTTATCTGTACGTTCCGCATCTAACAGACGCACCACCAAACGGTTTATTCAGGATTAATATGCTATATACACATGTCATAATCACAAGGTTGACACTTCTGATTGTCAAATTGTTACTTATTGTAGTATTTTAATCAGTAAGACTTTCTAAGATAACAATTACGAATACTAAAAATCCGGACTAAAAATAGGGCGTATAGGTACAGTTTTCAATTTGTTAGTGTGCATGACGTAAATCAGCGAATCAAAATATTCAACTCTATTTATAACTTATATAGGACAATGCTTTTGATTTAAAAATACTCCATTCCAATAGATATAGGAAGATGTGGTGTGAGTGCCAATGAGACAACTCTCCATCCAAATAACAATTTAAAAATTAAACCATTATAGGTTAAAGTACGGCCTTCAACACGGAGCCTTGGCTCACACCGAACAACAAGCTATAAAGGGCCCCAAAATTACTAGTGTAAAACCATTCAAACGGGAAAACCAACGGTCTAATCTATATAAACAAAACGAGAAACACGTATATATTACATAAACAAACGACAACTACTGTACATCAGATTCCTGACTTAGGACAGGTGCAAACATTTGCAGCGGGATTAAACGTTTTAATGGGCCCAAACCTTCTCCCTTTTTCTGAAACAATAGCATAACATCACAACATATAAAAACATACGATAAAATATCAATTGGCAGACTTAACTCAATCAAAAAACGTATGATTACACAAAGAACGAATAAATTTGATCTGCGATATCTGAATACAAATGCACAGTTAATTAAATATTAGAGACAAACAGTCATGACCAAAAGGCTATCAAACAAATTCAAACACACTGAGAAATATTTAACCAATCAATGTTCACTTTAGAAAAAAAACCGGTTTTTTATAATCTTGAAGTTTATACAAATGTTGTAAGAATAAGTGAAAAATTGAAGATATTACAAATAATCAAAGCTGGTATACAGCCAAGATCCATATAAATAAAAAATGACAAAAAAGCATTATAAACAGTATCAACAGGTCGAATTAACAAGAAAATACGATTAGAGAGTACTCGCATTTACCGACAGCTAGTTAAAAGCCAAAACCAATTAATAGTAAAAAATCATGCATCAGAGACTAAAATCGACTAAAACACATCACAGGGATTTAGTATTTTAACTTCATTAATAGTCAAAGAAGACATGACTTGTGCAATGCCAAAAATAAATGTATCGACAGGTAGTAGTATAGTGAAGAGCGACTTCTATAGAAATAAAAGTTAACGTGGCTGTGTCCCCTATACATCTCGCCTCAAAAGATAATGAAATTTAGTTATGTTTTAATTTGCTAATGACAAAATCAATATTAGTGCCAATGTGAACTATATTCAGAGATCTAATTACAATATTGGTACGATAACCCTTACTTATAAGTTTGTTTAAAGGATCGATGAGTTTACAAGGATCACATAGTGATTTCCTCGCTTTAAGTACAATATTACCATAAAATTTAGGATGAGAAATACCATCTTTAATAAGCTTTCTACAGGTATAGCCAAATTTACTAATCAAATCTTTGTATCTATGAAAGAATTTAGTAAAAGTTTTAAGTAATTTATGGTATCGAAATCCCTGACACAACAATTTACCAGTGATGCATTGATTACGTTCATTAAAATCTATGACATCAGAACACACACGGGCAAACCGAACGAGTTGCGATATATAAACACCGTATGATGGAGCCAAAGGCACATCGCCGTCTAAAAAAGGAAAATTAACAATAGGAAATGAAAAATCGTCTCTTTTGTCGTAAATTTTAAAGACCTTTTGTTTTCCAAATAATTAATATTACCAAAAATTGATAAGTTCCAGTTCGACGGGTTCAAACAGAAAGATTTGAAAGCAGAGAAAACTGTGTATCTTATAATCGGCATGACTTTATCAGATGACAATACTAATACTAAAATAAGGCTTGCGCAAAGTTATATACTTTAATTCAGTCACAGACCCGCGTTATGACGGGTGTGTTCTAGTTAAAAACTAAAGCTAAGCGAAGCAAGAATACAAATACACTTGGCTTACCTCACATATCGTGCAAGTGGAACATTTCCATATAAACCATATTACACACTACATCTTTAATAAAGTAAGGTTTAAATATACCTGTATAACAAAAATGTTTTATTATAAATCTTTGTTAAGCAATGTTTATTGTTTATAGTAAAAATCAATATCAACCTTGATATCTATTTTTAGTTCTTATATCGATTTCATTAATTCGATTTACCTTTAAACATGACAACATTCTTTCGGTCCACTCGAGACTCACATTCATTCAATTTATATGTAAACTTTATCTTCAAATCATTATACCAGATTTAATAGGTTGTTGAAGTATCATTTTATATGATCGTAAAATTCGACTCTTCTTATGTTTTGATATACATTTACGATCTCTTTTGTTATGAAATTTAGCTCTCGTTCTCGATATTCAATCCCAACATGCATACGTGTAAAATATGAACTATTGGACAGTTATTGACTTTTGCATAATTAAAAAAGAAAGATATAGGACTGGCCTTATTTATGAAACTCCAAATCACAGAATTGTTATTGTATAGATTGTTATTTGCAGACAGGTAAAATATGTGTTCACCACAAGAAGTCTTCCCATAAGATAATGATAAGATATAGAGCAAAGGAAGTAAACCGCCAAAAGTACTGACCAATAGTAGAAATGTCCGAAAGCGGTCAAATCAACCGTGAAAATAAAGTAATAACTACAGTGAAATCAGACTTAACCATACCATAAGAATAGAATTCGTCCTTCAAAAGTCCATGTCAATAAGTTAAAATAGAATAACACATAATATTAACAATTAATTACAAAATGTAATTAATAAGCTAACAATATAACATTATTCAAATATGTACTTATATCAATTACTAAGAATATAAAAATATACAAAATACATAAAATAACAGGCTATCACATATACACTTGTTTTGATGTATGTAATTCGAAAAGCGGTATACTACTGTTCCCTGTATTTGCTCCTTGTATTGATTGATTATGTTATATCACAATAAAGTGCGATGTTACAGTACGCTTATAATTGCGATGGTGATACGGGAATGGGGTTCTGACAATGGTTTTCGTTTATTTCTGTGATCCTATTATTATTATTTTTGATTTTCGTATTATTTATTAATCAAGCCGTTATCTTTCTCATTAGAATTGTTTCACACTGGTCATTTGGTGGCCCCATATAGCTGGTTTTGCTGTGTGAATCAAAAGAGGGACGAAAGATACCAAAAGGACAGTCAAACTCATAAATCGAAAATAAACTAACAACGCCATGGCTAAAAATGAAAAAGACAAACAGACAAACAATAGTACACATGACACAACATAGAAAACTAAGGAATAAACAACACAAAGCTCCATGTTGAAGGCTATACAGTTTACGACATTTGGTCTTGGATTGATATATTTCTCATTGACAATCATCTGCATCTGATTTTTAATTCAAGTAAGATAGGTGTAAAAAACTAGAGGCTCTAAAGAGCCTGTGTCGCTCACCTTGGTCTATGTGCATATTAAACAAAGGACACAAATGGATTCATGACAAAATTGTATTTTGGTGATGGTGATGTGTTTGAAGTTCTTACTTTACTGAACGATTTTGCTTCTTACAATTATATCTATCATGAACTTTGCCCATTAGTAACAGAGAACTATATTTGGTAAAAATTTACATAAATTTACCAAATTAATGAAAATTGTTAAAAATTGACTATAAAGGGCAATAACTCCTTAAGGGGTCAATTGACCATTTAGGTCATGTTGACTTATTTGTAGATCTTACTTTGCTGAACATTATTGCTGTTTACAGTTTATCGCTATCTATAGTAGTATTCAAGATAACCAAAAACGGCAAAATTTCTTTAAAAATTACCAATTGGAGGGCAGCAACCCAACAACCAGTTGTCCAATTCATCTGAAAAATTCAGGGCAGATAGATATTGACTTGATTAACAATTTAACTTCTTGTCAGATTTGCTCTAGATGCTTTGGTTTCATAGTTATAAGCAAAAAACTGCATTTTACCCCTATGTTCTATTTTTAGCCGTGGCGGCCATCTTGGTTGAATGGCCAGGTCATCGGACACATTTTTCAAACTAGATACCCCAAAGATGATTGTGGCCTAGTATTTTCAGTGGAGATTTTGTAAAAGATTACTTAGATTTATGAAAAATGGTTAAAGATTGACTATAAAGGGCAATAACTCCTAAAGGGGTCAACTGACCATTTTGGTCATGTTGACTTATTTGTAGATCTTACTTTGCTGAACATTATTGCTGTTTACAATTTATCTCTATCTATAATAATATTCAAGATAATAACCAAAAACAGCAAAATTTCCTCAAAATTACCAATTCAGGGGCAGCAACCCAACAACCGATTGACCGATTCATCTGAAAATTTCAGGGCAGATAGTTCTTGACCTGATAAACATTTTTATCCCGTCAGATTTCCTCAAAATGCTTTGGTTTTTGAGTTATAAGCCAAAAACTGCATTTTACCCCTATGTTCTATTTTTAGCGGTGGCGGCCATCTTGGTTGGTTGACCAGGTCACGCCACACATTTTTTAAACTAGATACCCCAAAGATGATTGTGGCCAAGTTTGGATTAATTTGGCCAAGTAGTTTCAGAGGAGAAGATTTTTGTAAAAGATTACTTTAATTTACGAAAAATGGTTAAAAAATGACTATAAAGGGCAATAACTCCTAAACGGGTCAACTGACCATTTTGGTCATGTTGACTTATTTGTAGATCTTACTTTGCTGAACATTATTGCTGTTTACAGTTTATCTCTAACTATAATAATATTCAAGATAATAACCAAAAACAGCAAAATTTCTTCAAAATTACCAATTCAGGGGCAGCAACCCAACAACCGATTGACCGATTCATCTGAAAATTTCAGGGCAGATAGATCTTGACCTGATAAACATTTTTACCTCGTGTCAGATTTGCTCTAAATGCTTTGGTTTTTGAGTTATAAGCCAAAAACTGCATTTTACCCCTATGTTCTATTTTTAGCCGTGGCGGCCATCTTGGTTGGTTGACCGGGTCACGCCACACATTTTTTAAACTAGATACCCCAATGATGATTGTGGCCAAGTTTGGTTTGATTTGGCCCAGTAGTTTCAGAGGAGAAGATTTTTGTAAAAGTTAACGACGACGGACGACGACGACGACGGACGACGGACGACGACGGACGACGACGGACGACGGACGCCGGACGCCAAGTGATGAGAAAAGCTCACTTGGCCCTTCGGGCCAGGTGAGCTAAAAACGTGTAATGGTAACACTGCAGTAAGAAGTAAATATTATGAACCTATCTCAATCCATCAACCTGTAATTGGTGCTTGTTTCATATTTGTCTTTCGTTTATTGTTTGTATAAAAATCAGGACGTTGTTTTTCTCGTTTGAATAATAGAGAAAATGGCCTAAAAATTTAAGAACACAAAAATAGATTACTTCATGTAGAGACCCTCATGTAGAGACGACTGGTCATTTTGTCTTGCTTAATTGCATCCATCATAACACACATATCTGCATTTTAAATTCATTCTCGTTGTCCGTCTTGAGTATCTGAGGTGGACCAAGTATATGAGTAAATCGTAGGGCCAATTCAGAAAATTCTTTTGTCGTATTTTGCTTTAAATTTCACCAAATGAACCATCGGCACTAATAGTCAATTGGTATTAATATTGATTCAGTTTTCCGTAAATTAAAAGCAAACTAAATGTTATTGTTATATACATGTGTCATTCATTTATCTACAAGCAGTCGGTACCTGTATCTTGGTATCTTAACTTTAGTCTAAGATTCATCAATTTTTCTTGTTGTTATTGATTAGATGTCGGTAACTGCGAGAACTCTCAGAGCTGTAATTAGTGTCTTTTTGTTGTTGGGGTATACAAGTACCCGGCCACATCCACTCTGGTATTTGTTAGATGTATTTCTATTTGTATCCATCTGATGAGTTAAGACTTTTTCAGCCTATTTTTATAGTTTGTTCTTATGTTGTACCGTTGAACCACTGTGCCATTTTAGCATGAAGCTTGGGATCTTGCTAACATGTTTAAACTCGCCACATTAGGTAGGTATGTGCCTGTCCCAAGTCAGGAGCCTTCGTTTGTTGATTTGTTACATATTTGTTTTTCGATATTTTTTTTGTACATAAACTAGGCCGTTAGTTTTCTCATTTGAATTGTTTTACATTTGTCATTATGGGGCCTTTTATAGTCGACTATGCGGTATGGGATTTGCTTATTGTTGGAGTCCGTACGGTGACCTACAGTTGTTAATTTTTGTGTCATTTTGGTCTCTTGTGAAGATTTGTGTGATTTCTTTATATCAATGTTACAAATGTAGTAATATCACCATCATAGAGTGGAATGTATAGCTTTAATTTAAAACAACCAAAGCAATCAATTACTCCTCTTCATGGAGGCTTTTTTTATATACAAATCCATTTGTCAGCGATTTTTACAATAGGTGACGGCAAGGCATTTGTATATTTTACTGAGCACCGACTATCGCTCTTTAGCGTACAATAAAATGATAATAATAAAAACAACTTTATTTAAAAAGGGGCGAAAGATACCAGAGGGACAGTCATACTCATAGATAGAAAATAATCTGACAATGCCATGGCTAAAAAATTAAAAAGACAAACAAATAAATAATAGTACACAAGACACACCATAGAAAACTAAAGACTAAGCAACACGAACCCCACCAAAAACTGGGGGAGATCTCAGGTAAAGAAAGTAACTCATTTTGATCAAAGCAATTTTTAATAAGGCTGTCTACAGATTATATTAACTATAAAAATAAAATATGTTTGCACTTGCTACAGGAATAAAACATAAGCAATCTACTAAATCAAAAATATAAACAATACATATTTTGTGATCCCGAGCTTAAGATCATTATACGTTTTGCTTCATTTTTTAAAAACTAATTGGAATCTCTTCGAAACAATCAACTAACACGTTTAACCCCGCCACATTATTTATTTATGTGCCTGTCCCAAGTCAGGAGCCTGTAATTCAGTGGTTGACGTTTGTTTATGTGTTACATATTTGTGTTTTGTTAATTTTTTTACATAAATAAGGCCGTTAGTTTTCTCGCTTGAATTGTTTTAAATTGTCTTATCGGGGCCTTTTATAGATGACTTTATGCGGTGTGGGCTTTGCTCATTGTTGAAGGCCGTACGGTGACCTATAATTGTTTATGTTTGTGTCATTTTGGTCTTTGGTGGATAGTTGTCTCATTGGCATTCATATCATACCACATCTCCTTTTTTATAAAATTTCAATATTTGCGATACAGCGGTGTTTTGTAAAAAAAAATAAGGGAATCTCAGAGGCAGATTTAGAGGGTTTTTCAGGGGGCACGCCCCCCTTTTGTGGGAAAAATTTGTGGTTGTTTATCTAGGGAATTACTGAAGCATAACTGGGGTGGGTCCCCTCTTAGTCTTAGGCAGTCAGTGGGTCCCCTCTTGGACAAAACTAGATAGCTGACATGGTTTAAATTAAAGTAAGGTCACCAATTTCCCGATATCAAATAATTTGAGGAAAAAAAACAATAATGTATTGCCATATGACCTTTAACATTGAAAGGTTAAACTTGTATTAAGTCATGTTCAGACCTTTAACCAGAAAATAAAGGAATATTGTGTTAATGTGCACGAAACCACACACAAAGTCAATCCATAGAAAAAATACTAATGATCAATGGTCAACGTTGCTGGAGGGTTCTTCAACAATAAAAAAAAAAAAGTATAATTTTTACCAAGATGGTCCCTAGTGTCGACTTAAGTATAATACTACACTGTCACTCTGTTTAAATCTAGTCATAAAAAATCACCAAAGTCAAAGAACAATACAAGATGAGAACAGACAGACAGATCCGGTATTAATGATTTTGAGAATTACGATTTTTGCTCTATTCTACATATCGGTCTTTTAATGTTGTCCATAAAATGTAAAAGTCTTAAACTATAATCAATCTATGTTTTTGCTTCGAGACCAGAATTTTGTGGAGAAAAAATAGCTTTTTAATGTCAAAAAGAGTCCGGGAAACTCCCAGGATGCACGATTTTGCGTTATTTTTCTCAGAGCTTATAAACTTATAAATGTTAAAGATAATAACTTGTATATTAAATCATTACACTTCATCATAGATCATCGAACTCCACCTTGCTCATCAAGTTATGGCGTCCTGTCGAATTTGATAAATAAAATTGAATAACTGATTTCTGAAATTTATGACAAAGGCATATATTTATAGAAAATCTAATTAAGGTATACACATATTGGAAATCTCTAACGGTTGACCAAAATTGACACCGATTCCTGAATGCACGTTTCATTATGAGTAAGTTATCAGTGTTGTTCGGTCACAAGTTGAATATTTTTATAAATTTGAATTATTCAATTAGTTGTTTCTTTCATTACATTGACCATTTGCTGATTAATGGAAACAAAGTATAAAATAAAAGGAACCATATCTTTTTCTACTAATTCCCAATTCATTTTCTTGCAACGTCATATCCGATGTCTTGAAAGCACCAAATGTTGATTGACGTCAGATGACTGAAAATGGTTTGTTTTTACTCAGAAATCACTGTGATCAATTGCAGCCAATGTAACAAGTTTATATAAAATGTACAAAAGAAAATGATCTGTAAAATGGAAAAAAAACACAATTTTCTTTTTGAAATTGATAAAAAAAATATATATAAAATAACTTTCAAACTAAAATGTTATTTGAATACAATCTATAAAAGATTGAAAATTACATTTAGCTAGTATATTGACTAAACCTAAACGTTATTGTTGCTATGATAACTTGTTCAAGGTTTGTTCATTCATCTTTGAGATAAGGTATATCACCTCAAGATCTTTCTCGTTTTCTTTCTTACCTCTCATCACAGATTGGATAAACGATTTGATTCTCTGCTTTAAGCTGGCAGGGGTAAGGGTTTTCTCGTAATGCTCAAATGTTGTTCGTGGTAAACATTCATGACGATGTAAATACACAGTTTCTCTAAGTTTGTCCCAGTCGGTTTTTACTTCTTGTTTTATATAAGTCTTCAGAATTAACTTCTTCTCATCTGTAGACATATTTAATTTAGGTTTAGAAGGAGCTTTTGACGTAGCAGTATTTTCATTCGCAGACATTTGTATTTTCGGTTTAGATGGACTTTGTGATGATGAGGTGTTTTCATCTGCAGACATATTTATTTTCGGTTTAGACAGACTTTTTGATGATGAAGTATTTGAAGGGTTTCTGCCACCAGTTATCTGAGCCCCATCGTCAATTTTCTGTCGTGGGATGAATTGAACTTTTGGTTCCGTTTTTGTTTCGTTGTCACCTGATGGTGTTGAAGTCGATATCTTATGTTCATCTACGAGCGTTCTGCAAAATATTAAGGTACGAGTGTATCAGCTTCATTGCAATACCGTTTACTCAAGTGCTTAATATTTCTATAAAACTGTTTGACCTACAAAGCCTGTGAACACTTAAGGATGTTTGCTCCTTTTGCTCTCGAATTTTTGTCAGATATTCGGAATTCTCTGGTTTTATCCATGTATTGCAATAAAAACAATTGCCCGCTAACCCCTACTTTTCTTTTCATAATTTCATAACATATAATTTAAAAAACCCATATATAAAAATCTTATAAAATCCTTGTTATATTTTCATAGTTTTTGAAGGAAAAAAGGTACTTATGATAAATTGATGAAAAATCTGAGAGAGAATCATTTCCCGCCAAATTTCCAATGGCTTACTCCTCGAAAACAAGGACACGGACCCTTCATTTTTTTCTGCGTTTTTAGTTCTGTTATTTATAAACTACCAATTTATAACAGTCTTTTAAAAAAGCTTGTTATTTTGAAACAGAGTAGCGAACATCCTTAAAATATTCGTTGTATTTAATTGTAGTGTAAATAGTCTTACAAATGTTTCATAAAACTACAAATTTAAAAATTAATTATTATAAAATCCTTTTAATTTATTCTCTCATTCTTCTAAATCAAGTGCTATTAAAGTTCTTAGTGTCATCCGGTCTTGAATCAATGAAGTCTTTAATCCATTATATGAAAGGAATAGTTCTTCTAAACTTTTTAAAGCAATATAATTAAAATATAGTTCTTGGATTTCATAAGAGTATGAAATCAAAGAACTATACTTTAAGTTGATTGTTTAATTGTAGTTAATTATAATGTGTTGACATCACCTTGGATTTCTTATCATTACTTAAAACAATCAAGTAAAGGAGAAATAATAATCTGATCCTGTTTCTACTTGAGAGAATTAAATATTGAATCTATAGACGTAAACTGAATATTATACTGTTTAATATAAGTATACATGAAACCTGTTAATACAGCCATTTATTGACATCAAATCGGCAAAACTACGCCAAACATGAATTTTATTAATTTAAAATGCATGAAAGAATAATAAAGAGTACAATTACTTGCAAAAATATTATGCGGTCTACGTTTGTTTTCCATATAAAATATGAAGATGTGGTATGATAGCAAAAAGTAAAAAAACAAAAATACCAAACTCCAAAGAAAATTCAAAACGAAACGTCCAACTGTTATATTCCTGACTTGGTACAGGTATTTCCTGATGTAAAAAAAGATGGACTACCCTTAGTTTTAAAGCTTGCTAAACCTCTCAGTCTCATAGAACTTCAATATGTTGACAACAATGTGTCAATGTGCAAATGAGACCGCTCTTCCCGCCAATGACCAAATGACGTATACGTTATCAACAGTACAATCCTTAACAATGAAAGTATCAAATGGATGTATAGACTGAAGATATGTGTGTTTATAACACTCCCCACCCTAATCATGACCTACGACCACAGAACAATTATTAAACTTGTGACCATCCAGTCAGTTGTATATAACCGTAAACCAGTGCAAATCGGAGTTATCGACTTTATAAAGAATGTTCGGAATTTTTTTTTTTTTCAGTTTATGACCGTTAAAAATATCTGTTTCACAGATGACGACGGATATGTGACTAAATTGAAAACAGTTATGTCTAATCGTCTTATCTATTTGTCTTTTTAAACAATAAAATATGTGAAATATTTGTCATTTGGAAGTTTATTTTTTTTCCATTGTATTGTCAGTTTGTTTTCGATTAATGTATTTGAATGTCCCTTTCGTATATTTCTCCTCTCTCCTATAGTCATTAATTCAGTTTTATTGGAAAAACAGCATTTTTTTTTATTGAAGTAAGACATAGCCCTTTGTTCGGTTGCGAGAAATAGGACGAAATCGTAACCCTGCAGGGGAAAGTGGACAACGTATACGTTATCGCTACTGTAATATGTAGACATTAAAGAAGAAGCGAAGAATATCAACTATGAAAGATTAATGGTCTATCAAGGTTTGTGAAATACATACTTTTTCTTTTGTTTCTTTAAAGGTGATGATGGATTTGCCACCGCTGCTTCTGTAGGTGCAGGTCTTTCTGTGAGAAAAAAAAAAGACACACTTAAGTCATTACACCAAATAAACTGAACTTGCAATGGATATTTAAAAACAAATAATACACTTATAATCTACTAATTACTGCATTCAATAGAATAGAAAGGTAACGTTTATAGATAGTCCAAACATGCACCAACTCTTTCAGTGGCATGATGTTAAAGCCACTTTCAATAGGTAACGTTGTGTAAAAGAGAGCATAAAATGTTGGTGGTTTGGTGTAAATAGTCTTGCTAAAATTCCAATATCTATTTTAAAGTTTCCATGCAGAGGCAGTACTATTATCAACCGAGTTACCTATTATTTCATTGATGATCGTCTAATAAGATTGTGAAAAAAAGTCATTATGAATAGGAATTTTTTTTATAGAATATACCGTAAATCTGCATAGATGGCATTCTTTTTTATATTTGCAAAGTAGTCCTCAAAAGAGGAATTTTTCTTATATTTTATTGTAGTGTGAATAATTACATGCATTTTATCACTATTGTAACACGTACAAAAGTAACGACACATGTATATACCATGTGCTTCATGAAAACAAGCTTACAATTTCACATTAAATTTAAAAAAGTTTTAAAGGCAGTTGGACGTCAAAAAAAATGTTCACCAAAGAAACCATTTAGCTTGTGACCAAGTACATCAGACTCGCGATTTGTCTACAAAAGACTCATTGGTGACTCTCAAATCAAAATAGTCAGAAGGCCAAATCAAATACAAAGTTGAAGAGCATTGAAAATCAAAAGTTGCAAAATATATTTTTCGAATCTCATCAAATCAAGGTAACAAACAAATACTGAGGGATTTGCATGAACTTCAACAGGAGTGGGACCGGGAGAATCGACAAGGAAACTGTTTCCTGCTATGCATGTACTGCAAGTCATGGTAAGTCCACACTCATTCCAAATAATGTATAAATCAGAAAAAGGACTCAATCGGTAATTATACACTTAAGATGATTGGTAAAAGTACCTTAATATCCAAGACTTTGAAAACATGCCGTTAGTGAAATGAGACATAGACATATCGTTTCAGTCAACTAATTCGTAGCGGAAACCCTCGAATGTATGAAGTGTCGATTTCAGACGTTCTTCTTCAAAACTCTGTGTAAGTAGTTTTTGTATAAATAGAATTCCCCTGCTAATAAAGTCCGTTAAGTATGGACATGAGTGAGCGTAATGTATAAAATGAGATATGTTATTGAGCCGAGGATATATTAATTACTACTGAGAAATAGGAAATTGACAACTGGAAAGTTGAAGTCATCACATATGTCATATAATTCAGGTTTGAAGTCGTCCATATCAAGATATGAAATATATCTTCTTGTTAAGCTAACCTCCTTAGGTTCAAGTTCCCTGGGTTATAAGTGATGCACCCAATCTTAGTGTCTGTTTTGTTGTGGGATTTTAGGTAACAGTGAATTTGTGTAATCAGGGATAATGTAGAATCCCTGGTTTTTCAGGGATTTTGCTTAATCACTAAAATCATTTGTGATTATATATAGTCTCTGAAAAAGTCCAGTGATTTTAAATAATCACTGAAAATTTTAATACGTATTTTACAAATTCCCTAAATCGGTTTCAGGTATTATCAATAAAACAAAGATTATCTGTTTGTTTAAGTATTTCCAATACAGACAAATAAATCAAATAATATAAAATAACCTCTTTATGGTGGTCAGTTTTTATTCCAGACCATTTATCAAATCTGATTTTATTAAGAGTGAACAGTTTTTTCTGGTGATATTCTATTTAACTGTGTTAAACCACATTTTTAAACTCACAAGCGAATAAATGCACAGATCATGTAATTTGCTGTAAAACAAATAGGGGGATAGTTAACGAACAAGGAATTCAAGCTAGGCAAAGATATGCAACTTAACGTCTAGGAACACAAACTGAACTGAACAAATTCTTGATAGATTGAACACAATTTTGGTGGAGGCCGCAGTGTGATCGTTGAAAAGGAGACCCCAAAAACATAATGGCCATCGTTAATAAAAGGAATGAAAAGGATAATGACTGACTACAAAACATTTAATAACTCTCAGATTATACATAAGTAATAGAAGTGTTTATTATGAGATAACAGAGAATTATGGGCAAACAGTGCAAAATAATGGATTAAAAAATTAAAGAATAGACAAAAATAGACAAAAGAAATCAGAATGACGAATAATAGTGTACTAAAATATACAAAATAGAGAATAATGGGCAAAATAAATAAACAAAAGAAAATAATTATCTTAAAAATGAAAGAAAAAAAACCTTTATAGAAGATGTCATCCAAATTTTGATGCAGTTTGTAAAAATAAATGATATGTATTAAACTACTGTAAACCAACTTATTTTCGCGAGCGATTTATTTTCGCGACTTTTGCGAGTAGAAAATAACGCGAATATAAATCGTCGCGAATATGTAAACCTTGGATCTTTCCATATTAAACTTAATCAAGTAAATCAGAAAATCGCGAAATTAAATAGCTGCAAGGTGGTCAAGAAAGGGTAAAACGCGAAAAAAAGTATCCGCGAACATAAGTTGGTTTACAGTATTGTGTTTAAGATTTGATAGTTATATTTCTAAAGATGTTTAAATGAAATATTTTAATTTTATTTATTGTCTCTTCATTTCAATTATTATGTTTATTACCTGACATTTGTTCTAGTGATTATGCATAATTCCTGAAAATTTAAGTAATTATATATAATTACTTCAGCTACCGGTGATTATGCATTACATAATTCCTCATTCTACAAATTCTCTGTAACATAAAGATACGCTGCCACGTCCGGGCAGTGTTTTCGTTAGGTGTTTTTTGTTTTGTATTGATCTCATGGTTTTAGCCCCTTTCAATTGATTTTTATCGTTTGTTCTTATGTCGTACTGTTGTCTGTGTCATTTTGGTCTTTTGTGGATAGTTGTCTCATTGGCAATCATACCACATCTTCTTTTTTATACAACTGTCCCTGGTTAGGGGAGAGGGTTTCGCGCCAGCAATCTAGTTTAAACCCGCAATATTGTGTATGTGTCTGTCACAGTCACGAGCGTGTAGTTCGGTGGTTTGTCGTTGGTTCATGTCTTTCATATTTGTTTTTTGGTAAATTGTTTTGTTATAAATTAGCCCGTTAGTTTTTCTCAATTAATTTGTGTTTCCATATCCTCCATGTCGGTGCCTTTTACAGTCGACGATACGATATGTTGGATTTTGTTCTTTGCAAAAGGTGGTACGGTAGCCTATAATTGCTTGCATCCTTTCTTCATTTAAAATTTGGTGGATAGTTGTTCATTGGCAATCATGCCACATCTCCTTATTCCTATATTTATTCCTCAAAACTTTCATGAGCACAGAAAAAAAATCTTATTTGTCAAAACCTTTGATGTAAAATGTTGTTGCAAAATTTATGCGTTAGCGAAGATTGAGACAAACCGTTACACAACTAACCAAGAATATTAAACTCTTGAGCAAAGAATATTAATAATCTACTAATGCGCTTTGTCCATTCGTGAATTAATGTGTTGTTCTTTCGCTCGTTAATTATTTAACGTTATGAAAGTTAATGAAATCATAGTTATTTGAATATTATATAGGAGAAAAAATGCAACATAAAATTTTGCTTTATCAAATTCTATGTCATACATAGTCAAACGTAGTTGATGTACTCACTTAGGATTGTTGATTCTCCTTTAACCTCTACGTTACCATCACCCCTTTTTAAACTCTGATAGTATAGTTTTTCTTTTGCAAGTAAGAGTGGAGGTCCATTTACCCCATCTTCTTCGTTTACAAATTCTTCTGTTATTTCATCGGGATCAGAACGAGAGTAGATAACAATTTTTCTGCGCCAAAACTTTGCCATTCTTTCCACAACAATATCCCCGACAACTGTTCCCTCCTTTTCAATTGTTGTCAAATATGTTTCCCAACTTTCGTTGGCTAAATTGATAGATTCTTTCTTTTCCTAGAATATTTTTTTCATATAAATATATTATGTGTAAATGTATCAATCTTTTCATCAGTGTTTAGCAATGTTGTGATGAAAAGCAAAAATGAAAATGATATTAAATGACTGGCAAGAAAACCTCAACTTTCTAACACTGCTAGCACATGTAATCGTCAATACAAGATTTAATCAAAATTCAACGCTAGATTTAGGCATGTCTTTGTATTCAATTTTAATATGTGTATTTTAGTTCGATCAACTGACATTAATTCATGTTCGTTTAATATGCATATATTAAATTCAATAATGAAATATCAATTATTAATACGAGTTTATTTGCTTTGTTGATCTGCAATATGCACGATTTTTTATTCTAAACAATTTTTCTATACAACGTTAACAAAACTGCTTTATCTGTATTTTATAACTTCTGCCAATCTAGGCACACCTATTTGTAATTGTTTTGATTTTCAACAAGTAAAGTGATCAAATTGACATCCATTTTATTCCAATCAATATCTAAAATCAATACATTTCCAATACTAAAATAACAACCACATGCACACATATTAACTAAAAACAAAATAGAGCGAAGTAGTCCACATCTTTTTAGAAAGCTCAAACTTGTAAGATTTTAAGGTGTGTTTTTTTTTTTTTTGGCGAACTCCATTAACCCCCGACTGCAAATTTAAATTGATGGTAAATTATTTTCGCAATTTTCTTTATCAAAAACAGCAGTTGCCATTTTAAATATTAAAATGAACAAATGCAAAAATAGGATTACTATCTAGCTCGAAACAATGTAGCATACCTTTGTCAAAAACAGCAGTTGCCATTACAAATATTAAAATGAACAAATGACAAAAATAGGATTACTATCTAGCTCGAAACAATGTAGCATATCTTTGTCAAAAACAGCAGTTTCCATTACAAATGTTAAAATGAACAAATGACAAAAATAGGATTACTATCTAGCTCGAAACAATGTGGCATATCTTTGTCAAAAACAGCAGTTGCCATTACAAATATCAGAATGAACAAATGACAAAAATAGGATTAATACCTAGCTCGAAATAATGTAGCATTTTTGCTATTTTGGCAAGGAACCGTCAATCAAACAATAAACAAATCAACATACTTTTCATTGTGTCAGTTTTGTTTTTTTTTTCGTATGCAAAAATAGTAAATTATTCAATATATGTATATATATATGCACTCTTAAACAAAATACAAAAAGACGAAATGTGAAAGAAAAGTTTGTAAACTTACATCAGACACATCTTTCAGTTGTGGAATAATAAGTTGCCGGAGTTGTAAATGATCCATCTTAGCTAACTCAAGACGACTCAGCTGATCGCTGCATGCTTGGAAAAACGAGTTCCCATCATTTGAAATATCACAGCAGAAATATAATCCGTTTTCCTTTAACAGGAGATTTAGATGATCAATTGCTGCTTGTTTAACATTGGTGGCCGGAACTGGTAAAATTATATGCAAAGAAATAACAAATGATATTTGGCGTTTTGTTGGCAATGCCTAATAATTGCATTACATGTATCACTGGTGGTAAGCGCATGGTCGTAACTACCATCCGGGATGGCAGAAAACTCTAGAGATAAAGTTTTTTTCCGATTTTTGTGCAGTAAAAGGTTCATTTGAGCCAAACCGCTTGTTGCATATACACTTATCGTGAGTGCATTGATATTGAAACCAAATTTAATAGATAAAATCATTCAAAAATTTGAGCATGATGGTCATAACTTTAAATGTGTAATGGTCGTAACTTCAACTAAAGTATTTTGGATGTTGGTCGTAACGGACACAAGATGGTCGTAACTTTGACAAATGACCATAACTCGAGTATTTAGACAAACTTTTATTAATGAATTTTAAAAATAAAAGTAATATACCCAGATGTCTTATATGATTTGCTACAAACAATGTTATTTGTTACTCTTTTAATGGTATGCAGAAATTAAGCAAGAGAATTTTTAAACATACACAGTTCTGGTGTATTTCAAACGCTCATCATTTAGGAGCAGCAGTGAAAAATAATCAACTCGCATTAAGCCAAAAAGTATGTTAGGGTTGTGTATTAATATATTGTTTTACTGTACGTAAAGGCATAAAGTTATTAAATACACGTGTATTCCCTCATATTTGTTTTAATCTTATTCTATTTACGACTTTTTTTTATCTGCAATCATGTCGGCAGATGACATTATTAACACTTTTTGTTAAATATATCTTTAAAGCCTCCGTCACACTTACCGGATAGCTCGAACGGACGCCTAACGGACATTTTTTTTCAATCCGTTCATGTTCTTTAAACGTCCGTTCTTATCCGTTAGACGTCCGTCCATATTCGTTGCATGTCCGTTAAGCGTACGTTTTATCCGTTGACGTCCGTTCTGTCCGGTGGAAAACTTTGAGCATGTTCAAAACTTTAAACGGACGTCCAACGGATAAAATGTCCGTTGAACGTCCGTTAAGCGTCCTTTTTGTACGGTACTCGTTCATTTCATTTCCGTTTTGTATTCGTTACGTGTCCGTTATACATCCGTTGGAGGTCTGGAAGATAAATTCACCAACGGACTTCTACCCGACGTTCAACGGATAAAACGGATGAGAAACGGACTCATACCGGATGTGTAACGGATAAAAAGTATGATGAACGGATCTAAAACGGATAAATGCCAATTGGAAATTTCGCGTTAGAAATGCCAATTATTGGTATGTCAGATTTCTTAAGGTTCGTGAATTCTTATTATTCATAATCGATCCTAGAGTATAAGCACGTCTTCACAATCAAGCAGCTCTTATTCAGGCCAGACACTGCCCGTTGGCGGAATTCTGAAGACCAAACCAAAGCCAGTTACACAGAAACTTTTTGAATATTCATGCGATTTTTCCGTGTATCATGTTCATCCGTTTTATCCGGTACGCTTCCGGTATGTGTCCGTTTTATGCGGTACTCGTCCGTTGGATGTACGTTCGACATCCGTTCTGTCCAGTTCGTTTTCGTTTCTCGTACGTTGCATATCCGTTGTGTGTCCGTTATGCATCCGTTACGCGTCCGTTTTATTCGGCCAGTACATCAACGGACTCCCAACAGATAACAATTTTGTCAACGGACAACTTTTATTTTCATCCGTTAGGCGTCCGTTCGTGCTATCCGGTAAGGTGTGACCGAAGCTTAACTCTTAATCAGCTATATTGCAGTTCTTATAAACTATTCGGCTTTTGGTCGTTCATAAAGAGAATCCACAGATGAGACTGGATCTTTTAACGTGTTGTCTTTATTTCTTATCGATTACATAACGATTATATATTGCGGTATATCATTGATATTAGTTCTAAAAATTGGTACAGAAAGAAAATGAGGCCATGGTGTCGCAATGATAATTGTATTAACCTCGAAAGTAGGAATATTGTTGATAATTATATATTTTACACTGATACACGCTCTGAATTTAAGAGTAATATAAAATAATAGTTTGTAGCCAGGCTTAAGCTTGTAGCCAGGTTAATTTTACAAGGACTTAGGTAGAACTAAATGTACTGCGGCAACTATCACATACAAACCCCGGTATGCAGTTTAAAATAATGTGTATGTTATATGTATTAATGGCTATTCATGGACTTCGTTATTGGACATAACTGTGCACCTTATTATAAGCTTGATTTCACCAAACAACAATATGATTTCTAAAAATCTAGGCTAAAAATAAAGCGTATGTTTTTAAACTCTGGTACAAACCTGCGAATTCGCGGGTATGTTATAGTCTCGATAACAAGCTTCATAACTTGGCAATACTTTTAGCTTACTTCGACTCCTTACTGATGCTTTTCCAACTTAATGTATCAATCTTAAGTTGTACATTAAAAAAAACACCTAGTAGGTACCTCCTCTATCTTTGCAATAGATGCAAAATCTTACATTGTGAATGAATTTAACCGCTTACATTAATTTTACTATTTGACTCTTGCTTAATTTTATACATAATATTTTCAGTACATTTCATTTTGTATTACGTCGATCGTTCGATTCGTTCCAATTTTCTTCCGTTTCGCACTTGATAGGTACCCCTCTCTTCACTCTTTTTTGACCCCGTTCACACAGGGACATTTTTATCGATTTAAACTAGACCGGTTCTCTTTAGATCGTTTTAAGGGCTAATGTGAACACATTGAATCGATCTTCAATCGATCTAAAGTAAACCGACCTTACTTTAGATGTGAACGCATAGATCGGTTTAAATTAGTACGATTGAATCGAAAATAGCAGTATTGTTGGTGTCATGTTGTATAACTTCGTTGCTACAATGATTTTTTTTTCAATATTAAACGGAAAACTGCAATAACACCAGTATCAAAATTTTAAATTGTGATTCAAGAGAAACAATAACTTTATCCAATTTTTTTCCCCAAGTGTGTGTTTCAGTGTATCAACACATGCATTTGATAAATCATTTCTATAAATACACAGTGTTTACAGTTTTATGGGCAAAAAGGTTAGATCGATTGCGTTTTTAATTGTAGTGTGAACGCAGTGGTTCAGATTAGACCGATAGAGATCGTTATGATTAAAGAAAATGTGAACGCTAACTGGTTTTAATTAGATCGATTCAGATTAGATCGATAAAAAAAATGTTAGTGTGAACGGGGTCTTAGTTTTCATTATTTGGTGAGAACAACTTCACAAATATGTCTCGGTTATTGTATAGAAATGTATATACTATGAAAATTAGAGCGCGGGGCTTTGCCCCAAACTCTTATTTTCATAGTATATACCTTTCTATACAATATCCAATTTAGCACATATTTCCAACTTGAGTAATCCTGTAATTAGTCTATTGATATGTTTTGGCTGACTATCTGTAGCTCATTTACATAGTTTTGTAAATCTACTCACTATCATCACTGAAAGAAATTGAGTTCAGAATGACAGATTGTAGTTGCTGGTGTAAGTATGTTTATTGGTATATTTGTATAAAGCTGTGTTTTACTATACATGATACATCCCAAAACATATAGATAGTTTGTAGTGGCAGATCCCAAAAGAGGGTGGTGGAAAAGGCTTATTTGGGGGGTGATCAATGCTTTGAATCAGAACATACAGTTGAACCCCTGCCCCTTTATTTTGGTTTGGAACCCCTTTACAAATGAATGGATCTGCCCCTGGTATGTACCCATAGGTAGTCTAGTGAATAGTTTACATGTATGAAATATCTGTCACTGGACATTAAGCAACCAATAATCATTCCATTCATGACGAAATTTATCAAATTGCTTTTATTTCCCTTTACAAGGTTTCATGGTTCACTCTTTTTTCGTGTACAAAGTAATTACATGGACGATAAAATAAATGATTACAATTTTGGATGGCATTGTACTCTAATCAAGTTATAATGAACTAAAATGTATATTTGTACTCTTTATTTAATTGAAAGAAACTTTTAATTGTCAAAAACATTTTTTGATCCAAAGATTAAATAGTGGGATGTTTAAAAATTAATTTGAAAGCTAATTACTAACTATTTAGTTTAATTTGGAACACATCATTTTTTTTCAAAATGGCCAGTAGCAATTTGTATTTCAATATCTTGATTACGATACAATGAAATCTTACCCTTGTGGTCATTCATGCGTAGTTACTTAGTACACGACAAAGTATGTACTATGAAAGTTAGAAGACAAATTCAAGCAATTTGATTGGACGAAAAGTTGTAAGTATGTGCTAAATAATATAAGTGATGTATATGTCGTTAGAATCCATATTTTGAATGACTGACAATAGAATGAGGTTCAGTCAACGTTTGTTCACACCATAAATATTATAAAGTTTCTCAATAAATTGCAAGGTATTAAAGCATCGATTTCGAGAAGTGAATTACATAAAACGAAGGTACGTACATGGTATAGTAAAGAATATAACAGAGTCAAAACAAATGGAATACACTATTAAAAGTTCATCATTTTAATATTAAATGAGTGCCATGCAGAATTTATTAAATAGAAACAAAAAGGATAAATCATCCAGTTTGCCATGATTTATTAAAGGAACTCATGAAATCTTAATGAAAAAAGAGAAAACAAAAGTAATTAAACAAAAACTTCCTCTTTTGGATTAACGCAATACTCATTTCAAGATGAACGTTTGTTTTTTCTTTGTTTTTTTTTTGTTTTTTGTTATTTGTTTTTGTTTCTTTATGTTGTCAGCGTTTTGCTTCCTTTCCTATACTAATAAAATGAAAATAACACTTTAAAAATGTATAGTGCGTCCGACGCTTTTTTTTTTAAATTGCTCCATCAGAAACTCCCACACATTTCAAAAATTTTCGGCCGACCAATCCGAAGTTACAAAGATTAAGCCCGATTTTCTTGTGGGGTTTTTGTTTTGTATGTAGCATTGTGTAGAATGTTGTAATCATTAGTAGTTTTTGTGATGAATTTGTCAGTCAATCTTCGACTAATAACTTCTGATTTTGACTTTTCAAGACAGTTTTATTTTCTTACTGTAAGCATGAAAATGTGAAGTTGCTGAACATATTACTAAAATATTTATGAGTAAGATATATGATATAAATATCAATTTGAAACCTAAAGAATAATACATGACACGCAAAAACAACATACCTGAATTAGCAGGTGCTTCCAATTCATCATCCTGAAATGTAAAAAACTAGATTAAATGGTAGTTTGCCTTTTCAAACTGACCACTGTTTCCAGAAACAGTTTTTACCAAACACGCTAGATGATACATATTTGTGTATTTTCATATATATATGTTTAGTTCATGGTTGATAATGATACTATATGATATTATTTAGATGTAAGTTATTATTGTCGAATATGATGATGCTCTTCAGAGAGTAACATCCGGATTTCTTCTTAAAAAACGGGGACCATCATGGCATGCTGGACTAGTGAAGTAAATTGTTAACAGCAGTAGTGCAATGTGTGTGAATAAAAAAAATACCACTGTTAATCTGAATAAAACATGTGTGCGTGTGTCGGACAAAGAAATATTTATTTAAAACACTTTTGTCCGGTTATATGCATGATGTAGACAAAACGTTACTGAAAACGCAGATAACGAGAAATTAAAGTTAAATGCAATAATAACATGAATATTGCACTGATCGTTAGATCTTTTGTTGGTACTTTTGTAACGTAAAGTTGTTGTGTCACTAACAGAAATATCATATTGCTTTTTATTCATTTTCAAATGATTATATTTTAAAGATCATGGAGTATCGGATAGCTTAAAAGTTTTGTAGACTAAAACTTAGTTAGTTATGCAACTTTCATATGCTTTTAGTATATACTTTTTTACGCGTTTTTTTAGTAACTTTATGTTCGATTATCAACTTCTCATATTATTTTTTTATTTGTACTGATATTTGTCTTTTTCACAGACGAAGCATCATATGAACGGTTGCTGCATGAGATGAAGTAGATAAAAGATGGATTTTTCTGAACAATGTTTTTTTTATATTTTTCTTGTTTTTTCGTTTTCCACTTTTTTATGTATTTCACTGTTTAATTTTGATGTACGTGTTGTTTACGTGGATTAAAATGAAACTTTATTTTACGTCTACTCAAAACTTGGGAAGCACATACTTACTGAATAAGAAGGTTCTGGCTCAAGTTTATACGCTACATACACAATTCCTCCCTTGTATATTTCCTTTGATAAATTGCCGATATCGAAGGATTGATTGCGCATTCTTTCGTCTGGTTTGATTAATGCATAATATTGTATCAAAGCCTGCTCCAGGGCAAGAGCATAATTTTGCTGATTCATTGCGATTGTTTTCTGAATTGCCCTCTTGTAGCATTCTTTGATATTCTGCGGAATAAGATCCCTTTCAATGCATGCCAACACAATTAAACCGTCATAATCATCCTTCTTGTAATCATGCCATCTACCATTTATTCCTCCTCCAAGAGACCACGTATTCGGTTTCATAGGGTTAAAGGAAGCCCCTATTTTTTGTTTTACAAATGTCTTACCAATTGTATAATCGGTCACTTTTCGTTTAGTCTGTATATGCAAATCACTAAAAGAATCTACTATTTTTAGTTTTAGTCTTTTCAAAGCTTCCAAAAAAGAAACTGCATGCCTATGTCGATTCAATTCGTCATGATCACATAATTCGAACAAGGCTGCAAGGTTGTACGAGTAACCTTGATGGCCGCGGCAAAGGTCGTCGAACTCGGTAAATCCACGGACTGATCCAGTTGCTGACATGATTTAAGTTCTATAATATATTTTAAAAAGATATAAAATGTATAATTAGTTACCAAAGATACCAGGATTCTAATTTAGTACGACAGATGAGCGTTTCGTCTACATCATAACATAATTTCATTAAAGATAATTCGTGTGAAAAAACAATGTGATTTCCTTCACTCATTACCAGAAAATAAAAACCTAGGGCCGTGTCAACGGTGCTGTCCTAGGACTAAGACATGTCCTAGGATGGTCTTAGTCCTAAGTCGGGTTAACGAACGTCTCCTAAAATAAGATATGTCCTAAATTTGGTCCTAAAGTTAGGATATACAAATAGGTGTCTTAGGATAGTCCTAAAGGTTACATCGTCCTAAAACGTAATAAAAACAATAAATATGGCATAAACTCAATACTAAAAATACTAATACAATATTAAACTATCATAAGATAAAACTAATAAAAAAAAATGTTAAATGTTTGTTAAAGATTTAATTGTATCATATTAAATTATTTCGTATTGCTTTTTTTTGGAGCCTGAACAATACTATCATCATAAGCAACATATTTTAAATAATTCAAATATGGGGAAAAGTTTACTTTTTTTTTTTAGATTAGATATATGTAATGAAATCGAGTGGACCTAAGGACAAAACTAGTTTATGTACTAAAATTGCAGCACGGATATCACAAAGTTTTGTAAACATTTACTTTTGTTTTCGTATTAAATTCATTTGTATCTTTTATCATATTTAATAACGTATTTATTAGTATTCCGTAAAAACTTTAACTTTTATTTTGCGTTAATTGTTTTCTATATTAGCGTCAATCATCCTCCCTCTCTTTACATATAGGTTCTAAAATACAATTCAATCTTTGTCATACAAATCTCTACATATATTTTCAATTATATAAATGTGTTAGGATGGTCCTAGGACCATCGTTGTTATGACAGTCCTAAGACAGCTTTGTTTTACATCCTAAGACATGTCTCAGACACGTCCTAAGACCATCCTAAATAATGTCCTAAGACCTATCTTAGGACATATCCTACGATACTTTCATTGACACGGCCCCAGTGTACCAACCTAAAGCAGTAAAACCAAAAAACGATGTATATAATAATATATAATACAGATGTGTTTCCCTCTAAGATCAATAAGGATGCAGACCTTGGTGTAGCCCTTACATACTTTGGCCGATAATACAATATTGAAAATCAAAATATATCTCATGCATATGGAAACTCTTGAATATATGACACCTATTCCCAGAAGATGGTATTGATTTAAAATATAAGGTTGCTAGAACACATTCAAGTCAATACTATAAAAGAAAACATATGTAGCTCTCTATTATTCTCCGTATATAATACATGGTAAGACCAGTAAAATATACTTCAAAATTGTAAGATGTAATACTGTTGAATTTGCAGTCACTCACTAAATACAAACTTACAGTATTCGAACGTAAATGAATGGAAATGAACAAACACATGTCGAAATACCAAGACAGACAAACACATGTATATGATGTTTTAAAAAAAAGTAAAAAAAATTTACACAGAAAAATAGATATTTTCATTTTCTAAGCTGCAGAGATGTAACTTTTAAACTGTTTTATTCATAAAAAGACTGCATTCATTTAAAGATCGAAAAAAAAAAATATCTAAATAAAAAAACCGAGTTTTCTGGGAGTTTCACATGCGTATGGATATGATGAATAATAAACAAAGGATTCGCATTATGTTAACACATTGAATTTCAGAATCCTATGTTATTATCCATGCAGTGCCATTAAAAAAAATCCTACATACTCTCATACTTTTTTCATAGTTTAAAAAGCCATATTCAAAAATGCTATAAAAGTCTTGTAATTTTTTCATGATTTTTTTAAGAAAACGGATGCCAATACAATGTTAAATGTTTAAAAAGTCTAAAGAAAATTATCCCGCCAAATTTTCACTGGACCATATCTCGAAAAAAGCACAACCTTTCATATGTTCAGCCAGAGACATGTATACTAAAGAGATTAGCGACTTGGAAATCTCGCTGACTTCACGCGTGTAAACTCGTACCCAGCATCCTCTAATAATATGATAACGAGATTAGCGGTAGTCTAGACAACCGATAATAATCACTCGGAACACCCTGTTGTTTTTCTTTGTATTAAGGACCAGGACAAAGACTTTCAGAATTAAAATCTTGTACTGTAAACAAATTCGCAGTTGAATAATAATATGACACTGTTTACATGTAGCATTAATCGGTCTGTTAATTAGGGGGTCCCATGATTAGGTGTGTATGTGGAAAATTATTACCTTTACAGGAAATAACTGTAATGTCGAAGATGTCAGCAAGCGAAATTTCCCCTTTTAAAATTGACAGTTTCATCTCAATATTTATATCTATATTAAAATTGATGCTTGGTGGTTGTTGTGATATGAAATTCACGATGTCCAAGACAGATTTTTTATCATGGGACGACGATTTAGATTTAGATATATTGTTAGGGGAATACACAGACACTGACCCAATTGTAGATAGTGACGACGACTTTGTTCAAGCGACATGTGTGCAACCCCCCCCCCCCCCCCCCCCCCCCCCAAAAAAAGGTCAAGGAAATTGACAAGAGTTTAAGTGCAGATGTTACTGCTACTGATGGTTACAAATGTCCTGACTGTGACAAGATTCTGAAATCTATCTCTGGGTTTCGTGGAAACACTTCAAGACAACATTGAAAACAACTGAAAGGTAATTTAGGCGAAAATGTTATTTTTTTTGGTCCTGTCCATGCATGCTATGTTAATTTTGTAATACTTCCCTAAGAAAAAACTTTAAGAATCATCAATTCCGCCAAGATTGAATAATTGTTATGAAAACAAAATGTCAAAGTGGCTAAATGGTACTGAATTTAAATGGCTTCGTGGTGCATATACATGATATATGTCTCTGCAATTGCAAAAAGATATTTCCTTCTTCAAAAAAAAATAATATACATTTATAATGCATAACAACGTGACAAGATATGTTGGGCTACTTTACACTGTGATTAAAAGTTTCAAGTTTTAATACCAGGGGTTCACACTACCTTGTTTATGATGTTAATAATTAATCTAGAAAGACTTCATCAATTTGTTAACAACAGGTGATCTTTCTGCATGTCCAAGGGTTTAATTACATGAGTTACTAACTTATTAAGAGGAAGAATCACACAGCTACTGATAACCTAACATGTTTGATCTTTACTTCATGTACCTTACAGTATGTTTACTTATTAATAGGTGTCAAATTATAAACAGTTTTATTGCCATGATCAAGATTTTTAATTACCAACATTAAAATCTGAATCAATGGAGATTAACAACAAGAACATTAGCATGTGTTTAGTAATTTAGCATACCTGATATGATTCCGGGATCTTTTATAAAGCAATTGCAGATGTGTTAAATTAAAGGTGAATAAAAAGGGACAGGAGTAAAATAACCATGATTTATATATATTGAATACACACAATGTATTTGTCACAATGTAAGATATCAAGAATGCTATATATATAAACAATGTTTTAAGGTGACATTTCATTCAGAATGAGAATTCTATAGGACGAAATTGTGCTAAATAGCGACATCGAGAAGCCATTTTGAGGCCAAGTAGTTTTGTTATCCAACGATCATTTTATTCAGGATTATCCTAGTCAAACTATAATAGAAGAAACCGTTTTATAAACCTTATATGTCATTGTTTAAACAAGCACAACCTCAAACTATTGCTTAGTTTTATTTATTTTTGTTCCAAAAGTCGGGTGCCTTATCGAGCACAGAATCTAAAATTTGGGCTTCTTGAATCGCGATATAAATTCGCCTATTATTTTATTAACTATTACTAAAGAAAGCTTAAAATTACAAATAAACTATGCCTCTACATAAATTTAAGTTATTCTTAACTGAATTGTGTTGATATAGATTGTATTTTATTATAATTTGGTTGTTTTCTGTACGTTAAAGCAGTTTGTAAATTATCAATATGGCGGATTGTTTGCCGAATTTTCTACTCTCGAGAAATCTCGTGCACACGCGTGAAGTTGACCGCTGGTTAATAGCCGTACTGATAAGTTGCCAATCTCCGTATATATATTCTCTGGTTCAGCTATTTCAATTCTGTTATTTATATACTATCAATTTATAACAGTCTTTTTAGTAGCTTGTTATATTGAAAATGAGTAGCAAACATCCTTTACTGCATTATTCTTGTTGAGATTTTGCTGTGTGAATTTGCTTTTATATTTCAAATAAGACTTCTGATCAACGGATCATTGTCCTTCAACAAATATTACACATGTTTCTCATCTGTTTTATATCAAGTTGTTTCCTAAAGTAAACCAATGAAATTGGTTGAAGAGTTACGTTTCTATTGTTCTATTGTTTATAGTTTTTAATTTGGTCTTTTGTTTGAAGTATACATCCTAGTTTGATACTATTTTGTAGAATGAGGTAGTTCTTTTGACCTACTTGTAAAAATTCTACTTACGATATTGTACATGATCGGATTCGGATTACAAATTGAAAAAATTATGTAACATGTGTAAATGTACCTGTGTTCATATTTATTAAAAAAGGAATGACACACTAATTCCAATGTAAAATATAACATTATGATTTTCATTTAATTAAATAAAAATATAATTGTATTTAAAACTTATTTATACTTTTCCTATATTTTTACGCTACCATTTTGTATTATATTGGAGAAAAAATGCTTTGTTTGAATTAAACCACACAAATATAAACAAGAACATGAAGAATAAAATATTACAAATCTGAGATTAAAAAAGAATGTATCATACCAAGTTTGTCCCTTTTTCGAGTTCCTTTGTCGATGAATGGGTTGAACTTTTCCTCAATGTTTTAAAACTAAAATCACGTTTAACGTCCATACACAAAAATATAACACAACAAGGGAATGGTTCTTCTTCTTCTTCTTCTTCTTCTTCTTCTTCCCGTTACGAGTCGAACTCTGTAGTAAAGTGTAATTGACTCGGGTTGTCTTGACCTAATTTGTTATTTACACATGCAATTTTCTGAAAATGTACAACAAGCTACAACGTAGTTTGTTTAATTAAGAGTGACTAAATTTAAACATGTTAAAGATTAGACAAATACATATAAAAACTTTTCACTTTAAACATGTTAGATAAAGGATTTTTTATTTACACACTATGATTTTCATATTTAAATATTAAAATGATTAACAAGATCAGAGACATGTATTTATAGTCTCTGACAAGATTCACAAATAACAACATGAACAAATCTAAGATGAAAAGATAAGAAAATTTTCATACCAATTATTTACTATTTCCGAGTTTCTTTATCGATAACTAGATTGAACTTATAGTCTGTCAATGTAAATCAAAATCCACGTTTAACGTGCCACAACAAAGAAATATTTGACCTACTTAAACCAGGACCACTACCTTATATGGAAATGCATAAATTAGCATACTTATGTTATCGCACATCGCACATGTAATAGTTAGGATAGGAAACTCCCGATACCGCCTTGATAACATCCGAGAAGTATCGCGAATCGCGAGAAAACACGAGATCTGCAAAAAAGCTTCTGCGGGAAACGCCGCTTCGAAATTTCTTCATCAATTTGTAAGTATAAAACATTATATGAATAATTAAAAACATATTTATTAGTAGTTATTTAATGGTATTTAATGATATTTCACTACAAAAACAACATAACACGCATATAAACATCGTTGTAAGTGATCATAGATGCGAGATGCTGCCCATGATGCTGATGCCGAGGTGGTATGACCTGTCAAGTTGCATTGAAATTATTTATTCTAGTTGCATTTACTTGTACAAAATTATTTGATTTCAAGTTTTAGATAATATTTACGTTTTCAGATGAAAGTAGGGCGTCTTTTGATGTGTATTTCACGTGAATTATAACATATAAACCAGCCCTTTTCATAAACAAAATGGCGACTTCCATAGAGAAGGGCCTTCTGCTGCTTCTGCTTCTGCCAGATACTGGCCACAATCAACGAACTGATTATACAGCCATGGTTTGGCCTTTTATTTTTTGCATCTAAACTTGCATTTTTGGTGTTAAAAGACGCTGTAACTTGATCGAGTTCCTTTCCTTTTTTATATTTACGTTTGCATAGCAAGTATCAACTCTATTTGTCAAGATCTAGAGGTTAGTCAAATATTGAAGTTATTTCACCCCGTCCATCTTGTTTGTCAATTATTTACCAATCAGAGTAGAGATGCTATTTTGCAGCTATACTGTTGAATATAGGCTACACAATCACATATTGCATTATTTTTTCCAATTTCTTAGACATTTTTACACTTGCATAGCAAATTTCAGCATCTTATGTTGAGTATTTGATTAGATATTGAGCTACAAAATGAAACAAATTTTAACAGCTCTATTTTTTTTTCATTACATCTACCTATCAGAGCAGAGCTGCTAGTTTGCAGGTATAAGGTCAATGTACATTGCATAAAATTGCATTAAAGTTATTTTGTCCCTTTCATAAGATATATTTAGACTTGCAGAGTAAAAATGAGCTTCCTATTTTGGAATATGAAATAGATCATATTGAGCCTTTCTTTGCTAAAAAAAATTTAATTTTGTTTCGTTCTCAAAAGAACTGAACCCGACAATGCATTTCATAAGCAGCTCAAGAGTCAATATAGGAATAGTTTAAAACAAAATTTACTTTAAAGGACTTTTGTTCCTTACATGCTTTTGAGCATACTGAGCAAAATAAAGCCTATAGATATAGAAAGATGTGGTGTGAGTGCCAATGAGACAACCATTCAAACGGGGGAAAAAACCTCCCTATTTGGCATAAAAACATTCATAGTCATTGGTTTTCCCGTTTGAATGGTTTTACACTAGTAATTTTGGGGCCCTGTTTAGTTTGTTGTTTGGTGTGCACCAATGCTCTGCGTTGAAGGCCGTACATTGACCTATAGTGGTTTGCTTTTATAAATTATTATTTGGATGGAGAGTTGTCGTCTCATTGGCACTCACACCCAATGTTCCTATATCTATATTTTTTATTTGTCTTATCCTTCTGTCTCAGTTATCAGGGTTTAACATGCAATATTAGAAATGGTGGGTTTCCAACCCAGGATAAAGGGAATTCAAAGTATACGTTTCCCATTCTAAAATATTGAATGTCTTACCCCAAAAAAAACCATCTTGATCCTCTGTATGCATGCTTTGTAGATTTTAAGCGTGCATTTGATTCAGTTTCACATCTCCACCTTTTTTATAAACTTAAATGTATAGGTGTTGGAACAAAATTTTATGACATTATAAAATGTATGTATGAAAACACAGAAACTTGTGTAAAAATAGACCAACACAGGACAAACCTTTTTAAATCAAATATAGGAGTAAGACAAGGGGATAATCTCAGTCCCTGTCTCTTTAATATATATTTAAATGATTTGCCAACCTATTTTGACCAAACATGTGATCCAATCCCATTAAATACACATCCCTTAAATATTTTAATGTATGCTGATGATGTAGTTCTTTTATCATCATCAGAGCAAGGACTTCAAAATTGTGTTAACAAATTAAATAAATTTACAGTTGATAATAAAATGACAGTTAACACAAAAAAGACCAAGGTTCTTGTATTTAACAAATCAGGAAGACTTAAAAATATTAAAATATCATTAGGAAACCAGACTTTAGAATGTGTACAAAACTACACATACTTAGGTATAAATTTTTCATCATCTGGGAGTTTCCAAAAAGCAAAGAAAGAACTTTATAACAAAGGAATGAAAGCATATTTCAAATTAAGGAAGACCTTTTCAGTGGAAAGCCCAAAACCTAGAACTTTACTACACATCTATAACCATACAATCCGACCAATCTTGTTGTATGGATCTGAAATTTGGGGTTATATACCACATAAGAAACAAATACATTTGGATAACTTTATATCAAAAGAAACTGATTATCTTGTACTAGATAAAATTCATACTAAGCTTTGTAAATTTTCACTTGGAGTTAACATAAAAACATCAAATATGGCATGTAGAGGAGAACTAGGTTCACTCCCTACACTGTATTATGTAATAGTGAATATAATAAAATATTGTATCCATCTTTGAAAGATATTGAACCTTCAAATATTATTCTAAGGGAAGCCATATATCTGTCTCATTCTATGGACAAACATAACCAGGAATCTTGGATAGGAAGTATTAAACATATTTTTAAATTTATAGACTTAGAATATCTATTTGTTAACCAGTCAAACTTTAAACAAAACCATATTCTAAAAAGGTAAAAACATCTTTAACTATTAATTTTAAAGAAAGCTGGTTAGCTAGTTTAGAAAGCAATTCTGGGAAGTGTACTAATTTACAATCTGGCAATAAATTAAGAACTTACAGAAAATTTTAAAAAAAAATTTAAGTTTGAACCATATTTAAAAATGAATTTAAAAAAAGACAGGCAAATAATCACAAGATTTAGAACTAGCTGTCATGATCTTGAAATCGAAAGAGGGAGGTATTTTGGGATTAAAGCTGAAGACAGAAAGTGTAAGCTATGTAAGAACGCAGTTGAAGACGAACTACATTTTCTTTTAAAATGTCCTGTTCTAAAAGATACTCGATCTCAACATCTATCTAATTTAAATTCCAAATTCAAAAATTTTTCAAGATTATCTGATGAAATTAAATTTGTTTGGATTCTTTCATCTGAAGATTTGTTTGTAACTTCAAACTCATCTAATTTATTGCACTCCCTTTTTGAAGAACGAAAGAAAATTATAGAAAACATTGTTGTTTAAAAAAAAAAAAAAAAAAAAAAAAAAATAGAAGAAAAATTTAGATAGATATATAAATATAGGAAATAAAATTGATCAGGAGTTGTCTCCCATAGACCTAGTACTATAAAGAATTATGTTATTTCTCCAGGTCACAGTGGCACCCATAACAACTATGTTTTGTCAATAACTTGGTTTATATCAGGTTAATTAGTGTAAATGTGTATTCATGTGTTGTTTTTGTTTTTTGTTGTCTAAATGTACTTTAATCATTCTAATCATTTTCTGTGCTTTATTTTGTAATTCATTCATTTGATTGTATAGCTCAAATTTTGGGCACCATGATTGGTTAATAAAATTATCTTATCTTATCTTATCCACTGGTCTGTGTCGGTTGTTTATGCAAGGCAAGGCCTATCAAAAATAAAATATTGTTTGTTTCCCTAATCCAGACCGACCCTGTAAAATTGGTGCTACTCATTAATTTGTTATGTCAAAAGTCAAATTATATTTTATTCATTTTGGAATTTCAGGCTTGCCAAATTGTCCGATAATGTTCAAGCTTTTTGGAAAATTAAAATTATTTCCCTACCTACCTACCCACACCTGGCTTGGCAGGGTTGGTATTGTGGAAACAAACAATATTTTAATTTTGGCCCAACGAAAGGATGTATAACTTACAATTGAGAATTTCTGTAGGACTGAAATTTATGAGGGACTACTATTGAGATGCATATATCCATGAATTGAAGGCATGATTCATGCAAAATTTAGATACTCAAATATAAAAAAAAGTAAGCTTTGGTATAATTGCCAATGAGACAACTCTCAAAAAGAGACCAAAATGACACAGAAATTAACAACTATAGGTCATTGCACAGCCTTCTTGTCTGATTTTGTGGTACTTTGGCTTGGGTAATTGAGCAACATATAAGTTTTCAATCTCCAAGCCTGAAGTTTTTAGTGTTGTCTCATCTTTATAAAATGAGAATAATATTGTAAAATCAATTTGATAATTATTCCATTCAACCTGTTTTACTTGAAAGATATTTTTTCATTAATTTTGTAAATTAAGTTGGATTTTTTGCTCTGATTATCTTCTATCATTTTATGTACCTCTAAATGTTTTCTTTGTTTTTTACAGGTTCTCAGGTGTTTACATTGACCAATTTTACCAAACTGATTGCATTGCCATTGACTTTGAAGTATTGAATAATCAGGTAGGTTTTTTGTTGTTTTGTTTTTTTAAATATATCATATGCAAAACTTAAGATTATTTATCAAATAGATATAGGAAGATGTGATATGAGTGCAATTGAGACAACTCCATGTTTACATGCCCAAGTAACAATTTATAAAAGTAAATCATTATAGGTCAAGGTACAGCCTTCAGCACAGAGCATTGGCTCACACCAAAACAAGAAGTTTTAAAGCCCCCCCCCCCCCCCCCCCCAAATTACTTGTGTAAAACATTCAAACGGGAAAATCAACAGTAACCTTAACCCAACTTTAAAACATACTTAAAAAATAAAAGTTACAGTGGTCATTCACGTCATTAGGTACTGAAAATATTATTTACATAAATTGTGAAGTGAAATGTACATGTATATTTAAGATATAAGCGCATTATGTTCAAGTTACACGACCAAATATTATATTATTGATTAATAATTTATAATGAATGTACAATCAGTGATATGGTTGGCCTTTTCCAAACTACTTCTACCCTTTTTTATTGAGAAAATAGGCGTCCATTTTATTACATTGGGAAATTTATAATAAACCCTGAACATGACTGGAACTACAATTTGCAGACCCCCTTTGAAGATGTAAACCCTTGTTTAAAATAAGACTCCTTATTGTGAGTGAAGATGCATAAATACAAAATGTAGACCCTCAAATCTGCACAAATAGTGATTCAGGCATGACAAATGATTTAATGAGTGATTTTCAGTTTCTACTCATACACAATTACTACTGAGACTGCACTGTTTGGGAAAAAGTAGTCTTTTTGGGAATAGATTTAAGCATATTTTTTTTTAAATTGGGAATTTTCTACAGAGGAAATTGAAAAAGCCTTTATTCTACAATAATTTATAATTAAGGCAAACAATATAATGAATATCACTGACATGTATAAAGTACTAAATTGAAAATCACTGATATCAAAAATGCAATAAAATAATCATGTTAAGAAACAATTATTAATGCGGTCGGGGTTGCATAACAGGTTTTAGCATGCAGATTCTCTGGATTGTCAAGGTCAACATCCAGTGAAATAAAGTGGTCCAGTCCTGAACTGGAATTATCAATGTTTAAAACAACATCTACAGACTCTAACATGTACATTCATATGCAATACTCACACACTTCAGAAACAGGTGATCACAATATCAGTACATCAATTTCCAAGTATATATGTACGGTAGCTAACCCCTCCCCTCGCCTGTGCTTGCTAAAATCATTTGGTATACATCCGGGTGCGGGAATTTCTCGCTACATTGAAGACCTGTTGGTGACCTTCTGCTGTTGTTGTTTTTTTCTATGGTCGGGTTGTTGTCTCTATGACACATTCCCCATTTCCATTCTCAATTTTATATATCAAAGTTAACACACTTTGATATACTGAATTTATTATAAAATATGATTTCGCATTTGGTATGAAATATATATTATTTCAGGTTTGCATATACAGGTTTTGGTCATTGTTGGTGTTTGTATGCTTAAATCGAATGAGTCAATAAATTTTAACGTTCATTGTCATCATGGTCATGTGAAAAGGTAGAACTTCCAAAAATTACAAGTTAAATAATACAAATAGTTTTTATACGTCCTTATTAATTTTTGGTATAAGAAAAATGGTATTTGAAAAAAAAAAGAAAATGCCTACCTACCTTTCCACTGTCTCAACCTTTGGGTAGGGTTTGGGCAAACCAAAATATTTTTAAGTGTGGCCCTATTGTCTAGAACTCCCTATTGGGTTTTTTAACACATTTTATATTATACATTTCCTAGTTTTGGGGTTTTCCCTTCTGTTTATTAATTGCTGTCCTCATTACTTTATAGAATGCCTAAGAGGAAGAAAAGACAGAATGTGCCATATCGTGTAGGAAAAGACGTGGAACTGGCAAATCAAAATTAGACAAAGCGCTGACTGAAATACATGCACTTACGCCAGACATTGCACCTGATGAAGATCTTTTTGCATCTGAAACAGAAGAGCTTACATGCACCAGTATGGATTCAGTCTCCTTGGATCATTCATATTTGTCTGATAACCAGACCGTGGCAGAACTTTGTTTAGATGAAGAAATTGATGTTAATCAACATATTGAACTTGAATGCCAAGAAGAATGTGTAATAGCTTCAGAAAACCCTTACGAGGCATTGAAAAGGACAATTTGTACTAGTCTTACTTTTCCATATGTATACAATACTGCTTCCAGTGACCACATGCAAATTATTGAACACTATCCATCATCAAGAAGCGTGTATGTTAAGTTGACTGTCATAATCCACAATGATTTTTCTGCTAAGTTATATGTTCACGGCATCGAACTAAGTAGAGAGCATGACATCTGGTTGGGATTGCCAAGTGTGTATGACAACATAGCCAGCATTGAAAAACTGTTATCTAAACTAAAGAGTTATACTGTTTGTAGTGGGAACCACGAGCAAGAGTTTCTAGACCTTACTCCAGTTGGTAGCACAATAGAGCATGCAACAGATGCACAGAGTTGTCGAGGTTTTAAAGAACAAGATTTCGGTGCCGTTAAAGGGACTATTAATTACTCTTCAACAGTTTGCAATGTCAGTTGTTTGTTACTAGTGCAAGGAAACAGATGCTCTCCATGTACTCGTCTTCGTCGCATTCTTATAAGCAGAAAACACCGACTTGAAGGAAAAAAAGGCTTTCTGATGGCAGCTAGTGTTGGATAATCGGTTGAAATTACCAACCGATTATCTATTACAATCGTTTGACAGCAACCAACCGACTATCGGTTATAATCGGATCATAATACCTTGCCCTTTTTTTTTTAAAGGAAATCATGTATTTAGTCTCATTGTACATGTCTTATGTGTACATTCCATATCATTGCAGAGTTTATATATTCATATTTGATCTTGTGTTTCCTTTTCATATTCTTGTGTACTAAATTATTATCCTGGTACCTTTGACAATTATCTATTCAGCAGTTAAAACAACGAATTGATAAGAATCAAGATTCATATTGAACATATTTTATCTCATAATTACAACATTAATTACCAACAGTGACACTAACATTTCTAAATTTCAATGGTGTAACTCACAAAACAATTTCAATAACATAGCTGTATGAACATTTGAATGCTTCTAATTAGGAAAAGATATATAAAGTTTTTAATTTTTAGAAATTTAAAATTAACACAAAAAAATAAAACAATTCATTTGCATTATAATATATACAGTAAACAAAGTGTATTAAGCCATTGACTGTTAATTCGTGAAGAATGCTTTTTTTCACTTTTTTGATCATTAGTTTCTGTCAACTGTGTCATTCGTACGTCTGAACTTATAATTGCAAGAATGCGGAATTATTACATAGTTGAACCGTATTCGATTCGTGATTCTTATATTTTTATAAATGGCGGACAAATTTCGAAAAATTTTCAAAAATAAACGATGTTTGGCAAGCAATTTGGAAAGGAATATGACGTTTTTGATGCAATACATGGATAAACATTTCAAAAAGTCAATTTGCAACACGTTCTAATGAAGCAACGAAATTATTTTGTCTAAAATCAGAATGATTTGTACCACTCTCAAGTAACAAGTACCTGTAATGAAAGAAAGTATTTCATACAAAGTTATTAATGTTAAATAACCTTCCATCAATCTGCAAATGCTTTTGTCACGTTTATAAAGAAGAAAATTGGTTTATTCTTTAATTATTGGATGTTTGACATTGTTACTATCATCGACTGGTTAATATTGTTTGACTGCGCATATAAAATGCAAACCGTAAATAGACCGGAAGTTGATAAGCTAAAGGTCCGGAAACTTAAACGACAATCGATTGAACAAAATCCCAATCGATCATCGACATCGCAAGGCCCAACCAACTGATTTCCGACTTATTCCGATCATCGGAACAACACTAATGGCAGCTCTCCAAATTACATTTCAAGGAAATATAAACATTGCAACATGTCAAGAGATGAACTCATTGGTAAAATTTCTCAGCAAAGAAATGTCATCACCAGTTTGCAAAACCAGATCGCACAAACTCAAAGACAGTTTCAACGAGATTTATCCGGAAGTGGTGTGACTCTAAATGCATGTCAGTCCATTGAGATGTGAGATGCTATGGCTTTATGTTCGACCGAAATGGAGAAAGCCTTCCCAGATTCCAATTGCTTTCAAAGACTTTTTTGGAGTGAACAATTTAAAAGTGTTAACGTGAAATCAGCTAAAGGAATGAAATGGCATCCCATGATAATTAGATGGTGCTTGTATCTTCGACAGAAGTCCAGTGCTGCATATGCATGATGCTTTGAGAGACTCAGGGTTTATCACTTTACCTAGTGCAAGGACTTTGTTTGATTACTCTCACTACACTAAATGTGGTAAGTTAGCTACACATATGGGTGGAATCAGAAAAAATGAGGCAAAAGTGTGACGAGCATGGTCAAAAATAAACATATTTTTGGGGGTTCAGGATTTGTCTCACCACCTTCACCATATCATTTATTTTATGAAACTTAAGTGTCCAGACAAAGCATTAAGACATTAAGAATAATTTTAACTTTTAATAACTAACAAAATCAGTAATTTGAACAAATACAACTAAACATATACACATGATTTACATCAATTAAGAATACATTAAAAGCATAAACATATTTCCTATTAATGCCAGGTTGATTAAGGAACATTTGGATACCAAATTCTCTATACATTATCGCCATCAATTTGAAAAAAATCCTGTTATAGCACTTTATGTATTGCAGATTATGAATGACCTGGTTATAAAAGTTTAAATACAGAAAAAAATTATTTAAGAATGTTAACAAAAACACCCTTTACATTAAAGACGCAACTTTTGGTAACAATCAGCAAAAAAAAATATACCAATATAGGCTACACTTTTAAAGTAATCATCTTTTTAGAAAAGCATCCATTTCTGGGATTTTGTCACACTCCTGACATATTTGACACATATCATATATATCAAAAAATATATAATATGAATGCATTTATCACATGTTGGAAGAAAAGTATCAAAACCCAGCAGGCAATTCTATCGAAATTTCATGAAATTATTGAATATATAGAATATGTTCTCTTTTTTTTTTAATCAACATAAGGGTGGAATCAGAAAAATGAAGATTTTAACATATTGGGGCATATTGTTTGCCCCATTATATTTAGGAAAGTAAATTAAATGTCAAACCAACAAGTTCAATACCAGCTAACTTGCAGCCAAATTTCATTTAGATATCTTGTACCAGCCAAAAGTTTTATTAAGAAAACATGTCAAATTTGTCAGGAGTGTGACGCTTTTTGTGTGACAGGATTTTTTTTTAATAATTTACATGTTGAGTAAAAATTATTATGATGAATGCATGTATATGAAGATGGTTTATAATCATTCTTCAATACTAGGTTTTGTAGATTATAGATTGGTGTTATCATTGCACAAATATTATGTAAATAAATATACATTATGAAAAGGTATGTACCAAGTGTGACAACTGTCAAATTTATATAATGCTTTTCATCTTACATTGTTATTTATTTTTCAGAAGCACCTGTTCCATAGAGAAGAAAAACATTTAGTGCAGCTGTGATAATCTATATGTTGAATCTACACACTTGATTTTTAGATGTCAGGAGTGTGACACTTTTTTTATACATTCAATGACATATATTGTTTAAATTTTGTATTTACTAACCTTCTTCTATCAAAATTTTGACACCAAGTAACAATGGATCATTTTTTTTAATATGTAATTAAAATTTAAACAATGTCATTGATGTATAAAAAAAGTGTCACACTCCTGACATCTAAAAATCAAGTGTGTAAGTTCAACATATAGATTATCACAGCTGCACTAAATGTTTTTCTTCTCTATGGAACAGGTGCTTCTGAAAAATAAATAACAATGTAAGATGAAAAGCATTATATAAATTTGGTACATGTTGAAAGACAGTTGTCACACTCCTGACATTTTTGGGTGCTTGTATAGAAGTTAATCCAATATGTGAATTATGCACCTCAGGATGTCTGTATAGCCTTTTATGGATAGCTTATACATGTATACAATAAATACTTACCAGTTTTACACACAAATACTCCTTTAAAATACAACCATAACACTTTAATTTAGAAATTATCAAATTTTGCCAATATTAATTTTTGGTACATACCTTTTCATAATGTATATTTATTTACATAATATTTGTGCAATGATAACACCAATCTATAATCTACAAAACCTAGTATTGAAGAATGATTATAAACCATCTTCATATACATGCATTCATCATAATAATTTTTACTCAACATGTAAATTATTAAAAAAAAATCCTGTCACACAAAAAGCGTCACACTCCTGACAAATTTGACATGTTTTTTTAATAAAACTTTTGGCTGGTACAAGATATCTAAATGAAATTTGGCTGCAAGTTAGCTGGTATTGAACTTGTTGGTTTGACATTTAATTTACTTTCCTAAATATAATGGGGCAAACAATATGCCCCAATATGTTAAAATCTTCATTTTTTCTGATTCCACCCATATATTTTAAACATGTACAATTGTGTTGGGGGGTTCTGTCTTTTCAATGTATAGAATCAATCAAACAGATAATAAATTAACATTATGAAACAAGAGAAAAAATTTAGAATTTAATTTAGAGTTCTAAAAATTTAAATATACAATATATATTCAAATAGATAATAATGCATTCCCTTTAAAGCGAAAAGAAATGGTTATTATATACATGATTCATGCTTTAATATGATTTATAAATTGCTTTTTTGAATACATGTATACTAGGCGTTAGTATGAGGTACATGTAACTTTAGGGCCTTCATCAATGAGAAAAACCAAAACACTATTATATATAATACATGTAGCCATGATAGTTGCCTGGAATTTAAAGGCTAAGCCAGGTATTACATTGTATTAAGACTATGAAGATAATTGACAGTCTACATTTTGCTTTTGTGGTTTTACAAAAGATATATATATGTGTATATTGTATGTCTCCTTATGGGGCACAATGTGATGTGGTTAAACATACATAACATATATACATTGTATGTTGTTCCCCTTAACAGTACAAAATACATCACTGTAATTATAAGTCATTCAATGTCAAAATGTTTATACATTTGAATTTCAGTAATTGCGTACATGTTCATGTTTTACAAGTTTCAGTTCTAGTAACTATATATTTGAGAAAAACATAATTGAATATATATTAAAATTGAAATTTCTCCTTCAGAAATAAACAATTCACTATTTTTTGACAATAGACAGGATAGATATATATCATGATGATTATTTAGCGTAGTTATGAATGTCGCTATAAATTAAATAAAATACTGGCGAGTTGTGGCACATGGTATGAACATTTGTCTGTTGTTGAACATATTGAAGGATTTGTCTTCTTGTTTTTGTCAAATTACTTGTTAGGTTGCTGTCTTGTTTTGATATTTGCCATTTAAATCACTCTCCATATATGTTAAAATGTAGGTCACATGTACTTTTCCTTTTAACACTGAAGAATGTTTAAAATGTGATTTTCTGAAAGATTTTTTTCTCCTTCAGGTAATGGTTATCAACCAGATGTTCTAAATATATTGAAATCAGAGGCAGAAAAGAAGGGCATGTATAACATAGATGAGCCATGGCGAAATTAAAGTACGTTGGAATACTATTTGATGAAATTCAGGTTAAATCAGAAATAGTATATGACAAATACAGTGGTGAATTAATAGGTTACTGTAATTTAGACAAAGTTGGCAACCAGATGATGGAACTTGACAAGAGTATTAAAGGAACTGAACAATCAGACATAGCCAAGTACATGCTTGTTGTAATGGTGAGAGGTGTAACTTGCGACCTACGGTTCCCATTGGCCGGTTTTCCAACAAATAGTATAACAGCAGATTTTTTGTACCCTGTTATTTGGAAGGCAGTACGCATCCTAGAGACCGGCCTTGTTGACCTAAGGGTTCTATTTATTACTTGCGATGGTGCGTCATCTAACAGAAGATTTTTTAAACTTCACAGTGAGGACAATGACTTCGTGCACTATGCAGATCACCCATATACTCATCTGACAACAGAGTCATATATTTTATTTCGGATGTACCCCATCTTATCAAAACAACACGCAACTGTTTTTGCAATTCATTCTCGCATAAGAATACTCGTAAAATGTGGAAAGACGGTAAAGATATTTCTTGGCTTCATATGCTGAATGTATTTGAACAACATTGTGAGCTGTCCTTATATAGCCCATGTCCAAAACTAACAAGAAAGCATATAGACATGTCTACATTTGGGTGCATGAAAGTGAATTTCGCAGCACAGGTACTACATGTACTAAGTTCAACTGTAGCGAATGCGTTGGAAATGCTTTATGGAGACAATGTGACAGAGACCGTTAACTTTATAAGGGTAATGAACCGCTTTTTTGACTGTTTGAATGTGAGAAGCCTGTACGAAGGTCGTAACAAAAGAAATCCTGACTTAAACCCATACAATTCTCCGAATGATGAAAGACTGAGGTGGTTGAAAGAGGATTTCCTAAATTACTTTAGTGAATGGGAGCAAGCCGTCATGAATCGAGTTGGAAATTTCACTTTGAAAGAACGAAAGGGGATGCAGCTTAGCCATCAGACTATAACTGGACTTAAAATAAGTGTACATTCTATTGTTGCAAGTGTAAAATTTTTATTAAACAGTGGTGCTAAGTTTGTGCTCACTCACTCCTTCAATCAGGATCCACTTGAACAGGAGTTTGGACATTATTGTCATAGAGTTGGTGACAACAATAACCCAACAGTATATGCGTGCCGTAGGAGCAGTTGCCTTAGCTCCAAAGAGAGGGAATATCCACCGACAGAATGATGAAAACCGTTTTGTAATTGACAATTCAAAGTTACCAAAGAGATAAACTCTAGTTGTACTCTAGTGACATTGTCATTGTTATTATGTATAAACTTCAAAAGGTTATGAATAGTTTTAATTTAGATTTTAATGTTTTCTCCTGTTTTACCAGCATGCATGAAGACGTGCTAAAAGTACATGAAAGTTCAAAGTAAATACAATATTCTGAATGTGGATCTAATAAATTCCTGTTTTATTGGTATTTTTTTAATTTTTTATTATTGTTTATGATACATGTTGTATATATATTGAACATGTATGATGTGTGTCAACAAAGGAAAACTTTACTTGTCTCTTAATATTGTTGGTAACTTAAATGTATATAGTAGGCAAGTCAATTATCTAGGATTATGTACATTTTTAAAATTTGTATATACATCATTTGTTATGAAAAAAAGTTGTTCCTTTTACATTGTACATGTTTTATGTTTGTTTAAATGACAGCTTTATGTGTCTCAGAAGTCGATAAAATAAATCTTATCTTATATAGTGTACATATTGTATAAAGTTCTACTTCTGGACACAATTTTTTTAAACATGTTTTTTTTATAGATTTTTTTTTATTGAAATTGTTGTTTAGGCCAAAAAAAAATATATGTCTGTTTCCTGTTTCCCGACCGACCCTAACTCAAACCCCCCGACCCTAAATCTTTTTATTCAAATCCGGAAAAAAATCGGTTCCGGTCCGAACCAGATCCGTATTTTACTATGCCCAAACAAAAAATGGCTGCTCCCAGCACAAATGTGCCACAATAAGCGAGTTTAAAAATGTCAGCACTTGGAGGATTATTCAATTAAAGCTTCTTTAAAGGGATTAAATCATTTAGGGGTACAGGACCCTAACCAAACATGACATATAACCGACTGCAAATCTGACAGGAAGTGCAAAAAAAAAAAAAAAAAAAAAAGAAATCCCGACCTACCGTCTGACGACCCTGATTTTTTGGCCTAGGAAGCAGGAAACAGACATATTTTTTTTGGCCTTATATTAAACCAAGTTGATTCGTATTTAATGTTGACACAAAAAATGTAATTATTTCTAGCAAAGATAATGATAATATGATTTTATTTGAACATAAACTTTGGAAATATCAATTTAATATATCTTGATTTACTGGTTTCATTTGTGCAATTTGTGTTGTGTGTATATATATGTAATATATGTTGTGTGTTTGAGATAAATAGATTTAAATGTAAATTGCTTTAGTTTTACTTTCAAGTTCTGTCTGCTTTTTATGTGACATCGATGACAAGTTTCCAGTACACATGTATATAAAAGTACATAACTTAATTTGAAGATTACCGAATCATGTGTATGGCTGTCAACAATGAGCAAAATCAATACATGTCATGCATGTACTGTACTGTATAGACGTTACTGTCAAAAACCAAACTTTTAGAAAGTTTACAAAATGAAAAGATAAAAATCCAGCCTAATCATGACTCAAACAATGAACAAAATCCAATTTGACCAACAGTTATCAACAACAACAACTAAAGCATTATCTATAAGTTAACACAATTCTCAAAAGTGCATTGTTTACCAATGATGAAACATCTGATAGCATGGTCTAAGTTGTAAAATAGTAAATAAAAAACACATTAATGTTCTACTTCTTTTAATACAAATAATTAGTTAGATATGAGCACAAAATCAACAATTTAATGATACACAGTATTTAGCAGCACTAAATTGTTCTTTGAAAGATTCTTTAAACTACATGAACATCAACACTTTAATCATGATCAGGGAAGACATATTTAAATAAAAATCAAGATATATCAATGAAAAAGCACTAGTCTACAGTTTATTATTAACAACTTCTAATTAGTTTTGGGGTATGTCTTTCAATGCCTGTCTCAAACTTGAGGATGACTTTTTGGTAGATTTGCTTGTCTTGATGGTCTTATTACGCTCAAGCCGGGCAACAGCAAAACCACGTATCCTTAGAAATAAACGGATAATGTCTTCTGTTATGGCTGAAACAATTGAACCCTCTTCATTTGCCATTAGAATGTTACAATAGTATTTGATCATGAAACTTTCCATAATATTTTCCATCAAGGGTTCAGTTAAAAGTGAATTTGCACTTAAGACTGTGCGGGTAGTCTTGCGAACAATCAGTTCCATCTCACGGACTAGCAGAAACAGAGTGTCACATGGCTTTTGGAGACCACCTCGGTCTTGAATATTGTACCATTTGCTGTATTTGGTAACAAAATTCTGACTACCTGATTTGATTGTAAAGTTTGCAATTACACCAAGTTTATGCACACTGTACCTAGAAAATTTTTTACGAAGAGAATACACAATATATCCACCTATGTAGAACAGAATAGATTGGTCATTGGCAGTAAGTTGTGATTGCTCTTTTCCGAGTTGTGTTTTTGCACCTTGGTCATCTGTGACATAATTTCTCCAATAATGTCTTCAAAAATCAATTGCCAAAATAATGAAAGTACTTTTTCTGAACCGGTTGGACAATGGTCTAGGAACTTCTGTCGTAAGGACACATCTGAACGAACCTTATGGAGTTTTCGAAAAAGGTTTTCTCTATCAATTGTTTGTGTCAGGGTTGAGTTCGACTGTTCAAAAATGGTGTAAATAACCTGATTTAAATATTCCTTAGCAGATAAATTGTTTTCTAGCTGCTGACATAAATCTTTTATCTCGTGAGGATTAACAATAAATGGGTCATTTGCTATATTGCATAGTGATGTTGGCGGTGCTGAATAAAAAGTCTTACTGAAAGTATCTTTTGACACCGGTACCTGTAAAGATACACAATTAGTAGGTGTTGAGGATTGTGTTGCTGAAACACCATTTGTAACACGAAAGTCACTGGCCCGAAGTTGTTGACCATGCTGTTTTGATGTATGCCCTCTAAAGCCCGAGATGGTTTTCAGTGTTTTGTCACATACTGGACATTGATACGTAATGTCTGAAACTTTTGCTGTGGGGCTGGCAGTTTTTTTCTTTTTAGGACTAGACACAGCGAAATCTATGCTACTATCACTATCACTTGGGTCATATTCTGTGTATTCCCCTAGCAATAGTTCTAAATCAAGATCAGTGTCCCAAGATAAAAAATCTGACATGTTAATGGGTTACACTATTGACAGGATTATTGACCGGATAATGACAGGATTTTGACAGGATGAAATATAAAAGATCATAACTTTTTTGTTATTTGATAGATTTAAAAAATATTTAAAACCCGAAAAGATACTAAACTATATTTAATGAAAATCTAAAAAAAAATGGAAAAAATATGTTTTAGAGCAAAAAAAGTTGACCGGATGGATTTCAATTGCGCCGAGATATTGCCAGGATTTTGACTATGAGGAAATATGAATGGTCATAACTTTTTTATTATTTGACAGATTCTTAAAATATTAAAAACCCGAAACGATGCTAAACTAAATTTTAATAAAATCTAAAAAAAAATGGAAAAAAATATATTTTAGAGCAAAAAAAGTTGACCGGATGGATTTCAATTGCGCCGAGATATAGCCAGGATTTTGACTATGAGGAAATGTTAAAGGACATAACTTTTTTATTATTTGATAAATTTTTAAAATATTAAAAACCCGAAACGATGCAAAACTAAATTTTATGAAAATCTAAAAAAAAATGGAAAAAAATATATTTTAGAGCAAAAAAAGTTGACCGGATGGATTTGACAGGATGAAATATTTATAAATATAAATGACCAGAACTTTTTAGTTATTTCTTATTCTTATTTCTTTAAACTTTTTTTTTATAAAAATCTTAACAAAAAGTTATTCTGCAATATTAATGAATATGTTATAAAACAATACGAAGATAAAAGACTGAGCAAAGATGATATTGACAAATACCAAAACTTGTATGACCCATTTTCCGGTATAACAAATAATGCATGTGAAAGCATGAATGCAGTTATCAAACGGCTAAATAAATATCGAGAGTTGCCAGTTGACTGCTTCGTGCTAAGCATGTTTTATTTGCAAAATTATTATATCACTGAAGTGCAAAGGGGTCTAGCTGGCATTGGAAATTATTCCTTAAGAACCGAATTTAATCATGCCTCTATTCCAAAAGATGAAATACATATTCCAAAGCAGTTAGTTCAACCTGATGACATTGTTAAGCATGTGATGGCAGAAATAGGTGTAATTCGAGACACATGCTTTAAAGAGCATATCTCAGTAGAGACAAAATCCTCCCAAATAGAGGAAGAGGCAAATACATTGCCAATAGTACCCAGTACCCAGTCTGATACTTCAGATGGGACTGAAAGCTCCTCCATGCACATTACAACTGCATATGAAGAAGTTTTATCAGACGATAGAACTTCTTCTGAAGCAGATAACCCAATACGCCATGTTGAGCCTATGCATATTGACCTAGCTGACTCTGAGTTAACAAAAACACTAGATAATAACTTGTCTCAGAAATCTTTGGCAAAGTTGACCGTTGATAATGGGCATGTGTCTTTTATTCAACAACACAAGGCATTTATGGTCACAGGAATGCGAGGAAAGGTATATGCTATAACCCTCCTCCCTAAAGAAACATGCCAGTGTCCATCTAGTACACAATGTTATCACATCCTAGCTGCCAAATTATATATTGGGGATACCATCGAAAATAAACCTAGGGTAGTAAATCTCCGCATGCTTTCTAAACGAAACTTAAAGAGAAATGATAAAAAGTCTGGTAGAAAAAAGCCAAGACCAAATGATGGTGACATTGAAATTTTACCAGCTCCAGATTCGGAGGAAGCAGAATTAGTTGAGTGTCCCCTTGAACCTCATACTCCAAAAACGCCAAAAACTCCTGCCAAGTTTAAAACTCCTATAAAGCAGAAGACTGAATCAGCCCCAAAATCTATTAAGAGATTAAGGTTTGCTGACAATATGTGCAATGAAGTTCATATAATACCAGAAACTGACAGTCCCCTTCAAGTAAAGAAAGCTAAGCTTAGTAAGGAAAGCAAGTCGCCTATACCGACAGCATGGGTTCAAGGTCTCAATTCAGACCATAACCACATTCTTCACAATAATGAATGGCTGTGTTCAGAAATTATAAATGCCTGTTGCACCATAATTTCATCCCAATTTCCAAATATATCTGGTTTTCAACCAACAGGACTTTCACCTGTATTTGATGATGAGTTCAAATCAAAAAGAAGATGGAACATTTTGACATTCGTTCTTTTTATGTCAAATTCGTGTATATTTCTCAAAATTAATTTTCTCAAATCAGCTTTGGTCATTTTGAAAGTAGACAATGACTCTTTTAGTGTAGCTTGGGTCATAGCTTTTTTCAGTTGAATAGTAGAAAAGAAACCACACAAGCTCATTAAATAAACAATTTACAACTTACACTTTGTAAAAAAGTAGAAAGGAGACCGCACAAGCTCATATCAAATGAATAACATACAATCAAGACTAATTATTTTTATTATTATAATTAATTATAAACCATCACAAGAATTAGGAATGTAAAGGTAAATGCTCAAACTAAATAAGGTTTAATCAAATTAATCATTGTTTCTAGAAAACATTTCCTTAAAAATGTAAAAACTTTGTAATTTATACGATTTTAACGGCCCTTTAAGACATATTTGATAGAAATATTTTTTTATATATTTCTTTCTTTGATTTTTGAACATCGAAGGTAATTAACAAAGTTGTGATAGTTAAAAACAAAAGAGAGAATTTCGGTCATGATGATCGAGACTATAAGAGTTCTATTTGTTTACATTATCGTAACTAACCGGAAATATTTACTTGAAGCGCGCATATTTGTAGTAGTGAGTAAATACAAGGTAAATACAAGTCTCACGATACGGGAGACTTTAACGAGATACCGCGAGACACCAATCCTTGTTAGTTATACGTCCTTGCTCTGGGTGATCGATCGATATATTGCGTGTAGGGGATAGACATGTTGTCTTACTGAAGCCAATATTGCAACACCAAGAACGGCAGATTCTTTTTATGTATGTTCAATTGTACTTAGGACTAGACAGGCGCATCAGACAACTGCATGTATTTTGCTTAATTTCAGATCATGAAAGCTAAACTCAGAATTTATAATTACATGCATGTTATGACTCTGTGACGTTCAATGATTTAAAAGACTGGTGTAAGGAAATAGAGTCATCTCGACCACAGTTTAATTCCTGGCGTTCAATTATAAATTAAGAACTTCGTCTGATTTTGGTATTATGCTCATTTCATGAGTTAGACAGTCCATATAAAGCATGATAGCGTATTGTTTTAGGTCTTGGTCGTGTAAATTATGCTCGATCGTTACCGACTCATCTCCGAGATATGAAGTCCCTTCCAGAACATCACCCACAGGTGGCAATGGAATTTGAAAATGATCATTTCACTGTACGTAAGACTAGTAAATTTCTTTCTTGTAACACAATTGATCAGGCACAAAAACAGAATAATGCAATTGTGAAGGGTGATATTGGTGCCATAGGATTAACCGAAGATCCAATTTAGACAAATGGATGGTAGATGGACCAGGAGTCAGTATACTAGAAGATTAATTTGAAGATCTACTGGTTCGGGTCATTCTAAAACAGACGAACGACATAATGAAGACTCTACAAAACACAGAAAGATATATGTAAACAGCTTTAAAGGCTTTGCAAGTATGAACGAGTTTTGAGATTAATTTCTAGAAGAGTCGTCAGATTTTTTTTAAAAATACTTCATTTAGGAAAATGTTGATTCGGAAACAGGTAAGATATGTAAATAAACTCCAAGATATTGGTTCAAACAATACGAAGATCTTTTGAAGCAAATGCAAAACGAAGGAAAACCTGCTTTTTATAACCAAATGATAATTGTTGCCTTTATTTTTTTTAGTGATTCCCACATTTGTGATGAAATTATTCATAGACAGGAATAAATTGTTACAGTCATTCCTTAATAAAACAAGTTTGATGTGTTCGTATTATATATGTTTCCTTCCAGAGGTATTAAAAAGTAGCAGTATCAAACACGGAATAATAAATTGACAATGTCTTGTTTAGCCTTTTTTACACTTTGAAAACGTTCTATATATAAATGTATTATATTCAAAATTAATTCCTGATAAAACGACAAGGAAGTTTATATGCTATGATGTCATGATAATAAACCCCTAACGGGAAGGATTGTGCCTGATGTTCATATGATGAAATCATAATCTTTCAGTCAGTTTAATTGAAGTCTGGAGCTGGCATGTCATTTAACTGCTAGTAGTCTGTTGTTATTTATGTATTATTGTCATTTTGTTTATTTTCTTTGGTTACATCTTTTGACATCAGACTCGGACTTCTCTTGAACTGAATTTTAATGTGCGTATTGTTATGCTTTTATTTTTCTACATTGGTTAGAGGTTTAGGGGGAGGGTTGAGATCTCACAAACATGTTTAACCCCGCCGCATTTTTGCGCCTGTCCCAAGTCAGGAGCCTCTGGCCTTTGTTAGTCTTGTATTATTTTTATATTAGTTTCTTGTGTACAATTTGGAAATTAGTATGGCGTTTATTATCCCTGAACTAGTATATATTTGTTTAGGGGCCAGCTGAAGGACGCCTCCGGGTGCGGGAATTTCTCGCTACATTGAAGACCTGTTGGTGACCTTCTGCTGTTGTTTTTTATTTGGTCGGGTTGTTGTCTCTTTGACACATTCCCCATTTCCATTCTCAATTTTAATTGTGTCAACCTACTATTCTATGTTTACTTATTAAATGTTTGTAAATAGTTAAGCCTTAGAAACGACAGACTGTCATTCGGGTAATAGTACAAACAAAATGGCTCGAAATTACCGAGTGCTCAAGTTATCCTCACTTGTCAATTATGTCAAAGGAGTTCACTGGTAAAATGAAAGTGCATGGATTGTGACATATTAATGTGCAATAACTGTAAAATATACTTTCCCCCAAAGGGAGCTACCATTTGATTTTTAGGGGGGGGGGGGGGGGGGGGGGCAAGGATGAAATTTGAAAAAAATAGGCAGGACAGTTTTTAGTTTTGAGTAAAAAAAAAGACAGGATGAGACACTTGCAAAAAAAAAAAGTCAGGACGACAATTAAGGTTAAAAAAAAAGTCAGGATAAACTAACAAAAAAAAAAGGCAGGACCGAACAGAGTGAAAAATAATAAGGCAGGACAAAGATTACAGCTATAAAAAAATGCAGGACAAAATTTTTCACCCCCCCCCCCCCCCCCCCATAAAAATCAAATGGTAGCTCCCTAAACATGCTAAAGTAAAAACAGTCACTAGACATAAAATAGTCGAAATCAAGGATAGACTTCAGCGAAACCAAAGAGCCGTCGGTTGATTTAGATAATATTCCATGTAATACCCTTCAACACAATCGTGCTGCGTGTATTGTGTTCAATGCAGAGAATTGATATGTCCAATATGCTTGATTAAAACACACAAAGGACACGATGTGGAAGAAATTGAAATAAAATACAACAAAAACTTGGATCATTTAAAGAAGAAGAACATTTCAAGTAATATTGACCCTTACGACCCTAATGTTATTTTTGGATCGTTTGAAAAACTAAGTATAATTACTAACCCCAAAGATATCAAATTGACTAAGATTAAAACGTATTAAACGCCACATCCGTTTGATTGTATAGTTTCAACGAGTGATAATTCAGTATGGATAAATTGCTACACAACAAACACATTGCAGCAAGTACAAACAGCACGAAAATTGACGACTGTACGTGAAAACAACGATGAAACTCTATTTGACATAAAAGTATTAAAAACAGGAAATCTGTTGTTAACTCGAGCAGAAGACAGTCATCTTTAATCTCTCAGCAAAACTGGACAAATGCATGTTGTCTATGATTTCAGCCCCTTTTACCAAAAGCTATCTATGTTAGTGATGACAATATAATCGTGAGTACAAGAGAGCAAGGAAATGTATTCCCTCCCACTGAGCAAAGTCAGCGTCAGATTGTTGTTCTTGATCAAACGGGAAAGAAAAAGATAAGCGTTATTGAATACGATAAAGACAACAAACATTTATTTTCTTTCGTCATGAGAATAATAATCGACAAAACGTTTGATATAGTGTGTATAGATGCTCTTTCATCTGGCTGTCGCAGAATTGTAAAAGTGGATAATAAATCAACTATAAAATGGGTCAATGAAGGAAACGCAGACATTAACACAGATGAAATTCCATTCGGCCCAGCCGATTTAGCCATCACACAGTTAGGAAATATCATTATAACTGAAGCAGAGACCCACTCTTTGCATATTCTATCAGAAGAGGGAGTACTTATAAAGAATTTTACGATGGAAGAAATGAACGTTTTACTTCCAATAAGTCTCGACATTGATTTCAATGGGACTCTGTGGATAGGATGTAGTACATTTAATATTCATGACAACAATGGTAAATTCCACAAACTAGAAATATCTGGTTGTTAGCAAGAATCTTAGTTTTTATCGATTTAATATACCAAGAGGCAATACAAAACAACTTACAAAGAAAAATAGAAAACTCAAGCCAAAGAAAGAAGAACAATTCAATGTCAAAACTAAATAGACTAGAGCACAGAAAACTAAGATAGAGCATAACGAACTCCATCAAAACTCTGAAGCCAGTGAAGGGATAATCTGTTCCTGTTACATGTGTGATAACCACCGTGCTACTCTTGTTTAATTAATGAGTGTAGCCGCATGTTTAATTATTAATGTATACACATTGGATGCGCTACATTTAGATCATGTAGATCTTTGACTCTTTTTTTTTCTTAAATTTCATGCATTTATTTACAATTCTAAAGGACTGGGAACGATTTAGAGCTCAGCATGATATAAATATGACTTTTATTATCGACAAGTAACCGCTGTCTTAAACAAAGATGTCTTAAGTTTTTTGTCGTACGTTTGCTGACTCATTCACTCGCTGACACCTTATCTGTAGGTATACACACATTATACCCGATCCCTTAGAAACATATTTCTGTCTACCTAGTAGTCATATGCTTGTAATTTACGCATTTTGAAATTGATGCCCAAATGATGTGTATTATTCACCTGATTTTTTTAAAAATTTAAATATACCTGAGGCTGCTATATCATGGCGTATTTTTACTGAAATCAAGAGTTACATATGCTTGATTTGATTCTCCTCTCAATAGCAACACGTGCTTATTGTAAAGTTTGACCATTCCAAGAACGATAAAAAAAAAGTACTACTATTTTGTATGAAAATGTTTGTCTATTCATCTTTTTTTCTCGATAGTGTTTTTCTTCTTTCGGTTGATTTATCAGACATCAATTTTACTTACACATAAAACGAAAAAACAACAACTGTCATATTCCTGACTTGGTACGGAAATTTTTAAATGTAGAAAATGGTGGATTGAATTTGGTTTTATAGCGCTAAACCTCTGACTTGTATGACAGTCGCATCAAATTCCATTTTATTTACATCAATGCGCGAACAAAAAAGACATGATAGGTAAAATAGTCAAAACAGTTGTACAGCAATCATCACTGTGTCACAATCTCAAAACAAACAAATATTTACCAAAAAAAAACAGAAAAAAACATCGTTTAAATTTAAAAACCACATGCATTGTTTCGCGTGTTTGGAGTCGTAAAATGTAAATGTCACATATCAAGATATATAAAATGATTTAACCGTTCAATGTTTTTTAAAAACTTATAATTTTGCATGGGGAATGGTGGTATAAAAATTCAAAAGTATGTTAGAACTAACTTCAGAAACAAACCAAGATTTAAAACTATTCAGAAGTTCATTAGAATTTTTAAGAATTCACATATGGTTAATACCTCTACGCGAGTAAAATAATTTTGTCGTTCAAATTACTTTCAGTTTGATAATAGAATGATAACATAATGACATATCATAGAACAATAACACATAGGCGGGATCTTAATGTACTCATATGAGTGTAATTAACTGTATTGATAATTATGACTTCTCAACCCTATATACTACTCTTTGAAATATTATATACATACTCTGCTTAAATATTGGCTTGATAAACTTTCTGAAAGCATTGGATTAACAAGGCCTTGAATGCATGTGCCATTTTAAAACACAGTCATATATTTAGTAAGAAAGATATAACGTTTTGTATTTAGTTAGGAAAGACATAATAACGTTCTGTATTTAGTTAGGAACGACATAATAACGTCCTATATTTAGTAAGGAAAGTCATATAAATAACGTTTTTGTATTTAGTTAGGAAAGACATAATAACGTTCTGTATTTCGTTAGAAAAGACAAAATAACGTTCTGTTTTTAGTTAGGGAAGACATAATAACGTTCTGTATTTAGTTAGGAAAGACAAAATAACGTTCTGTATTTAGTTAGGAAAGTCATAATAACGGTTTTGTATCTAGTTAGGAAAGACATAATAACGTTCTATATTTCGTTAGGAAAGACAAAATAACGTTCTGTATTTAGTTAGGGAACCATAATAATGTTCTGTATTTAGTTAGGGAACCATAATAACGTTCTGTCTTTAGTTAGGAAAGATATAATGATCTTTATTGTTGAAAATATTTGCAGACATATGTAGGGTTTCAAATATTTTTGTTCAACTTTGCTGTCCCAAATTTCTTATTTTTGCACGTTTGCTTGTTTATGTTGTCATGCAGTTGCATAAGATAAACGTAACCATTCATTAACACAAAAGTTACCGCTACCACATACTTTGAAATATTTTTGTTGTATCTTCAAAAAATTGCTATCGTCGTCTGCATCTTGTTTGAATCCTTAACGAAATTTGACCTATTTTGTTTTCGTTTTCTTGGGCGGTATTATATCCAAAAAACAGCTGCAGTTAACTTTGCTGGCTTTATGTACTAGCAAGTACATATTGACATTAATTTCCAAGATATGTGCCGATTTTTTATTTCATTGTTCAAGTAAGTGATTCGCAGAATATTTTCAAACAAGAAAATCAAGCATATCGATAACAATAACGTCAGTTTCAGAGATATTTTTTTTGAATCAGAGTGATCCCTTACAAAGAAGGATTTATCCCTCTCAAGTAAAGAAACTTGTATCTGCGTTGGCCATTCTTTTTTTATCAAACAAAACAATACCAACTATTTCAATTTGTCTTTTAGCTTGGAATGTGGTATACTTGTGTAAAGTGTTTTAATACTATTGCAAGATGAAAGATTCTTAGATTGTATGTACTCTAAAAGATCTTTGGAATTTTTTAATATCACCATCTAATTCACGCCACCTCTAGAATAGGCAGTTTCACAATAAATTTATAGCCCGGCTTTGATTTCTTATTTAACAGATGTTAATAATTTTGAAAGAGATTTCATGAAGCACTTGGAAACCCCAGCAATATACCGTTGTTTGTTAGTACATGTATACTTATTTCAATTTAAATCTTTTCATAAAGTAAACGAAAATGCTGTAGCTAAATTAATTTTTAATTGTAAAGTTCTTCTTTGAATGTCCTACATGAATTACGCTTTTATAAAAAAAAAATAGAAAGTCGCCTATATCCAATTTTCGAATAAGAATCTTCCAGCTGTATCATTAAATGTAAATTGGAATGTATTATATTTGTATAAAATATTTGATAATATTGAGAGAGAGGCGTAAGATACCAATGGGAAAGTAAAACTCATAAGTCTTATAAGTTCTGACAAGCCCTAGCATAAAAACGAGCAAGTATAAATAGACGAAGACTAGTCTACCAAACACAACATAGAAAACTCAAGACTAAGCAACACACACCCCAACAAAACCTGTGTTGATCTCATGTACTCTGGAATGGTAAGTAGTAAGAACTCTCAAGTCCGATAGAGACGCTAAATTACGATGGTCACGCTAAAGTGCGATGGTGTATCATGCTGAATTTTAATGGTCCGCGAAAGTATAAACGTAATGAACGTACTATGGATTATGACGTGAACAGTCGTTTATACAAAAAAAAATGAACAGGCCGAAAAATGTGGAATATTTGATAAACAATTTTAAACCATATGGCCATGACTTAGTTAAAAGTTAAACCTGATCGTGCTTTGCCGAATGTTTTTTCCCGGATGCTGGAAGATGGACTTGTGTCCTGCAGTCGACCATTTTACTATACAGATACAAAAGTATCCTTTATCTTGTTTCTATTAAAAGCTAACGGATACATTGAAATCATGGTTTATGTTGCAGTTTAATTCGCGGTCCCCGTTAAATTATTATAGCTTTTATTAAAAATTAAAGTCGGTTAAATAATGTTACATGTTTTTATACATACATCATAAATTGTCCGCTAAAACATTATTTTGTACATTGTTGGAAAATACAACCCGTATTTGTACTCGATGCGACTTTAAGGGGAGATGTTAACATAAGGAATAGACAACATGTAAACTGCAAGCTACGCTAATTATCAAAATATTTTACTGAAGCCTATTGGTACATTATAAAGCCTATCACATATGGTAAAAATCCTTAGCATACTAGCTTTTGCAAAAAAACTATTTTCTAACATCCGTGTTCTTTAACGTTCTAAGCCCTTTAAAATCTTTTAAAATTATCCTTTTGATCCGTCGCACTTGAGCGGGATATTCCATCGTACTTTAGCAAAAAAACAACTATCGCACTTTAGAGTGATACACAATCGTACATTAGCGTAGACAATAGCACTTTAGTGTGACTATCACACTTTTGAGTACCATCGCACTTTAAAGTCCAACAAGTATATCATGCTCAACATGTGGCAACCGTCATGTTCCCATAAAATTCCTTTGTTAAGTTATATCAAGTAACTTACAAGTATCACACAATAGATGTATAAATCAAAGTTGTACAAAAATCGAACATGTAAAACTGTTGTTTGTTAATAGTTGACTAGTGTTTGGTTAATCATAGTTCGGTCGGTTCGATCGGGATATTGAGTTCATGTACGAGTGAACTCAGGTGGTGTTTAGTCATTCGAGCCATTGCAGTCAAAGTGTACAGTAGCATTTTGTCAAATAATTATTATTATTTATTGTTTTATTTCTTTTCAGATTTGTAGACCACTAATATGGGGAAACCAGTACATGTACACGATGCTTAATACAAATGTATTTGTGTATTTATATGAGCTTTCCGCAATATTATACTTTATTTATAATAAAATATGCGCTTGTCTCTGCAAGTGGTGTCTCCCATGTAAGAGTTTGTGGTTATTTGATAAATATTTTATGTTCGTTTGAGTTTACGAATTAGAATTTAATGGACGTTAATGAAAAGTCTATCTTTTTATGTTGTGTTTTGGGTAAAATAGTTTTTCTGTTTGTCTCTGTTATGTTTAGTCATGACGTCGTCAGTATTTTTTGGAATTATGAGTTTGAATGTTCCTCTTATATCTTTACACACCCTATCAACTAGTCATTCTCTTCAGAATCGGACGAGATACTAGAACGCTGCCTTCTTTGTTATGGAGACTATTTGTTATTAAAATTCACACCTTTTTTTATTATTGGCTAACACCGAACATCAAATTATAAAGGGCCCTTAAAACTTATTAGTGCAAACCATAAAGTATTGTATACTGGTTTTATTAAATTATTTAATATGTATCACGATCATATATGACAGATAAAGTAAACTGATATTGTCTTATACTTTATAACGATCATTCGTTTCGATCATTACTGTCATTGTTACCTTTAAAATTTATACCGTAGCGTGTTATTTATCAGTTATATAGTACGTCATGGTATTTAACATTGCTTTCAATTGAAACATTTGTACAAAAAGAAAAAGTTTAAATTCATTAGATTATTCTATGTTTGTTCTCTTAGCGGGGTAAAATAAAAGTCATTGTATACAGTAGTATCAATTACATGTATATGAACATTATACCTATAATTTTATCATCTAATCTTTGTTAAAAAAAAATATGTTGTTATTATGTTGCCATTTCTAGATTTTTATTCAAAATCTGAAAAGAAAAAAAACTCATATTGTAGAAAATACCCATACATTTGTGTAAATAAATCTGTCTTAACAACAACAAACTTCCGTTAAAACAACAATGGGTTCGAATTCACCGCCCAGTCGAAGTACTAGGAGGAAAGCTCAAGTTATCTTGCCTTGTCAATTATGTCAAAGAACATTACCACTGAAACGGAAATGTATAGCATGTGATATATTAATCTGCGATAACTGTGAAACAAACGTCCACGGAGGACATGAGTTGATCGATATCAGAGACATAGACTTCACCGAGTCTAAACCTAAAGAAATCAAATTGACAAAACTTAATACGTATGCTACTAACCTCCCTTTTGTTCAGAGACTTGTAACAACAAGAATAAATTCCATGTGGATAACTTGTTTTACAACAACAACACTCCAGGAAATGCAAATAACAGGAAAATTAACACAAATACGGGGATACAACGATAAATGTGTATATGATATGGCAGTATCAAAAACCGATGATCTATGACTCCCCGTATGGTGTTAACATAATTCAGTTGATATGTTATGCTCGTGTATTTTCACACTATGTGGATTTCTTATACCAGAGTGTGCTCCTTATGCAGAAAAGGGATATGAGGAAGAAAGATTAGAAAATGTCAATCTGTAAATGTTATGGCACAATCACAAACTGTTTGATCTATTCGATGTGTTTGTGTGTAAACTAACATACGTCATTTTTACCATGTCTTAGATTGTGGTTTTACCATCTACGTCGTCTGGTCTGCTAAGTACCGAACACGACCTATTCCAGAGTTTTTGTTTTGTCGAGTGTGAATTCACATTGCCATTAGATGTGTCTATATATTTTAACATCCATCATTCATGTATTAAGTTATGATGATTGTTTTGTTTGTCTGGTTATATAGTTTGTGGTTTGAGTTATATATTTTTGTATTCAATCATGTATGTAATCATGTATGTAATTTGAAAAGCGGTATACTACTGTTGTCTTTATTTGCTCATTGTATTGCTTGATTATGGTATATCACAATAAAGGTCGATGTTACAGTACGCTTGTGATGGTGAAACGGGAATCGGATTCTGGCAATTGTTTTCGTTTATTTCTGTTTTCCTATTAATATTTTTGTTTTTCGTATTATTTACTAATCAAGCCGTTATCTTTCTCATTTGAATCGTTTCACACTGGTTTTGGGTGGTCCATATAACTGGCTATGCTGTGTGAATCAAAGCTCCATGTTGAAGGCTATACGACATTTGGTCTTTGATTGATATATGTCTCATTGACAATCATATATATCTGATGTTTAATTCAGGTGTAAAAACGTGTAATTTCCTGTATGAGACTGCAGTAAGTAGAAAATACTCATGAACCTGTCTCAATCAATAAACCTGTAATTGGTGCTGTATTTCAATTTTTCTTTTATTTATTGTTTGTATAAACACCAGGACGTTGTTTTTCTCGTTTTAATTGTTTTCACTGGTCGTTTTGATGCTGTTTGGTCTTTATAGAATACTACAGAAAGGAGGATAATGAACATATATATAAAGAAGAGAGAAAATGGACCAAAAAGAATACAGTATAGGGAATAAAGGGGTGCTTAAGTATAAAACAAAATATCTGCATTGTTAAATTCATTCTCGTTGTCCGTCTGGAGTATCTAAGGTGGACCTAGGATATGAATAAATCTAATGGGCAATTACGAAAATTCTTTTGTCGTATGTTGCTTTAAATTTCCCTAAATGTCACACCGGTAGTTACAATCAATTGGTATTAATAATTGGTAATTTAGTCTTAGATGCATGCATTTTTTTAGTTGTTATTGGCTTTGAACTAGCTGTCAAGAACTGTGAGTACTACCAGATCTGTACTTTGTGTCTTTTTGTTGTTGGGTTGTACAAATACACGTCCACTCTGTGTTTTTTGTTAGATGCATTTCTATTTGTATCCATCTGATGAGTTAAGCCTTTTTCAACTGATTTTTATAGTTTGTTCTTATTTTGAACCGTTACTTCACTGTCCCAGGTTAGCGGGAGGGTTGGGATCCCGTTAACATGTTGTAACTCGCCACATTCTGTATGTAGGTGCCTTTTTGAAGTCAGGAGCCTATAATTCAGTTGTTGTCGTTGTTGATGTGTTAAATATTTGTTTTTCGTTATTTTTTTGTACATAAATTAGGCCGTTAGTTAGTCTCATTTGAATTGTCTTACAGTTGTCATTTCGGAGCCTTTTAGAGCTAACTAAGCGGTATGGGCTTTGCTCTTTGTTGAAGGCCGTACAGTGACCTATAGTTGTTAATTTCTGTGTCGTTTGGTCTCTTGTGAAGATTTGTCTGATTTGTTCCTAACAATATTACAAATGTAAATATATTATCATCATAGAGTGGAATTTATAGCCTTTAATTTAAAACAATCAATTAATCCTCTACATGGAGGCTTTTTTTTTATACAAATCCATTTGTCAGTGATTTTTACAATTGGTGACGGCAAGGCATTTGTGTATTTTATTGAGCATAGACTATCGCTCTTTACCGTATAATAAAATTATAATTATGAAAATTATGAAAATACGAATCTCTTTATTTAAAAGAGGGGCGAAAGTTACCAGAGGGACAGACAAACTCATAGATCAAAGATAAGCTGACAACGCCCTGGATTATAAAGAAAAAGACAAACAGATAAATGATAGTTCATAACATAAAAAAAATAAGACTTAGCAGCACTTACCCCACCACAAACTTTGGATGATCCCAGGTAAAGAGTAACTCATTTGGATTAAGGCATTTTTATACAGCTCTCGACATACTATATTAACTATATTACAGAAGCCTGTAATTCAGTGGTTGTCTTTTGTTTATGTGTTACATATTTGTTTTTCGTTCTTTCTTTTTATATAAATAAGGTCGTTATTTTTCTCGTTTGAATTGTTTTACATTGTCTTATCGGGGCCTTGTATAGCTAACTATACGGTATGGGGTTTGCTCATTGTTGAAGGCGGTACAGTGACCTATAGTTGTTAATGTATGTGTCATTTTGGTGTCTTGTGGACAGTTGTATCATTGGCTTTCATACCACATCCTCATTTTTTTTATGTATATGAAATATGCAGATTCGACTAAATTGTTTTTTTTTTATCTAAATCCATGTAATCAATTTATAACAAATGCCTATGATGAGAAGAGATACTTAAAGGAGCATTATTCAGTAAGATCCCTTTTTGGCCCCAAAATATAGGAGTTTTACAAAATTATTAAAATGTAAACTATAAGTTATTTTTTGGACAGCAGAATACTTCTGCTACATGTATATGGGCTGTTTTTGACAATGCAAAATGCACATATATCGGGAACTAGCACCATTAAAAGAGGGACGAAAGATACCAAAAGGACAGTCATACGTAAAATTAAAACAAACTGACAACGCCATGGCTAAAAATGAAAAAGACAAACAGAAAAACAGTAGTACACATGACACAACATAGAAAGCTAAAGAATAAACAACACGAACCCCACCAAAAACTAGGGGTGATCTCAGGTGCTCCGGAAGGGTAAGCAGATCCTGCGCCACATGTGGCACCCGTCGTGTTGCTTATGTGATTACAAATCCGGTAAATAGTCTAATTCGGTAGGTCAAATTCATGAAAGGGAAGGGGATTGTAGTTACGAAGTAAGGAACATATCCGATATCATTTGTGAAACGGTTAATCCATAACGGTCAACCAACTCGTGATGGCGTCCGTAAAATTTACGAAGGGATGATTTCAACTTCACCATTTGGAACTCTTGGTTTAATAGCTTCCTTGTGAGCAGTAACCCTCTATCAAGAAAATCATGATAGGAAATCATGCTAAGTTACTGAAGTCTTCACAATTCTAGCATTTTAGTTAAATTTTAGACGGTTTTCATGTAAAACGAAAGTGACCGCATTCGTGTTCATCCTTAATATTGAACTGAAAGTTGTATTGGATGATAATACATACATATATAAAGGTTGAGAATGAACACGGAGGCGGACACTTTCATTTTTGATAAAACAAAACATCCGAAAAATTACATTATTCGGCATATGAGATAGATTTTTCATATTTGAGCTTGAATCGGGTCGTTTTTCATGACTAAATCAGTTAAAATCTTCACTTAAACTAATTGAATCAAATAAAATAGACACTTAATAGTTATCAAAAGTACCAGGATTATAATTTTATACGCCAGACGCGCGTTTCGTCTACACAAGACTCATCAGTGACGCTCAGATCAAAATAGTTTGAAAGCCAAACAAATACAAAGTTGAAGAGCATTGAGGACCCAAAATTCCAAAAAGTTGTGCCAAATACGGCTAAGGTTATCTACTCCTGGGGTAAGAACATCCTTAGTTTTTCGAAAAATTCAAAGTTTTGTACACAGAAAATTTATAAAAATGACCATATAATTGATAGTCATGTCAACACCGAAGTGCTGACTACTGGGCTGGTGATACCCTCGGGGACGAAACGTCCACCAGCAGTGGCATCGACCCAGTGGTGTAAATAGTTATCAAAAGTACCAGGATTATAATTTTATACGCCAGACGCGCGTTTCGTCTACACAAGACTCATCAGTGACGCTCAGATCAAAATAGTTTGAAAGCCAAACAAATACAAAGTTGAAGAGCATTGAGGACCCAAAATTCCAAAAAGTTGTGCCAAATACGGCTAAGGTTATCTACTCCTGGGGTAAGAACATCCTTAGTTTTTCGAAAAATTCAAAGTTTTGTACACAGAAAATTTATAAAAATGACCATATAATTGATAGTCATGTCAACACCAAAGTGCTGACTACTGGGCTGGTGATACCCTCGGGGACGAAACGTCCACCAGCAGTGGCATCGACCCAGTGGTGTAAATAGTTATCAAAAGTACCAGGATTATAATTTTATACGCCAGACGCGCGTTTCGTCTACACAAGACTCATCAGTGACGCTCAGATCAAAATAGTTTGAAAGCCAAACAAATACAAAGTTGAAGAGCATTGAGGACCCAAAATTCCAAAAAGTTGTGCCAAATACGGCTAAGGTTATCTACTCCTGGGGTAAGAACATCCTTAGTTTTTCGAAAAATTCAAAGTTTTGTACACAGAAAATTTATAAAAATGACCATATAATTGATAGTCATGTCAACACCGAAGTGCTGACTACTGGGCTGGTGATACCCTCGGGGACGAAACGTCCACCAGCAGTGGCATCGACCCAGTGGTGTAAATAGTTATCAAAAGTACCAGGATTATAATTTTATACGCCAGACGCGCGTTTCGTCTACACAAGACTCATCAGTGACGCTCAGATCAAAATAGTTTGAAAGCCAAACAAATACAAAGTTGAAGAGCATTGAGGACCCAAAATTCCAAAAAGTTGTGCCAAATACGGCTAAGGTTATCTACTCCTGGGGTAAGAACATCCTTAGTTTTTCGAAAAATTCAAAGTTTTGTACACAGAAAATTTATAAAAATGACCATATAATTGATAGTCATGTCAACACCGAAGTGCTGACTACTGGGCTGGTGATACCCTCGGGGACGAAACGTCCACCAGCAGTGGCATCGACCCAGTGGTGTAAATAGTTATCAAAAGTACCAGGATTATAATTTTATACGCCAGACGCGCGTTTCGTCTACACAAGACTCATCAGTGACGCTCAGATCAAAATAGTTTGAAAGCCAAACAAATACAAAGTTGAAGAGCATTGAGGACCCAAAATTCCAAAAAGTTGTGCCAAATACGGCTAAGGTTATCTACTCCTGGGGTAAGAACATCCTTAGTTTTTCGAAAAATTCAAAGTTTTGTACACAGAAAATTTATAAAAATGACCATATAATTGATAGTCATGTCAACACCGAAGTGCTGACTACTGGGCTGGTGATACCCTCGGGGACGAAACGTCCACCAGCAGTGGCATCGACCCAGTGGTGTAAATAGTTATCAAAAGTACCAGGATTATAATTTTATACGCCAGACGCGCGTTTCGTCTACACAAGACTCATCAGTGACGCTCAGATCAAAATAGTTTGAAAGCCAAACAAATACAAAGTTGAAGAGCATTGAGGACCCAAAATTCCAAAAAGTTGTGCCAAATACGGCTAAGGTTATCTACTCCTGGGGTAAGAACATCCTTAGTTTTTCGAAAAATTCAAAGTTTTGTACACAGAAAATTTATAAAAATGACCATATAATTGATAGTCATGTCAACACCGAAGTGCTGACTACTGGGCTGGTGATACCCTCGGGGACGAAACGTCCACCAGCAGTGGCATCGACCCAGTGGTGTAAATAGTTATCAAAAGTACCAGGATTATAATTTTATACGCCAGACGCGCGTTTCGTCTACACAAGACTCATCAGTGACGCTCAGATCAAAATAGTTTGAAAGCCAAACAAATACAAAGTTGAAGAGCATTGAGGACCCAAAATTCCAAAAAGTTGTGCCAAATACGGCTAAGGTTATCTACTCCTGGGGTAAGAACATCCTTAGTTTTTCGAAAAATTCAAAGTTTTGTACACAGAAAATTTATAAAAATGACCATATAATTGATAGTCATGTCAACACCGAAGTGCTGACTACTGGGCTGGTGATACCCTCGGGGACGAAACGTCCACCAGCAGTGGCATCGACCCAGTGGAGTAAATAGTTATCAAAAGTACCAGGATTATAATTTTATACGCCAGACGCGCGTTTCGTCTACACAAGACTCATCAGTGACGCTCAGATCAAAATAGTTTGAAAGCCAAACAAATACAAAGTTGAAGAGCATTGAGGACCCAAAATTCCAAAAAGTTGTGCCAAATACGGCTAAGGTTATCTACTCCTGGGGTAAGAACATCCTTAGTTTTTCGAAAAATTCAAAGTTTTGTACACAGAAAATTTATAAAAATGACCATATAATTGATAGTCATGTCAACACCGAAGTGCTGACTACTGGGCTGGTGATACCCTCGGGGACGAAACGTCCACCAGCAGTGGCATCGACCCAGTGGTGTAAATAGTTATCAAAAGTACCAGGATTATAATTTTATACGCCAGACGCGCGTTTCGTCTACACAAGACTCATCAGTGACGCTCAGATCAAAATAGTTTGAAAGCCAAACAAATACAAAGTTGAAGAGCATTGAGGACCCAAAATTCCAAAAAGTTGTGCCAAATACGGCTAAGGTTATCTACTCCTGGGGTAAGAACATCCTTAGTTTTTCGAAAAATTCAAAGTTTTGTACACAGAAAATTTATAAAAATGACCATATAATTGATAGTCATGTCAACACCGAAGTGCTGACTACTGGGCTGGTGATACCCTCGGGGACGAAACGTCCACCAGCAGTGGCATCGACCCAGTGGTGTAAATAGTTATCAAAAGTACCAGGATTATAATTTTATACGCCAGACGCGCGTTTCGTCTACACAAGACTCATCAGTGACTCAAAGGTGTTTAAATAGTTATCAAAGGTACCAGGATTATAATTTAGTACGCCAGACGCGCGTTTCGTCTACATAAGACTCATTAGTGACGCTCATATCAAAATATTTATAAAGCCAAAAAAAATGCAAAGTTGAAGAGCATTAAGTTTTGGAAACAGGAAATTTTTAAAAACGACCAAATTAATGATATTCATGTCAACACCGAAGTGTTGACTACTGGGCTGGTGATACCCTCGGGGACGAAACGTCCACCAGCAGTGCCATCGTCCCAGTGGTGTAAGTAGTTATCAAAGGTACCAGGTTCATAATTTAGTACGCCAGACGCGCGTTTTGTCTACACAAGACTCATCAGTGACGCTCATATCAAAATATATATAAAGCCAAGCAAGTACAAAGTTGAAGAGCATTGAGGTTCCAAAATTCAAATAAGTTGTGCCAAATACGGCTACGGTAATCTATGCCTGGAAAAAGAAAAATCCTTAGTTTTTCGAAAAACTCAAAGATTTGGAACCAGGAAATTTATAAAAATGACCACATTCTTGATTTCCATGTCAACAACGAAGTGTTGACTACTGGGCTGGTGATACCCTCGGGGACGAAACTTCCACCATCAGTGGCATCGACCCAGTGGTGTTAATAGTTATCAAATGTACAAGAATTAAAAAGTGTTCAAAATCTTTTGTCAGATGAACCTGAAATTTGAGGCCAAAATCTGTCCTTACCGGACCTACTCCTTTATCCAAATAAAAAACTATATTTTGAAGAAATTTCAACAATTTAAGATTTTTAAATCATGGGGAAATGTTACATTTTTATCTACGCAATATATGAAGACTTATACTATTCAAAACTTTTAATTATATGAAAAAGGAGGGATAAAAGACCCCAGAGACTACCCCTTTTAATTAACTAAAGTATTGAAATAGCTTTACCACATCCAAACACCCGATCTAAAGATTAACCTTTGAACTAAGATGCATGTGAGACCGTAAAGTTTAATCATTGTTTATTGAATTTTTGCGGCATGATTTATTCATTATTTGATCAAAATTGTTTATTGGATATATAATTTGTAGACTTGAGCCTATTTTAGTAACTACGGTAGGACATCTTTGCTTACATTATCTTAGGATACCTTAAATGTACAGTCTGAGATATGTAATAAGTAATACTTAAAATTTGGACACTTTTGAAAACACGGCCGTATGGTGCGATTTTTTTTAATTGTCTAAATGAACATGATGAAATGCACTAAAACATAACTGTGTTCTCGGGTCATATAAAATTAAATAGACATAGAAAAATCCAATTGAACGATTTGGCTTAATCTATAAACATCAATTTTTATGTTTATAAACCTTATATGGGCATCAGCAGGTTGACGAGGTCAACTCGATATTTAATTAGATTATGGCGTCTTGACTAAAATACACATGAAACGAATCTACATATTATTGATCTGATGATCTGTAAATTGTGTATTTTAGACTTTTAATCGTTTGTATAAATATTTACATTATTATAAATCAAATATGAGAATTTGAGTCAAATCGGTGAACAAGATATCAGTACTAAAGTGTTCGTGTATCTAATAAAGAAGATATAATAATGTTGTAAACAATTTATATGATGAAAATCAGAGTGTGTAAATAATAAATCTTTATCTACCATGTTTAAAGTCGAAAGTTATTAAATATGTCTAATCTTTAACATGTTTAGACCCGACTACGTTGTTTCAGAAGTATGCTATATTTAATTGTGTCAATCATTTCCGTGTTGTGTTATATTTTTGTTTAGACTCGTTGAACATTGATTGCCTCGAGATGATTTTAAGATAAATCTTGAGATCAATCTAACTATCGACAAAGGAATTCGAAAAAAAGGACACACCTGGTATGATACTTTATTTTTCATCTGAGATTTGTATTTTTTTTGTAAATTCTTGTTGATATTTGTCATGTATGTGTGGTTTCATTTAAACTTAAATATCATTGAAGCGTGAAAATATATGAAAGTTATAAATATGTTTTCTATACAATTAATATATATTTATGTTCATTAAATGAAAATCATACTGTTATATTTAACATTGGAATTATTTTGTCATTTTTGTTCAAAGAATAGAACACAGGTACATTTACATAATTATTTTAAAAATGTGTAACCCAAATCCAATCAGGTACAATAACGAAAGTAGAATTATTATAAGTATGTCAATGTAAAGAATTTCGTTTACAAGCTAGTACTAAATTTACTTTGTGCTTCAAATAGAAGGAACAAATCAAAATTAAAAGCTTAATCAATATACAATATTAGGTCAATGTAAGAAAAATATCAACTTTTTGTATGAGGCAGAGAAACAGGGCGAGGTTCTACCGAGCCCTTCCCCATTTTTGTCCTGAGTACAAAAAGTTGATATTTTTCTGACATTGACCTAATTTTGTTTCATAATATGTACGTTGTTCAAAACAAAAACTGTAGAAAATAAAATCTGAAGATTGTGATCAAAAACGTTTCTTCCATGTTTACGTATTATAGGTCAAGAACAATAGAAACGAATCCCTTCAAGCAGTTTAGTTTGTTACTTTAGGAATCACATTGATTATCAGATGAGAAGCCTAGCTATGTCATATGGATTTTGTTTGAAAACAATGATCCGTGATAGATTAATTTGAAATACACATGCAAATTCAAACGGCCTTATTTCGACAAAAGTAAGCCTAATAATTTTGTGTGAAGTTCAACATGTTTTTATATTATCCTAATACATTGTTTCTTGTTATTCATATTCATCTGTAAATACACTCGTCATAGATACGATTGGAACTTTATATTTGTGTCAGACGCGCGTTTTTGTGTACAAAAGTAAAAGTTGAAAAGCATTGAGGACCAGCAATTCCTAAAAAGTCTGCCAAATACTGCTAAGAAATACCGTAGTATTAAAAAAATCTAAGTTTTTGTAAACGTTTTATTTATAATTATATAGGTTTGAGAGCTACAGCTATGTCAGCAACTGGATCAGTTCGTGGATTTCTTGAGTTTGACGATCTTTGTCAAGGCAGTCAAGGTTACTCGTACAATCTTGCGGGATTGTTTGAAACATGTGATCATGACCAATTCAGTCGACATAAGCACACAATTTCTTTTAAGGAAGCTTTCAAAAGATTGAAATTAAGAATAAAAGAATCTTTTATCGCCTTGGAAACACAGACTGAACGAAAAGTTACAGACTTTACAATTGGTAAGACATTTGTCAAACAAAGACAGGGAGTTATATTTAACCCTATGAAACCGAGCACATGGTCACTCGGAGGAGGAATTAATGGAAGATGGCAAGACTACAAGAATGATAATTATGACGGGCTTATTGTGTTGACATGCATTGAGAGGGATCTGATTCCACAACATACTAAAGAATGCAACAAAAGAGCGATTCTGATTGATAAGAAAACAATCGAAGCGAATCAGCAAAATTATGCTCTAGCTCTAGAGCAAGCTTTGATACATTTTTATGTATTTATCAAGCCAGACGAAAGATTGCGAAATCAGTCATTCGATATCGGCAATTTGTCAAAGGAACCATACAAAGGAGGAATTGTGTATGTAGCGTATAAACTTGAGCCAGAACCTTCGTATTCTGTAAGTATGAGCTTCCCAGGTTTGAGTATACTAGGTAAAACAACAACTAAAAACATCAAGATGTGCAAATAAACAATTTGGACATCAAAATTAGACAGTGAAATATAAATGAAGTGAACAAGAAAGTCCGAAAATTGTATATCAATATCCAATTTGTTATGCCTCATTTTATGCTGCATCCGTTCTTTCGATTCATTGGTTATGCAAACAATTTCACTTGATTATAAGAGACCAAAACATTAGAAAGTTGAATAAATAACTTAGATGTAATCGTGGTATTCTTGCATGTTTTCCGATAATTGTCCATGATTTTTTTCTATTTCCTTTTAAAATGTGATAATTTCTTCATGAATAAAACATGCAAAATGCAATATAAGATGTATGTCAGTGAAACAGCAAATAATCGGTACAAAAATACCAAGCTAAAAGATAGTAGTCAGTGCATCTTATTTAATTTAACTTTTATTTTTCGTTCTTTGGGTTTTTAGTAACATGTTGTATGCATATAACCGTTCAACAGTATATTGAATACATATCTATTTTGTCCGACACATGCATTAACAGTATTGTCAGTTTATATTGCTTTAAATATAAGACAAACTTTTATTTGATTTAGTTTTGTACATTACAGGGTGATGAATTCGAAGCAATTTCTAATCAAGGTAAGTTGTATTATGCGTTTGTGTGTATTATTATATATATATATATATATATATATCAAAATGGTGTTTATATGTTATTATTGGACTTTTTTCTTTTGTGCTTGGTCTTGTAATCCGTTCATACTATTTCGACTTTTTAAAATTTCTAAAAAGAAAAAAAAGAGTCTATCCTAAATTGAGGTAAATCATAAAGCCTTCCGATTAGAACTGAAGTGACACTAGAAGTCGAAATCCGGATATGGTGTAGCAATGTGTGCACCACATTTAATCGGTATACCACCTTAATAGTACAGGAGCCCTGTTAAATGTTATTTCTATATATATCTTAACTGTACTTTTGTGTACTGTTATTCCTTCCACACCTGTGGTTAACATATGTTTGTATGTACTGGTTAATGCCTCCGTTATTAGAAGAACCTCTCGAGACCTGCGAAGGTACAGTGGCTTCTATGTACACTTCCCAATCGGGATTAATGAAGATGTTCACTAACGTATAACTACGACAATATTTGTTTTAAAAGGATAAATAATTCCAACACAAGGAGTGCGAGGACACCGGGAAGTCTGTTATTAAGGTGGGTGGAGCCGAAGTTCTCAAAGAGAACCACCGGCCCACTCAGCGGAAACAGACAAACCGAAGATAATTAAAAAGATTGATCTCCAGATCAAAGAAGGAAACAACTCTGACCAACCGAGGTCCCCAAAGTATCCATTCTAGTTTAAACACCGGTTTGGGTACCAGATAAGTGTGTAAGAGGGTGAAAATCACCATTGTGATGTACAGAATTGAACCCGAGACCTTCAGCACTCTAGTCATCTGTCTTAACCACTATGTTAACATGTCAGAATGCATTATTACATTATGTTTTTTTATGTATTGCTCTGTCTTGAGTGTTCTTGCATGTATTTGTACTATATTCCCGTTATGTAATGTTGTCATTTTAGTGGTATATGCAACATTGCTGTAAGGTGCGAGGTTTCGCTAGCCACAAAATCAGGTAAAACACCATTTTTTCATAATTTGTCCTGAACCAAGTCAGGAATATGGCAGAATTGTTATCAAATAATTCGTTTCATTGTCGCTTATTTTTGTTGCACATCAGGTCTTCTATGATTTGGTTGGTTGTTTTTGTTTTGTTTTTTCTTATACTTGAAATGTTTCCCTAAGTTTTAGTATGTAACCCGGATTTGTTTTGCCCCAATCTATTTATGACTTTTGAAACAGCGGTATACTTCTGCTATCAGACATTAATGCTCTTCAACTTTGTATTTATTTGGCTTTTTTAACTATTTTGATATGAGCGTCACTGATGAGTCTTATGTAGACGAAACGCGCGTCTGGCGTATAAAATTATAATCCTGGTACTTTTGATAACTATTTACACCACTGGGTCGATGCCACTGCTGGTGGACGTTTCGTCCCCGAGGGTATCACCAGCCCAGTAGTCAGCACTTCGGTGTTGACATGAATATCAATTATATGGTCATTTTTATAAATTTTCTGTTTAAAAAACTTTGAATTTTTCGAAAAACTAAGGATTTTCTTACCCCAGGAGTAGATTACCTTAGCCGTATTTTGCACAACTTTTTGGAATTTTGGGTCCTCAATGCTCTTCAACTTTGTATTTTTTTGGCTTTTTTAACTATTTTGATATGAGCGTTACTGATGAGTCTTATGTAGACGAAACGCGCGTCTAGCGTATAAAATTATAATCCTGGTACTTTTGATAACTATTAACATATAATACTCTATTTTCACTGACACTTGAATTCACAAAAATGCATAATAAATATTATGTGCTAATTTATTATGAAGCTTAAATAATTGCCTTTCTTCAGTGATATTAAAAAACGCATAAAATTTCCCTTTTCTTACTTGCACCTCTTACTTGCACCCTGCTCGTTTCAAATCCTGGCAAGATCACTGTGTCTTTATTTAAGAGTGCAAAAGCTCTTGTTTAAAGTTATTTTTATTAATATTTTTTGATTGGATAAGTTCCTGTAATAAAGCAATAACAATCAAAACAGAGGAGTAAACAAAGATTAGAAAACCCAAAAGACATTTACATCAAGAGTTATAAATATTGAATAAGAAACAACATGAACTTCACTAAAAACCGGAAGTGAAATCAGGTGCTCCGGAAGGGTAAGCATTTCCTGCACCGTGTTATTTCTCTATTCAGTCCGGTATTTGATGGATAAAGAAAGGAAAGATGGATGTACCGCTGACACTTTTTGTTTTCATTTGACAAATTCTTCATAGCACTTATAAAAGATCCCAAAAATTATTTTTTTTTTGGTTTTTTGGTTTTTAATTCTGTCTTTTGTCAATTTTGATGCATGTTTTAATTCGAAATGTACCTTTATTCTATGTAATCCATGTCTTTAAAATGATGCTTAAAAGCCTTGCCATAAAAAACCAATTCCCTTTTTAATTAGATTATTTTTAAATTCCAGAGTTTGAAAATGAAGCAGCTATTGATCGTCTAAAGCTTCTCTTGGAGGAAAACGGATTATACTCCTGCTGTGATACTACAAATGATGGAAACTCTTTCTTCCTTGCATGCAGCGATCAGCTAAGCCGTCTTAAGTTGCCTAAGATGGATCATTTACTGCTCCGACAACTTATTATTCCGCAAATGAGAGATATGTCTGATGTAAGTTTACAAACATTTCTTTAAAAGAGGGACTAAAGATACCAGAGGGACAGTTAAACTCATAAATCGAAAATAAAATGACAACGCCATGGCTAAAACTGAAAAGAAAAACAGTAAAACAATAGTATACATGACACAACATAGAAAACTAAAGAATAAGCAACACGAACCCTACCAAAAACTAGGAGTGATTTCCGGTGCTCCGGAAGAGTAAACAGATTCTGCTTCACATAAGGCACCTTACATGTTGCTCATGTTATAACAAATTCGGTAACTAGCCTAATTCGGACGGTCACATTCATGTTTTAAATTTGTCTTTTTGTAATTGATTTACATAGATATATCAAATATTTCACAGATAGAGAGTAGGTTGATTGAAGGTTCGGTCGGTCTTTTATGCAAACTTTTCTAACGCTCTTATTATAAAATAAAAACCCTTTGCATTTATTAGAGAAGTTTTTATTAAAAATGCTTCAAAGTTTCAAAGGTTAATATATACAGAGTTCAGTTGCACTTTTCTAGAGATAAATGAACATGTATAAATTTTTTTAGACCATGTACTACATTAGTCAGCGGGGTTTATGATGTAAGTAAACACTCCGTTCAGATTAATAAAGGACCATGTAAACCCTATTACATATGTTACTTTTAAGTATATTGGAAAATTAGGAGTAAAAATAATAGTATAATTCAACGGTAATTCTAAGGATACAAAAAATTAGTACCGACGATTATAACATTATTTGATTAATGGGATACTTTCTCCGGGTACCATAAAAAACACCAATGTGTGTTCGGTTGGGGTACACAGGTAGTTCACCAACTAAACAAACTTATTTATATATGACCCGGAAAAGTATCCCAAGTGATGATAAAGCCCGCTTGGCCCTTTGGGCTAGGTTAGCTCAAAACTCAAGGAAAAACAAAATCTCTTCGAACACAAATCTGGTTTCTCTTTAAACCGTGTACCGTATAGCGGGTTATTTTTGCGGGGTGTTAATTTTCGCTTATTTTTCGCGGATAGATCAAAATCGCCAAAATAAATTCCGTTAATTTAAAAGAGCTAATGCAAAGGTATTTATCGATAAAAGTTTTAAATCCACCAAAATAAAAACCGCCAAAATATTTCGTACACCTTATTAAATGAAAAATCGCGAAATTTTACATCCGCGGAAACAAACCGCTATACGGTATTTTCATTTAAAACACCAAATCTAGCGGTGAATTTCGGTTAAATTTTGTATTTATGACAACTTGCGTAAGTAGTGTTAGAATGTTGAGGTGTAACAGCAAGTTATCTAATGTCTATTAATCCATGTCAACACAACATTATACTAGTAACAGACTAATTATGAATTGATACAGATACATGTAATATACAAAGAATATTATTTTGAATAATTAAAGGAAAAGAAAAAATCGGTCAATTTATGCAACGAAAGTTGGGAAACATACTTAACACAGATTGAAAAGGAAGGAGCTGTTGTCGGAGATATTGTTGTGGAAGCAATGGCAAAGTTTTTGAGCAGAAAAATTGTTATCTACTCTCGTTCGTATCCCAATGAAATACGAGAAGAGATTGTAAACGAAGAAGCTGGGGTAAATGGACCTCCACTCTTACTCGGAAAAGAAAAACTATACTACCAGAGTTTGAAAAGGGGTGATGGTAACGTCGATGTTAAAGGAGAATCACACATTCTTAGTAAGTTAAGTAACTATGTTCAATTATTATGAAAGAGGGACGAAAGATACCAAAGGGACAGTCAAACTCATAAATCTAAAACAAACTGACAACGCCATGGCTAAAAATGAAAAAGACAAACAGAAAAAAATAGTACCCATGACACAACATAGAAAACTAAAGAATAAACAACACGAACCTATGACTTCCGAGTTAATTTCAGAAAAAGGGTATTGAGAATCTAAAAAAATAAATATTTATAGACGATCTATGCAAATAATTCTCATAACAAGATATAATCAACGGACGGCATATTAATTCACAAATGTGCAATGCTCATCAATATTGTTTAATTACAAATTGAATATTTTGATTTAGTTGTGTCTAGGTTTGTCTCATTATTTATTTATTCACACATTATGCACCATTTTATAGTTGATGTGGTTTGTAACCCGGACTCATTTTCTTTCAATTAGTTGATTACTTTTGATCATCGGTATACTTCTGTGCTTTTATTTACATCACGGGCTTTGATAAATAGTATTTTTTCACTATGTAAATGTTGTGAGGAATTGGACGATCACTGTTCACTTTCTTCATATTTTTGTGTCATTATCAAACAGATAAAAGGAAGTGTTGCAATTAAACATTCTCAGCAGAACTCATATAGAATCTTCTCAAAACAAAAAGAACAAGAAATGGCTTGCAAAGTTTGAATATAAAAAAGAAGATGTGGTATGATTGCCAATGAGACTACTATCCACAAAAGACCAAAATGACACAGACATTAACAACTATAGGTCAACATACGGCATTTAACAACGTGAAAAGACCATAATGCATAGTCAGCTATTAAAGGTCCCGATAAGACAATGTAAAACAATTCAAATGAGAAAAACTAACGGCCTTATTTATGTAAAAATAAAATGAACGAAAAACAAATATGTGACACATAAACAAACGACAACCACTGTATTTACAGGCTCCTGACTTGGGACAGGCACATACATAAATAATGAGGCGGGGTTAAACATGTTAGCGCGGGATCCCAACCCTCCCCTAACATGGGACAGTCGTATAACAGTTCAACATAAGAACGAACTATAAAAATCAGTTGAAAAAAGCTTAACTCATCAGATGGACAAAAATACAAGTGGATGTGGCCGGGTACTTATGCATCCCGACACAAAAAAAACACAATGAACAGATCTTAGAGTACTCGCAGTTATCTGACAGCTAGTTCAAAGCTACTAACAACTACTAAATAAATCATTCATCGAAGACTAAACTATCAATCAATACACATCCAACATCCTATGGATTTAGTTAAAGACGTCATAAAATTAATTTTCAGATTAATTAATTGTCCTGTCATTTAATATGTTTAATTCCACAACTTAAGAGTGACTGTGTGAATATATCCCAGTGATCGAGTACCTTAATAAGAAGGTATATTTCATATCTTGATATGGAAAACCTCAAACATGAATTCTATGACAAATGATGATTCCAACTTTCCAATTGTCAATTTCTCAGCAGTAATTACCAATATATCCTTGCCTCAATCGTATGAAATTTTAATATCTCATTTTATACGTTACGCTCGTGCATGTCCATATTAACAGTCTTCTTTAGCAGCAGAATGCTTTTTATACAAAGATATTCAAACACAGTTCTGTTAAAGAACGTATGAAATCGACACGCAAGGGTGTCCATAACGGATTGGTCGACATAAACGATTTATATGTCTCATTTCCAAAGCGAGATGCTTTCACATTCTAGAATATAAAGTACTTTTATAATCATCAAAATGCATATTCACTGATTGAATCTTATTTGACATTTTTCGGACCTATACAGTATTTGGACTAAGTGTGGTTTTGAATTTGAATGGCCTTCCGACTATTTTGTTTTAGTATACTAATGAGTCTTGTGTAGACGAAACATTATTGGTGTATGTTGTTACAACCGGTTTGTTTTCTGTGAAGAACATTTTTGTTGATGTCCTTCTGTCTTTAAATTTTTTAACTCTAAGTGAAAGGTTGTAGTTGATTTCCTATATCACATGATTTCTTGTTGATCTTATATATTTGTCATTACTTTCGTACGTGTTATATAAGTGATTAAATGAATGTGATTATTCACGCTGAAATAATTAATTAGAAAATTTCTTCTTTTTATGACTACTTTGCAAATATTGATAAGGAATACCATATAGTCGGCTTAAGGTGGTAGACCTATGTTAAGGGAAATCACTCTTAAAATCATCAGTACGTTTGTGTCAACCATTTTCATAAAAAAGTTCTAAGCATCAAGGATACATAGATTATTTTCAATCTGTTTCAGGTAAATGCTTAAAATACATTAATAAAACTTGACTATTACAAACGCATCATTGAATTAAAGAGTTATCTCCCTGAACCAAGGTCTACCCGCTTAACTGTATATTTAATATAAATGAATGGCTGTTCATTATGACCTTTTTGCCTAATCTTTAAAGACGATCACTATGGACATGCTAACTCAGTCTTTTACATACCTTCCTCTGCACATAAGCTTTCAAATAAAAATTGGGAGTTCAGCTAGATTCGTTACACAAAACCTCCAACTTGTCATGTAGTCGCCATTGCAATGCCTTTTAACATCATGAGCTCAGAAAGAGTTATTCTATAAAAAAAATCGTTTACATTCAACGGAATGCACTATTTTACAGCTGTTATCAGTTATTTCTTTAAAAGGCCCCTTGCAATTTTGACACGTTACTGTAGAGTTTTCTTTTGGTATGATGCATAACGTATGTATCTTTTTTTGACAGAAAGACCTGCACCTACAGAATCAGCGGCGACTAATCAACCATCAACTGAAAAGAAACCAAAGAAAGAGAAAAAGAAAAAGTATAGTTTTTTTCAAATCTTGATATACCATTTATGTGTTTTTATATTTAGTTTCATAGATGATATTCTTCACTTCTTTTCTTTCAACATATTTTAGAAACGATGACGTACGCTGTGTTCCTTTTACCCCGCATGATTACCTTTCTATTCAGTCTCTCCGAATCGAACAAAGGCTTAATATACGTTATTTCAAAAGAATAGTGCTGTTTTGTCAATGAAACTGATTTAGTGACGATAAAAAAAAACCTACAAAATAAACCCCTTGTAAGTCGAAAACAAACAATGTTATATTCGTGTTGCTCAGTCTTTAGTTTTCTATTTTGGGTCTTCTGTACTATTATTTGTCTGTTTGTCTTTTTATTTTTAGCCATGGCTTTGACTGTTTATTTTCTATATATGAGTTTGACTCCCCCTCTGGTATCTTTCGTCCCTCTTTCATGGCGAAAATTTAAAGCAACCAAAAGACAGAAAACAAAAAAAAATGTTTTAAGGTTTTTTTTTCAAAAGGATAAAAAGATAAGATAAGATTTGTTATGGTTTACAGTAATACACATTTGAATTGATGGGAACCAGTTTAATAAATGTTTTGTAGGCGAAAAGTCATGATGGAGTTGGGAAATGAATGGTAACACACACACACATAATTTCAGTCTATACATCCATCAGATACATTTATTGTTGATGGTTGTAATGTTGATTACATATATTTCATTTGGTCTCTAATTGAGAGTTGTCACATTTACAATCATACCACATCTTCAAAGTTTTTGATGGTAACACAAACGTAGTTGTATTTCGTTCATTGATCTCAATAAAAGGAATCGATTTGTTTTATTTATACGGAAATGATGCAGTATTGAGTTAAGCAAAAGAACTTAGAACTAGCAAAATTTATAATTTCATGAAACATTAATAAGACAATTACCTTTAAATTAATACAACGAATATTTTAACTGTTGGCAGTCTTAAGTTTGTAACATTTGTAAGTCAAATGGTTATATATTAAAGTAATGTTTTGATATTAAAGTAATGTTTTGATATTAAAGTAATGTTTTAAATAAACGGTATAAGAATTAAAGTCTTAAGAAAATAAACTCATGATAGATACCAGGACTAAATTTAGTATACGCCAGACGCGCGTTTTGTCTACAAAAGACTCATCAGTGACGCTCGAATCCAAAAAAAAAGGCCAAATAAAGTACGAAGTTGAAGAGCATTGAGGACCAAAATTCCTAAACGTTTTACCAAATACAGCTAAGGTAATATATGCCTGAGGTAGAAAAGCCTTAGTATTTCAAAAAATTCAAAAATTTGTAAAGAGTAAATTTGTAAATATAACAATATCAATGACAATTCATGTCAGCACAAAAAGTGACGAGTGAGTGGTGAAAAATAATGTTTATCCAATTCTTGAACCAATGCAAGAAACATATTTTCGTAAATATATGATATAATCGTCAATGTTTTTCTCTCTGTTTGTAATGATTTAACAAATATGGCTGTTCATTAACTGCCGTGTTTTGAAGCCGAGTTTTACCTATTATCACCTAATAGTAAACAAATCACAAAAAGCATGGATATTGAGCACGTGTTTAACATGTATTATCAGATATTTGTTTATTTCAATGACAGATCCATGCGTATTGCGATTACCGGATTTTTACGAGGAGGGTTACGCTCGGGTCACTATGTACCGGTATACGGAAAACATTTCCGCGAATTCTTCCTATAAGCAAGCAATTGAAAATCAGTAAACTTCTTCTAAATGGCGACAAATCAAAGAATTTTCCTCAGAAAAAAGTATATGTACATAAGTTGTATAATGAAAACTATCCATTTACATATGCATATTTTTTTTAATTTGAGGTTTCTTATGACTATAAGCTGGTACACTTACCTCTCACTTGTACCCTAATATATTTCAGAAAGCTCGAAGATGAACATAAGATATCGAAATCAATTACAACACCATCTGGTGACGATAGAACAAGAACTGAACCTAAAGTTCATTTTATCCCACAACAGCGAATGGACGATGGGGCTCAGATAACTGGCGGCGGAGACCCTTCAAATATTTCTTCATCACAAAGTCTGTCTGAACCGAAAATACCCGTGTCTGCAGATCGCATCGCTTCTTCATCACAAAATCCATCTAAACGTAAAGTGTATATGTCTGCAGATGAAAAGAAGTTAATACTGAACTCTTATATAAAGCAAGAAATAAAAAGCGACTGGGACAAACTTACAGAAACTGTGTTTTTACATCGTCATAAATGTTTACCACTAAAAACAGTTGGGCATTACGAGAAAACCCTTACCACTGCCAGCTTAAAGCAGAGAATCAAATCTTTTCTCCAGTCTGTGATGAGAGGAAAGAAGGAAAACGAGAAGGATCCCGAGGTGGTTCGGCTTATCAAAGATTGTATGAGCCCACACAGAACAAGTCAATAGAGAAAGTAATAATAATACCTTTTAGTTTTACACAGTATACTAGATATATGTAGTTTTTAATCATATTATAGATTGTATTCAAAATTCAAAAGTTTGTATTAAATATAAAAAAAAAACTCAATAGACTATTGTTGTTCTTTCTTTAGTTTTTACAGATGTTTGTACATTTTATACATTAGTTGCAACAAAGTACCACGCTTCATTAGTTAAAAGACGCCATTCTTTTTACATGTGAAATTTTAAAAAAAAGGAAATTGAATCCTCTGGCGTCATTCAACAGATGGTACTATGAAAATAGTACCAGGATTATATATAATACGCCAGACTAGCGTTTCGTCTACATAAGACTCATCAGTGACGCTCATATCAGAAAACAATGGATATGACGTTGCATGAAAACGAATGCGTAAAACATATATAGTTACTTGAATTTTATGCTTTATTAGTAGACGAATTCGAAGTGGAGTTTAGGTTCGCACTCGGTCCGTCTATCTGTCTGTCCATCCGTTTGTCCAGCAAATCCGCTTTTCAGATTTTTTTCTTGAAAATTCGCTCACATAATCAGTTTCCATGCTTTACGATATTGGCTTGATATTTGTTAATTTATAGTTTACACCATGACAAGTTATTGATCAGGTTAGAATTGTGTTTCAATTAAAAAAAGTTTGAAGTGGTCCCCAATGTTCTTCGTTCTTAATTTGGCCTTTTTCACTTTTTGGGATTCGAGCGTCAGTGATTAAAGGGATGTCTGGTGTAAATTTAAAGCAAAATTGTAGCCGGGTGAAATTTGATCTGGAGGAAAAAAAGTCACAGTGTTATTTTTTATCCAGAGGAAAACATTTCCCTGTGAAGTTTTTCCCTTTGTCGTGAAATTCGAATCAGGGAAGTTAACTTATTGAATAGTTTTAGAAAATACTTATCCTTTACAAATACTATGAAATAATAATAGTGTATTTGAATTAAAGGTAAATTGTTAAAAAAAAATATGTATTATAATGGGAAACAATTTCACAAATTATCATTGAAACAACTTCCTGAAATAGTCAAGTAAATATTGTTTCTTTCAAAAAGAAAATTATCATGAAACATAACAAAGAAAACCAGAAGTAATTTCAGAGGTCGTGATTGTGAAATAGTATCATGATTAAATAAGGTAAGTGAAAAACATGTTAAAGTGAGTTGTTTTCAGATCTTATATTAAATAGTAAATGTAAAAATATCGTTGTATTACTACTATACTAGTCAACAAAAGAAACGATACAAGACTTTTTTTCAAATTAAAGATGGAGTTTTCCGTTCATTGGACCAATATTGAAGGTAGTTATACTTAATCATTATGGAAATATAAATCCGTTAAAAAAACATATTTTTTTGCTTTTGTGACGTTTTTTCGCAATTTTTTTTTTTTACAAAATTTACATAAAACGACAATTTTAAAAACAGAAGTTCCGACTAATGATGTCAACCTCTCATTTAAAGGTAAAGACAGTGTTTGCCATCAATTTGTTTTTAAAAATCATACAGTTTCTTCGTTTATTTGTTAGGCAAAGTTTGATCCTACGAGAAATCGTTATTAACTGATTTACCATAGACAGTATGTGTAAAGTGATATTCAAAAAGCGGTAGCAATCTTAAAACTAATCCGAAAGGTTCCAAATTTACTGTGGGTTGTTTTCATATCTAAAGCATTGATTTGAGACGAAAATAAAAAAAAAAAGGCATTTTTTGAGATTTCAAAAAACACTTTTTTCCCAAAAAATTTGAAAAATCAATATTTCAACCCATTAGTACTACAATTGCATGAACTTACGATTCTTTAGTTTTCTATGTTGTGTCATGTGTACTATTGTTTTTCTGTTTTTCTTTTTCATTTTTAGCCATGGCGTTGTCAGTTTGTTTTAGATTTACGAGTTTGACTGTCCCTTTGGTGTCTTCCGTCCCTCTTTTATTACCACTGGGTCGATGTCTCTGCTGGTGGACATTTTGTCCCCGAGGACATCCTCCGCCCAGTAGCAAAACTACAATTGCATGAACTTACGATTCTTTAGTTTTCTATGTTGTGTCATGTGTACTATTGTTTTTCTGTTTGTCTTTTTCATTTTTAGCCATGGCGTTGTCAGTTTGTTTTAGATTTACGAGTTTGACTGTCCCTTTGGTGTCTTTCGTCCCTCTTTTATTACCACTGGGTCGATGTCTCTGCTGGTGGACATTTTGTCCCCGAGGACATCATCCGCCCAGTAGCAAAACTACAATTGCATGAACTTACGATTATTTAGTTTTCTATGTTGTGTCATGTGTACTATTGTTTTTCTGTTTGTCTTTTTCATTTTTAGCCATGGCGTTGTCAGTTTGTTTTATATTTACGAGTTTGACTGTCCCTTTGGTGTCTTTCGTCCCTCTTCTTTTACATCATGAACATAACTTGATTATCATTATTAATTTTAAACAAATTTGAAATTTAATTTATTGCTTAGAAAATTATGTGCCGATTTTTTATTTAACTTTCCGCAAAACTAATTTGCACCCCTTGATCATTTACAGGGAATTTAGATACTTTACGACAAGTTTTGATTTTCATTATCACATATGCATACATTGCAAATGAAAGCTTTTTAAAATAGTATATCTCATTTTTTGTTACATTAAGTCCTTTTTATAAATTTTATTTCAAAGTCGTGTATCGTTAGTATATAACAGTAATGGAAGAATTTGATTATGTTGATATTTTAACTATATTTATATAGTTTTGTCTGTGGAAAAAGATGAAGTTGGTGATTATATGGAAATCAGCTAAATCATAGTTTAAAAATATATTAAAACAAAATCAATTTTAAAACCTGGATAGTATTTATCTGTGAAATATTATCTGTCATATCAAATCATGTTGTAAGTCATGTGTTCATATAAATGAAAATATCAGAAATAAGATTCAAGGAAAAATTTCACTATGAAATAGATTTGGAATATTTATATTGATATCTTCAAAATATAAGTTGCTCATTATCTTCCTTTGATAAATTATCCAAATTTGTTATACTTTTGTGAAACATTTTATAATTATAGTCAGGTATATATTAATTGCGAGTAACTTACATTGAAGTTAATGGGATTCTATTTCACAAGGTTCTGTGAAATATGGTACGGCAAATATATACCAGTACATACATCTACATAAACACTGAGAGATTATCACTCCTCTGGATAAAATCTACCTGTGTAATTCCATGTCTTGAAAAAAAATACCTTGCAAAATAATCCCCAGGATAAAATATCACAGAGGAAGAAATAAACCGTTACACAAATACAAAATTTTATCTTGGTATTTATGATGAGTGTATTTGTGAAAAGAACAACGAGACGAAAATTCAAATACATAACAAGGATCAACACTGATAATTCGTGAGGTGGTATGTTATTTTTGTCGTATATTGAAAATAAACTACATCCAGTCTTTTAATAAGGTTTCCAGACATCAGTAATAGATTTGTAAGCTCACCGTGACCCAAAGAGCCCATGTGAGCTTTTGTCATCACTTGGCGTCCGTCGTCTGTCGTCGTGAACTATTTTACAAATCTCCTCCTCTAAAATTACTGGGCCAAATACCTTCACACTTTATCTAAATGTTCCTTAGGGTATTCAATTCATACATTGTATTCGAAGTTTTGATCCATTGAACAACATGGCTTACAATAGAACATAGGGATCAAATGCAGTTTTTGCCTTATATCTCAAAAACTAAAGTATCTGACATATCTAAGCAAATCTGACATGGGGTAAAACTGTTCAATTGGTAAAGTTAGTCTTTTCATACTAAATTTTTTTAGACGAATCGTACAACCCATTATTGGGTTGCTGTCACTAAATTGGTAAATTTTAGACAACTTTGCATTTGTATGCCCTATTTACGGGCATTATGTTTTCTGGTCTGTGCGTCCGTTCGTCTGTCCCGCTTCATGTTAAAGTTTTGAGTCGAGGTCCCTATGATATGATCTTTCTAATTGTAATGCCAATTAGAGATTCCCCCACCCTTTTTCACGGTCCGCTGAACATAGAAAATGAGAGTGCGGATTGGGCATCCGTGTACTGACACATTCTTGTTTATTATTATCTTATTATAGATGGATATAAACTGTAAACGGCAATTATGATCAGCAAATTAAGATGTAAAAGAAATTCATAGGACCAAAATTGTCAATTGACTCCTTAAGTTGTTTGTCTCTTCGACATATTACCCATTTTAATTCTAAATTTAATCAGTCACTTATAAGTGTCACTCACCTTGAAAATATCCGCAATGTCTGTTTACCTCGAGATTCATTGGGACTGTTTTTGTGAGTTTTCTTTTTTTCTTTATCATATCATATTTTCTATTTGCAAGGCATGGGGTAATCGTTATCAGTAATCGTAATCAGCTGTAATCGATTACATTTTGCAGTGCAATCCTATGTTATCAGTAATCATGCCATTTATGATTACAAGTAATCCTAATGTTATCGATTACATTGCAAAAAAAAAGGTGTAATCGTGATTATTTTTAGATTACTTTAAGATTTCATTCATATGATTACTTGCTGATTACAAATCTTGAATATATATGAAAATAGGTTTTGATAGACAAGATGAAAATAAGAAAAATATAAAGCTTGAATGAAAAATCATGCAAATAGTTCTCACAATGATGGGACCTTGTTAAATGTGATGAATTGTATCATCTATATAACAAATTTGTATAACTAAGTGTTTTATTTTGTTAACAGTTGACTACAGGAAATTGCCTCTCCAATATTTCTTAATGAGAGATAGAGCTCTTATGATAAATGAAAGGATTTTTTAGCCTTGATTGAAATTTTCTAATATTAACTCCAATTTCATATAAGTTTACCCAATATTTTTACATAACTACATTGAAATTCAAATGCAGAAAACATTTAATTTTAATTTGACTTTGACTTTGATGGTCGACATAAATATATGAGCCCACTTAATTCAAAATGGATGTTAAAACCAGATTTCATTTATTGACAATTGAAAATTTTGTTTTCCATTAATTTTTGTATAACATGTGCTTTCTAATTTTTATTCTTTATTAACTTTGAGCGGTATAAAACTTTGAGCCTTATGGCTCATCAGCATAAACAAGTACATGTACAGTGTATACATATGGCATCATATTACAAACAATATGCAAAGTAAACAATAGGTGACGTAAGAAGTTTCATCAATACACAATATCTTTTATTGCATTAAACTGTTTCTTGATTTAAACAGAAATGTATATTCGTTCCTAAGTTACAAAGCTGTTTTGTGTTTTCACCTGACAATAATTCTATTACTTATTAATTAGATCAAGTATTAAAAATTTTCAAACAAGTAATGACAATCTATCTGTTTTAACTTTATTGAAATTCTTATTAGAGCTTTCTTACAAATTGACGAAAGGTACGTATGCTTGACGAATCATACGTAAGGATCGCTTTAGAGATCCCATATTTTGACATATTCAAATAATAGTCGTGCCGGAACGTCAGACAATTATCGTGCATACAACGACACTTATAAAATTTGATTTTTCTTGAGATATATTTAGGATTTCGGGACGTACAATAGATTTAGATATGATTATTGATACCACCAGGTCGGAGGAGATAACACTACAAAATGTTTTTAATATAGAGTAGTCAGACGAAAAAAATGTCCCTAGAGAAGAAGACTAAAAACTGGCCCCTCCCCACTCATCAATATTACAATGTTGCACTGTTTAACCTAAGAAAATGTCAAAGCAAGTACATTGTCTTCTTCCCTAATAGAAACACAAATCCTTCCTTGATTCAAAATTTGCAACGCTAAAAATAATAAAATGAAAATGAAGAAAAAAAGATGATCTTCATACTATGCCATATGCTGGTTTCATAACTTTTGAATCGTCGCCTCTCCCCTGGTAATATTCATTGCCCCCCCCCCCCCCACCCTTAAATGGGTATATTTGATACACCCAAGCAATGGAACGGTTATTTTAGTGTATAACTCCGTTTTGCCTATAGTCCTGAACATTCATAAAATATTAGCCACTGGGCGATAAGTGACAACTTCGCGTCTATCTTCCAAACATGTGTACTGTTAAATCGTCATTATAAAATCCACAATATAAACGTTATAAAATCCACAATATAAACGTTATAAAATCCACAATATAAACGTTATAAAATCCACAATATAAACGTTACAAAATCCACAATATAAACGTTATAAAATCCACAATATAAACGTTATAAAATCCACATTATAAACGTTATAAAATCCACAATATAAACGTTATAAAATCCACAATATAAACGTTATAAAATCCACAATATAAATGGTGCAAAATTGTAGATTTACTTTTTTAAAATACAAAGTATTTTTTTCTAGATTTATTCAGCATTACTTTTTAAAAACATTGTAGCAACATTTTTTAGCAAATCTCGTTATTCCACTTTGACAATTTGCTGAAAGTGTACTGTAACAAATTAAAATAAATGTGAATCTTGTCGTTAAATTTAGACTAACGTTCTTCAATAATGTCATTGAAATGTAAATCGTGAAACTCGTGCTTAAAAAAATCCCGCTTGAATGTGTGTACTCGTGATTTACGTAAGTAACGTATCGGAAGTAAGTGTATTTGACACTATCATTATATCAAAATCGTGTATAATATGCGTTATTATTATTTTTTTTAAAATAAACTTGATTTAGAAAAGAATGCTATTTACTGGATAAAACAAAGACTCTTTTTAACTGTTATTGTAGAAAGAAATATGTGCTCCCTTTACGTTCGTTCGTAGCTTTCGTCAATTTGCAAGAAAGCTCAATTAAGACAATAAAATTTAAATACGCAAGCTCACCTATTGTTGGTTTAAAAATATGGAAGTAGTGATTAACACCTGTAAAAACATTAATGGATGTGTGAATTATGCCCCAACAGACAATAAAACTATACTTAATTAATTTTTCCTTATTTGTTCAGGTTTTTTGTTAATTAGGCAGTTGGTTAAAATTTGTAGAAAAAAATTAAGTTATATATCTTTTACTTACAATGTAGAGAAAGGACACTTGTCTAAAGCTATTTTAATCAAATTACACATGTTACAATGTACTTTTCTATAAATTCTTTTTAAATTAGATGGCTGAATTAAGGCTTTTAAAATCACAAAAATTAGCTTTTTGTGAGAATAAAAAGTTATAAAAAAACTTTGAAATTGCAATAAACAATGTAATCATAAGTAATCTAAAGTAATCCTGATTACTTTAAAGAAAAGTGTAATCAATAACATATGTAATGGGGTGTAATTGTAATTTAAGTAATCGACCCCATCCTTGTTTGCAAATGACTGAATGTGAATGTGTCTTATTTTGCTTACATCGGAATTATAAAACATTTTAACATCTGTCTTAGAACATGAATTATAACTTTGTGTTTGAACAACTGCCTTTCTGTGTGATTGTCTTGTTCACACATTGTTGTCAGCTATAATACCAGGTTTAACCCACCATTGTCCTCACACGGAAATTTTGGTTAACAGAAAGCATAATTCTGATTTTGAATTTAAAAAAGTATCAAATGAAAATGTTGAAAAAATTTTGAATAAAATAAACATGAAGAAGGCTACAGGAGCTGATGGTATTCCAGCAAAAATAGTGAAAAATTGTAAATCTTATATTGCACCACAGCTGACAACTCTTGTAAATTTGTCAATTGATAATAATTGTTTCCCTGATAAACTTAAAGAAGCCCAAGTGACCCCCCTTCATAAAAAAAGTGACCCATTATTAAAAACAAATTATAGACCAGTTAGTGTCCTACCCATATTTTCTAAAATCTTTGAAAAAATATATATGAAATTCAATTAACTGATTATTTTGATAAAATATTTAATCCATTTTTGTGTGCATTTAGACGTGGACATGGATGTCAGACCACACTTCTCAGAGTGTTAGAAGACTGGCGAGAAGCTCTTGATAAAAACCAGTACATTGCAGCAGTATTAATGGATCTTTCTAAGGCTTTTGACTGCCTGCCTCACAATATTATGCTAGATAAATTATCAGCATACGGTTTAACCCCCAATGCAGTTGCTCTTTTAAAGTCCTATTTATCTAATCGAAAACAGCAAATTAAAGTCAACAATGTTCTGAGTGGTTGGGCTGACATCCATAAAGGCGTACCACAGGGTTCGATACTAGGGCCATTGTTGTTTAATATATTTATAAATGATATTTTTCTTTTTATTAAAAATGGTAGTTTATATAACTATGCAGATGACAATACTTTATCTTTTTGTACTCCAGATTTCGATTTATTAATTTCAACTTTGGAATCTGATTCAAAAACACTTATTGAGTGGTTCAGGGTAAATAAAATGCAAGCAAATCCTGACAAATTTCAAGTTTTGGCTGTTGGCAAAAAGACCTTTGAAAAGAAACCATCTATACATATTCAAAATTCGAACCTCACATGTGAAAAAACAGTAAAATTATTAGGCATTGAAATAGACTACCAGCTAAATTTTGATGTTCATATCAGCTCAATCTGTAGGAAGGCATCACAGCAATTAAATGTTTTAAAACGTTTAGGCTCATTTTTGGATAGACTTAGTAAACTTACTATATTTCATACTTTTATTCTTAGTAATTTTAATTTTTGCCCTTTGGCATGGCATTTTTGCACTGAAAAAAATTCCAAAAAAACTAGAAAAGGTGCAAGAAAGAGCACTCCGTTTTGTTTATGAGGATTTTACCAGCTCCTACGAGGACCTTTTACTGAAAGCTAAGGTGCCTTCCTTGCAGATCAGACGGATAAGAACAATGGCTCTAGAAACTTTTAAAATAATAAACAACATCGCTCCTGTGTGCTTACAAAATTTGGTGAATGTCAAAAAATCTAAATATTCTTTCAGGTATGTAAATATTCTTGAAATTCCACAGGTAAAGTCAACCCGTTACGGTAAAAAATCGTTTAAATTTGCTGCTGCTACTTTATGGAACAGTCTTCCAAACCATTTCAGGACTGAAAACAGTTTTTCACATTTTAAAAGTCTTGTTCAGTCCTGGAACGGTTTGGAATGTCACTGTTCTGCTTGCAGATAATTCTTAAACTGTTTTATTATTTATGCTGCTTATTGGTTGCTCTGGTCAAGCATGTTTTTACTTCAATTTAGAAATTTGTTGATTATTTTTATTGCATGCTATGTATGTGAGATTTCAACTTTGTATTACAGGTTGTTTTATATGTCAAAATGCAATGTTTTTATGTTATTTATATGTTTTTATATTCGGTCAAAAGCTCCTTAGAGCTTGTGTTGCTTATTTGTACTCATGCCGAATCAAAATAAAGTTTTCTTATCTTATTATCTTATCTTATAATCAGAAGAATGAAAGTTGTTTGACATGTCTGATTTGTATATGCGCTTATGATTTTCCTAATTGATACGGGACGTTTTGTTTTGAATTTTCTTTGGAGTTCGGTATATTTGTTATTTTAGTTTTTTAGGGGGATAGATAGAAAGGTTCAATTATAAATTATAAAAAAATATATGACTTAAATTGACAAAAAGACAAACACTGTTCACAACCAGGATTATTCAAATTAGAGCCAAAATGAACACAACAAACACTTTATAATTCTTTAGTAAAAGTACTATTAAAGGGGCACTAGCTGTCAAATTCATGGTCACGAATTTGATTCAAATTCTCATATTTGATTTATAACAATATAAAACATTTATTCAACTATCAAAAGTCTAAAATAAACAGTATGCAGAGCATGGTGTAAATAACATGTAGGTTCGTTTCTTGTGTATGTTAGCCCAGACGCCATCTAATTAACTATTGATTTCACCTCAGATTACCATATAAGCGATGTAAACATAAATAACAATATGAATAGATTAAACCAACACGTGCAATTGGATTTGTATAGGTCTGTTTGATTTTATTTCATAGATTAAAAATGTATGTTTCTCATTGTTTTAACCGTATAAGAATGATTTTATATGGATCGAATCAGTAATCAAATGATTTACCGTAGTTTCAATTTCATTGTTGACATTCTTTTTCTTTAAAGTACCAGTACACGTACAATGCATGCGTTGTCAATCACTAGCAAGGGGTTAAATTGAAGTTCACATGAATACGGATTTAATGGGGTCGACTAAATCACTTGCAAGTGAATAAGTAATTATCAATGTTTCTTCGCTTAATTTGACAAAATTGAATCATTTTGGCTGCTAAAAGCGAATTGTTATTTCACTCTTTATCACTTTCATTACTGATTGAACCAAAACAAAATCTTACTTTAGATTTTTATATATCTCGTATCTAGTGCCCCTTTAATCAAGATATGTACGAATCTAGTTTTGTTAAACCGAATATTAAACTCGACTGAAATTGTAAGATACGAGACATACTTAACAGGCAATAATTTAACGATGTATGGTAAGCACGAAGTGTTGGAAATAGTCAATTATTTTTGCATGAATTTAAAAAAAAATGTTGATAATTTATAGCTGAAGGCTAGTCATTATTTGAAAATACTTGAAAAATTACATTACATTGCATTCAATCCAGTTGACACAAATAATTTTACTTTATGGTGAACTAGTCTAAGAGATTTTACATTTGTCAACGAAAGTCGCGTATTATATTCCATGTATGGTGTAGACCTGTTTTCAGTACACCTATGCTAAAAAAAATATTTCTCAATGAAAAACCACTGTACGAGTAAGTGTTTCAATGAAAATTTGTAGAGTTTTGTGTCAGTTCATTAATAATTAACACGATTTAGATCTATTTGATAAGATTAAAATATGTTTAAGGTTTATAACCCCTTCTGTACCCATGTTAATTAAGGTTTATAACCCCTTCTGTACCCATGTTAATTACGAAGTTTTCAGACTGCAATAGTATCAAAACAGCAAAGATATGAATAAAAGATGAGAGCCATTGTGGACATATACCAAGTGGGGAAATAAAACTTAAAACGTACAAATAAATTACTATTTATTGTCTTTATTGTGTCAAAGCATTTATTAGGAAAGGGGGATGTTGTGAACTATATAACCGAGATTTTTGTTATCAAACATTAAACACAGATTACTCACTTGTTTTTCTATGATTTCCAAGACTTTTTTAGTGTTAATTGTCAACAAAAAATCCTGAACATCTTTAGAAATTCTTAAAAGAAAAACTTGATGCTGAGTCACTAAAGTCGAGCGCACCCTCAAGGTATACTTGAATTGGTCCATATCTATATTTGCTTTTACCAGTATCTAAATTTATAAACTTGTTAACATGAAATCATTCTTAGCACTTCATAATCATTTATCTACCAAGCACCGAATAACTTAATATAAGAAAACAAGGAGAAAGAATGTGGATTTTCTACAAATAAAATGTTTAGCATTTAATGAACACAATGATATATAATCGATCCTTAGTTCTTACTTAACACACCACGTTTTCTTGTTAAAAATTGAAAAGAAATATTTCAATACATTTGGTGAAAAACAAATAGTGGGTACCATTTTGTCATGTCTCTCTATGAACATTCAATTCGTCAGTGTTGATTTCAAAAGCGCAATTAAACGTTCCAAACATTAACACAACACGCTGCTTTGTACAACAGCTAATTAAAATTTAAATTTTAAGACATTTAGTGAAAAAAAATGTATGTAACCCGTTTGTCATGCCTACATTGTAACCAACATAGTTTTACCTTATAATACTTATGACTGCAATAACAGGTTGAAAATCAAAATGACAACAGAAAAACGTTACCACTTCACCGAAAGGAGTACTTATTTCACATAAATTAAGACATATGTCTGTCTTGTAACTATAGTTGTTATGGTTACATCATATTAACAGGATATACAACAATAAGACAAAATCGTCTTTAAAAAGTTAACGATTACATTAAATTGTATACATAAGTAAATATGGCGTTTGCATTCATCTAAACGTTATCTTCCCCAAACTAGTAACATATGACAGTATACTGTTTCAAATACTAACTTACTTTGTGTATGCGATAATGTTTTCTTTGACACTATTCAGTCAAAACACCGATAATGTTTTCCTTGACACAATTCTGTCAAAACACCGATAATGTTTTCTTTGACACAATTCAGTCAAAACACCATTAATGTTTTCCTTGACACTATTCAGTCAAAACACCGATAATTTTTCTTTGACACAATTCAGTCAAAACACCGATAATGTTTTCCTTGACACAATTCTGTCAAAACACCGATAATTTTTCTTTGACACAATTCAGTCAAAACACCGATAATGTTTTCCTTGACACTATTCAGTCAAAACACCGATAATGTTTTCTTTGACACAATTCAGTCAAAACACAGATAATGTTTTCCTTGACACTATTCAGTCAAAACACCGATAATGTTTTCCTTGACACTATTCAGTCAAAACACCGATAATGTTTTCCTTGACACAATTCTGTCAAAACACCGATAATTTTTCTTTGACACAATTCAGTCAAAACACCGATAATGTTTTCCTTGACACAATTCTGTCAAAACACCGATAATGTTTTCTTTGACACAATTCAGTCAAAACACCATTAATGTTTTCCTTGACACTATTCAGTCAAAACACCGATAATTTTTCTTTGACACAATTCAGTCAAAACACCGATAATGTTTTCCTTGACACAATTCTGTCAAAACACCGATAATTTTTCTTTGACACAATTCAGTCAAAACACCGATAATGTTTTCCTTGACACTATTCAGTCAAAACACCGATAATGTTTTCTTTGACACTATTCAGTCAAAACACCGATAATGTTTTCCTTGACACTATTCAGTCAAAACACCGATAATGTTTTCCTTGACACAATTCTGTCAAAACACCGATAATGTTTTCCTTGACACTATTCAGTCAAAACACCGATAATGTTTTCCTTGACACTATTCAGTCAAAACACCGATAATGTTTTCCTTGACACTATTCAGTCAAAACACCGATAATGTTTTCCTTGACACAATTCTGTCAAAACACCGATAATTTTTCTTTGACACAATTCAGTCAAAACACCGATAATGTTTTCCTTGACACAATTCTGTCAAAACACCGATAATGTTTTCTTTGACACAATTCAGTCAAAACACCATTAATGTTTTCCTTGACACTATTCAGTCAAAACACCGATAATTTTTCTTTGACACAATTCAGTCAAAACACCGATAATGTTTTCCTTGACACAATTCTGTCAAAACACCGATAATTTTTCTTTGACACAATTCAGTCAAAACACCGATAATGTTTTCCTTGACACTATTCAGTCAAAACACCGATAATGTTTTCTTTGACACTATTCAGTCAAAACACCGATAATGTTTTCCTTGACACTATTCAGTCAAAACACCGATAATGTTTTCCTTGACACAATTCTGTCAAAACACCGATAATGTTTTCCTTGACACTATTCAGTCAAAACACCGATAATGTTTTCCTTGACACTATTCAGTCAAAACACCGATAATGTTTTCCTTGACACAATTCTGTCAAAACACCGATAATTTTTCTTTGACACAATTCAGTCAAAACACCGATAATGTTTTCCTTGACACAATTCTGTCAAAACACCGATAATGTTTTCTTTGTCACAATTCAGTCGAAACACCATTAATGTTTTCCTTGACACTATTCAGTCAAAACACCGATAATTTTTCTTTGACACAATTCAGTCAAAACACCGATAATGTTTTCCTTGACACAATTCAGTCAAAACACCGATAATGTTTTCTTTGACACAATTCAGTCAAAAAACAAATAATGTTTTCTTTGACACAATTCAGTCAAAGAAAACATTATCGGTTTTTTGACTGAATTGTGTCAAAGAAAACACTATCGGTCAAAAAACATTATCAGTCAAAAAAACGATAATATTTTCTTTGACACTTATCAGTCAAAACACCGATAATGTTTTCTTTGACACAATTCAGTCAAGAAACCGATAATGTTTTCTTTGACTGAATTGTGTCAAAGAAAACATTATTTGTTTTTTGACTGAATTGTGTCAAAGAAAACATCATCGGTGTTTTGACTGAATTGTGTCAAAGAAAACATTATCGGTGTTTTGACTGAATTGTGTTAAAGAAAACATTATCGGTGTTTTGACTGAACAGTGACAAAAAAAACATTATCGGTGTTTTGACTAAATTGTGTCTAAGAAAACATTATCGGTGTTTTGACTGAATTGTGTCAAAGAAAAATTATCGGTGTTTTGACAGAATTGTGTCAAGGAAAACATTATCGGTGTTTTGACTGAATAGTGTCAAGGAAAACATTATCGGTGTTTTGACTGAATAGTATCAAGGAAAACATTATCGGTGTTTTGACTGAATAGTGTCAAAGAAAACATTATCGGTGTTTTGACTGAATAGTGTCAAAGAAAACATTATCGGTGTTTTGACTGAATTTTGTCAAAGAAAACATTATCGGTGTTTGGACTGAATAGTGTCAAAGAAAAATTATCGGTGTTTTGACTGAATAGTGTCAAGGAAAACATTAATGGTGTTTCGACTGAATTGTGTCAAAGAAAACATTATCGGTGTTTTGACAGAATTGTGTCAAGGAAAACATTATCGGTGTTTTGACTGAATTGTGTCAAAGAAAAATTATCGGTGTTTTGACAGAATTGTGTCAAGGAAAACATTATCGGTGTTTTGACTGAATAGTGTCAAGGAAAACATTATCGGTGTTTTGACTGAATAGTGTCAAGGAAAACATTATCGGTGTTTTGACAGAATTGTGTCAAGGAAAACATTATCGGTGTTTTGACTGAATAGTGTCAAGGAAAACATTATCGGTGTTTTGACTGAATAGTGTCAAAGAAAACATTATCGGTGTTTTGACTGAATAGTGTCAAGGAAAACATTATCGGTGTTTTGACTGAATTGTGTCAAAGAAAAATTATCGGTGTTTTGACAGAATTGTGTCAAGGAAAACATTATCGGTGTTTTGACTGAATTGTGTCAAAGAAAAATTATCGGTGTTTTGACTGAATAGTGTCAAGGAAAACATTAATGGTGTTTTGACTGAATTGTGTCAAAGAAAACATTATCGGTGTTTTGACAGAATTGTGTCAAGGAAAACATTAATGACAATTCAGTAAAAACACCGATAATGTTTTCTTTGACACAATTCAGTCAAAAAACCGATAATGTTTTCTTTGACACAATTCAGTCAAAAAAATGATAATGTTTTCTTTTGACACAATTCAGTAAAAACACCGATAATGTTTTCTTTGACAAAATTCAGTCAAAAAACCGATGTTTTCTTTGACAAAATTCAGTCAAAAAACCGATGTTTTCTTTGACACAATTTAGTCAAAAAACCGATAATGTTTTCTTTGCCACAATTCAGTCAAAAAAACGATAATGTTTTCTTTGACACAATTCAGTCAAAAAACCGATATTGTTTTCTTTGACACAATTCAGTCAAAAAACCGATAATGTTTTCTTTGACACAATTCAGTCAAATAGGATACCTTCTGGTTCTTAATATTTCATCTACCAACCAATTGTAAAGTCTTACCAATATTTTATTTTGATAAATTTGGAAAAGAATTCCTTAGATTTAAAATGAACGTAAACAATATTAATTTGGTCAATAAACTGAAAGAAATAGTTCCACAATTTTGTTTTAAGAATAATCATATCATGGAATAATTCAAAATCTGAAAAAGAATCCGAAACTATTATATAAACCAATTAGACAGTAGCTTATATGGGGCAATAAAAATATAAAATTAAACGGTAAATGTATCATTTTCAAAAACTGGATAAACAGTAAAATTCAATTTGTATATGGTATTACTGATAAAAAAGGAAAATTTAATCAAAACATGATCTTAGATAAACTGTCCTGCCTTGACAACTGGTTTTCGGAACATTCTAAATTTATGAAAGCAACACCAAAACAGTGGTTACAAGAGCTATTTTAAGAAGAATCAATTAAAACCAAAATTGCTATTGACTCCAAATATAAATTTAAAGTTAGAAAAGGGAAAATTGTATCATTTAAAATCATTTCTTTTAGAGACATTTAAATCTCCCTTAAATAGGATTTCAAAAATGGGACAACATGTATATCTTAGACAACACAACCAAAAGGCAACACATGCTGAACTATATCTTTTATTATATACAAGATAATGAATTCAAAATGTTAAGATGGAAATTTCTGCACTACATTTTAACAACCACACCGTAACTTTTCTCTTGGAAAATAACTATAACTCCGCTATGTAAAATTTGTGATGTCATCGAAGATTCGAACAAAAAAGCAAATTAATGTGTTTGAAATTTTTAAAAAGGCTTTTTTTCAATATCATGAAATATTGATAAATAAAGAAGGCAAATATGAAAAATTCCATAATCTGGTTTCAGCAAAAATTAAATTGTTTTCATGAATTAGAATTTATAATATATCATGTTATCTTATTTCTATTCAGTTGTCTGTATGTCATTAACATGTTTCTCTAACAAATGTAAAATTCAAATTAAATATTAATATAACACTTGTAAGTAAAAAAAAAATGAGAACAGAAATGGGAAATCTGACGAAAAGACAACAACTCAACCAAAAAGCAAAAAACAGCTCAAGGCCATTATGGTTGTTCAACTCCGCGAGCAAATCCGGCGCCAGGAAGAACCCTTTCGGTTGTCACTGGTAAAATAATGTATATTAGTTCCGCGAAATAGACATCACACTCAAAAACATACAAAGACTAAATGCCTGGCGATCCTGACTTGGAACCAAGTAATCATGCGGCGTAGTTAAACATGATTTATGAGATATATCGTACACTCTAACATACGTAAAATAAAAATAAAATACACAGCAAATATGAGCAGCAAAAATTAGTTTTGAAAAATCTGACATTAGAATAAAAAATAACATAAGAAACTACGCAAAATGACAATAATCAACATAAATAACAAAGAACTATTAGCAGTTAATGACATGCCAGCTCAAGACCTAGTTACAAGTAAAAAAAGGATATGTTCCTTACGTCGTAACTACAATCCCCTTCCCTTTCATGAATGTGACCTACCGAATTAGACTATTTACCGGATTTGATATCACATAAGCAACACGACGGGTGCCACATGTGGAGCAGGATCTGCCTACCCTTCCGGAGCACCTGAGATCACCCCGGCTAGTTTTTTTGGTGGGGTTCGTGTTGTTTATTCTTTGGATTTCTATGTTGTGTCATGTGTATCTTAATAATTGTTAATTTGTCTGTTTGTCTTTTTCATTTTTAGCCATGGCGTTGTCAGTTTGTTTTAGATTGATGAGTTTGACTGTCCCTTTGGTATCTTTTGTCACTCTTTTAAACCGATTGGAAGTATGTAGAGGTTCAAACAGAAAATACGGAATAGATTGTAGCAAAAGCCTTGTTAAGGATTTGTTTTATAGTGCACTAGTTCTAGTTGAGCGGTCAAAATGCGTGGACTATATTTTTATGTAATTTACAGTCAGTGACCCGATATCCTATTCTTCATGAATATTTAAATAGTAGCTTCCGGAATTCTATTTAATTATACATGACGACCTCTTCAAACTGTCTTTGTTTCCAATTTAAACCACGAAGCGTGGAAAGATTCTAACTTATTTTGTTTACAATTGTTGGAAAAATATATTGCACTTTTTAATATTTTTGTTTTAATATAAAAAAAAGAACATGTAGTATGATTGCCAATGAGACAACTATCCACTATAAAACCTACAAATCATTACGTTGTATGCTTATTGATGATACTTAAGTCTATACTCAAACGAATTCCTTCTCAGTCGGATTGGTTTCAAGAGATCAGATTTAGTTGTGTTACCATATTGCTCCGCCAGATGTGAGGCCTTTTAAAAGGTTGATGTTTTTAACAATTATTTAAATCATATAAATTACAATATCACAATAAACAACAATTGATAAAAAAATCTAGATAGCAGTATAACACGTATAAAGACAATAATAATGTATTTGCATGACATATCAATGATATATTTGGATTCGGCCCGAATCTGGGAAAAATCTCTGTAAACCCTCGCATTTCCTCGTTTATAAGCCTCATATCGTGGATATGTCAAGTTAATACACTATGATTACCAACTAAAGTAATATATTTTAAAATTTCATTTATGAATTTTCAAATTCAATATTAAATTTTAGAGAAAAAAAACTATGATTGTTGAATAAAGAGTACATTACTTCCCAGAAAGTAACAGGTAAATTCGTACTTTCTATAAAATCCGTGATGATGGAGGATAGAATGGACATTTTCCAATTCCGGATATTTTTTTAGCCATTAGTTTATTTTTTACTATTTATAATAGTCAGTCTGTTTTGTATATCTTAACACTCAAGATCCTCTATATTATTCTTTATAATTTACCATTATCAGTTTTCTTGATTGTTATTTTGTCCGTTAGTCTCTATTTTTTAACGTTATTTTGTAGGTGAGTCTCTATTCTGTAAACCTAATACCATACAATCACATCCCGTGTATTCCCCCAATGAACGCCATTAGCGTAATCGAACAGTCCATATACAAACATTAATAATTATATTGTTAATTAAAATGTGTTCGATTCATATGTACCATTGAATAAACGTTATTAATTATTCAATATTTCACAGTTGGTCTATATGAAATCCTTTATATAAGTAATTAACTTTACTTTTAAAAGGTGCTGGGTGAGGAAAATTACCACACACAAAAAAGAAAAATGAAGAATAAAGGCTGAACATTTTTTATAAAGAATAAAGAATAATAGGCATTTGAAGTAAATAATAAATAGAGAGAAATTGTCTAAAATCACAAAGAATAGAGGGATGAATGGAAAACCACCTGATCCTATTAACCCGACTAATCCAGTCGTTACATAGTCCGACTAACTACCGATCAGTACAATAACCCTAGAGAGGACACTAATCGATAGAGGGCGCTGAATCATTCGAGTTACCTTTATCCAGACCCTCTGTTAGTTATGGATTCTGTGTTATTGATTTCAATCTCCAATTCTAGTGTAAAATCTTAACAGAGAGAATGATCTTCAGGATAATTACTATTTTCTTACTTCTAGATTTATTTTGTGTAGCTATTCACGTAAAAATAGGTAGGACTTTTACTATTGATATTTGTAAAAAAAAATTATAATTCTGAAATTTGAAGCAATTATGATTCTTAACTCGTATGCATCTACTTTCTTTAATCTTAATTATACTGGCTCTTTAATAACACTTTTGCAATATAAATGTCGTTACAAAGAGTTAAGAGGGGTAGTAGTTATATGAATTACTGTGACGATAAAATATTACATTCAATTTGGCCGCTGTTGTTTTATATAGTAGTACAATCAGTGCTTTCTCACATAAGAAGGCAGTTATATATTTTTTTTTTTCGTAAAACTTCTTTTATATTTTTGAGTTCTAAAAAAAAAGCCGTAAAGTATTTTTCAAATTTTGTGTTAGTTGATTAATTATTTTTTTTATTTTTTAAATCTATCATTTACTTACCATTATCATAACTGAATTTGTTTATGAATATGTGTAGCAAGTGGAAGTAAACTACATACATAGCGCCGTTAGTTTTCTCGTTTGATTGTTTTACATTGTCATTTCGGGGCTTTTTATAGCGGACTATGCGGTATAGGTTTTGCTCATTGCTGAAGGCCGTACGGTGACCTATAGTTGTTACTTTCTAATCTGTGTCATGTTGGGCTCTTGTGGAGAGATGTCTCATTTGCAATCATACCACAATCTTCTTTTTATAGCCATATATTCACACCCAGGGTGATAGATAACACATTTCACCCCCATACGACTTCACGTGAAAAAAAATCATTAGAATCCTTACTTTACCGACGAAAACGGATAGCTGCTCTATTTTACAAGTATACTAAGTGACACATGCCGATAAATCCAGCAATTTGATGGATGGGTAACTTTATTCCATGTGAAGGAAATCAATAACATAAAGATGGTAAATATTGAAATCAGGACACCCCAGTATGATATCCTTGCTATTTGGGCTTCACATGGGATATGGTGCTCCTATTCATTGTCGATGTCTTAGTTATTCCTTTCGGCTGACGGCTCGGAGATATCAATTGACACTGACAGGGAATATGAATCTATATCACCTACAAAAATCCCGAATGTCTTTTGATAAACTGGACAAAAAAAGTAATGTAGTGAAATAGCTGATCAGTATTTAATTAGCGTGTCTTGTAACACAGTGGTCCCGGGATCGAGTCCTGTGTAAGAAAATGTGATTGCCTAATAAGAATCATGCTCCCAGGTTGTACTAAAAAAAAAGGAAAACAAGAGAATGTGTCCACCATAGTACACGGATGCCCCACTTGCACTATAATTTTCTATGTTCAGTGGACCTTGAAATTGGGGTAAAAATTAGGAGATCATATCATAGGGAACATTTGTACTAAGTTTCAAGTGAATAAGACTACAACTTCATCAAAAACAACCTCGACCAAAAACTTAAAACCTGAAGTGGGACGAACGAACGGACGAACGAACAGACGGGTGAACGGACCAACAGACCAGAAAACATAATGCACCCCACTATCGTAAGTGGGGCATAAAACAATGGATTTCCAGAGAACTGTTACTTGACCATGTTGTAATGTGTGTTGTGTTACCTGTTTCAGTTCTAGTCAGACGTCTATTATTCAGCGGTAGTTGTTGGTTGCTGTCTAATATAAATAGTTTTCCTTTTTTCTTAAATTCGGGAGTCGGTTTAACAAACAAAACTTACGACTAAGATTTTTCTTTTAAGAATACTAAATTGAATTGTTCATGAGTTGACTTACGACTAAGATTTTTCTTTTAAAAATACTAAATTGTTCATAACTTTCGACTAAGATTTGTCTTTTAAGAATACCGAATTGTTCATGACTCACGACTAAGATTTGTCTTTTAAGAATACTGAATTGTTCATAACTTACGACTAAGATTTGTCTTTTAACCCTACTGAATTGAATTGTTCATAACTTACGACTAAGATTTGTCTTTTAAGAATACTGAATTGTTCATAACTTACGACTAAGATTTGTCTTTTAAGAATACTGAATTGAATTGTTCATAACTTACGACTAAGATTTGTCTTTTAAGAATACTGAATTGTTCATAACTTACGACTAAGATTTGTCTTTTAAGAATACTGAATTGTTCATAACTTACGACTAAGATTTGTCTTTTAACCCTACTGAATTGAATTGTTCATAACTTACGACTAAGATTTGTCTTTTAAGAATGCTGAATTGTTCATGACTTACGACTAAGATTTGTCTTTTAAGAATACTGAATTGTTCATGACTTACGACTTAGATTTGTCTTTTAAGAATACTGAATTGTTCATGACTTACGACTTAGATTTGTCTCTTAAGAATGCTGAATTGTTCATGACTTACGACTAAGATTTGTCTTTTAACCCTACTGAATTGAATTGTTCATAACTTACGACTAAGATTTGTCTTTTAAGAATGCTGAATTGTTCATGACTTACGACTAAGATTTGTCTTTTAAGAATACTGAATTGTTCATGACTTACGACTTAGATTTGTCTTTTAAGAATACTGAATTGTTCATGACTTACGACTTAGATTTGTCTCTTAAGAATGCTGAATTGTTCATGACTTACGACTTAGATTTGTCTCTTAAGAATACTGAATTGTTCATAACTTACGACTAAGATTTGTCTTTTAAGAATACTGAATTGTTCATGACTTACGACTAAGATTTGTCTTTTAAGAATACTGAATTGTTCATGACTTACGACTAAGATTTGTCTTTTAAGAATACTGAATTGTTCATGACTTACGACTAAGATTTGTCTCTTAAGAATACTGAATTGTTCATGACTTACGACTAAGATTTGTCTCTTAAGAATACTGAATTGTTCATGACTTACGACTCAGATTTGTCTTTTAAGAATACTGAATTATTCATGACTTACGACTTAGATTTGTCTCTTAAGAATACTGAATTGTTCATAACTTACGACTAAGATTTGTCTCTTAAGAATACTGAATTGTTCATGACTTACGACTAAGCTTTGTCTTTTAAGAATACTGAATTGTTCATGACTTACGACTAAGATTTGTCTCTTAAGAATACTGAATTGTTCATTACTTACGACTTAGATTTGTCTCTTAAGAATACTGAATTGTTCATGACTTACGACTTAGATTTGTCTTTTAAGAATACTGAATTGTTCATGACTTACGACTCAGATTTGTCTTTTAAGACTACTGAGTTGAATTGTTCATAACTTACGACTAAGATTTGTCTTTTAAGAATACTGAATTGTTCATAACTTACGACTTAGATTTGTCTTTTAAGAATGCTGAATTGTTCATGACTTACGACTCAGATTTGTCTTTTAAGAATACTGAATTGTTCATAACTTACGACTAAGATTTGTCTTTTAAGACTACTGAGTTGAATTGTTCATAACTTACGACTCAGATTTGTCTTTTAAGACTACTGAGTTGAATTGTTCATAACTTACGACTAAGATTTGTCTTTTAAGAATACTGAATTGTTCATGACTTACGACTTAGATTTGTCTTTTAAGAATGCTGAATTGTTCATGACTTACGACTAAGATTTTTCTTTTAAGAATGCTGAGTTGAATTGTTCATGACTTACGACTTAGATTTGTCTTTTAAGAATACTGAATTGTTCATGACTTACGACTAAGATTTGTCTTTTAAGACTACTGAGTTGAATTGTTCATGACTTACGACTTAGATTTGTCTTTTAAGAATGCTGAATTATTCATGACTTACGACTAAGATTTGTCTTTTAAGACTACTGAGTTGAATTGTTCATGACTTACGACTTAGATTTGTCTTTTAAGAATGCTGAATTATTCATGACTTACGACTAAGATTTGTCTTTTAAGAATGCTGAATTATTCATGACTTACGACTTAGATTTGTCTTTTAAGAATACTGAATTGTTCATGACTTACGACTAAGATTTGTCTTTTAAGAATACTGATTTGTTTATGACTTACGACTAAGACTTGTCTTTTAACATGTTTAAGAATACTGAATTGTTCATGACTTACGATCAATTTTAATTGTAACTTTTTTTGTGAAACCGACACCCGTTGGGTTTCTTGTTTGATCTGTTTCTTATTTTAAGATGACAAGAAAAGCTCACTTGCCCACTCAGGTCAGGTGAGATTTTCTCGTAACTTGGAGTCCGTCGTCGATGTTGTCGTCCATTAGCTTTTACAAAAATCTTCTCCTCTAAAACTAATAGGGCAAGTTTAATCAAACTTAACTTGGCAAAAACTATCATTGAGGTATATAGTTTTAAACAATATGTCCGGCGACCCCGCCTGCCAATCAACATGGCTGCCATAGTGAAAAAAAATAGACCGCATAGGGAGTAAATGCAGTTTTTGGCTTGTATCTCTGTAACTAAAGCACTCAGTAGAGTAGATATGACCGATGTTAAAATGTTAATCAGGTTAAGATCTATCTTCCATTAAAATTTTCAGACGTATCAGACAACCAGATGTTGGGTTGCTGCCCATGAATGATTTTAATTTTTTTTTGCATTTTTTGGTTATTATCGCGAATATTATTATATATAGCGATGAACTATATATAGCGATGAACTGTTAGCAGCAATAAAGTTAAGCAAAGTAAGATCTGCAAATAAGTCAACTTAACTATATTGACATTTGACTTCTTTAGGAGTTATTGCTCTTTATAGTCAATTTTCAACATTTTTTTGTGTAAATATTTGTATTCTTATAAAACATTCTTCTCCTCTGAAACTACTGAATCAAATTAAACCATCTTGGCCACAATCATCATAAGGGTATTTAGTCCACCTACAAACCAACATGGCTGACATAGGTGTTAAATATAGATGTTTGCTTATATCTTTGAAACTTAGGCATATATTGCAATAGTACAAATCTGACATGTGGTAAATATCTTCATCAGAATAAGATCTATCGACCTAGACAAATAAGACAATCCGTAGTTGAGTTGCTGCCCCTGAATTGGTAATTGTAAAGACATTTTGCAGATTTTGGTTCATAGACACATAATAGATAACTGTGAACAGAAATAATGTTCAGCATAGTATAAGATCTATAATAAGTAGACATGACTAAAATGGTCAATTGACATCTCAAGGAGTTATTGCCCTTTATAGTCAAATCTACATTCCTCTATTTTTCAAAAGATAAGGAACACAGACACTTGCTCAGAAAAAAAAATCTATATTAATGAGTTATAGGGAAAAAAATATGAGACAAGTGCCTGCGTTATATCAAGGTATATAGGTAAAACAAAATCTTGGACAAAAAGTACATTCAAACAAAAGTCATTTCAAAAACTTCAATTTTAATCGATTTGTTCTTTGTCAATGGCCTGAAATTATGTATAATCACATTCTAAAACGGAAAATATAACAATAGAAATATCGAAAGACACATATGTGATAAATATTCAAATGCCAATATATTCCTGGGGGTTAAATAATTCATTGCACTAGCTTGTATTAATACCCGTTTAAATATTATATAACACTGTGTATGACTGTAACATAATCAATTTCATATTACTTTTGGTTATTTACATATTTACAGAAATGCTTAACTATTCAGTGGCTTTTTGAGTGCTTCAAAATATCAAATAATATATTTACACAACATTCAATAGTTTGTATCATTTTTTATAACAATTATATGACAAATTACCTTTCTGTTATATATTAGTAAATATGGAATTGAATTGAAATTGTTTCTATTTCGTAATTGTTTGATTTTCTAATTTCTACAATCTTTTTATTTTTGCGCAACATTAAAAATGTGATCATTAATTTTTTGGTGCCGTACTTTCAAACAGAAGTGCGATTACTTAACTTTAAATATTTTTTAATTCAAATAAATTCAATAGGCCAAGCCTTTGTAAGTCTTCTGTTGGGATGCAAAATATAAGCTATAAATACCACGGTCGAATGAAGTTTAACCTATTACAAAAATGTAACAACATCGTGACATAATAAACCAATCTCTTACATTCTACTGGCCTATATAACTGATTATGCAGTATGGCTTTGATCATTGTTGATGGCCGTACAGTTGTTAATTTCTTTGTCATTTTGGTCTCTTGTAAATAGTTGTCTCATAGGCAATCATATCACATCTTCTTTTTTCCTTTTTTTTTTTTTTTTTTTTTTTATCTAAGCCCAGAAAAAGCCAAACGTTGAATCCAAAGAAAACACAATTTGCTACTCATATTTTTTATGCTCAAAATAAATTGAAATAATCAGAATTCCTGTTTTAAAGAAAGTTGAATTGATCAGAAGAAAACTACAATATGGTGATAAAAAATGGGAGAAGAAATATGTGCCCCTTAAATTTCTTTTTTTTTTTGGTGAATGAAATGAAATGAAGTTTACAAAATTCAATTATTCCATCGGATTCTCAATTCAATTGTTATACTAAACCATTTGCAAAAATGTTAAAACTAGTGAAACTTAATCCCCCCTTTTCCATTAAAGGTTGAAAATATTGTAGTCTTCTGGACCACCATTCCCGTGGTACTTTTAAATACACCAACGACTGAAAAATTAAAGCACTAGCAATTTTGCAATTGATTCAAAGTGATGTTTTTAATACTTATAATATAATATAACAATAAAATGACAAACAAATATTCTGCTCTATGATCGGGTGGTTCACCGTTGTCGCTTTGACATATTCACCATTTCCTTTCTCAATTTTATTGTAAGATAAACAACATCCAGAGTTCATTATACGATACTCTACATAAGTATTACCACTTTTTATATCAATACGTTAAATTAATATCTAAATATTAATTCAATAATTGGGCTAATTATTTGACGATAGAAATTGTAACACAATTTACCGTTATTCAACTTATTGTTAATAAATGTATTACAATTAGATAATACATCCATTCATTTACTTGTCCAATTATTGGTAATAAATTCTCATATACCACAAGGCATATATGTAGTCAATTCATTAGCCACATCACAGTAACATTCATTCCAGATTTCCGATGGGTACTGTCGGATCTTGTCGATAGAGGGTCAAACCGGAGTGAAATATATTTGTTTTTCGTTCATTTTGGTTGGGTTTTTTTAACTACATTAGGCCGTTAGTTTTCTCGTTTGAGTTGTTTTACATTGTCTTATCGGGGCCTTTGATAGCTGACTATGCGGTATGGGCTTTGCTCATTGTTGAAGGCCGTACGGTGACCTATAGTTGTTAATGTTTGTGTCATTTTGGTCTTTTGTGGATAGTTGTCTCATTGGCAATCATACCATATCTTCTTTTTTATAGGACTCCGTTTGTTCGAATGGATTAGGCGTATTTCATCATACCTTAAGAACGCATTCAAAAACTACAATTCATCCAGAGTTTACTTGTTCAATTATTGACAATGAATTCTCATATGCCACAAGGCATATATATATAATAGATAAGCCACATCACTGTTATAAGAATAATTATTGCAGATTACTGATGGATGCAGTGCCGTACCATATCCATGAAAGGTCAAACTGGAGTCAATTGGTCATTAACAGGACTCTTTGTTCGAACATAGATATAATTACATCTATGGTTCGAATGAATTAGATGTGTTTATTCTTCATTTAGAACGCATTCAAAAACTACGATTCATTCAGAGTTGCATTTAGTATTTGTGTTGTCCCATAAACCAACGGGGTTTCAATTCTGTCAAAGTTCTTAGTAGTATATGCCGCCTAATCATTTCTTCACAACAATAGTTTATGTTCCAGCAGACAAAGCATCTAACAATACTGCTGTTAGGTTCAAAATAGATTATAATGTTTTGATCGCCTAACAAAACAACTTTGAATTTCACAACCAGGCTGATACAACAACAAACTAAAATTGAGAATGGAAATGGTTAATGTGTCAAAAAGACAACAACACGACATTAGAGCAGACAAGATTATATAAGATAACTAGTTAATTTGTACTTTTAATGAAATACCTGCAACAGATAGGATTGGCGCCAGGAAACTAGTCTAATATAATCAACGGTACCAACTTTGTTGCACCAGATGCGCATTTCGACAATACATGTCTCTTCAGTGATGCTCGTGGCCAAAATATTTGAAATCCAAAGCATTTATAGTCTAACCCTGCCGCATTATGTATCTGTCTGTCTCAAACAAGGAAGCTTGTAATCAGTCATGCCGGTTATCGGTAATTGCTGTATATCATATTTTTTAAAGAAAATAACCCAATTTGGAGACCGTAATCGATCCGTGTCTTATACTCTTTCGCTCATACTCAAGTAGCGTACTATTCGAGAAATTAAAAAAAACTCTCTGTTTCAACACTTGCCCAAATGTACCGCGATTTCGAGGGCATTTTCTAGTAACCATTAAATAGACACATAACTGTGTAGTTTAAGATGAATTTCAAAATCGTGCAAATTTTCTTTTCGATTCTGTATTCAGGAAAAGGATCGCGCTACATATAAGACAAATAGGCTACCCTTATATCTAAATATCACATAAGTAACACGACGGGTGCCACATGTGGAGCAGGATCTGCTTACCCTTCCGGAGCACATGAGATCACCCCTAATTTTTGGTGGGGTTCGTGTTGTTTATTCTTTGGTTTTCTATGTTGTGTCATGTGTACTATTGTTTGTCTGTTTGTCTTTTTCATTTTTAGCCATGGCGTTGTCAGTTTGTTTTAGATTTATGAGTTTGACTGTCCCTTTGGTATCTTTCGTCCCTCTTTTAAATTCCTTGGTAATTTATTGTTTGGTAAAACTATTTGGAGTTTTTTGTCCTCAGTGCTCTTGACCTTCGTAGTTTGTTTAATACTGTTTTGATATTGTTGATTCGAGCGTCACTGACGAGTATTTTGTCCTTCCGAATTATAAGCCTGGTATCTGTGGATTTTTTTAGTATATTTGTCATAGTTCAAATATGAATATGAATAATTCAAAATAATCGGTAAACTTTTTTCCAGGTGTTATTATAGATGAAGATTCAGGAAGTAAAGTCTTGCAACATACACTGCCATGCGCAGTGTTTATGACTAGAGAATGTGATTTTACAGCGGTAGTTTTATGGAAAACGATGAATAACATTTCATTGTTTGATATTGCAATTTCAGGCAAGTAAAAAGTTCAAAAGAAAACTTATATGTAACGATGGATTTTAAATGAAATCACTATTCAGGTAAAACAGAGGTTTTTACATCGGTATAGATTTTGTCCATTGCTGAATGATGTACATTAAATGTCTTCGTCATCTAGTTGGTGGATAGTTGTCGGTGGCAATCATACCACATCCTCTTATTTTTATATGTATGCATAAAAGCTATTATCCACTGGTTCTATTGTGAGTATTTATCTATTTGTCAACGATTCAGCTGCCGTATTGTACAATATGTAATGGCATATTCTATCGCTATTTTTTATTGAAAAATTCAAAACAGGACGAATGGTCAATTCACAGGAGCATTATACGTTTAATGATTTTCACTAATATCTGCATAACAATTTTCGTAATGATCACTTGTGTGGAATTTCCCTTTGGTATCTTTCGCCTCGCTTTTGTGTAACGATACTCCTAGAGGAATTTCTTGGAACTGAAGGAAACACAACCAATTCAAATATTAAATTTTTTTTTCATTAAGCGAAAATTATCAAATTGATTTTCTTCAGTGTAATTTTTTTTTATGGAATATTGTATTTTATATAGGCCAAACTTGATTGGTGATAATACATTGTGAAAAAAATAGAAGGAAAATGATTGAAGATTTAGATAATAGTAATAGTTTTTGTATTTTGTTATTGTTTTTTTCTTTCCTTCAACTTCTACTAACTTTAATCATTCGTCACAACTCCGTACCTTACAGAGCCTCAGTCACCTGCGGTAACTGACTGATTTTTTTTTTTATCATTACTGAATAAATTTAATTTACGTTCGCAATCTTACATACATGTAGTACGTGTTTGATCATTCTATACGTATCAGCATTATTGTTTTTTATCGTTATTGTAAGATTAACTGAAACTAAAAAAATATGATCTTTTAATTTCTCGAGCTTTTTTTCAGGTTCACAACTCTTTCAAGAAGGCGCCATTTTTGTATTCATTATTGGAAAAGATTGGCAAAAATATACGTTAGTTGACTGGATCCTGCCCTTGTATGGGTTAGGTGATTTAATGTCAAGTTCACTTACTTCTGGAGGAAATAGTTCTTACTATTGCCCGGAGATGTTTTCACAACAAGGTCAATGTTCGTTAGTGGGAGGAGCCAGCCATTCAAATGTTTACGATAACAATTATTCCGAAATAATGATGTTAATTTTACATAAACTGAAATGGAGTAATGCAATTCTAATTTATGAAGACAATACAGGTAGGGCTATTCCAAGTATAGAAATACCATTGAAAACATGAAAAAGAAGATGTGGTATGATTGCCAATGAGACAACTATCCACAAAAGACCAAAATGATTCATTATTGATATATACATGTGTCACTTCTATTGATTGTTTACGCATTTGCTTGATGGGCATATTTATGCAATAAATAATTAAAAAAAAAACGCTTATTTAAATAATGAACTTTGAATGATATTTTCAAATGTGGTGTAATTATCTAGTTATGTCTACTAAGATTTGTATCAGTAAAATAAAGGGATTTGTCATTTTAACTTTCTCAAGGACTGTGGGTATTTTTGAAAAAAAATAGTACTTATAATGTAATAGATTCTAACATATCGATTGTTTGATTTCTAATTGCCAAAAGAATAAGCATTACCGAATAAAATATTCAACTTAGATATTTCACCTTTACATCTTCTTTTTTTTCAAAATGAAACTTTAACAAACTAGACAATAAACCTTAAATAATATCGGTGACGTCCGCTAAATCGGGCGCATGAAACACGTATTCGCGAATATAAGTGTGTATACAGTACGTGATACATCTTATATATTTAGATCTGAATACACATCCACAGGTTTGGTGTAAGTTACCTTTATATTTATAAATTTACTCCTACCTCCGGCATAGATTACCTTAGCTGTATTTGGCCAAACTTTTAGGAATTTTGGTCCTCAATGCTCTTCAACTTCGTACTTTATTTGGCCTTTTTACCTTTTTTTTGGATTCGAGCGTCACCGATGAGTCTTTTTGCAGACGAAACGCGCGTCTGGCGTATATACTAAATTTAGTCCTGGTATATAGTCCTGGTATATATGATGACTTTATTTATAGCAATTCGCCGTTTCAGAACCAATAAGACTATACTTCAAGGAACTCATTTTTTTTCTGCAACTTGACTCTATCTTTTATAAAATAACATGTTTTTTCATGTAGAATTCATTGTCAGTGGTAAAGACAGACATCAGATGGATGGAATCTTCCTAAGCACGTACAAACTAAGTAGCGAGAATAGCTCAGAAGACGTTTACAAGTTTTTAAAAGATATTTATAATACTATGGAATCACAGTTGTCTGTAGTGGTCGTTGGTGACACTAAAATGGTGGAACGATTAATGACAGAGGTATTCATATATTAAAGATTGTTAATATTTTAAACTATTCATGTCTTTTATACTGTAAACTACCATTGCTTAACTTGCTTAACCCTGTTGTCATTGCCTCTTGTTGGAACATAGGCCACTGACGATATTTCTCCACCTTGTGTTTTTTTTATAGCATCTCTAGAGCATGCCACTTGTACCCTTCTTTTTCCATCTCAACTGCAACGTTCCATCTCCACGTGTATCTTGGTCTGTTGACTAGAATTGCATTCTATATATACGAGCAACTAGAATTCAATTTCAAATAGATTTATAAAATTATCGCTAAAAACAAAATTATTTGTTAATACTATAAAAGACATATTTATATAAGAAATCAATAAAACATCTGATTAATAATATTTTCGACAGAACAGTACGAAATAATATAATTATTTATATCTCCCACCATTTGAACAAAACAATATTTAATGCATTTTAGTCTTCACTTGAATATAAAAAAGAAGATGTGGTATGATTTCCAATGAGACAACTATCCACAAAAGACCAAAATGAAACAAAAATTTACAACTATAGGTCACCGTACGGCCTTCAACAATGAGCAAAGCCCATACCGCATAGTCAGCTATAAAATGAAACCTGCTATACTGACCCAATCATTTCATGCTATCTATGCATCGCATATGAAGTCACTGAACTCAATGAACTACAACAAAAGCCAACATGTTTATATGTGAGTTTATAAACTTTATATCGATGAAAATCGTCCCTTTGAGATTTACCACATGGAGTATAGTAAATTGGTTTTGATTTAATCCTTAATGAAAAATCTTATTAATATCACTATATCTTTTACTGGAAATTCATCGAAAGGATAGGCATATGACAATATTATGCTTTACAGTCGTGACTTTGTTTTCATCGATGATGGTTTAAAAAAAAAAAAAGAATAATGTTTACTTTCGGTTAATAATGTTGTCAATTTTTCTTGCTCACAAAATGTGGAGATTTGTTATTTAAAACAATGATCAACATATTGTATTCCTAAAGTACATACACGTGTAGCTGCGGTATATGGTCCGCAAATAGTAAAAAAAAAACATAAGGACCTAAGAGCTACGATACCGTAGCTTATACACGTGAGATTTTGAAGACCGCATTCAGATAATTTCGCAAGGAAAATAATTTTATCTTTACTTTAAGTCTCTTTTTGGTTAAATAGCTTCTCATGTTTACATGCATTTTTAAAGTTTTGCCTTTTTTTTTTTGTTCAACGCCTCCTCGGATGTTAAGTACAGAAAAAAACATATTTGCATTACGCTTTTATAAAATGGTGCTTCGTTTGACACTGATTATATCATTCTGGCTTTACTTCTATATACATTGTTTAATTTGAATTTCCAGAAAAGACAACCGAATTTATTATGATTGGCCTATGTTTCCTTAACGCCCAATGATTACAATGGCACGCATATTCAAGGCTATAACAATAACTCAACTGGGTATCGAAAAAGGCCCGATTTAAAAAATATGTGTTTTTGAATCGGTTTAAATTTTTGCGTTGCCACAGGTCAGCATTGTGCATCGGAAGAACGTATGGCAAAGTTCATTTAATGTATATGACTATTCAAAACAACGCATCAAATGTAACGTTTTTATTCTGATCAGACGAAACGCATTTACAACATTTTAAAAGACGTCATTTTGCATATTTAGTCCAATTATTAGACTGACGAAAATCAGGCGACTACACAATTTGAATATTAACCCTCAGTTAATATAATGGATTTTTGCGAATAGCTAAAACTCGTTTCACAATCTTCTAAATCATTTTTCTTTTTCTTTTTTCTGAAAACAGCCACAACAAACGTCTTATTATATTTTTACCCTTGACATATTTGATCGAATCCAGACATTTTGAAAAGCCATTGAAACATAATACTATTCATTAATCTAGAAACAATGTTTATTCAAGCTTCTTGAAGAAAAGTTAATAACTCTATCATAGATATTACAATAGCTTTTTATGAATTTCATTAAAAGTATTGGAGGAGAAAAGATTAACGAATCTTGATCTCAACATATCGTTATTGGAATTCTTCAAATAGAATTACGTTTTTTATCTTTTGTCTTTGGATATTAAACCAATTTTAATTGTATCTCAGTCAAATTGATAATATCATGTATAATAAACTGACTGAACGGTCAAGGTTTTTTGTTTTAATGTTTTTGTTTTTTTTCTGTACATCCGCCGAACTCGTACTTCTGTCCAAAAAGAGATACGGGAAGCCAAAGGAACATTGAAATGCAAATAGCTATTGCCATAAAAAAAACAAGTCTACACACAAAAAATCACTTCAGTAAAAGAAAACGAACAATAACGAAACTTGACATGAAGTCCAAAATGTTTATGTTTGTGCAGTTAGCTTTCTTAGTGATAAATCGGCTTTTAAATATAATTTCTACATTCTTTTTTTATTTAAGGAATGACTAATATTTTTTCTGTCTATGTAGAAATAACATCAAAAAATTGGTGCACAGTGAAAAACGCGTGTAGCGGATTATTTAACAGTGTGCACCACATTTTTTTAATGTAATTTCGAATGGACAAAAAAATATTACAGTCATCTCTTATAATTTAATTCTAAATTCCATTTTAAACCTTGAAAAAACGTTACGTCAAGGTCACATGCCCTTGAAATTATGTCTATGGTCTCATAACAAAATAACGTCAGCCAATCAGAAGACGCGTTACATCCAAAATTAAATTATTGCAGGTTAACACGTTTGATGATAAACGTGTCCGAGAAACATCAATGACGTATCATTCACGATGGTTTCTATTTCATGTCGACGATACACCTCTGACTGATGTTCACTTCTTATCCAATCTCAACAATGTTGCTGTTATCAATTTACCTTTGAACAGAAGGACATTGGATATGCCAACATATTTAGTAAGTTAAATTATTTATTTCTTCTCTACTATGTAAGTATATTTTTAATGCAAATTAATGTCTGTGTCATTTGGTCTCTTGTGGACAGTTGTCTCATTGGCAATCATACCACATCTTCTTTTTATATTGTATAAGGAGACACTTGTAGACTAAGTTGTATATCAATATATTCCTAATTTTTAGATTGAAGAATAATATTAGCTAAACACTATAATAATATTACTTTTTGGCTAATTTGTCAAAACGAAGTTTATATCATATATATTTTCAAAAATGTAAATACAAATGGGACAGGCTGCAGCTTTTTTAAGTACATTTTGTATGTCAAAATTGATAAAGTGTATACATAAAAAGAACTTCAGTGTGATGAGCAAATAAGACAACTTATGGATAGAGTTTACACATGACATAATAAAAGATTGTTCTTATTATAGGTTTTCAGAAATCACGAAAAACATTGCGGTCATCTTAAACATTTATTGCCTCTAAACGATAGTTAAATGCTTTGGGAATTTATTTTGTTAATTTATTGTAACTGGATATCGTTCTCATACATCATGTATAAAGGGAAGTTAAATAATTATAACGAATCAAACGAAAATATCATGTATTTGGAAATACAGTCGTAATAATAAGACAAGACACAGAAATTGTCTTCATTTACTGCAAAGAATGGTATTCAGCAATGGGCGATATTACAAAAGATTTATTCGATAAGCAAAAGCATTTAACAATTGTCACGGACGCTGATTGCAATTCATTGACACTAAATATTTTAAATATAAATGAAGAATACACTTTTCTGGGGGTCATTTCATACTCTTATTTGTAAGGGGAGAATATACTTATAATAAAAAAACTCAAAGTTAATTTGTTTTAACAATCAATTCTCATTGATAATATTCTCTGTCTCGCAGACATTACAGTTTATCCTAGAGAACCTGTCTACAAACGACGAAGTTATAGAAGCCTTCTATCATGCAGATGAGCTAGGTCAGAGTTGCCTTAATGGAACAATGATTACTAAAGTGCAGAATGAAATTAGAAATATTTCATATCAGGTAATGGAACTTTGTATCATTTTTCAAACTTAGATTTAAACTCTGGATATTTCCCTATTGTTTGAATTTTCACTCTACTTAAAAGTGAACTAATGAAAATACCGAACTCCGAGGGAAATTAAAAACCATATGTACCTAAACAAGGGGCAAATCCAAATGCTCAAACACATCAAACGAATAACTGCGTTAAGCAATAGTCAGATAAGTATAGATTATCGAATATCTTCACATTGATATCATAAAATATCTGCAGCAACCACAATGAGAACCTTTTTGGCGAACGAGTTAAAAAGCTTTACATTTTGTCGATTGGCTTATATTTAACCATATCTATACGAAAAAAGCACGATTATCTCTTTTATTCCAGTTTAACGCTTGACGAAAGTAAGCTTGATAACGTCTCCTCTCACATTGTAATGTCGCTGATATCTTCTCCTTAGACATTATGACGTTGCTGATAATACCTACTCTCGTCTCAAAGCCGTGATATGTGTATTACGGAGCGACCGCGCAGGGTGATATAGACAGAGGGAATGACGAAAAAATAGAGAAAACTATCTGATTTGAAAAATCACATCCGTATCAATCAAAGAGACCAATATAATATTAAAAGCTCTGTAACAAGTCATGACTATCACAGTTGTTGTCCATTTGTTTGATGTGGTTTATCATTTGATTTTCCCATTTGATTAGGAACTTTCCGTTTTCAATTTTTTTCTCGGAGTTCATTATTTTTGTGATTTTACTCTTTTCTGCTATAGTTAGCATGCACATATAGTAAAACATAATCAAGGACATCTTTCTATAAGTCGATAAATTGTTAAATGGTAGACAGATGAGTACTGCATATAACTTGTCTACGCTATAACTCATCTAAAGTCAGGAAAATGTGAATTACTTCAGCATGAATAATCAAAGATATCATATCAACACCAAATTATTCTGATTACAAAGAGCATGCCCATTTTCAGTAATTCAAACAAATGCAAATTGTGGTTTTTGTATGTCTTCACCCGTTACTGAAGTCACGTACATTCTCTAGTGTTCAATATCAGATCACGATATAATTTCATTGCGCTTGTATGCTTTTATTCTGAATACAGATTTATATCTATAAAAAAAAATGCCACTCTTCACAACTTTTCATAACAAAGAAATATATTCAACGATTCGATTCACGTCTTGATTAAACCTAATATTGGTATTCATTGCTAGCATTTTTTACTTTCTGATCTTGCATGCGACCTCAAAACAAATAGTCGAAGACTCAAAAAATTTATCATATGCTTTAGTTGTTTCCAAGTTGATATGTAGAATTTTTCCTTGTTAACTAATAAAAAAAAATATGGGCATCCACCCTTTACACAAAATCATCACATACACAGCAAAAAGCACAATAAAGCAAAATTACAGCGCTGCTAATGTTCTTCATCTGACATTCACAGTGAATCTTTGCACAATAAATTCTATCTCAACATTTAAATCTGGTACAACACTATAACATATCTTCATATATGTATATTATATATACTATAGTGCATTAGATATATAACAATCAATCAATTATCATTATCAAAATTCATATATCATTTGGGATGTATTTCAGACCAGAAAAGCGTATGCTGAAATCGTGCGTTTTCCAATTATGACGTTAAAGTTCCGTAAATCTGGGCGTCAATGGAGTAATGTAGGACAAGTATCGTTAAATGGTAGCATTGGTTTACACTCGGACATATTCCCAAATATCCGTTATGGATTTAATGGTAAACTGTTCATCGTGTCTACAATTGAGGCAGGTATAATTTTCATAAAAATTGCGTCGTTGTGTTTATATTCCTTTTTTATTATTATATTGCTACAGTTCCATTTATAATAGTTCTTACATTACTTAATGCTTCCCTAATGAATTAAACATATGGGCTGCTCAAACACTTGATCTGAAAGCCCATTTCAAAAGTGAAGGTTGAGACAAAAGGTAATTTTTATAAAAGCGCAGTGTTGTGTTGTTCTGTGTTTTACATTCTCCGTTTTCGTTCTAAATTCTACATTATCTACATTTTTTATACATTTTAAAAGTGGTATTCGAATGAAATACACATTTCACCTCAATTCAAGGAGATCAGATGTATATGAAATTAAAGCATCAGTAGTTTTATTATGTAAGACTTATAAGTGCTTGCAAGTTTCAAAAGTTTCCATTAAGAAATTTTAATTAAGAATAAAATAATATAAATACCGAACTCCGAGGAAAATTCAAAACGGATAGGCCGTCCGAGGAAAATTCAAAACGGATAGGCCGTAAACAAATGGCAAATTAAAAACTGAAACACATTTAGTCCAGTCAAACTAAGATTTAACATCAAACTAATTGCAACAGAAAATGTTTAGTCCTAATCTATAGCATTATGCCATTTATATACACAGAAACAAGTCCCATAAAATTTAACTTTAGGAAAACTCAAAATCAACATTTAAATTCCAAATTAACATTGGAAGGGGAGATAAATCTTGCAAAAATGAGTCTGTTTTGGTCAGTTATTGGTTGTTTTTCTTGAAATTTATGTAAAGTATGGTACTTGGATGGGGTTATAAGTTTGTATTTGACTAAATTATATAATTTTCTGCTCATGAAATATACAAAACCTAGGTGTTATGGGTAGTTTTATTTTTTCGTACATTTTTCATTCAAGAAGTTGCAAATTTAATGCTTTGTAACCATTTTGAAAACATAATGTGAAAATTTGGTATTGTTCATATCTGTATATTATATTTTTTCAGTAACTTTCTTATCTAAAGAAACTTTAAACCACAAAAAGAGGAATGCATGCTTAATTATTTGTATCAAATTTGAGATTCCTTACCTTGACATGTTAAAAAATTCTATAAATGGTCAATTAAAGAATTACAAAATCTAGATTATAGCTTGATAAAATATATGAAAACACCTTTAGATATGTTTGTTATACTCTAAAGACCGCTGAAAAATCAAGAAATAATACATTTTGATGAACAGACGCGGTAAAGTTATTATTTTGTATCAATTTTTAATGATTATGTCTGCCTTTTTTGCAAGAGTTATCTCCCTTTTCAATGCTAATCTCCATAGGAATTTTAAATGGTGATTTTTTTAGTCTTCCTCAAGTTAGATTTTATGGGACTTTTTTCTTTGTATATTTGGGGTATAATGCTAAAGATTAAAACGTAAAAATCTTCTGTTGCAATTACTTTCGGGTTAAGGTCACATTTATGCTAGATTGGCTGGACTAATTTAACGAATGAATAACAACTTTCATATTCCTGACTTAGTACAGGGATTTTTGATGTAGAAAATGGTGGGTTATTTTTGCTAGCTGAATACCCAGAATAATATGCAAAGATACATATCAGACGACTAAACTGTATCTAAGTTCGCGAAAATCATTTTCGTTTGTGAGTTAAGACAGAGATGTATCGGTCAACGACTTCGTGACAGTGACCGTAAAAATTATGATGTGTCCAATTAAATTTGGCTAAGACGACGTTTATAATTTTCAAAAGGCAATTAAATCAAAACAAAAAAGAGTTTATATCTAAATGTTTTAAGAATCTCATTGCACAAATAACCTATGGCTAGAATGAATTTTGATACTAATATAAGATTTGATAAAATATAGTGGTTCTTGATGAGGAAATGATAAACAACCAAACACTCAAAAGATAAAAGTATATATTAGTTAAGTGACTATAGTAAAATTTGCACACACACATGATAACGTCATGCATCATCGGTATTTTTGCCAATAATTCTGACTTTTGAAATTAATTTCAAATTCAATCATTGACTCTCTCAGGGGAATTAGTGTAGAAGTGTGTTCATTAAAGATTATTTATCGATGTCAATCTACACATTATTGTAGAAAAATGTTTGACCTACTTTCAAGAAAAAGACGACATAAAAAAATTGGTTTTCAATAAATTGACTTATATGTTTATAACACATGGATCAGGATGTTCTTACCTTCAGGGGCAATTGACATTAATTTTGTATTCATCGAGGAAACATGTCTAGAATTACCGATTAATTGAACAGTAAAAATTTTCTCATAACAAATAATCTACAGCTTGATTTGTGTTTTCTTGTTATCATAACCGTTCTTGTTTTTTCAGCTCTTTCCGTTTGAGTATGTTGAAAATGGAACATGGAAAGGTCTTTGCATAGATTTGCTAAATGAATTAAGCAGAGATCTAAATTTCACGTAAGTTAGGAGAGTCTTCCACGGTATTTTATCTAAATAGCATCAAATCTTTGTTGCCCAATTATAAGGCTTCAATTCCTTGATTCCCTGTCAATCCCTGATCATGATAATAACAGCCGATCATATTTTCCACTGTAAATGGCCACTGTCGTATCTCAATTACGCTATGAAAAACAAACTTACCATATAATTATTAAATAGCTTGTACAAAATACTATCCAGTGTATTTTGAGTATCTTCTTATTTCATCAAAAAGTTCATCTGTTGATTTAAAATAGCTGTAAGTTTATCGATTAAACTATTGCTAGAAAAAGTATTTCCCTGTTGGTACAAAAAGTACTGCTTGTAGAAAAATACATCCGAAGGATTACAAGTCATTGGTTAGAGCTTAATAGAAGAAATGAGAAAGATAACAGAAGGACATTAATTCGAACTCATATGTCGAAAATATAGGCCAATTCAAGAAAAATTATTTAGAGCGCTTTCTAAAATTAATAAAAATACAATAATTGGAGATTTGGCATTTATACTTAAGAAGCATTGAATTCTTTATGTTACGCTTAAAGGGAAAACAAGCATTTCTTGTTTCAATTTTCCTTTTTATGTGAAACGCTAGGCTTGAAGTGTTGAATTTATATTTAAGTCTAAATGTAAAACCACGCTTAATGTTACTATGCTATATATCCAGCCTTGCAAGTGCATTGCTGCAATTCCCATTTACATATTGTGCTAGTTCATTATTTGGCGGAATTTCTAGGACTTTTTTCACACTCTATGAGATCCCTTTTATTTGGAGAAATCATAAATGAGGAGTCGGAATATTTTTTTCGCGTAAGAATTTCTACAAGGTCAATAAAACGGAACTTATCAATTACCTTAATCTTATTTGTTTGTATTCAAGATGGCTAGAGATTATAATACACAAATAATGTAGTTTCTAATTGATAAATAGCGACAACAAAGACGGTCCGAATTCATTATTTTCGTTCACACTGAGTATCAATATAATATACAAAAGCTGTTGGATATTCAAATAAGGAGCTGTCTTTCAAAGAAGATTATTTTTTTTAATGTAATTTTAAGATACGAAATCAAATTGAGTATCCTGGACTGCGACCGTTCTGTATTAAAACAAAACTTGAGAAATCAAAAAGCTTGAAATCTAGATATTGGGGGTTAAGGTACAAGAAAATGATAGTAAATGTTCAGTGGGACAAATATCATTTGATTTCGCCCTGTGTTTATAAGTTATAAATTCGAGGCTACACATTAACTTAGCTTTCTTTTCAAAAGGTATCAGATAGTTACAAGTCCAGATGGGGAATGGGGAAGATTGGTAAACAAGTCATGGACTGGAATGATTGGGCAGTTGGAGAGAAGAGTAAGACCACATTTTTTTCATTCTAAAATCATCTTAATAAAGTCACTTTTACAATTATCCTTGCATGATGACGTTTGCAAACTGTTTATTTTTGGCATATGTATGTATACGTTAAAGACATGTGTGTTCACGCCAAAAGTCTTAAATTTAACCCAAGGAATTTTTTTAAAAGGGAGCTGTCTCTTAACCTATAATACAGGTACATAAATAAATAAACAGACACATTATTCGTACTAACACCGGATAATTGAAAACTAGGAAGAAGATGCACGTTGGTACAGATAGACTTATGGTAATACTTATAGCGTAATAAATGTTATACAAGTTCTAAAGTAATTTTTGCAAACAAATATCAAGAACAGTAACCTGTAACGACCTGAAATTAACTTGGATAAAGCTACCATGTATTTTTGCACAAGTTCTACAGTTCCCACCAGTGATTAATAAATCGTTATTTCGTCTATCAATCTGAAATAGTATGGCCATTGATATATGAATAGCAATACATGCTTAACATATGGACACCATTGCGTATACTCTTTTTGTAGTTTATATAATTGTGACTTTTACCAGTTAATGCATTCCTTTTTGTACTGACCGTCAGCTGTAGCCGGGCAGGGGTGAAAACATTTTGTTACAGCTAACTAGCCCAGGACTTATTGGCAGCAGGATTTTACTAGCCCTGTTGGAAGAACTGCTAGTCCATCAAAACTGACCAGCTAGCCCTAGTATGCCATAAAGATCAAGAGTTTGCTGCATAATACAAAGTGGATGTCCTTTGTTTTGAAGGAGACATTATACACTATATTTAATATTTTTTGTTGATCTGTTATTTATTCTTTTGGTGCTTAACCTAACTTAGTTGTTCCCCTATTCAAAGCAGACTTTTTATTGGCGTGCTTGGGACAACTAACGTCATATTCACAGAGCATTGTCTGTTTTTTTCGTCAGCAACAACCAACCTTGCCAGGGGAATCATTGTGTCCCAGTTCTGCCAACTTTTCAGGAAGTGAATGCGGGTTTTTTTTGGCCAAATTGTAAAGATCAAAGAGAAAAAACAATAGATTAAAGGAAATAGCCGCCAAATAAGCATGAACATGTGTGAGTCTCACACTAAAGACTTGACAGCCCTGCTGTCCTGGACACTATTATTATTTTTTCCGCGGCTTTTCCCTGTCGTATATAGCATTTTGGGGGGATGAATTTTCAGCCTCGTTACTCCCTTCATCTAATGTTTTTCGTTTTGAAACTGACGAATTTCCTGCGGTTCCCGTACTAAAATATTAAGAAATATTTTGTTGCATGGTTTCGTGTTAAAGAGCTGTGCAACAAGACAGGTCAATACTAATCAATACATCATAGTATACCGTTATTTGAAAATCCCGGCACGATAAGCAATGTACAATACCCCAAGCCATGTTATGAGAAATCGATATCTAAAGTACGAGAATTGCAATCAACACATGATACTAGTACCAGGCCACCCAGACATGCCAGAGTTATTTGTTCTATTTTAAAAAATATGTACAACAGGACCTGTACAAACCAGTTCAAATTCTTGAAATCCCGGATGACTTTTAATTGAATCGAAATGGCTAACATAGAATAGTGATGAAGGGATTTTTCACTTTCTATTTTGGAAACGTCAAGAATTGTTTGTTACTAGTCCGTCGGGCATATCGGTTTACACATTTAATTGCCCGAGGCGTAAATGATCTAGTCCCGGGAGTCGGGCTAGTGGATTTTTTAACCCCTGGTCAGCTCTCTATCAAACAACAGTGTTTCATTTAATGTAACAATTAAGATATCGTCAACGTTTTAATATGCATGACTTCATAACTTGGATTTGCATGCTGTGTTTATAATATAGTATATTATTCTCTTTGGTATAATTGAATAAAATGGTAATGAATCTTTGCATTTAACTTCATGCGCGATAGGAATTGATAGGTCAGAAGAGAACCTGTAAATATTTGTTTTGAATTATTTCAGGAAGTTGATTTGACTGTTACGCCATTATCGATACAGGAAGAAAGAGAAAGAGTGATGGATTTTACAATGGGATTTTTCGTCGATACGTTACATATAATCATGAAAAAACCTGATCCGAATAAAACAAAATGGCTGCGGTTAGTTAAGCCTCTTCGTTGGGAGGTCATGTTATTGACTGGATTCTTGATCCCGATAATATCAACTTTCTTATTTTTAGCTGAAAAATTCAATCCATATTACAAACACGATTTAAAGATTGCAGCATTGCCTGAATTTTTATGGTATTGTTTCGGATGTGTTTTTATGCAAGGTTTGTAATTTATGTTAACAGACCTTAATGTTCGCATCAAGGTGATTGATTTGTCAATACATAAAAAAAAATGTAAGTTTCAATATATTACTTACCTCACAAATTGAGTCATGTATCAAACTGTTCATACACATTACAAGTATAAAAACGAGCGGGATTATCTTAAATCATTTATCAACGATTGAAGCACCTAAGCTAAAATACAAACATTAGTCTGGAATCATCACTAGAACTTCAAAAGGGAAAAGTTATTTCACTCATTCTGAGTAGCTAGCTATAAAACCAGTCCACCATTTTCTATACAAAAAAAACATATATCAAGTCAAGAATATGGCAATTGTTCATAATCCATTCGTTTGACGTGTTTTGAGATTTTGATTATGTGCATGTGCTTCTCGTATTAAATTTTCCTCCGAGTTCGGTATTTTTGTTATTTTACTTTTGTATGAGCAATGCATACACCTTTTACATATGAAGGCAAAGTTATCATAGAGTTTACAACATAGTGGTAGATAAAAGTATTCAAATTACATAACCTTAATGTGTCTTTTTGCCATCAATTTAAAGAAAATTTTCAGTGTAACCAAAATATACAATACAGTATCATTCAGTTCATATAAAACGTTCTTATGATTTGTAAAAGTGTGGCAACTGATACGAAGGGAAATTAAAGTTACAAAATAATATGTAGACTTGGTTTGATTAAGACCTTTGAAGACACTTTTCGTACGCGTTTTGAAGACCGTGTTTTGTCGTCCAGATGCTGTTTAGTTTTCAGGTGTTCTTTTTTCTATATATCTTCGGCATATTTCTAATGCGTATTTTTTTCGACATCAGCCGTATCAATCTATATATCAGAATGATCTTTGGACTTTTCTTTCTTATACTTAAAATGTGTTATCATGTCTTAGTTGTGTGAGTACATGTAATTGGTAGCATGTTTTCCTTATGTTTTACTGATGTATCTTTATCTTTTTTTACAATGATAGGAGGATCAAACCTTCCTGACTCACAAACAGGCAGATCTATTCTTTCCTGTTGGTGGTTCTTTTGTATTGTTTTGTCAGCGACTTATTGTGGCAACCTAATAGCTTATTTGACGGTTCCTATAGAAAAACTGCCGTTTAACTCACCTGTAGCAATGCTGGAACAAAAGGAGTATGAATGGGGAACAATGGGTGGTACATATTTTCAAATGTTCTTTGAGGTAAATATATATATGTAGTTACAATGGTTGGTATATATTGGCAAATGTTCTTTTAGGTATATATGTGTATTAAACCTGCAACACAGAGAGTTTATTTTTTTATTTATCTTGAAGCTATTTTTATTCTTTATAACATTCGGATTTCGAAATATGCTTGGAATGTGCTAAAAAAATACTCAATATGTCTCTTTTTTCTCATAGTCAAAGGTGGAAAATTCTATTACATGCTGATGTTCCAAAGAAGCAGTATCACATTTTGATAATATAATATATTGAACTTGTTTAATAAAGGCAACAGTATTATACCGCTGTTCAAAACTCATAAATCCGTAGTAAAAAAAAACAAAATCGGGGTTACAAACTAAAACTGAGGAAAACACATTAAATATAAGAGTAGAACAACGACACAACATTAAAGTGTAACACACACAGAAACGGACATAAATTAGGCATATACTCTACCAAATGCAAAGCTCTGATTCTTCGTCTTTCTTGGCTATAACAACTGCAATCGCAATACTGTTTGTTAAGCATTACACAGTTAACAATATAACTAATCTTCCATGAAACCCTCATCATAGAAAAAACTAAAACAAAAAATCGTTGGCAAAGCACAGTTCAAACATATATATGACATAATTTAGTATTAAAGACAAATATAATGATCAATGGTAAATTCAACTGTAAAATATGTTGTGAACAAAATTATATGATAGAAAAATGTATATGTATATTTTTTTTCAATACCAACAAATACCACTTTTTTTAGGGATTATTGTCGTGCCCTTTTTACAACATCTAAATGTTTCTTTACATTTTACAATATTTGTTTATTTGACACTGATTTTTTATATTGTATATTTAGAATTCAGATAATCCAACAAATCAGGATGTGTGGAAAGGTATAGTTGCTTTTAACCAAACTGATAAAAGAGTTCTTAGCTACAGTGAAAAAGACCACATGCAGAAGGTCAAAGAAGGTCACTATGCTTATATCGCTGAAAAATCCTACTTGGAGGCAGTAGTTAGTGAAGATTGTGATTTAGCAATGACCACGGAAGAAATACTGACTGTTCAGTATGGTGTTGGCCTTTCAAATAATTCACCATATACGAAAATATTTTCTGATTCGTAAGTAAATTTTACAAAGTGATATCATTTCTCTTAATGTTCCTTATTTTTATTGATGTTAATAAAAACAAAGTATTAAAATCCGTATTTAGTCTGTTTACATATTTGAAAATTAATGCAATAATTATTAAAGTTTCGGCTTAGTACTATCAAACAAATCATTTTTTTCTATTTTAAAAAAAATATATCTATTGATGATTTGATGAGCTTTGTTTGCGTTGTCAGTACAGCAAAAGATAGCTTGTAAAATATTGTCAGGAATTTGCTTTTACAGTTGTTTCCTATTCGTTTGATGTGTTCAACCTTTTGATTTTTTCAATTGATAAAGACCTTTCCGTTTGAAATTTTTCTTTGAGTTCAGTATATTTGTTATCAACTTTTTACCAGCGATTTCCTAGAAAAAAAGTTAAATATGTATTGATTGCAATAATGAAACCGGGCGTATTTACTTCTTTACATAACTACTATCGGTTGTGTATCAATGTATGCATGAAAATACACTGATAAAGGATATGGAATTAGTTTTTAAAAAAAAACATACATTCATATGCGCACGTTCAATAGTTGTTATGCTTGAACAACTTTACATTCAGAATGAAACACTTAACATTGAAATAACTGCCGACCTGTTAACCAATTAATATTCGTGTTATTGAAACAAAAATCATATTAATAAAAGAGTCAATGGAAAGTTAACTTGATTGTTAAGTTTGTTGGAACGCGAACCTGATACTTTTGTAGTTGAACACGGGACAGATTGAGATAAAAACTGACCTATGTTAAGTGATTGGTTTTTGTTTAGTGTAGTGTAGTTATAATTTGTTTATTTGTATCCCCACCCATTTTCTGTTATGTGTATTGTGGTATGATAACAATAGTGTAAACAGTACAAAGGTTTTAATAAGAGAAGTTATTTCAGACTACAAATGGTGACACTGCTATGAGAATAAAAGTATTACATTTTGTATAAGCATTTACAAAAAGAATGAATAGATATATTACCACAGTGTGTTACGTTTTATTTTAGGATTTTATATATTCTTGAGTCCGGGCTGATACAGATATGGAAACAAAAACATTGGCCGAAACAGAATTTTTGTGCTGGCTCTTTACTGACGGAAGCAAAACCTATAATGTGGATTGATATACAAATAGCATTTTATTTCCTGGGTGGTGGAGTATTTCTAGGTTTTCTTGTGTTATTTGGTGAACAAATTATCCGAAAATACAACGAGTTGAAGATTAGCCTAAAAGATAAAAACATTTCGAAAAGTGATTTTCAAGAAGCAAACGGTTTTACAACAAATCCATAATTGAACGATAAAGCAAACATTCGAATATATAGGGAATGAGAAATGTGGATAGTTTACCAGTGAGACAAAGAACGATGGTGTAAACAAACAATATGTTGCCTAACGATCTTCATTTATGAGAAATTCCCATATATGTTGTATTACAGCTAAGAATGGATAATGGATTGCAAGGAAAACCAGTTCAAAAATTAAATGAACAGTTTAACAGCTCGATATTATAGGAATAACATTAATGACAAAATATTTATTCCAGAGAGCAACCATCGCAATATAAGGACAAATTTAAACATGCTTATTATTTAATGAGGGCTTAACTTCTAATATTCAAAAGTAAAAAGCTAAATCAAGTGCAATATAATGGAATTTTATGCGTCTGTCATAAAAGTGCGAGGTTTAGCTAGCTATAAAACCAGGTTCAATCTACCATTTTCTACAAAAGAAAATGCCTGTACCAAGTCAGGAATATGACAGTTGTTACCCATTCGTTTGATATGTTTGAGTGTTTGATTTTGATATTTGCTTAGGGACTTCTCCATGTTCTTAGGAAGATTTTTCCTCGGAGCTCGTTTTTTTTCTTATTTCACTTTTATGCATAACGAATAAACAGAAAAAATGTACTTATTTAAGCGATATAGCAACAAATGCTCCAGAAAAGCAGTATTAAATAGTCAGGATTTTACTTCGTCAAAATTAGCTCCAGCTTTTTTTCAATTATGAAAATGGAATCCCTTATAGGAACGTAAAATAGAAGGTGTGGTATGATTGCCGATAAGACAACTCTTCAAAAGAGACCAGATGACACAGAAATTAACATCTATATGTCACTGTACGGCCATTAACTATGGGCATATATTTAGATCTTGAAATCTGTAATTTTATCCACATTGCAAACAATTCCAATCTTACAATAAAGTTTCAGTTTAAGAGACGAATATATCTACTAGCTATATATATATATAGTTATTCAACGTCGTGCTATACACTATTATGCCTTTAGTCAACATTAAATTATTGTCTGATCAGTTGACAGGATCAGTTTTCGAAAGTTAATATAAAAAAAGAAGATGTGGTATGGTCGCCAATGAGACAACTATCCACAAAAGACCAAAATGACACAAACATTAACAATTATAGGTCACCGTACGGCCTTCAGAAAACATAAAAACATATTCTAATTAAAATTTCACATAAGGTTAGACCAAATACTGTCAGAGGTTTCAGTCACAAATAACCCAAGATAATACAAACGAAGAAGATGTGCATTTCAATGATACAATTGTAAAGTCTGTCGTCAAGGGTTTTTAGTAAAAGATCAAAGTAGTGTTAGTGAGCGTGTTTTGTGTCACATGCTTCTTTTTTTTATTAAAATAATTGTCAAGACTAATTTTGAATTGAAAAATAAAGGAAACTTAAATGAAATAAAATGCAATTAAAAAAACCCAATTACAATCACGAAGTATTTTGCTCCTAAAATACATCTACTCTGTTGCTTCTGTACTTATACATCAAGTTATTGTGCTATTGTAAAACATTTTTGTATGCTTGTTTTTCCTTTTCACGTATGTGCTTTGTCAATATGCTTGTGTATGTTTCTTTGATACATATACAACGTGGCTATGTATTTATATATCCCGTCTTTGAGCTTTTTACTATGGTAAATTTGTGAATTCTTGTCTTTATTTTTGCTAATATACATAGTGGATCTGCCATGTTGTACGTCTTTGTTACATTTTTTTTCAAGTAATTCAGATTAAAATACAATTTTGATCGCTGTACCCTTATTTTAACCTTTTTACCTATTATATAGGTTTGTTTTGTTCACACATCATATTCAATATGAAATTTGAGGCGAATGTCATTCAAGTGCAACGTTTAGCTAGCTTTAAAACCAGATTTTATTCACCATTTCTACACAGGAAATTGACTGTACAGGAGTAGGACAGTTGTTATAATCCATTCGTTTGATGTGTTTGAGCTTTTGAAATTGGCATTTGATTAGAGACTTTCCTTTTTGAATTATACTCAGAGTTCAGTATTTTGGTGATTTTATTTTTTGACCCATTAAAACAATATTTTGCCTCATGAATACCCATATACATTTTGTACTTTACTTCATAGTACTGTGAATTGTTAAGTATCTACTTTTAAATAAAATTGAGAATGGAAATGGGGAATGTGTCAAAGAGACAACAACCCGACCAAATAAAAAACAACAGCAGAAGGTCACCAACAGGTCTTCAATGTAGCGAGAAATTCCCGCACCCGGAAGCGTCCTTCAGCTGGCCCCTAAACAAATATATACTAGTTCAGTGATAATGAACGCCATACTAATTTCCAAATTGTACACAAGAAACTAATATAAAAATAATACAAGTCTATATAAACAGATGTAAGCAATTCACATACACCATATTGACCATTTATACCTTCTCTAATACAAAGTTCGATTTCTTTTGTTTAATTTCAACTGAATATCAGGCTGTTTACATATACTTGGAGTTATCTGTTATGAAACAGAGCTAAATTAAACAAAGTACAAATGTATTTGAATTTTACTATGATTCTTGTATCTTTAGATATTTGTATTTGGTATCATTTGAATCTTGAACAAATACAGATTAAAATTTCAAATAGACGGCATTCCAACGGCACAAAAAAAGTAATAGACAGATATAGTTTAACATACAGTTTGCAAAGTTTCTGTGTTATTTCGTTAATCTCATAACCATGGCTTCTTCAAATCGAAGAATCCTTTCCATTCTGTTTGATTTTTGGGGGGATTGTTTTGGTGGGGTTGTTGTCTCTATAACACATTCCCCGTTTCCATTCTCAATCTTATTTCAGTTGAAAAATAGTTTGTGTACATTTATAAAATTATCACTTCGTTTTTTGTGAAGATACATGATTGGAAATAAATTCAATGTGTATATCATTGCCTTGATTTATGGTTAATCATCGACAACATCTTATCATAGGATTTCAAAAGGTTTAACCCTAAATTCATTAGATTTTGCAAACAATGCGCTGTGTTTTTTTCATGCGAGTTGCCTTTTGAAAGGTGGTACTTACCAATATATGTTTTAGTATTGTCTTATGTGCTAGAATAGTTGATGACCTACCAGGTTATTGTCTGTTCACAAAACGTTTTTATTAATGTCGCATTTGACAAGAAACATAATGTCGACGATGTAGAACAAATGCATGCGTGATATCAACTCGTACAAGTATCTGTTCTCATATACATGAATGTACTAGTACTATATATGAAACTTTAAAAATTATCATAGCAGAAATGTTCATAGCCTTTAGGTATTTTGTCAGAATTTCATTTAAAAAACAAAATGGAGACTGTCTTCGAAGGTCACCTCGATTGTATATTAGAAAGCGTTTAGACTTAAATGCACACCAAATGCTAAAACATATTATCAAGTCCATGAATCGTTAGTATTTAGACTATTTATAATTTGGATATACATTTTTTAGTATACTGTAAATCAATAACCCCGGTTTGAGAATTTAGGTCAAATCGGTGAACATGGATTTGACAGCTAAATCTCCTTTAAAGAATACGTGAACGGTATATTGTGCAATCCCCAAGTCTATCTTTTAAAGAACTTCCATGCAGAGAAATAATTGCATTTAATTGTTTTCTTCAAAATATCAATTAGGGAATTGAGTTTAATCCAATGCCATCACCAGATTTAGTGATAAAATCTAAATTAATAAGAATGTTTAGCAAATTAATTAAAGAAAAAAGATTGTATGAGCATTTTGAGATCTTTAATCGTGATCCTGTTAGATGTGTTATTTCACTTTTCCTCTAATGTATCATAAAACCAAATATTTTCCGTCTTCTGTGGTATATTTTTGTTTTTGTCTGTGATTTTTGTTTGATCTGAAAAATAAACCTTTATAAGACAATGCTGAAAAATTGTATGGTCTAATATTATAATTGTTTTACTTGATTAGTTACTGATTTTAAGTCTCATTCAAGTAGCATAAAAAGGGTCTTAATCCGTCTATCTAGAAACAGAACTGTTTAATTTCAAAGCTAGTGGTGAAAGAAAGATTTTCTTTAAGTCTCGCTTATTCATATATGATGCCGAAACAAGTTTTCGTCTTCAATAAGACCATGTAGAATTGAATTATAGTTCAAAGTGTCTCCATTGTTTATTTGCATTGTTTTATGTAAACTGTATATTATGTATAATGTTTTAAGCCATTGGCCCATATGGGCGTAAAGTGCTTTTCAATAAAGATATTAAATAATTGATAAAATGAAGTTTAAGTACTAAACACTAATACTTCATGCTTGAACTCGAATAATGATTTAAAATTTAAATATTTAACAAATACTTAACTTCACTAGATTCTCTATTGCCTTTTGGCATAATATCGATTCCTTATTTTACTATTCGTTTTCGGATTTCCATAATAATAACATGGCATCTGGCTTCAAGCAACAAAATTTAACAGTTTTCTGCATTTTGGTGTGCCCCCTTGTTTCTTTAGACCGAATCAAAAGAGTAAAGAAAATAGCCATTTTATGCTGAATATTTACAATATCAATTGTGATGCCACGGTAATTAAAGTTTTTAAATGTTCTCAATGAACGTCTATACCACATAATTTACTGTGTTGTGTCATAAAACATGTTCTCTTAATATGACATTTCAAAAAACTACAGATCGGTATAGGGGTAACACGCTGGATGTCACATGAAGCGCATGATCTGCTCAAATTCACTCGATAATACCCAGGTTTTGGTTGGTTCTTGTATCTTAATCTTTAGTTTTTTATGTTGTGTTTTATGTACTGTATAGCTATATATAGATAAAAGAGAAGATGTGCTGGAATTGCCGATGAGACAATTTTTCACAAGAGCCAAGCGACATAGAAATCAGCAGCTATAGGTCGCAGTACGGCCTTCAACAATGCGCAAAGTCCATCTACTAGGTGTGTTTCGTCGTCGTCTTACCATTGCATTGTCAGTTTGTAGTTTATTTTCGACTTTTCAGTTCGAGTATCCCTTTGGTATCTTCTATGAATTCTAAATATTAGGTGCTTTTTTAAACTATTGGTCTGCAAAGCTGATCTCTATGGTAATCCATCTTTTCAGCAATAGAACGATTTTATCAAATGACAGAACAACTATGTGAAAAAACATCATGACATCATAACAAGATTGTGTCCATAGTTCATGGATGCCCACTCGCAATGTAATTTTCTCCGTTTATTGGACTGTGGTATCTTAAAACTAGAAGGATAATATTATAGGGAACATGTGTACTAAGTTTCAAGTTAATTGATCTTCAACTTCATCAAAAACATTAACTGAAAATTGAAACCTGAAGCAGGGAAGAGGGATGAACGGATGATCGATCGAAAGAACGGACGAACGAACGAACGAAACCAAAAACCATATTGCCCTTAAGTGGGTATATAAACTAAATCAATTATTTACATTTACCCCCCCCCCCCCCCTAAAATGTCTAATCATTGCACACTATAATGTCCTTCTATAATTTCCTCCGTTGGTTTAACTTTTAATTATCTCACGAATGTACATGGTATTCGGTGGACATCTTCTTACTGGATGCGGTCCCTTCAAATTTATGGTGTCTTCCCGATTGTCCCACTTTTTGAAATTACAGGTAAAAAGGTAGTGATTTTTTGTGGGACAATCGGGAAGATGTTTGTGGGACAATTGGGAAGTTTAATTGTGGGACAATCGGAAATTGTTTTGATTGTAATTAATCTGTTTTACAGTGTGAAGTAGGTAATTACAGGTAACTAATAATTTTTTGGTATTTTAACTTGTAAAATATGGAAAAAGAGAAGATAAAATGATTATTAAATATTTTATTTTGCACATATTAATATGAAAAAGCACTAAACATAGAATATAATGTAAATTAATAAAATATAATACATCAAGCACTACTCATTTCTTCATTTATGTATGATAATGGGTTTCAATCAAGCATTTTAGAACACAATTGATAATATAAAGCACACATATTGTAGAAGGTTCAACAATAAAGCATACACAATACATAAATATACCATTACAGCTTAATCATACATAGCACAAAATATCATTAAACAAATCTAGTCCAAATGTAACAAATAGGAGGCAGTGTCTGCAAACTGAAATACAGTAATATCACCATTCTGTAGTTGATCTTTCTGTTGTTGAAGGCGCTGGTTGAGTTGGGTATATTTCCTTCTTTTTGTAGGTCTTACTCCCCCGGCATGGTACTGGATAAGAGTTATCTCGTTAAATGCCTGTTCTTCTTTGAGGTAGTTGAGTAGTGTGTAGATATTTGGGTGTGGTACTTGGATCATTTTCTTCAAGCCGCTGTGCCAACCTTCTAGGAGGTTTGTTGTTCTTGGTCCTTCTGTTTGGTAGTGATTCCACAGCTGTCTGTTTGCTTCAACCCAGTAAGTAGTGACGTAATCTGTAAAAGGGGTAGTATTTGCAGTTGAGTCTGAGTTTTCTAACTCTTCTAGTGCATGAAACCAGACTTCTTCTACTTCTGCTGTTGGTACGAGTGGGAGAACTGCCGCCCTGCGTATCAGTTGGTGGATGTCTGGTTCCCCTTTGTAGTTTGTGACGAGCCCTGTTGATTGCACTTTACGCCAAATACATTGTGTAAAGTGGAAAAAACAGCCTTTGATAGTAATTCCCGGAAAAGATGATCTGGCAGAATTCTGTACAGCAGATTCGTAATCTATGAAGAATGTCGTTGGGTTCAGTTGAATCTGGCGTTGGGTGCAAGCATTCTTCAGTAGTGAGAAGAATCATGTATAGATGTCTTCTGACTTTCCAGGTAAAAGTGCAAAAACCAGTGGGAACATCTCTCCATCAATCAGTGCATGTAGAGTATACAGCTGTTCAAAGATTGATGGACATGTGTAGAAGGTACCATCAGCGTAGATTGTATTGTTGTCGTTGTTTGCCAGGTGTTGTAGGTTGCTGTCAGTGGCGAATACAAGAATCTTATCGAAGGTACCATCGTTGATAAGCAATAATCTTTCAGCAGCTGTAGTTTGGGTCCACTCATCCCGGAGGTCAATGTTCAGTAGAGATGTTACTTTAATACTAATTTAGAATTTTAACAAAAAAATATTAAATTTATTTATACTCTTTCTTTTTTATTTTAATGTATGCATTAAATTGATATTTATGCAGAATATTAACAAAACAAAAATTGTAAATGTTGTTATTTGTATATGTTTTATAATTAAAAGTAACATTTTAGATATGTTTTTAGATACGACATATTATATTATTTAATGAAAAGTGCATTAATTTCATAAATTAAAAAAAATCATTTCTTATACTTAATAACATGGATATAAAATAATAATACTATATAAAAGTTAATAATTAATTCTTGTTATTTTAACAAAATAAACACAAAGTCATCTGTTTATTTAAGAACATTTCACATAAAAAAATAATGTGGGACAATCAGAACTTTTCATGTGGGACAATCAGAACTCTAAAATTTAAAAAAGTGGGACAATCGGGAATAAACCCAAATTTATAAGATTTTTCGTCTTGTCTGGATGTGGGGTTTTTTTCTGATTATGTGTTACTCATATGGCAGTCAGGGCTAATGTTTCAAGGCAACAAAATCGGTATAAAGAGCAACTAAAGTTGTATTTCTATATTTCTAATTTTACGTTTTCATCATAATAAAAGAGGGACGAAAGATACAAGAGGGACAGTCAAACTCATAAATCAAAAATAAACAGACACGCCATGGCTAAAAATGAAAAAAACACAGACATATAATAGTTCACATGACACATCATAGAAAACTAAAGACTTAACAACACGAGCCAAACCAAAAACTGGGGGTGATCTCAGATGCTCCAAAGGGTAAGCAGATCCTGCTCCACATGTGGCACCCGTCGTGTTGCTCATGTTATTACAAACCCGGTAAATAGTCTTATTCGGTAGATTAAATTCCTGAAAGGGAAAGGGATTGTAGTTACGACGTAAGGAACATATCCGATATCATCTATGAAACGGTCAACAAACTCGTGATGGCGTCCGCAAAATTTACAAAGAGATGATTTCAACTTTAGTTCATGTTGTTGTTGATTGTTGTTTTCACAATGTTATTCTGATTTGTAAATATAATCACTGGATGTTCTTACAGGCAAATAAAACAACCTTCAAAATTTTTTCAGTGTGTTGTATTCCTATGGGAAATAAAATCTCAATTAATTTACGGCAATAGAAATTTATCTGTGTTCAAATCGCGTGAATCAATCAAGAAATTAATTAAGTTATTATTCAAAAACAGATGGAAAAGTATTATTGAATATCATTTTATAAATCAAAATGTGAATAATAGGCCAAATATTATACTATTGATTGAAAAAATTTCTTCTACAAATAGGACGGATCTCATAAACTGATATAAGCTTATACGAATTTTGAACACGCGAGTGTTTCGTCCTGAATAAATTGAAATTGTTTCATTGTTGTTGCACATTTTGTATATAGTAGGGCAGTAATATTCATGCATCTATCTCTACCTATGTAAAATAAATTCAAAACAAACACCTTATTCTAAAACAAATAAAGTACTTTTAAATGTAGTTATGCGTGTACTTAAAAACGCGTATTTGATATTGCTATACAAACAGCCTAAAAGTTTTTAGCTTGCTAATTTACAAAAGATGGCCATATTTGTTTATACTTTCTGTGCTATCGATGATTTGGTTATTTCACCCATTTGTACAAACTAAAAGATAATCTGTTCAGTTCCGTCTCGCTTACGGTCCTCAAACTGCAGGGTATAATATTCAACAGATGCGAATTATACTAATATTCATTATAATAGTTCATTAATAATACAAGTTTTATTTCAATTATTACTTGTCAATAATTAAACAATCATTTAATAATTATTTACAATAGTTAACAATATTCCCTCAAGGCAGCTTATTGATTCCTGTCCATCGTATTTCTTGTTCATACAAATCTCAGTATGTAGATGTATATCTAGAATTCTGGAATGATTAGACAATTTATAACCGTCTTTGTGCTTAGTGTGCCTCTTGTTGTGTCAAACCGAATCAAAATAGGTAAGAAGTTTTGAATTAAATTTCTTAACATTGAAATACGTTATTTTGCTCTTAAAGCGTCTACAAACTTGTTGATTATTATATGTATCTACATAATAGAGATAGTTATATTGAAATCTGTAATAATTGTTAAATATTTGTATATGTTACTATACTTTTACTTGTGAATTGACGTATTTCATTTTGGATCATTTTGTAATGCTACAAACATTTACATGTGAGAATGGCCCTACATACAGTGTAGCGGGTGTGTAAGGTACATGTGTCATCATTTGACATCATTAAAAAATATAAGTACCAACACTTTAAGTAGGTATTTGCGAAAGCCAGTAGTCTAGTAGTCACGAATGGGAAGAATCAAACTGGGTCTTCCTCATTGTTGAAGGCCGTACGATGACCAATAGTTGAGAATGTCAGTGTCATTTTGTGTCTTGTAGAGAGTAGACTCATTGACAATCTTATCACATCTTCTTTTTTTTATATGCAATTATCATCTTCAACTGGTTCGAATGAAAAGTTTATTTCTAATGATTGATCAGTCATTCTTAACAATGCCGTTAGTTTTTTCGTTTGAATTGTTTTACACTGTCATTTCGGGGTCTTCTATAGCTGCCTATGCGGTATTGACTTTGCTCATTGTTAAAGGCTGTACGGTACCCTATAGTTGTTGATGTCTGTGTCATTTTTGTCTCTTGTGAAGAGTTGTCTCCTTGGCAACCATACCACATCTTCTCTTTTTTTATAAAGGATGCGAGTCTATTTAACTACACAAAACAAGTAACTTTCGTTTGTTTTTCTCGGTTGCTTCTTACTATCTTTATAAGTCCAAACCCATCAAATTCGTGATTAATTTTCGCCTTGAGTGACCGTTTCAGAAATTCCCCATCGGGTAGGAAAGGAAAAAATGCATTTGTACGTATATGGTGTATACACGGTACATGTATTTGATTATACGTTGATAAAGAATTTGAAATTGGTGAAGATAAAAAATCTCCTGAAATTTTATAAAAACCAAAATCTTTCAAATGAATAGAATTTGAATCCTGTCCTTCATTTTCAGAATTTGCAATTTCAAAATGTAGTATGTTGTTTCATTGAGAATCATGTGGTATTTAGAATCTGTTAACTTGGCGGTAAAATAAAGTGTCTTATGCGGGGGATATGTTTTCCTAGATACAATTATTTCTTATCTTTGTTTCGACTCAGGTAGTCGGTGCAGCGGTGTCGGCAATGACAACTCATGTCGACATACTGATTTACTTAATCATTTTGTTTATATCGAAGTGGAAAAAGCGACACATTGTTATTATTTACAAATCAACAAATGTCATCCAAAGAACCAGTGTCCTTATGACGTGTATAGAAACAGCTATGGACGTCCTTCAATAAAATCACAGTAACATGACGCGACCTGCGTATAGTGTACGTGTATAGTCTCCGGCTTGTACTTTGCTTCTCTGGCGAGCGAACGCTGATTTGTAAATTGCTTTTAACATACCAGTTTGATTGTGTGTCCTCGTCGCGGTCCGCATTATAAAAATCCTTTCGATTTCATTTTTTTTTTAAATGAATAATTTTGTATATAAATGTTAAAAGAGGGACGAAAGATACCAAAGGGACAGTCAAACTCATAAATATAAAACAAACTGACAACGCCATGGCTAAAAATGGAAAAAAAGACCAACAGAAAAACAGAAAAACAATAGTACACATGACACAACATAGAAAACTAAAGAATATACAACAAGAACCCCACCAAAAACTAGGGGTGATCTCAGGTGCTCCGGAAGGGTAAGCAGATCCTGCTCCACATGCTTAATATGTTCTGTGCATCATTTCGTTTTACAAATTATTTATTTAAGTTCAATGTAAAGATCGTCAAATAAACTTTTTATTTATTTGTTTTCTTTCTAAATAAATATGTACTGCTTCATCTATTGATTCCTTTGAATAATTGACCAATTTGACTACCAGTATTATATCATGATTATGTCACCCAATAAATGCTAATGAAATGTTGTTTAAATACGATTTAATAATATATATGCCACATGGTTAATTACAATTCATAATTATTGACAATAATTTTCCAAAAGACTTGAGATTGATTAATTTCTTTCCCTGCTAGCATTTATATCTCAGACTGCATTCTATTCTAACGTTTTGGGATGCTTTTGGGGAATTTAATAACTTGCATGCTATCGTTGCCTTTTGTGGTATCAATTCGACTCAAGATAGGTAAGGTAAATAAAATGTATTTTTGGAAAATGTTTAATAATTTGATTTTTGTGGGCATGTTTAAGGAAGTTTACTTGTCATGTTTTGGGATTTTTTTGTCAGATTATCGGAATCCTCTGTTTTTATCCATTTGAATGCCTGAAAAAAAATGTGACCCCTATTTTTTCCTTTTATAAATCTTTTGAATGTATAATGATAAGCCATCTGTAAAAGTCTTATAAAATGTTAATTATTTTTTAATAGTTTTTGAGAACTTATACTTCAATGGCTGAGATCTCGAAACCAAGCACATTGACCCATATATATATTATTTTGTTTTCCTCTTTTAATTCCTTTGTTAAACCCTATCAATATAAACTAGTGGTTCGAACATATACATATTTCAAAACTTAGAAGCGAACTCCTTTAAATAAATTCTCAATAAAAAAACTAATATCTAATCGTAAATGAGATATTTCTGATATTTTATATATATCATTTTAGGTGGTAAATGTATGATTTTAAGAAAATTACTTGACATATTTGATAATGATTCCGTTCAAGTCGACTTTAATGAAATTTTTCAAGAAGGTTTATTTTTCTTGATTTGATTTTTCAAATAGTCTTCTTTTGAAAACAATACTTCTTACATTTTATCTATTCAAAAAAGATAGGAGAAAAAATAGTGATTTCGGAAATATTTTCTGTATTTTGCTAAATTTAATTCATCAACTTGCTAGCGATCTTTGCTTGCATTAAATCGGGGTTTTTGTTAACAATTTCATATAAAACTATTCAGTATCCTATATATATACTTGAAATAACACACGCTCTCAACCCATTTTTTTTAAATTTCACAGCTTTTCGCAAGTGTCAATGTGCACATCTTTTTTTTTTAAACTGAACTAGTTCAAACATGACGATTTTAAGGGGAATAAAATTTCGTTATCACTTTAAGGCAACATTGCAACTCCATTCATCTGCCGTAAAACTTAGACAATTTTGACTGTTCTGTTTAAGTCCTTTTCTTTTTAATGTTCACCATATGTTTTTTTCGTTTAGTTTCCCGTGCTGTTGTACCCAACCTATTATGAATCCTTAAAATACGTACAATTCCCAAATTCCATGTCTTTCGATCTGTAATCGGTCCAATAAGTTTGTATATTCCACGATATCTGAATATCAAATTCAAATATTCATCAATATTTAACATACAAATATTCGCTAATTGATATGATCGTTGACACACTGAAACAATTTTAATCCTTCTACTGTACATTTCATATACAAAGACTCCAAATCCCTGACGCGAAGTTGACATACATTAGATTGTTTCAATATTCTTTAGAGGTTTTGTTTGGTGACATAGCTTATTTACGTCTCTGCGTATTTTTCATTTTTACAACACTGTGGTATTGAATAGTTTCAAGCATGGGGGAAAAGACCGATAAAGGAATACCTTTAAAAAGAAATTAAACAATCGAAAAGTAAAAATATTTCTTAATGGAATTTCTGTTTAATAAATATTACTCTTTATGCTTTTGGTGCGCCCGAAGTACATTTGTCGAATTACCTTCCACGGCCCAAACCCTTCTATTCAGTTTTACTGCACATTTTCTCTAATTTACTCGATAATTAGAATATTTTGATAACAGTAGGACTTAATTATTTACGTAGTTTTTTTAACATGTTGTAAGATCCCCGAATAACTGAATTGGTCCTATAATTTGCCAATTCCCTGGACCAATGTGATGTACCAATTTTACAATCACATATAAGATAATTTGTGTTCTTTTCCGAATTTCAGAGACCTCCTTCAGGGTAGTAAAACTAACCCGGTATATAACTCGTTCTCTATTATTTCTGTTATTTTAACATTTATTTTTTGTTATAAATTTGACAAAATCACAGAATGGATTAATTATTTTGTCCAAATGAATGCTGATGTATTAACATGGATTATTTTTAATTTAACAGACATAAATAAAATAATATTTTATCATTTTCATCAGTTTATTAATTGACAGATTCTGTGTTGGCCTTCAGGGTTAGATATAGTGTCATTGAGCTTCGGCGAGTCCAGGTCGAGAGTCGAGGTCGGATCAATGAGTTGATCTAGAATCTGTACAAGGATCAATACAGAAATTGCCAGTACATTATACCTTGATTCAACGATTAAAGGTTCTATAATAATTTAAACCAAGAATCTTACGATTATCCAAATATTATGGATTAAATACAAGTCCGAGTTAAAAGTATTGTATCTAAAAATGAAATAGGCTACAAAGAAGACAAAAAAAGAAATGGAATTAATTGCTCACAGTAACATATTATTTTCTTTTGCTATTATACTAATTGAGATATTGTATGTAGAATAGTGCTGATATTATTTTGTGTCTGCTATTTTTGTTTTGAATAGAGTTTGTATTAACCATACTGTTTAGTTTATTTTATTTACCATGGTTTGGGGCGTAAACAAATTCTACAAATAAAAAGAATCGTTTACTGTTCAAAGGTCTTTAGGGAAATCAAAGCTGGTATTTTTTTTTTTATATTTTTACTACTGTTACACTGTACTGTACAGTGGGGGATCCAGAACTTTTCATAAAAGGGCCCGCTGACTGACCTACGGAAGAGCCCGCTCCATTCAAGCTTCAGTGGTTCCATATATAATCAATCAAATATTTCCCACGAAAAGGGGAAGGACTCCCCCCTAGATCCGCCTATACTTTAACATTAGTACTGTGTTAGTTGTGATTTCTTTGTGTACGGGCTTCAGGGGCGGATCCAGGATTTTGGAAAGGGGGGGCGAAGATTTTAAATTTAAAAATTTTGGGACCTTTTTTGGGCTAAAAAACATAAAAATAAGTGTAATATACACTATTTAAACGGTTCCTGGCGTAGGGCATGTATATTTTATAGTTGCTGTTAAGTGTAAGGGTTGGACATTGTTTATGCTGTATTCTCCCTATTTTAAAATTGTCTATCATAAAATGATACTTATTGATCTAAAGCTATGTACTGATATATTTGATGTAGGACTTGTCAGTAAAAAATAGACATGGAAATTCGATGAAATTTACAATACGACCGACACAAGTTAAAAAAGACAAACAAGCAGTTTTTATCAAAATGTCTGATTAATTATGTTTCACCCAACATAACTAAGGGAACCGAAGTGAGGGGTTCCAAATCCACCAAAGACTACGAAAGTGTCTGAAATGACAACGAAGTTATGAATGACGGTCGACAAATGGAGACATAAAGGTCACACCTGCCAGGCAGGTTACAGTCTGGTCTTGAAGAAAAGTATTCAATATATATAAGTCCGGCGAAACAGACATTCCGGTCAGACATGCAAACCCCGGCAACAAAAAAATACGCCCGTTTTTATTCATCATGTTCTTTTAATGCTAAATAGTTTTGTTTGAAATGTTTGTTTTAAGTAGCAAAAAAGTGGACAAGACTATTGTTTTCAATCCAGATACGGCCAGAGTTTTTGTTTAAGGCAAGAATCAGAGTCAATTTTTTTTCTCTCAAATATCTCAGACTGCCTCCTCAAATCAAATGCTTCGTACCTGAGACTTGAAATCTTTCTAGAGCTAATACTGACTGGGGATCATTATTCAGCTATGTTATTTCAAAAAGGCTGGGGTGTTTGGGGTTAAACATGTTTTCGTAGGTAAATAATATTGTGGAACTTTTTTTTCATGAGAGTATAATAGTCTAGAGTATTTACTTTTACTTTCTTTTTGGTGGAATAGTGAAACAGAAGTCAGTACGTTCTTGCTCAATCCTGTGTCGCTTTGAAGGTTTCCTGATTATCATGACATCCTCAGCCTAAGCAATGTGTATTAATGTAATTTGAATTTCAAAATGACCGAGTGACGTTTTTTCAACGCACTGATCAACTCCACCATAGCAAATCACATAACTTTGACAGTCAGTAAATACCAGCGAAAAATATCTTTATAAGAAAAGAATTGTCGTATACAAATTAAATACTCGGGAAATGGCAAAGTTCACGAATTCTAGTCTGATTAATCATTTTACAAAAAAAAAAAAAAAAGTCCGAGCAAAGGGTACGCCCTCTACGCCCCCTCTGAATCCGCCACTGCGGCTTTGTAAATATTGTTTATTTGACTTTACCATCGCACATACAGTTGTAGTTGTGGAATTGCAGGGTGATAATTTCAGAAAAGCCATATGGGCACACGAAATTCACAACATGCTCATCAAATTGCCTGCTACTAGGTTAAATAATGCTGCTGGGGGACTGCTAGACCCGGCCGGAACACATCTTCAGCTTAAAAGTAGTTGATTTGTTAATGACGATGATGTATAACATACTTGCAATATCTATTTACTATTAATTTCCCGTTGATGAATTTAGTAACTATTGTTAGAACTGAGATTCAAACTACGTCAGGCTTACTTGACCTCAGAGCAGCTGGGTTATTCTGTTAAGATCATTTTTTGTCATAAAGCTTGCTTTGCAATGTGAAAGTTTGGTGTTGCTGTTGAAAGAAAATCCGGCATGAAGTTAAGGAGATAGACCTGCGTTAAGGGGAATAACTCTTTAAATCATAAGTACGTTTGTATTATCCATTTTAAATTATATATTCTAAGCATCTATGTTACATAGATTATTTTCAATCTGTTTCACTTAAATGCCTAAAACACATTGATGACACTTTGATTTTTACAAACGCAAAACTGATTGAAAAAGTTATCTCCCTAAACCAAGGTCTTCTCCCTTAATTAAGCGAATTATTCTTTTTACGTTTATCGGTAACCTCTACAACCTTCTTTCTTTATTTAATAAGGTGTAATTATTGATGAGGCTGCAATATGCGGAGTCCTTCCGCCTTCAGTAGTGATAGATTGTTCACGTAATTGCACAGCAAACATTTTATGGCAACCAATGAAAGACTGGACATCGTTCAATATTGTAAGAACAGGTAATAAAACTATTGTAAAGTTTTAAGTATACTCCTATCTATGAATCGTATACCTTACTGATTATGACTTCACTGTTTAAAATCGTTTATAAGGTCCATATACATGCATGTACCTAAGTTTTGATTGTATGACGGCATGAGTTCATTTCAGCTGGTTGCGTTCGTTGAACTTCCTTCAAACTTTTTGAATCAAATAAAAAAAATACTATGGGCCATAGTTCAGCCTTCAATAATTAGGAAAACCCATACCGTATACATTGGAATCAGCAATAAAAGGCCCTGACATAAATACATGCACTTGGATGGAGAGTTGTCTCATTGACACTCATACCACATCTTCCTATATGTATATAACAATTCAAACGAGAAAACCAATGGTGTTATATTGGACAATACAATAAATGAAAAATATAGACAACATAATTATAATGAATTACAGTCTCTCGCTTTTTCTTTCAGGATCCAGTCTTTACAACGAAGGAGCCGTAGCAGTATATATGATAGGAAATCTTTCAAATACGTATAAACCCCCTGATTGGATCCAACCTTTGTCTGGAATTGGTCAAATTATCAGTACAGAAAGTCAAAACCATTCTGACTATTGTTCTAGCAGATTTGATTTTCCAGATTTAACTAAATCTTTCTCCAACCTGGAAAGTAGGAGATTAAATAGTTATGACACTAGCTACTCAAAAATGTTGATGGAAATATTAAAGGAACTTAAATGGACCAACGCTGTTCTTGTCTATGAAGATGATTCAGGTAGGTTTGTAAGTGTTATAGATTAACTCATCATAGATACCAGGACTAAATTTTGTATATACGCCAGACGCGCGTTTCGTTTACAAAAGACTCATCAGTGACGCTCGAATCCAAAAAAGTTAATCAGACTTAATAAAGTACGAAGTTGAAGAGCATTCAGGACCAAAAATCCTAAAAGTGTTGCCAAATACAGCTAAGGTAATCTATGCCTGACGTAGAAAAGCCTTAGTTTAAAAAAAAATCCATATTTATAAGTCCACCAATTCATATGTTTGTTCGAGCTCATTGATATTTTCCCACTGAATGTCAGAATAAAACACGTTGATAATGGTGATAATTGACTTTAAAAACAGAAAGCTTTACCTGAATGGATAAAAATATGTCTACGAACTACATTTTTTTAAAGACATTTTTCGTTTAACTGAGTTCTTAAATAAAGACAACAGTAGTATACCGCTGTTCAAAACTCATAAATCCATGGACAAAAAACAAAATCGGGGTAACGAACTAAAACCGAGGGAAACGCATTAAATATAAGAGGAGAACAACGACACAACTACAAAACGGACCAAGCATCAGACAAAACACCACGAGAATAACAAATATAACATGAAAACCAAATACATGAATATATAAAAATATCCATGCAATTATACGATATTTTATATTGAACATTCAAAGGTTCCTTTTCGTAATTTGTATCTATACAAAACGAATATTAGCGTTTCCGACGAAATTAATCCAGAAAATACCTATAATTAAATGTTATTTTAATATGTTGGTGTATTCAATTTTAGGTTTAGTAGGAATTTTGTAATAATACATCTTGGGTAATTATAAAGTTGAATATGCATACTTCTATATTTCGAACGATGAAAATGTAACGGAATTTGATGAGACTGTTATTAAAGTGAGAGGGTTAGCGCTATAGAACCAGGTTTAATTCACCATTTTCTACATTTGAAAATGCCTGTACCAAGTCAGGAATATGACAGTTCTTGTCCATTCGTTTTTGATGCGTTTTGTTTTTTGATTTTGCCATGTGATTATGGACTTTCCAAATTGATTTTCCTCTGAGTTCAGTATTTTTGTGATTTTACTTTTTACTGTTATCAATGGAGATAATAACACAATGTTGACTGCTGTACCCCTATTTTTGATATTCATACCTCTTATGGCTGTTTGTTTTGTTCACACTCGTTGTTATAATGGGATTATATGCGACTGTAATACAAGTGAGAGGTTGAGCCATCTATAATATACCAGGTTTAATTCACAATTTTCTACATCAGAAAATGATTGTACCAAGTTAGGAACAAGACAGTAGTTATCCATTTGTTTGATGTATTTGAGATTTGATTTTGCAATATGATTAGGGACTTTCCTTTTAAATTTTCCGCGGATTTCACTGTTTTTGTGATTTTACTTTATATATTTAGAATTTGAAGTTAGTGGTTTAACAGAGCAGTTACAGCTAGATGGTGTCTTCCTCAGCATGTACAAAATTGATAATGGTTCTAGCAACGAAGATATTTACGACCTTCTGTTTCATGTGTATAATATTTCTGCCTCAGAACTTTTTATCATAGTGGTAGGCGGAGGGAAAATGCTGAAACGACTTATGTTGGAGGTAATTCATATTTTAGCTACTCTGAAAATATGTACATGATAAATATAATGTAAAAAAAAGTGTGAGTGATCACAGATACGGAATGAAGGTTTGTTATGTGGTTTAATGATCTGGTACCTATTTTTGTATTGCAGGTCATATGCATTTGATATTACCACATGTACGATACCAAAAACACACAAAAATACTGAATCAAATTAATAAAAGCCTAAAAGATTTCAGCGGCTATAACTCAAAGGAGTTTCGAAAAATAAAAGATATAATTATAAACCGAATAGTTGTAGTTTTCATTTGGCAAACAATTCGCAATTTTTCGTGAAATTAAATTGAGAATGGTAAAGTATGTAGTTCTTATTGTGAAAGCTTTCTTTACATAAAGCGATAAAAGGTAATTAATCGATTAATAGATATCCACAATGTTTTGCAATACCAAAAACTACCGCAATTTTGGTGTTATCATACAATGTGTTAATAATTGTAGTTTGTTCTACGTTTAATGACAAACGGAAAGGTAACAACAAGAGAGGCTGTAATACCCAGTTTACCAACCCGGTCTAGCTTCTTTTTTGGTGGTCATGCGAATCCCTCGTCTTGTAATTGTTTATAATCTTAATTTGTCTCAACTACAGTGAAACCTGAATAAACCGAATCCTGCATATACCGAAAACCTTTATAAACCAAACATGTTCTTAAGCACTGTCCTATGAAATTTTGTGCATTGTGAACATGATAAAACCGAGCTTCGGCCAAAACCGAACGAAATCTTAAGTCTCGAAGAGGTTCGGTTTAAACAGGTTTCACTGTACATCGATTTAAAAGATTTGAACATCGATCGGTACAGTACTGCTGTCATAATCTCAATATTTATTGTATCAAACTTTTCTTTTATGTCTTTTTTTATTTCAGGCAAACACATTTGACGATAAGCGTTTCAGAGAAACAGCTATGCACTACAATTCACGTTGGCTTTTGTTTCATATTGACCATCAACCTCTTAATGATGTATCTTTGTTATCAAATTTAAACAACGTTGCCATGGTTAATATTCCACACAACTCAATGGCGCTAGATATTCCTGAAAATTTGGTAAGTTCAAAGTTAGTTGTTTTATCAATATATCAATAGATTACATTGTAAAGCTCGGGTAATATTCAACAAATTGTAATAGGCTTTGTTTACCAAGCTTGGCATTTAAAGCATGAAGCTGACATTGTTTATTGCCAGAAACTCAAGGGATTTGTTCGACGTAAGGCCCAACTGAATTATACTACAAGATATGCAAAACCCACTGTTTACATAAGCCACGGTACCGATACAATATAGTTATCTCTATTCTAAAGCAAAATAAACAAATCAGTTCATTTCAACTTATTTTTTCGCGATTTTTCACTGAAACTCAGGGTAAAATAATCGAATAGGAATACCCAACCCATGGTTCAATGCAAACAAAAGAGGGACGAAAGATATCAAACTCAAAGTCAATCTCATAAATCTAAAATACACTGACAACGCCATGGCCAAAAATGAAAAAGACTAACAGAAAAACAATAGTACACATGACACAACATAGCAAACTAAAGAATAAACAACACGAACCCCACCAAAAACTAGGGGTGATATCAGGTGCTCCGGAAGGGTAAGCAGATCCTGCTCCATATGTGGCACCCGTCGTGTTGCTTATGTGATAACAAATCCGGTAAATAGTCTAATTCGGTAGGTCTACGACTTCATTGAATTATTTTTTAATGATACACTACGTCCTAAATGCTTTTCACCTTCATACTTTATTTGGCCTTCATAAAAAAACATTTATTCGAGCATCACTGATGATTCTTTTACACTAATATTTGTTGTCAGTTTTACTGTTTGTATTTCATACCCTTACCATTAAATATAAATCTGTTTGAACATAAAAATAATGTCTTATTTGAAAGGGAAATGTTTGATATCACGCGATTGTTATTTGCTAAACGTTTATACTTGAGAAAAATATTAAAAACACCAATATCATTTCATTATAAGCTAGTATAGTGACGGAAAAATATTTCAGAAAGATACACAAAACTTTTTTTTTTTAAATGAGCTACACGGAAATCCAAGGTTATAGTTGATTTACTTTGTTAAATCCGTAAATAAGTTATATTTGGTTATTTATTAAGCAGATAAGAATGAAATTAATCAAAGTCAAATGAATACAAGACACATTTATAAAATGAATGACAAGTTAACAATTAAACAATAGATGCAAATGCACATCATATATATAATTCATGTTCTAAACCACAATTTAAAAACGCTCAATATAATGAAAATTCAAGGGGGAAAATAACAAAAAATCAAGAATAGACTTAAAACGAAAATAGATCCTCTGGACAGATTCACATTTTGTATCCTGGCATGTTCTGATGTGTCTGTCCAATGTTTAGAGACTCGGCAATGGACTTTTCGTCATAAAAACATATTAAGGTGGAAATGATTGTATAGTTTATGCTTAATGCTGTTTGTCAAGCTGCCATATACAAAGGCAACAGTGGAATTCCGCTGTATAAAAGTCACGAATCGATTGAGAGAAAGCAAATCTCGGTTACAAACTGAAACCGAGAAAAACAATGGAACATCAGAAATACTGAACTGCAAAAAAAAACGGACATAGAAACGTATTATTAGTTAACAACTGTCATATTCCTAACTAGGGAACAGGACATTCTGAAAAACAATTGAACCGGGTTTATGGTTAGCAAAACTTCCTGATTATATGGCAATGTCAAAAATATAGCTAACATGATAACACCACATGAACGGAATTTACAATTCAAACTTACGCCAGAACACTCAGCATAGATATTCTCATTAATAAACAATTTAATAGTACATTGCAACATGTCAACCGCAAAAAAACAATGGACATCTTCTATTAGTGACAACATTTTCATTATTTTTGTCAACAGATGATTGTTAATACTTTTTCAAATATTCCGAAATGAAACCAGCCAAATCTTTATTATTCAAAGTGTTACATGGGCATCCCCTTAAACTATGTTAGATTTTCTATATATTTCATGGAATGCTTATTGTAAAAGAGGGGTCGAAAGATACCAGCGTTAGACCTATCTTGAATGTCTTTTCATAATAACCATTTATTCCTCAATTTTAGACTTTTCAATATATTTTGGAAAATATATTCACAAATGAAATACTGACGGAAGAAGATATGAAGACATGTTGTTTTAATGAAACATCAATTATCCAGTTGCATAATAAAATGAGAGAAGTTATACTTCAGGTAATTGTAATTTTGTTTCTTTCTTTTTCTTCTCTTTTGTACTTCTGATTGTTGACTTTTATTGTCCTAGATGTATGCAAAAAAGACACATTCTTTAACTTATTACTTATATCCTTAATTTATTGCATGTGAACTAATTATTTTGTGAGACAAGACTAAGCATAAGCCGTCAATGTTTTCAATGATCTTTGATGAGTTTTTGTATCATAATTATCTATTATTGCTACTTGTGGTTTAAGAGCCACACAAACAAAGACGATCAATACGTAATGGAAAAAGACGAAGTCATTTCTTCAAATACTGGAAGTACCAAGGGAGAAGAGACTGTTACAGAAATAGTACATCCGTATTCCGTAAGGTATTCTACAACAAATGTTTAGATTGATTAATTGGTTCAAATCGTCCGTGTACATGTTTGAGAAATTTGTATTTGTTGCCAATTAAGACGATATTGAGGTGAACCAATCGCATGTGTTGAAAATATATTCTTTATGAAATACTTCGATAGTATACAAACAGTAGCATAAAAAGAAGAGACGATATCAAAGTTCATCCTCATGACGACCGATACCGCTCCTGGTAATGTAGGGTTTCACCAGCTCAGAAGTTTGGTACTGGCATTGATACTGATTTATAACAAATCTGTCTAAAAATTGTTCGTCTATAGATTTATAATATCAAATTGTTTGGCCGAGTTGAACTAGGATGGATTTGCTATTATTTTACCGGTTTTTTTTTAGATAGATCGTCAACTGTTTCGGTTCTATACATCATTGGCTTTCACATATTCGAATTTAGACTTTCCTAATGAAGATTAAATCAATAAAAGCGATACTGTATAGTCTAAGCTTTTAAGCTTAAATGTCACATTTCAGAATTGAAACCAAATACAATATACACACATTATGTCTTGAATGGAGAGTTGTCTCATTGGCACTCATGCCACATCTTCTTATTGCTATATATTATGCCATAAAAGAGGGACGAAGGATACCAAAGGGACAGTCAAACTCGTAAATCTAAAACAAACTGACAACGCCATGGCTAAAAATGAAAAAGACAAACAGAAAAACAATAGTACACATGACACAACATAGAAAACTAAAGAATAAACAACACGAACCCCACCAAAAACTAGGGGTGATCTCAGGTGCTCCGGAAGGGTAAGCAGATCCTGCTCCACATGCGGCACCCGTCGTGTTGCTTATGTGATTACAAATCCGGTAAATAGTCTAATTCGGTAGGTCAAATTCATGAAAGGGAAGGGGATTGTAGTTACGACGTAAGGAACATATCCGATATCATTTGTGAAAGGGTTATTCCATAACGGCCAACCAACTCGTGATGGCGTGCGTAAAATTTACGAAGGGATGATTTCAACTTTACCATTTGGAACTCTTGGTTTAATAGCTTCCTTGTGAGCAGTAACCCTCTATCAAGAAAATCATGATAGGAAACGCAAGCACGGGAATATCGTATCAATTGGGAGATATATACCCCGTATGCAGGTGCTGCTGGAATGTTGCTACTTAGAAATGGAAAGTTCACAATTGGAAAGCTGAAATCATCTCTTTTGTCGTAAAGTTTTGTCTTCAACCGACCCTCATTGTCGTAATATATGAAGTATTTCTTCTCGCTACAAGCCAAAAATAAATCTCAACACGCTTCGATTTTTTTCCTGGTCCGCTAGCTGTAATAATACATGTATATCAATTATTATTTGACAACACATTTAAATAGTACAATGGTGTACGCTTCGTATTATCAATGAGTTGTAAGGTGTAAAGGTCACACTATGTAACTTAAATTGTATTTGAAATAAATAGCGCTTTTCCTATGCTTTTAGTTTGGTCCATTGAGTGTACTTAATGTATCGCTTTGGTTAATACGACAATCTTTTATAGTTCTATCAAAACACTATAACGATGTATGACTATTTACATCAATACAAATATGTTTATGACATTAGAACCACTGATAACTAACATTGTAGTTTTTACTCCGTCAATTTAGTTACCACTATGTAAAGGTATGTAAAATCACAAAAATACTGAACTTCGAGGAAAATTCAAAACTGGAAGTACGTTATCAAACGGCAAAATCAAAAGTTCAAACATGCACACTAATGAATAGCAACTGTCATATTCCTGACTTGGTGCATAAAATGGTTGGTTAAACCTTGTTTAATAGCTTGCTCAGACTCCTACTTGTATGTCAATCGCATAAAACTAAATATGTCATGAATGTCTTATACTTATTTCTGCATTTGCACATTTTAGTGCGTTTAAAATCTGACTTTTTGTTAGTGTTTTTAATGTGTTTATCTCATTTTAGACAAAGAAAACATCCGCAAAGAACATGAAATTTCCTATAATGACGTTAATGTTCCATAAGAGTGGACGTCAGTGGAATACGATTGGACACCTGCACCTGTCGGGGGACACTAAACTACAATCGGAAGTCTTCCCAAATATCAATTATGGATTTAATGGCAAATTATTCATCGTATCAACACTTGAGGTACAAAAAGATAAAGTTTGTATGCCTTGTTTTTGAAAGCTTAACCTTCTCGGTATTATAACTTTAAGGTACATTATTTTATCATTATGTAGTTTATCATGAAGTGGTTAGGTCAAATTGAACTAACACTTAGTACATAACTTCATTATGATAAAAACTTTTAAAAATGTATGTCAAGTTAAGTTTCAACACACATGAGTCGTATCACTGAGAGTTGAATGTAAATTACAGGGGACTTTTGATTTATTTATAAAATACATAATTTATATATCTTATAGATAGATTGTTCTGCTTTTTTGCTTTTTTTGTTTTCATGGTTTTGTTTGTTAAATGTATTTTGTGTATGTTTATATTATTTGTCACAAACTTATTGTTCAGAGTTTATAAGACAATAAATATTTGAATTGAATTGAATTGAATTGTTAAGTAGAGTACATTAACATACGATCATTTCGCCTAGATACAAAAGGAGAGCTATCATAAAAACATAAATGAATTATATGTTAGATTTAAGACAAGTGTCAATAGTTTTGCGGAAACTACAGACAAAATTTACTGATCAAACCAAGTTTGAGGGTTGGGGTTTTTTGTTTCTTTTTCTTTTTTTTTTCTTTTTTTTTTTGGGGGGGGGGGTCGTGTTGTTCAGTCTTTAATTTTCTATGTTGTGTTTTGTGTACTTTTGTTTGTCACTAGGTCTTTTTTTTTAGCTATGGCGTTGTTTGTTTATTTTCGACATAGATGAGTGAATCTTTCGCCACTCTCTTGACGTAACAAACTTCTGAGGTATTATTTCATTGATATAATATTTCTTATTTACGTAGTCCTGGCTTTCAAATAGATTGGTTTTAGTGTTTATTGGTATGAAGGTAGTCTATAACTGCGCATGACAAGCACGAAATCTATATGTTTATGCCATTCATTGACGAAAGCTCTAATCTCGATTTGTATAAAATGTCTAAAACGACATTATATGAAATTAAAAATAATAACAATTATTGAAACAATCACATAACAAAGGATGTCTTGTAATTCAGTTCCTGTGGATAGAAATGTATCTATGTTAATTAGTGATTCCTGTAAACAAATAAGGATGAACATCGATGAGATGAAATTAAACCCTAATCTACTAACGAGGAATAAAAGTTATTTACGAATTCCCCATACGAGTTCATTCAGTAGTATTTTAACAAACACGATATGTTTATTGTGTAATCTTTAGTCTAATGGTTACAAACAAAACACATATTGTGAATGAATATTGTGAATGAAAGGTTCATATAAAGTTCTTTTGGATGCAATCGATACTTTAATCAAAACACGATTGATATTGCATAAATTTTGATTGAATTACATAAACATGATAAATTAATTTACGGTAGTTTGCCGATGTTAAAATCACATACTAGTACTACGAGTAGATCCGTCTGATGGAATTGCAGAAACTCCAAAAGGGTCGAGAGCTGGTATCATTTCATTTTTTGAAATATATAAGCGAAAGCTTCATTTTTATGAAGCCCAGGTGGTCGTGTGGTCTAGCGGGACGGCTACAGTGCAGGCGATTTGGTGTCACGATATCGTAGTAGCATGGGTTCGAATCCCGGCGAGGGAAGAACTTTAATTTGCGAAAGCAAATTTACAGGTCTTACATTGTTGGGTTGATGTTTAGACGAGTTGTATATAGATTATGTACACAGCCATGTATCACCATCATTGATGGCGATCAGATGGATAAATCTGTTGTAGAGTTGTCACTGACTCAGACGTACTTATATATTTATATAATTATATAGTTAACAATCTGTATTTACTTTATACAAAAAAACACCTCGCTGGAAATAAAGATTAAATGTTAGAAGTTGCTTAAAATTCAAGATAAAATGTTATGAGACATGCTTAGTAAGGTGAAGGATCTTACAAAAGAGCTAGGGACGAAAGATACCAGAGGGACAGTCAAACTTATAAATCGAAAATAAACTGACAACACCATGGCTATAAATAAAAATTACAAACAGACAAACAATAGTACACACGACACACAATAGAAAACTAAAGAATAAGCAACACGAACCCCACCAAAAACTGGGGGTGATCTCAGGTGCTCTCGAAGGGTAGGCAGATCCTGCTCCATATGTAGCACCCGTCGTGTTGCTTATGTAAAAAAAGGTAAATAGTCTAATTCGGTAGGTCACATACATGAAAGGGAAGGGGATTGTAGTTACGATGTAAGGAACATATCCGATATCATTTGTGAAACGGTTATTCCATAACGGTCAACCAACTCGTGATGGCGTCCGTAAAATTTACGAAGGGATGCTTTTAACTTCACCATTTAGAACTCTTGGTTTTAATAGCTTCCTTGTGAGCAGCAACCATCTATCAAGAAAATCTTGATAGGAAATGCAAGCACGGGAATATCGTATTGGAAGGGATATATATATATCCTGAAAGCAGGTGTTGGTGGAATGTTGCACGTTCCAATTTACTTTTTTATCGGTAATATTACGTCAAATATAGTAGTTTTTACTTCCACAGTTTTAAAAATGCTAATGTTGTGAACGACGACAAACCAAGAGTATCCCGAACAAGTCTCCGAAAAAAGAAAGCTAATTGGACATTAATAGATTCTTGTAAGCAAAGCGATATTTTATTCCGAATGCAATTAACATACTTTATATATTCTTTTTTTGTTTCAGTACAGGCCATTTGAATATCTAGATAATGGAACCTGGAATGGGTTGTGTATAGATCTTCTTATAGAAATGAGCAGGAACCTTAATTTTACGCAAGTATTTATAATTTAAATATACCACTGCAGCAAATGAACCTGTTTGTGGATTATTCGAAGGATTTGATCTTCATACAGAAAAAAATGCTTTTAAAATAGTGATAGATAATAAATTCTTTATAGATTTTAGCTTCAGAATAAGTAACAACATTGTCTATGTTCTGAACAACGGCTTTAAGTATTAACCAATGTTGTCATGTGCTAATATTGTTAAATTAGACCCATGAGGTTCTGCATGGACAGTTCGCATTTATAGGAGACTATGTTTTAGGATTGGCCAATGACAACCAATGTTGTCTTTTGTAGTCATTTGCTTGGTTTGAAAAGTTTGAGCAAATACTGTTAAAAAATACCTTTTAAAAAAATAACTTATATTTCATACAACTTTTCTGGTTTAGATTAATGAATTTTAACAGGGTTTCAATGCTAACTTTATGCCGGCTATGATATCAAATTTGCAACCTGATAACCTTTGCACGTTTATTATTTTAAGATGGTCCTCCAATCAACAATGGTCCTCAGTTTCAAAACATTTGTCATGTTGATTTAGAAAACTTACTTTGAGTATTTAATACTACAGTTGCCTCTGGTAGTTAGGTTTTTAATGTAAACGGTACCAAACATGGCCTGTATAAAAATAAGGAGATTTGGGTTGAATTCCAATGAGACAAGTATCCACCAAAGTTCAACTGAGATAGACGTAAGAAATTTTCGGCAATCGTATGGCTTTCAATAATGAGAGAAAACGCATACGGTTTAGCCGGCTATATAATGTATTTGTCTGGTCTCTGTCCATGCTTATTTTGGGCAAGGTTTCGTCTTATTTTTCTACGACTGACGTGTTTTTTTTACCCTTGTTATCTTTGCCTCCTTCTTAACATGCATTGTTCAAGTGATGTGTATTCATTAGTATTCGTGTGTATCAAAGATTAAGAAATCTTGCATTTTCTTGAATATTTAATTTCGTGGTTTCGTCAACCTTGACTTAAATTGCTGGACGGACGTGCTGGACCAGCTCTCCTTTACCCGTTATCTTCGATGAGGGTTTACAGTTAGATGTTCAACACCTACTACTTTAGATGACAGAAACCAATCCAAGCCGTACAGATAGACGTAATAGAGGCGTACCCGCGTTAACATGCACTCCAAAACCATTTTATCATGTGGAGTGTTATGCCGATTAACGTCCGAGGGCTGTATCCTAGGTGTTGAGTGATACGACCTTCATTTCACTGCCTAACGGCTTTGGTCCTGATAACGCTTCCTGTCATTTATAATACTACGTCCGAGATCATTTACCAGTATTCCATCATCGAGGTTAGCGTGTTGCCAAGCTGACCAAACTGTCCCTGAAAGCAGCCGTTGTGAAGTAACCAAACAACAAAATAGTCAACAAAAGAAAAAACAACTCACCAAAATCAAGAAGGCGGCCTCCATTTGGCGTCCTTTGCTACCTGTTCCTGACCCACGGCACAAAATATTCAAATGTTCACCAATCGTCTTCGGGCACCGAGCCGACTGTGCGAGGGCTGAAGAGCCAGTCAAGGTCGTTAAATACTTCCATATATATATTCGTGAACATTTATAATTGACGTTCATTTGTACACACGAAACCCACGAATATTGGTATCCAATCAATAATAACGAATCAACAGTAACAGTTTAGCTGATAATTCGTAAAAAAATTATTAGTTGATAACAGTATTTGCACTTTAAAATCAAATGGATGTGTTGAAAATGCGTCAATGAGACTGCAAACTTAGACTATTTTTAAAACATGCGACATCTAGAGGTCAAAGGCAAACGCTGAAGACAATCAAGACCACTAAGCGTTAGACAGAAGACTATAAAAAAGGTACATCATAAAAATACTGAACTGCCAGCGAACTTTACACGGAAAGTTCCTTATCAAATGGCGAATCAAAATCCCAAACACACCAAACGAAAGGACAACAACTGTCAAATAAATGACTTCGTACAGGCATTTTCTTATGTAGAAAATGGTGGATTGCACCTGGGTTTAAACCTCTCACTTTGACAACGATGCGTGAACAAAACAAACAGACATAATAGGTAAAAGTGTATAAATTATACAACACGACCCTACTCCGACATAAAAGGATTAAACACAGATGCTGCATAATATTTAGCAGTTTAATTACTGTTGATTTTCATTTGGCTCGCTGATTGATATCGCTTGATTTTGTCTGTCTTTATATACTCTCCTGTTTTTAATTTACCTTAGAGGTCAGTAATTTTGTCATTGTTTTAAACCTGATTTAGTAACTATGTAAACTCTACAGGCTTTCAAGTTTTGTTGTAATTATGTAAATTGTTTATTTTTCATTATACTTTTCATAAAGGCGCAACGTAATAAGTTCTTATATTTTCTTATATTTACGTAAAATAGGTATAAATTAGTGAAAGGTTACGATGGAGAATGGGGAAGAATATTAAATGGTTCATGGACTGGACTTGTTGGAGAGCTTCAGAGAAGGGTAACATATACACATACTGTCCATATGGAATTTACTGACCCATATATACCGTATTACGTCACTAGCACACTATGTTACGAATTTATCTTACCGACTATCTAAACGTGTGAAATTAAGAATAGTGATCCTCAAAATGAGCAAGTCTTCGATACTGTTAGCAGTAAGAAAATACTTCCATTGATCCTACACAAACAGATGCCAACAAAAACGACTTGTAAGGTTTAAATGTGTTTTATGAATTTATTTAAATCTTAATCATCAATTTCTTCGTCTGTTGGAACTTTGAACTTTTAAGTTTTTTTCTCAGTACCGTTTTGTTTTTATAAAGGAACATGACACCATTACTAACCGTGTATGACATAAGCCCCGCCCCTTCTTACCTAATATGGAATATAAAGGGACGTAACTCCACTACTAACCGTGTATGAGATAAGCCCCGCCTTCCTACTTACCTATTATAAATATACACGGTTTGCACGCGGACGCTTTTATCCAATCATATTCCTGAAAATGTATAAGAGGTAAGATAAAAAATGTTACACGTACTTTACAAAAGATGGAACTTCACTTGAGTTGTTTTTTCTCATCTTAAAGTAGGCCTTCAACACGAAGTACAAAAACTCTCTACTCGAATATTAACGTGTATTAAATTCTGCAAAATAATTCAGTAGCTCTATAAATTTGATGACTTTAAGTTTCCAGGAAAACTTGTGAACACTAAAGGGGGTTTAGTACATTTTGACTTCATCTTATATGCCAACGGGCATGAAGAGGATTATTCAGTACATTTTGACTAAAACAGATTTTGTTTGTGTATTTAAAAGATATTTACACTGACCACAATTATTAACATTTTAATAAATTTCAACCACACAATTTACAGTAATAACTTCAATAGGATATATAGTAGTATAACACGCACTATTGTTGTTCATTGCGAAACTTGCATCTTTTTCAATTTTTATTTTGTGATTAAAACGTTGACCTCTTTTCAAAGAGCTAGTTCCATTAGGTGTTTTGTATCCCCTTGTTTTTGTTTTATTTCAGGACACTGACCTGACCTTTGCACCTCTCTCAGTTATGGCAAGTAGAGAAAGGGTTATGGATTTTACCCTAGGATTTTTCTTCGATCAAACTATTATAATGCTTAAAAAGCCAGATGAGACAAAATGGCTTCGTTTAATTGAACCTCTTCGCTGGGAAGTGATAATATTGACAGGCTCTCTGATTCCAATTATTTCGGTTGTGTTATTCTTTGCAGAAAAATTTAATCCATTTTATACTCAGAATACGAAGATGGAAGCATTGTACAATTTCAATTGGTATTTATACGGCTGCGTTTTCTTGCAAGGTTAGTATATCAATGTATAAAAGTAAGAAAAAAGTAAAAACACAAAAATACTGAACTCCGAGGAAAATTCAAAAAGGAAAATCAAAAATCAAAAGGCAAAATCAAAAGTCCAAACACATCAAACGAATGGATAACAACTGTCATATTCCTGACTTGGTACAGGCATTTTCTAATCTAGAAAATGGTGGATTGAACCTGGTTTTATAGCTAGCTAAACCTCTCACTTGTATGACAGTCGCATCAAATTCCATTACATTGTCAACGATGTATGAACAAAACAAACATACTCAAAGAGTAAAAATGTCAAAAATAGGGGTACAACTTACAATTTACTATTTTGGAGAGGTCGGCTATGTTAACACATAATAGCATTTGATTACGTAACAATATATCAGAATTGATGAAGATAAAACTAGAAGGAATGACAGCTAGAGGAATACAGCTTTTAGGGGCAAACGATACAGTTTCGATCCCATAATGAATTATTTGCGAAAAATTGCATACAAGATATTTTTACCTAAGCAATACACATATGTAATAAAATAATATACCTTCATGTGCTACTTAAAGGGGTCGAAGTTTTAGACATTTACTAAAAAAAAAATTCTAGGCATTTCTGCCCTAGGGATAGACACTTCTAACTGTTTCGTTTTAAGGTAGCACTACAGTCAGAAGTTTATGACTCCAATCAACAGTCTTTAAAGATTAATTTCTCCAGAACTGCTAAATGGATTTTTAAAATCTTTAACTCATCTTAAAGCTGAAATATAACTCTTTCTTAATCTATATATAAATTTATTTTTGGTTTGATTAATTTCAAAATATAGCTCATTAATTGCCAAAAAAGTGGTCTTCCAACTTGGATGAAAATGGCACATTCATGTCAAATGGTAGTAAACATTTGTTTTTACCCCTTTAATCAACCATATACAATTTTCATAACCGTGTCTTAGATTTTTGATATATGCCTCCAGTAAGAAGATATATTGATTTAACTGCTGGGTGCCAAACCTCATTTCACCTTTCATCTTTGGAGACCTATAAATTCATTTAGAAACAATTTATCCAAAAACTGGGACATGGTATTGTAGAAAATACACCCTTTGATCATATATAACAAGGTCAAGCCAAAGAGGGTACCCATAAAGTTTCTATTTTCATTTTTTCCTTACAATTCTCATGAAAAATTGTTCTGAGAAATGACCTAAAAACTGAATTGCCCCTTAGCACCCCTATAAAGTCAATATAAATACAAACATTCCACTGGGAACACCCCGGGAGTGTTCTGATACCATTATTATATCAATAGAACCACACACTTTGTGTCTTTGATGCTCTAATGCTGGAAATTTTGCATTATATGTGAACTGTCCAACACTAACTTGGCATTTGGCGGGAGTTTAACGTCACAGATTTAACCAACATAGACAAAGCTTTGCCTCTTTTCAGACAGTCTAAGAAAAGAGAATAACATGATTGGCCAGCTGCATTTAATCAATGTTTAACATCATTATTCTCAAAATATAAAAAAATGATTTTCATTTGAATTTTAAAAAAGAAATAAATTATGTCTGAAATTAGCTAGAACATTAAAAGTGTGCATCAAAAAACATGTTCATAAAAAGATCAAGACCACCGTTTTCTTGAAAATACACTTTCCCACATGATTTTTTAATTTGATGGAACTGAAAAATTACACCTAAACTGAAAATAATTTATTAAAAAATGCATAGAACTGTATTTAAATGAAGAAGACCAAAGAGTAGAAATTTATACAGGCAGTCAGAGGCTTTAAAAAATAGTTTCCCACTCTTTTCCATAGTATTTTTTTCAAATTGGTTTTTGTATGTTTTGCAAATAAAGATATTATATTTTATTTAATATTTCAAGCATATCACTAAAAAATTATCTTATTTATGTCTTTTTCAATTAGGTGGAACAAATCTACCGAGATCACAAACAGGAAGAACAATTATTTGTTGTTGGTGGTTATTTTGTATAATTTTATCAGCAACTTACTGTGGTAACCTAATTGCATATTTAACTGTTACAAAGGAGGAATTACCATTCGACACACTACGCGAATTGGCTAAACAGGACGAATACGAATGGGGAGTACTTGGTGGTACATATTGGGTCACATGGTTCGAAGTAAGCATATTTACGAGTTTATGTTTCTCTACAGCAACACTTGAGCTACATCGGATAGAATTCTACAATATCATATTTGATATATATAAACGTTTCAACTGAATTTTCAAAGAATAACAAATTTTGAATGGAGATTAACTTTTTTCTTCCCGAAATATGTATTAATATTCGTTTGCATAAGGTCGATTACTATATGACGGAGCTCACTTTAGACATTGCACGCTTTTCTTTGTATACCTTCATCAGGAGCGCTAAAGTTGAAGATTGGAAAGCCAAAGATGTCTAAGAACCGAAACAGTTGAATAAGCTTTATGTCAAAAAAGGACCTAAAAATATTGCTAAATCCGTATGAAGCCAATATTCGACTTATAATTGTCAATGAGAGAAATCTTAATCATAGATCACGTCTATCTTGTCAATTCCATCTAATTTCTGGGAAAAGAAAACATACAATATTACTAAGCTTAATGCTATATGTTCCTGTATGTTCTTCTAGTGAGAATATGATTCATTACTTTGCATTTTATAAAATGAATATACAAAATCCTTAAACGCTAAAAGTAAAATCACAAAAATACTGAACTCCGAGGAAAATTCAAAACGGTAAGTCCCTAATCAAATGGCAAAATTAAATTCTCAAACACAACAAACAAATGGACAATAACTGTCATATTCCTGACTTTGTACAGGCATTTACAAGTTTGTTTTCAACATTTATACAAAAAACACGATTAAAAAATGTATGCGTAATTTACTCTCAGTCGGCAAATAGAAGGACACAACGGAGCTAAAGGGAGATCGGAAATCGTAATTCGTAGTACAATACATTCAATAATGAATGTTGTTATATCTTGCTCAATACTGTGCAATGGGCATACATGATGATTATATTCAACTAGATAAAAGAATTAACTGAATTACATCAAAATAAATTTTAATTTACTAATCTGAAATATACTATTGAACTATAATATGTGTATTTGTTACCTTGAAATGTTTCCAGCCATTACGGTATATATGAGCTAAATTGTCTAAATAAAGGAAACAGTAGTATACCGCTGGGTGTACATGTTCAATAGTCATAAATCGATTGCGAGTAAACAAATCCCGGATACAAAATAAAACTAGGCTAAACAAATCAACTATAAGAGGAAAACAACGAAACAACAGAAACACTGAAGTGCAACCAAAGACAAACGACAGTGCAACACACACAAAAACGAACTATAAGATAATAACTGCCATTTTGCTGACTTGGTACAGGACTTTTGGAAAGCAAAATGTTGAATCGATGAACCAGATTTTTTGACAAAATAAACATATTGCTAAATATATGATTGATGTATAATTCAATCAAATGTTTCATAAATTTATTGTATTTTGTATTTGTATTTCATAGCAGGCAACTGTTCCATATCTGCAGGCAGTTTGGAATGGCATAATAGCTACAAATCAAACGGACCCTAGGGTTTTAAGTACCATTCCCAAGGTCCATATGCAAAAAATCAGGGAAGACAACTATGCCTATATAGCAGAAAAATCATTTTTCGAAATAGAGGCTACTTTCGATTGTGATTTACAAATAGCTAAAGAAGAATTTCTACCTCTGCAGTACGCTATTGGTCTGCCAAACAATTCTCCATATACCAACATATTTTCAATCGGGTGAGTAATTCTGAGCGTTTATTTTCAGAGTAATCTGGTGCATTCATATACCCATACTCTTAGTCTATATCAATATTTGTTTCACTGTTGGATCTGGAACTGCATCTTGGGTATGGTGCTCAAAATTATAAAGATATAAAAAAAAAGTATTCTGATGGCAAATAAGACACTCTTCACAACAGTCCAAATAACACAGACATAAACAACTACTTAGTATAGGTCATTGTACGGTATTGAGCTATGAGTAAAACCAATACCACATAGTCAGCTATAAAATGCCCCGAAATGACAAATGTAAAGCAATTTAAACGAGAAAACTAACGTCATGACCTATATGGCACAAATATGAAATAATAATAAATATGATATACAGCAACACACAACAATTACTGAATTACAGCCTACTGAGTTAGTCTTCTGTGGTGTACTAATTTGTGTTTTTTTTGTCTGTTTATTTATAAGTCACAATGTTTGTTCAGTTTATTTCTCAAATGAAAATCACTAACACATATTATAATGCAAATTATGAAAGTAATGCAGGTTTCATACATGAAAATATAAGGCAAATATTTGTCATTTCACTTGCATGGCTTGAATGTTCCATTCGACCAGCACGTGACGTCGCAGGATTGTAGTTCAAACAGTGTCATCAAATCTTCCGTGACGAAATGATTAAATATTCATATAAAAATTTACATAATGTAAATAAAGATTACAGTAGTTTAACTATGTTTAAATTTAATAAACCTATTAATAAGACAAAGCAAGGTATCAAACTTTGAATCTAAAACAACAGCAAGACTGGTTCTTTTCATATTTTCAAATTTTGGGCTGTGTGGGTCATTGTCAATTAAGAATTTCGCCTAGTAAGACGAACATAATTGTAAACGATATTGTCATCATTTGCTATGCATATATCATTCGCCATAAACCAAATATTCCAATGTCAAAATGACACACGTTTATAACCATATACGTAGAAGTAGTAGGATGCGCATGTCCAATCAAGATTCTAAAATGTCGTTTGAAAACATAAACAAATTACTCTCATGATAAAAAAAACCTGATACTGCAAATATGCACTCCAAAATTCATTTGCACATTGTTCTAATAAACTATGTCTGAGACAGTGTATCATAAAAAAATGCATTTATCAATGAAAATTTTTATTTTCAGTACGTTAAATATTCTTGAGTCAGGGTTGATACAAATATGGAAGCAAAAACATTGGCCGAAACGGAATTTCTGTTCGGGCTCAATGTTGACAGAAGCAAAGCCTATCAAATGGACGGATATTCAAATTGCGTTTGGTTTTCTATGTTGTGGAATAGTTTTGAGTGTTATATTTTTAATTATTGAGTATATGAAAAAATGGACGGAGAGGTCAAAATTGACAGGTGGTAATGAAACTAGTATGCAAAATGCAAGCGCTTTATCAATCAACATGATTCAAGTAAACCAATATAGTTGACTAGTATATCCGGTTTCTTGCTTGGTGATCTGACTGATCTAATTTCTCCTCTTTTGTTTTGATATTGAAAGAGAGCATTTATTTTTGGGACTATGAAGCATAACATTTGTGTATAGTACTTTCATGCATTACGTTTACTGGTTCTTTTATGCATAACATTTGTGTATGGTTCTTTAAAGCATAACAATTATGTATGCGATTATGCGGCAAAACATTTGTGTATGGTACTATGAAGCATAATATTTGTGTAAAGTACTTTCATGCATTACGTTTTTGTATTGCTGGTTCTTTGAAAGCATAACATTTGTGTATGGTTCTTTAAAGCATAACAATTGTGTATGATACTTTGAAGTATAACATTTATGTATGCGATTATGAGAAAAAACATTTGTGTATGGTACTTTGAAGCATAACATTTGTATATGATACTTCATGTACTTTGAAGCATAACATTTATGTATGGTACTTTGAGCCATAACATTTGTGTGTGGTACTTTGAGCCATACCATTTGTGTATGGTACTGTGAGCCATAACATTTGTGTATGGTAATTTTAGCCATAACATTTGTGTGTGGTACTTTGAGCCATAACATTTGTGTATGGTACTTTGAGTCATAACATTTGTGTATGGTACTTTGAAGCATAACATTTGTGTATGGTACTTTAAAGCATAACATTTGTGCATGGTACTTTGAATCATAACAGTTGTGTATGGGACTTTGAGCCATAACATTTGTGTCGTACTTTGAGCCATAACATTTGTGTGTGGTACTGTGAAGCATAACATTTGTGTATGGTACTTTGAAGCATAACATTTGTGTATGGTACTTTGAAGCATAACATGTGTGTATGAAATTTGAAAAATAACATTGTATGAAACTTTGAAGCAATTATCATGTATGTGTGTTACTATGGACCTTACATTTATGTATTTGACTATGAAGCATAACATTTTTGACTGAATATTACGCTTTGTGACTAAGTAGCATACCATATAAAAAGAAGATGTGGTATGATTGTTAATGAAACCCAAATGACACAGATATAAACAACTATGGGTCACCGTACGGCCTTCAACAACGCGCAACGTCCATATCGCATATTTAGCTACAAAAGGCCCCGAAATCACAAATGTAACTCAATTCAAAAGAGAAAACTATATAAAAATTATATATTTAGCGGCCTAATTAATGTACAAAAATAAATAAAAAACAAATATGTTACACAACAACAAACGACAACCTCTGAACTACAGACATGTGTGGGTGGGAATATGACGCATACTATTGGTGAATGTGACCATTACTCATAATACTAGTATTTTAATGTGGATGTGAAGAATACTATTATTGTTTGAATTTATGAAACATAATATTTATATTTGAATATGAAACATGCTATTAGTGTATGAAATTTTAAAGCATAACATTTATGTTTGCAACTACGACGCATAGCATTTGTAAATGTGATAATGAACCATTCCAATTTGTTTTTGACGGCAAATTTGTGTCTATTGTAATTGCCTTCTTGGTAACTTGATTGTTAAAAATATGTTTTATTGTTATTTTTTTTTTTTTGTAATAAACTATAATATATATATATACTTTTTAATCTATTCTGCTGTCAAGGTAATCTTGAACGTATCTACTTTTACATTTCAGATTTCAAATTTGATCATTTCGGCGGGAGATTTAAAAGTCGTGCGAACGATACCTCATGAACATCCAAACACATGTAGCATATTGTTCAAGGTTTACATCGTAATATGGCAGTATTCTGTTCAAGGTTTACATCGTTATATGGCTGTATTTTGATCAAGATTTACATCATTATATGGTGGCATTTTGTTCAAGGTTTACATCGTTATATGGTGGCATTTTGTTCAAGGTTTACATCGTTATATGGCGCATTTTGTTCAAGGTTTACATCATTATATGGTGGCATTTTGTTCAAGGTTTACATCGTTATATGGTGGCATTTTGCACAAGGTTTACGTCGTTATATGGTGGCGTTTTGTTCAAGGTTTAGGTCGTTATATGGTGGCATTTTGTTCAAGTTTTACGTCGTTCTATGGTGGCATTTTGTTCAAGGTTAACATCGTTATATAGTGGCATTTTGTTCAAGATTTACATCGTTATATGGTGTCATTTTGTTCAAGGTTGACATCGTTAAATGGCTGCATTTTGTTCAATGTTTATGTTCCGGACCATATGAGTATTTGGACCATACGCGTATGATCATGACCATATGCGTATACTCATATGGTCCGACCATACGCGTATGGTCCGACCGTACGCGTATGGTCGGACCATATGAGTATAATACTCGTTTGGTTATTAACGGGCCGGACCATATGAGTATTTGGACCATATAGGTATATATATTTTTTTTCAAATTACATTATAAACGTTTCAATAATACAAAAACTTTATCTAAAAAAAACAGTGATGGTTTAAAACATGACAATTTTTTTAATTTTTATAATAAAAAAAAATACGTAAAAATTTAATATTGATGCCATAGTTAGTTTTCATCGCTAGTTACATTCCTGCATTTAGGTTTGGATGACATTCACTTCCACACGGTATCATAGCTTTTTTGCATTTGCAAGAAATTTGTGCACGATCTTTTTCATTTACACATTTTGTTTGCGAGTGAAAAACAAACCTTTTTGCAGCTGCGTTCAGTGATACCGAGGTCTTCGGCAATTCTGATGTCTACGGTGTTTTTAAGAAGCTCTAGATCTCAAATATCGTAAAATGACTGCAATACACCATCTTCACAACACAACTTAAATAAATTAATAGTATGCTACTTTCCAGTGACTTCTTATGTAACAGTTCATTAAGACATTTTTGGAATTTTTTAGTCGACATATTGCCATTACTCGTAATAACAAATCGGTAATGACCATCGGTATAAAATGTGTTTACTTTAAATTTGACTACTAGTATTAAGTAAAATTAAGTAACTCATGTGAAACTTCTTATTATTATTTAGCTTATCTTTTTATTATAATATAATGATAAAATTACCTATATGATAGCGTATTTTGAATGAACGGTCATACCATATGAAGAGTTTAGAAGCATGAAAAGTAAACTGTAACATAGTGTTAATTACCCCGACCATACGCGTATGGTCGGACCATATGAGTATATACCCATATGGTCATGACCATACGCGTATGGTCCAAATACTCATATGGTCCGGAACATTTACATCGTTATATGGTGGCATTTTGTTCAAGGTTTACATCGTTTTATGGTGGCATTTTGTTCAAGGTTTACATCGTTATATGGTGGCATTTTGTTCAAGGTTTACATCGTTATATGGTGGCATTTTGTTCAAGGTTTCGCATCGTTATATGGTGGCAATGGTGGCATTTTGTTCAAGTTTTACGTCATTATATGGTGGTATTTTGTTCAAGGTTTACGTCGTTACATGGTAGCATTTTGTTCAAGGTTTACGTCGTTACATGGCGGCATTTTGTTCAAGGTTTACATAGTTATATGGTGGCATTTTGTTCAAGGTTTACGTCGTTATATGGTGGCATTTTGTTCAAGTTTTACGTCGTTCTATGGTGGCATTTTGTTCAAGGTTAACATCGTTATATGGTGGCATTTTGTTCAAGGTTTACATCGTTATATGGTGTCATTTTGTTCAAGGTTGACATCGTTAAATGGCGGCATTTTGTTCAATGTTTACATCGTTATATGGTGGCATTTTGTTCAAGGTTTACATCGTTTTATGGTGGCATTTTGTTCAAGGTTTACATCGTTATATGGTGGCATTTTGTTCAAGGTTTACATCGTTATATGGTGGCATTTTGTTCAAGGTTTTGCATCGTTATATGGTGGCAATGGTGGCATTTTGTTCAAGTTTTACATCATTATATGGTGGTATTTTGTTCAAGGTTTACGTCGTTACATGGTAGCATTTTGTTCAAGGTTTACGTCGTTACATGGCGGCATTTTGTTCAAGGTTTACATCGTTATATGGTGTCATTTTGTTCAAGGTTGACATCGTTAAATGGGGGCATTTTGTTCAATGTTTACATCGTTATATGGTGGCATTTTGTTCAAGGTTTACATCGTTTTATGGTGGCATTTTGTTCAAGGTTTACATCGTTATATGGTGGCATTTTGTTCAAGGTTTACATCGTTATATGGTGGCATTTTGTTCAAGGTTTTGCATCGTTATACGGTGGCAATGGTGGCATTTTGTTCAAGTTTTACGTCATTATATGGTGGTATTTTGTTCAAGGTTTACGTCGTTACATGGTAGCATTTTGTTCAAGGTTTACGTCGTTACATGGCGGCATTTTGTTCAAGGTTTACATCGTTATATGGTGGCATTTTGTTCAAGGTTTACGTCGTTTTATGGTGGCATTTTGTTCAACGTTTACGTCGTTACATGGTGGCATTTTGTTCAAGGTTTACGTCGTTACATGGCGGCATTTTGTTTAAGGTTCACATGGTTATATGGTGGCATTGCTTTCAAGGATTACATGGTTATATGGTGGTATTGCGTTCAAGGTTTGCGTCGTTATATGGTGGCATTTTGTTCAAGGTTTACATCGTTATATGGTGGCATTTTGTTCAATGTTATGGTTGACTTTCTGAAATTATTTATTATTCAACTCCTTATTTGATTGATAACAAAATCAAAAATATTTTAATTTTTTTTATTTGATAAAGTTAAACAAATTCAATTGATATTTTATAGTTTGTCGTTCTGTGTTGTGGTGTTAAATTATTGTTGCAGGTAAGCCAAGGTGAAGGTTGATACCAATGCTTACGTTTAAACCCGCTGCATTTGTTTGCATCTGTCCTAAGTCAGGAATCTGATGTTCATTCGTTGTCGTTTGTTGTTGTGGTTCATAATTGTTTTAGTTTTTATATTGATTAGACCGTTGGTTTTCCCGTTTAATGGTTTAACCATTGTACTTATTTTTTCCTTTATAGCTTGCTGTTCGTAGTAGGCAAAGTCTCCGTATTGAAGACTGTACTGTGACCTATAATGGTTTACTTTTATAAATTGTGAATTGAATGGAGAGTTATCGTATTGGCACTCATACCACAGATTCTTATATATATATATCATCAATTGAAAATAAACTGACAACGCACTGGCTAAATAAAAGGCAAACAGACAAACAATAGTACACAAAACACAACATAAAAATAACGACAAAGCAACACGAACCCGAACAAAAACTTGAGGTTATCTCAGGTGTCCGGAATGAAAAGCAATTTCTGCTCAACATCCGGCACTCGTTATGTTGCTAGTCTTTGTGTGCATCGTGCTGATCTGAAGAGTATGGTAATGAATTCCACAACATTATTGTTCTAGGAAAAATGAATGTAAATGGTCATGTATGGGAGAGAAAGGATGTACAATGTTATGCTAATGTTATTTTGAGATGGATACTAGTTGGTGTTAAATTTTGTATAGCATGGTGACTGATCCGAGTGAATGAAGCCCAGCTGAGGTGTTCAATCATGGCTGTTTATATACTGCTTTGGTAGCTGTATTGATTAAGTGTATACCTGGCAGCTCTTCTCTGTCTCATTTCCATTTGATGTTTTTGTTGTTTCTGCCATGGGTAACAGACAACAGTCCAATATTATATTTTGGTCTGACAGATGTTTTGTAGACATCCTGTTAGTTATACAATTCTTTTAAAAAATCTCAGTTATGCGTTTGCTTTGTTTTCAATTTATTTGTGATGTTATTTATATGTGAATTGCATGTCAGATCGTTTGTGATGGTAACGCCAAGATATTTTGCTTTGTCTGTTGATTTTAATATATGATCATGTATTGTGTATTCAAATATGATATGTTTACGCTTTCTTGTTATATGGATGATTTCACATGAGTCTGCGTTAAAAGTCATTATCCATTCTTGTTCCCATTGTTCCATTTTAAGTCTGACTGAAGGGTGTAACAGTCAGTAAGTGATGATATTGTTAATTACACTTAACACAGATCCAAAAGCTGCAACTAAATTGTAAAATCCCAAAAATACTGAACTCCAAGGAAAATAAATGAGAAAATAGACTAAAATATCATGAAAAAAACGGCTAAATATTGTGCTCGCATTTTCACATCGTGAATCGTCTCCACTCCAGGTACAAAGCCAGATAAAATGAAAGCATAAATCGGCTTGATGTCACAGAGCCAAGGCTCCTTATTGAAGGACGTACGTAGACATATAATGGTTTAATTTTTTTTTTAAATATTTGGCATTGATGGAGAGTTGTATAAATGGCACTCATATCACATCTTCTCATATCTATATATATATAGTATTTCAGGTTTTATTTCTCGTCTATAATTTTTATCAAAGCTTTGCAGATACATAAAATTTTGGATATATGATTGAGATATCGAATAGCGTATTGATCAATAATTGGGACCCCGGTTGATATCTTTTTAATTATAATTTGATTTCATCGGAGCAGCACACTTAATGAAACGATAAATAGTGAATCAAACATACGTTAAGCGGGTTTCGTAAGCTAATATAAAAAAAGAAGATGTGGTATGATTGCCAATGAGACAACTATCCACAAAAGACCAAAACGACACAGACATTTACAACTATATGTCACGTTATGGCCTTCAACAATGAGCAAAGCCTATACCGCATAGTCAGCTATAACAGGCCCCGATAAGACAATGTAAAACAATTCAAACGAGAAAACTAACGGCCTTAATTATGTAAAAAAAAAATGAACGAAAAACAAATATGTAACACATAAACAAACGACAACCACTGAATGACAGGCTCCTGACTTGGGACAGGAACATACATAAATAATGTGGCGGGTTAAATATGTTAGCGGGATCCCAACCCTCCCTAGAACCTCGGACAGTGGTATAACAGTACAACATAAGGTAGCAATACAGTTAGGAGTTTAGTTTCGCATTATGGCCCCTGTGGATTTTTCAAATAGGAAAGTTATTGTGTAATAAAATTCATTTTTAGACAGATGAGTGCTAATTTAGCCTTCAAAGATGGTTTATAAGAGCATCAAGATTATTCTTTACATGTTTTATGGGCTGTTTTCTGTTTGACAGTCCGTATTTTCATAGCTAGACCGGCCATCGGGCCAGAAATTAATGTACTGTTAAACACTCTTTTTCTACACGAAGTTTTTGACGCAATTTTACAAAAAATGAGACGAAAGACATATGATTTTCATTGGATTTCCTGAATGATATATGTACACAGTATCAGATAAGGTATTACTTCAAGCGATTGAAATTCTACTTTTAGCCAAATTTTGGGGAAATATGAAACATCTTTCCCCCCCTTTTTGCAATATTTTATAACAAATAAATGCAGATTGTTGCCATGGTTACACCAAAAAGAAATTATATTTTACCATTTTATATACTGAAAATAAAATCTATGGAAGATTCTGATTACATACATATGCCCATATATGACACAAACAGTAAGCTTGATATTGCAAGAAAGCAATGAAAAGGGAATGGTAAAATTCATAAGGGCAAATTTTAGTATTTTTTCCTAACTGTTTATTGCTACCTAAGAACGAACTATAAAAATCAGTTGAAAAAAGGCTTACCTCGTCAGATAGACAAAAAATACAAGTGGACGTGGCCGGGTATTTATACATCCCGACACAAAAAGACACAATTAACAGATCTGAGAGTACTCGCAGCACATTGGCTCGCTGTTATCTGACAGCTAGTTCAAAGCCACTAACAACTAATAAAAAAAAACATGCCTCTAAGACTAAACAATCAATCTGTACACATTCAACATACAATGGATTTAGCGGTGTAAAGACGTCATAAACAGCCAGAGAAAAACATGACATTGTGCAATGCCAAGTTACAGGTAACGACAGATTGTAGATCCATGAAAATGTATATGTATATAACATACTAGTAATATTTAGTTAGCTTTTAATCTACTGATTACAAAATCAATATTTTGGCATTTGTTATGCTCAAGTGTGCATCGAATGTAGGGTGAATTGTGAATCCTTACCCTTGTTTGTTTTATCCTAAAGTTATTTTTACCTACACTCAACAAACTATTTTGCAATTTGCTTTATTTAAAATTCCCGTTTTCATGTAAAAAACGGTAAAATGGATATGTATTTGTGTGTAAAAGTTTCTTTTGGGGGGCCTCTTAATTCTTGGTCAATTGAGATCACCCCAAGTTTTGGTGGGGTTCGTGTTGCTTAATAATTAGTTTTCTGTGCGGTGTCTTGTGTACTATTATTGTGAACCCGTATCTATTAGTTAGAAATATGGTCTATGGAGGAATATTCGGAACTCTCTTATTGTTCATTCGGAACATTTGTTCTTCTTATCTGTATTAGCTTCCTGCAATTAAGAGCACCTCCATACGGGGTTTTCAATATATTTAAAACATGGCAATACAGAACTTTACACTGATCGCTATCTCACTTATTTGCTATATGCTAATAAAATATATAGTTGAAAATCTATATAGAACAAAACGAAATAGCTATTCATGCGTATAATTTTAAAAGTATATTAATGATTCAAAACATGGACACATATACCTCAGCCTTCCAAAAATTCATGAGAAATCATAAATGCATGTAATGAGCCATTGCGAACTGGTAAACTAGTATGATACAATGTACATTAATCAATGTTCCTTACGACCGATCATCAATATAGGTGTAACTCTCCCAAGACATGGATTGAGATTGGGAAATTAATTGACCTAATATAAAACCATTATTGAAGAGGCATAACTTTTGAATTCAAGGTACAACAGATTTAATTAATAAGATAGAGTCACACAAGGTAAAAAGGGAATGCATTCTAATTGCCTATGATGTAACGTAAATGTACACAAATATGATCGTAAATTTAAAAGAAACGGTTATCAATGCAGTAGAATTAATTGATACACAAGAATATCCTTTAAAGATTCCCAACAAAAAAGGTTTAACTATATTTGTTAAATTATTTCTTAGAAACAATGAATTTGAGTGTAATGCACAGTTATACAAACAAGTTATAAGAGCGCTCATGGGTGGTATATTTTCACCATTACGAACATATCTTCACATTTCTGTTCTATTGATAAATATCTTCGAGAAGTTCCAATGGAAAGAAAAATTCAAATTACATTGTCAATATAGAGATGACAGTTTTATCGTCTTCACATGCAAATACGAGCAAGTAGAAGATTTCTTTAACATATCGTATGGCCCCCTTATTCAGTTCACATGATGAGGTAGTAGTTTGAGGACTTCTGAAAAGGGACCCTTGCTGCATTATGGGCAACAAACATAATTTACAATAAACGGTGTAAATTCTTGAGATTTATTCCGGATGTCTGTTGAAGGAACCGCCATTATAATCGAATTATCCTGCTACTGATGTGATTATATAATATTTGGTAAACTATGCTTGCCAATGAGAGAACTTTTCAATGAATATGGCGTTGAATATTTAGTCTGAGCAAAATGTAAGCTTAATGACCCCAAATTGAATAGTGTCAAATTACTGGCAATTTTTTAAACTAAACAACGGAAAACAGACACGATAATAGGCAAACAAACAAAAAAAAACATGCTACTGATTTCGGACAGGTATAATACATGTGTAAGCAGCAAATTGAATGTATTAGCTGGATCCTAACCCATTTCTAATGTGGAACATGGTTATTACGGCATTAAACAAATGATTAGCAAGTAGCTTTTGTCTTATTGGTAGGAATAAACATTCCACATTCTATGAAATAAAATAATCGCACTTTAACGTTTAATCCAGCTGCAAATGTTTGCAGCTGTCCTTTAGTCTTGAATCTGATGTACAGTAGTTGTCATCTGTTAATATAGTTTATCTGTTAGTTTTCCCTTTAGAATGGATTTATATTAGTAATTTTTGGGGCCCTTTATAGCTTGCTGTTCGGTGTGAGCCAAGGCTCTGTGTTAAAGGCCTTAACTTGACCTACAATGGTTTACTTTTATAAATTGTTACTTGGATGGAGTGTTGTCTCATTGGCACTCACACCACATCTTCCTAATCTATTTAATATTTGTTTTAATATATCTTTATTTGCAAAACATACAAAAACCAATTTGACAAACAAACATAATGAAACATAATAAAAACTCGACAATATTATAAGAAATATGATAAGAACAGTTACTGTTTTCCTTTCCTCAGTTCTATAGAAAAGTAAATAAAATGACTCAGGGACCTACATGTAGGTGAAATATTACCTCTACCAATGAGAACCCTAGAAGTGTCATCCATTGGTAGTTGTTGGACTTCCACGTTGATAAAAAAATAGTATCGAAATAAAAACATTATGTATCTCCTCGTATTTAACACCATTCTCATCAAACACAAATTTTCCTGATTTACAATAAAAAAAAATGTTGTCCTCCACAAACATGACAATGATGCACTGAAGTATAATTAACAATTCATTTAAAATCAGAATTAGCATTAAAAAAAAGTTCTAAGGTTCACGTTTTTTTTTTTTTTAAAGCAACTTGTTTGTCTGTTTGTCTTTATTTTTTAGCCATGGCGTTGTCAGTTAATTTTCGATCTATGGGCTTAACTGTCCCTCTTATAAACTCTCCCATCTTTTAAAGTCTGTCGATTTCTTTGGCCATGCAATTAGAGATAATGATTTAGATTTTGACTACTAAAGGTGTAAATTTCCGCATATAAACAATATTATGTACATACAATAATGTCGGAAAATATCATATGTATTTGTACTCGCTACGAAACAGAAGACAACCTCGACGAGCCTGTTTCTAAAGTTCATACAATTATGTTTCTTTATTTTTGGACAATGTATTTATTTTCAGGGAACAAAAACTGTCTTTTTCGGAACCAAATGATTTTTCGGCTTAAATCATGAAAATCAGACTATCTTGACATACAGGAACTAGAAACAAATTTAAAACAAAAGAAGCTGCAATTTCTTCACTTGTTCTTAATGAAAACAACTATCTTTCCCATCCGAGTGTTCTTTTTTCGGTTGCAAAATTATAAATTGAACCATTCATTCTGACGTAGAGATGGTCTTTATTTACAGGCGACATCTCTGCTTTATTGTGATTTTTTGTATTTGTGGCTTTAACCTATTCATTTCAAACAGGTAATTTTTAAAAACTATTGGTCCAAAGAGGTCAAGTCTTTGGACCATTTGAGGTCAAGTTCAACTAGCCCATGCTCAACAAATGTTTATAAAATAAACTAGTAAAATTATTGCTATATGTATTATATAAAATTTGCATTTGCATTTAAACAATTTATCTATCATTTTTCTTCTCTTTCTTTAAATTCGTTAGCTTTTAATTTTAATCAACAACATTTTTTACAGCGCAATATTTTAAAAGTATTACGTAAGACAAAATATAATAAAATGTCGAATGGTTCTAATTAAGGGGAACTAACTGTAACTGGATCTGATTGAAATATTTTGTAGATAATCGGAAATGTTTGCGTTGCAATAAATAATAAAGTTCAATGACAAAGATCAATAAGACACAATCATAATTTAGTTGTACAAACAATATTCAGTAAAAGAATAAAACCTTTCTGGAAACTATAACAAAATCACTATACAGTCTATACATAATATGATTTTTATAACTCTACTATAAGGATCAATAAGGATGCTTACGGACTATTTCCGCGATTAACTGCGAAATAGCCAATGTAGTCCAATATATTAGCAAGTAACTCGTGTTGCTCCATTTACGTTACACATCAGGCGCAGATCCAGAAAAGGGGGGGGTGTTCTAACCCCCCTTTTTTTTTAGACGATCAATGCATTTTAATGGGCACGTGTAGTTGGAACCCCCACCCCCTTTTTTGTCCTGGGTTAGGACCCCCCCCCCCCCCTTTTAATATGGCTGGATCCGCCCTTGCACATTAATATATAAAAATCTTGTATATGTGTCATTTTGGTCTTGTGTGGGTAGTTGTCTCATTGGCAATCATACCACATCTTCTTTTTTAGATACCTGGGCTCTCGGTCATAAAACTTTACTCAGTACTCCGAGTACAAAATAAGTGCTCGAAACACAATATCCAGTATTTTGATTGGTTGATTCTTGAGTCTGAGTACAAAAATCGTGCTCGAAAGTTTTATGACCGCAAGGCCAGGTTAATGTATATCCAGGAAATTTCTTATAAATTTAATCAATCAAGTATATGTAATTTTGTATTTAACAAATAGTTGTTAAGTGAAAAGCGTTGTAAAATCTCTCACATTTAGTCTTGAAAATGAATTGTTAGGATCAGAACTTGACAGATGAACTAGAGTAAGGATGGGTGTGTATACTCCATTTTTGTGGTTTTTTTATTGAAAAGAAATAATCGATCTTTCCTTATTCAAAAAATATTTCCTATTCTTTATATTTCTGTACCCTAATATTCTCTATTCTTTATTGTTTTTACCTACTTTAATCTATTCTTATTCGTTATTGTTTTTACCTACTTTAATCTATTCTCTATTCTTTATTGTTTTTACCTACTTTAATCTATTCTCTATTCTTTATTGTTTTACCTACTTTAATCTATTCTCTATTCTTTATTGTTTTACCTACTTTAATCTATTCTCTATTCTTTATTGTTTTACCTATTTTAATATATTCTCTATTGTTTTACCTACTTTTATCTATTCTCTATTCTTTATTGTTTTTACCTACTTTGATCTATTCTCTATTCTTTAATGTTTTACCTACTTTAATCTGTTCTCCATTCTTTATTGTTTTTACCTACTTTAATCTATTTTTTTATATTTTTTCTTTTTTCCGTACTTTTTTCTCTAACCTGTAAACCTCATAAGGACATAAGGACACTCATGTATAACCCTGCCATATTTCATGGATGTTAAGTTATCTCTATCCATTTGATCGTATTTAGAGCTCCTGAAAAAATCACAACAAAATAGTTTTAGCAATATTCAAAGATGCTTTCTATGTGTTCAGTGGCACATATTACATGCATATTTTTGGGCCATATCTTGTTTATAGTATATGAAATTACATAACTGTTTCTAAATGTCATTCAAGTATCCATTTACATTATTCTGGCTCCTCGTTGACCAAACTTGTCACCCAACATTTATAGATTTTTCGGACTACAAGACCCGTCATCCTACAGAAATAGTCTTGACTCGTAAGTCTTCCATTTTTCGTCATCCCCCTTCATACTAACACTGCATATTGTCAAAGAAAAATCCAACTCTCTATTTATCTTATTCCAGCATTTCAAGCAAGCACATTACCAGCCGACCAGTGATGCAATAAAGATAAATTCAGTCGATCAATGAAATATGTGTTATTTATTTTATTTTATATATAGTAGTATAATATAGATTTTTTTGGACTACAAGACCCGTCATCCCACTGGTATTAAAGAGATAATCGTAACTGCAATTACGATTATCCCAATATGGCGACGGCAGATATAGGTAAAATCTTTACAGTCATTTTCTCAAATGTAGCATGTTTTTGTCACTAGTTACTCAGCTGCAAGGTTTATCTATACTATTACATCATATTTGAATCGTAACGGTGCACTGGAATTGTCTAAGCGCTTTGGAAATTGCCGTTGAAAAATTCGGGATGATAATCGTAACTCGGAAAAAGATAATCGTAATTATGGTATTAAAAAATGAGAAGACAATCGTAACTGGATAGTGTTTCATTGATATTGACACTAAAAACGTATATCTGATAGCACATGATGAAATTATGGTGATGAATTAATCACGTTTCAACATCTTATGACATATCTTTCTGTGCATATATTATTAATGGTTCTAATAAAAACAGCTACATCCTATTATATCATAAAATTGGAAGGGTGAACTAACCTTCTGCTGTTGTTTTTTATTTGGTCGGGTTGTTGTCTCTTTGACACATTCCCCATTTCCATTCTCAATTTTAACTTCAAGAAATTTGGATATGGGAAAACACAAACTATGTTAAAATACAGAAAACTCCCAAGAACTAGGAATGTCACAAAATTTGGGAATGAGCGAAGAGGCAATTTTAAAGGAAGTTATGATGTATGGCAGTACTTGTCAGGGGAAACGCATGTATCACCCTACATCAGATTTGTGATTAATAAAATTGAGAATAGAAATGGGGAATGTATCACAGAGACAAAACCCCGAATATAGAAAAAAACAACAACAGACGGTCAACAACAGGTCTTCAATGTCGCGAGAAATTCCCGCACCCGGAGGTGTCCTTCAGCTGGCCCTAAGACTGTTAACGAACATTGATTTATCCTGAATAAAAACATAGTGAATATAGTAAACATTGTATTAAATCATTTAATGCAGGTGGCTATGTGTGCTATTTCTTCCCCCCGGGAAGCGACTGCTGGTTCAATTCTAGTCCATTCCTGTTATGCCATAATGAAGTAGGAAAGACGTTTAGTATTCGCCAGAGACAGTTTGACGAGATATTAAGAACAACAGTTTTGCACTTTTGGGATATGGGATATTGCTTATCCCCCTCCATTTTCTACCCAAAAAAACAGTTTAAAGGCGCACATAACATTAAAATTTTGAAAACAATTATAATATCTACTTACCACAATACCTGACCCAACAGCTGCTTCATTGTCAATATCTTGACAGGTACATAGATACAGGAAGATGCGGCGTGAGTGCCAATGAGACAACTCTCCATCCAAATATCAATTTAAAAATAGGTAAACCATTATAGGTTAATGTACGGCCTTCAACATGTATATATTAAAATGTTATGCATATATTTTTCAATAAAAGTGTGAATTTCAGACCTAAAAAAATGAAAATTAAATTGTCGAAATTTTTATTTCTAGAGTTATTTTAAAAATGATATCATTTTCATAATGTATTTACTGTTTTGCAGCGGACATGTGTCCACTACGAAACTGTTTTTAAACGCACATCTTATTGCATTTTAATGTCTCCTATATACATTCCAGTTTGTTTTACTTTATAAACTAGAAAGATCTCATTTTTTTCTGAATGTAAGGACCATTTTTTATCAATAAATATTAGACAGTACTTCACATATGAACGTACAACTTATGTTACGTAGTGGACATTTTCATACGTGTCGTAGTGGACAAAACCGTTTCGATCGTAGTGGACAAAAGGTTTCGTAGTTGACATCAATCCTATTCTATGTTGATAACATACCGAAAATTACATGAAATTAACCCTTGTTATTTGTTTTGCACGAATAGAATTGACAAAAAAATAAAAATCTCCAATACTTGTTTCGTAGGCGACCGTTTTGTAGTGGACATATTTACATGGGTTTTTTCCACAATCTCTATATTGCAATAATAACAAGAATGATTATATTCATCAAAACACGTACTAAGCTGTACACTGTCAGATTTTGTTTTATAATTTTAAAACCAGATACTGAAGGAGATTTGAATCGTTTCGAAGTGGACATTAAGAAAAATATGGTATCGCTCTGGTCCATTTGATGTGCTCTTTTTTGTCAACAATTAAACTGCCGTTATTTACACATCATTTCTTTTGTTAGACCCTTATGTGTATATCTCTTGCAAACATTGAGCATGAATGTTGAATAGGGCGTCTAGGGAAATGCCATTTTGGTTATTTTGCATCATTCAGGAATCAATAGCTTATTAGTCCCTCTAAAAATAGTATGTTTCTTTGCTTAAAAAATGTTAAATCTAATTCCATGTACTGACTGCACAAAAATTACTTGTAAAGATCAAACACATTTTTTTTTAAAGTGGCTGGGACAAGAAATCACGGTTTTGTAGAAAAAATGCCAATAAATCGAGAGATAAATAAGTAAATTTGTTTTAGATATTAACCTGTAAGTTTCTTCATTTATTTTTATTTTCCGTTAATAGATATAGGAAGATGTGGTGTGAGTGCCAATGAGACAACTCTCCATCCAAATAACAATTTAAAAAGTAAACCATTATAGGTTAAAGTACGGCCTTCAACACGGAGCCTTGGCTCACACCGAACAACATGCTATAAAGGGCCCCAAAATTACAAGTGTAAAACCATTCAAACGGGAAAACCAATGGTCTAATCTATATAAACAAAACGAGAAACACGTATATATTACATAAACAAACGACAACTACTGTACATCAGATTCCTGACTTAGGACAGGTGCAAACATTTGCAGCGGGATTAAACGTTTTACTGGATCCAAACCTTCTCCCTTTTTCTGAAACAATAGCATAACATCACAACATAGAAAAACACACGATAAAATATCAATGGGCAGACTTAACTCAATCAAAAAACGTATGATTACACAATGAACGAATAAATTTGATCTGCGATATCTGAATACAAATGCACAGTTAATTAAATATTAAAGACACACATTCATGACCAAAAAGCTAACAAACAAATTCAAACAAAGCAATGGCAGGATATCACTGAGAAATATTTAACCCTTCGAAAATATTGATCAATATTCACTTTAGAAAAAAACCGGTTTAAAAAAAAAATATATAATCTTGAAGTTTATACAAACGTAGTAAGAATAAGTGAAAAATTGAAGATATTACAAATAATCAAAGCTGGTGTACAGACAAGATCCATATAAATAAAAAATAATGTCATCCATTAAAATGTAACTGTTCATTTGCATTTTAATACACACAATACCATTGAAATGTTGAAAGACATATTGAGTATTTTTCAGTTACTATTATCCGATAAAGAAATTACGATTATAAACATGAAAAATTCCATAGAGTTACGATTATCATCCCGAATTTTTCAACGGCAATTTTCAAAGCTCTTAGACAATTCCAGTGCACCGTTACGATTCAAATATGATGTAATGGTATAGAAGACCCTTGCAGCTGAGTAACTAGTGACAAAAACATGCTACATTTGAGTAAAATGACTGTAAAAATTTTACCTATATTTGCCGTCGCCATATTGGGATAATCGTAATTGCAGTTACGATTATCTCTTTAATACCAGTGCATCCTACATAAATAGTCTGACTCATAAGTCTTCCATTTTTTTGTCCTCCCTCCTTCATACTAACACTGCATATTGTCAAAGAAAAATCCAACATCAATTTAAAAATATTTGATTAGAACTCTCTATTGATCTAATTCCAGCATTTCAAGCAAGAACATTACCAGCCGACCCCAGATGCAATAAAGATAAACAAAGATTTAGACAGAAAGAATAAGATTATTATAATTTTTTCATGTAATAAAATTGAGAATGGAAATGGGGAATGTGTCAAAGAGACAACAACCCGACCATAGAAAAAAACAACAGCAGAAGGTCACCAACAGGTCTTCAATGTAGCCAGAAATTCCCGCACCCAGAGGCGTCCTTCAGCTGGCAATAGTTTAGGAGTTTACCAATTACTAGTCCTCTATTGTGTGATGTCCAACAACATATTGTATAGGCATACCACAACAGATATCACATGTAGAGAAGGATCTACCACCCAGAGCACCTGAGATCACCTTTGTTTTTAAGGTGTTTGTCTTTTTCACTGTAGTTGTTATGTGGTATGGGCTTTGCTCATTGTTGAAGGCTGTACAGTGACCTATAGTTGTAATGTGTGTGTCATTTTCGTCTTTTGTGGATAGTTGTCTCATTGGCAATCATACCACATCTTCTTTTCTATATGGTGTGTTTTGTAAACTATTTTTTTGTCTTTTGATTGTAAAATTCCATGGCATTTCCAGGTTTTTTTTACTCATGAGTTTTAATAATCCTTTGATATCTTTTGCTTCTTTTTTTATAGAAGCTGAATAAAAATAATACTATAATAAGACAATAATACATTTATTCAAACCTCACACTGTTTAATAAAAACATTCATAAATATATCAAAATAAATAAAGTTTTTTTTCTGATTACAGATAACATATCATTTCCATTTTTTCTGCTTTAATTTTGATAATTTGTAATACTGATTTCTTATTAGCAATTAAGGTAAATCAAGAACATTTCTGATTAATATTCTAATCCATAGATTGAGTTTAGGTTTTGATCAGATTTAATGTTCTTGCTGAAATGCAGGCTTACATAGATTAGACTGTTGGATTTTCCGTTTGAATGGTTTTACACTAGAAATTTTTGGGGTCCTTTATAGCTTACTGTTTGGTGTGAGCCAAGGCTCTGTGTTGAAGGCTGTACCTTGACCTTTAATAGTTTACTTTTATAAGTTGTTACTTAGATGGAGAGTTGTCTCATTAGCATTCATACCACATCTTCCAATATCTATTTGGATCAGCAAATTTTCCAGCTTGGTCATGGTATCAATACATCTTGTTTTGACTTATCTTTCTCTTCTCTGCATATTCTGTGATAATTATTTATTCTGTTGACCCCATCATGACCCCCAGGAAAGTAAAATTTTATTTGTGTGTTGTTTTTTTATTTCTGGGACTAATTTGTTAAAGATAAAATGCATGCAAGAAACATCTTACAACATTATTATGCTGCTCTTCCATCACTATAACATTTAAAATTAAAATACATTTGGTATTTTATAAAAATAAAATAGTACATGCATAATTAATAAATACATGTTTTAAGAAATTACAATTCACAACAACAGTGAGACATTTGAAAATATACAAATAAAATCATTAAACAATTCCTTCTTCTATCAAAATTCTGGTTGCTATTTGACTTTTTGTGTATTTTTCATTTTTCTTGATTGAACAGATCTTTCTTTTCCTGCAAAAGTAAAAACAAAAAGAAATAAAAGATTAATATAAAATAAAAGTATAAATAATTATATAATAAAATTCCAGAAAACAACAACAAAAACTATTCTCATTTTTATTAGCTCACCTGGCCCAAAGGGCCAAGTGAGCTTTTCTCATCACTTGGCGTCCGTCGTCTGGCGTCCGTCGTCGTCGTCTGTCTTTAACTTTTACAAAAATCTTCTCCTCTGAAACTACTGGGCCAAATTAAACCAAACTTGGCCACAATCATCATTGGGGTATCTAGTTTAAAAATGTGTGTTGTGACCCGGTCAACCAACCAAGATGGTCGCCACAGCTAAAAATAGAACATAGGGATAAAAAGCAGTTTTTGGCTAAGAACTCAAAAACCAAAGCATTTAGAGCAAATCTGACATGGGGGTTAAATTGTTTATCGAGTCAAGGTCTATCTGCCCTGAAATTTTCAGTTGAATCGGGCAACCCCTTGTTGGGTTGCTGCCCCTGAATTGGTATTTTTAAAGAAATTTTGCTGTGTTTGGTTATTATCTTGAATATTATTATAGATAGAGATGAACTGTAAACAGCAATAATGTTAGCAAAGTAATATTTACAAATAAGTCAACATGACTGAAATCGTCAGTTGACCCCTTTAGGAGTTGTTGCCCTTTATAGTCAATTTTAACCTTTTTTTATAAATCTTGGTTATCTTTTACAAAAATCTTCTTCTCTGAAACTACTGGGCCAAATTAATCCAAACTTGGCAACAATCATCTTTGGGGTATCAAGTTTAAAAAATGTGTGACGTGACCCGGTCACCCAATCAAGATGGCCACCACAGCTAAAAATAGAACATAGGGGTAAAATACAGTTTTTGGCTTATAACTCAAAAACCAAAGCATTAAGAGCAATCTGACAAGGGGTAAAATTGCTTATTAGATCTTCCCTGTAATTTTCAGATGAATCTGACAACCTGTTAGTGGGTTGCTGCCTGTGAATCGGTAATTTTAAGGAAATTTTGCTGTTTTTGGTTGTTATCTTGAATATTATTATAGATAAAGATAAACTGTAAACAGCAATAATGTTCAGCAAAGTAAGATTTACAAATAAGTCAACATGACCAAAATGGTCAATTGACCCCCTAAGGAGTAATTGTCCTTTATAGTCAATTTTTAACAATTTTCATAAAATTTGTATAATTTTATTAACATTTCCACTGATACTACTGGGCCAAGTTCATTATAGATAGAGATAAGTGTAAGCAGCAAGACTGTTTAGTAAAGTAAGATTTACAAACACATCACCATCACCAAAACACAATTTTGTCATGAATCCATCTGCTTCCTTTGTTTAATATTCACATATACCAAGGTGAGCGACACAGGCTCTTTAGAGCCTCTAGTTTAATGTTTCAAGGCTTCAAATCGTAATTAATTCTTTAATCAGAATTTTTATATAGTTTGCCTTATTTATGCGGCCATTTTAAAAATTTGGGAATATGTATTTTCTCCCCTTATTATATACAGAAAAGTTGAAAAATAATGAATCAAACAAAAAAAAAATCTGTTTTTTTAAAAACAATGGTAATATATAGTAAAGATATTAAACAACATTATTTAACTGAAAAGATTTACAAATAAAAACATTGCAATATATTCTTGTATTTGAGATGCAATTTATAATAATTTTTTTTTGTCAAATGCAAGTGTTACCGGGTAATACATGTATGTTCATATCAATGCATTGAAGTTAAACCCCTCTTGAGTAGAATTGTACTTTTAATTGGGCTAGTTCGCTGGTTTGTTTATTTTCTCTAAAATAAGGAAACTAGAGTCATCAAATCTAAATGTCATGATGCACCTAACAAAAATCTATGTCACATTTATACTATTAATAGAAAAGAATTTGTAGTCTCAGCTCACATTTTTAATACATGTACAATGTAGTTATTTTTTGTTGACAAAATTTGAGAATGACCCTGTGTTATTCTAAGGTCAAAGTGCATCAGTTTTTTTCATAAATCAGCCAAATTTAACTTGTTATACTGACCACTAGACATTAAGAAAAGGCTGATTTATGAACAATTTTAATTTTATTTTACCTTTGAGAGGACTTTTTAAGTAAAAGTAGCCACTCAATTGGCAGCCAAGAGCAATAACTTAAACTCAAATTATGTCATATCAGAACCGATCTATTTGATTATAATCTAATTTTTAATAATGAGTCTTGTGATTGCCTGACAGTGTTTTGTCTATCAGCTCATAGATATAATTTTGTCATACAACTGTGTAGATATCAACAGTTTTTTTCCATGATTTACTCCAGCTTAAAATGGAATATAGAATTAAAAAAAATATAAGGAATGGTTGTAAAATTTGTTCTTTCTATTTGAAATAACATCGAAAATGTGAAACACACTTTAGAATAACCTGCTACACAGGTTGTGCAAGTGTGCATAACATTTTTGATGTTATTTCAAATAGAAAGAACAACTATTACAGCCATTCTTTAATTTATTCATATAAACTATACCAACACATCATATTTTTAAACTTACCCCAGAAAAATTTATTAATAGCCTCTCCTAGTATATATAAACTAATAAATAGGAATAACAGTACTATGATAAACACAGCTCTCTGGTGGGGCTGTAAAACTTTCAATATAGGATATACCCAAATATTGGCATAGTAAGCTATCCACAATATCCTGTAATATATTAAGAAAAAAGATATTCGATACTGATGATTTGATTTTTAATAGTACATAAATATGAGGATAAGAACATGTAACTGTTATGTGGATATGAACCCTGATTTGTGGTACACCTATATAAGCGGAGTCTGTATACTTACTTCCTAGTTCACCAGGTAGCAATCAAAGTTTTTGGGATCAAAGGTCTGTGGGTTGACTTGTCTTGTAAAACCTGGTAATTTTGTATTTCATTGTTTTGTTCCCATTTAAAAGAATCATTATTTTTTTTACTGGAAAAGTGATGTTAACACTTCTATAAATATGTAGAATAGTGGCACTCACACCACATCTTCCTATATCTATAGAAGATATTATTTGGAAAATATATTAGAAGATTATCTCAAGTGTCCTGGCCAGGATTTGAAAAGGGCACTTTAACGCATACATGTCATCGAAGAACAGCGATTATTTAAGCGTTATAATGAATTAGCATTTAACTAAGGCACTCTGGTATAATCAATTTTCAGTAAGATTTAATCTACTGAAAATTGATAATACCAGTGTGCCTAATTTGAGGTTGCAGTTGCGCAGTACTATCTTATCTAATACCGGAAGTGTTATGACGTAAGAGAATCTGATTTCTTGCTGATTCCAAAGTCAAATTAAGATATATTAAAGTTTTGAGTATGAGGTAGGAAATGGGGAACCATAGTTATCTGTAAAAATGTCAAATAACTATATCCATTATTTTGTCCTTTTATACTGGTGGTAGCTAAAAATCTTGATAATAACTTGAAGTGGCTATATTTTTTATGCTCGTTGTAGAAAAGGGATATTTGATGCATTGAAAAGTGTGTATTTTTAATGTACTGAAAAAGTAAAATAACAAAAATACTGAATTCCAATGAAAATTTTTATCAGAAATTCCCTAATCAAGTGGCAAAATCAAAAGCTGAAACACATAGATGACAACTGTCATATTCCTGAATTGGTACAGGCATTTTCTGATGTAAATAATGTTGGAATAAACCTGGTTTTATAGCTAGCTAAACCTCTCACTCACACAAAATTCCATTACATGTATATTGACAATATATGTGATGTATACTTACCACACTAAATATAGCAATGCAAAACCCAACAAGGTTATCAAACCAGATTTACGTGGAGGATACTGATGATATACTATGTATTTCTCTATTAATAAAAATGGTACAATAGTTGTATGCTGAAAGTACAAAACATTTCAATATTTACTGTGAATTAAATTGAAATTCTGATGCAAAAGACATATTCAGAGAGTAAATTAATGTGGTAAGAGATCTTGAAAATCTATTGCATTGTGATAATTTATTGAAATTGAATTCTTCTTGAAATTGAAAAAAAATTTGAAAGTTGAAAAAATCTGAAAAAAATAAATATGAAGCCCTTAAAAAATTTGAACCCCTTCCCCATTCAGAGCAATCACCCCCAAACTCAATCCCAGCTTTTCTTTGTAGTATGGAACCTTGTGGTACAATTTTAGAGAGATCTATATACTTAATTTTTTGTTTATAGACTACAAAAAAATGCTTATTTTTCGCCCCTAATTCATTTTAATTCTTGCATTTTGGGGGATATAACTCCCAAATTCAATCCCAGACTCCTTGTGTGATATGGAACCTTGTAGTATAATGTCAGAGAGATCCATAGACTTAAACACAAGTTATGGTCCAGAACGTACAAAAATGTTTGTTTTTGGATCCTAATTCCCAAACTGTTGGTACCATAACCCCCAAATACAATCAGAACCTTCCTTGTGTGGTATTAAAATTCTTTAGAATATCATAGAGATCTATAAACCTAAACTTAAGTTGTTGTATGGAAACCAAATGTGTCTTCAGATGATGATGTTGACAACGCAGATAACATCATACCATTATACGAACTGAACCAAAACATTTGTTTTAGTTCGTATAAATACTGCTTTAAACATCATGTATCACAGATGACTTCAATTATTTGAATTTTTACTGTACCTTTGCAATTGCATATTGTTGCACACTGACTTTAGTATTATGAGAAAACAAAAATTACTATTGTCCTGTATTTTCTTTTGCAAACCCTCATCCAAACAGTTTCCTGTTAGTGTATACAAAGTACCTACCATAATATGATTGAGCCATGGTGGTATAATTTTATCCAATGCTCTTGGATAGACTAGTTCTCTATCCACAGCATATATACCCCAGAATGTCATCACCACAAACTGAAGGAAAAAAAAACATAGTTAGTACATGTACATTGTTTTTTGAACCTTTGAAGTTATTCTTAAAACAGTTTTTCGGCTTTTCTGCATTGAATTTCTGTACTGTGAGCGCTTCCGATAATTTGTGCCTGAAAGACAATGTCTTCCTGTATTTTAAATCACATTGCTGTATAAAATGATGTTTTTTCTTTGCTTTTCTAATCCATCTTTTTGATAGTTTCTGTTTAAAATTTTCAACCTTGGCAGGACTGATTTATTTGATAGACACATTTCTATAAGAGAAGGTTTTGTGTTGCCTTAGATTTCTAATCTGTATTCAAATTTTAACAAAGAAGCAAGCTAAAATATTATAAAACAAGAATATGTCCATAGTACACGGCTGCCCCACTCGCACTATCATTTTCTGTGTTTAGTGGACCTTGAAATTGGGGTAAAAACTCTAATTTGGCAGTTAAATTAGAAAGATCATACATTGTATCACAGGGAACATTTACATGATGTATACTAAGTTTCAAGTTGATTGGACTTCAACTTCATCAAAAAGTACCTTGAATAAAAACTTTAACCTGAAGCGGGACGAGCGGAAGGAAGGACAGACGGATGGAAAGACGAACGGAAGCACAGACAAGAAAACATACTGCCCCCCTACTATTGTAGGTGGGCATAAAAAAAATAGTATGTCTTGATCTTAATTTTTTTATTTAATTTGAAAATTGTAAAATTTACTCTTTGATTTGTCCTTCTCACATGCTTATTAATCTAGATTTTGATCATCATTATAATACTTCGGTGTTGACAAAAATATCAATTATGTGGTCTTTTTTAAATTCCCTGTTAACAAAACTTTAAATTTTTCGAAAAACTAAAGATTTTTTTATCCCAGGAGTAAATTACCTTAGCCATATTTGGCAAACTGTTTGAATTTTTGTGAGGTTGTAATCTGTTTTGCATTTTATTTTTCATGAACATGTAGGAGTAAATGTAAGGGGAAACAACTCAGAAAAGAATTGTAATAAATTCTGTCAGTCATGTCAGCTCGATGGAAACAATCATAACAACATCTGAAAAAAAATCCTATTTCTAAATATTTTGCAAAATTACTTACCACTCCAACAGGAAAAACAAGCGTTGCTAAGAAATAATCTCTAAATTTCTGCATAGATGATATTTTTTGTCCTTTTTCTGATGGTCGAACATTGGATCCACAAAAATCATTCAGTACAGTGATGCCAAAGTATAATGTCTGAATACACTGAAAAAGAGAACAGAACAATTTCCTCATTTAAAAATTTTCAATTTTCTTTAGTCCTTTTATTGGGCACTTGTATATTATTTACTATCTTTGTCAAAATATACTTGATACATTTGTCATTTCAGGACTTTTTATAGCTGACTATGGGATATGGTATTTGCTCATTGTTGAAGGCATATATTGACCTATAGTTGTTAATTTTTGTGACATTTGGTATCATGTGGAGAGTTATTTCATTGACAATCATATCACATCTTCTTTTCTATATTATATGACCATGATGACATCATCCATTATGATCCATACTGTACCCACTCATTTATTTGTTTTATAAGAAGACTAACAAGGAAACTCCACTTTTCTTCTATTGTTTATATCAATAGATAAAGATCCTTTAAAAGTCTTTATTCTGCTAATCACATTGCCCACAAGAATAATTACAATTAATCATACATTATGATTATAAATATATATGGGGCAATTTGTGCAATTTTTTATCCATAGGTAGTAATGGGTAACGTTTTCTTCTGCAGCTCAATCCATATATTGTAAACTATGACATGTATGAAGACTCATCATGCTCATTTCGAAGCTGAGAGAATATGTGGTTAAATTTGTAGGGTTAAAAAATTAAATTCAGATTTATTTTTCCGTAAATTATCATTCCCTGATGCATCTCTTCCTGGAAAAAATATAATGTCACTACACAGCAATTTTTTGTACAATTGATACCCCTTCCAATCCCACAAAAAAAACACAGATGATCTGCCAGGATCCACATTTGCACATTTTTCAATTAACTGGATAACAGAGCCATGTTCTCAAGCAAAAAAGGCTGTGATGTTTTATGATAATGCAGGTTGAGATATAGTCTGAGATTAGTCTGATGTCCAACTGGGGCCCAAGCTAGTCCCCAAGTCTTGTCTGGCAAAACATCGGTTGGAGGTCAGAGTAATCTTGGACTAGTTGAGATACTTATCTGTTGTTATTTCCTCAGATGTATTTAGGAAATTATATTAATCATTGTACATGTTGTATCATGGGATTTTTGTCATATAAAGAATGCATTATGACTTCACAATCTGCATTGAAAAAGCATGCATATTACGATTTCATTTGACATACGAAAACATATGATTAACTGATATATAACCTGTGGTATCCAGATAGTGGAAGGATTAACTAGAAAGAAAGAATATGATCTGACCACAAATACATGTATGCATCCTGCAACTTACAAAATACCAAAATGTTAAATATTTGAATTTTCCACCAAATCCTTTGTAGCTGAGTATGCCTCCTCCATGTTCATCTCTGATTTGTATTTGATTGTAAATGAAAGATCCCAGCAACACAACAAATGCTGTGAGATGATAAACTTTCACAAGCAGGGAATTCATCAGAAAATTAGAACGTTTAATAAGACAGGGGAGATAATTTTTGTTTTATTTGATTCGGAAAGACCTTTGGACCCGGTTTTATCAGATTTAAATCGATAAAGTAAACAATTTAAATCTGTAAAGTATTTGATATTTAAATTTTTGGCGGTTAATTGAACGCATTGTTAATTAATTACTTTGTATTTAGCTATCTAGAACAAAACATAGTTGGAGAACACGCGATCTGGGTTTTTTCCTGAACATTCCGTGTTCGGAGTCATTTCTACATTTGCATTCGGCATTAAGAAATGCCACTTACTAAATTCCAAAATGTTAAAAATTTAAATTTTCCACCATATCCTTGCCAACCAACTTCTATATTAACGATGTCATAGGTTAGGGAGAAAATATAGAGAACATAAACTGGTAAATGGTACAGCAACATTTTCAAAATTTGCAGGTGAAAATTGTTTACATCACGTGATAAATGTAAAGCTATGGAAGACCAAACGTTCCATAGACGGTCATTTATGAGCAGGTGCCCGTCGAATTAAAAATGTGTTAGGGGACGACCATTTGATATTCTGGGGGGGGGAGGATTTTGAAAATAAATAACTCAGCCTTGATAATTACAAAAATAAATGGTTTGTTCTTTGGTACTGGTAGTTTGAAAATAAATTTCATGACTTGCAATGTATTGAAAATAAATAATCCAGCAGGTCTGTAGCTTCTTAGGCCTTCAACGGTTCCAAAACCTTTCAAAAAATGTTTTGCCTCGCTCTGCTCGGCGAAATATGTTCCAAAAACCTTTCAAAAAAATTGTTGCCTCGCTCCGCTCGCCGAATTTGTTAATTTAACAGTATACTTTTGAAAGAGCCTGGCTAGGTAAAACCAAACTTTAATACTATGTATGTATGCATGTATGCAATACATGTATATTGGTTGGGAATTTAAATAATTCATTTCGTGAAGAAAAGTATAAAATACTTAATCTAATTATACCAATTGTCTTTTATAATATACTATGTATTTGTTTCGTTTGTCCTGTCCTGCTATGTATTATCTTAATATGTATATATTGTCCTCTTGTACACAAGTATGTGTCTGAGGTTATGAATAAAATCTTAATCTTATAATTTCTGCAGGGGATAATGATTAATTTTGATTAAATGGTACACAATTATGAATAACTTGGCTATACAACATGTATTATTCATAATAAATAAATATTTTAAAAATTGTATGTTTTTCGAATATCATAAATATAGTGAAAATGAATAATCAGTCCCCCTTGTTTTAATGAAAATGAAAAATCTTGCTTCAATAGTACAGAAAACGAATAATCTGTCCTCTCAGTTTACAAAAATAAATAACCGATCAAAAAAAAATCCTCCTGCCACCCCCCCCCCCCCCCCCAGAATATCAAATGATCGTCCCCTTATTTCACATATTAATTAATGCAGTAGATCCTGAAAGGGGTTCTAATGTTACAAACATAAGCCAAACTAAAAATAAGAGAAAGCTGATCGAATAGAATAGCCTTGCAAAACGCCATGTTATCATTCGGACTACGATAAATCCTACTTTGTAAAAAAATCACTCTCTTTTGGTTTTGAATTCAAGTTAGGCGTACCTGTACTCGGAAACCTTATCTCAAACGTGATAGCACATCCTCATTTTTATGTTGTTTATAATAGCGTGTCTGGAAATTTAGAAACGATCCCGGTAAATATATCGAGGTTTCAGTAACTAAGCCTATCCTGAAAGATTGCCAATTCAACACTGTAATTAGATCATTGAATAATGTTTTTATTGGTATTAATATTGATTTTGTTGAAGTAAATTAAATTCATCAAACTAAATACTATTTTTATATTCACATTCATGGATCTACAATCTGTCAATACCTGCATCTTGACATTGCACATGGTCATATTTTTCTCTGACTGTTCATGAAGTATTTACACGAAATCCACAATCTAATTAAAATATTGATCTCTGATAATGTTTTACTATGATTACGTAATCAGAGATCAATACTTTAATTAGATCAAGTTGACGAAATCCATTGGATGTTAGATGTCACGGTACTGATTGATAATTTAGTCTTAGATGCATGTTTTTTTAATAGTTGTTAGTGGCCCTCAGATATGTATATACTTAGTGTCTTTTTGTTTTTTGTTGTTGGGATGCACTAGGACCCGGCCACGTCCCCTTGTATTTGTAGTATTTGTATCATAGTTTTACCCATCTGATAATTTAAGCTTTTTTAACTGACTTTTATAGTTCGTTCTTATGTTACCGTTGTACTGTTACACCACGTCCCGTGTCACGGTACTGTAGGAGGACGGTTGCCGTTAAACATGTTAGCGGGATCCCAACTTGGCATGTTTAACCCACCACATTCTTTATGTAAGTGCCTCTCCCAAGTCAGGAGCCTGTAATTCAGTGGTTGTCGTTTATTTATATGTTACATATTTGTTATTCATTCAATTTTTGTACATAAATCAGGCTTTAGTTTTCTCATTTGAATTGGTTTACATTTTCATTGGGTCGCCTTTTATAGCTGACTATGCGATATGGGCTTTTCTCGTTGTTGAATGCCATACAGTGACCTATAGTTGTTGTTGATTTATATGTCATTTTGGTCTCTTGAAGTTGTGGAAAGTTTTCTCATGGGCAATCATGGTTATTTTATAACTTCCTGTTACAAAACTTTGAATTTTTCGAAAAACGACGGATTTTCTTATCCCAGGAACAGACAAGCTTGGCCGTTTTTGGTACAACTTTTTGGAATTTTTAGTCATCAATGCTCTTCAACTTTGTAATTGTTTTGCTTTATAACTATTTTGATCTGAGCTCATGATGAGTCTTGTGTAGACGAAACGCTCGTCTGGCGTTTCAAAGATGATATCGGATATATACATTGTATGTTCCTTATGTCATAACTATATACAATCCCGTTCCCTTTTCACTAATGTGACCTACTGATTTATACTATTTAACGGGTTTGTAATAATACGAGCAACACGACGGGTGCCATATGTTGTGCAGGACCTGGTTACCCTTTCAGAGCAAATGAGATCATCCCCAGTTTTTGGTGGGAGTCGTGTTGCTTAGTCTTTAGTTTTCTATGTTGTGTCTTGTGTACTATTAGCAGGGGCGGATGCAGGAATTTTTCGAAAGGGGGGGGGGGTGCTAACCCAGGGCAAAAGGGGGGGGGGGGGGGGTGCAAAACATATGTCCCGATACAAATGCATTGATCGGCAAATATAAAGGGGGTGCGCACCCCCGGAACCCCCCTCTGGATCCGCCACTGCTATTAGTATTATTACTTGTCTGTTTTTTTTAGTCATGGCACCAGCGTTGTCACTTCATTTTCGATCTAATTAATAGTTTAAACGTCCCTCTTGTATCTTTCGCCCTTCTTTAAAATATGCACGATGATGACAGCTAGACATATAATGCATGTGTGGATACAAAAGTCATGTGTTATATGTCTCTGATGGTTAGGCCAAAAAATTGTTTTAAATATTTATAAATGATCTACCAGACAAATTCTTTTCAAGTCCTGATCCTGTTGATATCAATTGTTGATTAATTTAAACATATTTTATATATTTGCATAAACACAAATTTGATGATACACAAGTCAACCAAACATATATATGAAGTCTTCTCAGGCCGTTTTAACATATTAAACCGTGCAATACAATACATAAGAGCAAATGACCAAAAACGTATTCTGAAGCTAGAATTTCCCTATACTTATAGTGTTAGATTTGGGGAAAATCAACTATCTGATACTATGAAGATTATTTGTATGCCCAATTTATGGCCATTATGTTTTCTGGTCTGTGCGTCCGTTAGTTCGTTTGTTCGTTCGTCCGTTCGTCCCTCTTCAGGTTAAAGTTTTTGGTCGAGGTAGTGTTTGATGAAGTTGAAGTCCAATCAACTTGAAACTTAGTTGACGTGACGTCATTTTCTGATTTCAAACAAAAAAAAACATTTTTCAAAAATTTACCTGTATAGAGTTGGAATCGAGTTGTCCTTTTTGTCATTTATTGTGTCGAACACGATTGTTAACAAAAGTTCGCATTAAAACATTGAAAAAGTTACAAGTAAAACAATGCCCCGTCTACGTCAAAATGAGAGAGAACGAGTTATTGAGATGCTGGCAGCAGGAATGACCCAAGTCAGGTTGGAAGTCAAGTGCAGGTTGCAAATCATTTTAATGTCTCTAGAATTACTATTGCAAGGCCTAAGACTCGTCTCAGATACTGGCACAAAAATGATCGCCCCATGGTGACAGGCCACGTGAAACGACGTTACGTCAAGACAGACACATCCGCATCATTCATCTCCGGAATCGATTTGTAACCGCGTCACAAACTGCACGCCAGACCCACGGGCAGAATAACAACAGAATACCTGCTTAAACAGTTCGTAACCGATTGCGTCAAGTTGGTCTAAGAGCTCGTCGTTCATTGAAGGGACCTATCCTTACGCAGCGTCACATGATGGCGCGACTTCAATGGACACGGGTACGGATTCGATGGAATAGGCAAACATGAAGACATGCAGGTTCTTTTTACCGATGAATCTAAATTCAACTTGAAATTTAGCGACGGCAGAACCAGGTTCTACCGGAGACGCAATGAACAATTTTCTGATGCGTGCACGTGCGACAAGGAAACAGATCGGTTTAGTGGTGGCGGAATTACCTACAAGGAACGCACCGAGCTCAAAATCATCGTTGGTAACCTAAATGCCACAAGAACGGTAAAAGGGACGAAATTCTGGTTCCTGTTGTTCTCCCGTTTCTCCGAAGACATCGTTTTAACCACGTTTCTTCAGCAAGACAACTCCCGTTTTCACGTGGCAAACATTTCGATGACCTTTTTGGAGAATCACCATATTCGTGTGTTGCCTTGGCCAGCAATGTCTCCAGATTTATCACCAATTGAACATCTCTGGGACGAACTTGAGCGACGTATCAGTAATAGCCAAAATCCACCGGAAACGCTAGCCCAGCTCCGAACAGCACTTTTCATGAAATGGAACAACATCCCGGCTCTAGATTTTATTCGACGTCTTATTGATTCCATGCGACGCGTACGGAGGTGTCAGGCGGTCATAAAAGCAAGAGGTGGTCGTATACAAGGCATTGACATGTTAACCCAAATTCTGTACTCGTCTGTCCGAAAATGTGCAATATTGTTTTCAATAAAAAAAAAAACACTTATTGTTCTCTTCAAAATCATGTTAGCTTACTATTCCATTAGATTATTGTTATCAATTTTTTATTGTAAAAAAATTGAAATGATCTTATAAGCATGTAACGTGTCTATTTTTGCCTAGTATATATTTTATCACGATATCAAGTTATATCACAGGCACTTGTTTTTGTCAATATATATGGGGTTTACTATCCATACCAGTACACACAAAAAATGAGCAGTATGGATAGTAATTGTAATATATACCGAATAACATCCGTAAACATAAACATGTTTCGGAACAAGAATATTTCAAGACTAGGATATTATGTGCCCTGCGAAAATATGAAATATTGTACGACATTTCCTTTTAAGTTCATGTTCATATATTGCTTAATTACCCCCCCCCCCCCCCTCTTTTTTCCTATTCCTATCGGTCCGCGTGGTATAAATCGACATGGAACGTAACCTAAATGTTGCCAAGTTCCTACTTCATTTAATATAAATAGATAGGAAATAGGGCTATGAGGGGGAAATGTAAAACATTGATCATAAATTTTAATCTGCTGACCGCGGAGTCCCTGTGAGTGTGACTAAACATGAATCGCGGAACTCGAAAAGTTAAAAATACATATAATTCAAGGATAATGTAAGGGAACCGTCGCCTTTCCTTCAACTTCCTCTTCCTATTCGTTCCAAATGCGATGATATTTAAACAAGAAACTAACAAGTTTTTAATTCGTCGAAACTAAACATTTCGCATATTTTCGGAAATCACCTGCCTCGTTCTCGCAAGGTCAAAAGGGTAATTCCTGACGTCATTAAAATCCTGCACAACATTGAGAAAATCCCCATATTTGATTGGATTTATCGATCAATTGGATTTAAATCATAGTTATTTGAAAAGTATTTTCTAAAATAAGAACCGTAACATATTCTAGTAATGGTGAAGTAGTTATACGATGTACTAGTAACATTAACCTCGAGAGAGCCTGAGAGGGACATCCATTATCAGAGGGGATGCCACGTCGGAAATCCGTGTTTGGTTCGCCTCAAACAAGTACGTATTTTCTATATTTTCTGTTCGTGTGTATGCTTGACAAGAACAACACATTTTAATATGACTTCTTTGGTGATTTTGATACATTTAAATACATTTGTCAAGTCTGTTTTAATTAGTTTTCTATGTGCTCTTGGTGGAGAAACCGCGTACAAGGGAACACCCTCCATGTTTGTTGATGTGGGATTACCCATAACCATGAATGATTTTGTTTTCTGAATTTACGATAAGCAACTAGTTTGACTTATTTTTATTTGAATAGAAGCTGAATTTGGATGTTTATACAAGCTATTTCTAACATTTAAATTATATTTTGAGGCTGCAATGATATAAAATATTCGGTTTAGTCGTACTGAACAACCGTTGGGAATTTTCCCAGGCCAACAATTTGGACGGTTCCAAGAAGAACGGAAGATAGGGGTTTCATTATAAACATGCGGTTATTATTTTTGCTAATGTACGTTGAACACTGTTTTTTTTCAATTTTGGAAATTTTTAAAGGAATAAATTAGAATATTTTTGTCTTAAAGTTATCGACACGGGTTTATAAATAACTGTGAGATGTGAAATATGTATATTAGTATACCTATCAACAAAATGGACTCATCAAGGCTATGTAGTCATTTATATTTAGAAACTGTGCAAGATGATTGCACAACACAACAATTAACATATTTATTGATGAATCTAACACATTGGGGAACACATTTTATTGTTTTTCGTCGTAGTAATTTATATTTACATAGTATAGACAATTTGTAACCTGTATTTTTTTTTATATTTGTGTCATTTATAAATTTGGAAATTACGTCACATTACTCAGAGTGGGTGTTCCCAAACATAATTACATTATGGATTGACCCATTTTGCAAAGTATGTAGGGGAGATTCGAAATAAACAATCACGTGATCATATGTATTTTAAAGTATTATTTATATATTTGTAAAACATAGAAGAAAAAAATACAACACACATTTGAAGGTGCTAAATTTAATCACAGATATATTTAAAAAAAAACTTGAGAGCCAAGAATTTATAAATAATTTTATTTATTTCCATAAACAAATTTATTAATATATATAATAAGACCTCAAAATATAAATACAAAAACATCATTACAATTTCTATAAATAATCATACATTTTTTTTTATTAATTTGTGTATACTGACAACATAACTTTGATAGCTTTACTGCATATGAAGAAAAAAGAAACTGAAACCTGAAACTGAGCAACTGTTTTGAGAATTTAAATTCATTGGTAAAAGTTTAAACACAGAGGAAGATGAAAAACAATTATGTTATTGTTGTTCATCTAACATGTCTAATAAAACAGTATCAATTAATATCTTGTTCTATGAACTTAACATATCAAATTAAAGCTACATGGAGCGTAAACAAAAATCAAATTTAAATAAAGATGGACAACAACTTATAATAATATAATATTATTTAGCAAAACCATTCTTTATTCTCTAAATGAAATCCTGGTTCAACCACAAATGAAAATTGCACCTAAAAATTGAGGTTTTTCAATGAAGGGGGGCCTTACATGAAGACAAAATATTTTCCAGCAAATTGAAAAACATTTACAAATGAAAAAAGTTGACATGAAGATTTGATTTCTTTTTCGTAATGTGTCTTTTTAGGTTCATATGATGATGATTCTGATGAGTGCAGTGAAGGAAAAAGATTGAAAATATCAGAAGATTTTAATGGTAATTTTGTTAGTTAAGTTTTGTAGGTGTTGTAAGTTTGTTTATTGGTAATTTGTATATTTTCCCTTTGATTTTACTGCCTAATATTTTCTAGTATCAATGTACTGGCTGTATCACTGAAAATATAAGGCAATACATTGTGTTATGTCATAATAACAGATAAACATGACTTTATCATGTTGAATATCTTAACTCGCCCTAATGGGCTCGTCTAAGATATTCAACATGATATAGTCAGTATCAAAAACGAAACAACCTATTATTCTATATATATCAAAATGTGCATCATTTTCTTTCTATCAAATCGTAAGCCCTTTGTTAAAGATACCATACAACATTTGGTAAATAAAACCTCTACATTTATAAAAAAAAAATTGAAAACAACACATTTAATAATTTCATGTGTCAGAAGCGCTTTTCTGGATTTACCTTCATCAGTTTAAAAGTTGTTCTTTTTTTCCTTAGAGTTTTTTTTTTTACTTAAGGAGGGTGGTCATAAATTGGGGCCTATGAAATGGAGATGAATTCAAATTTTTGACAATAGGGACAGTGACGGGGACTTAAAGACGAAGATATGAGACCCAACTGATGCATTAAACCTAGTTTTGGGAAAGAGACTTGATAGCATTTAAAGAAACAAGAATTGAGTTTAATATAAGCTAAACAAAAAAATTATGGACATGGTTGATTATTTGAATTTTTAATGATTTTTGAAAATAACTGTTGATGGTATGGCCTAATCTAGCTTGTAAATTTTGTTTGTTATTCAATGTGATGATCAAGGGTCCAATGTTCAATTTACACACATTTTGCACCTGGCTGATGCTTTATGACATGCGTATATATACATATTTCAGAATGCTGCACTACTTGTACATGTACTTTATATATTTCATAATGTACAACAGCATCTGATTATGTTTGAAGGATTTTATCATGTTTAAGAAATCAACACAATAATAATGGGGGGGGGGGGGGGGGGGGGGGGGATGTATTATTTCATACTTTTTTTTCAAGATCAAGATTACTTTTTCAAGTAACAAAAATTTTCATAATAAGGGGGTGGGGGACTGTCTGCTAAATTTTTGTTGTTACATTTTATTTAGGTCATACTGGTACATGTAGCTGTCTCATTGACTTCTACACACAGGGGTGGATCCAACCATTTGAAAAAGGGGGGAGGGTTCCAACTATATGCTTCAATTCAAATGCATTGAAGGGCCAAACAAAGGGGGTGTTCTGACCCCCAGACCCCCCCCCCCCCCCCCCCCGCCCCCGAACTGGATCCGCCAATGACACACATCTCCCAGTATTCAATGATTTTATTTCTGAAATATTACTAAAGCATTGAAAGGTAATAATGAAAGAAAACATTGGATAATTTGCCTTTGAAGCTGGAGTTGTCTCATTGGCACTCATGCTACATCTTCTTATATCTATATCTAAGGGGGTATTCAAAATCACAAGTATCAGTGGTGGATCCAGCCATTTTAAAAGGGGGGGGGGGGTCCCAACCCAGGATAAAAAGGGGGGGTTACAACTAAATGTACCCATTCAAATGCATTGATCGTCCCAAAAAAAGGGGGTTTCAACCCCGGAACCCTCCCCTGGATCTGCCACTGAGTATTTAGTGGCAGAAGTAAGAACAACTGCTTGTCTGACTCTAATAGACAACCAACTGTCAACCAATCACCTGGTGGTGGATAGAGGGAGCCTAGGCTCCCTGCCCCCCTCTGTTGTTGGGAAATTTGGTTGATTATATAGAAATCACTGGAGCAGGCAACCTCATTAGGAGACAGTGCCCCCTCCCCTTTATGATTTTTTTTAAATTTGCACGTCACCAACTGCTTGTGTGTATAAAGGAGAGAAAGCAATTCCTTCAACATTACAGGCTCCTTTCGTTTATTTACCTGTTTACATGTACATGTATACTATAAGAAAAATAATTATATTGTCAAAAAGAAGCATGTTTGAATTAAATTTAAAAAGATGATGAACTCAATTTAAATTCAATTTTGATCATTGTTGATTGAGAGTCAGTATTTCCTGTTTTTTATTTTATATTATTTTTCTGTTTTTGCTTCAGAAAATGGTAGTGAAGAAGAAAATGAAGAGAACAGACAAGTGATTGTAATTTCAGAGTCTGTTCAGGACAAACCAGGTATAAGAACACAAAGAATGATGATGACCATTTAATTTTTATGGGGAGGGAGGCTGGGATAAAATTCCAAAAAAGTCAGGACAGAGGTTTTGAGTAAAAAAAAAATCTTTGCCAAAAAAAAAGGCAGGATGACAATTTATGTAAAAAAAAGTCAGGATAAACTACCTGTTATAAAAAAAGGCAGGACTGGATAGATTGAAATAAAAAAAATGCCACACAAAATGTTCTATCCTAGCTCCCCCCTTAAAAATCAAATGGTAGCTCCCTTTAATAATGCTTTATTACACTATATTTCAAAACATAAAAATATTATTTAAGTTTCAATTCAAATTTAGACTGCATCTAGGCAAACATAAGGCTTATTTATTTATAGAAAGCGAATGTCTGTGTTTTCTCCCCAGCTGATTATAGACCTACAAAAAAACAAAAAACAGCAATTATTACATGTATTACACTTAAATATAGAGTATGTTTATACAAAAAAAAATAGCTCACTCAACACCAACATATTCATGATATTAAAATAGAATAGAATAATGACATGTATGAAAAGAAAGCTCTTACAAATGCATTTATTAAATTGATGTTAATCTAAACTATATACTTATACATCGCTAAACATCTAAATATAGGTATAGTGATCTATAAATAGATACAAGTATCAATAAATTTTGAAAAATGAAATATGTCTAGTATGCAGACGTCATTACTGGGCTTAATATTACCTTTAAAACATATCAACATCACACATACTTAAACAAACTGTCAAAGCAATGTTTGAAAATGCAATATAGTTATTTGAACTAGATTGTGAAGTTTACCATGTTAACTGACTCATTTTTTTCATAAATAGTTGCTTTAAAAAATGAAATTAATACTATTAATTTTCTTCTTCATAAATAGTTGCTTTAAAAAATGAAATTAATACTATTAATTTTCTTCAAATATTTTTTAGAGAAATCAATATTAAAGTCTGTCTTTTAGTTTTTCTTTGAAATAACTTTTTATTATATCATTATTTCAAAAACGAAGTTGAAGAAATTCTTTTAATAAAATCTGAAAAATTGTTAGGTTCTTTATGAAAGCAGAAAATTTGGAGCTTACTGCCGGCACTTATTTTATAACTTGGCACATCCTTGATGTACAATACTTTCATACAATACCCCCATCTATATGACATTTATATACCCTAACCATAACCTATAATTGAAATTCCTTAAAAATAACTAAAATTTGACATAAATTTTACACCATAGTCATGATAGTAGAGGGGCATGTCCTATATTTCTCTAAAGTGGGTCAAAGTTATGTACTTCCAGTAGTTTGTGGTCACATCACAATAAATTGAAACTTAATACACATATGAATTATGAAGAGGACTGTTAAATATATATATATGGCAAATTTGGGTTTCCACCCAGATTTCATAGTTCGTGTAGTTCATTGAACATGGAAATGTAAAAGTGCAATCAGGGGTCTCATGCCTGAGGACCAATATTCTAGCATTCAAAAATAATATACTATCATTATGATATCATTTAGTTTTAGATTTAGGAACATAGAAATATCATGATCTCTAATTAAAATGACACTTTTTTTTGAAGCAAAATACTATTTAAATTTTCTTTTTTCTAAACAACATAAATGAATTCATTTTTCTTTCATTTTAGCTGTATCCCTGTCTACTGATGATGGACAATCTGCCCTGGTTCAAGATGTTGTCATGGCAGAACCTATTCCAGTGACAATAGTGACATCACCAGACACGGGTCACCTGGTGCTGCAAACTATTACACCTGCATCTCTAACTTGCACAGATCTTGCTTCGCTAGAGGAACTTCAAGAACTACAACGTCAGAATTTATCTCTCGGTGAAGAAATAAATGAGAAAGATCATACTATTCTTGAGGTTTCAGAAACCACAATTTCTGCAGCAAATAAAAAGGAAGCTGTCACAGTTCAGTCGTCTGTACCAACAGTGCTGCCATCTAGTGTTTTTAGGTCAGTTTTATCAGCTGAAGGTATAAATAGCACAGCAAATATACAGATTCTTGCACAGAATACATCCAAAGACCAGTTGGCACAAATTGTTGTGATTCCGCAAGGAGAATCTTTGACTGAAGCGCAGAGACAGGCTTATATTATTGGAGCACAGAAGAATTTGGAAGGTCAACCTAACGCAGCTTTAGATTCTCATGAGAAAAGGAACTTATCGTTAGAAGCGTTGTTTCAAGTTACAGATAATGAGCTTCAAAATATCAGTAAGACTACGCCATTGTCACCTCAACAACTTATTATAGATGATTCTCAAAAAGTTATTACCAGTAAATTCCTGGTTTCTGTTCCATCTAGTCATGTGTCCGGGAACCAGATTCCTTTAACACAAACCGCGTATGTCACCCAAGTTTCATTAGACCAGGCCTCCCAAGATATGATGCAAGCAGGGGCTAAAAAAACAGCAAAGAAACCAGGTAAATATATTTGTTCATTTTGTGGACGTGGATGTGCAAAGCCAAGCGTGTTGCAGAAACATCTCCGTGCTCATACGGGAGAACGACCATATCCATGTGACGATTGTGGGTTCCATTTCAAAACAAAAAGTAACTTGTATAAACATTGCAAATCAAGAACACATAGGTTAAAGGTCGGTTTATTACGTAAATCATCAAACAAAAAATCTGGATCAGAAAGCAAAGATTCTCTAGAAATAGAAGAAAATTCTGCCATATCTGAAAGTGAGACTGAATCTGAAACTGAGGTTGATGACAAAAGTTCAAATGTCAGAGTTGAATATGATCAAGGTCAAGTTGTAAATGAGGCTATATATATAGCAAGCAAACTTGTAGATAATCCACTTTCAAGGTTGCCAATGGAAGAACATCAAAAAGTTCTGAAAATGGCAAGTCATATAATGCCAGAAATGGAAATTTCAATGGACGAAAAATCAAAAGATCCCAATAAGAAAGAGCAAGCTCAGAACCATGTGTTAAAAGAAGTAATGAAATATTTAGGTAAGCCTAAAGAGGAGAGACCTAAAATTGAAGTGCCAGAAATCCCAGAAGCTCGAAGACCATTGATGGAATATAGGCGACCAATGAAATCACTTGATAGGTCCAAATCTTTACATGACAAACTAAAGGCAAAACTAGAAAGGTCAATATCATTAACAGAACCACCAAAAGTGCCATTACTGAAAAGAAGCATGAGTACCTTGGCTGATCCGAAAGCTATTGAAACACAGTTTTTGAAAATAGCTCCAAAACAAAAACATTCAGCGCTGGATTTGATGTCACAGTTATCTCAACCACAGAAAGTTATTGTTCAACCTACAGACATGCAAGAGTATTCCTCGAAGGCTTTACAAAACCTTGTTCAGAATAGTATACCAACTAGTTCTGTTCTTTTACCAATAAAGACTGCTCAGCCTAAAAGTACCGTTAATCACATTGGACAAATAGAAACTGCCACTATACCACCTAAACCAACTCCAAATCTTGCTGGACACATTGAAACAATAAATTTACCAAATGCCGATAGAAACTCAGCAGAAACTACAAAAGCATTACAAGACTTGGAAAAATTGACTGAAAATTTTCAGCAAGCATCCAAAGCTGGTACAAAATTAACTGCAGCTGTAACAACTCTTCCAGATGGAAGTTGTCAAGTTGTCATCCATTACCACCCACAACAGCAGACGACACAATCAGCATTTCCCATAATGCCTCAGCAGCCTATTACAACTCAATCACCAACGAGGAAACAGGACTCTAAAGTAGTGCAAAGTGCAGATATTTTAAGTGAAAGAATTCAAAATTTGATTAGAGCAAATGCTGCTATTGTTAGTACACCGATGGCAGACGCTCCAAGACACAGAAAGATGTCACGACAAAACAGTGAAATTTTACCTAAAACTGAACCTCAAACTACGAAACTGCCACCACAAACACCACCTGTCAGTGGTAATCTAGTCAGAAAACTTTCTTTGGAAAATCTTCCGAGCAGTTTACAAAATACCGTGATTTTACCTAACATGGCTGCATTGAGTCAAATGTCGTCATCAGGAGTTTTAACAAGTACAGCTATTTCTCCCAGTGTTGATGTTGTCGGGGATCAACAAACACCATTAATATATATATTAAAACCAGACAGTAGAAAACAATCAGCAACTACAAAGTCAACATCTGTGATGTCACCTTTAGGAAACGCATTATCCATTCCATTGTCCTCTAGTCAGAAAGTTTCAACATCAGTGAAACCACACACCATGACTAGTTCTGGCAGTATAGAGAGTAAAAATCAAACTTTGCAGACAAAGGTTAGTACATCTCGATTCCAAAATATTGCTCCTGTTACCAAGCCCTTGTTGACCCGTCAGTCTTCACAGTCAGATGGATATGTTTTCAGTACAACAAGAACAAAAGACCTAGATGGCCATGAAATCACTGTAAAAATAAAGCTCAATAACCCAGATGAGACTCCAGATGGAGCTAAGCAAGAAGGTCAAAGTTCAAGCAAACCTGAGGTTAAAGGTCAAAAGAATAATAATGTAAGAGAGGACAATAAAAAAGAGATATGTAAATGTATTGTATGTGGTTGTGTATTTAAGAACAAGTATGAGCTAGGAAAACACGAAAGAATTCAGTGTAAATTTATTAAAAAAACTGATGGTCAAACTTTACAGAAACCTGTTCTCTCTGGTCAAACATTGGCTATAAGTGAAAACCATAACAAGAAACGAGGTTGTGTTATTTGTGGGAACGTTTTTAAAAATGAATACGAGCTAAGTAGACATCAGCAAGTCCAGTGTAAATCTGTAGAAATGGAAGTTGATGGCGAAATAATCAAAATGGAGGTCAATAAAGATGGAGAGCCAGTTTCTGAATTTAAAATGGAGGGAGCAAAAAGAACTAAAAGCTTACAACTGGAGGGACTCACTAATTATATGAATGTAACTAAAGAAGGAGAACTGAAATTAGTTGAAAAACCATTATATGGATCACCTCAAGTAGCTTCTCCAGGAGTTATGTCCCTTGGAAATACTGTGATGGTATCATCTAGTCGTGGGAGAATGTTAAACAGACAAGATGCAACAACATCCTTTGACATAATGGGTGGAGGAACAGTAACTGTCAAAACACCAATTCATGATTCTGGAAAATTACGTTGGATCGAGCAGAAAAATTCTACAGCCAGTCTACCACAAATCAATCGTCCATCTTCTCTTGAAAGTCCTCAGTTGCAAAAAACAGCAGAAGAAGCTAAGGCTATGTGGAAAAATACACTTAAACAGAAAATTTTAATGAAAAGGTCTCTTAGCACAGACAAGCTAGCATCTCCATCGGGAAGACTTGAATCGCCGTCTGCTTTAGTACCACAGACTAAAGGAAGACTGGAATTACTGCCTGCCTCATCATCACAGGTTAAAGGAAGACTTGGTTCATCATCTGCTTCTGTATCACATATTAAGGAGGAAGAACACCAAGATACCAATTCATGGAAAGAGGCGAATCCAAATTTAAAAATTGATGAATCAACTGCAGCGAAAAATCACCCGATACTTTTGAAATATGTCACCGAACCTGTTGCACCCCATTTAGAAGAAAGTCAATCCTTTTACACTGCCGAACGATTATTTGGTTTAGATAAAGGCGAGAAACAGATCAGTAATGTACAAATTGGCAAGGGAGATAATTTGAGAATTATGAAGAGTGCTAGTTTATTAGAAGACAAACTTGCTTTAACAAAAGAGTTGATAGAAAGACTTAACATAATTGTACCTGTAGTGATGGAACAAGCTATATATAGATCACCACAAATTGATAGCGGAACAGCGGGATTTGAATCACACGGCAGTTCTGATGCGCTCAGCCCATCTAAAGTAACGACTGCTCAAAAAGTTTCAAAACTAAAAGCTGCTTTAACTAGCACAGAACCACTCAAAGAGTCCATCTGGAACAAGTTTCCATCCCGAAGCAGAAGTTTGTCAGAAAGTGATGTACAGGCAATAGAAATTAAAGAGAAATATCCATTATTGCTCCATGGACATTCTTTTCCATCTTTGAAGTCCTCGACATATGCCTCCTTCTGTTGCCTTCAGAGACCTCAACCAATGTATGTCATGCAGAGTCATTCAAAAAAGGTATCAATGTACTCAAATTGGAGAGTTGCACGTCATGACCCAAATCCTGAAGGACTGACATCAAAAATGTTGCTCAGTCTTTATTCAACTTCTTACTCGTCAAATCCTGTTTACAATGATGCCCATCAAGATTCTCCAAAAGGAGGCTTATTGACTCATAGTAGTTACTGGACGTTTAAACAGAATCAGAAAGCTGGAAAATCTGACATTGAATCAAATAAAAAGGCAATGAAGCGATTAAAAGATGATAGCTTAATGAAGAAATCAGTATCTGTAGACCGTGCTGAATCTTCAACGCCTAGTCCATCTGCAAAGCGACAAAAGATATCTGGTGTTGAAGGAGGATTTAAGTCTTTAGAAGATTATACATATGTCAGAGGAAGAGGGAGAGGTAAATACGTCTGCTCTAAATGTGGAATTAGATGTAAAAAACCAAGCATGCTTAAAAAGCACATCCGCACACATACCAACCTCCGACCATACCATTGTAAAACATGCCGATTTTCTTTTAAAACAAAAGGAAATCTAACAAAACACATGAAATCTAAATCCCACCATAAAAAATGTGTTGAAAAGGGAATCGTACCTGTTCCGACCCAGATTGATGAATCGCAAATTGATCAAGAGGCGTTGAAATTGCAATGTGAATATTCAAAGAAGGCCAAGATCAAAACAAAACTTGCTGAAACAGGAGATGAGGAAAATGAAGAGGACACTGATGATGCTGATGAAGAGAGCGATGAAGGGGAACCGATGGAGGATGATGAGGATGAAAATGATGTTATGGAAGCAGATGATGAGAATCTAGATAGCATGGACAATGGTGATGATATTAGAATGGATGAATCAGATGAAACTTCAAAAGATGTAGAAATTAGGTTTGTAAGATTTGAAAAAATAAACCTGTTCTGAATACTTCATATTTAAGTTTTTATTTTAATTAGACAAGTTTTTACAAGTTTAGATAATGAAGAATATTTGTTCATATGAATAGGTTTTCAATTTTCATGATTTCAATATATTTAGAATTTTTGGCGCATGGGTTTAGCTTTCACACCAATTATAGCTTTTCCTTGTACACAATATTGTTGCTTCTAAGAAATATTATCCTAGGGATATTCAGCATACTGTACAAGATAGGTAAATTTTCATTATTTCTGTATTTATATTCTTTTAGGAGTTTCATTTTTTCTGGTTTCACTATTTAGTTATTTTTATTTAGGTAATTAGAAAGTCTTCTTTCCTCCCTAATATCTAGGTCTTGTGTTATGAAAACATGTGTATTCAAAACTATTTATTTCATTTGCAGCTTTTCAAGTTCTTCATCAGGTGCAGGTTTGTTTTCATCTAGACCAGCCATGTGTGCCAAGCTTCTACCTGATCATGTTTCTGTAACAGCCATTACAGAAAGCAGGACTTTAGGAAGATCTGATTCCAAGATGTCATCTAGGTAGTACATATACTGCTTCTAATATTTCAATTTGGAATTATTTTAATTTTATACATAATAGAAATAAGAAGTGGAACGATTGAAAATGAGACAACTCTCTACCAGAAACAAAATGACATAATGGTTAATGACTTCAACAATGAGCAAAATATATGCTGCATAGATAACTATAAAAGGCCCCAAAATGACAAACATGAAACAACAAAACTAAATAAATTTGGTCAATTTTTTATCAGAAAAGACAAATCAGAGCTTACTGACATTTGATATCAAGATTCATGGGAGCATGCTATACAATTTTTTGTTTTTTAGTATCCAACTTTTATCAACTTCTTAATAATGAATATATTTAGTTTTCAACCAATGGTTACCTAATTTAAATATGTGGTTATGGATGACAAATGGGAGGTTTGTTCAATATTGATAATATTTACCATTACTGCAAACATTCATGATCCTGGATTGATTGGAAAATGACACTTTTAAATGTTTTAAAAAGCCAGTCCTCTTGACAGCCTCTTGTTTATTTGGAACCGTATTATATTTTATTTGTTATTTTATCAGTTTAGGGACAGTGTATGGATTCAGTTCAAGGAAAGACTCCAGCAGTTCAGGTATATTTTTGTTATGTCTGTTAAAAGTGTATCCAGCAGCAGGTCATGAATGATGAATGAAATCATCTAATACAATACTTCTATAATTAATCCAGGGGCAGATACAGTCATTTAAAAAAAGGGGGGGTCCAACTAAATGTCCTTATTCAAATGCATTGATTGTCCAAAGAAAAAGGGGGGTTCTAACCCCGGGAACCCCCCCCCCCCCCCCCCCCCTCTGGATCCGTGCCTGTAATCATTGGCTGTCATATGGCCTTCAACGATGAGAAAAACTCATAACATATGGTCTGCTATTAAATACCTGATATGAAAATTTGTGAACCAATATGCTTACTTGCTTGCTTCCTAAAGAACTCTACAAAACAAACAAAAAATACTCTTTTATTTTGTATTTAGCTGTTTCCGAAATAAGTCAAAGTCACATACATTTACATGTTTCCATGCACTTGCATAAGGTCGATTTCTGTCAGATGCAGCTCAATTGTTTGTTTCATACTTAAAGTCAAAGAAAAGCTGTACACAAGCTAAAACAAGAAATAAAATGTACCACAACCATGGCCTTACTGAATACAATTGAAATAAAGGTTTCAAAATGTTTTTGATTTATGATTGAACTATTTTGAAATTTTAGATAAAAGTGAAGGTTTACAGTCTGAGGTTGCCAAGAGTTTGCTAGCTCTAGCTGAGCAGAAATCCAGTTCTAGTCAAGGAACCAGTCAAGACAAGGGTAAATATCTGTATTAACAGAAACCAATGAAAAACTCTCACATTTCAGTTGGCTGATGTTTTGAGATGAGACATTTCGTTTTTAGATTTTAATAAATCATCAAATTAGTAGAGATTAACCATCAATAGTTCAGACTATCTGCAGTAAAATAAAAATAACTTTTCCTCTTGCTGATTGTAATAATGTTTTTGGATGTGTTTAACTATTGATAAGATTTAAATGTATGGCAATGAATAATATCACAAAGCATACTTGATAAGGCAAATACAAACTATGAACAGAATTTCTTTTGATTGATTGATTGATTGAAATTAGTTCAGATGAAAATCATCAAAACTTATTGATGTCAATTACTGGCTGGCCTATCAAAACAAAATACATTCCCTAATCTTTTTCAATACTGCAGCAAATATTAAAAAGTAAAATGGCCAGACACAAAATAACCCATATGAAACACAAGTGTTGAGATAGTTTAAGGCTGCCTGTTGATCCTCATTTTGCAATTGTTTTTAATTGATTAATTGTATGGTTTTTTTTTAATAGTAACATTGATGGAAATAAATAAACTATGTTATTGTTTCATTTCAGTTGAGCAGCCATATTGGTTGATAGGAGAACCCAGAGTCCAGTTATCAACTTCAGAGTCCATGGATAATGAGAGAGCAAAGGTAGGAAGCAGGGGAGTTCTTTTGAAAGAAGTAAAGGAAATATTTGGGGTTCTGTTGACTCACCTTGACTAAGTAAAAGAAGCAAGACATATGTGCTGTTTCTATTGGCAGCAGGGGTGTCAACAATGTATTTATTTGTGGTTAGGTCATTTTATGTGGAACCACTAGTGGTAAGTCAATGATATTTGGTATTTAGTTGAATTATCATTGGCACATATCAATTCCACATAGATTGTTTAGCCCACCATGTCAGTCGTGGTCTGTTGACGTTGAAACTTTGTTTACATGTACTTGCTTGTGATTAGGTGAGTTTATGGGGAACCACTAGTGGTAGGTCAATAATATTTGGTATGTAGTTGTATTAATGTTGACACATCACATTTCTATTTGGTCACGAACTATCAGTCATGGTTCATTGACTTGAAATATTTTGCATAATTTACATGTGAAACAGTTAAAGTATTGTTATTCTAATTTCAACAGTTACATTTAATGATCAAATTAAATGACTGGCAATCTTATCTCTGTAAAAACAGTTTATTTTGATTTTTTTTCCATCATTTTTTTTGTTAAACTTTACATATAGACACTGAAATAAAGCACATCTTCTGACTTGCCTTGACAAAGTCGATAGGTCAAGATAAAAAAAGATGTGGTATGATTGCCTATTAGACAACTGTTCACAAGAGACCAAAATGACACAGACATTAACAACTATGCCATGCTGTTTCTGACCACATGGTTTTATTACTGATAATATGTTAAAGAACTGTCATTTTAATTTCAATATTTGCATTATATTAAAAAAAAATCTGAAAGGTGTAACATATCTCTGTTTCCACAATTTAATTAACTTTTGTCCAAATTATCTTGTAAACTTGCATATTTTTTAGAAATTTATCTCAATTTTTTGGAGTACATGAATTTTTGTATTCATTTAAGTTTCAATACTTAATTTTAGATTTTACCACCTAGCAGTGCCTCACTTCCTGTTGGCAATATAATGGTTGTCTCCCCTTCTCCAGAGTCTGTATCTAAAAAAAGTCTGCCTGACTCGAATAACACAGATTCAACCAAAGAATCAAAATCAGAGACAAAAGAGAATTTACCAGAAAAGTCACCTAGTGAGAAACCAGAAAGACCAAAAGATCTTTTTGTGACTGTTCCTCTTGGTGGATATATGCCTCCAATGAGGAGAACTCCTGGTGTGTCACCAAAACAACAGGGACAACAGGGGTCATTTGACCTTGCTAAGCTTTTTAAATTGACTGAAAATGCAGTAAGAAATTCAAAACAAGCACTTTGTATCGAATCTCCAGCTTTTCAGTTCAGTCATCCATTTCCAAATATGGCTACCATAACAAAAGATGGGCTTGTCGTTATGGCAACATCACCTGGAAACAATCCAAGTGAAACCATATTGGTAACCAGTATTGAACATGAAATCGAGATTGAAAGTGAGCCAATCAAAAGTCAAGAAATAGAATCAAAGATGAAAAGTGATTTAGGAAAAGAGGACAGAAAAGTTTTAGAAGAAAAATATGCAACTTTGTCAGAAAATCATGTTGATAAATCAGATGATGTGGAATTTATCAAAGAAGTAACGGTAAAAACACATACAGATTTAATTCATGAGAAAGCTGTATCACAAAATCTTATCGCGTCTTCAAAAGGAGGAAAATTCATATGTGAGATTTGTTCAAAGAGATTCCAAGAACACCAACAATTAATTTTACACAGAAAAACACACTTCTTAGACCAATATTATAAATGTGAAAAGTGTAAATTACGATTTACGTCCAATGATCTACTTAAGGTTCATGAACTAACTGAGTCCCATTTGACTATGCTACAGCAACCCATCATTATTCCCACCTCCACAAATCCAAGACCGTTCAAGTGTGATGACTGTGATATTGCTTTTAGGGTTAAAGGTCATTTGGCTAAACACCTGAGGTCAAGGGCTCATGTCTTGAATTGGGAGCACCTTGGTAAAATCCCTCATGGTACATTCCAAAAATTAGAACATTTCATTGGAACATTAGAAGCATCTGACCCAGCATTATTTCTGAATTTATTGCTTGAGCTTATGAAAAACAGAAATGAAGAAACCAGTTCATCATACCAGTCAAGTAGGAAAAGTAGTACTAGTATTGAAAGTGGAAAACTGACACCTACATCTAGAAAACGTTTTCTTTCTTCACCTACAGAGCTAGGCAAAAATGATCTCTCACCTAGTAAACCAGTTGCCGTTGAAGTGAAACAGGAAACAATGGAAATTGATAATACAGATGCTGTCAAGGATGACAGTTCAAAAGGTCAAGCAGACGACAGTTCCGACAATGGACCACATCTGTGTGGGATTTGCAGAAGAGGGTTTATTAATTTAGAACATCTGAAGGTAATTCTCAATGAAAATGTCTTTATGTAGACAGTTCTTTTCATGATTTAAGGAAAGTCAGGGTTCTCACTAAGGCGAGTCTATGTGTCCTGGACTCATCAAAATCTGTCTGGACTCATCATTTCCAAAACTGGTGAGTCTACAGATGCATCAAGATTGAAATATTTTGTATAAACTGAACACAGTTAAACACCAATATCATCATTTTATAGCTTTAGTTTAAAAGAAATCTGAATTTAATGTCATTTCATTGCTGTGGTAGGCCATGGAGACTAAAATATTACATTATATTGCAATAAATTGTCTTCTTCTTGCTATTGGACTCACCATGGCCAAAAAGACGAGTCCCTGGATTCGCCTTCAAAAATCCTTAGCGAGAACCCTGAAAGTCAACACTTAATTCTGACTTGTACATCCCCCCCCCCCTTATGAAGTTGGGAGGCTGTTTCTTTGTTATATGAAAAAAGGTGATGTGGTATAATTGCAAATTAGACAACATTCCACTAGAAAACTAATTCTACTATTTGGTTTATAATTTGCTGCTACATGTATTGAGAAAAAATCAATCAATAGTGGTAAATATGGAGTTTAACATGTTTAATGGCCAGTTGATTGTACACATCTCAGTAAAGGTGTATAATTGATATTTGTTTTGAAGAAAACAATGCACAAACACATCTTAAATAACTTAATAAAAATACAACATCATAACCCAAAAAACAATCAGTTTCATATTATAAATATTTTGTATATCTTCCCATATAGAAAAAGGCATGATGATAAATTGCTGACTAGTTGTTTCAACACTGCATATTCTTTTTAATCATTGAGGTCCTAACTTTTCTAATTGATGAAGCTCTCAATTAATTATATTTTTTAGAATCATTTGATAATTCACGCTGAACTACGACCCTATGTTTGTGAATACTGTGATGCAGGGTTCACAAACGCACAGTCACTGAAAACTCATCTACAGTCTCATGCACAGGTAAAATAAATGTTTTAAAAATTATCATGTACTGTGGATTCATTAATATTCGTTGGATACCAATTTTCGTGGATTTCGTGGGTACAAGAGAACCTCAAATTTAAATGCTCAATGAATTACAAATATTCTAAAGAAATGTATGCAGACTTTTTCAAAACCACGAAATTAAATATCCACGAATGTACAGGTTTTCATCAAACCACGAAAATTGATACCCACGAAAATAAATGAATCCACAGTGTTTTGATATCGGTACAAATTTTATCAACATGTGCATTTCGAACACTCATTACTGTTTAAAGATCAATGATGATTGTTGTGGCTAAAATATTGAAACTGATAGAATATGATACATTATTTGTATTTGTACTTGATTGGGGCTTTCTTTATGAGCTGTATAGGAAAACTCTCACACTCTTAACCAAACGTATGTATATATTCAAAGGAAGTTAAGTTATAATTTTCTGTCTATTGGAGTGGCTACTTGATGGATGAATTGTTCACCCTTTGCCTAACTACCTTACAAAAGTTAGGTTTTAAATTAATGATTCTATAAGAAATTGTAAAGGAATAAGATCTGTTTAGGCAGTGTTCTCCCCAGGCCCTTAAAGGACCACGGGCCCACAATGTATAATTTTTGGCCAGGGTTCTATCGGTCTTGCCGCGATGTATAATTCTTAACTGTGGTGCTAAATTTTTCAGGTGAAATTTGACCAGTTTAAACTTTAGCATCCCTAGATATACATGTATCTATTTTTATTGACAGGCAACTCCATATGTGTGTGGTTTATGTGGTAAAACATTTGCACATTCTGATGTCCTTAAACAACATATCGATCAACATTTGAACCAGCAGCAGACTGTTCCTATGGTAACAAAGTCAGGTTCAAAAGATGACACAAGTGCAAAAACTATTCCCGTGGAAACACATTTAGACTCAACAGGTAGTGAAGCTAGGAAAAAGGAAGATTTTGTTTCTATGGAAACAGGAATTAATGATATTACTGAATCAGATTCAGGGAAAGATTATTCGACTCCCATGGAGTCAGACTTGGACAAACACATTGATGATCCCAGTGTGTTTGTCTCTTCTTCAAGTGCTATAACTGAACACTCACAGCAGACGATAGTTTCTCTAGTCTCTAAACCAGACATCAAGAGTCCACCGGAATTTGAACAAAATTTGGAATCAAAATTTACATGTGATAATTCAGTGCTGAAAACAGAAAATTCAGAGGATAAATAGAGGGCACAATTCTTTACTCTTTCACATTCCAATTCCCCTCTTGGAATAAAGAACGCTCCAACACAGATTTCTAAAAGTATTAGACTTAGATTGAATGTTCAAAAATGAATGTACATGTATTGAATTCTCAAAAAAGTCTTTAAAAACCCTTCAGAAATCATCAAATACTTATTGCTGATTTTTTTTCACACGACACGTTTTAGTTTCTGAATAATTATATACTTTCTCGAGAGATTCATTTTCTTTCATATAAAGTAATCCAGGGTATGGAGGAAATTTGTGATACCGTTTATTTTCCCCTACATTTGTAATTTCATCACTATAAATACTTATATGGAATTATCTACCTTTGTACAAACAAGTACAATATAACGTCCCATTGCAATGTTTGAATTTTGTCTTGCCTCTGAGGAAAGTATAGCTTTTCCTGCATTGATAACATTATTGTAGTAGACCTCAACCATTGTTAATGTTTTTGCCTTGTGGTGGTTGAATAAGAACTAACTGTAATATATCAATGATACGCTGTATGAAGTTGCATTAATAACAGTACATATCAGTTTGCTAACTAGTTTAAGGCTTTTCCCTCTACATATTTTTATGTCATGGTCCAATGACTTTGAATTAATTAGCCTATTTCGTGATGATTTGATATTGCAATTTTCAACTTTGCTTGATGTCATTCAAAACACAAAGATTCAAGTTTTATGTATCCAGGACGATTCATATTAAAGTTATTTTTCTAATTGTAAAAGTCGTGGAAAATTAATTGATCATTAAAATAAGTTGGTTTACAGTATCCTGAAAATTATGTGTTATCTTGAGTTTGATTACCGTATAGTGGGTTATTTTCGCAGGTGTAAAATTTCGCGATTTTCATTGAATAAGGTATACGAAAAATTTTGGCGGTTATTATTTTGGCGGATCCAACATTTTTAGCATTACCTTTGCATGTACACTTTTAAGTTGGCGGAATTTATTTTGGCGACTTTGTTCTATCCGCGAAAATAAGCGAAAATTTACACCCCGCGAAAATAACCTGCTATACGGTATCATGTTCTGTCCACCAAACTTTTGTTTATTTTTATTTAAAATGTGCCAAATTTACTTCATTGACATTGTATCCATGTTTATGATATCATCTGCAAGCTTTCTTTTATTTATTTGTTGAGTAGATTTATGTGTGCAATCTTCACTAAATTATACAATTTGTAAACATTTGATTTTGAAATGAAATACTAACAACATGAACTCGTATGCAATTTAAAGGCATTATTTAAACTTTGTGTGGGTGGGCGTTTTTTTGGTTGGACAAATTTGTATAGCAATTATTACCATTCTGACAAGATTTATTTGATCATGTTATTATTAAATGTAGCCATGGCACCAAGTTTACTTGAAGAATTCAGTGAAACAATCCAAATCATTTTATTATCCATTTATAAGGAAGGTAACTCTCATGAATCACATTAGAATATCTTTGAGCAGGATTACATATATTTTTTTTTAAATACATATTTGTTTTTCGTTCATTTTATTACATAAATGAGGCCGTTAGTTTTCTCGTTATAATTGTTTTACATTGTCTTATGGGGGCCTTTAATAGCTGATTATGCGGTATGGGCTTTGCTCATTGTTGAAGGCTGTATGGTGACCTATAGTTGTTAATGTTTGTGTCATTTTGGTCTTTTGTGGATGGTTGTCTCATTGGCAATCATACCACATCTTCTTTTTTATATAGGCCTCATAATTGGAAATCTTATTACTTTACTGGTTTTACAAAATTCACCACACACAGTTGATTTGTTAGCCTAGTTATCTAACTGTTAAACAAATGTTTGTTTATAAAAGTATTTTAATTTATTGAAGGGATGATCTTTCATAAAATTATAAGATTCTGTGTGCTATCAATTTTTTCTTCCCACCGAGGCTAGGATCCATCATGCAGCGTTAGTGCTACTGTTGCTTTTATTCTTTTTTGTAGCAATTTCATATTTATGAAAATAAAAGCAGATTGTTATCTCCCCTTTATGATTATCTTATGAGGAATAACTTATTATCTCCCCTGGTTGGCTTATAAAGGGAGGCAATTTATAAACTATGCAAATTTGTAAAGGACAGGAGTTAATTTATAAACTATGTAACAATTTATTATCTCCACTTTGTAGTTATCTTAACTGTAAAGGAGAAAATTGTCTTGTATTTTGTGTTACAGCTTTGTCATAACATAAATGTGCCAATCAGGTTCACAAAGGTTGTAATTTAATCATAGATATTATATTTTACACATTTGTCTATATGAATTCATTCAAAAATAAAATGTATTTTAATCAATATTGAATTGCAAAATCAAATGTTGAATCTTTGAAATTAAAATTTTAAAAAAATACGTTTCAGTTTTTGTTGAGGAATATCTTTCACAGGTTTTACTGTGATAAAATTACTACAAAAAAATCTGCAGAATTGCCTGCTTTAAATACTTCAACAAAGATTTTCATAACCTCACTTTGGAATAAAAGTCAATTAAACAATTCCAACATTGAATTGTCTCCCTTATTTGGATACCATTGTTCTATTATCTCCCTTGTTAAAATACCATATTATTTAATAAAAATATGAATGTGCAAAGCATTAAGTGCTGAATAATGAGTATACTATTTTGTTTGTTTGTTGCAGCTTGTTACATTGTTGTTATTTATATTAAATTCATCACTACAGTGTATGTTGTTTTTGTTACTAGTTCCTTGTTGATGCACCAGAGCATGATATCCTGAGAAGTTAAATCAACAACTACATGCTTGTCTTAGAAATGGAGGTACAGTTTAAGTGGATTCCTTTATTTTTATGGGTACTAATTTTGTTGTTTGAGGAAAAATTGCATATTCTTGTATATTTAATTTCATGGTTTTAGCGAAGTTTGCATATAATCCCTTAAAAAATTTGTAATTCATTTAACATTTAAATTCGTGGTAATCCTGTACCCATGAAATTCATGAAATTTGATACCCATTGACTTAATGAATCCAAAGTACATATTGAAGATGGTTTCTTAGGGTAACTTTATGACAGCCTCTGTCTTGGAAACATATTTACACCCTCTTTCTAATTTATTTTTTTACCGTAGCAGAGAGGGCAGTTAATTTTACCCTTGTCTGTCTGTACATCAGGTAATTTCATTCTTAACTTTAGTTTGCCTCAACAAATATTTGTAATTTTTACAATACTAAATTACCTCAAAAATATGTGTGGTGCCACTTTTACCACTCTAGAGTTATGACTCTTTACAAGTGGAAAAATTGCTGAATTTTATGTTTTCAGTTGTTAACTTAAGTTTGCCTCAACCAAATGTTATGAAACATATACACAGTCAAAGTGTGAATTTTGGTAGTATTCATTTTACCAATAAGAGTTATGCCTCTTTTCAAATGAATAAAAAAATGGTGAATTTTAAGTTTCCATTCTCTCACTCAAGTTTGCCTCAACCAAATAAATGGAACTTTTACACAATGCTTATTTCCACAAAACACAGATCATGTTTGAAGTTTACCACTTACCATTCATGTTTACAGTAACCCTGTCGCATTTTTGCGCCTATCCCATATCAGTATAGTCCTTTTCACAAAAAATCATAAGTGTAAAATTTATCATAAGTCTAAAATATTCCTTAACAATTCAACTAAATATTTTTATCGTAAGATTAAATTTACACTTAAAGGGCCACAGGAGCCTCTGGCCTTTGTTAGTCTTGTATGATTTTTATTATAGTTTCTTGTGTATATTATGAAGTTAGTATGATGTCCATTATCACTAAACTATTCTGTTTAGGGGCCAGCTGAAGCACGCCTCCAGGTGTGGGAGTTTCTGGTTGCATTGAAGACCCATTCGTTGCCTTCAGCTGATGTTTGCTCTTTGGTTGGTTGTCCCTTTGTCACATTCCCCATTTTCATTCTCAATTTCATCATGTCCCTTTACAAATAGAAAATTGTTGAATTTGTTTCTGTTCTTTAAGTTAACTTTATGTTTCCTCAGCTAAGTATTTTGAATCTTATACACAATGTTTATAACCACAATATACGGATCAAGTTTGAATGTTGTCCCTTCTTGACTCTGCATGGTAAGATTCATTGAAGGGGCAAGGGGGATCCAATAACACCAAAAACTTGATAAAATTTTAGTCATTGACGAAACTCCATTCGAAAAGGTTAACATTTATTTAGGTTTGGTAAATTTTTGCTGGGCACCAGAACAACTGCATCAAACATATCGTATCATTTTTAGAATAACAGATACAAAAGAGGCAAATTGCCCCAAAAGAGCATAACAGTTAAACCCCTTGTCCTCTCTTCATTTCTGAGATACGATAAGCAACTATATTTAGTGTATGGGATGATTACAAGTTATACTTCTCTGCAAAAGGGTTCATATGACTTTGATCAGTGATCGAAGTTAAGTTTTGTGGTTAGGTTATACTTTCTCATATACTGTGAGCAATGCATCAAATAAACTATTGTAAGATGCATATGTCAGTCTGGCAGCAGGATTCGTCGTACAATGTTAACTATTTGGTGGATATGTCAAAAAATGATACCCCTCTGGAAATTTGAAGCTAAATATTTGTTCCTTAACAAGCTCCACGGGAAATACACTTCTCTGTATTATCAAACTTAACAAAGAATCAGACGGTTGTATAATCATTTGTACATTTCCTTTTCCTAGAGATTACTTTGCCCTGTCCCCTCAGCAATGCAATGTCTATTATCAATGGCAGGGGCGGATTTAGGCGGGGGCGTGGCGGGCGTGCGCCCCCCTAAAATTTGCAAAGCATGGGTTTACTCCAACAGATTTAAGAATCAGAAGAGACCATTACATCTTTTTTAACATTCAAAGTATATAAAACAGTCAGTTCAACAGAATCAACGTGATTACTAATCAACTGACCTACGCTTTATTAAATTTAAAGTTCTATAAATTGTTTCAAAGGAAAGTGTCAATGCGGAGCTGCGTTTGATGACAAATGTAATAGTTTTTTTTTAGAAGTTATGTTGCATTGTATTTCCGGTTTTTATAATAAATTTCTTTGAAAATCGAAGTTCCAAAACATCCCTTACTCACTTTCACAATGTCATCATGACACGGTCAAGAAACTATCGGCAGATGAGATTCTTTCATAATATCCGACCGTTATGGAAGATAGAAATACTGTTTCAAGCGAAAGGTTAGTTTATTAATTTGTATCTCTGTGTCTATATTTGTTTCTCACTTGCAAACCTCAATATTTAGCCGAATTCTGTACCAAATTACATGCTTGGAATCTCGAGAAAATAAAGAAAACTGCGTAAATGCATCTCATTCTGATTTTAGTTGTTTTGTTGCGAACACAGTAAAGTCTGGCACAACCTCCAAAAATTAAAAAAGTAAAAAAACAGATATTATGAAAGGACAATTAAAAATCGCTGGTAAAAGTAGAAATTTTCGTTTGCAAAATATATTGGTCAGGTGAGCAGTTGTGATCTGTCTCGTCTCACTTTGCGTCCGTCTGAACGCCCGTCTATATGTAGATTGTTGTCAGGTGTGGATTAAGGCGGTTTCAACTTGAAACTTTAATTTTTCGATCATTTTACCACACAATAGTTTGAGATATTTACATTTCACCCATTTGGAAGAATATTTCAATAATTTTACCTAAAAATAACTCCAAAAATTTTTCGCATCTTATCTTTCTTCCTTAGAAGTCCCTGTATGAAGTCAGCCTCATAATAATTAAAAAAACAAGTCGGCAAGAAGAGGGGCTCAATTTGTTCCAATTGGATGCCGATAGTCTGTTGAAAAACACGTCTTCCGAACGTAACAAATATGTTGTCAATCAAGAAATCAAGCATCTTGATAATGTCAGTTTCTGAGAATTTTTGTTTGAATCAGAGTGATTTTTTACAAAGTAGGATTTATCCCTTCCTAAGACAAAATACTTGTATCTTCGTTGGTACATAGAATATATATACATGGTCTTCACGCGCTTGCTTTTAACCAGTCATATTCCTAGAAATGTATAGGAGGTAAGATTATGGCACGTATCATTTGATGGAAACAATTAGGTTCTATCTTTCAGTTATTGTCCCATTTTTCAGTTGACTTTGAATCTTTTGCATAGTTTTATAGAAGTATAGTGTGCAAGGACATTTATATTAGCACAATTTAAATCAAGGCGAATCTAACATATGTTACATTAACAAATACTACATACAGGCGAGACATACATGTATGCTAGCGTCAACAGTTTTTTTTTTAAATTATAGGACGCCATGATTACAAATCTCAAAGCTTGCTTTCAGCAACTGTGAGCATTCTTTAAAATTGTATTATTTTGTGTAATGTTTTATTTGTCTATAATTTATCCAGAAATGCCTACCGGACGTCACAAGATGTTTTTTTTTGTCAATATGCCATTTATTTTATTTTCCGATTCGTATTTTAACATATTTTACTTGTATACTAGTATCTAAGATGCACTATCTGTGGATTTAAAACAAGTTGTCCGCCCCAACCTTTGTCTCAAATAAAAAATAAAAAAAGACATTTGAAAGTTGTACACTTTTTTTTGTTAAATATTGAATCTATTTCTTGAAACTATTCAAAATTAAATCTCTGGCTTAACCACGGAAGTTGACCATTGTAAAAAAAATATTCTATTATAGTTTATTCCACACCAATTCATACTTTTTCTAATAGGATCAAAGTGTTTGATGTTTTGAATTAAGAAGTTTTAATATTGACAAATGCGATATTTTACAGTCAGTTTTAAAAGTCTCAGACTTTGCACAGTTAAAATATATTTACCCAAACAGACAAAATTTCATTAAGTTTTCACAACAATAGGTTGAAAATTTAAAAGCACCGATTTTAATTGATTTGTAAACATCATTTGTGAAAAATATTTAAATTTTTAATTTCATGTATGAAAAACAAATTTTATGACAAAAATAGTTCCATGTTTAACATTTATATTAGGTTTTATATCAGTTAATGTATTTTAGTACATAAAATTAAGAAGGTTAACTATGCCACAACCATGAAAACTTTTATCAATTAAACGTGGCTATTTAAAAGTTATTTTGTAAACAATTTGTAGTTTGATGCTTTCAAATTTGTTTGACTTATTATTTTTGATTAAAGGGGGTCACACAGGAAAATTGTATGCAAAAGTGGACCAAGAACACCGGTTTCCTTTCCTAACTTACGACAGTACCAGTCGTGGTTCCAAACTTGGTCAGCCTTTTAAGCACACCTGGCCCACAGGGCCAAGTGAGCTTTTCTCATCACTTGGCGTCCGTCGTCCGTCTTCCGTCGTCGTCTGTCGTCGTCGTCCGTCGTCGTTAACTTTTACAAAAATCTTCTCCTCTAAAACTAATGGGCCAAATTTAACCAAACTAGGCCACAATCATCATTGCGGTATCTAGTTCAAAAATTGTGTCCGGTGACCCGCCAAACTAACCAAGATGGTCGTCGCTATGGCTTAAAATTGAACGTAGGGGTAAAATGTATATTTTGGCTTATAACTCTGAAACCAAAGAATTAAGAGCAAATCTTACTGAGGTAAAATTGTTTATTAGGTCAAGATCTATCTGCCCTGAATTTTTCAGATTAATCGGACAATGGGTTGCTGGGTTGAAGCCCCCTAAATCGGTGACTTTAAGGAAATTTTGTCCGTTTTCGGTTATTATTTTGAAAATTATTATAAATAGAGATAAACTGTAAAAAGCAATAATGTTCAGCAAAGTAAGATCTACAATTAAGTTAACATAATCAAAATGTTCAGTTGACCCCTTAAGAAGTTATTGCCCTTAATAGTCATTTTTTACCTATTTGTCGTACATTTTTGTAATCTTTTACAAAAATCTTTTCCTCTGAAACTACTAGACCAAATTTAACCAAACTCAGCCAAAATCATTATCAGGGTATCTAGTTTAAGAAAATGTGTGCGGTGACCCGGCCAACTGACCAAGACGGCCGCCATGACTAAAAATAGAACACAGGGGTAAAATGTAGATTTTGGCTTATTACTCTGAAACCAAAGTATTAAAAGCAAATCTTACAAGAAGTTAAATTGTCTAGAAATATCTATCTGCCCTTAAATTTTCAGATGAATTGGACAACCGGTTGTTGGGTTGCTGCCTCCCAATTTGTAATTTTTTAAGAAATTTAGCCGTTTTTATACGACCGCAAAAATTGAAATTTTTTGGGTCGTATATTGGTATCACGTTGGCGTCGTTGTCTGCGTCGTCGTCGTCGTCGTCCGAAGACTTTTGGTTTTCGCACTATAACTTTAGTATAAGTAAATAGAAATCTATGAAATTTAAACACAAGGTTTATGACCATAAAAGGAAGGTTGGGATTGATTTAGGAATTTTTGGTCCCAACAGTTTATAAATTAGGAACCAAAAAGGGCTCAAATAAGCATTTTTATGGTTTTCGCATTATCACTCTAGTTTAAGTTCAAATTGGTCCACATTCAGGTCTAAAAATTGAATTCTTGGGGTTTTTTTATATGCTGAATCTAACCATGTATTTAAAGTTTGAATATTGAACCATAATAGGTAATGTCCAATTTAAAATTTAAAGTTTTTAAGTTTAAGTTCTTAGACCATATTCATTATGTGTCAAAAACCTGTGTTGTGTCAACTATTTAATCACAATCCAAATTCAGAGCTGTATCAAGCTTGAGTGTTGTGTCCACACTTGCCCCGATGTTCAAGGTTCAACCTCTACGGTCGTATAAAGCTGCGCCCTGCGGAGCATCTGGTTGGTTATTATCTTGAATACTATTATAGATAGAGATAAACTGTAAACAGATATAATGTTCAGCAAATAAAGATCTACAAATAAGTCAACATGACCAAAATGGTCAGTTGACCCCTTAAGGAGTTATTGCCCTTTATAGTCATTTTTAACAATTTTCATTAATTAGGTAAATTTTTGGTTTTTACAAAGTATTTTCCTCTGTAACTAAAGGGCCAAGTTCATTACAGATAGAGAAAATTGCAAGTAGCAAGTATGATCTACAAACACATCACCATAACCAAAACACAATTTTGTCAAGAATCCATCTGTTTCCTTTGTTTAATATGCACATAGGCCAAGGTGAGCGACACAGGCTCTTAAGAGCCTCTTGTTTGGAGTTTGCATGGAAACATTGGCATGCCTTTTTTGCTGGCATGTTTGACCATTTTGACAACAGGGATCACAAAAAGGGTATAACCTAATCTTACGTTTTCGAAGTTGCCAATTAATCAGGATTCCAAATGAACATGAACTGCTTACCCTTCCGTTACACCTTTGTTCAACCATTCGGGTTCTAGTTGAAATCTGGTAGTAAGTATAGACCAACGGTGCACTGATGATTTACGTCGATTCCGCAGTCTCTGACTTTAAAACCTCTCGGTGTCTGCATATGCTATTTTTTTCAGAATCAATATGAAATATAATGTGTCGCGTACAAGGGAGAAAAACGCTCAACTAAATGATGCAATTTATTACATATACATACATCGAAAGTTATGGTAGAACACGTAGTTCAACTTGGCCATCATTTAACATTTGTTCAAAATTATTTCTGCTCTCCTACTTTAAATTCCTTGGAGGCATATTACAGGAAAAGGCATAATCATTTAACACTACAAGAAGGTGCAAAAAAGTTCATTCTGAAAACACAGGGCTAAAAAATCAATAACCCCTATGCGTACTGAGTACATACATTGTCTCTTCTAAAATTGTGTTGCTTTACAGCTAATTTCCTAATGCATGTAAGGCAAAACTTTGGTTGGCTTGCTTGCTTTGTTTGTATAATTGTTTATACAAGCTTTATAAATAAGATTGACATATTTAAACAATATATACAGGCATAGTTTAACCTGTTCATATAATATTTGAATTTAACTGGGTGTTATCCTAATGATTGTACAATATAAAAACAAAGCAAGCAAGCTAACTAAAGGTTTGCTCTACATGCTTTAGAGAATTAACTGTAACAAAAAAATTCAGGCGGAGTACTCTGTGACTGATGCCATTACTGGTTTTTTTTATACATTATTGTTATCACCATCATTTATAGTGTTCATCTCGATGTTTTTTCCGTTTAGTCGTTGTCGTTTTTATTGTTCGATTTTTGGATCTTGATCACCTTTGATATAAGTTTGCATTGCTCCTTTTCAATCAGCTTTTGATACACGTTCTTCTTCGATCTATCTTTAACCTCTTCATTTCTTCTAAGATAGTATATAAATTAAACTTTGTTTGTATTTGGTTTTTCCAATGTACGCCCAGACCCATGCACCGAAAATTCAAAATGAAATATATAACAGTTAATGATGTATTTTATTGATACGTGACTTGCGGTGAAGTGGGTCAGAAAACGAAAAACCTATCATAAATTTGTAAAAACTCTTATTCTAAAACTCTTTAAAATAGTTTATTACTTTTCGATAGTTTGATTTATCTTTCTGATATTATATTTTATATTACATTTATTTAACAGTTCATAGACTATTTAAATGTATTTACAACAGTAATATATAAGATATTTTTAAATATATTTGATTTTTTGTAATTTGTGCATCATTAAATGAGGTAATACAATTCGATCAAAAGGTTTAGGTAACGCTTTGAAAATGATGTCAATAGATTCATACGGTCTCATTTAAATCGCCCTTTTTGTTATTTCAACGACCATTTCATATTTCCATTTATTGTAGTATATATACTGCACATTGAAATATACATGTTTGCTTTTGTCGATTTGCACTTAAGCCTCTGTTGATAGTTACAGTGTTGTGTTTTGTATACTATTGTTTGTCTGTTGGTCAGGTTTTTTTTTGTAATGCCATTGTCAGTTCGTTTACGACTTGTGAGTGTATCCCTTTGGTAGGTTTCGACGAACTTTTCAATTAGATTGCACTGTGATTTATAATGTCCTTTCCATAATTCATTTTCTAGGTTACCATGCTTATTGCATCATTTATATATTTGATCTAGACCATATAAATATATATACACATTTCATGTCAAAGGTATTCCCTCTCAAGACCATTGGTTCAGTATTATACAGATATATTATTCATATTGCAGAAACTTGTAATAAATACGGTCGAATTGTTACTTGCCATGATCAGCACGGTAGATGCTGTATACTAGTTGTAGAGATCATGCTTACCCTTCCGGAGCACATGAGTGCAACCCATGTTCCTGTTATTATCATTTTTTTTATTCATTTATTTTTGCGTTGATCTTATGGAATTTGTTCATCTGCATGTTTGTCGTTCTTCTTTCGTCTCATTGCGTTGCAAGTTTTTTTCTACGCTTGACTGACGGCTTCTGTCCCTCCCCCTCCCCACGGCATTTTCTTATTTTTAATATTGCTGATTACTTTTCGATATCTATTTGCCTGAAACATTACGTCCAGTGAATATCGAATAGCAATTGATGCATCGGTTACCGTGTATACTGAGCTCGTTGGAACGACTTATTTAACTCGTTATTACTACAAAGCTTATTCGTTCTCATAACTAAGCTAACTCCTACTGACTTACATCTTAATTAATACTTAATTCAATGGATGTGCACTGATTGATAATTTGGTTTAGATGCATGATTTTTTGTTGTATGACTAGTAGTTGTTATTGGCTTTTAACTTAGCTGTCAGTAACTGCGAGTACTTTCAGATCTGCACTTCGCGTCTTTTTGTTGTTGAGTTAAGAAATGAAACCCTTCCACATTAAACTATAAACGTACCAATCTTAATATATATTTTACTGAATTCTGAAATTGTAATAAAAGTCTTAAAGGCCTTATGGTGACACATAGTTGCTCAAATATACCGTCATTTGGTCTAAGATTGATAGTTGTCACATTTGGAATCATACCACATCCTTTTTTTTTTAATATTGTCTGATCGTTTTGAACGTTATTTTAAGTATATATTTTGTAAACATTTCATCACGATGGGAAGCACAAACAGATATCAAATACGTACTACCGCATGCTTGTAAAGTGATATAAATTATCCTTTCATTAAAATTATTACAAATTCACAGTTGATTTATCATTAGAAACTTCAAACTAGCCAGGTGTGGTTCACTCGACATTTCCTAAAATACAAAAGATAACGTGGATTGGGATGTTGAAATACCAACCGGTCTAGTTTATATTAGAACAAAATTTCAATTCTAAAATAAAAACATATCCAGTGGCTTTTTTCTTCCAAAAACTTTAAAAGTTAAGACCCTCTTCCCCAAAGAACAATTTGTTTGACTCAGGCAAACCTTGAATCGAAGAAGGAATATATGGGATTTATATGTTCTTTGTTTTGATTTGATTCGCCTTCAGATATAAACCGCGTTTAAAAAAATAGTTTTCCCCCATAGACAACAGCAAAAGTAGGCGAATATTATTGTGTGTGTTCGTGTGGCAAAGTGTTCGCACCACATCTATCCATAACACAATAGTTTCTCGTTTTTTGACGGTATATTCAAACAATGAGTGAATGTAAGAAGTACATTTGTCTTATCTGTCACGTCACGTACCGAAATTTAACGAATTCGCAATTTAAAATAAATGTATATCTCATACAAAGGTCACACTTGAAATCACGTACCCTTTATCTGAAGATATTTTAACCTATCAGAAAAGATGATACTTTATACAGTGAAACCTGTTTAAACCGAACCTCTTCGAGATTTTGTTCGGTTTTGGCCGATGTTCGGTTTTGATCAGGTTCACAAAGCACATAATCTTGACTTACATCTAGAAATTGACAATGAGGGTCGGTTGAAAACAAAACTTTACGACAAAAGAGATGATTTCAGCTTTCCAATTGTGAACTTTCCATTTCTAAGTAGCAAAATTCCAGCAGCATCTGCATACGGTATATATATCTCCGGCATTTGATACGATATCCCCGTACTTGCATTTCCTATCATGATTTTCTTGATAGAGGGTTTGCTGCTCACAAGAAAACTATTAAATCAAGAGTTCCAAATGGTGCAGTTGAAATCATCCCTTCGTAAATTTTACGGACGCCATCACGATTTGGTTGACCGTTATAGAATAACCGTTTCACGAATGATATCGGATATAGATATAGGAAGATGTGTTCCTTAAGTCGTAACTAGAATCCCCTTCCCTTTCATGAATGTGAACTACCGAATTAGACTATTTATTTACCGGATTTGTAATCACATAAGCAATTAGACGGGTGCCACATGTGGAGCAGGATCTGCTTACCCTTCCGGAGCACCTGAGATCACCCCTATTTTTTTGTGGGGTTCGTGCTGTTTATTCTTTAGTTTTCTATGTTGTGTCATGTGTACTATTGTTTTTCTGTTTGTCCTTTTCATTTTTAGCCATGGCGTTGTCAGTTTGTTTTAGATTTACGAGTTTGACTGTCCCTTTGGTATATTTCGTCCCTCTTTTGATATGACAGTGCTTATGAACATGTTTGGCTTATATATGTTTTCGGTTTATTCAGGATTAAGTTGAGTCAAGTTTCACTGTACTTTAGTATCCAGCCGTAATTATTCTCCGTTCCTATGTTGCTAAAATCCTACTTTTCATTAAATTCCATTTACATGACCTCACACAAACTATATCCTACTTTGAGTTTATAGTATTTCAAGGGATTATAGTATTTCCAAGAAATCTGTATGAAAGCTTTCAAAGATCACTTTCCGCAAAATAATAAGAAGATGTACAACGAGAGACCAAATGACGTAACAGTTAGCACAACTTTAGGTCAGCGTATGGCCTTTAACAATAAGAAAAACCCATACTCCAATGTTCATTTTCATTAATAAAAATATGTCGATTTAAAAACGGTCAAAAAGTTTCATTCGATATTTTAGAGACACAAGACGAAACAGTTGCACGATCAATTATGGTACAATTTTAAAAAGAGAAAAATTGACATGTTCATTAAACTAGAAATAACAGCAGGATAATCTAGGATTAAAAAGAGCGATTCGGAGCCTTTGAAAACAAGTGCGTTCTCCAGTCACAGGGGCGGTTCCAGCCATTTCAAAAGGGTGTGTTCCCGACACATGTGAAAGGGAGGGGTCCAACCATGTGTCCCAATTCAAATACACTGATCATCAAAGGGGGGTCGACCCCCGGAACGACCCCAACCCTGAACCGCCACAGAGTAAAAAAATACAAAAATAATTGTTAGCCATGAGAGACAGGGCTGACATGAAAAGGACTGCTAGATGATTGACGGGAATAGTTTGTCTATGATTATTTTAGGCACTTAGTTCTTAGGTCAGATGGGACAAAAGCGTTTAAGCGTAATAAAAAATGTTTGCTTAACATTAACTTTACTAAGTAGTAAACCTTTTGGAATAGACTTTGAAATTATGTAAATGTTAGACTCCAGAAAATAAGTCGTCAACACCCATCATCAATACAAAGTGCATTTTTAAAATCCATATATGTTTATGAATAAATTAGCTTTATTTGAAGTACCCAGTATTTATTTTGAGGTATAAGTTTAATAGAGTTTTATAATATACTTATACAGGTAAATTACTTTCATTCAGATGTACATTTCAGTGTTAAATAGATGTCGATTTAAAAACGGATATAAATTTGAATTTGATATACTTTAAAGACACAAATATATAAAAATTCAAGGATTAGTCAAAAGCTACAGAGGTACGTAACATTTGAGAATTTATCATTTTTAATGAACATGTCAAACGTTTCTCTTTAATACCATGATCAAATATTTATTACACTTTTTAACCCCTTGTAAATAATACAATTTTGATTATAGCAACCTTTCAGTTAAGACCCCAGCGAGAAAACTGTTGTATGGGGTTATATAGTTAAAAGAATGAAAATTAGATACCAGTCTTTTGATACGAAAAAATAATTCCTGAGAAAAAAGGGGGACCTGACATAAAATTCAAATGCTAGACAAAAGGGTTTGCGAAATTTGAGAAAAATATGTACGCTGCATGTGATCTAATATTATAGGCATTCTTCAGAATTTTGTATAATTTTTTTATAATTGGAAATACTTTTTGGGGCCATGAATTTTTAATAGAAAAGTTCCCAGACCCTTGTAATGATATTTTTACTATCTGATTCTGTTGTAAATAGATGTTATTCGTATAAACTATCGACTAATCTATTTTCTTTGACTCCAATTTTCGTGGAACAAACATAAATAGAAGGCATGCAGGTCACATTGAAGTTTCATATCTGACAAGACAGATCAATGTATTTCACTGACAAGAAGGGAAATAGATAAATAATCTTTCATTTACAAGTACACCAAAGGGATACATAGTATTACATTGCTTGAATCATGTTACTATCTGTAAATAGATCTGAAAAATAAATTGATATTCTAGCATTTTAAAATCTGCTATATCGTCCCGAATATGTCTGAAATATTTGTCACTGTGTATTAAGCATGTAAAATTCAATTCGACCACCTTTTTAATCATGAATCGTCCTAAATTAGGAGTGACAATGTGCTAAAACTGTGATTATCGGTACCCTGATACCGATCACTCATTAAAAATGCCATTTTATTTTCGTATCATTTTTTGTTACCACTGCGTTAGATAAATTTTACCGAACAATGATAAAATTAAATATATTAAGGTAGGATGGCAGAACAAGTTTTATCTTTCAAATCTAAATTGCAGTACACTTTCTATATTGAGGGCCCTCATGGGGTTTTTGATTATGTGATTACTTTGATTATTAAGCCAAATATTTCATGATTATTTGATTACCTAGGACTGTATTTTTAGTTTATGATTATTTGATTACTAAAGATAAGCAAATATTTAATGATTATGTGATTATATTGGCAAAAAAATGGTGATTATGTGATTACTAGGATCCACCCATGAGGGGCCTATATATTCGTACAATAATACCCGTCTGAATTGGTCATTGAACTTCGCGATCGCATTGAATTTTTAATTAATTAATTCGATGTCAAAACTGTGACAAGTACCAGTTGCAGAAATTCTAAAGCAAAATGGTTAATATAACGAAAGGAGGATTTATTATACCGTTAGATTAGAAAATCTGTTGCAAATTAAAAGTTTTAAAATAGCATTTTTAAAGAACTGGGTTTACTTAAAACTTCAAAAGCACAAGTCAAATAGACAGGCAGTGTCGAGTTATCTATTTTGATTCACCATAACAAGCAACCAAGAAATGATGCTAAAATAGTCGAAAATTTCTATGTTTTGCTTATTCTCAATGTTAAAAAGTAACTGTGCATGCACACAGGAAATCGCCTACTGGATCTTGCCTTTATAAGGCGTTTCTTTGCTGTCATCATAAGTATGTATGCACACAGATAACAGCACAAAGTAAAGGATACCAGCACCCGACTTATTTGGAACGTGAATTCAATTATTGACAACCGTTCCAGTAAGGCATTTGGACATAATTTTCCAAATCAAGCAAGTACATTGAGGGGTTGCTTTTTAAATAAAACTTGAAGTTAAGTATAACCAATTTAATCAACTGTTATTGTTCATAAACTTAACCAACGGACGAGACTCAAGTTTTACAACATAGTAATATCTTCTTCGGAGAATTATCTGTTTCAACAAAAAAAATATTAATTAACATGCAGTAAAAAAAGAAATCTTAATACATTACTCGAATCGTCAACCGTTTAAAACTACGTAAGAAGACGGACAATTACCGAATCTTTTCCGATTTTAAATCTCTAAACGGACTGGTAATAAAACGAATGTTTATACAAATACCGTAACTCACCGCAAACTCTCAATACAACTTTTTGCAAATAACGGGATTGTTACGGATAATAAAACCATTGTTATACCTTGTAAAACAGTATATGATTGCGCCAGGGGTGTTTCTAAGTAGCATTGATGGTATCGCTTATGTAACTCAACTCTATATATCAATAGATTAAAAAGCCATGAGTTTTATTTGTCAGCCAGCATGAATAATTTTTTTGTATCAATTACTCAATTTAAAACGATAATATGTTGTTAATTGTTACAATAATAACGTATTTAGACAAAATGAAAGTGCATTTAATACACTTTAACGGTAAAAATATATCCGAATGAAAAAAGAAAAGAGATCGATATATACTCAACCACAAAAATACTTCAGAGCATTCCATTTAGTAACGTCACTGTACCCAAATTGCATAAGTGCATTTGGATACTCATAATTACAAAATCATGTACCGTCTAGGGGTGGGTTCAATCCCATTTTCTATGATTATTTATAGATTGAAATTCAATAAAGAGGGAACTATACGATATAGTAAATAATAACACATCTACAAAATAAACACATATAGGAAACTATATGTCTGGATCATAAATTAACGTACGTAAAAGAAAATCGTCAAAATAGGTGCAATTTGGGTACCTACACCAAACTCCTAAACAGTGGTGACATCTGGCTACGCTTCTTTACAGAGAAGGAAAGTTTGACCCGGAACGCTGTATTGTGTCAAAGTTGTACATTCACGTCACATGACTTGTCACATATCCAACTAAGTTAGACATCACGTGACTTTTGTGACGTATAATAGCCGCCATTTTGTATTATATTTCCCCATATAAAATGCATATATGCTTCAATAAAGTTTAATTTTCTCATAAACCTGATCCGTTTTCTTACTTTTGCAAATCAATCCTTGATATTCAAACATATTTCTATCAAACAATGTTGGTCCTAACAGTTTAATTTTTGATTTAATTCGGTCAAATCGGAATCGTAAAACATGCACTTTTTCTCGTCATTTCTCCGTTGACGCAATGCTAAATTACCGATACCCATGTCTACTTTAACAACAAATAAAGAAATTCTGTAAATAAAACACAAACTTTGCAAATCGATTAAGTATATTCAAACATATAGCTAGGAAGGAATACTACTTAAAACAGTTTAATTTCAGGGTAAATTCGGTCAAACAACGAATTAAAAAAGGGAATTTTCCGAGATTTTTCAAAATGGCGGCTGATGTATCATATGAAAATGTTGCATCGAATCAATGATTTCTATAGTAAGACTTTCCTAGATTATATTTAATTTTTCATAAAGAATCTCTGATGTTTCTGTTATTTTCCTTTAGTGATATTTTGATATCATTGATTTCAAAATTTCTTAATAAAAAAATATATTTTAAGTGTGACACGGGAACATTTATTTTGACAGATATGCATCCAGGAGATACTGTTACCAGAAAATAGTTTGCAAAATCTATAATAAAAACAATCTCTTTTTTTTAAAGGTGTTTTTCAAGTTTTCTGTATATTTTATCTTTCTTTAGAAATATATTTATACATTCCTTTTAGAACAAAAAAAATGTTTTCATCCTAAGAGAAAAAAAAAAAAAATTACCTATTATAATAGATAAATATTATATTCCTTTAAAATTTCATTCCTTGACTGAACAGGTGAAATCTTACTTGGGTTATAATGTTACATCATAATATATTGTCAGGTAGACGTGCAAACCAAAAGCAACCAGGTGACATTCAACATCCTGTCAGTGTGTATACATGTATTACCAGAGTTTAAATTTTGTGATATACAAAAGTTTTCATAAATGTACAAAAAAATATCTTCTCCTTCCCGTGTCAAATCAGAAGAAGTATGTTTTATATAAACTTTAGGAAAATATGAATATGATGAAAATTTCTTTAAAAAACTATTTTTTGCTTAAAAGGCATTCAAATATTTATATGTTTCTATAATTATTTAAAGAAATATTCTGATTCAAATTTTAATTTAAATGAATTTCGATCATTGAATATGATTTTGTTGTAATTTATTTTTTAATTCAATATTTAAAGATAAATCCAGGCAATGAATCGATATAAAGTTTAAATTGTGTAAAAAAAAGAGTTATTGTATACATTCCAACAGAGACTTATAATACGATTGGTCTGGTTTTAACGATATTGTATACCCGATATTATCTCTCGACAGAGTTATCGGTCCTGAATAGGACTGATATAGTTGGGTATGATTTAGTGTCAACCGCAAGAATACCCCATTATCATCATAAAGATGTTAGATCATGTACCCACGGGTGGCCCTGCTTTGCGAATAGAAATTCATAAACAAAGATGCAGAGACTAAAGGAGAATAAATATTCTTTGACAAATAATACTATAGTAATTCGAATATGTCTACAGGCGTGTTATGGTAACAAGTTTATTGTTGTGTTTAAGATTTGGTAAGGCTAATTATTCATTTTCAATGGTATTTGTGTACCACTTGTAATGTTCGTAATCTATAATATCTTTGACAAATATGGTGTTCAAATAAACGTTTGGTGTGTCATGACATACTCATTAAATAAAAAATTTTAGGTCATTAATCAAGTATACGTATTTACCATATGCATTATAGACTTAATACTCACAATATTAAAACGTGTAATAGGGTAAACCGTTTCAGAAACACATAAATTGTACCTAATCATATTTATTTGCGAATTTAGTAACATTTGATATAAATCAAAACTTATATTTTACAACTTATCTAAAATGTAAGAAGTAGACCTAGTTAAGCACTTGAACTTAACCGTAAATTAAACGGTCTTTATAGTGAGTTTTAAGATGGCATGCATTTGTTTGCTTAAAACATTACAAAGGCATTAGCAAACAATGAACGTATGTAACTTGTAAGATTATCCTTTTAAATGTTATTTTGATCTATATTTTATTTTCTGTGCAAACTTTTTCGAAACATCGAATAGCAATTAAGGATTTTAGTTTTTCCAATATTTTATGTAAAAACAATATTTAGTTGAATCAAGGATGTTTATACAGTCTAAGTCTAAAGTGTTTCGAGTATCCGAGATCCCCCTTGTTTTCATATAAAACACATTTTCGAAAACATTGTCGTATATATGTAAAATATATTTATTTAGGGGCCAGCTGAAGGACGCCTCCGAGTTCGGGAGTTTCTAGCTGCATTGAAGACCTGTTTGTGACCTTCTGCGGTTGTCTGTTCTATGATCGGGTTGTTGCCTCTTTGACACATTCCCCATTTCCATTCATTTTATAAATGCTTGACTGGTGAGTGGAGCATAGCTGTCATTTGTTTTTACGCATTTGCTGCTTAATCTAGAACACATCTTCAATTTTCAAGCTGATGTTTAAAAAACTGATGAAATTGATCGAACAAATAACTATTTACAAATCTGTTTTCGCACGAGTTAAGTTTTACTCCACATCAATGCTTTTTAATAAACACGTAATTTCATACATATGCAATCAAAGATTTTTATCAAATGGAAATACGATTTTTCCAATTAAGTGGAAACTTGTTGACATTAATATTTCATGTGAAACTTGAAATAAAATTTACTTACAAGTAATAAAACTCACCTTTAACTTGAATATTGACATATTTACATAAAAGTTTAATTTGAAATAATGAAGATGTAACCGAACGAAATAATGGTCGACATATTTTTCAATTTTAATGGCTTTTATGGCAGTGGAAACCGTTTATGTGCAATAAAGTAAGGTCGAGAGCCGTGGAGTCAACCACTTCTTCATAAGAAGATCCATGTAGAAAATGTTATTTCACTTCACATTAAAATATTTATCAGAAAGCTGCATGAGTTTTCAAACATATACAACTATAAACAACTACGGGTCATATGTGAAAATTCAAATTAGAAATAAACACAAAAATGTGAACATTATATTGTATGATAGATTGGACAAACAAATCACCCATCAGGGCTTAACCTTAGATATATACTTTTTAGCAACTTGTTTGATATTACCCTTTGACGATTCAGTGTTTTTTTTTTTAACAATCAATGGTATTTTTAAACGCGATGTAAGTTAAACAGTTATCATTATCAGAGAACAGCACAGGCACTTGTCTCAGATTTTTTTTTCTTATATACCTCAATATAACATTTTTTTCTGAGACAAGTGCCTGTGGAGAACAGTTCCGAATGATACAAACACGCAATCGGCAATACTCGGGTGACTCCGCTTCTCTCCCTTAGATGAGGTACGGAATCGGCCGAGTTGTGACGAATAACAAACACAATCTCATCTCATTTGTCATTCAGTTTTTATCGGAACTCCGTTCCGTTGAAGTTTATTATTAGTTTGCGCGTGGCTTTATACACTACGGAAGACCATAGGGGCCCTACAAAAAAAATAATATGCCAGCTTTAGCTGTCACTTATGGTAGAAACATTGGTTTGGAATAAAGAACGATAACTCTCTCTACACGACCCATCTGAAAAAGCTTTCGTCACTCTCGTTAAATCTCGTACGATTATTATTTTTTTATAAATCAGTATGATTAAATCATGCATCTATAGCATGATATCGATAGATTACCAATATATTCTATTGCATGTATACAGTTGGGTGTACCTGCTTTCTTTGAAAACATTTCAATACTTTAAAATTGTAAACTGAAAAGGCCATTATTTGATGAGCACATCGGTGTAAATACATATGTAATAAATATTATGTCAGTCAACGGTTAGCAGAGAATAAAAGACATGTTTTTTTTTAATGATCGAGATTTGCTTGGTTTGCGTCCTGTTTCACTCGTCTTCTGTAAAAATAAATGTTAAGAAAATTTAAACAAATGAACAAAAGTAATATAAGCAGGTTCTGCGAGATAGTTCGACATGGATATATAGAAGGTACAACTGGGTCTGCTTTTAAAATTAAAAAAAATAATGTAACATTGGACATTAGAGCCTGTATCAAAGTTAAGCGAGACTTGAGAGCATTCTTTAACTTCCGAGCATCCCCTTTTTATTCGTTTACTTCCCTGAAACAAACACTGGAAAAGTTTTCATTTCATGCTTTTATGTTTTAAACATCTTAAATCCCAATAAAACTGTTGTCTAGTGCCATATACCACAATATTTATGACATATTTAATATAATACAAATGTATATAGACCTATTACTCTCAAGAAGTCATTAACGTAGTTATAAACAATTTGTATTACATATGTTATGTACAATGAAATAAAACTGGAAAATTTTAAATGTTTAAATTAAAGGTAAGTGTTAAATATTTATTTTGTTATGGGTTTGAATAGTGAAATGATAACGGGTTTCTATTTCGAAGCGCCCGAGTCCACTCTAGGTTTTGATAGGGTTTGTGAAACTTTGCAGACTGTTGCTTTTTATTCATCTTCTTTTCCGTGTTCCAAAAACTCCCTGAGGGCTCCGTAGGTGACTGTTGCAAGGTAAAACTTCTGTCCCTACCCAATATACCCTCATTTTCCAGTGGCAGTCAAATTTTCACCGACCATCATCACGGATGGCTTCTTTTCACGAATGTCCAATTATATTTATTGTTAGCTCGTCCTAAACATGCATGAAATATTTGCCACTAGACGTTAAACAAACAACAGTCAATCAAGCAATCAATCAATGAGATAGAAAAGTTGTTTCTATATTATTTTTGTTTTTATACGTTTCTTTGCCTATTATCTTGGAACTTCTTACTGTTAGTCTTATAGTATAACAGTAAGAAACTAAGAGATTAATTTCAAGGTCCTATGTCTCCGGTTGTTTCAACATTCCGAAATTGAATATACTTATATACAACGAGTACACACTAAACGTAAATCTGTTGAATTTGAGAATAAAGATCCTTAGATATATGTATATTTAGTTTTATTTACCCACCCACCCTTTGTATTTATTTAGGATACCTGTTTACACTTAATTTGACGTAGATATACCAACTTAAAAAAATGTTTCAAAGTTACAAAAACTTAAGATTTTAAAATACAAATTAAATCGCCCACCCTTACGTTACGTCCATTCCTTCTATAATTTTTATAAAAACTAAATACATAAATCGTACGGTGATTAATTATTGACATTACCCATTTATAGCGTGTTGAAATTATTATTAACAGATAATAAACCAATAATTTCCAATATGGACATTTCCTTTGATGGTACATTTATGGTTTTATTTATTATTTAGTCGCAGTAATGAACTAGTTGACTCGATAGGATAATCTATTGACTAGAGAGTAATTCTACCTGCAAATGAATAAAATAAATTGAATTTTCCTGCTTATGAGCAGAGACTATATAGCTGTGTTTGATAATGGAGAACTTAAATCTTTGAAATGGAATTGATTTTTTGTAAGGTTTTTAAAGCAACTGCATTAGTTGTAACACTGTTTGAATTAATAAACATTGGGAATAGGTAATATTGTGATATAAGAGTTCAATTGTCCATTTGTGAAAAAATATAGTAACTGGATTATTGTTGCTGAAGGAATATTGGCTTATTTTTGTTTAATTCTACATTGATGGATTTCAAATGCATGGTGAGATATTTTCTAATATTCTTATCTTTGCACTTAATTAAGTTTAAGATTTCTTTTAAACCGAGTTTTACCGTACGTATTGGTGTGTGCTTCTTTGTTCTACATTGGCTAGAGGTATAGAAGGAGGGCATAGATCTCACAAAACATATTTAAAACCGCCGCATTTTTGCTCCTGCCCAAAGTGAGGAGTCTCTGGCCTTTGTTAGCCCTTTTTCTTTTTTTCGTTGAAGTTCATTTATATTTTTATTAGTTAAGTATGACCATCCATTTTCACTAATCTAGTACACATTTTTGGGATTTCTCGCTGTATTGAAGACCCATTTTGCGAACTTCGGCTGTTATCTACTCTTTGGTTGGGTTGTTGTCTCTTTGACATATTTTCCATTTCTATTTTCAATTTTATCAAGACACAAAACGGTTAACACACAATTTTCATGACACACATATCTCATCCATGTATTAAAATTTTACAGCAAAACTATGCAATGATTTAGTATGTTATGATAAAAGTGGCTTGATAAATACTTTTAACAACCATGGAAATAAATATATTAATGAGATGAAAACATGCACTTATTAACACACATCAAACACCGTTGTTATCTGAATAGCCGTTTTAGGTAAATGTATTATTTAATCAAATTATGAAATGTGAACTTAATAAACCATGCACAAATTACTTTTTAATTTTTTTTTGTTGAATCACTCTCAGAATACATAATACAAGAAAAATGATAACTAAATGAATTACGTTAGTGCATTCAGACACACCAACAACCGTTACCGTCAGGAGCCTGTAACTCAGTAGTTGTCGTTTGTTTCTGTGTTAGATATTTGCTTTTCGTTCATTTTTTTTATATATAAATAAGGCCGTTAGTTTTCTTGTTCGAATCAGTGTTTTACATTGTCATTTCGGCCTTTTTATAGCTGACTATGCGATACGAGCTTTGCTCATTGTTGAAGACCGTACGGTGATCTATAGTTGTTAATTTCTGTGTCATTTTGGTCTCTTGTGGAGAGTTGTCTCATTGGCAATCATACCACATCTATTTTTTATATTCCCGAAAAAAACAGATTGTTGAAATACCCTATATTTACTAGATCCACATAAACTGGTCTCTGGTTGAGGGTTATTTGTGGGTGTTCTGGAGTGGATGGCGGTGGAGGTTTGAACCCCCTTTTTTCAATTATCTTTTTCTCATTTTTTTCTTTTTAATTATGAGAACTTTTCATGGTGTTCAAAATAACTTGATCTGCCCATGAGTGTTGCATAGCAATCATAGCACATCTTCTTGATTCTTTATTTATCACAACAACGAACAACATATGGTTCAGAAGGCTTGACTTGGTGCAGGCACAAAATGCGGTACGGTTATTTCAGTTCTGTGATCACACAAACTTTGATGTGTCTATAGTCAATGTGTATAAAAGTTAAAGAAACAATAATGGGGGAGGGGATAGGAGGGGTCCTGATCCCGAAATCCCGTGCTTAAAAACATGAAATCCCGAGGTCCCGAATCCCGGATCCCGGATCCCGAAAGCATCAATCCCGCCCCTTCAATAAAACACCTGCAAATAGCAGCTATACCAAACATTCACTTGATTTTTAATAGGGAATATCTAGCGTTTCCAAAGGAGTAATTTATCTCTGTTGCGTCCTCTTTCTAAGCGTTTCTCAAATAGTGTTTCTTCTCTGTTGCTACCCCTTTTCAAAATGTTTCCAATGGATGATTTTTCTTCGTTGCGTCCAAACTCTTTCAAAGCGTTACTAAGGGAGAATGTCTTCGTTGTCTATTCTTGTATACGTTTCTAAGGGAGGATTTCATCTTCGCTGCATACTTAATTTCCTGAAAGAGAAATAAAACTTTAACGATTCTCGTTGTTCGGGGTGTTCGGAATCCAAACAGCATGTATAAATATTTGTGATTCTTTGTTATTCTTTTGTGAAGGCGTGAGTTTGTCGAGTACTTTAATTTGGAAGAAGAAAAAAATAAATATTATCTTCTTACATAATTCTAGCATTAGACATGCTTTTTATTTTATTATATTATATATTGACGATGATTAGAGATGATCTCTTTCAGCCTTGAAACGTGATTGTTGGAAATTTTTAAAGAAATGAAAATTTGAACAAAGAGTTTATGTAAGATATTTGAAAAGGGAAAAAATCGAATAATTTTATCTTTTCAATTTCGATAGCTATCTTTTTAATAAAATTTAATAATACCGTTATCAACTTAATAAAACCTATCAAATGTATATATTCAATCGGTTGATCGATCGTTTGAGAAGTCTGCATGGTTCAAAATTATGTTAATTGAGAACTAAAGTAGAGTAAACTTAAATGAAACTATTATATTTGTAACAGGCACAATACGTTAACATGAGTAGATATAAATTAAAATCATTATTTTAGTGCAATAAATCATATTTAACTTAAAATTATTCGGCCACCTGGGACTCTCTTGAATAAAGAATAGCTAATTCATAAGCACTTTGAAGTCAGTCTTGGTAACCTCCATTGTTACATTTTTCAACAAAGAATACAACCCATGCATTGTAGCTGGTTCTTTTATAAAAGTCGTTCAGTTTTTATGTTTAAATTACTTTGTGCGTTTGTGCATCTCTCCCCAAAAAAGTTTTCTACGCTCCATAAAGAGACAGAAGTAGAAATTAAATGGGTATTCAACTCATTAGTTAACATAAACTGACAATGCCATGACAAAAAACAAAAAACGATGTCAACAAACACACAACTGAGAAACCAAAGACTGTGCCACGAAAACCTTCACAAAAAGTCAGGGTGATTTCAGGTGCTTCAGTTTAGGGCAAGTGGATCCTGCTCCACGTGTGAAACCCCTATATTATCTTATTTGATTTGGTGTCACTTAAAAGTGAGTTGGTTATTAACTCTAAACCATAAGACAGTACAATTTACAGTTTTGAATATCAAATTATCCTCGAACAGTATCTCGTCCTAAAATTCATGTAATGTTTGCCACTGGACGTTCAACACCAATCCAGCGTCCTCATAAACAAACCAACCAATTTATGAAAATAGAGCAATACGGAGAATTGCTATCTTGTGAATGGTATGCTCTTCTTGGCGTGGCCGATATAACTTTTTCTTTTATTTTGCTGCATGGGATTTTAAATAAAGGTCAGCTTTCAACCCAACCCGAGAAAAACAATAACCGGCGTTCCATATGAATGCATAAATGATGAATAAAAAATACAAAGTTTATAACATCTTTATCTTGTTATGTCACTTTTATTAAAATGTATATAAAAGAATGGTAAATCTCTATAAAGTTTGTTATTGACAAGTCTCGGAGTTATTAAATTTCTGTTTTTCACACGGTGTCAATATTTCGTGTAGAAATACCATTAGATAAATCATTTAGACAACTTAAAAGATTTACATATATAATGTTATCTAAATTAAAATCTTAGGTCCATGAAATTATGAACTGTAAAAGGAAAGTATCAATTTCGTTACATAATGTATGTATACATAATAATAAGTGTATCAATTCTCGTGCAAGCGTATGAGAGTACAGATAAGAGTTATCCTTTCATTCATGTACAAAGAATATCATGTTCGCAGTTCTTTGAGTGTATTTAAAATCAGTTATAGTTATTAACAAAAGACGAATTGTGGTATACGATATCGGTGAAAAAAACTGCATAAACACAAAATATAAAAATAATAAAAGAACAACAAGACTGGGACATAATAAAATGATTTAGTATAATATCAACACTCGATCTTCGACACAGATATCAAAGGGGCAATTAAAACCCCAAGAAATAAAAGGACAACACCATGGCAAAACGACGTATTTTCCGTCGTATGATAAACTTTTTTATTTTCAAATTAAAAATGACACAGGAACAAAACTTTTTGAAATTTGTTTTAACAAATGTGTTTTTATCATATACCCGAAATTTTCGATTGCAAAAGACTTTTATCTCTTTCTTCACAATGAAAACAATTGAATATATATATTTATAGTTTTTCAACAAATGTATTCAAACATCTATTTATTCCGGACTCTAAAAGTTAAAAAAGCAAACACACACAATATTTCTGTTGTATTTGCATTAAAGGCACCCTTTCAGTGTATTTAAACGTTTTAATTATAACATATACATTCTATAAGTACAGCAGTATAAGCCCAAGACTTGTGGTTTAATTTGATTTTATATTTTTAAGTCGCCATCACATAAAGGGATAACTGGTATACTTATATTAGCTGAAAAGCCATCTTTAGCTATATTGATCTCTTTATCTATACAAGCATCAATAACTTTCAAAAAATTCAATCTGTTGAAAACACGGGCGTCATAACTGGGTTTTCAATTAACTTCACTCAATTTTACCTTTAAAATATAACAACAGGGAAACTTAATCAAACTGTCAAAGCTGCGAATAAAAATACAAAAATTATATTTAATAGTTATTCGGACTCATTCGTCATGTCTATAGCACATGTCTTTTTTCAAAAATGGTTGTTTATCACGAATCGGAAATCAAATTTTTTAATTCAAACAATTTTTGGATAATTAATTTGATGATAGTTGTATTTATGTAACAATAGAAAAATACTTTTATTCAATATTTTGAAGTTAAACTGTGTTGACTTTTAAGGTGCAGTTTTGTGATGTAAAACGGATGTGCATTATTCAATATAAATAAGTCTTTAAAATAGTGTACATGGATTGAATGAAAATAAGGCGGATTTTGGCAGGGAAATTACATTATACTAAACATTCACCATGGTGAGACACATTTTTATTTACTCTCAATAAATTCAATGGAAATACATTGTACATTTTCAAATTGTTGCATGTCTACACCGAATTAAAATATACCGTTGAAAGTTTACAACATCAGTCCTTTTAGTTAAGTTGAAACAAAGATTGTAATTAATTGGATATGTACGCTACGTAATATATTTCCTATTTTCCAAAATCAAAATCACACATATTCATTATGGCTAATTGTGGCAATATTATAGTTAGCCGATGGGGGGGGGGGGGGGGGGGGAGGGGAAGGGGACACAAAACTTTGTCATTTTAATCATTTTAAGTTGCAAAGAACAATGTTGATAGTGGTCTCATCTTCCTATAGATAATAATGATAAATAAATTTCTATTTGCTAAAAGTTTAAAAGCGACAAATCTTTCATGCACTCAGGACAAGAACACATTCTCTATGTCTGTGTCTAACCCAAGTCATGCATGATCATTTAATTCAGACAGTGGTTGACTGTCGTCTGTTTATAAGTTACAATTTTGTTTTTCGTTAATTGTCTGTACATAAATTAGGCTGCTTGTTGTTTTACGTTGTCATTTCGGTGCCTTTTATAGCTGACTATGCGGTATGGGCTTTGCTTATTTTTGAAATCCGTACGGTGACCTATAATTGTTAATTTCTGTGTCATTTTGGTTTCTTGTGGAGTGTTGTCTCATTGGCAAGCATACCACATCTTCTTTTTTATATATATATTAAACAATGAATTTAGCAAGTCAGTTACTCAAGTGGGTTAAAGAGAGAGTTGTCTCATTGGCACTCATACCACATCTGATTATACTCTATTTACTGACTGAACTCAACGTTATAAAATGCGTTCGAATATTTAAAACAAAACAAAAGAAATGCTCTATTAAACTCGTAATTTCCTATTGCAGCATTGAACTGTAATTATAAGAATGCAATTTATTTTTATGGTTTTATAGGATTTTAAAAGTGTTGAGCATGCATACAATTTCAGCAAGTACCACTTCCGCGTTTCGTATGCAATGTGCTTCTGTAAACGCTTTTACACCTCAGTAAAACAAAAAGAGAGGCATAAAACTCACAAATTAGCCACTCAAAGATAACATCAAACAAATGCATGACTATTTCCATCGTTACGGAAGCAATGCACACAATTAAGGATATATTGATCATTTAAATTATTTTCTGCTATCACTACATTATAAAGTTGATTCAGGAAGCCGAGTCAGTGACACAAGTTTAATTAATAACAACAGATAAAAACAAAATACAGATGATATAACTAACGCAAATTGAAAAGAAAAAAAACCTAGTGAAAGCCTGACAGACCACCACGAACCGGTTATAATGTATCTCAGAGCTCTGAGACGCCTATTGGTTTCACGATACACCAAATCGTTTAGGTAAATATAAAGCTCTATGCGACGTTAGTGGTATCTTTGACATTAATTTCGTGAAAATTTAAACTTTCGCGTGTTTTGAATAAATTCCAGCACAGTTCACTGACAAAACAGACCGGCACCATATCTTTTTCTTGCCTTTTTGCCTGAAGAATGTTAGACTGTTGCAATATATTTAATATTATCAGTATTCTAATTTTATTTTGTAGGCACCAAGAAGAATTCCAACAATATCATAATGCCGTTTTCAAATAGATTTTTATGGAATTAATCCATTTGTGTCACAAGATTAATTGAAAATATTGTGTATTCATTGAAAATCAAGTCTGGACTTCTAAAAATCTATACGCTGTATGAATGGATCAGTCATCATTAATGAATAAATTTATAGTGTCAATAAGGATAATATAATTTTCACAGATTGATTAAAATAGTCAATGCAGGAATCAATTGTACAACAATAAACTATTGAGATTTTCAATTAAAACGGAAAGACATTAGTCAGTAATGGCAGGAATTGATTTCGATCAACGGAAGGATTTTCAATTTTTTGAATCGGATTATCGGCTGCCTTCTAGAAGTTTTCATCGAGACGGACATACTCGGACAGAACCTGTCAAACAGGAAAAACTACCACATATCGTTGTAAAAGACGTTACCGGTAGACGTCTTGACACGTTTACCCATCTTCAAGAAGCTATTTATAGAGCCAGACAAAACATAAAGCAGACAAAACAGGCGTTGACATCAGACGAATGGAGACTACCTCACGCGCCTCCACCGGCAAGACCTGATTACTCACGTGCAGCTCCTCCTTTGGCAAAATTCCGAGACAGGTTAAAAGGTGACATAAACCAATTGTCAAGAACTACAAAAACAACTGCAACGAAAATTTTTGTAAGTATTATACCAAAAAATACTTTGGCCTTCGCCAACAGTTTGTTATGAGTTCAGGCAGTTTATGTCTTAACATGTATGGTCCAGACACTCTAGAATTCGTTTTTCTATTCTTGTTAATATATTTTGATAGTAAATGCGTAAATGCTACATGTATGTTTAATTTGAAATCATTGGCAATCATTCTATGTGATATCAATATCATACACGGGTGCATATGAGATTTATAAAAACCAAAAATTTAAGATATTACCAGATTGACATATATGTATATGATATGGTTATTTAAAACTCGCACATCCTATCTGAGACTACTATAACGCATTATAGTAGTCTCAGATCCTATCAAGCCCCAAGCACAGCTTTTGGGAGTATCATATCAGCTCGGCTTGATACGGATGGGATATTGGTATATCCGTATAACATGAATCATGTATAAAACTGAAGTAATGCGGTTTCAGTAATCCGATTGCCATGTGTAGCAAATACGTAATTTTTAAAGCGATCGTCATTAAAGGAAGGGTTGGTCATGTTTTTTTCAACATAATTATCAGTCAGGGCCGTAACTAGCCTGTTTTAATCGTGAGGCAAAATATATTTTTGGAGATGGGTCTGCGAAGCTATGAGAAAAATAAAGCAAAATCGTGCATTCTGAGCGTTTCCCGGACTCTTTCTTATATTGAAACGCAATTAATTTTTAGATTTTGTTTTCGACAATTTTCTTGTCTCAAAGCAAAAACATCGATTGGAGCATGCATTGTAATTTAAGACTTTTAGGTTTTACGGGGACAACATTAAAAGTAGACCGATGTGTAGGACAAAGGAAAAAATAGTAATTCTCATAATCAATAAAACGGCCAGATCTGTATGTCTGTTCTTGTCTTGTAATGTGCCACAGGCACTTGTTTCTATCCATTGGAAGAACCACTATCAACGTATATTTACGAGTAAATATACGTTGATAGTGGTTCTTCCAATGGATAGAAACAAGTGCCTGTGTATTGTGCTTAGACTTTGGTGATTTTTTATGACTAGATTTTAAAAATATAGTGACAGTGCTGTATTATTCTTTAAGTACTAGTACTACTTAAGTCGACATTAAGGATCATCTTGGTCTTGTTATACGGTATTAATAATTTCTGTATTGTTGACCCTCCAGCAGCTATCAAGACGAAGAACAGGAATAAAAACTTTAACCATGCATTGGTCATTTATATTTTTTCTATATGCATTGACTTTGTGTGAAATTAGGTACCGTGCACGTTTATTCCATATTCCTTTATTGTCTGTTGAGGGTCTCAACACGACTTGATGCAAATGTAATGCTTCAATGCAAAAGGTCGACTCATATGGCAAACCATTGATGTTTTAATAGATGATTTGATACTGGAAAATTTGTGGTCTAACTTTTAAATTTAAACCATGTCAGATATCTAGTTTTATCTACAATAAAAAGAACCAGTTTTGCATTCTTTGATATCGTGTTCAATTCTCCATGCAGAAACGACAATTTTTTTTCTATGTCCAGTAGCATCGTATATTTTTTTATATTTTTCTCGCACAACGTCTGGACATCGGTGGACATGCAACATTGCAAAATCACATGTTTACAAATGAAAATCAACACTCAGACTAGAGTAATAAAGTATGACAATAAATGAATAAAAGACAAACCCGGGGACACAGAAGTGCAAACAATAGACCATCAACTCTGAAAACTAAAAGTAAAATGAACATGGATCACTAAAAACATGCAGGGGCGACATCAGAGAGTGAAGAGAACTTGCTTCTTGCAAGACACTTTCCGTGAAAACAATTTGATATGGAGACACTCTTTTGTTTCATTTTTTTTTTGAAATTTCAAACATGAGGCATTTGCCTCATTTGCCTCAATGTAGTTACGGCCCTGTAATTGCCATGAAATGAATGTTGATACATTATCATTCTCACGAGTTACGTAATAGAAAATGACTTTCTAAGTACTTGAATTTTAAATTGGTATTTGAACATAAAAGCTCATCTGCACCTGCATTGGTAAAGAGAAATAAATCCAGAATAAATTGTTTCTTACGCGACTGATGGCCACTTGTTCATTTGATTTGTTGTTTGTCAGTTAATGTACATAAGCGTACGGTAGAAAACACTTGGCTGTGTCTGCTAATTTATTTAGATAAAAGTTCTTATATAATCGCAATAATTTAAACTCGCATTTTGAAATATTTTATATGAATAGAAAAGGATTTTTCTCAATATCACAAAAATTTAAATCGCATTTGATTCTAAAATGAAAAAAATCGCAATAATACGGGCACACATTAATTTCTGAATTTACAGTACTTTAGTATAACAAACTGTCACAGTGACAAGTAATCATAGGTAGTCTAGGTACCAAGTTTAGGCTAAGAAACACGAACCCCGGACCGTGCCGCCCTAACTTCATTGAGAACTTGCAAGACAATTCAAATGTTACGGGAAAATAATCACATTTCTATCAACCAATCCGTTAAGCCAAAGTGGACAAAAAGAGCTATTTTCTAATATTAGAAAATCATTTTTTAATATTAAAAAAAAATATTTCTTAATATTAAAAAATAGTTCTTTTTGTCCAAAGCATTGCCATAATCCACAGACACAGATTCCCCCTATATACCTCACATCAGTAGGATTAGAGTTATAGACGGATTTGGGTTAGGGTAGGTTTAGGGTTACAGAGAGAACTATTATATAAGGCCGGAACAAAATTTTGAGACAAGTGCCACCGGATTGGGAGAATAGCCTTTTCAAAAGCTGTCACGATAAAGGCAGCTCAAGGTCAAAGTTAATCTCGGGAACATTTGACAAAGTTAGAAATGATGAAACCTTCAATTTATAACCAATGCATAAAATAGGCAAAAAAATATTTAATATAAAAAAATGTTCCAGTTCTACATGAAAAATTAGAGTTATCTCCCATAAACATCCATAATTCCCGCCAAAATTATGTAGGAAGGGTTGTAGGAAGAACAGCAAAGCCTTTCTGAATCTCACAGTTGAAATAGTTCAGTCAGTCCAGTTTAGCGTAAAATACCACCTTTTGACATTTTTACAGGAAAGATAAAACAACCCTTGTAGCCAATTGCCCAAACCTATAATACTTTGAGGGCAAACATATCTTGAGATCCAAAAAGGGGGAGGGAAAAAAGGAGGATTGGGCTGCATGGTGGGACTAGTCCAAATAATTAAGACGTCTGGCAAGGCTATTTTTTTTCTTTCTGGGAAGTCGTAGGAATCTCGTAGAAAGGTGTCCCAGAAATTTTAAAAAAAAAATAGCCTTGCCAGACGTCATAATTATTTGGACTAGGGTGGGTCGGACAAGGCATCCCTTTCATGGGAACACAATGGTTGATTATGTAGGGCAGTGGCAGTTCCATCCATTTTAAAAAGGGGGTTCCAACTATATGTCCCCATTCAAATGCATTAAGCGGCAAAAAAAAGGGGGGTTCCAACCCTTGGATCCGCCAGTGCCTAAGTGATTGACTAAAGCACTGCAGTGGGCCCCTTTTTTGGTAGTCAGTGCCCCCTTTTATAGATTATAAGATAAATTGAAAAAAAAAGATGTGCCATTGCCAATATCATGAATATGAAACACTTCGACACAAAGAGACCAATTGAAACGGCAATTATTCAACTAGAGGTCACAGTTCAGCCCTCAGAAATTATTGAATGAGTAAAACCCATACTGGAGGGTAGTAAATGGAAACTTTCATGATGAATAACAGTAAAAAATTTTGCCAAATGTAATTGTTGGTGCATAACATAATGTACACTTATTTTATACACTAATCAAAGTGCTGGATAGCACCTCTGGAAAGTTTGCAGAATCAAAGTAAGAATATTTTGACAAATCAAGGTAAAATTTTAACCTTTTTGATGCAAATGGCAGCCAAAATTATTGTTTGATGTCTGATAATTAAGGTTCATCATAAGGAATTGAAAAATATGGCCGTGTTTACACCTCAAAAATTACTATGAGTACAGACAAACTGGTACATCCAGGAAAGTTTTAAGGCATGGCAGGAACTAGATATATAAAATTTATATGAAGTCTACGTTTCAGAAAATTAAAAACTTACCTGCATTTTGAGGTGCATTTTTTTCCAGTTTGCAGAAGATAGCAAAATAAACAAACACCCGAGTTTCATTTGATACGGTCCACTCAGTTACACAGTTTAAACCTGTTAAATCACCTATTGTTTACAGGTGTCTATTGTCCATCTATTGTCCATTTAAATCAATACTACTCACAACATTGATTATATGAGGGGAGCTTCTCAATCGTTTTCACTACTTAGTTAATTTTTGCACCTTCTGCAGGAACGAAAAAAAATGGATAGCAAAATCTAGAAAAGTTTATAATTTTCTAAAACATAAAATGCATTTAAAATTTAGATATCTAGTTCCTGCCATCCCTTAAAACTGTTGCGGGTGTATAGGTTAGTCTGTACTCAGAGTAAAATTTGGGGTGTAAATACGGCCATTTTAGCCAAAAGGTTATGATGAACCTTAAGGGCATTACTACCCTTATACTGCACGTCTATAATGCTATTATATTCCTAGAAATAACAAATGTAAAACAATTTAAAAGAGCTGATTGATATACAAAATATTATTAACAAAAACCAAAAATTATATAATACATGTATACAGCATGTACAGCAACAAACGGCAACAACTGAATTACAGTTGCCTGACTTGGAACAGGCACATACAGAATGGGTTTTAATCTTTAAAGATGTCATTATGATACTATACCTGAGTTGTAGAAATGCTATATAGTTTGTCTTTGATTATTCCATTGAAAAATTCATCAAAGTTCTACACAAGTGCATACATTTATTCCAAAATAAAAAGTACAGTCTGGAAAGATTCACTGTTAGCTTATCATTGATGTGTAACTCGTGTCTTATTTTATTTTTATGTAATGGTACATTGATGTATAAATCATTTTATTATTTTCTTTATATATAATGTACCATTTTCAGGAAGTTGATGTTGATGATGTGGCTTTTGTACAACAGAGGTATGTGTCTCAATTATTCTTGCTTTATTTTATTGTTTCAGTTTTCAGAAAATTGTGCTTTTATATGGATAACTGTTTTTTGTGTTATAAAGTTCCAATTATCAAATAAGTAAATATTTTGATTTTTTTTGTCTTTGTAAAATGATGAGAAATCACTCTAACATATGTTTTACAGTGGAATGATAGAATTATGTCTTATGTTGGTGATGACAGGCTTTGGGAAAATTATATTGCAATGTATTGCATTACATTTCAATTTATACTTTGACAAAACCATGCATTATATTACAATTAATACTTTGACAAAACCATGCATTATATTACAATTAATACTTTGACTAAACCATGCATTATATTACAATTACATGCTTTTATTAAAGTAATGCATTACATTACAATTACTTTTTGAAAAGTAATGCTTTGCATTACACATTATATTTGTAAATGTTATTAACAAGTGAAAAACAAATTGAAAAATAAATTGAAGTCACAAAAGATTGTAGCTTGTGCAATTTCTGTTCCATAAACATGTCAAAAAGTGTAAAAAAGTCTTTTCAATACAACTAATAGATTTCTGTGTTTTCTCCAAATAGCAATTACAGAGATGAAGTTCTATTTATCGTTTTTTCAGTATCAGAAATTTACCAAATATACCATCACTGTCTTTCTTGCGACAAGAGATTTTGGCCGAACCGAAGAACTACTTTCAGATAGTGAATACCATATTACTACACAAAAGGTTCATGAAGCAGACGGACAAGAGAGATGCTATTTATAACTTCCCAGGATTCTGTACTGGATGTAGAAGAGCAGGACTATGTTATGGATGTGAACAAAGCTCTATGCCACAGTATGTATTAGACAGTATCTGTGGATTTCATTATTTTCTTGGGTACTAGTTTCCATTGAGTGAGGATTAGGAAAACTTTAATTTACTGTAAATTCAGAAATTATTGTGTGCATTTTTTATTGCGATTTTGTCATTTTAGACTTAAATGCGATTTTAATTTTGTCTAATACATATAAAATATTTCAAAATGCGAGTTTAAATTATTGCGTTTACAACGCTGTCGCATTTTTGAAATAATAAAAACCTCGCAATAATTTCTGAATTTACAGTATGTGGATATTTGATTGCATGGTTTTTGTCAAAATAAGCATACATTATTTATATAGAAAATTTGTAATTCATTGTACATTGAAATTTGTCGTTCTTAGGTAACCACTGAATACACAAATATTGGTATCCATCAAATATCAATGAATCCACAGTATCTGTCATTTAAATTTTCTCCTTCAAATGTCCTAATATGATTTGAAATGAGTTTTTGATTTTTCAATTACTTGTATGTTGAAGAAGTCATTGTCTATTTATTTACTTTGTGTTATGCACAAAGTCAAAAAAAAACTTATGGGCATACGATACAGTTTTGATCCTGTATTTACACTTTGATAAAAAATTTCCATGTAGACTATTTTTTAACCTGATTAAATCAAATATGTAATAAAAAATATACATTCATGTGCTAATGACTTTTTGAGTAAAATGAGGTCAAAATTTTGTATATTTGCTCAAAATTTGGATTTGTGGCTTTATTATCCTTTTCAAAAGAAAGACATTACTTGTTTGTTTTAAAAGATAAACACAAATTGTTTTTTGTTGAATAATTTGTAATTTCTGTATATCATAAGTATCCTAAAAATTTATACAATTTTTTATTCAGAAATAAAATGAATGTAGAAAAAACATCATTTTTGCTGCATATTTATTAAATTTATAAAAATTGCACTATTTACATTTATATGAAAATTGGTACACATAATCTTCTCACGTTATCAAATCAAATGGCATTTTAAAGAAGAGGGGTTCATGTCCGTTTTAAAAAAAAAAATTACATGCTGATTTCATATCACAAATATGTAAACCCATATCTATGGGTCTATGGGTTTATACATCTATGCTGATACCATTGAAGAAATACATTGACAATATAATACTGCCATGCTGATACTTAAAAATATAATACATGTATACATTTTGTGTTGCTTTTTGTAGTTACCATGCCGACAAGATGATGAAAACAGGCGGAGGTTTTACATACTACAAGAAATACAAGCCCGAACATCAGATTCCAGGAAGACATCCTCTCAACTGGAAAATACAGTTTCCTGAACTGGCCCTAAAATCAGTAATGGAAGGTAAACTGTCAATTCAAAAATATGTAGGACCTTTAAACTTGAAATGTATTTTTTTTTGCACTGAGAACCAATGGACCTCAAATATTGAGCTTGTTTGAAAATAAATATACTATAAAGGTGTCAAGACATTCTATTCTAATTCATTGAAAATCAGTAGAATATTTTTACCTTAACTTCAAAAGAGATGATTTTTGTAATAAAAACCAGCCAACATGGTCACCTCACTCCTGGTCATTCCAATTTAACCTTAGATTTGTGAAAAAAAAGATTGAATACAAAAGCTTAGATTGTTAGAAATATAGCATTTTCAATATTAGATGTCCTAACTATGCGAATATATAGAAAATGTGTTTTCCTTTCTACATTTAGGTTCATGGTTTACCTATACCCACGGAAGCCAATTTGATTTGTTTCTGACACGAATAATAATTAATTTCACAGTATTTATATATTAACCCTTGCATTCAACATGCATATTAAAGTCTATAAATTATTGAATAATAATGAATTTCACTGTATTTATATATTAACCCTTGCATTCAACATGCATATTATAGGCTATGAATTATTGAATTATACTTCAATTCATTGTCATGCAAACGACATTAAGATGACCCTCAAGATATCAACCTATGTCATTCTTTAGTAAAAGTTTACACAAGTGCATGGGAAAAATATTTAGAATGTGCATGCATATTATAAATGCAAATTCTGATTATTAAATGGGTCTTTTATTTGTGTATAGAATCTTGTTGCATTAGATAAATATGAATATCTATTCATAACACGATGAATTAGTAGGGTGTTTGATCAAACTTGATGGAAGTTTATATCATTGTAAAGATTATCTCAGTGGTTTTAATTTTATTTCTTTGAAAGCTAAAGCAGTATTTTTTTGTGTAATTTGGTCATATTTATGTTTTGTTTATATGTTAAAGGAAATTTTCATATTTCTAATACTCTATTCCATAATTTACTTCCAAGAGCCAGTCCAAATTTCAGTGATACATTTCACAAAAAATCTTACCAGTAAAAAATACTTGTAATTCATGAAAGTTTCAATACAACTTATGATCAGTTCAGATTTTTTGGTGAAAAGAGCCTCTATCCCTTCATCCTCGTGTTTACCTCTAATACAGGATTTAACTTCTGTATTAGTAATTTGTTCTCATCCTAAACATGCATGAAATATTTGCCACTGGAGGTAAAGCAAACAATATTAAGCTAACCAATTGTTCAGTCATATTAGTAACATAAAGGTTATTAAAACTTCACTTCATTTTTTTTTCATATTTTAGTTGTATTTAAAAATATATAATAGGTATGACAAATATATGAAATTAAATGTAATCAATTAAATAGCTATTATACAACACCAATTATTTTCAATAATGGTTCTGTTTTTTTGGGTCAACACAAATGGTAATTTTAATTTAATGAGAAGACTGCTCAAAATGCATGTCATACCAATTAAAATAAAAAAAAACAGACTCCATAAAGCTGTGTTCAAAGAAATCAACCTTATACATGTGATACATGCAGATGTATCAGACTTGGACATGTTGGAGAGTTTTCAAAACATCCAAATACACATTAAAAAAGATGAATTTTGATCTGTTATAGATTTTTTTTTATATAAAATCAAAATTTTAAAACAGTATTATAGATTTTGCATATTAATTTTTAAATCCCCAAGAGACATAGTGATAATGATTTGCATAAAGATGATTTCTACTTGAAGCAGCTCATATACATGTGTTTAATACCTATCTAAGCAACCTTTGTCTTATATCATAGTCTGCTTAGAATGTATCGAACTAAATTAACAATGTTCAATACATTCTTAAAATTATTGATTGATGGTTGTCTATTCATCTGTTGTATATCTTTTGCCTATGTATTAAATTATTTAATATAAGAATTCTAATATTATGCATAGAATGTTCATGTGCAAATAAAGAAATTCATTATATTGCATGATCAATCCATGAATTCATCAGATTGAAGGTTTGCCCACTTCAAGATGAAATCTGGTTCATAATTTTCAAACTTTGAGATAAAAAGGTTAGGGTGATTAGCAGATAGAAATTACAGTTATATGATCAAGGAACTAAAATTCTGAAAAAAAACCCTATTGAAAGCAAGATCATTAAAAGGAAGGGCTAGGTTTATATAGAGAAAATACTATAATACTGAAGGCTTTTCACATAAAGCTCATTAGGACAGAGGGTTAGGGGTGTTTAGAAAAGAAACCAAGATGCTAACAGCTATATACATCTAGCTTATGAAAAGGAATGGGTTCTTAGAAAAAAATACTGATAATAATAAGTTCTGTTTTTTTTTTCAGACCATGATAAAGAAGACCTAGGGTTACTAGGAGAAGATATTGAACATGATGAAAACTGTTTGTTAAAGGCTATGTTAGAAAACAATGTATCACTGCCTCAAATTAACAAAGATAGTAAGTTATTTCAGTCTGCACTCCTCCATTGGCCCAGACTAGATTTTTTCTTCTTCGGAATAGTGAGTATTGGCAAAACTTTGTTTAGACACATAAGAAAAATTGGGGAATACATATCGTATTGGTCTTTGGATTAGTAGTAAAAAGTGTTTGGTGCAGACTATTTTCAAGTGTCCAACTTTTGTATTTTGTCAAAGACATGTCAACATTCAACTGAAATATAATTATAGTTAATTTATAACAGGAAAATATGTTTTTCTTGACATTTATGCAAAAAAGCTCTACAACTTGTTTATCTCTTCTATGTGGCTTATACTATGTTGACTTATAGTGAATAAAAAGAAGTTGGATGTTACGGCACTGAAAACTTGCATCTGACTCTTCATATGGTTCAGGCTTCAAGCGTTATAATTTTGTGTCTATTTTTTTTATCACATAATTTTTTCCTGATAATACGAGTCAAAATACCTAAGATAGGTCAATTTGCAAAAGAAGACGATCCCAAAATTTTTTCTGAAATAAAGATATCATCTTATCCACTTAGAATTGGGGTAGAACAATTTTTGTACAATACTCAATTCAGATTTGTTAAAAGATAAATGCTGTAATCGTTAATTTTTATATTTTCTTGTTTTTCTTTAGTCTGTTATATATTTATCTAGGTTTAAGGACAACAGGGTCCTCCACCAGTAGGGAAAGTGAAGAAAAGAACGAGGATGAAGGAATTGTTGCTGACGGAAGAAGTTTGGATGACAAACTGTCCAAAAAAGATCATAGATCAGCTAGAATGTCTGGAACTTCAGGTCAAGGGTCAGATCAGTCTGGTGAAGGTTCCTATGGTTACGATAATTCTCAGAATGGTTATGTACAAGTGGTTCCACATCCACGTATTGTGGATTTACGTCAACAGGAAAATGATGAGGATCAGCTTAGTTTTGATGAAAACTTTATCAAAGAAAGTATGGACAGAGCTTCAAATGGGACTAGAGAAAATGAGGAACAGTGCAGGAATGAGGATACAGAGGGAGAAGGAATGGATACCGATAATGGTGAAGAATATGATGCAAATCAGGAAATGTATAGCGAGGATGAAGACAAGAATGGTAAGTTTGATTGTCCCATATATTATGAATAGAAAAATTGATATAACTTTTGAATAAAAACTGAAAATTTTAAATTTTATTTGATCCATTACCTATAAAAAAAAACATTGAAATATATTTAAGATTTGATAATTTCTTTATCTGTAAATAGAAATTATCTCAATTATTTTTTCATTTTAATAAATAACTTTGCATGCATGACTATGAAAAACATGATTTAATTCTATAGCGATCATGGAATTTGCAATAAACTCTTTAATAGAAATATTTGGTCTATTAAATGATATTTATCCACAAAAATGGTTAACCATGTAAATCATGTTTCATGATGATCTCCCTGTCAGTCATCTGTTGGCAGATAAAAGCATAACTTTAATATTTATCTTCCCTATTTTCCTTTTAACATGTTTCAATATATAAAGTATAAAAAATCAGGTGATAGAATTCAGATAAGCAATTATTAGTAAGATCAATTAAATATGCAGCACAAATGTATTTATATAATTGCATAATCTTGAATATTGTTATAGTTTAAACATATTTTATTGTTCAAAAGTGACAAATGGATTCAACACAAGTTTTTCAACTTAGTCAACGTCTTCTCCAAAATATTTTTTATGATATAAAGTTTCAAATTTAATTATTTCAATTCATCAAGGTGACAATGATTCCAGATCAAGAAGTAGGACAAGGTCAAATAAGAGTTCAGACAAACATGGGAGACAAATACTAACTGGAAGTACCAGAAATAAAGATGATTATAAGGATGGTAATTATTTAAAAGCATTTAGCTCTAATTCAGTGTTCTATTATTGCCTATATAGAAAAACAATGAAAAGCCTGCCTTTTCATCCCGAAAAATCCCCTTGTATTTTCATCATAAGTACATCTCATATGATGAGCTGTTATAAGTGCATCATCAGAGATAATATGCCAAATATGCCACATCTGGTTTTGAATATGTAAGTTTGAGCCATACACTCTCATTTAAATTACTTGATAGATACCCAGCAACCAGTAGCAAATATTTCATGAAAATTCAGTATGACAACATATTAAAAACACATGATTTTACCTGCTCTATAAAAAAATGAATTGCTTTCCATCACACTAATATGCTTTAAATGGATATATAAAGATGTGGTATGAGTGCCAATGGGACAATTCTCCATCCATGTCACAATTTGTAAAAGTAAACCATTATAGGACAAAGTACGGCCTTCAATGCGGAGTCTTGGCTCACACCAAACAGCAAGCTATAAATGGCCCCAAAAATGACTAGTGTAAAACCAACCATTCAATAGGAAAACCAACGGTCTAATCTGTATAAAAAATGAGAAACGAGAAACATTTATGAACCACATCAACAAATGATAAATACATTTTCAGTTTGACCATTATTTTAAATTCTTTAGTATATTTATAATTCTTAAGTTTTTAAGTTTTTGTCTGATCTTTTTAGGTGATGGTAGTGTGGTTACCAAAAGCTCAAGTCCAAGCTCAAGAAAATATAATCGACTTTATCAAGGTATGATATAATATATTATCTCTATTGCTGGCTAATCTATCTTGTAAAAAGTCTATTGAATTTATGTTGTGATGTTGCTAATCAAAACAATTTTAGTTCAACATCTTACAGATATATTTAAATGGTTTGAAAACTTCAAAGTCTTGACAAAACAATAAGTAGCATAATTCTGTCACATTAGAATTCTGGTCAGCTAAATTAATTTTGACACAAAAGGAGGAAAACGTTAAAAAAAAATGTTTTTTTTTTACCATAGTAATAAGAAATTAACTTTGTTTTTCACAACAGTTATATGAAAAACCAAAAGTATGTTGTGGGCTAAATTTTAAAATTGAAATTTCTTCATGAATAGGATCAATGGATTCTGAATCAGAACTTTTGTTATCAGACTAAAGAGTAAAAGCTTTGTTTTTTTTCTTTGAAAAACTCAAATTAAACTAATTATTGATTTAGAAGCTTAATTGTGTTTGCTAGGTAAAGCTTATTCTCCAGAAGGGTCGGGTAGCCCAACATCCAGAAGGAGGCTCTACAAAGGTGATTTGACACATATCTTGAACTCTATACTCTCACATACATTTCTTTTTTTAATTTTTATGCTGAATTTTTTTATATTGAAATATTCCTATACATGACATTTAGAAGAATATTTACACATATTTTCAATCTATTCTATATTCTGTGTTTCAATCAGATGATCAGAATGGTATACTTTCTTTCTTTACTTATTACATGCATTGCTATCTATATGTGCATGCAAAGCTAGTTGCAATAAGGATTTTTTTTTCTAGAAGAGCTTTAATTAAGTAGCTTTATGCATGCAAAGGTTATTAGTCTTAGAGATTGTACTCCACCTCCAATTTTTCAGCGCCTATTGCGACTGAAACCCAAACGTTTTGTTTTATATTTCTGGAATTGGGGTTTAAATAAATGGTTTACAATTTTGATTGTATGAAACACCAAAATTGAAATAGAATTATAAATAACAACAAAAATCAGTATTTCCTGTAAAAAGGAAATATATTTTTTTAATGGTAGCTAGTCTTGAAAAAAAAGGGAAAAAAAGAGAACCGTTTCTGTTGAATTTATTAAGATTATATGTATACATATCTTTTTGACCTCAGTCCTGAGAGAATGGTGTTTACAGCTTTATTCGGACAGTTCATGTGTATTCCTTCAAACGGTATTGTTGTGACAGAATAATTTCATCAACTTATATTTATTTTTGCACTAGTTGGCAACTTGCATTTTGTTGGCAGTTGTAATGTGCAAAATGTCAGTTATTATTATTTTTATATTAAATAGATAGTCTTGAATTATGTAAGCTTTTATTATTGGGCATGATAAAATGTAGAAGAGCAAGATGCATTCTGTAAGGATCTGAACCATCCTTGATAATTTCAATAATTTTGCAATATGCAAATTTTAACTCTTCGAAAAGATGATAAAGTGAGGTATATTAAATGACATTGTTCTTGTACAATAGAACTTCTGTATTTTCTTTAAAGGATTCCCAAGTAATATGTTTGTTATAGTATGATATAAGAAGAAACTATAGATTTGTTAAATATTCCCTCAAAAGAGATAGAATTCAATTTTTGTCCTTTTTGAGCTGCAGGCGAATGACATATGAAGTCTGCATACACATTTCTGTATAGAATGCATCTTGTGTTAGTATTAGACATACATTGCATGTGACATAATAATTTTATACATTTACAGACGACAGCAGTGGAGATGAATTATACACAAGTAATATATTATGTCACTGGTGTTACTGATGTATTGTTGGGTTGTTTCCTTAAAATTCTACATGACCATTTAAAGAATTATACCATAAAGATTTTGTGAATACATCAATTTTGAGTCACTATGACTGAAGTCAATTTTGTGCAGTTTGTCAAAATCTTTGCAAAATGATAGCTTTTTTTGTTGTTGTTAACATTGTAATGCTCAAATTTTATTTTAAGTACTTTAATTTCTCAAACAGAGGAAAGTATAAGAAATAAAATCAATACATTGTATAAAGTATTACTGAAGAATATCTGCTAGATATATGTGTAATGTAAAAAGTGAAAGAAGTAAAAATAATTCTTTTAAATGGTCAGTGGAGAAAACGAAATCAAGTTGTCATACTAGTAAAAGCCATGCTTTTTTAAAAGAGGAAAATAAAAAAAAAAACTAACAAAAAACTAATCATTGAAAGTTTGTTACAAGTTAAGATCAACAGAACTTGACTAAACTATTGATTTCTTATGGTAACTTTGAACTATTCATTAATTATCATTCAGATTTTAAGCCATACATAAAAATTCAACTTGGAAAGATTGCATACTATTGCTATTTATATTATGATGAACTTTCAATGCAATATTTAAACACAGTGTAGAGGGGGAACAATATACAAAAGTGACAACTTCATTTTGAACAATTTCCATCTAAATAAACATATTCTCTGTCAAGATGTTTTCTTTTTCAGGACTTGATCTGTAACAAATAATACTCCATCTTTTTATAACATATGAACCTTGACCTTTACACTTTTGGGTGATGAATCCAAGCACACTTGTGTGTTTATATAATTTCTGTTGTCATAACAACCTGTGTAAAAACTAATACAATAGTTGAGTGTTTGATTAACAGAATTGAAAACTAGTTGTTTGATTCATCATAACAATTGTAAAATTCCTTCTTAATTTAACATTTGATACATAAATATTCTGGGTTCTTTGTGTTGGTTTGCAAAGTTTGTCTTTGTTTGCAAACAATGAAGTCTATTTTGATCACATCTGTGAATATTAATGCATAAGTTTGCAAAAGCAACATTTAGCAAGGAATTTAACAATTGTAGGAGCAGCCATGAGCTTGCAATAAGATGTCAACTTTTTGCAATGACCTTGAGATATAGAACAGAAGTAAAAGTAGTTTTCAATGTTTCTTAGGAGGTTGTTTTTAAGTTGGGAGTGGTTGATCAATTGTTAGGATTTCGATGAGCAGAAGATGGCAAAAAAATGATCAATAAGTAAAAAAAATGAAAACACTACGCAAAATATGTTCCCTAATTTAAATCATTACATGTATTAAGAAATTTGAACCCCATACAAATATGAAATTTCCTGATTTAGTGAAAGCTTAGTACTACATTGAAATGTACGAACATGTGTTATTTTAGTGAATTTCAGCTTATTTAGGAAAATCATGCTTTCAGGGAATGGAGATAATAAACATCATTAGAAAATAACTTTTGAAACTTCTATATTGCTAGACTCTTTCATATATTGTGTTGTAAATTATTGTACCGATTATCTTGATGTTCATTTGTGATTTTTAAATGTGATTATATTTACCAAGACATGTAAATGTTTTTCCTCAAACATAGTCTTTTTATGATACATGCACTAAGTTTTAAACATCTATTATTGATTACAGCTCCCCCTGCATTTAAGATTAAGAAATCAGAACGGAGGAAGGTCAAGACCTCATCACCTTTTAGTAGCAACAGAGATTACAATTTGAATCTCAATAAGAAATTTGAATTGAAAAAATCTGACAGGAAAGGTACAGAGTTCAGAGAATTCCAACAACACAGAGGAGACTGGAAGGTAAATAAACAGTTTTAAAAATTATGAAAATATTTAGTGGCTGAAAAATGGCTAACTGTTTATAATGATATTTTATGTGACTGTCATACAAGTGAGCGGTTTAGCTAGCTAAAAACCAGGTTTAATCCACCATAAACTACATCAGCTAAGAGTGCTGAAAGTGACATTAGGCCACGGTTTTTTAATTTGTTGGTTTACGGATTTTCTCCATGAAAAAGTCGGGTCGGTCGGTCGGAAAAAAAAAGAAAAAAAAGATCTTTCAAGACAGAAAACTGATATGCAAAATAAAAATATATTTCACCTTTCTAATATATGTTTGTAATACTATTTTTTCATCGTTCTTAAATTTTAGCTTGATAATTATTATTGCTCAGCTGTAAACATCGCATGACATTGTCTAATAATTTCCCGTAAAAAAAGGGGGGGGTACACTGACAAAGACGAAATTAAATCGTCAATTCACAAACAAGAAAAACAGATTCATATCAGTTATTTGACTTAGCTTTTAATCAAAACTTGGTGAAAAATAATAAGCACGAAAACTGATAAAGAATAAAAAGTAAAAACGTCGTACGAAAATAAGTTTCAACACACGTGTCAAAAACGTAATAGACTCGTCCATTGGAAAAACGAGAATATCAGGTTAAATCATCTGTTGTCATGCATTCCCGTTTTTTTATCCAAATGGACGATATTTTTTTTATTATCTATGAAACAAGAAAATATCAAATGATTTGTTAAAATTCAGTATTTTAACTTGATGTCTTGAACTTCCACCTGTCCACATTTGGACAAGTCTATTTATAAGAGAACATGCATCTTATGGACTGGTGACAAATAAGGGAAACGAACTTATTGTGTAATTGGTTTTAAACACAGGTTTCGTTCCGCAAATAATGCGCAAACAACATTTCAAGGTCATTAATAATTGATTTGTCTATTTTTAGAAACGTAAACTGAAAGTTTCATTTTTCACAACAGAAAGGGTCATCACTTCTGTTAGTGATTAATGCATTTTATTTCATAAAAAAGAATATTTTAATTATTTTTCAGGGATAATGCATTTCTTAGGTTCGCCGAGAATAAAAAAAAGCCTGAAAATTCGATTTTATTTTTATTTTGGAAATCTGCAAAATCGGGTCGACGGATCCGTAAACCAACAAATTAAAAAATCCTGGCCTTAGGCATAAATTCATTTATTTTTATGGGTATTAATGTTCATGAATTTACGGAAAGTTGCATTTTTGTGGCTATTTGATATCATGGTTTTTATAAAGATTTGTGATTTTTTGAATATTAAAATTTGTTGTTTACTTGAACCAAAAAAACAATGAAAATTTGCATCCAACTAATAATAATAAATCCACAGTACTATGAAATATAATCAATAAATCAATCAAATATTACAGGCTCCACCCAAATTTGAACTGAAAGATAATCAGAGAGAAGATATGAAGTTCTGGAAGGCACCACAAAAGAAAGACCAGGTAATTATATCCTTAAAAAGTATTTAGTGAACTTGGTTAATATCAAACTTTAATATTTCAACATAAAAAAATAAAATGAGATTAAATGAAGATCTAGATGTGGGGTATATCTTTAAGAGCTTAAATGAAAGACTTACTATTAATAACTCATTTTCATGATCAAAGATTCATACTCAGTGCAGAGCTATTGGTTTGTGGTCTTGTTTGATTCCCATCACTTTTCTACTGCCTGTTCCAAAATAACTTTTGTCAGTGATGAACAGTTAAGTCTTACAATCAATTTAAGTCATATTTTTTTTTTGTGCGAAAAAGGCCTAAATGATACATGTAAAGGTAATTGTAATTTTTGAAAAATATTTATTATTATTATTATATTTTGATTTTACATGGTACTTTATTTTTCAGGGCAACAAGAAAAGAAGCAGGTAAGAGTAAACTTCATGGTGATATTACTGAAACTTTAAAACATCTTATTTTTCATATTTAATTGATCTCTTCCAAGTATGCTTATCTGGAATAGGGGAGGTAATTGGTTTGTTAACTGACAGTCTAAAACCAATTTAAGGTACACAAATTATATATCCTACATTTTGGCAAAGTTGATATCAATTAATTACTGTAAATTCAGAAAATATTGCGTATATATATTATTTAGATTTTTACATATCAATTTATTTAATCAGTTTGGGATACAATTTGCTGCATTAAGGGATAAAACCCTTATAAGTCGAATAAACATCAATGGTGTTTTTCTTTACATTTCTGTCCGTAACTGGTTAACAAGCAATATCATAAAAAAATAAATTGAACTAAAGACTTTTAAAAAGATGTTCATAAATTATTTTAGATCAAGAAAGACAGAACATGTTTCTCCAGACTCTGGTCTTGACAGTGAAAAGTTGGCAGGTAGGACTATAATTATGGTACATTTTTTATGCGGGATAACTTTCCAAGATATTTAATGATTGAAATTGATCATAAGTTTTGCTTAACTGTTTTTGATTCCCAAGTAATTTTGCTAATAAGATTTATTGTGAAGAGCGCAATTTGGATTCTGCAACATATATATGATACATGATTACCAAGTGTAAAAATACAATTGTAAATTTATTGTTTTTTGGTCACTCATTATCACAATTAGGTTGCATACAATTCGTTTGCAAATGAGAAATGTGATATCTTATAGAATGTCTATCATTTATTCACAAATAATAGAGGCATTTTCAATAATAATGAGTGGTCATATTTTGCCTGTCAACACTTGGGTTTGAGAGTTTTAACCATGCTTGTTGCAGGTGAGTTAACTCTTATCCTATCCCTGCTGGTGGTTGCTGGTGTTGTCTGGGCACTCCATCTCCTACAACAAGCACAATGGCTACCATGATGTGGCCAAGCAATATTAACTGAAATGAGTGAAAAGAACAACCCACATGGTGATTTGTGTCAATGGTATTTTCAAACTTTGTGATTAATTTTGAACATTTGGTATTTGATCTTAATAATATTAAATCAAGAAAAAAAAGAAACCACAAATGTTGTATTATTATATGTTAATTTCAAACAATGTTGTTTTTAGAAATGCAGCGGCAGGGTAGTGGTATGACTAGAGTGTCATTGTTCACACCTTCGTCTGGTAGTGGATCAAACAAAAACAACAGACCCAACACTCGAGATTCAGGTGCATACTGGGTGCATGGTTCTTGTTCGCACTGAAATTATCTCCCTTGACTTTGAAATGAATTATCTCCCTTCAATTTCAAACTCTGTTATGTTACTGTGTTATGATTATTTTCTTGGCACTGAGAATATTCCTTAACATTGAATTTAATTATCTCCCTTAAACTTCAAACTCTGTTATGATACTGTTTTATGATTCTTTTCTGGGCACTGAGAATATTCCTTAACATTGAATTGAATTATTTCTCGCCAATTTCAAACTGTTATGTTACTGTATATTTTAACACTGTGGATGATTCTTTTCTGGGCACTGATATTGTCTCCCTTTTGACTTTGAATTGAATTATCTCCCTTCAATTTCAAACTTTCTCTGTTATATGTCTTTATTTTCAACTATAATGGTTCTTTTCTGGGCACTGTGATTATCTCCCTTCAATTTCAAATTATGTTATGTTGCTCTCTATATTTTTTATGATGATAGTCTTTTCTGTGCATGGAGATTATCTCTGATTGCATTCTATTGAATTATCTCCCTTCAATTTCAAACTCTCTGTGTGTTATGTGTCTTTATATTTGTATACTATAATGGTTCTTATAACATGGGTTTTCAATTGCTATACAATGTTATATAGTATACTCTTCTTATGAGTACCAAAGCTGGTAGTCCATATTGAAACCCTGCCATAGACTACCCAGGCAATATTAGTTTTCTAATATTGATTGTACATATGAATTTTGTAGAAAAAGCAAAAGAGGCATTAAAAAAAAAGAAATTGACTCAAGTGATATACCTTGAAAGACAATTATTGTTTTTGTATTTTTTTGACTATTCTTAAAGTAAATTTAAAAGTACCAGTTGAGAGGAGAAATTTCTCTCATAAATTTTTTATTAAACTTTTCAGTTGAAAAATAACAATAAAAAATGCTGTTTCTTATAGGTGGATTATTTTTAACTATTATAAATGTCTTAAGCACATTTACAAAATGTCCACACTACTTTCATTTCTTTTTTAAGAATGTCAGATCTTTTTGACTACTGTAGTGAGTTGCATTTTTGACTGAGTCAAACCTTTGACTTAAGTCACACCTTCATTTATTTTCTTGTTTTATAACATTAGGTGCTGTCCAGAGAAAGTCTTTGTTTTCTGTTATCCCACACCTGCCACCAATTTACCAGGAGTCAAGTGATCACCAGAGTGACTTAGACAGTCTTCATGATGACTTAGTCCCTAGATCAGTTGACTGTGACATGTACACTAGTGACTTTGACGAAAGACAGACTGACTCAGAAAATGTGTTTAATAATCCAGGGGAATTGGATCATCGTTGTTTTGACTTAGTCAAAAAGACAAATGAAATACAAAGGGGCGGTTTAGGAATGGGGAATGCTGTAAAAGGGATCAAAGATTTTGAAAGTAGACAAGGCAAATTGAAAAATAAGACTGTTTTAGGAGATAAGCAAAATATTATTGATATGGTGACTGATCATCAAAATTTATCTGACAGAAGCAGTGAAGAAAGTTATAGTTTTGACATCAAGGATGACATAGACAAGTATGTCTCCTACACATCAGAATCTGACTTGAACACTACAGAATCTGACTTGGACACAGATAGGTTTGACTTGGGAACTAACCCCTCAGATGTAAGTTTAGAGTTCATAGAGACTGACCTTGAGACTGAACAAATTGACTTGAAACTAACACCACCTTGTTCTTTAAAATCCAATTACTCCACAAAATTCATCAGGAAAGAAAATACTGAAATTGTTTATACAAAAGTATCTAACAGACAAAGCCAGGAAAACTTGGATAGGATAGGAACTAGCAAAAGATCAGATGTTGAAACAGTACCATCGGTCAACCTTTTCGAAGTTAATGATGACCTAAAAATGGACACTTCTAGACTAACCTCAACCCCAAGGATGGCATCAACACCTTATATTTCTTTGGGAGATATTGATATTGAATTTGAATCTGACACAGACACTGTTATCTCAAGCAGAAGTTTATCAGCTAAGGGGAGCATTGATAATTCTCTTAGGGGGAACCAGTTTGTATACAAGGAATCAGATAGAAGTGATCAAACCACTAACAGTAACCAGTCTGCAAGCATGGAACCAGAGAGAAGAATTGGAAAGAAAGATGGTTACCAGTTAGCAGACAATAATCCAAAAAGACAAGTTGAATTGATGGATGGTAACCAGTCAGTGTACAAGGAACCAGGAAGTAGTATTGGATTGATTGATGACAACCAGTCTGCAGACATGGAATCAGGTCAGAGCACTCAAATAAGTCATGAGAATCAGTTGGAAGGCGGAGAACCAGTTGAAAAAAATGCGAAGGATGCTGGGAAGATTTTGCCAAAGCATGTTAAATTTAAATGTCCAATTGATGAAGTTTACAATTTAAATGAGAATCTAGAAAGTGGACCCAAAGATTTCTTAAATATAGAAGATAAGGACATAAAAATTGCATATAAACCACAAAGAAGCAGACAAAAAGTTGAAAGAAAAAGAAAAGGCAAGAAAGATAAACTTGAAATTAGTATTGATAATGAAGATATGGATGTTCAGATAGACAACAGTGGAAATACACTTGAAAATAGAAAAAATGATTTAAAAGATTCAGGATTTATTGAAGGGGAATCAAACACACCTAGATTAAAAGAAAAATCAAGTAGGCCCAAAAAGGTCAAGAAGGAAGATTTTCATAAGGAAAAAAGAAATATGAGAATAGTTGGTGAGAAAAATTTAGAAGAAATCACACCTGCTATGGAGAATATTGTAAATTCTGAAATAGAAAGAGATGAAAGTCCAAAAGGTTGGGTTGATAATGAAAATTCTTTGGATAAAAGCATATGTAAAGAATACAAGAAGTTAGCAAATAACGTTACATCTCAACTTAAACGAAGACCAAGAAGAAAACATAAAAAGCAAAACAAAGTTTCTCTGGAAGATTATGATGGAAATATAGTTAGTACCTCAGAAATTTTTGAAGGGAACAGTTTTGAAATTCAGAAGCTAGATGATACAAGTGGTAATAACAACATGAATGAAAAAATGTTTTCATCGCCCCTGCTTAGTACTGAAAATAAACCTATGGCTGAGGATTCCCAAACTGACCATACCAGTAACGTCAGTTCAGAAGATGAACTGATCAATATCTTCAATTTACAAGTTGTGCATTTGAAAAATGATGGGAAAAGTACTGAGGATCTGCAGTCTTCCGTCAAAGCATACCAAAAACAAAAGAAGCAACGGAGAAAGGTTTCAAACAAACCTAAGGCTTCTTTTTTATATGATAATGAGCTAGGTACACAAAATGATGTGCTCTCTCTTAACAGTGAAGAAGATTCAGATCATGTGATCTTACTTCCTCCAATCCAAAGCATGGATTCTGAAAGAAATTTACGTGATGGTAAAACTATGAATGATGGGAAAAGAAAGAAAAAGATGTCAAAATTGACAAAGAAAATGAGAGAAAGGAAGAAGAGAGCTGAAACAGGAAAAAGTCATCAGTTATTAAACAACCAAAAAGTTTCCTTAGATGTGAATGAGGACAACTCTGGTATTAGTCATGATGTGAAAGATGCAGAAACAGACAAAACAAACCTTGAGGAAGTTTACAAAATTATATCTGGGCCAGATAACATTGGTGAAAGGGATTTTAATCAAAATATAGGTATTCCAGTTGAAATTGAGGCTGCTTTAACTGATGAGGAAGGCAATTTGCTTCAAGGAAATAATCAAAATGGTTTAAGTGGCTCACCATATCTTAATCAAAGAAACATAAAGGAAATAAACCAATTAAAAGTAAAATCTCCAAGGAAACAAGTGAAACAATCTGAAAATAATGGAGCAATAGATGTTTTGGAAACTAAAACTGATAAAACAGGGGATGAAATTGATAGAATATCTCTTTCATCAGTCACCATTGAAAGCAGTAAGTCAAGAGAGGGGGGAAATATACTGGATGTTGATGAGTTTGAAAGAATCTCCTTACCACCACTTAAGATCACAGTAGAGGTTGAAAATCCAATGTCAAGTAATCTAAGGCAAAAAGTTGTAAGAAAGTTTTCTTTTGAACCTTTACCAAAAATTACAGAAAAAAGAAATTCTTTCCAATCACAACCAGTGAAGAAAACAAAAGTAAAGCAGAAGTCATTTAAATATGCCCAAGGAAAACACTATTTAGAGGATAATCTTAAGCAGACTTTCTTGTTTGATTTGCCATATGAAATATATGATAGAAATTTTGAAGAACAGGGTGATGTTTCTTTAACTGATCTTGACAATCAAAATGACCTTGACATTGAAAATACTACTGAACATAATCTTCCTGTTGGAGATAACTCTGGTAACTACAGGTTACAACTTGAAAACAGACCAATCAGAAAAGGTTTTACATGTGTGACTTTTGTAAAAGTATGGAATGAAATTGATACCAATTATCCTTTTCAAAAAAAAAAAAAAAAAAAAGTTTGACTTATTTAGTTCTATTGCAAAAAAGATATTTGAAGGATAAGGATTTTTGATTTCCATTATGTCATCAGTATCAATATTTATTTCATACTGTTTTAAATTACAAAATGTGTGGAAGTGGTTTAATTTTACTTTTGTTGGACATCATCATTATCATTGAAGATTTTCTTTTCACTTTAGATATACATAACAGTACTTTTATATTTGAGTAATGGATTTTTTGATTTTTTTGTTGATTTGTTTTATAATATATTCTCTTTTAATCTGACTGAAAGTATTTAAATTTATTTTTTATAGTATGCATAGCTGCCAACTTTTCAAAATGCCATGGGGTTTTTGTGTGCAAGATGGCTGTCATAGTCCTAAAAAAAACATTCAAGGGGCCTGCAAATACATTTTAATGTTGTTTTTTGGCTTCTTCAGAGGTGAACAAGCCTAAAGTCATTGTAAAATTAATTGTTTTGTTAAAATTGTGGACAAAAGTGCTTTTTCAAAATTTCAGTTTGGGAGCCTCCATGGGGGAAATCCCCCGCAAATAGTGACAGTTGGCAGGTATAATTATGCCTTGAGAAGGGTCAGACTACTCTTTTATAGGGAGACAATACAATAAGGTAGATGTGAAAAGAAAGTCTTCAGATTTTATCATGGATCACTAAAATTGTCACTAAGCATGACCAGGATGTGTAGCATTTGTAATGTAAGAAATAATAGAACTTAAATAAGATTTGAAAAAGAAAGAAGAAATAAAGTGACTGAGAAAATCTTCAGTGAATTAATAGACAAAAATTGAAACCATTTTCATGCATTTGTGAGGTGCAAAATAAAAAGAAGACCTTTGTATTGATAATAATTTGGAACAAAAAGTTTAAACTATGTTATAGAAAAAGCCATTTATAGATACCAAATAAAAGGAGATTTCTTTTTATCAACTATCATAAAGTACCAAAAGAAAATCACAAATATATCTCCATTGATAGTACACAAGAGTCCACTTAGCATTTTTGTTTGTCAGCCCTTCAGGAATAGAATTTATATTCAGTAACAATTATTTTCTGAGTTTTAAGAAAGGTTTTCCACAATGACAAATCTTTCTATGGTTTGAAATGTATAATTTATTTTAGAGACACGTTTTGCATGATGGTGGTTCACAAATATACCATACACACTTACATCATTGACATCTATTATAATTCAGAACAAACTTTAATTTCATGCATACATGTATAATAGATATTTGATTGGCACATTTTTATACTTTTTTCAAGACCGCTTTATTTTTTGAGGTACATGTATTAGCTGAAAATGAAAAGTTTTTATATCATATAAATTTTAATTCTGTTTGATATATTTATAAGAATGCTAGGACAAAACTATTATTTACTTCTACTTTTACTTTTTTACTCAACAAATACTCTTATTTTTAACTTGTTTTTGCAAGTCAGAAGATAAAGCGATTAAAAGCATATATTTATGGACCCATTTCCCATGTTATAACAGGAGATCTTAACATCGTTCAAGACCGAGAGTTAAAATCATTTCTCAGTAAAGGACCTAAATATCATCCCCCGTCAATTATTAATTGGAATGAGTGTCGTAATATCATCCACGACTCACTCCATACTTACTGTATGAAATGGATAAAACGGGAAAAAGCTGACAAAAAATCTTTGGACTCTTTTTTTAATTCAGTAATGAAGATAGTTGATATACGTATTCAACATTTTAAAGAACATTTTACTATTAACAATAACCACAATAAACCTATTTCTCGTATCAAACATAAACTAAAAGAACTAACCAAGGAATTTGTTTTTGTCCCGGCCGATAAAGCTGCTAATAATATTATTATTGTTTGACGTAAATTTTACATTGAGGTTCTGAAAAAGGAAATCACCAATTCACCAACATTCCAACTGACTCCATTTTCAGAAAACGAAATCTGTAACAAACATAAACTTTTAGCCACCGCTTTACAAGCAGAGCCAAATACAATGAAAGTCCCAACTATGTATTGGCTTCCGAAGCTACACAAAACCCCTTACAAATATAGATTTATTTCGTCTTCAAGCCATTGTTCAACTACTAAATTGTCTATTATTCTCACCAGCACACTTGGTACAATTAAAAACCTTATAATAAATTGTTCAAATAAGGCCTTCGAAAATAGTGGAATAAATTACTTTTGGAGTGTCAAGAACTCGTTGGAAGTACTTGATAAATTGCATGCTTATATTGGTGATTTTGAATCTGTTCAAAGTTTTGATTTTTCTACCCTGTATACCACATTGCCTCACATTCTCATTAAGAAAAAATTCACACACCTAATTAAATGGGCATTCAAAAAATCAGAATGTGAATATATATGTTCAAACTCTTTTAGGTCATTTTTTAGTAGCAATAAACAAAAAAACTATGTCAATTGGACATGCTTTGATACTATATATGCCCTGGAATTTTTACTAGATAACATTTTTGTTCGCTTTGGGGATTCCGTATATCGTCAGATTATCGGAATTCCAATGGGGACTAACTGTGCACCACTTATTGCGGACCTCTTTTTGTATTGTTACGAGTTACAATTTATGACAAAAATAAGCAAAGACCCATCAAAACAACATCTGATAAACAAATTTAATAATACTTTTAGATATTTGGATGATATTTTGGCTCTCAATAATGACGACTTCAGTATGTATATTAATGAAATTTATCCTGGTGAACTTACTTTAAATAAAGCTAATACTAACAATGACCACTGCCCTTTCCTCGATCTTGATATCTATATCACTAACGGAAAGCTGAATACTAAAATTTATGATAAAAGGGATGATTTTTCATTTCCTATCGTTAATTATCCGTTTTTAGATGGTGACGTTCCCTTGTCACCATCTTACGGTGTTTATATATCTCAACTTGTACGATTCGCTCGTGTATGTAACAATGTTTTAGATTTTAATGAGAGAAATTTATGTATTACTGAAAAATTATTACACCAGGGTTTTCGATATCACAAACTAGTCAAAACATTTACTAAATTTTATCATCGGTATAAAGACATCATTCGTAAATATAGCTCAACATGCAGACTTTTTATACGTTCAGGTATTTCACATCCAATTTTTTATGGAAATATTCTTTATAAAGCACAAAGGTGTCAGTATTCACCTCATAAACTTACAAAACCTTTGAATAGACTTATTAAGAAGGGATATAATTACGATACTGTTGTCAAGTCATTAAAGATTGCATATTTTGGCGTTAATATTGAGTCACTGATAAGGTCTTTGCGTCGGAACTAAACACATTTATTCTAAAAACAGTTGTTGGCATGACACGGGTTATGTTCTTCTCATATATGTTATGATGGTATGATACTAAACCCCTTACGGGAAGGATTGTGCCTGATGTTCATATGATGAAATCATAATCTTTCAGTCAGTTTAATTGAAGTCTGGAGCTGGCATGTCAGTTAACTGCTAGTAGTCTGTTGTTATTTATGTATTATTGTCATTTTGTTTATTTTCTTTGGTTACATCTTCTGACATCAGACTCGGACTTCTCTTCAACTGAATTTTAATGTGCGTATTGTTTTTGCTTTTACTTTTCTACACTGGTTAGAGGTATAGGGGGAGGGTTGAGATCTCACAAACATGTTTAACCCCGCCGCATTTTTGCGCCTGTCCCAAGTCAGGAGCCTCTGGCCTTTGTTAGTCTTGTATTATTTAAATTTTAGTTTCTTGTGTACAATTTGGAAATTAGTATGGCGTTCATTATCACTGAACTAGTATATATTTGTTTAGGGGCCAGCTGAAGGACGCCTCCGGGTGCGGGAATTTCTCGCTACATTGAAGACCTGTTGGTGACCTTCTGCTGTTGTGTTTTTTATTTTGGTCGGGTTGTTGTCTCTTTGACACATTCCCCATTTCCATTCTCAATTTTATTAAAGTAAAAGACTTAAAAGTCACAATATATACTGTTTGTATAACTGATACAATGACTTTATATGTATTGTATTTTAAAGATGAATTTTAACTCATAAATTTAAACTGTTTAAGGTCTTGAAAGTCGTCCAATGACAAGAGAAAGAATGCCCATGTTTCAACGGAAACCAATCATCCATGAAAATGATAATACACAAGAAAGACAATATGATGATATCAAATCCCAAATGGAAACAGCCACTGAGTCCATAAGTCCATCAGAATCATGGATTAGTAAAGGTTAAACTTTGGCATGGAATCTGAAAATATTTTACACTTTTTTCTTTGTCTGACACCATGTGATCGATAATCTCGCACAATTCTGATCTTTTTCTGCAAAGTTACTTGGCAACTTTTTAGTTGAATTTTGAAATGTACTAGAATGACAAATACTCTTAACACTTTCTTTTTGAAAAATGTAAAAGTTTTTAGAGAAAAATTGATAGAAATTAATGTAAAAAATGTACAAATGAAGGTAAAAAAGAAGATGCATAAAATGTATTCCATAAAACCAAATATTTTTGAATTTAATGTGAAAATTATTTGAATTTGTTAAGTTTTTAAATACATTTCCTTCACTGATTTTCCATCACAACCAAAAGTCAAATTACATTCTTAAATCTAGGACAGTTTTGTTTGCAAAATTACTACTTGTGATTCTCTTGTTGTCTTCTCTCTTGAAAAATACTTCTATCTGCATGGTTGTGTACGAGTTATCTTTCTTGGGAAAAAATATTTGTTTAGTTTTTGCAGCCTTGTGTAAACACATAAAAGAATCTTTAAAAAGGGCATAGTACTTACAGGGTTTAAGATCTGGTGTTCACCATTCACTTTTCTTCTCCATATCCTTCAATCACTATAGATAACAAAAAATGGTAATATCTTTTGTTATGTCATAGCCATTTAGTTTATACATATTTATTTATAGTGGATTGGGAAACAAGTTTTGCAACTTATATTAATCCTTCTCCACTTTGTGGGTGCGAGTGCTGCCTTTAGCGGCATTAGCCTACTCTTTTTTTAAATCTACAAGAGTGTCTTTAATGTGCAAGAGATATGGCTCTCTCTTAACACGGGTCAGCCATTTATCGTCCCCTTCCGACGGACTATCATTGTTTCCTTAAGACCATACTCCCAAATGTTTTCACTTAGGGAGAGCCTAAAATTGAGTTCCTGAAATTTTCATCCCGGAACGGGAATCGTACCAGGAATCTTTGTGTTAGTAGTCCGATGCACTAACCACTACTTCACAATTTTGTTGCCTGGTCTCAATTGCAAAAGAACTTCTGCAGAACTGCAGATTAGATTGTATGTGAAAGTATTCCAATATGAAACATGACTCCATAAAACAGAATCTTAGCAGTCGATAGGCAATGTTTCCTTGACAATAGAGGAGTGAATATTAAGATTGTTTTTACAGCTTGTATTCGAAATATAGGTTGTTTTTACTAAAATAAAATTTTAGATAATGTGTAGAACCAATTGAAGCAAGCTAATATGAACAAATGTTTGTTTTTATTAACAAAAAATCACAGGCAAAATGATTCCTTGGAAATTTGGAATTATATTGGTGGGCTGAATTATCTTTAGGAATCTTGTACCACTGGTAATACAAAATCTATTCCTGTAAATATAATTTAATGGTTGCATTGAAATTTGAAAGTTATATGTGAAGTTGATTCTCTAACTTTTTTTCAGAGTTATGAATATATCAAATGAATTTCAGAATTTACAGTAATTTTACTCGTTTTATTAATAGCATGTACATGATTATAATCAATTATAAAGACTTGGTTGATGTACAATTAAATATATTTCTTAATGTTGATTTCAGATTATTTTTAGTAATTTTGACTTGTTTTTTGTGATATTTGTACATGATTCTAATCAATTCTCCATGAACTTTTAACCTTTGAATCATTTGTAATGTAGTAAGAGCAGCCAACAATCCAGACGACACATTTGATCTTGACCCTAGAAGACAGCCTCATTCTGATAACAAAGATGAAGAAAAATCTACAAGAAGAAACAGAGAAAAAAATCAAAATGAAGCCAGATATATTAGACCAGAAAATATGAACTTCAGGAAAGACATTGATGACAATGGTCAGGACATGAGACAATCTCATGGGTCACATGAGAAACAATCTCATGGGTCACAAGAGAAACAATCTCATGTGGTACAATCAATGTCAGGAGCCATCTCGCCCATCATCTATGAGACAACAGCCCACCCATGGATCAACTCAGGTTTTACTGCATGTTGCATGAAGACTCCATTGGTGTGTGAAATGTTTTTGTATTGTTATTAACTTGTTTTGTGTACTAACATTGCAACAAAATTAATCTGATGAATCTTTTGTAGCAAAACGTGGGTCTGGCGTAAATATAAGATTTTAATCCTTGTATCTATGATGAGTTTGTTTTCAACAAATTTAAATGTGTTCAGGATTCCAGACCTGCCAACTATCCCGATTTTCGCGGTATCATCCCGATTTTTACCCCTCAACCCGAATCCCGATATCGGGATCGTAAAATTAGTCAAAATCCCGATTTTCAACAAATATACCCGAAAAAATTATTGTTTACCAATCTTGAAGTTTTTCTGATCAATTTTTAAAAAAACAATTCTTTTACCTGGGGACATATTATGACAAGTTAATGACCCCACACTAATCAACAGTCACAACAGGTGTCATAATTAGTGGTTGTATGTAATCAGATTACCTAATGGGTCGTAAGGGTCCTCAAAATTAATTTGTATACACAAATTTGGTCAAACAGCCTTTCAATTTTAATCAATTTATCATACAAGCACAATTTGCAACATTTGCCGTAGTTCCACAGCAAAATCATAATTAATAAAAAGATGAGAACTGTAATGAACTCTCAAGAAAACATCGTTTATCTTGAAATCTGTTTTATTTTTGAAACCAGACATCGTGTGTCTGTTCATTTAAAATCGACGCCATTTTGTATACACTTCTATTGTGTTACTGTATAAGCCTCCGCCGGTAACAGCACCTCTGAATACAAAGAAAGATAACTCAAATGTTATCCATTTTCTCATTGATACTGATAAGACCATGAGTAAGCCTGACTAAATCAAAATCTGTCTTCATCCTTCTTACTTTAGGACATGTAGTTTTAGGTGTTTTGAGTCAAGGTTAATAGATGAGAAGGTCTTTGGAGGGGGAAGAGGGGGGTCTCTACTTTGAATCCTTTATTTTTAATGCCATTTTATCAGTTATTTTGTCAATTTTATAATTTAATAAATAGTATAAGAATCATGCAAATAAAAGAAATCAAGGCCTACAAGCTCATCATTAGTAAACCAAGAGAAAAAAGAAGAGAACTTAGACTATTTTAGGAGTAAAAAACAATGCTCACAGAAAAGTTGATAAAATTGTTACCCCTAAAATTCTTGTCGCGCGCTAAATCCCCCATGGAGATTTTCAAAAGTTGGCAGGTCTGGGATTCTGAATTTTCTCATTATTCAGTGAATATATTTAAGATAAACCCTAACCCCAGTTTAAAAAAAGATATAATATATAACTATATATAGAAAAGACAGGTTTTTGCTTTAGACAGTTGAATCACTAATAATAAATTATTTTTCACCATGTCTCAAAATATCAGGATAGACATTTTTCTTTCCAAAAAAATAGTTGAAACTTTTGTGAGCATCTTTGGAAAGAAAAACATAATTCTTATACTTAAATTCACTTGTTTATATCAACATTCACTTTCTGAAGTAAGTTAGAATTGTAAAAATATTATAAGATTTACCTACTCTCTGATGGGAGTCTTTGAATCTCAATGACTCTCAACATGCTTTAATAATTTTATTTTTTAACCATTTGAAAATTAAAAAAGGACTTGAATTTAGGAATATGCTTAATATGGAGAGTTGTCTCATTGGCACTCACACCACATCTTCCTATATCTATTAAGTTAATGTTGGCAATTTTGAAGGTCTAATTTGTCTTAATTCAATTGTATTATTGTTTACTTATAAGTTAAAATTGAGGTTAAATATGTTTTACTGTAATTTTTTATAACTGCATGAGGTGATAATTGTAAATTAACATTTGACAGATGCATTGTTTGAATGAATGAGTTTGTTACACGTAAAGAGTTGTCTCCCTCTGTAATGAATTGGAGGGAAAACATATAATTACATCCCCTTTATTAAGATATCTTATAACTTTTGAAAAGAGATATCTTGATTTAAAAATATCTAGATAGGTAAGTCATCACCCCTATTACATAAAATCAGAAATCTTGTTTTATTGAAACTTGAATGAGCAGTGTTTCTGTGAAGAATGGATTGACCTAGCACATGAAATGGTCTCAGATTTTGAATATGTAACAGAACTTCATATCTTTGCCAAATATTTTCTTCAAAAGGTTTTAAACCAAATAAAAATAAATGTGTATTACCAAATAAATATTTTTTCTGTTAAATATACAGTAATGGAAATATATATCTGGTCCAACAAGTGGAAAATGGGAGACAACTCCAGTTATTTTTTGTAATCACATTAACATGATTGTGTGCTTAAATATTGTTGAAATAAGATTTTTTTTGGAAGGAGAGAAATATAAATGGATGTTATGTTATATTTAGAATCTATTTCATAGTGTTATGATTATGTAAGATGCAAAAGCACATGTTCAAAAAATAATAATTGCAGGTTTCAGTCAGTGGTCCAACAAGTATTTTAACAATATAAAGTAACATATTCAGTAATATTTGCTGTTTAAGTTTAGGAATTTATGAGAAATTATATTGTCTTTTTAAGATTAAGAGATCTTAAACTTTTAAGGGCTTTGCCCAAAAAAGTCTCAGTTAATCTTTTAGATGAGATCAAAATCTCAGAAGTTATTTATTACATATAATAAGTATGTTTTGCAGTAAGTTGTGGAGAAAATTATGTTGAATTTTACAACTGTAGCTTTATTTATAGGGGATAGTGATCGTGAATACGAAAAGGCTAATCATGATCACTATGGCAACAGGAAGTCAAGGAAACAGATCAATGTCCAGTTGCCTGATGCTAGCATGGAAGAAGAATTAGTAGAGAGTTCTGATGTTTCTCAGACTTCTGAATCTGACCTTGAACTTGATTTTGATGATGTTATAATTGAAGGAGATAAAGGTCCTTCTAATATGCAAAGTGATAAAGACCAGAGAAATCACAGAATAGAAAGAAGAGATGAAGATGAGAAAATAGATGACATTGCTGATGAAAAATTAAAGGATTCATTCAAAATGAAACAGAAAATGATAAATGAAAAATTAAATGATGTCTCTGAAAGGCAGAATGGAAGAAGGAGAAGAGGAAGGGAGGAAGACATAAATGAGTTGGATGAAATGAGAGATGAGAATTATACTTCATCAGCTGACAGAAAGGAAAGAAGGAGATGCAGAAGAAGACACATGAATGGTGAAAATTTGATGGATGCTGACATTGAAAGGAAAGAATATAAAGATGGTTCACAAGATAGGAAAGTAAGAAGACATCGCAGAAGGAGGAAAAATATAGATAATGAAGAAAATGATGCTTCTCCAGAATTTATGGCAAGACAGGCACACAGAAAAGGAAGGAATGAGTCAAAGGATGAAGAAAGTCTTAAAGATGAAAATGGTGATGCTTCAATGGAAAGGAAAGTCAGAAGAAAGCATAGAATAAGAAAGAATGATAAGGAAATTAGAGGAAATTTCAATGCTGAATATGATGATGAACAAAAAGCCAGACGAAGAAGACGACGAATAACAGTTGATGATGAAGAAATAGGTGAGGGAACTTCAGATAATGTAGAGGTTGGTAAAAGAAAGGATCAGAGGCACAGTAGACATCAGAGGGAAAGACAAAGAAGAGATGAAATGGCAGAGGATAATGATGTTGAAGATGAAATCAAAAGTAGAATATCTGAATTAAATGACAATAAAATGAAGGAAAGATTGGCATTATATGGAAATTCAGACAATGAGTCTCGTAGACTGAACACAAGTGTAGAGAGGGCACTGTTGGCATATATGAACAGTGATTCTGAAACTGAAGCAGAAGATCAGTTATATGAAGATGAAAATCAGATAAAAGATGAAGATGAAGAGGGTAATCAAATAGATGAAAAGAGAAATTTTACGGTAGATGATGGTCAAGAGGCGTTAATGGCCAATAATTTCATTAAAAATATATCTGATGTTGATGCATCGAAAGAACGAAAAAATAGAAAGGCTTTAAAAAACAATATGGATCTAGATGTTTTGAAGCATACAAATGACCTTGATGATATTTCTACACATGACACTTTTGAAAAATTTGGATCAATGGATGAAAATAAGGATGTCAACAATAAGGATTACAAGTGGACAGAAATAAAAATGGAGGATGAAGAAAGTATGAAACCAAGAACTCAGTTACAAGGAAGAAAGCATGACAAATTTAAAAGAACCAAGAGAAACCAGAAAAATAAAGGAAATGACAACAACGCTGATGTTCTAGATAAAGTTGCTGTTTCATACAACACTGATCAAGGTGATAAAAATGTAAAAGATGCAGATGAAAATTTGGCAGACGACACAGAAGAATCTGACACCGAAATTTTAAAAATAGAATCTTATAATTATCCGAATTTGAGGGAAAAGGATGAAAAAGAATTGTACAAAAAACATGAAAGAAAGAAAAAATCAAAAATAGCTTCAAAACAGAATGAAAGAAAGGTCACCAAAAAGAAAAAGGCAAAAGAAAACAATGAAGAAGTAGATTTCAATAACTTGCCAAGCATCCATGACACACTGAGCAAATTATTACCGAAGAATAAGTTGATTCTTTTAGAAGGATTAAAATCAATTGATGAAGAAATTAAAGGAAATAACCATCATGAAAAAAATAATGACAAGCAACTTGGATCTGAAAATAACCATAGAATTTTTTCAATAAAATCAGAATCTCTTGATAGACCTAGATCAGCTTCACCAGAACATTTGGGCGTTGCATTCCCGTCCATGTTGAGAAGGACCTCTTCTTTGCCAAGCATTGCTGATTTTGTTAACCAAAAAATACCTGATTTGGAATACCAAGAATTTGACTTTCCTCAGAAGCAGACAACTAAAACCTGTCCTACTTGTGGTGACCCCACACCTGAAGTAAACCATGTCTGCCTACCAAAGTTTAAAAACAGATTCAGGCCAAAGAAAACTAAAGGTTAATATATGTAAAATATTTGTTGTTAGAAAACCAGAATGTATTGCTTTAAAGCTAAATGGTAATTTAACTTTAAACTGGAATTTTCTTATCACCTCTCCTTCAAGTATGCAAATGAAGTCTAAAACTTACATTTTTCATTATTTAAAACAAAAATCGTTTAAATTACTTTTGATATTTTAGTTAAAGGAGTAGGTCCGGTAAGACACCTTTTTGGCCCCAAAATATAACAGTTTTACTAAATTGTTAAAATGTAAACTTTTAGTTATTTATTGGACAGTTGAATGGTTCTGCTACATAAATGTGGGCTGTTTTTGACCATAAAATGCACATTTATCGGGTTGTAGCACTGTTAAGTCATGCTAAATTACTGATATCTTCAAAATTCTATCATTTTAGTTAAAATTCAGACGGTTTCCGGGTAAAACGAAAGTGGCCGCATTCGTGTTCATCCTTCAAATTGAACTGTAAGTTGTATTTTATGATAATACATAACATATATAAAGGTTTTGGATGAACACGGATGCGGCCACTTTCATTTTTGACAAAAACCATCTCAAAAGTAACGTTTTTTGGCATATTTGAGAGATTTTTCATATTTCAGCTTGAATCGGATCGTTTTTAATGACTAAATCAGTTAAATTTTTTCACAAAAACCAATTGAATCAAGTGAAATAGACAGTTAAGTGTTTAAAAAGTGGTCAAAATCTTTCGTCAGATGAAACTGAAATTTGAGGCCAAAATGAGTCCTTACCAGACCTACTCCTTTTGAAGAAAATAGATATGATGATTGTTAACAAATTTTGATATAAACTTGAACTGAATAGTATTTCCTTAGAAAGGGAGACAATTTATGAGTCAGGACATTCTTTCATGGTAATAAATTACCTCCCTTTTAGATCCTAATAAAAAGGTACGTCATGGAGGCATTGGAGTCAGACAAAGGAAGAATAATAATACAGATGACTCGGACACCATATCTGAAATGACTGTTACGACTGTTAACACACAGTCAGAAGTCCAAGCAGGTTCTCAATTTCAGCACGTTTCTAGATGGCCATCTTCTCAAGCTGTATTGAAAGGTTCAAAAGGTTAGCCAGTGTGGTTTGCATGTGAATTTGTGTGATTTGTTTTTAACCATCATGCATCATGTTTGAAAGCATGTATTAACAGTTTGAATGTGAATAATACTTTGGATCATTGATATGATAATATCATAACACTTGTTAATTTAATAGTAATAATTTGAATAATTTCAGTGAATGGTTTGTAAATTTTGATTTGTTGTGATGTTAACACTGAGAATGACACTATTGTTACATTTTGCATGCACATAATTGTGTTAATGATTCATGAATTTTTGTGTTGTATTAACATCAATTAACATGTTTTTATGCTAACACCCTGTTTTTAATGGTGTTGTTATTACATTGTTTTTGTTTGTGAATTATGATTATGATGTTACATACATTTTATTGCATGCATTTGAATGAGTGAATGATACCACAAGGTTTTGTGTTGTATTAACAGTGTTAACATATCTTGATATTAACACCTGGTTATGATGTTATTAATTTTGTTAACTGTTAACATATCTTGATATTAACTCATTGTTATGATAATTCTGTTGGATTTTACCACATTTTTGTCAATGTGTGAATGATAACACATGATGCATATTGCATTAACTGTGTTATCATCTGTTTTTGACATGATAACTAACAGTTTTTGGTTATTTGTTTTTATTGATATGACAACTATTTTTTGGTTTTGGAAAAAGTCTTTGAATTCAAATACAGGATCAGTAGTCTTTTTTCACAAAAAAATCTGTAAGTGTAAAATTAATCTGACAATAAAAATATTAAGTTGAATTGTTAAGGATTTTTTGAGACTTACGATAAATTTTATACTTAAGATTTTTTGTGAAAAGGGCTGCAGAAGCTTAGGGTTGTTAAATTTTATTTGTCCTGGAATAATTTTCCATACAGGCCAATGAATTTTATTTAAAAAAAAGAATAAGAGTTGGTAACAATTTAATCATCAAGACGGTGGTCGATATATATCCTCTTATATAAACGGTTTAAAATTGAAATACAAAGTAACAGTATTACTGTTAAGAGATACTGTCTTAAATTTACGATTGAGTGCAAATACAGTTTAACTGCCATGTTTTTCAAAAGTCAGCAACTCTTCAAATACATTACTGATGTTTTTTGTTTTAATTCAATGCCCACATTACGGTGTCACATGGTATTTTGAACACCCTGGTATTAATAAATGATATTTACCATTTAAGGTATATATATAATCTTTTATTTTATTTTGAATACTTTCAAGTGTGTAATTAGGCCTTAAATAGTCCTTAAATAGAATAAGTTTACGACCAAAGTTCACTTTTGTTTGTTATCAATTTTAAAAAATCAATTGTTTAAAATATGATTATAATTTTTATAATAAATCGTGAAATTTAGGCTATTTTCAAAATGATCATTCTAGACTAAAGTTCACTTTGAACTCTTGATCTTAAACTTTAATTTAAAAAAGATCATTTCTTAATTTTAATATTATTTTTTGTTTCTGAAATTCAATTTTTAAACATTAACAGTTTTAAATATCCCAGCAACTAACTAAGACTAAATAAATAAAAAGTTCAAATAATTGATTCGTGTAAAAGTTAATAAACCCAATTTACAAAAGAAACCACTCATGTTCATACAAACAATAGGGAAAGAGATATTGGATTTCGTACCCTTTTAACTTTGTTTTTTTTCTATTGTAAATAAAAACCTGGTACGTTTGTTGTGCCGGCAACTCAATGTTTAATGAAATTGGAAAAGTTAAAAAAGAAATGACGTGTTTGCAGTTGAGCTACTCCAAAAGTTTTGAAAATTTGAAAATGACATTTTAAAATCTATAATCTTGTTGTTGTGTCAAGTTTAAAGTTTTATGACATAGAAATTAAGTGGTGAAAGAAATTTGACTTTTTTTGTCGTTGAAAATCTACTTAAACGTTTATTATATTAAAATTATACGTTGGAATAATATGGGGTGTGAAAATAACGAAATTGGAATTAAAGTGATACAATATATCTATTGTTGGCTTTAAATGCATATTAATGCACCAAAAAAACTTTGAAAAGTAGGTAAGTCGTTTAGATTTAATGTTTAAAATTTGAATTATTTATTCGATTAAATTGTAATTTAATCAAATTTTATGAATGAGCTGTGAGAAATTGTTGATCTCTTTAAGATTTGGGGTCGTCTGCTACCATTAACATGAGATTCTTGAGTAGCATCAGTATTTACATGGAGGAATGTTTTGTGATGGAAAAATAATTTTGCATGTGGTTTTTTGATTGAGCCCAAAATATGTTGTGCTGGATTTTGTGTTGTTGATTTTGTTGTTTGATATTTTTGTGAATGATTTCTGTTTTATCTTGGAGAATATTTATTGTTTTGTGTCATGTGTAGCAGAGGTGAGGTTAGATTCATTTTTAGAGAAACCAGAGTGCCTGCATGAAATATTGTAGTGCTTTAATTTGAAAGGGACAAGTTTATGTAGGCATACAAGATTTATTATTTAAATAGTTGTAAGGCTCTGTATTGAAGACCTTATTTTAACCGTAATGGTTTACGTTTACAAATTGTTACTTAGATTGAAAGTTGTCTCATTGGCACTCATACCACATTTACTTATACCTATTTAAAAGAAACTGAAAGCCAGTAAATTTTTCCAAAAGCATGTTTCTTAAGCAAGTATTGAAATATTCTAGCAGATGGACTCTCTAATATCTGGAGAATCATGCCTACAGTCTTAAAATTCACATGAAAGGCTTACAGAATAGGTGAAACCAGGGTGAATAATAAGTAAGGTTTATGAGAGATAACTATTAGTTAAATGGGTTATGTTTTCTTGATGTTCTAACTTGAGCCAATTTCAAATAAAATGATGAAGTTCCAAACTGTTGCTGTCCTAAAAATATATATATTGAAACTGAATCATTATTTTCAACCTAAATGATTGAATGTAAGGTTCAAAAGTTGAAAGATGAATTTTATCCATATATATATCATTATAAAGTTTGTTTGTTGATACACCTCCATGTCTGAGTGATCCGTGTTAGGTCATGGTATGTAGTGAGTGGATTTTTGAATGTCCACTATAATATATAAGTACAGTGAGTCCAGTCTGGTAATCATATGAGGTTTATCAGGTATTTGTTTCAACTATGAGAAAATATTTTCACAAAATGATTTCTGATATTTCAGGACATATATTTTTTATTTGCCAAATTGTGTAAAATATATGAATTTGGTACTGAGGCATTATTGGTTTTGGAACTGTGGATACTTTGTATAATTTTACATCATATTCAATGTTTTTTTTAGATACAAATAAAGAACCTGCAAAAGAAATGGATGGTGCTGGTAAGTTCTATTGATTCGATATAAAAAGAAGGGTACTTTTTCCTAATTGGTAATTCCTAAACTCTTTTGGAATGTCAATCACATCAATAGATAAAATACTGATTTTCACAGGAGGGATTATCTACCATAACCTGAAATAGTTAAATAAATCATATAGACAAGTTGATATTTCAAAAAAATAAGTGCTTTTTTGGGGACCCTCAGTTGCAGACTCCAATCTTGATTATATAGTAATGTCTGCTAAAGGTCACAGGTTCTCTCTGGGCACTCAACTTCCTCCACCAATACAAAAAGACCTCCTATATAACAAATACTCCTTTTATTGCATCATATTTTTCCATTCAGATAGATGTTTCAATTTAGAAAAATGTTTCAATTCAGAATAAATTTGTAATCAATCAAAAAAGATATAGTGAAGAAATATGATATTTTATTTCTCTCCAAGTTTTGACATGCTTGCAGGAACTGGGTCTCTATTTAGGATAAGAACGAAAGCATAAGACCTGTATATCCTGATATATGATAGAACTAGATCATCAGAATTTGAATTTATTAAAAATTATCTCCCTTGGGGAAATACCATAAATTGATTTGATTTATAATTATCTCCCTTGACACAATGTTAATCTGCTGTATTTTAAAACCTTTAAATGTCTGATCTGTATAATATAGATTATCTACATTTCAATACATAATTTATTATCAATCTTCTGGGGGTTCAAATACCTCATGTTTCAACTTCTTATTAAAATGTTTATCAGAGATAATAAAGTTATTAAATATATTGGAAAAGTTATAAAAATGATAAATCATGCTGATTTATAAAGTCTTTGTCTATATTAGCATTTTATCTTATTTGAAATTGACTACGAAATTATGAGGTTTTCTACAAAATGCTTTTACTTAGTGTGGATCTCTCCGGTTTTTATTTGTTTGTATTTCGTGGATACAATAAAAACGGCTTGATCATATTTTTAACAGTGTAGGGTGCAGAAATAAAGCTTGATAATCCGATATAAATACTTTAATTTGATTTTATTTAAAGTTACTCGATTTATTTGCCGTATAATTAACTTTATTAAATTCATTTAAAGACTTAATATCCAATAACCTAAGAAAAAAATTGATTGACATGCAACAGCCAAGGACAGTTAATCTTTGTATTTGCAATTTGGTATTTAATGGTTCAAATTTATTATTTGTGATTCTTCCGCAATGATACAAGATTGACGTGATTTCAATACCTGAACATTGATATAGAATATTACTTGCAAAATTAAAATGAAAGTTTTAATAACAGCAGTCACTGCCTATATATCCTGTCTCCTGTCAGACTAAAAAAAGTCTGATTGTTGCATAGACAGACTTACTAGAGTTATATTTTTGAATAAATTTCACCAGTTGTCACAAGGTCAATCTACATTATTGAAAATGATATATTGTCTCAGTTCCTACCATTGATCAACACATGTTAACTCCCAGTTTGTCAAATGTTATCCCAAGGGTTGACTAGGATATAGTCTTGCCTTTGTACCACTCCCTTGCTGTAGTAAAACCCTTGCTTAGATGAGGCAATCATCAATTTGGCTGTGCTGGTTGCATAAATTAGCTGCCACTGAGCTTTTTATGTCCCACCTATGATAGTAGAGGGGCATTACGTTTTCTGGTCTGTGCGTCTGTTCGTCCGTCTGTCTGTTCATTCGTCTGTCTGTCTGTTTGTTTGTCCGTCTGTTCGTCTGTCTGTCCCGCTTCAGGTTAAAGTTTTTGGTCAAGGTAGTTTTTGATGAAGTTGAAGTTCAATCAACTTGAAACTCAGTACACATGTTCCTTATGATATTATCTTTCTAATTTTAAAGCCAAATTAAACTTTTGACCCCAATTTCACGATCCACTGAACATAGAAAATGAAAGTGCATGTTTCAGGTGAAAGTTTTTGGTCAAGGTAGTTTTTGATGAAGTTGAAGTCCAATCAACTTGAAACTTAGTACATATGTTCCCTGTGCTATTATCTTTCTAATTCTTATGCCTAATTATATTTTTATCCAATTTCACAGTCCATTGAACATGGAAAATGATAGTGCGAGTGGGGCATTCGTGTACTTTGGACACATTCTTGTTTTATGCTAATTTTAAATCGTGTATAATTCTACTTAATTAAAATGTCAGTATTTTTGTGAATTTTTGGGATAATTCAGTGAATATCATTAAAAAATTCATAAAAAAATATCAATCAATTTCACAGGAGTTTATTCATTGATTTCCACAGAGAATTTGATACAATCATGAATAATAATGATAAATGAATTTCAAATCCATTGAAATATATATTAGAACCAGTTTAAAATTGCAAGTCTGCAAAAAAAGTAAAAGGTATCATTTACATTAAAAGTCAACAAAGATTCAAGGTTAATAATTTATATGCCCCATTTTGCCTATGTAAGACTCAGTCAGAGCCAAACCAATTCATCCAGGATTTTATAGTACTCCAAATTAAAAATTTATAAGTGCTGAATTCACACTAATCAACAAATTTATAGCTTTTCTGGGTAGATGATAGTGAAACTTTGCATTTAATTTTATTCACAATTTGACATGTGCTTGCATCACTATCAAAAGAATGTATTTCATGTTAAAAAGAAACGAAACCAAAAATTCCAAATGCACCCTTGTCATTGTGGCCCATAGTTCAGACACGTAAAACAGAATTTAAAAAAAAACGTTGATTTGATATTTTCAATTGTACACGTTCTCTACTGTGGGGTAAAAGTAAAGAAATTTTATCATTGAAATATTGAACTTTTTATTATTCTTTGTCGAGAATATTGTAAATTAACTTCATCCATTGTATTTAAAATCTCTCACTTCTTTGAACTAAACAGGTGACACTCCGACAAGTATTTTGTTACGTCAATTTAAGATTTTTGTTTTTGATAAATACCTTTTATTATATATTGTTATACTACATATTGATACACTTTGGGAGTTGATAGACATTTAAAATTTGCACTTCTTAATAGCTTATTATCGACTTTTCAAGATATACAAGTCTAAAACATCGGTATTCTGATGGTTATGTAAGCGTCTGTCAAATGTGAACGAGATTAAATACGATATTTTCACTACCTGAAATAAAAATTGTTAAAGGTTGAATAAGTTTATCAGCCGTCAATTTGTTAATAAGTGGAAATTTAACATTTATAAATTCATAAATTTGTGTAATAAAGGCCGAAGCATTTGAACCAAAGGAAATATAAATTGACTTCATATTGGAATTTTTGCAATTGATATATATTCGTAAGAAATTGTACAACAAGAAATTAACTTCATTATTGGAATTCAGATATAAGAAGGAGGAATTACTGAATCAAATGAATTATAGCATATTCATTGATTTGATTAAGTTATAATTAAACATGAAAATGAAGTTTAATAATCTCAAATGCATTGGAGTATATTGATTGAGAAACAAGACATTTTATTTTTGAGACCTTTGACATTTGCTGTTTTATCGAAGAAATTAATGTTTCGTATAGTTTGGTTGAAAATTGAACAGGATATTATATGGACATTATAAGAGAAAACTAACTTATCTTAATATTTTTAATCTTGGTGTACGTGTGACTAAAACCTCAATATATAAAGGGGAAAAAATATTTGGTAAAAGAACTTGTTTACAAAAACATTGCAAATTCCAAAATGGCTACCAGAAGTGTAACTCCTGCAAGGACACCATTAAGTTCACAAAATAGGATTAGAGATTATTCTAGCTTGTCTCAAAATATTGACATGGTCACTCCATCAATAAAATCGCAGGAAGTTGAGAAAACTTTACAAATATGGCAGCTGACACCAGAGGTCACCACTTACAGTATGATTGATGAAAATTTTGGATATTTGAAATCAGGTTTGTCTGAAAAAAATTGTAAATTAGGCTGCTAGTGCTCTTGTTTTAATTATCCTAGATTTGGCATTTGGGACTTTAAATAGCTGACAATATGGCATGGGCTCTGTTTATTGTTGAAGGCCGTACTGTGACCTAAAAGTTGTTAATTTCTGTGTAATTTTGGTCTCAAGTGGAGAGTTGTCTCATTGGCAATCATACCACATCATTCTTCTATTGTGTATAGTGTAACATATACATGTATTGCATGGGCACAATGGATGTTGTTTTGAGATCTTCAAATTTTTATCACATGCCCATGTGCCTGTCATAAGTCAGTATTATTGTGAATATGCATGAAATATTTGCCACTGGACACAAAGCATTTACAACAACCAATTAACCATAAGTCAGGAACCTTGTCAAAGGTTTTCTGTAGACTAGTTATGTCTTAATGTTTTACACATTTTGTCATGTGGCAATATGTTGATTGTAGATTTAGGCTAGAATTCTGGCAATTTAGAGCTTGGTCACATATTTTACAAAAATTCTGTTGTTAGTCTCAAGATGTCTATCTTTGTTCTGGCTAGGTAGCTATATCATTAAAGCATACTTCACATCTCCTTTTATTTATAAGTGGTAATAGAAGTGGAATACATTATTTTCTAGTCGCTTGCACTCATTATCTAATTGTAACAAACTTAACAGATTTAGCAACTGTTATAAGACCATTTTGATTGTTCCAGTCCCAAAAATATTGGTTAGTTTGGGCCTTTGGAACTTTATTATAAAGCATTTTAATGAAGATTTATAAAAAAACAAATTTAGAAGAAAGCTCTGTGTAATTCTTATTTTTATCAGTTGCAAATAAAGGTTTATATAATTTTTGGACGTCAGCTTTTGACCCTGATTGGTAAAAAAAAATGCTCTTTATGTCATTTCCATGAGATAATGATAGATTTTTTCTAGTAATTCAAATATTAATAAGTTGCTTTTTATGACAAAATCATCAGCAAAGTTTGATTTTGGCAATTTTCTACCATATTTTCCAGGAATTATGGCCCTTTATTGCTATACACTTAGATTTAAGTAAAACGAAATCCCGAGCTTAAAAACTCTCGATCCCAGAGTCCCAATAAAGGTCCTATCCCCCCTCACTAATAATTGAAAAAAAGAATAACAGGAAATAATATTGTATACTATACACATATATAACAATATAAAAATAGGAAGATGTGGTATGATTGCCAATGAGATTGACATTTTGTATCCAGTTCAAATGATTGGATGGAAGCAATTATAGGCATTAGTACGGCCTTCAACAATGAGAACAAAAACCATACCATATGTTTGATACCTTCGAAAATCTATAACATATATTTTTTAAATCAAGTTCATGGATATGTTCACAAGATGATACAACAAATTTCATGTTTAATTGATTTATCTTTGACCAGACCCTACATTTAAAATGACCTTTTTGCATTTGAATTCAAGTTTCAGGGTCATGACTACGTTTTATCACAGGGGTAATATACTAACACAATCAAGATTGTAAATGTGTGAACTGATTTTAAATATGATTATCATTGTACCAGTAGTATTTAAATGTTTTCAAATGAAGTAAGAATTAAATGATGACATGTTTTAGATGATAGATATTTGTGTATTGGAAATATTTCATACAATTCTTTGTGTAATTTGGGATTTTTTCCCACAGCCCTTAGTGACTTCTGCTCTGAGCATATTTTGTCTGTATGATAATCCACTGTTCAAGGACATATGCTAGATGACTTTCTGAAGATAACCGTTTAGGATTGTAGTTTAGGGTTAGATGTGCAGTTGCATACAATTCTTTGTGTAATTTAGAGTTTGTCCCCACAACCCTCTGTTGTCTGCTCTGATCACAAATAGTCTGGTTGATAATCCACTGTTCAAGGACATTGCTATCTGACTTTCTGAAGATAACCTGATGATTAAGGATCTTTTTTAGGGTTAGGTCTGCAGTTGTATGTCTCTTTAATATCTTTCAAACTTAGGTTAACCAGGGACTTATTATAGCCTTCTGTATGGATATGTGCCTATTGTTGAAGGCCATGTAAGGGGATTTCTCATTTGACAAGAGAAACTTTGGTTTTTTTATGTCTTGCCTATGATGGTATAATGGGGTGTAATGTTTCCCAATCTGCTTGTCAATTCATTTCGCCATTCGAGTAACTATTGAATTTAATACTAAAGTATATAATGATATGAGTTTATGAACATATATTATCTCATTGTTCTTTGTTCTTTGACAATAATACCACATCAATGATCTCTAAAATTTTTATAAAGGAAGCATAACAACGTAGCAGCCAAATTAAAAAAAAAAAGGTGATCAGAATAACATGAACAACCCACTAAACCTTGAGTCAAATAATAAAAACTGTGACATCTCAATATGAATCTGGAAAATAAAAAATGTTTTCTAATAAATATTGTTGTAGAAACCTTGAATTGTGCATCTAGATATGATATAGATCAATGGAAAATTTATATTTCGTTAGGTTTTCAATTACAGGATTTTAATTGTCTAATTAAAATCTTGTTAATAAATTATAACGATGATTTCCAGGTAGTTATAATATATAAACCTATAAATATTTTTGTTGTTGGATATTATTTTATTCAGAGGGTAGTGACCACTGCACCTGATTCACTGAATGTACAAAATATTTTTTTAAATGGGGAAAAAATACTTTGTGATGGCAATTGTTTTACATTGATGTTGTAATGAAGTTTTTCTATCCACCGCAATTTCCCACACTCAACCTTCAAAGAATATTTTACGAAAGTCAATAACAATGTTCAGTGAAATAGTTTGATAAAAACCCTGGATAGAAGTCATTCTTTGTTCTTATACTGAAGATATAAACAGTCAGTATTTACACTGGTTGTGACTTTATCGTTTCACTTTAAAACCTACATAAAGATATCTTACGCAGATTTGGGGTCAATTACATATCAAAATAATTAATTACATTTCAATTACATTGATTTTTGTCAAGCCTGCGACCCATGTCACAAAAATAAGACATAGTCATAGATACCCTACATTCCATCGTCTGCATCATTGGAGGCGGTGTCCACAAATATTCACTCTGTGGTTAAAGTTTTTGAAATTTTGATAATCTTCTTAAACTTTCCTGGATTTTCAATAATCTTGGACAGAAGCTTGTTTATGATCATAAGATAGTATCCAGATTATATTTTGAAAACTAAAAAATCCTGTTTATTCATATTTTACTTATAAATTAGTTTTTCTGCCAGTTAACATTACTTTCCCTCCTCTGTGGTTAAAAATTATATTTACAGGTGCTTTTTGAAAGAGGGTCAAATTGTACATGAAGTATTTTAACTCTGTAAAAGTCAACATAAAATGACTTAGTATGATAATAAAAAGGAATATATATATAAGTAGTTATTTTTCAAAGTTCACAAAAACCATTATTGGTTCTGATATTAAGATTTAAATAACTTTTATGCTGTGTTTACAATAGAAGGGGGCATTATGTTTTCCACTCTGTACATCTGTTTGTTTGGTTTTAGCTTAGGATTAAAATGGTTTGCATTGAAATGCGTAACTGACTAAAAGTACATGCGGTGATGCATCAGATGTGAACTTTTTGAAATACATAGGCAGATCCAGGATTATAGAAAGGGGCAAACTTTTCCTGAAACTGAAGAAATGCTTGCAAGCATAGATAGGCAAAAATCTTTTTGATGGTAAAAATGACATAATGCATGTTATCCTGTGAATCAAGGGGGAGGGGTACATCTTCTGCCCCCGGATCTGTTTCAGAAATATATAGCAAATTAGGGCTTTGACACTGATTTAACATTTTAATGAACATGGGAATGTGATAGCCTTAGTCAGGTATGGTGTTCTACTATAAGTTATATGGTTTGCTACTGACCCCCTACAGATCCATAGAGGGTTGGTGAAATCCATAGAGGTTGAGGCCAGAGGCCTTATCCCTATGAATTTTATTCACCCCCTATGAATCCGTAGGGGTCAGCAGTTAATTGTTAACGAATTTATCAGACATTGGAATTTTTCTGCGGCGTTTTGTTGAAAAATAAACATTCTAATGCAACAACATTTGTAACGTTCATTTTGATTGGATAACGTCACTTTCTTACATGGCATCAATTGACAATTGATGCTATGGGACGTACGCGCAAGCGCAGACGGCATATGACAGATTTTAAATACATGTTTTAACGCTGTTTTCTGTCAGTTTCATTAGAATGGAGATAACAATATTGTATTTTAAGCTCCGACTGCATCAATTTGGGATTTGATGGTCGCAAATACCTGTTTACTGTCTCCGCTAACGCGTCGCCAGTAAACTTAATTTGCGACCATCAAATCCCCAATTGATGCCGTCGGAGCTTAAAATACAATACAGTTATCTCCTAAATGAAACACAACAACATTAACAGATTATGTCGCCATTAACGTGTCATGAACCCCATATGAAACTTACTAACCTCATGCGGTCTCATAGGGGGTCACCACGTGACAGCGTTTAACCAATCACAACGTGATAATTCATCTGTGGTCCTATAAAGACATATATCCATGTTCATTCATGAATTCAATAACCTATAAGTATCATAATATTTTTAGGAAATCTGCTCAAGATACCTCAAAGATAAGTTTAATTTTTCAAAAACAATTTCCTTTATTTTTTGCAGAGAGAGTATTGACACCAGCCTCACAGAAAATATCTACACCACCAGGTTTGTACTGTAGATTTTAATTTTATAAGATTACTTATCAATGTTAGTGCTCTTTAATTCCTGGTCAATTTGATGTTGTGGAAACAAAAAAATCTTTCTGTTCAATTCACACATATTAAGTTCTTGCGTTTCTGAATAAGTGAAATGAATAAAATTCTCTTTTTGTTTAGCTGCTTTGGCAATTGATAACAGAGATAAAAATAAAAAAAGATAGTCCTTATGATCGATACCAAGACTTCATATCCTATTGTTTTCCTATTTCAAGCAAAAATGATAGTTTGAAATAAAAATAGGGTTATTCTAAAATTCCATAATTTTGCTATATTTGGTATCATAGAATCTGCAGTGAATGCGGTTATATGTGTAAATGTTAATGTTTTTTTAAGTAGAGTAAGAAGTGCTTTTATGTTTTTTTTAAATTTATTTTTAGAAATATCATGTGTTAATTATTTGTTTATCTTTTAATTTTATTTAGATTTTTGTCTTTATATTTTGTATAATTATGTTATAATTTTACATTTGTTTATGATTATTTGTACGAGAAACCTGGAATAGACAGTTCACTCCTTTCTTAGATATGGCTTACAATATAGAAGATAAACCATAGATGTTCTTAGTTCACCAGTTAAAAATAACTTTTCGGCAATGGCAAATTGAGACATTTAAGACTTTCTGCCAAACAATTGGCAATTTCAGAATCTTATGCATCCTGGGTAATATTTTCAAAAGCGTACACTAAAGCGTTTTGATTGGTTCAAAACGTTATAAACAATGGAAATTCAACTAATGATGTAATGTTATTTTCACTTTGGGGTACGAACAATGAAATTACCCATAATGCTTTAGATTTTGAAGCGGCCAATTGAATAAACTAGTTTGATAGTCATTCACAAGAAAACTGCCAAGATTTTGTAGTTGCCTCAAAGCTAAGACTTGAGGACAAAAGAAACTGGTATCCTAATGATTTATCAATGGTTTATCTTCACTGGTAGATCAGAATGAAATGTAAATGGTCTTTTGTCACAAGCTTTATATGTTTATTTTAGTAATCACTTATTTTGATCAATGTGAAAGTTGATTGGTATTGTCAAATTATTAAATGATTATTAATTGTTGTGTACAAAATAAAGATAGAAATTTATTGAAGGTTAAACAATTCTATAATTTGAATACTAGTACTTTTTCTTTGAATAACTACAGTAAAATTAACCAAAACAATTGTTTACAAACAAAATGAATTGGTATGTTATTTTCCATGTTTGATCCTTTCAATCTTTCAATAAGATACGATTTAATTATCATAGACAACGATGTGACTTTTTTTCTCTTCAATTTTTACATATTTGAACTTTTGTGTCTTTTTTATATTCAGATATATAAGCATTCTTTTTATTGAAAATTGAAAATACATAGCCTGCACATGACATTAAGTTCATGTGTGACCGATCAACTTTCATGATCAAAATTTCATAAAGGAAAAGGGAATATTTAACTTATTAATCAGGCTTAGGAATTAGAAACGCATTTGTTAATCTTTCAACATTCATTTTATAACACATACTATATTAAAATCAGGTTAGTTATACAATAAATGATTTTAAAGACAAAAGACAATTTAAAATCCTATTTGAAATATTGTAAATCAACCAGTTAAATGACAAGCAGTTTATTTGTGACATTCACACTAATAACATGAACAGAATTGTTGGGAACATGTTAAACTTTGTATGCATGCATGTCCCTTATTTAAATACATAAAGAAATTTAAAGTGAAAACCTCACCTAAGTACATGATCTTAATGATTGAAAAAGAAAAAAAATGTCTGCCATGTAGTTAAGAAGAAAAATAAAGAAACAAAGATAATATAAGTTCATGCAAAATAAAAGTCTTAAAAATTGGTTTCATACTACAATAATGTAAAGTTTGTTCCCTATTGGAATTTTTAAAACAAAGAATTGAAACAGTTAGAATATTAACAAATGCAAATGCATGTTTTACCCCTGCTGGTATAAGGAAATTGATGATTTCAATATGAATTTTAGGGATAGATGGCGTTTGTAGTTTTCGAAGGAATTTTTAAATATGATCACATTAGTAATCTGGATTTGTCCTTTTTTTCATGGTTTAAATATGCATATATATTTTCATGTACTTTGAAAAAGATTTTTTTGTCATGAAAAAGAATTTTGCCTCCATAAAAAACAAATGATGATAATGTATCTCATCAATGTAACACGGAATGTTTCTATGGCTACACAAAACATATACTGTGGATTCATTATTATTCGTTGGATACCAATTTTCGTGGATTTCATGGGAACAGACAAACCATGAAAATTAAATGTTTAACAAATACCAAATTTTCTATAGGCTTGTATGCAGATTTCTCCAAAACCACAAATTTAAATATCCACAAACATATAAGTTTTCCTCAATCCACGATAATTGGTATCCACGAAAATAAATAAATCCACAGTAAGATATGCATATGAAAAAACATCATCAAATTATATGCAGTCTTTTACATCTTGACTGTCTTCTTTACTAGCTATAAGTCATTCAAATTCAAATCTTTTCCAACTATTCAATCCATGCCTTTTACTTTTTCAAATTGGCCTTCAAATAATTAATTTTGAATACACACTTTAAAATGTATTTGAAAATGTAAATGCATGTAAAAATAAATCATGAAAAAACAAATCCATGAAAATTTTTCAATACATACTAAGATGTGTTACAAGGGGTACAATCAAAATCACGTGATGGATATACACACACCGGAAGTAAGTCGAGCAGACCGCTTGAAAGGAAAGAAGTCGTATTTACTTGTTTATATCAATAAAATTTAATAAATAAGGTTGTACACCGAATGTCGGATACTAACTTGTTTTGAAATACACAATTATCCTTGCTGGAAAGCGTGCAGTTAATGCTAACACTTAGACACAGTTATCCGTCGAAAATTTGGAACTGTGTCGAAGTGTTTGCAATAACTGCACGCTTTCTAGCAAAAACAATTGTGTATTTTAAAACTACATACTATCAGACATTCGGTGTGCCAACTTATTAATCAAAATTTAATTGATATAAACAAAAAAATGCAACTACTAACCTTTCAAGCGGGGAGTTCGACTGTAACTGCCGGTGTGTGTATATCCATCACATGATTTTGATTGTACCCCTTGTGTTATGCTTGTATGATGGTTTCAAATAGATTACCTACCAGTACGAGAATTTAGTTTTAGAAAAGAATTTGAAATTAGAGTTAGAATAGTGCTGTAGTCATCATAAACAGAAATTCACTTTGTGTATTTGCATGTCTTTGAAAATCTTTAATACTGCAGGATTTTTATTAGGTGTCAAGTTTTTTCCAATCAAAGTCAAAATTTTAATATTTTTAGTAAAAAAAAATTGAATGAGAAAATCAAAATTAGAGTTAAACATTGATATGCCTGCAATCTGCAGTATTCAGGAATTGGTTTTTATTCTTGTATTTGACGGGGGATTTTAGACTTGGTAAACTTTAAAAAATGGTATGTTGGGATAATAACAGTTATTGTGGAAATGCGGTATTGAACAGAGTGTTTGGTAATTGGGATGATTTTAAATATGTGGGGATATTGGTGATTAAAATCACTATTTTTATAATTTTTTTTTACCAATCTATGCAAATAAGACAACCTTCTGTTAATTTTATTTAAACAAATCAAAAGAATGTTTTTCATTAGCAGGTTTGACCTTTAGAAAGCTGCAAATAAGATTCAATCAAAGATGAGAAAAATAAATGTTTTTTTCAGTTTTGTTCAAATATATACATTACTAGTAAAATTTAAGAGAAAAATAAAGTAAAATCTGCATTTGATTGCTTGAAATAAAGAGAAAAGATTTAGTGAAATAAGCATGGATTGGTATAAATTTATATTATCCAAGCAGAATAATGTAAGTTAAGAAAAACATTTTTTTATTATTTTATTTGGGGAGGGGGCAATTCATTTGATTTGAAATCTCTTTACTTTTTAGATGTTTTTGATTAATTCAGCTGTTAATTGACACAAATTTGTGAAAAAATGTTTAGAAAAATAAAATTTTCATATTTTGAACCAGGTACATTTTAAAACTCTTAATTTACCACTTGTCTCTGCTTTGGTAAAAATGGCATGAAAACTGTGTATATAATATATATAATCAATAGCTGGAATTAGGGCTTGCTTTATAGCTTATATGCTTCTATATAGACTCACCACAGCTAGCCATGACCCCACAACCATTTAGATTTCCTACACCAGAGTTTACTGTCGGAAAGTCTGGTCCATCTCGGCCAATCCGGACACCTTCTCCCGTTGTAGAAAAACCAAAGAGAGTTATACAGAAAAAACAGTTCGTCAAGAAAGAAATTGAACGGAAACCACCAACACCAATAGCAAGGGTAAGATTTGACATAGTCTGTTTTATTTTCTATTCTTAATTAGTATGGATTCCCGTTTTGGGATGTAAATTTCAGGGACTTAATTTTCAACTCTCCCTTGACACCATTTGCAAGTATGGTCTTGAGGAGACAATGATATTCAGTCGGAAGGGGACAATAAATGGCTGACCCGGGTTAAGAGAGAGCCATATCTCTTGCACTTAAAAGACACCCTTGTAGATTTCGAAAAAGTGCAGGCTAATGCTGCTATAAGGCAGCACTCACATCCACTAAGTGGAAAGGGATTAATATAAGTTGAAAAACTTCCCGATCCACTATACATAAATATGTTTTAAGTAAATTGGTCTAATTGAAAAATGTAAATTTACAGCTTAATTGCCTGTCTATTAACATTCTCCAACTCACACTGCAAAATAATAATTGAGAAAGGTATCAAAAGTATGACCTGGAAATATTTGAATAAAATGATAATTTACCTTAAAATTTCTGATATTGAAGTAATATGGTATAAAGCAGGACATCTATGACACACACTATCAACACAAATAAATTTGATTTTTAGCTCACCTGGCCCGAAGGGCCAAGTGAGCTTTTCTCATCACTTGGCGTCCGGCGTCCGTCGTCGTCCGGCGTCGTCGTCCTGCGTTAACTTTTACAAAAATCTTCTCCTCTGAAACTACTAGGCCAAATTTAACCAAACTTGGCCACAATCATCATTGGGGTATCTAGTTTAAAAATTGTGTCCGGTGACCCCGCCAACTAACCAAGATGGCCGCCATGGCTATAAATAGAACATAGGGGTAAAATGCAGTTTTTGGCTTATAACTCAAAAACCAAAGCATTTAGGGCAAATCTGACAAATCAGGTTAAGATCTATCTGCTCTGAAATTTTCAGATGAATATGACATTCCCTTGTTAGGTTGCTGCCCCTGAATTGGTAATTTTAAGGAAATTTTGGTTATTATCTTGAATATTATTTTAGATAGAGATAAACTGTAAAAAGCAATAATGTTCAGCAAAGTAAGATCTACAAATAAGTCAACATGACCAAAATGATCAGTTGACCACTTTAGGAGTTATTGCCCTTTATAGTCAATTTTTAACCATTTTTCGTAAATCTTAGTAATCTTTTAGAAAAATCTTCTCCTCTGAAACTGCTGGACCAAATTATTTGAAACTTGGCCACAATCATCATTGGGGTATCTAGTTTAAAAATTGTGTCCGGTGACCCCGCCAACTAACCAAGATGACCGCCATGGCTATAAATAGAACATAGGGGTAAAATGCAGTTTTTGGCTTATAACTCAAAAACCAAAGCATTTACAGCAAATCTGACATTGGATAAAATTGTTAATCAAGTGAAGATCTATCTGCCCTGAAATTTTCAGATGAATTGGACAACCTGTTTTTGGGTTGCGGCCCCTGAATTGTTAATTTTAAGGAAATTTTGCTGTTTTTGGTTATTATATTGAATATTATTATAGATATAGGTAAACTGTAAACAGCAATAATGTTCAGCAAGGTCAGAGTTACAAATAAGTCAACATGACCAAAATGGTCAGTTGACCTCTTTAGGAGTTATTGCCCTTTAAAGTCAATTTTTTTAACCATTTTTCGTAAATTTTATATATCTTTTACTAAAATCTTCTTCTCTGAAACTGCTGTGCCAAATTGATCCAAACTTGGCCACAATCATCTTTGGGGTTTCTTGTTTAAAAAATGTGTCCGGTGACCTGGCCATCAAACCAAGATGGCCGCCACGGCTAAAAATAGAACATAGGGGTAAAATGCAGTTTTTGGCTTATAACTCAAAAACCAAATAATTTAGAGAAAATCTGACATGAAGTAAAATTGTTAATCAGGTCAAGATCTATCTGCCCTGAAATTTTCAGATGAATTGGACAACCTGTTTTTGGGTTGCTGCCCCTGAATTGGTAATTTTAAGGAAATTTTGCTGTTTTTGGTTATTATATTGAATATTATTATAGATATAGGTAAACTATAAACAGCAATAATTTTCAGCAAAGTAAGATCTACAAATAAGTCAACATGAACGAAATGGTCAATTGACCCCTGTAGGAGTTATTGAACTTTGTAGTCAATTTTCAATCTGCTTCCTTTGTTTAATATTCACATAGACCAAGGTGAGCGACACAGGCTCTTTAGAGCCTCTAGTTTTGCCTAGCCGTGATCGGTTCGTATTAACCACCAGATAGTTAATCTTCCACAAAAACAATACAAATTTCCTTTTTTAACACACAAGTATGATTAAACCGTGTGAAATTGATGTTTTCATCAATAAAGTATGATAAAATAGTGGTCAGTTTCAAACAATTTTTGTGAATGAATTTACCAAAAGAGATTGCTGAAGATTTAAGATTTGTGAATATATTTTTATAGAGCTGTACCCCACAGACCCCCCTACCTCAGGTGAAGGAACAGGAGACAGCCATAGTGACCCCAGAGCCAGAGGATACCACACCCATCAAACTACCTGAACTGGTACGACTTGACACACCACCCCTACCAGAAATCACAGAACAGAAAAGGGTAGGATTTTCTTATATATTATAGATTTTGTAAGGTATTCATTTCTTCCTTAATTAAATTGGTACTGTAAACCAACTAGTGTTTGCCACTTTGTCGAGTAGAATAATAATATGAATTTCAATTGTTGCTAAGATGTGAAACTGCATGGATCTCACCCTTATAAAACTACATGTTTACATATCATGAAAGTAGATAGAGATCAATATTGGCTAAAAAGAACTTATTGTGAAGCAAAATAAATAGAGAAGTACACTAAGCTTATTGTCAGGGCTGTTAAGGGAAAAAATAACTGATTTATGATTTCTATACACCAAAAATAAAATCATCACAAAACAGATTATTGCTTCCCAAATTGCCCTGATTGTGAGTTTGACATGACTTATTTTGCTATTACTTGATCAAGCACCAAAATGTCTTATTACAGAGTATTAAAGTAACCTGTAGAAACAAATACATACTCCAGAGTCAGTCTGTCTTAAATGTGGTATTGAAATCTTTTGATCAGCCGATAGTATTTCTGGTATCAACTTCCAAACTTAACATTAAAACATCATCCATAGCAATATTAAAAACATGTACTTTATATTTTACATTATAAATAACATTTTTATACAAAAAAGTTTTAATGGATCAGAATTTTTTTTACCTTTCATTTAGGAGAGAGCTGCTAAAGATGACAGACGGACGGCTATTTTACCTGTACCTAAACTTAAAGAAGCACTTAAGTCACCAACACAGAGGAAGAAGAAAGTTAACATGTAAATTTTGATTACTGTAAATTCAGAAATTATTGCGAGGTTTTTATTATTGCGAATAATGCGACAGAGTCGTAAACGCAATAATTGAAACTCGCATTTTGTAGTATTTTAACTGAATAAAGCATGACTTTCCCCAAAATTGTTAAAATTAAAATCGCATTTAAGTTGAAATTGACAAAATCGCAGAAATAAATGCACGCAATAATTTCTGAATTTACAGTAATACCTTAAGTTCAAATATCTTCTGTAATTTGGTTAAAATAAAAACAAATTTGCTTTGTTTCACTTGTAATTAACAGTATTGAACTTCTTGCTAACATTTAAATTAATCTTTTTAAGAAGTATATTATTTTCTGCTGTTTACCTGGTATATTAATTTTGCAGGAACTAAATATTTGGAACAAAATTTCTTTGAAATTGTAAGCATTGCAACAGATTATAAAACTGAATAATATCTCTTCTTTTCTGTAGAGGAAATTTGACCATATAATAGCAGTGATTTGTAAATAAAGCTTTGGTGACCTTCTGCTGTTTTCTGTTCTATGGTCCGGTTGTTGTTGTTGACACATTCCCCATTTCCATTTCCATTCTCAATTTTATTTTATTTCATAAAAATATCTGTAAGTTCTTCTCTAGGTGTTACATTTAGACTAATATGATGTATGTCTTTAAGAAATGGCAATTAGTATTTAGTAAATAGTTTCCTTGTTCTGTATGTACTCTTTGTTTTTGCTCAGGCTTCACCTTTGCTGACTTAAAAAAAATGTATACCAACCACACTGTGATATTTATCCATTAACAAATGAATTGTTATCGTTAGTTTGATGTCCTATTAACTTTGACCTTGTTTCCAAATTTTCATTGCAGGCCAAGGTCAACACACAAGAGAAGTAGAAGTAAGCAGGCTGCAGAGGCCCCTGTTACTAAAGAGGAAGTTAGAGAGATGAGAGATCCATTAGATTTCCTTGCTAAATACTGTATTGTCAGGTAAATTAGATTTTGCATACTGTTATTAGTGCACACTTAAATTGGGCTACAATTTTCATTGATTACTGTAAATTCATTTATTTTCGTGGATACCAACTTTTGTTGATGAAGGAAAACTTGCATGTTCGTTGACATTTAATTTTGTGGTTTTGCCGAAGTCTTCACCCAAGCCTTTTGAAAACTGGTCATTCGTTGAACATTTAATTTCATGGTTCATCTATACCCATGAAATCCACTAAAATTGGTATCCAATGAATAATAATGAATCCACAGTATTGGGAAAAAATCCATTTTAGATACATTTGTACTTGATTTCATGGTTTTGACAAATTCTGCACACAAAATTATTGGAAATGTTTACTTTATTGATCATTTTATTAACTAATACCTATGAAATTAAAAAAAAAATAGTACCCCAAAAACTTTCTTGGTAAAAAAAAAACTCTATCGTAAATTTAAAATTCTATCTGACATGATGGACAGTTTAATACTTTATACAAATATGAAAAATTCAAGATTTTCTAACCATTACAATTCCAAAAGAACATCAATTTTTTATTTGTAAAATTCATATATTTTTTTCATGAACTTGATTAATTATTTTTGCAGTAAGGATAGACTACCATTCTATGAAAGAATTTACAAGAATATAATAGAGGGTCAGCCAATGAGGTATGATAGAGAGCCCATCTTGTCACCCCGTACTGGAATGCCGATTGATAAAAATGATGGAAACAGCCATGGTATGGGATGGGACAAACACCAACTTAACATGTTCCATGACATTGTCACGATTAGTAGAGGTCGTGATGTGGCAAGACCTGTAAGTGTTAGTGATAAATAAAATAAAGATCTTTTATACACTGCCAAAAATCTGTCTGGCATTTGTAGATTAATCTATTTCAGTAAGTTTATATTTTTGTTGAAGAATGAGTTAAGTTTTGTGTTTTTTGTGGAAAATAATGATTGATCAATGATTTTTAGCTCACCTGGCCCGAAGGGCCAAGTGAGCTTTTCTCATCACTTGGCGTCCGTCGTCCGTCGTCCGTCGTCGTCCGTCGTCGTCCGTCGTCCGTCGTCGTCGTCGTCCGTCGTCGTTAACTTTTACAAAAATCTTCTCCTCTGAAACTACTGGACCAAATCAAACCAAACTTGGCCACAATCATCATTGGGGTATCTAGTTTAAAAAATGTGTGGCGTGACCCGGTCAACCAACCAAGATGGCCGCCACGGCTAAAAATAGAACATAGGGGTAAATGCAGTTTTTGGCTTAAAACTCAAAAACCAAAGCATTTAGAGCAAATCTGACATGGGGTAAAAATGTTTATCAGGTCAAGATCTATCTGCCCTGAAATTTTCAGATGAATCGGTCAATCTGTTGTTGGGTTGCTGCCCCTGAATTGGTAATTTTGAAGAAATTTTGCTGTTTTTGGTTATTATCTTGAATATTATTATAGTTAGAGATAAACTGTAAACAGCAATAATGTTCAGCAAAGTAAGATCTACAAATAAGTCAACATGACCAAAATGGTCAGTTGACCCGTTTAGGAGTTATTGCCCTTTATAGTCAATTTTTAACCATTTTTCGTTAATTAAAGTAATCTTTTACAAAAATCTTCTCCTCTGAAACTACTTGGCCAAATTAATCCAAACTTGGCCACAATCATCTTTGGGGTATCTAGTTTTAAAAATGTGTGGCGTGACCTGGTCAACCAACCAAGATGGCCGTCACGGCTAAAAATTGAACAAAGGGGTAAAATGCAGTTTTTGGCTTATAACTCAAAAACCAAAGCATTTTGAGGAAATCTGACATGGGATAAAAATGTTTATCAGGTCAAGATCTATCTGCCCTCAAATTTTCAGATGAATCGGTCAATCGGTTGTTGGGTTGCTGCCCCTGAATTGGTAATTTTGAGGAAATTTTGCTGTTTTTGGTTATTATCTTGAATATTATTATAGATAGAGATAAACTGTAAACAGCAATAATGTTCAGCAATGTAAGATCTACAAATAAGTCAACATGACCAAAATGGTCAGTTGACCCGTTTAGGAGTTATTGCCCTTTATAGTCAATTTTTAACCATTTTTCGTAAATTAAAGTAATCTTTTACAAAAATCTTCTCCTCTGAAACTACTTGGCCAAATTAATCCAAACTTGGCCACAATCATCTTTGGGGTATCTAGTTTAAAAAATGTGTGGCGTGACCTGGTCAACCAACCAAGATGGCCGCCACGGCTAAAAATAGAACATAGGGGTAAAATGCAGTTTTTTGCTTATAACTATGAAACCAAAGCATCTAGAGCAAATCTGACAAGAAGTTAAATTGTTAATCAAGTCAATATCTATCTGCCCTGAATTTTTCAGATGAATTGGACAACTGGTTGTTGGGTTGCTGCCCTCCAATTGGTAATTTTTAAAGAAATTTTGCCGTTTTTGGTTATCTTGAATACTATTATAGATAGCGATAAACTGTAAACAGCAATAATGTTCAGCAAAGTAAGATCTACAAATAAGTCAACATGACCTAAATGGTCAATTGACCCCTTAAGGAGTTATTGCCCTTTATAGTCAATTTTTAACAATTTTCATTAATTTGGTAAATTTATGTAAATTTTTACCAAATATAGTTCTCTGTTACTAATGGGCAAAGTTCATGATAGATATAATTGTAAGAAGCAAAATCGTTCAGTAAAGTAAGAACTTCAAACACATCACCATCACCAAAATACAATTTTGTCATGAATCCATTTGTGTCCTTTGTTTAATATGCACATAGACCAAGGTGAGCGACACAGGCTCTTTAGAGCCTCTAGTTTAAACACTGCAGTCCTTAGAGTACAACATTTCTAATTTTCTTGATAGGGGTAAAGGAGCGATTTTTTATTTGCCTCAATTTGAAAAAAAATATATTTGAAATAGACCAGCAGCAAAGAAAATATGCAGGTAAATGTCACATAGAAACTATGAAAATTAAACACAACACACCATTTTGACAGTTTATTTATTTTTTACTAATGTTTAATTCATATTATAAATTAAAATGTAAAAATATTCCTTTAATTGCAGGGTGTTGGTGTATCAGAGCAATACTTAGAGAAGATCTCTTATACCCTGGAGATGCTGGACAAGAAACAACGACAGATCACTGACGATCTACATGTACTTCAAAGTAAGATCTCATTATAATTAGGGGTGGGGTGGAGGGGTATCAGAGCAATACTTAGAGAAGATCTCTTATACCCTGGAAATGCTGGACAAGAAACAACGACAGATCACTGATGATCTACATGTACTTCAAAGTAAGATCTTATTATAATTAGGGGTGGGGTGGAGGGGTATCAGAGCAATACTTAGAGAAGATCTCTTATACCCTGGAGATGCTGGACAAGAAACAACGACAGATCACTGACGATCTACATGTACTTCAAAGTAAGATCTCATTATAATTAGGGGCGGGGTGGAGGGGTATCAGAGCAATACTTAGAGAAGATCTCTTATACCCTGGAAATGCTGGACAAGAAACAACGACAGATCACTGACGATCTACATGTACTTCAAAGTAAGATCTCATTATAATTAGGGGCAGGGGGGAGGGGTATCAGAGCAATACTTAGAGAAGATCTCTTATACCCTGGAGATGCTGGACAAGAAACAACGACAGATCACTGACGATCTACATGTACTTCAAAGTAAGATCTCATTATAATTAGGGGTGGGGTGGAGGGGTATCAGAGCAATACTTAGAGAAGATCTCTTATACCCTGGAGATGCTGGACAAGAAACAACGACAGATCACTGATGATCTACATGTACTTCAAAGTAAGATCTCATTATAATTAGGGGTTGGGTGGAGGGGTATCAGAGCAATACTTAGAGAAGATCTCTTATACCCTGGAGATGCTGGACAAGAAACAGCGACAGATCACTGACGATCTACATGTACTTCAAAGTAAGATCTTATTATAATTAGGGGTGGGGTGGAGGGGTATCAGAGCAATACTTAGAGAAGATCTCTTATACCCTGGAGATGCTGGACAAGAAACAACGACAGATCACTGACGATCTACATGTACTTCAAAGTAAGATCTCATTATAATTAGGGATGGGGTGGAGGGGTATCAGAGCAATATTTAGAGAAGATCTCTTATACCCTGGAAATGCTGGACAAGAAACAACGACAGATCACTGACGATCTACATGTACTTCAAAGTAAGTTCTCATTATAATTAGGTATGGGGTGTTGGTGTTTGCTTGGAGAAATATCAATCAACAACATGTCTGCTGGTAAAGAATAGGGTCACTGATGGAAAAATCCCCCCCCCCCCCCCCCCCCCCCAAAAAAAATAAAAATAAATAAATAGATAGAATAACTGCTCACAATTATCTTTCTTGTTTATCATAGTTCTCAAAAAGGCGGGACAGCTTGATGGCCAGGTGGTTTGAGATTCCCTGTCAGAGGTTTATAGAAATAAGAAGATGTGGTATGCATATCAATGAGACAACTTTCTGTCACTCTAGATTTTGGAGCTTACTCTACCAACAAAACTTGACCGTCATGCTAAATCCAAGAGTTCTCAAAACACCAAAAAATCCACTGATCAAGCATAGTGCACAAATGGTGCCCATAGATTTAGGAAAAAATGCAATGGGATGCATTTTTGGAGATTGTAGTGCTTAAATTATGTTTTTATAACTTTAGGTAAAAAGTTAGGTCAGATAGCAGAAAGGGCCAAACAGTTAATTCCAGAAATAGCCAGAGTTCAGTACCAACCTAAAGTGAAAAAGAGTAAAAAGAAGGTAAGCAAATAAAGTGGTAGAAAGGGAGGGGTTAATTCGGAACCCTGATCATTTTCAAGGTAAGAAATGATGGCAAATTATTTCTTTAAGGGAAAAATATTCATTTGAGTTACAACTAATGTGATTGAAGGATTAAAACCCCATACTGTGGATTCCTTATTATTCGTTGGATACCAATTATGGTGGATTTCGTGGGTACAGGTTAACCACGAAATTAAATGTTCAACGAATGACAAATTTTCTATAGGCTTGTATGCAGACATTGGCAAAACCATGAAATTAAATATCCATGAACATACAATTTTTCCCTTATCCATGAAAATTGGTACCCATGAAAATAAATGAATCAACAGTAATTGTTTTTGTTGTTGGTTAAAATTTTGTTTTTAGGAGGTTATTTATTCATACGAAATTTTTTTTAGAAAAAGAAGAAAAAGGGTAAGAATTTGGATGAGTTTGGAGATGATGAGGATGAACCCCCTTCTGTCCCTCTTAGAGCAGAAGATATTACTGATGAAGTTATTGCTATGAGATTAGATGAATCTATGTACAAAAAGGTAAGAATGCTGTTTACTAGAATTCAAGTTAATTTTTACATTGTAAGAAGAAAAAATATTTTGTATTGTCACAAAAGAAAAAAAAATAATATGATAGACAGTCAATGTTTGTATCGAAAAGTATTTGTTGACAAACTGATCCTAACTTTCGACCTATAATCAAACAGATAAAATACATCTGTTTTCTTTGACCTTGAATATTTAAAAAAAATAATCTTAGATAATTTGACCAGTAATATGGGATAATTACCGTAAGAAAATATAATTTATGTCAAAATGTTAAGTTGTTTATAATTATTTTATACATGTTTTTTTTGCATTGAATATTTAGTAGCTACATTGCCGTTATTTGTTTATCTTGAAGATTTGTAAGACTGGAGAAATACCTCAAATAGATCTTGAGATGCAGAGATGTGCTGAGAAGTTAACTGGTATAGATGATAGATTGATGGTGTTAGAAGGTACGTTAAAGTAGAACTCTACAAAGGGTAGAAACATAAAGCTTAAGGGAGTTCACTTCTCAGTTTCAAAGTAATTCACTTTATCAAAACGCGAGTTTATATTGATAGGGGAATAATAAAGGGATCCAAAGAGTAAAAAATATATATAGGTCACTGTGCTTGTTTTCGAAATATTAGTTATTGAAATTTTTGGGGAAAAAAATTCTCTCTTGACTTTTCATAGCCTTATCATTGACAATTTTAAGGTCTCAAAAACTAATAAAAATTAATAAAAATTTTATAAGACTTTTATAGATGGCTTATCATTATATATGTAAAAGATTTACAAAAAGAAAAATGGGGGTCACTGGGCAAATTTTTTTAAGGCATTCAAATGGATAAAACCAGAGGATTACGAAAGTCTGACAAAAAATCCAAAACATGACAAGCCAGCTTCCTTAAAATCAAGAAGGAAAAAAGGGGAGCAAAAGAAAATTAGAAAATGAAGTAGAAGTAAAACTAATATCATGACTGAAAGGAAAAGGAATGGGGGGGTGGAGTTTTCAGAATAGAAAATAATTGTAAAAGTATGGGAAATAAAAGAAAAAAAAACCTCAAAGAATATAGAAAAAATATGCCAAAAAAAAGAAGAGAATAATGCGATCTGAAATTATATTGAAAATAAATAAATTGAAGGACATCACATCCATATTTTTTATTATTTTCTTTTTGTATTCCAGGAGACAAGAATTTATTAAGTCTTTACTGTATGGAGGTTTTCTTCAATGAACAAAATGATAATAATCAGCCGATAGAATTTAGACGCCAACAGAGCGCCCTCTTCAGACATCTACATCCAGATCCTGTAAGTACAAGAGTTATCTCCCCTAAGGTGAACAAACTAAAGCTAATAATACAACTGATTTGTATTTTGATTGGGTTATATTTTAGATGTTGTGTCAAAGATTATGTCCCTTTAATAAAAGTATTAATGTTGACGCTTTATTTTATTTTACCATTGTAGTTCCAACATTTGAAAAGTGTACTATTAAAGGCGACCAATAGAATATATATGTAAAACAGTTTCATTTATTTTATTTATATGATAAAACATTTTCAATCAATTAAACAAAGGCCAGCTGAATTGCTCCTCCAGGTGCGGGAATTTTTCGCTACATTGAAGACCTGTTGGTGACCTTCTGCTGTTGTGTTTTTTTATTTGGTCAGGTTGTTGTCTCTTTGACACCCCATTTCCATTCTCAATTTTAGTATCTATGTTGGATTTTTCAGGATATAGAAATGAATATAGAAGAATTAGAAGGGGCATTACAAGTGGTCAATCATAATTTAATATCCGAGTCAGAGTTTGACTATATATATCAGGTATGTTATTTAGAGTTTTATTAAATATATCATGTTTTACCCGCCACATTTTTTGGGCCTGTCCTAAGTCATGAGCCTATGGCCTTTGTAAATTGATCTTTTATGTTTTTAGCTCACCCGGGCCTTTCGCCATGTGAGCTTATGCCATCACTTGGCGTCTGTTGTCTGTTGTTGTCGTCCATCGTCTTCGTGTGTTGTCGTAAACTATTTAAAAAATCTTCTCCTGAAACTACTTGGCCAAATACCTTCAACTTTAACTAAATATTCCTTAGTGTATTTAGTTTATAAATTGTATCCGAAGTTTTAATCCATCGATAAACATGGCCACCATGGCTTAAAATAGAACATAGGGGTCGAATGCAGTCTTTGACTTATAGATCAAAAACTAAAGCTTTTAAAACAAATCTGACAGTTGGTAAAATTGTTTAATTGGTCAAGATCTATCTGCCTTGAAATTTTCAGACAAATCGAAACATGTTGAGTTGTTGCCTCTTAATTGGTAGTTTTAATTAAATTTTTCAGTTTTGTGTTATTATCTTGAATATTATTATACATATATATAAACTATAAACAGCAATAATGTTCAGCAAAGTAAGATCTACAAAAAAGTTAATAAGACCATAATTGTCAATTGCCCCTTGAGGAGTTATTTCCCTTTAAAGACAATTTTACACAGTTTGTTCATCAAGTTTGCTAACATTTAAAAATCTTCTCCTCTGAAATGCAGTGAGCGATTCAGGCTCTTGAGAGCCTCTTGATTTTTATTTTAGTTCATCCATATGTTGAAGTTTGGTGCGACTTCAATTTTCATTAAACTATTACATATTTTGTTTGTGAACTTAGTGAACCTGACTAAGGTTGTGGAATTTTCTCTCTGTGTTGAAGACCCATTGGTTGTTTTCTGCTCTTTGGTCAGGTTGTTTTCTCTTTTGACACACTGATTTGTGTTCCTTTTGCTATTTTATTTTTTGAGTTATGGAAATTTAATTGTCAAATATTTTAGTAAACTTTATCACATATTGTACCGTAACTTGAGTTTTCTTTGAATGCTTAAGTGGAAACATTATGTAATTTTTGAATTGGTGAAAATTTGATTAAATGTTTTCGAAATATCCAATTTTATTCTTGCAACAATTCCAATATGCACAATGAGGTTTTTCATGCATTCTCTGTGCATTTTTTTTTTATTTAAACATGTTCTTGTTATTTGAATATCTGCAATACTGTTCAACATTTTTTGTGCATCCAACAGTTACTTTTAATTGCCTTTCTTAGAATAGAATACGGGGGTCAAATGCAGTCTTTGGCTTATAGATCAAAAACTAAAGCTTTTAAAACAAATCTGAAAGTTGGTAAAATTGTTCAATTGGTCAAGATCTATCTGCCTTGAAATTTTCAGACAAATGGAAACTTGTTGCCTCTTAATTTGTAGTTTTAATGAAACTTTTCAGTTTTGTGTTATTATCTTGAATATTATTATAGATATATATAAACTATAAACAGCAATAATGTTCAGCAAAGTAAGATCTACAAAAAATTTAATAAGACCATAATTGTCAATTGCCCCTTGAGGAGTTATTGCCCTTTAACAGTTACTTTTAAATGTCTTTTTTTCTTGCAGATTTTGAATTTACCTGGCAGAAGAAAAATTAACTTCCAACTGTTTACAGTAATAGCTGCATTGTCAGAGAAAATCTCTCAAATGGAGTAAGTACAAAAACATAATCTACTCACAATATTTTCAATAAAGATATTGAGATGGAATTGCATCAAAGAGTAAGAGTACATGGAAATAAATATAGGAATAAAAATCCTCCAATTGAAATTGAGAATGGAGATGGCAAATGTGTCAAAGAGATAACAACCTGACCAAAGAGCAGAATTAGCAGAAGGCAACCTGGTGAGGTTTTAAACACAGCAAGAAAAACTCGCATGTGGGAGCATGCTTCAGCTGGCCCCTGAACACAATGTGTACTAGAAAAAATATTTCTCCTCACTAGTAAAATTTCTGCTCTCGGCAAGTGATTGGTTGAAAATTAATTATGACTTCAAATTATTTTGGTTTCTTTCCAATTCCTATTATGACAAATGGAGGCCATGTCTGATAACATTACATATAAAGAACACAACTTTCTGCAAATCTTTGAAACGGAAAGATAACAATCACTAGAGAAACAGATTCCAACACTATAACTGGTGAATTACGATATATATTTTTTAAACAAAAGTTGCATTTCTTCTTTTCTGTTGTAGCCCTGTTATAAAGAAGATATTGATTAAAGATAATCCAGAAGAAACTAAGAAGAAAAGAAGAAGTTATGATGCTTTAGATCTTAAGATGGAAACTTCTAAGGTAAACATTGTCAAAATAAATCAGTTCATTTTGAAATCAATTGAATAATAATAAGTGAACAAAAACATGTGAAACCTTTGACATCTTTTTAAGTCATGCTGAGCATAAAAACATTCTCTGAATAATATTAGGTTGATACTTTGCTGTTCTTATTTAAATTTTTGAGCATTTATTTGGAGTGATTTTCAAAAATTCATTAAGGTCATATGTGATTGAAATAGCCTTCTTTAAACGTAATTGTTTTAAACAGTAAATTGACTTGTCTTAAGATTTTTATGCTCCGTCTACAATAGTAGAGGATCATTATGTTTTCTTGTTCTGTGCCTTCGTTTTTCTGTCCTTTTGTCAATTCATTTGTTTGTCCAACCATCTCAGTCCTGCTTCAGGTTAAAGTTTGGGTACAGGTCGTTTTTGATGAAGTTGAAGTCAGATCAAATTGAAACCTTAGTAAACATGTTCCTTATGATATGATCTTACTAATTTTTCATACCAAATTAAAATCTGTACCTCAATTTCAGAGTCCACTGTACATAGAAAATGATAGTGTGTGTGGAGCATCTTGTTCTATGGACACTTTGATATATATATTTCAGCAGACAATGATTTTATATTCAATTGTACTTTTTAATTCCAAAATTTATTACAGGAATTATTTGGACTGTTAGCAGACGGTGATTATGAAACTAACAACAATGGCAATGCTAAAGCATCACAGCTAGCAGTAGAATTAACAGCAGGTGGACTGGACCCTGAATGTGTGGGATATGTAAGTTTGTTATTAACAAGATGATAATCATGCTCAGGCCCGTAGCCAGGAATTTCCAAGGGACGGGTTGTTGGACTCACAAACTCAACTTTAACAGTCACAATTCGAACAGAACATTGACTTTAACAGTGCTTGTTTGTTTTCAAGGGGGGCTTCATCTGAACCCCCCTGGCTAAGGGTATGATGCTTAGGTTTAATTAGTATGAATAAAATGAGATGAGTATATTTGCTAATGAGACAGCATCAGTATAAATGTTGAAATGACATCTTGAATTCAAAATAGTATTTCTTTTTAGAATTTGAGAAATGTTTATATAATGTCCTTTCACATGTAAAAATATAACTCTTAAAATGTTATCTTTTACGATGTATTAAAAAAACATCAGTGCTGACTAAAAAAAACAAAAAAAACCAAAAGAATACTGTGAATTCATTTGTTTTCTTAGGTATCAATTTTCGTGGATTGCTGAAAACTTAAATATTCGTTTGTGGATATTTTATTTCATGGTTTTGCCAAAGCTTATTGAAATTATGTTATTTGTTGAACATTTGAACTCGTTCACCTGTGAAATCAACGAAAATTGGTATCCAACAAATAATAATAAATCCACAGTATGTATCATATGTAAAAAAAAAAAAGTCTTTTAACGCATATCAGTTGAACCTTTTTAAATTGCATATTCTATTTTGAAATAAGGTTGTAATTTCTTGAATGGCTGTAATTAAAAATGTTTTCAAGGAAAAAAAAAAATCAAACTATGTATTTTATGTATATTTTCAGGTTTTAAGCAAGTTTAACAGATTTGGGACAGGATATATTGATTTTATGGACTTTGTGACTTATGTACCATTGTTTATAGAAATTCATCAAAAAATAGTTGATGATCCTTTTAATGTTAGTTTGGATATTTCATAATATCAAATTTTGTATTAAAAACAGTTTAATGAATTTTCAAGGGAGATAATTTTAATAATTATTTTTTCAAATTACCTCCCATTTTTCAGATCTTTATATGATTGAACAAAGTGATGTTTAGTGCCACAGTTTTAGGCAACATCTTTGTTGTGGAAAACTATTATGGCATTTTGATGCATTCTGATAATTATTTAGACTTGTCTGAAGAGATTAGCAGCCATACAATTACTTTAAAAATTTGAAGTGACATGAATATTTATGTAAGCAAGGAGTAATGGACATAGAACTATAATAAGGAAAGGTTAAAATAAAAAGAAGTAATGGGATGTGAATATTCACACCGTTCTTCGATAGTTTCTATTTTCCTAGTTCAATCATGAATTTGAATATATATATCTAGATTACTGGGAACTCCCTTTCAAAATTGGATTTATCGGTCAATTGAGAAGTTAAAAACACAAACTGTGATATATATAATTAGAATAACTGTGATATTTACATGTAAAGCTCCAGTATTTGTTTGTATTTATATGATTTCTTGCACATTGAGTTATGTTTTGTTGATTAAAAATTATTATTATTGTTAAATTTGAGATATCTGGTTCCTACAAAAATGATATACTGGTACAATGTACCTGTTATAATATCTGTCAAATACTGTGGATTCATTTATTTTCGTGAATATCAATTTTTCACGGATTAAAGAAAATTTACATTTTTGTGGATATCTGAATTCGTGGTTTGCTGATTTCTATGTACATAGCCTATAGAAAATTTGTATTTTCGTTAAATATATAAATTCGTGGTTCACCTGTACCTACGAAACCCACAAAAATTGGTATCCAACGAATAATAATGAATCCACAGTAGGTTTGCACAATTAAAGATTTCAATGGCTTGAACTAAATGATAAGACAAATTATTTGTCGTCTGATAGGAAAATGTTATGAGTTTTCAGCAGTATTATTTGGTATTGAAGTTTAAAGTTTTAGTTTAGTTTTGCAATGCTGAGTGCAATGTTTAAAATGCAATAAGGATAGAAGATGTAATGCTCAAATATTGGTCTCAATAGGATTTTATTCATTTGTCAAAATTTTGATAGTTAGTTCAATTTTTGTCAGCCTTTTTTATCCAATGAATAAAGTTGATGTGGAATTTGCAGCAATGAGATGGCAATCCAACAACATATATAAGCAAAATTGTAAAATTTGATTTATGAAATATTCTATAAACGTTTGTGATAAAAACACAAAATAGATTAAAAGAAAAATCACTTAGAAATTGCACTATTACTGAAGTCATAAGCTTTTTATGATATACATGTAGCGCTATATTATGTATGTAGGAAGGAACTAAAAAAAAGAGTATATTATAGTTCTGAAAGTTGTAGGTCAAAATTATTATTATTCAAGAACTTATAAATTTTGTATCCATCTTAGATCTGTTTTAATTTAAAGATATTTTAAAGGATTTAATATCTGATTTTGAAAGAATATAGATATAAGTATTGTTCCAAATCTGGTTATCTAAACAGCCTTTCTATTAGCTGGATACTACCTACTAGCAGATCAGTATATTTCTTTTTGATACAATGGCAAACTATTCACTGTTTAACCAATCCAAAGAGAAAATTTCTATACTTGCAAATTGGATTGATTTAGATTCTAAGCAAGCAATAAAAAACACCTTAAGATCTTTGTATTTTATGTAATAAACAGTTTTAATTAATTTTTATATGTTACAGGATAATGTATCATTTTTATGGTTCATCTGTTATTTGTCTTGCAATTCTTGTCATTTTTGGCTAGACTTAGCCATGAACAGGAACCATGCTCAAACTGCATGGGTGAACTCGTTTCAATTGTCACATGCTTCTGTTATAGGTAGAAACCTTCTACGCATTGTAAAAACAGTATTTGTTTGTTATTTATTATATCTTGTTAATAATTGGGGCTCAAGTTTACATTAGTGGTTAAATAATTGCACATTTGTTTTTTGCATGTTTTATAAATAAATTGATGAGAATAAACTGTGTTTATTTTATTAATTCTCACATCTTTCCAGATCTAGATATAAAATGTTTACATAGTTCCTTGTAGCAGCGATATATTATAGTCATGAGAACTATTTGAAATGAAGAAAAGGAGATGTGAGGTAACATTAATTAAAACAGAAACCCAACTGCCCCATTATTGATTTTTCTTGATGAAGTTAAAAATCAGCAGTGGTGGATCCAGGCCTCTGACTGACCTAAGGGGAGGGGTCCCACTCCAGTCATGCTTCAGTGATTCCATATATAATCAACCAAATTTTTCCCATGAAAGACCCCTCCCCCCCCCCCCTGGATCCGCCTATGATCAGGGTCAGACAGATCTGACAACTTTCCTGATTAATGATGACTGAGGATTTTTTTTACAAACCTTGACCACCCATGGGGGTCTTGCAGGGTCTGTTCTTTATTTAGTTGTTGGTTTGACCCTTCCTTGGTTTAGAACCCATGACCTTCTAAACTCCAGGCAAACATGAGACTAATGATTTTTTATGCCCCACCTACGATAGTAGAGGGGCATTATGTTTTCTGGTCTGTGCCTCCGTTCGTTCGTCTGTTCGTTCGTCCCGCTTCAGGTTAAAGTTTTTGGTCGAGGTAGTTTTTGATGAAGTTGAAGTCCAATCAATTTGAAACTTAGTACACATGTTCCCTATGATATGATCTTTCTAATTTTAATGTCAAATTAAAGTCTTTACCCCAATTTCATGGTCCACTGAACAAAGAAAAAGATAGTGTGAAGCTCAGGTTAAAGTTTTTGGTCAAGGTAGTTTTTGATGAAGTTGAAGTCTGAAACTTAGTACACACTAGAACACACCCGTGATATCGCGGGTCCGTGTATAACTATGCCTATGCCTTATTTTAGTATTGGTATTGTCATCTGATAAAGTCATGCCGATTATAAGATGCACAGTTTTCTCTGCTTTCAAAATCTTTCTGTTTGAACCCGTTTACCTGGAACCTATCAATTATTGGAAATATTTATAATTTGGAAAACAAAAGGGCCTGGAATGGAGTACAGTATACAGCAAAATTCTAAATACACCGTTTGGTGGTGCGCCTGTCAGATGCGGAACGTACAGATAAGGTAATACGTGACAGGTGAATATACTATTGGTATCAGTGTCGGATTCGATCCCGAACTTCTTAATTATTGGCAATATTAATTACGTGGAAAACAAAGGGGCCTGGAGTGGTGTAATTTTTAATCAACACCATTGTACTATTTTAGTTATACATAAAGTTGAATTCTTTGATTCATCGTTTATACATGATGACGGCTGACAAATTGGACCTCGTAATTTTAGTATTATAGATGTTCCCTATGATATGATCTTTCTTATTTTAATGCCAAATTAAAGTATTGACCCCAATTTCACGGTCCAGTGAACATGTAAAATGATAATGTGAGTGGGGCATCCATGTACTATGGACACATTCTTGTTTGTTTTTGTTTTTAGTGGCATTTGAGCACAAATACATTCTGGCAGTATCATAGTATATTTCAAGTACTATAGGCATCAGGTCAACTATATATGGTGTATTGAATGATTGTAAGCTGTACTGTGCTGACTGTCTAGCATGCATGTATCATCTGACCTTGATCTCATTTTCATAGGTCAATGATAAATTTCATGTTCATGGTTCATTGGTCAATGTTTAGTTTCTGTGTTTTAATCTTTTTATCAAGTACTGCTAGCTATAGCTAGCCTACAGCTGCTGTATGGTATATACCATTGTAAAGTGTAAGTCTGTCTGGCAGGTAGCATCTGAACTTAACCTCATTGTCATGGTTGAAAGGTCAATGTCTTTTTTTATACGACCGCAAAAATTGAAAATTCTTTGGTCATATATTGGTATGACATTGACGTTGTGTCCGAAAGACATTTGGTTTTCACACTCTAACTTTAGTATAAGTAAATAGAAATCTATGAAATTTAAACACAAGGTTTATGACCATAATAGAAAGGTTGGGATTGATTTTGGGAGTTTTGGTTCCAACAGTTTAGGAATTAGGGGCCAAAAAGGGTCCAAAATAAGCATTATTCTTGGTTTTCACACAATCACTTTAGTACATGTATAAGTATACAGATATCTATGAAATTCAAACATAAGGTTTATGACCACAAAAGGAAGGTTGGGATTGATTTTGGTAGTTATGGTCCCAACAGTTTAGAAATTAGGGGCCAAAAAGGTCCAAAATTAAACTTTGTTTGATTTCATCAAAAAATGAATTATAGGGGTTCTTTGATATGCTAAATAAAACCGTGTATTTAGATTCTTAATTTTTGGTCCTGTTTTCAAATTGGTCTACATTATTAAAGGTCCAAAGGTTCCAAAACTAAACTTAGTTTGATATAAAAAAAAAAATCAAATTCTTGGGGTTCTTTGATATGCCGAATCTAAACATGTACTTAGATTTTTGATTATAGGCTCAGTTTTTAAGTTGGTCCAAATCGTGGTCCAAAATTAAACTTTTTTTTTGTTTGATTTCAACAAAAATTGAATAAATGAGGTTCTTCAATATGCTGAATCTAACCATGTATTTAGATTTTGGATATTGGAATTGGAACATAATAGGTAAATGTCCAATTTAAAAGTTTTTAAGTTTAAGTTCTTAGACTACATTCATTCTGTGTCAGAAACCTATGTTGTGTCAACTATTTAATCACAATCCAAATTCAGAGCTGTATCAAGCTTAAATGTTGTGTCCATACCTACCCAACTGTTCAGGGTTCGACCTCTGTGGTCATATAAAGCTGCGCCCTGCAGAGCTTTTGGTTTTGGTTTGTTTTACAAATATCATCAATAAGTCAAATATATTTTGTATATAAACTAGAATGTGTCCACAGTACACAGATGCCCCACTCGCACTATCATTTTCCATGTTTAGTGAACCTTGAAATTCAAATAAATTCTCTAATTTGGCATTAAAATTAGAATATTCTTATCAAAGGGCACATGTATACTAAGTTTCAAGTTGATTGGACTTTTACTTTATCAAAAACTACCTTGACCAAAAACTTTAACCTGAAATTTGCACTATCATTTTCTATGTTCAGTGAACCGTAAAATTGGGGTGAAAACTCTAATTTGGCATTAAAATTAGAAAGATCATATCATAGGGCACATGTATACTAAGTTTCAAGTTGATTGAACTTCAATTTCATCAAAAACTACCTTGACCAAAACTTTAACCTGAAGCGGGACAGACGGACTGACGAACGAATGGAACGAAGAGACGAAAGAACAGGCGAACGACGCACAGACCAGAAAACATAATGCCCCTCTACTATCGTAGGTGGGGCATAAAAATGTTAGATGTTTATGTCTAAGCATTTATTTCACCAAAGTTTCTGTCAGATTTCTAGTTAAACTATAACCTCTAACATAAAACCAATGGTCAGTAAAGCAGGCAAGACATTTCAGCATGTGAACTCTTTATTTTTATATAAAAGAGCTAAAACAATTTGTGTACAAGTGTTTTAAAGGGTGGTTTAATTGAAAGTTGAAGTGAAACTTTTGAGAGTGATTTTCAGTATATACCTTTGTAATGGATTGATGCATAAGTTAATCGTATGATTTATCAATGGAGTCCTTATCTAATGTGATGAACTGACACATAAAGAGGTCATCCTGTGTCAGGGTAAATATTAAGTGGATACCTAAAGGAATACACAATTGTCTTGCACCTAGCTGATAGGTAATATGACTTAAATAAACTCATCATAGATACCAGAACTAAATTTAGTATATACGCCAGACGTGCGTTTCGTCTACAAAAGACTCATCAGTGACGCTCCAAATCCAAAAGGTTAAAAATGTCAAATAAAGTACGAAGTTGAAGAGCATTGAGAACCAAAATTTCTAAAAGTTTTCCCAAATACAGCTAAAGTAATCTATGCCTGAGGTAGAAAAGCCTTAGTATTTCCAGAGACACATATATGTCTCTGGTATTTCAAAAAAATCAAAATTTGTAAACAATAAATTTATAAATATAACCATATCCATGACAATTCATGCCTTCGTTGCTGCAAAGTTATTGTCACACCCAATTTTTGGTTGGATTCTTGGGGTTCTTGCTGCTCAATCTTTAGTTGTCTAAGTGGTGTTTCATGTACTGCTGTTTTGTGTTTTGGTCATTTTTCGTATTTTGCTATGGTGTTTGTTTTCAATTTATCAGTTTATCCTTTGGTATCTTTAATCTCTCTTTTATGTAAGTAAAATTGAGAATAGAAATAGGGAATGTGTCAAAGAGACAACAACCCGACCATAGAGCAGACAACAGTCTTCAGCTGGCCCCTAAACAAATATATACTAGTTCAGTGACAAGTAGCCAAGTTTCACTAACAAAGCATGGCATCTTCAGATATATATAGGTTCTACCACACTACCAGTGTGATACACTATTTATCCAATCAAGACAGTTTAATATTTAAATCTAAAATGCGAGGGTTGCTGAGCTTTTAATATATTTACAGTCTATCTGTTGATAGTGGAATATATTTACAGTCTATCTGTTGATAGTGGGAAAAAAACATATTGCATGAGATTTTGTGGTGGAATCTGTTTCTCTTATGATTTTTAGATGATATGAAGACAAACTTTCTCTTTGAATGGCATGCAAAATGTTGTGTTCTTTCTATTTGACATCATCCTGCATGGTCACCTATTTTCAAGATGTCACAATAGGAATTTTAGAGGAATGCAAGAAAATTGAGAATTTGTTATCAAGTTCTAATTTTATGAATTATTTTTACTTACCAGTCAAGGAATATACATAAGGATTATCTCCCTTACAACGTTCTCATAACTCGCAACACCTGGATGATTTCAAACATCTATCTAACATTGATCATCCGGGTGAATGCCTCCTCAGTTTATCGGCGGGAACAAAATATTCCCTTTTACCGAAAATTATTTATAACTGGGGAGGTGGTGGGAGCCTTGACTGGTAAGTAAAAATAATTCATAAAATTAGAACTTGATAACAAATTCTCAATTTTATATCATATATATTTTTACTTACCAGTCAAGGAATATACATAAGGATTACTACTGATTTCAAAGCAGTCTGAACCTTAGGAGGAGTGTTATAAATAAATTATCTCACCTGAAGAGACTTTCTACAACACATGTACACATCTAATAACAGAAAAACTTCTCTGTGATTCTTTGTCATTTCAAACTTCATCATAAGTTGAAATGTAGTTCATGTTCATATTTAAAAACATATAAAATACTTCCACCATTTAAAATGCTTCCACCACTAACATTTTAATGAATAACAAAAACATACTGTGCAACTCGCCGAAAATATCAACTTAGTCTATTTTCTGTAACACATTTACATCTAATTCACGCAAATAAAATCTACTAAAGGTAGATTCTGAACTCCAATCTGCAGATTCTAAGATCGAATTGATAGATGCTCCTTTAAAGAATGCCCAAGTTGGTCAATAGCTCTTGTAGAATGCGCATGTATTTTCCCTTTCCCTGGATATTCAGAATCAGAATAAGCCTGTTTAATAATTTGAACAATCCAATATGAAATTGTCTGAGAGGTAACTGATTTGTGAGGTTCACATAAAGCTAAAAAATAATTTCCCTCTTTGGTCTAAAGAGGTATTCTCAGTGTATGTAGGTACGAAAATTTTTGCTCCAAAATGTTTCTCCCTATCTTGTTTGGCTAGGCCATGTCTTATAAACGTAATTCCTTTAGTCTGTATTCTCATGGAGCCTTCATCCGTTCTTAGTGCCTGCAGATCGCTACATCTCCTGAAAGTAGTAATGGCAGTTAAGAATACAGTTTTTAAAGTCAAATCTTATAAAGTCATTTGTTTAACATTGTCAAAAGGACTATTTTCTAACATTCTTAATACTACGTGCAAATCCCATTCAGGTAATAGTTTTGCAACTGGAGGTCTTGTATTGAAAACACCTTTAATCAATCTAATTATTTTAGGATGTTGTCCAATTTGGAAATTATCTATTGGAGGTAATACCGTGGACAACATTGAGCGATACCTTGCAATTGTTCTGTATTGCAAACCACTATCAAATAAATACGATAAAAAAAAAAAAAAATCAGCTATCTGACTTAAAGATATTTTATAGGGATCAATTTTCCTTGTACTACACCAGCTATTGAACCTTCTGAATTTTGAGCAGTAATCTTTTTGAGTACCTTTTCGCCATGAGGCGGAGAGTAACTCTCTAACCCTTTTAGAAAAGCCTTCTGTTGTAAACCGTTCGTTGATAGAAGCCATGCAGTCAGCTTGAAAAGTTGTGCAAGACTTTTGGGATCAGATAAATTGGGGTATAAGCATAGGCGTACATTCTCTCCCATGAAATTGTCAAAGCATCCAGAGCTAAGGCTTTCTGATGTGGGATCCATGAACAAAAAATTTCTGTCTGACGATTGTCTATTGAGGCAAATAAATCTATGAGAGGAGTTCCCCAAATTTGAAATAGATTCTGAACCACAAGTTTGTTCAGAGACCATTCTGTATGTTGAATTTTGGTTCGACTGAGTTGGTCTGCTAAAATGTTCAATTTTCCTGTTATATGAGCAGCCTTCATTCGAATATTGTTTTGAATTGCAAGATTCCATAAATCCCATGTTTGGTAGCAAAAAGTGGGCGATTTCGTCCCCCCTTGTTTGTTTATATATTGGACCACTGTGGTATTGTCCGATCTTATCAGAACATATTGACCTTTTAACTGATTGAGGAAGTGTTTCAACGTTAAAAACACTGCTTCCAATTCTAGGGAATTTATATGTTTCTTGCTCTGCATTTCTGACCATTCCCTTTGAAAAATTTGATTGTTCATAAAACCCCCATACCCGGTTTTCGAAGCATCTGTCGTTATGGTTACAGAAGTTTGAGCCAGTTGAAAATATTGGCCTCTCAGCGTGTTTGCTGAATCTTTCCACCAACTGAGATGTGATTTCAGATGTGGTGTAACTGGTATCTTTATGGAAAGATCCTGACAACTTGGTCTCCAAAATGAGAGGAGATGTAGTTGAACCGGTCTCATGAACAAGCGTGCATTCGGAATTAACTCTATGCAAGATGCCATTATGCCTAGTAATTGTAGGAAGTGAAATGCTGACACTGCATTCCCTGATGAAAGAATTAGTATTGCCATATTCAATTTGTCTATTCTTTCCTGAGTTGGGCAAACAAGTCCCTTGTCCAAATGAAACTGCCCCCCTAAGTATATCAAGTTTTGAATTGGCACTAGACTTGATTTTTCTCTGTTGATGAGAAAACCTAGTGAATTTAGGAGAGTGTCCATTTTGAAATGTATTTCTTGAGATACCTGTTGAGGGGTATGAGATTTATTACTGGTCTCATTGTCCCGTTCTTTTTGGGGACTAGAAAAAACGTACTGTAGAAACCTGTTGCAGCATCTTGCTGGCGAACAGGTTCTATAGCATCTTTTCCTATAATAGTCTTTATTTCTTGGATTAAAATATCCGAGTCTTTTAAAGACACAGAGGTTTTCCGTATGCCTGTCCAAAATGGCATTGCTAGAACCCTCTGCTATTATTGACAAGACCCATTGATCGTCTGTTATTTTTTACCAATTGTCTCGAAAAAAATCTTAGACGACCCCCAACTGGTATCTCGGCCTGATTCTGATAAATTATTACCTTTAACTCTAAGTCAGCTACTGTTTTTCTTTGGGATCCGAAAAGAATTCCAGTTGCCACCTGCTTTCTTTTCTTCATCTTTTTTCCCAAAGTCATCAGCTTTATTGTCTTTCTGGAACTTCCTAGGAGCAGATCTCACAGAAGATTTATTATAACTAAAACCTGAACGTTTATCAGCTGAATTAGCATTGTTATAATTAACATGAGTATAACTATTGTTAGAACTATATCTAGGAGCTTTATTTTGCCAATCTTGACGCACCTGAGTAGATTCAAACTTTCTCTTATTATTGTTCTTATACTCTGGTAACAGATCGTCTAGTTGCTCACGTTGTTCTTTACGTTTCTCAAGTTTGTCTTCCAAACCTTTACCAAATACACCTTCATTCGAAAGAGGTAAATACAAAACTTTAGTCTGTATATCTTTCAAGTTATTTAAACCAGACTCAGTAGCTGCAGCCTTCCTGCGTATCATATGGTTAAACGCACCTGTGCGTCCTACCTGATCAAGAGACTTTGTCGAAATTGCAAACAAGTCCTTCACCATTTGACAAGTTTCATCACTAACATTTTCATTTTCAACCCTCTCTAATAAGGTTCCTAATGTTTGTTGCATATACAACACTGATATAATACCCATACGTGAAGCCACCTGCCCTTGATAGGCTAGATTCTCTATCTGTTTTAAAGGTTGAGTAACCAACTGCTTATGTTTGTCCCATGACTTAACACTATTTGTACCATGAACAGTTCTTATCATTGGTTCTAATAAATCATCCAAACTGGGTACTTGCAAAAAGCTTTTAGATTTATCATTAACCGGAAAACAACTACGGTATTCATCTTTATAAGCTGTAAGTTTCTCTGGATTTTTAGTTCTCCAGGAACGTTCTAGAATTCTAACCTGTGCCTCATCAATGATCAAGCCACCAGAATTATCAGAAGATTCTGAAGGAATATCTTCCTTGAAAAGTTTAGACAATAAATTTAAATTATCTGACTGCTTGTCTACAGTTTTATTGTTATTATTATCAATGTTACTTGTTTGTCTCTGATTTGACTGACTTTCAACATTGTTACTTATAGTAGGTTGAGTTTGTAGATATTGACTAAATCTTTCAACATTTCTAGATTTATTGCCAGCCTGAGAATAAACAGGACTACTGAGGCCACGAGAATATTCATCCTCTGATGAACATAAACCAAGTAAATCAGCCTTTTCACGACTGTCTATATGAAGAGAAATTTCTGACCTATTGTCAAAATCAATATTTCTGATAATTCTAGGACTTCCCAAGTCCTCATCAAGATTTGCATTCAAAGAAATTACCGGTCTACGCTCCCCTGTACTTGGGACGTTATCCGAACTTTGTTCTCTCTGCGTGGCTAAACCACCAGATTGAGAAACCTGTGTAATAGTCGAACTACCTATAGTAGCACATGACTTGTTCATAACAGCAAATAACATATCCATTTTCTTATCAAACCTGTCTTCCATACTGTTTAACTTATTCTCAAGTTCAGCCGTCTTTGACACACGTTTCTTTTTCTTTGAAGAAGCGTCTTTTGTTGTCCTCGCCATTTTTTTCACGAGAAAATCACCCGTTGGCGTTTCACCTGCACTATCTGAATCTAAATTTTCAGCATTTGCGTCAGTCAGTGAGTGTCTATATTCTTCAGCCATCGTCCAATATGAGCGGACGATAATATTAAACGTACATAAATAAAAATTTGCAACGACGAGACTATAATAGAAAAGTCTCAAAGTGAGAACGTCTTATTTTGTTGCCGCCGAAAGATAAACTGAGGAGGCATTCACCCGGATGATCAATGTTAGATAGATGTTTGAAATCATCCAGGTGTTGCGAGTTATGAGAACGTTGTAAGGGAGATAATCCTTATGTATATTCCTTGACTGGTAAGTAAAAATATATATGATATAAAATTTGATAATTGTATTTTGACTAATGAAGAGCTGATACCAAACAAGCCACATGTTGATTAAATAAAAAATAAACATCAGGTCAAGACAGGGATATATGGATTAGAATTAGAGAAATATAGATTCTACCACTGCATAGAGTGTAATTCGATATTTATCCACTCGAGACAGTTAAATTTTCAAATTTAACTGTCAAGAGTGGATAAATATCATTTTACACGAGATTTGGTGGTGGAATCTATTTCTCTAATGATTTTTTAACATTATGCAGGCAAACTTATGCCTTCTTCTGGAATGATCTGCAAAAAGACTTTCTTTTTATGTGACGTCATCAAGCATGGTCGCCTTTTTTCATGCCTTCACAAAAGGAAATTCAGAGGAAGCAAAAAAAAAATCCAAGTCATAATCGGATTTTAACCAATGAAGTACTGAGATCAATCGAACCACACGTTGATTAAATTTTTTTTTATACAATGGGTGCCGAAAGAGATAAATCAACGAAGAATTAGAGAAATAGAGATAAGACAATAAATAACAAAGAGTTTAAATGTTAACATTTATTGACCTTTCATCACAGAATTATTTATAAGTAGCATTGTCAACTGTGTCTAGAATCATTCTACTATAAGTTTAAAAAGTTATATAATAGCCATGTGTATTTGCAAAGTGTGTTTTTAATTTCTTCAATTCTTGCTACTCAAATTTAACACGGAAAATTGAATATTCTGCTTTTATTTCATTCAGTTTATTTTTTAAACATTAGCAACGAGTGCAAATATATCTTAAATATACATACATTCATTGAAAAAGAATGATTGTGTTAAAATCATGTTAAAAATTCAATGGTTTATACAAATTGAATTAGAGACAAAAAATGAAGCAAGGCCTTGCTAATTATTAAGTCTACCAGTACATACAAATAATATGCAATACAATTTTGTTTTCTGAGTCACAGTGACATAATTAACAAATATACCCAGAATGTGACCAGTACTTTAATATGGGTCACATTGACCTAATTTACCACAACAATCTCTCTAGCCACAACAATGTTTTATTTAAAACTAAGTCACAATGACCTTATTCATATTTAACCTCTTTCTAGCAACAACAATGTTATAAAACTAGGTCACAATGACCTTACTCATAATTTACCTCTTTCTAGCAACAAAAATGTTATAAAACTAGGTCACGATGACCTTATTCATAATTTACCTCTCTCTAGCAACAACAATGTTTATAAGGACGTGCTTCAACACACATATATATCCCGTTTACATGTACATGCATATTAATTGAAGAGTATCCATATAAAATACAGTAAAAATACTTTAACTTGATAACTGTACAAAACATCATCTTCTGTTATTAAATAACGAAAAAGAAACAAAAAAAATAACAATGAATACATAATTACAACATAATATCTTACTAGTTTACACTCAAAACTCATTCAAGTGTTACATACTATCTTCTTAAATGGTCACTTCTGTGAATAAAAATCTATGTGTAAATATTTGCCAATGAATCTGATTAAACAAAATAAAAACCTAAAGACATTATGAGGTCAATATACTGATTTCAACATTTAAAGAATATAAAAAAAATATGGCTTAAGCCAAGCTCTTAATCAAATTGAGTTTAGACTGTGATATAAATTGAGATGCAAGTTCTAAAAAATTATAAATAAATAAGTCAATTGAGTCTATGATTTTTATGCTTCAGCTCATTTTGTGTGATTGGTCCTCCATAAAAGCAAACAGATAATTCCACAGAAAACATTGAAAAAAATGGTGTACTTCTATGAAAATATTTGAGATCAATTACAAAGGGAGACGAATTCAATGCAATATTTCAGTATTCAATATTTTCACAGCAAAATGTCGAATGAATTAAAAAGACTGGCAGTTCATAAAAGCTTTCACATATTTTACTTTAGAATTATTCATAGCATACTTAACTCACAAATAATGACATGGGTATACTTAATTTAATACACCAATTATTGAACATTTCAATAAAATATGAAAATATTAAATCGTAGCTGAAGCAAAAAAATAAGCTTTTTTTTTTAAATATCAACCACATCATGATTTATTAACTTAAATACTTGGAAGCCTAATAGGAATGCAGTTTGATTTTTGGAATGTGCAAAAGCATGAATGTTGTTCAAGCATAGTGAAGATATTTTTTAAATAAATGAGTATTGAAATGAAAAGAAAACAAGCCCTGAAATAAAGAGTGCAATTTCAAGAAATTATTTTATGAGTATTTAATAAAGTAAAATAATTAACTAGGTCTTAAAGTAAAACAACTTTCAGCATTCCATCAAATATACTGTTTATTTTTAGGGTATATGTTCATAAGACAGCAAACCAGCAACATAAAACGAACCTGATTACTGCATGTGACTGTGACCGTGATTTTAACAGTACATTGTACTATAAAAGAACTTGGTTTATATCAAGTATCTTAAAATGGTTTATTTTTACTCCCCAATTTCAAACTTTTTTTTGGCATGATTGACTTGTTTCTGATTCTCATCTTCTTTGAAGCACAAATTTAGGATTTAAGGAGTGAATAGGTATGCCAGTAAAAATGATATCTTGATTTCAATTACATCTCAATCTTAGCAAAATATAAACCCCTCACAAATACTAAACTAAACTTTACTAAAATAAAGTTTGACACAAAATAACATTGAAAATGCAAACGGTTTTTTCTAATAATTTACATAATTATGCAACATATGTATATGAAACATATAAATATGCACCAGCCAACAGACTTTTTTCAATAGGTCACTTTCTCTGTGGTTGGACATCCTGATACTTAGTCAAGTAGGAGCGATCAAAAGAAGTAAAATCAAGCTTACGATTGGTACAATTTAGAATGGGAATTGGTCGTTTAATGTTTTCTATGCATGACAAAACTTCATAAAACAATAAAATTTTCCTTCAAATTACACCGATTATAAGTGATTTGACTTCTTTTGCTTGATCTTACTTGACAGAATAATATTTTATTTTATCCAAGAGAAGATAATCTGTCATAAATTATAAAATCAAGGAACAAAAGTATAGTATGAAAATGGTCTACTGAGAGATCTTATAGATATGGTAAAATTAACACAATGATGGTAGATACACATGACAGTAGAATATCACATCTAAAAAAATAATGACTAGCATCTTCAACTACTATATTGCAAATAAAATTAAAAGAATAACATCAGTGTATTTGATACGAATCATAATTTTTCTCCCTAAAATAATAGATAATAAATTTACATCTTGATTACATAGTGTAATAACAATAATTAGATATTAAAAAGAAAAAAATACATATACTTTGAACAAAAATATGAAAAAAATCAACATCAGCTGATGATCATGAATACACTAAATTTGTAATATTATTGAGTAAACATGTCTAGAATGTATTAGAATGTAAAACAGACTTTTTCATGATGGCTATTATTCCTATTTTGATCTTCAAAACCCAATTTCAAGAGAACAAATGGAAGTTCTCAATGACCTGGACTGGCTATACAGCCCTTGCAAGGTAAAAAAAGGGCTAGGACAGGACCCTTTATTGGTTTGAAAGATCTGTAGAACTATTTCTTTACCAGGTTTATTGCGTAGAAATATTCATACACAAAATATAACTATCTGTTTACCTATTTTTCTATAGAGCACTTTCACTCAAAACAAGGACGGAACATTTAACAAATTAATTCTAAGCTGACCTATACGTAAATAGAAATTTGTGACCAATCAAAACCAAGCAGAACAATTAATAAATAATTTTTGTAAGACAGTTATGATGTCAATATAGCCCCTTACAGACAATTTATATTTCAAGTTAAAGAAGAAGCATAAAACCTCTTCATTTACCTGAAGCAACTTGAACATGTGTTTCTCGTTTCTCGTTTTGTTTATATAGATTAGACCGTTGGTTTTCCAGTTTGAATGGTTTTACACTAGTAATTTTGGGGCCCTTTATAGCTTGTTGTTAGGTGTGAGCCAAGGCTCCGTGTTGAAGGCCGTACTTTAACCTATAATGGTTTACTTTTTAAATTGTTATTTGAATGGAGAGTTGTCTCATTGGCACTCACACCACATCTTCCTTTATCTATATAATACTTTAATAGATTTTTTTTTTAAATCACCTTGATCTATTTCTGCACATGTGAAAATTGCTGGTTAATGGTAATAATATAAATCAATGAAAAAGAACACACTTTATAAATAAAGTCACAAAATTTGATTGTGAACATAATACATACATGTAAATTATGAATTACAACATGACAGAGAGTGATTATCTATTGTGTAATGTACATAAATACACATATTTACCCACAATTCTTCTACAATGTACATGTGCACTTTTAAAAAGAAGTACAAATAATACTCTAATACACTGTTTTACTTGACTACATAAAATTATTTACAAAATCTTTATTTATAGTGCACTATGTACAATACAAGTGAAAGACTGGATTATTTAGCTAACGTGCAACAAAAATCATATAACTGTTAACATGTTATAATCAAATGGTCAACTGTTCTTTCAAATGGTCAACTGCTCTTTGACAGCAGAAGACATATGTTGAAGCTTAACTGCACTTCATTTTTTTCTAAAGGAGGGTCAAAAATCAGAAACCTATGCTTTATTAACAATTTTGGGTTGAAATTGTATCTCTGGAAGTTTCTATTTAAAAAAATCACAACAAGTCTAGACTTAGGTCAATGGGTGATTTAATAGCTTGACACTAATCTATAGTTGATTACTATGCTGATCTTTGAAAATATGTTACTTTTATCCAAATGGGTTGCTATCTTATTCCATTGGAACCACAGGGAAAGAGGTCAGGAAGATTATTTTATAAACAACAATTTCAGCACTATAGCTATATCATTTGGCTATACATTTTAGACCTTTTGGATTAAATCTCTTCATCTTTTATATAAGCTTTGGATTTCAAATATTTTGGCCACGAGCATCACTGAAGAGACTTGTATTGTCAAAAATGTGCATCTGGTGCAAGAAAATTGGTACCGTAAATTTTATTATCATGGAAGTCTGTTTTTATTGTTTTGAGGAAGCTGAAGTGGCTGGAGAGACCACACAGACCTTTGACAGGAAAACTAACAATCCTAGTTCATGTCCAGCAAGATTTAAGTTGAGCACACCTGCTATATGCGGGTTTTCCAACTCATAACCACTGTTAATCGACTAGTTATACAGTAGATGAACTACTTGAACCACTCTGAGGTTACACTGTAGCCTGACCTTCACCTTTAGACATGTTAACAGTTGAATCATTTTTGCTGTAAATTTTTACGAAATAAAAGAGATCCTGACATATTTATATAATGCTAAATTTCTTCACATATCTGCTGTTTTGGCGAAATCTTCTCATGAATATTCATAACAACCAGATGTGTTTTTCTGACTTTTTCAATCCGTAAATCCCCATGCTTCAAAACAACTAACAACAAAGTCCTCTGAGATTGTTAAAATGTCATTATCATAGGTCTCACAATGATTGGTCCTACCATGGTAGATATCTCCATCAAACCAAAGTCCAAACTGACCTCTGAAAAAGAACAAATAATTTACAGGTAAGTATATATTGAAGGGGTGAAAATGGGTGTGGATTATACATAACTGCATACCAAACAAGGCTGATTACAGTATATTGATCTTATAAGACAAAATATTCAATTTTGTAAACAGAGTGTGTAAAAATATTTGAGTTATTTTACCATGTGGTCTAGCTTTAAGAAGCTACTTCAAAGTAACTAAAACATAAAAAGGATAAAAAATCAATCCTCAAATTATGGTATTGTATTGTAATGATCAAATTTTGATTGATTTTATTCATGAATAGATTATTGGTATTTAACACAGCTTTCTTGGTTATATCAGAGTGGCCATTTCTAATTTGTTAGAGCCTGAGTCTTCCAAGACCACCACTTACCTCTATGATGTGTGAAAAAGAAAACAAAAACATTTCATTCATAGTTATTTTATTTACTGTGAATTCGTTCATTTTCGTGGGAAACAATTTTTATACGCCCGTCAAAAGTTTGACGGAACGTATTATGGTATACAAATGTCCGGTGTCTGTCCGTCCTCCGTGGGGGAGTTTTTTTTTACATGTCGCACCATATCTCAAAAACAATTTATGATTATTGCTTAAAACTTTACACATATCTTTGTTATATTAATCTAAAGATCTGTATACTTTTTGGTGATGATTAAAAATTTCATTTTTGAGTTATTGAGTATTTTGTAAAAAAGGGGGAGGTTTTTTTACATGTTGTGCCATATCTCAAAAACAATTAATGATTATTGCTTAAAACTTTACACACTTCTTTGTTATATTAATCTAAAGATCTGTATACTTTTTGGTTTTGATTCAAAATTTTATTTTAGTGATATTTAGGTTTTTTTTACCAAAAAACAGGGTTGGGGGTTTCACATGTCCAGTCGAGTCTCAAAAACAATATATGGTTTATATTGCTTAAAATTTTCTCAGAAACTATTTATGATTATTGCAAAAAACTTCCACACAAGACGTCGGGCGTATCATGTGCTCATGGCGCAGCTGTTTATTTGTGAATATTAGATTTTGTTGTTGTGCCTCACATAAGTCAATTAAAATTTTTGTACTACATTGAAAATTAAAATTAATGATTCTCCTCTTCTCAAGTAATGCATGAAATTTGGTATTCCATGAATAATAAGGAATCCACAATAATCTAATTTTCCACATAATATTAACAGATATCTTTAACATAATGTAATATATGTTCTTTTAATCTTTATTCAGCCTTTGTTATGGAATACAGTCATAACTTTATTTAAATTTCCAGAAAAATAAGTTTAAATTGAAATTTTAAACTTACTGTCCAGCACCAATAGATAAACTCTCCTGGTTTCCCTTCATGAAGAAGTTATTCTCTCCTGTCCATCTGAATACCTACGAAAAACAAAGGAAAGATGGAAATTTGGAGTTAATGTTGTGTAAGTGTGAATATATATAATGATGACATTGAAATAAATCTGGCAGCTTTATACTTAAGAAGAAGATTTAAGATATCAATTGCAAAGCACTTTTCATACAACCCGGGCCCAGTTGTTCAAAAGTGTTGTTAAATTAAAGGACGATTTCTTAAATAGTCGTTAAATCTTAGTTCAGTTGTTGTCCTTTGTTGATGTGGTTCATAAGTGTTCTTGTTTTTGTAACCTAATCATTTTTATCACACCACAGGTAAATTATCACATTGTGATTGATTTAATGCAGTCACTTAGTGACCCCCTATGGATCTGTAGGGGTTAGTAAATTTCATAAGGGGTTCATGACGTCACGAATACTGTTAATGGTGACATCATCTATTGATGTTGTTGTATTTCTTTGGGGTTTTTTTTCTTCTACAAAACCCAGCAGGAAAAAGTCCTGAGTTCGATAAATTTGTTATACGGTTCACTACTGACCCCCTATGGGTCCATTAAGGGTAGGAAAAAGCCATAGGGGTTGAAGCCGTAGGGAACCATATAACTTATATTATGCTGCCAATATTAGAAACACATGCCTTAGTCTTATTTTTCAAATTTTCCTCAGAGGAGATACAAAACCATCAGTTATAATAAAGAATAATTCTTTTTCTCACCTTAAATTCAGGATAAAATGAATAAAGGAACGATTCTCCTGTTCCATAGAAATGATCACTAACTTTCATCTCACACGACGTCATGGCACCAAACACCTAAAATATAACATAGAAAGATTGAATAAAGGAAAGATTCTCCTGTCCCGTAGAAGTGATCACTAACTTTCATCTCACACGAAGTCATGGCACCAAATACCTCAAATATAACATAGAAATATTGCAGAATTTCAACCGATTTTTTTTTAACACTAAACAACTTTTGTTATAACAAATAAACATACCCATTGTTGCTAATGGCAAGGAAAAATTTGATTGCAAATCCCATTAAGTGCCAGAGGGTTATATTTAACATCTAAAAGTTTCCTAAAAGTTGTTGACAACCAGTAACTAAGGACTAAATGTATATTGTTCATGTGTTTTTTGATAGCCATATTTTGCCCGTACCAAGTCAGGAATAAAACAGTTGTTTACCATTCGTTGGATAAATTTGCGCTTTTGATTTTGCCATTTGATTAGGGACTTTCTGTTTTGAATTTTCCTTGAAGTTCAGTATTTTTGGGATTTTACTATTTTCATGTTCTCAAATCCAATATGTCCATATTTTTTAAATGGTCATGAATTTATAAACAAGTACTTACATTTTCTGCAGTATCCTTGACAACCAGTAATATAGGAGTATCTATATCATTCATGTGTCTGTACATTGTCTTCAGACTGAATCCATGTTTCTCTGTGCTGTAGATCAGGGACCAGGGATATCCAACAGTTCGGGGAGGCATCACTGAGTTCAACTGTTTACATAAAGACAATACATTTACTCAACGTTATAACTCAGGCAATCACTGTACATTCATAACTAAATTGATGCATTTATAATTGTAAATCTTTGACAACCAATTTACCAATTCAAATTCATGTTGTACTTCAATCTTACTTCAATATTAATTTTGTTACTTTCTGTTATTGTGATGATAATTTTGTTCATTTTTTTCAATCACAAAAATATCGTATTTTTTTGTGAACTAGCGGTTTTATTCTTCCTAATCAAAACATAGTCTTGACCATTGTTAGAAAAGTAACCATGTTGATAACTCCAGTGAGGTACCAACCTTATTCCCCAAGGTTGATTTTTAAAATTGCTTCAGGTAACTTTTGAGTAAATTTTACAGGTTTATAGACAGATATCTTAAACCTACCATTTCTAAGTGGAAGTCCTCTAAGATATTAGATATAGCCAGTAATTCAGGCATCAGTATAATATCATCTGTATCTATAGATTTCCTCTTCATCATCTCTTCAGCGCTGATAATCTGAAAAATATCAAAAGTTTAAAAATCATATTGGGATTGTATCAGAATGTTTGTTAAATGTGAAATATTAATGAACATATACAAGAATTTTATTAGCATTTTGAAGAAGCCCAACGATTTCAACAATACCTTATTGGAAATTAAAAGCAACAAAGTGGTTCATTTTTTTAAAACTAAAATTCATCTATTCTGTAAGAAGTTGCACACAAGGGTAGCTTAATTTATATTCAAACTACTTAAATAGTCCTCATTTCTAAAAAGTATCATGGTAACATAAAGATTGAAAAAATCATAAAAAAATATTTGATACTCTGAAAGTTAGAAATCTTGTTTTCATTATATGGTAGGTAAGTGAAGGTAAAGGAAAGACAACCCAAATTACATGATACCCAAGCTTCTCTGAAATGTTTTAGTAGAATTCCTTTCAAGAGCATGCATTTGTTTCTTTTCTCAATAAGCATGCAGAAAACACTCAAAAAGACTCATAAAAAATTCTGTAACTAATTTCTTTTAAGTGTTAGTTTGTACATGTACATTAATTATAAAAGCATGTGTCTTCATGACAAAGCTTTAGCATATTCAGTCCAATTAAAAAAAAGAATAAAAAAAAAAGAAGACTGTATGGGAAACACATTCCTGCTTGTCAATATACTGCAAATTCAGCAATTTTATCATTATTAACAGATATTACTCAAGAAGAATAAAAGTGACGCCACTCAAAGTTTAATTCGATCTGAGTTTGATGGTTACTGGTAAGAAGCAGTTTATGTACCAGTAAGTTTCATAGTATTTGGTTGGGGTAAACTCCAGTGACATTGTTGGCTTTTTTCAAAACTACCTCTACCATTTTTTATTGGAAAAATATTTGTCATTTTCCTCAACTTGGAAAATTTAAAATAAACCATGAATTTGACTGAAACTTCAATTTACAGACCCATTTTCAAGAGTCAAACCCTGCTTTAAAATAAGACCCCATTTTGTCAGTGATGATTCATAAATAGACCCTCAAATGTGCACATAGCCACATATAGTCATTTGAGACACGAAAATTGTTTAAATGAGTGTTTTTCAGTTTGTATTCATGATAGTTACTACTAAGACTGCACTGTTTGGGAAAAAGTTGTCTTTTTGGGAATAATTTTAAGCCATTTTTTTTCAAATTGGGATTCTATTCCATGGAAAAAAAGCCTTTATTCTCCACTGATTTAAGACAAACAATATCTCTTAACTCAAGCTAGAGAACTGAAATCAATGTCAGGACTTACAGACTAACATACAAAAGTAAACCTGGATGCATTTTCGACTAGGGGCAGGGCATTAAAAGAAATTTACACAAACCAATATCTGGTTAAGTTTGATTTCAACTATATAAAATGATTAAAATAGCTGTAATTTAGAAATGTTTTAGTGCATTCAATTTATTATAGTTGAACGAAAGTTATCTTACTAGATTAATTTTGCGATTTCTGGAACTAATTAGAAGCAATCATTAGAATTGGCTTTTATCTTTAAAGCGCTAAACTGTCATTTATCAATCAATCTATTTTTAACCAAACTTTTTCCACCACCTTAAAGTTATTAATAATTTTTTCAAGCCATAAATTAATTTATTCAAACCTTTTTATCTGCAATAAACTGTAATTCAGATTAAGTTATTATATTTTGATAGCCTCCTATACTATATACTAAGTATAATTTTCAGCCAATTTATAAGCAATCAACATAGTATGGTAGCTAAAGTAAAAGGTCTTTGTCAAATGTAAAATTGTTTCAAATTTCATCACAAAAAGAACATTTGAATTTGTAAAATTATATCACATTTCATGTTTACGATGGACAATAAAAATACCTAAAAGTTCAAAATGATTTGAATTAAAGTTTGAAATCTAGGGACAAAATCTTTAGTTGCCCATAGAGCCTGGTTTGCTTAAAGGAATACTGTAAATTCAGAAATTAATGCTTGCATATATTATTGCAAAACCTTGACCTCAGGCTAAATTGTGAATTATAATAAATGCGATTGGGGAAGGAAAATCACATCTTAAATAATGAATGTGACTTTTTATCATTGAGAACCTGCTACTTTTTTGCAAAACATTGCAATAATTTCTGAATTTACAGTATTAGAAGGGGTTCACATATTTTTGATCAACACAATGGGGATAATTATATCTTTTTATTTAAGTAATTCCCATTGGTGCATTCCATTAATATCTAACATGACAATTCTACCCAATGATATGTGATAAATAATTATATACATATTAATAATGTCTGGCAAACACAATACTTACTCTGCAAACTTTTTTCAACTGCAGAAACAATACACATCTCAAAAACTTATCTTTATCTAAAATTTTGTCGAATTCTATAAGGAACATGGCTTAAGGGCATAGAACTTTTCTTAGTACTTAAAGTGGGAATTTGTGCTTGAAATATCAGATCCCCTTTTTGATGGGTTGTATTCTGAATCTGCAAATGATCATCCTACCTCATATTTAATGACCTCAAGGGCTTAGACTTGACCAATACTTGATCTTATTTTTATTATACTTGAGGCGGAAACTTTTAATGAATATACATTTCAAAGTTTGGTAATCATGAGAACTTGTCAATTGCTCTATTTTTTCTTTTTTCTTTTGTTGTTTTATCATGTTTACCTAATTACTCATACTGTCCTTTTTTTTGAAATTCTTTTGTGATGAAAAAGATTGTTTGAAACAAAAAGTGACAAAAAACCAAACCCACAAAATTATGTAAATCCATAAAAGACAATCATATCTCTTTAGTCCTTCTAGTTAGTAAAAGTATTAATAGAAACAGCAGTTGTGAATATCTTATTATGAAATTCATAAGAATTTTGTGAAAAGTAAGAATTTGCTACCAGCAGTGTTGCATCAACCCAGAATTGCCATTAGTTACTATAAACAACTTACTGACAGACAATGCTTGTTACTGATAATTAAAATTATTTTTGGTTAATTATACAAAACTACTATGATAATAATCTTGACTTGTAATACATGTCATACAAATAAAATCCTCCAATTAAAACCAACAATACAAAATTTCGGTTTATCCGTACCTCCCAATCTTTTTGCAAACTACCTCCGCCAAAATATTCATCCAAAATTTCAATGTCTCCTGAATCTTCAGCATCCTCAGACAAGACGACAAATCCTCTTTTTTCAGCCATCATATCATCATCATCTCCATAAATCTCAGGTTTCCATTGGACGAAAAAAGCATACAAAGGATCTACTCTGAAATAGTAAAAAGTAAATATATAAATGTTGATCTGAACAATGTAAACCTTCAATCCAGCAGTTCTTAAAGTTTATATATAAATACCCTTTATTTTATTTTCATACTACCTAAAATATAAAGTCAAATAATACACATGTTAAACTTAAAATAAAAATGAACATCTGAATATATTTACAATATTGTCAAGATTGTGCATTGGAAGGTGATTTTACAATGTAGCAATTTCTATGATCATCTGTTTTCGAAAAACTAAGGATTTTCTTATCCCAGGCATAGATTACCTTAGCCGTATTTGGCACCACTTTTTTGAATTTTGGATCCTCAATGCTCTTCAACTATATACTTGTTAGGCTTTATAAATATTTTGATTTGAGTTTCACTGATGAGTTGTATGTAGACGAGATGTCTGGGGTACTAAATTATAATCCTGGTACTTTTGATAACTAAGGTATTCATATAAATAAACTTTTCATCTATAACTTGTATACTTATTTCCAGATGCATATTTTATCCTGATTTTAAATTTAAGATTTCATACTTAATTCATTGTGTGGTGTGGATTTTTTGGAATTGTGAATGATATACATTTTAGAAGTTGATTCGATTTGTTGTATAATCAAATTTGGCAGCTAATGCCTCTTTTATTATAGGTGTAGAGAACAGAGACTGTTGGCACTGATAACATTTCCCTAGTAGGTAATGAAAATTTTGAAATTTTTGTGTGCAATTATTATGGCAAATGTTGAAAATGTGGAGTAGGATAAGGTTACCATTACATAGCACATCCCTAGTTTTAAGGGCATACGATACAGTTACAGGGGATGTAATGACGTTGCTAACGTAAAATGTTATTTTCGCGACGTCAAACTGTGACATATCGGAAAAAGATGCATTTTTCGACTGATTTTTATCATTCAAGCTGATTTAATTTGAAAACGAGATCATGGACCCCTATTTTTCAAAACGGCAATTTGTTTCATTTTGCAGGGAGATTATGTGACCCAAATTTTATAAAACTGTAAATAGAGGATTTTTTTTAAATTTGATAAACATGCAGTAAAAAATTACGTTTTTCCTGAATTCATGAACATTTGATAAATATGAGTTATTTCTGAATAAAAAAAATGCATATATTTTAATGATACTTAGAAAATACAGAAATTACCGATTATTTAACAAAACACAATTTGTGTTTATCTTTTATAACAAAAAAGTTATGTCTTTCTATCGAAAAAGAAATTACGGCCACAAATCTGAATTTTGAGCAAATATACAAAATTTCGACCTCATTTTATGCAAAAAGTAGCACATGAAGGTATATTTTTTATTACATTTTTGATTTAATCAGGTAAAAAATAGCCTATATGCAAATTTTCATGAACTTGTAAATACAGGATCAAAACTGTATCCTATGCCCTTAAGTGAGATATGTGTTACTCAGTATTTAGTTTTCTATTTTATTTTGTCAACAGTTGATTGTCTTTTGGCTGGTTTTTTTTTTACTATGGTATATTGTCAGTTTGTTCTCCACTAATGAGCACCAGTCTTTTTGAACAATCACAAACATGTGGGACCAATTATTACAGAATAACTAATCGAAGGATTCAAATATCGGAATATGGAATAAAACAATGACTGTCTTTTGTTTCGGTAAATATGGGGTTTAATTGACTTTTGAAAAACTGATATTCGCTCCGGCCGTCTGCCTCAGTGAATATCATTTTTTCAAAAGTCAATAAAACCGCATATTTGCCTCATCAAAAGACAGCAATTGTATATTATTTCACATGTGAAATTATCGGTTTTTATTTAACTGGGAAATCAATGTAATTCATTGCAACCAATGTAATAATTATAGTATAACTAATCGCCGTATTTGAATATAAAAAATAAGACAACGCTTGACCGAACGACGCATGGATTAAAAGAGTGCCCAGCACGAGTTTAATCCATAGCAGCATTCGGTCACAAGTTAAACATTAGTTATACTTTTCATTACATTGGCTAATGGCTTTTTTTTATGAAATTAATGTAGAAAATGTAAGGAACTATATCTTTTTCCTACGCATTCAAAATTTGTTTTGATCCAACTTTATCGACGTCTTGACAACTCCTATTGTTGTATGACGTCAGAGAGTGAAATAACCATGTGAAATAAGAGAGTGAAATAACCACGTTTATTTCACATGTGAAATTATCGGTTTTTATTTAACTGGAAAATCAATGTAATTTATTGCAACCAATGTAATAATTACCATTATTGCTAATGCTTCAAACAAATAAAAGCATCAAAATTTAGAATGCAATAATTTAATTCTGCAAAATTTTCCTGTCACAAGTATGCACTTATAAAAACTTCGCAATTTAAAAAAAAAAATCAGTCATGACAACCAGTTTTCTAACAACTGGTACATATTGAACCACTTACTTTTCTCTTGGTATTGAGAACCAGTATTCTGGTTTCTTTTTCTGTTTACTGTAAGCAGCAATAGGACAGGTCTGTGATATCTCTCCTCTGATTGGTTTACCTAGTCGTATGCAGAGGTACAATGGGGGATCTTCATAACTTACAGCTGGTTTTGGTATCAATTCTGGAAATAAAAGATACACAATTCTAGTGTAAGTTCATAAAATAACATAAAAAAGTCATTTCAAATCATCTTTGGAATCAAACTTTTTGTAAGTGTTTACATTTGTTCCAAGTTTTTGTGTCTTTTCCTATAAATTACATCAAAATGATAATGATAATGTCAGGTGGTTTAATGTCACTTTCAACACAATTTGCTATTTCCTGGTTGCCAGTAAACCTGAGAGAACAACACACATTTAAGGAAAACTTACAGTCCTAATCAAATAAGATTGGAGTCATATGCAACTGCCACAATTCATATAGCAATAAAAAAATTGGAATAGAAGCCTTCGATCAGCCTTTGGATGAAAATGCAGATAATTCAATCATTTTAGATTACTTGGAAAAAAAAACTTTTATCAATTGTACATATATTTTTTCTCTCAATTTGCATCAGTAAAATATTAGACTTACCTCCTAAAGTTTTTGAATTGCTATTAATTCTTTTTAAAACCCTACCTTCAAACACTGGACATTTGTTATGAAATTTCATTGAATAACTGTCAACAACATTTATTCATGATAAAATAAAAGCAAATCTGACATAAAATCTGGGTTGTTCAATAAAAATATTGAAAAACTCAATTTCCCTGGCAACAGCTGAAATTGATTGTAAGCACTTTAATCTAAATATAGAAAAGTGTTTACATTTTTATGTTAAAACGTTAACTACGGATGAGATTTTTTGTACATGTATTGCCTATTGCCTAATGTACAGCAAAAAAAGATTTTGATCAGATGATCATAATATAATTTTTTACATTTAATCTGAGTAATTGACCCATCATTGTTTGCACCTTTGCATGAGGCCCAGGGGGACTAGCGGTTTGTCAATTCCAAATTTAATTTTATATACTCATGGAAGAATTATATTGAAAATATAATACTTCCATGATATACTGAGAGAAAAAGTAATGTGAAAATAAAATAAAACTGACACTGTATTACTGAAATATTTTCTCAAAAAAAGTATGCATTTTACTATATTCTTTACATTTTCAATATCTTTAAACCCTTAAAAACTCAGTCATCTTTCTGGAATCATTCAATGTTTAATTGACTATGTGAGAATGAAAAAGAAGAACGTGTCTGATGAAATTTGAGCAAGAAAGGTGCAAAACTAAAATGGCTACTTAGTGCTGGAAATCGTATGTAAAAATTGGAAACAGCACACGTACACTGCACAACAACTAGATATATAAAAATATTATAAAAAAACTCAGGACAAATCAATCATGTAACACAACATTTTGAAAATTTTACAGAATTAATTTGTATAACAAAATATAGTAAAAGGTTCAAAATTTCAAACTTTTTTTTTCAATAACCATATATCAGCTCAATTAAGATTGACGAAAATATAATAAACATGAAAAAGCATCTTCCTTAGACCTGAAGAGGAGGGGACAGGATCATTACACTTGGTTAGCGAAGATGATAATAAAGAAATCCAGACAACTCCTTAGTTTTCAATATGACTGTGTGGTACATTATACATGTATATGTGCCCAGTCCCAAATGTGACAGAGGTATAACAACAAATTGACCTTGACAATTTTTTGTATATTTACAATATCGTTAAAGGGTTAGTTATCATGCTGTTTTATCAATTCATTAGATAATTTTCAAAATGAAAGAAATCACATGTACATAGCCGATGAAATTTCAAACTCAGAAATGCAATTGCATTGTGGGAAATTATTTGATTAATGTTTCATAAGAAGTGGACACAATACCATTTATCTTTGAGGATATTTCAAAGTTTAAAGTAATAAGTATATCAGAAAAGATAGTATTTTCAAAAATCTCACTGGAGGTTTGCCTCCTTTGTCACTCCTCCATGCATACAATGGTTAAAAGCAAATATTTAAATGGGAAACTGTATACAAAATCCACAACCCATCAAGGGCAAAAGTACAAAGTTATAAATCTGGTATGTTATATGCTCAAAATATGCACAAGTTACTCTGTCACTATTCTTGGCATGGTTATTATTAACCACTTATAGGAAAATAAAGAAAATTGGATATATTATGCATATTTATTACAGCAAACAAACAACACAAAAACAATCAGAAGTAATCTCATGATTTATCTTGTCTAATCTTGATTTTTGTAAATCAAACAGAAAAAAATCATGGGTTTAACTGCCACAGGGGAGAAGTCAAGATGACCACATCCATCCCTGGTCCCCTGCAACATGAAAAAGGACATAGAGACATTTCCTTAAATGAATTCCACATTAGCAATGATCTCCCCATGACTGGTATATCTACATGTAGGGGGACTATATTAGCTAAAGGATATCCCCCTTAGGTCACAAGATCAAATTTAAAAATTGACTCAGGTCACCATGTCACTATTCAGTCTACTACACAGTCCTTTTGTTATCTATTTTAAACACGTATGAAGGTCACAGACTGAAAGTAATTTAAATGAGATGTCCGGTAAAGCCCCCAAACATGTCTAGAAAAATTGTCTTTTGACCAGAGGAATCTTGATTCTTTTTAACTCCAAAAAAATTTGAAGCAAAGTTTGTGGCGGAAAGACAATGTTTAACAGTTATACATGCAGATACTTACCCATAACTAAGCAGTCAAAGAAATAAATAATATTTATGAATAAACCAGCATATAAACTTACAATTTATTGTATAAATCTCTGATTCAATAGCAGAATATTTTGGCTGTATCTTTAACTACAGCTAATGTGGATTTTTTCCTGCCTACTGTTGAGTGTGGACAGCTAGTTCCTTTCCACACAATAATACATGACATAAATTTTACTCAAAGATTTTGTATACAAGTCATATTTTGTCAACTGTGCAGTACTGCAGAATGTTAAATTTTCATAACTTTAATTTGTTGTTTGTTGTTTACTAGCTTCAAACTTTTTCTCCAATGTTTTATTTCTGAAGATTTTGTTGACCCAGATTCTGATCATACATGTAGTCCAGGAATTTTTAAAAGATTTTTTTATCATAATCATGAATTCAGCAAACAGACTTCAAATAATGATTTTTAATTTTTTTTTTTGTGAAATTGAGTTAGCAAATTATATCTGTCATTTTTTTTTAAATTTGTACACAATTCTTTTTTAACACAGTATATATTAGGTCCTTTGAATGAGCTGTTATTAAGTTATCTGAGGTAAACATAGGCCTCTACATGCATGGATCAGATAAAAATTCTAGAGATAAAGGAAGATGTGGTGTGAGTGCCAATGAGACAACTCTCCATCAAAATAACAATTTTAGCATATTTTAGGACTAGGGTACCGGTACACACAGACATTTTATTACAGAAAAGGGTAAAAAACTTCAACACCATATTTCACAAGTTATAAAATTATTTCTCCTTGAATTTGCCATACCCAAAGCAAACAGCCATGGCGTTGTCAGTTTATTTTTAGATTTATGAGTTAACCTGTCCCTTTGGTATCTTTCGTCCCTCTTTTAATCTGTCCCTACATATAATTAAATGAAAATGATCAAAATTAATAAAACAAAATTCAGAAATTGAGGTACCCTTTCACCAATACTTACTATCAAATGACTGAAATAATTCTGGTTTATCAGCAAGTTTTACAGCACTTTCAACAGCCACAGCAAAATCCTGCTCCGTCATGTTAATACTTAAATTAGTACCAGATGAGGAAAAGTTCCGTGGAGTTTCCTTCCGGACTTCACTATTCCGTGGGTTTTCCTTTGGGATTTCACTAACATCTTTAATATCAGCCCTACTGTCTGGTTTGAATAATCCTGTTGCATAATTTACGAAAGTGTTAATGTGAGGGGAAATAGAAGTTAGTGATCCGCTGAATGATCCCAGAGATTTCGGTTGACTTGACGATTCTTTTTCTTTCCTACTTGTCATGCTAACGATCGGTACATCAACCGGAGCAGAGGATGTTCGATCCCTGCTTTCAAAATCGGTCATACTTAATCTTGACAAAGTAGTTTTGACATCCTGTATATCTTTTTCAGAAACTTCACCTTTACTGTTTTCCGAGACGGGCATGTAAACAATATTTCCGATTCTCATCTCACCTGGAGATTGATTTCCATTTGTATCATCACTTCCAGAATTGTTTTCTGAAACAAGTTGATTTTCAATAATAACATCTTTATTATCATTTTTGTCTGAATTTTGATTGGTTAAATCATTTTCATTATCTTCCAGATAGAATTTTTCTGTTTTATTTTCTGGCACACTTAAATCGATTAAATCCACAATACCGTTATCATTTGTTTTGTCTTCGACTAAAGTATTTTCATTTTCTGATGCTTCATTGTCAAACAATGTTTTACGAACATCACTATTTTCATGTTCTTTTGTTGTTTCCCCGCCAAAAGACGACTGACTTATAATTTCAAAGTTTGAAGACACAGGAGAATAACTCTGAGTAAGTACTCGATTGCTACTCGGACTTTTTTGTGGTGAAAGTTTTTGATCAGCTACACCACATGAACAAATACTTGTTGTTTCTGAATGTTCGCTGGTTCCTGATGGACTAGACTTTTCTTGTATGACCTTTGAACCTATTTTGAAGGTTGTAACACTATGACCTCTGACCCATGACTGATAATGAGCACAAGTTCTATCATGGTATACCTCTGGTTTCGGAGTATCTTCTGATTCATCCCTGACAATAAAAATTGTAATAATAAAACAAATGTAATAATTATCCATCTAGAATTCAAATGATGCAGGGTAACAGATAAATGCAGAGTACCAGTTAAAGGAATTACACCTTTGTGAATTCTGCAGTCACATACATACAATCACTATTATACTTGCAGCAGTATACTAGTATAAAATAAATATATATTTGTCTTAGTTCTGAAAGTATTTTGATAAAACATATTTGAACACTAGAGGTCACCTTTTTCTTGTAAAGTTTTTTTTTGGAAAAAAAGGTACATTGAGTAATAATTACAAAGTTGATGCAAATTTTATGAGGTCTATCAAGAAATGAATGTATCGGGAACAAGAATGCACTTTCAATAAAATTGCAAAGCTCTGACTCCTTGCACAAGCTTTTTTTCTTTATAAGGATTTGTAAACATCTTGCCCTCAAGCATTACTGAAGATCTATTAATTGTTGAAATGCACATATAACACAGATAAACTGGTAGCATTTAATATTACTATGGACTAGAAGACTATATAAGTTTGATTAACTTGTGTCTCATCCCTTTTGCACATTTAAGCAAATAAAATATGTTTAAATTTATAACTATGGTCAGTCACCAAAGGAAAATCTATCTGGGAATAAATTTTAAACCTATAAGTTATATCCCCTAGTGCAAACAAGTTATCTCCCATTGTTGCATTGTAGTTTTCCCCTTTTTCCTTAAAATAAAATGCAATACAAACTTGTTTTTCTTTCTATTCATAGCAACTATATCGTGGTACATGGCACAGCTTATGATCATATCCATAGGGGCAATAACTCCATATGTGTCTGCTCCATGCTCTATGACTAAAGGGTCCGACACATTTGGGTCAAACATAACAGCGTTAGGGGTAACCAGCAATACACCAGACACCACACCCTGAAATTATAACAGAAAAAGCATTAGTACTTGTGAATTAAGCGTATAGGTTGACAATTTCCCAAATTACTGTTGATTAATTTATTTCATGAGTGACAAGTTTTCAGTGGTTGTCTTTACTTTGACCTATAATGGTTAATTTGGACTTGAACGGTGAGTTGTCTCATTGGCAATGATATACCACATCTTCTTATACCTATTAAACTTGTTTTATTACAACACATTCATGGCTATCAAAATTAAACAAAAATGCCTTATTTTGATTAGATGTGAAAACAAAGATCTATACCTAAAGATATGTTAAAAAAAATTGGGAATGTGTTCATGGGACATAGATGATGCCCCCAATTTTTACTTGATCTGATTTTGTGGTAAAAACTACTGTGTACAAGTTTCAGAATATTTGGTTGAGGCAAACTTAAGTAAGATAACAGAAACTTTCCCATTTGTAAAGGGGCATAACTCTATAGTAATTAAAGTGACACCACCCAAAATTCTAACATGATCTGTGTTTGGTGGTAATAAGCATTATACATAAGTTTCATAAGTTTTGGTTGAGGCAGACTAAAGTTAGAGAACAGAAACCAACTTTGGGATGTACAGACAGACAAGGGTATTTTAACCCTAATGAAACCTCCACAATGGAGGGGCATAAAAATCACAAACCTGGCCATCAGTAATATGTTTACAGTTGACTTTTATAAATCGTTCGTAACAATCTTGGTCCAGCTGTTGTATCTCATCCTCATCTAATACATGTGGTATGACAAACTCAGCATCATCTTTAGGGGAGGTAACTGGTGTCTGTCTTTGAGCATGACCTGGTACCCTTGATGGTGGCTTGTCGGCCATCTTGACAATCGGTATGTCCTACAAAAGGTCACTTTAATATTAATTATTCAAGAAATCGCTAAGAATATCATTATTTTCAGGTTAACATATTCTTTTTAATTTACTGAGTTACATATTCAATTGAAATCTATACATTTGTTTAACAGCTGATAAACATCTAATACACCTATCTTATCACAGCTTTGTTAACATTGGTAAATATTATATATGTGCAGAAGTATGTATGTGCCTGCCCCAAGTCGGGAGCCCAAAAAATCAGTGGTTGTTGTTTGTTGAAGTGTAACATATTTTTTATTTTTTATTTTTCTTCAGTTTTGTATATAAATTAGGCAATTAGTTTACTCGTTTCAATTGTTTTACATTTGTCATTTTGGGGACCTTTTAAAGCTGACTATGCAGTATGGGCTTTGCTCATTGTTGAAGGCCATAGGGTGGCCTAAAATTGTTAATTTCCGTGTCATTAGGTCTCTTGTGGAGAGTTGTCTCATTGGCAATCATACCACATCTTCTTTTTTGTAAGTAATAATCACAAATCTAAATGTCATACATATTCAACACAAGGAAGAACAGTTTTGATGTTCATAGAAAATTGTTTTATCATTTTTGGTCAAAAGACAAAATAATTAAATATTGACAAGCAGATTGCTTGCAAAGTTATATGTTCAATAATCATTATGTCTGTTTGTCCAATGTTATCATATATACACCAGCTTAAAAATGTCTCAAAAGGTTTTAATGTAAACATTTATAAGTAATGATGTACTTTCATGAAACATGGATACATTTTTTCAGTAACATATAAAGTATTTTCTACATTGTTTTTTTCCTAATTAGAAGGATCTGTAGTTGCAAAATAAAAGTATGTTCCTACTCAAAAAGCAGTTTTCTACAAGCAGAACTTCAAATTTCAGCTTTAACTTCACATATCATTGCCAATTCATTTTGAAGAATACAATTAATTTACCAAAATCATTTTCTTTTTCTTGTTTTTTTGTCTGAAATAAGCTTGAAATGGAAGTTAAGCAAACAAGAATCACTCAATTCTTATTATTGGAGGCTGATTTTTTTTATTCATCTTACTGTAAAGCATGAAAAATTTGCCACTATATAGACAGCTATCTATAAATCAATCTGTATTTCGTCCACTCATGAAACTTATTTTTTATATTTGACCATATTCAAAAATTGTTGAAGTAAAGGCTATGTGCTGATCATGACCAATAACTACTTTATTTTCTTCCTTGCATATTTATTAAATCAATATTAGAATTGAAGTCCCTTGAAATTTGGATGTAACTTTTTTTCTTTCCTTGTCTTACCATCCTAGGTCTGTCATCCTTTGGTGGACTACCCACTACCATCTCTACTTCTTTCTTCTTTTCTGCTTTCTTCTTTCTATCTTCTGATGGAATGTACAAAACCTGAAAAAAAAACAAGAAAAAATAGTGAGTATTTAAATGAAGATGAGATTATTTATCCTAATTACCAATGTTCAAATTAAACACTTCCTCACTTTTATTTCCAATAAGATGTTCGCTTTTCAGGTTTTCAACTTCCATTTGCTTTTAATGGTGCTAATAATAAATAAAGCATTACAAGTTCCCCATAAACTTGTAAATAACACTCTTAATACATTGTACCTGAAAAACTTAAATTTTCAAAGAAAGTATATATAGAGATTTGAAAATTTTGAAAAATCTAGAGAAAACTTTTTATCATGAAAAATTCTTGCATTTTACAATAAAAAATCTTGAAAGAATCTTTCCTGTGAAAAATTATATTATTTGCTTTTCCATGAATAAGATTTAGAGTATTAAAAAGAGGGGCAGGACCTTTTTTTGGGACTTCAGGATCCTGTGTTTTTAATCTCAGGATTGCAGGATTGATCCTTTTGAGATCCAGAAATTATTTTTTTCAAATTTGAGATGTCGAGATTTAAATTTATTTTAATTGGTGACCTCAGGATTTCATGTTCTTAACCCAGGGATTTCTGGATCAGGACACCTCCCCCATGAAACAAGTTCATTATATTTAACCATTGATTAAGATTTCTGATATGTTGTTTGAAAAAAAAGATAAAGCTATCAATTTTAAACGTTTTAAATGTGGCAAACAATTTAGGTCTGGTATATGCTGCTAGTTATTTTACTAATCTCTAAGTAATATTAAAAATATTTTCAAAACTTTCAAAACTTTTATTTAAAATTCTGAATATTGGAAAGAATTTTAACTCTTGTTTCAAAATACCAATGAGGAACACATATTACATTATTTTTGAGTTTTTTTTTTATTGCCAAACACACAATGAATAGAACATTTTAAATATTTTTTTAAATATATTTTTCTTCCTTATAAAATTATACATTAAAATGTGTTTCCTTAGGAATTGAATATATATGGTTATATTACCTTTTTATAGACTTTAGAAATACTCCAATGTTTTCTAATTTTATGAATCTTTTTAAATTTTGACTTCCACATTTTTTTAACATCTGCCATCGTTAAAATTTATTATAAAATTGACTAAAAACCAAATTTTTCTGGTTTTGAAATATATTTGTACAATATCACATGTCTTGAATCATGATTACGAATGATCACCCTCACACCTGAGATAACCAATATTTACTTATAAAACTATGTAACTGTTTAATCATTGCCGAGAGGTCAAAAATTCTGATGTAAACGACCTTTACATTGAATCAACTAAAAATAACAAAATTTTAAAATCACTACGAAAGTAAAAAAATACCATTTAAAAATTGATAAGTAAATAAATATTATATTTGTAAACATCTGGACTACCCACAACCTTGTCTTACATTCCATAAAGAAGTTCAAGGTTTCCTTTTTTATCTGTTAAATTCCTACTTGATCGAAATTCTCTTTCATATCCAACATAAAATTTTTCTTTCTCAGGTCATAGTCCAATATCTAAATCAAGTTTATCAATAACTTAAGATTTCTAGTTTAGTTTTAAACTTTTGTATAAATTAATACAATAAATTAGCATTACTAAATATTACATAATATTTTAAAGGGAAACTTCGCAAAAAAATCAAAAATTGATATTATGTTCATTCTGTATAAAAATGCTAAAAAATCATAGATATTAAAGTTTTATTCCGCTAGATCACCATCGATTTTAAATTTAGAGTATCAATTCTCTGCCTTCCGCCATTTTGTCTTCTTTCTCGATTAATGAAACGATATGTCTATAAATCACAAAGAAACAAAACTACAGTAACCGATGTAGTCGTTATTGCGTGTCGATATCTTGTTAATCGTACGGTTGTTTTATCCGACTAACTAACTTGATACGGAAAATATTCTTTAAATTACCATGGTCTGTTGTTTTTAAACTTGATATTGGAATTAGGTGATAAGTCAAACTTTAAATCATAAATAAGTGTTCCGTGAAAATTGTTTTCGAAAATCTAATTTGTTCATAATTCTTTAAAGTAATAAACTGTTTTCAAATAAATTTTGATCTTCCCTCTTCTGATCACCAGCATGGCTAAAGGTATAACTTCCAAAGGTATTGTGAGGGGTGTGAGGTGACACGTCCAGGTATTCAAGCGATTTCCTGTCAGGCTTGCAAGTTCACGCATCGTTTCACTTCTGCAGGTATTGATCCGTGTACACGGCTGATAACATTTAACTTTCCATTTTGAACTATCAGATGTATAATATACAACTCTGTCTTACTTGTCATTACCAAACTCATAGGCTTGTTTATAAATAACATTTCTGGTGTAAAGAATATTATTCATAAAAATATAAATAATACCCAAAAAATAAGATTTGATGAAATCAAAATCTATTTAAATATTTTTTCCAAAGGTGAATTTGGGAAAATGTAATATACTCATTGTCAAAAGTGAAGGACAGATTGGAACATACCAGAAATATTGATTTAAAAAAATGTACGCACTTGCCGACGATTCGTTTATACGACTGGATAGAAAGTTACGTAACTATAGTGCAATTTAAAATATATACATGTATACATTGAACATAAGAAAAAAACATATATTTTGATTAAATAGGGGTACAAGTTTTGTAAATAGACTAGTCCACGTATGCCAACAGTATGTAATCATCGAATGTCGATAGACTATTGTATACCAGAAGAAGAGAACCAATTTGTTTTAAATACAGGTCGATATATAACTTTTGCTTTGGTTCATTGAAGTTGTGGACATAGTAAAATCACAGATTTATATTTCATTAAGATTGTTCTCGAACAAAGGAAGGAATTTGTCATCACAATTGTTATATATGCCACTGGAAGAACACTAATTATCCCGAAGGGATGTGAATATTTTGCTGGGAAACTTTTGAGTATCAAAGTTTCATATTAATTTCGGGATTTTTTTTTTCTTGGTATTTAATAACAGAAAAAAGAATAAATTACTTGTCCGCTAAATAGGGGTATTCTTGTCAGACGAAAGACTTTTAGTTATATTTAAAAAATAGGGAAATATGACATTAAATTCGTTTTGTCTTTTTTTTAAACATCGTTAAAAAGATGTGTGTCTAAGGTGTACGCAGTGACAAGAACCCTGTAATACTCAAGTACGAGAGTATAGCATGTAAACATTCCTTCTCAATAATATGGTTGTATTGGAAATCTTTTCATACAGATTGACAACTCAATGTCCGATATGCATGTAATATTTGCCACATGACACCCATAGTTCTTTCTACCATCATCATCTTATTCTTTGATATTGCTGTCAACATCGATGGTTCACACCCAAACAAAATGGGCGTAATGGACCTTCAGAGCTTCTCCGTGTTATACACTTGTGAAATATATAGACGAAATTTCTGTATTGAAATGAATATACATCTCACAAACAGGATTTTCAAATAACGATTTTGAGTAATCAACTTAAAAACCAATATAAACGTATGGCAAGATATAACCATGAAGGAATTTAGTTTTTGTCAGACACAAGAACTCATCACTATCATAAACGTATACGTATATATGCATACAATTTCAAATATCAAGAACAAGCTGTTGATGTCAATAGTCCGTTTTCTTACTGTTCGAGTTAGACATGTCACTTGTTCATTCTTGAAAGCCTTCATATTCCCCGTCTAACGATGGGAACTGTTTCTGATTATGTTGACAATAAATGTTTGTATGGTAATTCTGTCATTTATCTGTACAAGCGGTTGCATTTCCTCTTCTTTCCCAATGTTTGTATGGTAATTCTGTCATTTATCTGTACAAGCGGTTGCATTTCCTCTTCTTTCCCAACAAACAAACAAACGAAACGCTACTATATATGCTTTCTCTGGAGCTCATCCTCAATGGCTCTTATATGTCAGGAAACTTACATGTATACTAATAATGATTGTTTCAAGAACAACGATGTATGGACGAACTATTCTAAATTCATCAATATCAGTTATGCATGACTTAAATTAAACTTTCATTAAAACTACTGTATTACGTATTTGGATTAATGACGGCTATCATGTTCAACATTGCACAAATATTATCATAGAATTAAAAAAAAAATCCTCAAAAATCCTTAAAAAAATAACAATGCCTTAGCTTAGATAATTGGTATTTTTTCACAAAAATTTTGTGTAAATGATTGTCAAATGAATTTAATTATGTAAGAATAAAATGTTAAAAAGGAACTAAAAAAAAAATCATGTATGTTGTATTCTTTTGTCAATTAAAAACTTTAAAATTGCAATAGTTTTATTAGCATTTAAACACAGCCAGATTTGAATACAAGTTAAGAAATTCCGGTAAAGTCAATGATATCAAACAGATGTACAATGGTATATCAAATTGGGTAATATTGCATTTAGTTTTTATTAAAGATTAAAACTACTATTTTTTACTTCATATTTGAATCTTTACGCCAAATTACCGCTAAGAAAGTAATCAAAAATTGTTTCCTTCCTTTTATTTTTATACATTTTCGGATTTACGAATCTGAATTTTATTTTCAATTAATTTACACAATTTAATTATTGAATCTTTATTCTCATCGCGTATTAAATCTTAGTGTATTAACATTGTGACATCATACTCTTTCTAATCCTTTCTGTTTATCCTTTCCAAATAACAACATTTATACCTGTGTACGCTTGAACTCACACCTGCGGCTAAATAGCTACAAGGTAAACGAATTGACATCAAGCCGAGAAATATACAGTGACCTTTACAAAATAATATACACACTCTGCTCACACATTAGTTGCATTGAAATGATTATCAAAACAATAACGGTAAATAGAACTGAAATATTTTCAGTTCAATATCAGTAAAAATGTTCAATAAATATTTTATGAATAAAATCTCAACAATAACTAATTAAATTTATTCAAAAACATTTACTAGAGATGATTTTATAGGAGTTTAATTCAATCAATACAAAACGGTATATGCATATTCATTTTCGTTCATTATTATATTGTGGTTAATAACTACGACCATTCGTCAGCTGTACGCTTTTAATTACGTATATTGTCGATAAGCTATAAGAGTTAAACAGATTTTATTTTTTCCCAGAATTCAATAAATCGGGCTAATACGTCACGACCCCCTCGAGAATTCAACCAAAAAAGTTACAAATACTTGATTTTCTCCGTTATTAGAAGGAATATAAATTTAAAACTTTGCAAATGTGTTTTTTTATGTTAAGATGAACATAATTAGATGATAAGTAAAAAATTGCGGAATTTCCCTTTAAATCAATCAATACAATACTCATTTTGCAATAGCGCGCAGTTACTGTCTTATGGTATATTCAAAATGAAGCAAGCAGGGGTGGATCCAATCATTTTTAAAAGGGTTGTGTTCCAACCATATGTCCCCATTGAAAAGCATTGATTGTAAAAAAAATGAAGGTTATATTATTTCAATATGCTAAAAAAAATTTCCTTGCAGGTTCAGGTGACTCCAAAAATAAGGAAAATCCTGTAAATTTTAGTTGATGACACATTCTTCAGACTCATTAATTCCCAGATACAAATGAGAGTTTCACTCATACATAGGAGCTTTTTTTGGTAACATGTTCACAATTTATATATGTATATTAACAGACAACAGTGAAATACATTTATCAGCAGTCCTGTGTTTTCCTGATCAAGTAAAAGGTACTGTAAACCAACTTATTTTTGCCAGCGCTTTATTTTCGGGACTTTTGCGAGTAGAAAAATAACGTGAATATAAATCGTCGCCAATATGTCAATCTTTGAATATTCCTTAATAAACTTCATCAGGAAAATGAGATTATCGCAAAATTAAATAGCCACGAAGTGGTCAAGAAAGGGTAAAACGCGAAATACAGTATCTGCAAACATAAATTGGTTTACAGTAATCAAATCAGCAAGACTACTTTTGCACCAGATGACCAACTTCGAGGCAGCATCCTGCACACCCATCTTAAATGGGTGTATAAAAACAAGATGGTCGCCATCATAAACAAATATCCTTAAAAAGATTCTTAATTACTGCTGTTTTTTCTAAACTGCTCAATGTTTGACATCACATTTAGTTTAACTTAAAAATTACAATCATTTTAAGTTGTAAATTGATACTGGCTACAAACTTTACAAACAGTCAGAAGTTTTTTGGGGTATTACATAATAACTTCAAGTAGTTCCTTATATGAACCAACTTATAATTACATGTACTGTATTACCTTTAAGCCGTCTCTCTTCCCCCTTCCAATGTATCCTAGTATTTACATCCAAACATGCATGTCAACCTTGTTAGAGTCACTTGACAATACAACAAATGAGATTTTCAATTTTTCTTTATCTCAAAAAAAGTTCAATATTGAACAAACTGTCAAATATTATAAATATTTCTAGCATAAATCTACAATCTTTTTCAAATTTCTGTTTTACATATATAAGTACATTTATTGTTAACATGTAACAGATGGGTCAATCTGTCTCCTAGCTTTGTGGTAAAACTCAAACAATGTACAAGGTTAAAAATAAGTGAGTTATACATTGAAAGCAATAAGTAAAAAAAAAATTCAAGGCATTCTTTCAATTAAATTTCTTGTAACAAATTGATATACTAATTCAACATGGGTAAATGAATAGTCATGCAGCTGGCCAATAGTAGATCAACCAAACTGTCATTTACAATGAACCTGAAACTTAAACACTTTTACAGCGGATTCCATTAAGTGTGTAGCCAAAGGTAATATCTTTAGTTAGCTTGCTTGTTAGCTGAACCATGATGTCAATGTTAGGTTAGGTAAACTACCCTACTGTAGAAATAGACTAGTCCGACAGAAAACCAAATCGATCTGTCTGTTGGACTATTAGCTACTTCGAAAGGAGGGTAGTATACCTGACCAAATAATGGCTTCTTGGTTCGGCTAACAAGTAAGCTAACCAAAGATATTACCTTTCGCTACACACTCAATGAAATCTGCTGTAAGACTTTAACATGGTTCATTGTGACAAAGACACAGCTTTACATCTGCTGTGAAAGCTGAAGAATATATATATGGCATAATTTTTTCTTTGTCTACAAAGTTTCTTATAAATGGTGGAAAAATAAGTCATTAAAAGTTTATGACAATTGCAGAAGCCAGCATCCCTTACTTCTTACAAATTATATTTTACAGAGGCGAAATTTAGGGGGGGGGGGGGGGTGACTGGAGGAGGTCTACTCTTATCTAGGTCTATTGACCGCGCATTGGTTATAAGGTTAAAAGTAGGTCAACTAATTCAAAACTAATTTAAACCTCTTATATGATTTTTTTAAGAATTTAAGTAGTCCCTGACTGTAAATACATCTAATAAACTCATCACTAATACCAGGATTAAAATTTGGTATGTCAGATGTGTTTTTTGTCTCAACAAGACTCGCTATTTCAATTCTCGATTCAAATGGTCTTGGAAAGCAACCAGAACAAAAATCATTTGTACGTACTTCATTTATAACTTATATATACAACACGCCATATATGTACAAGAATAATTTCCGAAGGACATCTAGAAACATGCAAAGAAAACTTTCATTTTCTATAAAATTGTCTTAATACCAAAATTCATAATTTGCGACGCACTCAGGCCAGCAACAAATAAAATAAAATAATTCATTCTATTTATACAATACCACATGTACTATTTATTGGATGTAAATATCGGTTTGTTGATCATGACCAACTTTTAAAGGCAAGATTAATGACCAAAAGGTCAGGATCAAATAAATTGGAAAATAACATTGAAATATATGAGGACTAAGTTTAACCTAGCAAGATAGCATTATTGAGGATAACTTTCAACAATGCAACAACAAAAAAAAGATGTTGTACAGGTTTATTTCATCGAAATAAAATTATGAGGGGTGGGTGATCTACGAATCATTGCTCAACCCATATGTAGATAATGCAAATATAAAGTTCATATTCCTCTACGTAAAATAAAAAAATATTTCAATCAAAAGTGCATGAAGTTTGTGAAAATTTCATTAAAAGACCCTTCCTAAACTAAGCTTTAAAGAGCTAGACTCATGATTATAAAATGTCTTGCAAAGTCCATGTTTTGCAAAGGGAAACCACAAAATAAAACAGGATAAAACAGAATGGCATTTAGTTACTAAACATGGTCTTAAAGACAACATCAAAAGTTCAATGAAGGATAAAAAACTTAATTCATATAGTTTTTTCACTGACCCCCCTACCCCCCTCTTAACTTAATTTAGGAAAAATAGATTGACCAATAAAAAATATGTAAAATCGATGTCAATTTATACAAAACTTCCAGTAATTTGATCCCCTCCTTCCCCAAATTATTTGAATTAAGTTTTTTATCCTTCATTGATTTTTTTTTCTCGTCCTTTAGTTTACCTATAAATTGTGGATATACTAATAAAAGTATGAAGAAAAAAAATATGACTGAGGTTCAATGTGGTCACATTACCAAACTGTTGCCAAACTGAAAAATTATTTAGAATGTTTATATATTTTATTAAACGACAGACATTTTCACTATAAAATGAAGCTGAGACAATAACATGATTGTTGTATGCCTTTATATCTTTTTTTCATTCTTTCATTAGCATGTCCAATCTATTTCATCTTGACCATGTGATCCTTAATCTTGTGGATTATACAGATGTCAAGTGACCACATAAACTCTGGATCAAGTGACCACATAGCCTATGGGTCAAGTGACCACATAAAGCTACTCCGTCAAAGACCAAACAAGGCACAATTTTACAACTGATGTGTGCACTAACAAAACAAAACAAGAACAAAATTTGCATTGTGATTTTTTAGAAAGCTTATTGTTCCACATAACTCAGACAAAGAAATACTGATAACACACACATGTGTATAAACTTTTCATATCTAACCTTAATAGAAACGATTTACATCTGTTGAATGAAAGGTCACTTAATAAAAATTTAAAAACTTGCAAAAAAAAAAATGACTAGAGTGCATTTTTTTACAAATTAAAATGAAATCAAGTCAAATTTACACAAACCTGTAAAATTTCATAATTTCTTTCTCCAGTTATGAATTTTATCATGTTTAAGGCGATGCAACATGTGTGATTCTATATTTAGACATTATTTCCTTTGTAAATTCCGGCAATCCTATCAAGGCTATTCAAACGTAAAATCTAAGTTATGTGTGGAAAATTATGTAAAACATTTACATTTCAATGCATTCGTTAGTATGGCTTAATTCTAAAATCTACAAATTTCCAGCAGTTATTCATGAAAATAGTTTGTTTTGAAATGTTTTACATAGATCAGTATTTTTTTTTAGCAATACAAAGACTTGGTGTATAGAATTTATAAAACCAAACTAATGGAGCAAACAGCCTGTCTAAATTTAAAACACAAATGCTTTCCTTTTTATACATTACATGTAGTACATGATTTACCATAACTTGTGACCATATTATGCAGTTAGTGCAAATTGTAATTATCTAAATTCAGGTAAAAAAAAATAGTGTACTGTAATATCAACAGCCCCCAAAAATTGTTTGATTTGCCTTAAATATAAAGGTTACTAAGTTACTTAACATATTTTATCAATGGGCATTTCCTTATACAGTCAAATCTGTGTTTACTGAAACTTAAAATAAAATTATAAAAAAATATCCAATTATGTTTATTTACAAAATTCATTTTCAAGGAAACACCTGTTCAAAATCAATAAAACATGTTTAGATCAATATACATATTTTTCTCTCAGTAAGTCTTAGTTGATTTATATTTGAATCCAGTGGCAAATATTTCATGCATATTGAAGACTTAAACAAACTATCAATCTATACAATAGCCTGGGAGAATATAAATAAATGTATAATAATGAACTTTCCTTTTTGAATTTTCCTCGGGGTTCAGTATTTTTGTGATTTTACTTTTAAAATATTTTCTGTAAAGCATTTCAGATTGGTTGTCTTATACCTTCAGTTCAAAAAGGTTAAACAATATTTTTTGACAGTTTTTTTTATTACACATCTAAAAAATTCCTGTATACAATTTTTTTAACTTTCCAAAATAGGAATTAAATTTTAATAGTTGTTTTAATGCTTTTATCAAGGTTCAGTTAAAAATTATAAACTTTAAAATATGGTTGTATTTTTTTCAATTCAACATCATCCAGGAAGTGACACCTGAGTGACTACAAATGGTATATCCAATTACCCAACCTTCACCTGGTTTTGTAACTTCCTCATTACCTGGATATGTTAAGGAATTCATTGAAGCACATCTTTTATGGTTAATAGGGATTGTATATATACAGTACAGGTGCTCTTAGCACACTAAAATCTTATAACTTAGAATTATCGTCAATTAAACTGAAATGTTCATAATCTTCAAGTATTTTTCTCCAAAAGTTTTTGTGAAATAGATTGGAAAAGCCAGAAACTGAAGATACTAAATAAAACATTACTAAACTTTAGTCTTGGTCTAATATTGAAGTATAAAAGGTCATTTGTGGAATAATTTTTCTAACATATAATCAACATTTTTTCCCCTTTTATAAACTTAATTTACAGACTTAATTTTATTTTATAGAAAACAACTATTTTACCAGAAAATTTAAAACTTTAAAACTTCATACCTGGCTGCAAACATAAGTATTTTTAACAACAGAAAATAAAACAAGTTGTTTTAATCCAGTAAGATTATGGCCTAGATATATCTGAAGTCATAAATAATGATTTTGTATATTTCATGATCACTTAAAATGGACAAAATTTCCCCCACCATAATAGTTCATATAAATTTATACGAAAGCTATACATTAAAACTCCTATCTGAAAAGTCACAAAAAGGTCTATGTTTAAAGTAGCACAAAACTTGTCATGGTCGATGCTTAAAAATATTTTTCAAGGTTTGTGACTTCTGAATGTGACAGTGACAGCAAGAAAAACAACCCTGTTCCTGACCTTGCAAGGGCTGTATAGCCAGTCAAGGTCATTAAAAACATCCATCATCATCACCTGTTCTCATAATCGCTGAAAATGGTAAGAAACCACAGGCACTTCTCTCACAAATCCCTATAAACCTCTTATTAAGGTCTATAGGGAAAAACAAATTCTCTAATTATTGTACTATTTATACATTTTCTGAGCGGTGTGAGAAAAATATTTCTCCTCACTAGTGGAAAATCTGTTCTCGGCAAATGATTAGTCGAAATTTAATTATGACGTCTAAATGTTTTGTTTTCTACTGAATTTTCCTATTGTCATGTCATGAAAAAAGGCATGCCTAATGACGTCGCATATAGAGAAAACAAGTTTCTGAAAATCTTTTAAAAAGCATTAGAGAAACAGATTCTGACACTATAACTCATGAATTATGATATTTCTCCACTCTCGACAATTAAATTTCATTATTTAAAGAGCTCGGCAAGCCTCACGCTTTAAATTTAACAGTCTTGAGTGGAGAAATTTCGTAATACACTTGTTGCAGTGTAAGAATCTTTATTTCTGAGACAAGTGTCTGTGTGAGAAACAACTCTTGCAGCTAAAAACAGAAAAAGACTTTGACATTTACAGGATGGCTGACCTGTGGTCACCCTCAACTATAAAGAGCAGTCAGACCTGGCCAATATTGGAATATTGTTACAAATGAAAACATTGATTATTCTACAATGAAACATTAATATAATAAACAATATATCCATCTATGGACTATTCCTTACAATCAAATGGAGGAATGAACGAATTTTAATCATGAACAGCAGATGTAATATTATCCTTGTGATATTTCTTTTAAGGTTTAATTTTCATCCATGGATACCTCTTTATGATATCTTTCAATCTTGAAGCCTCTTTTCTAAAAAAATCTTTAAATAGCAAACAAGAATGTGTCCATAGTACACAGATAACCCACCACACTGTCATTTCTATGTTCAGTAGACCCTAAGATTGCAGTCAAAACTTTCAATTTGGCATTAGAATAAGAAAGATCATATCAAATGAAACATGTGTTCTAAGTTTCAAATTGATTGGACTTCAACTTAACCAAAGAGGTCTGCACTTTAGCGCATGATACGCCCGTTGCTCTTTTAACTTAAAATTTATTCTTTAAATGTTTTGTCCCAAAATTGGAAAATCCCCCCTTTTTTAAGCAGAAAAATTCATAACACGGAAAAGGAAAATTTGAAATTTATAAAAATTAAAAAGGAGCTTACATCAATAGATATAAACAATTACCAAAGTTTCATTGACATTGGTGAAAGCCTTTTTGAGTTATTGTCCGAAGTGTTAAAAATCCCCCTTTTTTTAATGTAAAAAGCCCCATAAATCCAAAACTTAAAATCTGAACTTAAAAACAAAACAAAAGGGAGCTTACGTCAATAGATATAGTATAAACAATTCACTTAAGTTTCATGGACATTGGTGAAAGTGTTTTTGAGTTATTGTCCGAAGTGTGGACGACGGACGGATGGACGGACGGACAACGGTATACCATAATACATCCGTCTAAAAGACGGGCTTATAAAAACTGTCTCGACCAAAAACTCTAAGCTGAAGCGGAACAAAAGAACAGATGAATGGAAACACAGACCAAAAAACATAATGCCAAAGTTGGGCATAAAAATAAACTCTACAAAAGCATTTAAAAATTTGGATTGAAAAAAATAACTGTTAAGTTTAATATGAAGTTTGAAGGAACCTCTTTACACATATCTATATATTACAATTGGTCATGGAAATTATCTGTATCTTATTCCCTACCTGTCCTAAAAGGTGTATTCTTAATCAGTTTTTCAGATAAGAACTATTAAACACCCAGATTATGATCATTCCTATGTTTTCAAGGTTAATACAATCAGATCAGTAAACTATATCTACATTCTGAAATATGTATATTAGATCTCTTATAAAAAAAAATATAATTGCAAGCACTATTAGTGGAGGCAATAACAACCTGAAATGTAAAATACCTTTTCTGGTCATTTCGTCTTTTAACAATGTATCATTTGTCTAGCACTGAAATTGCTATAACAATTTGAGGAAAATGCTCCAATTACATAGAAATTAAGCTAACCAGAATGACAAAGATCTGTTAGACCTTTTTCTACCTACATGCTGTGGAAATATGTATTGACTTTGGTGTTCTGACATTATTTTTTTTAATTTACAAGCAATTAGAGGAGGCTAGCTTGTAACCTGAAAGGCTCAATACCTTATTTTAATTGGTCATTTTGTCATTACATAGTATCATTTGTCAAACATGGAAAATTGCAATTTAAGGAAAAATGCTTCATTTACATAGGAATTAAGCTAATCAACATGATAAAGACCTGTTAGACAGTTTACTACCTACCAGCTGAGGGTATATAAATATCAATTCCTGAGAGACTAAATACCTTTTTTTTTTACGTAGTCGGTAAAGTTTCGGTTTGTACCCTTTGAACTTAAGGCAGTTAACTATGGCAACAGAATACGCATGATCGAAAATCCTTTCTGTGATTGGACAAAATGCTGTCATGGTGGGTGATTTGGTTGTGTTTGAAAAAACGTCTCGTTAATTATGTCGTGATGGAAAGCAAGTGAAAAACTATAAATATTTGAACTAGATCTTACAAAGATTTATACTTTTATTAAAATAATTGTTTCTCCAATAGCTCTTAATTTTGCATCCATGACAGCTGTTTATTCGAGACAATTATATAATTTTCAATGTAAACTTTGTTGTACGAACGTACATGACTTTTAGAACGCACCTACGCATGTGTGATTTCTGCGGGGTTTTGGTGAATGTAAACAGAAAGATACCGGGACCGAGAATACTGAACACAAACAGAGAAAACATTATTTAAATGATAAATCAAAATAATAGTTTTAAACATATACTCAAATTTAATATATATAAATACGTCGGATATCTTTTTTAAAGATAGTTTTTGTTTTTCATTTGGTCATTTAACTTGGTTATTACATAGTATCATTTGTCCATTTGTCCAACATTGAAAATTGCAATTTAGGGAAAAAACTCTACATTTACAAAAGAATCAAGCTTATCAACATGACAAAGAGCTGTTATACATTGTTTTACCTACCAAATGAGGAGAAATATATATATTGGTGTTCTAACATTTTTTTTTAATTTGCAAGCAATCAGAGCAGGCCTTTAACCTAAAAGACTCCTATCAAACATTATTTATCATTTAATGTCCAACATGGAAAATTGCAATTTAAGGAAAAACGCTTTATTTACCATGATTATATAGGAATTAAGCTAATCAGAAGACAAAGATATGCCAGAAAATTTTCTACCTACCAGTTGAGGGTATATATACATCAATTTCTGAAAGACTCAATACTATTTTCTACCTACCAGTTGAGGGTATATATATATCAATTTCTGACAGACTCAATACTTTTTTCTACCTACCGGTTGAGGGTAAATGTATATACATATCAATTTATGAAAGACTCAATATCTTTTTTTTCTCACTGGGTCATTTAATTTGGTCTTTACATCATTGTACATAGTTACATTTCTCTAACATGGAAAATTGCAATTTAAGGGAAAATAGTCAATTTACATAGGAATTAAGCTAATCAGAATAACAAAGAGTATAAGACAATTTTCTCCTACCTGCTGAGGGAATATATATTGACTTGTCAGTTTGTTAAGCTTCTTTAATTCTGATGGTGTTACATCGTAATGAGCTGCGATACTGGAAAGTGTGTCTGTGGCCTTCACCTACAAAACAATGTTCGTGAGATAAATTTTTATAACAAAAACATTTATTAAGAACCCATGCAATATTTTAATTCATTGAAATTCTATAAAAAAAACTTTGGTTTTAATCACATATATATACATTGTAAAATCTTATGATGTAAACTTAACTGAGTTTGTGTTTTAGTTTATTATCCTAATTCACATATTTCTAGATAGGGGCATATAAATAATTCCCATACACTGACAGTTTCAGTTTAACAACATAAATGCATTTTTGGCTATTACTATTTTGAGTCCACTAAGCTTTTTAGTTGAATAACATGTATGTAACTGAAAAACATGTATGTTTTATTTTAATAACTATTTCCAGTACACTTATGCAAACAGATTACCATACTATTACATAATAAATAAATGTATTGGACTTTTTAATCTGGAACTGTGAATTTGTCAATAACAGGTCATATAATAAGGAGATTATAATACATTCAAACTGTCTGAGAATTATTATATCATAATATGACTAACTTTCCCATGTTTAAACCAACCACATACTTTATGATTTGATTTGATTTTATGGGTTATTTCTTGACGGCCAGTTTTTATTGGTGGAAGAAGCAGGAAATCCCAGAGAAAACCACCAACCTTCGATAAGAAAACTGACAATACTAGTTAATAAAGATTGGTGTCGAGTGCATGATGATACTCTGCACGAGCAGGATGTGAACTCACAACCCTCAGTGATGACTGGCTAGTGAATACAGTAGTAACTACTAAAACCACTCTGCCACCCCTCACATACTTTATGTGCCTGTCTTAAACAGAGTGATATGTTAGATACAAAACACTATCTTTTGAGATATAAATAAGACTAACTATTTGTTGATAATTGGCCTTGTGGTGGAAAGCAACAGCTAAACAGATATGGGACAAAATTTTAGTTTTCCACCATTTGACAAAATTGTGGCCTGTTTCACCAAAATGGAAAAAAAAAATGCCACAAAAATGTTCTTCTCATCTTCCCTATCATTTTTCTATCAATACAATTTTATTATCCTGATTATTTATAAACAGATACCCTTTTACATCTGATTGGGTTCACTTCAATATTTAATTGATAGGAGGTGGTGTTGCTTGAGTTCTCAGACACCCCATCCTTCTTGTAAAATGTTAATCTACAGCAAGACTTTCAGCTTAAAGAAATTACGAGGCTTTTCATATATAACAAGTAAATGAGGACTTTATTGACCTCATCATATATTTCTGTTAGTTTTCCTCACCTATTCACACATTTTCAAGCTGAAAATATTACCTATCATAAGTTAGCGGCATGCCCAATCTGGCAGTGTACAAACGCAGTATGATATAGTGATGAGTGCTATGTATTAATGAGTGTAGCCTTTTGTAGGACATTGTAGGTGACACAACATTTCTTACAGTTCCTTAGGGAGTCAATGAAGACAGATGATTTTGTTTTGGATAGACAATTAGGCTTCAACTTGCAAAGTAATCAAAAAGTGGTGGTCTGAAGGTTTTTACCCCCATAATGTTACCAAGGATCGACACAAGGTCGGTATTGACGAGAAGATTTTCATTAAGAACCACCAGGAAAAAACAGATTTCAAGAACTTTGGGGTTGGCAACAAAAAACTAGAAAATAATAAACATGTTGATAAATGAGACTCTACCAAAATTCAAACTCTGTGTTTTCTGGTAATAAGCATTTTGTATAAGTTTCATAACATTTGGTTGAATCAAACTAAATTTAGAGAAAGGAAACCAACTTTGGGACGTACGTACAGATAAGGGTAAAACTGAATGCCCCCTCCCCTACCACAGGGGCATTAATACCAATTTTTACTAACATCATACACAAATGTTCCATCTGGCTGAACCTTCTTCTTAGAACCAAGACTGCCAGCCCTTTCTAACTTAACAGGAGCATATGATTGGTCAGGGGGTGATTCCTTCTTACTGGTATCTGCCTGCAAATTGGATTCATCTTGAAGGAACCAGTTGCTAGATATCTTTCCAGGAACTAGATAAAAAAAAGTTAACATATTTATGATTGCCAATTTGTGAAATTAAAAGCAAGAAATTCGAATGTTCAACAAATTACAATTTTTTTTTTACGGCTTTGTATATATACACTGCTTGCATTGACAAAACCATGAAATCAAAAATCCATGGAGATGCAAGTTTTCCACTATTCATGAAAATAAATGAATTCACAGTATGACATAAATGTTCTTTGGCTAAAAAAAAAGTATGTGTGTTTACTGTACCCTTGCCTCGCCTATTTATATCCCCTACCCTAATTTTTTTTGCCATTTTTGATTAAGCACTGTTAAAGTCATAATGTTGCTCCCAAAGAAACAATTTAAAAGAAAAAAAATATAACCCTACCTACATGTACCTTAGTAACCTATAGATGCTGGTTTTTTTCAGCATGTGACAGTTAACAAAAATACTTTTTTGTTTGGCCTTACTGTCCTTCAATTCCTTGTATTATGACATCATTTTATAAAAGCAACTATATATTTATGCAAAGAGGCATCTACGAGGGTACAATTAGTTGAAAGTTATAGCCAATATGCTTCAAAATACATTTTTTTTGTAACTTACCTAAATAGTGTTAAGATTTTACTTACAAAAATATCATGTACAGAGATGGTGGAAAAGACTTAAATTTTGTCATAGATATAGAAAGATGTGGTGTGAGTGCCAATGAGACAACTCTCCATCCAAATAACAATTTAAAAAAAAGTAAACTATTATAGGCTAATGCCTTCAACACGGAGCCTTGGCTCACACCGAACAACAAGCTATAATAGGTCCCCAAAATTTTTATATGCAACCAGCTTCATTACAAATTTAATTCTATACATGTATCATATCTATTACAAATGCATTTATATACAATTATTGTTGTTTAAAAAAAGGGAATGAGTGCAAGGAGGATGTCCTAGGGAAATATAAAAATGGTAAAAAAAAATCTGAAGCACTTAAACTGCATGCATAACTTACTCATATCAATAAATACAAACTTACATAATTGCATGTATTACAAGACTATTATGCATAATAGATCTGATCATCATATATTACATTCAATTCTGAAATTCTACTTGAACCAATTTTTTCCAAGAGACTTGATTACCTGTTATGGAGCAAACATTATCTGTTTATCACCTTATACTTACAGTTAATAAGTTATCAATTACATTATCAAAACATCAAAATGTTCATCTCTAACTTTAAAAGTACTTCCTTCATAATAATGTAAGTCTACACAGCTACTTTTGCATAGGTACTATTTCTGTGCTATTTCTGTACTAAAAATGTGTAGTACTGGAAGTTTACTTTAACATTCAGTACTATTTTGGTACTTTAAAATTATGGTAATATTTAGGTACCTGTATTTTACAGTACTTTATTTGTACTTTAAATTTAGGTACTACAGATTTTTGGTTACTATTGTTACATTTTCAGCATTATGAATGTTTTTTATTTCAAATCTCTTGACAATATGATTTTTAAACATGGAATATTGTATTATTTCTGTACAAAAATGTTTAGTACAAATCAAGTACTGTAAACTACAAGTACCTAAATATTACAATAAATTTAATGTAAAGAAATAGTACTAAATATTCAAAGTAAATTTCCAGTACAACATATTGTTAGAACAGAAATAGTACCTCTGAAAAAATAGCTGTGTCGTATAAAAAAAAGTTGTAATATCAATCTCTAAATCCCAATTTGGCAAAGCAAGATAGAGGTAAGGGTGGAATTTCACAGCACTATGTTTAAGGTTATTATATTAACTTAAAAAAGCTTTAGAGCCCAAATTCACTGTGTGACAAAGGTTAAAGGTTAAATCAAACTAAATTCTACCAGTCTTTGATGTTTTCTTTGTTTTATTAGATAATGATGCTTTCTCTCCTGTGTCTATCAGCGGTTCGATTTCCAATTCACCATCATGGACATACCATGTAGTAGTTGAAGACTTTCCTGAGGTCAAACATAATAAATATCAAATAGATTATCTCCCCTTTTATACCATGTGACCTGGAAGACTTTCCTGAGGTCAAACATTATATTTTTTTTTTATTATTTCCCCTTTTATACTATGTGACCTGGAAGACTTTCCTGAGGTCAAACATTATATTTTTTTTTTATTATTTCCCCTTTTATACTATGTGACCTAGAAGATTTTCCTGAGGTCAAATATTATTTATTTTTTTTATTATTTCCCCTTTTATACTATGTGACCTTGCAGACTTTGCTGAGGTCAAACATAATAAATATCATTGATTATCTCCCCTTTTATACCATGTGACCTGGAAGACTTTCATGAGGTCAAACATAATAAATATCAAATTGATGAACTCCCCTTTTATACTATGTGACTTGGAAGACTTTCCTGAGGTCAAACTTAATAAATATCAAATCAATTATCTCCCCTTAATTGAAATTCAAATTCACACATTTGTTACCTCTCATGGTGAGTTTCGGTACTAGTATATTTCTTATATATTAAAAAGTGTCAGGAACCAGTTGAAACCCTTATTTCAAGGGATGATTTTTTTGTCAACTTTTATAATTCAAAAGACATATTTACGTTTTCTATAAATCTCAAGATAGGGCCAAGACACACTAACCTGCATTATTAGGGTTGACTGGCAAATTCTCATCACTGTGTGAACTCTTTGTGAACCTGAAACAAAAATTGGAACACTTGGTTACAATGTTTAAATTCAAACCAGCAGACATATTCAGAATGAGAACTTGTTGATCATGTTTACCCAGTTTTTAACCTAAGATATATAGAAGCTCAGACTGAAGTCAGAAACAAAACACACTTAATATTTTGTACACTCAAATTTTCAAAAGTACATAAAGCATGTCAGGGCCTTTTATAGCCAACCACCGGTTTGGATTTTTCTCATTGTTGAAGCCTATTATAAACTTCATACATCCACTTTATTTGAACTTTGGTGGATAGTTGTCTCAGTGTCGTCATACCACATCTCTTTATCTTCATATTTCTTTTCGGAAAATCTAAATGAACTTTTGATGATGCTACTTTTTGAAAAATTGTTAACAAATATTGACCTCAGGTAGCAACATTTGCATCATTCAATGCCCCGAAACAAAATATAACCTAGTAAATTTATAGGGTACAACCTAAATATGTTATTTAGGTCAATATAACTGTGAATTCTGGTTTCCTATTTTAAGAAAGATAAATATATAATAACTGTACCTGCTACAGAAAATATTCATTGTGTCAAAGTTTCAATCGTCATACAAATATGATAATAACATGTGACATTTTGTATAAGAAAATAAATATGATCATTTCTCAATGCAATCTTATGTGACCAGATGTTACCACTGCTAACATCCAATTATGCAAGCTGTAGACATAGTTTAATTGTTTTACATATTTATAACATAAATACAAAAAAATCTATTTGAGAGCTTTTCAATATTGTATTTCCTCTTTTCCCCTGCATGAAGTTGAAAGAAGTTTTTTTTTTACATTCATACATTGTACCCTGCTGACTCAATACAACTGGTACATATATACATTGTATATATGTACACTTGATATATTACTACATAGTTTCATTACTTTTCGTGGCTTACCAAATTTTGTGGATTTTGTTAGTACAAGTGAACCAAGAATATAAAGTTCACAAATTACATTTTTCCTGTAGGTATTTCCATTTTACAATATTTATATATCAAAAGTCAAGTTCAATATTTTTCCATACCTCTTTTAACTTTTATCTTTGATAATTATTTACAAAAACACTTAATGGTCAGGAACCTACTTTTTGAACCCTGCAATAATTCCTTGGTAAATGTTTAATTATTAAAGAAGGTTTTCTTTCTCCTTAATATACATTTGTCAATGTAATTGTTGAAATTGTGAACTTTTTATATTGATGCAATAGTATATAATATTGATGCAATATAGTATTTAAAATTGATGCAATAGTATATAAAACAATGCAAAATAATCTAACACAAGCACTTATTTTAATGTAAGAGTTATCTCCCCAAATATCTCCATCATAACAAAAAACCAGATGCTCCGCAGGGCGTAGCTTTATACGACCGCAGAGGTTGAACCCTGAACGGTTGGGGCAAGTATGGACATAACATTCAAGCTGGATTCAGCTCTAAATTTGGATTGTGATTAAATAGTTGACACAGCATAGGTTTCTGACACAGAATGAATGTGTTCTAATGAAATTAAAATTTTTGTTTTCTCTTAGAGCAATTCACTATGCTGTTGAATATTATTCCTCTCAAAAAAATGTTTGAAGAAATTTTCTTTTTATTTATGATATTTCAAATGAGAAAATTGAACCCATTTTTTTTAATCACATCCCCCTTTCCCTTATTCCAAAACTAATCTCAATTAAAATTTCTAATGGAGTTTGCAACAATTACTACTCATTTAAATACATCATAAAATATTAAGATGCAAAAAAACTGCTTGTTATCACTGAATGGTAAAGATTATTTTTATTTATCAGTTGGTAGTAAAAAGTGAATATACATTGTATATTGTATATATAACAAAGATTTAAGTTGATTCTGGAAAAAGAAAGATAACTCCAAATAAAAAAAATTCTTACAATAAGATATTTCTTGCTTACTATTCTGGACAAAGAAAGATAACTCTAATTAAAAACAAAATTGCTATTTCACAATATTTTGCAATAAGATATTTCTTGCCATTGCGCAATACTGTGCAATTGAAAAGACTTGCTATTGCACAAAACTTAATATAATAATTTTAGATCCTGATTTGGACCAACTTGAAAACTGGGCCCATAATCAAAAATCTAAGTACATGTTTGGATTCAGCATATCAAAGAACCCCAAGATTTCAATTTTTGTTAAAATCAAACTAAGTTTAATTTTGGACCCTTTGGACTTTAATGTAGACCAATTTGAAAACAAGACCAAAAATGAGGAATCTACATACACAGTTAGATTTGGCATATCAAAGAACCCCATTTATTCAATTTTTGATGAAATCAAACAAAGTTTAATTTTGGACCCCGATTTGGACCAACTTGAAAACTAGGCCGATAATCAAGAATCTAAGTACATTTTTAGATTCAGCATATCAAAGAACCCAACCAATTAATTTTTTGTCAAAATCAAACGAAGTTTAATTTTGGACCCTTTGGACCTTAATGTAGACCAATTTGAAAACAGGACCAAAAGTTAAAAATCTACATACACAGTTAGATTCGGCATATCAAAGAACCCCAATTATTCAATTTTGATGAAATCAAACAAAGTTTAATTTTGGACCTTTTGGGCCCCCTATTCCTAAACTGTTGGAACCAAAACTCCCAAAATCATTACAAACCTTCCTTTTATGGTCATAAACCTTGTGTTTAAATTTCATAGATTTCTATTTACTTATACTAAAGTTATGGTGTGAAAACCAAGAAAATGTTTATTTGGGTCCCTTTTTGGCCCCTAATTCCTAAACTGTTGGGACCTAAACTCCCAAAATCAATACCAACCTTCCTTTTGTGGTCATAAACATTGTGTTTAAATTTCATTATTTTCTGTTTACTTAAACTAAAGTTATTGTGCGAAAACCAAGAATAATGCTTATTTGGGCCCTTTTTTGGCCCCTAATTCCTACACTGTTGAAACCAAAACTCCCAAAATCAATCCCAACCTTTCTTTTGTGGTCATAAACCTTGTGTCAAAATTTCATAGATTTCTATTAACTTAAACTAAAGTTATAGTGCGAAAACCAAGAAAATGCTTATTTGGGCCCTTTTTGGCCCCTAATTCCTAAAATGTTGGGACCAAAACTCCCAAAATCAATACCAACCTTCCTTTTGTGGTCATAAACCTTGTGATAAAATTTTATAGATTTATATTCACTTTTACTTAAGTTAGAGTGCGAAAACTAAAAGTATTCGGACGACGAAGACGACGATGACGTCGACGACGACGCCAACGTGATAGCAATATACGACGAAATTTTTTTCAAAATTTGCGGTCGTATAAAAACTGACAAAATGTTTCACCAAGCAATCAACATGATCAACAATGATAGGAATGACTTTGGGATAATGATCATCTATTTCTCACCTCTCAACATTTTTTGTGGAGAAGACAAAATTGTTCATGTTATCTAAAATACACAGCCTGTTATTATGTTACAAAAGTTCAAGGTCATTTAATAAATAAAACAGGATCAATCAAAAAGCCATTCAACCACTTACACAAATTAATTTATTTAGTAGAGATCTGATTCTTCTCTATTTTACATTATTGAATCTGACCGCTGTGACAATATTGGGAACATCAGAGATTATGCGATGAAAAAATGCAATTATAGATGTACTCTTATCAATTCCCAGGAATATATTCAGCTTTCAATAATGCAATACCGGACGGAATTTATCGTTTTTATTTCTTCAATACAATATAGCAGGATAACATTAGATCATGCATTAGTCTTTTTTCATTCAGACAATGTTTTCCAGGAAGAAGAATAACAAATGAACTCAGAGGATTTCCCTGATTATTGTAAAATAACAGACAGACTGATTGATTAATGGATGTGTGTCTGGATAAGAACACTTTCGGCTCCAAGTTTACTTCAATTTAATTTCATTGAAATGTAGAAAATTTCCATAATTTGTTTGAGATGTTCAACAGTTCATTATCCTTAATTCAATTTGTTGACTGCATAAAAGGTTAATTTTTCAAATATGTCAACTCAAAAATTATCACAATAGAAAATTTATAAATTTCAAGTTTTTACAATCAGAAATATAACATGAATAATGTCATTGCAAGGTGGAATATACAAAAATTCTATAAAATATGACAGTAGGACAAGAGAATTTTCTTCATGATGAAAATTTTCCATTTTCATTATACATACACATGTATATAAAGTGGTCTAAAGAAATCTGACCGCTGTGACATTAGATTGAGAACTTCAGAGATTACACCAAGAAAATATGCAATTATAGATGTACTCTTATCTATTCCCAGCTTTCAATAATATAATACCAAACAGAATTTTTCGTTTTTATTTCTACAATACAATATATTCATGATATTATAGGTGGATAATATCTGATCATGCATTAGTCTTTTTTATTCAGACAATGTTTCCCAGGAAAAAGAATAACAAATGAACTCAGAGGACTTCCCTGATTATTGAACAATAACAGACAGATGGATTGAGTCATGGATGTTTGTCTGGATAAGCAGACTTTCGGCTCCAAGTTTACTTCAATTTAATTTCATTGAAATGTAAAAACTTTCGATAATTTGTTTGAGATGTTCAACAGTTAATTTCCCTCAATTCAATTTATTGATTGCATAAAAGGTTCATTTTTCAAATTTGTCAACTAACAAATTATCACAATAAAAAATTTAAAAATTTCAAGTTTTTAGAATTGGAAATATAACATGTATAATGTCATTGTAAGGTGAAATATACAAGAATTCTATAAAATATGTATAGCACAAGAGAATTTTCTTCATGATGAAAAATTTCCATTTTCATAACTGGTCTAGAAGAGTCTGACCGCTGTGACAATATTGGGAATATCAGAGATTACGCCATGAAAATGCAATCATAGATGTACTCTTTAATATCAAATCCCAGCTTACAATAATACAATACCAAACAGAATTTATCGTATATATTTCTACAATACAATATAGCAGGATAACATTAGATCATGCGTTAGTCTTTTTATTCAGGCAATGTTTCCCAGGAAGAAGACAAACAAATGAACTCATTGGACTTCCTCGATTATTGTGCATTGTAATATAACAGACAGATGACTCATGGCTGTGTGTCTGGATAAAGGAGACTTTTGACTCCAATATAAAAAAGAAGATGTGGTATGATTGCCAATGAGACAACTATCAACAAAATACCAAAATGACACAGACATTAACAACTATAGGTCACCGTACGGCCTCCAATTTTATTATAATTTAATTCCATTCAAAAGTTTATTGCAATTCAATTCAATTACATTCAAATGTTTAAACTTTCGATAATTGGTTTGAGATGTTTTAAATCAATAAATTTCCATTAATTTTGTTAATGGCATAAACAGATCATTCATGAATTTATCATGTGTACATTTCAAAATTTAAAAAAAATCAACTTCTCCCAATGAAAAATTAATAATTACAAGTTCTTACAATGTGGAATAAATATAATGTTATTGCAAGGGGCATTATACAAAAATTCTATAAAAAAAAATTGGAAGAAAAGAGAATTTCTCTTCTTAAGATTTTTTCCCCATTTTGTAGAACTGCATGATATGGTCATTCAGGTTTTGACCCCTATCAATACTGACCATACTGACCCTCACAAATACATGATATACAGCTTTGTAAGTATCGGTATGATCTGTCAACAAGTTTTGATAGATGGCAAATCAAATTGTATAATTGTGTTAACATCCTTATAGAGCTATGGGCATTCACAGCTTATATTGGATTTTCTCTTGTACAAAATATATATGCCTTGAATGTTTTATACATGTATATGTATATGGCCATGCATGTGGCTTACAGTGGGTAACATTTTTCGTGTCAATCATCACTCCCAATGAATATATTTCTTTTTTAAGTGTTTATTTTTATGCATGAATTCATGAAAACATAAATATACTGACTGAGTAAAAAGTTTTGCAAGATATATTTCAATTAGGAAACTTTATCTTAAACATTTCCAAAATTGTTGAAATTGATTTTACAAAAGCTTTTGTAGAATAAAAATTGCAACTTTTTCAATTTTGTTTACTTTCTTTGCTACATTAATCTATTTATTGTCATGTGTAAAACTAAAATGTATTTGTTTGATAAAAAATTCAAAACATTTGCACTTAAACTTTTTTATAACTCAATATATATAAACCCTTAGAAATCTATTTCATTTTAAGGAAACATCTAATGTATTTTTAACCAAAAAGGAAGTAAAATTTCCACACCTTCATACAAAGCAATATAAACAAAGAAAGACAATAACATGATCAATAACTAATTTTTAACAAAGTACCATAACCTTCCGTAACCCTATATCTATACTGATTTAGTTTGGTCAACATTAAATAGCAATTTTCTCCGACCCATGGTTACTGTACATTTACACCACGAGAATGACTAGTATAAATGGCCTGTATCTTTAGATACCATTTACATCCAAACAAAGGAATCAATATTAATATGATCATGGCTACATGATTGATAAACTGTTATCCTGATGTATAGATCCGACCGAGATATTGTTCAATATTATTCTTAATAAGACCGACTTTAAATTCATTAGGTATAGATGTTCTGATGGTTCAGACGCATCCTTAACGAAATTACAATCTTCGTAAAACTTTTATTTGTTTCTGCAATGATCTCATACTGTTCAATAGGATCCTTGACAAAAATTTAACAACTTTATAAAACTTTTATTCATTTGGCAGATGTTGTACCACTCAATGACAGCATCCATAATAATATTTATCTTGAAAAAAAAACCACTTGATAAAGAAATTCAAAAATTTGTAAGATTTTACATTAGGGATATCAATTTTAAAGTACATTGTATCAATAAAACTTACTTTTGGCCTCTTTTATCTTTAGAATTATAATGAATCAGAATGTTCTGTTAAAAAAAGTTAATAAGCAACAACTTGACAATTAGTTCGCAAACTGAATAAAGTCCAAAGGACTAAATGTGGATTTACCATAATTATTCGTAGGATATCATTGTTCATGAATTTCTAGAGAAAAAGTGAAACACAAATTCCAATATCCCACAAGGATCAAATTTAATAGCAAATATATATGAGCACTTTCTGTACAAGCATCAAGTCTTAAATTCCAAGAAAATACTATTTTTCTCCCCGAAAATTTACCAATGATATATGATTTTAACAAGAATTGGTGTTTATGCAAAAATAAATGGTTTGCTGAAAAAAGATGAAACACCTGAATTCCAAAACTTGTTCAAATCTTCCACCATTTCATAATTTCTTAAATCTTATCAAGTTATTGAGAAGGATCATGTTTTCTAGTCCTCTTAGTGTAGAAAAGTCATTTGTGACGACATAAACTTGTTAAAATTGACTAATCCGACCTTACATAACAATTTCACACTTACATTTGTAGTTTAAATTTAAACTGAGTAACACCTTCCTGCAAAAAGATGTTCTTCAAGTATGAGATATTTGGTCAGACATCATGCGGACACCTGTCTGATTTATCCAAAATTTTACTGAAATGTTAGGCTAACAAAGAGATTTTTGCTTATCTGCTGCTAGTCCAGGCAGTCTTGAACACAGACAGGTTCTTAATTAAGTTTTTTTTCATCATAAAAAGTTTCTGTTTTGCAAAATTCAATTAAGGTTTTAGAAAGTTATTGATGTCTGAAAAATTTAACCCTGATTTTTTTTCTTCAAAATGTTGTCTTTTAGACATAAAAAAGCTACTGTCAAAGTTTCGTGAAATTGCATGAGGTTTTGACAAAGTTAAAGATGCCTGTAAAATGATAATCTTACAATTATTTAAATATGTGTATTTACTCAAAACAAGAATGTGTCCACAGTACACGGATGCCCCACTCGCACTTTCATTTTATATGTTTAGTGGACCGTGAAATTGGAATAAATTCTCTAATTTGGCATAAAAATTAGAATGATCTTATCAAAGGGAACATGTATACTAAGTTTCAAGTTGATTTGACTTCTACTTCATCAAAAACTACCTTGACCAAAAACTTTAACCTGAACTTCGCACTATCATTTTCTTTGTTCAGTGGACCATGAAGTTGGGTTCAAAACTATAATTTGGCATAAAATTAGAAAGATCATATCATAGGGTACATGTACATGTATACTAAGTTTCAAGTTGATTGGACTTCAACTTCATCAAAAACTACCTTGACCAAAAACTTTAACCTGAAGTGGGACAGACGGACGCACAGACCAGAAAACATACATTGTACATGTAATGCCCCTCTACTATCGTAGGTGGGGAATAAAAATCCTAATTAGTTGAATATGAGAAAAAAAAACTTTTTTGTTATAATTCTACAATGAAATGTACAACCTGACACTACAAAAGATGCTACAACCAGCAATTAAAAGTCTCATAATCTACTATAAAACACTGTGTGCATGAACTGCAGATGTACATGTATAAATTTTCTGTATTGGTAGGGACTTTGCATTTGAATTGATATGCGACATATATGCCTGTATAAGTTTAAATCTGCTTGTAGAAGAATGTCATGATAACCTCTGACATTACTCTCAAATCCTGTTATATTGGTAAGTATATATTTTACCAAATTAATGAATGTCTTATAAAAGTAAGAAGACAAGGTATGAGAGCCAATGAGACAACTCTACTCAAGACTGGAATTAACAACTACAGTGTAGGTCTTACCTGTTTCCTAATAACTTCTTAATCGTTCTGTCTTTAAATGACTGCTTTTCTGTTGCCATGGTTACAAAGGTGAAAGGTCATCAACAGAGTTGTCAATCAGCATGGTGTCTGTAAAACAATCATTTTTATTCAAAATAACAATTTTAACAATTCATATTTTTATGGTTTTTATGAAGGGATCAAAAAATTTCATAAGTGGGTAATCACCGTTCTTGAGTTTATCTGCTTTCCTTATCAAAGTAAAAATAAGGACCATTACTTCTAGAAGAAGATGCCTGACAGTTCTTTAGTAAAGACAATATGTAGAGCTCAACATTCGGAAAAATTTTTGCCTGGTAAGATTTTTCTCTATACGTTCTGTACGTTGTATATATATAGATTCTTACATTGGTACCAGTGGATTATCGGATTTATCCAATCGAGATAGTTAAATTATCAATTTTAAAGTCCGAGCTGCCTCGGCGAGGACTTTAAAATTTATAATTTAACTATCGAGATCGGATAAATCCAATAATTCACGAGTAATTATGTAAGAATCTGTTTCTCTAATGATTAAAAAAATCATTTTCTTTTTTTGTTAACCGAAAATCCCCTTCGAGTACCTTTCACATTGCACGAAGTTGTCAATTTCATTAACACCTGTTATAGCATATTTTGGTTCATTCCTGATAGCTTTTAAAAGGTCATGACCCTTAAAATCATCCAATGATCTTCTGAGATCACCGGCAACCACACATTGATTAAATTTTTTTATACAATGGGTTCGGATAGGGATAAATTTCCAAAGAATTAGAGAAACAGGTTTTCAAAATAATAGACTATGTTTGACCCCGCCATATTATTTATGTATGTGCCTGTCCAAAGTCAGGAGCCTGTTATTTAGTGGTTGTTGTTTGTTTATGTGTTACATGTACATATTTGTTTTTTGTTTTTATATAAACAAGGCTGTTTTTCTCGTTTGAATTGTTTTACATTGTCATAATGGGGCCTTTTATAGCTGACTATGCGGTATGGGCTTTGCTCATAGTTGAAAGCAGTACGGTGACCTATAATTGTTTATGTTTGTGTCATTTTGGTCTCTTGTGGACAGTTGTCTCAATGGCAATCATACCAATTCTTCTTTTTTACATGCTTTATAAAACCTGCATTTTATCTCTATGCATTTCTATGTTCTACTTTTAGCTATGTCTGAAATATTTCTAACCTAGATTGATACCCAATCTTGGGCCAGTAGTTTCAGAAGAAAAGATTTTTAAAAATTATCGTCAACAGATGACTGACGCCAAGTGATGTGAAAAGCTCACAGTAGCCCTTGGATCTTCAGGCCGGATGAGCTAAAAAGAAGTCTATTTTATAACAATACAAGTGACAAACACATGATATATATTGTACATAAACCAAAAAAAAAATAAAGAATGGTGATTTGGACAGACACAAAGAAATTTGCAAGGTTAATCCTGTTTGAGAGTGATCATCCCTATAACCTATTATTTTGCATGTTTTGTAGAAGTATTATTAAATAATTATAATGTAGACAGTTGAAATAACTGTCTGTGTTTAACCTGTATAATTTATGTGTCAATTGCTATAACATGTTTAAATATATTGTAATGATAGTAGGAAAGGTGAACATATAATTTTCAAAGGTTGGCTTACATGTACATGTACATTGTAAGTTGAAGAATCACTTGTTTGTCACAATTTTGAATAGACAGGAAAAAGTTATTGTTTTAAATTGCTTTACCAATTTGTTATCACTTTTTTATTGTTATAATATAAGCATATTAGTAATTAATACTAATTATACATGTATACATCTGTCATTCAGGTGATAGGTTATAATCAAGACCTTGTAATCGAGTCACCTGTATTTTTTATAACTGTAAAAATGATATATCTTCAAGAAATAAAATATGGAAATATTAAATACAGCCATTCTTAATATATTAGAAGTATATTGCACAGCCAATCTGAATCAAAAACCCTAAAGACTAAATATCATATGCACAAATTTGCAATTATCAACTGTTAGGTTGGAAATTTTCTGGAAAGCTATAAAAATAAATTAATTCATAGAAATATCTGACATCATGCTCTGATTTCATTTTGAATATAATAATATTTTGATTTATATGTTAAACATGTTAATTATAAAGGTATTATGTAATAAAATTTCTGTGACATGTTCATATGTATGTTATACATTTTTTTTTTGTACTTGTGAGTATACATTGTACCGGTACATGTACATGGATTGAGAGTTTTCACATTGGCACTAATACCACATCTTCCTACAAATGTATATCTATGCATGTCATTACAGTGTTTAAAAAATAATAATAAACATATCTTTACTACTAAACATAATTTCAGGGCATTCTATTGCTGACTATGCAGTATGGGCTTTGCTCATTATTGAAGGCTGTATAGTGACCTATAGTCATAATAGTTGTTAATTGCTGTGTCATTTTGGTCTGTTGCGGAGAGTTGTCTCATTGACAATCATACCACATCTTCTTTTTTTTTTTATATAGAACAATTTTATTTTGCCACAAATCTTCTGAACCATTCAATGTCAGAAATAGTTACATGTATGATATGAAACATAAATGTAGCTCCTAAATTCATCTTTAAAATATTTTTTTCCCACAGAATTCAATGCCAGTTTTTAAGAAAATATCCAACAATGTCACAATATGGTCTAGTAGAAACATGTACATAAAATTGTAAGCAGTGTCCTGTATACAAAAAAAGTAAATACACATGTTCATGTACTACACATGTATGTACAAAATTTTAGTTTTCAAGGCAACATTCCATGTAGTAGTCATGGTAATAGACCAAGAAAAAACTTACTACACCTTTCAATCTTAATGCGAAATTTATTAAAATACTGAATGATTAATTTGAGAATATTGAAAGATTACAATGTATTTTTTCAACGGCAGGGATCATTTGACTATGGTAGAAGATAATTTAACTGAAGACCATCATAAACAGGTCATTGAGTTTCTTGCGTTAGTGTAAAAACATTGGTCACAAGTACAAACTGTAGTTTTGCAAAAAAATAATCAGAAAAAGACTTATAAGGGCGTGATAAGGGATTCTTCAGGCCTGCTTTTCAGAAATTCACTTTCAACACATTTTCGTAGGAAGTGGTTACTAAAAAGAAAACATGTGTAGCCTTTCAAGACGTCATAACGATTTGGTCAAGCTCATCCCCCAACCCTTTTAACATAACATGCATAAGCAACTGGTGTAACAGCACAACATTATAATTTGTTTTTACCTTTTTTCCTCCTACATGTATGAATATACACCTTATCGCTTTTTGTTCGACATTACTGGTCATCACAAAGTTTCCCGTAAATTTTAGACGTCATACATTTTGTCATATATATGATAATACAAAATATCTGATGCCACAATGGAAAAGTGATTGTCTCGTGACGTCAATAGTTCAAGCAGGACAGATTGTCGAGTCAGGCCGGACAAATCGCGATAAGTTGTATTTTGTAAATTAATATCATATAATTTGGACAAAATAATGAGTTATCATGGTTATCACTGTTATAAAGATTCATGACTGAAAAAATAATATTTATTCATCCACTGATATAACGCTGCTTCAACATTTAAGAAAGCAATAGATATATCGATATTTACTTTGTTTTAGTGTTTGAGTGAGAGAGAGAAAAATATCTGGCAAAAGTTTGACGTTTGGAACAAACACTCTTTGTTTCATTTGTTCATGACTGATACGCTATATATCAGCAATGGTTGGATTGAGCAAACGTTTAATTAACAAGTGCTATGGATTGTTACCTTATTATCTACTAAAAACAAATACAAACAGCTGATTTCAATCAGAAAGACACCCACAATAATTTCGCCATGTTTATTTGTATGTGTACTTTCTACTTCCGGTAAAAATCAAGAAAGGTAACCTGTGGTAATAAACGCGGGAAATTTCAATTTATTAGATTAAAATAGTAGAATTTGATACTTTTGGCATTTAGTGCAAACCTTTTTGGCAACAATATATATAATGAACTGTTGTAAAATAAACAAACTAGCACTACTTATATAAACTTTTGATTCAAATGATTGGATTACTTGTCAAAATTTATACTTCATTCTATCAGAGACATATATACACATATATGTCTCTGATTCTATCGACTCGGCCGTATCAGAGACATATGTGTATATATGTCTCTGGCCGTATGGCAAGCCAAAGTGGACAAAAAGAGCTATTTTCTAATATTAGAAAATCATTTTCTAATATTAGAAAATCATTTTCTAATATTAGAAAATCATTTTCTAATATTAGAAAATCATTGTCTAATATTAAAAAATCATTTTCTAATATTAAAAAAGAAAGTCTATTTATTAATATTAGAAAATGATTTTCTAATATTAGAAAATGATTTCTTAATATTAGAAAATGCTTTTTTAATATTAAAAAATCATTTCTTAATATTAGAAAATCTTTTTTTAATATTAGAAAATCATTTTTTAATATTAGAAAATCATTTTCTAATATTAAAAAATAAGGTACTTTTTAATATTAGAAAATCATTTTCTAATATTAAAAAATGGTTTTCTAATATTAAAAAATGATTTTCTAATATTAAAAAAGGATTTTCTAATATTAAAAAATGATTTTCTAATATTAAGAAATGATTTTTTAATATTAAAAAATCATTTTCTAATATTAAAAAGTACCTTATTTTTTAATATTAGAAAATGATTTTCTAATATTAAAAAATGATTTTCTAATATTAAAAAATGATTTTCTAATATTAGAAAATGATTTTCTAATATTAAAAAATGATTTTCGTATATTAGAAAATGATTTTCTAATATTAGAAAATGATTTTTTAATATTAGAAAATGATTTTTTAATATTAGAAAATAGCTCTTTTTGTCCACTTTGACTTGCCATACGGCCGTATATTCACATTTTTTCTTAATTTGAAACAAAAGACATATATAGTCAATTGTAGTAAGCATAGTCATTTCTGTTATCTTTTCATCTTTTAAACTTTTTGTTATAGTTATTTTGTTTCTCAATCCTTGGAATAATGTATTTATTTGTTTAAACAGCCACTTTGTTCCGTCAGTTATACTTTGTTCCGGCGGAACTTTTCAACTAGTTATTTCGTTCCGATGGAACTTTCCAACTAGTTGTTTTATTGCGGGTGCAGTCGAAAAGTTCCGGAAAAAAGTAGCTAGTTGAAAAGTCCCGGAACAATGTAGCTAGTTAAATAGTTCTGGCTGAACAGAACAACTAGTTAGCAAAATTTAAGTTGTATTTCATAGCTCACAAAAAACGGAATAAGTTGCATTATCATGCAAATTTAGTATTCATAGTACATCACAAAAGAGAAGAATACCCCCTCCTCATCAGTATCTTGGTTCCCCTTCGAAAGGATAAAATATAATATGTTGCGCTTTTACTTTGCATCAATTCTCCAAATGGAACTTTGTGACTGGTTGATAAGTTCCGTTGGAACTTTTGGGCTAGTTTGTTAGTTCCGGTTTTGACTAATTTGGCAAAAAGGAACTTTCTAACTAGTTGATATGTTCCGTTGGAACTTTTCAACTAGTCACTTTGTTCCGGTGGAACTTTTAAACAAGAGGAAGAACAAAGTAACTAGTTAATAAGTTCCTCCGGAACTTTTCGGCTAGTTAATTCTTTCCGCCCGGAACTTTCCAACGTCGGAACAAAAGAGCATTTACATATGGAGCAAGGGCATGTTTTTTTGTTCTACGGTAGTGAGCCAGAAGAGGTTCATTTCTATTTTTTGCTTTGGGAAGATCTTCTGGCTCTCTTCCACCTCTTCTTTTTAAATAGGTGGTTTAGACAGCAAAGACACAAAACAAACATGGCGTCGTTTAGTCTAAATGACATTCATAAATTAATGAATGAAGATATACTAGAATGTGAGCTTTGTTATAAACGTTTTTATGGTATGACAGCCTTAGTAGGACATATCTGTAGAATGATAAGCTGGATGAATATAAGAACTATACGGATAGTAACAGTTAAGGGACAACTATTTGAAATCAGTCTAGAGACGGGATTTTGATTCTTCTCTAGGTACAGAAAACCATCAACATTTTGAAGATTACTTTCCGGTGCATGCCTGATTGAGGTTGCTAATTCATTTCATTTTTTTTTTTATTTATTTAACTTTACAATTTTATTGAACTTTTTTTGTACATTTTTTTTATTATATTTTCATTAGTGATTAACGCTTATTTCGATACTCATGATTGGGCTAGTAGTTAGTTTAAATCAAAAGATGAGGAATGAAGAAGGAAAGAGGACATCATTATTCATTTTAATTTGTCGATAATCATGCCTATTTTTGTTTGCTCTTACCAGACAACCATATTCATAAACGAAGATTACCTGTCTCCCATGCCAACAAATAAATAAATGTCAGATGCTTTTTTCTTATCTAACACAAGTTTAAATTGATGCTAATTTTTCAGTAACGCCCAGTGACAAATATTTCATGCATGTTCAGGAAAACACGAGAGAAAAAGTCGGGTATATAATATTAAAAAGAAGAGATGTGAGTGATATGATTGCTGATGACACAACTATCATAATATGAAGTAGTGGATGAAAGCAATAATAGGAAACCGTGAGGCCTTCAACAATAAAAAAAACAAAAACGATACTGTAAAGCCGTTTATTATACGCCATCAAACGATAAAACTAATACGGCCTAATTATACAAAACAAAAGAATTTGAAAAATACCAAATATGAGTTAAGACATGATCCAACGACAAACACTAAACTACATGCTCCTGACTTGGGACAGGTTCATAAAGAATATGGCAGAGGTTGATCATATAAAAACGAAGATGTGGTATGATTGCCAATGAGACAACTCTTCACAAGAGACCAAATGATACAAAAATTAACAGCCATAGGTCACCTGATCATACGGCTTTTAACAATAAGCAAAGCCAACACCACATACTAGTAGTGAGCTATAAAAGCCCCAGAAATCATAAAGGTATTTTTAACAATTCAAAAGAGAAAACAAAGAAGTAACACATCAACAAACGACAACCACCGAGTTCCTGTACCAAGTCAGGAGCCTGTAAGTCACTGACTTGGGACAGGCACTTACATACAAAATGTGGCGGGATTAAACATAGTAGCGAGATCTCAACCATTTCCTAACCAGGGATAGTGATTAAACAGTACACCAACAAGTTTGTGAGCGCTCGATCCTACTCGAAGCGGAAACAGTAGTGTAGCAGTACAATTTAAGAACAACCTGTGCAAATCAGTTGCAATTTGATTAGCCGAAAAGGTCGGTACGAGATACTCAAAAGAAACCTGCAAACTAACATTAAGACCATAGACTCAAAACATTGAACTAAGAGTATTTCCAATTACTGCAAGTTTGTTCAAAGCTAGTTGCAACTAGTTTTGAAATAAATCTTGTAATCCCAGACTGAAGTATCAATCAGTACACAACAAACTGATAAAATTTATTAAAAAGAAAAGTATAGGAAACCACAGGCACTTGTTTCTATCCATTGGAAAGACCCACTATCAACGTATATTTACGAGAAGGTATACCCAACTACTTTTTTCACCTCACCGCTTAAAACCCTTATTTCTCTGTCAATTCAGTCTCATTTGTTTTTGTTTTATACACCATTCGATTCACGAGAAGTTTATCTTTCAGATGATATGCATTGTATTTACCCTTAGAGTACCCCTTACCCCCAGTACACAAGATTTGTCAATGAAGTTTCGTATGATCGTTTAGTCTTACAAAATCAATGGATATAAACAGGTGCCTGTGATAGGAAACGTCTGGTTTACGTTGCATACTAATATATGGATCGATATATAATGAAAGCATTTGAAAAGTGCTAGTCCGAAGGTTTTGACCATCGAAATTTTGCATTAGAAATAATAGTTAGGACCTGAGAAGATTTTCTTCATGGACCACCAGAAAAAAATGATTTTGAGAACTTTCTGAAAGCTTTGCTTTATACAAAAATAATCCAGTTCGGTTACTTAAAAAAAAAAAAATAGATAGACTAAGATGTCCTTTTTGTAAATTGATCCGAGTCATATTCCAGACAAATATTAACGAATTCTTGTACAGAATGAGATTTTCTTAAAAATCTAAGAGTGGGGGGTAAAGCCTGATTTGTTTAGCAACATTGAACTGAAGAAAGGCACAAGGAAAATTGTAACGAACAGAGCACAATTTTACAGTGGACGTATCTTAATTTTCTAAAAAAAAAAATCGTCCAACATAACAAGAACCTGCAGTATTCGACGGCAATTTTTATTTTATTTTATTGATCTTCCATAGAATATCTCCAGAAGAGGATCAGATTCATTTTTTTGAACTCTTCTCCAGAAGACATTCTGGTGATGTACAGAAGAGACCAATAAAACCCGCCCCAATAGTCCAGTTTGCTTCCGACCTCAGTAAACTTAGAAACTTTCCAGATGCTAAAATTTTCAAATACCTTAAAAGATGTTTCAGAACTTAATGTTTTGAGAAAAAAGAGGTCAAGCAAAACAAAAATAGAAGGAGGACAAACATCGTAATGACCGGGAGAAAAAACACGATCAGCACCGAAAACTTAAGACAGAACAACACGAGTCTTACATGATAAACAGAGACGAAATCAGCCGTTCTGGAAGGCGCCAGTAGTGACAGTAGGCATGCTGTTAATTTAAAATAAAAACCCAACGAGAAAGTTACAGTAGTAGGTGATGTTTAAACATGTCGAAAAGATGATGGTATTATACCTAACTTCGAAATTCTTCCGTTTGTCTATTCTTTTGATGTGTTTAAGCTTTGGGTTTTGCCATTTTATAAGTGACTTTCCCTTTTGAATTTTTACTCGGAGTTCAGTATTTTTTGTGATTTTACTTTTTTCAAAACAAAACTGTTGTACAATGCACACAGACTGTGTTCTAAACCTTTTTCAGTTTCCAGTTTTACCAAGGCTTTTTGTCCTTATTGCATCAACATTTCAGTATTAAACAAAGTTGAACCATTCTACTCAAATGTACCACAATGAATTCAAAAGAAACATAGGCGGACCCCCCCCCCCCTTTTCGTGGGAAAAAAAATGTTGATTATATAGGGAATCACTGAAACGTGACTGGATAGGGACAGCGGCTACCCTTACAAAAAGTTATGAATCCGCCACTGAGGAAGAACAACTTAGACATGGAGTGGAAATTATCAAGAGGACATTCAAACTCGAGTCAAACAAAATTGACAAAGTTATGTGGCGAAATACGAAAACGACGGAACAAGACCAGAAAAACTAAATGTAAATATTCAGCAACATGAATCCCACCAAATAGGGGGACAAATAAGCTCCACCGGAATAATGAGAAGTTTAAAAGTTTCACAAGTTTGTCCATCATTTTCTACACATTTGAAAATGCCTGTACCAAGTCAGGAATATGACAGTTGTTGTCCATTCGTTTTATGTGTTTTGTCATTTAAATTTTGCCATTCGATTAGGGACTTCACGATTGAATTTTTCCTCGGAGTTCAGAATTTGTGCTTTTACTTTTTGCTATACTGTAAAGGTTGAACGTAACCGTGCATGTCTCAATTTCTTCCCTCAGCCAACCTACATCATCCGGAATTTGTTACCGGTTTATAATGAACTTGGTCTTGAGAGTGAACACTGATTGTACCTTTGGATTTATGTCACAAATGCTGCATAAATAGCAGGACATGAGTATATCGTTTACAATTCATACAATTTTTAACTTCCAGGTTGTCTGCTTTGTATATGATTTACTGATATTTTAACCGAACATTTATTTCCTGTTTTTTATGTACAATCTCCATTGAGATATCTTGAATTGATTACAGTGTTACAAATTGTGTAAGTCTTCTGAATTTATCTCCAAATGTCGCATGAGACAGGACACTATTTCTTTAAAAGAATCTGCTAGCTATATATATATATATATAGTGAGAGGTTGGATTTCGTTCAAGTGTTGTTTATTTTTCACATTCATACCTATTATACGAAAAAAGAAGATGTGGTATAACTGCAAATGAGACAACTGTCCACAAGCGATATGTCTGGTTTTTTTTTCACACATTGTTGTCAACATAAAAGAATTTAATACGATTGTCATCCAACTTGATACAAGAGGAGCGAAAGATACCAAATAGAAGGGATAGTCAAAACTCATAGATTGGAGATAACCCGACAAAGCCATGAGTAACAAAGAAAAAGACAAATCTCCTTGATTTGATTGCCGTGTATGTCTTCTAAATTATTCTCATAATGCCGTATAAAACAGGACACTCTCATCGAGAGAGTCTTTTTATATCTGCTAAAGATGAGAGGTTGATTTTGGTTTCAAAGTATTTCCTTATGTTTCCGTCACACAAACCTACTTCTTAGATACATTTGTTTGTACATTATTCAGCATAATATGTAATAATTTTTGGAAAAGAAGTATTTGCATAACATTAGCATTGACCTAACCATGCTAACACAGTAACTCAATATCAAATCCTTTTAACGATTAAAAAAGTATGTGACTAGCTGGAGTATAATTTTGAATAGCATTTAGGACCTAAATTCCAAAAGATTTCACTAAACAAAGCTTAGGTAATGTATTGCTGGGATAGAATGTCCTTTGTATTTCTAAAATTTCAAAGTTTTGTAAACAGTTGATTTGTAATTGTGACTAAATCAATAATAACTCATGTCAACACATCAGTGCTGATAACTAGGCGGAGGAAACCTCCACCAGTAGTGGCATAGCCTTATACATCCCGTCATTGAGTTATTGTACTACTGTAAATTTTTTTGTATTCTTGTCTTTCATTTTAGCTAATGTGCTTTGTCTTTTGACTTTTTGTTTTTATTGGTTGATAAATTTCTTTTGTTTTTATAGTAATTAAAAGATAATACAATGTTGACTGCTGTATCCCTAATTTTGACATGTTTACCTTTTATTTCCCTTTGGTTTTTTTCACACATTGTTATCAATATAATCAAATTTTATACGAATGTCATTCAAGTGAGATATTTAGCTAGCTATGCATCCTGGTTTAACACCGTTTCTTCAAAAGAAAGTGCATGAACCAAGTCCGGAAGATGACAGTTGTTATCCATTCGTGTGCTGTGTTATAGCTTTTGATTTTGCCATTTGATTAGGGATTTTCCGTTTTGAATTTTCTTCGGAGTTTTGTATTTTGTTATTTTGCTTTTTATGAACCCAAATGGAAGGGTTGAACAATTTGACGGTAACATGTCAGTTGATGGTACCGGGCAAGTTTGAGTAAAACATCTAGATCAGAATGAATATATATCTATAGATCAAGTGCTTAGGCTCAACGTTAGGGAATCAAAATACAAACTTAAAGTGTTGAACAATAACTATACATATAGTTTAAACTGATCAAGTAAAACATAAACAAATAAACCAAACATGATATACATGTATATGATAAAGTAAAACACTTCAAATAAGTCAACTATATTTTAATAATAGATAATGTTGACCAACCCTGATCAACATGAACAATGCTTGGTTTCCTGGATCCACCAGATGCTAGCACACTTATTAAATCCCCCATGCGTAGCTCAGTTGATACCACACTTGTTCCGCTCTGATCATTATCTCCGGATGATCCTTGAATATAAACCTGAGATAAAGTAATGTTATTTTTATGAATTTCGAATCCCGAATCGTTAGTACCAGAGTTCACTGTAACTGCAATAACATATACGCCATCTACTTCCGCTGTAAAGGTTCCAGTTGAATTAATGGCCGACAGGTTTCGTATTCCAGTCGACGTCTTTACTTCATTGAATTTTATTTCACTTCCAATGGTAACATCCCCGCCTGCATTCCATGCAGTGAGAGCAACAGTTACTGTAAATTTAAAGAAATACGGTAAAGAAAAAAAAAAATGACAAAAATACTGAACTCCGAGGAGATTTAAAACGGAAAGTACCTTATCAAATGGCAAAATCAAAAGATCAAACATGATGAATAAGTTATTTAAGTACGGTTTATTGGAAACTTAACTATGAAATACGTATAAGGAATCGCGGGAAAAATTGGTTTTGGTCATACTATAACTAAGACATGTTTGGAATATCGAAATATGAGGCATTTGGGAATCTCCCCAGATGTAAAAGTTTGAAGTCATAACCCATACATGTAAAAAAAAATCCATTAAATCAATTCTAAAATGTGACAAATTTCGTGTTAACTACAGATTTTTAGATGCTTTTGTTGTTTCCAGGAAATTGAAATAAGATTATCGTATGACTATAGAATAGAAACAAACATTCATTAGGCCGTTAACCTTCTCGTTTGAATATGGTTTATATTGTCATTTCGAGTCTTTTAAAGCTTACAATGCGGTGTTGGCTTTGCTCATTGTTGAAGGCCATACGGTGACATATAGTTGTTAATTTCTGTGTCATTTGGTCTCTTGTGGAGAGTTGTCGCATTGGCAATCATACCACATCTTCCTTTTTTATATTCAACCTGTTTTGATGTTAACCGAATATCATTATCATCCTGTTCCTCCTCCTCTTCATCATCATCATTATTATCTGTTAATCGACAATATGATTTCTGTCGCAAAAACATATGGACAAGAGGCAACAACAGTTTTACCGTTGTTTAAATATCATCAATCTTAAAACGAACCAGTCTGAGATTAATATAAATTAAAAAAAATATGTGAATCACGTGTACACTTTTACCATTATTAGTAATCACCTGGATAAGTGTTCTGTGCTATTGTTGCTACTTGAGTACTCAGAAACGTCTGATTAGCTTCCAAATTGGCTATTTTCAAATCTAGTGCATTTGTTAACTCTTTGTGAACAACTGTGTCTAAAAAAACCAAAGCATGTGTTGTTTAAGATAGAAGAAACACGTACGTGACATGCGGACTATAGAATTCATATCATTCGTAGGCTGGTTCTCCCCGTAGCAACATACAGGTATATAAGATACCATAGTGTGTCTTATATCTGACAGAGCCTAACAGAGAAAGAACAGTGTACCTGTCTATATCATTCTTTGGTTTGTATGTATGCGTTCAACAACACCACAATCAAGGAACGATGAAACATAATCTTAAACAACTAAGTGGCGTTGTCGGTTTATCTCCGATCTATGAGTTTGACTATCCCTTTCATTTGGTATCTTTCAAGTTGGATGACAATCGTATTAAATTATATTATATTGACAACAATGTGTGAAAAAAACCAAACAGACGTATCTTTTCTGGACAGTTGTCTCATTGGCAATCATCCCACATCTTCTTTTTTCATATAATAGGTAAGTGGAAGTATTTGATCACAGTCTGTTTATATAGAAATTAATCTGTTTAAAAAAGCAATCACTAAGTGGTCATTGTGTAAATATAATTATCATTGCGTAGGTCAGTATGGTTTAGGAGCTAATGCGATACACAAATGAGCAAACGAACAGAGTTATGAAATGATTTGAAAGTGGAATTTTCATAGATACACAACTAACTACAACAAATAATGGAAAGGACACTTGACTTAGCATAAGATTTGCATGAGAGAAACTAAAGTTTCATATGTTGTAACAGTCGATAATTCAAGCAATTAATTCACATCCTTAATTTCCATACTTACCATTTCGGGATTTTTCTCGGAATTCACCTTCAATGGATGTGATTTGCTGGGTAAGTTTGTTGCCAATAGTTTTGACATCCAATTGATTCTGACGGGTTATATTCGAAATTGCAATGATATCTTGATTCTGCACCATATTGTTGTATTTTAGTTGGTTCACTTTGCCTGATGTTGCCTGTACTTGCTGTTTTAAATGTTCCATGCTGACAACTGATTGGGTCTGTTTCAGGGTTGCAACATCTTGTGATAGTTTCTGGTTTTCATTTTTCAACAAAGTATAGTTCATTTCCAAGTCTTTGAATTTGCCTTCTAATACTCCAAAATTGTTTCGACTTAAACTGCACGTAGCAACTAGACCATTGACTTGCAGCTGCAAAGCCGAAATATCCTGCGTATGCTTCGATATGTCTTTCTGTTCAAGAGACTGCACTGTCTGTTGTAAGCTAGTAACAACATGCTCTAAGAGATGTCGTGCTTGTCTTTCCTCCATTAGCAAATCAACGACGGCGATATAATGTTTGTCAGTTATAACGTCGGGATATTTGGGCGTTGTACTGTCAATTAAAAATCCACTTACGCATTGGAAGATGAGAAAAATGAACATTGAATTATGAATCATCTCAGCCATCAATATCACAGACTTTTGTAAATACAAGGCAATACGTGCATTATCTATAATTGTCTTATCTACCAACACAAGTGGTTTGCCCCAATTACAATGACTTTACAACTGTAGATTATCTTTTTTCTTGTTTCTTGTCCTCAATGCTCTTCAACTTTGTATTTATTTGGCTTTTTAACTATTTTGATCTGAGCGTCACTGATGAGTCTTATGTAGACGAAACGCGCGTCTGGCGTATAAAATTATAATCCTGGTACTTTTGATAACTATTCTTGTGTACTATTATTTGTCTGTTTACTTTTTTAGCCATGGTAGAATTGTCAGTTTATTTTTATCTATTTATTTGACTGTTCCTCTGATATCTTTCGCCCCTCTTTTACTACACTGTCAGTTTTATTCCATATTGTAGTCATCTTTAAAACGTAACATTTTGTAAAGGATTTGAGTTAAAATGAATGATTGGTAAGTTGATTTAATGCATTGTCTATAGGAAAGGAAATAAAAAAGTATGATTTCATGTCAGTGACTTGAACAAATTTTGGTGATATATCCTTCATCAGTTAAGCTCGAGACAAAACGTTTGGGAAGCTACACAGATGAACGTTTGAGGGTAATTGAACAAACAAAAACATTCTAGACTGAACAAATCAAATGAACAAGGGTCATCTTTGCCGACTTAGAGAGTCGCAATCATTATTTTATCAGTTAACATACTGCCTTGAATAGCACCAACATAATTCATCTAAATAATACAAAGAGAGAAAGTATATATCATAACGAGTATATCCAGCCTCAATATTCGTCTTACTGGACGACAGATATTCATCTGAACACGTCATACAACACAAAATGACATATACTTGTCTGAAATTTAGAGGCAAGTGGTCTCATTCCTCTTCTTTCTCGTTTATCCAACTAGGACTTAAATGCCTCTTAAACGGATTTTTGAAAATCAATTACAGGTCATGACTTTATCAAAATGGAAACAAGGCTGCATATTATCAAATCTATAAAAAATAATTAAAAATTAGTTTTATAACAATATATTAATGCAATATTCAATTTAAAAATAACTTTAACGGTTTAATTTCACTGCAACAGATACTCATTTTGACAATTAATGTCCCTTCACTGAGTTCCAAGGCAAAAGTACTTAAAAATCCGAAACCTAAAACAAACGTTGCATATCAAGCTGATTAAAGTAAATCAATGCTTTTTACGAATGAGAAGCTTTTCTTACTCTTGAACAATTACAGCAAAGAACAACTCAAAATATTCTGTATTGTCATGCGAGCAGCATAAGTCGTGCAACTTCATATTTTTTTTATTTTCAATCCGTTGAATTTTCTTCTTTAACATCGTGGCTAATACATGTATATATCCATCCATTCATAATTACATTTCGGATATCAATAAAAATCTACTCATATGTTCAAAATCTCTTTCAATTTGTAAGATTGCATAAATGCATGTCTCGCTGATTTAAAGTCTCCTAATAGTTGAAACGCTTTACCTAAAATGTAGTAAGATGCAGCTTTCTGAGATGAATCTCTGACAAAATAGTTTTCTTCTATTGTCAAGTGTAGATCACGGATCGAATCCCGACATTGCTTGGTATTGTTCAGATAATAATAGCACATGCAACAAGGATATTTAGCATACACTACTGATGGAATAGCTTGCAAATAATCCGATAAGTATTTTTTTATCAGAAAACATCACATCTATTAGCAAAAATTTCCAAATTTGAACAATTGGCATTTTCTTTAATGAATGTAGACTGAATAATTCACAATGAATGTGTGACAATTGCAATCTTTAATAAAGTTTTTCGGGTGAACATTTAAGTATAGAAGATATCAAGGCTTATATTACACTGTTTAGATTCATATAAAAATGAAGCTAACACCAACCACCCGGTAACAGGATCATGACGAAGTTTATAAAGTAGATTACATTATTAGAATAGTAATTTTTGAATTCTATTAATTTATTCAGCACTTGTTTTGTTTTTAATGGGAAGTTGTAACTCCTGAAAATTAAGAATTAGAGCTTAAATAGTATACATTGCCAACCATAACTATTGAGAATGTGCAACTCATGTATTAGTGTTCGTTGTGTGTGTCCTTCTGTTTTGTTCTGAAACAAATTATATTCAGGAATAAAGTAATGTAACGCAAAAATTCGGGGGACCTTCCCGGTGGTGTTGTCGACGGGTAGTTCGTGACCCGAGATGATCCTTTTGCGTATATAAATGAGGGATTCTTGTGTTGCTTGGACCTTTTCTCTAACTTACTAAAATAAACACGAAGTCGTTGTGTAAAGTTCAACAGTGTATTCAAGTATCGTAAAAACACAATACACAGTAATAACGTAATAACAGAATATACAGTATATACAGATATAGCACACTAAGCAATATTGGCAATATTCTAATCTCGTTCTCTCGTCAGCTCTGCTGTTTCACAATTATCACTCCCTTATATACCTTCTCTTGCAATATGGGCTTGTGGGCTTATGGGCACCAGAGTTTCTGGGCTTATGGATACAGGGTTTATGGGCAACTGGGCAACCGGGCTTATGGGCACCAGAGTTTCTGGGCTTATGGGCAACCGGGCTTATATGCACCAGGGCTTATGGACTCCATACATATTAGGGCTACCGTGTACCGTGTATAATTAGGGCTTACAGGCTCCATAATTTAGGACCATAAAGCACCATGTAATACTAAGTCATAGATGGTCGGCCCTGAATATGAGGGTCCTAAAACACCAAGTTTACATACCCTATCAATTTTCATTACATAGCCCTCCCCTTTTTGAAAAACTGAACTTCCACTGTTCAGTAAAATAATTATAATAACAAAAACATGTTAAAAAAAAAATTCAGGCATACATGTAAATACCTATAAAACAAAGTCATAATACCAAAAATGTACTAGACTGCAAAAAAAAAATATCAACATACATGATTAAAAAAAAATTCAAACGAGTGAATGGATAGTAATGACCATGATAACATGAATTGACTGATTGGTCTTGAACGATAAAGTTCTTTAGCACCCTTTAAATTTAACACGCACATTATGGACAGAAATTCAACAATACGCACCAGGTTTAGCACAACTAACTCTCACTCACCTACTTAACAAAGAAATACATGTATCAATTGTGAAAGCATAATAACAAATATTTATAACAAATTTAGAGACAACAAAAATCAAAAGAAAAATCACAAATGTTCATAGTTTACAAAAGTTAAATTTGAAATGATTTTGCACTTGACGTTGTTGCAATAAAATCTTTAAACTTTTCTGGTACTTTAATTTGGCGTCCTTTTCTCGTGGTGTACTGTTTATCTTCCCGACTGTTCTGATTTTCTTGCGCAGGCGCGACATCTGGTGAGATGCTAATTAATTTCAGATGTGGAAACTGGGCTTCTGTTGTTCGGGCCTCCGGGCTTTTCCTCCGGGCTTCTTTTTCGGGCTTTTGTGGACTCTTTGAAACAGCTGGTAAATTGTCAATGCATTTATCTTCTTTTTGGTGGTTCGGAATAATACTTTCATCCAACTCTGTAGGTAGGTCATTGGCAAATTCTTCCGCATTTTCACTGTCCTTTTCAGAATCTTCCGATTGCAGGAAATTATCGAGATCTGGAAAACTTACTGTCACATTTTCATTAATTACTCCTTGTTTAAACCACTTAAGTTTCTTTGATCCCCGATACGGTTTTAAATTGTCTCCATGAACCACAACAGGGGGTGAATTTTTAGCATGTTGAATTCTGTACAAAACGTCGCTTAATTTATTTATAATCACCCACGGCCCGGTCCAATTCCTACAAATCTTGGCTTTCTTTCCTGGAATATTTTGTTTTTGATTTCTCCACACTAACTGTCCGTCAGAATATATTTTTTCTTTAACATTCCCGTCGTATTGGAATTTTTGTCGTTCGGATGACACTTTTAAATGCTCTCTCGCTATTTCATGTGCCTCCCGCAGCCTTTCTTCTAATTTATTGGCGTAATCAGATGCAAACTCAGACTGGGGTTCGTCTTGCTCAATTCTTTCAGAAATAATATCCAAGGGAAATTTCATTTCCTGTCCGTATACCAAACGGTGTGGTGTTAAACCTGTACTCTCATGAGGTGTTGAATTATAGGCCATGGTCAGAAAATCTAAGTGTTGATCCCAATCTCTCTGGTGGGACTTGATGTACTTTGATAATATGTCCTGAATCGTTCGGTTCATACGTTCTATCATCCCATCAGAACGAGGATGCAATGGAGTTGTTCTGGTTTTCTTTATTTCAAGTAATTCGCACATGTTTTGAAAAAGGGTACTTTCGTATTGTCTGCCCTGGTCAGAGTGTAATTCAATAGGACAGCCGTATCTTTTAACCCATGCTCTAAAAATAATGTCAGCAACTGTTTCCGCCTGCATATCTGGCATCGGGTATGCTTCTGTAAGCTTAGTAAAATAGTCCCCTACTACGAGCACATAACGGTTTTTGTTGTCAGACAATGGAAACGGGCCAGCGATATCCGTAGCTATTCTCTCGAATGGAGCACCGACTAAGTGTGTTTTTAGAGCATGCCTCTTTTTGTGCGCTGGATTTTTCCGCTCTTCGCATATTTCACAGTTATGAACATATTCTTTCACCGATCTTTGCATACTCCACCAATAAAACGGACATATATGGGCTCGCTCAACTGTTTTCTTTATCCCTAAATGACCCGAGGTTCTAGCGTCATGTAAGTACCAAAGTATACCACTAATCGCGGACTTTGGTGCGCACACACGCCATTTTGCACAGTTGTTCTTTTCAACCCAATACAAACACAGGACATCATTTTTAACTTCCAACAACTCCCATCTTGATATCCAAAATTTGAATTCTTTGCTCTTACTACTTATTTCCGTTGTTGAAGGTTTTTCCGCATTTTCAATTTTAAGTTTTAAAATTTCCCCCATTATGTCATCCTCTTCTTGTTGCTGTTTCATAGATGTTATGTCCAATGCTATTTTTGGGGTTGGTTTTCGTCTAGCTGGCGGAGGCCGATTGGGCCTTCTCCCCCTTCTTACAATAGGTATTTCTCCCGGAATACTACAATCTAGTTGCCCATCTATGTCTCCAAAATTATTTGATGACATTGTGGGTCTTTCTGGACTTTTATTAGTAACTCCACCTACAGATTGACCTTCCAAAGTTTTATTCATCAATTTTACTCCTTTTCCTTCCTGCATATCAATTATTTCTACTTCTTCAGGTCCCTGGTATTCATAATCCCAGGGCATTTTGCATTGTTTGCAAATATCGGATGTCGACGTGATAATGCGCGATAAAGCGTCAGCATTACCATGACGGACACCAGGTCTATGGACGATCTTCATGTGGAATTGACTCAACTGTTGGATCCAACGATGAATCTGCCCATCTGGTTCTTTGAAATTTTGTAACCATGTAAGCGATCCATGATCGGTGCGCAAAGTAAAACGTCTACCCAATAAGTAATGTTTAAAATGTCGGGTAAAAAATACTACGGCTAGCATTTCTCTCCTGGTCACACAATAATTGCGTTCCGGTTTATCTAACGATCTACTTCCGTAGGCAATAACTCTCTCCATTCCGTCTTGTACTTGTGACAATACCGCGCCAATAGCAAAATTACTGGCGTCAGTATCCAGTATGAATTCAGCTCCATTTACTTGCGGGTATGCTAATATAGGTGCTGAAGTCAACCGTTTTTTAAGCTCTTGAAACGCTGATTCACAATCCGTTGTCCACTTCCAGCAATGTCCCTTCTTAGTGAGATCAAACAGAGGTTTTGCAATTTTCGAATAACTTCTTACAAACTTACGGTAGTACGAGGTCAGGCCGAGGAAACTTCGTACCTCTGTAATTGTTGTTGGAGCCGGTATTTTATTTACCGCATCTAATTTGGCCGGATCTGTGCTCACCCCGGATTTTGATACCACGTGACCTAAAAATGTGATTTCTTTCTGAAGAAAAGTGCACTTTTTGGGTTTCAATTTTAATCCGGCTAACATTAGTTTGTCGAGTACTTTTTCTAAATTATCAAAATGCTCGTCAAACGTTTTTCCAAAAACTACAATGTCGTCTAGGTACAAAACAGCAATATGCCATTGTAGTCCACTCAACGCTTTCTCAATAATTCGCTCAAACGTTCCGGCCGCATTACAAAGACCGCACGGCATAGTCACAAATTGATATAGACCCCCTCTTGGTGTTGCAAACGCGGTTTTCTCTTTATCCCCATCTTCTAATGGAACCTGGTGATACGCCATATTTAAATCTAAGGATGTTAACCATTCGGCTCCACTTAAGGTGTCGAGGTTTTCATCAATTCTAGTTAAGGGGTAGGCGTCTTTTACGGTCTTTTCATTCAATTTTCTGAAGTCCACACACATTCTCCAGGACTGGTCTTTCTTTTGAACCATTACAATTTGCGATGACCAAGGGCTAATTGATTTTTCAATAAGTCCTTGTGCCTCTAGTTTGTTGATTTCATCCTCAACTGCTTGTCTTTTATAGAGAGGAATCCGTCTGGGAGGCTCTCTCACCGGCTTTTCATCGTTCAGCTTGATAGAATGTGAGCCTAAATTAGTTCGTCCTACCTCCCCAGGTTTAGCAAAACACTCCTGCATTTTACAAAGAAATACTTTAAATTTCTGTTGCTGTTCCTCCGTGAGGCCAACACAACCACGTTCGTAAACATCAGTAAGGTATTCAGGTAATAAATAAGTGTCTTTGCTTATTTCGGACACTCTGCAAATCGGAACATCAACATTTAGGTCCAAGACTGGTCCTACCTTATCTATAGGCGTAAACAGTGCCATGTGCGTATTTTGATAAATTGTAACATCAGACGATCCGGGGTTAAAAACTCGTGTAAATATTACAGATTGGTTAGAATCTACTAGTGTCCTAGCGATAGCTAAACCAAACTTTTCCGTAAACAATTTTTCCGGTGTCAATATCCCAAGGAAATTTTGCTTACAGGGTGAATCTAACTTATTAACAACGCTGGATTTTACAATAGCCTCGTGTCCTGCAGGTACCAGTATCGTTTGTAAGGCCACCACTCTGCCGGATCCACTTTTACCATCATTTCCGTCTAATGGAAATCTTCTTCCTTTAATAATAAAACTTGATTCATCCGGGTCCCACGTACACCGGTTTTTAAGAATGAAGTCCTCCCCGAGTAAGTTATATTTTACTCCTCCTACAATGATCTTGTGTTCAAAAACATGATCATTGAAAATTACCAACATGACAGCTTCTCCTTTACATTTCAAACTATGTCCGTCAGCGGCTATATAGTTAGCGTCAACTGGACTTAGTTGCGGTTTTTCAATAATTGAATTAAAAACATGTTCCGTAATGAAAGTCCGTTTAGCTCCAGTGTCAATTTTCCAATTGATAGGAACACTCTCTATATGACCTTTAACCATCATGTTAGCAACACCGTAAACACGAACTAGAGCTCCATGAGATTTAGGGTGCTCTAGATTCTTGGCCGTAGTGACATCGTCAAAATTTTTCGCCTCTTGAGGCGTCTGCTTTAAGTTGCAAGGATTAGTTTCTTTAGATACTTGAATTTTTGAATTTTGTTTAGTTTTATCATTTCTTTTTCTTCTGTCTTTCTGATCTTTAATTCCAAATTTCCTTGCATAATTTTTCGCGTAAGGCCGCGTTGGTGTGACCGGTACCTGGCCAAAGGTACCGGTCCGTTTTAGTTTAACGGATCAGAGGAGTCATTTGACCGGTTAAAACCCCGGCCCTCTCTTGATCGTGCTGGGTTAGAATAATTAGAATTTCCTCTCCCGCGATTATTTCGTCGAGAATTATTTTTCGACTTGGATCCTCTCCCTCTATAGGTTTCACTCCTATAATCATTTTGAGGTTGATAACTCTCCCCTGACGAAAAGGGAATTTCAAAATCGTTCTCGTCATTTATTTCGCCACCATCATCTTCGCCGTCTATTCCAAAGATTAAACGATTTGCGGGTTTGGCATCTTGAAATAAATCTTGTTCACCTAACCGTAAACATTCTTCTTGCACAGCCGATAAAACAGCATCTTGTAAAGTTCTAGGTCTAGTGCGTTTTATATTTAAACGAAATTCTTCGTTTTGGCCGCATCTGTCTAAAAATGACTTCATAGCGTTTTCTTCAACTATGTCAGGATTTTTTGGATAAGCCCGCCTATACAAGTCTTCAATAGCTTGACCAAAATCTCGGAGGGATTCTCCTGGTTGCCTCCTCCGTAGTTTAGCATCAGCAATATATCTCTCTTTCATTGTAGCATGCCCGAATCTATCGTTCAGTTTCTCCGCTAAACGTTGATAATTTCTCTGAATTATCAAAGGCAGCCCGTAAGCGTAGGTTTCCGCTTGGCCCCTTAACGTGCTAAGCAATACTCGTCTTGCTTTCTCATCGTCCCACAAATTTAACTCCCGAATATTTTCAAAATATTGGAGAAATTCCGACCATACGTCTGAATTTGACCCCAAGAACGTACGCCGTACCGGATATTCGGAGGGACGTGCTGAAAATCTTCCCATCTCTTTACTTTGTGCCCCTACATTCGTGAACTCGGTTCCCGGTCTATTGTTTGGTTCAACAGAAACAAAATCTCTAGCATTATCTGATCCACTAAAAGCATCAAAGCTAGCTACATTCATATTATTATCGTGTCCATTGCGTTCTGGAATTTGCCTGTGTTCCAATTTGTCCTGGTTTTCATGTCCCATATTAACTGGGCTATTCAACGTGGACTTTTGGCTAACTGGCATTTTTCCTGAGTAACTGGACATAAAATTATTTGGTGCATAGTAAGGGCTATTCGGTGCATCGACATACCCACATTCTTGATTAGGGTTTGTCATGCTCCGTATATTATTGTTACTGAGAAACGTTGACTGTTTAGATCGTTTTCCTCCCTGTTCACGCCCTGGCGACACTATAACATCCTGTTCACGCGGGGTCTTACAAAAATGTATTAAAATTTTCAATACGGTCGTTACTAGCACAAAAGCTATGATTCCTAGTAATCCGGTCATCACATACTCCTGTGACTTTTTAACTACTTCGTTACACGGAAAATATTTCCAGGCTATTGCTACTAAGCCAGTACAGACAGAGAGTAAAGTTAACCAAATTAACCAAAATTTTCCCCAATTTTGTTTATTCTCTTCTATATTTTCCTCCTCGTATCCCGGAACCTCAGTACTCAGACCAAATTGCTCCTCTTGTGAAAATAATCCGGCATTCGTTTGGAAGCCTGTATATTTTCCTAGGTGGTTTGGCTGAGGAGTCCCACATACCGTGGAATTTTCAATTCCGGAGTCATATGGAGAGCGACTATCATAGACTCCATTATCGGTATAAAAGTGTGTCTGTCTTACCTCAGAAGGCATATGTGCCCGAGTGTATATCCTGTTTCTAGGGGTTTCCATCCTAGCACAACGTGAAAATCCTGATTTTAATCCAATAAAGAATTATCCTTATTCAACACAAAAATAAATAAATCCCACCGCTGCCACCAATGTAACGCAAAAATTCGGGGGACCTTCCCGGTGGTGTTGTCGACGGGTAGTTCGTGACCCGAGAAGATCCTTTTGCGTATATAAATGAGGGATTCTTGTGTTGCTTGGACCTTTTCTCTAACTTACTAAAATAAACACGAAGTCGTTGTGTAAAGTTCAACAGTGTATTCAAGTATCGTAAAAACACAATACACAGTAATAACGTAATAACAGAATATACAGTATATACAGATATAGCACACTAAGTAATATTGGCAATATTCTAATCTCGTTCTCTCGTCAGCTCTGCTGTTTCACAATTATCACTCCCTTATATACCTTCTCTTGCAATATGGGCTTGTGGGCTTATGGGCACCAGAGTTTCTGGGCTTATGGATACAGGGTTTATGGGCAACTGGGCAACCGGGCTTATGGGCACCAGAGTTTCTGGGCTTATGGGCAACCGGGCTTATATGCACCAGGGCTTATGGACTCCATACATATTAGGGCTACCGTGTACCGTGTATAATTAGGGCTTACAGGCTCCATAATTTAGGACCATAAAGCACCATGTAATACTAAGTCATAGATGGTCGGCCCTGAATATGAGGGTCCTAAAACACCAAGTTTACATACCCTATCAATTTTCATTACAGTAATGTGGACAAACTATATTTTCGACAGAGTATATAAGTCTTCTTAAACATTTCATAAAATTAGATATAAAGTGTTTTGGAATCCATGCTGCAAGCGAAAGTTCTTCGAAAATCCAATGCATAATTGTCTTTATAAAATAAGAACACAGCAAATCTCTACAACCTTTGTCAACATCTATTATGTCTTTCAGAAGAATTTTCAAAAGAGCATAACACTGTAATTATGTATGGATAAAGGTATAAATAAAAAGTTGTTCGCCTACAGAAAAGGATATCATCCATTGTAAATCTTCTTTTGTAGATCATTTTATACCTATTGGTACAAACAGAATGCCCTGTTTTATAATAGACTGTTTAACATCATAACCTGGCCATGCGTTATTTGATCTGGTTAGCCATTGTACTGATTGTGGTATCCATGATTTTCGACTTAAACAATGTACTAAGTCAACAAGCCCATCTTTGTCGGATATACATGGTCCATTAATGATCGACAATTGCTCTGAAATTCCTAATATGTTTTCGTTTATGTAAGTGTTTTATCCCCCAATCTCGACGTATGTTTCATATATGTTAGGAAGATTACTATGTACAAGTCGTAAATGTGTAAAACCTGGCTGTGCATGTTCTGTTTCCATTGTGAAATATGTTTTATCGGTATTAAAATAAATGTTCGTGTCACCAAAAACTTTCAAAAATTCAATAACTTCCATTATATTTAAATCACTGCCTCTAATTTCGAATCCTTCTCAAAAACTACCACTGGTAACTGTTGCCATAACCTCGCCACTTAACAAGTGTTCTCTCACAGTGTTAATCATTCTGATTGTTTTAACGGAAGCCTCTGATCCAACAATATTCGGACACATATAATTATACAGACCTATTGATGCATCCTATTGTGTTGCAGAGTCTGGAATACATGATATTGAATTAAGAACTGAGAAAATTTTAAAAAGATAAGAACATAGGTTAATTCTAATGTCTTTGACGCCCGTTTAAATTGCGGTTCAGAAAAACGACCCACTTACCTCAAGGAATCTTTTTCAATCTTTTGTATTTGTAATTTCGTTTTTTATTTTGCACTTGAAATTATTTTTGAAGAAAAGGATCACTAAAATTACCACTTCTGTGTTGACACGATTTATAAATTGATATGGCCATAATTATAAATGGACTGCTTACTAATTTTAAATTCTTGAAAAACTAAGATAGTTATCAAAGGTACTGAGACTATAATTTACTACGCCAGACGCGCGTTTCGTCTACATAATACCAAAAACATTTAAAACAAGTACAAATTGTAGAGCATTGAGGACCAAAATTTCCAACATTTGTGCCAAATACGGCTAAGGTGATCTACTTTGTTTTCGAAAAATTCGAGAAAAAAGTTTTGTTAACGTACAGATAAGGTAATAAGTAAAAGGTGATTATACTATTGGTATCGGTATCGGACTCGACCCGGAACTTCTTAATTATTGGCAATATTAATTACGTGGAAAACAAAAGGGCCTGGAGTGGTGTAATTTTTAATCTACACCTTTGTACTATATAAGTTGTATATAAAGTTGAATTCTTTGATTCGTCGTTTTCACGTGATGACGGCTGACAGATTGGACCTCGTAGTTTTAGTATTATAGATATATATAACTTTATATCCTCTATTGTAGAGATTCTGTGTTCATAAACTATATAAATCAGAAAATTTAAAAACAAACAACAAAGAATTAAGGTGTCTGATTTTAGATAATATAAGAATACAAGAGCACTGTCAATAAAGTGTCCATATCACCCTGTCAGGCACCCTATGATTGCTATGATGATTGTGATGATGTCGGAGACAGTATTGACATTTTTATTGATCCCGATTTTGATAAAGAAAAGAAAATCATTAAGATTATAAACGCCTTTATCAAAATCGGGATAAAGACTCTCTCATTTTTTTGTCTCACATATGTAAAATAAAGCATGGAAATAAAAGTAAAAAACTATCTTTTTGAGTGTAAATACGCATTGCTATAAGACGTGTCACGGTACTTTCCTATATCAAATTCATGTATTTAGTTCTTATAATTGATGCATTTCACTCAGTTTTGGTTTGTAACCCGGATTTGTTTTTTTCTATTGATTTCTGAGTTTTGAACAGCGATATACTACTATTGCCTTTATTTACAAATACATCTGAACAATAAAGACCTAAAATGACTGAGTTGAATGCATGGCAAAATGAAAAGATAAGTAAATTCGTTTCAGCTCAGTGAATTACATTTTAATGATAGATAATGTTGACCAACCCATCTCAACATGAAGAGTTTCGCGTGATCCAACACTCACTGTATCGCCCCTTTGTAACTCAGTCGACACCACACTTGTTCCGCTTTGGTCATTTTTGCCAACTTTTCCTTGAATGTAAACTCGAGATAGAGGAGTATTGTTTTGATATATTTCAAAAGCTGAATCGTTCGTATCAGAGTTGACTGTCACCGCAATAATGTACAGCCCATCTACTTCAGCTGTAAAAGTTCCGGTTGAATGAATTGCAGCCAGATCACTTACACCAATCGATGCCTTAACTTTGTTGAATTTTATGACCTTGTCAGAGGTAACGTTTCCACCTTCATTCCAGGCAGTGAAGGCAACTGAAAATTAAAACATACAAATTATTTTCAATTGATGCAAATTTTCATTTTTACTTAAACCAAGGGAAAAAAATAATTAATGACATGCTTCTTTTGTCGGTTCCTACTTTTCAACAACATCATATACATGTCTGATTTCAACAACATCATATACTTGTCTGATTTCAACAACACCATATACATGTCTGATTTTAACAACATCATATACTTGTCTGATTTCAACAACATCATATACTTGTCTGATTTCAACAACATCATATACATGTCTGATTTCAACAACATCATATACATGTCTGATTTCAACAACATCATATACATGTCTGATTTCAACAACATCATATACATGTCTGATTTCAACAACATCATATACTTGTCTGATTTCAACAACATCATATACATGTCTGATTTCACAACATCACATACATGTCTGATTTCAATAATAATACATTCTAGTAATAGCAAGAAGTATAAAAATCCTTTTAAAATCCTTTTAGAGTCACACAATAAATCTAAGAATTAGAGAAAACTAGTTTCATTATTGTTTATTACCTGGTTGATTGTTATGTTTTAATAATGCTACATGTGTATTCATGACAGTTACATTAGTTTCCAAACTTGCTATTTTCAAATCGAGGGCTCCAGTTAACCGTTCAATAGCTGTATCTGAAACGAATATGAATTCGAATATCAAAACGAAACAAGAATCAATATCGAAAGTAAATATAAAAATGTTTAGTTTGTATCGTGACAAATATATATTAAAGCCATTTAAAAAGTTCTAATTTGCACATGTATTCCCTGTAAAATACAAATATTGTAATACTTGACATAATGATACCAACACAGATTTGTTTTTATGAATTCAGCATTTAATCTCAAAGGACAAAAGCAAATAATTCGCACTGTTGAATATCTATGCTTACTATTTTGAGTTTGCTCCCGGAATATTCGTTCAACGGATATGAATAGTTGAGTTAGGTTGTGGTCAATAGTAGTCATATCCAATCTTAATCGATCAGTGATATTTGAAATATCAACAATGGTTTGGTTAATTACCAGATTGGTATTTTCTAGTTGGTTAACTCTGTGTGTTGTTGCCTGTACTTGCTGTTTTAAATTTCCAATGGTATCAACTAATTGGGTTTGTCTCAGGATTGCAACGTCTTGTGATAGTTTCTGGTTTTTATCCTTCAACAAAGTATAATTCAGTTCCAAGTTTTTGAATTTGCTTTCTAAATCTTCCAAATTGTTCTGACATAAACTGCATGAAGCATTTACAGCATTGACCTTTAACTGCAAAGCCGAAATATCTTTTATATGCTTTGAAATACCCTTCTGCTCAAGAGATTGTACTTTCTGTTGTAAATTAGTCACTACCTGCTCTAATATATGACGTGATTGCCTTTCTTCCATTAGCAAACCGATGACAGCAATATAATGTTTGTCCGTTATAACGCTAGGATAGATGGTCGTCGTAGTGCTGTCAATCAAAAATCCATTGATGAGGTCAGAAAGTACGTATTGGAAGAGGACGAAAAGAATGTTGAGATTATGAAGCATTTCCGTTATTAAGACCACAAACTATTGGACACAACGATACGTGTAACGACTGTAATTCGTGTACTATCTACTTATCTTATTTATCTTCAGGTTTATTTGCCCTAATTACCATGACCTATAGTACAGAAGTACATATTATTTTCTTAACACACTCAGAATGATCTCTCTTTTCTATGCTCAAATTTAACAATTTTCAATTCATTTTCCGTCCGTTCATTTTCACTATTTTTTTCTATATAAAATGGGACTTTGATTGATAAATGAGAACATTTGATCCCGTCAGTTTTTATGGACTTTCCTTTTTTCATAAACCTTCGAGTTTGGTATCATTGTTACTACCTTATATATGTTTCTGTTTGAATTGCAATATTTAAAAGTCGTGAAATGAGAAAATACATTTTTCAAATATCTAATAGTTATCTGTAATTTTTTGTAGTTTTATTTTATCTAGTATCGTGTTTTATGATCCTAGCAAAGACGTTATGAATACCAATTGAAATTGTAAGATAGTTTTATGTTTTCCATTGATGCGTATCGATTAATATTTTTACACAACAAATGCATTTTACACATACACATGTAGACACCAATGTTTCGATTGTGACATCATCGAATACGACTTATATCGGGATATTACTGTCATGATAAGAAGAAACCTTCTGCATCAAATGTATGCACATTGTTTGGCTCCTGTAGCTCAAATCTTTATGTTTCTATATAGTGGTTTGTGGACTGCCGTTTTACCGTTTTGCCAGTTTGTCTTTTCTTTTAGGCGTTATAATGTTTAACTTTCCTTCGTATGATGACACCTAGAATATATTCATTCTTTTTCAACACTCAAAAGGACTTACATATGAAGGGACATAAGCAGAGACGATCGTTTTATATATATATTTCATTTGAATTCGCATTCTGTTGTCAATTCCAAAACGAAGTGTATCGTACAAAGACGAATCTATTTTGAAAAAGTAAATCTAAAGGATATTAAAAAAATTACAGGATTGGAGCGATATTGTTTTATGGAAACTAAGTAAACAAGTTTGAAAAACTAGAGACATTGGATTTTTATGTCTATAATATATATGTCTTGATTAGGTTTCATCTGATGCATCTGGGGATCTTTTGGAGATGTTATATAAAAACACACCTTTTTCAAGAATGAATATTTATTCAAGGTGAAACACTTGATAAATTTAGATAATAAAAAAAGACAGCACTGAATAAAATAAACCGTTAGGCCTAGATAGCACTCATGGTACGTCACATCTCGTTGTATACGAAAATCGGTCGCAAAAAATATTTCCTTGAATTTGACAGTTGTAGGTAATTAATCCTACATTTTATTTCAGTTAAACAGTTCTGGGTCCTGAAAATATGTCATGGGTATTTCAAAGCACCATTATTTTTTTTATTTGGGGTTTCTATAGAATATTTTGGCAACCAAATCTTATACACAGGTTGAATAGGGGTGAAATTTGATTGGTTCACTTCCAGTGATGTTTTTTTTTCTTATAAGCAATGTTATATTATTTGAATTGTGTTTTTTTATAATACTGGACAGGATAAAACTTTACTCATGCCAGTATTTCTTTATTTGAATAAAGGATAAATTATACCAAAGACTAATAAGACATCAATGATGTTATTACATCTAATTGAAGCTAATGTGATCGCTTCATAGTGACACACAACAAATGCATTGAGAGGGCAACATTATTCAGCAATAGTTAAGTATAAATATAATCAGAGTCCACAAAAGTTGGAAATTATTTGAATATAAGGTATGAAAGATTTATACGTGTTTTCATTTTTATTTACATTATTAACAGGCAAATGATATAAATTAGCATTTGCCACGGGGAATTGCGGCCTTGTGTTTAACTTTAAATACACCGATGATGTAAATCTTTTGTTTAAACTCTCCCTTATTTTTCAGTAGTTCAGATTTTCTTGGCACGGAGGGGAATGTGAATTACTTGTTTTTTTGCGTATTAGTTCGAAGGTGTATGAATCTTTTGGGTGGGAAAATCATCGTGTTAAATTTTAATTTTAAGACTTGCATTGCTTTATTGAACGTCGTTTTTTTTCTAAGTGCTATGTTGGATCCGGACATCGATAATAGCGTTGAGCGAACTGCGGAGATGAATTTATAACATCACTTCCTGTCACAAATGATAGGATACTTTTTTGATAAAACTACACAAATTTGATCATTACAAAAAAGATCAGACTAACAACTATTTGAACACTTAACAGAATGAGCTTTCGGTGAATGATGACTAGAAGTTTCAAAAAAAGTCTTTATAAAGCACAAAAGTGTCAGTATTCACCGCAGAAACTAACAAAACCTTTAAATAGAATTATTAAGAAGGGATATAGTTACGATACTGTTGTCAGGTAATTAAAAACTGCATATTTTGTCGTTAATATTGATTCACTTATTCGCATCGGAACTAAAGACATTTATCAAAAAACAGTTGTTGGCATGACATGTGTTATGTTCTTCTCATATATGTTATGATGGTATGATACTAAACCCCTAACGGGAAGGATTGTGCCTGATATTCATACGATGAAATCATAATCTTTCAATCAGTTTAATTGAAGTCTAGAGCTGGCATGTCAGTTAACTGCTAGTAGTCTGTTGTTATTTATGTATAATTGTCATTTTGTTTATTTTCTTTGGTTACATCTTCTGACATCAGACTCGGACTTCTCTTGAATTGAATTTTAAATTTACGTATTGTTGTGCGTTTACTTTTCTACATTGGCTAGAGGTATAGGGGGAGAGTTGAGATCTCATAAACATGTTCAACCCCGCCGCATTTTTGCACTTGTCCCAAGTCAGGAGCCACTGGTCTTTGTTAGTCTTGTATTATTTTAATTTTAGTTTCTTGTGTACAATTTGGAAATTAGTATGGCGTTCATTATCACTAAACTAGTATATATTTGTTTAGAGGACAGCTGAAGGACACCTCCGTGTGCGGGAATTTCTCGTTTCATTGAAGACCTATTGGTGACCTTCCGCTGTTGTTTTTTTCTATGGTCGGGTTGTTATCTCTTTGATACATTCCCCATTTTCATTCTCAATTTGATTATGGGAATCAAAACAAACTCAACCGTAAACTTACCGTAGCTTTGAAGAAAGCCGACAATTGTTTGAACCCTGGGATTCACGTGCAGTGTTTGCCAAGCAGAAAATATCAAAAAGTAACATAACTTATACAAGTTGCTAATGATTTAAAACTATTCACATTTTTTATTAAGATAAGAAGATAAGGTTAATTTGAATTCATCTGACGTATGGATACGTTAAACTAAAAAGAAGGGTGTCTTGATTATGAATAGTAATAACTGGCTTTAAAGTTATTTCATTGTAATTTGTCTACATGTACGTTCATTTGTTTTTTTTTTTAATTTTTAATTTTTCAAATATTTTGTTAGAACCCCAGTTTTTCAAATATTTGCATATGTTCCTTTATAATCAAGAGGACGACCATATGTTGTTTTGAATCATATCTAAAAAGAATAAGTAAAACTTGGTTGGATATAATATTATTCGACATGCTATTAAATTTTTGTAAATCGCTTTTCTTTCTTTCATAGATATTTGAAAACAATATTTTAAGAAAAAAACCCGTTTCATTGTCTAATGTAAAGCACATCAGTTGTAAATAATATGCATTCAACCTTTGCGTAATATAATGAACCCAAAGTATACTGATAAGTCTGACGCTGTAGTTGTTTGCACCATAGCAACACTCAATCTTGTTAATGGTATATAAAAATTGATAGTCATTATCATAATAAGAATGGAGTTGTGTTTTGCACTGCTTCGCGCAAATTTAAGCCATTGTAAAGCACAACCCTTTGTTAAAAAAAAGTGAGATAAACATTAAAACCTAATCTGTAGAAAATACAAAACGGAGCATTCTCAACCAAAATGGCAGATTCAAAGATAGATTAACAACTGTAATTGACCTGACTTGGTACAAACACTTTCCTCTGTAAAAAATAGTGAATTTTTCGTATCTTTCTTTCAATATTTATTTGTACCAATATTGAAAGAGTTCTGTTCTTGCAGTTGACCTTAATTTATTACTTTAAAAAAAGTATTGAAGGCCTGTGTATCCTATCGGTATTTATGTGGAAAAAAGAAAAATCACAAAAATACTGACCCGAGGAAAATTCAAACCGGAAATTCCCTTATCCAATGGCAAACTTTAATGATAAATCATGTCAAACGAATGGACAACAACTATCCTATTCCTGACTTGGTACAGGCATTTTCAAATTGGAAACAACGGATGTTAATGGTAAAGTAGATGTATTGATTGATTTTAAACCGATTAATGCCCAGTGATACCTAATACATGCCTATGCATAACGATGATCTTAACAATAATATGACATGTAGATTGAAAGACAAGATGAAAAAAGATAAAGTAAAATCACAAAATAAGTGAAGTCCGAAGAAAAAATCAAAAAGGAAAGTCACTAATCAAATGGCAAAATCAAACACATCAAACTAATTGATAACAACTGTCATATTTGACTGTACAGATATTTTCTTGTGTAGAAAACGGTGAATTTAACCGGGGTTTAAAGCTAGATAAACCTCTCACTTTTTCTGACGTTCTCATCATATTCCAATATATTGACAACGATGTGTGAGGAAAACACACAGACATAATAGATACAAATGTCAAAAAAGGGCTACATCAGTCTACATTGTTTTTATAATCGTAAACACTATTTAAAAACAAATATGTTACAAAGAAGCATAAATGGCAGATGTGATCTTTGGATAGCAACAAGGCAAAACAGTATGACCCGAGATTTTTCATTACATACGGTTTATTTTTTTTTTTTTTTTTTATTTGAGCGTCAATAAAGTAAGTGTCTTTTGAAGACAAAAAGCGCGTTTGGTATACCATATTGTATTTATCTTATTAACTTTGGGGTATACAAGTGTAAACTGTAAGTAACTTGTGCTACCTGTTGTGATAATATATGTATTTAAGCTATCACTATATTTGATATGGTGTCTATATATTTAAAACAGCAAAACCATTTGCTTTGGTTAGGTAGATATGGTTTAACCCTTAGGCTTATAAAAAATACGTTTTAAATTTTCAAATCGTGTATTTAATATTGTAAATAATATTTTATTTATTTTTAGAAAGGGTACACATGACATAAGTCATTTATAAACACTAGTTATCGTTCTTGATTTAAATTTAAATTTGTTGTCATGTGATACAATCACCTGTCAAACCTAGTACAACATGGCTCAGGCTGCGTCAAAAACATGTGAAATTTGTGTGAGTGCCCCTGGGTCACAATACTGCTTAGACTGTGAGCAACTTTATTGTGAAAACTGTAAGTCACTGCACCAAAGACAGAAGTTATCGACAAACCACCAGTTTCAAAACGCTTCCGAACTAATCCCGGAAGGTAAATCTAGATGTAGCCAACACACAGAAGAATTTACTTTAATGTGTAATACATGCAATGTACCAGTATGTACAAGTTGTGTGACAGGAAAGCATAATAAGCATGAATTTTCCAAATTTGTCGATGCAATCGCTCAACTACGAGGATATAATGAAACGAAAATACGTGCAAAAACAAATCAGGCAGATCAGAATATAACGAAAATTGAGGACAGCTTGACATCGTTTGATAATGATGTAGAATCTGTCATAAAAGCAATCACTGATCAAAGCAACAATATTAAACGCATGGTTGATAAATCAGTAGCTCAAATGATTGCCTTAGTAAAAGAACAATCTAAGAAGGAGAAAGATAAACTTACGAAGAGTTTATCTGCTGCTAAAGCCGTACTTGTTGCTGGACAGAACATAGATAAGAGGAGACAGGATCTAGATAAAACCAGACCCGATGAAACTATGGTACAACAAATCAATAAGATAAAAGAAGAGATCAACAAACTAAATATAAACCCTCTTCTCGAGTTTCCAAAGATATCATTCGATAGCAAAGTTGTGACTGAGGATGATATAAGGCAACTAATCGGTACATATACTGTAAGGTAAATATCAAAATTGTGTTTCTTCTGAATGATAGTTATCATTGTTTCTATAAATCACTGAATTACTGAATTTGCAAGTTTATTCAAAGTGTTAAACTACTTCTAAGTAAAAACCATTAAGTTAAGCTTTAAGAAAAAGACCGAATTGTCTTGGTCCAGAGATCTCCAATCAAACAGTCATTATGAATATTGACAGTATAAACTATTTATCTAAAGGCAGGCACTAACGATCATTACAATGAATACTGAAATATCTTTCTTAAACAAATGAACAAAGGACTATTGTTTCGCTTTGAATCGTTTTTCTTTGATCTTTGATAGCCTTCTTAAATTATCAGGTGTTTCTACTTCGAATCGAAATGGACTTAAGAGTTATCAAGAGTAAACATTTTTTATAACATGACAATTCTTCAATTTTTAGGTCTCGTCTCTTATTTTCTATAATGTAATCTTGTTTCTTTCATCGACGTTTTTTAAGCTGTATGACAACATCTGTATATTAATCATTCGTCAAAGCGTTTTCTAAAAAAAATATCAGGATAACTGCTTTAGCTCGTCAGTGTGACATTTCGTATACACAAGTACCCTCGGTTTCAAAACTGTTGGAGATTTAAATCAATCAATCATACTTGCAATTAAAAATGGAGAAAAAATCTGTATAAAGCCATCTGTGAACATAGGTAAAACAGCAAGTATGCTACTAGTATTTGTAAATCTCAGTAAAGATATGCTATTTTCACAATTTAAAATTGAAAAAGGTAAGGCACATTGAATGCGGTCAAGGGTTTACAATGAAATGGAAGACACATATTGACTTCTCACAAGTCACTTCGTTACCACAATTATTCATTATCAACAAGTCTTTCAAGTTGTATTTAATTTTCATGGATAAAGAAAATGTTTCAAAAATCAACTCTAAGTTTGATAACTAATAAACCTTTTTTTTTTATAAATATCAAAAGAATATGTGAAATGTAAAAGTGAAAATAATTACCTTTTTTATCTACATCCAAGCATATATCACATTAACTCATAGATTACTAGATATAAGAAGAAGTGACATTAGTGCCAATGAGAAAACTCTCCATACAATTTATAAATGTAAACCTTTTAAAATAGGTCAAGGTACGGTGTTTAACACGGAGCCTTGGCTCACACCAACCAGAAAGCGTTCAAGGGACCCAGTAAATTGCTGGTGTAAAACCATTCAAATAGGAAAAACAACGGTAAAATCTATATATAAAAACCGAGGAACGAGAAACACTTTTGAACTACATCGACAAACGATAACTACCTACTGAACATCAGATATCTAACTTAGGATGGTTTAAACGTTTTGATGGTGCCAAACTTTCACCCTTATTTGAAACAATAGTGTAACATCACAACATAGAAAGACACACTATAAGATATCAATTGGAATGGCTGAACAACTATCAAACGACGAAGTAACAAAAATGAACATACACTGAGCGAATAAATTTGATCTACAAACATACACTAAATAAATAAAATTGATATATTAACTTGTCTTTTCATCAGTATTCTACTTGCATTTATAACAAAAATAAAAAATAACTCCAAATATCGTGGTTTTTTTTATATAAAAGAATAAAAAAATATATAGTACAAAGAAAAACAATATACATCTTACTTATACATCCAAGCATAAATCATATTAACTCATAGTTTTGAAGTCTTTTGATTAGCAATTAAAATTTCACTGTTAAAAAAATAAACAGTTTTCATAAATATTAGAAGACTGAATAAAATGTGAAAAAGAACAATAATAAACCTATTACTTCCTCCTTGAAGCATATGTCATAACAACTCAAAGTTATCTAGTCTTAATTACTTCAATGTTCTACTTTCATTTATAACAAAAATCAAACTCCGTATATCGTTTACAACTATTTCTTTTTTCATAAATATTCAATGAAAAAATAAAATTTGGCTAAGAAAAATAATAAACATATTTACTTTTACATCCAAGCATATACCATATAAAGTCAAAGTTTTTTCTATTCTTTAGATTAACAATTTAATTTTCACCTGTAAAAATCGATCATACACAAATTTGAAACAAATTTTTTTCAAAAATACTAAAAGAATATATAAATTGTGAACAAGAAAAATGATAAACCTATTACTTATGTTTTCAATCATATGTCATCAAATCTCATAGTGTCCTAGTCTTTTGATTAACAATTCTATTTTCACTGGTAAAAATTATATATTAATATGTATCTTGTTTTCTTAAATAAAAAGTTTTAATAAATATTAAACGAACAGATAAATGTTAATAAGACAATTAATCAACATATAACTTATATGTTACATCCAAGCTTAATTATATATTGAAAAAAATATATAACCGTTAGAAAGACATAAAATTTACATATTACCAACACATTCAAAAAGAACATGATTAGTGAACATTTGTTTAATGGCATTCCTTGTCATTTAAAAATGGTGAAGTAAACAATATTTTTTTATTTCAGTGGATGTTCACCAGTCGAAAAAAAAGAAAAGCAGCAACATGGATTTCTATTTAGATGTCCGATTTGTGGGTAAGTTCTTAATGACAATTTACTTGATTATTAATTTTGAACCCCCCCCCCTTTTTTTACACTTTAACTACAAAAAGGCTTACATGATAAAACTGTTGGACAGACCAATACTTCATATAAAACCGATATCAAACAAAATAGACAGACAAGTATCTTGTAATCTATAATTTACGTCAACTTTATCTGATTTCTCTCAAAAATTTACAGGAATCTTTGTAGAGGTAACAAACTGATTTCTTAACATTTATATTTATATCAGATGTCGTGTCAAATTTATAGACTTTGTAAATATAAAAAAAGGAGATGTGGTATGATTGCCAATGAGACAACTACCCACAAAAAGACCAAAATGACACAAACATTAACAACTATAGGTCACCGTACAGCCTTCAACAATGAGCAAAGCCCATACCGCATAGTCAGCTATAAAAGTTACACAAAAGACGATTATGCAGGCGGAAACCCGGTTGAAATAGAACAAAAGAATCGAAGCTCTTTGTTTGAGAAGGCTGTAATGTTTACTATAGTAACATTTTTTTTAAAGTTAATAGAAACAAATAAAATGACAATTTTCGGCTCAACTTTGAAGTATTTTATTTCAAAAAACGCCATTTGCATAAGATTTAATTAATCTATTTCATAGTTAAGCAGAACAATTTGATATCAAGTCGACGACATGGGTAGCTGTTAAGTTGGATGTAGAAAATGCATAAACTCCAATTAAAAAAATACCACGGACGGGGAACATATGAATCTATTAGTTCAGTAATTTTCGTGTCTACCTTTTCATTGTGAAACTCAAAAACAAAATAAACAAATAGATAATAACGTATCGAGAAGAGAAAATCGAGTGCACCGTTTTATGTTTAGGCGTGTTTGAGTTGAATATTTTGTCTTTAAAACGTATAAAGCAAGATTATTTGATTCACTATCTAGCTTCAGACTCTATCATTTTATATGTCAAGGTCACAGGTTAATTTTATAACATTAAAATATCACAGTACTAAGAGATGAAAGATATGGGTTAAGTGAAATACCTCTCTAATGAATCACAAAAATAGAGTAGGTCTGTTTGAATATTTACAAAAAGTTCTTGACAACAGTCTTTTAAGTTGTATCTTAAAAATGCATATTTTCAAAAATAAATCATTGTTTGTGTGTGATAATTTGGGTTTATAGTCTTTATCCACTGAAAATTTTTAATCTGCCCTTCCACGAAATATCTAATAAGATTTTTTTTAAATGTTTATGAATTTTCGAAAATTCCACCTTACAACCAATCAGACAATATTTTAAAGTTGTTTAAAAGAAGACAGGAACATTAACCGATGCTCATTAGCTTATAGATACATTCGTACACCGCATTTTTTTCACGCTACAGGTTGAACAAATTGTCAAGTTTTGTGATTATGCACAGAAAATCCAATGTTGTGTGATAAAAAGAAAATTTACATTATAGAATTTTAAGATAAAATGTAAAAAGATACATTGTAGCTCTTATAACATGTTTTCAGATTAAGATAAGGTAAACATAATTTCTTTATACAACTGTAAGTAGGTAAATTCATAACACTTTCAATAAAATAAATCTCTTCATATGAGTTATCTCCCCTTATGTAGCAGAGATGGAGAACAATACCCCATTAACATAAAATTTCAAATGTCCCACTAAGTGCCTGATTGATTGCATCACAATTGACGTTGGATACCATAGATTCAAGATTTGTTTGAAGTGGATATAGTTGAATTGTTTAATTCAACTGCTTAATTGATAGTACTATCATTGGCCACAAATAGAACACCTACATGTAATTTGTAAGTAACTAAGTAGAAACATTGTATGTCTGTCTGTAAGAAAACGACCAAACAACGCAGAAAATCCATCAAAAACATTTCTTGTAGTAAAGAATTATTGCATCTCAGTCTGTGTTGTGTTTCATTTCCATTATACCTGTATACTACTGGAAAAAAAAGATTAAAATTCGACATACTTTTTTATTAATTTTTTTTTTTATAATTAAACAATACCTAGCAGCAGCCTGCGTCAAATTTAACCAATATAAATTTACAATTATGTGTCCAATTAAGAATTATGAGATACAGTAAACATCTTTTGTATGTGTTGTTGGAATATTTTTTTCTGTCCCACGAGTTTGTATATTTGCCAAATTCATGAGTAGAGATTCGAAATTTAACTGCTTGATTCCTGTAAACAAAATATGAAAACGGGACATAAAACATGTTATAGATAAACGCTAAACAAGTTTATTTCACATCAAAATACTGGTATCTGTGTTACCTACTTCCTTAAGATTCGTTCAATGCGATATAATTAAAACAAAATTATGTCTGTTTTTAAATATTAGCAATGTTCAGTAATTCATTTCATTTCATACTAGATAGGTATTCAAAATTTTATTTTATTTTCAGAAATATCTTACGTTGTTTTCTTTAACTGGTATAGTATAAAAGGTATATGCTGCAAAATCAGTTTTTAAGTGTTTACATATTTCCTAATTTACATTTATTTCTGCATTAAATCGCAAATGAGAAATAATCATAAAAGGTACCAACTTCCATTTACAAACCTGACCTCAAATTAATTTGGATATTCTGTTAAGGTATCTATTAAACATATAGTTACTCGCGCAATTACGAAAGTTTACACCCTTGTCTTTCATTTTTGAGGTTTAATCGGTCTGATTATTGGTAATCGAGAAAGACGCGTCGGACATGCATATTTAAAAATGTTGTTTAAGAAATAATTCATGGAAGCCATAGATTATTGCCATGTGTAAATTTCCAATAATCTATGGCTTCCAGGAATTATTTCGATTCTAATAAGACAAATACGATCATTATAAAAAATGAAGCGAGGGTGGGTAAAGCTGTGTGTGTTGCCGCTCTTTTTTTACTCCCTGTTAGATAAAGCTCAAATATTCTAACAAATCCGTTGCTTGCATGGATTATATCGTGAACAACCGCTAAAATAAAAATATGTTTTATTCTCAAACCAACGCTTTTCATTTTGATTTACATGTTTTTCTCGTAAGCCACCGTCAAATACAAAGTTGACATTTCGTAACTAAGGAGAGGCCATGTTCACTTGCTGAAATCAGTAAATATGCGAATAATGCAATAGAATAGAAAATCAATCAAAACCTACTTTGATAATCAATTTTAATACAATAGTTAACAACATTCCAATGGTTCACGTAACAGAAAACTTTCAACTCTAGCGTTATCATTTGTATGACGTCATGTTTTAAAATGACTTAAATGCGCCAAAAACAATAATAGACTTTCGCGGAATTTGATTTGATTTTTATTTTGTTGGTTGCTCCGAGGTCTTGTGCATTACTTCTAATTATAATGCATCCGAATAAAAATAAAAGTGATTTTGTCTTTTTTTAATTGCAATTTTTAAAACAATAAAATCGGCAAAGAGTTTGCAAATAGGTTCAATACATGTGGATTTACGTGGGAAGTATATTGTAACAGCCATTGTTATGTACACCACGGAGTCTGCGCTAAGTATCGATATATCGAGAATTTTATCACAGTGTTGTTTACAAAGCGAAAGAAGCACGTCATATTAGATTTATGTTTTAAATTGCAACTAACGAGTCACTATTGATGCTATCTGTAATGTGCTTTGTTTCGTTTTTGAAAGTTATTTCAAAATTAGTTTTAAAATAATAAAATATCACATAATACATTAAGTTTGAAGAAAAGAGTTAATCAAATGCAACGAACAACAAGGATAAGACATACAGAAGTATATACATTGCCAATATATCACCAGTCAAATGTGATATGTCGTTTTAGTATTGGTTTTTTCAAATCAAATAAATATTTGTTATCGTTACAGGCGTGAACGTATCGGACCTAACAGCGACTTGTAAGTATATTATTCATCTTACTACAAGCATATACGAATAGAAAAGATAGCGTCTTTTTTAATCAAAGATACAAACCAACTGTGTCTTTAATATATATGTGGTGCACTCCTCGATGAATTGATAAAATTAAGAATGAAAATGGCGAATATGTTAAGGTGACAACAACGCTACAAAAGAGCTGACAAATCCAAATTTAGTTAATGGCCGTATCAGTTTCTATGTTGTCTAATTTTTTCAACGTTATTAAGAATCTATATCCTGCTTTAGACCATGGCCAGTAGAACAGGTACATTAAGATGATTAGTATCATGTACTATGTCTATTTTTTCTTATAACAATTAAGAAACATCTGTGGATTACCTGTAGTTTACCGTTGATAAATTTCTTTAAAATATTCAGTTGTTTAAACACAATCTATCTATATAAAGTAAACAAAAAATAATGTCCGGGCTTGAATTTGGACGATAGAATTGTCTGAACTCAATTATTTTGAATGGAACTGACATCGATAATTCAAGGCATATTGCAAGTTTTCCCTCTTTTTATACCAATATAGCAATTTGTTTGTCTTTTTGACAATTTTCTCAAAAGTCGTATCATAAGATCACGTCTGTCAATTTTTACATATTCATGGTATCATAAATGATGACATCACAAGCGACTTGTCTGCACTGCGTTTCTGTTCTTTATTTACAACAAACATGTTTTGTACAAAATAAGAGGGTTTTCTTTATTTAATGAAAGGCTTTTATTTATTTTGAATTTATTGAACTATAAAACTAATTTTTGACTCTTCACATTGAATAATCCGCGAAGTGGATTATGTAAAATGTGAAGAGTCAAAAATTAGTTTTATGGTTCAATAAAATCAAAATAAATTATTGCCATTCATTATAAATAAATTTCTATCAAACATAAGGCTCAAAGAACTTTTTATATTATTTATCTTGACAATAACAACGTACACACATGTTGGCGTATGAATACACAACGTCAGAGTGGGCGTGTACACGCCATCAAAATTGACAACATTGAAAATAAAACTAATAATTTTAACCAATCAGAAGACAGTAAATACACACAATTTATTTATTTAACTTCTTTCAGTCAATTGCAAATCAAAGTTGCACCACATGAAAAAAAATGTTGGTTGCTTCTGATGATTACTAGACCTAAGATTGTGACAATTTCATAAATTTGATACGCCATATTCATATGTCAAAATAAAGTCCTTAGATTAAACTGTGTTGTTGTAATGCTAATACAATTTAAAGATTGATTGATAAATACATGTATATAAATCCTTTAATTCACTCATTGGCCGTTACTTTGAGCGAGACGAACATAATCTTGACACCTTATCAAATCTCACCTTGAGAAAAGAAAAACATATAATTTCTAAGGTCTAGGGTTACAAATCATCATAACTTTCTACTCGCCACATATATGCTGTTAAATTGGTAATAATTTTTTTTGTTACATAACTGTTATATATAGCTCAAATTCTGAAAATGGGATATCTTTTTAACAATATGTTGACATAGCAATATAGAAAATGTACAAATGCATCAATTGTTTGAAAGAAAAAATAACCATATTTCCTTCTATTTCAGTCCGTAAGTAGCAAGTTCAAATATAATTTGGAGAAGTATACATTACTTTAACTGCAATGCAACACTAGTACCTGTGTTTCCGGTTAAGTAAAAATTATTGCCATATTCGATATAATATTTACCCATCAATCGTAAGTCACGGCAGTCTGTAGAGTAAAGAAAAACAAAAACTATGATGGTTAAAGTCTTTAAAAAGAAAATGATTTTTCTATCCAAGATACATAGAGATCCCCGTGGCTAATTGTCATGTAGCAGGTGTGCACAACGCCAATCGTAACTGAATAGGACTGCGCCAGATTTTCAATCGAATGTCAGATCTACTATGCGGGCTTCCTCCATCAACACAAACTGACCGCTTCTGTTCGTGTCGTTAACCACACATCAATCAATCAATCAATAGACACTACATATATTGCAAGCCAAGTCGACAAGACATCAAAACTATGTCGTATCAACATAAAAAATATCATTGCACAAAAAAAAGAACGTTTAATGTGTGTAGATAAATCTTGGATGCGCACATGTAAATGTACAACTAAATTATGAGTAAAACGATAATTCAGATCTGTTCAACAATTTAATACAGCTGAAGTTTTGATTTCTAAATACAGTTTCTGCAATTTCAAGTGTTAGCAAAATAACTTATTATAAAATATAAAATTGTGCGGTCAAGTTTGTCAATTTGGACATGTTTACGTCAACATACATAGTGACATCATAAGCGACCTGTCTGGCACTCCATGTTCTATTCTTTGTTTTTTTAAACATGTTTGGCAAATACAAGGGTTTGTTTAATATAAAAAAACAAAACTTAGTTCAGCAACGTACAGATAAAGTTTGCGCCTCATCTGGCGTTAACTCTGAGCGAGACGAACATAATTTGACACATTATGAGGAATTATATAACCTGTCTTGCTACACCTTTATAAAAGACAAACCTACAATTTCTAAGGTCTAGGGTTATAAATTATCACGACTCTCTACACGACACATATGCTGCTGGTCTATCCTACAAAACAGATCAAATGTTTACATAATTAAAATGATGGTTTTTTGTAATATTGCATATAGAAATAGACTGAAGTTTATTAAAGACATCCCGAAATTTACTAAAGCTGGGTTCACACTGTCGTTCAGATCAACTCGACGATCCCGATTGGCAAAATTTCCACGACCAAGCGTAACCAAATTCTTGAACGGGCCTATTAACGAATTATATAACTCTCTACTCGCCACATATGCTGCTGTGTTCTAGCTGAAAAGATAGATCAAATCTTTACATAATTAAGAAAGTTTTCGTACTATTGCACAAAGAAATTGACCGAAGTTCATTAAAGACATTTTGGAAACCTGTTTGTACGTTAAATTGCTAACAAAATAAAAACTAAGTTTAACATAACTGTTATATATAGCTCTTATTCTGAAAATGGGATATCTTTTTTAACGATGTGTTGACATAGCAATATAGAAAATGTACAAATGCATCAATTGTTTCAAAGAAAAATTAATCATATTTCCTTCTTTTTCAGTCCGTAAGTAGCAAGTTCAAATATAATTTGGAGAAGTATACATTACTTTAACTGCAATGCAACACTAGTACCTGTGTTTCCGGTTAAGTAAAAATTATTGCCATATTCGATATAATATTTACCCATCAATCGTAAGTCACGGCAGAAATAGACGGAAAAAAAAAAGATACTTTATTTAAAGAGTAACACGCGTCTTCTGTAGAGTAAAGAAAAGCAAAAACTATGATGGTTAAAGTCTTTAAAAAGAAAATGATTTTTTCTATCCAAGATACATAGAGATCCTCGTGGCCAATTGTCATGTAGCAGGTGTGCACAACGCCAATCATAACTGAATAGGACTGCGCCAGATTTTCAATCGAATGTCAGATCTACTATGCGGGCTTCCTCCATCAACACAAACTGACCGCTTCTGTTAGTGTCGTTAACCACACATCAATCAATCAATCAATAGACACTACATATATTGCAAGCCAAGTCGACAAGACATCAAAACTATGTCGTATCAACATAAAAAATATCATTGCACAAAAAAAAGAACGTTTAATGTGTGTAGATAAATCTTGGATGCGCACATGTAAATGTACAACTGAATTATGAGTAAAACGATAATTCAGATCTGTTCAACAATTTAATACAGCTGAAGTTTTGATTTCTAAATACAGTTTCTGCAATTTCAAGTGTTAGCAAAATAACTTATTATAAAATTCAAAATTGTGCGGTCAAGTTTGTCAATTTGGACATGTTTACGTCAACATACATAGTGACATTATAAGTGACCTGTCTGGCACTCCATGTTCTATTCTTTGTTTCTTTAAACATGTTTGGCAAATACAAGGGTTTGTTTAATATAAAAAAAAAACTTAGTTTAGCAACGTACAGATAAAGTTTGGGCCTCATCTGGCGTTAACTCTGAGCGAGACGAACATAATTTGACACATTATGAGGAATTATATAACCTGTCTTGTCACACCTTTATAAAAGACAAACCTATAATTTCTAAGGTCTAGGGTTATAAATTATCATGACTCTCTACACGACACATATGCTGCTGGTCTATCCTACAAAACAGATCAAATGTTTACATAATTGAAATTATCGTTTTTGTAATATTGCACATAGAAATAGACTGAAGTTTATTAAAGACATCCCAAAATTTACTAAAGCTGGGTTCACACTGCCGTTCAGATCAACTCGATGATCCCGATTGGCAAAATTTCCACGACCAAGCGTAACCAAATTCTTGAACGGGCCTATTAACGACTTATATCACTCTCTACTCGCCACACATGCTGCTGTGTTCTAGCTGTTAAGATAGATCAAATCTTTACATAATTAAGAAAGTTTTCGTACTATTGCACAAAGAAATTGACCGAAGTTCATTAAAGACATTTTGGAAACCTGTTTGTACGTTAAATTGCTAACAAAATAAAAACTAAGTTTAACATAACTGTTATATATAGCTCTTATTCTGAAAATGGGATATCTTTTTAAAGATGTGTTGACATAGCAATATATAAAATGTACAAATGCATCAATTGTTTCAAAGAAAAATTAATCATATTTCCTTCTTTTTCAGTCCGTAAGTAGCAAGTTCAAATATAATTTGGAGAAGTATACATTACTTTAACTGCAATGCAACACTAGTACCTGTGTTTCCGGTTAAGTAAAAATTATTGCCATATTCGATATAATATTTACCGATCAATCGTAAGTCACGGCAGAAATAGACGGAAAAAAAAAGATACTTTATTTAAAGAGTAACACGCGTCTTCTGTAGAGTAAAGAAAAGCAAAAACTATGATGGTTAAAGTCTTTAAAAAGAAAATGATTTTTCTATCCAAGAAACATAGAGATCCCCGTGGCTAATTGTCATGTAGCAGGTGTGCACAATGCCAATCATAACTGAATAGGACTGCGCCAGATTTTCAATCGAATGTCAGATCTACTATGCGGGCTTCCTCCATCAACACAAACTGACCGCTTCTGTTAGTGTCGTTAACCACACATCAATCAATCAATCAATAGACACTACATATATTGCAAGCCAAGTCGACAAGACATCAAAACTATGTCGTATCAACATAAAAAATATCATTGCACAAAAAAAAGAACGTTTAATGTGTGTAGATAAATCTTGGATGCGCACATGTAAATGTACAACTAAATTATGAGTAAAACGATAATTCAGATCTGTTCAACAATTTAATACAGCTGAAGTTTTGATTTCTAAATACAGTTTCTGCAATTTCAAGTGTTAGCAAAATAACTTATTATAAAATATAAAATTGTGCAGTCAAGTTTGTCAATTTGGACATGTTTACGTCAACATACATAGTGACATCATAAGCGACCTGTCTGGCACTCCATGTTCTATTCTTTGTTTTTTTAAACATGTTTGGCAAATACAAGGGTTTGTTTAATATAAATAAAACAACTTAGTTCAACAGCGTACAGATAAAGTTTGGGCCTCATCTGGCGTTAACTCTGAGCGAGACGAACATAATTTGACACATTATCAGGAATTATATAACCTGTCTTGTCACACATTTATAAAAGACAAACCTATAATTTCTAAGGTCTAGGGTTATACATTATCATGACTCTCTACACGACACATATGCTGCTGGTCTATCCTACAAAACAGATCAAATGTTTACATAATTGAAATTATCGTTTTTGTAATATTGCACATAGAAATAAACTGACGTTTATTAAAGACATCCCGAAATTTTACTTAAGCTGGGTTCACACTGCCGTTCAGATCAACTCGATGATCCCGATTGGCAAAATTTCCACGACCAAGCGTAACCAAATTCTTGAACGGGCCTATTAACGACTTATATCTGATTGCTATCACACTGTATATGGATTTAAGTCTATTTTATCAAGACTCCAACCCGATCACTAATTGAATACATATTCAATAATTCCGACCAATTCACGATCTCTACACGATCTTTACTCGACGAGCTAGGTTAAATCAATTATATTCGATCTCAGCCTGATCTCGGCCAGACCAGATCGATTTGATCGTATAGGGGTCGTGGGGAAAGTCGGTTATTGGTCGGATATGTACAATTTCGGTATGAAAACGTCTGAATTTTGTATATCACCCGCTGCAGCTGAAGGGGCATTTTATGTATAATAAAATATAAAAATAATATTAATAAATATTTTATTTAAAGAGAGTAACTCAATTGGAACTAGTTTAATTTTTGTTTACTGCTCTTTCCTTGAAAAAGACACCACAAAATGAGATTTGTCACTAGATTAGTACTGATGTAAGATAGCAATGTACATAAATTTTACCATCTCATTTTCCTTGTTTTCTTACAAATTAAGTCTATTGTTTGTTTTTATATATGTGCATATGTATGTAATCAGAATTTTCCATAGATCTGATACCCAGTGGTTGAAAAGTTCAAGATATTTCTTTTTGGTGAAGTCATGGCAACGATCTTCTTATTTTACTAATAATATTGCAAAAAGGGGGTGAAGATGTCACATATTTTATCAAAATTTTACCAAAAATAGAATTTAAATCCCCTAGAGAATAACTTTTCTGAAACTGTTTACACATATCTACTACGAATTCAAATAAAAACCATTTGTCTTTCGTCTCATTTTTTTTATACAATTGCGTATAAAAAACTGTTGGTAAACAAACGATCATACGGTGGCATATAGTTGTTAATTTCTGTGACCTTTGTAGTCCTCATTGGCAATTATACCACATCGTCTTATTTTTATACTACAAGAATTTCTGAACATACGGAAAATCCGTACAGTCAAACAAAAATAGCCAATTAAACAGGTAAAATATGATATTGATATTCTAAAAAAAACTAACTATGAAGGCTCAATTAGTCATCAGTTGTAAAATAATGAATTTAAAGCACAATTACTTTCATATTACAAAAATCCTCTGGGGCTAGAATGCAGGATCTACTTTCCTTTCGGAACACCAAAGATCATTCCATGTTAAATTTGTTTTCGTGTTGCTAAATTTGTAGTTTTCTATGTTGATTTATGTAGACTGCTGTTTGTCTACTCGTCGGCTGTGGCTGTGTCGGTTTGGTGTCGACCTTTGAGTTTGATTGTTACTTTGGTATCTTTTGTCTGTCTTTCAAAATTTTACCCCTAAGCAAAAGTAGAGATACGTTCTGTAACTGAAGGACTTTGTGTACAGTTAAAATAAAAAGTGACAATATATTTTTGCAGAAGCAAAGTTATGAGAGTTAATCAGAGCTAATCGAATGAAGTCGCGTAGCGATTGGGTATTGGTCGAGTTGGTCTGGGACGAAATAAATATAGCAGTCGTAGTCATCATGAAGCGATCGGGCATTGTTTTTCTGAACCACATATCGAACAGGTTGGCGTTGATCGGGAAATGGTCGGATATTAGTCGAGCAAATATCGAATTGATCGAGTTCTGATCGGTTAACTATATGTATTCCGACCAAACTCGATCTTTACACGATCCTGTCCCATTCAATTTGACAGCTACTCGACGAATTCTAGATCTCTTCTCGATTGACCGGCTTCTCGATCCTTACTCGAATGTTTTTGACATGTTAAAAACTCTCGGGAAGAAAGTCGTATCGAAGACGACTAAGGTACCTCCCCCCCCCCCCCCCCGAACATTCTTGTGTATTTAGTCAGACCAGTCTCCCGATCGCTTAATCTATCTTGATCGAGTTTGATCGAGTTGGTCTGATTGGCATTGTGAACCTAGCTTATAACACTAAATTGGTAAAAAAATAAATAAATTAAAATTCAATAAAACTGTTATATATAGCTCTTATTCTTTCACCACATCTTCCTATATCTATTCTGAAAACTAGATATCTTTAAAACTTGATTAAAAAACAATATAAAAAATATATAAACTGCATCAATTGTTTCAAAAGAAGACTAATCCCATTTCAGTCTGTAAGTAGCAAATTCAAGTTTAAATTAGAAAAGTATATATTATTTTAACTGCAACAATGTACAATGAAACACTAGTACCTGTATTTCCGGTAAAGTAAAACATATTGCCATATTTGATATTATATTTACCCAGTGGATGTAAAATACTTAATTCCGACAACAGACAACAAGATGACTAAAGGTCAGAAAACAGCTGAAGGCCATCAATGCGTCTTCAACACAGCAAGATAATGTCATAGATGGCGGTTACATTCTGTTAGAGGGTCAGCTGAAGCCCACCACTATGGGGGATTTTCTTGCATCGTTAAAGACACATTTGTGGTCTTGGTATATTATACTCTTTGGTCGGGTTAGTGCCTTTATGACACGTTTTACGGTCCATAGTCTATTCGATTTTCATTTTGCGAATATCAGTTTCATTAAATTATGAACAAAGAGATAAAACACTTTAAAAGTGTCCTCGAAGTTTCATCTACAGTAAAATAAATAACAACAGTCCGTATATAAACTCATCATAGATACTAGGATTTAAATTTTGTAGTTTTTTTTCTCCAGACGCGCGTATCGTCTATTAAAGACTTGTTAGTGACGCCCCAATAAAAAAAGTAAAAAAAGGACAAATAAAGTACGAAGTTGAAGAGCATTGAGGACCAAAATTACGAAAGCAAAAACTCATTTATCATAGCATATTATTTTCCTAAGAAAACTTTGTGACTAAAAACAATATTTATTTTTACTGCATAACATATAAGAGAAAACCATTGCTCATAATGATCAATATGAATCTATACAATAAATAAAACAGTTAACATTGAATTAATTCAAAAATATATACAGTTAAAGCATCAAAGGATACAGAATGACACACTGTTGTCGATTAATATATACTTAACGTATTTGTTGAGCCGGTATATACATGTTTAACAGCTACAAATATTTCACATTACTTAGTTTTGTTGACATTTTCTGTTTGAATCATTGCAAATGTCATAACACTAACCTTGAAATAATAGAAATAGTATTCAGTTATTTTGCAACAACATACCCTTTATAGTGTTTATTGTTTCTTTATTTCGTTTGTAGAATCTGTAAATGCACCAAACGCAATAGGTAAGTGCTTAGAATATTAAAAGGAAATACTCCGTTCGATTGAGAAAGGCTATCAAAACAATGAAATATAGGGCACTAGCTGTCAAAATCATGTTCATCGACTTGACTTAACTTTTCATATTTTATTTAAAACACACTTAACATATATCAAAATTACGTAACCTGTATATGCCGATTGTGTTTGGATTGAATCAATCACATACATGATCTTCACTTCGTATACTTTTAATGCTGGCATGCTTGTCCTTTTTAAAACTGAATTCGCCTAATTCTAACGTTACACATCTCAATCTTAAAATGATATTTAAGGTCACATGAATTCGGATTGAATGAAGTAAAATTATTCATTTGTAAATGTAAATTTCATCAGCGAAGTTTCTTTTCTTTATTGTCAAAGATTGAAACAAAGTGTGTTGCTGAGGTTTTTTTTATTGAGTTGGGCCGTTCCGGTTGTGTCTTTCTGTGTTCTAGTGTTGCACTGTTGTTTTGGATAGGTAGAGGGCAAGATGCAATTTGGGCGTTTAATCCCGCTTCAATTATTTGTGCCTGTCCTGAGTCGGGGGTCTGGTGTAAAGCGGTTGTCGTTTGGTTATGCGGTTTATAAGTGTCTCTTGTTACTCGTTTTTATATATAGACCGTTGGTTTTTCCGTTTAAATTGTTTTATACTAGTATATTTTTTGGGGCCCTTTACAGCTTGCTATTCGGTGTGAGGCAAGGCTCTGTGTTAAAGATCGTACTTTGACCTAAAATGGTTTACATTATAAATTGTGACTTGGATTGAGAGTTTTTTATTTGCACTCATACCACATTTTCCTGTATCTATTGACTGCAAAAAAAGTATCATACTTTCACTATTTCTCTTCCAGTAATGATTTAACAAATCAAAAACGTAGCTAATATTTCTTTCAAATATAATTTTGACGCCTCTGTGAAACACTGTTTTTGACATTAATTTACACAAATTTCATAGCATATGTACTGATTTATGCTAGGAATGACAAATAATGTATTAAATAGTTCGAATTAGTTTAATATATCTAGCTTTCTGAAAGGGTTTACCTTACATATGATATTTGTTGTTTTTTTTATTTATTAAAGGAAAACGTACGACTTAATATGTCTTTTTGCATTAGATAACTATAAAAAAGGAAAATGTGGTATGATTGCTAATGAGACAACTATGGATAATACTTAGTAACTGTATTTCCTTTTTTTATATATCAATATAACGTCATTTAGGACTAAAATCTGAAAAAGTAAAATCACAAAAATACTGAACTCAGAGGAAAATCAATTTGGAAAGTCCATACTCACATGGCAAAATCAAAAAACAAAACGCATCAAAAACGAATGGACAAGAACTGTCATATTCCTGATTTGGTACAGGCATTTTCAAATGTAGAAAATGGTGGATTAAACCTGGTTCTATAGCGCTAACCCTCTCACTTTAATAACAGTCTCATCAAATTCCGCTACATTTACATGATGCGTTAAATAAACAGTCACAATTAATAAAATAGTCAAAATATGGGTACATCAGTCATCATCGTATAACAATTTAACAGGACACAAAAACATCTACTATCTACGAACACATGGATTGATTTGACTGTCTGACAAATGCATATACACATTTGCGGTTCCCATCATACAATATCAGGAGAAAAAAAATGGTTTGAACATGTTGAATCATTTATGATATTTTCAAATCTTTGAAAGATTGTTGATAAAAGCATTTTATTTTGGTTAAAAATTTTAATTGTTCTATACACTTCTATTGTCTGTTTAGTGCTTCTCTATTTCAATTATTTAATATAGAAAAGGGAGACGTTAACTGTACCACACGAAGCCCGCATTCAACTTATATTTTTTGTTTAACGATATGTTTTAAAGTCATTATCTATTTCAACAAAATTTAACAGTCGTAAACAGGAAGTTCTGCAATCAGCATGATTGTATAGTTTTGTTGTATCAAATTGCTCACAATCATTATAAAAAAATGTTTCTAACATAAATTCATTTTTTAAACGAACTTCAATATCTTTTTTTCTTACAGATATATGGGCTTTATCAAAAATGTTTAAAAGAGCCAACTCAGCAATATCTACATGGATATATTTATAGATATTTTAATGTCAAACATGTCAAATTGTGTAGTATGTTTCATATATCAAGTATCCAGAAGGTCGAATAGGGACAAAGTACTGCCCACTACTCCCAGGAGGTGTCGTCACCGACGCCCTCCATTACAGTTATCATGGCTATTAATTGAATTAAGTGTTTATAAACAGTTTAATGTTATACACCGTTACCTTTTTTCGATATTAAAATAATATCATAAATCCATTTTCCGTGGGTACAACATGTAAAATAGAACTACTGTATGCAGTATAATGTATAATTTCATATTAGAATTTGTCCAGAACTTTGATAATACACAACAAACCAAAAAATGCCTTTTTAGTATTTATTCCTGTGTCTTCATATCTAATCATGCACTCGATTTATGTTAAATGGTATAATGCATGTAAGAACAACATATTTGTAATGACGAGCTATAATGTTTATGATCATACAACTATTCAATTGTTTAGGTTCAACAACTATGTCTTTCATATGAGCGGGTCTGATCGTTCCTGCTGAAGATAAATTTGAGAAATTTTTTGGCAGCACTAAGTCGAGACCTCTGATGATTTACTATCGATCCCCGAGTGTATCATCAGCTCAGTAGTCAGAACTTTGCATGATTTATAACAAACATTTCTACATTTTGAAATACCAAGGTTTCAAATACTTCAGGCAAACTTATCCAAAGTGTTTTTTTGTATCATTTTTGTCATAAAGTCCCTCAACTTGTTTAACATCCTTGGCGTTTAAATATGCTGCTCTGTGTGTTTCTGAAGAAAGTATCTCCAAAAAGCATTTAATTTATAAAACGTGTTTTCATATTTTTCTTTATTAGGCTATTTCTTTTAAAAAAAAGATAAAATCTTTCTGTTGAAGAAAAAACTTGAACGATACCACAATTCAATGAAATGTGTTTTAAACCAAAATATAATGACCTGTGTATAAAAGTGCTAAACAGAATTTGTTTAAAATATTTGATAGTTATCGTATTTTGTTGCCAATTAGGGTTCAAAGTCTTTTAAATGTGTATGATAGACACAACCCTTCCATGTATCTATAAGACTGAAAAACACAATGTACCACACTATGTTCTCAACGCAGGGTTTGATGATACAAAGAATTTAAATATTCATGTGTAATACGTGATACAATTTCCAGCAAAATTGTGAAACCATAATATTTGTTTTTGGTATTTAAGTCAGATAATACATATCTAACGGATTTTATTTTCTTATAACAATTAAAAATACATAAAGAAAGACTTCACTACGATCGGAAATGATCCTAAATGATTGCAAAATGCTCATGGCACTTTTAACTGTGAAAAGTCTCAAGTGTGTAACGCGCGCAAGAAAATATCGTTGATCCATCAATATGATCTAGAAGGCAAAACGCTCTATTAGGTAGGTGTTATAAAAGAGGGACGAAAGATACCAAAGGGACAGTCAAACTCGTAAATCTAAAACAAACTGACAACGCCATGGCTAAAAAAGAAAAAGACAAACAGAAAAACAATAGTACACATGACACAACATAGAAAACGAAAGAATAAACAACACGAACCCCACCAAAAACTAGGGGTGATCTCAAGTGCTCCGGAAGGGTAAGCAGATCCTGCTCCACATGCGGCACCTGTCGTGTTGCTTATGTGATTACAAATCCGGTAAATAGTCTAATTCGGTAGGTCAAATTCATGAAAGGGAAGGGGATTGTAGTTACGACGTAAGGAACATATCCGATATCATTTGTGAAACGGTTATTCAATAACGGTCAACCAACTCGTGATGGCGTCCGTATAATTTACGAAGGGATGATTTCTACTTCACCATTTGGAACTCTTTGTTTAATAGCTTCTGTTATCTGTGCAGGTGGACGAATTCCATATTTTTTCTATAATATTTTTTGGTAATCCCATATATTAAGTTGAAGCAAATCGTATGTTCCTTCACGCTCTTAAAAATGGGTAAATGGATAGCGAAAAATACCAAAGGAATATTAAAACTCATGAGTCGAAAAGAAACTGACAATGTTATGGCAAACCATAAAAACATCAGAATAGAACATATTAGACTAAAGTCTGAGGAACACGAGTTGATAAAATTGCGACGTCGTAGAATACACATTGGGTTGAGTAAGATATAAAGCGGAAAGAGATGACGTTGAATTCAACAAACAAGGCGTCCTCACACTAAAGCGTTACGGTTCACAGGACAGGGAATCTGAGTGAAACATTTTGGAATCAGTAAGACAATAACAATCAAAACCAAGAAGTAAACAAAGACTAACAAAACCAATGCACATTTACATTCACAGTTATGAATTATAAATAAGAAACAACACAAACTCCACTAATCAAAGAGCAGATTGCTCTGAGAATACGATTGCCATTGTTTTCATTGATACATGTATTAGTATTTGTAGTGTTTGCTATGTATGCTTTAGTATATGAGTATAGAAAGAGAGATAACTCTTTTATATGTTGAAACAATGTATGTGAACTGCTTGTCTCCCTTTGTACTGTTATATATACAATATGCTGAGTTTCCGGTTACGTAATAAATGATGTACCTTCAATGGTGTTTGTTTGTATGCCAGTATCAGGTTCAATCCGAATGTGCTAGCCACAAACAGTATATTTAAATTGGCGACGAGGATAATCAAAGGTTGTATTACAAAATGGGATCAGTTTTACTACCAGATGTTAGCGGTATTCAGAACTTTGACATTTCTGACTCGACAGGATTGTCTGCACGTTGAAAACGATGTCTTCGGGCGTTTCAACTATTTGCCGCAGGAAAAGGGGCTACAGACATAGATCAAAAATATGCATTATTATTGCACACTGCCGGAATGAATGTTCAGGACATTTTCTTCACATTGCCGGAAGGTGCCGGAGAAGGTGCATATGAGAAGGCGGTGAATGCGCTAGATGCTTATTTCACACCACTTTCAAATGACTCTTATGAACGATCAATTTTTCTATCTATGATTCAGTCTTCTTCAGAGACATTTGAACAATATATAACGCGTCTTCGACAGAGAGCTGATACATGTGATTTTGGCAATCAAAATGCAATTGATGAATGAATACGAGATCAAATTATTGATAAATGTTGAAGTCACCATCTCAGACGAAAATTACTTGAGAAAGGTATGACACTTACTTTAGCAAATGTAAGAAGTATTGCAAAAGCTATGGAAGACTCAGAACGACAAGCTAAATCAATTGAAGGTCAAGGTCAAGTCAACATGATACAGTCAAAAGGTAAACAGTATGGAAAGAACAGTTTTGATTCTGGTAACAAAAGTTTTAATTCGGGTAACAAGTCTACATGTACAGCAACTTGCTACAGTTGTGGACGTGAATGTCACATTAGGACTGACATAAGCTGTCCGGCTCGGGGGAAGAAATGCAGGAAGTGTAAAATCGTTGGTCATTTTGATAAAGTTTGTAAAACTTAGGATAAGTCAAAACACGGAAAGATTCGTCAAGTTGTTGAACAACCACAGAATAACACGGATGATGAGGAATATGTATTCAGCATGATCGGTGTAAATCATATTAATTCTGTATGTAATAATATTGTTGTCAATATAGGGAATGTGAATTTGAAAATGATAATTGATTCTGGAGCATCATGTAACATCATGGGAATAAATTTATGGAATTATTTAAAAGATAATCATGTGAAATGTGTTTCGTCCAAGTCTAAAAAGAGTTTATTCGCATATGGCAGCGATGAACCATTGAAAATCGCTGGAATATTTACAGCTACTATACAATGTAACAACAGAACTTTGAATGGTATTGAATTTGTTGTTATTGAAGGCTAAGGTCAGGCTTTATTGAGTCGTAATACAGCAGAACAGTTAGGTGTGCTGCAGCTTGTTCACAGTGTTAGTGAACCTGGAACAATTAAGGACAAGTATCCAGAATGTTTTGGTAAATTGAAATCATTTCAGTTACAGATACCTATCGACCCAGATGTTGAACCCATTATTCAGCCTATGAGGAGGGTACCGTTTTATCTGTGCGATAAAGTTGGCAGGAAGTTTTTGATATAATTGAACATGTCAATGAACCTAGTCAATGGGTTTCTCCAGTAGTAGTCGTGCCAAAACGTTCAGGTGATGACATCAGACTATGTGTTGACATGCGCCAGGCTAATACAGCTATGAAACGAGTAAGACATCCGATTCCAACAATAGATGAACTATTGCAAGATATGAACTCTAGTAAAGTGTTTAGTAAGCTTGATGTAACTTGGTCCTATCACCAAATTGAGTTAAAACCAGAGTCTAGGGAAATAACTACTTTTGTAACTCATAAAGGGTTGTTTAGGTATAAGCGCCTTATGTTTGGTATTAGTTGTGCCCCTGAATTATATCAAAATATCATGCAACAAGTCCTTCAGGTCTGTGAGGGTGTTCATAACATTATGGATGATATTATTGTACATGCTAGTAACCAGGTTGAACATGATAAATGTCTTGAAAATGTTGTAAGGGTACTGCGAGACAAAGGTATTACTTAAAACAATGATAAATGTGAATTTGATATGTCCAAAGTAGTGTTCATGGGTCATGTTTTGTCTGGTCGGGGTATTGGGCCAGCAGATGTCAGAGTCAAAGCTGTCGTTGAAGAACGTGAGCCAAGAACTTCAGCAGAAGTTCGTGGTTTCTTAGATCTTGTTAATTATAATGCTAGATTTATTTCTGACTTAGCTACTATTTCAGCTCCGCTGCGTGCACTTACTCGTAAAGATGCAACGTTCACATGGGGTAAAGATGAACAAAGGTCGTTCGATGAGCTAAAACGTCGTCTTGCCAATGCGGAAACTTTAGGTTATTATGACAAGTCGGCACTGACTAAGGTAATCGCAGATGCTAGTCCAGTTGAACTCGAAGCCGTGCTCATACGAGAACAAAACGGTGAGATGCGCATTATTTCTTACGCGAGTAGGAGTTCAAGCGATACGGAACGCAGATATGCGCAGACCGAAAAGGAGGCTCTAGCCTTGGTATGGGCGTGTGAAAGGTTTCATGTTTATATCTACGGAAGCCAGTTCGAGCTCTTAACGGACCATTAACCGCTCGGGTGTATTTACTCTACAAAGTCGAAAGTATGTGCTCGAATTGAACGCTGGGTTCTTCGTATGCAACCATATACATATACTGTACGGTATATTCCCGGACTTAAAAATATAGCCGACTCGCTATCACGTTTGATCAAAGAAGGAAAAACATGTAACAATCGGGAAAATGTAACTGAGGAAAACGTTAAATTTGTAGCTCAAGAATCAACACCGGTTGCGATGACAACACGAGAAATCGAAAGAGCTTCCGAGAATGATCCTGAATTAAAAGCTGTCCGAGAATGTCTTGTTCACAGTCAGTGGCACCGTATCGAGTTCAAAGAATATCTACCGATTCGAAACGAACTTTGCGCTATTGGTCAATTGGTACTTCGGGGTACTAGTATCGTGATACCTATTAGTTTACGGGAACAGGTACTTCAGCTTGCCCATGAAGGTCACCCTGGCATTGTTGTCATGAAAACGCGTTTACAAAGTCAAGTCTGGTGGCCAGGGATAGACAAAAGTATTGAGAAGTTTTGTCGAAGCTGTTACGGTTGTCAATTGGTTAGTCAACCTAGTAAACCCGAACCCTTAAAGCGTACAGAGTTGCCCTCTGCCCCGTGGCAACACTTAGCTGCTGATCTATTATGACCGTTACCGAGCAATCATTATATGTTTGTATTAGTTGATTATTATAGCCGCTATTTTGAAGTCGCTGTTACTAAGAACATTTCGTCGGAAAATATTACGTGGTTGATTTCAAGATTTTGCTTGACTCATGGATTGCCGTTATCAATTCACACCGATAATGGACCCCAGTATGCAAGTCAACATTTTAAGAACTTTATGTCCAAAAATGGTATAGTCCATCATAGAACAACTCCGTTATGGTCACAGGCTAACGGCGAAGGAGAGCGCCAAAATCTTTCGATAATGAAGCGTGTCAAAATTTCGCAAGCCGAAGGTCGCGACTGGAAATTAGAATTGAATAAATTTCTAATTATGCACCGTAGTACTGCTCATTCTACAACCGGAGTAAGTCCGTCCGAATTACTTTTTGGTCGAAAAATCAGAAGAAATTTACGTCAGTTGATTGATTATAATATTAATGATTTTGAAGTACGCGACCGATACGCCGAACAAAAGGAAAAAGGAAAAATATATGCTGATAAGCGACGTGGTGCGTGCGAGAGTGATATTCGTGTCTCCGATCAAGTTCTAGTCAGGCAAGACCGTGGAAATAAAATGTCTACACCATTTGTTCCATCCCCTTTTAATGTGGTTGAGAAAATTGGTCATAGTGTATTGGTTGAATCTGACCAAGGTGTTCAATACAGGAGAAATGTGACACATTTAAAGAAATTTATTGAGAGAGAAAATAATGACTTATTTTGCTCACAATCTGATGTAAACAAAAATGTAGTTAGTACAGAGTCTGAAATTATTTCAAGTCACAAAGATGATTATGAGAATTTAAATGAGTCTAGCAATTTTCATGAAAATAAGTGTTTAAGTTCTAGTCAAGATGAAACTTGTAGTATGAAAGATAGACCAGTCAGAGTGAAAAGGTTACCGTCAAAGTTTGACGATTTTGTTTTGAAATAATATGTGTACCATTATGAACAATTACAAGTTATATGATTTATGTTATAAAGGTATTAATAACAAATGTTTTTGTTGTTGTTGACATATTATTGACAATGTTGTTTATTTGAATTTTTATGTTTAAACAAAAATTGACATAGAGTTCAATTTTTATTTGTAAAACAAAAATGTCAAGACGTTTACAAATCTAAAAAAAGAAAGAAGAGATGTAGTGTTTGCTTTGTATGCTTTAGTATATGAGTATAGAAAGAGAGATCACTCTGTTATATGTTGAAATAATGTATGTGAACTGCTTGTCTCTCTTTGTACTGTTATAGTAAATAGGTGAAATTAGGAATTACACGTAATAACTAAACATTTCAGTAAATACCTATAATTACTAGCAATTTAGTAATTACATGTATTTACTAGTTGTTTCAGTAATTACTGGTAATCACTGATTTTTTTTGGTAATTTTTACAGCTATTTACTAACTTGATGTTTTTGTTTTAAAATTAAAAACATAATACAAGATACCAAATAAGAAAGTAAACGGATAGTGATTTTAAGGGAGCTTACGTAAGGATGTAGGAATATAAGGCACATCAAAAGTGCATACTCTTTAATGTTTGTGAATTGAAACTGGAAAACGGGTGTTTTATAGGTTTTAAAACTCTGTAAATATATGCATGCAAGACAATGATATCTATCCAAAATTGATTTTTTTTGTAAATAACTTATAAATGGACTAGTTTTTTCCCCAGATTACATACACTCTACAGTTAAAGTTTTTAAAACATTAGGTTTTATAAACCATCCTGAATTTTTACCCAATTTTGACAGAAACTTCTTACAGTACTAGTCAAAAGATAGTATCTCATGGACAATTTTAAGATTAATAGCAAAAGATTAAAAGCCTATTTGTTCTGCAAAACCCTTACAACTTGAATAGCTTAATACATCGACAACCCATTTCCAGCTAGAGGTTGAATTGAAGGTCACATGAATACATATTCAATGAGGTCCAAATATTCACTGGCAAGTGCACAACTCGTTACCCTTGTTTCTCAGCTAATTTAGCAAAGTAGAATCAAATTGGCTGCTAACAGTGAATTATGATTTCACTATATCATTTTTATTAATGATTTAACAACAACAAAAATAAATCTTTTTTTATATCTCGAAGCTAATGCACATAACAGATCATTCTAGTTCTTAACCTACATAACGTTATCTTTTCTTTATAAGGTACATAAATGTAGTAAGTCTAAATATTCTTCAAATTCAAAGTTTTCTCTTTAGAAATTTAAAACATACTGCTTTGGGAGAATTTTTCATTTCTGATTTCCATGTCTGCTGAAATTGGTCAAAAATTGTTAATGCTCAACTTGAACCATTTTGGATTTAAACTAAACATGCTAAAGTTACTCTGATGTAACCAAATATTTTAAAGTCCATAAGTATTTATTCAAGATATTTTTAATACAAATCAACCATTCAATACAAAGTTTAAGAGTACTAACTGATCTTCTAGTTAGTATTACCATAACTTTTGATGATCTGAACATAGTACAACATTGTTTTAGCAGTCAGTAAATAGGTGTAAAAATTCATTTTAAAATAAGTAATTACTGGTAATAACTGGACTGTTTCAGGAATTACTTGTATTTACTAAGTGCATCGGGGATTACCTGTAATTCCTAAATTTTAGTAAATACATGTAATTCCTAATTTCACCTATTTACTGTAACATATACAATATGCTGAGTTTCCAGTTACGTAATAAATGATGTACCTACAATGGTGTTTGTTTGTATGCCAGTATAAGGTTCAATCCGAATGTGCTAGCCACAAACAGTATAATATTATTTTTTAAAATACTCGTAAAATGTAATTTACGTAATCTGTATAGTTATTCAACTTTAAAAATAGCCAATCCTCCATACAAGTGTGTGAACAATGTACTTATTGTGTTTTATTTTTTTTAACATCAATTGAAAGTTGACTTTCTATAGCAGTCACTGAGAGTGAGAGAAGGTATTTCACTTCGTACCTATTTTCCTACGTGAATTCTAGGTGGAACCCCATTTCTAACTCTTTAAATATGTAATTTCCGTTGTTTCAGTGGGCATGACTCCTTTCCGTACACATTCATCTGTTTAAATTGCGATCGGTTTTGATTGTAGTTGTCGGTTAACCCCGTGAGAGGGTTAGCGCTATAGAACCAGGTTTAATCCACCATTTTCTACATTTGAAAATGCCTGTACCAAGTCAGGAAAATGACAGTTCTTGTCCATTCGTTTTTGATGCGTTTTGTTTTTTGATTTTGCCATGTGAGTATGGACTTTCCAAATTGATTTTCCTCTGAGTTCAGTATTTTTGTGATTTTACTTTTTAATATAATACGACGTCTATCGACAGAACGAGTGAATTTTTCTCGATGTATCGTCGATTGATGAAAGTTACTAATGGAAGGGAGACAACTAGAAGCGATATATAACATGGCAGACTTCAAATTGGGTGAAAGGGTGTTCTAGTTACACCTTTACGTTGTAAACTACATTTATTTTAATTTAAATGATGCATATGATTTAAAATTATGCAACCATATCCCTCAATTATAGCAGACAGACATAGAAATACTCTCGTGAGTTTCAAATTAATCAATGGAATGGAAAACCCAGAGCAACAATTAATCTGATATCCCTTCAAGTCAAGAAAACTATACGCATGAGCATAATTACCTAAACGAATCTAAACTTGTTATTTGTAGCAAGGAAGTATATCAAATGTTAATTAAATGACCTCAATTTCTTGATGGAAGTACAATATCAAATATAAGTTTCATAACGGTGACATATAAGAGTACTTCACTTCAATTCTTATATTACAGAAATAGATTTATCGATCGGAATTCAGAGAACCCTCGCATTTTAAATTTATAAAAACACTCTATTAAAATAAATACTGCTTTATTCTGATTTTCCGTGTTGTTGAAAACACGCATACAAGTCCAGGCATATATCGAAACATGAATATTATGAGAAGAACATTATAGGACAGTTGTTTAAATTCCATCCTTTTGTTTTATACCATTCAAACAAGACAATCTCAATAATCTGAGATGTTCCTTGATTTTTAGAATAAAACGGTTGACGTGAGGGCATGGCCCTTAGTCAATGGTATAAGTCTACTGATTGCAAAAACCGAGATTTAAATCAGGTGCTCCAGAAGGTGAACATTCCCTGCACCATATACGGCACCCGTCGTGTTATTTCTTTGTTCATTATTACCAATACATGTGTATGTTGATTTTCTAATAAACGATTTTTAAAGATAGAATCATGACAAAACAGGTCTAGGTAAAACAGCAAGAACATTCTTTGTGAACTTTTCCAGATCGCGTTGCAACCACAGTTTTTATAGGATTAAATACTCAGTAAATGTACAGACAAAATGAATATGGTAAACCACGACAACCCGTCTTTCAATGAAAATGAAAGCAGAAAAAACATTAAACAGTTAAAAAATTTAAAAAATTCAACATTTAGAAAAGTTGAGTGAAGCAACTTAGTGAATAAAGAATTTAAAAATGACAAAATGTTTCTGCACTTGGTCTTTTTTCGTTTTAGATGTCTCATGATTCTAGATTTGTTCGCTTTTATTGTTGTCTTATTATGAAAAATAATTATCTAACCCTAAAGATGATTTTCTTTTAATTCTATCATTTTCCAATCTTATCTTTATAAAATGAAGATCGGATAGATAAGTTCGACCCATTTCTTCATGTAAACTTGACATATTTCTCCCAAACCCTATCATAAGATGAATAAATACTCCATCATCAGAAAGGGGATGTCGGGAATACGTGAATTAGGTAAGAAAGCGTTGCATTTTCTAATATGTGTTATCTATCTATATATTAACCCAAATATACATGTGACACATCTAAGTCTTCACTTTACAATATAAGACATAAGTGACGTGCCCGCGTTGTGTTCGCGCCGTATTTACAACATTCTTGGGGCCGTAAAAGGATAAAATGCAATATACAATACAATCTCAAACGTGAACAAGAAATTTCAAATCAAAATATTTACGCTTGAAAATTAAAGTCTCCATGTAAAGAAAATAATTACTGTCTCTGTATAGTGTTAAATTTGGCACTAACACACTTAATTACGATTCACAGTTCATAAAAAGAATGTGTCCCCAGCACCATAATATTCTATGTTCAGTAGACTAAGAAATTGAGGTCAAAGCTCTTATTTGGCATTAAAATTAGAAAGATCATATCATAAGGAACATGTGTTCTAAGTTTCAAGTTGATTGGCCTACAACTTCATCAAAAACTACCTTGACCAAAAACTTTAACCTGAAGCGGGACGAACGGACGTACGGACGAACAGACCAGAAAACATGATGCGCCTCTACTATCGTAGGTGGGGCATAAAAAAGGGGTAGTTAACAGTTCACATCTGTTCTTTTTCATCTCCATTTGCTGGTAGATTCATCTTGGACGGTCGAATGCGCACCTTCATCAAAAAGAATATTTGAGTTGATAACTTTACTATCGGACCAAAATGGTGCAACTGCTGTTTTTAATGATACGATAGAATTTGCCTTTTGTGATGTATGAAAAACTTTTGTATCGTCTTCTCTTTTTATCTCTTTATCATTCACAATGTTAACATTTAAGGATTGTGATAATTCAGCAGTATGCTCGTGATCATGTTCGTTGTTTTCGATACGATTTGCGATTTGATTCCTATAAGTTCTACTTGTGACATGTGTACCTCTGTTATGAACAATTGATTCATTGCATATGCTTGTATGATGGGTTTTTTCTAACCAAGACGGCATACATGTATAGATTTACATTCATTGACTCGGTGCTTTCCGAGACAATAAAAGCAAAAATTGCTGCGTTTTACGATATGTATCCGTTCCTTTGTTTCTGTAATTCGTGTACAGTTCACCAGTGCGTGAATTTCTTGACAATATATGCATACTCTCGTGGTTAGAACACGTTTGTTTCGGTTTACATAATCGACTCTTCGTGACGTATATGATTCTTTTTCGTAAGATTCATGTTTTTTCCAGGAGAAACGTACATGTAGGCGTGGTGGAATAGCTTTGTCAGATGCCGTAATCCTGACCTGCTTTGATAATATTGATCTCATTCTGAATATATTTGCGTAAATCTGATAAAGTCAAAGTAATTATTCCATGCTTTCGTGCTAAATGTTTCCTTACTTCTCCGGGAAACTTGCTCAAAATCATTGGAATCAGTAATGTGCCGTAAGTATCTTGAGATTAGCCTTACGCGTCTAATCTGCAGACGGATGCCTCTATGCGATCATAAAAGACATGTTAACTGGCTAAATCATTATTTGCGGGTGTGATTTCTAGCAATGCTTTCATGTACGCTTTTTCAAGTTTACTTGATTGTCAGTATCCTTTTTTTAATACGTTGACTGCCTCCTTATAATTAACATTTTTCAATACGAACCCACCAATAGTATGTGAAGCTTCACATCCGAGTTGTGGTTTTAAATAATTGAATTTTGAATATCTGGTAGACTCGGGTTCATACGTACTACTGATTGAAAATAATCCGAGGAAGATTGCCATTCAAGATTTCCTAATCGATTTCAGATTATTCAAATCCTGGTCACTGGGAAAACGTAAATTAAGTAAGAAAACGTTGCATGTTCTAATATCAGTAATCGATTTATATAAACCCAAGTATACATGTGACACATCACAAAGTTTTAACCTTACAATATAAGACATACGTGACGTTCGCGCCGTATTTACAACAAGGGAAATGACTAGAATGCAATATATTAATATATAAACCCATGGAATTATAAAATATTTGTTTAAAGCACGTTTACTCGTTTAACGCTTACTTTCTTATAGTAAGTTTATTATTTTTCAGTTCAAAAGACTTTTAAACAATTGGATTATTGTATATATTCTATCCTTGCAAAATCTTGACTATGAATAACTAAAATAGAACTATAGATTTCAATCTGAAATATGCAAATGTATACAAACCCCTCTTCTTAAGTCATATCGTAATTAGAAGTGTAAAAAAATCATATTTTTAGGTGTACCAACTTAACAAAATGTCTCACCTGCTTCAAATTTTAGAAGTAATAACAGATATCGAGATTTTTTTTCAATTGGTGTTCATGTATTTAATTTACATTCGAAATAATTGCTATGTATTTTTATTATTCAAGTAAAAAAGGAATATTTAATATAATTCTGAGTGCTGTATTTGATTTTGGAATGAAGTGTTCAAGATAATGTTATTTACAACAAGTAGATAATTAATATGATAATTTCAGTTTTTTCGTTCCATGAATAGTTTTCCAGCTTATACCATTATTCGCTCCTGTAAAGAAATGAAAATTTAAACACTATTGAGAAATTGGTAAAACATTTCGTTAGCATTAATTTTGTTCTTGATTCTGAAATGAATAAAGCAGGGTAATCATTCAGAAAATCTAGAAATATCGAACAAATCATATGAGATGGCAGAAGTTAATAATATACCTCTGAACCTGACATTTCGCTAAATTAACACAATGGACTTATTTTTCAATTGTCTGCGCACAGGCTCAAAGTGAAGTAAATTACTTTTATATGTAGCATTTTCGGCGGACCAACCAATATTTGCTCCTACCACTCAACGATGATTGGTTTGCAGGGATTCAGCTCACAATAGTTCTAGTGAAAGTTTCAGATCTACTAAGGTCGAAACGCAACAACCCCATTACTTAAAGCAAACACGCCATTTATAAACCCCACACCCGGTGCTGTATCTAATCAAAGAGTAATATATATTATAGTTACACAAAGTGAAGTATGCAAAGATAATTGTATGATAAGATGCATCATTTGAATTTGCAATAAACAAACAAAAATAAAAGCCGTTAGTTTTCTCGTTTGTATTGTTTTTCGGGGCCTTTTATATCTGACTATGCGGTATGGGCTTTGCTCATTGTTGAAGGCCGTACGGTGACCTATTGTTGGTAATTTCTGTGTTATTTTATGTCTGTTGTGGAGATTTGTCTCATTTGCAATCATACCACATCTTCTTTTTTATAAAGTATGATGGTTGTTTCGTTAAATGAAAAGAGCAGAATAATCTGGACAAAAATGTGCAGAAATGTCTGATTTCGTCATGAACAGATGTCAAAAATCTACAAAGGTAATTACCTTCTAAATTTGGGACTGAGGCTATAGGCTGTTCCTCAATTAATACTTCACTTATGCCTGTCAAGGAATCTGGATTTTCTCTCGTTGAGGTAATTGTTTGCCTCATTGTCTCTTTTCTTGACCACACAATAGAAAACAAAAATTAAATATTTTATGAAATGCAACCAATTAAACTAACAGATACAAAAATTTAATGTTATTCCTATGTATTATAACAGACTACTATTAGGTTAACATTGCCATAAAAGCATCTATTTTTTTCTCTTTGACACAAAATGCAGAAGAACCTGAAAGGTATTAAGTACTAGAGAAAAATAGAGAAATATTTTCTCGTGGGTTTGAACCCACCCCCATTAAAAAAATGGTATTTTTCAGTCTATTTTTCAATTTTAAAATGACCTTGAGAGATTGACCAGACTGTGTTTTTCTGTCATTCATGTATATATCCATAGCTACATCATTCCATTCATGCTAACTGGGAGTATATGGGACTTTCGTGCCTTGCTGTGGAATTATTATCGTCAAGTCTGGTATGCCTAAATGTCCGTTTAAGCGGATTTTTTACAAAAACGTGACCTGGATTTTACAGACAAGATTCCTATTGGCCATTTTATACCTTGTTTTGTTCCTGTACTACCTATTCATGCATTTAAGATAATAGTGTATATCTACAGTCACTACCAGTTACATATTTGGCATTACAAGATATCCACCCCTGCCTAATTTTGGCTACTTGTCACCTTTTTTTCCATTTTAAACTTTTAAATAGCTTTTAAAGTGCCATAATTTCATAAACAGACATCTCAGAAAAGTTTATGGACCATTAACTGCTTGGTTGAAGTCCCTTCTAACATGAAAGTTCAGAAAAGGTATGGAGGGTCATACTGGTCATCAAAGAACGGTTGTCGCGATTGGGGGCTTAAGGGTTTGGGGGCTAAAGGGTTAAACTATTTGATCAAAATCTTGAAATTTGAGGGTCATTTTGGGGTGTCAAACTGACCAAAACACACTAAAAATGTTGAAAATCGGGAAAAAAATATTTTTAGTTTAAAACGATTTGATTAAAATCTTTGAATTTGACTTCTTTTAGGTTTGAGGTCGTTTAGGGTGTAAAACTGACCAAAACACTTTTTAGAGGTTTAATATCTTAACCTGTTTGGTCTGTTTTGAGCATTATATTCTCTTCGTCGCTTTTTCTTCGGAGTTTTTACTTGATTGCTATGCGTTTTACAGTAAGCCTGAAAATATAAGCAAAATCAGAATATAAAGTATTTTTCAAAATCTAAGTCATATTAATTTGAAAATAAAAATATTTTTTGAGTAGTAGGTCTACAGAATTTAGTGCAGTATATCTGTAAGCTACAAATATCTAAACTCAAAATAATTGAAAGTTTCTTGTATGTTTGATGACATACGAGTATTATCTAACTGTAGGTATTACAATCTAAGCTCTCCGTAGATATCGAAGATGCTATCATTCTGGAAAATCCTTCTGATACAACCTTTATATATACAAGGTATATGATTTAGATGAATTTTATGGACATTGAAAGACCATGGGGTCTCAGCCTCATTTAAGCGGTCTTAGGTAGGTTTTCACTATAAATTTCTTTTTCGGCTTTCCATAAATATTTCTATTTATATTCCTTAATGTTTCTAAGAGTGATTTGTTTTTCTTTTTGTTTTCAGAAATATCCTATATAAAAGTACATTTTCGAAGTTCTTTTACTGACAAAAATCTATATTACATAAAGACAAATATGCAAGTTAATAAAAATATTCGAGAACAACGAGAATTTACGACAGTTAGAAGAGGTAATGAAACGATTTCCTATGTATCTTATCAGTCCTCTTAACTATGAAAATCATGCTTTTAATGTTAATAAGTCATTCATTATTTTTATGATTTTCAACAAAATTTTTAATATCCAACTGACTGCTAGCATATTGAATATCGAATATCGAATCAACTGCTAACTTCATATACATCCTAACTTTAATGAAAAAAAAACCCTATAAATTCGATTATTTTAGGGAGTGCACCTGGCGTGCACGTCTAAACTGTTTAAATTCTTTTACTATACCTCAAATTTTATATCTGTGTCATCTTCTGCAGGATAATCCATTCTTAAACCATTTAAATATGCACATGTTACATGAAATGGCTTAGAACAATTCTTGAAAGAACACTGAATACAAGCCCCATCTTTTATTTTACACAATGAACATATAAGAGACAATCTCTCTTCCTGCAATGTACATTTATACATAGATTTATACATTAATATACTGATTCAAAACACCAGGTTTAAATCCACAGATAGCTAAATATATTTATATAGCTTGTTTTCTTTTGTTTACGATTTTGCATTGTACGCTGGAAATATTGCAAAGTTAAATTATTCAAATAAATTAAACGAGTTATTGTTTGAAACATGAATTTACTAATAATTCCCTTAGCTCCTGAAATGGGCATATAAACCAGTATAAATGAAACAAATTATTAACAGTTGCACAACAAACACTTTTTAACAAATCAATACAATCAATTTTAGAACTTTCATTTTGAAAATGAAGAAGCGACTTAACTAACCGGAAGTTTGTCTATGCCTACAATCGGTTCCATTTCCTTTGGGTTTCCTATTGTCACTCCTGGTATCCACCATGCACATGTAACATGAGCCCACTGTGTACCATCGCTATTAAAACAGACATTAAAAAAAATAACCAGTCAGAAGCGCTCATTCCATTTTGCATACATCGTGATAATATTTTGTTTAAACAGGTCTCGACGGGTATTTTGAAGTTTGAATACCGACCCAAACTTTGCTTCGATGTCAAAATGCGAATATGGTGCAGGCTGGTTGGAACCATTAATTTAAATAGATCAGTAAAATATAACGACTTAGTAATAAATTTTAATACATAGTTATCTATTTAGTTAATACCTGGTAAATAATAATAAACAAGTAAACTGCGAGCTACTGCTCACTGATGATACCCCCGCCGCAAGTGGATAATATTAATAGTGTAAAAATATGCAAGTGTTCGGTAAACAGGAAGTTGTCAAGTGATCAATCTGAAAACGCATCACACGGTATAGCTGACTTATATAAATCCTGAAACAAAATTTCAGAAATCCTTGTATTGTAGTTCCTGAGAAAAATGTGACGAAAATTTTCAACTTGGCTATCATGTGTAAAATCGTACAAGTGTTCGGTAAACAGGAAGTTGTCAAGTGATCAATCTGAAAACGCATCACACCGTATAGCTGACTTAGATAAACCCTGAAACCAAATTTCAGAAATCCTTGTATTGTAGTTCCTGAGAAAAATGTGACGAAAATTTTCAACTTGGCTATCATGTGTAAAATCATACAAGTGTTCGGTAAACAGGAAGTAGTCAAGTGACCAATCTGAAAACGCATCACACGGTATAGCTGACTTAGATAAACCATGAAAATCCTTGTATTGTAGTTCCTGAGAAAAATGTGACGAAAGTTTCATGGGACGGACTGACTGACGGACGGACTGAAGGACTGACGGACTGACGGACAGACAGAGGTAAAACAGTATACCCCCTTTTTTAAAGCGGGGGTATAAAAATAATAGACGAACGAGTTAACTATCTTTCCTGTTTAACGTAAAATAATTTACATCAATTAGTCACGGCACGAAAAAGAACCAAACTATGATAAATTGGGACACCAGAAGTTCATAATGAAATAAGCATTTATGTAAAGTTCATCACTGAAAATACACTGCTTAAATACTGCAATGACTTAATGGACCAGTCTTTCCAGCGACTATACGCTTGAGGTCTTTACAAAATTATAAGCAAGCATATCCAACAAAATTCCAAACATAAAACTAAAATTTGATTATAAGTAAGCATTTTGAAGTCAATCTTACAATTATTTCGGCAAATATCGAAAGTCTTATGTCGAATCGTTTTAAAATAAACATTTGTAATCAAAAGTTCAGTATGGAAAAAAATCTCAATTCAAAGTCTTTTTAAAATTATGTTCCTATATGAATTAAATATCTTCTTGTTATGTAAGGAATGAAAGATTTTTCATATTCCGATAAACAATTGTATACCTTGTCCTTTTCATTGCGCCGCCATCATATGGACACAACGCACACTTAGGTTTGACAGCTGCAACACATGTTTTGCAATACCAGTTTCCCTCAGGTATAACTTGAACCCCATAACATGCCTTTAAAATAATATTATCGTTAGTTTTTCATGTAAGAAATTAAAGTTATATAACAATCTTCAATGTAAATACTAGTATAAATTTCAAAATACAACATCATACGCTTATATTCAATAACGATCTTGAAAACTTAAACGAAGATACATATAGTGATAAAATGTCAACTTTTCAAAGAGAATATTAAACTCAGACTGTTTAAAACCAAGAACATTAAACCATAGTTTCATTCTCAGAAATTTATGCATAGACAACGAATTATTCATTTTGATATTGAATAAGTGGTCAAGGCTAAGCAATAGAAACTGGAAGATTCAGGAAGATACAGGAACATTTCCCGAGATTTAAGACTAGTGTAGATTTGCCTTGTTTCTCTTTTTGAATGTACACGTACAAATGAATAATTATGAAAAAAATATTTCTAATCCTACAACAAACAGGACGCCTTATTCATAATGTCGTTTAGACTGTGGGCATGGAAAACCTAATAATATATTTGAATATTATCATATATATCTCGCATAAATATGATAAAGTATGATTTATACATGTGCACTTTTTTCATTTGTGAGCCCAAGTTCGAGTGTAGACATAAGTTGTTTTTGGTTTCAAAAGTGCTTTGCAATAAATTCAAATATAATATATATAATCAGTAGTGAGTGATTTATTTTCATGTTTGAGTGATTAACAATAAGTCAACAGGGCCTTTCTCTTGCACCTTTCAATTACAGATTACAATGTCAACAACAGATAGAAACAAATATGCAAATACAAAAGAAATAACATAACTTAACAAAACAAAAATATCGAACTCCGAGGACATTCAAAACGAGGGGTCCCTTATCAAATGGCAAAATCAAGTGCTCAAACACATCAAAAACTATTGATTACAACTGTGATATTCCTTACTAGGTACATTCATTTTCTGATGTAGGACATGGTATATTAAACCGGGTTTTTATAGCTAGCTGTACATAAACTGCATTACGTAATGTATGAACTCATGACATTCGTTTATTTCTAAAAGAAAGCCTGATTTCTTTAAAGACAACAACCAGCGCCACTTTGACAATTCCTGACGCAAAGTCTATAATTTTGATTTTGAATAAATGTATCATGCGAGTTCTTAAAGATTATACGAATGGTTAACAACTGTTATATTCCAGTACAAATTGACGTAAACGACAATGATGCATGTGACTTATATCTTACATGTTACATACCTGATGTACACATAAATTGCAACCATCGCAAAATATCATTTCGTTATTTTCTTCTTCTACAATCTGAAGTGTAATAAAAATTCAGTAGTCGAAAAATTAAAAGCAAATTACTTATAGTTTTGATTGTCAGTAAACAAATTATGTTTGTTTCAAAGGGAATAGGTTTTGAAAACTAGAATTGAGGAAATAAGTGACGAAATGTGCCATAAATGGAAAGTTACTGGGTGTATTTTATTCAAGATTTTCAAAATTATATATTTGACTTATCCGACAGAAACCATTGTTTCGGTATTAAAACTATACAAGTACCGGATATTTATAACCATTAATTAACATTAATAATGCTGTTGTTGTTAAGCCAAGATGGTAACTTCTCTTTCAGAATTAATAAAATATCAGTAAAAAAGGTTTTTCCATACAAAACCTGTTATAAGCATGATTATTTCGAGAACAAAAATATACTTACATCTTTGCAAACATCACATACTGCATTGTCATCAACCTTCTTTGCATCTTGTATTTCCTGAACTTCATGACCTAGTAGATAGAGTAAGATAAAGTTATCGTTGATTTTAAAATATTTGTTGTGTTAATTTTGTACGAAAGTGAATACACATACAAAGTATTGTGAAAAACTTTACATCATTAATTAGATTTTGCAGTCCCTTTAAGGTAAATTAAATTTATAAATTCCTAACTATTCTAAGTTTTATGTTATCTATTTTTCTTCATTTGATATATACAACCAAAGGTACAGGAACATACATTATTTGCAATTCTAATATAGATTTTTGAAATATTGCCTATTTGCACTTAACAAAATTGCTATTGTTTTTTGGAGAAAAGTTAATTTCCATAAAAAGATATCACAAAAGAGGGACGAAAGATACCAGAGGGACATTCAAACTCATAAATCGAAAATAAACTGACAACGCCATCGCTAATAATGAAAAAGACATTCAGACAAACAAAAGTACACATGATACAACATATAAAACTAAAGAATAAGCAACACGAACCCCACCAAAATCTGGGGGTGATCCCAGGTGCTCCAGAAGGGTAAACAGATACTGCTCCAAATGAGGCATAAAATGCTGTTTTGGTCAGAACGATAAGGAAAGTGTACGGGTGCAAAAACCCTACGAGAGTTAACTCTCTGGATAATCAGATGCACATATAAAATCACATATTATTTATAAAAAGAAATCAAGTGTAATATTATTTGTCCGTTTGTCCTTTTTCTTTTTAAGCCATGATATTGTCAGTTTATTCTCGATCTATGAGTTTGACTGTCCCACTGTTATCTTTCGCACATCTTTTTTAATGATTACAATTGATATTTCTCAAACTGCCATAATCTGATGAAATTATTGCCGTATTGCCGTGTTTCAAATTTCTTTATTTAAAAAAAAAATGTTGTCAACAGGTCAAAGAAGATGTTCTGTCACAATTTTATGCAAATTCGACAAGCCAAATCTATATTTTAGCCAAAGAGAGGGGTTTCCTCTTAAGTTGTTTACCTCTAATTATATCGTCATCCTCTTCCTCCTCAAATCTTGGCTTCTTCTTTTGTCTTTCTTAAATATAGCATATTTTTTTCCGAATCGTTAATTACTTTTAACGACTTTATAGTAATCAATTCAAATAAGCAGAATATATTGCACAATATTTGAACAGATAAATGCACTTACCTTATTTCTTTTAAAAGAATATATGCAAATGAATATCAAGATAAATTTTCACATGTGTTTTACACGTTTTACACGTTTTTTGAAAACTTTACGTTTACTTTACGTCTATTGTATTCAAACATGCGCAATTGTCATAAAGTTCTCAAATGTTATTGTCTTTTCAATTTAGTTGTACGTCCTTTTCAATTAAGTTTTTGTTGTACCAAATTGGCACTCAATCATGGTAACACGAATGAAAAAAGCAAAGTTCCCTGTCAATGATTGTATTTATCAATACAATGAAATATACCTTCGTATGCATGTTCTTCTTGCTCCTCCATTGTGTCATATTCTCCTGTAAAATCAATCGGAATCATATTCGTGTTTCTTTTTTAACATTAAAAATCATATGAATTAATGAAATATAAGTACAAAATTCAAATAAATGCCCATAAATATGGTTATTATGAAATGAATGTACAGGCAGGCACTGTACAGTCAGGTTCCAATGGGATTATCTATGATTGAACTTGAGAAGCTTACAAAACACTCATTGGTCAGATTAGAGTCAGTGTCTTTTGCTACCAGTAGACGCAATTTATCATACGAATTTGCGAGGAAATTAAACGGCCTGTGACATTTGGGCAATGACTGTATTCGGTGTTAGTGGTGTTACAGTACAGGGTTGCTTCTTATATCGTTGTAAGCTGTGTATGCATATTCTGCAGGGTAACATAAATGGACAAACATACAGATATTTGGTGCCTAAACACATTGAATTTTTAAATTTTGATAATCCCCCACTAGCGTCAACATGGTTAAGACCCTTGTACATGGACGATAAAACTAGACCACACAGGACAGGGATTGTAACCGAGTCTAAAGAGCAAAAAGCTATTTAGACTATCTTTAGGCCTGCCATGTCTCATACATAACCCTATCGAACATGTATGGGATGCCATTGGCAGAAATCTCAATCGTAGAGATCCATCTTCCAAAACAATTTGTCGATTTAAAAGTGGCATTTGTTGATTTATGGAATAGATTTCCTCAACTTAAGTTTTGGAAGCTTGTACCGAGTATGAGATGTCCTGTCATTTAATTGTACCGGAAGAATGGTTGTTACACATGCTATTGACTCAAATATTGACATTAAATTTGCCGAACAAACCAAAGATTATCTGTAGATAATTTTAATAATATTGGGTGATTAATTGTTGTAATAAATACAATCACAGTGAAACTTAAATTTCGTTTTTAATTTGTGTAATTTACACCGTTTCTATAACCGCAAAAGCTTAATGCATAGAACCAAAATTATATTTGTGGTTTTTTATGGTATATGTTAGTTAATAAAATCAACGGTACCAATTTTGTTGCACCAGATGCGCATTTTGACAATACATGTCTCTTCAGTGATGCTCGTGGCCAAAATATTTGAAATCCAAAGAATATATAAAAGATGAAGAGCTATTATCCAAAAGGTCCAAAAAGTATAGCCAAATTCGTAAAAGGAATCAGAGTTAAATTGCTACATGAATGTTTTCTTTTTTTTCGAGGAATAATAGATCTTTTAAATAATAATAACAATAACAATAATAATAGGTGGTGCTTAACTTTTGGCGGACTGTATTTACTGAATTTCAAAATGCTTGAATTTTTTTTATTTGATCAGTTTATATATTCCAACAAAAGCTCAATGAGATACCTGTGTATACGTATTGCGCTTTGATTCTATCCAGAATGTTTTTGTTTGAAAACCCGGATTCATATAAAATTATTCTGATTTCACCTTTAAATAAATGTTTTGAAAATATTTTTTTTTATCAGATCCATGTTCTAATGAGTATAGATCGATTGTATAACAGTGAATTATAAATTAATGATATAGAAACAGAACCCAGAATTTTCGAAAGTCCAATTTATTTAGCCTTTTTCAAAACACCTTAAATAAATCCTCAAATAATAGTTCTCAAACATCAAAGGTACCAGGATTATAATTAAATACGCCAGACGCGCGTTTCGCTTACATAAGACTGATCAGTGACGCTCAGATCAAAATAATTAAAAGGCCAAACAAGTACAGAGAAGAAGAGCATTGGGGACCCAGAATTCCAAAAAAGTTGTGCCAAATACGGTTAAAATAATCTGTTCCTGGGATAAGATATGAATATATTGTTTTGAAACACATGCCATTTTCGATATATATCTAATGTATATTGGAACAGCAAAAAATAGTCATCATTGTTTCAAAAAATGGTCCTAGTACGGATTTGTATGCTGTTTGAGCATCATCTACCACTATCTATGCATGCAACCGTCGTGTTTATCACAAATCACTCAAGAAGACAAGACCGGTTAACTTTCAAAACATACTAATAATCGTTTACGTTTTGATTTCTGACATTGCCATTTTTACTTACTTCTTGCTTCTTCAAATCGGTCAAAACATTCTGAAATTAAAATGAAAAGTACACATGTCATTCACCTTCATTAGCAATAGTAACTTAAATATCAAATTTATTAACCCTTTAGAGTGTAGTTTCTTTGGCGAAGTTTATGAGTATTTTCCTGTTGCTGTCTTTTGTACTATTAACCGAATTTGTAATAACATGAGCAACACGACGGATACCACATGTGCAGAAGGATCTGCTTACCCTTTCAGATCCAGGTAATATATAAACAGGATCGATTCCCTGATCATTGTCATTGTCTCTGGTACCTTTCGCCCCTCTTTTGTAATGTTTAAATTTTAAAATTTTTATTATCTTTGTTGTAACATGTGTAAATTGTTAACTGTCTTTTTTGTCCTTTGTTCTGAAAGATAATTGTGCTCGTGTCACACTGTCCGGTTCGATCTTGTGTTAGGGTTAGAAATGTAGATGTTCTTAATTATTTAACGGTTAACGATGTGGGTAAAATATGCACAAATCAACTGGTAGAAAACATCTACTGATTCGATATTGGATAATTTCTTATAACCGATTTCGATTTCTAGTCATGATTTAACTTGAGTAACACGACGGTTGTTCTGTATAGAGAACGAACTGTTTGTTCTTTCGTAAACAACAAACGTTTTACAGAAACATTCCACGGATTTCATCTTTGGTAACTGTTTGTTTTTTCGAGATCTGTTGTTAGTCTTTTCATGTCTTTTTTCGTTCGCCATTTGATAGTCCTAAAATTTTCCCTTGGTAAAATCTATATTTTAGAATGAACCCGGTGCAAATATGTTTTATCCTATATGAATATCATACACGTAAGAGGTTAAGCACATATAAAACTATTTATATTGCACTCGTTCTATTTGAGCAGTCAAAATGCGTTGACTGTATATTTCTATGTCATATACAGTCACTGACCCGACATCACTTTTTCTCATGAATATTTAAATAGAAGTTGCCGAAATAATATTTAATTATTCATACGACCTCTTCAACCTGTCCTTGTTTCCAATGCATACACCGATGCGTGGAACGACTCAACCTTATTTCTTTTGCAATTATGGAAAAAACATAGTTAATTTGTTAATATTTTTTGTTTGCACCTATAAATCAGTTTTATGCTTATGGTTGTTATTTTAGTCCATAATCAAACGATTTCGTTCACCGTCGAGTGTGGGATTCAACAGGTAAATGTACATTTCATTGTGTTGTATATTTCTCGACGAGCATGATAAGAGGCCTTTTTAAGGGAGATTTCCCCCAATATCTAAATCAAATAAATAACCTAAACGCCTTAAACAACAGTTAAAATATTTTTTTTAGATTGCAGTATAGAGACAATAATAGTGCATTGACTTGACATATCAACGATATAAGGATTCGGTTCGAAACGGGGAAATAGCTCGACACAGCCTCGCATTTCCCCGTTTCTAAGCCTCATCCTTATATCGTTGATATGTCAAGTCAATGCACTATTATTGTCTATGTTTAATCCGCCATTTTCTACATAAGGAAATGCCTGTAGCAAGTAAGGAATATGAAACTAGTTTTACTTTGTTTACTGTATTTTGATTTTGCCATTTGATCATGGACTTTCTTCTTGAATTCTGCGAGTTCAGTATTTTTGATATTTTTTACTTTTTATGAGCTAGAACATGTAGTTATATACGCATCAATATATCATTTAATATAAAAGAAGATCAGTCTCAGTACCAATTCCGTGTTACGATTTATACATTTTAAAACTAGATGCTCCGCAGGGCGCAGCTATATACGACCGCAGAGTTCTAACACTGAACATTGGGGCAAGTATGGACACAACATTCAAGCTTGATACAGCTCTGAATTTGGATTGTGATTAAATAGTTGACACAACATAGGTTTCTGACACATAATGAATCTGGTCTAAGAACTTAAACTTAAAAACTTTAAATTTTAAATTGGACATTATTTATTACAAAATGTATTATGGTCCAATATCCAAAATTAAAATACATGGTTAAATTCAGCATATCAAAGAACCCCAAGAATTCGATTTTTTATCAAATAAAGTTCAATTTTGGACACTTTAGACCTCTAAAAAAAATCATTTTTTGCGGTCGTATAAAAATTAACATCAACATTTGATTTATAGTGAAACATTACTTCTGATGACACTTCTCTTTTGATTTCTGTAGTTTGCCATGGTTCGAATCTTTTCTTTTTCCATATCGCTCTGTTTTTCTAGTGTCACAATTTTGTTATTATTTGCTTCACATTTATTTTCCAAATCTTTGATCTTTTGACGACTTTTCTCTTCCTGTTTTCTTCCTACACCACTCTGTTTTTCTAGGGTTTTCAGTTTTTCATTATTTGCTTCACATTTCTGTTCCAATTCTGCAATCTTCTGACGACTTTTTTCTTCCTGTCTTTTGAGAGCTTGTATTAGTTCACAATTATTTTCATGCTGATTTTCCATGTTTTTAATCTTTTCGAGATTCTCTTCACACATGTTGCAGCAAACAGTGTTATGACACAATGGACATTCGTTTAAACAGTTATCATCAGTTAACGATGAAGTGCATTCTGTTTTGATCGATTGTCTTTCAGTTTTTATGTCTAAATAATAGAAAGTGTGTTTGCTTATCTATGTTACAATTATTTATAACGTTACCAATTATCATTCAAAATATATCGTTTAACATATAATATACAAAAACACATGTGTTAAATTTAATTTCGATCATTGAAATTAATCATTGTAAATTCTACAATGATATCAAGTCCCATGATGTGCCAGTCAATAAATTATGAGGATTTGGATGGGCAAAAATATAAAGAATAGAGAAAAAATGACTCAGAGAATAAAACAATCAATACATGTAGTAGTATAGAACGGTTGTTCAAAGATCTTTAGACCAATTAATCGATTTAGAGAAAACAAATCTGGTCACACACTGAAAGATAGAGGATAACGGGGTGCTTATATAGAAAGAAAAATAAAGTAATTTTTTTAGAAACAAATAGTATTTAAATTTTTTTTAAACCAAGGGCTCTCGTATACAATCTCTCATTCATGGACAAAGATATCTCTTGAATTTACATTGCAATACAATTTTTTTGGAATTTATTTATTCTGTTTAATTCATATACATCCTTTTAAGTATAATATATGGATTTTGTACGTGATAATTTCCAAAAAAATGGCTAAACATTAATGAAAAATATTGGAAAATCATCAGAAAGGGATACTTTCAGATGGCAGTAGCAAAAAATGAAGTGTACCATCATATGCTTTTTCTTCACCATGTTTTTACAGTCTTATAAACCCAAAAATCAGGTTAAGAAAAAAGTTTAGTTCTAGAAAATTTGATTCATATGCTTAATGTGTCTTTTTCAAATCGATTTACGAAATATGAACAACGGCAAACCACTATCGCCTTGATTTATATAACTGCAAAGATTTTTGTTTATCAGTATGCATCTGCATGCCTTAAACGTTAAAGTATGTTTTATGTTGATGCCTCTGCTGGTGGACTGTCAGTCCCCGATGGTATCACCAGCCCAGTAGCCAGTACTCCGGTACTGGCATGAAAAAACTGATTTTTTTGTGTTATTAAATTTGCTGTTTCAAAATGATAAAAATTATTATAAAGTAAGGAATGTATCTCACTCATGCTAAGCTCTGATTCCTTTCACGGATTTGCCTATACTTTTTGGAACTTTTGGATTATAGCTCTTCGTCTTTTATATAAGCTTTGGATTTTACATATTTTGGCCACGAGCACCACTGAAGAGACATGTATTGTCGAGAGGCGCATCTGGTGCAGAAAACATTGGTACCGTTTATGTTTTTAAATATGAGATATCGGAGCTAAATATTGATTTGACACACCATACAATGATTTTAACGAATTCGGTATTCTGTTAAAACAATTTCTACCACGACTTAAATTCTCCCTCGCCCTGCTCGTCCGAATTTAAAGTATTTCTACTCTAAATTCAATTAGGCTTTAAACAAAACAAACACAGAAATAGAGTTAGTTGCTCGCAGTAACATTATTATCTTCTCTTTCGATACAAATGTTATTTCACTCTATAATACAAGTTTCTTCGATACTAACAACATAATATAAATACATGTAATAAACATAGCAGCCATTAATGTGACTAACTTCGTACTATACGACCTAACTGCGAGCACCTTCGATAATAATACATTTAAATGCCAAACTTTATATAGTACCCCACCCGTAGAAACCGCCAAAACTTTTCTCGTGCTTTGTACACGTAACATCAGACTTTATAAATAGTACATACTCCTGCAGAACTAGTTCTAAAACTAGTTACACTAATTCCCATCTATATATAATAACTACAAATACCTAAAGGGAAAAACCCCAATTTCAAACGAAATGAAATATATTTAGCTTCTACATGTACCTTTATCTTGCTGCAAGTCTTCGTTCATTTCTTCTTTCACAGCACCAACCTGATGTGGACTATTGTTTGTGAATATGTCAGTACCTATCCTGCCGAGCTGTTTCCTTATACTAAGACACTGCATAAATAGAGACTTATTTGAAAACACATATTTATTGAAACAAACTTTTTTTACAAATGAATTTGATTACTTTATATATATTTATATCTGGTGGAATTATTGAATGTTTGTGTATAAGTATTGTCTCGGGTACCACTGAAATAAGTATTTCTACACAGATATAGGAAGAGTTCCATATGAGTGCCAACGAGACAAGTAACAATTTATAAAAGTAAACCATTATAGGTCAAGGTACGGCCTTCAACATGGAGCCTTGGCTCACACCGGACAGCAAGCTATAAAGGGCCCAAAAAATCACTAGTGTTAAACCATTTAAAACGGGAAAATCAACGGTCTAATCTATAAATAAAAAAAAGAAACGATAAACACTTTTGAACCACATAAACAGACGACAACCACTGAACATCAGATTCCTGATTTAGGACAGGTGTAAACAATTGCAGCAGGATTAAATGTTTTAATGGTACCAAACCTTCTCCCTTATCTGAAGCAATAGTATAAAATCACAACATGGAAAGACACACGTTCTAGTCAGTCATATACTGTGAAAGTACTTTAATTCGTGGGTATCAATTTTCGTGGTTGAGCAATATTTACATTTTCGTGGGTTTTTAAATTCGTGGATTTTAGTTTTCTAAAAAAAAAATAAAAAAAAAAATAAATAAAGCCTTTAGAAACGAAGGTTCAAATAGTCTAGATTGAAGGAAATTGCAAAGTAAACATCGACCCTTTTAAATCGCAGTGATAACACTAATTAACCCATGACAAAGTGATCAACAGATTAAAGACTATCAAAGGTGTTAATTAGACCATAAACATGTCAGCTAAAGAAAACAGTAACATAAACAAATGCTATAAACGTATCTTGAATTGTCAAATAATTCTGATCAAAATCAAGCTCAGCATGAAATTATTATTTCCCATATGTACGAGAACTATGAGGAATAAATGAAAACTTTATCATACTAGCATATCAATACAAGAAATCTGACTTTCATCGATCAAAAATATTTTTTTATGAGAATTAAAAGATCAAAAGGTGTACAGTTTGGGTTATTAAAGATTAAATGGGTTTAATCATGCATGCAGTTGTAGTTCTGTGACTGCTATGAAAGTATTCTCAGATTTGGCGTTATTCAATATATTCTCTAGATCATATCAGTAGTCAAATCTACTGAATATGATGATCTTTCCACGTCTTGATTTGGACATTGGTTATTTTATTTCGTTGGACACTTAAATTCGTGGATAGAGTCATCCACGAAAACCACGAAAATTGGTACCCCACGAATAAAAGTACTTTCACAGTATTTCTAAATATCATGAATTTGAGATTTTCAACAATTTTAAAATTGAGAATGGAAATGGGGAATGTGTTAAAGAGACAACAACCCGACCATAGACAAAACAACAGAAGGTCACCAACAGGTCTTCAATGTAGCGAGAAATTCCCGCACACGGAGGGGTCCTTCAGCTGGCCCCTTAACAAATATAAAGTAGTTCTGTGATAATGAAAGCCATACTAACTTCCAAATTGTACACAAGAAACTAAAATTAAAATAATTTAAGACTAACAAAGGCCAGAGGCTCCTGAAGTTGGGACAGGCGCAAAAATGTCACCAGTATGGCGGAAGAAGAGATTAAATTTACCTTTTCATCTTTTATCTTGTCGACCATATCTTTTACACACTTGACGTCAAAATTAGATATCTTCAATAAATCAATACTCGTATTGACTGATTCTTCAAAGCAAGTAGGTTGAACTTTACTAGCTAAACCTAGAACGGATCCTTCTATCATTGTCCACCACCTATCTAGGGTTTCTTGGTCAACAGATGATAAGCTTTCTTCGTGGTTCAGTCTGTATACTATATCATTGACTGTTCTCAACCACGTGTCCTCAGCAGGACGTAAGCTTCCACAGTTTTTTATCAGTGTATATGCTAGCATGATGTCAAGTTTATCCAATGAACATCGGTCGTTAATTCTAACGTCGCAAATGCAATTTTGTTTTACAGTATTTCCAATGACAATGAAATGTTCTGGTGTCATATTTTGTCCTACTTTGAAAAGTTCCTTTATTTCTTCTTCTTTTAAACATCTGTCAGTCTTTCGCACAAATGCAGAGTGCTCACATTCACAACATGCTACAGAATTTCTCCAAAGATGGTAAATAGAATGCTTGTGGAAATCGAGAAACTTTACAAATGAGTTATCGAAGTTGATGAGTATGTTTGATTTTATAAATGACCGGACAACCTTCCAAGAAATTTGTTCTGAAAATATCAACAGTTTTAAGAACTGCTTTTCCTTTACTGTACTCATTGTCGCTGCAAAAGATGAATATATGTAAAACCAGTAATTTTATTTCATTTATATATAAATATGTTTGGAGTTTTGTATCTGTATCCCCATGATAAAAAATATAGCCTTTGTGCTAATATGTTTTTTATGATTAGTCTCAATAAAGACTTCATAGTAACATATTGAAGGAAACTTTACAATTCATGAAATACTTTAGCCATAAGATGAGACAAGAAAACGATCGCCTTTTACAAAAATTATTCTTGCTATTAATTTTTTTACCTCTAAGCCTTTTGTCTTCTTTTGTTTATTATAGTTGTGATTCTTTCTAAAATAAGATTTTCATGTCATAAACATCAATGTGTATTACAAATGCGAAAATGGGAAACAAAGTTGTGTTTGGAATAGTTCAATATCTTATATAAACAGGAAATTTTCCGAAAAAGGAAATACCAATGGTCATATTTCAAGTCAACACAAATCTACAGCGAAATGTCCGATTAGATAATATTTGTGCTTAAACATTTTTAATTGTAGTGGATTGAGGGACAAGTTATTATAACTTATAGTAGTCCCTTTCCACTTTGTTAGAATAAACACTGTGTAAATATTCAAACTACTAGTAATTTGACTTGTTAGAACGAAAGAGTCACATGTTCAACCATCTTCGCTAGCCAAGGGTTACGATCCACTCCCGCTCTCTTCACCCTTGGCGGATTGAGCCAACATTTGTGATAACAATGTTGCGCCATCTATCGGAAGATAAAAACCACGCCAATTCCGAATACATTAGTCTTGACCAATGGTAGCACTTGAACTCTTCAGCTTGGAGGTAAAAACACGGTAGCGTCTAGATGCTACACACTTGGTAAAGCCGGAAATGAAAGCATACGTCAACATTCATGCATTTGTGCATGAAACATACACAGGAACTTCCATTTGTTGATTAAAAACATTCAAGTTTTCACTAAATATAGTCGTATGTTTAGGGATGTAAAGGCTTGTTGCACAAAAAACACGTGGCAATTGTTTACAAACACTTTCTACATTTACACGTGATCATGTTACAGGCGCATTTTGATTGGATGCAGCGAGTTTTGACTGCAACCAATAATCCTTACCTTGTGTCTCCGAAATTTTATCTCAATCCGCCAAGGGTGAAGAGAGCGGGAGTGGATCGTAACCCTTGGCTAGCGAAGATGATGTTCAACTTAATGTGCAAAGGTTTCCGCCTGAAAACAGCAGAAAGAAGGAAGATATTGAACGTATATTTTCAGAATATCTGACACAATCGTAAAAATCAATCAAATGAATTGCTGCTCTGAAAATAATACTGAATTTTACAATAGTAGTATACATTGATATATCGACATAAAGAAATATATAGACCTCGGACTTCGTCCTCAGTCAATATACGCGCCTATGAGCATTGAGGTCGGCATAATTATCCTCGCAATTACTTCATAAAAAGGCTGTCAGTTTATAGTATCAACACAAATGGTTTTAATGGTGTATTCTTCTGCGGTGTCTATCTCTTTGAAATCTCGTTTGGGATGTGAAGCAAGTTGAAAATATCAATAAACAAATTTGAAAATATGATCAATAAAAGTAATAAATTTTCAAATTCCATATTAAACTAATCGTGTATAAGTCATCAGCCAGAAATAGGTATGGGTACAAAGAAATTATTTTACCAAAGATATGTACATGCCGGTCATGCTTTATCAATTTTTCTTCTGAAAATTCTCAGTCAAGGATTTTTTCAATCTGACATTTAAAACAAAAAAGATGAAATCATATGTTTTTGTTCTAAAAAATGAAAAGAAAGAAAAATCCGAAATTGACAAAATTGACAGCATGGTCAATTTGACACGAAAAAAGCAACGACAGTTTATAATTATTTTTTTTGTTATCACCAACCTATAGCTTTTAGATACATTTATCCAGATTGGCCCACTTATCATTAGTAAAAGTATGTACAAAAGTTTAATTGTAAAAAAATCATGATTATATTTATTGCTTTATAAAAATAGGTAATAATCGATGAAAAATGTGTGTGTGTGTTTCAAGGGGGTTTGGGAGGGGGAATTTGGAGGGGTGGGGGTTGAAAAGATTTATTTCAGTTGCTGTAGAAAAAAATAAAAGATATCATCAGGATTTAAAAAGGTTAAAGGAATGAAAATACGTTATTTTATTTCTAACCAATTTTTTTCTATACACATTTGACTTGTATAGATGTATGCTTAGATATAGGAAGATGTGGTGTGAGTGCCAATAAGACAACTCTCCATCCAAATAACAATTTAAAAAGTAAACCATTATAGGTTAAAGTACGGTCTTCAACACGGAGCCTTGGCTCACACCAAACAACAAGCTATAAAGGGCCCCAAAATTATTAGTGTAAAACCATTCAAACGGGAAAGTCTTTATTGTTCTATGTTCTGTCTTGTGTATTATTTGTCTATTTGTCTATTTCTTTTTTTAGCCATGTCATTTTTTTCATTTCTATCTATGAGTTTGAATGTCCTCTGGTATTTTTCGCCCCTCTCTTATATCAGGTATACTAGGCTAAATATTAAATCATCTAAATCAGAGAAAAAGATTAAGAGTATGTTATGGGACTAGAACTTTCACCATCGACGCACCCGATCTTGTACTGGAGTTTCTGCGATTAAGGTGTCATACCACCAATTAAAAGTCCCTATCTGTTCAACCAAATTTTGCAATTTTCACAGCTTTCTAAAAATTTTACCTAAGTTTAACTTCATAGAAACTAGGTATATATCCTGAATTGTACAGGTGTCACCTTTCTGCATGCCAATTTTCAGCATATAAGAAAGAAGAGAGCTCCCGAAAGGAGGTACCCCAAAAATAACCCCTGGTTTTCTGGAAATCTTAAATTAGTATACCATGGAGTGCATTAATCCTCAATTTTAAATGCAAACTCCTAGACAGGTAAAATTTGGCCCAAAATGGTCTTAATATATTTCTCTTTCAACAAAAGTTTCATTTCAGCAAATTTGTTGGTTAGTTTAGGTGAACAATGACATCAAATGCAAAATTTTTGGTCCCTGTAGGCCATAAATTCGAGGGAGTAATTGGTGGTATGACACCTTATAACCAGTGGCAGATCTAGAAATGTTCATAAGTGGGGGCCCACTGACTGGCCTAAGAGGGGGCCCGCTCCAGTCACGCTTCAGTGAATCCCTATATAAGCAACCAATTTTTTTCCCGAAAAAAGGGGGGGGCGGGCCCCCTGCCCCCCCCCCCTAAATCCGCCTCTGATAACTAGTTCTGAACATAGGAAACGTCTGTTCCATTAACTATCAATATCCAAAATAGCCATTCGATCCTGTTCATAAAATTTTCTGACAAAAATGATCTAGATATATAGCGCCTTTTCAATGTGAAAGTAAAACTATAAATAAATTTGTCGAATAAATCTGATTCATTGACTGAAGTTTGCTTGCATCTTCTAAACATGTGGTTATATTTAGATAGTTACACTTGTAAGAGGGGGTCAACTAAGAAACCATATATCACAATTGATTACTGTCCCAGAAAAAAATAAAACAGCCTTGCCAGACGTCATAATATTTGAACTAGGTCTCACACATTTTGTCACATAGACAAAAATTAATGATGCTTTTGGTTAACATACTGAGTTCACGTCGCAATTAAGATATAACAACTTCCTTAATGTTTTTTTTAATGTGCTGTTAAATCAAAACTGACTTTACTTGGAGCTTACGTCATGCTTACCATGCCTTCCTAGTATTTTAATCCCTTCAAACTTCAATTGATTTAAACGCAAGTTGTATACACGCGAGACACACCTACATACATTATAGTAATGACAGAGCGGCATATAAAATTCCGCGTATTTTCTAAAAATGTATTTGACCTATTTGCATTTGATAACAATGTACGGCACGTCTTTTTAACATATTTAATAAGATAATTATTTATAATATGAGACAGATATTTATACATATATATTTTTGACAAACATATATATAATTAGCTTTTGAATTTTTTAGAATTGATAGAATACCACAATAAATTCAGTTAAACAACGACCCTTACCGAAAAATAAGCCCTGCGGCAAACATTTGCCGCAAGTTTGCAGCAAACATTTCCGCAAGCTTGCAGCAAACGTTTGCTGCAAACTTGCCGCTACCATTTTACCATGCAAATGAAGTTTGCTGCAAGCTTGCGGCAAACATAATTATGCAAATTAGATTTGCCGCAAGCTTGCGGCAATTGTTTGCTGCAAGCTTGCGGCAATTGTTTGCTGCAAGCTTGCGGCAATTGTTTGTTGCAAACTTGCGGCAAACTTGCAGGAACTACACATATATACCAATGTCGTGTGTGTAGACACATAAAAATTATCTCTTTCAAATTACACAGCAACATTTTTAAAAGGTCAATTTCTGTCTTTATACAAACAGTCATTGAAAGAATTCTTGCAATCTCGTGAGATTAAAGGGAATACATACATGTACATGCATATGAGTTTTGAAAAGTGGCAGGAGTCATTCTCAAATGACATTAATATACCTTCATATTAAAAAATGAAAAAGGTAAAATCCTAAACATGTATTGAGTATAAAGCTAGGTCATTAATTTACAGAATTTAACTTAATCTTAATAAACATGATCATGATGGTGCAGTACAAATTCAAACTTATAATCGCTTAAGTTTTTCAATAACTTATACATGTATATATAGTTGCTTTCTTAATGTATGATAATAACATTAATTATTTTATTAAAACATGCAGTTCTATGAATCATTTGTACTTACACAATTACATACTGATTATCCCATATATTACTGAACGAAAATGCCTCCTTAATCTCTTATATATGTGAAATGCATTTCCAAACACAACCAACATGACCTAGCCACAATTTCAAATTGTTAGCATCCAGGAAGTGCCAACTAGGCATGCCCAGTCAATATTGTGTAATTCCTGCATTGTTCTGGCAAACATATAGCATGGTCAAAGTTTTCTGCAATCTTGCATCAAACATATTGAATGGTCAAAGTTTTCTGCAATCTTGCGGCAAACATTCTTTATTATTTTAAACTTTCTGGCAATCTTATGGCAAACATTGATGTTTCTGCAAACTTGCCGCAAGCTTGCAGCAATGTTTGCCAGAAGTTTGCAGCTAGCGGCAAACACCTGCAAACAATGTTTTATGTGTTCCTGCAAACTTTTTGTTTGCCGCAAGCTTGCAGCAAGTCTGCTGCAAGTTTGCGGCAAACAATTCAGTTTCATAAGGGGACTGCATATCAAGACAACGGTTGCATATCAAGACTTTTTGACCGCCGTGACACAATTTGAAAATTATTTACAAAGTCTACAAAAAAAACCAATTTAAATCGAACGCAAAAAAGAATTTATCCGTAATTAGTACTACACATTGCTAGATTCAAATTTTGTTATCTGTGAAGGATTTTTACCCCGGGGGAGGGGGTTACTGACTATCCTTTCGGGTATAACTGTGCCGATAGCACTTGCCAAATCATACCCTGTTCTAACCGGAAAACATTGAAAAACATACCCTGTTCTAAACAGAAATATTGAAAAACATACCCTGTTATAGACAAGCTCAGAAAACGTGTACCCTGTTCTAGACAAGCTCAGAAAACGTGTACCCTGTTCTAGACAAGCTCAGAAAACGTGTACCCTGTTCTTGACAAGCTCAGAAAACGTGTACCCTGTTCAAGACCCTATAAAATAGATGCTGCTCTCCACCATTCTTTTTAAACAAAACAAAAACACTGTTCTTACGGCTAGCAGGGCTTGAAAAAGTGACCCTGTTCTAACCAGCAGGACATAAAAAAGAGACCATTTTCTAACTAGCATTATATGAAAAACGACCCTGTTTAGCGGCACACTCTTACCACTAACAACATAGAAAGTAACCCCCTTCCCCTATGGGGATTTTACTCATCCCTAAAGATCGACCGCAGTATCGTCATGCAGTCAACTGACCCTCTGACGCCTACTTCTATGATCTTCTGTTGGGTCTCTATTGGATTCTCTCTACACTAATATAAATTGTGTTTTATCATTTCTCTCTATTCATTATAAAAATGGTTACTTTGAACAACTATCAAAATGATCAGTTATTTAATAATGCAAAGCGCATATTTTTGTTTTCCATAGTTCTTCAATTTATGTCCATCATTCCGCATTCCATCAATCCCTTAGAGATGGCATTGGTGTGGTCATATTTTATAACTATATGCCCCTCTAATTATAATAAAAAATGTGTAGACAGTAATGGCCTTTTGGCTACAACATTCGGTACATTTTTCAAACACTTTTTATGTGAATGCCTTTCAACTTGAAGATCTTTACTTATTTGCCCTCCTCGTCGCCCACCAACTGCGCATCTTTCATGTCTTTGATTTAACTACCACCCAGAGGATCGTGGTTCAGATATGAAGAATAAAACCCTTCTTCATGTTCTTTGATACATATGACGTGGCTCTGTATATATAGTGTTAGTGTGCTATTGTAAAAAAAACCATTATAGTCTTTATTTTTTGTCTACTATATGCCTTTTTGTGTTTCTTTGATACATAAGAAGTGCATGTGGCTCTGAAATTATACACCCCTTCATTGTGTTATAGTGCTGTGGTAAATTTGTGTATTTTTGTCTTTAAGTTTTGCTTATATAAATGTATTCTGTCTGATATGCCCTAGCCTTTTGTGCTTCTTTTTATGCCCCACCTACGGTAGTAGAAATAGAAAGTGCAAGTTTCAGGTTAAAGTTTTGGTCAAGGTAGTTTTTGACAAGCTGAAGTCCAATCAACTTGAAACTTAGTACACATGATACTTATGACATCATCTTTCTAATTTTAATGCCAAATTAGATTATTTACCCAATTTCACGGTCCATTGAACATGGAAAATGATAGTGCGAGTGGGGCATCCGTGTACTTTGGACACTTTCTTGTTTACATAATTGTTTATGTTGTAGTGATTAAGTTTATAACAAAATGTTGACTGCTGTATCCTTATTTTTGACATTTTTACATGACATGTCTGTTTGTTTTTTTCAACCGTCGTTGTCAATATAATGGAATTTGATGTGACTGACATACAGGTGAGAGCTAGGTTTAGCTAGCCATAAAACCAGGTTTAATCCACCATTGTCTACACAAGAGAATGCCTGCACCAAGTCCGGAATATGACATATTTAGAAAGATTTGCGTTCTTACTTATTTAACAAATAAAATTGAGAATGAAAATTAAGAATATTTATAATAAGTGAATTAAGATTTGGCATGTCAAAAAGACCAACTTTCAACAAGAGACCAAATGACCAGTATAGAATTAAGCTACTATAAGTTATCTGTATAACATGGTATGCAGCAGTCAGCTTTGTTACATTCTGGAATATAAAGCTTTCTACAAAAAGATTACTACGACGTCACAGCCACTGGATTTTACTCCATATTGATATGTCTCGGATTCTACGACTTTTATCACAGGCGAGACAACAATATGGTACTAACTAAATTAAATGACCACCAACACATGCACTTGAACTTATAAACCCAAGTTAAAAAACACCCTGAAAGTCATAAGAAACGAGTGACCGGTGTAAAATAATGTTCTTCCAATTCTTAAACCAATGCATACAAACATCATAAACTTAAATTAGTCTTCTGTGCTCGAATTTATCATTTTTTTTCGTGTAAATTTCGTATAATCGTCATTTTTTGTTCAATCGGTCAGTGTTGTTGTGAAAATATGGCAGGTAATTAAAGTTCGTGTTTTGAATCCGAAGTTTAACGATAGTCACCTGTTTGTCAACAATTGACGAAAAATAAACAGAAAAGCATGAAAATTGAGCACGTGTTTAACATGTAAATTCAGATAATAGTTTATTTTAAGAACATCCATGCGTATTGTGGTCACTGGATTTTTACGAGATGGGTCACACTGTGGTCACCTTGCATACGGAAAATATATCGGGGGAATTGCTTGCTGGAAGGAAGCAATTCAAATAAAGTTTACTTCTTCTAAATATGAATAAATTAAAGAATTTCTTCAGAAAAAAGTATATGTACATAAGTTTTACAATGAAAACTATCCATTGAGTTATAAAAAACATATGCATTATTTTTTTTTGATTTGAGGTTTCTTATGACTTTAATTAAACCAGTTTATTTTTTCAGACTAGAAAAGAAAGCACATTTTTTCCTGCTATAATAAATGCCAAGTGAACTTGAACATGCGAAATTCTCAAAAAAAATAAAAAATTATCAAGATGGAAAATTAATATTCAGATAAAATGTTTTCATCAACCAATCCAGGTGTCAAAATTTGAGCAATACAATCAAAAGACTTTAATAATGGTGGACTTCGGCTGTTGTCTGCTTTTTGGTCGGGTTGTTGTCTCTTTGACATGTTCTCTTTTCCATTCTCAATTTTTTGCAATCAAAATCGAATAATTAGAGTGATCGAGGTACGTATTCTTGTCCATGCTATCTAGGGGAGACAACTCCTGGCCTCACGGTCCTAAAACTTTTGAGCATGATTTTTGTACTCAGACTCGAAAATAAACCAATCAATGATTTTTGTGCTCAGAGCACTGAGCAAAGTTTTATGCCTTCAAGGCCTGCAGGTTGAACTTTATCGTTCATTTTCAAACTACAAAGTTATTTTATTGAATTTTAAACAAAGTATATTTATTTTTAAACAATTTTATTAGTCTTTTGGAAGCTATTATGTTTTCGATTTACTTTAATTTGAAACGTTGCAACTTGGAGAAAAATACCTACGTTTTTTTATTCAATTGTAAGGGAGACTGAGGGCTACTAGTCTTGCTATTAGTCAATTCTTCTTTTTCAAACTATACTTTGAGTCTAGAATTTTCTCTTGTTCTTGAAATAAGGAGTTCGATAATTTAGATTAGTTAGAAGTAACAAACAATCAAAATCAAATATTTGCTTAGACTTGTCAAGGATGTTTATATAGTAGTCCGGGTGTTGTAGCAAGCCGTCATAATGATCTGGACTTATGTTATGGTCGGTTATTATAAATATAAAAAAAGAAGATGTGGTAGAGACCAAAATGATACAGAAATTAACAACTATATGCCACCGTAGGGTCTTCATCAATATGAACAAAGCCCATACCGCGTGGTCAGCTATAAAAGTCCCCGAAATGATAATGCCTTCTTCTGCTGCTGTCTGATAATGGCCACAATTAACGAGCTGATTATTATGCCATGACTTAGGTGAGCATGATACAATCCCTGATCGTTCTCGGAAAAAAATAGTATTACCTGTACATCTCGATGCTGGAATTTGGAAACTTTTGTCGTGCATGTTCCTCGACAGTCGTGGTGGTTGCATTAGACAAAGTAAGACGACCTTCATTAGTTACAGCCACTGTGTTGTATTCTATTTTATAGAGCATAAATAAGACATAAGACATAAAGCTTTATTTAGAGTCGGTATAAGCAAGCAATTACAAACATAAGCTCTGAAGAGCTTTTAAAACCGACATAACAACAAATAAAACAAAACATACATATCGAGTCATGCACACAACATTAAACATATAAAGCAAGAGTTCAATCAGTATATAAACATGCAGCACAAAAGTTCTTTAAGCATCTTACAAGTTTAACACATACTTGCATGCAATTATGAGATAAAAACACGAAAGCACAAATGAAATGGTTTGCACATAAAAAGCATAAAAGCACATTAAGTTTCTAAAATTAGCACAAAAGCAGCAGAAGCACTATAGTAAAAATATTAGAATAAATTTGCCATGCTGAAAATAAAGCAACAAAACAAAAAATAATAAGCAGCGATTAACTGATTTTGCAGGCAAAGCATTGGCATGAGCTGCCAGACCAAGAATTTATCAAGTTCTTGAATTGATTTAAAGGTGATTGCTTACGAAGCTCATCTGGCAGCTCATTCCAAAGCCTAGCACCTGCATACCTGAAAGATTGAAGGCCATATGCAGTTGTTCTTACATGTGGTAGATCTGCTGTATTCTGGTATCTGAAAGAGTAAGTTTTTTCCTTTAAGTGAATCAAATCATGAAGATAAACAGGACAATCTTTATTTATAATTTTGAAAACTTCAATCGCCAAAGATCGCATTCTTCTTACTTTTAAAGATGGTAATTTTGATTTGCAGAGTAGATCTTCATAACTTGCTGAATGGTCTTCGTAGATAAACCTTAGTGCTCTCTCTTGAATTTTCTCTATCTTTTTTGTATTTACCTCCCCACAAAAGTGCCAAACTAGTGGGCAGTAATTAAAGTTGGACATTATGAAAGAATAATAAATTGTTAATTTTCCGAGTTTAGTCAGGTGTTTACCTATTCTTTTTAATACATTTTTTGAGAATATCCACTTTATAAGTGTTTCCATAGATAGTCTAGGGTCTTTTCGCCCTTTTTTCCAGAGATGGCCATCCCAGGTGCTCAATCAATTTGCTGACACTTGAGTGATTATGGTGTTTGTTCGAAACATATCTTGCTGCTCGTCTCTGGACTATTTCTATACAATCTATTTCGGCTTTAAAGTATGGGTCCCATACTGGACTTGCATACTCTATTATTGGTCTAGGCTTGTGATGCTTTCAATGTATGCATTTTCTGTGTCTGAAGTTGCTCCTATGTTTAGATTCCTCTTAAGGAAGCCTACTGTCTAAATGGCTTTATTTCATATGTTATTGATATGATCATTTCACTTCAGTTAGGATGTGAAGGTGCAACCAAGGTATCTAGCACTTTTGACAGGTTCAAATTTGTGACCATGCAATGTGTACGATGTTGAAATGGTGTTGTTTTTGCGGCTGATATGGTAAGATCGTTGCATTTGTCTGGATTGAAGGACATTTTCTATTTGACTTCCCATGTTCCAAGTTTGTCCAAACAATTCAAACGAGAAAGCTAACAACCTTATTTATATAAAAAAAAATGAATGAAAAACAAATATATGTTACACATAAACAAACGACAACCACTGAATTACAGGGTCCTGACTTGGGACAGGCACATACATACATAATGTGGCCGGGTACTTGTACATCCCAACTACAAAAATTGAGACACTAGGAACGTATATGAGAGTACTCGCAAATAACTGACAGCTTGTTCAAAGCCACTAACAACTAATTAATAAAAAAAAAAATCAAGCATCTAGGACTATAAAGTTATCTTTACTTTTTTTTTAATCTCATTCTCTTTATATTCACACCCTCATACATGTGTGGATACCCTCTCACTTTCCAATGGAAAATTAAACAAACTATGGTACAAGTACATTGTATAATGGTATATTGAAATTTCAAAATTATACAACAATTCAAATTTTTATTGTCATAAAACTACATATTTATAGTATGTGACACAACATAACCAAATAAAATAAAAATAACAACAAGATCATTAATATACACAATAAAAGTAAATATCAAAGTTTAAGAGTCCCTGTCCTCAGTTCAATAGACTGTTTTAAAAAGGTTCCGAGCTTAAATATCAACATTACTTCCATGCTTATATCTACCTGAATGTGTGAAATTGGGTTGAGTATATATGTTATTTTATCTATTCCATTTAAATTTATAAAGTGGATATTCTCAAAATATCAAATAATCAAAATAAACTTTTCTATTATTATGGTTTCTATTACAATATAAAAAGAAATAAATTTCATCTTCAATTTGTCTCTTGGTATTTTAGGTTATCTTTCCTTTTCTATTAATAAAGTATGGTCACTTAGAGACATATATACTTAATCTAAAAAAAATTATCAGTTTTCTGAATTCAAGTTTAGCAACGGTTAGATATTTTTCTTCTGTATTATTTATTTTTAAAGCTTTTTTAAATTAATGGTGAGTTTTCTGTTATCCTTTTAGTTTATCATTTTAAAGACTAGTTTTTCATAAAAATGATTCAATTTTAATTATATTTGTTTTTCTATATATATATTTTTTAGTTATCGTTTACATATACATATATACGGTTTTGGTTCCACGTGTATTTGTTGACATGCACTTATTAACCAATTAAAATGCCGTATTTGTACACACCTCCAAAATGATGAGTAGTTTCCCTTGTCATCTAACACCATTTCCTATATGATTGCAACTTCTAGACTGCAAGAAAGCCAGTCATCTTCCTGTTGAAATATTAACAGAAGACATTTTTCTCTAAAATTAATTTACATGTGGAAAAACTTGCTTATATGTTAGTTTGTACAGGTGCTTGCAGAAAAATCTTGCCTTTGTTTATGTAAAAGACAGATTTAATCAGATTCAACGTAAAACATTTCTACTGGCTTGCAACATTTGACGAAAATCTACTACTAATTTAATACTATGCATCGACATGTTACCTTTGTAAAGAAAATAATTAAGCTTGAAAACTTTGGACGATATTCTAAGAATGGTTTTACACTTGTTGGCTGTTGTAACTCTGTAATAAATAGACACTGGTACAACACTGGTACCAACAATCCAAGCACCTACCATACACAGTTTCCAGCAAAAGAGGAAAAGTAAGTCATGCCTATTTATTGATACATAGTACTTCATGCACTTGTTGTATTAGTACTCATACTATTTTGTGCATTTGATGAAATAGTCTGGTTGGAAAAGTTGGAAAATTACTTCTTTATAATTGTTGTTGGTTTCGCTAAGCATGCTACCCAGCTAACAATGTTACGTCATATTTACGTCGTGACAACGTCATGTTTTCGTCGCATTGACGTCAGGTTATTACGTTGTATTTACGTAAAAGTGTATGGTTTTCTTGACGTTGTCACAACGTCGTACATCAACGTTGTGGTGACGTAAAATTACGTTACTACAACGTTATTCCTGACATTACAACAACGTTTATATCACGTTATGTCGATGTTGTCACAACGTCATACATCAACGTTGTGGTGACGTAAAAGTACGTTTTTACAACGTTATTCCTGACATTACAACAACGTTAATATCTCATTATGTCGAAGTAATTTATATTCTATATAATTGGCCCAAAAATGATCATATACTAGTATATACATACATAGTATCAGCTGTGTTTGGGACCATGAAGTGACCTCTAGATGATACATGTGCAATTCTCTGAAGGAATTCGTATATTCTGCATCATCTTTTTTTTGTAGCTTAAATCGAGTTACTGTTTCAGTAATTGTGATATAACAGAAATAAATCCTGGGGCCATCCATAGCTGAGTCGCTGCCTATTCGTATGCAGTTCTTGATAGTTAGTGCTTGTAAAAATAATATGCATTTATCATATATGTTACTCTATAAGGGGGGTGTTCCCCCTGTCTCTTCTAGCCCATCTTTAATTGCTGCCTATACGATATGTAATTCGCCCATTGTTGAAGGCCGTATATTGACCTCTATAGTTAATTTCTGTGAATGGTCTCTTGTGGAGAGTCTCATTGACAATCATACCACATCTTCTTTTTTATACTAGTATTTAATTTATTTCATCGTAGTATACATTTCTCATTTAGTATGTTCACGAAAGTGTCATTAGCCTAATGTGTCATTAAGTCTTCATGAACGTAATGCATCATAAGGGTTTAACGAAGACTTAATGACACATTAGGCTAATGAAACATTTGTACAACTGGCTGCTGGATATAATATCTGGGTAACTACATACCAACCCAGGCCATGAAAGTTTTATAAAAAAAAGTTTATGAAAAGTAAATAATGCCTGTATATCAAAAAGTGAAGATTTGATTATCGTTAACTTTGTTTATTTTAAATGTTCTCCTGTGTCCCTGGTAGAGGTATTTCCGGATCTGCTGGAATTACCCTCTTAGCAATTGGTTCCTGCAATGACAATACAAAAACTTATTAGTACACATAATTATATATTCAGTTAAATTTAATGTTACACTTTAGTGTCGCAAATTAAGAGTATCTTGATCTTCACAATGCTAGTTTCAAATAAATAACTATAATAACAATTTCGTACTGAATTAAAAAAAAAAACCAACATAGACGAATACAAACAATAATATTTTTTGGAAATAATCCAAGATAGGTTGTATACTATACTGGGGAAATAAGGATATTCTTACCTTAATCATGCTTATAGCGTGTTCCGCCTGGTTTGGGGTGCATGTTTTAGGGTTTCCCCAACCAATTCTTCATGTAAGACTCTACAAAAATTGACATTAATAAAATTTGCATCGTGTCATATTTAATATAATTTAAAAATAAACCTTAGACTGTCAGGGAGCATCAATTTAACTTCAAGGAGGGTCATGGTGTTTGCTTGAATCAGATTTTTTTCGTGCAAACAATTTTTTTTCATTTTTCAACGATATCACTCAAATTATTTTGTTCAAATCCAACACTATGATTAAGGTCTTGAAGGAATCGGGATTCAGAATATTTTTTGTCCTGTACTCGAACAGAATATTTTGTTTTGGAAATCATAAGTAAAAAAATAAAGAAAAATAGCAATCCCCCCTTTTATTAAAGTTAAATGGTGGTTCCCTGTTTTCAAAGGCAAATTCGGAATTTTCATTAGATATTTATGATTTTGAAGCTAGTCATTGGACAAAAGTCAGTTCCCAGTGTGAGCGATTTTCATAATATAGATACCAAAAGATGCGGAAATGTCTGAAGTTTAATTGTTTATTTGGTTATAATATTATTCATGCTCATTTTAATTTTCTGACGAGATGGAAAAAAATATCTTGAAAAGTTTGCTATTATTCTAACCAATTCAAATTCGTAAAAAATGGCATTTGTGTTTAACTCATCAAATGATGAAAACGAAACTCAAGAAAATTATGTCTAAATAAACAATAAAACTTCAGACATTTTTACATCTTTTGGTATCTATTTTTAAAAAATAGCTCATACGGTGACTTGGTAATATTTTTTTGAAAAATACCGATTTTAGTTGAAATGATAGGACATTTTTTGAGGGGGAACTCACTTTTGTCTCATATGATCACCATAAATGTAGTATAATTGATTTAGATGACATAACGATTTATTATTTATCAAATTTAAAAATACACAGCTCCTTATTTTTTATTATTAATTTCTACATTCTGACATAATCCAATCGGCCCAATCCAATGACTGATATATGTTTTTAAACTTCACAAAAGAAAACGGTAAAATAACAAATTTACAGTATTGCCAGCGCCGAAATAATTATTTAAACGAAGCTGACTTTTAATCGAGATATATTTTGGACAAGGTCCGACCATACGCGTGCGGTTGGACCGTATGAGTAAACGCGTATGGTCCAGTACGACCTGACCATACATGTTATTGGATCATAGACCATCATATGGTTTACATTTCGACCACCATTATCACAATCTTTATTTTTAGTATTACAAAGTGTTATTATTACAAGTAGATGGACGTAATTTTCATGCTCTAAACACCAAATCCTGTATTTTGACATTTACCGGCCGCTTGCAACAACTTTTGACAATCACTTTTCCATTGTGGCGTCAGATATTTTGTGTTATGACGTCAAAATTTTACAGGAACATCAACTGTTCCTATTAATAGAAACTCTATAAAAAGTAAAAAGAAAAAACAACAGTTATAAAGAATACAGATAAATGTACTTACATTGAATCTAAGTGGTGGCTTGATGAATGGCGTTGACTTTGAATATGACGTCATCACTTTAAAAATAGCGTCACAACTAAAAGCCCTAACAACGAACCAAAATCGGAAACGTTACTGTATTTCCGTATCTTTTTTTTTGAATGTTTGAATCAAAAGACTTCGGTTCCCTTTCACAGGTAATGCCTGTCTCATATCAAATATCGTTCATTAGTTCTATCAATAGAATTAAGACAAATGAAAATTAAATTTAGTGCATAATACAAAAAAGAAATCTTGCTATTGTAAATTTTAGGGACGTCGATAAATTACGTTGCAACAACGTTTTAATTACGTGATTTATTTGATCGATGTACAGTACATATTGCAATTATTTATTTTTTTATTTTTTTATTATCACGATGTATTATTGATGACAAAAACATATAGTTCCTCTTTTTAATATCTTAAAAATCAACTTAATACTTTATTGACCAAAAATATGACGACGTTGCTGTAACGTCACAGATACGTGACAGATGCGTCGCATTATGACATTACAATAACGTAATATAAACGTTATTAAAAACAATAATAACGTTGTCCTGACGTCGGTTCTACGTCGTATCTGACGTGACGTAAAATAACTTTCTCACAACGTTGCAACAACGTCGTACTTACGTAACGTCAGTCACGACCTTCCAGCGACCAATACATAACGTCGCAAGGACGTCATGTGTTTCCTGGGTAATTACATTTAGTACACAATAGCCTGTGTGAATTTTGCTTTTTCCACCCACCCACCTTGGGCAGGCAACCCGTGCCCACTCTAGCTATAATCTCTTTTTTTGTAAAAATATTGATTACAAATGCTTATCTGCTTTATGCAAGTGATTGTACATGCAAGTCTTAGTCTTTTTAAACAAAAGAAATTGCATGCATATGCCCACTCCTATGGGTGGGCAGAGTGGACAAGGTAGAAACTTTGCCCACCCAGTGCCCACTCCCATGGTTGGCTGGTTGACAAAGCAAAATCCATCCGAACTGTAGTGTAAATGTAGTTTTAGTTTGGAACCCAGATTTGTTTTCACTTGGTTTGACTTTTGAATAGTGTACTACATTGTACATGTATTAATGCCTTTATTCTAAATGTTTAACATGTTAAAGAAATGAATCTTTTCTAGGTAAATATTATTGTTTAGCATGTTTTTTTAGATACAAAAATGTTGTACTGCCATAAACATGATAAACCACTCATTTCTGATCTGATTGTAAATTTTATGTAATAAGTTTGGAACATGTACTTTGTAGAGGGGGGATAGGACCTTTATCGGGACTCCGGGATAAAGTGTTTTTAAGCTCGGGATTTCAAAATTGACCCTTCCAGGATTCGGGAATTCTTTTTTTCAGATTTCTGGACGGCGGGATTTTCTTTATTTAAATTCGGGATTTCAGGATTTTTCGTGTTTTTAAGCCCAGGATTTCAGGATTTCGGGAGCAGGACCCCTCCTATCCCCCTTCATTGTAACAGGTATACGTACTTGACATGCCTTTGTGAAAAAAATATTATTTCTTGGTTTTTTTAACAAGCTATTGAATAAATGGTTAAAAAAGTTCGATTTAATTTAAGATTTTTTTTCTACCTGCACCATTTTGTGCACCTGTAAATAAGAAATAAAATTGGTGAATGATCATCTGACAGCATTTATAATCATGATGAGAGATAACAAAAAGAATTGAAGGCATACATGTACATGTATCTATCACAAATTAAACATAGAAATCAGACATCTCTCCATCTGACACATGCTTCATACACAAAGTCACAAATGCTGCAATTATGTATATCATGTATATAAAGGGAAAAATGTTGGTAAGGCACACAAATATACATCTACTGTTACTGCTGTAACTTGTGTAAAATGCACTACATGTACTTAAATCAGGCAATGTTTAACTGTACATTTATATTTGTTGTCATCTTGTTGTTATGTGAAATAAAATTGCAAACTTAGCTGCATTAAACATGTTAAATTAAATCTAAATCATGCAGTCGTGAAAAACAGATTTTATGTATTTACTACAATTAAATAAGGACTTTAAAACATGTTAAAGGTATGGAAATCAAATTTTCAACCTGTATAAAAAAGCAATGATTTGGAAGAAAACTTTGCTAGCACTTAAGATAAAGATCTTAATTTAGATATTCATGTACATTCATTGACACTGTACAGGATACTTTTGTAAAGATCTACATTAAGCTATATATGTAATGTATATTTTTTTATTTGATCAATCTGTGCAAATCAATCATCAGTTCTGTTCGTGTAATTAGATAATATATATATAGTGTCTTGAAATATGAAATTTATTTGTATGAGGCTTAGAAACGGGAAAATGCGAGGTTCTACCAAGCATTATCCCCTTACGTGCCAATACAAATAAATTTCATATTTCAAGACACTATAAAATGTACGTATATTGTCTTTATACTGAAATCGAAAGAAAAAATTTAAAAATGAAAAAAAAAATTAACAAAAATTGTTAAAAAAGGGTGTTTGGAATTTCCCTCTTGGGGTACCATTTTTGGGTATTTCCCTATGAGCGTAGTCCAGGCGATAAGACATTGACATATTAAGGATTTAGACAGGGAAAATGAACTTAATTAATAATATTTGATAATCATGGTAAATAAATAACCAATTTGAAGACATAAAAGTTTAAATTCATAATAGTTTGACCATTGTTACTTTACGTTGTCATGGTCGTGACGTGACGTTGTTGATGAAATACAATAAGGAGGCGGGGCTTATAGGTTAGTTGAGTTCATTGACGTATAAAGCTAATGTTTATACGTATAGCTTTATCTGTATAGTAAAATAGCTGATTGCAAATAGAAAAAGAATTATGTACACTTTAATATATCATTCAGGATTCCCCCTTCAAACTTTCATTTTATAATAGAACAATGTAGTTCAATGAAAATAGATGTCACGCTTAACTTCAAAACATATAAATAAACTAAAATCTAAATTCCTACAGGACTAACAAAGGCGAGAGGCTCCTGACTTGGAACATGTATGCATTGTTTATGCCCAAACTAGTACTTCTCAAAGTGAGACATTTATACCACTAAGATTGAATTGTATCACCATGTTTATTGTCATTGTGATAATATATATATATATTTTTTACAGAGTTCTTGCATCAAGAAAATTGTCAAAAGATAGGTAATTTCTAGCAAGAGTGAAACTTTCATGCACACATTTTGTTCCACAGCTATTTCAATTTACATAACTTGTGCATGATGTTTACATTTTATCCAAATTTCAGACACTGAATTACACATCGTATGCAAGTGGGTTAAAAATCTCTTTTTATATATGTCTGTTTAAGTGATGTTTATGGTTTACTGTTAACTGTCTTTTTTCAACATATCAGAAATAAACTCAAAAGCGCTTTAACCAATATGCATGAAACTTTGGTGAATTGCTAATATCTATTGACATGAGCTCCCTTTTAAGATTTACAGCATGTACAGTTTTGTAGTTTTGGGGTTTTATTCATTTAAAAAGGGGGGATTTTGCAGTTTTCTGACAATAACTCAAAAACAATTTCACCAATTTGCAAGAAACTTTGGTGAATTGTTTATTTCTATCATTGTCTATTGACATGAGCTCCCTTTTAATTTAATAAGTTTTAGACCAAAGATTTGGGGTTCCCGGGGAAGAATGGTTGCAAAGCTGAAACTTACAGGAAGTGACAGAAGGGTACTTACTACATGTACCAGGAGTTGAGCCTGCAGCTTAATTTGACTCAACACGGGGAAACAGTATACATTTACGATTTATGGGGATTTATTGTCTAGCCTGCGACTTTTGTTGTGGCTACGGCTGCGGCAGCGGCGTATGCTAACTTCTTAAAAAGATTTATAATTTAGAAGGTAGAAGACCTGGATGCTTCATACTATGTATATAGATGCCTCATGTTAAGAAGTTCCCTTCAGTCTCATGACCAATGTCCTTGACCTCATTTTCATGGCTCAGTGACTTCTCTTAAAAAAAGTTAAGATTTTAAGTAATGTTAAATTCTCTCTTGTTATAAGTAATAGGATAACTATATTTGGTATGTGCGTACCTTGGAAGGTCCTCAGCAGCCTGTCAAACAGTTTTCACTTGACCTGAACCTCATTGCACAGATCAGTGAACAAGGTTAAGTTTTGGTGGTAAGTCCATATCTCTCATACTATAAGCAATATATGTTTAGTATATTCGGTGTATGGAAGGACTGTAAGGTGAACATGTACATGTCCAACTGGCAGGTGTCATCTGACCTTGACCTCATTTTCATGATTCAGTGGCTATAGTGATTTTTTTCTGTTTTGGTCTGTTCTTATACGAGTGTATGCAATATATCTACTATATTTGGTTTATGGAATGATTGCAAGGTGTACATGTCCAACTTGCAGGTGTCTTCTCATCTGACCTTGACCTCATTTTCATAGTTCAGTGGTCAAAGTTAAGTTTGTGAGTTTTGGTCTTTTTTTTCTAATACTACTTATATGCAAAGGTCAACTATATTTGATGTATTGAAGTATTTCATGATCTAAATGTCAGTTGCACAGGTTTTTTTTTAACCTTGACCTAATTTTCTATCAACATAATATCAATGATTAGTAAAAAAGGCAAGACATTTCAGCTTGTGCACTCTTGTTCAATACAAAAAAGGGGATTTTCCAGTTTTTGGACAATAACTCTAAAATGCTTAATGAAACTTTAGTAAGGTGTTTATATCTATTGTTGTTAGCTCCCTTTTGATTTTTATGAATTGGAGAATAAACGTTTATTTGAAAAAGGGGGTGATTTTTAAGTTTTTGGAAAATATCCTGAAAGTGCTTAAATTTCTGATTATGATATAACATTGAGAGTTATAGTTTGGTTTTGTCTGACAACAGATTTATACTAAGTAAATTGTGCAACAGCACAGTGTATTGCACAACAGCAAGAAATCTCTAGTTGAATATGATTTTCAATTCAAATAACCAATTTTAAGTTCTTTGACTACATTTATTCAGAAACCGTTATTTAATATGTCAAATATTTAATTACAATCCAAATTCAGACCTGTATCAAGCTTGAATATTTTGTCCATTTTTGCCCCAACTGTACATGGTTGGACATCTGTAGGCATTTTCTGCTGCACTCTTGGCAGCAGTTTTTTTAGGTATCAGGTTGTTTTTCATTGTGAACACTGGTGTCCAAACCTTCTTCATGTATTTGACAAGAACATAAGAACATTATTTTTTTTATGTATGTGTCATCCCCTTATTACAGAGTAAATCACTGAACACAAGCCATGTTGATTTTTGATTAAATTCCCGCTGTGTGTCTAGTGTATGCACATTGGTACCAGATTAACAGGCTTGCATGATTGCACCTGATGTTTCAATGTGCATGTGATGTACATGATGTATAAACTATTGTACACAATTAAAACTGAACATTTTTTTGTATCCTATATATGTATATACATGTACCTTTATATATGTTTTTTATCCAACACATTCTGTATTTTTGGCTCTTTGAATAGTATCTATTAACAGCATCTATCAACTACATCAACAAAAGGTACATTCTGAATCGTGTTAAATGTGTGTAAATAAATAAACCAACTCAGAATAAATAGAATTTTATATTTTGCAGAGAATCCTGGGCAATACAAAATTTTGAAGATAGGCTGTTTGATTACCTTAGTGATAATGGAGACAGGTTGAGCGTGCAGAAATTTAGGACTGTAAGAAATACCATTTTATCATGTTTAAACTAGAAAGCAGTTGAATCTGGAATAATTTAGGATTCTCGAAAATTGATTAGAAATTTAAATGTATGAGGAAAACTAACCCAACTAAATAGAGTTAGTCATGTGAGCATGGCTACTTAAGGTCAATTTTACTTTCACTATCATTTCAGTATGAATTAATTAACCCCTCTTAGCCATGGGCACACAGCTAACCCTATTTAGTTGGGTTAGTTTTCATCCCATCTGACAAGGCTCCATTTTACTTTCTGTTCTGGTATTTATTATAAATCAGCCAATGAAATTTCAGCTTTCAAATTCTTGATGGTGTGTTTTAATTCAACAAAATCAGAGGATCTAAAAAGTCTAAAAAACAGAAAGTAGAACAAGGTGTTTCAAGATTCTTGTATAAAACAAAGCTTAGACTCATGATCTTTATTTTAATCCGATTGTTTTTTTATTGCGGCATCATATAAAAATAAGCAGATCAAGTTGTAAGCAGCTAATGATCACTGTATTTAAGCCTTCAACAATGAGCAAAACCCTTACTGCATAGTCAGCTACAATAGAGCCCAGTATGACAAAATGTAAAATAATTAAAACAAGAAAATCAAGAGTTTCTTTACAAATCATAACACAATAAAAACAAATATGATATAATACCAAAACAAATAACTACAACCTGACCACTGAATTACGAGCTTCTGACTTTCGACTTGTTCAATTGTATTATGATTTTTTTTCTGCTTTCTTCATCAGGCAATAGCAAATTATGGTTTACGTGATTCTGACCCCAGGCTGACAGAGAGTATGGAGAATTTAAACAATGTACAAGCACAGGCAGACCTACATGGTTTATTTGTTGATAAAAACACATTTAAAGAGTAAGTTTATAGAACTTAAGATGTTGTCTTGGAATATTGTGGTTATTGGCATTTTACATCACAAACTCCGGTCAGAGGCAGTGTACAGAAATTGTTTCTGGAATAAACTTTTCATCAGACACTAAAATTTAGAACGGTAAAAATGATAAAAAGCAAAAACCATAGATACATTATTTTCCTGTTATGAATTGTTTCAGTTTTAACAGCGCTTAAGAAATGGCTGTTTTGTGAATGACACCATTAAGGAATAACAAAGAATCAATATCCAAATCCTTCGATTGACACACAGTTGGCTCAAGACCACAATTAATGACCCCGCTTTTCGTTGTTCACGAATATCAATGAATATAGTTCCCTTTAATTATAGTGTTTTTTTTTTTTCTTTTTTTCTTTCCCTTTCTCATTCATTTCTTAGCTTTTCTGGGGTGGAAATGAAAGAAGAGAGCTGAAATAAACTTTTGGTTGTGTTATTTTAACTGATTTTAATAAGGAAAGAGTGATTAGGCCAGGTGGAAAAAGGTAATTTTTTGGCATATATTTTTGGACTTGTACTGTACATTACACACACAAAAAATTAGACAAAAAGAATAGGCAAAACTTTTTTAATGCGAAAAAACGTTATAAAGAAATGATAGAGGAATTAATTGTGATCTCGGGCCAGTTAAAGAAAGTATTTGTATATATAGTAAAGTAAAGAAATTTTGAGTTGTCTCCCATTTGTATGAAAAAAGAAGATTTGGTATGATTGCCAATGAGCTAATTATTCTCCAGAGATCAAAATGAAGTTAGCAATTATAGGCCACCATACAACCATGAGTAAAACACATACCACATATAGGCCCTGACATGTTGAAAAAAATAAACTAAATTTCGTTACATTTGCTATTAAAGGAACTTCTGATAATCACTTCATGAAATTTATTCTCAGACTTCATTTCAGCACTCTATACCATGTGACACAAATTCAGAATCAGATTCATCCCATATCAACTTCCTGTTTACCAAATACTTACATGTCATTAAATAACTTGACGGATATGGGGTATCCATCCATGACAGCAATAAACACACAAAAAACAAAGCAACAGGGATTTTATTGCTATTCTTCATCTCAATGTCACATGTATCATACAGGCCATGCATAAAATTTTTGTTACTCTTTTTTATGCCCCACCTACGATAGTAGAGAGGTATTATGTTTTCTGGTCTGTGGCTCTGTTTGTTCTTCGTTCGTCCTTCAGTCTGTTCGTTCGTTCGTCCGCAGGTTAAAGTTTTTGGTCAAGGTAGTTTTTATATGCCGGTCGTCTTTTAGACGGGGCATATTATGGTATACCATGGTCCGTCCGTCCGTCTGTCCGTCCGTTGTCCACACTTCGGACAATAACTCAAAACTACTTTCACCAATTTCCATGAAACTAAAGTGAATTGTTTATATCTATTGACGTAAGCTCCCTTTGGTTTTTTTTTTAATTTCAGATTTTAAGTTTTGGTTTTATGGGGCTTTATTCATAAACAAGAGGCTCTCAAGAGCCTGAATCGCTCACCTTAATTTTTTTGGTTAAATCTCTCATCAATGATTATTTTGGCTTTTCAATTTATTTAAATGTTCTTTGAATCGTCCTATTTTCTTCAAAAGCAAAAAAAAAAATCATTTTTCTCCCATGTTCTATTTTAGCCATAGGAGCTATGTTTCTTGACATACAAAGGTAAACTATAAAATGTATACTCTGAAACTCATTTAGCTTAAGTTTGGCTGAAATTGTTACAGAAGTTTCAAAGGAGAAGATTTTTAAAAATAAGTCAACATGATGAACAAATTGTGAAAAAAAGTCTTTAAAGGGCAATAACTCCTTAAGGGGTCAATTGACCATTTTGGTCAAATTGACTTATTTGTAGATCTTACTTTGCTTAACATTTTTGCTATATAAACAGTTTATCTGTATCTATAATAATATTCAAGATAATAACCAAAAACTGCAAAATTTCTTTAAAATCATCAATTCAGGGGCATTATACCTGCAAAACCAGTTACCCGATTCGTCTGAAAATTTCAGGACAGGTAGACCTTGACCTAATAAATACTTTAACTTCTTGTCTTATTTGCTCTAAATGCTGGAGTTTTTGTGATATAAGCCAAAAACTGCATTTTAACCTGTGTTCTATTTTAGCCATGACAGCCATGTTTTTAGACGAAATAGAAAATAAAACACAAACTTTATTTTATACACCCTACTGATCATTCAGTTGAAGTTTGGTTGAATTTGGTTGAGCAGTTTTAGAGGAGAAGATTTTTTAAAGTTAGCATATATGATGAACAAATTGTGAAAAATTGTCATTAAAGGACAATAACCCCTTAAGGGGTCAATTGACAATTTTGGTCATATTAACTTATTTGTAGATCTTACTTTGCTGATCATTTTTGCTGTTAACAGTTTATCTTTATCTATAATAATATTCAAGATAATGACCAAAAACTGCAAAATTTCCTTAAAATTACTAATTAAGTGGCAGCAATCCAACAATGGGTTGTTTGATTCATCTGAAAATTTCAGGGCTGATAGATCTTGACATCATGAACATTTTTACCCCATGTCAGATTTGCTCTAAATGCTTTCGTTTTTGAGATATAAGCCAAAAACTGCATTTGACCCCTATGTTCTATTTTAAGCAATGGTGTCCATGTTTTTTGATAGATCAAAACTTCAGATACAATTTATAAACTAGATACCCTAAGGAACATTCAGTTAAAGTTTGGAAGTATTTGGCCTAGTAGTTTCAGAGGAGAAGATTCTTGAAATAGTTTACGACGACAGACGACGACGACAGACGACGGACGACGACGGACGTCAAGTGATGGCATAAGCTCACATGGCTATGCCAGGTGAGCTAAAAAAGGGGGATTTTCAACACTTCGGACAATAACTCAAAAACGCTTTCACCAATGTCCATGAAACTTTGGTGAATTGTTTATATCTATTGATGTAAGCTCCCTTTCAATTTTTATAAATTTCAGATTTTAAGTTTTGGATTTATGGGGCTTTATTCATAAAAAAGGGGGATTTTTAAAACCTCTGACAATAACTCAAAAAGGCTTTCACCAATGTCCATGAAACTTTGGTGAATTGGTTATATCTATTGATGTAAGCTCCCTTTCAATGTTAATAAATTTCAGATTTTAAGTTTTGGATTTATGGGGCTTTATTCATAAAAAAAAAGGGGGATTTTTAACACTTCGGACAATAACTCAAAAAGGCTTTCACCAATGTCCATGAAACTTTTGTGAATTGTTTATATCTATTGATGTAAGCTCCCTTTCAATTTTTGTAAATTTCAGATTTTACATTTCCGTGTTATGAATTTTTATGGTTAAAAAAGGGGGGATTTTCCAAATTTGGGACAATAACTAACACTTTTTCACAAAATTATTTATATCTATTGACCTTAATAGTGCCATTTTTTTTGTGCATTTCATTTCTTATTTGGGGGGGGGGGTATTTGACAGGGCTTATACTATTTCTAGTTGATCATATAAATTCATTTAAAGCATAAAATACAAGTTAAAAGAGCAGCTAGCGTATCATGCGCTAAAGCGCAGCCCTTTATTGATGAAGCTGAAGTCCAATCAACTAGAAAGTTAGTACACTTGTTGCTTATGATATGATCTTTCTAATTTTAAAGCCAAATTAGACTTTTGACCCTTATTTCACGGTCAACTGAACATAGAAATGAAAATGGGAGTTTCAGGTTAAATTTTTGGTCAAGGTAGTTTTGATAAGCTGAAGTCCAATCAACTTGAAACTTAGTATACTTGCTGCTTATGATATGATCTTTCTAATTTTAAAGCCAAATTAGACTTTTGATCCAATTTCATGGTCCATTGAACATGGAAAATGATAGTGCCAGTGGGGCATCCGTGTACTTTGGACACATTCTTGTTTAGGGAAAATATACGTGTACATATATTTGTTTAGGGGCCAGCTGAAGGACGCCTCTGGGTGCGGAAATTTCTCGTTACATTGAAGACCTGTTGGTGACCTTCTGCTGTTCTTTTTTTCTATGGTCGGGTTGTTGTCTCTTTGATACATCCCCTATTTCCATTGAATCCATTCTCAATTTTAAATAAGAGCTTCTTCAAATTTCTTATTGAGCTTGATGCGATTATGTAAAATTTTGTGATTTTATTCCTCTTTTAACTTCCTGTTTAAAGAATACTAAAAGGGGGTAACATTAGTTAACAATTGAGCTTCCAATTCTACTTGTTTATTTCAGTTGTATAGCAGATAATATAGTCTTGATAGCCAAAGCCTTCCACAACAATTTTATCATACCAGATTTCCCTATGTTTAGACAACAAATAGATGAACTTTATTGGAAAGCTAAGAGTAATAGTGCTGGCAGGGTAAGATTCTTTATTGAAAAGCTAAGAGTAATAGTGCTGGCAGGGTAAGGTTATACTGACAGAATGTGAATTTTGCTTGTTTGTTGTGGACATTGATGTTTGTCTGATAAGGGTGTTGTGTTCCACTAAACTTAGGTATTCCAATAATCAAATATGATACTTTACTGGTGTTCTGAAAACAATCCAAGAAAAACTTGAAATATAGATTTTTATTAATTGAAAACAAATCAGTAGGTCATATATGCAAATACAATACAAAGGCTCTAAAATTAAAATCATAGATTAATAAAAAATCATCAATTCCATTCATGCATGAACATACACATTTGTAAGGGGTAGAAGTCAAAAATACATAGCTATAGCATAAATATTCATTGGTGAAATATAGATTCCTACACTGCAACAAATGCATTACGATATTTCTCCACTCGAGACAGTTAAATTGCTTTAAATAATAAAATTAAACTGTCGAGAGTGGAGAAATATCGTAATACGCGCGTTATAGTGTTGGAATCTGTTTCTCTAAACGTTTTTATCGTTCTTTTTCAAAGATTTTCAGAAAATTGTGCTCTTTATATGCGACATCATCAGGCAAGGTCGCCTTTTTTCATGACTTCACAATAGGAAACTTGAGAAGAAAACATAACATTTTGACGTCATAATCAATTAAATTTCTACTAATCGTTTGCCGAGAACAGATTTTTCACTAGTGAGGAGAAATATTTTCTCACACCGGTCAGGAAATGTGAAAATAGCACAAAAATTAGAGAAATATAGATTCCTACTCTGCAACAAATGCATTACGATATTTCTCCACTTGAAACAGTTTAATATTCTTATTCAAAGCTTGAGGCTTGCCAAGCTTTTAAATAATTAGAATTTAATTGTCAAGAGTGGAGAAATATTGTGATACACGAGTTATAGTGTTGGAATTTGTTTCTCTGATGATTTTTGTCGAGCCTTCGACTTTAGTCGAAAAAGCGAGACTAAGCGATCCTACATTCCGTCGTCGTCGGTGGCGTCCACAAATATTCACTCTGTGGTTAAAGTTTTTGAAATTTTAATAACTTTCTTAAACTATACATGATTTCTACCAAACTTGGACAGAAGCTTGTTTATGATCATAAGATAGTATCCAGACGTAAATTTTGTAAAAAAATAAATCCATTTTTTCCATATTTTACTTTTGAATGGACTTAGTTTTTCTGCGGGGAAACATTACATTCACTCTGTGGTTAAAGTTTTTAAAATTTTAAAACTTTCTTAAACTATACATGATTTCTACCAAACTTGGACAGAAGCTTGTTTATGATCATAAGATAGTATCCAGACATAAATTTTGTAAAAAAATAAATCCATTTTTTCCATATTTTACTTTTGAATGGACTTAGTTTTTCTGCGGGGAAACATTACATTCACTCTGTGGATAAAGTTTTTAAAATTTTAATAACTTTCTTAAACTATCCTGGTTTGTTTACCAAACTTGGACAGAAGCTTGTTCATGATCATAATATAGTATCCAGAAGAAAATTTTGTAAAAATAAAATTCCATTTTTTCCATATTTTACTTTTAAATGGACATAGTTTTTCTACTGGGAAACATTTAATTCACTCTGTGGTTAAAGTTTTTAAAATTTTAATAACTTTCTTAAACTATCCTGGGTTTGTACCAAACTTGGACAGAAGCTTAATAATGATCATAAAATAGTATCCAGAAGTAAATTTTGTAAAAAAATAAATCCATGTTTTCCGTATTTTACTTTTAAATGGACTTACATTTTCTTCCAGTTAACCATACATACATACACAGTCTGCAGTTGTTTTTAAACATTTATTAGATTCATAAACTATCCTGGATTTTAACCAAACTTTTACAGAAGCTTCTTACAATCAGAAGATTGTATCAAAAGGAATATTTCTATTGAGTTTTTTCCTCATTTTTGTTGAGCCTGCGATTTACAGCAAAAGTAGGCGAGACACTGGGTTCCGCGGAACCCTTACAAATTTTTATCCTTTTTTTCATAGATTTTACAGAAACTTGTGTTCTTTAAACACGACCTCATCAGGCATTATCGCTTTTTTTAATGACGTCACTATAGGAAAATCCAGAAGAAAACAAAACATTTTGACGTCATAATCAAATTCCAACTAATCATTTACCGAGAACAGAAATTTCACTACTGAGGGAAAATATTTTTCTCACGATCAAGAAATGTAAAAATAGCACAAAAGTCAGAGAAACTAAATCAATCAACATTAAGACGTAATGACTACTACATATATACTGAATAAAGCAACAACTTGAAATGCTAAATAAATGTGTATATACTTATGTGTACCAATTAAAATATAAGTTTTCTGTCTAACTGGATGGTATTAAAAAATTCTAAACATATCTTCTTTACTTTTTGTCATGGCAAGACCATTATTTTTTGCATTATATATGTTGTCACTAATCATTAATTCTCATTAAATATATTTTGATAATATTATTGTCAGTTATTGTGATTGATTTCAAAGAAAATAAATATAAAGGGTTCTTTTCATATTTAAACTTATTCATATTCCTCAATTTAAAAATATACTAAAAACAAAAACTATCTACAAAAAAGAAGCAAAAAACACACCTTGCAAAATTAAACATACTAAAATGAAGGGTAGATAAGATAGAATCTGAATTTACATACACATAAACAACAAACAAGGGAGAAACTGGCTCCTTTTATCAAGTTTTGGATAAGCAATGACCTTCATTCTCTTATTTGTCTTTTAGATACAATTAATAAAATAAATACTTCTTTGAATTTGTAACATTGTGACGTTTAAATTTTAGCATCCCAATTATGTACTTCATGTATTGTTTTTATCCTGATTCCTGATGATAGTGCCTAAGGCACCGAAACATGTCGATCAATAAATTTCTGCAGCAGTCCCTAAAGTGTTGTTGTTAAAAGACTCTCTACATTTTATGTTTTTTTATCATAAAGACCCTACATACCCTCGGGTATCCACTTTATGGACTCTATCGTACTACAGATTTACCAGGCATTGGTTCACTTTTGTTTGTAATTTCTTTGAAAAACTGATACATTTTAATTTCAAGGGAGATAATCATACTTTTATGCATGGGTGTCTTAAAAGGTGTAATAACACAATTGATTTTCCTCTATTAGTCTTTGTTAAATTTGCACTGTAGAATTTATCTTTGTTTCAAATAAAGAAATACTTGGCATGAGTAAATCTTGATCCTGTCCAGTACTATAGAAAAAAATTCACATAACATTTCATTGAATATAAGAAAATAACCATCACTGGAAGTTAACCAATCAAATTTCTCCCCTTGTTGATGCTATGTTTTTATTTATGTTATATGTAAATTTCTCCCCTTGTTGATGCTATGTTTTTATTTATGTTATATGTAAATTGATGGTCAATATTTAAAATCTTAGATTCATGATGTCACACATCATACATAGCGAACATGGAGGAAGCCCTGCAGACGATTCAAATAGTAAATTTTTTAAGTTTATCAGAAGGAGATATCAAGAATTTTATGTTAAATGCTAAGAATACAAGAAAGATAACACAACAAGCAAAATACAATTAAAAGAAACCCAGAAAAATACATTGAACGCCATTTTCCTAATACATTATTTACATAATATGTATAATTTAAAGAATATTCACTCAGTCAATAAGTTATATATGGACCTGTAAGATTATATTGACACTAGAACTGTGTTCACAGTCAATATAGTCTATGCAGGTCCATATTTATAGCGTATTGACCTTGTCAAAGGTCCATAATTGATGAATAATAATTTACAACTGATAATTAAAACAAAATAAGGGGAGACAACTAATCTCAACATAGGCTGAAATAACTAATAATTTTTATTCTGTCAGGGGTAAGTTATTCACTACAAAATATTTAAGCAATATATTCATTTTTATATATAATTGATAACATTACGATTACGATTCCTATTACTTAACATCACGATTAGAATAGCGGTACCAGTATGCCAATATATTCATACAAATATCAAGACTTAAAGTCATAAGAAACCAGTGACCGGTGAAAAATAATGTTCTTCCAATTCTTAAACCAATGCATACAAACATCATAAACTTAGTCTTCTGTGCTCGAATTTATCATTTTTTTCGTGTAAATGTCGTATAATTGTCAATTTGTTTTTCAATCGGTCAGTGTTGTTGTGAAAATATGGCAGGTAATTAAAGTTCGTGTTTTGAAGCCGAAGTTTAACGATTGTCACCTGTTTGTCAACAATTGACGAAAAAGAAACAAAAAAGCATGGATTTGAGCATGTGTTTAACATGTAAATTCAGATAATAGTTTATTTTAAGGACATCCATGCGTATTGTGGTCACCGGATTTTTACGAGATGGGTCAAACTGATGTCACCTTGCATACGGAAAATATATCGGGGGAATTGCTTGCTGGAAGGAAGCAATTCAAATAAAGTAAACTTCTTCTAAATATGAATAAATTAAAGAATTTTCTTCAGAATAAAAGTATATGTACATAAGTTTTACAATGAAAACTATCCATTTAAGAATTGAATGCTTCTTTTTGTAAATTTATTGGGTGGTAAAAGCGTTGACCGAAGTACATTTTGTATGAAGCGCGGAAGCGCTTCATTCTAAAAATGTACGCACGGTCAACGCTTTTACAACCCTATAAAGTTTCAAAAAGAAGTATTCAATACTTATAATTACATTTTTTTAGCTAAAATCATGAAAACGCGATTTTTATCCAGTTTTATATAATTCACCTGTGCACTTTTTTGTGGGACCTCGTGTCATCATGCATGCTAAATGTTATTGTCTGATGCAATTGTTTACGGAATAACATGTTAGCCAATCAGAATAACGTATTATAATGAAACTTACATCTAATGTAATTATTGAGTTATAAAAAACATATGCATTATTTTTTTTTGATTTGAGGTTTCTTATGACTTTAATAAAACTGATTCTGTATACATAGAACATTAAGGTAGCCTTGATTTGGATAACATTATAGAAATTCTGAAATTCGGCTTTATGTAAATAAGTCTTACCATGATTCTAAATTATTTTTTTGAAGTTTAAACTTGGTTTCTTTTACAAAGCACCTTTTTAGCTCACCTGGCCCGAAGGGCCAAGTTAGCTTATGCCATCAATTGGCGTCCATCGTCTGTTGTCGTCTGTCAATGTAAACTATTTCAAGAATCTTCTCCTCTGAAGCTACTGGGCCAAATACTTCCAAACTTTTACTGAATGTTCCTTAGGGTATCTAGTTTATAAATTGTATCCAAAGTTTTGATCTATCAACAAACATGGTCGCCATTGCTAAAAATAGAACATAGGGGTCAAATGCAGTTTTTGGCTTATATCTCAAAAACGAAAGCATTTAGAGCAAATCTGACATGGGGTAAAAATGTTTATTAGGTCAAAGATCTATCAGCCCTGAAATTTTCAGATGAATTAAACAACCCATTGTTGGGTTGCTGCCACTTATTTGGGAATTTTAAGGAAATTTTGCAGTTTTTGGTCATTATTTTGAATATTATTATAGATAAAGATCAACTGTAAACAGCAAAAATGATCAGCAAAGTAAGATCTACAAATAAGTTAATATGACCAAAATTGTCAATTGACCCCTTAAGGGATTATTGTCCTTTAATGACAATTTTTCACAATTTGTTCATCATAATTGCTAACTTTAAAAAATCGTCTCTTCTAAAACTACTCAACCAAATTCAACTAAACTTCAACTGAATGATCAGTAGGGTGTATAACATAAAGTTTGTGTTTTATTTTCTATTTTGTCAAAAAACATGGCCGTCATGGCTAAAAATAGAACACAGGGTAAAATGCAGTTTTTGGCTTATATCTCAAAAACTCCAGCATTTAGAGCAAATAAGACAAGAAGTTTTTGGTTATTATCTCGAATATTATTATAGATACAGATAAACTGTTAATAGCAAAATGTTAAGCAAATTAAGATCTACAAATAAGTCAATTGACCCCTTAAGGAGTAATTGGCCTTTAAAGACCTTTTTCACAATTTGTTTATCATTTTGACTTACTTTAAAAAATCTTCTCCTTTGAAACTGCTGTATCAATTTCAGCTAAAACTTAGGCTAAATGAGTTTCAGAGTATCTAGTATAAATTTTATATTTTATTTCCTTGTATGTCAAGAAACATAGCTCCTATGGCTAAAATAGAACATAGGAGAAAAGGATTTTTTTTGTTGCTTTTGAATAAAATAGGAAGATTCAAAGAATATTTAAATAAATTGAAAAGCCAAAGTAATCATTGATGAGAGATTTAACCAAAAAAATTAAGGTGAGCGATTCAGGCTCTTGAGAGCCTCTTGTTTATTTTGTCACAATAGAAATGGGTTATTGGACTTGATTTAAATCTAGCTATTTATAGATAGGTTTCAAAATTTCTATTCGAAATAGAAGTTAACAATTGTAGGTCACTGTACAGCCTTCAACAATGAACAAAAATCACACTGCATAATTAGTAAGCTATAAAAGACCCCTCAATAATATATACAATGCACTTCAACTATAAAAGAATAACCTAATTTATGTACAAAACAATAAATGAAAAACAAATATGATATATATGCATAGTGTTACCTGCTGAATAACAATCTCCTGACTTTGAAAAGGCACATACAGAATTTGACTGGGTTAAACATGCTAACTAAGTAGGTAATTAATTCACTTCAACCTTTATTATAATAACTTTAAGGTAAAAAAACAAGCTCCATTTCTTTTGAAGACTTTGTAGAAATCTAATTATCCTCATTTTAATATAACCATTTTTTTGCAATTTGAATACTTCAATATATATTTGTAATTGGAAAAACAAAACACTGAAAATGTTTAATATTTTAACAGGTAGCAAATTATATACCACAGCTTGCCAGGTACAGCCCTGATGATTGGGGAATATCTATCTGCACAATAGATGGCCAAAGGTAATCATATTTTCTGACCAAGAAAAATAATATTTAATTTCAAGTTACTCACTTGTGATTGATTGTTTAAATATTTATAGATTATCACTGATCTTCTCAACTAGATTGTTTTTCTTGCTTTAGCTGATATGGGGAAAAGTTAAAAAAAGCAATTGAGCTGAGATGACCAATGATATCTGTTTATCCCTATTTTACCTATGATAAGTGTTGATTTCATTGACAATGAGCATATGTGCCCTTAGTTTCTAGAGGTAATTTTTCATATTACTCTACTGTGCTGTAGTTTCTAGAGGCAATTTTTCATATTACTCTACTGTGCTGAGAATGGAAATTATCAGTCAGACAGTAAGATGAAAGGAAAATTGCATAAAATAGTAATAACTGTTTTCATTTTAAACTTCACTTTTTTGTAACCCCTATGTCAATTTTCAGCCATGGAATATTGGCATTCCCCTCCCCCTCATGTAAAATGACTCATTCAATTACAGAAGTTAACTGAGTATCCAAATAATCATTCATAAATTCAGGCATTTATCCACTGAACTGATGGATATTTTATATTCAGCCATGCTAGATCAATGGATTTTGTGATGGTCCAGATTCTAAATCTAAATTCATAAACTTATTCTGTAAATTATTTCTTGAAGATAAATGAATAATAAATCAAAAGATTAACTTTTACGAATGGAAAGACAAAATACAAAATATGTATAAGAAAGGAGGGTCTATTTGATTTGAAAATCAGGGCCTATATTTATAAACATCTAATAAATATTGGCCCTGATTTTCAAATATATATTCTTATAAACATCTAATACATGCATATATGTATGAGTAAAACAAATAGTTTAATTAAAGCAATAACAATTATCATAAATTTGCTTGAAAAGATAAACACTATATATATGTATTGCATAATTAATATACCTGGGCATAATCTGCAATCAAATTTAAGTGTTTAGTCCACATCATATTGCTAGTTAACAGTACAAAAATAAAAAAGATGTGGTATGTTTGCCAATGAGACAGCTCTCCCCAAATTTCAAATGGAGTGGGTGTAATTTATTATAGGCAAATGTTAGGCCTTTAACAATGGTCTGCCATGTAGTTGACTATCTATAAAGCTATAACAGGAAAATTTGAAACAATTCATTTTAGAAAAGTTACTGCCTAATTTATGAAAAAACAATTTTTGAAGAAAAAAAAAATATATGACTGCAGACATGAACCAATGACAATCACTAAGTTACAGGCATCTTTGGGAGCCCTCAACCCTCCCCAAACTTTGGATGAGTAAGGGTAAATTTACATATATATATAGATATATCTGACAGCAGGAAATTAATCTTTCTCAATGAATATAAACTCTAATTAAAGTAAAACATTATGGTTTGTTTATGATGTTGGAAAAGTCCTGTTTTTTAAATTATTAAGCTGCAATAAAAAAAATGCTACATGTTCCTTTGAAGATTCTTTTTCCAATCCTGTCAAAAAATTTTAATTGAAGAAAAAGAAATGTTATGAGAAATCTTCACTCCTCCCAAAAATTAAAAGATCAAAATAATTTGTATAAATATTGAGAAATTCTCCTTCTTTAAAAGACTTTTGGCAATTGAATGTAATTTTTAAAGATGATTTACTGAAATAAAATAAAACATACGGATACCATCTCAGTGGCATAGGATTCTTAATAAAGAATAAAAAAATCAATAAAAGATCCTAAGTTGAGTAAGAAAAATTACATACCTCTGTTTAAAAATATAAATATTCCTTAAAACAACCATTTATGTATAAATCAACTGATAAAAAATAATCTTTCTTAATTTCACAAAAACAGTATTTTTATAGTCAATAATTTTCTACAAAAACTTTTATTTAGAGAATTAAGTAGTTTTTGCTTTCAACAATATAGTTTTTATCAGGAAAATTTACATCTGACCACAAGTCACCACCTTCCCTCAGCTAGGATTTTTTACTGGTCACTGAATCTTGCTTATAATTCGGTATCCCTCTCTGCATTCAGAATTTTCTTGCAATCTCCATCTTATGAATGAATAGTGGCTGCTAGCGTTAATGAGTATATGTAATTTTTTGTAGAACATGATCATTTGACTTCTTAGTCCATATTTTATCCAGAAGATAAATTGAATTTTACTAAGTACGTGCCATGATTATCACAAATATAACCTGAAGACTCATTAGGTTTTAAATAAATACACTGAGGTTTCCTTAGTTGTTCCTCTTTACTAATCAGTACTTTACTATTCTGGCCATCTTTTGATATCACTATTATTCTATCAGAGTATTTGTCTGCTACAATAATGTTACCATAAGTATCTGTACATAGTCCTGTAGGTCCTTTTAAATCCTTTTTATAGTCCCAGATCTGTTTACCTGATCCATCAACACAGTATACGGCATTACCATTATAGTCACTATGGATTACTCTGTCATTACAATAAACAAGGTGATACAGTAGGTACTTACTCTGAACTTGTATTGATTTCAGTATATTTCCTTCTAAGTCTATAATACGGATTTCAACACTGCTCAAACCTACAACCAGAGAATTATTGGAGAATGATAAACCGTAGCATGTTTTGTCTAATGTGATAACTTTGGTAACTGTTTCATTGTCCATATTGAAGATCTTAATGGCTTTCTCATAAGGATAAGTTATGGCAATAGTGTTCTGATTGATTTGTGTGACACCGTAGGCTTTACCAGATATAGGAAGCTGTTTTTCAAGTTTGCCGTTTGAAGTAAGCAGGTTAACTTTATGCCACAATTCCACTACTATAACTCTTCCATCCATCAGACACATCATGTCACTAATCATAATCTGTTGGTTGATCTCTATCTTGGTCTCAATATTCATGGTCATGTTGTTTATGTTGGATTGTTCTCTTGATTCTACTTGCGCTTCCCTCTTCACATCTGTATCTCTTTTCAAGTCTATATCAGTTTTAACAACCATTACTTCTCCAAGAGTTTCCAATGATTCTAATTTGCTGAGTATTGTTTCTATTTCGTTATTTTGCTTCATTTTGAGGTCAAATTCTTTTACCCTGCCATCATTTTCTAGATCGTCGACATATCGTTGACATTGGTGTACTTGTTGTTCAATCTGATGTACTTCTAGAAAGGATTGCAGTTTTGAACTGTTTGATATGACTGCATGTAAGTGGTCTTGCATTTTCTGTATTTTTTTCTGTTTTCCTTCAATTTCTGTCATGAAATCTGTTGCTTTAGATTTTTCCTGATTCAAGATGGTGTCTGCTTCATTGCATAACTTCTTTTCCAGATTGATTAAATAATTATTTATTTTCTCGCGAATATTAACAATAAGTTTTTTTATGTTTTTGTTTTCTTGTTCACCTCTGCTAATGTTGACAGATTTGTTTTCAATAAGATTATCTAGAAAATGTTTGATGGAGTCAATTTGTTTTTCTATAGACTGTGTGGACTTTTCAATTTTTGTTTTCTCCACAACATCAGCTAAACTTTTTATTCCAGTACATTTTGAATGACTAGTGGAAATACATTCATCACAGCAAGGCATTAAATGACTTGGGCAGTACAAGTTGAGCTGTTGACCATGTTTGTCACACTCAGTCTTGATAGCAGAAATGGATGGGTTATATCTTTTAATATCAATAGTCTTATGATTACTTGTCCCTCTTGGTCTTTTATGATGACTGGAACATACTGAGCATAATCCTTCATTACAGTTGTTACACCAGATCTCAGCTTCAGTGTTTACCTTTCCTTCATGACAAGGTCCACATGGTATATTAGGCTTATTGGATGCCATGACCTGAACATATACAAGATAAATTATGCTGTTTTTTTATTGTTTGAAATCTTTTACATTTTGTCATGAATAGCTTACTTTACAGTATTGGTTTTAATTAGTGTTGAAAGCTGTACATTGATTTATATCTGCTTACATCTATGTCTCATGTGTAAAGTTGTCTCATTGTCAATCATACCACACAAAGGCTTCTTACTTGTTCATTGATCAAAATACTTGATATAGAAATTATAGATATACGTAGATGTGTAATGAATGTCTTGGCTCACATGTGCTTACAGCAAGCTATAAACGGCTGCCTCATTACACTGTAATATAGATTACTCAGTGTTTCTATTTGACAAATTTTTATATTCATCCCAAGTTTGAATGCTAAAAATTATAGCTTACACATTACACTCAGTATGAAATCTGCATAAATTACATAAAGATCTGCAAGAATTTTTCATTGGAAAATGAAAACTAACTTGACTTATTGGTTGGAACTTTAAACAGTCCTGATCATCCTAAGACAGGATACTGTGTTCAATGTTGTAATTAATTAAATTGGTTTCTGAGATGTTTTATTTTTTTTAGTCCACTACTAGTACTGATGAAGTCAAAGGGGACTTTAGGTCTGTTTGTCTGAAGATATTGATTTGATATTTGGTGTATTGTTTATCATGACAAGTTACAGTTCAAGTTCAATTTTCACTAATCAAAGGGAGATAACTAACTTTTTTTAAAAGATTTTGTTGGATATTTAGTCTGATGATTTTGTGCAGAGCTATGGTTCTTTGACTAAGAATATTCACTAAGATAATCAATTTTTCAACTTTTTTTGTAAATTCAGTTTCTTGTTCAATTCCCACTAAATCCCTGTGGGATCAAAACAGTATGGTATCACATGCTTGTGAGTTACTTGGGTTTGATATGTGTTTGATATTTCTCAGATACCATAAGCAAAAGATTAGTCATTTATATATGGTGTATGGAACAATTAAAAGGAGAACATATTCGTAATTAGATATAGGAAGATGTTGTGTGAGTGCCAATGAGACAACTCTCCATCCAAATAACAATTTATAAAAGTAAACCATTATAGGTCAATGTACGGCCTTCAACACGGAGCCTTGGCTCACACCGAACAACAAGCTATAAAGGGCCTCAAAATTACTAGTGTAAAACCATTAAAACAGGAAAACCAACTGTCTAATCTATATAAAAAACGAGAAACACATATAAATTACATAAACAAACAACATTTACTGAACATCAGATTCCTGACTTAGGACAGGTGCAAACATTTGCAGCGGGATTAAACGTTTAATGGTACCAAACCTTCTCCCTTTTTCTGAAACAATGGCAACATCACAACATAGAAAAACACACGATAAAATATCAATTGGCAGGTTTGGAAGTGTTCTTATGACCGTGACCTCATTTATTTTTTTATTCAATGGTCACATTTAACAAATAAGTTTGTTTCTCAGATACTATAAGCAATAGACTAACTATTTTCATGGTATTGTATTAATTTTAATGATAATAAGTAAAGCAGGTGAGACATTTCAACATGTGAACTCTTGTTACAATGTTTAACTTTTGAGAGAAATAATTTACAATTATTTTTCATCTCCTTTTCCGAGTTTTGGTTGATGATCCAGCTACATGAACCTTGGTCAATGAATGAAAATTTCTTCTTTATGACAAGAAAAAATAAAGAAATAAAATAAGGACAAAATTGTCATAAGATTAAGGATGCTTAATAGTAGTCTGTGGTTATTTATGTATTATTGTCATTTTGTTTATTTTCTTCTGACATCAGACTCGGACTTCTCTTGAACTGAATTTTAATGTGCGTATTGTTATGCGTTTATTTTTCTACATTGGTTGGAGGTATAGGGGGAGGGTTGAGATCTCACAAACATGTTTAAACCCGCCGCATTTTTGCGCCTGTCCCAAGTCAGGAGCCTCTGGCCTTTGTTAGTCTTGTATTATTTTTATATTAGTTTCTGGTGTACAATTTGGAAATTAGTATGGCGTTCATTATCACTGAACTAGTATATATTTGTTTAGGGGCCAGCTGAAGGACGCCTCCGGGTGCGGAAATTTCTCGCTACATTGAAGACCTGTTGGTGACCTTCTGCTGTTGTTTTTTTATTTGGTCGGTTTGTTGTCTCTTTGACACATTCCCCATTTCCATTCTCAATTTTATTCATTGAGATTAAGGCGCCTATTCTGGTATTAGTCATTGGTACATAAAAGCAGTACAGGCTTTACGATGACATGTCTTTTGAATCTATAATTCAAGAAACATCTCTTTATTCAATATACAAAGGCTGATCCAGAAGGGTTTCCGGGATTTGGACGATCAATGCATTTGCATGGGAAAAAATAGTTGGAACATCTCCTACATCCTGGGTTGGGAACCGCCCCCTTTTTAAAATGGCTGGATCCGCCCCTGATATACTTAACAAAACATTTGATAGAAAAGTTAAGATTTCGATTAAATACCTCTGGATGTTGTTATGACAAAATCTACATCAGTTGTGTGTGCTGCCTCAGTATCAAGAATTTATTTTCCTTCACTATTTTAAAAATGTCCACCATTACTATGAAGTTAATTAGAACATATGTCGATACCCCTTCAGGTGATAAAATTATGTCAACATACCTGACCGAGATAATTAAAGTTGATAATAATCTTTTTATCTTTATATAAGTTAAAATAAGTATATATTAATTGTTACAATACATGAACATTACTTTTTCAACAGATTTTACAGTTTTTTATATGCTGCCACAACTCTGTTCCAGATTTAGGGGGGGGGAGGAGGGGGGGTTAGTGCTAACAAATATTTTAGATCTAGATCCATTTTCTCATTTAAATTTAACCTTATTTTTATACGGTCTCAAAAACATTTTTTGGGATTGTATAATGGGGGATGATGGTCTCAACTGTTAAGGAAATAGGAGCCCAAAACAAGCATTTTCTTATTTCAGAATGATAACTTGTGTATAAGTATTTTGGTTGCTCTGAAATTTTAATTGTAACACAAGTAGAAGATTAGGATTCATTTTTGATGTTATGGAACCAACAGTTTAGGAATTAAGGGCCAAAAAGGGGTCAAAAACAGACAATAATTTGTGAGTCAGTGTATAGATCTCTCTGACATTGTACCTCAAGGTTCCATATAACTAAGTGGGAAGGCTGGGATCGAGTTTGGGGTTAATTGCACCAAACAATGGAAGAAATAGGGGCTGTAAAAGGGCTAAAAACAAGCATTGTTCTAGTTTCCAGACAATAACTTGTGTTTAAGTGTTTGGGTCCCTCTCAAATTGTACTACAAGGTTCCATACTTCAAAGGATTGGCTGGGATTGAGATTTGGGCTAACTGCTCCAAGTTGGTTGTCAAAAAGTTTGGGGGGGAGGGGAATTTTTTTCCAATTCTTTTAGGGATTCATATTTTTTATGCCCCATTTATGGCCATTATGTTTTCTGGTCTGTTAGTCAGTCTGTTAGTTTGTCAGTCTGTCCGTCTGTTCGTTCATCCCCCTTCAGGTTAAAGTTTTTTGTTAAGGTAGTTTAAAGTTTTTGGTCCAGGTAGTTTTTATGAAGTTGAAGTCCAATCAACTTGAAACTTTGTACACATGTTCCTTATGATATGATCTTTCTAATATTAATGCCAAATTAGAGATTTTCCCCCATTTTCACAGTCCACTGAACATAGAAAATGATTGTGTGGATGGGGTATCCGTGTACTTAAGACACATTCTAGTTTTTAAAAGTTTTCAAATTTCGAAGGTTTGAAAAATTTCCAGAAGCAAAATTTTCGATTGCACAGTATTGCGCGAAAGAATTGTAAGATCTTTGACCACAGTTATTTTGTGTTAGAAACCTATATTATGTCAAAAATTTGATCACAATTCAAATTTAGACAGTATCAAATTCTGAATATTGTGTCTAAATTTTCCCTAATTGTTAAGAGTTCGACCTCTGTGGTCTTATCATGCTGCGCTCAGCAAAGCAAAAAAAGCCTTTTAACCAGTTCACCAGGTATGTGTATAATATATGAACTGCCCCTTTATTAATAAAAGCAAACTGGTCCATTAAAAACTAACAGGGCATTAATACAGTGCCATTCTGTTGGGAACTATTATTCTATTTTAAGGCATTCTGCTGAGAACTATAATGTACCATTATTCCATTTTTCGGCTTTCTGTTGGGAACTATAATATACCATTATTCTATTTTTAGGCATTCTGTTGGGAACTTTAATGTACCATTTTGCTTACAGTCAACCAGTAAACCACTAGTGTATGCCCTGGTTCAAGAGGAATTAAATCAAGAAACAGTTCATCAGTATGTTGGCCATGAACCCAGTGGGTTCACGTTCAATGCCATTTCTCTTGATCCTGCAAGTAAGATATATTTGATAACTTTAAAATGCCATAATGCCTTCTCTTATCAAGTACTGCATGTATCTTCAAAAATTATTGCCTGCATTCATTATTTTTGTCATTTTGAACTAAAATTCTTTGTGATATTGAGAAAAATCCTGTTTAATTCATATAAAAAAAAATTGTTATTGTGATTATAACGCTGCTAGCTGTTGCATTTTTCACAATAATAAAAACACTGTAATAATTTCTGAATTCACAGTAGTATTTGGTTATAAACCTCTTGCACACACCATTACTCTTAGGATGGTAGCTAGTAGTGTGATTCTTCTTCAATCCTGCCAGGTTAAAGAGTTCTTAGATGACTTTGGACTCACAATTTGTTCCCTGGTCTGAGTGTATCCTCCCAGGTATCCCATAGTGAACAATGGAGTGGTTCTGATTTTGTCAACAAATAAAAACGAATCCACTGCAGAAAAACTACTATGTTTATAACAACCCAGTAGTTAACACTTCGATGTTACCAGGAATATCAATAATGTGGTCATTTTTGTAAATTTCCTGTTTACAAAACTTTTAATTAATCAATTTTCTTATCCCAAGCATAGATTACATTAGCTGTATTTGGCACAATTTTTTGGAATTTTGGATCCTCAATGCTCTTCAACTTTGTACTTGTTTGGCTTAATAAATATTTTGAATGTAGACGAAATGTGTGTCTGGCATATTGAATTATAATCCTGGTACATTTGATAACTATTATTAGCCTAGAAAGTGCTACTATACACATAAATTAAAACAGAGATACAATTTGTTGAAAAAGTTTGTTGAGAAAAAACCCAGTTTTTATAATTATGCCCTAAATATGAGGACATCTGGTCAGTGCATTTGTTTATCAATATAAAACTTGGTAAACAAGTTTATATGACAATAGTCAATAGACAATACACATTTACATTAATGGTTATGGCATCCAAATTAAGACAATAAAGTTACAATAGTTAAATTGATTACAATTATATTAGAGTGACAGTGGTATTCACAGCAAAGGAAAAAAAAGGCTATAAATATCAACAGTTAACACATTATTATATGACATAAACTCTCAGAAAGATATGTCAAATTAAGGGGTTTTTTTACTTAGATTTTTGAGACTCAAATGTTTTTTTTATACGACCACAAAATCTCAAAACTTTTGGTCATATATTGGTATCGCATTGTTGTCATCGTTGTCCTTTTTGTCGTTGTCGTCAGCGTTGTCCTAAGACAGATGGTTTCAGGATAATAACTTCAGAATAAGTAAATAGAAATCAATAAAATTTAACACAAAGTTTATAACCACATAAGGAATCTTTGATTATCATTATGCAGGATAAACTAGAAATAATCTTTGTTCCTATAGATATTTGAGGGGGGATAAGATCTTTATCGGGACCCTGGGATCGGGTGTTTTTAATTGGAATTTCGGGATTGACCCTTTCGGGATCTAGGAATTCTTTATTCGAATATCGGGACCTCATGATTTCGTGTTTTTAAGTCCGGGATTTCGGGATTTCCTGTTTTTAAGCCCTGGAATTCGGGATCAGGACCCCTCCTTACCCCCCTCATATTTAATTACAATTCTCTTTTTGACAGCAGTGTTGATTATCAATTAAAAGAACTAACATGTGGAATTATTTGTGCAATGTAATACTAAGCATTATATTTTCTCATGAAAAGGAAGTGCTGATGCCCTACATGCAACAAATTCGAAAGTTGTCTATTCACAAACATGTGGTTTTGTCACGGAATAGATAGCAGTGGCGGATCCAGAACTTTTCCTGACTGACCTAAGGGGGAGGGGGGCCTCTCCAGTCCTTCCTAAGTGATTCCCTATATAATCAACCAAATTTTTCCCAAGAAAGGGGGCCGCCCCCTGGATCTGTCTATGGAAAAGGAAAAAATATTCTGGATAATATCATTTCCACAGGAATAAATATTACAGTATATGTTCTTAACGGAATAAATAGTATAGAATATTTGTTCCAACAGGAATAGATATTATGACCATGTTTATAACAAAGTTTCCATTGGATCTTCTGTTAGCTGGAACAAATATACGTTGACAGTGTGATGTGAATATTATCTCTATTGGCCTTGTATATGATAAAGTGGCACTAGCTACAAAGAGTTAAAAAATCTAATATATTATTTTTTCTCTCTTTCATTAAGGTTTATGTACCTTTCTGTAGCCTTTTTTGTACGAATTTTTCAAACCTCAATTGTATCAAGACTACAGATATAATGAATATTAGAGATAGGCCATTTTGTACATATTCCAAGGGGACACTTGATACAAGGTGATATTTTTTACTGTTTCATTGCATTTGATAGAAAAAGTGGACTTTGTGGCAAATAAATCAAGATTTAGGAAAAATTCTGGATCTGCCACTGAAATAGTGAAATAATAATTTGCTGTTAGCATCCAGCAGTATGATTCAATTTTGTCAAAATAAGGTAAAAACATGAGAAGTAAGACCCATTAAAATATTACCATATATATACATGTTTAAAATACGACTGATGAACAAGGTATTGTTGGAACTCCCCTGTATTTAAATGTCTGGATCTGCCCCTCTAGAGAATCCCATTTTCAGCAGCACTTCAATGATGAACTGAGAGAGGCTCTTCAGTGTATAAACAAGAAAATGACTAGAAATGATTATCTCCCCTTAATTAGGCTGCATTGTAAATCACTGCTCAGATTAAGTTTTGTAATCAGAAACTGTTTTTATTTAATATTTTTATCTGAATTATTAAAAATGTAGTTCAGGAGGAATTTATGTAAAGAAGCTCGATTATTAAAATGAGTTAAATTGAAATGTAGCTGTTAAATTAAGACTCTTTGAAATAAAACATTGAGTAGATTTCAGATATGTGAATTCTCTAACCTAGAGCTAAATTCAAACTTGATCTAATATTTAGACTTGATCACATTTGTGTACATAGCATTGTCCATAAGGACAAGGTATATATCTAAATTAGAAAAAAATTATTCAAAAGTGAAAGGACAAGGTACAACTGATAAACAAATTACACATGGTGTTTATCATATCAAAATTCTATGACAGATTTGATTTTATGCTGAAAAGATTATTGCTAGAATGGAAACTTACAGAATATTTTGGGGTTATAATGCAAATCCAAAAAGTATAGAAATATGAAACCAATGACTTGAATGAATTTTTTTTAAAGAGGCACTAGCTGTCTTTGAAAAATCAATTCTTACTGATTGGACTCATTAGATATAAGATGATGTGGTATGAGTGCCAATGGGAAAACTGTCAGCTAATGTCTCAAGTTGTAAAAGAAAAACCATTATAGCATTGTATTGGTCAGAGTGCAGTCTTCAACACGCAGCCTTGGATCACACCAAACAGTAAGCTATAAAGGGCCCCAAAAAATGAATTAGTTCTCATATAAGTAACTGTAAACCAACTAATTTATTTTCGAGTCAGTCATGAGTAAAAAGATAACTCAAATATAAATTTTTCACGAATTTGTAAAACTTGGATCTTTCATTTCCTACATAAAATGATTAAGAATATCACGAAATTAAATCACCGCAAAGTGGAATAGAAAAGTAACCTCAATAATAAGTTGGTTTACAGAATATGGTTTGCTGACCCCCTACCGAACCATAGAGGGTTAGTAAAATCCATAGGAGTGAGGACCTTTGGGTATTACTTACCCTCTATGGGTCTGTAAGAAGAGGGTATGGAACGGTACATATACACAGTGGTGGATCCAAAAAAAATTAGATGTGTGGGCCAACTGACTGCCTATTTTAAGAGGGGACATGCTCCAGTCATGCTTCAGTGATTCCTTTTATAATTTAAAAGCAACAACAAAAATGAGGGGTATTTGGCCCCCTCTAAATCTGTCTCTGTTACAGGCATGGGGTTATGCAAATTTGTAATTCATCACATTTTTCTTAGGAACTACAATACAAGCATTTCTTAAATTTGGGTACAAGGTTTATATCATTCAGCTATACAGTGTGATGTGTTTTCAAACTCATCGCTAAACAACTTCCTGAAATATTTAGGCATGGGTATCATCAGTGAGCAGTAGCTCGCTCCTGAGTTTCACTTGTATTTATTGAAACAGATTGATAGATTTTTTTTAGGTACTTGAAATTTAAATATTATAGTCCTCTACAGTGACAAGAAGTCAAGAAGCCTGTATTTTGTTAAAGGAATTTATATATTGCTTATTTCAGATAAACCACACAACCCAATGATAAATGCTGGAGCCATTCTGACCTGTTCTTTACTCAAGCAAAACATGAATCTTGCAGATAGATTTGATTACGTAAGTTTCCCTACTACTGTCAACCAGACTTTTTCTTGTGTTTATATAGTCATTTTTTAATGATTATTTGAGTTTATTATCTCCCCTTTATTAGCAGTTTTGTAATTCACTGCTCAGATTAAGTGTTAAGTGTCCTTTCTATATCATAGAAGGAGATCTGAGATTATTGTCAATGAGACAGCTATTGCAGGGGCAGATCCAGCCATTTTAAAGATGGGGGGTTCCCAACCCAGGACAAAGGGGTTTCCAACTATATGTTCCCATTCAAATTCATTGATTGGTATAAAAAAAAAGGTACCAATGAATTAAGGTTCCTCTAGATCTTGCACAGGCAAATTCAGAATATGTCAGGGACTGAGGCAAAACATGTTAAGTCCTCAATAGCACACCTTGACACGGTTATGTTGATGTAAATAGATATGCATTAGTTGAATGATTGTAGAATAAATTCAAACATGGATTATACAGAAATGTTGGGTATTATAACTATGACCTCAAATTATGAATAAAAAAATTGTTACTTAGAACAAGTGTGGACACAGATGAGTGTGGATAGTATGTATGGATGTTTGACAGTGTCTTATGACAAAATGAGTTCTATGTTTTTCCTATATGGTGTTATTAACTATGTTGCACGATGACAACAAATCTGAGCATTATGAGTGTTATTTATTAAATTTTGTATGCCCCCACCTACGATAGTAGATGGGCATTATGTTTTCTGGTCTGTGGGTCTGTTCGTTCGTTTGTCCCGCTTTAGGTTAAAGTTTTTGGTCAAGGTAGTTTTTGATGAAGCAGAAGTCCAATCAACTTGAAACTTAATACACATGTTCATTATGATATGATCTTTCTAATTTTACAGCCAAATTAGACTTTTGACCCCAATTTCACGGTCCATTGAACATAGAAAATGAAAGTGGGAGTTTCAGGTTAAAGTTTTTGGTCAAGGTAGTTTTTGATGAAGCTGAAGTCCAATCAACTTGAAACTTAGTACACTTGTTGCATATGATATGATCTTTGTAATTTCAAAGCCAAATTAGACTTTTGACCCCAATTTCACGGTCCATTGAACATAGAAAATGAAGGTGGGAGTTTCAGGTTAAAGCTTTTGGTCAAAGTAGTTTTTTTATGAAATTGAAGTCATATCATCTTGAAACTTAGTACACATGTTCCCTGAAGTATAATCCTCCTTATTTTAATGCCAATTAGATTTTTACCATATTTCAAGGTCCATGGAACATGGATAATAATTGAGTAGGGCATCCGTGTACTTTGGACACATTCTTTTTATGTTCAAGACGGGCATGGAGGAGACAGTAATTACATTAGTTACCAAATGATTATGATAGAATATATATGTTCTACATCTTTGATTTTGGATACATTTTGTAGCAAGGAGAGCTACACATAATAGGTTCTTTTTTCTTTCTTAATGGGAGATAATATCTAGTTTTAAGAACATGATATAAGGAACCTATAATTCAGTGGTTGTCGTTTGTTTATGTGTTACATATTAGTTTTTTGTTTATTTTTTTCAATAAAAATAAGGCCATTAGTTTTCTAGCTTGAATTGTTTTACATTGTCATTTCAGGGCATTTGATAGATGATTATGCGGTACTGGCTTTGCTCATTGTTTATGGCTGAAAGTGACCTGTAGTTGTTAATTTCTGTGTTTATTTGGTCTCTTTTGGAGAATTGTCTCGTTGGCAATCATACCACCTCTTTTTTATATGTATTTGCTTAATATTGGTATTTGGTATTTACTAAGAACTACCAATCCTTGTTAATTAAGATCATTGCAGTTAATAAAAAAAATGATTATGAAAACTGAATTGTACAGTTAAATACCATATAGTGGGCTATTTTAACGGGTGTAAATTTTCGCTTATTTTCAGGGATAGAACTAAATCGCCAAAATAAATTCTGCCTGAATTTAAAAATGTTCATACAAAGGTATTGATAAAAGTATTGAATCCATCAAAATAATAACCTCCAAATTATTTCGTATACCTTTTTCAATGAAAATCACCTGCGAAAATAACCCGCTATATGGTATCGAACAAAGCTTACAAACTATTGCACAAGTTCTAAAAATATGTTTCTTCTTCATTACTTTAGGTGACAAAGATGTTTAAAAGATTGACTGGTGGAGAATATCTGGCATTCAATAATGCTGTGTAAGTAGATATAGACAACACATCCTTCTTATACAAGTAAGTTTGATAACGGAAAAAGGGGCTGTATTAGAGACAACAACCCAACCAAAGAGTAGGAAACCATCCAAGGTCACAAAGGATCATCAATGCAGCAAGAAAATCCCACAACGGAGGTGACCTTCAGCTGGCCATAAACTACATGTATTGTGAATACTAGTTCATCGAAAATGGACTTCACACTTTATCTGAAACATAAATGAACCAAAATTAAACAAAAAAAAACATACAAGACTAAAAATAATAAAAGAGTTTTCTTTTGATAAAATTAAAAATGTTGTTACAGTACACGAGCGAAAAAAGATGGTCCCAAGGTAATGTCACCATCTAAAAATGGATGATTAACAATAGAAAATGAAAAGTAGACCATTTGAAATTTTGAAAGAGGTATTTAAATATTGGCTCAACTATGAAATTGAGTAATTTGTTTATTGTTTTATAGGTTTTTATCTGAGAGAGAAACAGCTGACCGCAATTTTGCTTTGGGATATTATATGAGAGAAAATAAGGTATGACATATTTATGTTATGCCCAATCAAAGGAGTAGGTCCAGTTAGTAATGATTTTGGCCTCAAATTTCAGGTTCATCTGACAAAAGATTTTGACCTTTTTTCAAACACTAAAGTGCCTATTTCATTTGAATCAATTAGTTTATGTGAAAGATTTGAACTGATTTAGTAATTCAAAACAATCCGATTCCAGCTCAAATATGAAAAATGAACCAAATATGCTGAAAAATGTCACTTTTCGGATGGTTTTTGTCAAAAGTGAAAGTGGCCACATCCGTGTTCATCCTCAACCTTTATATGTGTTATGTATTATCATAAAATACAACTTCCAAGTCAATATTAAGGATGAACACGAATGCAGCCACTTTCGTTTTACACGAAAACCATCCAAAATTTAACTAAAATGCTAGAATTGTGAAGAATTCAGTAATTTAGCATGACTTTAAGGTGTCAGTACCTGATACATGTTCATTGTATAGTCAAAAATAGCCCATATTAATGTAGCAGAAGCACTCTACTGTTCAATAAATAACTAAAAGTTAACATTTTATCAATTTTGTAAAACTGCTGTATTTTGAGGCCAAAAAGGGCTCTTACCGGACCTACTCCTTTAGATCTGTCATTTTTGTAGGTACTAAACCAGTAAATTATAGATTAACTATGAGTAGTTTTAATAACTCATCTAAACTTGGTAAACAGTTATTGACTTTATTTTCAGGGTTCAGTATTATTTGAAGATTTTCATGCTTATTTGAGTTTCCAAGTTATGAAGAATATTTAGTTACATCTGGTTATTTTATGTTGGTGTTTAATAGTCAACTCCGAACAATTTAGAACTTAACATATAATTTACACACCTGTATATTTATAGACCTTTAGATATCTTAAGGTTTTTCTCTGATACTTTGCTCTTTCGTTGGTATATATCCTTTATCTTCTTATCTTCATATACCATTATAATCTTGCCACAATTTTGACTTGTACAATAAGGGTGTATCATGAACTCTTGACGCAGCTCTAAAATTGAAGATCTCACAGTCTTATGCTAAACTTTACAGATTTTTTCTCATTCACTAAGACATTTAACATTGTTTTATTATTGTTTTTTCCACAATTGTTTTATGGATAATTACTTTTGGAACTCTAATGCTTGGTCATATAATACATATGGTTTAGATAGAACTTAATTAACAATAGGGTTGTTACCTTAAATACATATTTTTGTAAAAACATAAAAATTGTTTTCAGTCACATGAATAATTTTGACCAATGAAAAAACAAGAAACAAAGATATCCATTATGACTGTGCATTTAAACGTGATTATAAGCTAAAAAAATATTTTACTTTTCAGTGTTTCCCAGAGGGAACCAATTTGATGGAAACATTGGATTTTTATTTCCAGGTATGTCTTACTGGGTTAATTATTTTATTTAATGTGTTTTTGATGAGTTGTCTTCCCTGATTTATCTTGTCTATTTGTTTCATTGTTCGGTAAAGGGAATGATTTAAAATTTAGTCTGAAGCATATTAATGTTGAGTTGTAGTGAGAAAGCAAATTTTACATGTGCCCTGTAGCCACTATCTGTTAGCTGATAGCTTGAAATTTTACAACACTTGTACAAGTAACATTTCATCAGGTAAATGATGGTGTGCTGAATCTTTCAATGTATTTTTATATAAAATTTTGGGCCCCATTATCGAAATGGTCCACATTAAGGTCCAAAGCGTCCAAAATTAAATTTTTGTTTGAATTGAGAGATTGAACTTTTGTGGTTCTTTGAATATATATGCTAACTATGTATTTAGATATTTGGACTGGGAATTATTGGTTATTCTCAGTTAAATAATACCTCAACCAATTGCATGCAGTGATGCAGTTACAGACATTAGATTTATTTATTTTCATGTGAACAAATTTTTGTGGAATGCAGAAAAATTTCCTTTAATGGAAAAGTCTGCATCCAACCTGATAGAAATTTGTATTTTGTTGAACATTTAAATTTTTTGTTCAATAGTTCCAAAAGAATCCACAAAAAACGTGAAAAATAATAAATTCTCATTACTTATTGCAAACTGTTCTTGAAGTAATTATCACATAAAATGTTTAATTTTGATGAAAAAGTATAATCAGTGTCTAGCAAAAAAAAATTCATGTCATAAACTCATAGATATCATTTCCAAACTTGAAAGTTATTTATTTCATTTTCATTCAGGGTCATTTAGATAAGAGATATTAGTATTGTCTATTGGTATTGGAATGCAGAATTCTGTGAATTTGTGGATAGCAGATAACTAAATACTCCATGACAACACTAACAATAGTAATATTTATAACTTGCATTCTTTTATAACAAATTTTTATGTAGATTTAAAACAAACCCAAATATCTAACTCATTTTACAATTGGTTTGAAATGTAGTCACACAGCTTATTGAATGAAGAATTAGTCAAGTTCTATATATAAATTGGATTAAAAAAAAATTCAGAACATTAATTGGTCAGTTTTGGAAAAAAAGATGTGTATACAAAGACTGAGGACGAAATTATTTATATATGTATTTTGATTTCTAATTATTTTCCATGGCAGTTGACTCTAATACTATCGTGAGTATTGAGGAGGTACATTCTGTGGATTCATTATTTTTCATTGGATCATTTTCTAGATTTTTGTGGGTACAGGTCAACCACAAAGTTAGATTTCCAACAAATAACAAATTTTCAAATAGAATTCGGCAAAACCGCAAAAGTGGTGTAGTATAGAGAGCCGTGGTGTAGTGGTTAGTGCATCAGACTACTAACTCAAAGGTTCCTGGTTCAATTCCTGTTCGGGATGAAAATTTCAGGAACTCAATTTTCAGCTCTCTCTTGACACCATTTGCGAGTATGGTCTTGAGGAAATATGATAGTCCGTCAGAAGGGGACGATAAATGACTGACCCGTGTTAAGAGAGCCATATCTCTTGCACATTAAAAACACCCTTGTAGATTTCGAAAAAGAGTAGGCTAATGCCGCTACAAGGCAGCACTCGCACTGGCAAAGTGGAAAGGGATTAATATAAGTTGCAAAACTTGTTTCCCAATCCACTATAAATAAATATGTTTAAACTAAACCACGAAATTAAATATCCATGAATATACAAATTTTGCTCAATCCACAAACATTGGTACCTATGGAAATAAATGAATCCACAGTACATAATTTATCTTTTATTTTTTAGCTTTGTTCAATAGAAGCTGACTGTGATTCTGCCTCTGTGATAGCAGCTACTCTAGCTAATGGAGGGGTGTGTCCTACGACAGGGGACAAGGTGTTTTCTACCAACTCTGTACGGAATACTCTGTCATTAATGCATTCCTGTGGCATGTATGACTACTCTGGAGGGTTTGCCTTTGAGGTTGGTATTAACCTTGATCTCTATATATTGTATGGTATTAATTTCTATATGGATGATGGAAAATGTTAATTTTCATGGTTATTATTTATTCATTTTAAATAAATGGTTCAGATGTTGTTTTTTATACCCCCGCTTTAAAAAAGGGGAGGTATACTGCTTTACCTCTGTCTGTCAGTCCGTCATTCCGTCTGTCCCATGAATATTTTTCGTCGCATTTTTCTCAGGAACTACAATACAAGGATTTCTGAAATTTGGTTTCAGGATTTATATAAGTCAGCTATACCGTGTGATGCGTTTTCAGATTCATCACTCGACAACTTCCTGTTTACAGAACACTTGCATATTTTTACACTATTAATATTATCCACTTGCGGCGGGGGTATCATCAGTGAGCAGTAGCTCGCAGTTTCACTTGTTTTGTTTTGTTAAGCACTTAATTTCTTGATTAACCAAAACTTATAAAATTCCTACCTCCCTTGTACTTATACTCTATGCTATTTAAACCATTATAAACAATTACCTTTGCTTTTCTTCAAACCTTGGATCTAGCACACCAGGCATACTCAATTTGTGAATTTTATGTTTTCTTTCCGTATGTTACTGAGCTGTAGAATATGTAAGGTGCATTGTACAATGCAAGATATTTTTAAATCTACAATGTAGCTATTTTTTTTTGGAAGATATTTTAAATGAGAGGTGTTACACTTACCATGATATCATTTTCAACTTAATATTGATATTTTGAATGAGATATTATGAGGTGTTACACTTAAATGCAGTAGCAGAGGGGCCATTAAGTTTTACCCTTGTCCGTCTGTATGTCTGTACTTATGTAAATAGATATAGGAAGATGTGGTGTGAGTGCCAATGAGACAACTCTGCATCCAAATAACAATTTAAAAGGTAAACCATTATAGGTTAAAGTACGGCCTTCAACACGGAGCCTTGGCTCACACCGAACAACAAGCTGTAAGTCTGTATATCCCAAAGTTGGTTTCCGTTCTCATACTTTAGTTTGCCTCAACCAAATGTTATGATACTTATATACAATGATTATCACCACTAAATACAGATCAATTTTGAATGTTGGTGGTGTTCTAGAGTTTACAAAATTGCTAATTGTTTTGTTTCTGGTCTCTAACTTAAGTTTGCCTCAACCAAATGTTATGAAACTTGTATACACAGTGCTTATTACCCCAATATACAGATCAAGTTTGAACTTTGGTGCTGTCACTTTTATTTACTTTTACTTCCTGCATATTGATATTTTGAATGAGAGGTGTTACACTATTTGTTATATCAGATACAACTTAAAAGTACTGATTATAAATTGTATTTTATAGGTTGGTTTACCTGCTAAGTCTGGTGTGTCAGGATGTATAATGCTGGTTGTGCCAAACGTGATGGGTATATGTATGTGGTCTCCACCCTTAGATAAATATGGTAACAGTGTCAGAGGAATACAGTTTTGTAAGGTATGGATAGAATTATATAGATAAAGATATTTGCAACAAATTTTATGGAAAAAATTAATTCAAAAATAGTTTTATTTTTTTACATTCAGACTGTGGTTAAAAGTTATTTAGTAAGATTTTAATATCCCTACTTCCTACCTATTTGTTTTTTTAGTTTTAACACTATCAATCAATTTTTTTTTTTTTATATATAGCACTATAAGGTACTGAAACATCTGGATTAATTCTTGTCATCTGCGCAAAATACCATAATCTTTATTTTCATCAAATTGGGATAAGAATATTTTGTTGTCATCCTCATCTAATGTCTTCATAAAAAAATCATCTCTTCTGAAACTACTGGGCTAAATACCTTCAATTTTTAAATAAATGTTCCTTGGAGTATCTAGTTTATAACATGTTTCTGAAGTTTTGATCCATCGACACACATGGCAGCTATGGCTAAAAGTAGAACATAGGGGTCAAATTCAGTTTTTGGCATATATCTCAGAAAACTTAAGCATTTAGAGCAGTTCTGACATTGGAAAGAAATGTTCAAAAAAGGGAATATCTATCAGCCCTGAAATTTTCAGACAAATAGAACAACTCATTGTTTGGTTGCTGTCACTGAATTGGTTATTTTAAGGAAATCTTACAGTTTTTAGTTATTAACTTGAATATTATTAAGATACGTCAAGAAACATAGACACTATGGCTAAAATGGAACATATGGGTAAAAGCAAAAAAAACCCAAGAGCCTTGAATTACATTATATTGATATTTACAAGTCTACTGTTTTGGGTTATTTTTATTGTAAGAATACTGTCTCATTGTATTCCCATCAGAGAAGATTATATTAACTATACAGTGTTATTGTGTATTGATAATCAAACTTGATAAAATAAGGAGATGTGGTATGATTGTTAATATGACAACTATGCATTAGAAAATTGAATGAAATGGATATAACCAATGTCATGAAAATAGGTCACTGCAGCCTTCAACAATGATTAAATGCCAAAACAGAAAAAGAACTTAAAACCCAAATCATGTATGAATGTCCTATTATTTATTACCAAATACTTGAGTTTGTGTAATGTTTTATGATTTTGATATTATTTTGTAGGATTTTGTTGAGAAATTTAATTTCCATAATTACGATAGCTTAATACATTCTCCTAAGAAGTTTGATCCTAGAATTAGGAAAGCAGAATCCAGGGCCAAAGTTGTCGTTAATCTATTGTTTGGAGCTTATAATGGAGATGTTACAGCTCTAAGAAGGTTTGTATATGTAGACAATGTAGTGGATATGAAAGTTATTTCAATATTTTTTTCTAGTTCAATATAGTCAAACGTTCTTCCTACTCTCGGACAAGCACTAAAACATATCTGAATTATTACTATTTCACCACAAATTAAAATCCATCATGTCAGAATTTTGTGGTTATTGAGATAACACTTATAGTTTGTGTAATACATAAAACTCATTTAAAACTAGTAAAGTTTTCGACAAATATTATCATTAGTTTAGCATTAACGACTATGAATTTCAAATTTGGATGTTAAGAGACAATCAAATGACATCATTTAGACCTTTGTACGACAACACAAAATAGAGTTTCGGTTAGAATAATCAATTAAAATGTCAGTTTACTTGGTTTTTAAGTAATCAGATATACCTTTGAATCTGGGCTCTCGTGGCCACAGTTCACAATTAATTTCCTTATCATTTCTTTATAACGTTTGTTCACATTAAAAAATAATCGCACTGTGAATTTGCAAAATTTTGGATAAAATTAATGTGTATTATAAGTTTTTCATTCTGTCTTAAAAAGTTACTTATTTCGGTGCAGGTAATAAAATTATCCAAAACACATCAAGAAAGGACAAGTCAAGAGATGTCCCGAAAAAATATAAATTTCACCTTTTTGCAACTGGCATAATCACCCATTCCCACTGCTTAATAGCTAAAATAATGCATCTAAAAAAAAATTATTTTAACTTTCTTATTTCATTTCCACCCTATAAAACTAAGAAATGAATCAGAAAGGCAGATAACAAAGATAAAGAAAAAAACCCACTATAATAATAAGGAACTAATAATTATTTGTGCGGGTCTTTAATTGTGGTATTGGGCCTCCTGTTGAGTCATCTTCTATAATTTTCACAAGCTATTTTTTTTTTTGAATGACTTTTATAGCAAGTTAAGAATATAATGCAAATGTAAATTGACATCAGAGTATGTCAAGATTGATCTTACGTTTTAATACGTGAATAAGGAAGTTAGAACATTACTTAAATAAATCACTTCAATGTCAACACAATTTGTTTAACAGTTTATTGAATTACAACTATAGTTGTGAATGTGATCATTTCTTTAAAGATCTTAAGGTCAAGTTACAGTGAATGGGCTATGTCACAGATTTCAGTAAAATTTGGCATACAACTCTGACTCGATGAACTTCAACTGAAAATCGATAAAAATATTGCATTTATCTCAATTATCATTTGAAATAGTACTGATTGAATTCTTACAAAATGGGTGAACATTTGTATAGAAAGCACATAAAATCGGCGAAAACCCTTCTAAAATTTGTCTTGAAATCGTCAAATCTCAAATTCTACTCCATAGATTTTTCTTAAAAAAATATATGTTGTTGATACATAAATTTTCGTTATAATGATACAAAATAAAGATAGGGTCACCGACTTCGTTTTTACGGTATACTTCATTCAAAGTTGCGTTCTTTGAGAAACAATCCAACAAAATGTCGAAATAATCGTAACGTTATCGCGTTGCAGGCCGTAAAACGTTGATTTTTGACGTTTTTCACTACCAACAAGGGAACAAATAGATTATTAGACAAAAAACGAAGTCGGTGACCCTATGATTATTTTATATCATTAATACAGAAATTTATGTGTAAACAATATATTGTTTTTTAAGAAAAATCTATGGAGTGGAATTACAGATTTGGCGATTTTAAGACAAATTTTAGAAGGGTTTTCGCCGATTTTATGTGCTTTCTATACAAATATACACCCATATTAAAAGAAATCAATCTGCAATTTATCAGATTATAAAAGAGATAAATGTATTATTTTTTCGATTTTCATTTGTAGTTCAACGAGCGAAGGTTGTATGCAAATTTTTAGCAAAATCTGGGACATATCCCATTTACTGTTCCTTGACCTTAAGCATAAATCCAAAGTCTTAAATTCTATAGTAATTCCTTATTTTTCAGATATGCATTATTAGGTACTGATATGAACTTAGGAGATTATGATGGAAGAACAGCTTTACATGTTGGGGCTGCTGAGGGAAACGATAGCGTTGTTAAATTTCTGTTGGAGAAATGTAAAGTCAATCCATTCCCTAGAGACAGGTATCATTTTGTTATCTCTATCTTTTATCCAGTTCTATAAATTTGATGAATACATGTTAATTTCAAATTAAAAGAAGTACTGTTAAATTTATTTTTGACTAGATGATTAAAATTTGAAATTTCATTATTACATGTACCGGTATTACATATCCACTGTAGAGGGAGGGTAGGAGGGGTCCTGATCCCCAATTCCCGGGCTTAAAAATACGAAATCCCGAAATTCTGGGCTTACAAACACAAAATCCCAAGGTCCCGAAATTCAAAAAAAAATTTCCCAGATCCTGAAAGGGTCAATCCCGAAATCCAGAGCTTAAAAACACCTGATCCAGGATTCCGATAAAGCTCCAATCCCCCCTCACTGTATAATAAGGATCATAAATATTATGGTTGTACCAAATTAATACTTTCACTTGAATTAATTTGGCTTGTTAAATTTTCATAAAATTTTTAAAGGACAAAAATAAAAAAAATAAAAAAAACTTGAACCCCACACTTTATCAGAAAAAATTAATTCGATGTATAGCAGTTTGACAAACACGAATTTTTATCAATGAGAAGCTTAAAATTTAGTGATTTTAAAAAACGTCTGCTGAAATTCACAGAGTTATCTCCCTGTAGCGCTATGTACAGTACCACAGTAAATATTTATTTCATATTTTGTAAAATTAAAATATTACAGATGGGGATTTACACCACTAGATGATGCTGTAAGATTTGGGCACACAGAAGTACAGAAAATATTAGAGCCCTACACAGAGGAAGATAAAGACAATACAACTGTAGATTCTTGATGAAGGCTATAAATAGAAATTCTTTAGACCAATAGTTAGTTCCTAAAATATAATGTCTGTTAATGTAGTTATTGAAATTTAATGACTGTTAACTTAAAATTTAATGATTTAACATAGTTCATGAGTTTTAGATTTAATGAATGTTAACATAGTATATGAGATTTAATAAGTAATCTTTAAGCTGAATTACACCCATGATTACTGTGTTTTTCAGCCAGTTTTTAGCTCACCTGACCCAAAGGGCGTCCGTCGTCTTCCATAAACTTTTACAAAAATCTTCTCCTCTGAAACTAAGATGGCCACCACGGTTAAAAATAGAACATGGTGGTAAAATGCAGTTTTTGGCTTATAACCCCAAAAACAAAGCATTAAGAGCAAATCTGACATGGGTAAAAGTGTTTATCAGGTCAAGATCTATCTGCCCTGAAATTTTCAGATGAATCAGACAACCCATTGTTAGGTTGCTGCCCCATAATTGGTAATTTTAAGGAAATTTTGCTGTTTCTGGTTATCATCTTGAATATTATTATAGATAGAGATAAACTGTAAACAGCAAAAATGTTCAGCAAAGTAAGATCTACAAATAAGTCAACATGACCAAAATGGTCAATTGACCCCCCTAGGGAATTATTGCCCTTTTTATTCAATTTTTAACAATTTTCATAAAATTTGTAAATTTTCACTTACATTTTCCACTGAATTTATTGGGCCAAGTTCATTATAGATAGAGATAATTGTAAGCACCAAGAATGTTTAGAAAAGTTAGATCTACAAACACATCCCCATCACCAAAACACAATTCTGTCATAAATCCATCTGTGTCCTTTGTTTAATATTCACATAGACCAAGGTGAGAAACACAGGCTCTTTGGAGCCTCTAGTTCGTTTTAGATTGGAGCTGTTTGAAAAAGCCATGAGTGGTACAGATACAAAATAAAGAATATTGCAAACTTAGAATATTGGTGCATTTTATTATTATATTTACTAAACAGCCACAGACAAAATACAAAATATTTATTTGAAAAATTGACCAGTTAGACCCAACATTGCCATTTTCACCAGAAGATTGACCAAATAATATAGAAATGTAAAAGGTGTATTCTTTTTATACCCCTGAAATTATACACTTGCAGAAGGGGTATCAACAGTGAGTAGTAGCTCGCAGTTTCATTTGTTAATTTTCTCTTCAGAATAAGGATTTTTACTCATTTTCAATTATTTTTTTCTTGACAGAAATGTTGTCTGGGGGATGGGATGCAAGTTAGTAATTTTAACAGATGAAATTTTATCTTTTTACACAATTTATATGAAATTTATACATATACATTGCAGCTGATACATTGTACATATATGTATATCTGTAAGATCTGAAATAATTTGTAAATACCCAAATCAGTTGTATTGTGACTATTTGTATTTTAACAAGATGCATTGTATCTTTTATCTCCATACTATAAATTATGTATAAAAAGTATAAAAAGTATATAACATACAAAAACTCTTTAATGTACAGCTAGTCAGGTTAAATACTTTTGACTCAGGAATGTGTTCTTTCATTTATTACCATAATATGTATGAGATTTAAATATGACAAACCGATTACAAACCAATAGAAAGAACAGCAAATATCTTTGATGCATTTATTTTTGTTGGTGATGACTTTTGTGGATGGAGAAAAAAAATTGTTTCCATTTCTTGTTCATGTCATTGTAACTTAAAATCTGTATATTATCGAGTATTAAATTTGTTCAAATGTCTATGAAAAATCTGTATTGTTAATGAATCCACTGTAAATAAATGTCAAGTTGCCATAAATTTTGTAAGCAACTTGGAGATAGTGAAGATGTCTTGGCTATAAAAAAAAACTGGGTCACATTGACCTATATTTTTAAGTCTCAGTACAAGTCCAGATGAATTTGTATTCTTTGCCAGAATAAAGTCTTGTGATCATAGGTCATTATTTTTATAAGAATTTGTAAAATATACACACAAAAATACATTTGACCTTTAAGGTATTTTTTTAATTGCGACACAAGACCTTCAGTCCATGACCCTCGTGGTAGAAGCTTTATAAGATTTTAGATTTTTATTGATATTTTTTCATGATAAAAAAATACTCTGTTTTTGCGGTATTTTATTGTGCATAATACTTTTGTTTTATTCATATTTTGTTTGTTAGTCATTGTTCCATAAATTTTATTTTGTCAGTTTGGTTATATGTTTGAAAATTTAGCAATGTTCGATTTTTTAAAGGGTAAATATTATTAGTTACATAGTGTGTTAGTGACCTGATACAATATATATCTTCAATAAATTCCATTTGAGATGAGAGGGAAGTAACAAATTTATATTAATGACCATCTTAACATGTGGCATTTAGACTAGTGGCCTATCAAAGAAATGAGTCTTCAATATTGAGAACCTTCTTCAATTGATATAAACAGAAATAAAGGGCCCCCAACTCTTTCTTTAAAAAAAAGTTCAGTCTTGGACAAAAATGGGACCAAAAATTGCTTTTTCTCCAAAGATTGGTTAAATAATGTTGTAGTCCATTTATATTATCTCATATAATATATTAACAATTGATAAACCAGATATGTTCTTATTTGCCTTGACAATACATTTACAGTACCCTTTAATGTGTATGCTGTCTCTTAACGGTAATGACTTTAAAAAAACAGATGAAAGGGAGATGTTGTTTAGTCCACTTCAGTTGTGCTGTGCTGTGTATTTTATTTTTTATTTTGCATTTATTTAGAATGTCTTTATGATTATGCAATGTATTTCTCATTATACTTAATAATTTATACATGTTGAAATGTTTGTAATACGCATGATTCTTATTGTTATCTTTTCATCAAAGTTTTTGTTTTATGTTTCATTATTCTACATCATTTGTGCGTTTGTTGGGGGTAAAATCTACATCAGTATGTTGAGCTAAGGATGGATATTCCAATAGGGATAACTTTCTTATGACTGCTTCAATAACTGGTTCTCTATAGTCAGGGTTTGATTTGATTTTATATGTACATACCAGTCTAGAAAAGTGTTTTAAATATGTGAAGCAGTCATATTTATCACTGGAAAAACGCAGGGATCCAGTTACCCAATATCGTTCAAATGATGTAAGAATCAGTTTATCGCTATTTTGTGCATTTTTCCTTTGATCTTTTTTTGTGATAGTTTTTCATATCGTGTTACTTTCTTGAGATGGAAAACTATTGTGAGAAACTAAGGAGGAAGTGGCATTGCAATTGAAATGGACATGAAATTAAAAATGTTGTCATAGATAAATAGTGATTAACAGATTATCATTGGTCATCTCAACTCAATTGCTTTTCTAGTTTTCACTGTCCCAGCTCAAGCGAGAAAACCAATCTCATTGCCATGGTGATCAACGATAATCTATAAATATAGTAAAAGAGTATTTCTGGTGATGGAAATGATATGGATTAATAGACCACTTTCGAGTTTATCCGTTACCGGCAAAAACTCATCAATTATGAATGCCTTTATGACGTCATTTACCAGATAGAGGGGGTTGCCTGTATCCCTGCACTATTTACATTCATCAAGCGTCTTAGTGATGGTCATTGTGCAGGATAAACTAGAAATAATGGTTGCTCTGTAGGTAGTTACTGACAATTCGCTAATGACAGCAGTGTTGATTGTCAAATTTGAGAATTCAATTTGATGCATAATTCATACAATATAGAATTATAGTTTTCCAACCACTTGCTCAACATTGGAATTGCAGTGACGATGCCCCTAAATGCACAAAGGACGTTCACTAAAACCAGAGTTTTTGACGAAGATGCATCGAACTCGAAAGTTGTCTATTGTATTGTTTGAATCTCTAATCCATAACCTTAATCTCTCAAAAGGTTTATTGCATAGTTTATCTACAAAAGAGTTTTATATTTTGTTGTTGTTTTATTTGTTGACCATTTATTATATTATACACAAGGGCTTTTGTTATGAGTTGAATGATTTATTTTTTACATTTTCTTTGATTTGTTTTTTCCTGTGTTATGCATGAAAAATTTGTGGCTCAGCAAATATTTTAAAAATTTCTCAATTATTTTTTAGAAAACATGCATTTCAAAATCATTTATTGTACAATATTTTCAATTTCTTGTGATTCTTCAGAATATATATTTGTTCCTTCACATTTGAAATGATTTCACATGAAAGATACAGAAAACTATTTTCCATACATTTGATGTGGTATCATTTATGATGTTCTTATTTTGAATTCCAGTATGTAACATCCTTATAAATGCCATTAAATGTCCATATTATACAAAGAAATAAAGGTGTTTTTGCCAACATTTGTGTTGCTTTTATGGTATTTGAATATTTGTTTTCTTGTCTTTTCCTAGCATATGATAAAATCAAAGACTTTGAAAAGAGTATCTCTTAATCAAATAAGGGGCTTCTGTGACGGAGTTGTCCAAGTAGGTTGTGAGCTCGAACTTCTCTCGTGCAGGTGCACTCATCTCAAATCTTATTTTAAGTGACTAGGATTGTCAATTTTTTTTATATAGCTATCAAAAGGTCGTAGTTTTGTCCAGGCACTCCAGCTTACTCCACCAATAAAAACTGGCTGTCATGAATTAGCCAAAGAGCGGTGCTAAAAAGTTATGTTAAAAACCCTATCAAATTAAATAGCTTTAGACTTTTGCTATAAGTACCCTATTCAAATTGTTGGTGTTGAAGCAATATCCATTTTAAATCTTTCTATTCTAAGAGTTTTCCTATTCTTGTATTTTAAGATTTAAAATGTGGCTGTTGCAGAAAAGATAAATAGTATGTATGTAGATTAGAGGGATACATTCAAATAAGCCTAATTTATTGTCCTGCAGTTGTTTTATGCCCCATTTATGGGCATTGAGGTTTCTGGTCTGTGCATCTGTTTGTTCCTTCGTTCGTCCGTTTATTTTTAGCTCACCTGGCCCGAAGGGCCAAGTGAGCTTATGCCATCACTTGGCGTCCGTCGTCTGTCGTCGTCTGTCGTCGTAAACTATTTGTATCCGAGGTTTTGATTTATCAACAAACATGGTCGCCATTGCTAAAAATAGAACATAGGGGTCAAATGCAGTTTTTGGCTTATAACTCAAAAATCAAAGCATTTAGAGCAAATCTGACATGGGGTAATATTGTTTATCAGGTCAATATTTATCTGGCTTGAAATTTTCAGATGAATCGGCCAACCTGTTGTTGGGTTACTGCCCCTGAATTGATAATTTTAAGGAAATTTTGCTGTTTTGGGATATTATCTTGAATATTATTATAGATAGAGATAAACTGTAAATAGCAATAATGTTCAGCAGAATAAGATTTACAAATAATTCTACATGACCGAAATGGTCAGTTGACCCCTTTAGGAGTTATTGCCCTTTATAGTCAATTTTTAACCATTTTTCGTAAATCTTAGTAATCTTTTACAAAAATCTTCTCCTCTAAAACTACTGGGCCAAATACTTCCAAACTTTTACTGAATGTTCCTTAGGGTATCTTGTTTATAAATTGTATCCGAAGTTTTCATCTATCAACAAACATGGTCGCCATTGCTAAAAATAGAACATAGGGGTCAAATGCAGTTTTTGGCTTATAACTCAAAAACCAAAGCATTTAGAGCAAATCTGACATGGGGGTAAAATTGTTTATCAGGTCAATATTTATCTGCCCTGAAATTTTCAGATGAATCAGACAACCTGTTGTTGGGTTACTGCCCCTGAATTGATAATTTTAAGGAAATTTTGCTGTTTTTGGTTATTATCTTGAATATTATTATATATAAAGATAAACTGTAAAGTGAGCAATAATGTTCAGCAAAGTAAGATCTACAAATAAGTCTATCTGACCAAAGTTGTCAATTGACCCCTCAAGGAGTTATTGCCCTTTAAAGACTTTTTTCACACTTTGTTCATCATGTTTACTTACTTTAAAAAAATCTTCTCCTTTGAAACTGCTGTATCAATTTCAGCCAAACTTAGACTAAATGAGTTTCATAGTATCTAGTATAAATTTTATATTTTATTTCCTTGTATGTCAAGAAACATAGCTTCTATGGCTAAAATAGAACATAGGAGAAAATGATTTTTTTTGCTTTTGAAGAAAATAGGTTGATTCAAAAATATTTAAATAAATTGAAAAGCCAAAATAATCATTGATGAGAGATTTAACCAAAAGAATTAAGGTGAGCGATTCAGGCTCTTGAGAGCCCCTTGTTTCATCGTCTGTTCTGCTTCAGGTTAAAGTTTTTGGTCGAGGTAGTTTTTGATGAAGTTGAAGTCCAATCAACTTGAAACTTAGTAAACATGTTCCCTATGATATGATCTTTCTAATTTTATTACAAAATTAGAGATTTAATCCCATTTTCACGGTCAACTGAACATAGAAAATGATAGTACGGATGGGGCATCCGTGTACTTGGGACACATCCTTGTTTTACTATAAACTTGACATTTTACCCTATACTTCACAGATGTTTTTGATATCAAGTTGCAATTTTGTTATAGAAGGGTTCAGGTTCTGGTGAAATTTTGAAAAGGGTTTATAAAAAAATACTAATGCTTAATTTTCTTATCCCCATTCCAATGTGCAATGCTGCAGTTGGATAATGGGCATATTTTCACTGAATATCTTTTAGCTTGCATTTATATTGACTCATTGTCAGATCTAATGGTTTTAATTTTGCACCGATGTCTATGTATTCTAAATTTAGTCCTGGTATCTATGGTGAGTTTATTTGCATTGTCTGGTTAATTGTATATCTTTTGGCATTGTCAGATTTACTAGATATCTTTTTGGCAATGTAAGATTTACTGGAATTTTTTTTACATTGTCAGATTTACTGGATATCTTTTTACAATGTCAGATTTACTGGATATCTTTTTACAATGTCAGATTTACTGGATATCTTTTTACATTTTTAGGTTTACTGCATATCTTTTGCAATGTCAGATTTACTGGATATCTTTTTACAGTGTCAGGTTAACTGTATATCTTTTTACAGTGTCACATTTACTGGATATCTTTTTACAGTGTCAGGTTTACTGGATATCTTTTTACATTGTCGGGTTTACTGGATATATTTTGACATTTTCAGATTAACTGGATATCTTTTGGCAATGTCACATTTACTGGATATCTTTTTACAGAGTCAGGTTTACTGGATATTTTTTGGCATTTTCAGATTAACTGGATATCTTTTGGCAATGTCACATTTACTGGATATCTTTTTACAGTGTCAGGTTTACTAGATATATTTTACATTGTCAGATTTACTGGATATCTTTTTACATTGTTAGATTTACTGGATATCTTTTTACAGTGTCAGGTTTACTGTATATCTTTTTACAGTGCCAGGTTGACTGGATATCTTTTTACAGTGTCACATTTACTGGATATTTTTTTACATTGTTAGATTTACTGGATACCTTTTTACAGTGTCAGGTTTACTGGATATCTTTTTACATTTTTATGTTGACTGGATATCTTTTCACGGTGTCAGAATTACTGGATATCTTTTCACGGTGTCAGGTTTACTGGATACCTTTTTACAGTGTCAGGTTTACTGGATATCTTTTTACACTGTCAGGTTGACTGGATATCTTTTCACGGTGTCAGGTTTACTGGATATCTTTTTACATTGTTAGATTCACAGGATATCTTTTTACAATGTCAGTCTTCATGGTGCTGATGAAGTGTTGCTACTTTGCTGCCATTTTGCTGTTCAAGATGGCCACAATGAATGATTATTAAACTACTGGGCCAATATTAAACCAAGTTTGGCCTCAATCATTATCAGGGTATCCGTTTTGATTGTCATCTATCCTTGACCTCTAATGATTTACTTCTATAAATTGTTCTTTGGATGGAGAGTTTTCTCATTGGCACTCATACCACATATTCCTATATCTGTTTACATGATTTACAAAACCAAAGTAAATTCAGGTGAGCGAAACAGTCTCTTGGAAGTCTCTAGTTTTTTTCTATTGTCTCTGCGGTATGGTTAGTATGATTAGACCGTTATAAACCATTTCTTATAAATTGAAATAAACAACCAAGAAAATGAAATGAATTTTTATTGTTTAAAGCTGAAAAAATCAACATCAATAAAAACATGACAGTGGTAAACATACCATTGTATATATGGAGGTAAAAATCTACTGGAGCTATTCCATTAAAATTGAATGAGGGACCGTCATTCTATAAATGTTTTTTAAAAGTTGTTAGGATACTAGTCATAAGATAAATACTTATTTTGTCAATTTAAGGGAGATAATCAAACTATTATGCAGGGGTGTCATACAAGTTATAAATCCGATTAAACAGGTGATAAATTAGTATATGCTGTGAAAAATATTTATGAACATGAATATTAAATCAAAATGCACTACACACTATATATGGTCCGAGACCACATTTATTGTCCCTTGATTTCAAAATTTATTTCTCAATGTTTTATGCCTCAAATGACAAGTAGGGGATGAAATTACACTGTACAGAAATTTGGGTCCAGAATTTTAAAGTAAAGTAGTTGTTTGGTCCAGCTGAAAATTGTTAAAAATAAGCATTTTGGAAGCTGTCAAAACACTTCAAGATAGACAATTTTATGTTTAGGGGGTCTAAACATAAAATTGTCTATATTTGAAGTTTAATAGAGTCGATGCAGTTTTCTATAATTTTGATATAATTTGTCCCAAAATTAGTAAAACACACTGTAAAAATTTTATTGAGAAATCACAGGTGGATTTTTTTTTATTTTCATTCATTGTCTATAAGAATACAAAAAAGCTATTACACACTACAGGCAAAATACAATTAAAAAATAAACAGTTAACATTGAATGCCATTTTCCTAATATGTTATTTACATATAAATTATATGTAATTTAAAGCATATTCACTCAGTCAATACATTCTATATATATAACTTGTCCATCGTCAATACAGGTCCGTATTATACAACATATTGACCTCGACAATAAGTCCATAATTGATGAATAATTACATAAAACTGATGATTAAATCAAAAGACTTTAAAATCTTGATTTTCATATAAGGCCATTGAAAAATAATTCATGGTTTCCCTTTACCGACCGGGTCATTGTTTTACAGCCAAGTCATTAAATTTTTCTGGGAAAAAATAAATTAAATAAAATTATGCATGGTTACAAAAAAAAAAGAAAAGCCTGTCTGCAGGGGTTTAAAAATGTTTATATGACTAAAGCCTTCCACAACAATCTCATCATATCAGATTTCCATATATTTAGACAAAAAAGGAGATCTTTATTGGGTAGCTAAAAGTAATAGTGGTTCGAGCATAAGGCTATACATGTGCATGGTGTAACTGATAGGAGGAAATGATTGCAAGTGGCAGTCATTTCTACCTAGTAGCTTCTGAGACAACTCTCCACCAGACACCTAATGAAGCAAGAGTTAACAACTGTAGGTCACTGTACAGCCTTCAACAATGAACAAAACCCATACTGTGGATTCATTTATATTCTTTGGATACCACTTTTTGTGGATTTGGTGGGTACAGAGGGACCAGAAATTCAAATATTCAAGGAATGACATATTTTCTAAAGGCATGAATACAGACTTTGCTGAAACCATGAAATTCAATTAAAATATTCACAATCATGCAAGTTTTTCTCAATCCACAAAAAATTGATACCCACGAAAATAAATGAATCCACAGTATTGCATTATTAGTAACAAATGTAAATCAATTCAACTATAAAACTAATGGCCTAATTTATGTACAAATCAATAAATGAAAAACAAATATGATGTACATAGAGTTAACAGCTGAATTACAAGCGCCTGACTTTGGACAGGCACATACAGCATTTGGCTGCATTTAATATTGCGATTTTAGTCTTGAATTTGCCATTTTAGACTAAAATGAGATTTTAATTTTTCCAATATTCAGAAAAATCTTGTTTAATTCATATAAAAATTTTCAAAAGTTTTGATTATTGTGATATATTTTTGTATTGATAAAAACATCTTAATTTTTTTTGAATGTACAGTAATATATTTGTAATTGAAAAACATAAAAAATGTAAAATATTTTAACAGGTAGTCAATTATATACCACAGTTGGCTAGGTACAGCCCTGATGATTGGGGAATATCTATTTGCACAATAGATGGGCAAAGATAATTATATTTTCAGACAAAGAAAAAATATTAAGTTATTTCAGGTTACTCGCTTGTGGTTTCTGATTATAGATTATTGTTGAGCATCTCAACAAGACTGCTTTTCTTACTTGAGCAGGTAGGGTGAAAGCCAGAAGAGCTGACCAATGATAATCTGTGTAAAGCTATTTTACCTATGACACTTTGTTAATTTAATTGACAATGAGCATGTGCGCCCTCAGTTTCTAGTGATAATTTGTCATATTACTCTATTGTGCTGAGAAAGGAAATAATCAGTCGGTAAAATCAAAGGAAAATAGAGCAGTAATTGTTTTTAGTTTTTAAACTTCACTTTTTTGTAACCCCTTTTTCAATTTTCGGCCATGGAATATTTGCATTCCCCTCCCTCTCATGTAAAATGGCTTATTCAATTAAAGAAGTTAACTCTGTATCCAAATAACTATTCATAAATTCAAGCATTTGCTCACTGAACTGATGGAGATTTTATATTCAGCCATGCTAGATCAATGTGATCACTTTGGATTTTGCGATGGTGCAGATTTCCATCAAATTAGTTTGAAAAATGGTTTCTTAAAGATGAAAAATTAATGAATAAAAGTATTAAATTTTACCAAAGGAAAGACAAAATATAAGATATGTATTAGAAAGGAGGGTCTATTTAATTTGAAAATCAGTGCTATATATAATGATCTGATATAAGTAAAAAAATAGGTTAATTTTAGTTACAATATCATAAATTTGCTTGAAATGATAAAACTATTGCAATATTCTTATACCTGGGCATAATTAGCAATCAAGGTTAAGCGCGTAGTCCCCATCATATTTCTACATACAGTACAAAAATAAAAAGATTTGGAATATATAAAAAAGAAGATGTGGTATGATTGCCAATGAGACAACTATCCACAAAAGACCAAAATGACACAAACATTAACAATTATAGGTCACCGTATGGCCTTCAACAATGAGCAAAGCCCATACCGCATAAAGTCAGCTTTAAAGGGCCCCGATAAGATGTTTGCCAATGAGACAACTATCCACTAAATTTCAAATGAAGTGGATGTTAGTAATAATAGGCAAATGTAAGGCCTACAACAATATACTACCATGTAGATAGCTATTTATAAAGCCATGACATTAATAAAGATATGAAACCATTTAATTTAGAAAAATTACATCCTAATTTATAACAAACCAATTTTTGAAGAAAAAAATATATGACAGACATGAACCAATGACAATCACTCAATTACAAGCATCTCTGTGAGCCATCAACCCTACCTTAACTTGGGATGAGTAAGGGTAAATGTACATATATATCTGAATGCAGGAAATTATTCTTTCTGAGACTCAATGAATATATACACTGGCAAAATTTGCTCACATGAATTTCACATGAATCTCACATGAAATTAACCTCAATGGAGCTTATACATTCTTTATTCCTAAACGCAACCATTTAGGTATAAAACCACAATTTGATAGCCCCACTGCCTTCTATGTTAAAATATGCAATTTAAATAAAAATAAAATTGAGAATGGAAATGAGGCATTAATGGCTACTTTCAAAAATAGTGGCAGTTATTTCATGTCAAAAGTTTTGACTCAAACTATATCTTATCCTGACTTGTGGTGAACAATTAAACATACCTTTAATTGTATATTAGAGCATACCTGTTCCAAGAAGTTTGATTGTACAAAAACAGGTACTTCTGATCTGGCGACAGGTCTAATTTGCCCTCCCGTCAAAATTTTATATATTTATTATCATCCTCATGGATTCATAAGAAATTTTCAACAAGGATTCTATTGTGATCCCAAGTCCCCAAGCTTTCAATTGATATCAATACAATCCAAATATTTAAACTATTGAAAAAGATACAACTATACTTAGGAACTATTTTGTTTAAAATATGCACTTCTTTCTTAGTATTTTCATTCCAACCAGACCTGAATTAGTGGTTCTATACCTTTACAAATAAATTTTGGGAGAGAAGCTTGTCTTTTTGTCCATCAGCTGCCAAAAATTTATATCTCACTCAGTATCACTAAGACAGCCTTGTAGTATTTTGTTTCAACAAAAACTTTTATTTAAAGATTTAGCAGGTTTGGCCATCACCAAAATAGTTTGATAATTTTTTTTACATCTGACAACCTCTCCTCAGTTTGGATTTTTCTTTTGTTGCTGAATCTTGCTTATAAGTCGGTATCTCTTTCTGGATTCTAAATTTTCTCCCAAAGTCCAACTTTTATGCGAGTAACTATGGTAAATAAATATATGTAGTTTGTTGTATTACATGATCATTGGAATTCTCAGTCCATATGTTATCCAGAAGATAAATTGAATTTTACTAAGTATGTGCCATAGCGATCACAAATAAAACCTGAAGACTCATTAGGTTTTAAACAAATACACTGAGGATTCCTTAGCCCTTTTTCTTTACTTATTAATACTTTACTATTCTGGCCATCTTTTGATATCACTATTATTCTATCAGAGAATAGGTCTGCTACAATAATGTTACCATAAGTATCTGTACATAGTCCCTTGGGTCCTTCTAAATCCTGTGTATAGTCCCAGATCTGTTTACCTGATTCATCCACACAGTATACTGTGCCACCAACCAATTCACTATAGATTACTCTGTCATTACAGTAGACAAGGTTACACAGTTCTGGTTTACTCTGAACTTGTATTGATTTCAGTGTATTTCCTTCTAAGTCTATAATACGGATTTCAGCACTGCTCAAACCTACAGCCAGATAATTATTGGAGAATGATAATCCCCAGCATGCTTTGTCTAATTTGATAACTTTGTTAACTGTTTCATTGTCCATATTGAATATCTTAATGGATTTCTCATCAGGATAAGTTGTGGCAATAGTGTTCTGATTGATCTGTGTAACACAGTAGGCTCCACCAGGTATAGGTAACTGTTTCTGTAGTTTGCCATTTGAAGTAAGTAAGTTAACTTTACCTCTCCATTCCACTACTATAACTCTTCCATCCATCAGACAAATCATGTCACTAATCTGTTTCCCTATATTAATCTCCATCTTTGTTTCAATATTCATTGTCATGTTGTTTATGTTGGATTGTTCTCTTGATTCTACTTGGGCTTCCCGTTTCACACTTGTATCTCTATTCAAGTCTATATCTGTTTTAACAACCATTACTTCTCCCAGAGTTTGCAGAGATTCTAACTTCCTAAGTATTTTCTCTATTTTATCATTTTGCTTCATTTTGATGTCAAATTCTTTTGCCCTGTCATCATTTTCTAGATCGTCTACATATCGTTGACATTGGTGTACTTGTTGTTCAATCTGATGTACTCCTAGAAAGGATTGCAGTTTAGAACTGTTAGATATGACTGTGTGTAAGTGGTCTTGCATTTCCTGTAATTGTTTCTGTTTTCCTTCAATTTCACTGATTAGATCTGTTGCTTTAGATTTTTCCTGATTCAAGATGGCGTCTGCTTCATTGCAAAACTTCTTCTCCAGGTTGTTTAAATGACTATTTATTTTCGTGCGAATATCAATAATAAGTTTTTGGATGTTTTTGTTTTCTTGTTCACCTCTGCTAATGTTTACAGATTTGTTTTCAATAAGTTTGTTCAGAAAATGTTTAATGGAGTCAATTTGTTTTTCTATAGACTCTGTGGACTTTTCAATTGTTGTTTTCTCCACAACACCAGCTAAATTTTTTATATCAATACATTTGGAATGACTAGTGGAAACACATTCATCACAGCAAGGCATTAAATGACTGGGGCAATACAGGTTGAGCTGTTGACCGTGTTTATCACACTCAGTTGTAATAGCAGAAATGGATGGTTTATAGCTTTTAATATCAATAGTCTTATGATTACTTGTTCCTTTGGATCGTTTGTGGTGAATGGAACATGTAGAGCACAATCCTTCATCACAGTTGTAACACCAGCTGTCAGCTTTAGTGTTTATCTTTCCTTCTTGACAAGGTCCACATGGTATAGGTTTATTGGAAGCCATGACCTGCACATATAAAAGATAAATTGTGCTGTTTGTTTTCTTGTTTGAAATCTTTTACATTTTGTCATGTCAGGGACTTTAATGGCTTACTTAAAAGTGTTGTTTTTTGCTTAGTGTCGAAACCCGTACATTCTTTATAGCTGGCAAAGCAGTTTACATCTATGCCACTTTGCCTCTTATGTAGAGTTTTCTCATTGTCAATCATACTATAAAAATGCTTGGTATTTGTATATTGCAGTTTCTTATTCATAGATCAAAATACTTGATATGGAACTCATGACAATTTCCACTGTAATATAGCTAGGTCAATGTGTTTCTATTTGACCAATTCCATATTAAATTGATAATGATTTGAAGTTTGAATAATAAAACATATTACTAAGTGTTGTATTTGTTCCGGACCATATGAGTATTTGGACCATACGTGTATAGTCATGACCATACGTGTATGGTCATGACCATATGCGTATACTCATATGGTCCGACCATACACGTATGGTCGGACCATATGAGTATAATACTCGTTTGGTTATTAACAGACCAGACCATATGAGTATTTGGACCATATAGGTATTTTTTTCACATTACATTATAAAGGCATCAATACAAAAATTATTTAAAAATGCAATGATGGTTACATGAAATGTCTTAATTTTATAATTCAAAGAATACGTAAAAATTAAATATTGATGCCTTAGTTAGTTTTCATCTCTAATTACATTCTTGCATGTAGGCTTGGGGTGACAGTTACTTCCACATGGTATCATAGCTTTTTTGCATTACAAGTCCTCGATCCTTTTCATTTACATCTTTTGTTTGCGAAAGAAAAGTTAGCCTTTTTGCAGCTGCGTACAGTGATACCGAGGTCTTGGGCCATTCCGATATATTTACGATGTTTTAAGAAGCTCTAGATCTCAAATATCGTAACACGACTGCAATACACCATGTTCACAAAACAACTTCAATAAAATGTGTTTCTTTCAATTGACTTCTTGTGTAACAGTTCATTAAGGAATTTCTTCAATTATATTTGGTTGAGTCGACATATTGCCATTCACTCGTTATAACAAATCGGCCATAACCATCGGTAATGACCATCGGCAATGACCATTGGTATAAAATGTGTTTATTATAGTTTTGACAAGTTAATAAAATTAACAATTTGAAACTTCTATTTTTTTTTTTAGCTAATCTTTATGTTACGATTATATAAATTAATATAGAATTACCTATATGATAGCGTCTTTTTAATGAACAGTCATACCATATGAAGAGTTGAGTTGTATTTAAAGTAAACTGTAACAGAGTGTTAATTACCCAGACCATACGCGTACAGTAAATACCCATATGGTCATGACCATACGCCTATGGTCCAAATACTCATATGGTCCGGAACATATACACATAGCTTACACATTTCTCTCTGTATGAAATCTGCATACATGAAGATGTGGAAGAATTATTAATTGGAATTTCTTAACTAAGTAGACTTATTGGTTGGAACTTAGTCCTCTGATCATATAAAGACAAAATATTGTGTTCTATGTTGTAATCAATTAAATTGGTTTCCCTTGCTACAAAAAGAAGGGTGTGAATTTTACACTGTAAAATTTGCAATAAATTAAGAAACATATGCGAGTAATATACTAGAACACTTGTTTTTGTCTCCCCTGTGACAAACGTATAGAGCCATAGGTATAACAATCATGGCAAGGTTGGTGACAATGAAAATTATTTGTATAAAGCCTTTAATAATATATTTCTGACATTAGCAGACCTGGATGCTTCATATCTTTCATGCAAATACTTTATGTTACAATGTAATATTTTTATTGTGTGAAATACTCACTTATTATGAGTAATAAGATAAATACATGTATATTTGGTATTTGAGATCCTTGCAAGACAGAGATACCGGTAAATATCTTAATTAGATTTGAACCCCTGGTAGATTTATCTCTAAAATTGCCACGTGATGGAATGTTTATTATAAAATACGGTGAATTCAGAAATTATATTGCATGCATTTATAAATTATTTATTATTAACAGGGGGATGTAAACTGTTTTTTTTGGGGGGTGGAAGGTCAATAGGCAACAGCATAATGTATTGCACAAAAGCAAAAACAGGGGTAAACATTTTTTTAAGGGGTGGGTTGAAGGTGGTGGTCAATTTGCAACACCATAGTGTACTGCAGTAATAAAAAAAAGACAGTAACCTTTTTTTGTGGGGGGGGGGGGGGGGGGGGCAATTCGCAACAGGATGGTGTGTTGCACAAAATCAAAAAGTATATAAATTCAAATCATGTAACCAATTCCAAGTTCTTTTCAATCGCGAATATTGTGTCCATTTTTGCACCAATTGTTCAGGGTTGAACCTCTGTGGCTTATCCAGCTGTTCTCAGCAAAGCAATTTATTAATTATGGAATTTGCATAATTTCTTAGGGGAGGGGAAGAGATATGTGGATGTAGAAAGAAGGAATTATTTAAACAAATATTATTTGATGTTTATACTACTTATACATACAAAAAAACATATTGTTTTGGGGGAAAGAGGTGGTAATAAAGCAAATTGGCCCAGGGGAAACCTGGAATGAAGTGCATGTTGTCTGGCAGTGTTCATATGACCTTGACCTCATTTTGACATTTCATTGGTCAATGTTAAATTATCATGATTATAGTATATATGTTAATTTCACAGATGCTTATAAGCAATATAGACTAACTTTATTCAGTGTATGGTATGAATTTTAATTATAATAGATAGGTAAAGCAGGTGAGACATTTCAGTACTTAGTACACTCTTGTTTAACTTTTGAGAGATTAGAATATTTGTAATGACGTGTTTCCTTACCAGAGTTGTTGTTTAAAATCCAACTACATGAACCTTCAAGCCAATGAATGAAAAGTACTTCTTAATAATAAGAAAAGTTAAAAATATTTAAATAAGGTCAAAAAAAGATCATGAAATTAAGGAAGCTTAATATGTTTGATTAAGATAAAGGGGTATATTCTTGGAATAGGCATGGGTACCTAAAAGCAGTAAAGGTCTCTATCATGTCATTGGAGCCTATAATTAAAAAAAAAGAAACACCCCTTCATTCAATATACCAAACAAATCACTTGATAGTCTAATTAAGATTTCAACTAAATACCTCTTGGTGTTGTTTTGAGAAAAATTTACGTCAGCTGTGTGTATTAACTATTGAAAATTTATTTTCCTTCACTATTTTAAAAATGTCCACCTTACCAGGAAGTTAATTAGGACATGTCTATACCTGATTCAGGTAATATGTAAACATTTAAATGACACCTAAAATACCTAACCCAGATAATAAAATCTGATAAAAATATTCTTATCATTAGGGGGATTTAAATTTTCTATTAGAGCAAATTGGTAAATAATAATTGTTCTAGATACAAACATGTTACTTTGTCAACTGATTTTTGGAAAATTTGCTATAGCTTGCTATAGCAATAAACTTTCTTAAGGCATCGGCCTCACCGGAAAAGAGGCAGACTAACTGACTTTATGAAGTGTGTCCTACTTCTAGATAATGTAGTACTGGTGTTTGAAAAGTAATAATAGAAAAGATGCTTTTGAAATTTTGAGCTCTTCTATTTTCAGCTGATTTTAATAGCATACAGCTTGAATAAAAATGTACTGAATTTTCATCGATAAATCAAATAATTCAACTTCATTTGAAAGAAGATTTAACACATTTCGCGGATCTGCGCTACGCGGAAAGTAAAATCAATACATACACGAGACAGCAGTTTCTACGTTATGATTTTATCGGTATTCTTCAGACATGCGTCATATCCATATATGTGTGCCTCCAAACGGGAGTACTACTATCCCGTTTCAAAGGTTTCCTACCTTCCTCCGGTTGAAGAGAAAATTAATAGCATGTTCAAAATATTTCATGAATGAACATTTTTCGTCGCTTACTACGGTTTTTACAAATTTATATTCAATAAGTAAAATCCCGAGTTTCGGAAGTATCATGGTATCTCATCTGATCTCGACCAACAACAAACTCGGACTATAATAAACTCGGCCTTTTACATATTCGGAATTAGAAATTGGACTATAACAAAAATCGTAATTATACTAATTGCTATTAAGACTCATAAACAAATTTTTTGTTCAGTTCTTATTATTTTTCTTCTTGAGGTCTATTTAGTTGTATTTTGAGGGGCCAACAGAAGGAAGGAATTTATTATAAAACCCTAAGGGATTTTTTTTTAAATTTTCAATAACGATAATAAATTATAAACTTGAAGAAAACAGTAAGTGACAGACACACATGGTTTTCAGTAATGATCACAGGACCATAAAACAAATCAAATTAACTAAATTTAAGTTGAGTCCATGATGTCACCCCACCCAACCCCTCATGTTTGAATACTTAAAAACAGTCAGATCCCCATTCCTAAACATTATATGTTCTTATACATTACAATAAAACAAATCAAATGAAATAAAGGCCAGTCCCCTGGGGTCACTCTCACCCCCTGGTTTTTTGAAAACTTATTAACAGTTGAGATCACCTATATACCATATATATTATTGTATGGGACAATGAAATAAATCAAATGAAATATAGAGGAACTCCAGAGGGGTCAGTCACCGTACCGCTTTCTTTTCGAAAACTTGTAAACGGTTGAGATCCCCACCCATAAACCATATATATTTTTGTATGTGGCAACAAAACAAATCAAATGAAAAAAAGTGGGTGTGCCTTTGGGTCAGCCCCAACCCCTCATGTCTGGGAAGTTAGAAACTGTCGAGATCCCCACCCCTAAACCATATATATTTTTGTATAGGGCAACAAAACAAATTCAATGAAATAAAGTGGTAGTCCCTTTGGGTCAGCCCCACCCCCTCATGTCTGAGAACTTGTTAACGGTCAAGATCCCCACCCCTAAACCATATATATTTTTGTATAGGGCAACAAATCAAATCAATTGAAATAAAGTGGGTGTCCCTTTGGGTCAGCCCCACCCCCTGTTGTTTGACAACTTGGAAATGGTCAAGATCCCCACCCCTTAACCAAATATATTCTTGTACTGGACAATAAAACAAATCAAATTCAAAAAAAGGCGAGTCCCTAGGGGTCACCCCCACCCCCTTGTTGTTTGAGAACTTGTAAACGACTGAGATCCCCACCCACAAACCATATAAATTTTTGTATGAGAAAATAAAATAAATCAAAATGAAATATAGAAGAAGTTCACAAGGGTGACCACATCAACTTCTTTTTGAAAACTTATACGGTCGAGATGATCACCCCTAAACCATATATATTCTTTTATGGGGCAACAAAACAAAACCAATGAAATAGAAGTGGGAGTACCTCTGAGTCATCCCCAACCCCTCACGTTTGAGAACATGTAAACAGTTGAGATCCCCAACCCTTAATCATAAATATTCTTGTATTGGACAATAAAACGAATAAAGTGAAATATAAGGAAGTCCCTAGGTGTAACCCCACCCCATCCTGTTTTGAGAACTGGTAAACAGTCAAGATCCACCCCCTTTTCGAAAACTTGAAAACTGTTGAAAACCCCACACTGAAACAACATATATTCTTGTATGAAATAATAAAACAAATCAGATGAAATAAAAGGCTAGTCCCCTAGGGCCACTATTACCCTACCTCTTGCCTGTTTGAGAACTTGTAAACTGTCTAGATCCCCGACCCCAAATCATGAATATCACTTTACTAGACCAGACCAATTTGTATTGGACTTTGCTTAATGTCAGGCGACCGTGGGAATGACTTATTTTGAGAGCTTTGTTTGGGAGACTTCGTAGCAGCATCCTGTTACAATTATTTCTTGATAAAGTTTTTTTCTTTTTTAAGTAGGAAAAAAAGTTAACCATGCAATCTACACACTATATATTTGAAATATTACAATCTACCGTTGCAAACTTTCAACATGTGCTATCCAGCACTTTGATTACAGTTTGTTAATAGTATGTGCTACCACATGGTGTTGGTTCATGTTTGCAGAGACATATATATATGTCTCTGATGTTTGTAATAAAACAAAATCGTAAATATTTTGATATAAATTAGGCCCATAGTTATCTCCATTGATTTTTTCAAATTTTTCATTTTGGGGTCTTTAATCAGTGAACCAGTTTTGTCATAATGTAAAAAAAACTATTCCCTTATTAATAAAAGCAAAACTGGTTCTTACATTCTAGCAGGCTATTAATACAGGGCCTTAGGAATAAACATGGCTACTTTTAATTTAAAGGGCCAGAATGAAAAAAAACAGAGCCATTCTAAAAAATGTCCATTATGAAAAATCAGGGCTATAAACATAGATTTTTTATTCTATTTTAAGGCATTCTGTTGGGAAATATAATGTACCATTATTCTATTTTTAGGCATTCTACTGGGAACTATAATGTACCATTATTCTATTTTTAGTCATTCTGTTGGGAACTATAATGTACCATTATTCTATTTTTAGGCATTCTGTTGGGAACTATAATGTACGTACCATTATTCTATTTTTGGCATTCGGTTGGGAACTTATTATATATATATAATGTACCATTATTCTATTTTTAGGCATTCCATTGGGAACTATAATGTACCATTATTCTATTTTTAGGCATTCTGTTGGGAACTATAATGTACCATTTTGCTTACAGTCAACCAGTAAACCACTAGTGTATGCCCTGGTTCAAGAGGAATTAAATCAAGAAACAGTTCATCAGTATGTTGGCCATGAACCCAGTGGGTTTACGTTCAATGCCATTTCTCTTGATCCTGCAAGTAAGTTATATTTGATTACTCTAGAATACCATAATGCCTTTTCTCACACAAGTACTGTAATTTCAAAAATTATTGCCTGCATTTATTTTATCATTTTGACCTGAAGTTCTTTGCAATATTGAGAAAAATCCTGTTTAATTCATATCAAAAATTCTAAATTCAAATTACAGTTATTGTGATTTTAACCCTGTTGCATTTTTCACAATAATAAAAATATCGCAATAATTTCTGAATTCACAGAAGTATGTGGTTAATCTTATCACACACCATTACCATTTCCCTGATGATGGTAGCTAGTAGTGTTGAGTCTTCTTCAATCCTGTCAGGTTGAACAGTTGCTAGATGACTTTGGACTTGCAATTCGTTCCCTGGTCTGAGTGTATCCTGCCAAGTACCCAGTAATGAACACTCTAGTGGTCCTGATTTTATCAAGACATAAAAACAAATCTATATCAGAAGAACTATTATGTTTGATTAGCCTAGAAAGTGCTACTACACATTAACCAAAACAGAGATACAATTTTGTTGAAAATGTTTGTTGAGAAAAAAAAACCTAGTTTTTATGCCCTACATATGAGGACATCTGGTCGGTGCATTTGTCTATCAATATAAAACTTAGTACACAAGTTTATATGACATAAACTCTCAGAAAGATATGTCAAATTTTAAAAGTTTTTTTTTTTACCTAGATTTTTGAGACTCAAATGGTTTTGTTATACGACCACAAAATTTAAAAAACTTTTGGTCATTTATTGGTATGGCTTTGTTGTCATTGTCCTATTTGTCGTTGGCGTCAGGGTTGTCTGAAGACAAATGGTTTCAGGATAATAACTTCAGTATAAGTAAATAGAAATCAATGAAATTTTAACACAAGGTTTATAACCACTAAAGGAATCTTTGATTATCATTATGCAGGATAAACTAGAAATAATGTTTGTACTTAATTACAATTCCCTTTTTGTCGAGCCTGCAACTTTTGTTGCAGAAAGCTCAACAAAGGGATAGTGATCTGGCGGCGGCGGCGTTAGCTAACTTCTAAAAAGCTTTATATTTCAGAAGCTGGAAGACCTGAATGCTTCATACATGTACTTTGTATATAGATGCCTCATGTTACGAAGTTTCCGTCAATCACATGTCCAATGTCCTTGACCTCATTTTCATGGTTCAGTGACCACTTGAAAAAAAAGTTAAGATTTTTTGTAAAGTTGAATTCTCTCTTATTATAAGTAATAGGATAACTATATTTGGTATGTGCGTACCTTGCAAGGTTCTCATGCCCGTCAGACAGTTTTCACTTGACCTCGATCTCATTTCATGGATCAGTGAACAAGGTTAAGTTTTGGTGGTCAAGTCCATATCTCAGATACTATAAGCAATAGGGCTAGTATATATATTCGGTGTATGGAAGGACTGTTAGGTGTAGGTACATGTCCAACTGGCAGGTGTCATCTGACCTTGACCCCATTTTCATGGTTCAGTGGTTATAGTTTAGTTTTTGTGCTTTGGTCTGTTTTTCTTATACTTTATGCAATAGGTCTACTATATTTGTTGTATGGAATGATTGTAAGGTGTTCATGTCTAGCGAGCAGATGTAATTTGACCTTGACCTCATTTTCATGTTTCAGTGGTTATAGTTAAGTTTTTGAGTTTTGGTCTATTTATTTAATATTATATGCCAAAGGTCAACAATATTTGGTGTATGGAAATATTTTATGATCTATATGTCAGTCCCCCACGTTTTATTTGACCATGACCTTAATTTCACGGTTCATTGCACAGTGTTAAGTTTTTGTGTTTTGGTCTATTGTTCTTAAACTATAAGTAATAGGTCAACTGTATTTAATGTATGGAAGCATTGTTAGCTGTACATGTCTCCTTGGCATGGTTCATCTGACCTTGACCTCATTTTCACGGTTCATTGGTCTTTGTTTAGCTATCTTGGTTAATGTTAAGTTTATGTGACAGTTGTAATAAAGCTTTACACTTAGGACTATCATCATAATATCAATGATTAGTAAAGAAGGCGAGACATTTCAGTGTGTGCACTCTTGTTGACAGCAGTGCTGAATAATATGAATTAAAAGAATGTAATATGTGGAATTATTTGTGCAATGTAATACTAAGCATTATATTTTCTCATCATGAAAAGGAAGTGCTGATGCCCTACATGCAACAAATTCGAAAGTTTTATAAAGGCCGGACTTCTATTCCGTGACAACACCACATGTTTGTGAATAGAAATTCCTTAATAATATAACTTCCAAAAAGAAAAAAATATTCTTGATAATATTATTTCCACAGGAATAATTATTACAGTATATGTTCCTAACAGAATAAATAGTATAGAATTATACTTTTTGATTTTGTGCATATTAACTCTATTGGCAAGTTGTATATGATAAAGGGTCACTAGCTACAAACATGACAAAGAGATAAAAAATCGAATATATTATTTTTTTGGCTCTATCATTAATCAAATGAAAAAAGTGAAATAATAATTCGCTTTTAGCATCCAGTATGGTTCCAGCCGCGGATCCAGAAATTTTCATAAGTGGGGGGCCACTGACTGCCGTAAGATGGGGCCCGCTCCTGTCACACTTCAGTGATTCCCTATATAAGCCTAAAAAATCCGCCTATGGGTTCAATTTTGTCATGGAGAGCCGTGGTGTAGTGGTCAGTGCATCGGACTACTAACAAAAAGGTTCCTGGTTCGATTCCCGTTCGGGTTGAAAATTTCAGGAACTCAATTTTCTACTCTCCCTTGACACCATTAGCGAGTATGGTCTTGAGGAAAAGATGATAGTCCGTCAGAAGGGGACGATAAATGGCTGACCCGTGTTAAGAGAGAGCAATATCTCTTGCACGTTAAAGACACCCTTGTAGATTTCGAAAAAGAGTAGGCTAATGCCGCTACAAGGCAGCACTCACACCCGCAAAGTGGACAGGGATTAATATAAGTTGCCAAACTTGTTTCCCAATCCACTTTAAATAAATATGTTTAAACTAATTTTGTCAAAATAAGGTAAAAACAATAGATGTAAGACCCATTAAAATATTACCATATTGATACATGTATATACATGTTTAAAATAACTCTAATGAACAAGGTATAGTTGGAACTCCCCTGTATTAAAATATCTGGATCTTCTAACCCTCATTTAAAAGAATACCATTCATAGGCGGATCCAGGGGGGGGGGGGGCTTTCGTGGGAAAAATTTGGTTGATTATATAGGGAATCATTGAAGCATGATTGGAGAGGTCCCCCTCTTAGGTCAGTCAGCGGGCCCCCCCTTAGGAAAAGTTCTGGATCCGTCACTGCCATTTCAGCAGCACTTCTGAATCAATGATGAACTGAGTGAGTCTTTCCTGTGAATAATTAAAAAAAAATGGCTAGAAACAATTATCTCCCCTTAACTAGTCTACTTTGTAAATCACTGCTCAGATTAAGTTTTGTAATCAGAAACTCTTTTTATTTCATATCTTTATCTGAATTATCAAAAATGTAATTCAGAAGGAATTTATGTCAAGAAGGTTGATTATTTAAATGGGTTTATTTGAAATGTAGCTGCTAAATTTAGACTTTTTGAAATAAAACATTGAGTAGATTTCATATATGTGAATTCTTCAAAGTCGTGTTAAATTCAAACTTGATCTAAAATTTAAACTTGATCACATTTGTGTACATTGCATTGACCAATAGGACAACGTTTATATCTTAAATTTATAATAGTTTGCACATCCAAACGTGAAAGGACAAGGTACATCTATTAAACAAATTACACATGGCGTTTCTCATATCAAAATTTTATGAAAGATTTGATTTTATGCTGAAAAGATTATTGCTAGAATGGAAACTTACAGAATATTTTGGGGTTATAATGCAAATCTAAAAAGTACAGAAATATGAAACCAATTACTTGAATGAATTTTTTTTTAAAGAGGCATTAGCTGTCTTTGTCAAATCAATTCTTACTGATTGAACTCATTCGACAGGGGCGGGTCCAGGTAAGGGCGTAATGGGCGTACGCCCCTTTAAAAAAAAAAAAAAAAAAAAAAAAAATATTGTTATAATCTGCTAGTATTGTATTGAATAATGGCAATTTATCATATTCATTAATTAAACACATACTCTGATTTCTTTTTATACTGATTCCCCAATCTGATGGGTCATCATCAACCGTAAAATTTCGTTTATCGGAGTCAGGCATGTTCGACTATGCGATTAGTATCCATTTTTAAAGAAAGGCGTCTAACATGGCAGTAAAGGCCGGACTTGATGAGCTAAAAATGCCCCGTCGTTGTGCTAGACAGACACATCATAACAATGTTCCTGCTTCATCAGATAAAGAATACGTTAAATGGGCAATCTACTTTCCTTATCTTGATGAGCAAATTCAGCAACTTGATATGCGTTATGGTCAAGAGGCTGTCTCTGTTGTTCGTTTTGCCTTTCCGAGTTCACCTTATCTCCGAAGATATGGAGAAGGATGTTTATGATTATTACAATACTGATATGCCTTCCCCTGAAACATTCAGGCAAGAGATGAGTCGTTTTAGGAAAATCAACTGGACAAACCAGAGTCAATAACATCAACCTTTTAATGATGTAAGGGCATGCTCGACTTTATTTGCAAACATCATGAAAGTTCTCTTCTAACTTGCTTTGACAAGTGTCACGTCAAGCTCCACCGAAAGAGCTAACTCATCCCTTAAGTTGATCAAGAATGATTTGAGAAGCACCATGAAGGAGGATCGCCTAAATGCTCTGCTTCTTTTATATGTTCACAGAGACATTAAACTTGATTTTGATAAAATTATTGATGATTACGCCATGAGAAATCCACGTAAAATGGTTCTAATGAATCCACTCTAGTAATTGAAAATGAGAGTCTGTCAGTATTTTTCTGTGTTCATTTTAGGTTTTGCGTCAAGGTACTTGTATACTAGAAATATGTATATTTCCACATTAAGGCAATACTCAGAACGAAAGAACATTATTCTTCAGTGTTTATTTGTCTTGTATCATGTGTGTCGTTCAACGAAACCCTAACTGAATCAAAAATAGAGAGATTACTTCATAATTTGATGCTAAATTGTTGAAATTCAGGAGCTTCTGAGCTTCCCCATGGACCCTCAACCGTAACCACGCCTCTCGTTCATAAAATCCTGGCCTATGAATTGAAATGTTAAGTAACTTCTTATACCCTTGAGTTTGGAATTTCTCGTTATTGGTCTACTGCTGTTTAGATCCATCCAATCATTTTAATATACCATAGACAATTAATGGAGAGATCTCGGCATAAAAAATGTCACACCCTGACACTTTAACTATAAAATATACATGCTCCAAGACAGGAACCGTTACATTAGTGCAATTCTCTATTATTTTATGTTTTTAAGCCAAAAAAAAAGGTCCAATTTTTTTTTATTCTACGCCCCCCCTTTCAAATACCCTGGACATGCCCCTGTTCGATATAAGATGATGTGGTATGAGTGCTAATGGGAAAACTCTCGACTCATGTCACAATTTTTAAGAGAAAAAAACATCATAGCATTGTATAGGTCAAAGTGCAGTCTTCAACACACAGCCTTCAGTCATTCTTCAGTGATTCCTTTTATAATCAAACAACCAAAAAATGAGAAGGGCTTGGCCCCCTCTAAATTTGCCTCTGTTACAGGCATGGGGTTATGCAAATTTGTAATTCATCACATTTTTCTTGGGAACTACAATACAAGCATTTCTGAAATTTGGTTACAAGGTTTATATAATTCAGCTATTCTGAAAGTGAGTGAGTGTGATACCTTTTCAGATTCATCACTAAACAACTTCCTGTTTACTGAAATATTTGGGCATGAGTATCATTAGTGAGCAGTGGCTCGCTCCTCATGTCAGTTACACATGTATTTATTGAAACAGACCCCCCTCTTAACCCGCCTCTGGTACAGATATGAAGTAATGCAAATTTGTAATTAATCACATTTTTTCTCAGGAACTTCAATACAAGGATTTCTGAAATTTGGTTACAAGGTTTATATAATTCAGCTATACAGTGTGATGTGTTTTCAGATTCATCACTAAACAACTTCCTGTTTACTGAAATATTTGGGCATAGGTATCATCAGTGAGCAGTAGCTTGCTCCTGAGTTTCACTTATATTTATTTAAACAAATTGATAGATTTTTTTGAGGTACTTGAAATTTAAATATTATAGTCAACTACAGTGACAAGAAGTTAAGAAGCCTGTATTTTGTTAAAGGAATTTATATTACTTATTTCAGATAAACCACACAACCCAATGATAAATGCTGGAGCCATTCTGACCTGTTCTTTACTCAAGCAGAACATGAATCTTGCAGATTTGATTACGTAAGTTTCCCTACTACTGTCAACCAGACTTTTTCTTGTGTTTATATAGTCATTTTTTAATGATTATTTGAGTTTATTATCTCCCCTTTATTAGCAGTTTTGTAATTCACTGCTCAAATTAAGTGTTAAGTGTCCTTCCTATGTCATAGAAGGAGATCCGAGATTATTTTCAATGAGACAGCTAATGCAGGGGCAGATCCAGCCATTTTAAAGGGGGGGGGGGGGGGGGGTCCCAACCCAGGACAAAGGGGGTTCCAACTATATGTCCCAATTGAAATGCATTGATCGGCCAAAAAAAGGAGGGTTCCAACCCCCAGTACCCTCTGTATCCGCCAATTTATTCACCAGAGACTAATGATACTGATGTGTGGAACTATAGGTCACTTTATGTCCTTCAATAATGAGCAAACATACATCTCATTGCAAGCTAATATAGGACTACAACATGGCAAAATGTGCACAATTCAAACTAGAAAATTAACTGTCAGATTGATGTACAGCAACAAAGCATAACTAGATATAGTGGGTCTCATTGGGGTCTAAGCGTGATGCGGGAAATGACAAAATAATGAGAATTGCTTGCGTACATAGTGTAAGCGGGATACGGGAATCTGACAAAACACTAAGCGGGATCCGGGATCGGAACCCCCCAATGAGACCCCCGATATAGGAAGATGTGGTATCAGTGCAAATGAGACAACTCTCCATCCAAGTCACGATTTATAAAAGTAAACCATTAGGACCATTGAATTAAGGCCTCTCTAGGCACATTCAGAATATGACAGAGGTAAAACATGTTAAGTCCTCAATAGCGCACCTTGTCACAGTTATGTTGATGTAAATAGATATACCTGGTACATTAGTTGGATGATTGTAGGATAAATTCAAACATGGATTATACAGAAATATTAGCTCAAAAACTATAACCTCAAATTATGAATAATTTTTTTTAACTCAGAACTGCCAATCCTTGTCAATTAAGTTCATTGCAGTTTATCAAGAAATGATAGAATTACATATTAAACAAAGTTTACGAGTTATTGCATAAGTTCTTAAAGTATTTTTTCTTCATTACTATAGGTAACAAAGATGTTTAAAAGATTGACGGGTGGAGAATATCTGGCATTCAATAATGCTGTGTAAGTAGATAAAGACAACACATCCTACTTATACAAGTAAATTTGATAACAGAAAAGGGGGATGTATCAGGGACAACAACCCAACAAAAGAGTAGGAATCCTTCCAAGGTCACAAAGGATCATCAACACAGTAAGAAAATCCCACATACGGAGGTGAACTTCAGCTGGCCATAAACTACATGTATTGTGAATACTTGGGTTCATAGAAAATGAACTTCACACTAAACTCTGAAACATAAATGAACCAAAATTAAACAAAAAAAAACCATACAAGACTAAAAATAATAAAAGAGTTACACGAGCGAAAAAAAATGGTCCCAAGGGAATGTCACCATCTAAAAATGGATGATTAACAATAGAAAATGAAAAGTAGACCATTTGAAATTTTGAAAGAGGTATTTAAATATTGGTTCATCTATAAAACTATGAAAGTAACTTGTTTATTGTTTTATAGATTTTTATCTGAGAGAGAAACAGCTGACCGCAATTTTGCATTGGGATATTATATGAGAGAAAATAAGGTATATTTTTGTAGGTACTAAAACACCAGTTAATTATAGATTAACTATGAGTAGTTTTAATAACTCATCTAAACTAGTAAAACAGTTTCACCTTACCTTGACACTTCTTTCATGGTTCAGTAATATTTGTAGATCTTCATGCTTATTTGAGTTTCTGAGTTATGAAAAATATTAAGTTAAATCTGGTTAATAAGTGTTGGTGTTAAATAGTCAACTCAAAGTAATTTAGAACTTAACATAATTTTAACACCTGTATATTTATAGACCTCCAGATGTCTGAAGGTTTTTCTCTGATACTTTGCTCTCTCGTTGGTATATATCCTTTATCTTCTTATCTTCATATACCATTATAATCTTGCAACAATTTTGACTTGTACAATAAGGGTGTATCATGAACTCTTGACGCAGCTTTAAATAGATTAAAGATCTCTCAGTTTTTTGCTAAACTTTACAGATTTTTCTCATTCACTAAGACATTCAACATTGTTTTAACATTGTGTTTTCCACAATTGTTTTATGGATAATTACTTTTGGAACTCTAATGCCTGGTCATATAATACATATGGTTTAGATAGAACTTAATTTACAATAGGGTTGTTACCTAAAATACATATTTTTGTAAAAACATCAAAATTGTTTTTCAGTCACATGACTAATTTTGACCAATGAAAAAAGAAAAAAACAAAGAAAACAAAGATGACCGTGCATTTAAACATGATTATAAGCTAAAAAATTATTTTACTTTTCAGTGTTTCCCAGAGGGAACCAATTTGATGGAAACATTGGATTTTTATTTCCAGGTCTTACTGGGTAATTTATTTTATTCAATGTGTTTTTTATGAGTTATCTTCCCTTATTTGTTTCATTGTTTGGTGAAGAGAATGATTTAACATTAGTCTGCAGTTTAATAATGTTCAGTTGAAATGAGCAAGCAATTTTTACAACAGCAATGTAGCCACAAGTAACATTTTCGTCAGGTAAATGATGGTATGCTGAATCTCTCCATGTATTAAGATATAAAATTTTGGGCCCCATTATGGAAATGGTCCACATTGAGGTCCAAAGCGTCCAAAATTTAATTTTTGTTTGAATTTATCACATGTATCAGAAATTGAACTTTTGTGGTTCTTAGAATATATTAGCTGCGGAACCGTAGCTCATAGGTCCTTATGTTATTTTTTTTACTTTGGTCCACAAATAGTAAAAAAAAAACATAAGGACCTATGAGCTACGGTTCCGCAGCTATGAATATATATGCTAACTATGTATTTAGGTATTTGGACTGGGAATTATTGGTTATTCTCAGTTAAATAATACTATAACCAATTGCATGCAGTGATGCAGGTACAGACATTAGATTTATTTATTTTCATGTGAACAAATTTTTGTGGAATGCAGAAAAATTTCCTGTAATGGAAAAGTCTGCATACAACCTGATAGAAATTTGTATTTCGTTGAACATTTAAATTTTTTGTTCAATAGTTCCAAAAGAATTTTTCCAAAAAAAATCGTGAAAAACAATAAATTCTCATTACTTATTGCAAACTGTTCTTAAAGTAATTATCATATAAAATGTTAAATTTTGATGAAAAAGTATAATCGGTGTCTAGCAAAAAATAAATTCATGTCATAGACTTATAGATATCATTTCCAAACTTGAAAGTTATTTTCATTTTCATTCAGGGTCATTTAGATAAGAGATAATAGTATTGTCTATTGGTATTGGAATGCAGAATTCTGTGAATTTGTGGATAGCAGATAACTAAATACTCCATGACAACACTAACACTAGTAATATTTATAACTTGCATTCTTTTATGATATATACACAACAATAAATTTCAATGTAGATTTGAAACAAACCCCAACAGCTAACTGATCATTTTAGAATTGGTTTGAAAAGTAGACGCACAGCTTTTTGAATCAAGAATTATAGTCAATTCTATAAATTGGATATAAAAAAAATCTGAACGCCAACTGGACAGTTCTGAAAAAAAGGATGTGTATTCAAAGACTTTAAATAATTATTTCGTTGAACATTTAATTTCATGGTTCTTCTTCACCCACGAAATTAACAAAAATTGTTATCCAACGAATATTAATGAATCCACAGTATTATAGTATTGAAGAGGTACATTACTGTGGATTCATTTATTTTTGGTGGGTACTAATTTCTTGGTTTGAGAAAAACTTGAATATTCCTGAATAATTGACTGTTTCCGAATCTAATGCATCCTGGGTAATATTTTCAAAAGCATACACCAAAGCATTTTGATTGGTTTAAAACGTTATAAACAATGGAAATTCAACCAATGACATAACGTTATTTTAACTTTGGGGTACCAACAATGAAATTACCCATGATGCTTTAGATCTGAAACGGCCAATTGATTTTGTGGATTTGGCACTCTGCATATATTCCTTAACATGTAATTTGGTGAACATTTAAATTTGTGGTTTTTCTTCACACATGAAATCAACGAAAATTGATATCCAACAAATATTGATGAATCCACAGTAATTTATCTTTTATTTTCCAGCTTTGTTCAATAGAAGCTGACTGTGATTCTGCCTCTGTGATAGCAGCTACTCTAGCTAATGGAGGGGTGTGTCCTACGACAGGGGACAAGGTGTTTTCTACCAACTCTGTACGGAACACTCTGTCATTAATGCATTCCTGTGGCATGTATGACTACTCTGGAGGGTTTGCCTTTGAGGTTGGTATTAACCTTGATCTCTATATATTGTATGGCATTTATTTCTATATGGATGATGGAATTTTTTTAAATTTTTATGGGATATTATTTTGTTTCGTTAAGCACTTAATCTCTTGATTAACAAAAACACATAAGATTTCTACCTCCCTTGTCCTTATACTCTATACTATTTAGACCATTATAAACAACTGCCCTTGCCTTTCCTGAAACCTTGGATCTAGCACACCAGGCATACTCAATTTGTGACTTATAATTTTCTTTCCATATGTTACTGAGCTGTATAATATGTAAGGTGCATTGTACAATACAAGATATTTTGAGATCTACAATGTAGCCATTTTTTGTTGTGTGATATTTTAAATGAGAGGTGTTACACTTACCATGATATCATTTGCAAATTAATATTGATATTTTGAATGAGATATTATAAGGTGTTACACTTAAATGCAGTGGCAGTTGGGACATTAGGTTTTACCCTTGTCTGTCTGTATGTCTGTACTTATGTAAGTCTGTATATCCCAAAGTTGGTTTCCGTTCTCGTACTTTAGTTTGCCTCAACCAAATGTTATGATATTTATATACAATGATTATTACCACTAAATACAGATCAATTTTGAATGTTGGTGGCGTTCTTGAGTTTACAAAATTGCTAATTTTTTTGTTTCTGGTCTGGAACTTAAGTTTGCCTCAACCAAATATTATGAAACTTAAACACAGTGCTTATTACCCCAATATACACAGCTACTTTTGCATAGGTACTATTTCTGTACATAAAATCTGTAGTACTGGAAATTTACCTTTAATATTCAGTACTATTTCTTTACTTTAAATTATTGTAATATTTAAGTTTTATTTTTTAACATCATAACTTCATGAGATTTGAAAAAGACAAACGTTCAAAATGCTGAAAATGTAACCGTGCAACCACAAATCTGTAGTACTTAAATTTCAAGTACAAATCAAGTACTGTAAAATACAGGTACTTAAATATTACAATAATTCGTAAGTAACACAATAGTATTGAATATTAAAAGTAGATTTCCAGTACTACAGATTTGTGGTACATAAATAGTACCTATGCAAAAGTAGCTGTGTATAGATCAAGTTTGAACTTTGGTGCTGTTATTTATTTTTACTTCCTTTTTATTGATATTTTGAATGATAGGTGCTATACTAATTGTTATATCAGTATTACAGACTAGGGGAATAGCTCCGGTAGCATGGATGGAGGCGATTATATACGGACACATAAAAACACATCAGCTTCCATTTCTACATTTTAATCAGACAAAGATGACGTCACAAACATAGATACAAAATACTGACAAAAGGGGAACAACTCTCTCTCACTAACAGAAACATAATCTGACCTTACATACTGATATATAACATCAGATACAACGTAAAGTTATAGATTATAAATTGTATTTTATAGGTTGGTTTACCTGCTAAGTCTGGTGTCTCAGGATGTATAATGCTGGTTGTACCAAATGTAATGGGTATATGTATGTGGTCACCGCCCTTAGATAAATATGGTAACAGTGTCAGAGGAATACAGTTTTGTAAGGTAAGGATAGAATTATATAGATAAAGATTTTTGCAACAAATTTTAAAGAAAAAATTAATCCAAAAGAGTTTATTTTATTCCATTCAGACTGGGGTAAAAAGTTATTTTCCTCCATTAGTTTGGTCAGACTTTACTATCCCTACCCTTCTCTTTTAATTTTTTTTCGATTGTTACACTAAAAAATGTCTGAAAAACTGAAGATTTTGTTTAAATTAGCTTAAGCATCTACCTCTTACTTAAAGCCTCTGTCACACTTTATGGGATAGCCCGAATGGATGCCAAACGGGTATCTTTTTTTCAATCCGTTCATGTCTGTAAGTATTTGTTCTTATCTATTAGACGTCCATCCATATCCTTATCTTGTCCATTTAGCCTACGTTTTATCTGTCTAAGTCTGTTCTGTCCTTTGGAAAATTTTGAGCATGTTCAAAACTTTGAACAGAAGTCCAATGGATGAAGTGTCTGTTGAACATCGGTAGGTGTCCTTTTTGGTTCTGTTACTTGTTCTTCATACATCCGTTGAAGGTCTGGTAGACCAATTCACCGACAAACTTCTACTGGACGTTTAATGGATAAAACAGATGTTGAACAAATTTGAAACAGACTTCTACTGTACGTTTAACGGATAAAACGGATGATTAATGGTTCTGAAACGGATAAATGCCAGTTTCTTCAGTGTCATGAATTCTTATTATTCATACTCGATCTAAGAGTAAGGGCACGTTTTCACTATCAAGCAGCTCTTGTTCAGGCCAGACACTACCCTTTGGCAGCATTTTGAAGACCAAACTAAAAGCAGTTACACAGAAACTTGCAGAATATTTATGCAATTTATGTGTATTATTATTGTCGCCTGAAATTTTTCATAGATCCTGTTCATCCATTTTATCTGGTAAGCTTCCGTTCGGTGTCCGTTTTATGCGGTACTCGTCCGTTGGATGTCCATCTGTCTGCCAAGCTTAGGGTTGAAGTTTTTTGTTACAGTAGTTTTAGATGAAGTTGAAGTCCAATCAACTTGAAAATTAGTACATATGTTTCCTGCAATATAATTTTTATAATTTTTATGCAAAATTTTTTACCCCATTGTCATGGTCCACTGAACATAGAAAAAGTGTGAGTAGGGCATCTATGTACTGTGAACACATTCTTGTTTAAGACATTATATTGACACTACATGGCTGTTGTTTTTTATTATTTTTCTTTGTAAGGCTGCTGTCACATTATTTTCATAGCAGAGAAGATTATATAATAAACTGTACAATGTCATTGTGTATTTGTAAAAAAACTTAATGAAATAAGGAAAAGTGGTATGATTAACAATGAGAAAACTATATACAATTTGAAATCAAATGAAATGGTTATAACAAGTAACATGATTATAGGTCACTGAAGCCTGCACAAATAATAAAATGACACACAGTAGAGAAGCATCTTAATACCAAAACCAACTTGATTACAAGTCCTATAACAGATTAACAAATAATTGACTTTTTTAAGGTTTTATGATTTTGTTTTCATTTTGTAGGATTTTGTTGAGAAATTTAATTTCCATAATTACGACAGCTTAATACATTCTCCTAAGAAGTTTGACCCTCGAATTAGAAAAGCAGAATCTAGGGCCAAAGTTGTCGTAAATCTGTTGTTTGGAGCTTACAATGGAGACGTAACAGCTCTGAGAAGGTTTGTTTATGATGGCAATTAAGCAGAACAGTTATTATACATCCGCTTTAAAAAAAAAAAGGGGGGTTATACAGTTTTACCTCTGTCTGTCCGTCAGTCAGTCCGTCCCATGAATATTTTTCGTCGCATTTTTCTCAGGAACTACAATACAAGGATTTCTGAAATTTGGTTTCAGGGTTTATCTGAGTCAGCTTTACCGTGTGATGCGTTTTCAGATTGATCACTTGACAACTTCCTGTTAACCGAACACTTGTATGATTTTACACATGATAGCCAAGTTGAAAATTGTTGTCACACTTTTCTCAGGAACTACAATACAAGGATTTCTGAAATTTGGTTTCAGGATTTATGTAAGTCAGCTATACCGTGTGATGCGTTTTCAGATTCATCACTCGACAACTTCCTGTTTACTGAACACTTGTATATTTTTACACTATTTATATTATCCACTTGCGGCGGGGGTATCATCAGTGAGCAGTAGCTCGCAGTTTCACTTGTTTTAATCATATTATGCACTATCCAGTAGCATCAAATTCTCTTTGTATTCTTGCTCAAACACGTTTCTGCATTATTACCTTTTCACCGCAAATAACAAACGATTAATATTTTGCAGTTATAGAGATAACACATACAGTTTGTGTAATACATAAAACGCATTTAAAACTAGTAGAGTTTTCCTACAAATATTATCATTTATTGAGCACATTATGCATTAATGACTATGATCTTCAAATTTGCATGCATGTTAAGAGGCAATAAAAAAAACATCACATAGACTTGTGTAGGACATCACAAAATAGAGTTTCAGTTAAAATAATCAATTAAAATGTCAGTTTACTTGGTTTTCAAGTAATCAGATATACCTTTGAATCTGATCTCTCTTGGACACAGTTCACAATTAATTTCCCTATCATTTCTTTATAACGTTTGTTCACATTAAAAAATAATCGCACTGTGAATTTGCAAAATTTTGGATAGAATTAATGTGTATTATAAGTTTTTCATTTTGTCTAATTTCGGTGCAGGTAAGAAAATTATCCAAAACACATCTGTACTGAAAGGACAAGTCAAGATATGTCCCGAAAAAATATAAATTTCACCTTTTTGCAACTGGCATAATCACCCATTCCCACTGCTTAATAGCTAAAATAATGCATCTAAAAAAAAATTATTTTAACTTTCTTATTTCATTTCCACCCTATAAAAACTAAGAAATGAATCAGGAAGGCAGATAAAAAAGATAAAGAAAAGAAACCACTATAATAACAAGGAACTAATAATTATTTGTGCGGGTCTTTAATTGTGGTCTTGGGCCTCCTGTTCAGTCATCTTCTATAATTTTCACAAGCTATTTTTTTTTAATGACTTTTATAGCAAGTTAAGAATATAATGCAAATGTAAATTGACATCAGAGTATGTCAAGATTGATCTTACGTTTTAATACGTGAATAAGGAAGTTAGAACATTACTTAAATAAATCACTTCAATGTCAACAAAAGGGTAAGGCAAAAATTGGTTTACACACAATTTGTTTAACAGTTTATTGAATTACAACTATAGTTGTGAATGTGATCATTTCTTTAAAGATCTTAAGGTCAAGTTACAGTAAATGGGCTATGTCACAGATTTCAGTAAAATTTGGCATACAACTCTGACTCGATGAACTTCAACTGAAAATCGGAAAAAAATTGCATTTTCCTCAATTATCATTTGAAATAGTACTGATTGAATTCTTACAAAATGGGTAAACATTTGTATAGAAAGCACATAAAATCGGCGAAAACCCTTCTAAAATTTGTCTTATATCGCCAAATCTCAAATTCTACTCCATAGATTTTTCTCCAAAAAATATATGTTGTTGATACATAAATTTTCGTTATAATGATACAAAATAAAGATAGGGTCACTGACTTCGTTTTTACGGTATACTTCATTCAAAGTTGCGTTCTTTGAGAAAAAATCCAACAAAACGTCGAAATAATCATAATGTTATCGCGTTGCAGGCCGTAAAACGTTGATTTTTGACGTTTTTCACTACCAACAAGGGAACAAATAGATTATTAGACAAAAAACGAAGTCGGAGACCCAATGATTATTTTATATCATTAATACACAAATTTATGTGTCAACAATATATAGTTTTTTAAGAAAAATCTATGGAGTGGAATTACAGATTTGGCAATTTTGAGACAAATTTTAGAAGGGTTTTTGCCAATTTTATGTGCTTTCTATACAAATATACACACATATTAAAAGATCTGCAATCTGCAATTTATCAGATTATAAAAGAGATAAATGTATTATTTTTTCGATTTTCATTTGTAGTTCAACGAGCCAAGGTTGTATGCAAATTTTTAGCAAAATCTGGGACATATCCCATTTACTGTTCCTTGACCTTAAGCATAAATCCAAAGTCTTAAATTCTATAGTAATTCCTTATTTTTCAGATATGCATTATTAGGTACTGATATGAACTTAGGAGATTATGATGGAAGAACAGCTTTACATGTTGGGGCTGCAGAGGGAAATGATAGCGTTGTTAAATTTCTGTTGGAGAAATGTAAAGTCAATCCATTCCCTAGAGACAGGTATCATTTTGTTATCTCTAACTTTTATCCAGTTCTATAAATTTGATGAATACATGTTAATTTCGAATTAAAAGAAGTACTGTTAAATTTATTTTTGACTAATGATCAAAATTTGGAATTTCATTATTACATGTATTACATATCCACTGTATAATAAGGTTCATAAATATTATGGTTGCACCAAATTAATACTTTCACTTAAATTAATTTGGCTTGTTAAATTTTCATAAAATTTTTAAAGGACAAAAATTAAAAAAAAATTTAAAAACTTGAACCCCACACTTTATCAGAAGAATTTCATTCGATGTATAGAAGTTTGACAAACACTGATTTTTATCAATGAGAAGCTTAATATTTAGTGATTTTAAAAACCTCAGTTGAATTTTACAGAGTTATCTCCCTATAGGGCTATGTACAGTACCACTGTAAATATTTATTCATATTTTGTAAAATTAAAATATTACAGATGGGGATTTACTCCACTTGATGATGCTGTAAGATTTGGGCACACAGTAGTACAGAAAATATTAGAGCCCTACACAGAGGAAGATAAAGACAATACAACAGTAGATTCTTGATGAAGGCTATAAATAGAAATTCTTTAGACCAATAATTAGAAAGTACCAATCTGTTAACTTAGTTCCTGAAATCTAATGTCTGTTAATGTAGTTATTGAAATTTAATGACTGTTAACTTAAAATTTAATGAGTTAACATAGTTCATGAGTTTTAGATTTAATGAATGTTAACACAGTTTATGAGATTTTAGATTTAATGAATGTTAACATAGTTTATTAGATTTTAGATTTAATGAGTGTTAACATAGTTCGCAATAATTTTTTGACCCATTTATGGGCATTATTTTTTCTGGTCTGTGCGTCCAATCAACTTAAATATTAGTAGACATGTTCCCTGTGATATAATCTTTCTAATTTTAATGCCAAATTAGAGATTGACCCCTTTTTAACGGTCCACTGAACATAGAAAATGAGAATGCATATGGGGCATCCGTGTACTATGGACACATTCTTGTTGAATATAAAGTTGTAAGATATTGCCAAAAAAAGTGTACATATAATGCACCAGAAGAGTGTGTGTAATATGGTTCACATGACAGTCAGATTTCTACTTTGCCAAAATTGCCTCTTTGATTTTTTGCTACAATAGTAGAGGGGCATTATGTTTCCTAGTCTGTGGATCAGTTTGTCTGTCTGTCCAACTTCAGTTTCAAGTTTTTGGTGAAGGTAGTTTTTGATGAAGTTGAAGTCCAATTAACTTGAAACTAAGTACACATGTTCCCTATGATAATTATGATCTTTCTAATTTGAATGCCAAATTTGAGTTCTTTCACTAATTTTACAGTCCAATGAACGTAGATTATAAGAGTGCAAGTGGGGCATTCATGTACTAAGGACACATTTTTTTTGTTAATAAAAAAATGACAGTCATCGTAGAAGTGACACTTGATAGAGTTTTAGTCAAATGCATCAATACCCGTCCTTTTTTGGAAGACAAGTATTTTTCCTATTATTTAGCACCAATGGACATATTTTTATAACTCTTTATTACATAAAAGAGGGACAAATGATACAAGAGGGACATTCAAACTCATAAATCGAAAATAGACTGACAATGCTGGCTAAAAATGAAAGAAGACAAACAATAGAACACATGACACAACATAGAAAACCAAGACATAAGATTATCTTTTATTGGTTGATAGGGCAATTTTGTAAAGACAAGACTTAAAAAAAAATTGAAGGGAAACAGCCACAGATAACATACAAAATGATTATTTAAAAAATTGACCAGTCAGACCCAACATTGCCATTTTCACCAAAATATTCATTGTCTGGGAACTGGAATACAAGTTAGTGCTTTTAACAGATGAAATTTTATCTTTTTACATTTGAATGAAATTTATACATATACATTTAACATATATGTAGATATCTGTAAGATGTGAAATAATTTGTACATACCAAAATCAGTTGTTTTTCTGACTTTTTGTATTTTACCAAGATGCATTGTATCTTTTTTCTCCATACTATAAATTATGTATAAAAAGTATATAACACACAAAAACTCTTTAATGTACAGCTAGTCAGGTTTAATACTTTTGACTCAGGAATTTGTTCTTTTATTTATTACCATATATGTCGGAGATTTAAATATGACAAACCAGGTACAAACCGATAAAAAGAACAGCAAATATCTTTGATGCATTTATTTTTGTTGGTGACGATTTTTGTGGATGGAGAAAAAAAATTGTTTCATTTCTTGTTCCTCAGTCATTGGAACTTAAAATCTGTATATTATTGAGTATTAAAATTTGTTCAAATGTCTATGAAAAATCTGTATTGTTAATGCATTCACTGTAAATAAATATCAAGTTGCCATAAATTGGCTAAAAAAAACTGGGTCACATTGACCTATATATACTTAACGCTAAATGAATTTTTAAGTCTCAGATACAAGTCCAGATGAATTTGTATTCTTTATATTGCCAAAATAAGTTTTGTGATCATAGGTCATTATTTTTATAAGAATTTGTAAAATATACACACAAAAATACATTTGACCTTTAATGTATTTTTTTAATTGCGATACAAGACCTTCAGTCCATGACCCTCACGGGTAGTCAAGGTCGTTTAACTACCCTATGGTAGAAGCTTTATAAGAATTTAGATTTTTAGTGAATTTGTTTTTCATGATAAAGAATACTCTGTTTTTTGGTATTTTATTGCGCATAATACTTTTGTTTTATTCATGTTTTGTTTGTTAGTCATTTTTCCTTCGATATTGATTGGTCAGTTTGTTTTATGTTTGAAAAATTTAGCAATGTTTGATTTTTTAAAGGGTAAATATTAATATTTACATATATTGTACTAGTGACCTAATATGATATGTATGGTCAGTAAATTCCATGTGAGATGAGAGAGAAATAACAAATTTATCTTACTGACTATCTTTACCTGCGGCATTTAGACTAGTGGCCTATCAAAGTGATAAAGTCTTCAATATTGAGAACCTACTTCCATTGATATAAACAGAAACAAATGCCAATAATAAAAACTTCTTAGATTTAAATGTGTTTTATGAATTTATTTCAATCTTTCATCATCAATTTATTTGTCTAGATTTTTCCTCAATACCATGTTATTTTAAGAAAGGGACATTTCCACCCTTTTGTGGGAAAATTTTGTTGATTATTCAGAGTATCCCTGAAGCATGACTGTAGGGTCCCTCTTATGGCTTATGTCAGTCAGTGCCCCCCTAATTTATTCTGACCTCTAAAGCATTCTCAGCCATCTCTGTTTTGTCTATCAATTCAATCCATTTTTATACTAATAACTAGAATTAAGTCAATTGTATAAACCTTAATGGTTACTTATGTAGTTTCAGGATTAACTTACATTTTTTTGGGCTTTAATAAAATGTTAAAAGACTGCAACCTTTAAATTTATTTTAATTAATGTTTATGTCAAGGGGGTGCCAACTCTATCTTTAAAAGTTCAGTCTTAAACAAAAGTGGGACCAAAAATTTACTTCTTCTCCATAGATTGGTTTAACAATATTGATAAATTTACTAAATGAAGGTTCAAATGTTATAGTCCATATTATATCTCAACAATCAATTAACCAGATAGGTTCTATATAATCTTATTTGCCTTGACAATACCTTTACAGCACCCTTTAATGTGTATGCGGTAATGACTTTAAAAACAGATGAAAGGGAGAGTTTCACTTTGTTGAGCCCACTTAAATAGTGCTGTGTATTTTATCTTTATTTTGCATTTATTTAGGATTTCTTTATATGATTATGCAGTGTGTTTCTCATTATACTTAATAATTTATACATTTTGAAATGTCATTTGTAATACGCATGATCCAATTGTTATCTATCCGTCAAAGTTTTTGGTTTTAGGTGATGTTATTTGACATCATTTGTGGGTTTGTTGGGCGAAAAATCAACCTCAGTATGTTGAGCTAAGGATGAATATTCTAATAGAATAATAATTTTCTTATGACTGCTTCAATAACTAGTTTTAAAATGATAGAATTAATGTTATTCTATAGGCCTGGTTTGATTTATATGTTCATACAAGTAAAGTAGGTGTTTTAAATATGTTATGCAGTCATATTTATCACTTGAAAAACGCAGGGATCCGATATACTTTCAAATGATGTAAGAAATAAGTTTATCGCTATTTTGTGCATTTTTTCTTTGATTTTTTTTTGTGATAATTTTTCATATCATGTTACTCACTTGAGAAGGAAAATTATCGTGAGAAACTAAGGAGGAAGTGGCGTTGCTAATGAAATTTACATGAAATTGACAATGCTGTCATAGGTAAATAAAATAGTGATTAAAAAGATTATCATTGGTCATCTCAACTCGATTGCTTTTTCTAGTTTTGGCTGTCCCATCTCAAGCGAGAAAACCAATCTCATTGCCATGATGATCAACAATAATCTATAAATAAAGTAAAAGAGAATTTCTGGTGATGGAAATGATATGGACAGGGGCTTATCTAGCCATTTTAAAAAGGGGGGATTCCTAACCCTGACAAAAAGGGGGAGGGGGGGTTCCAATTACATGTCTCAATTCAAATGCATTTATCGTCCAAAAAAAGGGGGGTTCCCCCCCTTTCTGATCCTCACCTGATGGATCAATTGTATTGTTTGAATCTCTAATGAATAATCTTAATCTCTCAAAAGGTTTAATGCATAGGTTATCTACAGAAGTGTTTTATATTTTGTTGTTGTTTTATTTGTTGACCATTTATTATATTATACACAAGTGCTTTTGTTATGAGTTGAATGATTTATTTTTACATTTTCTTTGATTTGTTTTTTCCTGTGTTATGCATGAAAAATTTGTTGCTCAGCAAATATTTTAAAAATTTCTCTATATTTTCTTAGAAAAAATGCATTTCAAAATCATTAATTGTAAAATATTTTCAAATTCTTGTGATTTTTTAGAATATTTATTTGTTCTTTCACATTTCACATGAAATATACAGATAACTATACTTTCCATACATTTCATGTGGTACCATTTATGATGTTCTTATTTTGAATTCCAGCAGGTAACATCCTTATGAATGCCATTAAATGTTCATATTATACAAAGAAATAAAGGTGTTTTTGCCAAAATTTGTGTTGTTTTATGGTCTTTGAATATTTGTTTTCTCTGGTAATTTGTCAATATCAACATTAACTTGTCTTTTTCAAGCATATGATAAAATTGAAGACTTTCAAAAGAGAAATTCTTTATCTAAGAGCAGGTGGCCGAGTGGTCCAAGAAGTTACTACTGTAATCACTAGCCAGTCAACTCTGAGGTTGTGAGTTCGAACCCTGCTTGTGTGGGTGCACTTGACTCCAATCTCATTTGACTAGGATTGTCAGTTTTCCTATCGAAGGTCATGGTTTTCTCAGAACGCTCTGGTTTACTCTACCAATAAAAACTGGCCGACACAAAATAACTCAAAAGTGATGCTTAAAAGTAGTGATAAAACACCATTTCAATCTTTTTACAGTGTCAGATTTACTGGATATCTTTTTACGGTGTCAGGTTTACTGGATATCTTTTTACGGTGTCAGATTTACTGGATATCTTTTTACGGTGTCAGGTTTACTGGATATCTTTTTACATTGTCAGATTTACTGGATATCTTTTTACGGTGTCAGATTTACTGGATATCTTTTTACAGTGTCAGGTTTACTGGATATCTTTTTACATTGTCAGATTTACTGGATATCTTTTACAATGTCAGATTTACTGGATATCTTTTCACATTGTCAGGTTTCCTGGATATCTTTTTACGGTCTCATGTTTACTGGATATCTTTTTACGGTGTCAGATTTACTGGATATCTTTTTACGGTGTCAGATTTACTGGATATCTTTTTACGGTGTCAGATTTACTGGATATCTTTTTACATTGTCAGATTTACTGGATATCTTTTACAATGTCAGGTTTACTGGATATCTTTTACAATGTCAGATTTACTGGATATCTTTTCACATTGTCAGATTTACTGGATATCTTTTTACATTGTCAGATTTACTGGATATCTTTTCACATTGTCAGATTTACTGGATATCTTTTCACATTGTCAGATTTACTGGATATCTTTTTACATTGTCAGGTTTCCTGGATATCTTTTTACGGTCTCATGTTTACTGGATATCTGTTTACATTGTCAGGTTTACTGGATATCTTTTTACATTGTTAGATTTACAGGATATCTTTTTATAATGTCAGTCTTCATGACGCTGATGAAGTGTTGCTACTTTGGTGCCATTTTGCTGTTCAAGATGGCCACAATGAATGATTATTAAACTACTGGGCCAATATTAAACCAAATTTGGCCTCAATCATTATCAGGGTATCCGTGTTAATTGTCATCTATCCTTGACCTATAATGATTTACTATTAAAAATTGTTCTTTGGATGGAGAGTTTTCTCATTGGCACTCATACCACATATTCCTATATCTGTTAACATGATTTACAAAACCAATGTAAAATCAGGTGAGCGAAACAGTCTCTTGGAAGCCTCTCGTTTTTTTTTTATTGTCACTGCAGTATGGTTAGTATGATTAGACCGTTATAAACCATTTCTTATAAATTGAAATAAACAACCAAGAAAGTAAAATGAATTTTTATTGTTTAAAGCTGAAAAAAATCAACATCAATAAAAACATGACAGTGGTAAACATACCATTGTATAATATATGGAGGTAAAAATCTACTGGAGCTATTCCATTCAAATGAAGGAGGGACCGTCATTCTATAAATTTTTTAAGTTGTTAAGATACTAGTCATAAGATAGATACTTATTTTGTCAATTTAAGGGGAGATAATCAAACTATATTATGCATGGGTGTCATACAAGTTATAAATCCTATTAAACAGGTGATAAATTAGTTTATGCTGTGAAAAATATTTATGAGCATGAATCTTAAATCAAAATGCACTACACACTATATATGGTCCGAGACCACATTTATTGTCCCTTGATTTCCAAATTAATTTCTCAGTGTGTTATGCCTCAAATGATAAGTAGGAGGTGAAATTACGCTGTACAGAAATTTGGGTCCAGAATTTTAAAGTAAAGTAGTTATTTGGTCCAGCTGAAAATTGTTAAAAAAAAAAGCATTTCGGAAGCTGTCAAAACACTTCAAGACCGCCTAAACATAAAATTGTCTATATTTTAAGTTTAATAGAGTCGATGCAGTTTTCTATAATTTTGATATAATTTGTCCCAAAAGTATTAAAACACACTGTTAAAATTTTATTGAGAAATCACAGGTGGAATTTTTTTAATTTTCATTTATTGTCTAAAAGAAAAACACTAAGAAATAATTGTGGTCTAGGACCTAAGATACTAGAATATTTCATGCGTGTAGCATTCTCCTGTTTACATTGGATATTACAATTACATGTTTCAAAGGTTATTTTATGTATTCGAAGCCTTGTTTCAATATTTTTATGTGTATTTACACTATGTTTCTATTTCTATTTTATATCTATGATCAATATTAAAAATCTTGCTAAATTTAGATTGATGATATCATGACGTCACACATAACACATATGAAGGAGGTGCCACAGAAGACCATTTGTCAGATGGAGATATCAACAATTTTATGATAAATGCAGACGATAAGAATAGAAGAAGGCTATTAAACACAACAAGCAAAATACAATTAAAAAATAAACAGAAAAAACATTGAACGCCATTTTCCTAATATATTATTTACATATATCTAATATATAATTTAAAGAATATTCACTCAGTCAATAAGTTATATATATATAACTTTGTCCATGGTCAATATAGTCTGAACAGGTCCATATTGTACAACGTATTGACCTCGTCAATAAGTCCATAATTGATGAATAATAACTTAAAACTGATGATAAACCAAAAGACTTCAAAAATCTTGATTTGCATATAAATGAACAAATATTTTAAATAAAAGGATTAATACTTATGTATATAAAATAATTATATAACACATATTATTTACAATTACGGCTAGACAAAAAAAAAAAGAGTTAGTCGTAATTGTAACTTATATGACAAAAGCTTTGCATAACAGTTTCAACATACCAAGTTTCCATATATTTAGACAAAAAAGAAGATCTTTATTGGGTAGCTAAAAGTAATAGTGGTTGGGGGGAAAGGTTACATATGTACATGGTGTAGCTGATGGGAGGAAATGATTGCTAGTGGCAGTCATTTCTACCTATCAGCTTCTGTGACAACTGTCCAACAGAGACTTAATAAAGTTAACAACTGAAGGTCACTGTACAGCCTTCAACAATGAACAAAACCCATACTGTGGGTTCATTAATATTTGTGGATACCAATTTTTGTGGATTTCGTTGGTACAGAGGAACCCCAAATTCAAATATTCAAGTAATGACATATTTTCTAAAGGCATGAATACAGATTTTTCTTAAACCATGAATTTAAATATCCACAATCATGCAAGTTTTTCTCAATCCAAGAAAATAAATGAATCCACAGTATTTCATTATTAGTAACAAATGTAAAGCAATTCAATCATGAAACTAATGGCCTAATTTATGCACAAAACAATAAATGAAAAACATACATGACATACATAGTGTTAACAGCTGAATTACAAGCGCCTGACTTTGGACAGGCACATACAGCATTATGTTGCATTTAATATTGCGATTTTAGTCTTGAATTTGCCATTTTAGACTAAAATGCGATTTTAATCTTTGCAATATTCAGAAAAATCCTGTTTAATTCATATAAAATTTTCAAAAGTTTTCATTATTGTGATATATTTTTGTAGTGATAAAAACATCTTAATAATTTCTGAATTTAGGGTAATATATTTGTATAAATTGAAAAACATAAAAAATCAAAAATATTTTAACAGGTAGCCAATTATATACCACAGTTGGCCAGGCACAGCCCTGATGATTGGGGAATATCTATCTGCACAATAGATGGGCAAAGGTAATCATATTTTCAGACAAAGAAAAATATCAAGTTATTTCAGGTTTCTCGCTTGTGATTTCTGATTATAGATTATTGTTGATCATCTCAACAAGACTGCTGTTCTTACTTGAGCGGGTAAGGTGAAAGCCAGAAGAACAATCAAGTTCAGATGACCAATGATAATCTGTGTAAAGCTATTTTACCTATGACACTTTGTTAATTTCATTGACAATGAGCATGTGCGCCCTCAGTTTCTAGCGATAATTTTTCATATTACTCTATTGTGCTGAGAAAGGAAATAATCAGTCGGTAAAATCAAAGGAAAATAGAGCTGTAATTGTTTTTAGTTTTTAAACTTCACTTTTTTGTAACCCCTATTTCAATTTTCGGCCATGGAATATTGGCAATCTCCCCCTCATGTAAAATGGCTCATTCAATTAAAGAAGTAAACTCTGTATCCAAATAACTATTAATAAATTCAGGCATTTGCTCACTGAACTGATGGAGATTTTATATTCAGCCATGCTAGATCAATGTTATCACTTTGGATTTTGCAATGGTGCAGATTTCCAAATCATCAAATTAGTCTGAAAAATGGTTTCTTAAAGATGAAAAATTTATGAATAAAAGTATTAAATTTTACCAAAGGAAAGACAAAATATAAAATATGTATTAGAAAGGAGGGTCTATTTAATTTGAAAATCAGTGCTATATATAATAATCTAATATAAGTAAAAAAAAAAATAGGGTTAATTTAAGTTACAATATCACAAATTTGCTTGAAATGATCAAACTATTGCATTATTCTTATACCTGGGCATTATCTGCAATCAAGGTTAAGCGCTAAGTCCCCAGCATATTGCTACATACAGTACAAAAATAAAAAGATTTGGAATATATAAAAAAGAAGATGTGGTATGATTGCCAATGAGACAACTATCCACAAAAGACCAAAATGACACAAACATTAACAATTATAGGTCACCGTACGGCCTTCAACAATGAGCAAAGCCCATACCGCATATAGTCAGCTATAAAGGGCCCGATAAGATGTTTGCCAATGAGACAACTATCCACTAAATTTCAAATGAAGTGGATGTTAGTAATAATAGGCAAATGTAAGGCCTACAACAATATGCTACCATGTAGATAGCTATTTATAAAGCCATGACATGAAAAATATGAAACAATTTATTTTAGATAAAATTAAAACAAACCAATTTTTGAAGAAAAAAATATATGACAACAATGATCCAATGACAATCACTGAGTCACAGGTATCTTTGTGAGCCCTCAACCCTACCTTAACTTGGAATGAGTAGAGGTAAATGTACATATATATCTGAATGCAGGAAATTATTCTTTTTCAATGAATATATACACAGGCAAAATTTGCTCACATGAATTTCACATGAATTTCACATGAAATTAACCTCTATCGAGCTTATACATGAAACTCACGTAAAAATTTTCATGTGAATTTCACGTGAATTGAGATTCACATGAATCTAATGTGAATTTTTTCACATGAATTTCAAGTGACATTTACAACAATTTAAAAAAAAATTTACATGATTTTGATTAAATTTGAAAATATATATGTTATTTGAAATACTCTATTTTAAAAATTCATGTGAATTTCACATGAAAAAACTTACGTGATTTATTTTGTGAAACTCACAAAATCTAATTTCATGTGAGTTTCATGTATAAGCTTGTGTGAGGTGAAATTCATGTTAATTCAACGTGAAATTGATGTGAGTGAAATTTGCCTGTGTAAGTAAAACATTATTTTTATTTTTGGTTGTTGAAAATTAAAGTCTTCTTTTTAGCTCACCTGGCCCAAAGGGCCAAGTGAGCTTTTCTCATCACTTGGCGTCCGGCGGCATCCGGCGTCCTGCGTCCGTCGTCCGTCGTCCGGCGTCGTTAACTTTTACAAAAATCTTCTCCTCTGAAACTGCTGGGCCAAATTTAACCAAACATTTCCAAAAGCATTATTAGGGTATCTAGTTTAAAAATTGTGTCCAGTGACCCGCCCGACCAACAAAGATGGCCGCCATGGCTAAAAATAGAACATAGGGGTAAAATGCAGTTTTTGGGTTATAACTCAAAAACCAAAGCATTTAGAGCAAATCTGACATGTGGGTTAAATTGTTCATCAGGTTAACATCTATCTGCCCTGAAATTTTCAAATGAATCAGACAACCCGTTGTTGGGTTGCTGTCCCTGAATTGGTAATTTTAAGGAAATTTTGCTGTTTTTGGTTATTATCTTGAATACTATTATAGATAGAGATAAACTGTAAACAGCAATAATGTTCAGCAAAGTAAGATTTACAAATAAGTCAACATGACCAAAATGGTCAATTGACCCCTTTAGGAGTAATTGCCCTTAATAGTCAATTTTTAACCATTTTTCGTAAAACTTAGTTATCTTTTACAAAAATCTTCTCCTCTGAAACTACTGGGCCAAATTAAACCAGACTTGGCTACAATCATCATTGCGGTATCTAGTTTTAAAAATGTGTGGCGTGACCCGGCGAACCAAGATGGCCGCCATGGCTAAAAATAGAAAATATTGGTAAAATGCAGTTTTTGGCTTATAACTCAAAAACCAAAGCATTGAGAGCAAATCTGACATTTGTTAAATTGTTTATCAGGTATCTATCTGCCCTGAAATTTTCAGATGAATCTGACAACCTGTTGTTGGGTTGCTGCTCCTGAATTGGTAATTTTAGGAAAATTTTGCTGTTTTTGGTTATTATCTTGAATATTAATATAGATAGAGATAAACTGTAATCACCAATAATGTTCAGCAAAGTAAGATTTACAAATAAGTCAACATGACCAAAATGGTCAATTGACCCCTTTAGGAGTTATTGCCCTTAATAGTCAATTTTTAACCATTTTTCGTAAAACTTAGTTATCTTTTACAAAAATCTTCTCCTCTGAAACTACTGGGCCAAATTAAACCAGACTTGGCTACAATCATCATTGCGGTATCTAGTTTTAAAAATGTATGGCGTGACCCGGCGAACCAAGATGGCCGCCATGGCTAAAAATAGAAAATATTGGTAAAATGCAGTTTTTGGCTTATAACTCAAAAACCAAAGCATTGAGAGCAAATCTGATATTGGTTAAATTGTTTATCAGGTCAAGATCTATCTGCCCTGAAATTTTCAGATGAATCTGACAACCTGTTGTTGGGTTGCTGCTCCTGAATTGGTAATTTTAGGAAAATTTTGCTGTTTTTGGTTATTATCTTGAATATTATTATAGATAGAGATAAACTGTAATCACCAATAATGTTCAGCAAAGTAAGATTTACAAATAAGTCAACATGACCAAAATGGTCAGTTGACCCTTTAGGGGTTATTGCCCTTTATTGTAATTTTTTAACATTTTTTGGAAATCTTAATAATCTTTTACAAAAATCTTCTCTGAAACAACTGGGCCAAATTAATCCAAACTTGGCCACTATCATCTCTGGGGTATCTAGTTTAAAAATGTGTGGCGTGACCCGCCCAACCAACCAAGATGGCCGCCATGACTAAAAATAGAACATAGTGGTAAAATGCAGTTTTTAGCTTATAACTCAAAAACCAAAGCATTTAGAGCAAATCTGTCACGGATGTTAATTGTCAGGTCAAGATCTATCTGTCCTTAAATTTTCAGGTGAATCCAACAACCCGTTTTTGGGTTGCTGTCCCTGAATTGGTAATTTTAGGGAAATTTTGCTGTTTTTGGTTATTATCTTAAATATTATTATAGATAGAGGTAAACTGTAAAGAGCAATAATGTTCATCAAAATAAGACCTAAAAATAAGTCAACATGACCAAAATGGTCAACTGACCCCCTAAGAAGTTATTTTCCTTTATAGTCAATTTTTAACAATTTGTCATGAATCCATCTGCGTCCTTTGTTTAATTTTCACATAGACCAAGGTGAGCGACACAGGCTCTTTATATAATTAGAGCCTCTAGTTTTGAATTATTAAGTCAAACTGCAATAGAAATATACTACATGTCCCTTTCTAATCATAAATAATTATTAAATTGATAAAATAAAATGCTCAATGCTGTTATTAGAAATCTGTGCTCCTTATAAAATTGAAAGATCAAAAGAATTTGTATCAATATTTGGAAATACTCCATCTGTTTGCATGTAATTAAATGATTTTTTTCAGTAAAATTAAAAAACTGATAGAAAACCTAGCTTTTTATCTTAAGTGGCATATAATTTTTATAAAAAAAATCAACAAATTATCCTATAAACATGATTGAGATTAGTTATAAATAACAAACCAATGTGTAAAAATAGAAATTCTGTATTCCTAAACGCAACCATTTTGGTATAAAACCACTAATTGATAGCCCCACTGCATTCTATTTTAAATTATGCAATTTTAAGCATTTATGGCTACGTTCAAATAATGTGGCAGTTATTTCATGTCAAAAGTTTTGACTCAAACTATATCTTATCCAGAATTGTGTTGAAAAATTAAACATACCTTTAAATGCATTTTAGAACATACTGGTACAAAAACAGGTACTAGTACTTTTTAATCTGGCAACAGGGCAAATAAACCCTCCTATCAAAATTTTATTTACATATTATTTATATTATTCAAAAGAAATTTTCACCAAGGGTTCTACTGTGATCTCAAGTCCCAAAGCTTTCATTTGATATCAAAACAATCCAAATATTTCAAATATTTAACTATTGAAAAAAATACACCTATGCGGAGGAACTATTTTTTTTAAAATATGTACTCTTTTCTTGTATGTTCTTTTCAACCAGACATGGATTAGTGGTTCTATGCCTTTACAAATAAATTTTGGTAGAGAAACTTGTCTTTTTGTCCATCAGCTGATAAAAATTTATATCTTACTGAATATCACTATATAATAATAATAGTCTTTTATTCAGAAGCAATACAGCTTATAGAGTTTACATATACAAATATAATAGCATCAGTGAATAATTACATACATGTTTTATAATTACATACAGTTTGTATCAATGGCGGAGAATGACGACAAATAATATAAATAATGAAATATAAGTATAATATTATGAATAACAAATCTTATCAGCTAAATAAAGATATTTACCTAGATTGTTAAGCTCTTTGATGTTATGAACAGACAATAATTGTACAAGTTTGTAACTAGATGTTTTTTTCCAATAAAATGGTTTTTTATATGTTTTCCTTATATCAGAATATTTCTCACATACTAAAATATAATGGTATTCATCTTCAATCATGTTTTTATCACACATATTACGTAATCTGTTTTCTCTTTCAATTTTACAAAATCTACCAGTTTCATTGTTAAGGCAGTGTGCAGACAATCTATATCTACTAATATATGGCTTACACATAGTTTACAGGTTTTTGTAGGTAAAATTGTAGAGTATCTGGATCGTGTATATATCTATAAAAATTACACTTTGATCACTCATTGAAAAAAGCATTCATTTCACTGACAAAACTACCTTTCATTCTATTAACAATTTCTAGCAAAAAATGATCAACATTAATAACATTTTGGTGTAACCAAACATCTTGACAACCATAACGAAATAATAGGTTTCTTATTTCACATGCCCAATTTTGTTTGTCACAAGGTTTTAATATTGATCTTTCTAACATTTCTTGGTAGCAAGATTGTAAAATACAGTTATCTGTTTTCAATACTTTACACCAATATCTAAGCATTCTGCAATATCTCTCGATGTACAATGGATATCTTATTAATTCACTATATACCATATAATTAACAGTAGTTGTTTTGACTTTCAATATACGTTTTAAAAAACTTAAGTGAACTTTCTCAATATTTTCGGCTTTGTGATGTCCCCAGACTTCACAACTATAATTTAATATACTAGATACATCTGTGTCAAAAAGAGATAACATAGTTTCATGGTTAAAACAATCATCATATATTTTACTATATAAACTAAAAAATGCTTTTCTACCCTGATTTGCTAACATTTTCTGTGTATGTACAAAGTTACCATTGTATTTAAAAAGTAGACCAAGATATGTAAATTCATCACATAATTCAATATCAACATCATTTAAGTACCATTTTTCAGTCGCTTTAACGAGGCCTCTATTTCTAAACACAACAATTTTTGTTTTAGACAAGTTAATATCCAAATCATACTCTCTAGAATATATGTGTAAACCATCAACAGTTTCACTAAAAAGAATTGTATCATCTGCATACATTAGCCAATATAAATTGAGCATCTTTAACTCATATGACTGACAACCTTAGCTTAAAGTTCATTTTCAATGTCATTAATATACAAAGAATATAAAAAAGGAGATAATGATTCTCCTTGCAAACCAACATTACTCTGGAAGAAATTTGAAAAAAATCCTTCCAGTTTAATACAACATTTAATTTTGGCATACATAGATTTAATAACAGTTAATAAGTTTCCACTTATACCACATCTTATTAATCTTAACCACAATTTGAAATGAGACACACTATCAAATGCTTTTTTTATAGTCTATGAAACAACAATAAAATCGTTTTTCACTACGTAAAGACTTAGAAATTAGAGCATGGAGTGCGAAGATGGCGTCAGTTGTTCCATAACCCGGTTTAAATCCAAACTGTGCATCGGTTATTATATTGTGTTTTTCGCTCCATTTGGTAAGCCTGGTGTTAATAATTGATGTGAACAGTTTACCCACATGTGATACAAGAGAAATACCACGATAGTTGCCAGGGTCGTCCACTGGTCCTTTTTTAAAAACTGGTATTATAATGTTGTTTACCCATATTTCTGGAAAATCGCCATCACTCAATATACGGTTAAACAGTTTACATAATACTGGTTTGATAAAGTTTCTGCTCGTTTATATATATTTGTTCATAATATTGTCATATCCAGTGGATTTATCACGTTTTAAATATCTAATAGAAGTGTCAAGTTCTAAGTCTGTGAAAGGAGAGTCCAATTCTTCATATACGACCTCTGGAATTGAATCACTTTGCTGATCCTCTGTGGTGACATCTTTTGAAATCAGGTTTTTAAAATGTTTTTCAAATTCTTCTACAGTAAGCGTATGAGTAATAGTTTTTTTGCACTTTTTAAATTTCCTGTAAAATCGGTTAGGGTTATTTTTATGTAATTTAGATAACATATCCCCCTGTTGGTTTTTATATTGTCTTTTCAGTTGATTTTCCAATCGTTTGTATCTTTGTTTGGCTAAATTAAAACGTAGTCTGTTTTCATTCGACCGGTATCTATTAAAATCCATCATAGCTCGTACAAAGTCTCTGTATAAACTTTTACATTCGTCTGTAAACCACGGTTTATCATCTTTTTGATCACGTGTTTTACTACTTGTAGGGCAGGAGTCACAATGTTTTTTGTATTTCACTTCTGACTTTGTGTATTGCTCGAATATATCTTTCAAAAGTTTATTCAATTCTTCCACGCAACAATCAATATTGCTTAGTTCGTCTATATTTGTGAGTAAGTGTTCAAATTGTTGAGCGTTCAACAATAAACTGTCTCTGGTTTCATCTTCGCACCCCTCGTTCCATTTGAAAATATCACAAACATGGTTAGTACAATTACACTGGTCTTCATTAACAACATTATCAGTAAGATTAAAATCAACTTCTAGTGGTGCATGACAAGAGAAATGATTAAACGATCCACCAGAAAATCTATTAATAACATTGAACATAATATTCTGTGAAATCAACATATAGTCTATTACACTACACCCATTTTTATTGTTAAATGTTATTTTCTGACTTTCTTTACCAAATCTTCCATTACAGATACGTAGCCCAGAGTTTTTACATAACTGCAAGATACGTTGGCCAAAATTATTAGGTGGTTTGATATCTTCCGAGTGTCTGTTTAAAAATACATCATCATTTACATAATTAATGAAAGAAATGCTGTCTTGTAATTGTTTGTCTATAACATCACCTGTTATGTTGTCAGGTTCTTGACCTACACGACCGTTTAAATCACCTATAACGGCCACAGTCTTGTAATATTTTGTTTTCAACAAAAACTTATATTTACGAAAGAATTCATGGGGGCTTGAATATATCGTGATTTTACCACGGGTTGGCCCTTTATGACAAATAATTTACCCAAAGCGATAGGGAGGGGGTAAAATATCGGCATAAAGGGACAACCCGTGGTAAAGTCTTGATATATTCCAGCCCCCATGAATTATTTCGATTCTAATAGGTCAAATACGGCAATTCTTTTGGATCGAAGCGCTCTAGGTGGAAGCAAATATTTGCCGTTCCCACAAATAAACACACTATTAAATTGGCGTAAAAGAACGGAGCAAACTGAATTAGTGACATGCTTAAACTATTCAAAATAACGTATATAGATAGTTTTTAATTAATTTAAATGAAAATTAATTATTTGTCTTAAATGTTTAAACAAATATGGCTTATAACATATTTTAGAATCGTTTGTTTACGTTTCCATGTTGTGATGATTTTCGTGAATACAAGCGTGTATTTTCCCGCAAAATGCTCATATAAAATTCTAACGTCATCGTTTTATGACGTCGCAAACTCATTAATAAAAAAGCATATGACGTGGGAGTACGATCGGAACAGTCTTTGCAATATATTCAAATTTTACCATGGGCGTGTACTCAAAGCGTTTGAAGGACGTCATGTTAGAATTAAAGATTTAGAAGGTTTAGCCATCACCAAAATAATTTGCTCCGGAAATTCATATCTGACAACCTCTCCTCAGTTATTTTTTTTTTGGTTGCTGAATCTAGCTTATTAGTCGGTATCTCTTTTCTGGATTCTGAATTTTCTCCCAAAGTGCAACTTTTATGCGAGTTAAACTATGGTAAATAAATATATGTTATTTGTTGTAGTACATGATCATTGGAATTCTCAGTCCATATGTTATCCAGAAGATAAATTGAACTTTGTCAAGTATGTGTTATAGTAATCACACCAAATATAACCTGAAGAATCATTAGGTTTTAAACAAATACACTGAGGTTTCCTTAGTCCTTCCTCTTCACTAATCAATACTTTACTAGTCTGTCCATCTTTTGATATCATTATTATTCTATCAGAGTATTGGTCTGCTACAATAATGTTACCATAAACATCTGTACATAGTCCCTTTGGTCCTCTCAAATCCTGTTGATAGTCCCAGATCTGTTTACCTGATCCATCCACACAGTATACTGCATTACCAACATAGTCACTATAGGTTACTCTGTCATTACAGTAGATAAGGTAAATCAGGCGTGATGTACACTGAACATGTACTGATTTCAGTGAATTTCCTTCCAAGTCTATAATACGGATCTCATCAATACTCAAACCTACTACCATAGAATTCATAGAGAATGATAAATCATAGCATTTTTTGTTTAAAGTGATTACTTTGGTAACGGTTTCACTGTCCATATTGAAGATCTTAATGGCTTTCTCTTCCGGATAAGTTATGGCAATTGTGTTCTGATTGATTTGTGTGACACTGACAGCATCACCAGATATAGGAACCTGTTTCTCAAGTTCGCCATTGTCAGTAAGTACATAAACATTACTATCCAATTCGACTACTATAACTCTTCCATCCATCAGACAAATCATGTCACTAATCTGTCTATTTATGTTGAGGTCTATCTTTGTCTCAATTGTCATGGTCATGTTGTTAATGTTGGATTGTTCTCTTGATTCTACTTGTGCTTTCCTCCTTACACTTGTAGCTCTATTCAAGTCTGTATCAGTTTTAACAACCGCTACTTCTCCCAGAGTTTCCAATGATTCTAACTGGCTTAGTATTTTTTCTATTTCGTCATTTTGCTTCATTTTGATGTCAAAATCTTTGATCCTCTTATCATTTTCTAGATCATCGACATATTGTTGACATTGGTGTACTTGTTGTTCAATCTGATGTACTTCAAGAAATGATTGCAGTTTTGAACTGTTAGATATGACTGTGTGTAAGTGGTCTTGCATTTCCTTTAATTGTTTCTGTTTTCCTTCAATTTCAGCCATGAAATCTGTTGCTTTCAATTTTTCCTGATTCAAGTTGACGTCTGCTTCATTACAAAACTTCTTCTCCAGGTTGATTAAATGATTATTTATTTTCTTGCGAAGATCAGCAATAAGTTTTTGGATGTTTTTGTTTTCTTTTTCACCTCTGCTTATGTTTATAGATTTGTTTTCAATCAATTTATCCAAAAAGTGTTTTATGGAGTCAATTTGTTTTACTATGGACTGTGTTGACTCTTCAATTTTTGTTATCTCCACAACACTAGCTAAACTTTTTATTCCAGTACATTTCGAATGACTAGTGGAAATACATTTATCACAGCAAGGCATTAAATGACTGGGGCAATACAAGTTGAGTTGTTGACCATGTTTGTCACATTCAGTCTGAATAGCAGGAATGGATGGTTTATAGCTTTTGATATCAATAGTCTTATGATTTCGTGTTCCTCTGGACTGTTTGTGATGACTGGAACATGTTGAGCACAGTCCTTCATCACAGTTGTTACACCAGATGTCAGCTTTAGTGTTTACCATTCCTTCTTGACAAGGTCCACATGGTACAGGTTTATCGGACGACATGACCTGAACAAAAACAAGATAAATTATGCTGTTTGTTTTCTTGTTTGAAATCTTTTACATTTTGTTATGTCAGGGACCTAAGTACACCTTATTGCATTTTGTCTGCCATTACTGGACAAATTTGTATATAATACAGTATCTTGTTTACAGACATGATATAGAAGTCATGTCAATTTACACTGTAAATAAAATTAACGGTACTAATTTTCTTGCACCAGATGCGCATTTCGACAATACATGCATGTCTCTTCAGTGATGCTCGTGGCCAAAATATTTGAAATCCAAAGCTTATATAAAAGATGAAGAGCTACCATATTACATTTTTGTTGTGTGAAATACTCACTTATTATGAGTAATAGCTATAGGATACTGTAAATTCCAGAAATTATAATTTATTGCAATATTTTTATTATTGCAAAAAATGTGACAGGGTAAAAATCACAATTATTTAAACACAAATTTTGAAATTTTTTATAGGAATTAAACAGCAGTTTTCTCAATATCGCAAAATTAAAATCGCATTTTAGTTTAAAATGACAAAATTGCAATAATAAATGCATGTAATAAGTTCTGAATTTGCAGTAACTTTATGCATATATGGGGTATTTAGGATCCTTGCAAGACTGAAATAGTGAGTTAATATCTTATATTAACTTCCATTCCTGGTTGATTTATCTCTAAAATTGGCACATGAAGGAGTATTTTTTATTCAATATGTGAATCATGAACAAGGTGAAAACAGCTTAAATGCTAAAATCTGAGTTATCAAAACAGTATGGTATCGCATGCCCTTAAGTTACTGTGGATTGACTACATATGGCATATATGGTGTATGGAACATTTGAATGTAGTTCATATTCAGTCAGACAGTGTTCATATCAACTATACCTCATTTCTATAGGTCATTGGTCAATGCTCAATTTTAGTAGATAAGTTTTTTTTCTCAGATACTTTAAGCAATAGACTTACTATATTCACTGTATGGTATGAATTTTAATCATAATAAGTATAAGCAGGTGAGACATTTCAGGTTGCTTAGTTTTTGAGAGAAATATTTGTATTCATCAGAGTTTTGTTTGAGGATCCAGCTACATGGACCTTGGCCAATGAAAGAAAACTAAAGTTACTTCTTTATAATAAGAAAAATTAAAAAATTTCAAATAAGGACAAAATTGTCATAAAATTAAGGATGCTCAATATGTTTCATTAAGATGAGGGGTCTGTTCTTGGTATTATACATGGGTACTTACAAGCAGTATAGGCTTTATGAGGACATGTCTTTTGAATCTATATTTTAAGAAACATCTCTTTATTCAATAAACAGGGGCTGATCCAGAGGGGGTTTCCAGGATTTGGGCGATCAATGCATTTGCATGGGAAAAAATAGTTGGAACATCTCCTACATATTTGGTTGGGAACCGCCCCCTTTTTAAAATGGCTTGATCCGCCCCTGATATACTAAACAAAACATGATAGAAAAGTTCAGATTTCAATCAAATACCTCTTGATGTTGTTATGACAAAATCTACATCAGTTGTGTGTGCTGCCTCAGTATCAAGAATTTATTTTCCTTCACTGTTTTAAAAATGTCCACCATTACTAGTTAGAACATATGACAATACCCTATGCAGGTGATAAAATTATGTAAACATACCTGACCAAGATAATTAAAGTTGATAATAATCTTTTTATCTTTATATATGTAAATAAGTATATATTAATTGTCACAATACAAGAACATTACTTTTTCAACAGATTGTACAGTTTGTTATATGCTGCCACACCTCTGTCCCAGATTTAGGGGGGGGGGGTGGTGTAGTGCTAACAAATATTTTAGATCCAGATCCATTTTCTCATTTGAATAATGTGTACCTTATTTTTATACGGTCTCAAAAACATTTTTTGGGATTGTATAATTATGATAATGGGGGATGATGGTCTCAACTGTTAAGGAATTAGGAGCCCAAAACAAGCATTTTCTAGTTTCAGAATGATAACTTGTGTATAAGTATTTTGGTTGCTCTGAAATTGTAATTGTAACACAAGTAGAAGGTTGGGATTCATTTTAGATGTTATGGAACCAACAGTTTAGGAATTAAGGGCCAAAAGGGGGTCAAAAACAGACAACAATTTGTGAGTAAGTGTATAGATCTCTCTGACATTGTACCACAAGGTTCCATATAACAAAGTGGGAAGGTTGGGATTGAGTTTGGGGTTAATGGCACCAAACATGTTAGAATTAGGGGCTAAAAAGGGCTGAAAACAAACTTTTTTTTTTAGTTTCCAGACAATAATTTTAGGTATTCATATTTTTATGCCCCATTTATGGCCATAATTATTTCTGGTTTGTGTGTCCGTCTTTTTGTGCGTTCTTCTGTCTGTCTGTTTGTCCCACTTCAGGGACTTCAAGTTTTTGGTCCTGGTAGTTTTTGATGAAGTTGAAGTCCAATCAACTTGAAACTTGTACACATGTTCCTTATGATATGATCTTTCTAATATGAATGCCAAATTGGAGATTATCCTCCATTTGCACGGTCCATTAAACATAAAAAATGATAGTGTGGATGCGGCATCCGTGTACTTAAGATACATTCTTGTTTTCAAAAAATTTCTAATTTCATGTGTTTGAAAAATTATCAGCTGCAAAGTCTTCAATTGCACAGTATTGCGCAAAAGAATTGTTAGATTTTTTACCACAGTTATTTTGTGTAAGAAACCTATATTATGTCAAAAATTTGATCACAATCCAAACTTAGACAGTTTCAAGCCTGAATATTGTTTCCAAATATGCCCTTACTGTTCATGGTTCAACCTCTGTGGTCTTATCATGCTGCGCTCAGAAAAGCAACTTATTTATATCTTGGCTTTTAACCAGTTAACCAGTTATGTGCATAATATATAAAACTGCCCCTTTCTTAATAAAAGCAAAACTGGTCCAGGATCATTCTGTTGGCAACTGAAATGTACCATTATTCTATTTTTAGAGATTTAGTTGAGACATGAAATGTGCCATTATTCTATTTTTAGAGATTCAGTTGAGACATGAAATGTACCATTATTTTATTTTTTAGGCATTCCGTTGGGAACTATAATGTACCATTTTGCTTACAGTCGACCAGTAAACCACTAGTGTATGCCCTTGTTCAAGAGGAATTAAATCAAGAAACAGTTCATCAGTATGTTGGACATGAACCCAGTGGATTCACGTTCAATGCCATTTCCCTCGATCCTGCAAGTAAGATATATTTGATAAATTGAGAATGCCTGTCATAATAATATGTCATATTGTATCAAGAACTTTAAATTCAAAATTATTGTCTTCATTTATTAATAACGATTTTGTCATTTGAACTAAATTAAAATTCCTTGCAAAATTATGAAAAATCCTGTTTATAGATATAGGAAGATATGGTGTGAGTGCCAATGAGACAACTCTCCATCCAAATTACAATTCATAAAACCTAGACTCACTCCGAACAACAAACTATAAAGGGCCCCAAAATTACGAGTGTTAAACCATTCAAACTGGAAAAACCAACGGTCTCATCTATATAAAAAAAGGAGAAATGAGAAACACCTATAATTTACATCAACAAAAGACAACTGCTGTACATTAGATTCCTGACTTAGGAAAGTGCAAACATAATTCATATAAAATATTCAAAATGCAAATTTAAAGTTATTGTCGTTACAATGTATAACTCTGTTGCATTTTCACAATAATAAAAACATCGCAACAATTTCTGAATGAACAGTATTGTGCGGTTAAACCTCTCGCACACACCATTACTCTGAGGATGGTAGCTAGTAGTGTGAGTCTTCTTCAATCCTGTCAGGTTAAAGAGTTCCTTGATGACTTTGGACTCACCATTTCGATCCCTGGTCTGAATGTATCCTCCCAGGTACCGCATAATGAACACTCTAGTGGTCCGGATTTTGTCAAGACATAAAAACGAATCCACCTCAGAAGAACGATAATGTTTGATTAGCCAAAAAGTGCTACTACACATTACTCGAAACGGAGATACAATTTTGTTGAAAAGGTTTGTTGAGAAAAAAAACACAGTTTTTATATACCCTACATATGGGGACATCTGGTCAGAGTCCTGATAAAGGTCTTATCCCCCTTCAGATGAGGACATCTAGTCGGTGCTTTTGTCTATCAATATAAAACTTGATACACAAGTTCATTATGACATAAACTCTCAGAAAGATATGTCAAATTTAGTTTTTTTTTACTTAGATTGTTGAGACTCAAATGGTTTTTTATATGACCACAAAAATTAAAAACTGTTGGTCATATATATTGGTATCGCGTTGTTGTCATCGTTTTCCTTTTTGTCGTCGTCGTCAGCGTTGTCCTAAGACAGATGGTTTCAGGATAAGTAGATAGAAATCAAGGTTTATAACCGCATAAGGAATCTTTGATTATCATTATGCAGGATAGACTAGAAATAATGTTTGTTCCTATAGATATTTAATTACAATTCCCTTTTTGGCAGCAGTGCTGATTATCAATTAAAACAATTAACATGTGGAATTATTTGTGCAATGTAATACTAAGCATTATATCAGTGGAGGATCCAGAACTTTTCCTAAGGGAGGCCCACTGACGGGCCTAAGAAGGGACCCGCTCCAGACATGCTTCAGTGATTCCCTATATAATCAACCAAATTTTCCCCATAAAATGGGTGGACCCGGGCACCCCAAGGGCCCCCTGGACCCGGGCACCACAAGGGCCCCCTGGACCCGGGCACCACAAGGGCCCCCTGGACCCGGGCACCACAAGGGCCCCCTGGACCCGGGCACCCCAAGGGCCCCCTGGATCCGCCTATGTATATTTTCTCATTATGAAAAGGAAGTGCTGATGCCCTACATGTAACACATTCGAAAGTTGTCTATTCACAAACACAGGCTTCGACAATAACACTTGTCCGATTGTCCTGTACCAGAGGGAAAAAAGGTCGGACAAGTAAAAGCTATATCAAGCTTGTCCGATGGGACAAGTAAAATTATTCTGCAGAAAATAAATTTCATCCAACTTTGATGAACAAAGTAAATTAATTATAAATTAAAAACAGGGAAAGAAGATAAAAACAAATTATAATTTGACTGTTTACTTTGAAACTTTGAAACATTTTATTTCTCAAGACCCCACCACTTGCAATCGATAATTTAAAACTGGTTCTCTATCAGGTACTTTTTAACAGGTAAAATGCATACAATTCTCAGAAACCAGTCTTACTGATCGGAATCAGTGATGCGCTTTGTAGATAAGTTACTTTACAAGACAGTTCGTCACCAGCTGGAAACATTCAGCTTCCAGTACTGTTGGTTTAATAGACAGTTTGGCACCGTAGGATCCATATTTTAATAGACATGATTAATAGACAGTTTGGCAACGCAGGAGACATTTTGGGACCAAGACAAATCAGTACCTTGTTTTCCTACCTTATTCTGTTGCTTCAAAATAAATGCCATACCAGTAATTTTTAACAAAAATATTATTCAAATAAAAAAGAAGAAATCATTTACCACAAAATTTACAAAATCATATTAAATCATATGTAGAAAAAAAATACTTGCAATACAGTGACCTATAGTTGTTAATATCTGTGTCATTTGGTCTCTCCCAGAGAGTTGTCTCATTGGCATACCTCAAACCAAAAAACATTGTCAGGTTTTCTGGATATCTTTTTACATTGTCAGGTTTGCAGGATATCTTTTTACAATGTCACATTTACTGGATATCTTTTTACATTGTCAGATTTACTGGATATCTTTTGGCATTGTCAAATTTACTGGATATCTTTTTACATAGTCATATTTGCTGGATATCTTTTTACATAGTCAGATTTACTGGATATCTTTTTACATTGTCGGGTTTACTGGATATCTTTTTACATTGTCAGGTTTACTGGTTATCAATTTACATAGTCAGATTTACTGGATATCTTTTTACATAGTCGGGTTTACTGGATATCTTTTTACATTGTCAGGTTTACTGGATAACTTTTGGCATTGTTGACATTGTCAGATTTACTGGATATCATTTTACATAGTCAGATTTACTGGATATTTTTTTACATAGTCGGGTTTACTGGATATCTTTTTACATTGTCAGGTTTACTGGATATCTTTTTAAATTGTCAGGTTTACTGGATATCTTTTTACATTGACAAATCTACTGGATATCTTTTTACATTGTCAGATTTACTAGATATCTTTTTACATTGTCAGATTTACCGAATATCTTTTTTAAAATGTCAGATTTACTGGATATCTTTTTGCTTTGTCAGATTTACTTGATACCTTTTTTCATTGTCAGATTTACTTGATATCTTTTTGCATTGTCAGATTTAATGGATATCTTTTTGCTTTGTCAGATTTACTGGATATCTGTTTGCATTGTCAGATTTACTGGATATCTTTTTGCATTGTCAGATTTACTGGATATCATTTGCATTGTCAGATTTACTGGATATCTTTTTACATTGTCATATTTACTGGATATTTTTTGGCATTGTCAGATTTACTGGATATCTTTTTACATTGTCAGATTTACTGGACATCTTTTGCATTGTCAGATTTACTGGATATCTTTTTGCTTTGTCAGACTACTGGATATCTTTTTACATTGTCAGATTTACTGGATATCTTTTTACATTGTCAGATTTACTGGACATCTTTTTACATTGTCAGATTAACTGGATATCTTTTTACATTGTCAGATTTACTGGATATCTTTTTGCATTGTCACATTTACTGGATATCTTTTTACATTGTCAGATTTGCTGGATATCTTTTTGCATTGTCAGATTTACTGGATATTTTTTTGCACGCATTGTCAGATTTACTGGATATTTTTTTGCATTGTCAGATTTACTGGATATCTTTTTGCATTGTCAGATTTACTGGATATCTTTTTACATTGTCAGATTTACTGGATATCTTTTAGCATTGTCAGATTTACTGGATATCTTTTTGCATTGTCAGATTTACTGGATATCTTTTTGCATTGTCAGATTTACTGGATATCTTTTTGCATTGTCAGATTTACTGGATATCTTTTGGCATGTTCAGATTTACTGGATATCTCTTTACATTGTCAGATTTACTGGATATCTTTTTACATTGTCAGATTTACTGGATATCTTTTTAAATTGTTAGGTTTATTGTATATCGTTTTGCATTGTCAGATTTACTGGATATCTTTTTGCTTTGTCAGATTTACTGGAAATCTTTTTGCATTGTCAGATTTACTGGATATCTGTTGGCAGTATCAGATTTACTGGATATCTTTTGTCATTGTCATTTTTACTGGGTACTTTTGGCATTGTCAAATTTACTGGATATCATTTTACATTCTCAGGTTTACTGGATATCTTTTTACATTGTCAGGTTTACTGGATATCTTTTTACATTGTCAGGTTTACTGGATATCTTTTTACATTCTCAGGTTTACTGGATATCTTTTTACATTGTCAGGTTTACTGGATATCATTTTACATTCTCAGGTTTACTGGATATCTTTTTACAATGTCAGGTTTACTGGATATCTTTTTACATTGTCAGGTTTACTGGATATCTTTTTACATTCTCAGGTTTACTGGATATCTTTTTACAGTGTCAGGTTTACTGGATATCTTTTTACATTGTCAGGTTTACTGGATATCTTTTGGCATTTTCATGTTTACTGGATATCTTTTTACAGTGTCAGGTTTACTTGATATCTTTTAACATTGTCAGGTTTACTGGATATCTTTTAACATTGTCAGGTTTACTGGATATCTTTTAACATTGTCAGGTTTACTGGATATCTTTTGGTATTTTCAGATTTACTGGATATTTTTTGGTATTGTCAGGTCAGATGGTTACTATTATGCAATCATGCTAATGGCTATTTTTGTTTGCATTGTTAGGTTTACTAGATTATTCTTTTTACAATCAAGTTAACTACACTATTTTAAATGAAATCAAACATTATGCATGAGTGTTCCTTGTGAGGTGCTGACCAAGTGACGTTACTTCAGTATCCAAGACGGCCACCAGAGAGGGACTTATTTTAATATAGGACCCAAATCACTACATACAAATTTCTTCGTTTAGAGAACCACTGAAGGGAACAAAAGAGAACATGACATGAATTGGTGCTGACCAAGTGTTGGTTTATTTGTTATATTATAGCCGATAATCATCAAAGATGGCTGCAGCTAGGAACTTAGTTTTAAAAAAGGACAATATGTGAGATACATACAAAAGTCTTCTTTTGAAGAACCACTGAATGGAATGAAACCAAACATAGCATGAATGCTCCTTATAAGATGCTGACTAAGTGTCATTTCTTTGAGGCAAATCCATCAATCAAGATGGCTGCCAATGGGGAACATAGGTTAACAAATGACACTTTGGGAAATATATACAAATGTCTTCTTCTAGAAAACCACTCAATAGAATAAAACCAAACATGGCATGAATGTGCCTTATGAGGTGCAGATCAAATGTTGTTTCTGTGTAGCCGAACCATCATCCAAGACAGCCGTCATTAGGCGACTTAGTTCAACATAAGACCTTTTGGGAAATACACAGGAAATTGCTTCTTCCAGAAAGCCACTGAATAGAATGAAATCAAACATGGCATGAATGTGCCTTATGAGGTGCTGATCAAATGTTGTTTCTGTGTAGCCGAACCATCATCCAAGACATCCGCCATTAGGGAATTTAGTTTAACATTAGACCTTGTTGGAAATACACACAAATGCTTCTTCTAGAGGAGCACTGTATGGAATAAAACCAAACATGGCGAAAATATTCCTCATGTGGTCCTGATGAAGTGCTGCTACTATGTTGCCAATTTACTTTTCAAGATGGCCAGCATAACTTTTTTTTATTAAAATACGGGGCCAATATATTAAACCAAGTTTGGTCTCAATCATTGTCAGGGTATCTGTTATGATTTTAATCTATCTTTGACCTATAATGGTTTACTTTTATAAATTGTTATTTGGATGGAGAGTTGTCTCATACCACATCTTCCTATATCTATTTACATGAATTCAAAAACGAATATAGAATTAGGTGAGCAAAACAGGCTGTTGGAAGCCTCTAGTTTTTAGATCATCTGGCCCAATGGGCAAAGTGAGCTTCTGTCACCACTTGGTGTGCAGGGTCCTGTGTCCGTAAAATTTAACAAAAATCTTCTCCTCTGAAACCACTTGGCCAAATTTAACAAAACTTGGCCACAATCATCCTTAGGGTATCTTGTTTAAAAAATGTCCGATGACCTTGCCAACCAACCAAGATGGCCATCATGGCTAAAAACAGAACATAGGCAGTGGCGAATCCAGAATATTTCATAAGGGTGACGCTGACTGACTTAAGTGGGGGCCTGCACCAGTCATGCTTCAGTGATTCCCTACATAATCAACCTTATTTTTTCCAAGAAAGGGGGGGACTGCTGCCCCTTAATTAGTAATTTTAAGGAAATTTTGCTGTTTTTTGGTTTTATCTTGAATACTATTATAGATATATCTCTAAAACCAAAGCATTTAGAGCAAATCTGACCAGAGATAAATATATTTAGCAGGTCAAAATCTATTTGCTCTAAAATTTTCAGATGAATCAGAAAATCCCTTGTTGGGTTGCTGTCCCTGTATTGGGCATTTTAAGGAAATTTGCTGTTTTTGGTTATTATCTTGTGTATTATTATGGATAGAGATAAACTGTAAACAGCAATAATGTTCAGCAAAGTAAGATCTACAAAAAAGTCAGCATAATCAAAGTGGTCAGTTGACCCCTTAAGGAGTTATTCCACTTTATAGACAAAATTTAACCAAACTTGTCCATAATCATCATTAGGGTATCTAGCTTTAAAAATGTGAACCGATGGCCGACATGGCTAAAAAAAAGTATATAGGGTAAAATGCAGTTTTTGGCTCATATCTTATCTTTAGAGCAAATCTGACAAGGATTCTATTCGATAAGTCAAGGTATGTCTGCCCTGAAATTTGTAAACCAATCAGGCAACCTGTTGTGGGGTTGGTACCACTGAATTGGTAATTTTTAAGAAAATTTTGCAGCTTTTGGTTAATATTATTATAATAAACTATAAACAGCAATAATGTACAGAAAAGTAAGACCTAATAATAAGTCAGCATGATCAAAATGGTCAATTTACTCCTCAAGGAGATATTGCCCTTTATACTGTGAATTCATTTATTTTCATGTGCACCAATTTTCGTGGATTGAGGAAATCTTGTTGGCTATTTGATTTCGTGGTTTTACTTAATTATGTATACAAGCCTATGGGAAAGGGCCAACGTAGATACAAGTATCTTGTCTTAGGGAGGGATAAATCATACTTTGTAAAGAACCATTCTGATTCAAACAAAAAATTCTCTGAAACCGATATTATCAAGATGCTTGATTTCTTGATTGACAACATATTTGTTACGTTCGGAGGACGTGTTTTTCAACAGACTGTCGGCATCCCAATGGGAACAAACTGTGCCCCTCTACTTGCTGACTTGTTTCTTTATTATTATGAGGCTGACTTCATGCAGGAACTTCTTAGGAAGAAAGATAAGAAGTTAGCAATATCCTTTAACTCTACTTTCCGCTATATAGATGACGTTCTTTCACTAAACAATTCAAAATTTGGTGACTATGTGGATCGCATCTATCCCATCGAATTGGAGATAAAGGATACTACAGATACAGTTAAGTCGGCTTCATATCTTGACTTACATCTAGAAATTGACAATGAGGGTCGGTTGAAGACAAACCTTTACGACGAAAGAGATGATTTCAGCTTTCCAATTGTGAACTTTCCATTTCTAAGTAGCAACATTCCAGCAGCACCTGCATACGGGGTATATATCTCCCAATTGATACGATATTCCCATGCTTGCATTTCTTATCATGATTTTCTTGATAGAGGGTTACTGCTCACAAGGAAGCTATTAAACCAAGAGTTCCAAATGGTGAAGTTGAAAACATCCCTTCGTAAATTTTACGGACGCCATCACGAGTTGGTTTACCGTTATGGAATAACCGTTTCACAAATGATATCGGATATGTTCCTTACGTCGTAACTACAATCCCTTTCCCTTTCATGAATTTGACCTACCGAATTAGACTATTTACCGGATTTGTAATCACATAAGCAACACGACGGGTGCCGCATGTGGAGCAGGATCTGCTTACCCTTCCGGAGCACCTGAGATCACCCCTAGTTTTTGGTGGTGTTCGTGTTGTTTATTCTTTATTTTTCTATGTTGTGTCATGTGTACTATTGTTTTTCTGTTTGTCTTTTTCATTTTTTGTCATGGCGTTGTCAGTTTGCTTTAGATTTACGAGTTTGACTGTCCCTTTGGTGTCTTTCGTCCCTCTCTTGGTATTCGTTTAACATTTAATTTTGTTGTTCACCTGTGCCCTCAAAATCAATGAAAATTATTATCCAGCGAATATTAATGAATCCACAATAGTCACTTTTTATCAATTTTCATAAATTTTGTAAATTTTGTATTTTACAAAATACTCTAACTACTGTGCCAGGTTGAATAAAGATAATTGTAAGCAGCAAGAATGTTTAGTAAGTAAGATGTACAAACACATCACCATCACCTAAACACAATTTTGTTATGAATCCATCTGTGTCGTTTGTTTATTAATAAACACATAGACCAAGGTGAGCGACACAAGCTCTCTTAGAGTCCCAAGTTTCTATTGTATATGCAGTATGGTTAATTAGTATGATTGAACAGTAACAAACCATTTCTTATAAATTGAAATAAACAACCAAGAAAATAAAATGAATTTTTATTGTTTAAAGCTGAAAAAATCAACATCAATAAAAACATGACAGTGGTAAACATACCATTGTATATATGGAGGTAAAAATCTACTGGAGCTATTCCATTTAAATGAATGAGGGATGGCAGGAGTGGAAGTTTTGTTTTAGATATTGGTTGCTGGACAAATTGATCAAATATTTTGATAAGCGTAAAATTCAAGGAAGATTTCTTTTTTAACATGGGTTGAGTCAATCTACTGATAAAATATATTGGTTGTAAAATAGGTGTGTATTGAAAGTCCCTTCCTGCCCTACCACACAAAAATAAATGGAATAACCCCTTTGCTTATGTATATCTATCATTCCTAGTATTTATCACATACATGTACATTTTGAATAATTTTTGCAAATTGTGTACATCTTGTTTAATCAAACAGTCTGGTCAGGCTGGGAAGCACAATTAATGCTAAAACTAACTTTGGTTAATTCTTCTCTCTATCTCGGAAATAAAATGGCACAAATTGCTGTTTTTTTTTGTTTTGCTCAGAAATAAACAATATGGGTTGATAGCTGATTTCATATTAGCTTTCTTCTTGTTTACAAAACAATACATTTCACCACAAGGGAGTTTATCATTTGATTGTAACAATGTTCACGGCTCTTACATTCAACCAAAGAAATTAAGCATGCTATACAGTTGAACGTTAAGTACCCTGGTCTATCCATTATAAATAAAAATGCCTTTCTTATAACTAGAATACAACAAAGGAGACTTATCAACTATTGTTGAAGTATATGTTTAAATAAAACAAGTAAGCTAGTTGTAAATTTTTCATAAATAATTAAATATACTGGCAAGGATTAGAAATCAGTTGTGAGATAAATAACCATTAAATTAAAATAATGTACAGGGAAGACAAATCTAAGTGAAGGATAAATAAAAACCCATATAATACAATGAATTTATCAAATTATGATGACAATAAAAAGAAAAAAGGGATTTGACATTATGTAAAAAGACAGCTTTTAAATGTGTAATTTGAAGAAAAAGCAAACACAAAGCTCACTAGAGTATTTTCTGCAAGAAAGAAACTCTGTTTTCTGAATTGATGAATTTATACATAAACTTGTTTAATTAAAATAACAGTAAATATAATAAATCTGCCCAAATATGTACTAAGAACAGAAACAAAAGGAGACACAATGTATACACCAGAGACGTCTTGAAAGTCTGCGATATCATATGATAAGGAAGGCTGGTGCCAAGAATTTTGTAAGATTAGTAAAATTAAAGAGAGGTACTGAAAAACTCAATGGTCAAGTACCTCATCTTTTGAAAATATCATTTTTAACATTACTGTTAATTATGCAGAAACAAAAACAATTATTCAATACAACAAACATGTTAAATAAAATTAATAACATCAGTGGATAACAATGGCACTCTTACAATTTATTTAGGATTTTCTCTGGAACATGCCCTCGAATAAAAAATGCAGACAGCAGTTTCAAAAATATTCATGTGACTAACAAAATATTTTTAAGCAAATAAGGTGTCCTAGCTTATTGCTAATGTATGGTCATTTAGCTAGGAAACATCTTATCCAAGGGACATACGTAGATATCATTAATGGGTCTTTTTCAGAAATTATAAATCTGCTGCAACATTTTTTTTAAATAGATAATAACAAAATGTACACAACCTTCAGATATCTATACTGACAATACACATATCAATTAACAAACAACAATGATCAAGAACAGTATACCCTTAACTAGTAGCACTAAGATATTACTATCACAAAAATGTATCACATATTTATGATCTGCTTCTTCTAAAAATCAACCTTATGCAATGCATCTATTTTGGGTTGAAAAAATCAATATGGAACAGTTTGAACATGTAGTTTAGATGAAAACTACAACACAGACCAATATTAATCTTTGTATTTTATATTTGAATGTTCCAAAATCGATCAAAGTATAGGTATACATGATGATCCCATTGCATAAGGCCTATTTTCATCTAACACAGCTCAAATGTTATTGCAAATGGTTATGGCAATTTTATTTTATGGATGTTTCTTTTTGCTAAATATAGTCTTCATTTGTCCTCAAATAAAATGCTGCTTGTTAAAGAAGCTACTATACTCTTATAATTCCTTATAAAAAGAATATAAAAGAAATGCCAGATTTTTGTCCGAAAAAAATTGACACTGATATCTTTTTTTCTAAATGACTTCTGAAAAATCTTAATAGAATTGATCATCTTCAAGGTATGAGGTCAACAGAGGAATGATCTTTGTGGCAAAGTCAAATCTTAAAATATTCAATATTTTTCGCAATTATATAGACTAGAAACTCAAATGGACCCTTAAAAGCTATTTCACATTTAACATTTTGTCAAAACTGCTTTGTTTACCTCTGAAAACAAAAGGTTAATCAATACCTCAATGGCCAGGGTAAAAATGTAAAATAATGCTTAAAAAAAATTGTATAACTGAATTGAACAAAATAATGCTGCTTATTCACTATGAAGATTATAAAATGGTGATGGAAAAAAGGAATGTGTCAAAGAGACAGCAACCAGACTAACATGACTAAAGAGCAGAAAACAGCCCAAGGCCACCAATAAGTCTTCACCCAGAAAATTATATATAAATGCGACCGTTATTTGAGGGGTAAAATTTACAACTTTATTGAAAGCAATTATTTTACAAATTGATTTTTTTCTTCAAAATGGAAATAGAAATGGATGAAGGTTTTAGGACGGGCGGTTACATAAAAAAATCATGGCATCCAGGGAAGGCACTTCCAAATCTCAACCATGGCTGGGTGTCATCTGTTTTTGCATAGTGTAAATGTAAGTTAAAATTTATTTGTTTGCTTCTATAAATGGTTACCCCATTTTTAAAGTGCCTTCCCTGGTTACTATGTATGTATTAATGGAACCACCCTAGGGAACAAAACTCTTTTGGAACGGAAAGAAACTCATTTGACCTTTTTTTCACTCTCTCTTAAGCACAGCATATGAAAATCTTTCAGCATTTTCTTTGAAAATCAAAGCTTGTTAGTGCTGGTTTGCAGAAAATAAGATATTCTTAAAAAAAATAATGAAAAAAGGTTCAATGACACTTTTTTAATCATTACTGTAGGTCATGGCTTTATAGGTTTTCTTTACTAAAATAAAAAATATACTCTGATGTATTTAAGGCCAATTATTTACCTATCATCATGAACAGAGCACTATTTATCAGGATAAAGACACTAGACACGCTTGCAGATAAAAGTCTATTATGCATTATCATCATCCTCAAAGTCCACTTTACTAAGAATTGCATCAGCTCGATAAGCCTCATTGGAGTGTTTAGCCATTATTCTAAGTAATGGTCGCACTAAACTTAGCCACCATTGTTGTTTTGGTAATCTTTTTCTGAAATTCAAACAAAACTATACTAAATAGAAAAAACAAAGAGATATTTTATCTGGTATGAAATAAATAAAACATCTACCATCAGATCATAGTTCAAGAAAATAACATATTTTAAATAGTTTTTTGGACATTGGATGTTAAAAACTTCAAATCTTCAACATAAGCACAAACAAAGCACTATTTATCACAATAATGAGACGTTTGTAGATAAAAATCTATTATGCATTATCATCATCTTCGAAATCCACGTTAGTAAGAATTGCATCAGCACGATACGTTTCATTGGAGTGTTTTGTCATTATTCTAAGTAATGGTCGCACTAAACTTAGCCACCATTGTTGTTTTGGTAACCTCTTTCTGAAATTCAAACAAAACTATACAACATAATTATTTAAAAAACAAGAATTTTTTTCCACTGTATTTTGTTGCTTTTAATGACAGATAAATATGAAACATCTGTCTGTCATTAATTATTTCATGGTCTATTGCCATGGGGGATGTTTAAAACTTGAAACAAATGTGATTAAGTAAAACCATTAAGAGATTTACAAGTATGTAAAGTTGTAAAATACAAAAAAATTGCACTTGTGTAAAAAAAAAAAAAATCTGTTTCACACGGAAAGCTTATTTAAAAAAAACACTGAACACACCAGTTTCATGGCAAATTTCTTAAATTTTTTGGTTTTATTTTAAAAATAAATCCAACAGTTTAAAAAAACCAAAAAAAACAAAGTTGTGTGTTGTCTTAATATCCTAAGAAAAATTTATTCAGTCTTTTTCTAGAAGTTGCAGATTAAAAAAAGTTTGCAGCTCACAAATCAGAAGTGATCCCTATGTATTGTACACTTCATACACTTTGAAGCAGACCACAGAATAATACATTGTATTTGCAGACGACATAATATAAATAACACATTGTATTGGCACATATAGGACAAATGCTTTCATTAAATACATAACAAACCAATATAACAAACAACTAAAAATTAACAAAAGTTCAACAAAGGTGAGAATTCTAAATATTAGACATGTTAGAAGACTAAGAGAATTGTGTTAATATAGTGTATAAATGTCACCTTGTTCCTGTGAAGCAACAGACATAAAGCATCATGCAATAAAGCTTATAGACATGCAACATGCAAGGTGTAAGAGTAGGATAAAGTTCTACAGTGGTACTGTGGGATGATAAGATTTTTATAATACAATAAAACCTATTTTTAGAAAATCAAAATATAACAAATGTGTATGAAGAAATACATGTACTTGCACCAAAAACTTGAGACATAAGTTTCCCTATCAGAATAGTCTCTCAATTTCACACAAAAGTTCCAAGTGTAATTTCCTTTTTTTGAATTTTCAATTTTTAAAAAACAACAGAAGAACAAAGCAGGAAATTGTAATTATTTAAAACAAAAAACACGGTACAATATAACAACCTGGTAAATTTAACTTAATTTTAATGGTTTTTCTTTAATATTTGTTCCTCTAATTTTAAATGTTCTGAGACAACAACAGCACCATACTATCATTAAATACAAAGGGAAATAATCTTCTTAACAAAATAACATCTAAGAAAATTTCACTAAATATAAATGAAAAAAAAAACAATAAATAAACTAAAATGAGACAATTGGTACACTAAGGAATAATAAAAGTAAAAAAATCTCAAGACTTTTAGGTTTGGAATATTTGTAAGTATGAAATCACACTTATCAGGGTGAGATTCTATAAATAGTTCTGGTTCTATAAATAGTTCTCTTTCTATAAATAGCACAAGCATTAAGCATTGTCTTCATCTTCCACTTCGTCAACACCAAGGGGAACTCCCTCTGTCTGATATGCAACTTCTGAGTGCTTAGCAAGAATTCTAAGTAATGGCCGAAGCCTTAACCACCATTGATCATGTTGTATCCTCTTGCTGAAAATTATAAAATTGTCTTGGTTACAGAATTTGTTAGATACTGTGGATTCATTATTATTGTTTGGATACCAATGCTCATGGATTTCGTGAGAGCAGGTGAACCATTAAATTGAATGCATGTTTAACAAATACCAAATTTTCCAGAGGCATGTATGCATACTTAGGCAAAACCACGAAATTAAATATCCACGAATATGCAATTTTTTCTAAATCCATGAATATTTGGTACCCAAGAAAATAATAAATCCACAGTTTAGGTACTCTAGAAATTATCTACCTTTTTTCCTAATAAAGACCATGGCTCATCTGAGAAACAGAACACTGTCCAACAAAGCACATACAAAACTTGCATGCTCATTGTTAGAAAATTCAGTTAATAACTTTTTGTAATTTTCAATAAACCTAGATTTAATTTCCAAATAGGTGTTTCTCCAGTTTTTAGCGATTTTTGGATGATTTTGCTATATTTTACCCAAAATCATCTTTTACCCGATTAAGAATTGCTGTTTTTAAATGACTAAAACAAAGGTTTGTGTCTTTTTAGAATATCAAATGAACTTCTATTTACATTTTTTTTTCTTTTTTTTCTGTCTGTTTTTGTAATCAACTCACGCTTTGTGAAGCAAAGTTGATCTTTAAAACTGCTTTTAAGGCTGGTTACTGTTGACCTTTGACCTTTGAGCTTTGCTTTTCTCAATACAAATTGGTTTAATTTTTTTGGGGGGGTAATCCAAATTTGTGGCTCTAGGTGTTCCTGATGAAGGCTATAGTAAAGACATATGCTTACCATTACAAAAAAAAAATTCCACCTTTACAAAAAAAAATCCACAAATGTATAAAATACTTTTACACATAAATCTTACAAGGGCCAAACAGACTCAGATTATTAAGATTGAATAGAATGACAACAATTGTCAAAGAATTTTTGAATATTTCCCTTTTTAAAACAAAACTCTGTAATAAATAGATTTCAGATGACATCTTTGTATAATAATTAAGAGGCAGTGGTTCTTAAAACTCATTCTGTCATAACTAGCAGAAGAGGAGCTATAATAATACAAAGGTTGAAAGGGGAAGACATTATACACATAGATAGTACAAGACAGTTTGTGCTTTCAATGCAACAACTTGCCCCATTTAAAGCTTGTAAGTAAGAATTTAATTAGTAGTTAATTGTCTAGCTTGTCAAGCCTTTGCAATAAACTTTATCATTTCAGTTGAACACTTACAAAATGAACAAGGACCTTTAATTCTAAGAAGTTTAAACATTACTGTAAATTCAGACATTTTGTATTTATGCTGTGCTTGTTGAAAAAAAATTCCAGATAACATGCGATTTCATGAAATGATTCATGAAACTATTTAATGCAAATGAAAGGCTTTTATCTTCATTTTTTTCTAAACCTATCTTGGTGCAAATTTTACAATGATAAAAACATTTCTGAGTTAACAGTAAATTAATTCTGAAAATGTACTTTTTACATATGTTCTTCATATAGGTATAAGTGCAGCCGAGAAGAAAGATATAGAATTTATACTAAAGATCTGTCTACGTTTAAGCATTTTGTTTTAATATCATATACAAAGAGAAAAATTAGTATGCATTGTCAAGAGATGAATAAAAAGTATGCATTGTAAAGAGATATATATAAATAAAGATTAATCCCTTTTGACTACATGTGTTAGTTCCAGTTTTAAGAAGTTGTCTCCCTTTCAGGAAATATTTTTTACCCACCAATTTTATTTCATATCAAAGATAATTGTTCAATGAAAAGGAATTTACCCATGTAGACACAAAAACAACAAGAAACTTTATCATGACATCACTTAAATGTTGAACTTTGAACTATCAAAATGTAAACACCGCAAACCCATTCCTATATATGCAAATAAGTTTATAATGAAACATTCATGTAAAATTTAATATAAACATACAACCAGACCAGTTTAAATTAGTATAAATAACCCTTTTTGAAGATTGAAATATATCTCAACTTTGATTCAAGTACTGTAAATTCAGAAATTAATGCAAGGTTTTTATTATTGCGAAAAATGCGACTGAGTTGTAAACGCAATAATTTAAACTCGCATTTTGAAATTTTTTATATGAATTTAACAGGATTTTTCTCAAATTGTAAAAATTAAAATCGCATTTAAGCCTAAAATGACAAAATCGCAATAAAAAATGCACGCAATAATTTCTGAATTTACAGTATTTATCTCAACAGCTTCTGAAGCTTAACAAACAATTTGAGTTTATGTTGAAAATTCTAGAAATAAGTAGTTATATTTTCGTGCATTTCACATTTCTACTGTTCATACATAGATACATGTACAGATGAACAACAACCAAAGAAAAAATTATAAATAAAATAAATTTTAAACAAGTCAAATTCCTACAATTCAAAGTTTTAAGTTCATATCTAAGGGTTGTCTATGTCATTGAATATTACAATTTGGTAAAGTAAAAAATCACGTTCTGAGAGACTGATTTAATGTGCAGTTTTAATATATGTTACTTACTCAAAATCTGTGATTTCTCTGAGTTCTTCTAATGGTGTAAATAGCAGTTGTCTTCTACACATACCCAAAAGTACTGCAGAATCTTTTGTACAGGATTTTATTTTTCCTACAAGAGATTGTCAAAATGACAAATTTAATTCATATTCTCTTTATTCTTATCCTGAAATTACATTTTTCTTTATCTAAATTTTAAATCATTATTCAAAATCTTTAATCATTATTATGATTATGGGTAAACTACTAAAACTAAATGGAGAATGTGTCTAAGGGTCACATATGATGCCCAACTTGCATGTAAGGTTATAAAGGGATATAATTCAAGATGTATAAGTGTCGCCACTCAAATTAAAAAAAGAGTTTTGTAGTATGAGCACTGTGTATAAATTTTATAACATTTGGTTTAGGCTTACTTAAGTTAGAGAACTCAAACAAAACATTCTGCAATGTTTCCATTTGTAAAAGGTCATAACTTTAAATCTAGAAAAGTAAAATTGATGCCAACCAAAATAAAACTTGATCTATGTTTTCTTGTTTAAAGCATTATGTATTAGTTTCATAACATTTGCTTGAGGCAAACTAAAGTTAAGAGAATGGAAACCAATTTCAGGACGTACATACAAACCTACAGATGGATAGATGTACAGAAAGACAAGGGTAACACTTAATGCACCATCCTCAGAAAAACAGTACTAAGAAAATAAAATGAATCCATAATAATATAGTAGCAATACAAATACCAAAGAAAATACATGGTTCAAAGCCATGAATACCCAGACAAGATTACAAAAACATAAATATCAATGCATTAAACAAACCATCTTCTGTAGTATTTTCTTCCACTTTAGTGATCATATAATCTACTGCCTTGGAAGCCATCTTTGTTCCATAGTTTCTATCGAATGGGGATGGTACGCCACCTTGTTGCATATGTCCCAAAACATTCTTACGACAAGTAAACGATCCTTTACCCTCCTCAGAAAACATCTGATGGATAAAATCTGTTGTGTAGTTGGCATTTGCGTTTTCATTTCTGAAATTTAATGAAAATATTGTGTTTGAGTTTTCATTTCTGAAAAATAATAAAAATATTGCATTTGTGTTTTCATTTCTGATAATAATGAAAATACTGTGTTTTGAGTTGTTGTTTTTTTTATTAAAAATGATGAAAATATTGTGTTTGCGTTTTCATTTCTGAAAATAATAAAATAAAAATATTGTGTTTGTTATCGGCAAACAGGAAGTGGTTGCACAGAATTGTAAAACTTGCTTACACCCTATAACTTAATATCTAAAATCCCCAGACCAAATATATAAAAACATTCCTTCATATGGAAGCCAACAGAAGTATTTTTTTTCTTTGTACAAAATGTGTTGTAAAATATTTTAACTATCAGCAAACCGAGAGTGGCTGCACAGCTGGCCTCACGGTCATAAAACTTTCGAGCATGATTTTCGTACTCAGACTCGAAAATCAACCAATCAAATTGCTGGATTTCATGTTTCGAGCATGATTTGTGTGCTCCGAGCACTGAGCAAAGTTTTAAGCCTTTAAGGCCTGATGTAAAAACTGCTAACAAAATACAGCTCAACATTTACAAGTCTCAGACTTAATATATAATCATTCTCTTTCATAAGCTCAAAGAAAAACTTGACAAAAATTTTCTACCCAAGGTCATTTGTCTTGATTATTTATGTCATTTTGTAGCTGTCTGATTGACATGTACTCAACATCTTGTTTTAATCATATTTTACATTTCCTTTTTTTTTCTATACTGTAAAACATTGTTCGAAGCACTACACCCACTAAGCCACACCCTTAAAATGAAATTTATGATATATTTTCAAAATCAGGTTTAGAAATATATATAAAACTAACCTTAAAATTAATCCTCTTTGTACACCAAGTTGAATAATTTTATTTTTCAAATGGATGACATCATCCTGTTTAAAAAGAAAAAAAGTTGGATTAAAGTTAATAACCTAATTGTGGATCTAAATTATATAGATCTACAATATTCAATTACTCAAGAGGTTTTTCTTTGTATAGTTTTTTCTTTGTTTAGTTGTATGTTGCTTCCAAAAAGTCAAGCGCCTGTCATCCCGTAGTTGATGTTCCTTGCTGTTGGCCCTTTTTTTCCCCAATCGTTATCTTATCATGAATCAGGCCTTCTGTTTTCCCTCCTTTTTCCACACTTTGTCATGTTGGAGACTTTTATAGGTGACTATACGGTATTGGATTTCCAGCTGAAAGCTGAAGGCTGTTTACACTCCACAATGGGAAAACCAATACCATATATAGCAATTTATAAAAATCTCCAATTTTGGTATTGACATGAAAATACAGACATTGTGTTACATAATTTGGGAATTTGTTTTTTACAAGCTCGTAGAGAAGATCTTGTGTGCTGATAGAGTTACTTTCTATTATTCTCTCTTCATCTGTTTTGCCAGTGTGAATGTATGATAATTTTTGCTGGTTGATAGAAGATTTTGTGTGGTAGGCAGTAAAATATTTACCCTTAGATTAGTTATATTAAATGGATCTTCGTATATATAGGCTGCATCAGCTCCTCCTGCTAGACCAGCCATTGTTGCTAGGTAACCACAATATCCACCCATCACCTCCACAATAAACACTCGTCTTTTTGTTCCAGTAGCTGACTGTTTAATTCTATCACAGATCTAGAAAATCAAAATAATCTATCACAGATCTAGAAAATCAAAATAATTTATCACAGATCTAAAAAAAATCAAAATAATCTTCCACAGATCTAGAAAACCAAAATAATCTATCACAGATCTAGAAAATCAAAATAATCTATCACAAATCTAGAAAATCATAATAATCTATCACAGATTTAGAAAATCATAATAATCTATCACAGATTTAGAAAATCAAAATAATCACAGATCTAGAAAATCATAATAATCTATCACAAATCTAGAAAATCATAATAATCTATCACAGATCTAGAAAATCAAAATAATCTATCACAGATCTAGAAAATCAAAAAAATCTACCACAGATCTAGATAATCAAAATAATCTATCACAGATCTAGAAAATCATAATAATCTATCACAGATCTAGAAAATCATAATAATCTATCACAGATTTAGAAAATCAAAATAATCTATCACAGATCTAGAAAATCATAATAATCTATCACAGATCTAGAAAATCAAAATAATCTATCACAGATCTAGAAAATCATAATAATCCATCACAGATCTAGAAAATCATAATAATCTATCACAGATTTAGAAAATCATAATAATCCATCACAGATCTAGAAAATCATAATAATCTATCACAGATCTAGAAAATCATAATAATCTATCACAGATTTAGAAAATCATAATAATCTATCACAGATCTAGAAAATCATAATAATCTATCACAGATCTAGAAAATCATAATAATCTATCACAGATCTAGAAAATCAAAATAATCTATCACAGATCTAGATAATCAAAATAATCACAGATCTAGAAAATCATAATAATCTATCACAGATCTAGAAAATCAAAATAATCTATCACAGATCTAGAAAATCAAAATAATCTATCACAGATCTAGAAAATCATAATAATCTATCACAGATTTAGAAAATCATAATAATCTATCACAGATCTAGAAAATCATATTAATCTATCACAGATCTAGAAAATCATAATAATCTATCACAGATCTAGAAAATCAAAATAATCTATCACAGATCTAGAAAATCATATTAATCTATCACAGATCTAGAAAATCATAATAATCAATCACACATCTAGAAAATCATAATAATCTATCACAAATCTAGAAAATCAAAATAATCTATCACAGATCTAGAAAATCAAAATAATCTATCACAAATCTAAAAAATCAAAATAATCTATCACAGATCTAGATATCATAATAATCTATCACAAATCTAGAAAATCATAATAATCTATCACAGATCTAGAAAATCAAAATAATCTATCACAGATCTAGAAAATCAAAATAATCTATCACAGATCTAGAAAATCAAAATAATCTATCACAGATCTAGAAAATCATAATAATCTATCACAGATCTAGAAAATCATAATAATCTATCACAAATCTAGAAAATCATAATAATCTATCACAGATCTAGAAAATCATAATCTATCACAGATCTAGAAAATCATAATCTATCACAGATCTAGAAAATCATAATAATCTATCACAGATCTAGAAAATCATAATAATCTATCACAAATCTAGAAAATCATAATAATCTATCACAGATCTAGAAAATCATAATAATCTATCACAAATCTAGAAAATCAAAATAATCACAGATCTAGAAAATCAAAATAATCACAGATCTAGAAAATCAAAATAATCTATCACAGATCTAGAAAATCATAATAATCTATCACAAATCTAGAAAATCATAATAATCTATCACAGATCTAGAAAATCAAAATAATCACAGATCTAGAAAATCAAAATAATCACAGATCTAGAAAATCAAAATAATCTATCACAGATCTAGAAAATCAAAATAATCACAGATCTAGAAAATCAAAATAATCACAGATCTAGAAAATCATAATAATCTATCACAGATCTAGAAAATCAAAATAATCTATCACAGATCTAGAAAATCAAAATAATCTATCACAGATCTAGAAAATCATAATAATCTATCACAGATCTAGAAAATCAAAATAATCACAGATCTAGAAAATCAAAATAATCACAGATCTAGAAAATCAAAATAATCTATCACAGATCTAGAAAATCATAATAATCTATCACAGATCTAGAAAATCATAATAATCTATCACAGATCTAGAAAATCAAAATAATCTATCACAGATCTAGAAAATCAAAATAATCTATCACAGATCTAGAAAATCATAATAATCTATCACAGATCTAGAAAATCAAAATAATCTATCACAGATCTAGAAAATCATAATAATCTATCACAGATCTAGAAAATCATAATAATCTATCACAGATCTAGAAAATCAAAATAATCTATCACAGATCTAGAAAATCAAAATATTCTATCACAGATCTAGAAAATCATAATAATCTATCACAGATCTAGAAAATCAAAATAATCTATCACAGATCTAGAAAATCAAAATAATCTATCGCAGATCTAGAAAATCAAAATAATCTATCACAAATCTAGATAATAATAATTTATCACAGATCTAGATAATAATAATCTATCACAAATCTAGAAAATCAAAATAATCACAGATCTAGAAAATCAAAATAATCTATCACAGATCTACAAGTTCAAAATAAAGAAGCACCTGTCAAAATGTAAGGTTCAAGTATGAGAAGAAACCGAGTTTGGTCAGATGATACTTTCTAATCAAACCAATTATTCATGTGACTCTATTTTGCATGCTGACTGAAATCTCCTTTTCTGTTAACTTAAAAAATACAATTTCAATGCCCAAAAATTTTCTTTGTGTATCAGGGAAAAGCTCATTTGTCTCATCAATATTATTGCTTTTAACAAACCCTTTGTGTTAAGGGATATTTTCATTCATTTTACAAGGTCATCAAATAAGCAGAAATAACTGCAGCACTACAATTTCCATGTTTTCAAGACATCAGCTTTATGATTAAATATTCAATAGCCCATAGACTTCCATGTCTGCTACAATTGTCAGATAACATGCTATATTGACCCAAAAAATGAAGACTGTACTCAATATATGCTGTTTAATACTATTGTCTGCTTTTTTTTTCTTTTATATATTCTGACGAATGTCCCTTATAAATTAGTTAATTAAAATAGCTACCGTGGATTCATTAATATTTGTTGGATACAAATTTTTGTGAATTTCGTGGGTACGAGAGAAGCACGAATTCAGATGTTCAAAGAATAATACATTTTCTAAAGGAATGAATACAGGCTTTTCCACAATCACAAAATTAAATATTCACGAATATGCAAGTTTTCCTCAAACCACGAAAGTTGGTATCCACGAAAATAAATGAATTCACAGTATTTCATTTAATACTGTAGCAGGCCTCAGACCCCACCCCCCTTCCCTAACTGTAGTCTATCCTCAGCATTTTAATACTTACATCTGCTATTTCATTTAATGCTGTATCGGCCCCCAGACTGAAATCTGTCCCTGGTACATTGTTGCTGATAGTACAAGGAATAACCACCATTGGTATACAGAAAGCATCATACTTTGATCTAGCCTCTGCCATCTGAAGGGCACTGTGGTAGGCCTGTAAAAATTATCAGACTGTATACAGTAAATTCAGAAATTATTGCGAAAAATGCAGCAGAGTTTGTAAACACAATAATTTAAACTCGCATTTTGAAATATTTTATATGAACAGGATTTTTCGCAAATTCTTAAAAAATAAAATGGCATTTAAGGCTAAAATGACAAAATCACAATAAAAAATGCATGCTATAATTTCTGAATTTACAGTATTTAATTTCCTTGTTTTCAAAATTCCAATAGGGAACATACTTTATATAATTGTTTAAATAAACCAATTTTTCAAGACGTTTCGGCCAATGGCCTTCTTCAGTTCTTTATTTTTCCTCTCAACTACATGGCTGACATTACATTCAATCATTGATAAGATGTTATAGCTAATTGTCCTTGGAAACGTCATGACGTCATAATACTTTGACGTCATAATACCATGTATTATGACGTCATGACGTTTCCAAGGACAATTAGCTATAACATCTTATCAATGATTGAATGTAATGTCAGCCATGTAGTTGAGAGGAAAAATAAAGAACTGAAGAAGGCCATTGGCCGAAACGTCTTGAAAAATTGGTTTATTTAAACAATTATATAGTATTTAATTTATCAAATTGAAAGATAGGTAATGAAAGACTTGTATAAAAGAGTAAGAAATTAAGAAGGCATTTTTATGTATACTTGTAAGTTATCAAATTTCTGAGTCCTATTAAAGCCAAAAAAAATAAGTAATCTTTAAATTTTCATACATTTGGTAAAGTGAATTTTTTTCCCTGTCAACAGCTTACAAGAAATAACAAGGATTTCAACAACTTTTTTTGATGGGATGTAGTTAAAATTTGACAAGAAATATGATGGTTACTTGGGTAAATTTTTAGTGCTGTCTCATAAAAAAAAAACACCCAGAGGAGACTAAATAAAGACAGCCAAGTTGTCTATTGTCACAAGCATATTTCAGACCCACCCATTCAACCAATGAACTAATTAATATTTAGTTGAATAATTTTCATCTACATTCATGGCCAGATGTATATGCAAACCTTATTATTTTTTAAATTCTGACTTAGAATAGTTCATAATTTAGTGCAATAAACTGTTTATTAATTTATCTTTCGTTTAAGAGTTTAAGTGTCAAATTTCTTCGTAGGTTTTTTTTTTGGTTTACTGTTTATTGATTAGTGTTTGAAAATGCAGTTTTTGGAATTGGTTCAGTAGTTTTAGAGGAAAAGATTGTTTAGAGTTAGAAAACATGATAAACAAATTGTGTAAAATTGTCCTAAAAGGGCAATAACTCTTTTAGGGGTCAATTGACAATTTTGGTCATATAAACTTATTTGTAGATCTTACTATGCTGAATATATTTACAACTTATATTTATCATTAATGCTATTCAAGATATTAACCAAAAACTGCAAAGTTAGAAAACATGATAAACAAATTGTGTAAAATTGTCCTTAAAGGACAAGAACTCTTTTAGGGGTCAATTGACAATTTTGGTCATACAAACTTATTTGTAGATCTTAGGCCACGGTTTTTTAATTTGTTGGTTTACGGATTTTCTCCATGAAAAAGTCGGGTCGGTCGGTCGGAAAAAGAAAAAGAAAAAAATTTAAGATCTTTCAAGACAGAAAACTGATATGCAAAATAAAAATATATTTCACCTTTCTAATAATATGTTTGTCATACTATTTTTTCATCGTTCTTAAATTTTAGTTTGATGAAATATTATTGCTCAGCTGTAAACATTGCATGACAATGTCTAATAATTTCCCGTAAAAAAAGGGGGGGGGGGGGGGGTTGGGGGAGGGTACACTGACAAAGAAGAAATTAAATCGTCATTTTACAAACAAGAAAAACAGATTGACGTCAGTTATTTGACTTAGCTTTTAATCAAAACTTGGTGAACAATAATAAGCACGAAAACTGATAAAGAAAAAAAAAGTAAAAACGTCGTACGAAAATAAGTTTCAACACACGTGTCAAAAACGTAATAGACTCGTCCACTGGAAAAACGAGAATATCAGGTAAAATAATTGATTCCAATCTGTTGTCATGCATTCCCGTTTTTTATTCAAATGGACAATATTTTTTTATTATCTATAAAACAAGAAAATATCAAATGAATTGTTTACATTCAGTATTTTAACTTGATGTCTTGAACTTCCACCTGTCCACATTTGGACAAGTCTATTTATATGAGAACATGCATCTTACGGACTGGTGACAAATAAGGGAAACGAACTTATAGTGTAATTGGTTTTAAACACAGGTTTCGTTCCGCAAAATTATTTGCGCAAACGACATTTCAAGGTCATTAATAATTGATTTGTCTATTTTTAGAAACGTAAACTGAAAGTTTAATTTTTCACAACAGAAAGTGTAATCACTTCTGTTAGTGATTAATGCATTTCATTTCATAAAAAAGGATATTTTAATTATTTTTCAGGAATAATGCAATTTGTTAGGGTCGGCGAGAATAAAAAAAAGCCTGAAATTTCGATTTTATTTTTATTTTGGAAATCAGCAAAATTGGGTCGGCGGATCCGTAAACCAACAAATTAAAAAATCCTGGCCTTACTTTGCTGAACATATTTGCTGTTTACAGTTTATCTTTATCATTAATACTATTCAAGATAATAACCAACTCTGCAAAATTTCCTTAAAATTACCAATTAAGTGGCAGTAACACAACAATGGGTTATAAGATTCATCTGAAAATTTCAGGGCTGATAGATCTTTACCTTATGAACACTTTCACCCCATGTCAGATTTGCTCTAACTGCTTTGGTTTTTGAAATATAAGCCAAAAACTGCATTTTACCCCTATGTTCTATTTTTAGCCATGGTGGCCGTGTTTTTTGACGAAACAGAAAATAAAACACAAACTTTATTCTTGATATCCTAAAGATCATTCAGCTTAAGTTTGGCTGGAATTGGTTCAGTAGATTCAGAGGAGAAGATGTTTGAAATAGTTTACACCAGACGGACAATGATGACAACAACGGACACCAAGTGATGGCTAAAGCTCACCGTTCCTTTCGGAACGGTGAGCTAAAAACCACTCCATGAAATATTCAGCACTGTATGTTGGTTAATCTCACCTCAAATCCTCCAATGATAAGAAGACCACTGATATCATGTTCCTTTAATTTTTCGGCAACTTTGTCTAATCCATATCTTGCAGCAGTACATCTAAGAAGAAGAACAGATATCAATATTTTTATAAAATTAGTTTCATTTTAATTAACCCTTTCCTCCATAATGACGCCTTTTGATGCCACCCCATTTACTCCATAATGACGCCTTTTGACGACTGTGTAATACCTTAGTTGAAACGCTAAGACAACAAAATGTCTGCATCAGACTTAGGCCACGTTTTTTTTATTTGTTGGTTTACGGATCCGCCAACCCGATTTTGCCGATTTTCAGAATAAAAATAAAATTGACTTTTCATGCTTTTTTATTTCCGCCGACCCTTATCAATGCAGTGTCCCTGAAAAATAATTAAAATTGTCTTTTTTATAAAATGAAATGCATTAATCATTAACAAAGTTGATAACACTTTCTGTTGTGAAAAATAAAACTTCCAATTTACGTTTCTAAAAATAGACAAATCAATTATAACTGACCTTGAAATGTCTTATGCGCAAATAATTTTGCGGAACGAAACCTGTGTTGAAAACCTATTACAAAATAAGTTTGTTTCCCTTATTTGTCATCAGTCCGTAAGATGCATCATCTCAGAGAAATAGACTTGTCCAAATGTTGACAGGTGGAATACATCAATTAAAGTACTTAATATTAACAAATCATTTGAAATTTTCTTGTTTCATATTATCAGTCATTGGGATAAAAACCGGATTGCATGACAACTGATTAACCCGATAGTGTCGTTTTTCCAGTGGACAATCTATTACGTTTTTCGACACGTGTGTTGAAACTTATTTTTGTACGACGTTTTTACATTTTTTTTCTTTATCATTTTTTGTATCTGAAGATCATTATTTACCAAGTTTTCTGGAATTGATTGAGAGCTACGGGAATATGTTTACTTGTTTGTGAAATGACGATTTTATTTCGTCTTTGTCCGTGCAACCCACCTTTTTTTACAGGAAGTTATTAAACGATGCCATGCGATGTCATGATCACTGATCAATATTATTTCATCTAACGAAATGGTAAGAAATGATGACAAAACAGCAAATAAGACAAACATTTTGTTAAGTGAGGTGAAATATATATTTATTTTGCATATTTTTCTGTTTTGAAAGATATTTTTTTTTCTTTTTTTTTCCGACCGACCGACCCGGACTTTTTTATGAGAAAAATCCGTAAACCAACAAATTAAAAATCCGTGGCCTTAATCAAATTTGTATCCAATATGAAAAGGATGTTCACAAGAATATCTGACTTGAATTTATTTGATGAACAAGAATGTGTCCACAGTACAAGGATGCCCCACTCGCACTATCATTTTCTGTGTTCAGTGGACCGTGAAAATTGGGGTCAGAACTTTAATTTGGAATTAAAATTGGAAAAATCATATCATGGGGAACATGTGTACTAAGTTTCAAATTGATTGGACTTCAACTTCATCAAAAACTACCTCGACCAAAAACTTTAACCTGAAGCGGGACGAACGGACGCACAGACGGACGAACGGAGGCACAGACCAGAAAACATAATGCCCCTCTACTATCGTAGGTGGGGCATAAAAATCTATTTTTTGCAATGCCTTTTTATTATTTAAAGCATATTTTCTGCATTTTATTGAAAAATCCTATGCGAATCTAGTATGCAAAAAAAATATTTCCATTGAGGAAAGGGTTAACATTAGATAATAAATTTAATAATTGACTATTAAAGGCCTAAATTTCAAAAAGATAACAAAAATGAAAGTTTGCTAAAATAAAAGGCTGCAAAAAAAGGTTTGTTTGAGGCACAAATCCTTTAAAAATTTTTAACTTATTCATAAGAACTGATCACTGATCTTTAACTTGAGAAAAATGATGACTGCCACATCATTACTTCTGCAAAGTTGAAACTGATAAGTCTTTGTTGTAAAAGCTAATTAAATATATTTTACCTAAGTTATCAGGCGTTTACTCACTTTTTGGTTCCTAACAGTGATCCACCTTGACAAGTCCATCCATGTACATCTGTCCAACCAATCGGTTTTACCTAGAAATAATAATAAGTCCAGATCATTTCATACATCTTATATATCTTGGTCAATTGGTAGCATCACAATTTTAAAAGATGTAGAATGTATAACTTTTGTAATTCACTGACTTTTTCGAATACAAATGTATACAGGACCTCAATTAATTTTAGATACAATGACTTTACTACTGCACGGACTAAATAGTTCATCAACTTCATCTACAAAATTCCATATCCTGTCAACTCTGAGGTTGTGAATTCAAAACTCTGTGTGTTCACTCCAATCGTAATTGACTTGGATTGAACTAATCAATACAGCTTCATCACAAAAAATTGATTTCTATTTTCTATCTATTATATCTATTCCAGTTGAGTTGTGAACCTTATTGTTTTGAATCATTTATTCATTAATAACTTTGAATCTTATCTCGAAATTACAAAGAGAAAATTTTGAACTACAAGAAACACCTTTTGTGTCACTTATTATTTCACTCTCCAATTAATAACGAACCAAAGTATTATATCCCTGTCAAAAATATACCATATATATTGCAAATGCCTTTTCAATATATTTAATATGGAAATTGAAAAGGCAAACTATTTAAAAAGCATATATAAGAGTAGAGAAAAGTTCCCATGATTTAAACTAAAACACCTTGAATACTGGACTCTTCCAAGATGTTCATGTTTTGAGAAAGAAAGGTTGTCAATTTTGTCAAAGCAGTTTTTCACAAAACACCCAATAATACAGATTTTTCTTTTACTAATGGGATACTCATGTCTGTTGTTAATTATATGAAAGGAAGTTCTTTCCCTTGAAATATATACTACATTTTATATCAATATAAGCAAGATAGGCATTTATCCATGCATTATTGCATTAGCACAACAGCTATAAAGTGGAATTAGAAAAATATCTAATAAAATATTAGTCTGGATCAAAATAATAAGTATGAAGTCTTACAAATTGAATATTATAAATTTGACTTTTCTGAAGAATTGCAGCAGTTGAAAGTTGTCAACTTGCCAAAACTTAACAAGAGATATAAAGCTCAAGTAGCTAGATTATTTGAATTTATTTGATTTTATTAACTTGATTTGGCCAATTATTCATATTCATAAATGATATCCAACAAAAATAACAAACCCTATTAAAACTTACATTCTCTATGAAGAATATTAAATTCAAAATTCTATATTCCATGTGTAATTTATTATAATGTTGTTTTTAAAAGCTCACTAGAGCTAATGTGTTACTTTGTTTACTATGTATCGACTATAAATAAAACTTTAATTTGATTTGATTTGATTTAATAGACAACTTTCGAGTTCAATGCATTTCCATCAAAAACTCTGGTTTTAGTGAACATCATTCGTGCGTTTAGGTGCGTCATCACTTCCGTTCCAATGATGAGAGAGTGGTTGGAAAAGTATAGATCTATATTGTATGAATTTTGCGGCAAATTGAATTCTCATAATTGACAATTAGCACTGCTGTCATTAGGAAATTGTGATTAAGTACCTATTATTTCTAGTTTATCCTGCACAATGACGATCACTAAGACGCTTGATGAACATTAATAGTGCAGGGATACAGGCGACCCCCTCTATCTGGTAAAATAAATGACGTCACAAAGGCGCGCATAATTGACGAGTTTTTTCCATGCAGTGACGGATGAACTTGAAAGTGGTCTATTTGAACTTATCCTTACACAAATTCTTGGAAAAACTTGTGTAGAAATTTACAATTACATTAGTATGGAAGTCGTATTGCCATTCTTTATTGTACACTCTAAACCAAGAAAATTGTGTGAAAAATGTAAGCGCTAAAAAGCCGAAGATTGAAGTTATGAAAAGTCTTACCGGTTCTACTGCCCTTAAAATCTAATAAAAAATTCAACAAACAAAATTACTTGCACATGCACCATAATATAATCCAATCTAAAGTAATGGACACTAGCAAACTACATATAGCTGTGCCATTGCATAGAATTATAGAGATCTACAAATAATAAACAAAGGGAGACAACAAATAATTGTGAAATATCTCGTTATTTCCCTTTTAGTCCTAAAACATAAGGTTTTAAAATAACATATAACAGATTTGAACATAATCCAATTTAAACATTTTTCAATTTTTTACTAAGGATCTCTATAATTATGCAATAATTCTTCAAAAATATGCCTTCTGATTACATGGTAATTCATGTCACAAATTTTGTATATTTTTTGTTATCAGCTCTTTCTTGTCTAGATCTAAAACTCCTTCACATGATTTTTTGTCTTCTCATTAAATAAGGATAATCATCCACTGCTTTTTTATTTTATTTTAAAGACTTTGATGCCAAAAAAAATCAAAATGTGTGACCTGAATATAACGCATGGGTGAACACTGCAGATTAGTTATATTAGTTCCTTACCGGATCCACAATTTGTGTCATCTATGTTTCAAATACAAGACAATATATTATACCTTCCGTCCCAGACATAAAATAAATCTTTTTCACAAAACCCTCTTACTGTTTAGAACAGCAAATGTAATTTTCATCCAATTTCAGCATTTGAAAGCAAATAAAGTTTTTTCTCTTTCAATAAACCAAGATTTTGGAAATTCTTGTATATCTCAGAATTATTTAACAATAAAATGATAAAGCTTTTCCTTGAAAACAATTAGTTATGCCCGGACATGTGATTTTTCCACTAGGAGCAAATTATAACAAATTTAAGCCCTCTTCCGTCCCACCCGTTAAAAATTAAAATCCTCTGATTTTTTTTTAAAATAGACTAATATGTTCCTACTTCCAACATCAAATAAAATATATAGTTGAAAAGCAAGAATGTTATTACAGCAATTTTTAATACTGAAAATTTCAGTTCAACCATATTAAACAAATTGTAAATTGATTTGATAAAATTGGATGAAATTATAGCATTTGCACCACAATTCAATTATAAACAGAAACACAACGAAGACTTATTAATAAAACTGATTTTAACTCTTTGCAAATCTTTCTTATTGTACTTAGCTCAACATGATTAACAGTAAACAGGACACAATTCTACATACATTGAATCCAATAATAAAAAATAGAAGTTTTGAACACGAAAGTTGCATTTCTAATTCTATGCATGTTTCAGATGTTTCTCTTTTGAAGTAGGACAAAGGAGCAGTTATTGCAAATAAACACATTTTAACAGGAATTAAGGTGGTACCTAACACTACAGGGAGATAACTCTGTAAAGTCAGCTAAACATTTTAATTACATTGTGTTGTAAAAGGAATATTAAGCTTCTCAATGATCAAAATTGGTGTTTGTCAAACTGCTATATATATAACCAGTGTATTTTTTCTGACAAAACGGTTAGTTTAAACAAAAATAATGTTGAAATTTTTATATTTTTGTTAAAGGGTCAAAGTAAGTACTTTAACAAAATTTTATGAAAAATAAATGAGCCAAATTAATTTTAGTGCAAGTGTTGGGTACCACCTTAATACACATCTTGAAGCATCTTTTCAGATGGTTTTATATTTTATGAGAATTGTGTGCAGTTTTCTATATTTCATTTCAAGCTAAGTTAAGAAAATACAGAGATCTGTTGATTACAAACCATTTCAATAATGTTCTGGTGACTCTATAAAAATTTGTAATTAAAACAATTTTATTGCCTGGTACATACATTGTATATACTGTTAAAGTATCAAATTATTTAGAAGTAAAATTATATATTTATCTGCAGGAACTGCTTAAACACAGTTCCTGGGCACTCTGTTCATCCTGTGTTCTTTATACTGCAACTAGTTGTGTTTAATTCCTAAATATAATAACACAGCTACATTTTGTGCAATGTCAATTTCATCATGGGTATCTTTTTCCACAATCAGAGGTTCATTAAGGGATGAAATAAGTTTGAAATTTGTGTTACAATTTAAATAGTTATCAATGTTTTAATTTCATTGCAGTATAAAAACAATGTTAGGTCAGAAAAATATGAACATTTTTGTCTTTGGCACAAAACTTGGGAACAGCTCAGTAAAACCTCACCCTTCCCCAGTTTCACAACTTATACAAAAGAGTTTATGTTTTCCTGACATTGACCTAATATTGAATATTTCTAGGGTTTCTGCTTCTGCCAGATAAATGTATAGTTAGCAAACTGATTATACTGCCAAGGGTTTGCTGTGCATACAGAACAACCCTGTCCCCCCTATGGTTTCCTATTTCTCAATTTTTAGATTTGTGTTGTGCTTTTAGTTACTCTAGAGTTTGTCAGTTCATCTTTTTATTAACTCTGGTATTGTCTGTCTTTCTTTCTTTTATTTTCAATATTGTGATGCCTCTTAGATAAATGAAGCTGTTAATCAAGGTATATTATAACACATGGGAAAAGCAAATTCACAAAAGACGACACAAACATTATGAGGAAATTGCAGGGAATAAATTCTGTGAATGATTTTAAATAAAGGGTGAAAATTTTAGTTATTTCTTTTAACATGTGCCACATGTGTTTGAATATCAATGCATAAAACATCCAAAATTTACTGCATTTGCCATTATAGTAAAACCATCTGGTGAATTGTTAAAGACAATTTTCGCTCTGCAAAACTTTCTGGTCTCCTTCACTTTACAGGAACGTCAGTAAAAAATGCACAATTATTGATTTTCTATAAATTTTTGTAAAAAAGAAATTTGTTTTAAAACTGAAAAATAATGAAAAATTCACTCTATATGTAATAAAAGGGTTTGAATAAAATAATTTAACATATATATATAGTTTATACAAAGCAGGATTGCACATATGTCTAACCAATCATAATTCAAAGTTGAGGCAAAGAGGGATAGATTTTTGACAGATTCTTACTAAAGTGCGACAAAAAAATTGTTGACGAAAGGATAAAATGAATGAATGAAAGAAAGACAATTATAGAAAGTTTTAAATAAGGAAAGTTTATGATCCTATACACCTATTGATCAACTGGATATAAGTGAATGCCTTTTCAATCTTAATATTCACATACCCAACACCACAAATTACCAGCTAATGATTTTTAACACTGTAGTTGCTTCTAAATTCAAGAAAAAAAGTTTAATGAACCAATAAAATAAATTGCACTCAGAGATGCCTTGAATAAATAAACATTCAGTCTGTACAAAAAAAGTTGTTATGCAACTCAATGCAATAATTTTCAAACCATTCTAAAAAAATTCACAGTGCATGAACAGAAAAATTTCAATGCTATTTTAATAAATAATAATAAAATTAAATATTAGAAGTTACAGGTGCAGTAAATGCTCAATTAATAAACAAATACAGTATTATTTCAACTATTCAACTATGGGTATATACAAATCAGCTAAAATAAACAGTTCCTCAGCCAATGGGAACCCTTAATGATAAACCACCATGTACTTTCAATGGACTTTTCTATACTGGAATAAGTTTTGAAAAAAAATATTTTCTACAAAATAGTTTTCTTGACCATTACAAAAATTATTTTCTTCAATATTGGTTAAAAGCTTCAAATTTGCATCATTTCAAAAATCTGCTACAATCTATACATAAAATTTAAATAGGAAAGCAAAAATATACTTGGTACTCCCTTAAGCCACATAAAATGATTCTAATTGATGGGTGGTTATTAATATTTACATAAAACAGGCAGTTAAAATTCATGCATCAAAACAGTTAAATATTGTATTTCACTTTAAATTTCTGAAAGACAAATTTTCACATCTTTTTTTTAGGCCTTATTTTAGTTCAAGTTTGAATCGTTTCCCTGGAAAGTAGCACCTGTGCATGCAATTATGTATAAACTTCATTTCTATCTTTATACCAGGACTTCTAAAGGTTGACCCAGCTATCAGTGAGCTAAGCTCTAAGCAGATCCAAAATTAAACAGCAGGAACAGGTTGGCAGGTCCTTAAATAAACCCATAAATTTTCCAAGCTGGAAAAAGCCTCCAACAAAACAAAAAAAAAAACATGCCAATTACTTATACAAGTACCTTGCACAAGGCCTAAATTAATATAAAGAAAAAAGGTTAAAATTTCCTTACATTTTTTTTTATCTGAATTGATTTTTTTAAATGGTTAATAAGTCTATAACTTTTTTTTTTTACTTTGGTCTAATCAAGCATAAAAAGCCTGAACACTTTTCACTCAAATAGTGTTCCCCCAATTTAAGAGGAAGGCAGCAGACAATTTCAACTTAAAAGAGAATTGCCAAAATAGGCAAAAGAAAAAGAAGGTGTAGAAGGCAACCAATAGTAAGTAGATATTGAAAACAGAATCTGGATAAGAGATAGGAGAGTCAGAAAAAAGATCTTAGAAAACAGAATCTAAAGACAACTAAGACAGAAAAGAGAACTCAGAGAAGAGGGAGAAAGAAAAGAGTTAAGTAGATTAGAGAGAGAAGAGAAGTTAAGTAAAATCCCCAATTCCTGTGCACTTCCTCTTTTATATTAGGGCTATTCCAGAAAAAAAATGTATGGAGGGGCTGGAAGGCATTTTTGTCAGCACCCACCACCCAGACAGTTTTAATGAGAATTAATGAGTGCATTATAGTGTGAAAAGTTGCTCTGATACCCATCACCCATGTATTATTAATACAATGTGCCTTCCAATAAAATTGAGAATGGAAATGGGGAATGTGTCAAAGAGACAACAACCCGACCAAAATAAAAAAAAAACACAACAGCAGAAGGTCACCAACAGGTCTTCAATGTAGCGAGAAATTCCCGCACCCGGAGGCGTCCTTCAGCTGGCCCCTAAACAAATATATACTAGTTCAGTGATAATGAACGCCATACTAATTTCCAAATTGTACACAAGAAACTAAAATTTAAATAATACAAGACTAACAAAGGCCAGAGGCTCCTGACTTGGGACAGGCGCAAAAATGCGGCGGGGTTAAACATGTTTGTGAGATCTCAACCCTCCCCCTATACCTCTAACCAGTGTAGAAAAGTAAAAGCATAACAATACGCACATTAAAATTCAGTTCAAGAGAAGTCCGAGTCTGATGTCAGAAGATGTAACCAAAGAAAATAAACAAAATGACAATAATACATAAATAACAACAGACTACTAGCAGTTAACTGACATGCCAGCTCCAGACTTCAATTAAACTGACTGAAAGATTATGATTTCATCATATGAACATCAGGCACAATCCTTCCCGTAAGGGGTTTAGTATCATACCATCATAACATATATGAGAAGAACATAACCCGTGTCATGCCAACAACTGTTTTTAGAATAAATGTGTTTAGTTCCGACGCAAAGACCTTATCAGTGACTCAATATTAACGCCAAAATATGCAATCTTTAATGACTTGACAACAGTATCGTAATTATATCCCTTCTTAATAAGTCTATTCAAAGGTTTTGTAAGTTTATGAGGTGAATACTGACACCTTTGTGCTTTATAAAGAATATTTCCATAAAAAATTGGATGTGAAATACCTGAACGTATAAAAAGTCTGCATGTTGAGCTATATTTACGAATGATGTCTTTATACCGATGATAAAATTTAGTAAATGTTTTGACTAGTTTGTGATATCGAAAACCCTGGTGTAATAATTTTTCAGTAATACATAAATTTCTCTCGTTAAAATCTAAAACATTGTTACATACACGAGCGAATCGTACAAGTTGAGATATATAAACACCGTAAGATGGTGACAAGGGAACTTCCAAGCCCCCCCCCTACATTTTTTTCTGGAATAGCCCTTAACTAGGATGGATTTTCAAGAATTTAAAAATCAGTTTATAAAAAAAAAGCTGGAGAAAAAATATGATCTTTTATTTCATCTCCAACTTAATAAAAATTCTACAAATCTTCAATTAAATTATTTTTTTAAATGTAAAATAGCATGTTACATGCAAACATTTTTTTTTTATAAATTCAAATTATACATAAGAAACAATCTCATGCTAAAATAATATTTCAATAACATCCTTTGCTTTGAGAAAACCTTATGTTGGGTAAAATTTCTCAGAAAATTAATCCTAGTCACCTTTATAAAAAATACCATATTACTGCAAGTAAAAAAAATTTTGGACCAAGCAAGTTTTATTAGGACCATCAAAAGTATAACATTGAATCCCTCTGAAATCTTGTTATTTTCAATATCTTAACTAAATTCAACAAGCTTTAAAAATATCTTTTTTCTTAAACGTAAAAAAGACTAAAATTTCAAACGTAATGTTGTCTTTTAATCAACATCCTGTGATAAAGAGATATTTAATAAATTAAAACAAAATTCTATCTAGACATTTGTTACATAAAATACTATTTAGAATATGAAGTATATAACACAACAAAAGTATTCAACTTACATCTATACAAATACTGGCTTTAGTTAAATACAAATTGTACTATTTAGCAATTGGTTATAAAAAGTTATCTCCCTTCTCAAAGTTTCATCTATACTTACATCACCATAAAGAAGACCATCAAATGAATCATGGATGCCTAGTACAGTGTATCCCTTTGTCAAAGCAAATCTGACAAAAGATCTGACAGCTGCATTGGCTCCACAAGCTGGGGCTCCAATATTCATAACTGCTAACTTTTTACCACTCTGAAATAGTGAAAAATAAATAAATTGGAGCTACTGAACATGTTGTAACAGCTAATCTCTCATACCTTGTTTATTTTAGTTTTTATTGAAATCATTAATGAAGGTCTAAGTGACCAAATTTGAACGTGGACAATAGAAATAAAAATGGCAGAACAGAATTTCACAATATTTTTGCCACCGTGCTGATGGAGCATAAAGCAATGAGTAATCTACCAATGCTATGTTGTTGCTGAGATCTGCCATCATCTTGCTTGACTTAATATAAAACTCAACCTGAATGAAAATAAAGAAATGATAGAAGAGTTGTATTCCATCTACAAGTAAGGTGACTTTACTTAATGAATGTTGTAACTGATTTCCTGATTGTGACCTACCAAATTAGACTTATTGTTGGTTTTGAAATAACATGAGCAAGGCTACAGGTGCCACATTTCAAATAAAATCTGCTTAAAACTTCTAAAGCACCTGAGATCCCCCCCCCCCTTTTTTGGTGGGGTTTGTGTTGCTAAGCCTTAATTTTCTTTATGTGGTTTGTGTAATTTTGTTTGTCTGTTGGCTATTTGCTTGTCAGTATATTTTTGACTTATGAGTTCGAAGGTCCCTCTTATGAGTTTGAAGGTCCCTCTTATGAGTTCGAAGGTCCCTCTGATAACTTTCTCCTCTCTTTTATATTAAATAGATACAAGCAACAATCAATCAATCTATCTTATATTCAATTATTAAAGAAATTCCTATTTCTACTTCAATGTCATCAAGATGAAGTAAGTTAAATATATATAAATAAAAAGTTGTATTTATTGCTTAGAGTAAATTATAATTATTTTTAAGGTCAAATTACAGTAAATGGGCTATGTCTTCGATTTCAGTAAAATTTGGCATACAGCTCTGGCTCGAAGAACTTCAACTGAAAATCGAAATAATAATGCATTTATCTCAATTATCATTTGAAATATTACTGATTGAATTCTTACAAAATGGGTGAACATTTGTATAGAAAGCACATAAAATCGGCGAAAACCCTTCTAAAATTTGTCTTAAAATCGCCAAATCTCTAATTCTACTCCATAGATTTTTCTTGAAAAACTGTATGTTGTTGATACATAAATTTCCGTTATAATGATGCAAAATAAAAATAGGGTCACCGACTTCGTTTTTACAGTATACATCATTCAAAGTTGCGTTCTTTGTGAAAAAATCCAACAAAACGTTGAAATAATCGTAACGTTATCGCGTTGCAGGCCGTAAAACGTTGATTTTTGACGTTTTTCACTACCAATAAGGTAACAAATTGTTAATTAGATAAAAAAACAAAGTCGGTGACCCTATGATTATTTTATATCATTAAAACAGAAATTTATGTGTCAACAATATATAGTTTTTTAAGAAAAATCTATGGAGTAGAATTAGAGATTTGGCGATTTCAAGACAAATTTTAGAAGGTTTTTTGCCGATTTTATGTGCTTTCTATAAAAATGTTCACCCATATTAAGAGAAATCAATCTGCAACTTTTCAGAAAATAAAAGAGATAAATGTATTATTTTTTCGATTTTCAGTTGTAGTTCAACAAGCCAAGGTTGTATGCAATTTTTTAGCAAAATCTGCGACATAGCCCATTTACTGTTCCTTGACCATAACTTACAGAGCACACTTGACCAGTGGGATCACACATTACTTTTGGTGGCCGAAGTTTACTGAGCCTCAAGTATGTTGCTAAATTGTTTTGGAAACTCCTAAAATACAAAATAAAATATCTTTAACATCCTTAAATCCAAAATCTTCTTAATTGGCTCTGATGTACAATAGAGCCTTCTAATATTCATGAATTCAATTATAAATATTGTTTCTATAGGTTTGTTTTGTATCAAAGTGTCAACATTCTTTGTCATTTAGAATTGTCTCATTAGCAATCATACCACATCTTATTATTTTTATAATCATTTATATGACTGAAATAAAGAAATGTAGCACCTCTCAGAGATAATTTTTTCACTTATATTACCCATAAGGAGAATGTGAAATTAAAGAGTGAATACTATCGATTCAAATTGAAATATCTTTCTGCATACACATACACAGTCTATAAGACACTCTCTTGTCTTAAAAAATGTGAAATAATAAACATCAATGGCTCTTTTCACAAACAAAAACAAGAATGTGTCCATAGTAAACGGATGCCCCACTAGCACTATCATTTTCTATGATCAGTGGACTGTGAAATTGGGGTCAAAACTCTAATTTGGCATTAAAATTAGAAAGATCATATCATTTATATGGAACATGTGTACTAAGTTTCAAGTTGATTGGACTTCAACTTCATGTGTACTAAGTTTCAAGTTGATTGGACTTCAACTTTATGTGTACTAAGTTTCAAGTTGATTGGACTTCAACTTCATCAAAAACTACCTTGACCAAATACTTTGACCTGAAGTGGGACAGACAGACGAACGAATGGAAGGACGAACGGACACACAGATTGAAAAAACATAATGCCCCTAGTTTGGGCATAAAAATTACAATTGTTGATACTAAGTTGTATTGAACTCTCCATGACTTAAGAGTATTTTTCTCGTTAGATTTTTTGCAAAATGAGTTACAGATCATTTTAATATCCATATATATATATCTATAATAAACTGTTACCTCAAGTTGTTCAAAGATTCAATCATCAAATCAAACTTACTTTCCTCTCAACCTCACAGCTTCCTGGAAATTCTTTTTATTCATTGCTTCCTGTACACTTTTTGTCTGAAATTACAGAAATTATTGTTAACAATTTAATAAAAAAACAAAAAACAAAGACTCCCAGGGGCCCGTATTATTTATCGACTTGATGAAAATAATAATGTATATATTTGGCAATGATGTGATATTTTTCTCATTAATACTGATCAAACTGTTCAGAATAATATTGCCAATAAAATTAGGACATTTCAAAATTTTCAAAAATAATAAGAAAAATATAATTTTGAAAAAAATCATAGTTATAAAATCATGCATCATACACTTGTTACTAATTAGAATAGGTAGGTATTTTTCTTTAGCAGACTTTATAGCATCAGGTAAAGAAAAGTGTTAGGACCCCAAATCAACAGCAATCATCTAGGGTTGAAGTCATAAAACTTTGCTCAGTGCTCGGAGAACAAAAATCGTGCTCGAAACATGAAATCCAGCATTTTGATTGGTTGATTTTCGAGTACGAGTACAAAAAACTGACTCGAAAATTGTATGACCGCAAGGCCTGGATTTACATTGATTCATTCTACAAAAGAAATACTTGTTTTTTTTTTAACTGAGACAACTTGTGTATAACAATTTCTTTCCATTTTAATTGAACAATTGAAAACGAAGCTGCACAAATAACTTGAATTGTAAGCTATTGCTCTCTTATAAAAAATAGAGTACTATAAATATTCAGTAAACAGGAAGTTGATGAATGATTGATGTTAAAAGCATCACACTGTAAATAGAAAATTAAGGATATGGGGTTTACATCCACAACACAAAATCAGTACATGCACAGTAAAAGACACAAAAAGTGTATTGCTGTTCTTCATCTCAAAGTCACAGTGAAGCATTTTAAGATTTAGGTTGATTCCAAATTTAAGAAACTTGGTAGTTCCTTAGATGAAGCAAAATTGTTTGCGAAGAAAATTTCATACATGACTATTATATGTAAGAGTATATCAGAATTCAGAAAACAAGAAATACAAGATCCATGAATCTGAAAATGCATCACAAAGTATGAGGGTTTGGATGGGGTTAAATGATTAAAGAATAATGCCCTTAAAAAATGAAGATTAGAGAATAACGGGCAAAAAAAAATGAAGATTAGTGAATATAGGGGTTATTTTTTTGAAGATTAGAGAAAAAAGGTGTTAATTTTTTAAAGATTAGAGAAAAAAGGGGTGAAAATTAAGTGTTTACAGAATAACACCTTGTTTTTCATATCAAGCATTCAAAATGGCAGCATCTTAAGTTTTGTAGATGAAGATTGGCTTACCCTTTCAACACATTCCAATAAAGGAACTCTAACTGTCTGGTTACCATCTAAAGACACAACACATGCTGGTGTATCAGGTTTGGCATCCATCAGGGCTAGTACAGCCTCAGCACCCATTCTGGCTCCCTGAAAAATATTGAAATTTTTAAAAATTGCGAGAATTAACATTTTTATGCAATTTGTTGTAGCAAAGAGTTTGATTGGATGACAACTTATTTATATGAAAATCTTTCCATTGTCAAATTTATTTCAAAATGAAGCTTTTACCTTTGATGTCGTAAGAGAAGCCTAGAAGTCTGACTGCCTTAGTTCCAAACACAAGAACAAGGTTTCATTGAATTTTCCATTTATAAAATTGTTTAATTCGCATTAGAATGGAGATAACTGTATCTTTTTTAAGTATGGGCTACTAAAACTTTGTTTTTTCTGTTGTAAATATCTATTTATCTAGCTCCCCTTCACACCTTTTGGTCAACACAATCAAGACAGTAAAACCTTCAATTTACATAGGCCATCTCCTAAATATCACCTGTGACAACATTCAATATTAACTTGGAAAAAGGGTTATTTGGGTCATACCACTAACAAACTCAAAAGCCTTTAACAACAGTAAATAACACCCTTTCCATTTTTCTTTCTTTCATTTTTTTGGTTTTTGGTAAAACATTATCAAAAGGAGAATACAGTGAAAAAATGAAGATTTCAGAGTGCCAACAATGTAATTTTTTTTAATATTTACATTAATTACTTACGGCAAAATATATCCATCAGCATCAATTTTCAAACTTGTCTGACACAATTGTGAAGTTAACCTCTAACATGTATTTCATTAAACTCCCAAGAAAGATGACACTTGCAAGATATTATAGATTTCATAATTAACGTAAATACTTTTTTCACAAATCAAATAAATAAGCTGTGTAAATCAGATAGTAAATAACGCAAACTTTTCATGTACAAACCAGAATTCTGTCAAAAGCTGTTGGTTTTCCTCCTCGTTGTACATGGCCGAGAACAGTAACTCTTGTATCATACTTCAATTCATTTGTGATTAGCTGCAAGAGAGAAATTATAACATTTATTTGTGATTAGCTGCAAGAGAGAAATTATAACATTTATTTAAAAGAAGGTAATAACTTAAATATGATTGCAAGCTTAAGGCTTCATACTGATTTACATGTACCTCACCAAGTTTGTGCTATATTCATACCCTGATGTATCAAAAATCAATTTATAATTTTCATAAGAATTTGAAAAATATTAACAACTTTCAGATTCGTTCCCTAAATAATGATATATACCATGAATACTGTAAACCAACTTTTCACAGACCTGTTTGTCACCTTTAGGCCTTATCAGTCGATTTCACTGCGATATACACAATGTATTCCCAATATTCTAACTGATTGATTGGTTGGTGTTTAACGCCACTTTCAACACTATTGTGCTATTTCGTGGTGGTTAGTTTTTTTGGTTGAAGAATCCGGAGTGCCGGGAGGGGACCACCGACCTTCGGTAAGAAAACTAACAATCCTAGATAGTTAAGGATGGCGTAGAGTGCACCTGCCCCAATGCTTGATTCAAACTCACAACCTCAGTGTTGACTGGCTAATGATGCAGTAGTTGGACTACTTAGATCACTCAGCCACCGAGGCCCCCAATATTCCAACTTTGTCTGAATATTCACATAAGAGAAATTACAAGTTTGACATATTTGCCACTATAGTACTAAATGGTGAGTTGATTGAAAATGTACAGTTGTACAGTTTATTCCAATGACCTATGTGAATACAATGGTATTCATAGTACAGTAAACAATTATAACAAGGTTACCCTCTGTCACAGTGATGATGAAACATTGAGTTTTTTTCATAGAAACATTTAAACATGTACAGGATTGTCTATAAACAAAAAGTATTAGCAAAGCAATAATTTGACAAAATAACAACAAAAGAAACACAACACCTCCATTAATTTTCTTGTAGTTAAAATTTCTATTGCATAGAACTTTGTTAAAATTAAATTCATGGTTTGAGTCCTAATTTTGACACAATGTTTAGAAGCAAGATTTTTGAGAAAATTCTGAATTCCAATTTTTGTCATCTCTAAACACATTTTTAATATACAAACATAAAAACTGCTAAATTTGTGAAAACCAAAGTGTTGCATCTATTCACATTTAACAACGAAAAATGACTGTTTTTCATTTTCTAAAAGAAAATCTTGTTTAATGACCAATTTGAAATTGAGTTGTCTAAAGACTTTAAATTTTTGATTTTATTCTATTGAATTCAATTTTCGCCACTAGGTTATGCTTTGACCAATTTGAAACTTGAAATTTTTGATTTTTTTCTATTGAAATTCAATTTTCACCACTAAGTTATGCTTGAAATATACTAGATTTCTACAAATGTGTAGCAAAAATAAGAAATAATGAAACTAATATGTATGGTAAGATTTGACAAGTTATTTGTGTTGTTAAACTTGTATATTTGCATTTTTATCTACTAGCAAAACTTAATGTTGGTTTACAAAACTTACAGTAAATTGAGAACTGTTTGTGATATTAAATTGTGACAGTACCAGGCACATTGTAACTGACATTTTAAATTCATATCTCATTATATGTGTGCAGTTTTTCTTAAAGGCATATTTCTAGCATTTTAAATTCATATTTCATTATTTATGTGCAACTTTTCTTCAATTTCAAAAACACCTTAGATCACTCAATTTTGGATTGGGTTCGTGCAGTTGGGCTTTTAGTTTTCTGTCTACTGTTCTGTAGAATGGTGTTTGATTTTTTGGCCATGGTATTTTTTCTCCCTTTTTTTTATGTATGGTATTCTATTGTCCTATTCGCCTTTTCAGAATCTAATGCATTATGGGTAATATTTTCAAAAACGTTCACCAAAACGTTGTGATTGGTTTAAATAGTCCCAAACAATGGAAATTAAACCAATGAATTAATGTTATTTTCATTTTGGTGTACGAATAATGAGATTACCCATTGTCCTTTAGATTCTGAAAAGGCGAATTGGTATCTTGTACCTCCTTTTTTTAATACACTTTAGAACCCCTAGTTTTTTCCACTTGATTTTTTATGGAATTTTAAGGAATATTTTCCTTGCAAAACTGGTGATTTGGCACAATTAGCTTTGAAATCAACATATCTTTATTCAAATTGGTAATAATTGTTAAAATATTCAAAACTATTTATTTTAAAAGACATTTTGCTTTGAAAGAGAATCTCATATTAAGTATTATAATGTACAATACCATCTTATAGCAACAACAACAACAAAAAATAATTTTAAATAATCTAACTGCATATTTAAAAGACTACATTTTACTTTCAATATACAGGCTAAGGTCAAAAGTGTTTCACCTATCAGAAATCATTATTTCAAATAAAAACATTCTCAAAAACTAATTTGAGGACAGATTTTTGATTTTTTTTATGTTAAACTCATATTAAAATTTTTAACATATGAGTTTAACATAAAAAAAATAATTTAAAAATTGTAGTTTCTATTGGTTTAATAATATGAAATATTTTTATTACATGTCATTACTGAAAAACATTATTTGTTTAAAAATATTGACATTAAGCGTTATTGTTTTTGTATAAATATATAGCTTAAATATTAGATGGAGAAACACTTTTGACCTCTGACTATAAACGCTGAATAAAATGATTAACATACATCTTTAACCATATTGGCAGTAATTGGATTGCCATCAATATCAATTGCACCTTCTGCCACGATGACTATGTTCAAGCGCAGGCCCATCTCTCTTTCCTACAAATTGTAAAAATACACCATTTATATTACCTTTTCACAAAGAATCTTGCCTTTCTTATTGTCTCCCTTTGAATATGAATTAGAAAGTAAACATTTCCCTTACCCGATTATAGCAATAAACATCCATCATCCTGATAAAAGAATATGACACTGAAATTACCTTAACTGTCCAGTAATATTTTAAAAATATTTTTTGTGTTTTTTTTATTTAGGTTCATTTGTATGATTCAGAGTTTATTGTGCTGTCCATTTCAGTGAAAATAGAATACATTATAGTCATTTTTGTTAAGGGAACAGCTGAAGCCCACCTCTGGGTGCTTGATTTTATTGCTGTGCTAAAGACCAATTGGTGGCCACAGGCTGTTTTCTGCTCTTTGGTCGGGTTGTTGTCTCTTTGACACATTTCCCATTATCATTCTCTATTTTTTACTGAATTAAATTGACTTGTACAGATGGGTTTCTAAAAAATGCTTTAATTTCACACAAATCAGCTGCATCACAATCATCATTAATAAGGCAAATTTAAAAGAATTGACCTTCAAATCTGATTTTTTAACTTAAAAGACTTTATATGAATAAAATTCTGAACAATCTCATGAAATACTGATTGAATTATAGCTGCTTTATGTTTGAACAAGAAAATTTGCTGTAAAATATCACATGCATATCCTGAAAAATAATGTGTTAATGTGATATGAATAACCAATTGTATTACTTGATCAAAATCATGATTTATAATGTGCTAGCTATAGCTTGCAAAGGGACAGAACCCAAGAAGACATATCACCATAATCAAGACTCATTGTTCTGAATTCAGGCTTATTAGTATTAAATCTTACTTCTATTTTAACATGCTCTCAGGAAAAGGAGTAAATATCAATTTCAAATCCTTCTTACCTAACCTGAAACACATTTGCTAAAACAAACCCCTCATAGAAACATTAATTTTTGTATTTTTGTATTTTGTTGAACATCTGAATTCTTGGTTCACATTTGCTCATGAAAACCACAAAAACTACCTAAAAAAATAATGAATCAGCAGTAGCACTTTTCAAATGTGTTACTTTTTCAAAACTTTACATATACTTACAGCTGACAGTTTTTTACATAGTGTTTTTTCCCAACCATGATCTGGAGGACACTCTGGAATTAATACCCAATCAGCTTCCGTAGCCAGAGCAGCAACTAAGGCTAAATACCTATGGAGATGACAAAAAATATACAAATATCCTATAGTTAGTTAAAAAGGTCATCTATTTGTAAATTGTATTGTTGTCTGTCACAAAAAAAAATCCATTTAATACATGACCCTTCTATATGTAAGAATATCTATGGTAAGTACAGTCAAATCTGCTTTAATGCTATAATGGTCACCTTGTTTCAGCAGTCACCTGCCTCTAACCGTCACTTTCAGACCTCACAAACGTTTTCTCTATATAATTTTACTCTTTTCAGTGGTCACTTGTCTAAAGCGGTCAGCAGTCAACTAATTTTTGGACGAAATCTTCATTTCAACTTTTAACAACAGTCTTTCAAGTTTTTAACAATCAAAATATAATCATGACGAAAAAAATACATGTGCTTATAATCGAGGTCAAAAAGAAAAAATGAACCTGTTTGCAACTGAGATCGCGCAATATGAAGTGAATTTGAGAATTTCTCGTGTTCCACTCCTTTCAGTTTCCATTAAAAACCATATCATGGACTTATTTTTCAACAAGTATTAACTATTTTAAATGTTTTCTTCAAATTTAGAGTGCTGGAATCTGCATTTTTATTTGTCTGCTTGCACAAACGACAACTCTACCAATTGAAAACACTAAAATAATTTCCCTGGGCCTGGCCACGTGCTAAGTTGGAATAGGAATGTTTTTTAAGAACTTTAATTAAAAGGTCACCTCTCTTGAGTGGTCACTTTTGATACTACCCATAAATGACTGCTTAATACAGGTTTGACTGTATTCAGTTATTCAGAAGTTGATAAGAGATAGATGTGAAATGCATTGTTTTATATAACATGCTCATATGAAGTTTGAAGCCAAATTTCAGAAAGCTCTGATTTTTAGTTCCTATCAAAAATGAACCAATATTTCATGGGGCAGAGTGAGCACATGGAGGAAACCCCACCAAAGGATGGACAAACAAACAGAGGCCAGTCTTAGCACTCAACCACAGGCTAACCAACCCAGGCTTGTAAAAATACTCTCTACAGAATCTAACTGAAATGTTTGTAAAATTCAGCTTCTGGCCTCTATTTTTAAAAGTTTATCATGAAGACTGAGAGGTAAAATTGTATCCTCCATAAGAGAGGGAGTATAATGATGTTGTAGCTTGGACGTCTAGAGGCAATTATTTGCTATTATTACTTACTGTGGATTCATTTATTTTCGTGGGTATCAATTTATGTGGATTGAGGAAAACTTCCGTTTTTCGTGGAAATTTGATTTTGTTGTTTTACCAATCTCTACATACAAAGCCTATGCAAAATTTGTAATTCGTTGAACATTTGAATTTGTGGTTTACTAGTACCACGAAACCCACGAAAATTGGTATCCAACGAATAATGTTTAATCCACAGTATCCTTTTATAAAGACAAAATGCCACATACCCACAGTGCCTACCCATAACTTCTAATACAAAAGCTCTTTGATGGCTTGATGCAGTGGTTGAAATAGAATCAACTGATTCTATGATTCTGTGCAGTGCTGAGTCTGTCCCGATGGTCATGTCTGTGCCACAGAAATCATTATCAATAGATCCAACCATTCCAACTATGTTTATGTGACTGCAATTTCTTCTTTGTTCATCTGTTATTTTCCCTATATAAAAAAGGAATTATTAACTTTTTTAAAATATTGAAAGTCTTATAACAGCTGAAGATTTTCAAAGCTTAAACATTTTATTTAAAGGAGAGACATTATGTTGTCACTGATATAAACCATATAATTTATATACAGACTTACAGTCCGCCAGACTGACACTGTCTAACATTGGGTCAGACAGTCATGCCAAATACATTTTAGCAAAATGCTTTTTGTTGGTCCGAAAGCAAAATGAATTTCATGATTAACTTGTTGTACTGTACTCCCTTCTATTTCAGAGAATTTTCAGGTAAAACCATTCATGTCACAGCTTTTAATTGAAAACCATTCGTTCAATTGTACAATTATCTCTATCCCACTGCTTCAATTCCCTATATATCATGTATATTACTTTACATTAGGAATTTATGTTATTTTTACTAATATTTTGCTATCTCCATCTTTGACCCAAAACCGGATGTGAAGTGCAAAAAAAAAATATGCTTCGTTGAGTGCAGCCTGATACGACCGCAGAGGTTGAACCCTGAACAGTTGGTGCAAGTTTGGACACAATATTCAAGCTTGATACTGTCTGAATTTGGATTGTGATCAAATTTTTGACAGGTTTCTGACACAAAATAAATGTGGTGAATTATCTAAAATTTTTAAATGGGTTAAAAAAATTGTATTTAATTTTAATTGAAGATTTCTTGCTATTGAGCAATACTGTGCAAAAGAAGATTTCTTGCTATTGCGCAATACTGTGCAATTGAATATTTCTTGCAATTGCGCAATACTGTGCAATTCAATATTTCTTGCTATTGCGCAATACTGTGAAATTGAAGATTTCTTGATATTGCGCAATATTGTGCTATTGGATATTTCTTGCTATTGCGCAATACTGTGCAATTGAAGATTTCTTGCTATTGCACAATACTTAATATAATAATTTACACATCCTGTTTGGTGTGTATCTCCTGCCATATCATTATTATTTGCTTTTATATATAAATCAGAAATAACCAACTTAAAATGGAAAATTTTAAAGCAAAAAAACCTAGAGGCTCTCAAGAGCCTGTGTCGCTCACCTTGGTCTTTGTGCATATTAAACAATGGACACAGATAAATTCATGACAAAATTGAGTTTTGGAGATGGTGATGTGTTTGTAGATCTTACTTTACTGAACATTCTTGTTGCTACAATTATCTCTATCTATAATGTACTTTGCCCAATCATTACAGTGGAAAATATTTTCTAAAAATTTACAAAAATTTATGAAAATTGTTAAAAATTGACTATAAAGGACAATAACTCCTTAAGGGTCAATTGACAATTTTGATCATGTTGACTTACTTTTAGATCTTATTTTGCTGGACATTATTGCTGCTTACAGTTTGTAATAATATTCAAGATAATAACCAACCAGATGCTCCGCAGGGCGTAGCTTTATACGACCGCAGAGGTTGAACCCTGAACGGTTGGGGCAAGTATGGACACAACATTCAAGCTGGATTCCGCTCTAAATTTGGATTGTGATTAAATAGTTGACACAGCATAGGTTTCTGACACAGAATGAATGTATTCAAATGAACTAAAAAAAAATTTTGTTTTCTCTTAGAGCAATTCACTATGCTGTTGAATATTAATCCTCTCAAAAAAATGTTTGAAGAAATTTTCTTTTTATTTATGAAATTTCAAATGAGAAAAATTTAACCCAATTTTTTATTCACATCCCCCTTCCCCTTATTCCAAAACTAATTTCAATTAAAATATTCTAATGGAGTTTGCAACAATTACTACTCATTTAAATACATGATGTAAAAAAACTGCTTGTTATCACTGAATGGTAAAGATTATTTAAATTTATCAGTTGGTAGTAAAAAGTGAATATACATTGTATATTGTATATAACAAAGATTTAAGTTGATTCTGGACAAAGAAAGATAACTCCAATTAAAAAAAAATTATTGCAGATATTTCTTGCTTACTATACTGGACAAAGAAAGATAACTCTTAATTAAAAAAAAAATTGCTATTTCACAATATTGTGAAATAAGATATTTCTTGCCATTGCACAATACTGTGCAATTGAAAAGACTTGCTATTGCACAATACTTAATATAATAATTTTAGATCCTGATTTGGACCAACTTGAAAACTGGGCCCATAATCAAAACTCTAAGTACATGTTTAGATTCAGCATATCAAAGAGGCCCAAGAATTTATTTTTTGTTAAAATCAAACTTAGTTTAATTTTGGACCCTTTGCACTTTAATTTAGACCAATTTTAAAACTGGACCAAAAATTAAGAATCTACATACACAGTTAGATTTGGCATATCAAAGAACCCAAATTATTCAATTTTTGATGAAATCAAACAATGTTTAATTTTGGACCCCGATTTGGGCCAACTTGAAAACTGGGCCAATAATCAAAAATCTAAGTACATTTTTAGATTCAGCATATCAAAGAACCCCAAGGTTTCAATTTTTGTTAAAATCAAACTAAGTTTAATTTTGGACCCTTTGGACCTTAATGTAGACCAATTTGAAAAAGGGACCAAAAATTAAGAATCTACATACACAGTTAGATTCGGCATATTAAAGAACCCCAATTATTCAATTTTGATGAAATCAAACAAAGTTTAATTTGGACCCTTTGGGCCCCTTTTTCCTTAACTGTTGGGACCAAAACTTCCAAAATCAATACCAACCTTCCTTTTATAGTCATAAACCTTGTGTTTAAATTTCATAGATTTCTATTCACTTATACTAATGCTATGGTGCGAAAACCAAGAAAAATGCTTATTTGGGTCCCTTTATGGCCCCTAATTCCTTAACTGTTGGGACCGAAACTCCCAAAATAAATACCAACCTTCCTTTTGTGGTCATAAACATTGTGTTTAAATTTCATTGATTTCTATTTACTTTAACTAAAGTTATTGTGCGAAAACCAAGAATAATGCTTATTTGGGCCCTTTTTTGGCCCCTAATTCCTAAACTGTTGAAAATAAAACTCCCAAAATCAATCCCAACCTTTATTTTGTGGTTATAAACCTTGTGTCATAATTTCATAGATTTCTATTAACTTAAACTAAAGTTATAGTGCGAAAACCAAGAAAATGCTTATTTGGGCCCTTTTTGGCCCCTAATTCCTAAAATGTTGGGACCAAAACTCCCAAAATCAATACCAGCCTTCCTTTTATGGTCATAAACCTTGTGTTAAAATTTCATAGATTTCTATTCACTTTTACTAAAGTTAGAGTGCGAAAACTAAAAGTATTCGGACGACGACGACGACGACGACGACGACGACGACGACGACGACGACGACGACGACGACGCCAACGTGATAGCAATATACGACGAAAATTTTTTCAAAATTTGCGGTCGTATAAAAACTGCAAAATTTTATTTAAAATTATTTATTAGGGGGCAGCAACCCAACAAGGGGTTGTCTGATTTGTCTGAAAATTTGAGGGCAGATAGATCTTGATCTAATAAACAATTTAATTCCAATCAGATTTGCTCCAAATGCTTTGGTTTCATAGATAAAAGCCAAAATCTACATTTCACCCCTATGTACTATTTTTAGCCATGGTGGCCATCTTGGTTGGTAGGCCGGGTCATCAGACACATTTTTTGAACTAGATACCCCAATGATGATTGTGGTCAAGTTTGGTTAAATTTAGCCTAGTAGTTTCAGGAGAAGATTTTTTTTAAAGAATACTAAAATTTTAGAAAAATGGTTAAAAATTGACTATAAAGTCAAATTTTGGGACTTTTTCTTTTTGATATAATGGTAGTTACCTACTTTATATTAAAATTTTAAGATTTTTAACAAAAAGTAGGTTTATACCAATATTAGAAGAAAAGAAATTGTCAAATTTGCAATCACATTGAAATAGCCTATTACACCTTAGGCCACACCAATTTAATTTCTTGTTCTACGGATTTTTGGACTCCAAAATTTGGGGCGAGCGAGCGATTTAAAAATTTAAATAAAAAAATATTTATTTTGCAAATTCTTGAGGCGAAGCTTGAAAATTAAAGGCGAGTGATTATATTTTTTTTTGTAAACATAAAATAGTAGGTTTCGACAATATTAAAACTTGATTTATCACTTGTACTTTGTCTTTTCTTTAATTTCTGAAGTATTTTTCCCCTGTTCACCAAGAAATAATTAAATCTGGTCTATGTATGTGTGACTGACAATGAGACAATTCTCTATCTAAGTCATATTCAGTTTGAGGGCAACCCCTTAATGTTATAAATACTAGTATCCCTTTTTTCATGTTTTATGAGTGATCAATACAAGTTATAATATATTTGTTTGTACAAAAGGGCTCATATTTTCTCAAAAAACTATACATCTATCTCGTATTAAATGGTCAAAACATGTCCAAGAATTTTGTAATATTCCTGGACTTTAACCATGTTAACACATTTACTATAACAGTTTAATATTATTCAAAATAAGTGGACCTCTCTTTTAGAAAAAGTTGTTTAAAATATGATGTAACTCTCCTCTTTTTGATAAGTTTTCAAAGGTTTTCAAAAGAAGAACTATACAACTCCTTGGTATTTCTATTTTCTTTTCTACATTAGTAAAATGACCCCTTGTCTGAGTGAGAGAGGGTTGTTCTTAACCTGATAATAACAAACACAGGTAAAAGTACGACCTTTTACACGGGGCTTTGATACAGACCAAACAACAAGCTATAAATTATTAGCGTACACAATTCAAACAAGAAAACCAACGATCTAATTTATATATCCAAACGGGAAAATACCAATGAACAACATCAATAAACGTTAACTGCTGAATGACAGGCCCCTGAATCAATCAGGACAAGTGCATAAACATACAGCGGCTATGGATAGTTTTGTTTCGCCAACATAGAATATAATTGCCGTTGAAGGCAAATCCTTCAGAAGTTCTTTGTACTTTATTCTAACAACGAACATATTTTGATAGGGAATATAAGTAAGGGGAACGAAACCAATTTTTTGTTCTTTACTGGTATATTTTTCCGCTTTTATAAATTTATATATCGGAGCACTCCTTCTTTGGATAAATAGGTTTCATGCTGAAACAAATATTCTCACAGATATTTAAGAAGTGTGGTGGTGTGCATTTATGTTTAAAATCGTTATATACAGGTTAATAGACTGTGATTTTAAAACAAATATTGATATATTTTTATAATATTTACAAAAAAACGGTGCGGGAAATGGACATGATTACATTTCCGGATGCAGGAAGCGGGAATATAAAAAAAAGAAAAAAATTCTGTTTTGAGAAAAATAGGTGCGGGTGTGGCCTTAATATCAATTTTTGTTAAAAGCATAAGACATATGATAAGAAGACATTTCTCAAAATATATGATTTTTTAACAAAACTAAATTATCTTTTTAAACTATTTATTTTTTTCAATTTAAAAAAAAAAAATTGCTTCGCTAAGTGCAGCTGGATACGACCGCAGATGTCCAACCCTGAAAAGTTGGGGTCAAAATGGACACAATATTCATGCTTGATATAGGTTTGAATTTGGATTGTAATTAAATATTTGACACAGAATAACTGTAGTCAAAGAACTTAAAAATTGGTTATATAATTTGAATTTATATTAATTTTTTTGCTTTTGTGCAATACACTATGCTGTTGCGAATTTACCCCCTCCCCCCCCCCCCCCCTTAATAAAACGTTTTTTTGCTTTTGTGCAATACACTATCCTGTTGAATATTAACCCCCCAAAAAAAAATATTTGAAGAAATTTTCTTTTTAATATCTGAAATCTGAAATGAGAAAAATAGTCCCCCCCCCCACAAATTCTTATTTACCTCCCCCCCCCCCCCCCAATTTTTGTTCACATCCCCCTTTCCCTTATTCCCAAAAAACATTCATTCCCTCAAGTGTTAGTCATAATCTCGAAACAAATTTTAATAAAGTTTGCAACCATAATACCATATAATAACCCTTTTAAATACATGATACAAGTCTTAAAATATAAAATGACATACATAGTCATGGCTAAAATTAATATTAATCAATAGTTACTTTTAAAAATAAATTGACAGCTAATCACCTCAAGACAATCATCGTTTCTTAATATATAATTTACAAGCAGTGTAAGGGAGGTAATCAAGCATTGTTGTTTTAAATTGGGATTGGCTTACCTCCCTTAGACTGCTTTTAAATTGTCTTAATTGTCCTCTAACCGGAAAAAAAACTTGGTTTTTACCCCTTTTTTGCCTCTAATTCCAAAATGGTTTGAGCCATAACCCCCCATAGTCAATCCTAACCATCCCTCTGTTGTATGGAAGGAAACTTGTGGTATAATTTCTGAGAGATTCATACACTTTAACACAAGTCTTTGTCTGAAAACTACAAAAATGCTTATTTGGGCCCTTAATTCCCCTTCTTTTTGGCCCCTTATTCCAAAACAGTTGGGACCATAACCCCCAAAATCAATCCCAAACCTTCCTTTAGTGGTTATAATCCTTGTGTCAAAATTTTATTGATTTCTATTTACTTATACTAAAGTTATTATCCAGAAACCATTGGTCTTTGAACAACGCAGACGACGAAGTGATACCAACATACGACCAAAAATTTTTGAATTTTTGCAGTCGTATAAAAATCATTGACAAAAAATTATTGACACTAGTGAACAATTTTGAATAATTTTATACCTAAATATCAATTTTTGTTGAAATTCTAGCTGAAACAGAAAATAACTTTTTACCTCATTTTTTTATTTTTATTTTTGACAACTGGAATCAACTTGAAATAGTTTATAAACCAATATTTATACATTTCAAATGTTTAACAAAGTAAACATTTTTATGCAGACTTTGGAAAAAACCATGAAAAATACAAATTTCCCTAAAACCCCAAAAACTGGTACCCATGAAAATAATTGAATCCTCAGTATTTTCTAACACACTGTTAATGATCCACATGACTTTTGTACCTGTTTCCTTAAGTTCATCCAGTAAACTCATCCATTCTTGTCTGAATAAGTTAGCACCAGTCAGACTACCATCTCCGCCAATCACTACCAGATTTGTTATGTTTTTATCTATAAGATTCTTGGCAGCCTTCAACCTTCCAGCTCTTTGACGGAAATCGGCACATCTAGCACTGCCAATCACAGTTCCACCCTGTTAATTATTCAAATTTTGAATTGTTTAAATTCTTTGTTAATGTCTTCGTCCCAGTTTGATCTCAAATACAAAAGAAACCTAGCACTATTTATATAATTATTTATACTTTGAATTTTAGTCCCCCTCCCCACCCCCACCTCTTTTTTTGTAAAAGGATAAAAAAGACCCAAAAAAATTACAAAATTAAGAAGATCTCCACATTGTGTAATGACAACAATTTTTTTTTTTTGTTATCCAGCATGTCAAAATATCTTGCAAAGGACCAATTAATTCTGTCGCTGCAAGGGAATACAACGAAGGAGTATCCTTAAATATATATAGGAGTTTCAGGTACTATATTCTTTATTCAAATCCCTTTCTGTTACCTTTTATTTATCTTTATTCTTGACTAAAAGTCTAATTGTCATCAACTTACAAAAAGCATAACAGGTGCCACATGTGCAGCAGGACATACTTGCCCAGTGGGATACATGTAGGTGTTTCCCAAGCTTAAGATTTCATGCAATGTTTTGGGCTATTGCCGTTTGCAGTTTTTTCCTATTGGCCATTTTTTAGTAAGTCTTCTTCAATTTAAGGATTTGTTTGCTCCCTTGGTAACTTTTAACTTTTGTTCAAACTATATAGCAATTATTAGTCATGACTATCAAGACAATTTCTGTATCTACGCCATCATACTGGCAAATTGTTTATCAACAAAAACCTCTCAACAATTACTGTATTTAAATTTTGAAATTCGTGTGTGCATTTATCTTTGCCATCCTTAACCACTAGCGAAATCTAATTAATGCGATTGCAAAAATTTTATGCAGGAATATCACTACGGAAAATATGAAGGTGAGTTTATTATTGCACATATGAAGGCGAGTTTATTATTGCAAACCTGGTACTGTTACATTTTCACATTATTTAAAACATTGCAATAATTTTTGAATTTACACTATTATTTATTTTATTTATTTGCTTGGAACTTCACTCCGGCCAATTGAAACTTAGATACCATATAAGCATAGAATTCAGTCATGACATGGTGTATTTTTCATACCTTTTGCATTATTCCAGATGAGCTTGCCCAAGAAGCTTCTGTAATAAGATCACCTCCATCAACCATACCCTGGTATCCCTAAAATCAAAGATAGAAATTTCATAGATTAAAAGAACATAATTACACCTAAAAAAAAGTATCCTAGATTTAAATTTTTTATAGCTAGTGCACTATTTAAAAACACAAATATCCTAGATTTTGATTGGTTTACAGCTACATGTAGTGTACTGCCTTATATTGTAAGTATCATATTGATTGGTTGACAGCTACTGTACTGCCTTATATTGTAAGTATCATATTGATTGGTTGACAGCTAGTGTACTGCCTTATATTGTAAGTATCATATTGATTGGTTGACAGCTACTGTACTGCCTTATATTGTAAGTATCATATTGATTGGTTGACAGCTACTGTACTGCCTTATATTGTAAGTATCATATTGATTGGTTGACAGCTAGTGTACTGTCTAATAACACAAATATCCTAGATTTTGATTGGTTGACAGCTTTGTACTGTTTTATAACGTGTAATAAGTATATCCAAGATTTAGATTGGCTGTCAGCTTAAGTGAATTGTTTTATTTCAGATGAATTTTATTCATATATAACAACTGCTCATGTTGCTTTTTAACCTATCTGCTGTGTTATTTGCCCAAGGAAATCTCACTTTTATCCCTCCTACCATGGTATTTGCTTTTTATATCCCTCAAGGAAAAGACTGATCTGCCAAGCTGGGGACACGCGGCCGGCCGGTCGCTTGGTCGATCATTCATTCGCTGAATTAAATGCTGCTGTATTTTGGTTTGAATTTTGAAAGTAAAGCAGGAGGGTCTGAAGGGGGTACTTCTGATATTTCTTTATCTTTTAGGTCAAAGTAATGTTTTTCCATTCTTTTATCAGAATTTTGTAAGAATTATAATTCATGAAAAATTTTATTGTGTTGTGGTCAGCGTCTCTAAGTGCCTAAAGTGCCTGTCATTATTTCAGGAACATCCTTAATGTTACATTAAATTTAGACTTTAATTTTAAGCATCTCTTCTATTGATATTCTATGTAATTATTCATGTTCAGAAACATGAGGAAGTGCACATATACTTTTCATAACTACCAGTTGAGAAAATGTTTGTCATTTGGAAAATTTGGTGTTATTGGCAGATCGTCAAAGTCTCTGTTAAATTTATTCACAACTTTTTGTATTATACATGCAAAAGGTAAAATAAATATTCAAAACACCACTATAACAGAAAATTGAATCTAATTTCACTACAATGAAAGCAATTATTGTTTAAAGAAATTAAATTTGACATGTAAAATAAAAGGTTTAAGCATTTTTGACATTGGGTCCATGATAAATATGTTAATCATCTATAAGCCTTATTTATTTTTCTATAGACCTAACATGCTTTTACTTTATATAGCACTGAAATTAGTGTGTTTGTTGGTGTAAATCAACAAGTTCAATTACCTTGGTTGTAACATGGCTGCCTGTATTTTAAAAATGGAGGAAACCAGAGTACTATCAGAGAACCATAGGCTTCAGCAGGAAAACTTGTAATCCTTGTCAATAAAGATCTGAGGCAAACACATCTTGCCACAAAAAGAGTTCAAACTCACAACCTCAGAGTTGATCACTGAAAATGAACTACTTACACCACTTGACCACAGTTGACCTCTGGTGAAATTTGTGATGAATAATACTTCTAGGTTGCTCTTTGTAAATACAGCTGTTTCACAAAACACGCCTCTTTTGGGGAGATATATAATATTTATAGATAAATTGTTTTGTTTATGTACTGGTTCCCAGATAATATGATCTCCATGTTTCATCTCATAGAGACATAACTTGGGAATGTTACCAGTATAAATAAAAAAATATTGCGGCAGCCTTGAATTCTGAGGGAGACCAAAAGTTAAGGTAGGGGTAGTATATGTAGTACAGAACTTAAGTACAAGTTTAAACTCTTAGACGTTCGGGGCATATAAATGTTGAAAATATGCCGCACAGCCCTATATTTTCACCTTTGAAAAAAATAGTAGTGCATATGAGCTTTCAATGATTCTAGGATATTTTTTTTTTCAAAACTTCATACTAAAAGTGGTACAGTTTTAGCCGTAAAAGGAGTTCCTATGGGAAATTGCATTGTCTATACAGAAACGCAACCTCTAGAAGATTCGATAGGCATTTGATTCAGGTTCATTGTGACTTTCACGCTATATTTTCTTTTTCAAAAAGCTCATTTTTAGTTGCATATAGGTGCAGTAGATGCTATCTAGCTATATACAGTGTGTTTTATATATTTACATTGAGAGTGTAGGAATACAAGAAGTGAGTTATTGTCTGACATGTTGACGACAGACAGACCGACAACAGTATACCATAATATGTCCCGTAAACGAGCGTATAATGATAAATCGATTCATATTAATTACTCTTTGTATTTGAAGACATTTTACCTCTTTGATGTAGTAAACTTTACAACCAAGAAATGTTCCCATTCTAACCACAGCTCTCACAGCAGAATTCATACCTGTAAATCAAATTATAGTTGATTATCTATAAGACTATATATATGTGATATACATGTATACATTTATTCAACCTAATAGGACCTTATTAGGGTGAATGAGAAAACAAAAAGAAATATCTCATTCACCAACAGAATAAATGAGTGAGAAAAAAACCCAGATTCAACAGTGGCTGAGTCTGGAAGGTGAAGGGGTGTTTAAGGCATATACCCATCCCTCTTTGGTCTGAAAAAATATATTTATTTGCATAAAATCGTCCAATAAATTTTAGGATAGCCCCTATCTGAAGTATATATAAGGTTTTTGGCAATTACACCACCTTTGAATAATTCTAGATCCACCCCTATGCTATATACAGTAAACATGGTAAAAGTTGAGCGACAAATATTTTTCATTTTTTTTAAATAAACAAGTTTAAATAATTGACTATATCTTTAAAAGATCAAGAAATAAATAAGTGAAACAAAGAAAATATAACATTACATCACCATAAAAGGTATTTTTTTTACTTAAATATTATTAATTCTAAAATCTTATTTCCCCAACTTAATTTTTCTTTTATCTAAATATACATATGACATATGTTGCAAAAGAAATTTATTATAAAAAAGATATATATATGTTGCATAACTGCTAAACTTTCATTAAGGTCTTTCCTCTCCGTGAGGAAAGACCTTATTGTTTTTCGCATGTTTTTTTTTTTTTCATCCAGCATTTGTTTGACATGGCCTCCCCTCGTTTCTATTGGAGTTATCAAAACCAAATATGGACCATCGGTAGACCTCATTATGAAGTATTACCAGATGAGGCTGTGTAGGATTTCATCATCCCCTTTAGAAGTTATCTCCCTTTTATTGATTTTTTTCAACATGGCCCCCCCTCGTTGTTTTTAAAGATATCATGATCTTATTTGGACAATAGGTACATCTCATCATGATGTATTACCATATGAGGCTGCATAGAATTTCATCATCCCCTTTGAGAGTTATTTGCCCTTGAAACAATTTCTTTTCTTTGATCATTTCTCAAAAAATGTTAGAGATAGAATCGATTTGAAAACGGCAACATGTACAGGAACAGATGGCAATGTTAATGAACATATACAATCATTTTGTTATTAACCCTTATAAGGAGTTATTCCCCTTGAAAAATTGTATACAATTTTAGAAAAAATCTATTTCAAGAACTGGAAGTCGTAGAGACTTGGGACCTTAACCAATAATCATTAATTCATGTGACCTTCAATATGCACCAAAGGTCAAAGGTCACAGAGTGCAAAAAAAAATTACGCTGCAATTTCAAGCTTACATATTAGGAAAACGATAAGACTTTGCTGCCTACATACAGCGTATAAAATGTTCCTCTCGACGAACTCTACATTTTATATAATAAGCCCAAAAATGTCCGACCGTCTGTTCAAAAGTTACAACAGGATGATTATTAAAAGTATAGTATTTTTTAAAGGTAACAGATATCAACCTACTATAAACTGAAAAGATGATCAGTAATTCAAGACCTTCAATTTGAGGTCAATGTCAGGTCATGATGAAATTTCACCTTGACCTTCACATTATACTATGACCTTGACCTTGTGATATTTAAAAGGTCAAGTGGTCCTGAGTTGAATGGTGATAGTCCCATGTCTTTACGACTTCCGGTTCTCAAGTTTTGTATTGCATCATATATTTGATGATTAATTGTGACCTTAGTGAACTTTAAAATTGTCTTAATTCTTTTTCTATAATGTTGTCCTTTAACTGTAGATCATTTATTATTTAACAGATTTGAGATATCTATTGTCGTTTTAGAGATAATGCAGTTTTAAGTTTTGCGAGCGGAGGCATGTATTTCTGAATCATCAAGAGCTTACCACTTAAAATGTTTAAGAAATTGAAGAGGTTGACATAGTTATATGTTTGATTAAATACCAAAAACATTCCATGGAAAAAAACACCAAAAATTCAATTTGAAATTTTCATGTTTTGCATTGACTTTGTAAGTTTCATAATTTCTATTTATATAGTTGATATTGCATCATTATTTGCACTTTGTCAAATGGGGTCATCTGATATATCAAATTGAAGGTCTTAATAAACTCTACTTAAAAATGAAAATTTGAAACCCCCTTTTCATCCAAGGGAGACGGGTGGGGTCATTTAGTGCAAACATTCAAATTTCTCAGATGGTAAGGCCTTTTTTTTTTAATTAGTTGGTTTACGGACAACTAGTGTCAAAGGTTAGGGTCGGAGGAGGTAAAAAAAATAAAAATAAAATAGCAATCTTAGATTTTTTTTTTGTTCACGTATAACTGTTCTGAAAAATTTGAGTCGGAGGAAAAAAAATAAAAAAAATGCTGTTCATTCATGACATTACAGGGGTTGAGGAGGAGAAATAGTTTAGCTCTTATCTTGATATGCTTTGCATTTGATGGATGGATGGTCAATTGTTGTTTAATGTCTAGTGGCTAATCAGATGCATAATTAGGATGAGAATATGATAATGAGAAATGAAATGCTAAACTGACACACTGAGCCAGAATTTAAATGTGCTAGCTCACAAGGTAACAGTTCCCCCAAAGATATGTTACCTTACCCAAACACATTATTCTGACTCCTTTAATAATTGCAATTGCAGCGTGCTTGGCGAAGAAGCAGCAGATACCAATTTTTAAGTCTTTGATTTGACCGGGTCAAGGTTCAAACCCAAGATCTCTCACTCTCCAGGTGAACACAATACCATCACATTTAAGGTGCACCTGGTCTTCACGTATGAATATATGTGCATGTTTGACCCAAAAATCTTTTGAGGACAATATACTTGACATAAACAAATTTCTTTGATTTATGAAATGTTTGATAATCAACTGTGTTCATGATCCTATCATGCTGATGAAGAAATAGCAATGTACCAAAGTTTGACTAAAACACATATTTTGTACAGACAAGAAATTTGTTAGCATCTAAATTATGCATGAATCCCGTTCGCTGAAAAGTGGAAATGGTGGCAAAGAAATAAAAAGTTGAGATCAATGTTTTATTTTCAACAGGTACCTTGACAATGGCAACATTTTCATCAGCCATATTGTCGAATATGGCATCGCCGATTGTTTGCTTAGGTTTGCATTTGATAAAAGTGCTCTCAGTACGTTGACCATCAAAGTTAATATTCAACTGAAAGTAGATGAAGCCGTCAGACTCCATGGTCCTCCCTCGTTGGGTTTTTGAATTCGTCTGCGTCATTTCGAAGCTTTTCAAAATACGCCGTTCACTACAAACGCTTTATTGACACAGACAAAACGTTTTGGAACGCCTCGGATTTTTTTATTCACAGCACTCGAAAAATCGGGTCGGCGGAATAAAAAACAACACGAAATCAAAATTTTAATTTTATTTCACTTTTAAACAAAATCGGGTCGGCGGATCCGTAAACCAACTAGTTAAAAAAAAAAAGGCCTAAGGTTGTCGCATATCAAATGAAAGAACATAAAACGTACATTTCAAATTTCAAATTAACGTCTCCCGAAAATTGGTAAGATGGGGTCATTGAGTGCAAACAATAAATTTTCTTTACAATAGGGTTGTTTTATATCAAATGAAAGGTCATGATGAGAACATTTGAAATATCGAATTCCCAACCTCAAAAATTGGTTGGATAGGGTTATTAAGTGCAAAAATCAAACTTTGTAGAACACGGCGTTGTCGCATATCAAATGAAAGCTCATCTACCCTGTGTTAGATGTAACATACTTCCGATCTCAAAAAGGAAGGGCGAATAAGGTCATTAAGTGTAAAAAGCGAAAAGTTTCAGAAGGTATGCTTGTCGTATTTCAAACGAAAGGTCGTACAAAGTACATTACGAAAACATCACTTTTACAGGAAAGACCTTTCAATTGTTTTACAAACAATTGAGATACTAGTTTCATATTTATATTTATTTCATATCACTAACAACACTAAAATCAGTCACTATCCTTCTTGTAGTTTACAGAAATTATGACCTTTAAAGTTTTACAGAGGCAGATGAATGTCCATTAAAACATGTTAAATTTGGTTTTGGCATTAGAAAAATACATTAATGTGGAAAGTATTTGACAAAGATATCCCTGTACAACCTTTTGGAATCTATTATTCATGTCAAAAAGTTTTTAAGGTTTGTTTGTTACTCATAATTGTGAGAGTAATTTCCATCACATATGCATAGAGTCTGAAAATTACAAGCCAACAAAAAATAAATGTTTACATAAATGTTATATCAACATTCTGTTTGTGTATATATATATATATACATACTAAAAATAGAATAATTTATTTGATATTTCTATGTTATCTATATATATATATTCAAGAGTTAATCTAAAAATGAGGGTACTTTCTCTAAAAATGAGGGTGCTTTTTATATGGCCTTCCAAATACCGTTTCGATCCCTAACATCACTGAAGAGACATTTATTGTCGAAATCCGGATATGGTGTACTAAAGAAATATTGACACCGAATGTTTGTGGCACAACATCCTGTCCACAAGTTAACAATTTTTTTTTTTCTGTGACGTATTAAATTTATAATAAGATCCATTTTGTTACAACCTGTGATCAATTTTATTTGGCAATCGCCAATGGCAGTCAGCAGGGTTAAAGAACATCAGTTGTTCGACCTGTTAGTCAAATGCGTTTTGTTTAAATATACTTTTTCACTCTTTTGGTCTTTTGGAAAATGTTGTTTGTGCTGTTTTTAGACCCTTCTACAACGAAATTTGTTTGACATGCACACGTATAAAAATTGCGGTTTTTATCCAACGCAGTCATAGGTTTGAACGTAGTTTTCAATTTAGACTCGTTTATATTTTTTGTTTGGGCATGTATCATATTTTCCCTCCGGTTTATATGATCCGTTCATCCTATATATTGACTCTTAAAATTCAAGAGTTAATCTAAAAATGAGGGTACTTTCTCTAAAAATGAGGGTGCTTTTTATATGGCCTTCCAAATACCGTTTCGATCACTAACATCACTGAAGAGACATTTATTGTCGAAATCCAGATATGGTGTACTAAAGAAATATTGACACCGAATGTTTGTGGCACAACAACCTGTCCACAAGTTAACAATTTTTTTTTTTCTGTGACGTATTAAATTTATAATAAGATCCATTTTGTTACAACCTGTGATCAATTTTATTTGGCAATCGCCAATGGCAGTCAGCAGGGTTAAAGAACATCAGTTGTTCGACCTGTTAGTCAAATGCGTTTTGTTTAAATATACTTTTTCACTCTTTTGGTCTTTTGGAAAATGTTGTTTGTGCTGTTTTTAGACCCTTCTACAACGAAATTTGTTTGACATGCACACGTATAAAAATTGCGGTTTTTATCCAACGCAGTCATAGGTTTGAACGTAGTTTTCAATTTAGACTCGTTTATATTTTTTGTTTGGGCATGTATCATATTTTCCCTCCGGTTTATATGATCCGTTCATCCTATATATTGACTCTTAAAATTCAAGAGTTAATCTAAAAATGAGGGTACTTTCTCTAAAAATGAGGGTGCTTTTTATATGGCCTTCCAAATACCGTTTCGATCCCTAACATCACTGAAGAGACATTTATTGTCGAAATCCGGATATGGTGTACTAAAGAAATATTGACACCGAATGTTTGTGGCACAACATCCTGTCCACAAGTTAACAATTTTTTTTTTTCTGTGACGTATTAAATTTATAATAAGATCCATTTTGTTACAACCTGTGATCAATTTTATTTGGCAATCGCCAATGGCAGTCAGCAGGGTTAAAGAACATCAGTTGTTCGACCTGTTAGTCAAATGCGTTTTGTTTAAATATACTTTTTCACTCTTTTGGTCTTTTGGAAAATGTTGTTTGTGCTGTTTTTAGACCCTTCTACAAAGAAATTTGTTTGACATGCACACTTATAAAAAATGCTGTTTTTATCCAACGCAGTCATAGGTTTGAACGTAGTTTTCAATTTAGACTCGTTTATATATATATATGTCGAAATCCGGATATGGTGTACTAAAGAAATATTGACACCGAATGTTTGTGGCACAACATCCTGTCCACAAGTTAACAATTTTTTTTTTCTGTGACGTATTAAATTTATATTAACATCTTGTGATCAATTTTATTTGGCAATCGTCAATGGCAGTCAGCAGGGTTAAAGAACATCAGTTGTTCGACCTGTTAGTCAAATGCGTTTTGTTTAAATATACTTTTTCACGCTGTTGGTCTTTTGGAAAATGTTGTTTGTGCTGTTTTTAGACCCTTCTACAACGAAATTTGTTTGACATGCACACGTATAAAAATTGCGGTTTTTATCCAACGCAGTCATAGGTTTGAACGTAGTTTTCAATTTAGACTCGTTTATATTTTTTGTTTGGGCATGTATCATATTTTCCCTCCGGTTTATATGATCCGTTCATCCTATATATTGACTCTTAAAATTCAAGAGTTAATCTAAAAATGAGGGTACTTTCTCTAAAAAATGAGGGTACTTTTTATATGGCCTTCCAAATACCGTTTCGATCCCTAACATCACTGAAGAGACATTTATTGTCGAAATCCGGATATGGTGTACTAAAGAAATATTGACACCGAATGTTTGTGGCACAACATCCTGTCCACAAGTTAACAATTTTTTTTTTTCTGTGACGTATTAAATTTATATTAACATCTTGTGATCAATTTTATTTGGCAATCGTCAATGGCAGTCAGCAGGGTTAAAGAACATCAGTTGTTCGACCTGTTAGTCAAATGCGTTTTGTTTAAATATACTTTTTCACGCTGTTGGTCTTTTGGAAAATGTTGTTTGTGCTGTTTTTAGACCCTTCTACAACGAAATTTGTTTGACATGCACACGTATAAAAATTGCGGTTTTTATCCAACGCAGTCATAGGTTTGAACGTAGTTTTCAATTTAGACTCGTATATATATATATATATATATACAACTCGTCTAAACATCAACCCAACAATGTTAGATCTGTAAATTTGCTTTCGCAAATTTTTGGTTCTTCCCTCGCTGGGATTCGAACCCATGCAGCATGCTGCTGTGATATCGTGACACCAAATCGCCTGCACTGCAGACGTCCCGCTAGACCACACGACCACCTGGGCTCTCAAAAAAAGAGCTTTCGGTGGGCATGTGTTACCTTTCCACGTCAGTTTTAATCTAGCGGCGTACTACAGTACATGATATATAAGGCATGAAGATGTTATTGTTACAGATCAGCTAAATTATCTATAGTAAAGGATCCTACAAATTAATGTAAGATACAGTCACAGAAAATAATTATATTCATAAGTACGTCTGAGTCAGTGACAACCCTACAACAGATGTATCCATCGGATCGCCATCAATGATGGTGATACATGGCTGTGTACATAATGTATATACAACTCGTCTAAACATCAACCCAACAATGTTAGATCTGTAAATTTGCTTTCGCAAATTTTTGGTTCTTCCCTCGCCGGGATTCGAACCCATGCTACTGTGATATCGTGACACCAAATCGCCTGCACTGCAGTATATATATCATTTCATTCTGGTATCACCTAAGTTGACCCAATATACAGTGTATCTAAATATTATTAATAATGATCATGAGAAGAATGCATTTAGTGCTACCTATAACAATTAACATCAATATTAATTAACCTGTCAGATTATAGATAGAAATAAGGAGATGTGGTATGAGTGCCAATGAGACAACCCTCCATCCAAGTTACAATGTGTAACAAGTAAAACAATTATTGGTCAATGTACTGCCTTCAACACTGAGTCTTGGCTCACACTGAACAGCAAGCCACAATGTATAAAGGGCCCCAAAATGACTATTATTATTAAACAATTCAAACAGGATAACCAATAGTTAATCTATTAATGGATTAATAATTGCATGTATTGTACTATATGTACAGAGAAGTTCAACAATAATATTCCATTCCATTCCTCAACACATATGAGTTATGACTAATAAACTTAAGATCAATTCTATTTTTTTCTGGGATATTAAAATCCATAAAATATTTTTATCTAAATCTTAAACATAATTTACATAAAATGCATTAGTTAGCATTGTTAGTGTTAGTCATGTATGTTTTATAATATTAGTTCTGACATTTATATGTTTTGGAGTTAAGTACATGAAGTATGACCTCAATTTTCACTGAACTAATACACAATTTTATTATGGGGCCAGCTGAGCCCTACCTCTACCTAAAAATTGATTTCGGTATATACACGCCCCTGTCCGGAAGTTCACCATTTTAAATGTGTTTGGTTGTAAAATAAACAGTCATGTTACGTTTTTAGTTAATTTGTTGCATTCTGTTATGAATTGTTGCATTTTAGCCATATTGGATACTAATGATTGAAATTCAGATGACAGAAATCTATGAATTTAATTATTTAAATTCACAATCCTCAAAATTTGATCGTTTGAAAATTTATTTTCAGAAGTGAAAAAAAAAGTTCTAGGGTCAGGGGGTTTAAACTAGGGTCGGTCGGGTAACTGGAACAACATATATTTTTATTTGGACTTAGCCTTTTCGTTTTGTCGCTAAAAAAATAGATTGTTTTTCGTCAAAGGCGAAAAAAAAAGTTTGTACAGAAAATAACCCATAGCCCCCCCCCACCAAAATCAAATGGTTGCTGCCTAACCGGTTCTTTTACCCTCCTATGCTACTGATAAGTACCGCCTGAATTCAGGAATTTTTTATATAAGACTTTCATTGAATACATTTGTATATTGAAAAGTACCACATACAAGTAGGAATGTACCAGTTAACATGAAAGATAATGAAAACCCTAATATATCTAGATGATGCTACAGGTTAAATCCTTTCGAATGTATTCAGAGTAATTTGATATAAAAAAAACAAATTTGTGTCTGTTTGTTATGACACAAGAAGAAAAAATGGGGCCAAAATGCATGTGCCTCAATTTTTAGTGCATGGGGTAATCAACATTTTATTCTAAATGACTTGGACAAGCTGATATTTTCATGCATGCATTAATATTAGTAGAGTAAACAAAAAGATACATGTACCTTTTATTTTAATGGCATACACAGTCGGAAACCAGGTTGAAATAGAACAAAAGAATCGAAGCTCTTTGTTAGAGAAGGCGATAAATGTTTACTGTATTGTTTACTATAGTGACAAAATTTTTAAAAGTTAATAGAAACAAACAAAATTGCAATTTTCTTCTCAATTACGAGGTGTTTTATTTTAAAAACACCATTTGCATAAGTTTTCAATTTATCTAGTACATATAGTTAAGCAGAACAATTATATATCAAGTCGACGACATGGGTATTTTTCAAGTTGGATGAAAAAAATGAATAACCTCCGATTTTTTTGAAAAAATTACCACAGATGGAAAACATATCAATCTATTAGTTCAGTAATTTTCGTGTCTGCCCTTCCATTATGTGACTGAAGAAAAAATTCCAAAAAATGGGTAACAATTGTATCGAAAAGAGAAAATCGAGTGCACCTTTTTATGTTAGGGCGTGTTTGAGTTGAGTATTTTGTCTTGATATCGTACAAAGTAAGAATATTTCATACATCGTCTCGCTTCAGATTCTATCATTTTTATATATTTAAGCTACAGGCTGACTTTATAACACCAAAAAATCACAGTACTACAAAATGAAATATATGGGTAAAGTGAAATACCTATCTAATGAGTCACAAAAACAGAGAAGGTGTGTTCAAATAGCTATGTTTTTACTTAAAGTACTTGACGACAGTCTTTCAAGTTGGATGATGAAAATGCATATCTTAGAAAAATTCTATTTTTTTGTGTGTGATAACTAGGGTTTATAGTCTTCATACACTAAAAAAATCTAGTCTGCCCTTCCACGAAATATTTAATTAGAAATTTTTTAAATGTTTATGAATTTTCGAAAATTCCACCTGACAACCAATCAGACAATAGTTTTAAGTTGAATCAATGCAGACACAATTATTAACTGATGCTCATTAGCTAGTTGATACATTTGTCTTTTAAAATACAACTGACATATAAGGATTGTAATGGTGCAATGTGGATAAATTTATCGGTTTCCAAGAGCAAAATTGGAAGCGCGTCATCCCTACAATGGCTTCCATTTCTACGATTGTGAAAATGAACTGGCGTAATGGGGAGATAATTTTGACGAAGTAGAATCCTGACTGTACAAGATTGGAATATGTTGCCAAATAATATTAAAAAAAATAAAGAAAATAAAGGATTTCAAAATTAGCATCAAAAAGTACTTGACCAAAATTTATAGCGCGGCTTCATCAGACTCATTTTTATATTATTAAACTTATTCTTTATTTAAATTATCATTATATTAAATTTTATATGAAGTTTTTATGTCATATTAATTTGTGTGTTATCATTTTTTGTATGTCGAAACTATAAGCCGTTTACATGAAGGGACCCCATTGGGAACAAGCTTTAGAGCTTTCATGGGTTATCCCTGATAAAATATCAGCAAACTTTTTCCATGCACTTTTAAAAGGATACTACACTCATAAAATGCCATTAAATTTTACAAAGTATGTGTTAGTATTGTCTTTATGTATCGTATATATATTGTGTATTGTAATAATTCATATGCTTAATATTTTATTGAATAAAATATTATTATTATTATCATGATTATTATTGAAGGTATCACACAGAGAAAACAAAAATTAAAATAGCCTTTCAAAACATCATAATGATAGATGTACATATAATTATTTGGATGAGTTAGTATCAAGAGACATAAAGTCATTACACATATATTTTTTTTTTTTTTTAAATAATGGATGATACAAGAACAACTAAATTTAAGGTCAGTGTGGGATTCCGTGCTTTAGCATTATTTTTTATATAGTTTTCAAGATACTGTGTATCGATCTAAGTTGAAATTTGCGCTATTCAGCTCACCTGGAAAAACTAATTTAGATCATCAGTGTCTGAAAACTATGATAAATAATTCAATAACCAACTTCGACAAAGCAAGGCCCCATAGTACCCTTTTCAGTTTATACTCCGGTATGAACACCAGAGCCAGAGATGTGTGTGGGACGATGAATATCACTCTTCTAGTTCTAATGTACTGAAATTTCCAGCGCCCTGAGTCAAAATCAAATGTAGGACGCTAGCACTGTAGCCTGCCATCTGTCTTAAAGACCAAACAACCAACCCACACAAAGAAGTGCTCCTTATATAGGAGGAACCAGTTACCTACATCTTTACTTTAAAACAGTAACTAGCATTAATTAAACATCATAAATAGACAAATTTTGTTCTTAAAATTCTTTTGCAAAGTAGATCTAGTATATCAAATGACATGCTTGCAAATGTCACTGAATAGTGCAATAACTAAACGTGCACATTTGCGACTTATTTTTACCCTGTGAATCGCCTCCGCTCGTAAAAACTCCGAGGGATTTGCCAGTTGCAGATCCAGCATCAAGTTCCTGTCCCTCTCTTCCAGTTTGGATCCAAATACTGTCTTTCCTTAAAAGATGCTCTCTGCTATGGTCTACCATGATGAAGCTAGTGTGAAGGTGAGATTCTGTGTTGGGATACTGAATCGGCTGCAACCTTCAGCCGATATGACCTTCACCTGTTCACCGTTGGATAACTTCCGTCTGCTAAAAACGAAAGAAGACGACGGACAATTTGAACCGGAAATAGAAAATCACCGGAAACAGACCGAATTACAAACCCAAATTGCCAGAATCTTACCATAGTCATTTTCACTTTCGAATTTAAAAAAAAAGATAATTTCTTTAAAATCATGATAGTTTGTTAGGTGTCTTGCACATATAATGATCGTTAAATTTGGATTAATAAGTTTAGAACTATTTTTTTCGTCCCTACTTTTAACCGAATTCCTCCGCTCGTTCTCTTTCTCAACAACGTGCAATCTGCAGCCATGAGGTAAAAGAGAAAACACGATTTCTCTCAAATTTCCCTGTGATATAAGCAAATATATTACCTATTTATTATGATACTATTATCCTTAATTGATTTGTTTTATAAATATGTCACACAAGTTACTAAAATAATATTTTAATGCTTGGTTTTCTTATTTTCAAAGCAGTACTCAACGCACATGTTCCCCCTCTTTTACATAATATCATTGGCATTTAGTTAATACTGAATTAAGCAGTATCTTAACTTAATGTATATTATTGAAGTATCCTATGTAATTATCGACAAGTCGGGAACACTTAGCAATATCATTTGTTCTTGTATTGATGCACAGCATGCTGAGTATCTAACCAAAAATGTACATGTAACATTTTTGTGCAGACGAGGCCTCAAAGTTTTGTAACACCTTTTCTTATTGAATCATACGTTAAAATCTAACCATCTGTATTTTTCTGTTAAATTAAATGCCTACAAAATTCACTTCAAGATTCAATGTGATAAAGTCCAAGGGCTATTTTCGTGCAACATGTTTTGCCTTTTTTATTTCATGTGCAGCCTAGTCCAAATAATTATGACGTCTTGAAAGGCTATTATATTTTTTTTCTTTGACGCCTTACATCAACATAACGCCAAACTCATATATTCAGTTGGACTTTGATAGGGAATTTACTGCTTTATAAAAACGTTTAGCTGATTTCTCCTCAAGATGCTTCATTTAAGGTGTATAAAATATATTTTTGAACCAAACTCGGTACATTTTGACCAACCTGAATTTCCGGATAATGTAAAACAAAGGTTCCGGAAATTCGGGTTTTACCGAGTTTGGTGTAAAATTATTTTATAATCTCCTAAAAAGAAATCCGACAAACGTTTTAAAAATGCAGTCGACATGTTCCCGCCTCGGATGGAATTGTTACTTATATTATTATTTATGTAGGGATTAATTGGAAATATTTTCGTAAAACAAACACTTAAAAGGTAAGAATTTTTATATAAGCATTTTGTTTTAGCCTTCTTTGAAAATTTGATGGCTAAATTGGGTCTCAAAGTTGAGAGCAAAATATGCTCTCAAAGTCCAACCGAAAATGGCGGCTTCAGCATTATGACGTCGAAGTAAGGCGTCAAAGAAAAAAAATATAATAGCCTTTCAAGACGTCATAATTATTTGGACTATGTGCAGCCATGACAAAGATTCGTTATTCACTGTGTTTCGTGAAATGACAATTTTATTGTGCATTCTTCTGTTCAGATACCACACCCCTTTTACAGCCTTAGTTTGTTTTTTTAACAAGTTGGGCATGATCAACAATTTGATAGAGCAAGTCTCTCAAATGAGTAACATTTTTCTGGTGTTCAAAAAAACTTTCTGAAACGTGCTGAACATAATCCAATGGAAAAAAGTAACTCTTCTGAATAGTAAATTGATAGAAAACCTTGGAAAAATTATTTATTTTCATGGGTACAAATTTTTTCAAACTTTTGACTCAATCTTTCAACAAAAAAAAGAGCAGAGCTGGAATTGAATTTTATTGAAAAATATATCATTTTACCATCAATCTACAGTGCAGTTAGTCCAAATAATTATGATGTCTTGGAAGGCTATTATATTTTTTTTCTTTGACGCCTTACATCGACGTCATAATGCTGAAGCCGCCATTTTCGGTTGGACTTTGAGAGCATATTTTGCTCTCAACTTTGAGACCCAATTTAGCCATCAAATTTTCATTGAAGGCTAAAACAAAATGCATATATAAAAATTCTTACCTTTTATGTGTTTGTTTGTGCAAAATATTTCCAATTAATCCCTACAGAAATAATAATATAAGGAACAATTCCATCCGAGGCTGGAACATGTCAACTGCATTTTTTAAAACATTTGTCTGATTTCCTTTAAGGAGATTATAAAATAATTTTTAGACCGAACTCGGTAAAACACGAATTTCCGGAACCATTGTTTTACATTCTCCGGAAATTCAGGTCAGTGAAAATGTACCGAGTTTGGTTCAAAAATATATTTTATACAACTAAAATGAAGCATCTTTAGGACAAATCAGCTAAACGTTTTAAAAAAGCAGTAAATTCCTTCTCAAAGTCCAACTGAATATATGAGTTTGGCATTATGATGTCGATGTAAGGCGTCGAAGAAAAAAATTATAATAGCCTTTCAAGACGTCATAATTATTTGGACTACAGTGCAGTGGAAACTTTCGAGGCCACTAATCAGTTGCTTGTGGTCAATTTGAGTGTATTTTTTAGATTATCAATCCTTTTGCTTTCAAGCTCTTCTAAAAAAATATTTTGAATTAAAAAGAAATCAGATTTTTTTGTGGAAAATTTTTTTTTGAGCCAGGTGGGGGAGGGGAAACAAACATATTTTAAATATTTGGCCCTGTCTTCCCTCCCTGGCATTCAAACTCATGTTATTGAGAATATCAAGGCACTGCCTGCACCATGTCCATCGCTCTTGGCCGGTTAGACTGAACAAATAATTCAGCTTTAGGTGGCCTAGGGTTACCTTTCATTGATATCAGTAGAATGATGTAGTAGGCATGAAGATTGAATTGATTGCAGATTAGCTAAATATTTAAAGATACAGTCACAGAATACATGCATTTTCAGATTTAACTCTATTTCTCTGTATGATACTGACAAAAGATAGGTGCAAAAGGAATATTATATATTGAAAATATGTACATTTCTGGAATGTTGAAGGCTTGTTTAAATTGATTTTATTTCTCTATTTTTATAGCACCCTAAGGTTGCAGAAACGGTTGGCCGCAGCCGTTCTCAAATGTGGAAAAAATAAAGTTTGGTTGGATCCAAATGAAACAAATGAAATAGCAAACGCTAACTCAAGTAAGTTAAATCTAAAAAATGATTATTAAATGGTAAACAGCTGACTCATGGAGACTAAGAAATGAAGGTGGCTTTAAGTGAATTATGCTTGTTAAAGAATATAGGATTGTTAAAAAATGCAAGAAACTCTTTAACTGTCATTCTCCATTCATTCTGGATTAAACTTGTTAAAAGTCAATGCAAGACAGATATTTTTTAACAAGATGGCTGATTGGTTGGATACTCGCCTTGATTAACATGTGCATACATGTACATGTAGACAAATCAAGTGCTTTAGAAGAAATAGAAACAATCTAAGCTATATAAACATGTGAAGATAAACCTTTAAAGCAGTATTAGTTAATATTGAGAATGATGATGAATTATATTTAATGTCTGAACATATGAGAGATTGCAGTGCCATCATTGCTTTTCTTTGAATGGATCAATATGCCTGAATTCTCATAAAATTAACACCTGTCATTTTTTGTGAAACATTCAAGAGACCTGAATCTCACAAAATTAACATTGATTCTCTGTAGATCAGCAAAAGTTAAACACTTGCACTCTGAGGAGGTCCAAAAAAGATTTTTGACAAACTTGTTAACTCCCATTTCCATTCTCAATTTTATTTGCATATATAATATATATTGAAAGTACACAAAAATAAGTTTTAAATTGATTCAAATGTTCTTTTGTTGGTTATACATTGTAACATTCAGTGTATGTGTACATTCTAACCCTATCTTAACACTTGCTGCTAATCAATAAAATGTTGTTGTAGAGTATTGCCTCTGTTATAAATCATGTCATTTAAATAAAGTTGTATCATTTTCGTTTTGGTGAAAAATATTGAACATAATTGTACTTTCAAGCCTTGTGCAATCGTCAAAGAAACATTATGCCCTCCAGTTGACCATGCATACCTTTGTAAAAAATAAACATGTGTATATATATATATAATATATATATATAGAAGTGTAAGCTATGAAAGTGATTTACAATTTTGAGAATGATGATGAGTTATATTAAATGTCTGAACATATGAGAAATTGCAGTGCCATCATTGCTTTTCTTTGAATCAATTAATATACCTGAATTCTCACAATTAAAATACAATGTATATGTGTCATTTTCTCGTTAAGACACCCAATTTCTAACAAATCAACATGTCCATGAAAAAAAAATGTACTGCACTTTTGTAACCTGCAATTACCAGGTAACTTTAAACATGGTAGTATTATCTTCATTTGTCTTCAGGACAGAACATCAGAAAATTGGTAAAAGATGGTTTGATCATCCGTAAACCTGTGGCAGTACACTCCAGAGCTCGTGTAAGGAAAAATGCTCTTGCAAGAAGGAAAGGACGTCATATGGGCCATGGTAAAAGGAAGGGTACTGCCAATGCTCGTATGCCTGTCAAAGTTTTATGGATTCGAAGAATGAGAGTCCTGAGAAGATTGTTAAAAAGATACAGAGAAGCCAAGAAAATCGACAAGCACTTGTAAGATGTTGTTTCATATTAGCACAAATGCAGCTTGTCCTTTGACTTTCATACACCTAACTATATATAAACATAACTGAAAACCATAGTTTATTATAATGGTCATAAGTGCATTTACAAAATGTATAATATACATTTTGTATACATTTTGTAATTACAATAATCAAGTTTGTCTATATCAGATTTGTATCTATGTATCATTTAAAAAGAAGGGACTTATCAAAGTGCTGTCGAAAAGCAAAGAAAACCTGAATTTGAAATGAAAATAGGATATCATGCATTGAACCTACCATGTTATGTTTAGATGTATGGCAATATTTGTTAATGTGGAGAGTTATGATGAGTTTTGTCTCGTTCGTATGAGGAAATGCAGTGGTAACATTGTTATTTTCTTTGAATCAACCTAGACAGCTGAACTCTCACAAAAACTCTATCAATACTGCCAAGAAATATAAAAAATGGAAGTGAGGACAACCTTAACTAATGCTAATCAGTTATGTTACCCATCAGCTTTTAACACAACCAAAATTAGTTCCATTACAGAATGATTTTAAACCTGGTCTTAACTGACTCGCCTTGGGTGCATTGACATTTTTTGACAGGGTTAAGGTACCAAAAGAAATATAGTAATTAAGAGTTTTATCACTTTTTCAAACTGTTTCCCAGTAATTCACTAAAGAAACACATTAGAAAAAAGTTTGAATATTGGTCTTTAGACTGATAGTTTGAAATTATGGACTTTTGTACAGACAACCTTCACTGCTTTAGATCTGTACTGTATATCAAATGATTTTTGTCAGATTACATTCATTCTTTGGTCATTTTGATTAGTTTCAAAAGCAGGGGAAAACCCAAGACCAATCAAATTGTAATGCTTTAATAGATAACCAATCATTGCTGTGTTTGTCAATAATGTGAGTGATGATGAGTTTTTGTCTCGTTCGTATGAGAAATTGCAGTGGAAACATTGTTATTTCTTTGAATCAACCAAGACACCTGAACTCTAAAAAATTCGAAACTGCACAAAAGTTTGCAGAATGGAAAGGTGAACAACCTTAAAAAATGCTTAACAATTATGTTACCCAACAGCTTTTAAAACAACTTAAATAAGTTCCATTACAGAATGATTTTTAACCTGGTTTAAACTGACTAGCCTTGAGTGCATTGAACCTGGTTTTTTTTACATTTTTATTAAAGGTACCAAAAGAAAAATAGTAAATCAGAGTTTTATCAATTTTATCGAACTGTTTCCCTGTAATTCACCTAATTCACCAAAGAAATACATCAGAAAATTGTTCGAATGTTGGTCTTGAGACTAGTACTACTAGTAAATTGAAAAGATTTTGGTGCAGACAGCCTACACTGCTCTAGATCTGTACTGTACATCAAATTGCCATGCTTTAATAGATTAACACTCATTGCTGTGTCTGTCAATATTGTGAGTAATGATGAGTTTTTGTCTCGTTCGTATGAGAAAGTGCAATGGAAACATTGTTTCTTTCTTTGAATCAACCTAGACACCTGAACTCCCACAAATTGACTTGAGTACACGTATTGACAGGCCTCTACATTATCATTTTTATACGACCGCAAATTTTGAAAAAAATTTCGTCGTATATTGCTATCACGTTGGCGTCGTCGTCGTCGTCGTCGTCGTCCGAATACTTTTAGTTTTCGCACTCTAACTTTAATAAAAGTGAATAGAAATCTATGAAATTTTAACACAAGGTTTATGACCATAAAAGGAAGGCTGGTATTGATTTTGGGAGTTTTGGTCCCAACATTTTAGGAATTAGGGGCCAAAAAGGGCCCAAATAAGCATTTTGTTGGTTTTCGCACTATAACTTTAGTTTAAGTTTATAGAAATCTATGAAATTTTGACACAAGGTTTATAACCACAAAATAAAGATTGGTATTGATTTTGGGAGTTTTGGTTTCAACAGTTTAGGAATTAGGGGCCAAAAAAGGGCCCAAATAAGCATTATTCTTGGTTTTCGCACAATAACTTTAGTTAAAGTTAATAGAAATCAATGAAATTTAAACACAATGTTTATGACCACAAAAGGAAGGTTGGTATTGATTTTGGGAGTTTCGGTCCCAACAGTTTAGGAATTAGGGGCTCAAAGGGTCCAAAATTAAACTTTGTTTGATTTCATCATAATTGAATAATTGGGGTTCTTTAATATGCCGAATCTAACTGTGTATGTAGATTCTTAACTTTTGGTCCCGTTTTCAAATTGGTCTACATTAAGGTCCAAAGGGTCCAAAATTAAACTTAGTTTGATTTTGACAAAAATTGAAACCTTGGGGTTCTTTGATATGCTGAATCTAAAAATGTACTTAGATTTTTGATTATTGGCCCAGTTTTCAAGTTGGCCCAAATCGAGGTCCAAAATTAAACATTGTTTGATTTCATCAAAAATTGAATAATTGGGGTTCTTTGATATGCCAAATCTAACTGTGTATGTAGATTCTTAATTTTTGGTCCAGTTTTAAAATTGGTCTAAATTAAAGTGCAAAGGGTCCAAAATTAAACTAAGTTTGATTTTAACAAAAAATAAATTCTTGGGCCTCTTTGATATGCTGAATCTAAACATGTACTTAGATTTTTGATTATGGGCCCAGTTTTCAAGTTGGTCCAAATCAGGATCTAAAATTATTATATTAAGTATTGTGCAATAGCAAGTCTTTTCAATTGCACAGTATTGTGCAATGGCAAGAAATATCTAATTTCACAATATTGTGAAATAGCAAATTTTTTTTTAATTAAGAGTTATCTTTCTTTGTCCAGTATAGTAAGCAAGAAATATCTGCAAGAATTTTTTTTAAGTGGAGTTATCTTTCTTTGTCCAGAATCAACTTAAATCTTTGTTATATACAATATACAATGTATATTCACTTTTTACTACCAACTGATAAATTTAAATAATCTTTACCATTCAGTGATAACAAGCAGTTTTTTTACATCATGTATTTAAATGAGTAGTAATTGTTGCAAACTCCATTAGAATATTTTAATTGAAATTAGTTTTGGAATAAGGGAAAGGGGGATGTGAATAAAAAATTGGGTTAAATTTTTCTCATTTGAAATTTCATAAATAAAAAGAAAATTTCTTCAAACATTTTTTTGAGAGGATTAATATTCAACAGCATAGTGAATTGCTCTAAGAGAAAACAAAATTTTTAAGTTCATTTGAATACATTCATTCTGTGTCAGAAACCTATGCTGTGTCAACTATTTAATCACAATCCAAATTTAGAGCGGAATCCAGCTTGAATGTTGTGTCCATACTTGCCCCAACCATTCAGGGTTCAACCTCTGCGGTCGTATAAAGCTACGCCCTGCGGAGCATCTGGTTCTCACTTGTCCCTTCGGACAAGTTGCAAGAAAATCAACTTGTCCGAACTCTTAACTCACTTGTCCGAATTTATAATTGAAAATCCTCCATATTGATTATACATGTATATTATAATCAATATAGGGAGCATTTTGTTATGTTATATGACTGCCACATCAAAATTTATTTTATTATTTCAGACTGAAGGCTTATTTGCAAGACTGAATCTCTCTGACTCATTGTCAATACTCACTATCATGTGTCGATCATTAATCATATCTCTTCCTATACCACTAGGTTCTCCTATTCATGGACCTATATTCATTCTGAAGTAGTGGTAGCACCTTGATTACAAATAAACCTTTTTAATTTATTGATGGTGCCAAACAAGATTTCACATTTTATTTTGATTTTTACATACATTGATATATAATCATGAAGTACATTAAACATTTTAGTAAAACATCTGCCTTTTTAGATTTTATTTAATTTTTACATCTTAACTTATTATTTTAACATATTGATCTTATTAAATAAAACCTTATTTAATTTAATGTTATGCCTAAAAGCAAAATCAAATGATACAAACTTTTTAATTAAAAATTTAAAAGTTAAGGTAAAACTCCATATCATGAATATGGAGGTGCTTCTAATTCAAGAGGCTTATACTAAGAAGACATTTACATTGGTTTCCTTCCCCTTACTTATTTTTCCCTGGTTAATGGCTGCCAGCATGTTCAAATTCGTTCAATCAGAGACATATTTTACAAGTTTATATGTCTCTGGTTCAATCAATGAATATTTAATTCATTTTGTATGATCAATAACAATCATTCATATTTTTAGGAATGTATAAGTCTTGAATTTGATCTATTAACATCTGACATCGATTTTTTCACTTGTCCCATCGGACAAGTAGTATGATGAATCTACTTGCCCGACACCTATTTCCACTTGTCCCGGACAATCGGACAAACGGTAATGTCGAGCCCTGATTGAATATGAATTAGTTTCTTGTGTAGCTTTATTGGTTTACATGTACCACATCAAAATTTCCAACAAAACTCACTATTTGTAGTTAGGTTATCATGGTTATGAAGTGTTGCACTTTTTAGTTTGATGATTGTAGTGTTAAATAAGCACTTGTCTGTTGTTAAAGGCCTTTTGCATACCTTTTTAGCTCACCGTTCCAAAGGAGCTTTAGCCATCACTTGTCGTGGTCATCTGTCAGGTGTAAACTATAAATTTATGTAACTTATTTATATATATTATTGGAGATATTGCAGCCTTTTCAATCTTAATATTAATAAAATAAAATGACATATTGTGAGTGATGATGAGTTTTTGTCTCGTTCGTATGAGAAAGTGCAGTGGCAACACTTGTTATTTTCTGTGAATCAACCTAGACACCTGAACTCTACATTATATTTTCTTTAAATCAATTAAGACCCATGCAAGCCACATTTGACTTTCTATGAAACATTCAAGACACATGAACCTTAAAAAAGGATGAAAGGTGCTATTATTAGTACAATATAATACAAACTTAATTAATTTGATGCTGTATATACATTGCACAATTCAAAGACAAAAATGTTCAATTTTATCCACAATGATTTCAGAGAATTTTAGTATGATGTAGCATAATTAATGACCACTATGCTCATTAGAGTTGTAACATAATTAATGACCTCTATGCTCATTAGAGTTGTAACATAATTAATGACCTCAATGCTCATTAGAGTTGTAACATAATTAATGACCTCTATGCTCATTAGAGTTGTAACATAATTAATGACCACTATGCTCATTAGAGATGTAACATAATTAATGACCTCTATGCTCATTAGAGTTGTAACATAATTAATGACCTCAATGCTCATTAGAGTTGTAACATAATTAATGACCTCTATGCTCATTAGAGTTGTAACATAATTAATGACCTCTATGCTCATTAGAGATGTAACATAATTAATGACCTCTGTGCTCATTAGAGTTGTAACATAATTAATGACCTCAATGCTCAATAGAGTTGTAACATAATTAATGACCTCAATGCTCATTAGAGTTGTAACATAATTAATGACCACTATGCTCATTAGAGTTGTAACATAATTAATGACCTCAATGCTCATTAGAGTTGTAACATAATTAATGACCACTATGCTCATTAGAGTTGTAACATAATTAATGACCACTATGCTCATTAGAGTTGTAACATAATTAATGACCTCAATGCTCATTAGAGTTGTAACATAATTAATGACCTCTATGCTCATTAGAGATGTAACATAATTAATGACCTCTATGCTCATTAGAGATGTAACATAATTAATGACCTCTATGCTCATTTGAGTTGTAACATAATTAATGACCTCTATGCTCATTAGAGATGTAACATAATTAATGACCTCAATGCTCAATAGAGTTGTAACATAATTAATGACCACTATGCTCATTAGAGATGTAACATAATTAATGACCTCTGTGCTCATTAGAGATGTAACATAATTAATGACCTCAATGCTCATTAGAGTTGTAACATAATTAATGACCTCAATGCTCATTAGAGTTGTAACATAATTAATGACCACTATGCTCATTAGAGTTGTAACATAATTAATTACCTCTATGCTCATTAGAGTTGTAACATAATTAATGACCACTATGCTCATTAGAGTTGTAACATAATTAATTACCTCTATGCTCATTAGAGTTGTAACATAATTAATGACCACTATGCTCATTAGAGATGTAACATAATTAATGACCTCTGTGCTCATTAGAGATGTAACATAATTAATGACCTCAATGCTCATTAGAGTTGTAACATAATTAATGACCTCAATGCTCATTAGAGTTGTAACATAATTAATGACCACTATGCTCATTAGAGTTGTAACATAATTAATGACCTCTATGCTCATTAGAGATGTAACATAATTAATGACCTCAATGCTCAATAGAGTTGTAACATAATTAATGACCTCTATGCTCATTAGAGTTGTAACATAATTAATGACCTCTATGCTCATTAGAGTTGTAACATAATTAATGACCTCTATGCTCATTAGAGTTGTAACATAATTAATGACCTCTATGCTCATTAGAGTTGTAACATAATTAATGACCTCTGTGCTCATTAGAGTTGTAACATAATTAATGACCTCTATGCTCATTAGAGTTGTAACATAATTAATGACCTCTGTGCTCATTAGAGTTGTAACATAATTAATGACCTCTGTGCTCATTAGAGATGTAACATAATTAATGACCTCTGTGCTCATTAGAATTGTAACATAATTAATGACCTCTATGCTCATTAGAGATGTAACATAATTAATGACCTCTATGCTCATTACAGTTGTAACATAATTAATGACCTCTATGCTCATTACAGTTGTAACATAATTAATGACCTCTATGCTCATTACAGTTGTAACATAATTAATGACCTCTATGCTCATTAGAGTTGTAACATAATTAATGACCTCTATGCTCATTAGAGTTTCACGCAATTCAAATTCAAATATTTTCTCCTTATAGATTTCAGAGAAATTTTGATCAATGTCACATAATGAATTGCCTATGTATATTGATTGCAGTTCTACATGTAATTTTATGAAGTTTTAAAATGTTCTGCTTTATTTTTTAGGTACCATGAATTATACATGAAATGTAAAGGTAACGGTTTCAAGAATAAACGTGTCTTGATGGAACATATTCACAAGAGGAAGGCAGAAAAGAACAGAAGCAAAGTTCTCAGTGACCAAGCAGAGGCTAGAAGAACGAGAGTCAAGGAGGCTCGTAAACGTCGTGAGGAGCGTATCAAAACAAAGAAGGAAGAACTGCTCAAATCTTTCTCTGAAAAGGAAGAACCTGCTAAGAAATAAAGACAGTGCTCTTAACTTATTTCATCTCTTCATTTTGTCTATATCTTCATAGTCATTTCACCATGAAAACAAACTACAAAAATAAAACAAAAACACAGTCAAATGAATAAAAAGTTGCTTTAAAAGGGTAAATGGAAATGTAGGTTATGCATCAGTGAGAAAGCAATAGAATGACGCTTAAACTGACACTCAAATAAATCAATCTATAAAAAAATCAGTTAATGCTAGACTTGAAAAATCTGCAGATGCACTGTGTCAATAAGACCGCAAGAAATTGTTGACAAAAGACCAGAAAAAATCACCACAGTTCAACAATGAACAAGAGCCTATACAGTACATCAGGTGGTTTGTTTCAACTCTCTTGGTTGTGCTTTATAATGGTGATAATACATGTAGATCACTCTGAAATATTGTGTATTTAAGATGTTTTGCCTTGTAAAAAAATATTCCCTCGTCAACCTTCTCCAGGAAGACAATCATCTAGATCGCTAAAATATTCTTCTGTATATTAAGCAAATAATGCATTATAAATAAATAATTCCCTTGTCAACCTTAACAAGCAAGCAATGTTAAAAGTTGGAAATCCAAAATAATTTATGAAACAATTGTTTGATGAATTCCAGTAGCAAATATTTCATGCTCATTCAGAACTACAACAAATATTAGATTGTAGGTTTGACAAACAGAGAGGGATTGAAATGCAAGCAGGGTTAGATATAGTTTGTCAGATACAATGTATATGGCAGAAAAACAAAAAATGTTCCCTACTCAAACGGAACACGGTTGTGAATCAACCGAATATGAAATTACGAGGCATCTAAAATGTTTTTTGTGTGATTGGAGGCTGCGTGGTAGCATTTGTTAACTTTCATCTTTGGGTTCTTTATATGCAGCTTTTGTTGCAGAAAGCTCTACATGGGGATAGTGATCCGGTGGTGGCAGTGTTGGCTAACTTTTTAGAAGGTAGAAGACCTGAATGCTTCATACTTTGTCTATATATGACTCGTGTTACGAAGTTTCTGTCCGTTACATGTCCAATGTATTTTCAGTGGTAAGTTTTTGTCTGTTTTTCATATACTGAATGCAGTAGGTCTATATTTGGTGTATGGAAAGAATGTAAGGCGTACATCTCTAGCTGGTAGGTGTCATCTTACCAGACTTAATTGCTTGACCTCATTTTCATGGTTCAGTGGTCAAAGTTAAATATTTGAGTTTTGTTCTTGTAGTATCATACTATATTTAGTGTATGGAAATATTTTATGATCTATATGTCGGTCACTGATTTAATTTGACCTTGACCTCAATATTCATACCATAAAGTAGAAGGTTGGGCAAACAGTCTAGGAATTAAACACCAAAAACAAGCATTTTGATACGAACGCGGAACAATAACTAATTGATCTATCTGACATTGTACCACAAGGTTCAATATAACGAAGGAAAGGCTTTAATTCAGTTCGAGGTAAACATCCCTGAATATTTAGAAAAAAGGGTCCATAAGAAGCATTTTTATACGACCGCTTTCAAATTTTTTGTCGTATATTGCTATCATACTGGCGTCGTTGTCGTCGTCCGAATACTTTTAGTTTTCGCACTCTAACTTTAGTAAAAGTGAATAGAAATCTATGAAATTTTAACACAAGGTTTATGACCACAAAAGGAAGGTTGGTATTGATTTTGGGAGTTTTGGTCCCAACATTTAAGGAATTAGGGGCCAAAAAGGGCCCAAATAAGCATTTTCTTTGTTTTCGCACTATAACTTTAGTTTAAGCTAATAGAAATCTATGAAATTTTGACACAAGGTTTATGACCACAAAAGAAAGGTTGGGATTGATTTTGGGAGTTTTGGTTTCAACAGTTTAGGAATTAGGGGCCAAATAAGCATTTATCTTGGTTTTTGCACCATAACGTTGGTATAAGTAAATAGAAATCTATGAAATTTAAACACAAGGTTTATGACCATAAAAGGAAGGTTGGTATTGATTTTGGGAGATTTGGTCCCAACAGTTTAGAAATAAGGGGCCCAAAGGGTCCAAAATTAAACTTTGTTTGATTTTATCAAAATTGAATAATTGGGGTTCTTTGATATGCTGAATCTAACTGTGTATGTAAATTCTTAACTTTTGGTCCCGTTTTCAAATTGGTTTACATTTAGGTCCAAAGGGTCCAAAATTTAACTTAGTTTGATTTTGACAAAAAATGAATCGGTTGGGTTCTTTGATATGCTGAATCTAAAAATGTACTTAGATTCTTGATTATTGGCCCCGTTTTCAAGTTGGTTCAAATCGGGGTCCAAAATTAAACTTTGTTTGATTTCATCAAAAATTGAATATATGGGGTTCTTTGATATGCCAAATCTAACTGTGTATGTAGATTCTTCTTTTTTATACGACCGCAAATTTTGAAAAATTTTTTGTCGTATATTGCTATCACGTTGGCGTCGTCGTCGTCGTCGTCTGAATACTTTTAGTTTTCGCACTCTAACTTTAGTAAAAGTGAATAGAAATCTATGAAATTTTATCACAAGGTTTATGACCATAAAAGGAAGGCTGGTATTGATTTTGGGAGTTTTGGTTCCAACAGTTTAGGAATTAGGGGCCAAAAAGGGCCCAAATAAGCATTATTCTTGGTTTTGGCACAATAACTTTAGTTTAAGTTAATAGAAATCTATAAAATTTAAACACAATGTTTATGACCACAAAAGGAAGGTTGGTATTGATTTTGGGAGTTTCGGTCCCAACAGTTTAGGAATTAGGGGCCAAAAAGGGACCCAAATAAGCATTTTTCTTGGTTTTCACACCATAGCGTTAGTATAAGTAAATAGAAATCTATGAAATTTAAACACAAGGTTTATGACTATGAAAGGAAGGTTGGTATTGATTTTGGGAGTTTTGGTCCTAACAGTTAAGGAAAAAGGGGCCCAAAGGGTCCAAAATTAAACTTTGTTTGATTTCATCAAAATTGAATAATTGGGGTTCTTTAATATGCAGAATCTAACTGTGTAAGTAGATTCTTAATTTTTGGTCCCGTTTTCAAATTGGTCTACATTAAGGTCCAAAGGGTCCAAAATTAAACTTAGTTTGATTTTAACAAAAATTGAAACCTTGGGGTTCTTTGATATGCTGAATCTAAAAATGTACTTAGATTTTTTATTATTGGCCCAGTTTTCAAGTTGGCCCTAATCGAGGTCCAAAATTAAACATTGTTTGACTTCATCAAAAATTGAATAATTGGGGTTCTTTGATATGCCAAATCTAACTGTGTATGTAGATTCTTAATTTTTGGTCCAGTTTTAAAATTGGTCTAAATTAAAGTGCAAAGGGTCCAAAATTAAACTAAGTTTGATTTTAACAAAAATTCTTTGATATGCTGAATCTAAACATGTACTTAGATTTTTGATTATGGGCCCAGTTTTCAAGTTGGTCCAAATCAGGATCTAAAATTATTATATTAAGTATTGTGCAATAGCAAGTCTTTTCAATTGCACAGTATTGTGCAATGGCAAGAAATATCTAATTTCACAATATTGTGAAATAGCAAATTTTTTTTTAATTAAGAGTTATCTTTCTTTGTCCAGTATAGTAAGCAAGAAATATCTGCAAGAAATTTTTTTAATTGGAGTTATCTTTCTTTGTCCAGAATCAACTTAAATCTTTGTTATATACAATGTATATTCACTTTTTACTACCAACTGATAAATTTAAATAATCTTTACCATTCAGTGATAACAAGCAGTTTTTTTTACATCTTTTAAATATTTTATGATGTATTTAAATGAGTAGTAATTGTTGCAAACTCCATTAGAATATTTTAATTGAAATTAGTTTTGGAATAAGGGAAAGGGGGATGTGATTAAAAAATTGGGTTCAATTTTTTATACGACCGCAAATTTTGAAAAAATTTTCGTCGTATATTGCTATCACGTTGGGGTCGTCGTCGTCGTCGTCGTCAGTCGTCGTCGTCGTCGTCGTCCGAATACTTTTAGTTTTCGCACTCTAACTTTAGTAAAAGTGAATAGAAATCTATGAAATTTTAACACAAGGTTTATGACCATAAAAGGAAGGCTGGTATTGATTTTGGGAGTTTTGGTCCCAACATTTTAGGAATTAGGGGCCAAAAAGGGCCCAAATAAGCATTTTCTTGGTTTTCGCACTATAACTTTAGTTTAAGTTAATAGAAATCTATGAAATTTTGACACAAGGTTTATGACCACAAAAGAAAGGTTGGGATTGATTTTGGGAGTTTTGGTTTCAACAGTTTAGGAATTAGGGGCCAAAAAAGGGCCCAAATAAGCATTATTCTTGGTTTTCGCACAATAACTTTAGTTAAAGTGAATAGAAATCAATGAAATACAAACACAATGTTTATGACCACACAAGGAAGGTTGGTATTGATTTTGGGAGTTTCGGTCCCAACAGTTTAGGAATTAGGGGCCAAAAAGGGACCCAAATAAGCATTTTTCTTGGTTTTCGCACCATAGCGTTAGTATAAGTAAATAGAAATCTATGAAATTTAAACATAAGGTTTATGACTATAAAAGGAAGGTTGGTATTGATTTTGGGAGTTTTGGTCCCAACAGTTAAGGAAAAAGGGGCCCAAAGGGTCCAAAATAAAACTTTGTTTGATTTCATCAAAATTGAATAATTGGGGTTCTTTAATATGCCGAATCTAACTGTGTATGTAGATTCTTAATTTTTGGTCCCGTTTTCAAATTGGTCTACATTAAGGTCCAAAGGGTCCAAAATTAAACTTAGTTTGATTTTAACAAAAATTGAAACCTTGGGGTTCTTTGATATGCTGAATCTAAAAATGTACTTAGATTTTTGATTATTGGCCCAGTTTTCAAGTTGGCCCAAATCGAGGTCCAAAATTAAACATTGTTTGATTTCATCAAAAATTGAATAATTGGGGTTCTTTGATATGCCAAATCTAACTGTGTATGTAGATTCTTAATTTTTGGCCCAGTTTTAAAATTAAAATTAATTAACTAAATTAAAGTGCAAAGGGTCCAAAATTAAACTAAGTTTGATTTTAACAAAAATTAAATTCTTGGGCCTCTTTGATATGCTGAATCTAAACATGTACTTAGATTTTTGATTATGGGCCCAGTTTTCAAGTTGGTCCAAATCAGGATCTAAAATTATTATATTAAGTATTGTGCAATAGCAAGTCTTTTCAATTGCACAGTATTGTGCAATGGCAAGAAATATCTAATTTCACAATATTGTGAAATAGCAAATTTTTTTTTAATTAAGAGTTATCTTTCTTTGTCCAGTATAGTAAGCAAGAAATATCTGCAAGAATTTTTTTAATTGGAGTTATCTTTCTTTGTCCAGAATCAACTTAAATCTTTGTTATATACAATGTATATTCACTTTTTACTACCAACTGATAAATTTAAATAATCTTTACCATTCAGTGATAACAAGCAGTTTTTTTTACATCTTTTAAATATTTTATGATGTATTTAAATGAGTAGTAATTGTTGCAAACTCCATTAGAATATTTTAATTGAAATTAGTTTTGGAATAAGGGAAAGGGGGATGTGAATAAAAAATTGGGTTCAATTTTTCTCATTTGAAATTTCATAAATAAAAAGAAAATTTCTTCAAAATTTTTTTTGAGAGGATTAATATTCAACAGCATAGTGAATTGCTCTAAGAGAAAACAAAAATGTTAAGGTCATAAGGCCACATTCATTCTGTGTCAGAAACCTATGCTGTGTCAACTATTTAATCACAATCCAAATTTAGAGTGGAATCCAGCTTGAATGTTGTGTCCATACTTGCCCCAACCGTTCAGGGTTCAACCTCTGCGGTCGTATAAAGCTACGCCCTGCGGAGCATCTGGTCTCATTTGAAATTTCATAAATAAAAAGAAAATTTCTTCAAACATTTTTTTGAGAGGATTAATATTCAACAGCATAGTGAATTGCTCTAAGAGAAAACAAAAATTTTAAGTTCATTTGAATACATTCATTTTGTGTCAGAAACCTATGCTGTGTCAACTATTTAATCACAATCCAAATTTAGAGCGGAATCCAGCTTGAATGTTGTGTCCATACTTGCCCCAACCGTTCAGGGTTCAACCTCTGCGGTCGTATAAAGCTACGCCCTGCGGAGCATCTGGTTTGTCCTGTTTTCAAATTGGTCTACATTAAAGTCCAAAGGGTCCAAAATTAAACTAAGTTTGATTTTAACAAAAATTGAAATCTTGGGGTTCTTTGATATGCTGAATCCAAACATGTTCTTAGATTTTTGATTATGGGCCCAGTTTTCAAGTTGGTCCAAATCAGGATCTAAAATTATTATATTAAGTATTGTGCAATAGCAAGTCTTTTCAATTGCACAGTATTGCGCAATGGCAAGAAATATCTAATTGCACAATATTGTGAAATAGCAAATTTTTTTTTAATTAGAGTTATCTTTCTTTGTCCAGAATAGTAAGCAAGAAATATCTAATTTCACAATATTGTGCAATTGCAAGAATTTTTTTTAATTGGAGTTATCTTTCTTTGTCCAGAATCAACAAGAAATATCTAATTTCACAATATTGTGCAATAGCAAGAATATTTTTTAATTGGAGTTATCTTTCTTTGTCCAGAATCAACTTAAATCTTTGTTATATACAATATACAATGTATATTCACTTTTTACTACCAACTGATAAATTAAAATAATCTTTACCATTCAGTGATAACAAGCAGTTTTTTTTTACATCTTAATATATTATGATGTATTTAAATGAGTAGTTTTTGTTGCAAACTCCATTAGAAATTTTAATTGAGATTAGTTTTGGAATAAGGGAAAGGGGGATGTGATTAAAAAAATTGGGTTCAATTTTTCTCATTTGAAATTTCATAAATAAAAAGAAAATTTCTTCAAACATTTTTTGGAGAGGATTAATATTCAACAGCATAGTGAATTGCTCTAAGAGAAAACAAAAAATTTAAGTTCATTAGAACACATTAATTCTGTGTCAGAAACCTATGCTGTGTCAACTATTTAATCACAATCCAAATTTAGAGCTGAATCCAGCTTGAATGTTGTGTCCATACTTGCCCCAACCGTTCAGGGTTCAACCTCTGCGGTCGTATAAAGCTACGCCCTGCGGAGCATCTGGTTCTAGTTTACAGGCAATTACTTGTGTTTAAGTATATGGATCTCTCTGAAATTATACTTCAAAGGAAAGGATGGAATTGAGTCTTGCTCCAAGGTTGAGGGGGGGTTTCAACAAGTGAGGGTCTAAATAAGCACTTTTGTAGTTTAGTCAATAACTTGTGTTCAAGTATATAAATCTTCCTAAAATTATACTACAAAGGGATGGTCATAGGGGGTAATGGCTCATATCATTTAGCAATTAGGAGGAACACGAGGGTTTTTCTGTTTAAAGGACAATTTAAACGCTATAAAAGCAGTGTAAGGAAGGAATTGCAGTTAAAATTTATAGACTGATATATTTGTTAAAATTACTTGATTACCTCCCGTACACTGCTTGCTATCAAAAGGCTCGAGAAGAAATCCCCGATTGTGCAATAGATTTGTAAGATCTTTGACCACATTTATTTTGTGACAAAAACTTGTATTATGTCAATTTTTTTATCACAAACCCAAATTCAGACAGTATCAAGCTTGAATATAGTGCCCAAATTTGCCCCAACTGATCAGGGTTCAACCACTACGGTCGTATAAAGCTGTGCCGTGCGGATCACTTGGTTGTTTGTATCATTTGATGCGTATCAGATTGCAAGACACGAGGATAACGATTCAATGGTGTAAACAGTTTGTAGATTTCCTGGATGCTTCATTTATTGTATGCAAACGTTGAGCAGTATCTCTCTTGTGACCATTGTCACTGATTTTTATTAAGGTTTACCGTTGTCTGTAAGTTGCAAAATTGCATTAACTTTAGTTTGCTTCGACCGAATGTGTATATGAAACTTGTACACAATGCTTTATACCACAATCCACCGGTCAATTTCGAATATTGGTGAGCCGTCATTTTTACAGTTCTTCAGTAATGTCTCTTTATAACATTTATGCTAGTAGCAACGGGTCACCTATATTTGGTGTATTTTTGTTGTATTGCAGGGTTGACTTCGATGTCATTTTTATTTTCCATTGGTCAATGTTCTATTTTCTGAATGACGGTTATTTCTTGAATACATGCACACACAATATTCAATAATTTCCCAATCTAATTAAAATTAAATCCTTTAATTGCTCATGTTCTGATATGTCGCGATTTTATTTTATTAGATTGATAATTTCTCTATATGGCATAATTAATAAGGTAGGCGAGACTTGGTCCTAAAAGGGGGGGGGGGGTGTTACTACCTATATTTTTAGTGGTATGAGTGTGCCGCAAAACGGTTACTTTTTCATGTCCTGCTGGTTAGAACAGGGTCCCTTTTTCATGTTCTGCTGGTTAGAACAGGGTCCCTTTTTCATGTTCTGCTGGTTAGATCAGGGTCGCTTTTTTATGTCCTGCTGGTGAGAACAGGATCTCTTTTTTCATGCGCTGCTGGAGAGAAGTGGATATTTTTAAATCTTAAGTATTTGTCTAGAACAGGATCACTGATTTTACTGTTTAAGGTACAGTCTAGAACAGGGTATACATTTCTATTCGTGTTTAGAACATGGTATATTCCTCAATATTTTTGCTGTCGGCACAGTTATACCAAAAGGAAAGTCAGTTACCCCCGCCCCCGGGGACTTGGCACTACATTTGAATCTTAATTGCGGTAGATCGAACGTTGGTCCATATATAGCGGATCAAACTGGGATTTAACATTGGTATTTGTTGCTTCTACCGTAAGGACACATATAGAATTCGAAAGGACAGCCGATTTCATTTTCATACCGCCCTGCGGAGCATCTGGTTCTAGTTTACATGCAATAACATGTGTTTAAGTGTTTGGATCTTTCTGAAAATTACACATCAAAGGAAAGGCTGAAATATTGAGTCTTGCTCCCAGGGGGGGGTCAACAAGTGAGGGGACCAAATAAGCACTTTTGTAGTTTTCAGTCAATAGATAGTGTTTCCGCTTATTGTATTTTCGTGTTCATATAATATGCTTGAAATATGTGTTGCTGGTGTTAAATAAACGAATCCGTCAGTATTATTTGCTCTAATTTCGTTATATACATGTACATCTTAGGTCTCTTAGGGGTCATACTATTAGAAATAAATAGGTCGGTAAAAACGCGTATTTCATATCCTTAGGTTGCAGGTTCCAAAGTCGGCTCATGGCTTTAGATGCTTGGGTTCCAGGTGGAGTTGATGTTACCAGACAATAGAAATGCACAACCGACAGATGCGTTCACATGCGCGTAGCTATGTTTACGTCAAAACGCCCGGGCGTACACTTGATTTTTGGTTAAAAAATTAATTTTTCATCTCAATAATTCAAAAAGCACATCAGTCTTTTAAATCTTTCTTCAAAATCTTGTAACTGCGAACAAAAGGTGACGACATTTACCTTTCAATCAGATGGTACCGTATCATATCATGTCAGTCAAAGTCTTAATCTACTTGGAATTCTTCTGACTTTCCTTTTGTTTAAAGCAATTATTAATCAGCTGAGATTCGATGAATGCTTTGAATTTTATCCAAGCCTGTGACATCTATTTTATGTCGCGAAATCAAGAAATAGATTTTGTAGATGTCGTCAACATTAAGGTTCAGTATGTGGTCAACTTTTTTTTAAAACATCATGAAGTATATCCAGAACATAATGATGAATTCATATTTTTAATTTTTCCCCTATTTTAATGATGGAAAGAATTTATCGGCAATTCGTATATTTTACCTTTGATTTTACTGCCGTATATTTTCGAGTATCAACGTACTGCCTGTATCACTGAAAATATTAGGCAATACATTGTGAAACGTCATAACTACCGATAAACAGAATAATAGGTAGTTTCATTTTTGATACTGACTATATCATATGGAATATCTCAACTCGCCCTACATTGATTAATTTGAAAACCTTCAGATATTGACGTGAAACTTAGACAGAGGTTAATATTCAAGATCAAGAAAAAAAAATCTGAAGAAAATATTTGTTTATTGTAATGGACTCATAAACGGACTAAAATGAAGCGGTAATCCCAGCCTCGAGAACCACGGTTAATCCGAACTCTTTACGAATTTTCATAATGCACCTTATTATCTGTTCCGAGAACACAGTTACATGTATGTCGTAGTGTATTTCTTTTAGATAATAAACGAAAATAAAATAATCCAACCTGCCCTTGTGCGCTTTCTCAATATTTTTTTTACAGTGTGTAGTACTATTTTGGACAAATTATATCCAAAATCATAATAACCTTCATATGGTTGAAATCTTTTGACAGCTTCCGCAATGTTAATTTTTGGAAAGTTTGCTATAGCTTGCTATTGCTACTTTACATAGCCATCGGCCTGAAACTTATGGTGACAGATTATCGCCATTTATGAATTCTGATCCGAGGTAATTTAGTACTAGTACTAGTGTTTGAATTCTGATTCTTGGAAGGTTCTTTTAAATTTTGAGTAAATACTCATTTGACTGAAAAGATTACAGCTTTAATAAAAAAGAATTGAATGTTCACCGACGATTCAGATGAATATAAGTTCATTGTGAAATTGAGTATCTCAAACACTACTTCGCGGATCTGCCATACGCTGAAGAGAAAATCACAAGAAATCTACGCCAGATTGCGTCAGTTTCATTCATGAAAATTTCATGAATGAACCTTTTCCGCTCTACTTTTACCTGTTTACTATGTACGTACGTAAACGTGGTAAAAGCCCGAGAGTATCGAAAAGATCGGGAATGACTCAGCCTGATTAAAATGCGAGAACAAGTTGACATTTTGACTGCCAAGCCGTCGGATAATTGACAAGTTTGTTGTAACAAAACACAGGTGATAGAATATAAAATACTCGATAATTATATGTCTAACATCTCATTAATGGACGAGTACAGGAAAATACGGTACCGGCTTTCATAAAAAAAATATATTTTAAAATAGCGGCATTGTTGTCAAACATCGATCGAAAGGTTTTGATGCCAAAAATCATTTGAAAACTTTAATTCCGTTATTTAAATACATTTCAATGTGGATATAAGGGCCTTCACTCGTTCAGCATGCTCAAGTGGATCAAACTGACAGCAGAAAAACATTGACCCAACGTCAATTCTTCTTCAGTCTTCTTCCAATAATTTACATCATACCACCTCTGACCACCTCTGGAGTATTATCGCAAATTCGTATCATATATAGCATCCATTTTAAAAGCAACCGAGTGAGCATATACTTCTTAGAATAACATAGCTCAGGGTACGAAGACAAGTGCTGTAGAAATAATTAAAGTTCATGAAATTTTAATGATGTGTACCCTTTGGCTTAAATAACTGCATTTTCACCTCAAAATTTATATAGATTACAGGTCACAAACATGTGCATAGCCATGCCCTATTTAAATAGAAATTCAATTGCTTTGTCATCCAAACACAGTGCCAATGATTACCATAATATATCAAACGAATGGCTAAAAACAAAAATTCTATGAATCTAGCGTATATATAAACTTTTTATTCATGTGGTCATACTGCTGTTGTTATGCTCCCACCATATTGAGTTTTATCCTTGTTCTTCTGTAAGTAATGTACATTCTTCCCTTACTTATAAGTATCTCTATATATCCCAAAATTCGTTTCTGTTCTCTTACTTAAGTTTGCCTGAACCAAATTGTATGAAACTAATACGCAATGCTTATAACCACAATTCACAAGTCAAGTTTGAATTTTAGTTGCGTAACTTTTACCATTCTAACGTTTAATGCTACTATACAAAAAAAAAAGTTGCTGGAAATTAAAGTTTCTGTTCTCTAAGTATAGTTTGTCTTCACCAAATGTTATGAAACTTATACACAATTCTCATTACCACAAACACTGATCAAGTTTGAATTTTGGTGGATTTATTTTTACTGCTCTAGGGTTGTGCCTTGTTACAAATGGAACCAGATGCTCCACAGGGCACAGCTTTATACGACCGTAGAAGTCGAACCCTGAACTGTTGGGACAAGTATGGACACAACATTCAAGCTTGATACAGCTATGAATTTGGATTGAGATCAAATTGTTGACTTAACATATAGGTTTCTGACACAAAACAAATGTCAAGATCTTACAATTCTATTGCGCAATACTGTATAATTAGAATGAATACACAATGTTTATTAACCCATAATTCAGATCAAGTAAAAATGTTGGTAGTGTCACATTTACAGTTCTTGAGTTTGATAACGTTAATGCTAGCGAGGGCATCATTTGAATCCCATGGACATGTTCCCTATTTTTGATAAAAGCCTTTAATATTAATTCACTTTCTTTACAGTTGTATTGATTTAAGTTACTGTATAAGTAGGGATGCAGTATTTTTTGCAAAGAACCAATGCTCTCCAAGAAGAGTTCAAAGAATGAAAATGTATTAATAACTATAGGCAACAATAAAGGTCGTCAAAAATGAGAAATGTTTGTACCATATATATATATAGAAAGCTTTAAAAGGCCCCGATATGAAACATGTGGAACAATTCAAACAAACAAAAAATTACATGTGAATTTACTAAAAACAAATATGAAGTTGACATGGTACTTAAAGAAATTAACAGAGCTTTCTGCATGTATATTTCATTATTTTAGATCTACAGCTTAATGTTGCAATCATGAGCAAATATCAAAACTTTTTATGATAAACATAAAAAAGGGATTTTTGATAATTACTGACGAGACAATGGTTTAGTTTTAAACATCAAAGCTGTGATGAAATATACACATTTGAAATAATACACGTCTATAACCTTTTTGGAATAATACACAGCTACAGTTGCAAACTTTACAGAGGTGCTATCCAGTACTTTGATTTACCTTTTTTTTAGCTGGAGCAAATCACTACTTTACTTTGAAATACATAAAACAATTTGTTTTACAGTGTAATTTGACCCCCCTTCTTGTTATTTAGTCATTAAACATGAAGAAATAAATTTGAAAGTAGTATAAACAGATCGTCAAGTAACCAGGTAATACATTGTTCACACTATGGTCTATTTTCAAAGGACGATAACTGTGTTCCTGGACCAATAGTCTATGTTCAACTTGCTATTGACTAATTTGTAATGACTGAAAATGAGCCCCCTCATCTCGAACCCACTTCTGGTAGGTTTTATAATCTGGATCCGATTGGGGCCTTCAACCAACTCTCCAAGGTTAGGGCGTACACTAAAAAATAGTCTAGCTACGCCACTGGTTCAAATAAAGGGGCAAATAATTTGACCAGCTTTCATGGCAGAAATCAGAGGAGGCAGTACAACTGACTAAAAGAAGTCTACAAAAATTATTGATTAAGCGTCGACTTTATGATATTATGTATGGAAGGGATAATTTTATTTTTCGTCTTCGTTTCGAAAATGATCGAGTTTTATCACGTATATCTATTTCCAACTGTCGTACAACAAGACAACTTACTGGTTTACAACATTCATACATGTCGTAAGAAGAAAATTTTCGTCAATTTTTTTGAAATGAATGAATGAATACTTTATTCTCATAAAACAAAAATGTATCAGAGAATAAATACATATTGATTAATAATATACAAATGTATAACGCATGTTTAAATTGGTTTACTCCTGGTTTGCCCACTTTTAATTCTACCAATTATCTATTATTAAAGAAAACAAAAAAGACAAAAGGTTTAATGAGCATACCATTGTATAGTCTGTTCCAACTTAGGTATATAGTTTGTAAGTGTTTTCTATATATTCAGTTTTTTTTTATTAGAGCAATGTTATTGAAAAAATCAAATAATTTTTCACAATAATTTAATATAAACTCATTCAATTCATTCAACATACATACATGCACACAACAAATAACAAAAAAAATATTATTCAGTTACAAAGGTGTCTTTTTACTTTATTAGTTTCTGAATAATTTTTCATGATATAAATACATTAATATAAGATCTCTTTTATTGCAACCACTATTTAATAATTTAAAATTAATTAATTTTATAAATGCATTGCATTAAGAAATGTGTAAAATGAGGAGGAATACAATTTTTATGTATATAATACATCAAAAGTCACAAAACTTTATATTTACAAAGTCATAATTTACAATATTTCACTTCATTGTTCAGTTCAAATGGAGAAGATGGGTAATCAACCACGTTGATGAGTCTGTTTTGGTATCTGTTTGGATGGGCATGTTTAAGTCTCTTCAGACTTCTTAAGTTTGTTGTGCCATCCTTCCAGGTTATTTGTGGTTCGGGGTCCCTCTGTGTAGTAATGATTCCATAAAAACTGGTAGCTTTTAACCGATTACTCTGTCATGTATTCTGTAAATGAAGTTGTAGCGGGTATATTTTCAGCTTCTCTCATGTCTCCTTAACATCCTCAACAAGGTGGGTTGGAACAAGAGGTAGGACTGTGGCTCCTCGTCTCAGTTGAGTAATGTCTTCATTTTCCTTATAATAGGACTGTAGTCCATATTTTTTGTGTCTATTGCCAAATACACTGGGTGAAGATGAAGAAAATGCTAGCTTGGATGCAGATTACTGTTCAAATTGTGTCATATTTATAGTTTGGTTACATAACAGTTGCATTTATATTCAAGTTGTTAAACTATTGAATCTGAATCTAAATCTGTTAGAATTAGTTGGATATTTTTATATTAAATCTCAGAACAATGTATTTTATTAAATTTTAAAAAAAAAAGTTGAATAAAGTCTAGGATATTCAAATGAGATTTATTCTAATAAATCTTTAGTTTCATTCTTTTACTTTTCTTTTCTTTTTTAGAATGTACCAATAATTAAAACTATTTGTTGATAAATTGGAATAATAATTCATTTTAAGTACACGTTTTTCTAAATAAAATTATAAATATAAATACATTTTCCTGCCAAAGATATATAAAATATAGAAAAGTTTTGCACATTTTCTTTGATTTAATAGCAGAATATAATATTCTTTTAACAATTTACAGGTAAATAAAAAGGGTAAAAAATATTGGGCGATATCTTTTTGCGCCAAAAAGTAACTCATTTGCGCCACAACTTAATTGCGCCAATACCTCTTTTGCGCCACCTAATTTTCAAAACTATAGGTATCATTTGCGCCATTAAAATTATCATCTAATTGCGCCAATTTTATATATTTTTATTCATTTATAACGACTAAATGATTAACTAGGTACCAACAGCAAAAAAATTCTCTGACATTGTACACTGAAATTCCAAATTAGCCTCGCATCCTACTAAAATTATACCGCTTTCTGGATCGTTTCACAATACAAAGTCATCAACTTTGTATATAACAACACCAATATAATTCAATATTCTGTGAAATTCTGCTCGATTTTTATGTTAAGCCGGACGCAGTTTTCTTCTCTCTCTCTCTCTATATATATATATATACACAGACTAACACACATATATATGCATATTTTAAATCTTTCTTTTCTAAATTTTCTTCTTCAATTTTGAAGATCTTTGAATTTATCATTTTTGAAGGTCGCTCTGACAACACATTGGTTGCTTTTCTTTTACACGCTGTTCTCAAAATTTGACGTTGATAATTTCTGGACACGGAGTAATGTAAATAATATTTTAAACTGCCAAATTCTGCTATGAAATTTTAAGAAAGCGAAAATGTAATATACATTCGTGATAGTTGACTTGTATTTGCATTATAATTTTAAGAAAAAAATGTTTTATAGTCTCTCAAAACTCTTTATAGAGTGGCTCTTGTTGTTAACTTGTGTTTTTAAAAAGCTGTATATTTTATATGTAACAAGTGGCGAGACTTTAATAAAGAATTTGTCTTGTCTGGTCTTGATATAGGTAAAACATGTACAGGTATGATATAGCTAAAAAAATATTAACAGGTAAATGTGGCGTAATTTCATTTCGTTTATTGGCGCAATTAATACCATCAAAATAAAAGAGAGTGGCGCAATTAATACCTTTTCAAAACTGCAATTGGCGCAAATTGATTCTGCCCAAAATATGACTATAATTCAGAAATAAACTATAACTGTTAAAACAACAATTGCCTCTATGTTTACATATACATGCAATTAAAAGTGGGCAAACCAGGATGACACCGTTTAAATTACATATACATGTATTAACTATAAAATAAACAATTATTGGCTTCAATGTTTTAAGAAAATGATCAGTTACCAGTTGGGTTTATTCCTTGAATGCCAACATCCTTTGATCTACCGACAATTTACCTGTAAAATTATGTTGGCGTTCAAGGAATAGGTGCAAGTAGTTATTACAACAAAAATGAATGCTTATCAAAACAATCATACTAATTAAACAGATAGGTAAATACAGGTAGCTAAAACAAGTTCATCTTTTTCAAGTTTTTGAAAATCATGTGTTGCTGTTACTGCATTTGTTCTTAAATAAATATGGTTTTGTTATCTTAAAATGAAACAAAGTCAACATGTGCATATTGTCATGAAATCCAGTTTGCTCAAAAATTCTCTTTGGACTTCAAAGTTTATTTTTCAACTTTTATATAGTTGTGTGTGCTGTAATATTCTCCCATATTACTTGATGGAATTTCTTGAAATTTTAGTTTACTATGTTTTATTTTCTTCAGTTTTTTCAGATTTTTTTCTTGTTTTTAATATTTCTCCCTTTTTGTCGAGCCTGCAACTTTTGTCGCAAAAGCGATACATTCCGTCTTAGTTGGCAGCGGCCTCCACAAATATTCATTCTTTGGTAAAAGGTTTAAAAATGATAATAACTTTCTCAAACTGTAGTTGATTACTGCCAAACCAGGATAGAACATTGTTTATGATCAAAAGCTAGTATCTAGTTCCGCAGAACCTTTTAGAATTTTCTATTGTAGGGTTTCATAGAATAACATTGTGAAGGTGATTCGTTATGGTCACAAATCATCAGAATTCTTGTTACCCTATTTTATGGATTTTCTTTAAACCTTGTAACATTTCCAGCTTGTAAATTATCAAATTTACTTATAAATCAATTAATTCTGATGATTTTTAAAGTTAAACAAATTGTTCAATTGAAATCTTCGTATAGTTTATATTTACTTATAAAATATTGAAAACTAATAAGTCTTATGTAAATAAACACCTCCATTACCAAATTATCTTTTTTTAATAGAAAGCAAGGAATTGTAAAAACGTTTTAATTTTATTTATTTATTTAAAATTCTTCTACATGTAATAATTTTAACCTTAAAATCTACCATTTTTCTTATCAAAAAGTAATAAAATGTTGCAATTTTAACAAGTTCATTAATTATTTTATACTTTTAAAAACATTTAGATAGTTCTAAAAACACCTATTGTTATTATATAAACATCTATTAAAATATTTTTGTTGGCATTCGAGGAATAGGTATCATATAAAATGTTGGCATTCGAGGAAGACACCACCAGTTGTACTTCTGCATACGTATTACCTTAATGAACATTCTTACTGTTTATTTGCCAGTATGTTCTCTATGGAACATATACTATATACTGTTCCTAAAGCTTGGTTGTATAATAAAAACAATGTACGACATTAACTGCAAATGTATTAAAATGTTTTTATTTTGTTCATTTTTATAATTTCATGCCAACATCTAGGAGTTCGGATCATATTGTGGTACAATACCTTCAAATTCTTTGACCCATCTTTCAAACTTACGTGGGGAAAACCTAAAATGAGAGAAAACAATAAATCAAATACTAGTAGCTTCATTATCAACTTCCAAGCAAGGACCGAAGCTCATAAACTCGGCAATCAACGTGTTAAACGCAGGCCTTCGGGAATGTCCGGAGAGCCGACAACCTTGCTTCGGAAGTTGCATCATTATGTGATGTACATATATCCTCACAATACCAATAGTTTAATATACAGAATCATTATCCCGGTGACTGGCATTGCCGCAAGTGAAGTGGCAAATATTACAAGAAGGGAACCTTTTTAAATACACTATGAAAGGTTAAATGTGCAAAGTGGTTGGACCGAAATGAAGGAATGGATGGAGTTTTGTCTTCCATCAGGCAGTTGCTATCTAAGTGTCCGAGATTTTGTCTTGCAACAGTCGACCTACGTACTTAGAGTATGGCACGTTCCCTAAAAGTTGATTTAATATTTAACGTCTCAATTCCGACCAGACATTGTCGCGTAATTATACATCCCACAGAGTCAAATAGACACCCCTCTTCTTGAGCATTTATCTTTACCGGCGGATAGTAGTAATCAAGTGATGACCTTAACCTATACCTTAATCAAATCTTGAGGTCAAAAGTATATGTATCCAACTTTCACAATGAAAGTTGCTATTAAAAAAAATCATTTATAGTTGTCTCGAGTATACATATGTTCAGGGCGGATCCAGCCTTTTAAAAAATAAAAAAGGGGGGATTTCAACTATATGTCCCTATTCAAATGCATTGATCGGCAAAAAAGGGGTCCATTCCCCGACCCCCCCCCCCCCCCGACCCCCGATTCGCCAATGTATATACCTCTTTCAAGATCATAGCACTTGTGATTTAATATGGTCATACTAACTTCGGCTTAGTGTATGCTTAAAACAGAGGTTTTGACTTATGAGTCTGGGTTGGTATGCATACAACCACTTAAGTTTTAAGATATCCAAACGTAGACTTATTGTAGGACGCCATGTAGAAAAATCCGTTCGTTTTGAACAAATCTTAAGCAGCTTTATGCATACGGACCCCGAGATAAAGTTACTGTGTGCATTGGGTATACTATTTTGTTAATTAAACAGTTATTGTTGAGATATAAAAATAAGAAATATTTTTTTCATTTATCACATCATATTTTTTGGGGGGGCGGGGGAGTGTCTAATTAAGAAGACTATCTGACTGATCAAATATGAAACAGTTTTAACACCAATCTGAAAGGAAAAAAAGGATTTTTAGAATGTTTTTGCGCACAAGGAATATTCTTGTCTTACAAAAAAAAATCATTGCATTATTATAAAGGTATATATGCCTTTTTTTCAGACACAAATGCATGTTTCCCAACTATAATAACTCACATTTGTAGTTTCAAACCAAGATGGAGTATCCTAGGTATATACACGTGTTCTTCTTCATACTGGATACCTTTAACAACTTCAACAGCCACAGTACCAGGAGTTAATAATGTCGTTATTCTACAAAAGAATGATAGAATATCTGTATAGAAAGCAAAATAATATTGTAACGTTTTTTTTTTCATAATTTCCTCGACAAGACGATTTGATGACGCAAAGTGAACAACATGACTGTACAAACGCGGAATAACGATAATTTGATGCATGTACTTACCATTTGCTTACTGGGCATTTGTTAAAGACTTTGTCATTCTTGTGGAGAAGTCATTGTTATGGAGAAAATAGTAGTTGTTGTTTGTTTATGCAATTTATACGTGTTTCTCGTTTCTCGGGTTTTTTTTGTGTATAAATTAGACCGTTGGTTTTCTCGTTTGAATTGTTTTACACTATTAACTGTTGGGCCCTTTTTAGCTTTTTGTCCGAAGTGAAACAAGGCTCCGTGTTGGAGGCCGTAACTTGATCTATAATGGTTTACTTTTATAAATTGTTATTTGGATGGAGAGTTGTCTCATTGGCACTCACACCACATCTTCCTATATCTATACTAAGATTTGCTTGTGAAAAGAATAGACTTATCACATTTTTGTTCTGGGTTTGAATAAGACCAAAAGAAGCCGAAATAGCTCCGCGCTCTAAAATTTGACTGTGGATTTCATATATCTATATGTTATGTTAAGGTTTCAACATACCTGTGTAAATTTTATATATAATATTAAAGTATCCGAACATCTGTTTTCGGTCTCATTTGCCAGAGGTCAGACATAGTGGAACGAACCTTTGTCTGGATGAACCAGACTCATTCAATTAACAAGACGTATAGCCATATAGTTGATACTGGCAATACCGTAGTTTTATGTATAGAAGCGGAAATTTATTAAAGGACACCGAATATAAAAAATTAAAATTTGCATGCCTGTTTCTTATTTGAAAACGGTACTTTTTTCATCATAATGTAATAATGTGCTCTTTAATCTTGCAAAATCAACTATTGTCGCAGAATAATGTCAAGAAAGTACTAAGTACAGTATTTTATAAAATGTATTATGCTAACAGCCTATGATTGAATAAATTCAGGAATTTTCTTGAAAACTAACTTTATCAGTCGATTTGTAAAAGCTCATATGAGCTTGTGTGTATGTAGTTTATTGGATATCGACTTTAAATAAAACTTTGAATTAAATTAAATAAAACTTGAATTACTACAATGCTTTTGAAATCTGCTTACTTGTCTCTGATCTGCTTGACCAGTCCAGTTGAAACAAATGCTGGACAAACGGTTGTAGTTTTTACTCCATTCTTCCCCAACTTCATAAGTTCTTCACTCAGAGCTTCGGTGAATCCATATACAGCATACTTAGATGCACTATAAAATAGAAAGTAAAAATATATATGTGTCACTACAAAAAAAACTTTCACCAATAAAATCAAAAATAAAATTCCGGTAAATAAATCAGAATGAGATTTACGTCATGACATGCCATTGTGATCCATTGTGTTACTTCACATAACGTGTGCAAAAACTGATCGAGAAACTTTCACGAACTTTAATTGGAGAAAGACCGAGTGTCTTGATCATCGTGCATGTTTTAGTTTTATAGACTTTAAATGACAACACATATTAGAAGATGTGGTATGAAAGCCATTTCCAAGTCACAATTTGTGAAAGTAAATCACCGTAGGTCAAGGTACGGGTACTAATCGACATCCTAGATTAACGATCGTGTTCTAGTTTCGACCGACGGAAGGGATATGTTCGATTATCGGTGAGCTTTGGAATATCGGTTCATAACAAGTTGCGCTGTATGTTATAACATGTGCTCTACCTATAATCTACCATATAGGCTGTCCCTGATTTAGCTACCATTGATGCTATAGTGACAATATGTCCACTGTTCTTTTCTATCATTGCTGGCAAAAATTCTTTCACAGTCTGCGAATATAAGAGAAAAAAATATATATAAAAAAATTGACTGTGAAACATTATGCTTTTTATCAGAAGGTTATATTTGATCATACATGTACAAGATTATAAAATTACTATATACTTTTGCAAAAAGTGGACCCATAACCTGTGTCAATGTATCATAGAGACAATGGTCATATACTGTAAATTCAGAAATTATTGCGTGCATTTAATATTGCGATTTTGTCATTTTAGACTTAAATGCGATTTTAATTTTTACGATTTTGAGAAAAATCCTGTTGAATTCATATCAAATATTTCAAATTGCGAGTTTAAAGTATTGCGTTTACAACTCAGTCGCATTTTTCGCAATAATAAAAACCTCGCAATAATTTCTGAATTTACAGTATATTAACTCAATCTTAACATCTCAAAAGCTTTCGTTAAATAGTTGATTTTTTTAACGCAAACAATGTATTGAAAATTATTTCTAAATTAACTTTACAACATCAAGAGTACTGGGCCAATTATCAATAGTATAGCCTTCATCTGGTAAATACATGTAAGTTGCAGTTTTCTGGATCCAATTTTAGTGGTGCCTTCATTGACCTCTTTTATTTATTGTTCCTCTCCATTTGTGGAGAACTTATTTTTGTGATTTGCAGTTTAAGAAGAAGAAAAAAAATATATCTAGTAAGTCGATCTTAAAAAAAGATTAGATTTTCTCGCTGCGTTGAAGACCCACTGGTGGCTTTCGGCTGTTATCTGTTCGGGATATTATCTCTTTGAATATACCCGTTTCCATTCTTAATTTTGTGTGTGTGAAAAAACCCCAAATATCTTCCGTATGACCAAGTAGAACAATCTTCTCCCAAGTCTGATGTTGCTTTTAAGTGTGGCGTCCTTTTGAGGATTTGACATGGAGGACTCGTGTCCGATTTGTTTAATTTAATGGTAAGGTATTAACTAATTTTTGAACTTCTTTGAAATTATAAACGTTACATATCTCAATAGATCAAATCAAAATAACTGACGAAACCCAATTTCTTTACCCAGAAATGTGCCAACGTGTTAACATCAAAAGTTCTCCTTATGTGAGCCTCTTTAAGTTTTAAGAGTTCTCCACCATATAAAATCCCAGCATTATTCACCAGTATATCTATATCTCCTACTTCTCCTCTCATTTGTTCGGCTGTTATATGAATGTCGACGGCATTTGCTACATCAACCACATAAGACGTTGCTGAGCCACCCATAAGGTTAATCTGTAAAGCTGTCTCGTCGTTATTTGCCTGTAGATACAAGGACAACGCATATTTTAGTGTTTGTTTATATGCAAATAGATTGTTTCGTGTTGTGATCTAAGTTCTCTTGTACATGTAGGTGCATCAAGCTTACGTGAAAATAAATTCTTGTGAATCTCATGTCAAAAATAACCTAAACCGAGCTTATATAGGCGTGAAACTCATGTGAAACTTTAAATATCACATGCATATTTTTTAAGTGAAATCTATATGACATTTTTAAATAAAGTAATTCAAATAACATCTAAATATTCTAATTTTGATTAAAATCATGAAATATACCATTTCATTTTTAAAGTTCACACAAAAGAGATATCAACCACCAACGATCGACTTCTCCGACAAAATACATGTACATACAATTAACGACAAAACGTATAAAACTCAAGGACACTTGTACTAAAATAAATCAACTACTATCGATACAAATCTTTATTCAAAGATGGAAAATGTTTATGTAATATAAATAAGCTTTCAGATTATTATCAAATCTCCGGTCGTAAGAGATTAGATCTCCTTTACATATTTCAAGTAACCAAGAATAAACTTGAGAGGACTATTTTTGGGTGAAGTGGACTAAATATAGAACAACTAGTATCAGTATAGACGATTTTGGAAACTATTTTTCTATTATGATAGTAAGATAACGGATATTGATAATGACTCACTGATATATGTTATTTCCTTTTCCTACATTTTCAATAATATTGTCACAATATGGTAACATCACTCATCATTCGTCACAATATCAAAACGAACACATACAAATAATTTAACTAAAAAGCACCAAAAAAATCTTTCAAATTTTAAAACCACATACATTGCTTCGCATGTATTACAATGTATGACGTCAGAAAATATGTTCGTCACATAGGAAGAAATATAAAATAATTTTGTAGTTCAAAGTATTTAAAAAAAAAGTATAATTTCACATAATTTTACGTTGGGAATTTTGGTATACAGGTTGAAAAAATCAAAAGTTATGTAAGAACTAATTTCAGGAACAGACCGCGCTTTAAAATTATCTAGAAGTTCTTTAGAATTTTTAAGAATCCACATGAGGTTAATACCATTACGCGAGTAAAACAATTCTTGTCGTTCAAAGTATTTTGAAATTTATAATAGAACAATAACATTATGACATATAATACACACACTACGTGACAGAAATACAACACCAACACTCGCAAAAACACTCATAGAAACGCACAAACAAATAACATAATAGTCATATTAAATTGTCCCTAAACTTTCATGTGTTGGCTGCTACCTGACTGTTATTTAGTTGTTAACTGACAATATTAAATATGATATGTACTTTATTATTATTATATTACCTTATTTATATCCCATAAAACTAATTTTGCTCCTTTTCGTGCAAGTTCTAATGCGATTTCCTTTCCAATACCGTGTCCAGCACCTGTTACTAATGCAATTTTACCCGAGATGCATTTGGGTTTAGCTGGAATCAAGGCTGTTACAAGGGCCATGCAATAATAATATAACAGTCTTGGAAAGAAAATACATGTAAAAAAGATAATCCTCTCCACAAGCGTTTCCATTTGTTATGCTCCACTTAACTCGACTTATCCAGTTGTTCTATTCCGACTCACTATTATCCATCGCAACATAAGAACACTGACCTATAGAGGCCCAGGGCGCTGAATCATTCGAGTTATGCTCCACTGTAATTGACTACCTAGATGGGGTTAAATGATTAAAGAATAATGCCCTAAAAAAATGAAGATTAGAGAATAATGAGCCAAAAAATAGAAGATTAGAGAATAAAAGGGTTTAATTTTTGGAAGATTAGAGAAAAAAGGGGTTAATTTTTTAAAGATTAGAGAAAAATGGGGTGAAAATTAAATGTTTACAGAATAACAGACCCCCCCCCCCCCCCCCATCCATACCCTCCTATATAACGGCCGTTATCAGTCTATGGCAATCCCACATTGAAAGAAGTTACAAGCTGGTTGTTCACCTGTACATATCGCTCACCTGGTTTATCACTTCAACTTCCGATATATTTTATAAGATAAATAAGATTAGCATTGATAAGATAGCTACGATTTTTATTTTAAGTCGGATTTATAAAACATGGACAACACAATCTCATAATTTCCGAAAATATTAACATTTGCATATGCATAAGAGTATATCAATCCACACAATTACAGGAACAAGATGGTGGGTGCATTTTGAAAAAAATAATATGGTAAGAAGTGGAAAAAGTAAAATAACAAAACTACCGAGGTCCAAGGGAAATTCAAAAAGGAAAGTCCGTTGTACAATGACAATATCAAAAGCTCAAACACATCAAACAAATGGAAACAACAGTCATATCCCTGACTTGGTATTTCCTTATGTAGAAAATAGTGTATTTAACCTGGTTATGTGGCTAGCTAAACCTCTCACTTGTATGACAGTTGCATATAATTCAATTGACATACAAAGGAAAAAATGTCAGAATTTTGGGGTACAGCAGTCAACATTGTAATACCATCTTAATCACCTGATATTTCAACAAGGAAACATAAAACGGCATATAGAGACTCTATAGTATATAGAAAAACTACATACAGTAAGCAATTTGAAATGAAAGATAGTAATACAAAATTGAAAATAGTACACCAACACAAAGATGGGAGCTACGTCTATAGTATATTTACAAAAATAGACTAAACAGAAAAGGTTAAAAATGAACAAAGACAATTAAAAAAGAACACCATTAGAGAGGCGATGGGTGCTAAAAGGACAATCAAACTAACAAATCGGGAAAACAATTGAAAACGCCATGGCTTAAAAGAGAAAAACAATCAAATACCAGTACACAAAAATCAACAAGGTAAATCAAGGTAAATCAAGGTCTGAGCAACACGACCCACATCAAAAACTAGGTGTGATATCAGGTGCTCCGGGCGGGTAAGCAGATCCTGCTCTACATGTGTCAACCGTCGTGTTGCTCATGCTTGTACAAACCCGTTGATAAGTGTTATTCACATTTTGGGTCAAAGGACGGAACTCTGGTTATGACAATGTGAACATATTCTTTATCATCTCTAAAACGGATGTTCCATAATGTCAATCAACTCGTGATGGCGTCCGTAAATTGTACGAAGGGACGATTTTGACTTCATCACTTGAAACTCTTGGTTTAAATAGGTTTCTTGTGAGCAGTAACCCCCAATCAGCGCAAAGCAATCCATTGCATATCTAATTACATGAAAATGTATACGTCGTATGCAGTTGCTAATGGAATGTTTCTACATAGAAAAAGAGTGCTGGGATGCTTAAATCAAATCTATTGTAAAATTTTGATATAATTCGACCACGATGGTCAATTTCTAGATGTAAGTCAAGAAATGAGACCGTAATTGATGTATTCGTTATCTTATTTTCGATTGGATAATATTAAATGCATTTAACATAGTCACCAAATTTTAAATTATTTAGTGAGAAAACCAGAAAACCTCATCTATATAGCAGAAAGTGAATTATAGGATACTGCTACCTTTTTTTATTTCTTTTTTAGAAGTTCCATATGACGTCAGTCTCATATGAATAAAGGGGTACAGTTGCTTCCCATGGGAATGCCGAGTGCTTGTTGAAAAGCATGAAACAAATATGTTGTCAATCAATAAATCAAGATTATTAATGATGTCAAGATAAGATTATAAACAGCGTCAACACTTCGAATCTATACTGCAAGACCATCATTTATTATTTGCGAAGTTGATACGGACTATTGATCAACAAGGTCTTGGTGTCTTCCAATGAACTTTTTAAGAAGAAGGACAAGATTCTTTTTTAAATAACTTTGGAAATTTAAATATCTTCTCACATACTGATGACGTGTTTTAAAGTTTGAGTAGTAGGTACATATACTAGAATACTGAATTAGTTAAGGGAAACGTTGTCAAATCAAGAGACAACAATCCAAAGAGCAGTAATGCACAGCTAAACGGGAAACGATTAGTAAAAAGTTAAATCACAAAAATACTGAACTCTGAGGAAAATTCAAAACGGAAAGTCCGTAATCGAATGGCAAAATCAAAAGCTCAAACACAAAATGACATAGATATAATGTACATTCGCAACGACACAGACGTAATACAGAATGTAAGGAACATAAAGCACCCAATACATCGTGCTACACTAGTTATGGAGACAGATATTGATCATCCTGGATTTGCTCGACTTATATCAATAGCAGAGAAGAAAGGAGAACCCGTCTTGGAACCTAGTAAAAGATGTAATACTTTATTAATATGCACAAAATAGCGTTGTTTAATGTATAGGTAACTTCACACGGTACCTGTATATCAGATTAACAACTGAGTACGGATTTTGCACTCTGCGTACGGAGCAAATACTTTCCTCACAACGCAATTCCATGGGCACCCCGTCATCGACGTCAATGGCCATCTAGTACCGTAAATGACAGGATCATAAATTACTGATGTTTGATAGTACCTATAGGAACTAACAAAAGATCAAACGATGACTTTTTATGGAGATTGTCTTTCTCTGTAGCTGAAAAAATTATTGTACATTCGTTTAACTTAACTCATCTGTTATGTTACGGTCTACTCAAATTAACATTAAAGCATATTGTTAATAGAAATATTAATGCAAAAAAATATTGTGTTCCTACTTTCTAAAAACGGCTTTATTCTGGGTCTCTTAGGAGGAAAATATTTACACATTTCGATTAACTAAATTGTATTTTTGTTTTTCTCTCTGTCTTGATAGATTAATATCATGGGTAAACATCTGCTATTACTCGATTTATTTCACTTGACTGGGCGGAGTTTAACTGGTTCGCTCATAATAAACCAGTCCATCTATATTAAGGTGTTTTAGGATAAACTCATCAATGAAGTTTCTAGTCATTCTTTTGTAAATTCCTTTGATGACACTGATTGGTAATTAGAAATCAGTATTTATTATAACGGCAATCATCCTTATCACACACATTTTTACATAGACTGTCCACATGCAAATTAAAACGTTAGCTCCGCTCGATCAGTTGAAATAACATTGGTAATACTGTCCAAACTTTTTTATAACTGAACACAATATGTTCCAAGGAAAGAGTAATCGGAGAAACAAACGATACTGATACTTGTACTTCAGAGTATAAAGTGTGGAGAGATTGATAGATTACTAACGAATTTATTTCAGCTTGACAATGAAAATCCCCGTTTATCAAGTACAAAGATTGCACTTTCATTCGAAACGTTTGACGATCTATTTTACAGGATTGGTGGAATAAAATTGAAACCAGCAGACTTTTTAAGTTGTTTTAATGGTCTTTCGATTGATGAAACTTTGATGAAGTCTGAATCTTCTACATTTATCATTGATGTATGTGAATATTATTATGCTGAAATCAATCAATATATGGCACAACTACTAACAACGCCAAACTCAAAAAGGTAGCATGTACAACATACAAAAACGTTTCCATAGACATTTACAAGACAGTGTAAAGACAGATGTTGTGTCCGGCTGGTTGTTATACGCGTCGTTTCATTATGTTCTTGGACAGTACGATGTAACGCTGAGACTAACAGATTATGTTCTGTCAAGATGTACACCGGACATGATGAAAAATAAAGAAAAACTAAACGATTGTTGTGAGATACAAAGTGTACAATTTAAATTGTGAGATCCACGCGTAGCCTCTGGCTGTTGGCAATCCTCTTTAAATAAATAAAGAATTAAATTAAATTAAATTGTCTTTTATTGAAAGGATGAAAATATCCTATGCTCATATGGGTTTCTACATAAAACACTCGTCACTAATACCAAGGCTCCGTGTTGAAGGCCGTACATTTACCTTTAATGGTTTACTTTTATAAATTGTTTTTTGGATGGAGAGTTGTCTCATTGGCACTCACACCACATCTTCCTATATCTATAAAGTGAAAACAGCTGAAGTGATTTTATGAACTTCGAACTTACATTACTAAATATAAATGTCCTTGTACGTACATTGTTTAAAGTGTTTGACAAGTATATGTATCGTTTTATAACAACTCAACGATACTTCTCCGAAAAAGTACTTTTCAATGTTTGTATTAGGAAGTGTTATTTTCTTTTTGTTTTAGTTTCTCTTTTTCTACTATATTAAATTATAACAAAATGTAGGAAATCAAAGACGCATTATTTAATATTTTAAATCTAAACATGATTTTAAACAGATGCAGATTGATTGCAATTTTTTTGTAAGATTTTTTTGATAAATGGCTTTCTAAACCGTAGTAAACATTATGTACAGTTTAATATGTAAACAATAATTCTCCATTTATAAATCTATAAACAATTGACCAGACACAAAAATAGATCTGATTTATTTACGGAAGAAATGTTTCTTTTTCCGAAAAGAAAACAAAAAAATAATTTTTGGCAAAGATTATATCTTTGTAGCTAAAATATTAAAACATTGAAAGGATGTTTGTAGAAAAAAAACTTCAAGGCAGATAATTAATCAAACAAACATTTTTTTAAAAATAATAATCATATGTTCATGTATTCTGACATATGAATGAATAATTGTAGTTATCATTAAACAGCATTCTTTTTCTGTAGAATAAATGAAGACCTGGAATCTTATACTATACATCTAGTATGCTTCCGATATATCGTATGTTTTTTTGGTCTAAAGTACATAATCTTATACATGTGCTAGCATATGTTGTTGGTTTTTTTTTAAAATTTCTATGAATACGGTGAATTACTGTTAAATATAAAGGAAAGTTTTGAAAATTGAATTGTATGAGCTACAGGTTTTTTGAAAATTTGAACCAAATCATATATTCAAAATTTTAAATAAAGAACTTATATAGCAAACGTTGTCAAGTTGTATGTGTGATTTGAGCCTTTTATCTAAATATTGTTGTCGGTTGCTGGCTGTAAAAGATTTTGTTTTCTGCATTATTTAGAATGTGTCACTTTAATCTTACAAGGGGTTTTTAAAAAACTAAATAAACGGTACAGGTTTTACTCATGGTTGAAGGTGACATGCAGTTAATTATATATTTCCTCTTCGTACTAAAATTGATAGTCGCCAAATGAGCATTTAAACCCCATTTTACATGAAAAATGTCCATGTACAAATAACGTAATAGATATCAAACGGTCATAAATACGTAAAAAGTAAAATCACAAAAATACTGAGCTTCGAGGAAAATCCAAAACGGAAAGTTACTAATCAAATGGCAAAATCAAATAAATGTATGATAGTTATCATTTGACTACTAGGAATTTTATGTATTATTCAACAAGAATAGAGGCAGTTTTATGTTTTATGAACGTTATGTTTTGATTTCCTTGTAAGTACACAACTTTTAATTAGCAAGTGGCCTTCGTTCCATCCTTAATTTAAAACGATCACAATCTAATATCCGCATGACAAATATTTGCACTGTTTTCATCAGGAAGTTTTTTTTCTCTTTGTTTCAGCTTCTACAAAACCCTACTTTTTAATATCCTAAGTAATATTGTGAGACTACAAGTGTTCCAGCGATCAAGCGGTCCAGTGAAAAAAGGTAAGAGATAATACATCTGTAGAAACACTTACATTGTAGTAGACGCTTACCCTGTCGTGGTACCCGGATTCCCTCAGGGTTTGGTTGTAACCTTGGTAAGTCTCTTCTTAATTGATATACGAAACTTAAACATTAAACAATCTACTGCTGTCTTTATTTAAAAGACATGAAATATACTGTAATTGTTTTGGATTTTTTTGTGGGGAGGGAGCGGATAAAGACCAAATCACAATGATAAATGTAACTTTTTTTCTTCAAAAGTTCGGAAATAAATACATTAGATATACCACCGTCAACTTAGTTCCTAACATTTTACATCAGATATATGAAATGTAACTAAAGTAAATTGTAAATAAAAGGAGGAGGATTGATAAGTATAGTTATATTCCACATAAAATTGAAAAATAGAAATCTTAATTTATTTATTAATTTGATTGGTAAACAAATATAATCTGGACACTGTAGTGCAGAAAGGTCTTATGTGATGTCATACCGACGTAATGAACACGTTAAAACAAATAATGTATTGTAGCAAAGTATGTTCTTGGGTAAAGCTGCTGCTCTTATCCGAATATTAATAACAAGATAAAATAAAAGGTGGCTCATTTGACAGTTTTTGCTGTTCTGCATTACATTGAAGAAGTTCGAAGCCTTAATTATAACATGCAGTTCAACTTTTAAAGATAATACTATTGTCACAGACTAATGTCTTATAAACACATGAAGAATATATTTTGGTAGATTTATACTACTTTCTGATTTTTTAGTTAAATGGGACAATGCAGTGTCCTTATTATGACTGTTATACAAGAAAGAGGTTATAAAACCAGGTTTAGTCCACCATCTTCTTCATAAGAAAATGCCTGTACCAAATCAGGAATATGACAGTTTGTTATCCATTCGTTTGATGTGTTTGGGGTTTGAATTTCGCCATTTGACAAGGGAATTTCCGTTTTGAATTTTAGGCGGAGTTCAGTATTTTTGTGATTTTACTTCTTATTATACCTCCTCCCTTAGAAACCCAGTTTTACATTTTGAATGATTATGTATTAACTGATAGTCAGCATATTATTTTATATATCAAACAGTAATATGGAACTTGGAATTCATTTCATACGAAATAAACCCAGAGATTAAATGTATTTACATATAACTTTCTTACAGGCATTATGAATGGAAACTCCACAAACCGAGACAATAATGACGATGGTAATATATTTGGAATGAGGAAAATCTCATATTGGGAAATATACGGTGTGAAACGTTTTCCGTATCGTGGAAGGCGTAATTTTACACCATTACTTTACCCATCTTTTGATGGAGGGATGAAAATCTCAAACGACGTTTTCGGACTGACAATCAGACAGTTTGAACGAACGTATAAAGCTTGTTTAGAGAGAAGGAATACACATGAACAGTGGATTATTAATCTTAGATATCCTGATAAATCTTCAAATGAATACCTGGATTACTTACTGAACTGTACAGACTGTAATAAAGGTATCTAGTGTGTAATATAAAAAAAGAAGATGTGGTATGACTGCCAATGAGAAAACTATCCACAAAAGACCAAAATGACACAAACATTAACAACTAAAGGTCACCGTACGGCCTTCAGCAATGAACAATTAAAGCCCAAACCGCATAGTCAGCTATAAAAGGTCCCGATAAGACAATGTAAAACAATTCAAACAAGAAAACTAACGGGCTTATTTATGTAAAAAAATGAACGAAAAACAAATATGGAACACGTAAACAAACGACAACCACTGAATTACAGGCTCCTGACTTGGGACCGACACATAAATAAAAATATGTGGCGGGGTTAAACATGTTCTTTAAATCAAGTGCATGACATGACGGTGTCTATAACTAGTCTATAGTTTGAATACAAATGAAAAAATGATATAACGAGGTGGAAACATATCATAATTCAAATATTTAACCACGAAATAAAGACTAATAAAGAACAACAAGGCAAAAAAGGAATCCACAAACAGACAAAACCATGAGAAACGAAAGGATAGAATCTAAAAAAAACACCAAATAGTTCAAAACGTTCGCTTCAAGACACGCGTGAAAATGATTTGGTTAATACCGTACAGGGGGGTTATTTTCGCGGGGTGTAACTCTTCGCTTATATTCGCGAATAGAACACAATCGCTCAAATAAAATCCGCCAATTTAAAAGTGCACATGTTAAAAGGTATTGATAAAAGTTTTAAATCCGTCAAAATATTTAGTTTACCTTATTCAATGAAAATCACGAAATTTTACAACTGCTGCAATAACCCGCTATACAATACTAAATTATGAAAATAGTGTAAGGTTCGTATAAGGTTTTTGAAATGTATACGTCGGTCGTACTATTAGTATAGTACGTGCGATGAAAACAATCTGTATTTAGGTTTCAGTAAAATACTAATTTGTCATGAATAACATATAAACTAATTGCGTCTAAATTGGATTTTAAAAAAAAAGCGCTTACACCCTAGATTATCAAGCAAACATACATAGCTTAGTCTGAATATGGTTACAAATCAAAAACACTGTGTTTTTATATCATTTATAATTATTAAGCATTAAGTATTGTTCCATTGATTGTTAATTTGTATACCTGTCGCCAAATATACTACGATAGACGTATAATGTGTCTACATACTACTGTGGAGTCATTAATATTCGTTCGATACCAATTTTCGCGTGGATTTCGTGGATACCGAAGAACCACGAATTTAAATGTTCAACGAATTGTAAATTTTCTTAAGGAATGTATGGACACTTTACAAAAACCACGAATTTAAATATCCACGAATATGCAAGTTTTCCTCAAACCACGAAAATTAGTACCCACGAAAATAAATGAATCCACAGTACTCAATATTACCGATCGAATCACAACGATTGCATGTGATAAATATCGTGGAGATAACTCTCTTCGTTCGTATGACGTTATACGGTTTTATGATTGATAAAGAAAAAAATTTCACTTTTTACAGATCACTTGCTTTGGCTCGAATCAAAACCGAGGGAGAAATACTTATATGAACACCTCGTAGAAAGAGTTGGTACTGAAATCGATATAAGAACAAGACAACGATTCTTTATAGTCAGTGATGATATCGAAAATGAATTTTCGCCTCATCAAATAAAAATATCAAGTGGAAGTAAGGCAGAAGGACTGGATTTACCCGGAAGTGACATAGATATTATGTGCATAAACAAAATGGAAGAAGCAGACATAGTACAGAATGTAAGGAGTATCAAACACCCAATACATCATACTACCTTTGTTATGGAGACTGATAATGATAATCCTGGATTCACTAGACTCCGTTTGGTAGCCGACAAGAAAGAGGGATCCTTTTTTGTACCTTCTGCTGGTAATAGGTTGTACCTAAGAGTTAATCATTTTGTTGAAAGGAATAAGCAATCGATTCCGACAATGACTGTCTTTGCACACGGTCCATGTTTATCAGATAAAGATCAGACAATAGATTATGCATTCTGCATACGAAGTAAATATCTACCTCAGAACGCAATTCCATGGGCATACCGTCATCGACGTCAATGGCCCCCTAATATCGTTATTGACAGGATAATAGATTACGGATGTTTGGTGGTACCTATAGGACCTAAGAACAGATCAGAAGATGACTTTTTATGGAGATTGTCTTTCTCTGTAGCAGAAAAAATGCTTGTACATTCGTTTAACTTCACTCAACTGCTATGTTACGGTCTACTCAAATTAACATTAAAGCATGTCGTTAATAGAAACGATAATGTTAAAGAGTTACTGTGTTCCTACTTTCTAAAGACGGCTTTATTCTGGGTTTCGGAGGAGCAGGATATCGACACATTTCAATTATCGAAATTGTATTTTTGTTTTTCTCTCTGTCTTGATAAATTAATATCATGGGTAAACATATGCTACTGTCCGAACTATTTTATACCTGAACATAATATGTTCCTACAAAAGATCAATAAAAGTAACAATAAGATACTTCTATGTGTACTTGAGAGTATAAAGTGTGGAGGGATTGATGGATTAATAGCGAATTTATTTCAGCTTGATAATGCAAATCATCGCATATCACGAACAAATAGTGAATCTTCGTCCGTTAAGATAGAATTTCTATTTTACAAGCTTGGTGGATCGATATCGGCACCAACAGAAATTCCGAGTTGTTTGAAAGGTCTTGTATTAATTGAATCTTTCATAAAGTCTGAAACTTGTACGTTTATTATTGATGTGTGTAAATATTATTATGCTGAAATCAGTCAATATATAGCACAACTTCTACCATCGCCGAATACAAGAGATAGTATGCATAACATACATGAACGTTACCATAGACATTTACAAGACGGCATCAATACTGATGCTGTGTCCGGCTGGTTGTTATACGCGTCATTTTATTACGTAATAGGGCAATACAATGTTGCACTTACACTTGCAGACTATGTTCTGTCAAGATGCACACCGGATATGGAACGATTACAAAATCATCTGTATCGTGAAACAAATTATAGTGAATATTTACATTCCAAATTGCCATTAGTTGAAAAGATGAAAATAGCCATTGTCCATAACGTTACCTTTTTACAGCACTCGTCACTAATACCAGAAGAACTACGACTAGAGGTTATTACGGATCCCTGCTTTACAATACAGCCTGTTGCGTTTTCTCAATGTCTAAGATTTCTATGTTATCATCATCTTTCTGATATTTCCAACAGACAAGAGGCATTACATAATTTATATTTAACGGTTAAAAACAAATATTTCATGACGAAAGTTGGATTTTCTGAATCATATACACTACTTGGTGTATGTTGTGAGATCTCCGGTAATAAAGAGTCCGCATATCGGTACTTCGACTGGGCTATGCAATGTCCTTATCATGTTTGTCCCACAGCAAAAATAAGGAAATCAAAGCTTTTTTGAAAAAACTTTTAGCATTAAAAAACTCCTGCAGTTTGCCATGTTATATTGTGTCAGCAGAAAAATATGTTAAGTCATCTGTGTTCTTACAGGAGGCATCTTAGTTTATATTATAGAGGTTTTACCTTTCTCTAGCTTCATTATGTATTGAAATTTCCTTTCGTAAAGTAAAATAATAAAATAAAAACACAAATATGTTTCTGCTGTGTTACATTAGTCTGTCGATGATTCAATAAATTTCATGGAAAACAAAACATATAATCAACAACTTGCATGACATTGCTTGAATATGATCTGATTAATGATCACAGCAATTTTGTTTGAACTATCGGAGGGATCCCCTGTGACCAAAAAAGAACTGAAATAAGGGTGATTTTCATAAAATAATTGCACTTTAAATTCCTTCAAAAAGATGAAGTCACCCTAGACTCAAATATTCCCAACTTGCGTAAAAAGTAAAATCACAAAAACCCTTATCTGCGAGGAAAATTTATAAGGGAAAGTCCCTAATCAAATGGCAAAATCAAAAGCTCAAAAACACATGAAACGAATGGATGTTTTGCCATGGCGTTGTCAGTTTTTTTTTCGATCTATGAATTTGACTGTCTCTCTGGTATCTTTCGCCTCTCTTATTTGACAACTGTTATATTCCTGACTTTGAACAGGCATTTTCTTATGTATAAAATTGTGAATTGAACCTTGTTTTAAAGTGGATGAAAGTAGAAATATTTTGCGTTAAAGGTCTGATGATAAAGACACTCAATTCCGGGTTCTTTATTATCATTTAAATCAGCCTGGACGTGCTCCTTCTTTAAAAGTATGCATCAGCGAGAACAGTTATCACCACACAATTAGCCCTACACTAAAAGATAAGGAACTGCAATACCATATGGTTGCAATGAAAACAACAAAGGAGTAGGGAATTTGTCAAGTCCAGCTTGCAGCAATGTAAATGTAAAGAGCTTATTTAATACTGATTTAGGACAAAAACGGAGTCATAGTCAAAACATTACCATCGGTCTACAATGTAGAAAAGTCTTCCCAATCTTGATAAACCTCTAAGAGCTTTATTGACCTTCTTTCACAAGTTCATCTCCATGTAGTATTACATTACATTAGAACTTTTCTTTTCCCACTGCCTGTAAAATCTTTGAGAGAATATGCAATTTATCAAGGATGCATAAATACGTTTTTCTGCAATAAACAGACTTGGAGGAATAATTTCTGATGCAAGTTCTGTGGTGCCCTTTTTAAGAAGTAAGATTGGAACCTACACATGAGGAAAATAGGAAATTCCGCCCTGATCAGATTACTAATAAAAGAATTGATGCAATCAACATCAACAACGTTCAACATCACAAAGAGGTAACATCTAAAATTTTACTTTAGTTTCAAAATCAGGCTGTTCCTAGTGTATCCTACAGTTACAACACCATTGGTGCCACATGTGGAACAGGATCTTCTAACCCTTCCGAAACACCTGCGATTACATCAAGTGTTTGGTGGGGTTCGTGTTGCTAAGTCTTTAGTTTTCTATGTTGTGTCTTGTGCACTATTATTTGTCTGTTTGTCCTTATATTTTTTTAGCCATGGCGTTATCAGTTTAGTTATAATCTATGAGGTTGAATGTCCCTCTGGTATCTTACGCCCTTCTTTTACAACAAAACCATGGCACCGAAAGTTTTCAACTATAAGCAAGCATTGTAGGACCTCGATTTAGAACAATACTTAAAAATACATCTGATATCGCCTTATATATACAGCCCATCTGGCCAAGTTATTACTTGGAATCTAAACATGATTCAACATGACCATCTCTGAAAGATGATATATCATAATCCTTAGTCTAGATAACCCCAACATTCAAATTTGAACCATAACTTCAAATCAATCATTGATTACAATGAGGACTACACTAGAGCATGGGCTAAACAGGTCAGGAATAATCACCAATTGACGTATAATCCACCAATTGACATATAATGGTATAGACCAATTGGTGTATAATTCTTTGTTTTTCAAAACAAATTATTCCACCAAAATGGAGCATTGTTTTCTTAAAACCATAATATGTGGTATGAAAACTTGTCAAACATTCCTAGTTTAGTATTTTAACATAACATATTGCATTTAATCAATAATTATATTTGAAGTTTCTTCTATTGTTATCTCTTCAATTCTTGATTTACCTGTAATCACCTCTCAATGGACATCATTACTGTCTGCAGCCATGTGATCATGAGTACAACACAGGTGAATGGAGCTCTTTGTTAATACTTAACTTTCATTATCAAAAGTCAATCATGGTCAATAGCACAAATGTTTCAACAAAAGAATTGTTGTACACATGCATTCTCAAAAGATGCAACAGGCTTTGACAAAACTGAAACTTTTGGAGGACTCAATAAGGGTCATGAAAAAGGTTGCAAGTTGCAAAAATATGCTCCTATCTCACACTAGCATTTAATTACAAAAAACTTGCATTATACATCAATTGGTCTATACCAATATACGTCAATTAGTGAATTATACGTCAATTGAGGTATCTGATAAAACCTCGCTTTCATAAGTTGACAAACTGTGTTAATGATCGACCAAAATCCGTTTTAAGAGACAAAGAGGCTGTGAAATATCTATCATATCTTCAAGATAAGGCTTGTATTGTTCCTGCGGACAAAGCTTCAAGTAATACATCATACTACTACGAGGGTCTTGTAAAAAAAATTATGAATAAATCAGCATATGATTTGACAAGGATAACATGTTGGCCAATCATAAGTCCTTCATTGCTTCAATAAACATTACATTGAACAACAAAGCAAATCGGAAGACTTGCCTTGTTGGTATTTTAAACTTCATAGAATTCCGTACAACTAATGTCACTAATGGTACATTTCCGTATCATCTGCATGTTTGACGAAAGAATTGTCCAAACGATTGACATTAGACTAGCATATATTTTATGCGATTGTCACACAAGTGAGAGGTTAATCGTTAGGCTTTTCTACCTCAGGAATAGAAAACCTTGGCTGTATTTGGCAGATCAGTTTGGAATTTTTGGTCCTCATTGCTCATCAATTACGTACTTTATTTGGCCATTTTAACGTTTTGAGATTCGAGTGTCACCCATAAGTTCCTTGTAGAAAAAAACAACGCGCGTCTGGCGCAAATACAAAATTTCAATCCTCGTATATATGATGAATTTATTAGCTAGCAGTAAAACCAGGTTAAATCCACAATTCTCTACACAAGAAATGATTCTTATCTTGACTTACATCAATGAGGGTCGGTTGAAGACAAAACTTTATGACAAAAGCGATGATTTCAGCTTTCCAATTGTGAACTTTCCATTTCTAAGTAGCAACATTCCAGCATCACCTGCATACGGGGTATATATCTCCAAATTGATACGATTTTCCCGTGCTTGCATTTCCTATCACGATTTTCTTGATAGAGGGTTACTGCTCACAAGGAAGCTATTAAACCAAGAGTTCCAAATGGTGAAGTTGAAATCATCCCTTCGTAAATTTTACGGACGCCATCACGAGTTGGTTGACCGTTATGGAATAACCGTTTCACAAATGATATCGGATATGTTCCTTACGTCGTAACTACAATCCCCTTCCCTTTCATGAATTTGACCTACCGAATTAGACTATTTACCGGATTTGTAATCACATAAGCAACACGACGGTTGCCGCATGTGGAGCAGGATCTGCTTACCCTTCCGGAGCACCTGAGATCACCCCTAGTTTTTGGTGGGGTTCGTGTTGTTTATTCTTTAGTTTTCTATGTTGTGTCATGTGTACTATTGTTTTTCTGTTTGTCTTTTTCATTTTTAGCCATGGCGTTGTCAGTTTGTTTTAGATTTACGAGTTTGACTGTCCCTCTGGTATCTTTCGTCCCTCTTTTTGTACCAAAGTATTTTTTTTATTTTACAATTTTTGGTAAAAAAATAATTTCAACGTGATTCCAGTATATGAAGGCTTTTAAAAAAAAGAAGAAATATTAATGGCAATTAAAAACCAATTGTTCAGAGAACAATTGAATTCTTTCCACCAGTAAAGATCTATTTTGATATTAAAATATTAAAAATGGAAAGGAGGAAAGACCTAATTATAATTATTGAAGGCAAAGGTTTAATTTACCGTTAACTTATATAGCTCTTTACACACAAATGCCAAGCAGGACATGCATTTGCTGGTACATATCTGTTGTTTCAGTATTTTGAATCGTAGAATAGATATAGGAAGATGTGGTGTGAGTGCCAATGATACAACTCTTCATCCAAATAACAATTTATAAAAGTAAACCATTATAGGCCAATGTACGGCCTTCAACAAGGAGCCTTGGCTCACACCGAACAATACGCTATAAATGCATACATAACCTTGTTACACCGTACTGTAAACCAACTTATTTTCGCGAGCGATTTATTTTCGCGACATTCGGGAGTAGAAAAATAACGCGAATATAAACCGTCGCGAATATGTTTAACTTGGATCTTTACTTATCAAACTACATCAAGTAGATAAGATAATCGTGAAATTAAGTAGCCGCGAAGAGGACAAAAAATCGTAAAACGCGCAAACAAAGTATCCGCGAAAATAAGTTGGTTTACAGTATGCTATTGTGAGTTCCGTTCGTGTGTGACTTTGATACCAAATTACTGTCACCCTAGCCTTTCCCATCCCATAGTTAGAGTCACGCTGATAGGGAAGTATGTTTGGCTCTGTGGAGGAAAACATGCCCGTGGAAGAATACATATGCAGCCACAGCTAGACGAAGTTTAACCTTTAAATTGGTTTATTGTTAAAGGACAATTTACGATAAGGCCCATTTTAAGGCCCCCCTTTTTTCATATTTCTAAATTTGCTTTGGAAAGCTACTTATCACAAAATATGCCCTAAGTTTGAAGTTAGTTTAACTGAACTTTAAAACCATTAATTTCAGAAAATGGGCGAGGTTAGGGGAATAAAAGAGCATCAAAAACGCCAAAAGAAGGAAAAATATCGATTTTTGACCATTGTTTCTTAAATATAAATAGCGTGTGTCTATGTGACCCAGAAAAAAATATTGCGATTTAAATAGCAAAAACAGTTCTAATGACATTGGAATAAAACAATTCCTTGGTCAAGTTGGCGCAGGCACTAAAAAAATAACAGTTTTTTGTAAAACCTGCAAAAGCAATAATAATTACAATATTTGAATGATAGCAGAAGGTTAACCCCCCTCACCTCACCCAGTTGCGAAAATTAGTGATTTTGAAGTTCATCATAACAAACTTCAAACATCAGGGAATGTTTTAACATAATAAGTAGCTTTCCAAAACAGAATTTGAAAAATGAGAAAATAGGGGGCCAAAACAGGTCTTATCGTACCTTGTCCTTTATTCTCGTCCTTATTTCACATGAAATATTTGTCACTAAGCGTTGTACGCAATTAACAAGCAAGGTATAGCTATATTATTTAACTCAATGGCGTACATGTAGAAAAAAAAACTTCACTGTTGATGTGGTACATGATAGGTCACAATTATATAAATACACTCATCATAGATACCAAAATTAAATTGTGTTTTTACGCCAGGCGACAAAAGACACATCAGCTACGCTCGAATCCAAATAAGTAAAAAAAGGCCCAACAAATTTAAATGACCACCATTCCTAAAAGGTTTGCCAAATACAGCTTAGGTAATCTATTGCTGCGGTAGTAAAGCCTAAGAATCTCAATTTTTTGTAAACAGTAAATTTATAAATATGACCATATCAATGATAATTCATGTCAGCACAGAAGTGGTGACTACTGGGTTTGTGATACCCTCGGGGGAATTAAAACTCCACCAACAGTGGCATCGACCCAGTGGTTGTAAATGAACTCATCAATGATACTAGGATTCAATTTTGTATTTACGCCAGACGCACGTTTAGTCTACAAAAGACTCATCAGTGAAAAGAAGTTAAAAAGGCCAAATAAAGGAGGATACAATGGATAAGAGCATGTTCAGTAAAATGATGCATTTAGTCAAACTTAGGTAGTGTTCATTTCATTAAAAAGAAGCAATTGAGAATGAAAAGGCGGACATCACAGCAATGGATCAAAAAGATTGTAACTAATACACATGACACATAAATTTATTATATAATTGCACTAATATATTGCATCATGTAAAACACTCAAAAAGCTTTTTTTTTGTAATTTATGAATTCGGATCATACTGTGGGACGATGCCTTGTTCTCCAAATTCTTTCAACCATCTTACAAACTTGAGTGGAAAGAACCTAAAAATTCAATATAAAAAGTTTAAAGATACAATGAACAATGTCTTCACACAATTTTTTTATTAATAATTAAAATTTAGGACTAGTTCATGGTATGAAAGATTTATAAATGAATATTAAGCCAATCAATTATAGTGGAGCATGTAGCATACTAAGCATGTTTCGTTTTATATCTGTATCTCAGAACTACGCCTATTATTGCGGGTTACAACACCAAAACTTAAATTTAGCTTTTAAAAATGTGAATTTGTTTGTTTATGAATGTTCTTATATAATGTCTTGTTTGTTAACACAGTAGAAACAAGTCCAAAGTACACAGATGCCCCACTCAGACTAATATTTTCCATGTTCAATGGACCGTGAAATTGGGGAAAATCTAATTTGGCATTAAAAGTAGAAAGATCATATCATAGGGAACATGTGTACTAAGTGTCAAGTTGATTGGACTTCGACTCATCAAAAACAAACTTGACCAAAAACTTCAACCTGAAGCTCACACTTTCATTTTCTATGTTCAGTGGACCATGAAATTAGGGTCAAAAGTCAAATTTGGGTTTGAAATAAGAAAGATCATATCATAATGAACATGTGTACTAAGTTTTAAGTTGATTGAACTTCAGCTTCGTCAAAAACTAACTTGATCAAAAACTTTAACCTGAAGCGGGACAGACGAACGAAAGAACGGATGAACGAACAGACGAACGGACGAACGGACGGACGGTCGAACGGACGCACAGACCAGGTACTATCGTAGGTGGGGCAAAATTACATTGAGATCTTTCCAGGTACTTGCTATGTGCTTATGGTGTGCTTGTGTTTATCGTAGGCGGGACTTAAAAAGCTTGCGTTGTCTACACATTGTATACATTGTATTTGATGTGTCTAGTATATTTAATTTGGTTGTTTGTTTCTTGTCTTATATTTTTATTGTCATATGAAGAAAGAAGATGTGGTGTATTTGGCAATGCTAGAAATGTCCATCAGGCAAAATGACGTAGAAATATGCAACTATCATAACTATACGTCAATCTGTGTACGACAATGAACATGGCCGCCATATGGCATATTATGTCATGACAAGCTCCGACATGCCAAAAGCAAAACAATTTACACAAGACTACTATCCTTAACATTTCATATCTGTTTAAGCCTTCATGTTTTCCGGATTTCTTGTTTTTACGTTTTGATGTCAACACTTTATCAGTCTCAAATTTTCTATTCTTGTATTGACCATAAATTTGACTATATACATAAATTTGATTAATTCATAACTTACATTTGCAGTTTCAATCCAAAATGGAGGTCTCTAGGTATATAAACATGCTCTTCCTCACACTGAATACCTTTAACGACTTCAGCGCCCACTGTTTCCGGTGTAGAAATTTCCATTAACCTATACATATTGACAATTCCATATTTAATATTGCCATAAAAGGGCGATGATTGGCTAGCCACAAAACCAGATTCAACCCACCATTTTTTTCTTAAAAGTCCTGTACCAAGTCAGGAAAATGGCAGTTGTTATCTTATATATCGTTTCTGTGTGTGTTTCTGTTGTTTCGTTGATTTCCTCTCAGTTGAGTTTGTAACCCGGATTAGTTTTTTTCTCAGTCGATTAATGAATTTCGAAGAGCGGTATACTACTGTTGCCTTTATTTAAGGAACATTGATTTGAATTTTATTTCCAAAACATCTATAAAGCTGTAATATAGAACTCATATTTTTTTCGTGTTTTATATTTCAATGTGCATTTAACTATTTTAACCGTTTAATAATAAGTTGTAAATAAAAACTTACTCAATTTTAGTCGTAATTTTCTTAAAAAGATAACGACCAATTTAAAATCTCAATTTTCCATCTGTCCCGCATTTAGAAAGGAGGTGGAGTGTCTTTTGTTCATTTTTCAGAACCAGATTCAGAAAATTTATGTTCTTTATTTTTCAAGCTTTTTTCAAAATTCGACACTCTCCATATTCCCGAATCTCATTATTGGCCACTTTTCTCTTATTTTTTTTTGCCCTTAAATTATATCTTTTTTTAATTGTTTGTCCTTTATTCTCAATTTTTATCTTTCATTCTCTATTATTTTGCCAATTAAATTCTGTATTATTTGTAAACACAATCAAGACCTTCATAGACAAAATGTGTGGTAATTTTGAGTTGGCTTACTTGTCCTTAATCTGCTTAACCATTCCAGTAGAAACAAATGATGGACAAACTGTTGTAGTTTTCACTCCAGTTTTTCCTAATTTCAAAATCTCTTCACGTAAAGCATCGGTAAATCCGAATACAGCTGATTTTGATGAACTACAAAATATACATATAATCTTTAATATTATGTAAATAAGGAGGTACATTTGACTGACATTGAGACAACTATCCTAGTCCAAATGAAATGAATGTAAGCAACTATAGGTCACTGTGCGATCTTCAACTATATGCAAAAGCCATATCGTCCGTGATAAAACAAACTGTCGACATGACAAAGTATTATACAATTGAAACGAGAAAACCAATGACCTGTTTTTTGCATACTGTAGACCATGTACTTTTCTCTTTGGATACTTTCCGGTGTTATATTAAATATACAGCCACATTGGGATTTTCCGTTTCACTTTCCAGCCGTATGGGACATGTGGTATATGTTCTAACGTACCCAACAATTTATAGCTATTGTAATTAAATCCTAACAGAAATCATAAACGGTTTCAAACTGCAATAGCATGTCTGTCACCAAAGGTGAACTGCAAGTAATTCTTTGCAAGAAATCATGTAGTTGCACAATGAAAAATTTCAAAGTTAGGAACTGAAGCCGAAGACAAAAGTTGTCGGGTGTGATATGATAATTAAAACAAGGATGAATTGGTACGTATATTACTGCATACCTAAGATAAATAAACTCAGTAAAGACACCAGAATTGATTTTTTTTATCTGCGCCAGACACGCATTTCGTCTACTAAAAACTCAGCAGTAACGCTCGAATAAGTATATGTTTAAAAGGACAAATAAAGTACGAAGTTGAAGTACATTGAGGACCAAAAATTCCGAAACATAAAGTTTGGTTTACAGTTAATTTCTAATTATGACCATATATAATTATAAGTACTTATATATAAACAGGTTATATTTATAACAACAAATAATAATTTTGACACCCCTTTTAGTCTTTGAATCATACCACTTATAAGAAATATTCTAGGGAAACGTGTAAAAAATCTATGCATAAACCATATATGTAGCTATATAGGGATTGCCCCTCCCTTATCGACATCATCATGCTCATAGCATACTAGTATTGACTTAACATTAAGAAGTCTTTATCCTGGTCATGCTACCCTTTTTTGTCACAAGACATTAAGCATTCTACATTATTCATTTCAGTGCCTCCTTTCATTTTTATTTAAACTAATTCTTTTACATCCCTTGTCCTAGTTGTTTCATCACTCTACTTTGGAATGTATGAGCATGAAGGCTAAACAGCACATGAGTGTCCGAATGGGGGTGGGATATTTAAAAAAAATCATTGAATGTGACACACATATAGATATTTATACAGTAAACATTTCTAAGCAAGCTGAATATATAATTTCATAATGATGATTACTAGTTTGATGTCCAGCAGCAAATATTTCATCCAAAATTGAGGACAAGAACGAATCAACAATTCATACAAAAGCTAGATTGTTGGTCAACCTGAATAAAGCAAGACATTTTAATTGCTACTGTAAAAGAGGGACGAAAGATACCAAAGGGACATTCAAACTCATAGATCGAAAAAAAAAACTGACAATCCCATGGCTAAAAAGAACAAGACAAACAGACAAACAATAGTACACAAAACACAAAATTGAAAAATTTAGGCTAAGCAACAGGAACCCAACCATAACTTGGGGGTGATCTCAGTTGCTCCTGAAGGGTAAGCAGATCTTGCTCCACATGTGGAAAATAAGTTTATGTTGGTTTAAAGAATAAAAGAGAGGTGAAAAGTACTAAAGCTGAGGGTACATATTGTTGAAACAGACCCAATACTGACATCTTAAAAGAGTTGTTGCAATGAATTTTAACATGCAAAGGTCTTAGCACTCGATCCACATATTACTAAAAACATTAAAAAAAATAGATATAGGAAGATGTGGTATGAGTGCCAATGAGACAACTCTCCATCCAATTCACAATTTATAAAACTAAACCATTGTAGGTCAAGGTAAGGTCTTCAACACAGAGCCTTGGCTAATTCCGAATAGCAAGCTATCAAGGGCCCCAAAAATTACTAGTGTAAAACCAAACCAACGGTCTAATCAATATAAAAACAAGAATCACATATGAACAACATAAAGTTTGTTTTCATATAAAATACAACACATTTACACATATGAGAAGAAAATTGGGGTTTGCCACTCCCCCAGCTCCTAGTGATTACATATATACAGTCACATGTACCATGGTTTAAGGCTTTGTATTCACATGTAATTAAAACAATCAACTTATATATTGCTAATTCGTTTTATTTATACAGGCTGTAATGTTTAACAAGGCAGTATAAAGACAAACGTTGAATAAACATGATAAAATAACACTTATATTATAGTTTAATATAATATAAAAATATTTTTTTGACTTACTATATCAAAACATGCAGAATAAAGTAAATTTAAAAAAAAAAAAAGTATATAAAAAAATTGAGCTTTAAAGATATGACTATTATAATACTGCAAAGTACAATAGTTATCAAAAGTACCAGGATAGTTAAGGATCTGAGGACAGTTTACAACTCCTCTATTTTGGATACCATGGATTATATTTTATTCATGGCAACGTTCATGAACCATGTATATTGTTGAACCGCAAATTCAAATGTTCAATAAATTACATATTTTTTAATTAATATGGCTTCTACTAACGAAAGCCCCATTTCAGCTAATGTCCTTAGAGACTTCATATGTCAGTACACCATTGCTATATTACCCACATTTACATTGTAAGGCGCGATTACTACATTTATAAGTAAGCCGCCTACCAAAACCAAAAACAACATATTATCCACTTATTTTCTTCTGGTTTGTGTGTAGATTTTGACAAAATCATGACATTTTATGTCCACAAAAATACAATTTACTTATTCTAAGAAAAAATAATACCCACATAATAAATGTATGCATGCCCCTGAATCCACAACTGATAAATTTCATTTTGACACTACATTCAAGCAAACCTTTAACCTACCTAACACCTATCTGATATGCATTATGAATTTATCCTAATTTCATGGTCTTTGAATTCCTAATTTGGCATATTTATTAAACAGTTTTCTTCAAAATGAACATGTGTATGAACTTATGAAATATCTTTATGTTAATGTGACTAAAAACTACCTTAAACCCAAACTTTAATCTGATTTAGGACAGACATACACACAGATTTTTATTCTTGTTATTCAAATGCAAAGAAGGTTCATTGAAGATTAAAATGGTTATTATCAAGGGTTTTATAGGAATACATATTAAACAAAAATTCTTTGTAAAGGTCTATCAATCTTTGTTCTTATAATCAGCATGGAATGTTTATTTGTATGCCTATAGTAAATAGATTCGTTTTAAAAACGAGGTACATAGCTGAGGATGTTTGCTACTCTGTTTTAAAATAACAAGCTTTTTTAAAGACTGTTATTTAAGGAATGACTGTAATATTTTCTCTGTCTATGAAGAAATAACATAAAAAATGCGGTGCACACTGAATAACAGGCATAGCGGGTTATTTACAGTGTGCACCACATTTTTTATGTTATTTCGAAAAGACAGAAAAAATATTACAGTCATTTCTTATAATTTAATTCTAAATTCCATTCTTAACCGTAGAAAACCATAAAAAAAACATTGATGATGTCACGGTCACATGACTAAATTATGTATATGGGCTCATAACAAAATAATGTCAGCCAATCAGAAGATGCGTTACATCAAAAATTAAATTATAAATTGATAGAATATAAAAAACAGAAATTGAAAAGTATATAAAAATGACAGGTCTGTGTCCTTGATTTTAAAACATAATCAATTGGAAATTTGATGGGAAATAATTCTCTGTAGATTTTTCATACATATAATATTGACATATTTTTTTTTCAAAACTAATAAAAATATAACCAGGGTTTTATAAGATTTTTGAATATGGCTTTTTAAATTATATGCAATAAAATTATGGAAAGAAAAGTAGGGGATAGTTAGCAAAATTTTCATTGGTACTACAATGACTGAATGGATAAAACTAGCGGATTCTGAAATATGACAAAAAGTCAAAACATGGGTAGCAAACATCCTTTACTTCTGCTTATGTATCATGTAAATGTAACAGACAGGGAGATACAACCGTAACTCTTTCAAAAACAACACTTTTAACTTAAAGGTCCTGCACTACTTATAATCAATATTTTGCCATAAAAAAGTTTGGGTTTTACACAGTCATACTGTTCATATAGAGGAACTAAAAAATATAAATTATAAATCATTATAAAAACTCTAGAATGTAAATATTTTCAAGTTGCTAACATCAATTAATATTTCAATAAATATTGTCATGCTATAAAAAGTTTTTGGTTTTATACAGTTGTACAATATACTGTTCATTTAAAGGAACTAATTAATATAAATTATAAATCATTATCAAAACTGTGGAATGTAAATCTCTTCAAGTTGCTAACATCAAAACTTAATATTTCAATAAAAATTGTCATGAATTAAATGTATGCATATCAAATGCCCCTAATATATGTCATTAGAACAATAATTTTCTTTTCTCATATCCAAACTTTCATTGATCATGACAAATAAACAGTAGAAGATGATATTTCTCAAAAATGTCATGAATTAAATGTATGCATATCAAATGCCCAAATATATGTCATTAGAATAATATTTGTTTGTCATGGCCAAACTTTCATTGGTCATAGCAAATATACAATAGAAGAGGATGTCACTATGTTTTACACTTAGTATTAAAAAGTCCATTGAAATGTTCTTCTCTGATTAAAGATAACCATAAATAGAGAATACTCTCAGCTAAGGTTCTCACTTACTAATAGATGACATTCGTGAACTCCTAAAATATTTACTGATTTCCTCACTTTATCAGATAATAAATTACCAATTGTATTTTCAAACACACTGTAAGTTTTATGATGTCAGCCCAGCTAACTTTTTATAAAAAAAAACTACATAAAAATTCTGAATCCTTGTTTCATATGACAGTTTGCACACTAGAAAACCTGGTTGCATATTGCATTCAAAATATTTCTTTAGAATTGAAAAACTAGAGGGAATCTAATCTGATTTGCTGTGTGGGTCATATTGAGGCTTAATTCCCTGTTCTGCAAAGGTCTTTAAAAATCTTTGAAATTTTCTTGGGAATAATCTGAAAAGAAAAAAATAACTTAAAATAAGTTCATAAATTAATATATGCTAAAATAGATGACAGATTGCAAATATTTCATGACTAGAATCAGAAGGGTTACAAATTATCACATTTTATAAGTATGGACAAAAATGTGATTTTCTTGGAGGCAAGTTTTCTGAACTTTATCAAAACCATGTGCAAGTGGATTAATTCATTTTTGTGAATTGAGGTTTAGGATACAAAATTTACTTGATTTTGTTGATTTGTTTCTAGTTGAACATCTTAATTCCTTTACATTTACCCCGATACAAAAAAATGAAATCCCACGATTAGAGTTGAAGTTTACAGTACCCTTAAACACTTTCTCTACAGATAAGAACATTGACACCTTTAAAAAACTAGAGGCTCTCAAGAGCCTGTATCGCTCACCTGACTGTACTTGGGTTTTTGCGATCATATAAAAAAGATAAAATTTGGCTACAAAGTTACAAAACTTGGTAAGCACCTCATAAGGAACATTCATGCTACATTGGGTTTCATTCCATTCAATGGTTCTCTAAAAGAAGACTTTTGTATGCATTTTCAATAGGGTCCTATGTTAAACTGAACTCCCTGCTGGTGGCCGTCTTGGATTATGGATTGGCTACAAAGTAACAACGCTTGGTCACCATCTCAAAAGAAACATTCATGCCATGTTTGGTTTCAGTCCATTCAGTTGTTCTCTAAAAGAAGACTTTTGTATCATTTCCCATAGGGTCCTGTGTTTAACTAAGTTCCCAGCTGGTGGCCATTTTGGATGATGGATCGACTACAAAGTAACAACACTTGGTCAGCACCTCAAAAGGAACATTCAAGCCATTTTTGGTTTCATTCCATTCAGTGGTTCTCTAGAAAAAGTTCAAAATGTAAAACGTGAACTACGACATCCAGGGCCAGGTGAGCAAAAAATGAATTCAAAGTAAGTTTAAGACCATACCATGACCTATAGCTGTTGATTTCTGAGTCATAGAGTCTCTGGTTGAGAATTGTCTAATTGGCAACTATACCACATCTTCTAATTTTAGTATCAAAATCCTGTATTTCTATAACTTACCCTGCCACTCTTAGTGATATGTTTAAAGATCTTGGAATGTAAACAAATTCCTGGTCATACATAATCCCTTTTACTGTTTCTAAGGCAACTTCTTTTGGTTTTAAAATTGGATAAACCCTGAAAAATACAAGAAAGGCATCCAAACTCATCTTAATGTCAAAGGAAATCATAAGTATAATTTCATTAAAGGATATTCTATGTAAACAAATAATTTAATTTTGGATGTAACATGTCTTCTGATTGGCTGACGTTATTTTGTTATCAGCCTATAGACATAATTTAGTCATGTGACCGTGACGTCATCAACGTTTTTTCATGGTTTTCTACGGTTTAAAATAAAATTTAGAATTAAATTATAAGAAATGACTGTAATATTTTTTCTGTCTATTCGAAATAACATAAAAAATGTGGTGCACACTGTTAAATAACCCACTACGCGCGTTATTCAGTGTGCACCAAATTTTTTTATGTTATTTCTTTATAAACAAAAAAAATATTACAGTCAGTCCTTAAATGTGAAATACATGAATTACCATTATTATGACGTAAAATAATAATAATCATCGATTAGGTTTTTACAATTAACATAATTCAAAGTTGTGTTCAAATAATACCACAATACATTGAAATAAGTAGAACTGTGCTGTTGATCGTAAAAAGTATACTTTTGACATTTTTCAGTGTTTTTGGTATTACATTTTTATCAGTTTAAAGGAAATATATGAGTACCACCTGTGCATTACGTTATCTCCCTTTAAAGTGTGTTATTCCCCCATTACAATTCAGTGACTTACTTGTCTTTTGGTTCTTTAACTAGACCAGTAGCAACAAACATAGGATTGACAGTTGTAGTTTTCACTCCATCTTTTCCTAGTTTTAGTATTTCTTCTTGCAGAGCTTCTGTAAATCCATACGCTGCATATTTTGAAGCGCTTTTGAAAAATCAAATAAAATATTAAAATTTCATTTAACTGAAATTAGTAAACTTTATTTTATTTCTATTTCCTATAACAAACTTGTATTTAGTCCAAATAATTATGACATCTGGCAAGGTTACTTTAAGTTTCTTTTGGGATGAAGGCGTCCCACAAAAAAATTAAAACAGCCTTGCCAGACGTCATAATTATTTGGACTAACTTGTATTGAATAACTTTAAAATAAAAAAATCATATAATTAAATAATTTGCATCAAAATATCCTCCATTAGATCAGAATTTAGTATTTTAAAATTTGAAATATACAATTATCGCTGTCATGAAAAGTTAATATCCAAAAGTATTAAATCGACGAAACGTTATCATTATACTGAACTAAATACATGGATACAATTGTTGTTTATAAATCTTGAGCCTAATCTTATTCAATATCAAATATCCACAGATGATAAGACATAACTAGCTAGTTGTTATTTTTTTCATGCAAATGTCTGCTAAATTAAAAAAAGTTTGTTCGACCTTACTAATTTTCCAAACAGATGTTTTGCCTACATGCATATTTGCAACAATTATTTTTCTAAGCACAATATACAACGGAAAAGAGATTTTTATCCTCGAAAGGAATAAAAAAAATATGAGGTTATATCTTAATTTACTTTATTACTGGTTAGTGGTTACTATAGTGAAGTAATTGGAACACACTGTTAGCAATTTTTAATTGATGAAATACCCAAACACCTTGATACATCAGTCAAAAATACATGTTTATTTTTATTTTCTTTATTTTTTTTTCTCATTAATTTTTTTTCTTCTTATTCTTCTTTCACCTTTTTCATATTCATATATTTATTACAGAGCATGCCAGTATTTATTTTATGTATTGTTAAATAATATAAGTGTATTATTTTTGTAAAGGAGACAGATTTGTAAAAGCAAATTGCTTGTTTCTGAATCCTGAATATATTTGTATAATATCGTATCATGATGAATTTATCTGAATAAATATTGTTTAAACTAAAAAAACATGCCAACCTTTCATAACCTGTGTAAGGGGAGATAATTCATGCTATTTAAACATATCTTAAAATGACAGAATCTCTTTCACCAAACAGAGAAAAAGCTGACAGAAACAAATAACATAAAACATAGAAATAATACAACAAACGAATACCATGCAGTCAATTATTTATAGTGTATTTAAGGTGGTATCCAACACTTTCACTAAAATTATTAAATTTGGCATGTTTAATTTTCATAAAATTTGGACAAAGTATCTACTTTGACCCTTTTACAAAAATATAAAAATTTCAAAAATTTTGAACCAACCATTTTATCAGAAAAATTACACTGGCTATAGGTGTAACACCACTAATTCAGGCCCAGCCAGAAAGCACATACAAAAAGTAGTACATATTTAACACAAAATAGTTCCTACGCATGAGTGTATTAACTTTCAAAATATGTAGAATATTTAGGTATTTCTGGTATCAAATGAGGCTGAAGGACTGGTGATCATTGTAGAACACTTTTGGACTTTTAATTTTGAATATTAAATAAACAGCACCAAATTTTAAAGAGGTGGTACATTTTGTATGTTTGTCAGATCTGAAGTACCTGTTTTGGTACATCTGAAGTTTCGGGAACCAGTTCTTTCTTATATGCTATTAAAGGTATGTTGATTTTTTTCAGCACAAGACACCATAAAGTGTTGCTTTGAAATGCAATGATTGCCACTTTATTTGAACTTAAAATAAAAGAGGTGTGCCTGCTTGAAACGGAGTAATTTAACATAGAAATCAATGGGACCATGACTTAGTGGTGTACTTCCCATATAGCAGTTTGACAAACACCAATTTTGATCACTGTGAAGCTAAAATATTCCCTTTACAACACAACGTAATTAAAACATTTAGCTGACTTAACAGAGTTATCTCCCTGTAGTGTTAGGTACCACCTTTTAAAATAGCCTGGAAGACCTATCCCAATCTCTGCCCAGTGTCACTAAAGGGGAGATTTATGACCCCAATATATTGCAGTACATTTTTACTGACTTAACTTCATCTCAGTTAAGAAATTCAGAAATAAATCTAAGGTTTTTACCAATGCAACTCCATGAGTATTGCAATATTGCAATATTAAGAAATTGCATTCTTGTATATCATAAAAAAACTATGAAATTTTCCCTAATAAACATTTTTGCCACCATCATCCCTGCCCATTATACTATTACTCTGAGCCTTTCTTTAATTTTAAATCATTAACTAATATCCAACCTTAAATTTAATTCAGCTTTTAATCTTCTTTTGAGTCTGTAGGGAATCTTTTAAAATTTCCGTTGACAAAAAAGAACGCGTAAATAAAGATTAATGCCATTTGTGGTCAATCTATTTAGGCTTTTACATAAATTTTTGCAACATGACTGCAAACAACTTAAAATGGAGGATGAACATTAGTCTATTAAGGATGTACTTAGGTGATCTAAGGTAATGTTAAAAAAATCAAGAAGTCAAAATTGATACTTTTAGATGGAAGAGTATCAGTTAAGGATCAAAGTAAGCTAAAAATATTGATAGGTCATGGATAGAGCTCCCTTTTCAAGCTATTTGATTTTATGAAATATAGCGGGAAAAGGCTGACTCAAACTTTTACCTTATATTTCCATTGGTATGTTTTGGTCTCAAATCACTTTAAGATGGAAGAGTATCAGTTAAGGATCAAAATAAGCTAAAAATATTGATAGGTCATGGATCAAGCTCCCTTTTCAAGCTATTTGATTTTATGAAATATGGCGGGAAAAGGCTGACTCGTACTTTTACCTTATATTTGCATTGGTATTGTTTTGGTCTCAAAATAAAGAAAAATAAAGAATCTGCTGAATTTTTGTCAAATGATCTTATATGAGTTATTAAGTCTTATGTTAAAAGATAAATAGGTGTTATCGGGCAAAATATTTTACATTGTATCGTATGGAGAAAAAAAACCACCAAGCACTGAGTCCGAATAATTGACACTTATTCCAAAACCTCACCTAAGTACATTCTTTATTCTAGAAGTATAAGCTGTACAAGTATATGCTTTTATTGGTTAAAAACAGTTGGATTTATACATAAATATACAAAGGATGACACATTACACCATGTTTGAAAATACTATTGAAAGTTCAATATCATTTGACATTATTTAAAAAAAACATTTTTTTGTCAACAATTTTGATAAAAATGTAAGGTGTTATTTTTGTGATACATGTATATGCAAAATTAGCAAATCTCAATTAATTATTGACCATAAAAACTTTTCCATTTTAACATTTAGAGAATGAATAGCAAAAGTATTATTACATGTACTTAATAGTAATTAAATAATGGAATTTCAGTGGTACTTTTAAACTTTCTGTAACATGCCATATAACAAACAAATGACTTCACATGCTTTGACACTTATTAACAAATATGCAAGTCCCACACATGCACATGAAACATCAACAGCCGGGGGGAGCCCTTTCTGAAATTAATCACAAAATGGTTTTAAATTGTAATTTCTGTTGGTGTTTATTTGAGCAAAATCTTAACATCTAAAGCCATTTGAAATCGATTTATCAAAAAGATAGAGGTATAATTGTAAGTGGTCTTTGCTAGACCACAGAAATCAAAGGCTAGGATAATTCATATTTCAAAGAAATAGGCTTAGACAGACATTCCATAATTTTGAGGTATAAATATTTAGGCCCAGTTATATATAATTAAGAGCTCATTTTATATCATGATATTCATACGTTTTTCTTGCAATTTGATAAACAGAAAGACCAATAGGTCATGTTTGATAAACATTTAGGCCAATAGGGCACACTGGCTATAATGCTATTATCAAAGCTCAAGTAGACTTAACCCATGTATGTATCTGATAAAACCAAATAGCTTACTGTGGATTTATTTATTTTCGTGGGTACCAATTTTCGTGGATTAAGAAAATCTTGCATTTTCGTGGATATTTAATTTCATGATTTTGCCGAGTCTGTATATATAAACCTATATTTAATTTCGTGGTTCTGTTGTACCCTTAAAATCTATGAAAATTGGTATCCAACGAATAATAATGAATCCACAGTAATAATAGGAAAACAAATCAGCAAAACATACTACATTTGTATAAGAATGTGAAATCTGAAATGAGATTATCCCTTTATTGAAATTATTTAATGAGGATGTGGTTAGACTCATTAATAAAACATCAACCCAGAAAAAAGCTAACAACAATTCTATTTTTTTTTTTACCTGTAATCTACTAAATATGCAGTCCCAGATTTAGCAGACATGGAAGCTATGGTAACAATATGTCCACTGTTCTTCTCCAACATGGCAGGCATGAATTCCTTTACTGTCTAAAAATATATAGTAAAGACAAATTTAAGAATGAAACAGTTGGGAAAATGTCATACTTTATTGAAAGTTCAAGCAAATACTAGAACTACTTTAATCTAAGGATATATATATGCTTGGTACATTGTATTAACAAAGCTGCATCTGTGAATTGAAGAGCATAAAAGATCAGACTTAAACATTGTTAAACAAGCAAAGAAATAAAACAAAGACTATCATCATTAATCTAGCAATTTGATTATAAAATTAAAGACATAAGAAAATCAAATAGTTAGGCAATTGTAGAACACATCAATTTTAAATATGAAATATAATAACACTACTTTAGAAATTACTTATTTACCCAGAAATGTGCTAATGTATTGACTTCAAACGTTCTTCTTATGTGAGCCTCTTTAAGTTTTAAGAGTTCTCCACCATATAAAATCCCAGCATTATTCACCAGTATATCTACATCTCCTATTTCTCTTCTCATTTGTTCAGCTGTTTTGTGGATGTCGTCAGTTTTCGTGACATCAACAACAAATGCTGTAGCCGATTCTCCCATACTTCTGATCTCTGTAGCTGTCTCTTCATTGTTAGCCTGTCAACACAAAATAGTTTCTTGTAGAGCAAAACCTGTCTTAATCAAACATGAATTGAAAACCTGTTAAAACAGAATTTTGTATCAGGATTCAGTAGATTCAGTACCTGTTGCTTTATACCACATTTGTTTTTCTGTCATTTTTTTTACATACATTCGGCTGTTAGTTATCCTTATTCATGGTGTTTGAATTGTTCTAGATCTGTCATTTTAAGGCCTTTTATATAATTATAGCTGACTATGCACTATGTGATTTGCTCATTGTTGAAGGCCATATGGTGACCTCTTTTTTTTAATTTCTGTGTCAATTGTTCTCTTGTTGGGAGGTGTCTCATTGGCTCTTACCACATCAGATTCTTCCTTTTTATATCAACAAATATTGTCAGAAAATGCTTGGAAGAATTAACCATTAGAGAAACAAATTTGGAGCTAGGCTGAAAAACTTGTCATCCTCCCAATAAGATTATTATGTTTTTTGATTTTGATTTTAAACATTCTAACTTGATCTATAACTTGTCATGGTGTAAACTACATAAAATAACAAACAAACCTACAATTAAATTCTTGAAACAATTTATTAAAGAAAAGGAAAAAAATTCAAAATGTCATTTATATTAATATAAAGTCTTTTACAATTCTTTTAAAAAATGATGAATTATTTCACTTTGAACAGAAATAAAGTAATTAATGTTAAGCATTTCATCAAAATTTTTATTCTAAGATAGTTAAAAAATGAGTTATTTCCCTTTGAACAGATATCAGACAGACAGACAGACAGACAGACAAAATTTTATTCTAAGATAGTTAAAAAATGAGTTATTTCCCTTTGAACAGATATCAGACAGACAGACAGACAGACAGACAGACAGACAGACAGACAGACAGACAGACAGACAGACAGACAGACAGACAGACAGACAGACAGACAGACAGACAGACAGACAGACAGACAGACAGACAGACAGACAGACACATTTGTTAAATTGATAGTCTGATAGCATAAGGTCAGGAAATGAGATCAGTGCTGTATGATTTTTTTTTCTAAATTTAAACAACAACAAAGATAAAGGTTTGACCCTTCAAAGTCAACCAGGATATAAATGAAAAATAAAAATAATGTGTTTTTCTTGAATGATCATAGGTAACATGACAAACATATATGTCATGTATGTACAGAAAATATATTAAAAGATATTTAATTGGTTTAAAATTTTCAATTAAAGGATTGTTACCGTTAAAAATGTTTATACACACCTACTGTGCATTACGGGCTGTAGTATAGCCAGTAAATGGTGTTAAACACTTCCATTTGTAAATGTATATATACATGTTTACACTAAAAATTAACATATTTTGATTGCATTAATAGAGAAAGTAATTTATTTGCTAATCTCACTGACAATGACAAAGTTATATATATACTTAACCCATCAACACCAACACAAGTGAATAAACTAGGATCCTTTATAAAAAAGTCAATGGAACTGAGGACAGGGGACCCTTTAATATTTACCTGAATTTGTGTATATATATTGAGTTACTTAGTTATTGTCTTTATTTGTTTTTGTTGTTGTTATATGTCACAAACTGTAAAGTTTATATGGCAATAAAACTTTGAATTGAATTGAATTGAACTAAACAAGATTCTATTACATTGTATTGTGGACAATAAGGGTCAGTGTACTTATTTACAAATGCTATGGTCGGGTTGTTGTCTCGTTGATACATTCCCCATTTCAATTCTCAATTCAATTATATAGGTAAAAAACAAAATGAAAGTAAGATAAAGTCGTCTGGACTGGTCTAGTACGCAAATTATACGTCATAGGTCAACATTTGCACAACAGAATCGAACACCAGATACTTAAAATAGATTTATCCATCTTACGTGTCAGCGTGTGGACGGAATTGCATATAAAACATAAACCATTTTTGAACTAATGATTACCTTGTTTACGTCCCACAAAACTAACTTAGCTCCTTTTCGTGCAAGCTCTAAGGCGATTTCCTTGCCAATTCCATGCCCCGCCCCCGTGACCAGTACAATTTTCCCGGCAATACTCTTGGGCTTGGCAGGAATAAATGCTGATATAAGAGCGTCAATATAATAATAAAATAGTCTTGGGAAGAAAATGCAGACGAAAAATATTAGTTTTTCAACAACTGTTGCCATTTCGTCTGTTAGCCTGTTAACTACATGAAATGGAAAACTCAAGAAGGTTTCGAACTTAACAAAAATGAGAATGAATAAAGGAATGATAAATATGATTAACCAGGATTTCCGCACTCATAAACCTTTTTAAAACAGTCTTTTGAACTGAGGACATTTACTTTTATTCTGTATATCAATGATCTTGTTCTTTTTTTTTAATTTATTTTATAATGTTGTGTCACATACTATAAAAATGTTGTTTTATGGCAATAAAGATTTGAATTGAATTGAATTAAAATCACTCCAGGGGCACCTGTTAGTTTTGCGACAATATTTTCCATCCTATATACAGGATACATAAATATAAGATAAGATAATTTATTTCCAATTAAGGAACCACAAGGGACATACAGAGAATACAAGTATAAGGGGAAAGGACATCGATTCGCATAGATACATATATGATATATAGAATTTAAATTACATACACAATTAGACTGTAAATAATAAAACCCTTGGTTTGAAATATATGGACTTCATCTTCAACACAACCATAGGAGCATTTTTTGCAAATTCGTTCATTTCGTGGAGTATTAGAAAAACGATCAAATTCTATCTGCAGCTTATGAGCAGATATACGTAATTTACAAATAGCACTTTTTTTAAAATTCTAAAATCAAAGTTCTTAATTAAGCAAAGAGAGATAATTATCATAACCAAAATTTTGTTTTACTTTCAAATGATTGAACAATTTTCCATTAGAAGCATTTGTTGGGCTTAATACACACCAACACGACGGATTAAGCAATTCAAAAAAGGGGGTCCCAACCCAGGGTAAAATGGGGGTGGGGTCCAACTACATGTCTGTCCCATTACAAATACATTGATTGTCCAAAAAAATGGGGGGGGGGGGGGGGTCCAAACCCGTACCACTTTTGGATCCGCCACTGTACCAATTGTCAATATATTTAGTGTGAATTAATTTGATAGATTTATTCAAAGTTTATAGTTTCCATAATGTTTTATTTCTTGTTTAATCTAAAAACAAATATAAACTTTATGATAGGCCTATAATAAACTCAATTTCTCATATTTTGTTGCATGAACGATTTTGCCAAAATTGTAGCTTGAAAATTGTAAGATGACCTATACAAGAGGATCTGATCGGGGCCCTTCATTTAGAGCCTTACTGGCGAGACATTTCTGCCACACTACCAATTCGTTCATAGACCGTCGTTTTGGCTACACTACGAATTCGTCCACAGGTCGTTTTGAGCCGCTTCCAGTACAGCCACAGCTGTTTCAGTCATTTATAATAATTATTAATTCTTAATCAATTATATTCCTCCCTTTATCATGTTTATGAACAATAAAAAAAAACACTTTACAAAGTACGGCAAAACTGGCAGTTAGATCGAAACTTCAGTGGCGGCCGAAACGGTCTGTGGCCGAACCGTCTGTGGCCGAAACATCTGTGGCCGTCTGTGGCCGTGTGGTCGTGAATGACGTTACGTCTGTGGCCGTGCACGACTTTACTTCTGTGGCCGTGTGGTCGTGAACGACGTTACGTCTGTGGCCGTGTGGTCGTGAACGACGTTACGTCTGTGGCCGTGTGGTCGTGAACGACGTTACGTCTGTGGCCGTGTGGTCGTGAACGTCTGTGGCCGAAACGCCGGATAATGTTACCGGAACGTTCCGCAACGATTTCTATATTCTTTTATACTGTTCTCTATTCTTTACGTGTTTTTGTTTGTTTTCTCTATATATCCCTCTCTTGTTTTTCTCTCTATTCTTCGTGATAAACACGGACAAAGACGTATATCTAATATACGTCCTTAACACGGACAAGCACTCTTTTATTCTCTAATCTCTATATCTTGAATTTTGCCTATGCTCATTATTCTATAAGTTTTTGCCCTTCAGTCTGCATTTTTACATTTTTCTATTCTGTTAACCCAATCCATATCCCTTAACTTTTTAGTTATTTTTTAAAGTGAGACATTTTGAAAAATCAGAGATGGATTAGGGGACACAGTCTATGTTCCCGGCCTCTTATGCTACTTCATATGATCGAATTATTATCGCATAGCCCCCTTAAAGAATCTTTAAAAGTATCACCCCAAACATTGGCTTGACAGCCCTTCCCCTACTTTTTAAAATCATTAATCTGCAATTGCAAAGTGTTTGAAAAATTATTTCCAAGGAAATTTATAAATTTAAGATTTACTCTAACTTAAGTGTTCTAGGCCATGCACTTTCCGTAGGGTTTATCAGTTTACGTGAGAGAGAACATTAAAATACAGCAATACCAAATTTATAATACTAAAAAAAATCATGACACCATGGTGAATTAGGCATGAACCAGTGTTTTATAATAAACTTTTAATGGTAATATGAAGTTAAATAGCAGTTATCAGCTGATTTTGATCACAGTATGATTCCGGTACTAATTTGTATAACACAATCTTTCCTTTATCCGCAAACTCTGGTAATTTTCGGAACTTCTTTGGACGAAACGATCTCTTCCATATTAATTGTCAACACGTGAAACCTGTAAACATGGGAAAGGCAAAGAAAGTTAAAGTATCTAAAACTGAGGGAGAAACCGACAAAACCCAAACACTTGCAGATCAGATCTTAACAGATAAATCAGTTAAACTCAAAGGCCGAAATAAAATTCGTAACAGGAAGGACGAAGATGATTCGGTATAAACATGATATAAAACATAATAAATATTTTTTAGGCATCGCATGTCATAAACTTAAAGCATAGGTCATTTCTGGGGTAAATAATAAATAAATAAGCTTTATATAGAGTTGGCAAGGTATAACAAACAGAGACAACATAAGCTCAAAAGAGCTTTTAACCAACTGCAGAGCTCCAGATAAGCTGCGTATATGCGTCATCACGCAATACAAATAATAAAAAACCCAATGCAATTGCCCATTGCAGGGTTCAAAAACCCAATTAATTCAAAGGAAAACCCAATTATATACCAAAACCATGAGTTATCAACCCTTTTATTGGCTACCGTTTGCGTTATTTACCCTTATCTGTTTACAGTCGTCGCGTAAATCTATTTTTATAATATTTATAATTGGAAATTTCCTTTCGTTCTAAAAAGAGATCCCTACATCAAGCAGCTAAAGTGGGTCCCTGTTGGAGTTTTTTCTTGCTCAATAGGTACACGTGTTTTTGAAAACATTTGGATCTTCTCGGCGTTTATCCGATTAGCGTGTGTCATGTAGTCATATTTTTTTCGCATTGCTCGGGATTTATCATAACATACATTGAATTAAAACGAAAGTGAATGTCCGTTAAAAATATTGAATAGAAGCATGTTTTCTGCTTCATTTGAAAAGCTGATGGAAAGTTATGATGATAACAAGACTCAGCCAGTGTTTTTAGGAAGCGTCCATGGAACGCACGAGCGTGTGTGTGTACCTTAACGAGAACATTGCTAATAAACACGGGGTTTCGTCAAAAACGAAATCAGTTGGAAAAAGTGAAATGGCCAAATCAATTATGACATGATATAGCATCAGAAACCAACATTTCTAATAAAAGACAACAAAACCCAGATTTATGTTAATTGAATAAAACAAAAACATTCAAGTATAATTAGAGTTTTTATACTATTTTTTTTTTATTTCACGGTTAATTAATGAATACACACACACAGGCACTGGTCTCACAATTTATTATATAAAGGTATAAAGACGAGTGCCTGTGAATACACATATCCGTTTTTGTGAGAAAATACAAAAATGGCCAAAAGGTTTGAAACGGGACACAAATTAATACTTCAATTGCTCCTCAGTGAATAAACCAAATAAAACAGCTAGCAAATAACCCTAACCCTTACCCTTAACCAAATAAAACAGCTAAACAAAGAAAGAAACATATTTAAGATGGAAAAAAATCTGGGGTTGATAGTGCCTAAATATTAATATTGTGTTGATGAAAAAACCCAATACATTAAGGAGCTTTGTGGTGAAAAACCCAATTTGGTATCAACCTGAGGGGTGAAGTGGAATTGATAATGCAATTAAAAAACTTTATCACCCAATTATATAAGAAAATGGTGGGTAAAACCCCCAATTTGTGAATTCTTATCTGGAGCTCTGGATATTTGCCCTGATTTTTATTCTTTTCTTATTGTTGTCTAGTTGCATTATTTTAAGTATTTGAATAAAATATGGTAAAGTTTGTTGAAAAATTGACAATATTTATATTGCCGCAATCAATTTATCATTTTTCCTTTGATTTGCAGAGTAGAAAACTGGAATACAATATACATGTATATACTGTATCTTTATTGATATTTGTTTACAAGATAATTGTATTATGTCAATCACAAATGTATACAGTACAACTAGTCTGAGAGTATAAATAAATGAACTTGTAAATCCATTTCATAATTAACAGTTCTTACATCATTGTTTTTATTAATTTCAAGCTGAATATTTTATCAAAAGAAAAGTTTGTTTTTATTATTAATCCATCGAAAGACAATGACATTAATCAGTGATTATTTTTTCATTGAACAATTAATGATCCGAAACAAGCCATAAACTTTAAATATTTCAATGTTTCCATAAATTTTCAAGAATATACAAGATATATACCATAGAAATATCCGAATAAGTTTATTCAACTTCAATGCTCTGAATATTAATATTTTTTATAGTAGAGCGAACAGACTCTATGAGCAAACGGACCTAGGGCGATCATGTCAGTCAGGGGTACTACTTGTACAAGTGTATTTTATTTACTTGAAGAAGTGAAAAAAAATATACACATATAAGTAAATAAATAATGCTTGAATAATCTCCCCTTAATTTTCTGAAAAGTTTACTTATACAAGTAAATTTTTCTTACAATCTCACAAAAATCCTTAAGTTTTGAGATGTAAAATCATGCCTTTAATGATTTTTCCCAGGTTTGCTCAAATTTTTTCATTTAAGTTCAATGTTTCATCTCATTAATTCATCAAAGAAACTCAAGGCAATCTAAAATTGCTCCTTTGGGGCTTGTAAATGAGCAGTGTTAAGAAGATAACAGACAAATGGGACTTTCATTGTCCATGAAATTACACTTGAATGATAAGTAAAGACATCTGCAAAGGGTACACAATTCAAAATTCTATTAGAGCAAAGAAATCTTCAGAATTTAAGAAAAGAAGAAAGGATAAAAAAATTTACCTATACAAGTAAAAAAATCTGAATGCGGAAGGGACATAAGTCAGCCATTTTTTTTTACTTATACAAGTAAATAAAATTCACTTGTATAAATATCCTACAAATTTACTTATATGTGTATATTTTTTTTTACTACTTTAAGTAAATAAAATACACTTGTACAAGTAGTACCCCTGACTGCATGTTATTAGGGCGAACGGTCCGAATACCAAGTCATACATGCAATATGCACAGTAAAAATCAGCTTAAAAGAAGTCTGAGTTAGAATACAATGTAGGTATCAAAAGAAACAAAGAAAAAATGACAAGACTTTATTTTATTATGATGCCTCTTATTTTCTGTAATAACTTGTTGAAGATTCATGTACATTGTAGCTATATACCTTTGGCTGTTCAATACCTTGGCAGTCCAATTAATTAGTGTAATAACCTCAACTTCAAAACAGCAGAAAAAAGTCCATATGAAACATTCATTCAAGAAAACAGCCTAATTTTTTTTGAGAAATGTGGTACACCATTTACTTCAAGGTCAATTGGTGTCATTGAACAATCAATTCTATATTCATTGTTATATGAAATTTTAAAAGAGCATAATTTAGGACATAGGAAAGTACGGGAAAATGCACAACTATTAAGCACATAAGCAACACGACCGGTGCCACATGTGGAGCAAGATCTGCTTACCCTTCCAGAGCACTTGAGATCACCCCTAGTTTTTTGGAAGGGTTCATGTTGTTTATTCTTTAGTTTTCTATGTTGTGTCATGTGTACTATTGTTTTTCTGTTGTTTTTTTTTCATTTTTAGCCATGGCATTGTCCGTTTGTTTTAGATTTATGAGTTTGACTGTCCCTTTGGTATCTTTCGTCCCTCTTTTGAAGATGTCTCATTGTTTATGATAATACACGACAATGTACATGTATAAGAGTAACAAATATTACAAACATTATCCAATGACAATCACAGAAATACATGTACATACAGGTTACTGACTTGGGATGTACATGGACAGTATGTAGTGGGATGAAATGTGTCTGTAAAGTTAAAAATAAAATGCCAGAATCAATGGGACACTTTGAAAACTGTCTAAATATGAGAAAATAAAGGGTGGCAGATAGGTGAAACTTGAAGAGAAAAATGAACAAATTGATGCCCCATTTATATAATTACAAGGCCATCAGTCGGCTCCCTAAGCAATGAAGCAGCACATCTATTTTGGGCGGCATCTATCTACTTTTTGATTTGGACAAACTCTGACATCCCATGGCCACATCTTGTCTGGCAAAAGAGCTGTACCACGTCAGATTTATCTCGAACTAGTGCATGTTGTAACAACACATCATAAGAAAACACTGGAAACATCAGTTGCTAATGGCTTACTTGTATATCTTTAGAACAAAATGAAGCAGAAATACAATAGATACAAAGTTACAAATGCAATACAAGAGTACTTTCAGTTTACATGTCTAATGACTTTGCCTAAAGATTTGCCAAAAGGCATGAATCTTTACTTATTTGATATTTAAATATTTAATATTAACAAAGCCTGTTTAATTTACTGTATTTTAGTATGTTGATGACAAGCTATCTAAGAAGATTTTGGAACAAGCAAGATTACAACAAGCAGAACTTGAAGAGGAACATGGAATTATAAGGTAGACAACAAACACTAAACAAACTTTGGTATAGGTAAATAGAAATCTATGAAATTTAAACACAAGGTTAATGACCACAAAAGAAAGGTTGGGATTGATTTTGGGAGTTTTGGTCTCAACAGTTTAGGAATTAGGTGCCAAAATTAAACTTGCTTGATTTAATCAAAAATTGAACGATTGGGGTTCTTTGATCATGTTGATATCTAACTGTGTATTTAGATTCTTAATTTTTATACAACCTCGTGGTATATTGCTATCACGTTGGCGTCGTCGTCCGAATACTTTTAGTTTTCACACTCTAACTTAAGTAAAAGTGAATAGAAATCTATGAAATTTTAAGTTCATTAGAACACATTCATTCCGTGTCAGAAACCTATGCTGTGTCAACTATTTAATCACAATCCAAATTTAGAGCTGGATTCAGCTTGAATGTTGTGTCCATACTTGCCCCAACCGTTCAGGGTTCAACCTCTGCGGTCGTATTAAGCTGCGCCCTGCTGGAGCATCTGGTTGGTTCTGTTTTCAAATTGATATACATTAAAGTCAAAAGGGTTCATAATTAAACTTAGTTTGAATTTTATAACAACAATTAAATTCTTGGGGTTCTTTGATATGCTGAATCTAAACATGCACTTAGATTTTTAAACGACCGCAAAATTTTCGTCGTATATTGCTATCACGTTGGCTTCGTCGTCGTCCGAATACTTTTAGTTTTCGCACTCTAACTTTAGCAAAAGTGAATAGAAATCTATGAAATTTTAACACAAGGTTTATGACCACAAAAGGAAGGTTGGGATTGATTTTGGGAGTTTTGATCCCAACATTTTCGGAATAAGGGGCCAAAAAGGGCCCAAATAAGCATTTTCTTGTTTTTCGCACATTAACTTTAGTAAAAGTAAATAGAAATCTATGAAATTTTGACACAAGGTTTGTGACCACAAAAGGAAGGTTAGGATTGATTTTGGGAGTTTTGGATCTAATAGTTTAGGAATCAGGGGCCAAAAAGGGGTCCAAATAAGCATTTTTTTTGGTTTTCCCATCATAACTTTAGTATAAGTTAATAGATATCTATGATATTTAAACACAAGGTTTATGACCATAAAAGGAAGGTTGGTATTGATTTGGGGAATTTTGGTCCAAACAGTTCAGGAATTAGGGGCCCAAAGGGTCCAAAATTAAACTTTGTTTGATTTCATCAAAATTGAATAATTGGGGTTCTTTGATATCCCGAATCTAACTGTGTATGTAGATTCTTAACTTTTGGTCCCGTTTTCAAATTGGTCTACATTAAGGTTCAAAGGGTCCAAAATTAAACTTGGTTTGATTTTGACAAAAAATGAATCCTTTGGGTTCTTTGATATGCTGAATCTAAAAATGTACTAAGTTTCTTGATTATTGGCACAGTTTTCAAGTTGGTCCAAATTGGGGTCCAAAATTAAACTTTGTTTGATTTCATCAAAAATTGAATAAATGGGGTTCTTTGATACGCCAAATCTAACTGTGTATGTAGATTCTTGATTTTTGGTCCTGTTTTCAAATTGGTCTACATTAAAGTCCAAAGGGTCCAAAATTAAACTTAGTTTGATTTTGACAAAAAATTAATCCGTTGGGTTCTTTGATATGCTGAATCTAAAAATGTACTAAGTTTCTTGATTATTGGCACAGTTTTCAAGTTGGTCCAAATCGGGGTCCAAAATTAAACTTTGTTTGATTTCATCAAAAATTGAATAAATGGGGTTCTTTGATGCGCCAAATCTAACTGTGTATGTAGATTCTTGATTTTTGGTCCTGTTTTCAAATTGGTCTACATTAAAGTCCAAAGGGTCCAAAATTAAACTTAGTTTGATTTTAACAAAAATTGAAATCATGGGGTTCTTTGATATGCTGAGTCCAAACATGTACTTAGATTTTTGATTATGGACCCAGTTTTCAAGTTGATCCAAATCAGGATCTAAAATTATTACATTAAGTATTGTGCAATAGCAAGTCTTTTCAATTGCACAGTATTGCGCAATGGCAAGAAATATCTAATTGCACAATATTGTGAAATAGCAAATTTTTTTTTAATTAGAGTTATCTTTCTTTGTCCAGAATAGTAAGCAAGAAATATCTAATTGCACAATATTGTGCAATAGCAAGATTTTTTTTTAATTGGAGTTATCTTTCTTTGTCTAGAATCAACTTAAATCTTTGTTATATACAATATACAATGTATATTCACTTTTTACTACCAACTGATAAATTAAAATAATCTTTACCATTCAGTGATAACAAGCAGTTTTTATACGACCGCAAATTTTGAAAAAAATTTCGTCGTATATTGCTATCACGTTGGCGTCGTCGTCGTCGTCGTTGTCCGAATACTTTTAGTTTTCGCACTCTAACTTTAGTAAAAGTGAATAGAAATCTATGAAATTTTAACACAAGGTTTATGACCATAAAAGGAAGGCTGGTATTGATTTTGGGAGTTTTGGTCCCAACATTTTAGGAATTAGGGGCCAAAAAGGGCCCAAATGAGCATTTTCTTGGTTTTTGCACTATAACTTTAGTTTAAGTTAATAGAAATCTATGAAATTTTGACACAATGTTTATGACCACAAAAGAAAGGTTGGGATTGATTTTGGGAGTTTTGGTTTCAACAGTTTAGGAATAAGGGGCCAAAAAAGGGCCCAAATAAGCATTTTTCTTGGTTTTCGCACAATAACTTTAGTTAAAGTAAATAGAAATCAATGAAATTTAAACACAATGTTTATGACCACAAAAGAAAGGTTGGTATTGATTTTGGGAGTTTCGGTCCCAACAGTTTAGGAATTAGGGGCCAAAAAAGGACCCAAATAAGCATTTTTCTTGGTTTTCGCACCATAGCGTTAGTATAAGTAAATAGAAATCTATGAAATTTAAACACAAGGTTTATGACTATAAAAGGAAGGTTGGTATTGATTTTGGGAGTTTTGGTCACAACAGTTAAGGAAAAAGGGGCCCAAAGGGTCCAAAATTAAACTTTGTTTGATTTCATCAAAATTGAATAATTGGGGTTCTTTAATATGCTGAATCTAAATGTGTATGTAGATTCTTAATTTTTGGTCCCGTTTTCAAATTGGTCTACATTAAGGTCCAAAGGGTCCAAAATTAAACTTAGTTTGATTTTAACAAAAATTGAAACCTTGGGGTTCTTTGATATGCTGAATCTAAAAATGTTCTTAGATTTTTGATTATTGGCCCAGTTTTCAAGTTGGCCCAAATCGAGGTCCAAAATTAAACATTGTTTGATTTCATCAAAAATTGAATAATTGGGGTTCTTTGATATGCCAAATCTAACTGTGTATGTAGATTCTTAATTTTTGGTCCAGTTTTAAAATTGGTCTAAATTAAAGTGCAAAGGGTCCAAAATTGAACTTAGTTTGATTTTAACAAAAATTGAAACCTTGGGGTTCTTTGATATGCTGAATCTAAAAATGTACTTAGATTTTTGATTATTGGCCCAGTTTTCAAGTTGGCCCAAATCGAGGTCCAAAATTAAACATTGTTTGATTTCATCAAAAATTGAATAATTGGGGTTCTTTGATATGCCAAATCTAACTGTGTATGTAGATTCTTAATTTTTGGTCCAGTTTTAAAATTGGTCTAAATTAAAGTGCAAAGGGTCCAAAATTGAACTAAGTTTGATTTTAACAAAAATTAAATTCTTGGGCCTCTTTGATATGCTGAATCTAAACATGTACTTAGATTTTTGATTATGGGCCCAGTTTTCAAGTTGGTCCAAATCAGGATCTAAAATTATTATATTAAGTATTGTGCAATAGCAAGTCTTTTCAATTGCACAGTATTGTGCAATGGCAAGAAATATCTAATTTCACAATATTTTGAAATAGCAAATTTTTTTTTTAATTAAGAGTTATCTTTCTTTGTCCAGTATAGTAAGCAAGAAATATCTGCAAGAATTTTTTTAATTGGAGTTATCTTTCTTTGTCCAGAATCAACTTAAATCTTTGTTATATACAATATACAATGTATATTCACTTTTTACTACCAACTGATAAATTTAAATACTCTTTACCATTCAGTGATAACAAGCAGTTTTTTTACATCTTAATATTTTATGATGTATTTAAATGAGTAGTAATTGTTGCAAATTCCATTAGAATATTTTAATTGAAATTAGTTTTGGAATAAGGGAAAGGGGGATGTGATTAAAAAATTGGGTTCAATTTTTCTCATTTGAAATTTCATAAATAAAAAGAAAATTTCTTCAAACATTTTTTTGAGAGGATTAATATTCAACAGCATAGTGAATTGCTCTAAGAGAAAACAAAATTTTTAAGTTCATTTGAATACATTCATTCTGTGTCAGAAACCTATGCTGTGTTAACTATTTAATCACAATCCAAATTTAGAGCGGAATCCAGCTTGAATGTTGTGTCCATACTTGCCCCAACCGTTCAGGGTTCAACCTCTGCGGTCGTATAAAGCTACGCCCTGCGGAGCATCTGGTTTTACATTTTATTTACAGTTTATTTTATGATGTATTTGAATGAGTAGTTATTGTTGCAAACTCCATTGGAAATTTTAATTGAGATTAGTTTTGGAATAAGGGAAAGGGGGATGTGATTAAAATAATTTGGTTCAATTTTTCTCATTTGAAATTTCATAAATAAAAAGAAAATTTCTTCAAACATTTTTTTGAGAGGATTGATATTCAACAGCATAGTGAATTGCTCTAAGAGATAAAAAATTTAAGTTCATTAGAACACATTCATTCTGTGTCAGAAACCTATGCTGTGTCAACTATTTAATCACAATTCAAATTTAGAGCTGAATCCAGCTTGAATGTTGTGTCCATACTTGCCCCAACCGTTCAGGGTTCAACCTCTACGGTCGTATAAAGCTACGCCCTGCAGAGCATCTGGTTTATTATGGACCCAGTTTTCAAGTTGGTCTAAATTGGGATCCAAAATTAAAAATTGTTTGATTTCAACAAAAATTGAAAATATGGGGTTCTTTGATATATGTGGAATTTAACCATGTATTTAGATTTTTGATATTTGGGCCCCTTTAACAAATTGGTCTACATTGAATTTTAAAGGGTCCAAAATTGAACTTTATTTGATTTCATCAAAAATTTGACTCTTGGGGTTCTTTGATATGTTGAATCTAACCATGTATTTAAATTTTGGATAATGGACCATAATAGGTAAATGTTCAATTTAAATTTTTAAGTTCTTAGACCACATTCGTTCTGTGTCAGAACCTACTATTCTGTATCAACAATTTAATCACAATCCGAATTCAGAGCTGTATCAAGCTTGAATGTTGTGTTTATACTTGCCCCAACTGTTCAGGATTCAACCTCTGTGGTCGTATCAAGCTGTGCCCTGAGGAGCATCTGGTTTGTTATTTGATAAAGGACTTTCTTGGTTTTGAATTTTTGTAAAAAAAATATAAATGTTGTGCAGTCTGTTTTATAAAGTGTTGTGTTTTATGAAGTGCAGGATTCTGATTAAAATTATACTTTTATACATATGTTTACATGAATATTGATTTTTTTTTTAGGTCCCAACCTGTAAAGAAAAAGACCACCTTGGATACAGGGCCACCACGAGATGATTCAGATTCTGACAATGATCTTGCCTCTGATAATGAAGAATTTTATGAAGACATTGTAAGTTAGGACTATATAAAAATGTATCATATGTGAAAAATTGTTTCTTTTGGCCTTCTTGGTTTTCCCACACTAAATTTGTTAAAGGGAAATAACTGGAGCTCACTCTATACTGCTTGTCTCATTGGCAATTATTCATATCATTTGAATTTGATGAAGATGTGGTTAGGATATTAAAAAAAATAAAATAAGGAGCAGTTATAAACTCTTAGTTGAATAGAAAAAGATGATAACATACATGTAGAAACTTCATAAGAAAGGGCAAGTAAAAAGGAATGTGTCCAGAGTTTCATGACTGACCCAAAATAAGGATTTCTTTAGAATTTTTTTATCAACATATCAGAAGTTGTTACTGGTAAATCATTTAAATTTCATTTTAAGAATTTAAGGAATTCTGACTAATTTTTTAGTAAATTTAGCAATTTTTTTTTATATGTCTGTTTTATTGCTTGCCAAATTTTTATAAACTTTTACAATAGGCTAGTATCAGTTATATCTGGGACAAGTTGTATTATGGTGGACAATAGACTTTTTTTAAAAGAGTTATGCCCCTTGGAAATATTAAATAAGTGGAAGGTGGGGGACTTAAGAACTTTTTTTTCTTTTTAATGTTTCGCAGGAAGTGGATGAAGATGATGAGAAAGCCTTACAAATGTTCATGTCCAACGAGCCGGTCAAACAAAGAACTCTGGCCGATATCATAATGGAGAAAATCACAGAGAAGAAGACAGAAGTACAAACACAAATGTCAGGTAAATATTCAGTCAGGGGACTTACTTACATGAGTGATTTTCTAAATCACTGATTCAAGTAACATTATTTCCACAAAGGTTGGGAGTAAGAGTTGTCTTTCTTTAATAATCTCCTATCTAAGTAGTACAAATTAATCACTAGAAGAAGTGATTTAATTTTATTGTTACTTTAAATATAGAATACTAATGATCCAGGGACTAATTACGTTTCTAAAATTATCAGAACCAACATCTGTGTTGATAGGATGACCAGGTCATTTCAAGTTATGACCTTGTACTGAATCTAGGTAATGACATGAAATGTTTAAGTATCATACATCAATTTCCTTCCCAAACATCACTACTTTAAGTATCATTATCTTAATAACCCCCACTAATTTCAACACCCTGTGTATTCCTGTTGTAGGCGAAATAAAATGGAGAATGGAAATGGGGAATGTATTAATTTTCCTAAAGTGATGCTAACAAATCCTAAAGAGAAAATGCCGTAGACTTATTAAGCATAACAAATGGTGAATTAGTATTTTCTTTTTTACTTGCATATATAAATTTTGAGACACATAATTTTCTTTAAACTGCTCACATTTTATATTCAGCATTATTTCTGTTTATTTTTAAGCAAGTATGTCTCTTCTCATAAAAAAATATAATTTACCGATGAACTTAAAAATCTAGTCTAGTTTTTGTTAAAAAACTTTAAAGAATTAACAACAACATTCTGCTTTGAAATCTTTTATTTGTTTCAAGCAATTCTGTAATCGTAAAAAGAAAATGGCGTGGTCTCTTTAGCATAACAAATAGTGAATAATATTTTCTTTTTTACTTGTATACAAAACTTTGAGACATGTAATTTCCTTTAAACTGCCCACATTTATTCAGTGTTAGTCTCCATTTATTTTTACACAAGTATATTTCTTTTGTAAATTAAATATTGATTTACTCGTGTTACTGAACAGAAAAAAAACGAGGTACACATCAAATATAGTTTTTTTCTTCAATAAAACTATTTTAAAATGTACAGTGAAAGAATTAACAATAACATTTTGCTTTTAAATCTTTAATTTGTTTCAAGCAATCAGAAATATAACCTGGTTATCAATAGACAGGAAATACAACTTTTTTTTTTTTCATTTACATAAGTAATCTCACATACCTTGACTGTAGCTTGTCGACATAGATCAGAAGGATTAGGGCAATAAGTTACCTGGTGTGACAGCGTGTCACACCGGACTAGGAGAAATGTTGCTATTAAACTAAACAAAAGGTAGCGAATGTACGCAGAAGTCGGAGGGAATGCTCCCAAATTTCTCTGAGGATTAAGGCCAGTCAGAGATATAACATTTTTTAATTCTTTGTCAATTTATTCCTTTCTGCACCCGTTGTATAAAAAATTTAACCAACATGTGGTTTGTTTGATCTCAGGTTTTCGATGGTGAAAATCTGATTATGACGTCGAATTTTCTTGCTTTCCTTGCTTTCCTCTGAATTTCCTATTGTGACGGCATGGAAAAATGCGACCATGCCTGATGACGTCACATAAGAAAGAACACATCTTTTTCAGATCATTCGAAAAAAAGGAATAAGTTTGCCTGCATATTGTTTGAAAATAATTAAAGAAACACATGCTCTGGTCATTATTTCTTACAATAAATTAAAATACATTGTAATTAAGCATGATGCATGTCTGAGCAAATGCTTTGAAGTGATATAGAGAAGCTGTGATAACACCCTTTAGTTATTACAGGTATTTTTTTTCTGTAATAACATATAAATGTAGGTGTACTATGCAAAATTGGCAAATTATGAACTGTATCTTTCAATAGTTAAGTATACATAAAGACAATAGTAATATCAATAGAACTTGTTTACATTTTAACTAAACTGATGATGTATATTGTCCCTTTGCAAACATGTAACAGACGTATGTTATCACAGTTCTATGATTTTGTAGTCCACAATAACAAATGTATGTTCTTTTTCTGTAATAACCCTATAGAGTTACATCACTGACTGTAGGGAGGGATGTCAGAGTTTCCTGGTGTCACACCAAGTAAAACTAAGTGTTTGTAGTTTGGGAAGGCTTTCACAAAATCTGTACTGTCATGACTGTATGTCTCATTTACTTTTTGTGCTGACATGAATTATCATTGATACGGTAATATATATAAAATAACTGTTTACCAAATTTTGAATTTTTGAAATACTAAGTCGTAAATTACCTTAGCTGTATTTGGCAAAACTTTTAGGAATTTTTGTCTTTTGTAGACGAAACACCCGTCTGGCATATATACAAAATTTAGTCCTGGTATCTATGATGAGTTTATTTAATATTTTAGCACATATCCATGTTTTAAGATTAATTATTAATCTTTTAATTTTTACTATTTTCAGATAATGCCAGTGTAAATATGCAACAGTTAGACGAGAGAGTTGTTGGCATGTATAAAAGTATTAGACAGATTTTACAGAAATATAGAAGTGGAAAGCTCCCTAAAGCCTTTAAAGTTATCCCAAATTTACAGAACTGGGAACAGGTATACAAATTATTTTGATTACATTTTGAAGTCATCCCTATAGGCCATAGTAGGTCAAGCAGTTGAAAGAAGAAATTTGATTGCAATATATTTAATTATTTAAGCATCCATGACAAGATGGGCCAAGATGGCAACATCAAATTAAGAATATTCATTATTTTTGCAGTTGACTTAACATTTCACCATCTTTAGATAAACCAGTTTTGAAAATAATCAGTCCAGCCAGATTTCAATGAGATAACAAGAATGTTTTAATTATTTTTCCTAGAATTTTTTTTTTCTGCTTTCTGTTTGCTATTTTTACTGGGCCGCACCACTTCCAGTAAACATGATATCCTTCCACTTTCCTGGATTGATTTCCCCAAAAGATGCAAGATTTTTTTAAAAGTCTATATATTGTGTTGTTCCGATGATCTGAATAAGTCGGAAATCAGTGTGTTGGGACTGGCGATGTCGATAATCGATTGGGATTTTGTTCAATCGATTGTCGTTAAAGTTTCCGGACTTTGAGCTTGTCAACTTCCAGTCCGTTTATTGTTTGCATTTCATATATGCGCAGTCAAACAATATTAACAAAAAATATCAGTCGATGACAGTAACAATGTCAAACATCCTATAATTAAAGAAATAACTAATTTCCTTCTTTATAAACGTGACAAAAAGCATTTGCAGATTGATGGAATGGTATTTAAGATTAATAACTTTGTATGAAATACTTTCTTTCAATACCGGTACTTGTTACTTGAGAGCGTACAAATAATTCTGATTTTAGACAAAATAATTCCGTTGCTTCATTAAAACGTGTTGCAAGTTGCCTTTTATAAATGTGTTATCCATTTGTAGCATCAAAAACGTCATATTCCTTTCCAGATTGCTTGCCAAACATCGTTTACTTTTGTAAATTTTCCGAAATTTGTCCGCCATTTATAAAAATATAAAAATCACGAATCGGATACGGTTCAACTATGTAAAAATTCCGCATTCTTGCAATTATAAGTTCAGACGCAAGAATGACACAATTGAAAGAAAATAATGATAACAAAAGTAATAAAAGTGTTCTACACGAATTAACAGACATTGGCTTAATAGTTTATACCCATGTATACTGTGAAATGCAAATGCATTGTATTATTTTTTTCTGGTAATTTTAAATTTCTAAAAGTTAAAAAAACTTTATATATCTTTTCCTAATTTGAAGCATTCAAATGTTTATACAGCTATGTTATTGAATTTTTTTTGTGAGTTTCACCATTGAAATTTAGAAATGTTAGTGTCACTGTTGGTAATTATGAGATAAAATATGTTCAATATGAATCTTGATTCTTATTAATTCATTGTTTTAACTGCTAAATAGATAATTATCAAAGGTACCAGAATTATAATTTAGTAGTTAGTACGCCAGAATATGAAATGGAAACAAAAGATCAAATATGAATATATAAACTCTGCAATGATATGGATATACACATTAGACAAGTACAATGAGACTAAATGCATGATTTCTTTTAAAAAAAGAGGGCAAGGTGTAATGATCCGATTATAACCGATAGTCGGTTGGTTGCTGTCAACCGATTGTAATAGATAATCGGTTGGTAATTTCAACCGATTATCCAACACTATCTATATATATGTTTCAACTCAGCATAAACCTATAATCAAACAGAAAAAATTGAGTTCAGAAAAAAATTCGGAAAAAAATGCACTATTTTGTTCCCTCCATGTTTTGACGTGCACTGGAAACTGGAGTTGTAATAGAAGACTGGTACCTGAACTAGTTTCTCTATAAGTTTCCTTGTACTAGCTGTAGAGTTTGATAAATTTTACAAGATTATGAACATTTAAAACATGTTTGAGTTGTCATTTCAGATATTGTATTTAATCGAGATGTGGTCAGAAGCATCTATGTACCAGGCCACTAGAATATTTACCTCTAATTAAATGTATTATTTCAGATATTGTATTTAACAGAACCTGAGACTTGGTCAGCAGCCTCTATGTACCAGGCTACCAGAATATTTACCTCTAATTTAAATGTACATGTATTATTTCAGATATTGTATTTAACAGAACCTGAGACTTGGTCAGCAGCCTCTATGTACCAGGCTACCAGAATATTTGTTTCTAATCTAAATGCAAAAATGGCACAGAGGTAAATGTAACAACAAAACTTGAGTCGTGATCAATCTTAATCATAAGATTTTTTGTAAATTCAACTCCAGACCTGTGTTTTGTCTACAAAAAACACATCATTGATGATGTAATGATAAACATTAATTAAAGATAAAAGTCTCAAAAAGTTGAAAAAATAGTTTAAACTTTCATCAGAGTCACTGTATTGCAGTTTGCCTACCAGTTAACATCATATTTGAAATTTTAATCCTGGTATCTATGATGAGTTCATTTACGATATTGAAATGTTTAATTGATTATTGTTTATGGATTTTCAAATTTAAGGTTTAAAAGAAATAATAACAAAAAAACTCTTTGAAAGGAAACTTTCCTTGCATGACAATAATTTTCCAACTACAAGTATAAAATGGTAAATTATAATCGAGAATATATTTTTTCAGATTTTTCAATTTGGTTTTATTTCCAAGAATAAGAGATGACATTTCAGAATTTAGACGACTCAATTTTCATTTGTATATGGTGAGTACAAAAACCAAAATATTATTAAGTGGGGATGGTATGGATTATTTTGATAAAATATTACTGTAAATTCAGAAATTATTCCAAGCATTATTATTGCGATTTTGTCGATTAACAATTTTTGCGATATTGAGTAAAATCTGGTTGAATTCATATAAAAAAAAATTAAAAATGTGAGTTTAAATTATTGCCATAATAACCTGTGGCAATTTTTCACAATAAAAAAAAACATTGCAATAATTTTTAAATTTTCAACATCAGTTCATCTTTAGATCAATGACAATCTAATAATAATACAAATTATGTATATGCAAGCTTTGCCTATAAGGATCTTACGTAATTCAGCTTTTTACTTTCTGATCTGGTAAATATTACCTTAGCCAATGAAATGTCTGCCTGCAAATTTTTGAAGATGCGTATCAATTTTACAAAATCAGAGGAACAGAAAATAGAACTAAGCATTTTCTTATCCTTGCAAGCCATGCATGGACACAGGTTCTGTATCTAAACAGGTTGAATCATTAAAAAAATAAAGTTATGCACATTTTAATTTAATTGGTATACACATTGCATGTATTTCAACTTGCACATTTTTCTTCTGTAACTATTGGACATCTGTTGGTCCACTCTCGCTCAACTCTTAACTGTAATATGGTCCAATTGAAAAACTGAAATAAACAGAGCATTAATCCATTGTATTTAATAAAATAGACAAAAAACAGTAATGTTTAAGGGTCATTCCAATACAGGGTTTGTTGCAATGTCACATCTACAATAATTCAATTTTTAGGTTTGTCTGTCCCATATCAGGTTAAATGTTTTGGTTTGTCTGTCCCATATCAGGTTAAATTTTTTGGTTTGTCTGTCCCATATCAGGTGAATTTTTTTGGTTTGTCCGTCCCATATCAGGTTAAATTTTTAGGTTTGTCTGTCCCATATTGGGTTAAATATTTTGGTTATTAGAATAAAAGATAGTTTACAATGAAGTTGTCATTATAACTTGAAACTAAATGGACATGCGCCAGTAAGCAGAGAAAACTATAACACATGTGATCGTTAGAAAGGCACATTTAATAATGATCATGAGGCGGTAAACAGTAAAGGGAAATAACCCATCAATCATACATGTATAATCATGAAACATGGAGTAAGGGAGATAATACATGTGACAATTAATACATTACATTGGCAATAAAATTGAGAAAGGAAATGGTGAATATGTCAAAGGGACAACCACCCGACCATAGAGCAAACAACAGATGAAGGCAACCAATGGGTCTTCAATGTAGAGAGAATTCCCGCACCCGAAGGTGTCCTTCAGCTGGCCCCTAAAATATGCATAATAGTACAGTGATAATGGACGTCATACTAAACTCTGAATTATACACAAGAAACTAAAATTTAAAATCATACAAGACTAACAAAGGCCAGAGGCTCCTGACTTGGGACAGGCGCAAAATTGCGGCGGGTTAAACATGCAATGCATGTTTATTTGATGAGAATTTTATAAATAAATGTCAAACCTATGAACCTGATTTTACAGTTCAATGACTAAGAAAAATTTTAGTGCAAGTTATGATGGTTTCCAATGCACATGTATTCATCAGTGCTTTGGATTATAATTCGGAGTTTAGTATGATGTCCATTATCTCTGTACCAGGGCTTCCAAATTTTTTCTGAGCCAGCTAGACATTTTATATTTGATCTGAATTTTAATCCCCAAGACTAAGTCACAAAAGGCAATTATGGTAATCAGATGGCCATCCCAATGATTGACATTAGATTAAAAACGATATTAAACTTTACTTTGATATGAATTTGATGTTCTGACATAAACTGATAAAATTAGCATTGTATCACTCAAAGTGTGCACATCAGCGTGTTCATATCTGCATTAGACTCTTTATTTGTGCAAAATGAAGTTGTCTAGAACTTTATTTTCTTTTTCAAAGTCACATTTTTAAAAACTGGATGTTGACTTGACAATGGTAAAACATGGACCATAAACGGATACGTAAAATCTGTGTACGTTTACATAGCACGACTGAGCGAAGAAGCTCTTTCCACGTTATTTCTTCAACAAAATACTTGAAATGAACGTTAGGTACAGGTATCAATGATAGTTTTAGAACTTTGAAGAAATGTAAGATGCATAATTGAATTTTCCACCTGTGCACATGCGCACACGTGTTCTTGTTCATACAATGTAGTTCTGACGATTTTTTTATGTAAAACCTTTTTAAATGTTTCATCAAATCAAGTTTATAAATGTATTTATTATAAATTTGATCTTTTGGACTAAATCAATTAGATACAAACCGCTGAAATGTACGAAAGTAATTGTGAATGGACCGATTAATTTATACGATGTCCGGTACTGAAATTAGTTTACCTGTCACCTGAACAGGTATAGTTTTCAGCTGTCCAACAACTAATTAGCCTTGATTAAAATTAGAAAGTATTGAAGTAAGGGTTGTTTTGATAGTAATTAATCAACATGTCACTTTTATGACCGGAAATGTATGGCTGTTTCAGGCAAAATGTTGGGTCAAAAAGATGGTGAATTATATGACCGAAAAAGCCTTGAAAACGGTCATTTACCGGACATTATACAAATGACCGGAATATATGACCGTTTTGGAAGCCCTGCTCTGTACTAGTATACATATTTTTTAAGGGGCCAACTGAAGGATGCTTACAGGTGCGGGAGTTTCTCACTACATTGAAGACCCATTGGTGGTCTTCGGGTGTTGTCTGCTCTATGGTCGGGTTAATTTGTTGTCGCTATGACACATTCCCCATTTCCTGTCTCAATCTAAAAATTGTAGGTTAGTCCAGTCACCATAGACAACTATTTTATAATTTGAACCACTAAAAAGTCCATTTGCCAACTACTGATTTGATTCTATTATTACACACTTTTTAAACAAATTACTTCCCTTTGTCAGACTGGTTCCATACCGGACAAAATTGGTTTTTGCCAATGCAAAGGATGATGAATTGAAAGTGATGGATCTACGTTTTAACTAATTGTTCATGCAAAATAATTTCAGATGTCAAAAGTATTTAGCTAAGCAACAAATTAATGTAATTAAAAGATTTGAAAACCTTATAGATTACTCACATTACACACAGGTAAATTTGCTCTTTTTGCTAGCTCTCCATTGTAAATAAAAATAAAGGGAGACAACAAAAATAAAGGTCTCTAATTATAGGGTCGATAACGGAAATTGGCAAATAGCCTATTGATCATAAAGAACCTTACACTACAACAAAGCTCTTTCTTTTCAGACATTAGGATTATATATTTATGATAATGTTACTCTTTTGCAGGCTGTCAAAAAATCCCTATTCAAACCAGCTGCCTTTTTTAAAGGTATATTACTACCACTGTGTGAGGTGAGTAATATAAACCAGTATATTGTTTATTACAGTCTTTGCACTAACACCAATAGTTGAACATAAGCCCTTTCCAGAGATTCAAATTTATTCTGAATTTATTATTTGCAGTTGGTTATCTCCCTGTTCATGAAGTAAAACTTTGATTTTTTTTTTCCTTTTTTTTTTGATTTTTTTTTTTTTATCCCTGTTGATTTAAAGATAATATTTTGGTTAATATAAATAGAAAATTATTAGTATTATTTTGTTTCTTCCAACATACCGGTTACCAAACTTTTATAAAGCTTTAAATGTCTGAATGCTAAAGAAATGCATTGTATTCTATTTCAATTCTTACCATTGCTCAGCACTGCAAATAACCATATTTAGAATAGAAAATGAAAATTTGGAATGTGTCAAAGAGACAAGAATCTTCTAAAGAGAAAACAAAGTTCAACACTACTAGTTGGTCCTCATTGCAGCTAGAAAACCCGCATCAAGAGGCAGGGTTCAGATGGTTTTGAGTAGGTACAGGGAAAGCCAGAAAAGCAATCGAGTTGAGATGACCAATGATTATCTGTTTATAACTATTTTAGCTTTGACCACATTTTTAATTTCTTTGACAACTGCTCATGCACCCTAAGTATAAATAAATACACAACAAAACACACAGTTTCATTCTATTTTAAAGAATTTTAAAAAGTGAAGTTAAATTCTATTTAAAAGAATTTTAAAAACTGAATTTTTTTTCAATTGACAGTCAGGAAATTGTACACTAAGAGAGGCAGTGATTGTAGCTAGTATCTTATCAAAGAATTCAATACCCATGTTACATTCAGCAGCGGCCATCTTGAAAATAGCAGAAATGGACTATAATGGTGCAAACAGTATATTTCTTAGGACATTATTGGATAAAAAATATGCCCTTCCATTCAGAGTAATAGATGCTGTTGTTTTTCATTTTCTAAGGTAAGTTAATCTACTCACAAAACTAGTCAAACATGAATAAAGATTTGGATTTCACATGGAGTAGTATTCACATGGAGTAGTATTCACATGGGGTAGTATTCACATGGAGTAGTATATTCACATGGAGTAGTATTCACATGGAGTAGTATTCACATGGGGTAGTATTCACATGGAGTAGTATTCACATGGGATATTCACATGGAGTAGTATTCACATGGAGTAGTATTCACATGGGGTAGTATTCACATGGAGTAGTATTCACATGGGGTAGTATTCACATGGAGTAGTATTCACATGGGGTAGTATTCACATGGAGTAGTATTTACATGGAGTAGTATTCACATGGAGTAGTATTCACATGGGGTAGTATTCACATGGAGTAGTATTCACATGGAGTAGTATTCACATGGAGTAGTATTCAACAATATGCTGTAAGTTCAGAAATGTTGGGCCACAATTAAAAATATTTTGGTTTGTTTGAACCCTACCCAAAGGTTGAGACAGTGGGTAGGTAGGTAGGCATTTTCTTTTTTTTTTTTCAAAAAGAGAAATTAAACTATCAGTTGTTTATTAGTCTTCATGCCTATCTCATTGAAAAAAAACTTCTTCAAATCATGACAATAAAAGAGTTTGAGTAGGCAGCTTTAATCTGGGTAGGTAGTGTTTGGGCAAACAAACCTATTCTTTTTTATGGCATTGGGGTGTAATAGTTCCTGTAATTGATGAAAAGTGGACAAAAAACATGAATTTCATTATTCCGTTTTCAGGAAAAATTAGCTACAACAAAAAAAAAAAGCAAGACAGCAACAAGATTACAAACTGATTTCCCAAAATTAGAAAAGTATATGTCAAGGTTAAGAATTCCTACATTAACCTACCAAATGACATTTATCTTCAAAAGTTCTTAGAAAGAGATTGAGTTGCACATATTATTTATTAACAAATAAATACATGAAACAAATTCTTTTTCTTGTACCTCCCCATGTCAGATATGTGGATTCATTAATATTTGTTGGATACCAATTTTCGTGGATTTCATGGGTATAGGGGAACCACAAATTTAAATACTAACAAATTGACAATTTTCTAAAGGAATGTAAGCAGAATTTGCAAAAACCATGAAATTAAATATCCACGAATATGCAAGCTTTACTGAATCCACTAAATTAAAATTGGTACCCACGAAAATAAATGTATCCACTAAAATTTGTACCCACAAAAATAAATGAATCCACAGTGTGTGAACATAGAAAAATAAGCAGGATCATAAATAGATTTTGCTATATCAAACTAGGATCATTCTTCTCACTGTGTTAGCTAGAAAGGGCTAAAAAAAAAGTACATGATAAAGGTCAGATGTACTATTCTCGTCACTTGACATATGTCATCATCCTTATCAGGGACGGATCCAGCCATTTTAAAAAAGGGGGGTTCTCCCAACCCAGAACAAAAAGGGGGGGGGGGTGTGTTCCAACTATATGTCCCCATTCAAATGCATTGATCGTCCAACCCTAGACCCCCCCTGGATCCGCCAATGCTTTTTTTTTTTACAAAACTCTTCTCCCCTATTACTACTGAACCATTTCAAACCAAACTTTCTACACATTCGTTATTATTATTTTAGATGCTTGTATATTCGAAATACATGTACAAAGGAACAAAAGGTTGTTCTGCAAGTTTATAAATTAATTCCTACATAACTTTTGAAATGTCAATTTGAATTTGGTCGTAGTCACTTTTACTGTTCCACAGTTGTGTCCCTTCATCATGTTTAAAACATTATATGCAAGGGGGCATTATTTGTGTCCAAAAGACACTTTTCTCAATTTCTGTATTTTTAAGTTTTTAATTATCGTTCCTTATCAATGAATTATATAATATATTTTATTATTACAGTTTTACAAAAGATAAAGGATTGCTCCCTGTTTACCTTATCAACCATATGTACATGATATTTTTCATTTTTCAGTTTCACAAAAGATAAAAGATTGCTCCCTGTGTTGTGGCATCAGTGTTTATTGACATTTGTACAGAGATATAAAGAGGACATTTCATGTGAACAATGTGAGGCTTTAATGGATCTCTTACGAGCACAAGTACACGAACAGATAACTCCAGAAGTCAGACGGGAGCTAATGAATTCAAAGCGGAGAGATTTAGAAATTGGGGAGACTTCGGCAGGAGCTATGGCCTTGCAATAAATTTTGTAAACATTCTGAAGGAATTTGATCATTGTGATTATACTGATGATCTGTTGATTTATATGCCAATTTATTCATTGTAACTGTCCCTGTTTTCAGGATGAGCCATGTTTGTCTTAAGCATTTTCATTTGAAGATGGTTTTGATCTCATTCGACCTGACCCATTTTGAGAACCATAACTTTTATTGATATTTTCTAAAAGTGTATGGGTAGTTTTAACCAGACTTGACCAGAGTTATATAGGTTTTCCTCTTCATAGTTCCATAAGGTACACAAACTACCAATCATCATTGTTTACACATTTGTACAGCTGCTATAAAGAAATAATCAACCTCTGGTTGACAATATTAATGGTGCAGTCTCTGATACAAAATTGTTGAACTGTAAATACTGAATGCTTTGGCTAAATTAAACACTCACATTTTCAAATTTGACAGATATTTGTGTGAGTCCCTCTGTTTGTATGTCTGTTTGTTCTCCTTTGTGTTTCTGTCTATTATTTATTTGCACAAGTCTTGTTTTCAATAGTTCAACTAACAACACATGGTTAAAATTAAAAGACAAACAAGCAAAGATACACAACTTAGACAACTAATTCTTTAGCAACACGAAGCCCATAAAAACCTGAGACTTAAATTATAAGACAGAACACACCAACTTCTAAGATATGACTATTTCAACTTCAAGGGTGTGGAGGGGGTGGTGTTATGTATTTTCCCCAAAATGTTGACAGACTATTTGTATGTGTCAATTCCTAAAATTCCAATGATTGATCACAATCAAGACTTGTGCAAACAAATGACAAAAAAACAAGCTGGAATTTAACTATAATACAAGTGCCACTGAGACAACTCTCCATCCAAGTTGCTATATATAAAAAGTAATCAATTATAGGTAGTGTTGTCAAATTGTACACGTTTGCCTAACCGGTTACTCGGATAATCGTTCGACCGATTAACCGGTTAACCGGTAGTTTAAGTTGGTTTTTGAAAGCCTTATCAATATAATCCTCAACATAGATATCAGATGTGGTATGAGTGTCATTTGACAACCTTTTATCCGAGACATAAATACGCTTTTAGAATGAAGTTTTTCCTTTAGCATTATAAGGCTTGTCCGTGAGGATTCCTGGCGTATCAACTATAGCGTTTGTACCAACTTCAGATTGAAAAAAAAATCTGAATCTCGTAGAATTGAATGTCATATGTCTGAAACCGATTATGCTTTCCTTTTCTCTATTTGTCTCCGAAAATAATGCGGTGTGTTTCAATTTAAAATGATTAATTGTAAAAAGAGAAGATGTGGTATGATTGCCAATAAGACAATTCTCCACTAGAGACAAAAATGACACAGAAATTAAAAACTAGGTCATCGTACGACCTGTTTCTTTATGATGTTTGCTTTTTTCTTAAAGCTTATTACTCGAACTAACACGTATACGTTGAGTACATTCACATTAGTTTGCATTTCACAATTTTTTTAATTTAAAGTAAGACTAACCTTTGCACTACGGAGGTTGCACAATTAGATGTAGGTTTACACAATATTAGATCAAAAACGAAATAATGAAGTAATTAGTAAAATTTAATCTCATTACTGATTTGAAGTTACTGTTAAAAAAACATGTATACTAATTATGTTTCTTTAAGAAACTGCCCCGTAGTCTAATCAATTTTTTTTTATGATGCACTATAGCAATCAATTTACTTGACAATTGATCTGTCAAATTAATTACACCGACGACAATTTTTATGATTTCAATACAGATCTATATCAAATCTATCAAAATCTATCAAAAGTCCGGTTAACCGGTTAGCGTTTTTGGTATTCGGTATTCGGTCGTTCGACCGATTAACCGGTTAATCGTTGACAACACTAATTATAGGTCAAAGTACAGCCTTCAACACAGACCCTTGGCTCACAGAAAAGCAAGCTATTACAGCACATTTCAGTCAGTATGTAGCTAATGGTAATATCTTTGGTTAGGTTGCTTGTTAGCTGAACCTTGAAGTCATTGTTAGGTAAGGCAAACTTCCCTCCTTTTATAATAGACTAGCCCAACACATAAAAAAATTATCTCTCTGTAGGACTAAGCTACTTAAAAAGGAGGGAAGTTTACCTTGCCTAACCGGACTTCCCCTTGGGAGTTTTTAGTAAGATTAACACTAAGCTTAGCTTGTATCAACCCCTCGGGTAACCATAGAGCTCAGCGAGACAGGCCAAATAACACTTTACCATTCACGTTGTTGCATTTACTCACGAACCATTCATTCTAAGCTTTTCAAATTTTAATATGTTGATACTGATGACAAAATGGAGGTCAAATTTGATATTGACGATTTTCACTTTCACTTATCATCAGTAATGGTTCTGTCGTTGTTACAGCCTCTTGTTTTTAATATAGATTAGAATGTTTTGAATTTTTGTACACTTGACCCTTTATAGTCGGCTTTTTCTGTGAGCCAAGGGTCCGTGTTGAAGGCTGTACTTTGACCTATAATTGTTTATTTTTTATATATTGCGACTTGGTTGGAGAATTGTCTCAGTGGCACTAATATTATAGTTAAATTCCAGCTTGTTTTGTGTCGGTACTAGTGAAACAATCGACATATATATATATCTCTCTAATTCTTCGTCAATTTATCCCTTTCTGCACCCATTGTATAAAAAAAATAATCAACGTGTGGTTCGGTTGATCTCAGTTCTTCATTGGTCAAAATGCGATAGTGACATCGAATTTTCTTGTTTTCCTCTGAATTTCCTATCGTGACGGCATGAAAAAAGGCGACCATGTCTGATGACATCACATAGAAAGAATACATCTTTTTGCAGATCAGTCGCAAAGAAGGAATAAGTTTGCCTGCATATTGTTTGACAATCATTAGAGAAACAGATTCCACCACCAAATCGTGTAACCCGATATTTACCCATTCTAGACAGTTATATTTGAAAATTTAACTGTCTCGGGTGGATAAATATCATACTACACTCAATGAAGTGGTAGAATCTATATATATATATATATATATATGTGTGTGTTGTTAGATGTAGTTAGTACTTGGTTTGTATATCCTTATATTTGTCAATTTCAAAGGGGCGTTATGGTTTTTTCTCCATGTCAGGAATTTTCAAACAAAGTGTAAACATAGTTCTGTTTATATTTCAATATATACTATCAGTCAAATTATTTGTTCAATATTTTACACAATAAGGTAGTAGGAAAATCTGGATTCAGAATATTTTTTTTTGTATTCTGCTTGACCACAATCTTTTTTTTCTTCAAATTGGGTAATAGAATATATTTTTTTAGGGAAAATTCATAACTCCAACCCACTCCCCCACCCTTGAAGTTGAAATAGTCATATCTTGACGTTGGTGTGTTCTGTCTTATAATTTAAGACTCAGTTTTTTGTGGGCTTCGTGTTGCTAATTCGTATGTTGTCTAAGTTGTGTATCATGTTATGTTGCTTGTTTGTCTTTTTATTTTTAACCAAGCTGTTGTTAGTTAAATTATTGAAAAAAGACTTGTGCAAATAAATGATAGACAGAGACACAAAGACGAACAAACAGACATACAAATAGAGAGACTCACATAACAATGGATACTGAATGAAGAATACAAGATCAACTGAGACCATTACAGCACATTTCAGTCAAGGTGTCAGTCCCAGCTAACCTCGTCTAGGCCCAGATATCAGGCGCATTGCCTTGCTCGTTCCGTGGTAAGAGGGAGATGTCATCGAGGAAGAGGCTGGAAGTACCCAACTGTTACGTCATGTCATGTGTCCCTTCGGATCCCTCGGTGATGTACCAGTACCCTTGTGACAGGTTGGGGAAACCCCCAAGATCTACGGGGCAATTACATTACACCCCCCTCCATCTTAAAAAGGAGGAACTACACTTCCGACAAAAACGACTGTATAATCTTACTAAAAACTCCCAAGGGGAAGACTGGCAACGTCTTTTACTAATAAACCATGATACAGTGTATGCTAAGTATCCAACCCCCTAAATCCAGGATAAGGGAAAAATTGACAAAACTTAATATTTCCCAAGAAAAAAAATAATTTAATCACCCATGTAAAAAAACATGAAAATCCAGCTCTGAACAGCTATCTCATCTATGGAGTACCAAACTCCCAACAATTTACACACCAGAGTTGCCACAGGGTGCCAACTTCAACAGGTTCTTCAGGACAAATAACAGCCGAACTCCAGGTCGACCATAGCCATATGCTATTCCAACTTATACAGTCCTGGACATGGGTCTCATTACAAGACAATAAACTGCGTGATCAACACATCTAAAAACCCCGACTCTGTGTAATGTTCACATGCATGTACATGTATCAACTGTTCAGACCTTAACTGACAATATCATACTTCAAAATATAAAACTATCTCTATGTCTAAATGACAAGTTCATTAATACCGCCCTGAATTTCCAAATGAAACTAACTAACATGTTTATCTTTATACATAATTTACAAACGACTAAATACTATAGGTCCATAATCCCAAAACTGGGAAGGATGTACATGACCATAAATAATTTGACTCTTGTCAAAAATCCCACATATATAGTGCCTATATATAGAGATGCATTTAACTATTTTACTACTTTAATAGTTAGTATAACTACAATTTACACAATAACAGGGTCATGACACCACTCTTATATCTGTTTCAATTATTCAACATATTTGCACACTTTACATGTGAGAGTGTGCAGCTAAAAAAACTAATAAAAATCACAGAAATTACAAAAATGGTTCACACTCAACACAATTTCAAAGGCGTTAAATCCTGGGAACACTGTTATTTTCTAACAATTTTACTATTGAAGGCGCCTCACCTCAATATGAGGACGGTGACCTAACAGGTTAAAGCATGTCATCTAAGACTGATCCTTCACAGATCAGTGAAACATTCCCACTTTTAGGGAAGCGTTCTGTTACCGTATAGCGGGTTATTTTCGCGGGGTGTAAATTTTCGCTTATTTTCGCGGATAGAACAAAATCGCCAAAATAAATTCCGCCAATTTAAAAGTGTACATGCAAAGGTATTGATAAAAGTTTCGAAACCGCCAAAATAATAAGCGCCAAAATATTTCGTATACCTTATTCAATGAAAATCGCGAAATTTTACACCCGCGAAAATAACCCGCTATACGGTACTACCTTGTACAGATCCGTCATAGAACTTACACTTGCCATACACTGCAAACCTCCATACTGTATAACCACAATTGTTGAAACTTGAGGGCTCTGTCTCGACTTGAGGTGCGAAGAAGGCTCTACCTGGGATTCAGCTAGTTGTGAAACTTGGTGTCCCAGGATAATCGCGGTTTCATTCTCCGAAGTATGGTGTGCATCTGTGTCATTGTCCTCAATACTGGACTGAAATTTTCTCTTTTTGCTAGACGTTTCAGTGTTCAAACTTTCACTCTCATAGTGAATTTCTTTTCTTTCGTCCATTACTATTGTACGTCCTTCTTGTTCAGACTGAACATTGTCTTCCTCCCCTTCTTTCGAAAGATTGCTGACCCATCTTGAGCTTTGTTAACAAACACTGGCCAGAAACTGGCATTTATCTCAGCAAGTTCCTCAGGTTCTGGAGGATTTCTAGGATTGTAGCTAAATCCTTCAGCCACCATATCTTGTTGTTCAGGGCTTAAAAAGTGTAGAACTAAAGAAAGAACTTCCAATTGAGTAAACAAGCAGGGCTGTTTACCGGTCTCAAACTATATCTAAAATAATCTGTCCATCCCATCTCTCTGGGGTTCGTGTTGTTTATTCTTTAGTTTTCTATGTTGTGTCATGTGTACTATTGTTTTTCTGTTTGTCTTTTTCATTTTTAGCCATGGCGTTGTCAGTTTGTTTTAGATTTACGAGTTTGACTGTCCCTTTGGTGTCTTTCGTCCCTCTTTTACACACTGTACGATGGACTTGCATCTGTATCCCTGAAACATGTATAGAACGGGGCACAAAAGACTTCTTATTGAGGAAATTCACCAAGTCTTTGGCAGTAACTGTTTCCTGCCCGGTTAACCATTTTGCTATGAGCATAACCACATAAGCTCTATGTTGGTGAAATCTTCTGTCCTCCATCAGTCTTTTGGAATGATATGTCTGAAAAATTTCAGAAAGATGTTCATCAAAACAATGTCGTTTTACGTCTCTTCTATCTACCACTACTGGGCAGTTCTTTACAGGACATTTACGGTCTGTTGGACTTTGAACACAAGTCCTCTCCCTTTTTCCACTTTTGGGACAAGTATAAAACCCAAGGCTCTCTCTTGATTCTACCTTGTCAACCCTACTGTCTCTACATTGATCAGGCTCAGATCCCTTGGTAGATGTTGAGGCCCTCATGGCTAGGTTAGACTCTACTTGAGGAACGACTGTTTCAAGATGAAATTCAGCATTTTGCCTGCTGGCTGGGAACCTTTGTGTTGACCCTTCTGTTCTGGGTTTCTCATCTGACGATGAATCTGAAGTGTTCTTTCCATGAACAACATTGACATTAGGTTCATGAGTTATATTTTCATCTCCTAGTATTAGTGGCATGTTCCTATTCTGTACAGTTAATGTTAGTTCTCTTATACTCATGACAACTCTATTATGCATGATAAAGTCACATCCCAGTATCATATCACATGAAACTGGAGCTACATACAGTTGTTGATTGAACTGTATATCTCCAATCTTAAACTTTATAGAACTAGAAAGCCTGCATGGCATTGTTATGTTGGTACCAGCACCATGCATGGTAGTCTCCCTGATAACATAGGGCTTAGGCTCCAAAGTGTCAAAAATTGTGTCCTTAAAAATAGCTACTTCAGAACCTGAATCAACTAGAGCGAGTACTTTCTTTCCCGCAATATATACTTCAACTCTAAAGAGTTTGGCTGATCCTAGTGATCTAACTGTACTGATTCCAGATACTACTCCTTCAGATTCATGAGAATCGTCTTTGTTATTCTCATCAAAAGATACTTGTTGAGATGTTGGCTCTTTCTGTACTGACTGTCTTTCTGTTTCTTGTACATAAAGTTCTGTACAGTCTTTGATATAATGACCTTGCTGGTGACAATTAAAGCATTCATTATTCTAATAAACCTGTCTGGTATATCTCCTGTCGCCAGAGTTATTCCCTCGCCCTCGACCATAATTACGAGTAGGCGAATAATCAGAATATTTGTCTTGATTAGGTGACCTAGAACTAGGACTGGTTCCATGTTTGGCTGATTGTTCCTGAACCAAACTGGTTACTGTTGACATCATTTTCTTTATATGTTCTTCTATGCGAGAGAGATTATCCATACTGGACTTGATGCTACCTACACCAAGAACTACTGGTGAGTTAACTGACTTCTCTGAAAGAGACTTCTCCTTCTTGCTAGTTTTCTGAATGGCACTGACTGCCTTCCTAGTGTGCTGCAACATCTAATCATATCCAAGGCTGCATCCATGGACTTTGGTTTAGAGATACAAGCTTCTGTTCCAGCAAAAGTATCATTACAACCCTGACAAAACCTCATGATTGCCTGTTCAGTCATTAGTTGTTCACTGTACCTGCTATAGGCTCTAGTGGCGAGAGTCAACACTCTTTCCGACCACTCCTCCAAGGTCTCCTTTTCACCTTGGGCACATGTCTGAAACTGAATTTGTGAGACATATGGGACATCACCGTCCTGTTGACTGTCTGGTTCAGGGTGTACAACCATGTTGATCCTTGGTGGTGGATTGCGATACTCATTGCTACCAACACTCAGGTCTGAGTCCAAACTCTCTGAAGAAAGGCTCTCCTGTGGTGATTCACAATGTAACTGCTCTAACATAGTTAAATGTTCAGAACGCCTTTGTATTTGTTCCAGGCGACGTTTTTCCCATTCATGACTGGAACAGGCTCCTTCCCTGAGCAAGATGATCCTACCTCATCTTGAGTATCGCATTCTTCTAACCATTGTCTTGTGTTAGAATTGAAATCTTGCAGAAGTGCAATTTGTTCATGATCTTCTGTCCGTTTATCTCTTGGGACAGGATAATAAGGTGGTGACTCATATTCTGGGATGCATGAAATACCTGTATCCTTCAAACTTAAATGTGGACGATCCTCTGGTTCCATATCAATAATCACATGATCAGGCTTTGGAGGCAACATACTCATAGAACATGCTCTGTCACGGACTTGGTCTTCGTGAAAAATCAATTATGCCCAGAATACCTTCTGTCACTCTCAAGTGTGGAATTTGGAATAAAACATCTCTATCAATGTGGATACCTTTTGCCCTAATATCCATGATCCTTCCTGCTATGGGCTCCCCTATGCCAGGTATGCCGGTAAGTTTTAGTATTACCTTAGGACTTAGGTGTTAATATTGATCATGTACCCCTGCATAGTGACTTTGTACTTTACAAAGTTATAAAAATTGATTAGGTGACCTAGAACTAGGACTGGTTCCATGTTTGACTGATTGTTACTGAACCAAACTGGTTACTGTTGACATCATTTTCTTTATATGTTCTTCTATGCGAGAGAGACGATTATCCATACTGGACTTGATGCTACTTCACCAAGAACTACTGGTGAGTTAACTGACTTCTCTGAAAGAGACTCCTCCTTCTTGCTAGTTTTCTGAATGGCACTGACTGCCTTCCTAGTGTGCTGACACCATCTAATCATATCCAAGGCTGCATCCATGGACTTTGGTTTAGAGATACAAGCGTCTGTTCCAGCAACAGTATCATTACAACCCTGACAAAACCTCATGATTGCCTGTTCAGTCATTAGTTGTTCACTGTACCTGCTATAGGCTCTAGTGGCGAGAGTCAACACTCTTTCCGACCACTCCTCCAAGGTCTCCTTTTCACCTTGGGCACATGTCTGAAACTGAATTTGTGAGACATATGGGACATCACCGTCCTGTTGACTGTCTGGTTGAGGGTGTACAACCATGTTGATCCTTGGTGGTGGAGTGCGATACTCATTGCTACCAACACTCAGGTCTGAGTCCAAACTCTCTGAAGAAAGGCTCTCCTGTGGTGATTCACAATGTAACTGCTCTAACATAGTTAAATGTTCAGAACGCCTTTGTATTTGTTCCAGGCGACGTTTTTCCCATTCATGACTGGAACAGGCTCCTTCCCTGAGCAAGATGATCCTACCTCATCTTGAGTATCGCATTCTTCTAACCATTGTCTTGTGTTAGAATTGAAATCTTGCAGAAGTGCAATTTGTTCATGATCTTCTGTCCGTTTATCTCTTGGGACAGGATAATAAGGTGGTGACTCATATTCTGGGATGCATGAAATACCTGTATCCTTCAAACTTGAATGTGGACGATCCTCTGGTTCCATATCAATAATCACATGATCAGGCTTTGGAGGCAACATACTCATAGAACATGCTCTGTCACGGACTTGGTCTTGGTCTTCGTGAAAAATCAATTATGCCCAGAATACCTTCTGTCACTCTCAAGTGTGGAATTTGGAATAAAACATCTCTATCAATGTGGATACCTTTTGCCCTAATATCCATGATCCTTCCTGCTATGGCCTCCCTTATGCCAGGTATACAGGTAAGTATTACCTTAGGACTTAGGTGTTAATATTGATTATGTACCCCTGCATAGTGACTTTGTACTTTACAAAGTTATAAAAATTGATAAGGTGACCTAGAACTAGGACTGGTTCCATGTTTGGCTGACTGTTCCTGAACCAAACTGGTTACTGTTGACATCATTTTCTTTATATGTTCTTCTATGCGAGAGAGACGATTATCCATACTGGACTTGGTGCTACCTACACCAAGAACTACTGGTGAGTTAACTGACTTCTCTGAAAGAGACTCCTCCTTCTTGCTAGTTTTCTGAATGGCACTGACTGCCTTCCTAGTGTGCTGACACCATCTAATCATATCCAAGGCTGCATCCATGGACTTTGGTTTAGAGATACACGCTTCTGTTCCAGCAACAGTATCATTACAACTCTGACAAAACCTCATGATTGCCTGTTCAGTCATTAGTTGTTCACTGTACCTGCTATAGGCTCTAGTGGCGAGAGTCAACACTCTTTCCGACCACTCCTCCAAGGTCTCCTTTTCACCTTGGCCACATGTCTGAAACTGAATTTGTGAGGTTTCTGGCAGTTCTTGATGACCAAATCTCTTATTCATATTAGATATGATATCAGAATAACTTGCTGTTTTGTTATTTTCTAGGAGTAAGGTGTAGTACTCACTGGCTGCATCATCTAAACACCAGCAGAGCTGTTCTCTCTTTTGTTCATCTGTCCACTCAGCAATTTTTGCATAACCAGAAAACTTGGTATAAAAGGCTTTCCAGTTGCCCTTTCTACTATAGCGGAGCGTTTTCGGGATCGAGGACAGAAATTGTCTTTTCTCCATTTTCTCCTTTTTTCTTCTTTCCTGACTGCTTTCAGAACTTTGCCTATCTGTGTCAGATTCTGATTGGGAGTCACTAGACCCTCTAGACCTTCTAGGACTTGAACGACTACGGTGTACTGGAAAACTCCTTACACTTCTTAATGGTGAGAAATCATGCTGTTGATTCTCACGAGGTTTGTTGTACTCAGGTTCTGACCTTCGCTTTGCTCTGGACTGGCGGTATGCTGAAACATTGACATGTCAGAATCACCTATATATTTATGTCTAGGATCACTTCTTTCTTGTCTCCCATAGTAATCACTATTATATTCCTTCTGTCTTGCTGAAGGTTGGTTGTAATGCAGCTGAGGTGCTCCTGATGGTGGAGGTTGCTGCTGTGTGCGAGGCATATGTAACTGAGGCACGTGTAATGGTTGTGACTGATAGCCTGAAAGGTTGGGCTGACCCAATCTTGGGTACGTTAAACCAGGTATGTATTGATGGTTGTAAGGCGTTAAATTTGTTGGTGCTTGTGGCAGTGGTTCATCTCTAGGAGGTTGATACATAGAAATTGGGTGACCAATCATCTTATGTTGTTGAACTTCTGGTACATAACTTGGTGGTTGAAACCTTGGTTCTGGATAATTTGGTTTTTGATGAACAACTTCACTAACCTGTTGTTGTAGCCGCTGTTGAGGTATAGAAACCGGCGCTGCAGCTAAATGTTGTTGTTGCACAGGCTGTGCATAGTTAATGACCCCTTGTTGAAGCTGGTGTAGCCGTTGTTGTAGGCATTGTACTTTCTGTTGCATTTGCACTCTTTGTTGACTCTGGTTGACTTCCAGTCGGTGAAGACTATTGAAGCCATGTTGATATTGGTCGACATAGCGGTGCTCATGTTGTACACTTGGTGAAAAGTGAACATGGTCAGATGTAGGCATATGTAAGAACCTTGGTTGTTGGTCATAATCAGGGCTTTTATATCTTGGCGGAGTCTGTTGCACCTCTTGTTGATGGTTGCAATCTTCCTGTTGATCTACTATTGGGTTTTGAATATGCCAGTTCTGGCTAAGCGGTATGAACATTCTGTCATATGGGACATCACCGTCCTGTTGACTGTCTGGTTGAGGGTGTACAACCATGTTGATCATTGGTGGTGGAGTGCGATACTCATTGCTACCAACACTCAGGTCTGAGTCCAAACTCTCTGAAGAAAGGTTCTCCTGTGGTGATTGACAATGTAACTGCTCTAACATAGTTAAATATTCAGAACGCCTTTGTATTTGTTCCAGGCGACGTTTTTCCATTCATGACTGGAACAGGCTCCTTCCTCTGAGCAAGATGATTCTACCTCATCTTGAGTATCGCATTCTTCTAACCATTGTCTTGTGTTAGAATTGAAATCTTGCAGAAGTGCAATCTGTTCATGATCTTCTGTCCGTTTATCTCTTGGGACAGGATAATAAGGTGGTGACTCATATTCTGGGATGCATGAAATACCTGTATCCTTCAAACTTGAATGTGGACGATCCTCTGGTTCCATATCAATAATCACATGATCAGGCTTTGGAGGCAACATACTCATAGAACATGCTCTGTCACGGACTTGGTCTTGGTCTTCGTGAAAAATCAATTATGCCCAGAATACCTTCTGTCACTATCAAGTGTGGAATTTGGAATAAAACATCTCTATCAATGTGGATACCTTTTGCCCTAATATCCATGATCCTTCCTGCTATGGCCTCCCCTATGCCAGGTATGCAGGTAAGTATTACCTTAGGACAGGTGTTAATTATATTGATCATGTACCCCTGCATAGTGACTTTGTACTTTACAATATATAAAAATTTATTTCACTTTATTCAATATAATTCACATAATTATATATATACACGGATCAACAATAATTCTTTATTCAATAAAAACTCAATTCAAAAATAAAATATACACGAAACACTATAAAAGCAAACTGCTCTTGTGTTTGTTTACACCCGTTTGTTTACATCTTTACACAGAATCCAAGATGGCGACAAAATCTCGCCGCTCACGTGACCTCGCTATCACTAAAGCAAACTTTTCAAAAAGTTTTTCCTCAGCCAAAAAAACTATACAAATACGATGTATTTCTACTGACTTTCACATAGAAAGTATACCACCGGACCCCGTTTGTCTCCCATAGACAAAATACTTATTTTTAGATTTGACTGAAGGCACTCAAAATTTTGGAGTGATGCCAAAATGGCGTCCTATCCCCTGCAGGACCAAATTTTAAACCACCCGCAACTACTTGTAAAGTGTTATTTGGCCTGTCTCGCTGAGCTCTATGGTTACCCGAGGGGTTGATACAAGCTAAGCTTAGTGTTAGAGTGCCCTTACCTTCCTACAAGGTGTCAGTCCCAGCTAACCTCGTCTAGGCCCAGATATCAGGCGCATTGCCTTGCTCGTTCCGTGGTAAGAGGGAGATGTCATCGAGGAAGAGGCTGGAAGTACCCAACTGTTACGTCATGTCATGTGTCCCTTCGGATCCCTCGGTGATGTACCAGTCCCTTGTGACAGGTTGGGGAAACCCCCAAGATCTACGGGGCAATTACACTACAATGGAAACACCATTTTACGATCTTTCAAGAACCAAAACTCCTGAACGGTAAAAGACAAAATCGTCATTATTAACCTGGACCTCTATTTTGTCATCAGTAACAACATATAAATATTTGAAAGGCTTTGGTTGAATGGTTCATGAGAAAATGCACGGACACGACTGGAAACACCATTTTTCAATCTTTCAAGAACAACAACTCCTGAACGGTAAAAGTCAAAATCGTAATTATTGAACTTGACCTCAATTTAGTCATCAGTAACAACAAATTAAAATTTGGGAAGCTTTGGTAGAACAGTTCATGCGTAAATGCACTCACACGACTGGAAACGCCATTTTACGATCTTTCAAGAACCATAACTACTGAACGGTAAAAGTCAAAATCATCATTATTGAACTTGACCTCTATTTTGTCATCAGTAACAACATATTAGAATTTAAAAAGCTTTGGTTGTATGGTTCATGGGAAAATGCACGGACACGACTTGAAACACCATTTTTCAATCTTTCAAGAACCATAACTCTTGAACGCTAATAGTTAAAATCGTCATTATTGAACTTGACCTCCATTTTGTCACCAGTAACACCATATTAAAATTTGGGAAGCTTTAGTAGAACAGTTCATGCGTAAATGCACGGACACGACTGGAAACTACATTTTTCAATCTTTCAAGAACCATAACTCCTGAACGGTAAAAGTCAAAATCGCCATTATTGAACTTGACCCTCATTTAGTTGTCAGTAACAACATATTAAAATGTTAAAAGCTTTGATTGAACGGTTCATGAGTTAATGCACGGACAACATTTGATTGCCGCCCGCCCGCCGAGCATCCCCAAATCAATAACCGACATTTTTGTCACAAAAATACGGTTAATGAGAAATGAGAAAGACTTCTGAACCAACCCAGCAAAAAATAACCACTGAACAACAATCCCTTTTGTCCACCTAAACCATAAGTCATTTGAGTATAGCATACAATAAGAAACCTTCACAGTTAAATTTCTAACATGATGACCATTAACTTGACCAAGGACTATGTAACAAATGGTGCCGTTATTTTGAAAGCAGTGACCAGCACTATTGCTCCTATAGGAAGCTAGCTTAGGTACCAGTAACTACGAATGTTTGTTAAATGCAACAGCTGCTTATTGTATATTAAGCTAGTCTGGTCACCGCCTCAAATTTGAAAAAAAACCGTCTAAATTAAACAGAAAATTTGTGTATATACAAACAGAAAATGTGGTATGATTGCCAGTGAGACAACTGTCAGGAAGAGACCAAAATGATACCGAAATTAACAACTATAGGTCACCATATGGCCTTCAACAATGAGCAAAGCCAATATCGCATGGTTAGCTATAAAAGGTCATGAAATGATAATATAAAACAATTCAAACCAGAAAACTAACAGCTATTTTTATATAAAAAAAATGAACAAAAAAACAAATATGTAACACATTAAACAATTGCAAATGACAACCACTGAGTTACAGGCTTCTGACTAGGGACAGGCACATACTAGTACATACATAAGGTGGAGGGTTCAAACATGTTAGCGGGATCCCAATTTTCCAACCCTCCCCTAACCTTCGACAGATAAGACTTGTATAACAGTACAACATAACTGAGAATGAACTATTAAAATCAGTTTATAGTTGTGTTCTGATGCTTATTCAAATTTGCAATATTTTTTTTTGTAAATATATGGACATAATATATATAATAAGAGTAAAATCTGTGTTCATTTTAAAATCAACTGGTGTGATTTATAAATAGCAAATGATGTTACTAACCCCATTCAAGGTTACTCGTTATATAATCTATAATAATTATGTAATCTTAAAATGTAACAAGGACAATAAATCATGGATTTCATAAGTGTCGAAAAGATAACGTGCTTGTTGGTTGTCTAGACTATTTTTTATGTGCACTTTAGATTTGTGTATGTTTTACCGGATTTTTGTGACAAAAATGTCGGTTATTGATTTGGGGATGTACGGCAACAACATATTAAAATTTTAAAAGCTTTGGTTGAACGGTTCATGAGTTAATGCACAGACAACATTTGATTGCCGCCCGCCCGACCACCCGCCCGCCGAGCATCCCCAAATCAATAACCGACGTGACAAAAATACGGTTAATGAGAAATGAGAAAGACTTCTGAACCAACCCAGCAAAAAATAACCACTGAACATCATTCCCTTTTGTCCACCTATTAACCATAAGTCATTTGAGTATAGCATACAATAAGAAACCTTCACAGTTAAATTTCTAACATGATGACCATTAACTTGACCAAGGATGTAACAAATGGTGCCTTATTTTGAAAGCAGTGACCAGCACTATTGCTCCTATAGGAAGCTAGCTTAGGTACCAGTAACTACAAATGTTTGTTAAATGCGACAGCTGCTTATTGTATATTAAGCTAGTCTGGTCACCGCCTCAAATTTGGAAAAAAAAACGTCTAAATTAAACTGAAAATTTGTGTATATACAAAAAGAAAATGTGGTATGATTGTCAGTGAGAAAACTGTCAGGAAGAGACCAAAATGATACTGAAATTAACAACTATAGGTCACCATATGGCCTTCAACAATGAGCAAAGCCAATACGCATGGTTAGCTATAAAAGGTCATGAAATGATAATATAAAACAATTCAAACCAGAAAACTAACCGCCCTATTTATATGAAAAATTAACAAAAAAATATGTAACACATAAACAAACTACACCCATGCCACTGAATTACAGGCTTCTGACTAGGACAGGCACACACATACATAAGGTGGCGGGTTGAAACATATTAGCGGGATCCAAACCCTCCCCTAACCTTGTACAGTGGTATGACAGCACAACATAAGAATGAACAATAAAAAATCAGTTGAAAAAGGCTTAACTCATCAAATGGACAAAATTACAAGTACAATGTATATAGTTGTGTTCTGGTGCTTAATCAAATTTGCAACATTTTTTTGTAAATATATGGGCACATATATAATAAGAGTAAAAACTGTGTTGATTTTTAAATCAACTGACAGGTGTGATTTGCTATAAATAGAAAATGATGTTACTGACCCCCTTCAAGGTTCCTCATTATGTAATCTATAATTATGTAATCTTAAAATGTAACAAGGACCCACAATAACATATGGATTTCATAAGTGTAGAAAAGATACGGTTGTTGGTTGTCTAGACTAATTTTTATGAATGAATGAATGAATGAATGATTCTTTATTTCCTACATGTATATGCAGATTTTGCATATAAAAAGAAATTAATAATTATTTTCACAATGAACAAAATATCATACATTTTGAGATAAATACCCAATGAAAAAAAAAACCACATTTAGATAAACACACAAAACACATATTCTTATTTCTAGTATACACAACAAAAACACAATTTTGTTCAATCAACGTCTATTCAAAATTCAAAATTAAACCTTTTTTTCAAATAATACATGTCTGAATTTCTTAAACATGGGGTAAACATGTTTTGCTATGTACAGTGGCGGATCCAGGAGGGGGGGGGGGTGGGGTTCCGGGGGTGCGCACCCCCCCCCCCCTTTATTTTTGCCGATCAATGCATTTGTATCGGGACATATGTTTTGCACCCCCCCCCCCCCTTTGCCCTGGGTTAGCACCCCTTTCGAAAATTCCTGCATCCGCCCCTGATGTAATACATCATTCTAGACCAATCTACAGGATCGAGATCGTATACTATATCATTAACAGATCCTAGTTATACTTCAAGAAGATCATCGTCGTCTAAATTGAAAATGTCCACAGATTTTTGAATGCGAAGTTCATCTACAATTTTATAAAACATAACATTTCGCTCTGTGTCGAAAAAATATGGTTGTTGGTTGTCTAGACTTATTTTTATGTGCCAAGGCCGTAACTACCCTTGAGCCTCACTAAAATTTCGACACTGATTATTTTTTTTTTACATATATATAAATATAATAGTCATTTTTTGTTCTGTCTCAACCTTGATTTCTATAACTTGTCATCATTCCTTTTAAACTACAATGTATTCTTTCTGGATATAACTCAGCATCGCAACGGGTGATGTTTCTCGATTACATTGACCTAGTAACGATAATCATCATGGATCTCTAGTTATAAATGGGCTATTGCAGAAAAAGGAAAAGCGACACTGAAGGTAAAGAAGGAATAATTCTAGAAGACTTTTTTTGTGAATAGAGTCTGAGTATTGCATATAACTTAATAAGAACAATCCAAAAACGATAAGTAGACTGACAAATCAAGTACTGGTCATCGGAAGGGGACAGTCATGTCTGCGTATTCATTTCACGAACTTTAATCTTTATCTTTACAGGCGGGTCACAGATAAATAAAATATAAATAATATGAAACATGCATGGATTAGTTTTTATCCATGTTTTTTTAACCTTAAAAATTGAAAGAATATCCCATATTCCAATTTAATACTATTGAGGAATGGTAGAACCTTTAACACAGGATTTCGTCTTTTCTTATTCGGGACTACGGAATTTCGCTTCTTTATATTCGGGGTTTCGGAATCGGACAACCCCTAACCCCTTAATTTATAGATTCTGGAACTAAAATACCACCAACTATTTCCAGAAATACTTGAAAATTACGGACCTACTTGTAAACGTCAAAAACTCCATTCCAATTTCCCCTGTACCAATATCTGGTATACTTACTATATAGATTGATAGAATCATATACTTGTATCTTATCTCATTCTATCCCTAGTTTGTCTATTCGTTGTCAGCATAAAAGCGAGTTTAATGTTTTGTAACTGCGATTGTATGATGGTGCTTACAGGAAAACGTAATTCCCTTTTGCAAACAATACTGTTACTACAGATGCTGCTACGGAATTGCTGATGGAGAAGGAATTGGAAGAAGACATTTGTCATTGTGTTGATGATAATGTGCTACCTTTAGAAACACAGACTGCCCTGAAATGACTGAAAACTTTGAAAAGAGCATACATGAGTGGAGAGATTGTGCGGTCTTGTCATGCTCCATGCAATAAGGATATCAGCAGACCAAATTATGATTCTGAAACAATTTGACTGAACCGCCGTAGAAAAATTTGGCAAACTCTACTGAATCGATGTTTGTTCTATGTTCTGACAGCAGACTCAAATCAGTGATATTTGGATGATTATCTTACATATAAATTTAAATAAAGTTGTTAAAACTTTGGTGTTAGTAAAAGTCTTAAAATATGAAAAAAATATATAAAAAGTGTCCAAATTCAGAAAACATTATCAAACTCTCTAAAAATGCCTAGAACGCATTTTGCACCATTCATTTCATACCCTCCACCCTCCTTCGCTCGGCTCAACTATTTTGCCTCACTAAAATAAGATGCCTAGTTACGGCCTTGTGTGCACTTTAGATTTGTGTATGTTTTTTCTTCATTCTTGCAGCACACCAAATGTCTAACTAGTCTTTGTAAATAGTCTCTGTAGATTTGGTTTGTTCTTACCATAAAGAAATAAAGGGTTCTTTTATTATGCACACATATCATAAAACAAATGCATGTAATTGTTTTCAGTATTTTATTTAAATTTTTCTTTCAAATTTTATTGAAGTAATTGATTACATTCACCAAAGCATTGGAAAGTAATTAATTAAAGTCATAGGAATCGAGTGACCTGTGAAAAATAATGTTCTTCCAATTCTTGAACCAATGCATACAAACATCATAAACTTAGTCTTCTCAATCTGTGCATGAATTTATCAATTTTTTTCGTGTAAATTTCGTATAATCGTCAATTTTTTTTTCAATCGGTCAGTGTTGTTGAGTGAATATGGCAGGTAATTAAAGTTCGTGTTTTGAAGCCGAAGTTTAACGATTGTCACCTGTTTGTAAACAATCGACAAAAAAATCAACAAGAAAGCATGGAAATTGAGGACGTGTTTAACATGTAAATTCAGATGATAGATATAGGAAGATGTGGTGTGAGTGCCAATGAGACCACTCTCCATCCAAATAACAATTTAAAAAGTAAACCATTATAGGTTAAAGTACGGCCTTCAACACGGAGCCTTGGCTCACACCGAACAACAAGCTATAAAGGGCCCCAAAATTACTAGTGTAAAACCATTCAAACGGGAAAACCAACGGTCTAGTCTATATTTAAACAAACTGACAAGAAACGAAAAACACGCATATATTACATAAACAAACGACAACTACTGTACATCAGATTCCTGACTTAGGACAGGTGCAACAAACATTTGCAGCGGGATTAAACGTTTTAATGGATCCAAACCTTCTCCCTTTTTCTGAAACAATAGCATAGCATCACAACTGTTACATAGAAAAACATACGATAAAATATCAATTGGCAGACTTAACTAAATCATGTGATCACCGGATTTCTACGAGATGGGTCACACTGAGGTCACTTTGCATACGGAAAAAATGTCGGGGGAATTGCTGGAAATAAGCAATTAAAACAAAGTAAACTTCTTCTAAATATGAATAAATTAAAGATTTTTTTTCAGATAAAAAAGTATATGCACATAAGTTTTATAATGAAAACTATCCATTGAGTTATGAAAAAAACATATGCATTATTTTTTTATTTAAGGTTTCTTTTGACTTTAAATAGATAAAAAGGGAAGTAAAATGTAATTTGTAATTTAATGGAGTTAATTACTTTCAAAAGTAATTGCATGAACCTCATGTCTGGTCACCACCACATCAAATTAAAAAAACAACAAAAACTTCTATATTAGACTGAAATTTGTGCACACCAGCGGGGGGGGGGGGGGGGGGGGGGGGTGTTCTGATGCTAAATAAAACATAACACGAGTTTTGCAATCGTTATTAGACATATGTGGTCACATCTCTATTATTAGAGGAAACAAAAAAGTGTGTTGACTTTGAAGTCAAAAGGTCTATTTCCAGGGGCGGAACCAACCATTTTAAAAAGGGGGGGGGGGGTCCTAACCAAGGACGAAGGGGGGTTCCAACTACCTGTTCCCATCCAAATGCATTGATCGTCCCTAAAAAGGGGTTCCAACCTCTGGACCCACTGCCCGGACCACCGCCCCCCCCCCCTCGTCGATCGAAGGACACATAATAAACTATGGATCTTCTGAGTGTCGAGGAGATACGATTTTTAGTTGTTTAGCTCCTGATGTACTTATTGAACTAAGGTGACGACTTTCTGATATACTACAGTGGAGGCAAATCATTTTGGATGTAGTTAGAATACCATTGTAAGTCGAGTAAATGACAAAAGGGTTTCTTGCTGCACCATGTTAATGATACTGGTATTAAATGACAGGATTATTTTATAGTCTTTTTATATGATATTTATTTGAACTTAAATTCATTGTTTGGTTTTTTGATTGAATATTCTGATATCAATGTAAACAAAATTGTTTAGTAAGATTTTTTTTACAAATCAATGATTCAAATAAACGGTGTTTTTCTATAATTTAATTCAGTTTTAATACACTCCACCGAGACTGCAAGATCTTAAAATTTATTATTCAGTTATTAGTTTTAGTCTAGACCATCAGCCTAGTACTCATGTACGTACTACTGTTGTTTCGCTCTTTAATTTCTCCACAAACTTTGTGGCGGGTCGTCAATCAACGGACACCAACTTATTTACCCGTTATGGTATATTTCGTTTGCAATAACCTATAATATTATAAGTGTATGCAGTCTTGCATTAAGGCTGTTTACTTCTTTTAAAGTGTAGACTATCGTAGTCTGATTTACAATGCGCAATATGAGTGTCATTCATTCGACTTTTGATTTCCCTAAATTCGAAAGAAGCAGACGGAATATAATATATTCCGTGTGTCCCAAAATTATACGTGTTAAATAGAAATCTTACCGTGTTAATTTATCTCATATCAATGCATGAATTATACCGATTTGCCAAAAAATATCAATTCTGGTGCTCATAGCTTAATAAAAAGTAAACAACATGCATATACAAAGAAGATGTGGTATGGTTATCACTGAGACAACTCTTCACAAGAGACCAAATGACACCGTATAGCTAGGTCACCGTATGGCCTGCTGGACATATCTAGTTTTCATGTATGCTACTTTGTTTCTATCTGATGAGTGAATATAAAAAAGAAGATGTGGTATGATTGCCAATGAGACAACTATCCACAAAAGACCAAAATGACACAAACATTAACAACTATAGGTCACCGTATGGCTCTCAACAATGAGCAAAGCCCATACCGCATAGTCAGCTATAAAAGGCCCCGATTATACAATGAAAAACAGTTCAAACGAGAAATCTAACGGCCTTATTTATGTAAAAAAATGAACGAAAAACAAATATGTAACACATGAACATGTTAGCGGGATCCCAACCCTCCCCCTAACCTGGGACAGTGGTATAACAGTACAACATAAGTGGACGTGGCAGGGTACTTATACATCCCGACACAAAAAGACCCAATGAACAGATCTGAGAGTACTCGCAGTTATCTGACAGCTAGTTCAAAGCCACTAACAACTAATAAAAAAATCATGTCCCTAAGACTAAACACTCAGTAGTTCAGAGAATAAGATTTTTGTACAAGATTACAAAAAATGACAAAAAATTGTTAAAATTTGACTATTAAGGGAAATTACTCCTTAAGGAGTCAACTCAAAATTTTTGTCATATTGATATATTTGTAGATCTTTCTTTGCTGAAAACCATTGCTGTTTACAGTTTATCTCTATCCATTATAGTACTATTAACCAAAAACTAAAATTTCTTTAAAATTACCTATTTTAGGGCAGCAACCTAACAACGGGAGTCGGATTCGTCTGACAATTTACAGCCGGATAGATCTTAACCTAATGAACATTTTAACCCCCCTATAAAATTTGCTCTAAATGCTTTAGTTTTAGTGATACAAGCCAAAAAACTGCTTTTTACCCGTATTTTCTATTTTTAGCCATGTCGGCCATGTTGTTTGACTGGCAGGGTCATCGGACACATTTTTAAAACTAAATACACTAGTGATGATTGTGGCCAAGTTTGGTTAAATTTGGCCAAGTGGTTTCAGAGGAGAAGATTTTTGTAAAAGTTAACAGAGGACAACGACGACGACGACGGACAACGTAATACGGACGCCAAGAGGTGATAACAAAATCCCACTTGACCTTTTAAATTCAGGTGAACTTAAAAGCACAATAAATGCAACATATTCAATTTTATTTAACGACAGCTTGGTGTAAAGGCAAATAAAAACAGGGAAAATCTATACGTTGTATTGTATACTTACTCATAACCTTGGACATGCTTATCTTGTTATATATAAATATCTAAATGATATTACTAACCTCATTCAAGGTGAAAGAACATTTATGATATTTATCTAAATAAGATCACGTACTTTTCTTCAATTTACTACTCTAAAGTAATCTTCCAAGCAAAGCAGGTATGTTTAAAGTTATATTATTTTATTGGTTTAGATGCAAAATATTTCAATCTGTAAAAAATAATTTATAAGAATATATTTCACGTTTAATTTTTGTTTTCACGCTGAACTGTGCATATTAAACAAAAAGTGCACGAGTTTTTTTTTTTATTATTTTTTGGTGTCATCTTTCTGTTTTAAAAATTAGAAGTAACAATATACTATTTGCAAATGTTTATAAAAGTACATTATTCAATATCTGTCATGTTGCAAATGACCCATCTTACGTTCCGTTTTTTTTGCTAGGCATAGCATATGGCATTGCTGCAGTTGCTGAACCAAGGGTGTGTGTGTGTGGGGGGTGGAGCAGGAATCTCCCCTTTTTTGGACGATCAATGCATTTAAATATATAATATATCAAATATCATATATCAGATACCATATAGATGATATCTCATTAAATATATAAGATAAATTATAAGTCAGGTCTGTGGGCCCTGCTGTGAATAATGTGTGTTAAAACAAATGTATTTCAACCATAGGATATGGGTTTGTCAACTGGAATCAAAGTTTGAAACATTGACCTGTGACCTAGCAACTTGTACATGTACAAGATATAGAGCGGACACGATCTTTACCATAAGACATGGGTTTGTCAACTTAGACCAACGTTTTGTTTTACCTTGACCTTTGATCTAAGAAGTTGTACATACATTATGACACACCCTCTGGTGAAAGTCAATATGCATATCAAGTATAAACTTTGAAATCATAACGGATCTCAAGGTATAGAGCGGATACGCTCTTTACCATAGGACATGGGATTATCTGCTGAAACCAAAGTTTTTGACCTTGATCTTTGACCTACATAATGGTACAAACATTATGACACACTCTCGGGTATTGGTTGATATACTTTGAACTCATAACGGTTCTCAAGATCTAGATCTAAAGCGGACACGATTTTTACCATTGAAATTGAAACCAAAGTTTTTGACCTTGACCTCTGACCTAGGAAGTTTTGCATACGGGTGCCACATGTGGAGCAGGATTTGCTTATCCTTCCGGAGCACCTGAGATCATCCCTAGTTTTTGGAGGGGTTCGTGTTGTTTATTCTTTAGTTTTCTATGTTGTGTCATGTGTACTATTGTTTTTCTGTTTGTCTTTTTAATTTTTAGCCATGGCGTTGTCAGTTTATTTTAGATTTATGAGTTTGACTGTCCCTTTGGTATCTTTCGTCCCTCTTTTATGACACACCCTCTGGTGTTGGTTAATTTACATGTCAAGAATAAAGCATGAAATTATAACGGATATCTAGACAAAGAGCGGACACAATGTGTTACGGACAGACGGACCAACATACTAATCACAATAGGGCCACCTGCCATTCGGCGTGACCATTATTATTTTTAAACAACACTCGTTCAATTAAAATAAATCATAACCAGTATTAGAAACGTTCCAGACGAAAAAATAAACAATGCACGAGATCGTAATAAAGTATCAACATTTCATGCGTATTCAAGAACTATAATTTATCATATGGTCACCGATACGACCATTGACTCCCCATTGCTTAGTCAACGAAACAATTCTTCCTGATTGGTTCCTTGATGTACTTCTTGACATTAAGCATGTTGAGCACAGCAAACACCATCTCCATCTAAATATCAAATCAAAGTTGCATCTATACGGACTCAAATGAGATCGAATTATTGTCTTGCAAAACTATAATGCATCCTCAATGATTGTATGCCCATTGTGAATTCGAACTGATTCCTGGGTCAGACAAATGTCTGATAATTGACATAGTTTACACGATTGTAAGGAAAATAAATACGTTGTAAAAAAAGATAATTATACAAATATCATAGTATATTATCCATTTGTCAACCTTGAGCTTTTACTTGTTCGGTTGTTACGAGTCATTAACATATATATGAAGACATGTTAAGTGCAGAATTGACAATAAACAATTAAGCAGTCTATAATTCAAAAGTTCAGATATTTTATATCTCATTTCATTAAAAATAATCATTTGTAGGAAAAAAATCACGCATTACAGGTTAGTGAAAGTTATGTTGCCATTTCATTGTCATTTGGTCTTAGACTTTTTTAACATCAAAATACAGTTTATATATTTTAAATGTTTAATGACGTCAATATGATATTTTAAAAATTCAAATTTAAAAAAGTTTATAATCTGTTTGTTGTAGCAAGAAAAAAGAACTGCTGTTGATTTCAATGTAAAGTTATCTTATTAGTGGCGGATCCAAGGGGAGGGTTCCGGGAGTTGGAACCCCATTTTTCAATGCATTTGAAAAGAAACATATATTTAGACACCCCTTTTTCTCCTTGGTTGGGAACCCCCTTTGAAATAGATAGATAGATTTGTTTACTACATTTTTTCTGTGTCAAAAATCTAGAAGTGTCAAATACTTAATTTCAGTTCAAATTTAGACAGTCCAGCTTGAATATTGTGACCATGTCTGCCCCAATTGTTCCGCAGGGTTGGACCTCTGCGGTCGTATCAAGCTGCGCTCGTCGAAGCAGTTTATTGATATCTTAATTTCAGACGTTTCAGTCTCACTATAAAAAGTTTTGATAAATAAAAAAATAAAAATGGTAAAAAAAACATCGGTCAAAAAAATAAAAATTATAAAGAATAGGCTAAAAGAATAGGGTTGACAGAGAAAAAAAATAGCGGACCCCATCCAGACCATCAAATATGTTTGTTTTTATAACTCACATTATATATTTTTTTCTTTTTTCCAGAATTGTGGAATTTGGGCCAATTTGCTGTTTGTAGTCCCTTTCCCTAAAAGAACACAATGGGTAGTAAAAGGAAAGTTTGTATAATTGGAGCAGGGCCTTGTGGTACCTCAGCATTATTCCATTTTGATCAGATCAGTGACCCTTCGACTGAAGTCGTCTGCTACGAGAAAAGCGACACGTGGCTTGGGCTTTGGAACTTTACATGGATGACGGGTAATTGAAAATATTCTGTCCATTAACTGTTGTATTTGGTTAGGCATATTTATTCAGACAAAAATGTGGTTGGCATTTTATCAATTTTCAATATAAATCTTTGTCCGACCATGGAAGTATTATATTATATAATCCGACTAATCATCATTTTGGCAATTAAACATAGGCAGTTGCTATTTGTCCGGCTAGCCGGACGAATAGTACCAGGACTATTTGTCCGGCCAATACAATGCGCATGTCACTATATATTTGTGTGTGCGTGTAATATTATCTTCAGAAGCACCAGGGGGTAGCACATGTTTGTAATCTTTAGTGTTAGGGCCTAATCTTGTTACTAAGTTATTGAAATAGTTGTTTTGTTCATACTAGTATATAGTCCAATGTGGATTACGAATAATTAGAAAAAAAATCATATACATCCCATATTTTTTATATAAGAAGACAGAAGAAATTACTTGTTAAACAAACTTGGGTTGTGTTTGACTCCTGCATTTTAAGCTAAAAATAAAGGATTTTGTCTAGTTAAAAAAGTTACAAAATCATTATATCTGTAGCTGCCAAAGAGAATTTTAGACCCCTTGACATTAAGTTTTCCATGTTTTGAGTGAAAGGTGAGAGACTTTTCTACAATCTCTCCCCCCCCCCGCCCCCACCCCCACACATTTTTTTAAATTGTATTTACGTGAGGGGGTTGGGCTGACACGGTGTGCTTCTTTCCCTTAATTTCTCCTTTTTTCTCTCCTGATCACATCTTTGTTGTCCCGTGTATTTCATTACCCCACTTTTTAAAATCCTACATCCAACATCCCCACTTCAAGCCAGTTTGTAGCCCCCACCCATCCCTGATATACCACTTCGAGGGCTACTTGCAACATTCGTTTTTGGAATATAACTAAGCTAAATTTCATTCATGTATACATGTAATTGTAAAGGCCTTTCTCAACTACTCTTGCATTGAACACATTTTCCACCATTTACACATCTGTAGCGAGTCGAATAGTTTTGTAAAACCGATCAATTATCTTTTATTTTTCATTTTCCTTGTGATTTCATTTTTTAAAGTCCCTTTAATAAGATTATATATCATTCTTAGAAGTTCATTATATCGTGTTCCATTGTCAAATTCCTAAAACTGCAAAATTTATCACAAATATTGATATCACCGTTTTCAGCCATGATCTTAAAATTGAAAATCAGTGATCAGATTACACGTGCCCCCTTAGTACTTCTGAAGATAATATTACACGCACTTCCGAACGCACATTATATGACATACGCAGTACAATGGCCGGACAAATAGCCCTGGCACTATTCGTCCGGCTAGCCGGACAAATAGCCACTCCGTTAAACATACGCACTGAGAAACACAACGAGTTAGGAGTCACACATGAGTCTTCGTTGCTCCTTTTCGACCGACACAAATAGGACATCAAACGCATACACTACGTTAAACTACATAACTCTAAAAGGCAGTTTTTGGTAATGAAAAAAGTGGGTTTTTTTTCAGACATTCATCTTTGCAAAAAACTCATCTCAAAAGAAATTTCATCAAAAATGCCTCCAAATTAGTTGATTTTCATTTTAATAACACATTATTATGAAGGACTATAGTTTGAATCACACTTAAAATGCTTTATTTTTTCCTTCCTAAAAAAGAAATAGTAAACGAAGACCAAACCATATGATTCTTATGGAACGCCATATCTGTCTTATGTGTACCAACGTATAATAGAAAAGCACCATCGTATAATAGAAAAGCACCTTCGTATAATAGAAAAGCACCTTCGTATAATAGAAAATCACCTTCGTATAATAGAAAAGTACCATCGTATATATATTAGAAAAGCACCTTCGTATAATAAAAAAGACACATAAGACAACTATTGCGTTACATAGATTCTCTGATGATTTTTCAGGAACTGATGAATTTGGAGAACTTTGTCATGGTGGCATGTACAGACATCTTTGGTCGAATGGTCCTAAAGAAGGTCTTGAGTACCCGGATTACACATTTGATGACCATTATGGAAAAGCAATACCATCTTTTCCTCCACGTCGCGTCTTGAGAGATTACATGGAAGGTATTACCTATTTTATTTTTTTCTGGTTTCTTTTTTTTGACGTCACTATTTTATTTATATTCAAGAGTCACTGACGAGTCCTTTTGTCACGTAGACAGAAGTCGCATTCGGTACACAAACTTATAAGCCATTGTATTCGTAGCAACTGTATCAAATTATAAGATGAAGCATCCAGTTTTTATAATAAAATTCCGAATAAAACGGTAAACGTGTCAAATTTACAACAACCCGTCCAAAGAGTAGAAAACAGTCCATAGCCGTCTATTGGTCTTCAAAACAGCGAGATAAATCCGCACTTGGAGACGGCCTTCAGTTGGACTCTAAACGGAAATTGTGCACTATTACGGAAAAAATGGGCGTCATACTAAACTCCGAAACATATAAAAGAAGCGAAATAACAAAACACAAACACGAATAGAGGCACCTGACTATGTACAGGCGCCAAAAAAACATAAGGCGGTGTTAAATTAACATGTTTTGTGCGATCTCAACACTCCTCTATACCTCTTACCAATGTATAATTAACAAACATACAGCAAAATTCACAGTGCAACTCAGTTTAAAAGAAGTCCGAATATACGATTTCAGAATAGGTAACAGAAGAAACTATGAAAAATGGCAATGACAATGCAAATGATTATGATACATGTTGTATGCTGCTACCGTGACATTACGTTTGCCAATCTATGTATTGCTTAGACGTTGTCACGGATAGCACGTGCTGTCATGAATTGGGAAATAAAATCCAATTTTGAATGGCTCTTCATTGTTTTAAACGAATCAAAAGTGTGGATTGTGATGAAAAAACATGTGATTGTAATGACTCAAAAGAGAGTCAGAAGAAAAATCGAGTTTGGTGTCTATTTACATAGCATGAACATGTTTTGGATTAATGATTAATAGTTTTATATTTTTTAATTGTCCTTTTTAGGGAGGCTTGTCAAGAAAAGTAAATCAGATTTAAAGCGTTTTATTAAATGGAACACCGTTGTAAGGTATGTGACCTACAACCAAAAATCAGATGACTTTACAGTGACAGCGGAAGAACTTAAAACAGGTCGTACTTTTGAAAACAAATTTACACACGTCATCGTTGCCAGTGGAATATTCAATAATCCGAACAAACCAACTTTTGATGGCATTGAAACTTTTCCTGGCCGTACAATTCATTCGCATGACTTCCGGGATGCTGCACAGTTCAAAGGTCAACGTGTACTGGTTGTTGGAGCTAGATATTCCGCGGAAGATGTATCCCTACAATGTATGAAATTTGGCGCAAAGAGTGTGGTCACGTCTTACAGGTCAAAACCAATGAACTTCAAATGGCCATCTGGAATTGAAGAAAGACCATTAATAAAGAAAATTGATGGAAAAATAATACATTTTATCGACGGCAGTTCAGCAGAAGTAGATTCAGTTATTCTATGTACAGGTTATAGATATTGTTTTCCGTACCTTGAAGACAATTTACGCCTGAAGTCAACTCTTTCGGTGTATCCTGCTGGTTTATACAAGGGATCCCTCTGGTTGAATGGTGGTAACAGAAAAATGTTTTACATGGGAATTCAGGACCAGTACTTCTCTTACACAATGTTTGATGCACAGGGGCTATGGATATCTAGGTATTAATAACATCTGTTTACTTTAATAAGTCGAAAAGGGAAGTCGCAAAAGGAATTAATTCACTCCATACAATTTCCATATTGAAATTGAAAATTCTAGTACATTTTCATAACACTCTCCATAAGCAACTGTTATTGCCGAAGACTACACCACGTCTTATATTATACTTATTTTCCTCCTGAGAGTGTAATTTTACGTTTTGTAGGCCTCACATCTCTTTTTATGTCCAATTTATGGCCATTATGTTTTCTGGTCTGTGCGTTCGTGCGTTCGTTCGTCCCTTGTACCGTTCGTCAGTTCGCGTCCTTCAGTCCGTCTCTCCCGTTTCAGGTTAAATTTTTTAGTCGAGGTAGTTTTTTATGAAGCTGAAGTCCAATCAACTTGAAAATTAGTAAACATGTTCTTTATGATATAATCTGTCTATTTTTTTGGCCAAATTATAGAGATTTTATCTCATTTTCACGATCCACTGGACATAGAAATGATATTGCGGATGGGACATCCATGTACTTGGGACATATTCTTGTTTTCTAATACATTTTGACCTGCATGAAGTCAGTAGGTTTAAAAACGAAAACCCAAAAATGGGTCAACTACATAGATAATTCTTATAAGTATTTTGGATTTATAAATTAGGACTGTATGCATCCCTTGAAAAGATCACCGCTATCTCACAATTGTATTTTCCTTCATGTCATGCTCTATGCTCATTTTAACATGGGTAGGCATTACATTTGTCGATATTTTACACTGAACGTTAGCGAGGTGTAAAATGTGGACAAATATAATGACTACCTATGTTTAAATGAGCATAGAGCATGACATGAAGGAATTATTTCGATTTTAACATGACAAATACAATATATTTATAGGTCGAAGCGTACGAAAATACCGTAAGACTGTTTGGCTGTTCCCGTTTCCTCCCCGAGGAGTTTGTATATTACATTTCATATTTGACAAGTTTAAAAACTACGACAAGGGTAAATATATGTTTGATAAAACTATATACTAGTAATAAAAGTTTATGATTGCTGCTTAAATGTAATATTTAAAAGGATAACGATGGAAATAACGTTAATAAAAAAGTCCATGTCCAACATATTTGTTGTGCTCATTAGAATACGGCTTTGTTAACAAAGCGTAATAAGGACGTCATATTAGAATACTAAACATTGTTTCGAAATATATATATATATACTAGAACACACCCGTGATTGAATTTAAGTATATAACTATGTGCAAGCCTTATTTAATTATTAGTATTGTCATCTGATAAAGATATAAGATACACAGTTTTCTCTGCTTTCAAATCTTTCTGTTTGAACCCGTCGAACTGGAACTTATCAATTATTGGTAAATTAAAAATATTAATTATTTGGAAAACAAAAGGTCCTGGAATAGAGTATAGTTTTTAATCAAAAGCATTGTCCTATATTGGTTATAGATAAAGTTGAATACTTTGATTCTCTGTTTTACATCATGCCCGCTAACAAATTGAAAACTGTACCCAGTATACTGCTTATTTTTAGTCCAGATTTTTAGTATTCGTATTGTTATCTTAGAAAGTCTTACTGATTAAAATACTACAATAGGTTACAATTTGACAATTTAGTAGTGTCAACCCTGTGATTATGACCCGTGTATATAGCATATTAATCCTGAATACACCGTTTGGTGGTGCGCCTGTCAGATGCGGAACGTACATATAAGGTAATAGGTAACAGGTGAATATACTATTGGTATCGGTATCGGACTCGACCCAGAACTTCTTAATTATTGGCAATATTAATTACGGGGAAAACAAAAGGGCCTGGAGTGGTGTAATTTTTAATCTACACTTTTGTACTATATAAGTTATATATATAGTTGAATTCTTTGATTCGTCGTTTTTACGTGATGACGGCTGACAAATTGGACCTCGTAATTTTAGTATTATAGATATTATAACGTAATGAATCCATGCGATGTAATTGTGGTTTCAATGTTGTAATTTATTCAAATGAAGAAGAGCGTAATTGCATGCCGAAACGTATGGGAATTTGTGTTATAGTTTTTATTACTAGTATACAATCATTCAGAGACTTTATATGGTTGTCGTTATCGTTTGTTTATGTATTACATATTTGTTTTTCGTTCATTTTTTTTTAACATATATAAGGCCGTTAGTTTTCTCGTTTGCATTGTTTTACATTATGTTATCGGGGCCTTTTATAGCTGACTATGCGATATGGGCTTTGCTCATTGTTGAAGGCCGTACGGTTACCTATAGTTGTTAATATTTGTGCCATTTTTGTCTTTTTGTGTATAGTTGTCTCATTGGCAATAATACCACATCTTCTTTTTTATATTAATATATATATATAAATAAATAGGAAGATAATTGTGTACTCATTATACTGATAACACTTATCCTTTACACTAGGTTTATAACTGGAACTTTACCGAGCGAACCAAAGAGCATTGAAGAAATGAAGAAAGAGGAGCAAAAATGGGTACAAAGACGCCAAAACGTGAAAGATTGCCATGACGACATAGATGTACAAGCGGATTTTATTGCAGATCTTAGCATCGGAACTGGATATCACCCCAATGCACCAACTGCACGTGCGGCATTCCATAAGTGGGAGCAAGATAAGGATGAAAATATTGTCACTTATAGAGACCAGCAATTTAAATCGGTCTATTCTGGTACGATAGCTGCTAAGCACAAACCGTGGTTTGAGGACTTCGACGATTCAATTGCTTCTTTTATCAAATAAAAAGACATACGCAGTAATATGAATTATCTTAAAATGCCAAACTGTCTTCATCAGAATAAACAATTTTATATATAAATATAGGAAAGTTATCATTCATATGCTTTGCAGGAAGTGTGGAATGTAAAAATGTGTTTGGCATGTATACTAGGCTATATTATAATGTTCATCTATCTTATGAAGAATAAATATTATAGATGATATAACGATATAACAACAACTATCCAGCCATTACATTTTATCTAGAAGTTCGTATTTCCGCCCAAGGCGACGTCACTGACAATACGACGTCGACAATAAACGTACAATAGTTGGAACGTTATGTTCCCGCGATAATCTCAACATACTGGGGCCGCGAAAAAGTAAAAAATTATCACAATTTTCTAAAATTCTCAATTGTCCATTGATAAATCGTTTCACTGATAAATAACTGTCCATCAATAAATAATAATACTTTGAAATTGTCTCTCGCGTTGTGTTTTTTCTTTGTAATACTGAGCAAATCATATAAAAACGGAAATTACATTTAGCGATTAAATTGAATTAAAGTCTCTCATGAAATAAAGTAAAATTCAACTTTGCGCTAAACGCGTAATTGTCTATCAACAACATCACTAATGGTCGTCTTCAGCATCATTGTTGTATCCAATTCCGTATGGTCTCACGGGCTATTTCGTCACGGAATGTTCTGTTAGTCCTGTATTTGTTATTGAATTTTTGTCCCATGAAATTCAAGTAACGGCGTAAGATATCCGTATTTCCATCTTTTCCTTTTTATAGAGTCATAAACAATTCTGTTAGATGTGATACTGGGTTCCTTCTGTGTTGGAAAATCACGATTGTAACGTAGTTTTCTTGGAGGTTCTGTTGTTTCATTCGTCTTTTCTGGGAAGTCCCATCGTTCTTGGTCTTGAGTAATATTTCCATATTCCGTATTGCTAGTTTTCGACGTGTTAGTTTTCTTACTGTATGTAGGTCCCGAGAGCAAATATCCGATCTTGGATTTCACAGCGGTTGGACCGTTTCCTCGTACTATATGGTCTTCTACAATGTCCCAGTAGTGATCTGCACCTACAAGCAAGGATATATCAAACGAATCTTGCTGCGTCATCGTGTGTGCTAACTTCAAACCACGTAAATAACCGTTCTGTGTATCAATATTACGTATGTGATTCTGTAGAGGCGTGGCGATCATCGGTACTATCAGTACTTTGATTGGCAATACGTGTCCTGCGTCGGTTTTCAGGTAGACTGTTGTGTTTTCTAAATGTCTCGCGGTTTTCTCTTTACCTTCAAATGCCGATAACTGTGTAATTTCTGTTCCCTCTATCTGTAAGTGAAGTTTATTCGCTACTTCCTGCGTTAAAAACGATCTTTGCGCTCCTTCGTCAAGGAGAATGTTTGTATCCATAAAGTGTTGGTTCGCTCCAACTTGTGCTACGGCGGTTTTCAACAGTACATTTGATCGTGATTCTTTCGATTTTGAAAACAAAATGGTAGTATCTTGTTCCGTTGTATGACTATCATTTACGAGGTGAACGTTTGTCGAATTCAAAGATGATGGGTTTGGCGGGTTTGGCGGGTTTGGCGGGTTTAGCGGGTTTAGCGGGTTTAGCGGGTTGTTGCTCTGGTTATCATTTGCGCGGAAATTCGTATGCGTTGAAGTATTACCTCCATTTCTATCGCTTTCTTCATTACCTGGTTTTATGGCGTTTGATTTGTGGGCATTACATAAGCTTGTATGGTGTTTTCTGTTACAATATCTACATGTATTCTCAGATTTACATTCGTTAATTTTGTGGTTACCAAGGCAGTTAAAGCATAACTTATCTCGTTTTACTACGTTCATGCGGGATTCCGTGTCGGTTATATTACTGCAATAAGTAGGTGCGTGTATTTCATGACAGAAAACGCAAGGTCTTGTCTCAATATTCTTGAAAGATTTGGACTTTGCCGAGTTCGCTCCGGCAAAGAAAGACGATGTTGTGGGCAAATGGTTTGTCGACTCTATCTCTTGTCCTGCGTCTATTATATTGATCTCATCTAAAAGGCTTTTACGGAGGTCCCGTAATACCCAAGTTTGTATTCTATGTTCTCGCGCGAGATGTTGTCTGATTTCCCCGGGTAATTTCTTCATAATAATCGGAACAAGTAGAGTGCCGTATGTTTCTTGTGTCTGACCTAAAGCTTCTAATCCCCTGACGTAACTTTCCATTTTATCATAAAAACTTCGTAAGCTTGTAAGTTGATTTCTAGGCGAAGGGATTTCTAATAATGCCTGCATGTATGCATTTATGATTTTGTCTTGTTGACCGAACCTCTCTTTTAATAGATTTACGGCTTCATCGTAGTTTACATTTGTAAGTGCGAACCCCGCTATAGAATCTAGTGCTTCATGTGCTAGCTGTGCTTTCAAGTAATTGAATTTTTGTACATTTGTAAGTGACAAGTTAAGGTGTACGGCCGACTCATATGAGTCCCAGAAAGTTTGCCATTCTAAGATGTTCCCTGAGAATATTGGAAGCGAAAGTTTGGGTAGACAATAAACGTACAATAGTTGGAACGTTATGTTCCCGCGATAATCTCAACAAATATATTGTACATGAAGTATTCTCTTGACTTTACCTGTTAACATATCATTGTATAATTTCAATAGTAATTATAAAAAAAATAACTAAAATACAGAAAAAGGAACATTCAAATTGTATTCTCTTGACTTTACCTGTTAACATATCATAACATATCAGTGTATAATTTGAAAAGTAATTATAAAAAAGATAACTTAAATACAGAAAAAGGAACATTCAAATTGTATTCTCTTGACTTTACCTGTTAACATATCAGTGTATAATTTGAAAAGTAATCATAAAAAAGATAACTAAAATACAGAAAAAGGAACATTCAAACTCTTTAGTCGAAAATAAAAGATTACAAAGCCTTGACAAAAAAGATAAAGAATTAAAGACAAACAACAGTATACAAGATAATATTACACGACATAGAAAACTGAAGACGGAGCAACCGCACCAAAAACCGGGAGTGACCTCAGGTGCCCCAAAAAGAAAGTTAAGGGCCAGAGTAAATTAACGCGGGAATTTCTAGCTACATTGAGGACATGAGACCCTGTTGGTGACCTTCTGCTGTTGTCAATTCTATGGTCGGGTTGTTGTCTCTTTGACACATTCCCCATTGTTAAATATTAGCCACTGTTAATTAAGTAACCGGAAATTAATAACAAATCAATTATTATCCATACACTTGTTCAATACCACCACTGTCACAGGATTAGGGGTGTCGGGTTGGACGCCAATTAACATTATGTGTGTGCCTGTCTCAAGTCAGGAGCGTGTAGTTCATTGGTTTTCGTTTTTAGCTGTGTTTTATCTATCTTTTTTCGTTCATTATTTCGAACATCAATTTGTTTGAAAAATTGAAAAAATGAAAAAGACAAACAGACAAACAAAAGTACACATGACACAACATATAAAACTAAAGAATAAACAACACGAACCCTACAAAAACTGAGGATGATCTCAGGTGCTCCGGAAGGGTAAGTAGATCCTGCTCCAGTTTTGTTTTCAACCGATCCTCATTGTCAATTTCTAGATGTATAAGTCAAGATATGGGGCCGACTTAACTGTATTTATAGTATCCTTTATCTCTGGTTCGATGGGCTAGATGCGTTCCACATAGTCACCAAATTTTGAATTATTTAGTGAAAGAACATTATCTATATAGTGGAAAGTAGAGTTAAAGGATATTGACAACTTCTTATCTTTCTTCCTCAGAAGTTCCTGCATGAAATAAGCCTCATAATGATAAAGAAACAAGTCGGCAAGTAGAGGGGCACAGTTTGTTCCCATTGGAATGCCGACAGTCTGTTGAAAAACACGTCCCCCGAACGTAACAAATATGTTGTCAATCAATAAATCAAGCATCTTGATAATATCAGTTTTAGAGATTTTTTTTGTTTGAATAAGAGTGATCCTTTATGAAGTAGGATTTATCCCTCCCTTAGACAAGATATTTGTATTTACTTTGGCCATTCTTTTTATGAAGCAAAGCAATATCAACTCTTTCAATTGGTCTTTTAGTTTGGAATGTGGAATAACTGTGTAAAGAGGAGAAAAGTCAAATATTTTAATACTGTTACAAGTTGAAAGAGAGTTAGATTATATGTACTCTAAAAGATCTTTGGATTTTTTTTAAGTATCCACCTCTATAGAATAGGCAGTTTCACAACAACTTTGAAGCCCGTCTTTGATTGCTGATAAAATAGATGTTAATAATTTAGAAAGAGGTTTCGTGGAGCACTTGGATGACCCAGCAAAGAGTTTGGAAGTGTTATGAATTAATGAAGTTTATCAAATGCATAACAATTTAATAAAATTCATTATTCTACAGTAGTCAATATTCGCATGTGCAAACACATTTTATTGGATTTAGAGCATAGGTTTGTTTACAAAGCGAAAGAAGCACGTCATATTAGAATTGTAAATATGACATGTTCATGGTGTGTTTTCAGTGTATTTTTTTTATTGTCTACATTCTGTCTTCAAATTCCAAATGTAATGTTATTTTGCCAACTTTTTTAAATTGCTATTGACAAACATCAGTACATTTCGGTAATTAAATATGGCATGATTGTCAGATCAGCCGAAGTGTGCCAAAATGTTCACAAATCATATGATCTGACAAACCGTGCAAATTATTATATCCTCTTGTTTGTCTGATGTTGACCTGATATTGTATTATGTAGTTCATTACCTAATCTTAAACATGTAATATTAGACGAAGGACACGCTTTTTGGTTGTGAAGACCATTTATTTGAGAACGGGCAATCTAGTAAAGCGCCACCTCGAATATATCTGCATGATGTGTGTTGTTACGTAATCGGAAATCAGAGGTTACATACATGTCGAGAAGATTAGCCTATTTTATTTAATATTGATACACAAAATATATGTGATCAGTATGTTAAATAATGCACAGCTAATCTAATGATGTTTTGTGTTATTTTTCTTTTTCCATAATTGGTTTGATACAACTGATGTTAAACAGTAGTTAACAGATAAATACAATATTTGATGCTTCCGTTCTGATACCATTTAAAATATATATGTTAATTAGATTCTCCTTTGACAAATTAAGAATTATTAAACCAATTCAATATATAGAACACAGAAGAAATTATTAAAACTATTCAATAATTGACAGAAGAAATTATAAAAACTATTTAATAATTGACAGTAGAAATTATCAAAACTTCAATAGTTGACAATAAAAATTATCAAAACTATGCAAAAGTCGACAATAGAAATTATTAAAACTATTCAATGATTGACAGAAGAAATTGTTTAAACTATTCAAAAGTCGACAGTGGAATTTACTTTTCAATAATTGACAGTAGAAATTATCAAATTTTAAACTTCAATAGTTGACAGTAAAAATTATTAAAACTATTCAATAGTCGACAGTAGAATTTATCAAAATTATTCAATAAATGACAGTAGAAATGATTAAAACTAATTAATAATTTACAGTAGAAACTATCAAAATTATTCAACAATTAACAGAAGAAATTGTTTAAACTATTCAATAGTCGACAGTGGAATTTACTTTTCAATAATTGACAGTAGAAATTATTAAAACTAGTCAATAATTGACAGTAGAAATTATCAAAAGTTCAATAGTTGACAATTTAAAATTATTAAAACTAATTTATAATTTACAGTAGAAACTATTAAAATTATTCAATAATTTACAGAAGAAATTATTAAAACTATTCAATAGTTGACAGTAGAAATGATTAAAATAATTTAATAGTTGACAATAGAAATTATTAAAACTATTCAATAATTTACAGTAGAAATTATCAAAATTATCCAATAATTGTCAGAAGAAATTATTAAAACTATTCAATAATTTACAGAAGAAATTATTAAAATAATTCAATAATTGACAGCAGAAATTATTAAAACTATTCAACAGTTGACAGTAGAAATTATTAAAATAATTTTATAGTTGACAATAGAAATTATTAAAACTTTTCAATAAATTGACAGAAAAAAATTGAAGAAATTGTTAAAACTATTCAATAGTCGACAGTAGAATTTATCAAGACTATTCAATAATTGACAGAAGAAATTATTAAAATTATTCAATAATTGTCAGATGAAATTGTTGAAACCATTCAATATTCAATATTCAATAAATTGACAGAAAATAATATTAAAACTATTCAATAGTTGACAGTAGATACGATTAGGATATTGATGATATATAAATCATGAGATGTTGTATGACTTGAACAATCTTGAAATTTTGCTAATGAGACAACTACCCACCATAGGTCAAATCGAGGGTTTGTACAGTGACACTATACAAATCCTTGCTTAAATGAAGCAGATGAAACTACTTATAAGCAAGCGTTCGCCCTTCAACAATGAACACTCTAAACCGTATAAGTCGGCTGTTAAAGGCCCACACATTGAAAATATGAAAGAATTTTAACAAGAAAACCAACGGCTTAGTTTATAACAAAACAAATCAAATAAGACAGACAGTGAGGAATCAAAAACAAGCTTTGGATTTCAAATATTTTGGCCACGAGCATCACTGCAGAGACATGAATTGTCGAAATGCGCATCTGGTGCAGGAAAATTGGTACCGTTATTATTTGAACTAGAGGCTCATAACTTCGGACAGACACATACAGGATATTGCGGGTTTCAACATGATTTTGATCACTGAACCCTCCTTTACCCGAGACAGTGGTGTAACAATACAACATGAGAACATAATTAGGGTAAAAATCAGTAGCAATTTGCTTAACCTGACTGAATGATCGGTCCGAAGTACAAAATAATAGAAATAAAGCGAAATAAGAGTACTTGCAGTTACTGGAGACTAACTACAACCCAACTACAACTAAGTTATCCAGAATGTTTTAATCATGTTGCTCTTCCCGAATTCAAGTATTCATAGATCCCTAGAATTTTGACTTTTGTCTTAAATGGTCGTTTATTTTTTTTCATTTTTCAAGTTTTATATTTTCATTTTTTAAGTTTTAAGTTTTCATTTTCCTTACATTCATATTCATATCTTATCTGCATGATGTATTTATGATGTAAATAATCGGTCCGAGGCAAAAAATAATAACAAAGCAGCAAAAATAGAGTACTTACTGTAGGCTAGTTCAAAGCTAATTACAACCAAATTATCAAGTATGTCTTCGTCGTATTGATTTTCACGTCAACAAATTTTCATAGATCCCTGAAATTTGAATTTTTATCTGAATTGATCAAATTTTAATTTATTTAATTTTTAAGTTTCACATTTTCATTTTCCTTTATTCATACTATGTATAACTTATCTGTATGTTGTGTTTTGTTACGTAATCTGAAATCAGAGGTAGTAAACTTGTCGAGGAGATTAACCTATTTTATTTAATATTGATACACAAAATAGATGTGATCAGGATGATAAGTTTTTTTTAATATTGATACATCAAATAGATCTGATCAGGGGCCGGTAACAAGAAGCATTCGTATGTCTTACGAACGTATAAAGCGTCTTAAGATTTAAGAATGTAACAAGACCCTACCTCAGACCTATCTTAGAATGATTGACAGCCCTTAGTGTTTTGAAAAAGTGCATGGTTTAAGAACGATTCTTACATCTACCTTAATGTATTCTTACTAAATCCGGTAACACAAAATCAATCTTAAATTTTGGTCAGTTATTAAGAGTTCTTAAAACAAACTTAGCAACTTAGGGGTGTACCAAGAACATTAGCTTCACTTGACATTTTTTGTAAGAGTGGTCCCGACTACTCTTAGCTACACATACATTCACTTGTTGATATTAGAACAAGTTGCTTTAAAAAGTTAATACGTCCACCTTAGAACTTTTTTTATTCTAATTATTAATTCATCTGAATAGGAAATTATATATCAGTGTTTTATTGGCCATGTATGTGGAGGATGGTAGTTTCTTTTTTTTTGTAAATCATTACAATTTTGGCTTGTTGAGAGAAGTGTTAAATATAAAGCAAGGAGAAATTTGTGACCTTTTTCGATTTTAAACCAAGAGTTCCAAATGGTGAAGTTTAAATCATCACTTCTTAAATTTTACGGAAGCCATAATGAGTTGGTTGACCAATTATTTACCGACTTTGTAATATAATAATCAACACGATGGGCGCAACACGTGGAGCAGGATTTGCTTACCCTTCCAAATCATCTAAAATCATCTTCAGTTTTTAGTGGGTTGGGTGTTGTTTTTGTATATCTGTTTTGTTTTTTATTTACATTTTTGCCTATTGTGTCTTTTTTGTTTTCGCATCGTAATCAATATCATGGCATTCGACAAGACTGTCATACAAGTAAGAGGTTCAGCTCTTTAAACCAGGTTCAATCCATCATTTTTTTACACGTTGAAAATGCCTGTAACAAGTCAGGAATATGATAAGTGTCGTCCATTCGTTTGATGTGTTTAATCATTTGATTTTTCCATTTGGTTAATGACTTGATTTCCGTTTTGAATTTTCCTCGGAGTTGAGTATTTTTGTGATTTAATTTTTTGTAAGATGGCTATTCCGTTAACATTTTGGATATAGTTTCTAAAACTGTTCGTAAAAACCGTTCTCACGGTCGTAGAACAAATCGCAATCAAAGAAAATTTCGGGCCAATCATACCAATATTTCGGGAAAAAATTCACACACCTAATTAAATGGGCATTCAAAAAATCAGAATGTGAATATATATGTTCAAACTCTTTTAGGTCATTTTTTAGTAGCAATAAACAAAAAAAACTATGTTAATTGGACATGCTTTGATACTACATATGCCCTTGAATTTTTACTAGATAACATTTTTGTTCGCTTTGGGGATTCCGTATATCGTCAGATTATCGGAATTCCAATGGGGACTAACTGTGCACCACTTATTGCGGACCTCTTTTTGTATTGTTATGAGTTACAATTAATGACAAAAATAAGCAAAGACCCATCAAAACAACATCTGATAAACAAATTTAATAATACTTTTAGATATTTGGATGATATATTGGCTCTCAATAATGACGACTTCAGTATGTATATTAAAGAAATTTATCCTGCTGAACTTACTTTAAATAAAGCTAATACTAATAATGACCACTGCCCTTTCCTGGATCTTGATATCTATTTCACTAACGGAAAGCTGGATAATAAAATTTATGATAAAAGGGATGATTTTTCATTTCCTATCGTTGATTATCCGTTTTTAGATGGTGACGTTCCCTTGTCACCATCTTACGGTGTTTATATATCTCAACTTGTACGATTCGCTCGTGTTTGTAACACTGTTTTAGATTTTAACTAGAGAAATTTATATATTACTGAAAAATTATTATACCAGGGTTTTCGATATCACAAACTAGTCAAAACATTTACTAAATTTTATCATCGGTATAAAGACATCATTCGTTAATATAGCTCAACATGCAGACTTTTTATACGTTCAGGTATTTCACATCCATTTTTTTATGGAAATATTCTGTATAAAGCACAAAGGTGTCAGTATTCACCTCAGAAACTTACAAAACCTTTAAATAGACTGATTAAGAAGGGATATAATTACGATACTGTTGTCAAGTCATTAAAGATTGCATATTTTGGCGTTAATATTGAGTCACTGATAAGGTCTTTGCGTCGGAACTAAAGACATTTATTCTAAAAACAGTTGTTGGCATGACACGGGTTATGTTCTTCTCATAAATGTTATGATGGTATGATACTAAACCCCAAACGGGAAGGATTGTGCCTGATGTTCATATGATGAAATCATAATCTTTCAGTCAGTTTAATTGAAGTCTGGAGCTGGCATGTCAGTTAACTGCTAGTAGTCTGTTGTTATTTATGTATTATTGTCATTTTGTTTATTTTCTTTGGTTACATCTTCTGACATCAGACTCGGACTTCTCTTGAACTGAATTTGAATGTGCGTATTGATATGCGTTTATTTTTCTACATTGGTTAGAGGTATAGGGGGAGGGTTGAGATCTCACAAACATGTTTAACCCCGCTGCATTTTTGCGCCTGTCCCAAGTCAGGAGCCTCTGGCCTTTGTTAGTCTTGTATTATTTTTATTTTAGTTTCTTGTGTACAATTTGGAAATAAGTATGGCGTTCATTATCACTGAACTAGTATATATTTGTTTAGGGGCCAGCTGAAGGACGCCTCCGGGTGCGGGAATTTCTCGCTACATTGAAGACCTGTTGGTTTTTTTATTTGGTCGGGTTGTTGTCTCTTTGACACATTCCCCATTTCCATTCTCAATTTTATTTTGAAATGTGAAAAAAATATTTTTTAACGTGAAAAAATATAAGAAGATGTGGTATGAGTGCTAATGAGACAACTCTCCATCCAAATTACAAATTATAAAAGTAAACCATTCTAGTAGTGATTTGTATGAAAGGAACGGTAGGATGGAAAAATAAGCCTACGTCATTTGAGACTCGTCATGTATACTCGATTCAAATCCTACCATTGGCTTGGTGAATAAAAGGGCCCTCAAAAGGATTCTCCTGAGACAATCATATTTTTATTAAAATAATGATGTTCTATAAGCAGTTAAAATAATTTCATGTTTGAAGCGGTGCACATTTCTTAATTCAATTGAACTTTTATCAAAAAAAGGTCCGGAAGAACAATCATGGTGGTCTGCGGCCAGAATTGTTTTCCTCATGTTAAATGGATAGTTGATTGTTATGCGCATTTAATCGTTCATTAAATCGTTTCTTAGATTCATTTAAGGTGATTCTAATTTCTTTGCGAGGAACCAAAAACGGAGACATCAGAAAATTATTAAGAACTCGTAACTTGAAAACTATTACGATGCAACTTAAGGGAGAAATAAGAGCGGACGACCTGAGGGAGCTTTGATTTACACTCTTTGAGTGATCTTATAATTATCTTATATTCCCCTTAACTCAATACTTACGACCTCTCTAAATAAAATTTCTTGTTACCGACCCCAGGTTGATAAGTATTGCACAGCTACCAATATTTTAAAAATTGAGAAAGGAAATGGGGAATATATCAAAGCGACAACTTCCGCTGGCCCCTTTAAAAGAGTGTATACTAGTTCAGTGATAATGGACGTCATACTAATCTCCGAATTATACAAAAGAAACTCAAATTATTCATACAAGTCTAACAAAGGCCAGAGGCTCCTGCATGACTTGGAACAGGCGCAAAATTGCTTTATGAAATCTTAACCCGCTCCCTATACCTCTAGCCAATGTAGAAAAGTACACGCGTAACAATACAAACATTAACATTCATTTCAAGAGAAGTCCGAGTCCGATGTCAGAAGATATAACAAAGGAAAATAAACAAAATGACAATAATACATTAATAACAACAGACTACTAGCAGTTAACTGACATGCCAGCTCCAGACCCCAATTAAACTGTTATTAAATGTTCCAGACCATATGAGTATTTGGACCGTACGCGTACGGTCCGGACCGTATACGTAAACTCATACGGTCCGACCATACGCGTACGGTCGGACCGTATGAGAATACGCGTACGGTCCAGTACGAGCTGACTATACATGTTATTTGATCATATTGGTTAAATTGAAACAATCTTTATTTTTAGTTTTTCAAATTGTTATTGATAATGTATTACAATTAGATAGATAAAATGAACAAACCAACAATTGAAATTAAATATTTGTTTAATCGTATATCTGAATCCAATTTTGGTACTTTCGCCCAAGGTGACACAATTCAAGTAACGTAATATTTTTAGCATTTTCATGTATGCAGTTCATGCATGTTCTTTTGCATTTGCATTTTTTGATAAAATTGCTAAATATCCAAAAACAGTTGAACTCCCACTTTATGTTTACTTCCGATATATTCAATTTCAGCCTTCATAATGCAATTAATGTATTACTGATCGACATGCTTTACAAGAGATTAACATATTTAATTAGCGTGAATTAAAAAAAGTTAAAATATGAAGTTTGTGTTTCAATTACAATTGAACTTTTTTTTATATTAATTTGATAGTTAAATTATGTTGATCTGCTATATGCATTTGTATCTAATAAATTTGACCAACTTTTTAAAAAATATTAGTCAGACCGTACGCGTACAATCCGACCGTATAAGTATTTTGAAAAAGTACGCATACGGTCCAGACGGTACGCGTACGGTCCAAATACTAATACGGTCTGGAACATATATACTGAAGTCGTCATTATTGAGAGCCAATATATCATCCAAATATCTAAAAGTATTGTCAAATATCTATATCAAATATTGTTTCGATGGGTCTTTGCTAATTTAAGTCATAAATTGTAACTCATTACAATACAAAAACAGGTCCGCAATAAGTGGTGCACAGTTAGTCTCCATTAGAATTCCAATAACTTGACGATATACGGAATCTTCAAAACGAACACAAATGTTATCAAGTAAAAAATTCAAGCACAAATATAATAATAAAGCATGTCCAATTAACATAGCTCTTTTGTTTATTGCTACTAAAAATGACATATAAGAGTTAGAACATATGTGCTTGCATTCAGACTTTTTAAATTCCCAGTTTATAAGGCATGTGAATTTTTTCTCAATGAGAATATGAGGCAAAGTGGTATATTGGGTAGAAAAATCAAAACAGATTTAAAATCACCAACATGTGCATCAAGTACTTCTAAGGAGTTTTTGACACTCCAAAAGTAATTTATTCCACTATTTTTAGGGCCTTATTTGAACAAATTTTATTGTACAAAGTATACTAGTAAGTAGAATAGACAATTTAGTAGTGGAACAATGGCTTGAAATAAATCTATATTTGTAAGGTTGTTTGTGTAGCTTTGGAAGCCAGTACATAGTTGGGACTTGCATTGTAGTTTGTTCTGCTTGTAAAGAAGTAGCTAAAAGTTTGCTTTTGTTACAGATGTGGTTTTCTGAAAATGAAGTCAGTTTGAATGTTGGTGAATTTGTGATTTCCTTTTGCAGAACCTCAATATAATATTTGCGTCAAACTATAATGATATTATTAGCAGCTTTATCAGCCGGGATAAAAACAAATTCCTTGGCTAGTCCTTTTAGTTTATGTTTGATACGCGAAATAGGATTTTTATGGTTGTTGTTAAGAGTAAAAATTCGCCTTCACCGTTCTAAAAATGTTGACACCGTCTAAATAATCATGTTAGTTGGGTCAAAGCATGACAACTTATAGTATACGAATATCAACTATCTTCATTACGGAATTAAAAAAAAACAGTCCAAAGGTTGTTGTCAGCTTTTTCCCGTTTTTCCCATTTCAATCAGTAAGTACGGAGTAGGTCGTGGATGATATAACGGCACTCATTCCAATAAATAATTGACGATATTTAGGTCCTTTACTGGGGAATGGTTTTAACTCTCGGTCGCAAACGAAGTTAAGATCTACTGTTATGACATAGGTAATGGGGCCATACGTATATTCGAAATTACTGCAAATACATGACAGGTGTATCTTTGGCTTTAATTATTCACATATTTCCGGGTAGATTTCTTGTAAATATAACAAATAAGAGGGATTTCAGTATTATCAAAATATCCAGGAATTTGGTCTTTAACAGAATGGTCGTTTAAAAACCGGCAATATTGACAAAATATAAACCTTTATTGACAAACTTTATTTTAATAAAATGTTTAGTATGATCTTCATGATATATATTTGGAAACAGTTTAGAATAACAATATTATATGCCATTATAATTTGAACGATTTCATACTAAGGACTGCACTATGAAATTGTGTTGCAATCCTGTAAATTGGTCGGAAATTTTCTATGATTGCGATTTTTTCTACGTCCATGAGAACGATTTTTACGAACAGTTTTAGAAATTATATCCAAAATGTTAACATAATCGGTTCTTGATATATTACCATTCCCATGATATTATCATTAAGACCAAGAGGGTAGACTGTCTGTAATTTTTTAATCCAAATTAGTTCAATTATTTTCCTTGATCGTACAAACTTTGAATGAGATTCACCAGGCTGCTCATTTGCTACTTCTAAAAGTTGAACTGTATATTAAGATGTTAATAAATGATACTTTTGAATTGATTTGGTATTTTAAAACAATATAGGTGTTCTTGCGTGCGTTTAGCTAAATATCGTCCAGTTCCACCTACGTACTGAATACCGCATCCCGGTTTGTTTCATGTGAGTAAATAAATAATATAATAAATACTGTTTGTTTCTCAAGTTATCAGTTTCAAAATTTAAAGAAAATGTGTATGTTATTTTTCTTGAACAGCCGACGAACATTTCACGGTATTGTTCCTGTTTTTCAAAGAGCAAATGCGTTTTGTATTGTTTAGTGCCATCGAAATACTATCAAGTTCTTTACATTGAGGTTTTATGCTTCCCCGCCTCCATGTTGAAGACCTCACTGTGTCTTTTGGACAATTGCACTAATTTAACCTTAAATTACCTAGTGACAAATTATTTGTTCATCGTCAGTTTATCTGTCTTTTACAGGACACTTGTACTTATTTAACCTTCGGCCATGTCCACTATCAATATTGATATTGACCTGGTGATAAAATATTTGTTTATGTCCACTACTTAGGTATGATATACATTTATCAACATCAAGACAACCGCTTAACTATTTCGTTAATACAATCATCGAGAGGTTTTATGAAAAGCAGGTAAATTTAAAATTTGTTGTAATGTCTTTGGTTTGTCACCGAATTGTTTTTGTATATTGTTTTTAAATATTTTATAAAGAATTATCTAATATCTTAATAGATCGGTAAATTCTATTTTAAAAGACAGAAAAAAAATCTTTCTATATTGAAGTATAGATTCTGGGTCCTGACGTTGTTTATCATCTCGATAACGTGTTATAATATTCTTTTAGTTTCATTTATGAATATTACTTTAACTGTTTATTCTGTTTTTTATGATGTACATTTTGCATGTCTCTGTACGTGTACACCCTGTCATTGTGTTATTGTGTAATTGTAAATTTATGTATTTTTGTTTTTCGTTTTTGCTAGTTTGCTTTGTCTGTGTGCCTTTCTGTGTTTCCTTGATGCATATGGCGTGTGCTTATGAAACCCGTTATTGTGCTATTGAAAATTCTTGTTTTCTTGTTTTTCATTTTTAATGATGTGCTTTGTCTGAGTACTTTTTGGGGGTTTGTTTTTGCATGTTTGTTTGTTTGTTTGTGTGATTGTTGTGGTTGCAGTGCAGAGTTGATTGCTATATTCCGTGTTTTGTCATTACGACATTATTGCCTTATGCGTCTGTTTTTGTTAACACTGCTGTCAATATAATGAAATGTTATGCGACTGTCATGCAAGTGATAGGTTAAGCTAGCTATATAACACGGTTTAATTCACCGTTTTCTACATCACAAAATGCCTGTACTAAGTCAAGAATATGAGAGTAGTTATCCATTCGCTTAATGTGTTTGAGCTTTTGATTTTGCCATTTTAGTACGGACTTTCCGTTTTGAATTTTCCTCGGCGTTTGGTATTTTAGTTTTTATCTGATTTAACTAAAGTACGTACTACCTTTAAGAAACTAAAGTGAGGAATACTAAAAGACCGGTAAATAATCAATCGAAACGAAAAGTTATCAAAAGTACCAGGATTATAATTTTATACACCAGACGCTCGTTTCGTCTACATAAGACTCTTCAGTGACGCTCAGATCAAAATAGTTAAAACGCCACAACATTTCTTTTTTTGAAAAAAAGTTCCCCCTTCTATCTCAATTTGCGAGATTTAAGTTTCAGATGTTCCCGAAACACTTAAACTCTCGATAAATTTCCCCCATTAATCCTATCATAATATCTTATTTTTAGTATAATTGTGGAACTTTGAACAATTTGCTGTTTGTAGTCCCTTTTTCCTAAAGGAACACAATGGGTAGTAAACGGAAAGTTTGTATCATTGGGGCAGGGCCTTGTGGTATGACAGCATTATTTCACTTTGATCAGATCGGCGATTCTTCGACGGAAGTCGTCTGCTACGAGAAAAGTGACACGTGGCTTGGGCTTTGGAACTTTACATGGATGACGGGTAAATAATAAATATTCTCTAAATAACTACTGCATTTGATTAGGCATATTTATAAGGATTAAAAGATGAATACATTTTTTTGGTACTTCAACTAGATCTTTAAAAGAATGCAGTGCAATAGGCGAACTCCTAAGACCACTAGACCACCAAGGACTCTTCTGATAGTGTATACAATTTGCCTCAAAGTAATTAAAGTAAGGCACAATAATGGTCTATCTAAAGAGACGAATGATTTCAAACGGATAATCCAAATTGATAAGCGGAAGGAAAAAACGAGAAAAAAACCAACACAAAAAAAACCACCATCACCAAACGAACCACTAAACGAAACTCAGGGATGATTTGATTTTAAACTTAATATATATATTTTTTTCTTCTCCAAAAATTGACTTTAAGATATTTTGTGCATATTGTTTTCTCAGAAATCACAAAAATCTTATGAATTTTTTTTTCAGACTTCAAGTTTTGCATTATACTTTTATATTTGTATTAATCACAGTAGAAAATGACAAAAGCTTCAAAATGATTGATTTTCAAATAAAGAAATGATGCATTCTTCTGAAATGAGACAATATATATAACTGTAATTGCACTTATAATGTTTTATGGTCCTTCCAAGACACAAAATATTCCACGAAAATAAACTCTTCTTTCGTTATTATAGGAACTGATGAATTTGGAGAACTATGTCATGGTGGCATGTACAAACATCTGTGGTCGAATGGTCCGAAAGAAGGCCTAGAGTATCCGGATTACACATTTGATGACCATTATGGAAAAGCTATACCATCTTTTCCTCCACGTCGCGTCTTGAGAGATTACATGGAAGGTATTTTCCTTTTTATTTTTCTCTAGAGCTGTGATGTAATTTATTTGTGTGACAATTCCTTTTTATTGGAGCGTCATGGACGATTTATCATGTATCATGTCTATAATTCTAGATGCAACGCGCGTCTGGCGGACATAATTTATAGCCTGGTTTATTTGATGATTTACATTTTTTAGCTCATGTGAAATGATAAGTTATATTACATTTTTATGTGTTTTGCTTTGCTTTGTTGTCACGTGAAGCACGTGCTCTTATGAGTGTTTCATCTTATTGAGAAAACAAAATAAGATTTTGAAATTTCTCAGAAAAATCAAAAGTACGGATTATCATGAAAAATACCTGTACTTTTGTGCCTGTCCCTAATCACGATGCTCTGTCCTATGTTAGTCTTGTATTTAAAAAAAAGATAAGTTCATTTATATCTTTCGGAGTTAAGTATGACATCGATTTTGAATGAACTAGTACATATTTTTGTTTTGAGGCTAACTGAAACCTGCCTCTTATTTGTGGATTTTCTAGCTGCGTTGTAGACCCATTGGTGACATTTGGTCATTTTCTAGTTGTGTTTTAGACCAATTGGTGACATTTGGCCATTTTCTGCTTTTGGTCGGGTTGTTGGGTCTTTCACACATTCCCCATTTTAATTCTCGATTTTAAGTAGTGTAATTATAATATACTAAAAGGTAGTGGTGATGTCTTAAACTAACGTCAGAATAATAATCTAATTTGATTTTTTTCTAACAATGAATCAAATTGTTTTGGTGAAAAATGAATACGCATACGTTATACCTTTAAATTGTCCTTTTCAGGGAGGCTTGTCAAGAAAAGTAAATCAGATTTAAAGCGTTTTATCAAATGGAACACCATTGTAAGGTATGTGACCTACAACAAAAAATCAGATGACTTTACAGTGATAGCGGAAGAACTTAAAACAGGTCGCACATTCGAAAGCAAATTTACACACGTTATCGTTGCTAGTGGAATATTCAATAATCCGAACAAACCAACTTTTGATGGCATTGATAGTTTTCCTGGACGAATAATTCATTCCCATGACTTCCGGGATGCTGCACAGTTCAAAGGTCAACGTGTATTGGTTGTTGGAGCTAGTTATTCCGCGGAAGATGTATCCCTACAATGTTTGAAATTTGGAGCAAAAAGTATTGTCACATCTTATAGGTCGAAACCAATGAACTTTAAATGGCCAGCTGGAATTGAAGAACGACCATTAATAAAGAAAATTGATGGAAAAGTGGTCAATTTTATCGACGCAAGTTCGGCGGAAGTAGATTCAATAATTCTGTGTACAGGTTACAAATACAGTTTTCCGTGCCTGGAAGACAGTTTACGCCTGGTGTCAACGCTGTCGGTGTATCCTGCTGGTTTATACAAGGGATCCCTCTGGTTGAATGGTGGTAATCGAAAATTGTTTTACATGGGAACGCAGGACCAGTACTTCTCGTTCACAATGTTTGATGCACAGGGACTATGGATATCCAGGTACATCCTCTTTATAATTATGTCGAAAAGCGAAAGAAAATCATACACTCCTTACAATGTCCATGTTACATTAAAAATTCCGGAACAAATTTGTTTATACCCTAAGATTTTTAATTTTTAAGCAACTTATATTACAAAATGTATTACTCAATACTGTATGTCTTTAATGTTCTCCTTCAACGTTTGTATCTTTTATGTATTCCTCACATATTTTGTTTAATGAATACATTTGTAGTATATTGATTTGTCTGTTTCCCTGTGTAGGTGCAGTAGAATGTATTAGAGTGTTACTCTAATAATAATTGCTAAAGACCGCATACTGACCTCTAGATGACCATATACAAACTATGCTTTAGCACACATGGTTTGGATTGTTTTTGGATTTAATATCTCCTTTCGCTTCCTCAATTGTTTGACCCCTGAAAATCAGTAGCCTGGGTAGATTCAAAAAATGCAAACCAAATTACAAAGAATATTTTTACATTAACTTTCAGTTTATGAAGTTTGACTGTAACCATTTGGATGGCTTGTGCAGATAACCACTATCTCACAATTGTATTACTAAACATTGTTCAGAATTTGTATCTACATATATATCTTCTAGGAAAGCAAATTTACAGATCAAACATTTTTGGGTTGATGATTAGACGAGTTGTATATCTTCTAGGAATATATTCTTGTACTCATTATCAAACTTATCATTTAGGTTTATTACTGAAACTTTACCGAACGAACCAAAGAGCATTAAAGAAATGAAGAAAGAGGAGCAAAAATGGGTACAAAGACGTAAAAACGTTAAAGATTGTCATGATGACATTAACATACAAGCCGATTTTATTCAAGATCTAAGCGACGGAACTGGATATCATTCAGATGCACCAAAGGCTGGAGCATTATTCCACAAGTGGGAGCATGATAAAATGGCGAATATAATCACTTACAGAGACCAGCCATTTAAATCGGTCTTTTCTGGTACTATGGCTGCTCAGCACAAACCATGGTTTCAGGACTTTGACGATTCAATTGCTTCCTTTGTCAAATAGGTAGAGCTACACCGTAAAATATATGAAATCCTATTCATGTTTAAATTAGGGAAAACTACATTTTGAGTAGGAAATGACCATTCATAATCTTGATGTTATTTAGAATATAACAAGGTGTTTAATATGTATACTAGGGTATATCATATGATAATGTTCATTTCTTTTATAAAGATATACACATAAAGTCCTCATGGTGTTACAGGACAGCATTACTCAAATATGTTGTTCTTTGTATAGTTTTTGCATATTATATTATAAATACGTAAATGTTCTCCGGGTGCTTTTTTTATATTTAGAACTTTAATAGCGTTATAAAAGAAATTTGATAAGATCGTAGGTTGTTATTGAATCTGCCTCTGAACCTACCAAGATGTGTGAAAGCTTCACTATACTAAATATATATAAGAAGATGTGGTATGAGTGTTAATGAGACAACTCTAAATCCCAGTCACAATTTGTGAAGTAAACCATTACAGATCAAAGTAGACTTCGATTTTTATCACGGAGCCTTGGCTCACACCGAAATGAAAGCTGTAAAAAATTAGGAACGAAAAACACTTTAAGATACCACATAGACAAACGGCACCAACTAAACAGAAGATTCAAACAATTGCTGCGCGTTTAAACGTTTTAATAAACCGCAATAATAGTGTAAATCACTACTTAGAAAGACACACTATAAAAAAATCTATTGAAATGGTTTAACTCAATCAAATGACATATTGACTAAAATGGACATACAAGTGAACAGGTAAGCGAGTGTTCCAACTCTTCCTGAAACTGGAGCAGGGGTGTTACAGGATAGTTGAAATGTCATCTTCAAAACATTAAATTTTAAGTCTCTTCGGTGATGATCAAGATAAAACAGCTGAAAATCACAAACCTAGTCTAAATGAAAGTCATTGTTTAAAACAATATTCAATTTTACGACAAATCAGAAGATGATGTACTCTTTTGTTGTTTCAATGAAAAACAGTACACCGTTGCTCAATAGTCATTAATCGGCTAAGCGAAAACAAATTCGGGTGACATACATGTACCAAAACAGAAAAAAAACATCAACCATGAGAGGAAAACAACGGAACAGCAGAAACACTTTTAACACTACTACAAAAACAAACGCCAGCATAATTAAAAACGGACTATATGATAACAACTGCCATATTCATGACTTTTACAAGACATTTTAAGGACAAATTAATAGTAGGTTGAACGTATGTTTATGGCTAGCCGAAAACGTCCGCTTATATAGCACATTTATGGATACGTAACAAGAATGCATTGCAAATAAAATAATGAACACACATTAAAGAGAAATACATAAATAAGTAATATGATAGTACACCTCAACATGCAAAGCACAGAATAATACCTTTCACACACTGTACACCACAATATAATCATAAAATGTGCGTCACACGAATGTACTAAAATGTGCCCAAAAATGTAACTGCATTTGATACGTTACACGATACACATATTGATTACAATCTGAATGCAGTTATAGTAAATAAAAAATTATAGGCCAGAGCACCTGACAATGATGAACAGCCTTGATATAACTTGACCTTAATGATATTCGAAATACCAGGTAAAATATCATCAAATTAAAGAAATTCACGAAGATCAGTTGTTTACCACAGATCATTTACTTTGAGGAAATCATTTCAAATGAATAGATGTGTAAAAGTTTATAATCGACCACAAAACATTCTATCGAGAAAAGGTCTTATCAGGTTTCCACAATTAAAGATAATGTATTGTATAGATTAAAGAAAATATATTTGATCGAAGCATGCAATATATATGAATCATCAAATCATTCATTAAAAAAGCAATAATAGAATACACTTGTGATTGCAGACAAATGTTTGAATGCATATGATAATGCATTTGACATATACACAGTGATACATTGAAAAACATATAGAATCTAGACAAAAAATGAAATAACCAATTATTTGCAATAATACTAGTAGGTTATGCACAGTTCATTGCAAGGATTATTTATAAAATGATGAAGCAAAAGCTTGCGTTTATTTCACAAAATGCGCATGTATCAGTTCTTATGATTTATATATACACATGGAAAAAAGTATTGCAACATCTTGATTTTTTAAAACTTGAAAAATCAGCCTCTTTTTTTGGGTTGAAATATAATAAAATATTTGTATAATATTATTGAAACTTAGTTTATGATAACATTGGCATTGAAACAACAAAAAATGTTTGAAAAAAAATATATCTATATAACAACAACTTTAATAACAAAATGAAGTGTTTTTTGTACAAACAAATACATTTGACAACTTTTACTGTAGTCGAACTTTACAATGTCAGACATTTCAAAATGAATCTTCAGATGACTGTTCACAGCATGGTTGATCGTTATACGCCAAAGAAAAAGTACTTTGTGCGCAGCCTCCATTCAAACGGATAACCGCATCTAAACGTCTTCTGATTCCTGCCATAAATCGACTAATTTGTTGCTTAGGTAGCAGCAACAATTTCATGATCAATAGTGTCCCATATATGCTCGATATGGTTCAAATCCGGGCTACGATTGGGCCAAGGAAGATGAACCGAATTCCATTTGAACAATGGATCTTTCTCCACGATTCTAATTTCCAACTTTGACGATCTCTGCACTACATTGGATACGGAAAACTGTATGACTGTTCGTAAGCAAAGGTCTCCGAAATGGTCTTATCGCACGATAACCAGTAGCGATGAATCGATCTCGAACAGTTCTTGTTAAAAGGCTCTTGTATGTCCACCACTCTCTTTTTTGGATTGTATTGTATGCAATGAGTTTCCTTCTGACCAACTTTCATTATGCTTGATTTTTTCCTAGCAAATGCTATAGGGGGTGTTCTTTATCTCGGAAGGTCTTTAACTTCGTTTATTGCCAGTTTTTTTATTATTCTCAAAACGATGCATAGTACAATGGTGATGCGCGACATTCCTGCTTCTCTTATGCTGATAATCTGTCATCTTGCTGGAGTAAATAGTTGTCGAGGACCCATTACATAGTATCAATTACATAACTTTAAAAGCTTGGTTATTTAAAGTGTTGAAAACAATGCGGATAAAAACATCTGTTTTGTTGTTTACGGGTACAGTAGCTGCATGTGCAGATAAAATCTTATCGAGTCGATATTTATTGATTAAACTCAGTCGATACTTAAATAATGTTAAACTAGTTCTATTTTACCAAATTATATAACACAAAAATAAAGAGTGTTTTTTTTTAAATTTTAATTTCAATTTGGTGCTGCAATACTTTTTTCCATGTGTATATTTTGATTTGAAATATTGGTAAACTGCTCTTGCTTTACTTTCATGAGGTTATATTTAACCCGAACTCTCAGCTTATGCGTAAAGAACAATAAAACGCAAATTAAAGGCAAAAAAAAAGAAGGAAAACAAGCACTTAAATTGAAGATAGTATTCAAAAATTTGTAATAATCATGGTGCAATCATTTGTGGTTAGTCTAGATGTACAAATTCAAAAAAAGAGAAGTAAAAACAACCATATTCATTTATAGTTCTAATTATATTTGTATAGAAAACTTTCTTCGTCGGTATTTGCAGAATTTTGTAAACTTGTCACCTAATAAATTAATACCTTTGAAACTTATTCATAACAGAGAGTGCCAAATAAATAACAAAATTAAGAACTTTAAAGGGAAATGCCCTTTTCAACTTTTTGAATTCGGTCATGTCCAGGATTGATCATGGAATGAACACACTACAGATAATTAGATCGAAAACTAAATACGCATAGTTTGAAATAAGTAATAAAAGATGTTTGAAATTTTGTAGAGTCAAAATCAGTTAGAATTATCTCCCCTTCGCTATAAATTTGCAAACATTATATAACAAATAGATTTTTGGAGCTGAAAAAAAATAACATAAGATTGGGAGCTCGTTTAGAGGTATAGGTTTTGACTCAAAGGAATTTGCACCAAGACTAGTCAAATGAAAGAGAAAAAGATTATGCCCTTAGTTAAGAAAAATTCCAAGATACGCCTACAAAATGTTAATATTAGTTGTCTCACTTGCAATTTAAAAAAAAAGTTTTCAATTTGATCTTTCATGTTCTGTGTAGCATCGATCTCCCAATTGTGACTATAGTTTTTAAACTATAAATTCTAGCATAATTTGTACATTCAATAAGCTCAAGAGGAGCATACCTGAGCATCTGATTGTTTGACTCTGATATTAGTTTTGATTCCTTGTATAGCGTTTTTATTGACTGTTTTCCTTCTTGGCGAAGTTGTGTAACCCTTTATATCGACTTATTGTTATTATTGTTCGATATAAAGGGTTACACAACTTCGCCAAGAAGGAAAACAGTCAATAAAACGCTATACAAGGAATCAAAACTAATATCAGAGTCAAACAATCAGATGCTCAGGTATGCTCCTCTTGAGCTTATTGAATGTACAAGTCTCCTGTATGGCTCTCTTTTTAGGATTGAATTGTTTTAAATGGGTTTCCTTCTGACAAACCTTCATTATTCTTGATTTTCCCTAGCAGATATTAAAGGGGGTCTTCTTGATCTCGGTAGGTCTTTAACATCGTTTGTTGCCTGATTTTTATTCTCAAAACGACTTATAGTGGAATGGTGATGACCAACAATAAGTGCAATTGTCACAGCGACAGCTTTTCTCATGCCGATTATCTGCCATCTTGTTGCAGTTATGAATTGTGGATGACCAATTACAAGGTGTCAATAACATAACTTTATAAATTTTGTTATTTAAAGTGTTTAAAACAACGAGGAGTCGATATTTATTGATTAAACTCAGGATATATTTAAATAATGTTTAACAAGTTCTATTTCAACAAATTATATCACAAAAATATAAAGAGTTCTTTTTTAATTTGAATTTCAATTTGGTGTTGCAATACTTTTTTCCATGTATATACTTCAAATATTATGATGTTCGAAAAAAAAAATTTGAATTGATGCATTTCCATTAATTTTGTTTCTTTTTAAACAATGCCACGTGTTACCATCACACGTGAACAGATTCATTGCGGTCTGTTTAAAAATCTGATTGTATATTTTAACCGACAAACAAAATAGTGTTAAGAATAGGACTTCCATCAAAGCCTATACATCTCATCTGATCTAGTTTTCGACCAACAAAAAGTAGGTGATAAACTTTTATATGAAACCAATTTACATCGTATAATTGTCCCATACACGATTCTCAATTTGAGTTAGTAAGTATTGATCAAGCAATTGTAGAAAAGTACAGTGACATTTGCCACACAAATTGATTTTTAATGCCCCCACCTTACACGTGCCACGTAAGACTACATTATGTTCCATTAGAAACATGTTTTATCTGTCGTCAATTGATAGTGCAGTGTAATTTCTGTGAGATCAAGTTTAAAGGTCAAACAAGGATTTTTTTTGATTTTTCTATATGTCAGCATTATTGCATATTCTAAAATTATCTGATATTATTAAAATGTACAAAGACAAGAAAAAATATTTAAAAACAGTATGCTTTATTACAAATAAGGTAGAACAAAAAGTTAAAAAGTTATATAGATTATTTTAATAAGAAGCCTCATTTTCCAGAAGATCTCGCGAGAGTGATACTTATGAGTGACACAACAAAATAATCGTTTGTTATTCATCAGTTCATTCCCTTATCCATTTAGGGGCCTTAGTGGTCGTTTGATATGAGTAGTTGAAGAACATTGAGAACCCAAATTCCTAAAAGTTTTGCCAAATACAGCTAAGGTAATCTATGCCTGAGGTAGAAAAGACTTAGTATTTCAAAAAATTCCAAAATTTTGTAAACAGTAAATTTAGAAAAATAACCATATCAATGACAATTCATGTCGGCACAAAAAATGCTGACTACTGGGCTTGTGATACCTTCAGGGAAATAAATCTCCACCAGCAGTGGCATTGACTAAGTGGTTGTAAATAAACTCATCATAGAAACCAGGACTTAATTTAATATATGCGCCAGACGCGCGTTTTGTCTACAAAAGATTCATCGTGACGCTCGAATCACATGAGTTTCAGCATAAGCAGAGACAGACAATCTCTCAATAGGCTTTTTTCTTTTTTTTTACATATATTTATATTGTAACATTTTCAAATGGTAATAAAGCGGAAACACCTTAAGATTTACAGTTTTGTGCAGGAGTATATATTCCGGTCCTGTAGAGGACAAACAAGAGCTGTTTACAATTCGTAAACTGGACAACAATTGTCATATTCCTGACATGGAAAAGGCATTTTCAAATGTAGAAAAGGGAAGATTGAACCTGGTTTTACAGCGCTAAACCTCTCACTTTGTACGACAGTGTCATTAAAGTCCGTAATATTTACAATGATGCGTGAACTAAACATACATCATAACTAAAATAGTCAAAATATGGGTACAGCAGTCATCATCGTGTTACAACTCTAAAAGAAACAATTTATCAGACCACAAAAGCATCTATCAAATTAAAAACACATGTAATGTAAATCTGTAATACCCTGGTTTATAAAATTATTTGTACAGATGACGCTTAAGGTTATTACATTTCCGTGGTAGTCTTTGATTGCTGTTTGTCATAGTTATTTTCGTTCAATGGTTGTCTTATTTGAATTGTTGTAAATTCTGTCATGGTAAAGCCTGTTAAAGCTTATCATACCTCATGGGAGTATTTGCCGGTTTTTGAAATACCGAATCACTGGTCTATTGCTATCGTACTCGCTCTGTTGCGTTTAAAATGCAATCGGAGTACGAAAACATTAGCCCGGCAAGAGTGACATTCCTTTCTCCAGACTGTTTTCTTGTGAACTACAGACTGAGGTACACGAACCCAATAAAAAAACGAAGGTGCTCTGGAAAATTAAGCAGATATTACTCTATATGTGGCACCCGTCGTTCTTTTCCTTCTTGCTTTATACCATCAAATATCCTACGTGCAATGCAGACGCAAAAAAACAAAAAACAATTGCGGCCTTATTAGATGTTGTGTTATAAATAAGGTATTTATTAATATAACACAGACAATGCTTATCTAGTGTGTAAAGATCATCAAAACATTATTGTCTAGTCCGTTAGATGCAAAATAACATGACTAACCTAATTGAACTTTGATGACACCGTGCTTTGGAAAAGGTTCAAAGTTGAGATCATTATATTTAGATGCGATATGTATTTAAGTAAATTCAAATCAACCTCTTGTATCATTCCTGCAGAAAAAATAGAAGGGACACTATTTTTTTTAATCAGGTCAGTTTAAAATTATTGTGTTGTCATTGAGTTGATTTAAAATTAAGTTTGCTAGTTAAATGTTTAATTGAACGAAAGTTACCGGTGCGATGTTTATTTATTGGAATTTGAAGCAGTCGCTTGGTGTCATCTTTTGCAGAAATTAACACGAATCTGTCTATGTCAATTAGATAGGTTGAAAAGTATGTTGCATTTTAACGTGATATTCTTTTTTTAGAAGGTATTTAAGCCAACAAAAGGGCAATTAGAATATTTTTTTTATTACCGACTTTTCAATTCTGATTATATAATTTTTCTACAGGTAACTTACTTTTTGCTAGGAAATCCTGGTACTCTGGTAAGTTCAGAGCAACCAAATGAAGTAAAATTTAATCATAATTGGTGCAATTTAGGGGATAATTGTGTCAATTATAGACAAAAAAAAACGCAGAAACGTTTCCATCAAAATTGAATCGATTGTGCGATTAGTTTCACTTTTTGAAGTTGCTCATACATGAACGAATTCCAAGATTTCAAACCAAAGAGAAGGTAACCCCTCGAAAACATTTTAAACAAATTAGTAGTAAAAAGTTGAAAATATGAAAATGGTATTTTTTAAAATGAAAAATAATAAGGATCTTAATAAAATAAAATAAAGTAGAAAGCATAATCCATAAGTTTCATTTTCCATAGCCATGCTAATCATAATTTGAAGCATTACTTTACTAAATAACTTAATAAATGTAGATTTCGTTGCTCGCAGTAACTTTTAAATTCAAATATGGCTATAAAAAGTAATCTATAAATCTATATGTCATAATTAAGCACTTTCGATGAACTGACAACTCACCAATTTGTTTGTATTGTATAACGGAACCCTTCCATTTAAACCATTGACAATGAATGTTCTTAATAGTTATCCGACAAGTGTAAGATCACCTCGATGGCCGGAGGCCAGAGGGTGATCTAACAATGACACAACAAGTCCGAGTGGGATAACTAATTTACATCCCAGCTGCTTTAGAATAGACGAAAAAACATTAACAGTTCATAAAATCTAGTTTAGAACGCCACAAGACCATTATAATATACTTTATATATTACTATATGATGTATACCCTTAACGACCCCCGAACACGATGAGTATATATCAAACAATTGCCAATCGGCCCTCACTACACGCCACTTTATAAAAAAATCGCCCCTCTCTTGTTTACCGACTCGACCCACTTTTGAGGAGTGTAAAACCAAATTGAAAAATCAGTCTGACAACTCACTTATTAACGAAAAATGTTTAAACCCCACTGAAAAAAGGTCTGCCAATTCGCCCCACTTATTAAAAAGTAAAATCACAAAAATACCGAACTCAGAGGAAAATCAATTTCGAAAGTCCATAATAAAAGATCTTGCTTCCTTTTAAGTATGTTAAATTACTGTAAGTTCGTATCCAGTCGTCCTGGTGTAGTGGAATTTGACGTGGCTTGACATGATAAAGGTCTTCGAACCCAGCATAGACAGGGAATTTGTTCTACGTGAATTTTGGTAGATAGTCTTTTCAGTATAATTAATTCTAAGTTTTATAGTTTATTTGACATTCCCGCAAAAATGTTACAGAACAAAGGAAAGCATGCATAACAAAGAAACTCTTATTGGGGTGATCTGGAAGGAATGATCCGGCTCAGATCACCCTTGTTAGAACAAAGGACCTGGGATGTAATTTTGTATATTTACTTACACGTACATATATAAAAAAGAAGATGTGGTATGATTGCCAATGACACAATTGTCCACAAGATACCAAAATGACACAGACATTAACAACTACAGGTCAATGTACGGCCTTTAACAATGAGTAAAGCCCATACAGCATAGTCAGCTATAAAAGGTTCCGATAAGAAAATGTCAAACAATTCAAATGAGAAAACTAACGGCCTTATTCATGTTTAAAAATGAACGAAAAACAAATATATAAAATCCATTTAACATCATGATTTAAGTAAAATACAAACTTACTGTAAATACAAAAAGTAAATTTTTTATTTAACTTTTAAACGTTTACTGATTTAAAACAAGAGTAGAAGAAAGCATTTAATGCGTAATTTTGACATATAACATAAGAGAAGAACAATAGAGGATAATCAATGAACTTTTTAATAGCCAACACTTGTGTGTTTTTTTTTTAGGTTAAACAAATATTTCATTACATTTAAAAAAAAATACATTTTCTGGTGTTAGTCCTTTTTTCCTGAAGAAGACAATGGACGATAAAAGGAAAGTTTGTATTATTGGAGCAGGACCTTGTGGTACCTCAGCATTGTTTCATTTTGATCAGATCAGCGATTCTTCGACGGAAGTCGTCTGCTACGAGAAGAGCGACACGTGGCTTGGACTTTGGAACTTAACATGGATGACCGGTATTTATTTATCCCGTACCCTATCTTATTTTGCTTGTACAATATTTTTACTCTAATAACATAATATACAAAACATTTTTTTACAAACGTTAATTAGTTTTTCCAACAGAATTAGCTTTATTGTGAAAATAATAATAACGTTCAAACACCATGAAACTCAATACGATAGAGTAGTTCATTTAAATATTGAGTACAATATTGTTTGTTTGTCATACGTGTCAAGTTGTGATAGATTTGAGACAACATCAGTTGGGCGTGGAAAGGTACTACAAAAAGTTTGGTCGACTAGAGAGGTGAAATATACCCAAAGGACATTCATAATAAGAAGGCGAAAATAAACTGAACTCGCCATGGAAAAAAAAAGAAAAGGAAAAAAGACAAACAACAGTATACAACGCACAACTACAAAAACATAAAGATTTATCCCAGATGCGCATACTCAGGGCGGATAAACAAATTCTGCTCCACATAATTTTCATAATTGTTTTCACTTTTGAATTGACTATATGTATATATATATATATATAAGATGTATAATGATCATTTCCGAAACACCAAATCATAGGATATTGTTTCTACTTTTTCACTATTCTAGGAACTGATCAATTTGGAGAACCATGTCATGGTGGCATGTACAAACATCTGTGGTCAAATGGCCCAAAAGAAGGCTTAGAGTACCCAGATTACACATTCACTGATCACTTTGGAAAAGCAATACCATCGTTTCTTCCACGACCGGTTATACGAGATTACTTGGAAGGTATGTTTGCTTTTAAATTTCATGGTTTATTTTCTTATAAAATTGTATAGCATCCTTCCTTCACATTATAACAGATGAAAAGGTGCAGAGATATTTTAATTGTTTTTGACATTAGGGAGAGGGCACGACCTACAGTAATTCAAAAATAGAAAGTGAATAAAATGACAAAATCAAACATGATATTGAATTGTCAATTCTTGTCTACCAAACGATCTGTACAATAACAAAATAAATTACTTGTGGGCGGAAAAGGACAACAATGGTCAAGATTAATGATACAGGGCATTTATTGGTAATTACGAATACAATATACTGTGGATTCATTTATTTTCGTGGGTACAAATTTTCGTGGATTGAGGAAAACTTGCATTTTCGTGAATATTTGATTTCGTGGTTTTCCAAAAGTCTGCATTTAATCATACAGAAAAATTGCAATTCATTGAACGTTTAAATTCGTGGTTTCCTTGTACCCACGAAGTCTACGAAAATTGATATTCAACTAAAAATATAAAAAGTCCACAGTATAGTGAAAGCAAATCGGGCACTAGGGACAGGCTTATGGAACATGTTTTAGTGGCACAATATATATCTTTGTAGATTCAAAGCACCATTCTTCTTTGTTTAGTGTTTCTTTGAAATGTTTTGAAAACTCTGTTACCTGGTATTACAGCTTGTAAACATGAAAGAAAACGATGGAAATTTTACTGGTTAAATTCCAGTTAGAGTTTTTACCTTATATGCATGGACATGTTACATACGATTTTGTCTGTAGTTCTGGACATGAAAGAACTTTACTCATACCGAGTATTTCTTTATTTGAAACAAAAATAAGTGCATATAGCATAGACCAGTATGGGAAAATAAACGGTGGTATTACACCTATTCTTTTAGTCATTAATTCGAAGTTTCTTTTAGGCAGGCTTGTCAGGAAAAGCAAATCAGATTTAAAGCGGTTTATCAAATGGAACACTGCAGTAAGATATGTGAGGTACAACCAAAAGTCAGATGACTTTACAGTTACAACTGAAGATCTAAAGACAGGTCATACAGTTGACACAAATTTCACACATGTTATAGTTGCGGTAGGAATATTTAATTCCCCAGAAAAACCGTACTTTGATGGAATGGAGACTTTTCCTGGGAGGATAATACATTCACATGACTTCCGTGATGCTACACAGTTCAAAGGTCAGCGAGTGTTGGTCGTGGGGGCCAAGTATTCGGCTGAGGATATGGCGTTGCAATGTATGAAATTTGGCACCAAAAGTATTGTGGTGTCTTATAGATCGAGCCCAATGAATTATAATTGGCCAGTTGGAATTGAAGAACGGCCAATAGTCCAGAAAATACAAGGAAAAGTTGTACACTTTCTTGATGGAAGTTCTACTGAATTAGATTCAATTATCCTGAGCACTGGCTACAAATACAAGTTTCCGTTCATGGAAACAAGTTTACGACTTACTTCATCTAGTACACTATATCCTTCTGGCTTATACAAGGGTTCACTTTGGTTGCAGGGAGGTAATAGGAAACTGTTTTACATGGGTGTCCAGCACCAGTTTTTCACCTTCACAATGTTTGATGCCCAGGGCCTCTGGATATACAGGTGAGACTTCATTATTTCTCAAAATTCATGTTTAATAAATTAAGGCGCCACTAGGTTATCGCCTCTAAGAACTTAGTAGCCTATGTTTTAAACTGATTTAACTCCCTCAAACAAAATTTTCTTTAGATTTTTTGGATTTATTGAAGGCTTTTCGCCTTTGTTTATATGATATCGGTTTATTTTTTTTGACTTTGTAGACTTTCTAGAAGCTAGAATACTTAATAATGTGTTTGAGCTAGGTGATATGTTCTTGTCAAGAACTACTACCTTCTGCTAAATCATGCGATTTCCATTTTATTATGATTTTTAAATAAACAATATTTAGAAACTGGTATGAATATGATGAAAACACTGTTGTTTTCCCTTTCTATATTTATTTAGGCATATAACAGACACTTTACCAGACAAACTAAAGAGCTGTGAAGAAATGAAGGAAGAAGCACATCAATGGGTACAGAAATGTAACAGTCTGAAAGACATCCATGAACAAATTGACTTTCAGGCTGATTTTATCAAAGATCTGAGCGATGGAACCGGATATCCACCCGATGCACCAAAGGCAAATATTTTTTTCCACAAATGGGACAATGAAAAAAGGGCGAATATAGTAACTTACAGGGATCAGCAATTTAAATCCTTGTATTCTGGTACAGAAGCTGCTCCGTGCAGCAAACCATGGTTTCAGAATTTTGACGATTCAATTGGCGCTTTTGTTTAGGAGATAGAACAATTAGGTATTTTTTCTAACTGTCTTCAAATAACATCTCCACAATGTACAATACGCCTTAACATTTTATGGTGGTGTTCTGTATTATATCAGTTATGCGTAAGGTATATATTTTTGTAATCTTTATTTTTAAAATGAATAATAATATGACGTGCTTCATCGCTTTGTGCACAAACCCACGCTCTAAATCAAATAAAATTTGTTTGCACATGGGTCTATTGACTTCTTCAGAATAATGAATTTTCACAAATTATCTTGCACTTAAAAAGTAAAATTACACAAATACTGAACTAAGAGGAAAATCTAATTTGAAGTTCCATCATCACATGGCAAAATCAAATAACAAAACACATCAGAAAGGAATAGACAATTTAATAACTGTCACATTTCTGACTTGGTAGAGGCATTTAATATATTTCTTTAACTTTCAAACACTTTCAAACTCTTAAATGGTGCACATGTTGTAACTAACTCATTTATCATGACTGTTATGTGTTGCATTCCGAAATTGACATATTTGACCTAGATACGACTGCCGTTCATGCTGGCTGTTCAAACTCCTGTCTCTGAAAAAATCACAGTGCCACCGTGTGCTTCGTTACAGACACAAAGGGAGGTTCATGGAAAAGCATTCACAAACGCTTTTACACTAATTCTATCGAACATAGAAATCACCTTAATTGTCCTATTCAGAAACGAAAAAAATAATGCAAGCTATACTTTATTGTAGTTTTAACATGGTATGCATTATATTCGTGTAATTTTAAACCCTCGCTGTCGCTCGGGCAAAAAAATCTCGATTATAATGTTAAAACTACAATAAAGTATAGCTTGCATCAATTATCAAATCCTTTCTCTGAAAAAATCACAGTGCCACCGTGTGCTTCGTTACATACACAAAGGGAGGTTCATGGAAGAGCATGCACAAACGCTTTTACACCAATTCTTATCGAACATAGAAATCACCTTAATTGTCCTATTCAGAAACGAAAAAAGTAATGCAAGCTATACTTTATTGTAGTTTTAACATGGGTATGCATTATATTCGTGTTATTTTAAACCCTCGCTGTCGCTCGGGCAAAAAATAATCACGATTATAATGTTGAAACTACAATAAAGTATAGCTTGCATCAATTATTTCTTTAACAATATTAAGCTGTACTAAAAAGGCTTAAATATAAAAAAAAAAGAATGTGGTATGATTGCCAATGAGACAACTATCTACAAAAGACCAAAATGACACAGACATTAACAAGTATGCTTTGTGTAAAACCACCACAAAGTATTTAGCCTCTATTAGATCTTGTTATACTCGTATTCAAAGTAACAAAATATCTATACATAGAATTATTTTCAAGTTGTGTTTGATATTACAATGTATTTAAGGAATGACTGTAATATTTTTTCTGTCTAAGAAGAAACAACATAAAAATGTGGTGCACACTGAATAACGCGCGTAGCGGGTTTTTTTCTAACAGTGTGCACCACATTTTTCATGTTATTTCGAATAGACAGAAAAAATATTACAGTCATTTCTTATAATTTAAATCTAAATTCCATTTTAAACCGTAGAAAACCATGAAAAAAAGTTGATAAGGTCACGGTCATCTGCTTGTTCTACTAAAGAATTGTCCATTAGATTGACTAAAATTCTGTCCGCAGTTAAAGAGGGACTTCAGATATACTGTGAAACTGTTTACTCACGCAGTGGTATTTATCATATGTGGATTCTTAAAAACTCTAAAGAACTTCTGGATAATTTTAAATCTCGATCTTTTTCTGAAATTAGTTCTATTAAAACTTTTGATTTTTCAACCTTGTATACAACCATTCCCCATGTGAAATTGAAAAACCGTCTAAAAGAAATAATCCACAATGCTTTTCATCATAAAAATGGTAGCATACGCTATAAATTTATCACGTTGGGATACCATAAGGCATATTTTGTTAATAAGGAACAAAAGGGTAAAACATGCTACACAGAGGAACAAGTGATCAGTATGCTAGAGTTTCTTATTGACAATATATTTGTTGAATTTGGAGTTGTGCGCCTCTCCTTGCCGATCTCTTCTTATTTTCATATGAATCAGAGTTCCTTCAGACACTTGTTAAAAACAAGAAGATCAAAGAAGCCAGGTTATTTCCATTAACAATCCGAACTTTTCTGATTGGGTTCCATTAATATACCCACCAGAACTAGAAATTAAAGAGACCACAGACACGGCTTCCTCCGCCTCATTTTTAGACTTATACCTCGAATTTGACATACACAGTCATCTCAGTACCAGAATCTATGACAAACGAGACGATTTCAATTTTGAAATTATCAATTTCCCCCACCTTAGTAGTAATATACCAACTTCACCTGCATATGGAATATACATTTCCCAACTTATTAGGTATTCAAGAGCTTGCAGCTCCTATACAAGATGGTCTTGAAGTATAGATTTAGCGTACTGACGTTGGTTATCATCTTAATAACGCGTTATAGTATTATTTTATTAGTCTTTATTAATATTACTTGTAAATTTTTGAGATATTCTTTTGAATTGACTCTGTGGTTATATATAAAAACATCATGCTTTGAACGACAAAATTATTTCATTTACTTAAATTACTCTTACTTATGGATTTTGACATACTATAAATGACAAAATTATTTCATTCAATAAAATACTTTGAATTTCTGTTGAGTCTGTTTTTTATTTTATACATTTGACGTGATACTGTACGTATGTATCCCGTCATACTTTGAACCACACCTTATTTATTTATTATTATTACATTTACTGTCGAGTCTGTTGTTTGTTAAATCAACTTCACGTGACTATGCATGTATGTATACCTTCATACTTTGAACGACAAAATTATTTTTTGTCTACCTGTGCGAATTTCAAACGCGCAATTTTACACCAGCAATGAAAACCATATATTCTTTACGGGTAGACTTTATATAGATAAATTAAGTGGTATAAGAAAAGCATAATGAGTATAATAAATTTGATGTATGCCTTTTTGTGCTTCTTCGTTACATTTGTTGTTTTTATAGTGATGCAAGTATGTTTGTTTTGTTCATACTTTTAACGACAAAATTATTTTTATGTTTACCTGTACGAATTTCAAACGCTCATTTTTACACCAGCAATGAAAACCTTCTTTCCTTTACGGGTAGACTTTTTATATACATAAATTTATTGGTACAAGAAAAGCAAAATGAGTATGTTAAATTTGACGTACGTATGCCTTTTTGTGATTCTTCGGTACATTTGTTGTTTTTATAGTGATATTAAGATGATAACACAATATTGACTGCTGTACCCCTATTTTTGACATTTTTACTCTTTGAGAATGTTTGTTTTGTTCATACATCGTTGACAATGTAATGGAATTTGATGCAACTGTCATACAAGTGAGAGGTTTAGCTAGCTATAAAACCAGGTTCAATCCACCATTTTCTACATTAGAAAATGCCTGTACCAAGTCAGGAATATGACAGTTGTTATCCATTCGTTTGATGTGTTTGGACGCATTACATCCAAAATTAATTATTAAGATATATTGGATAAAGACAACAAAGCAGCAAATACCAACGATTCAAATGTGTACCAGCGTCATCAATGAGCTTCCCATATTGTACACTACAGGGCAAAACATGAAACATTGTTGAAGACCGTACGGTGATCTTTAGTTGTTACTTTCTGTGTAGTTTGGTCCCTTGTTGAGAGTTGTCTCGTTGGAAATCATACCACAACTTCTTTTTTATATGCATACACTAGTTTTACAAACGAGAAATCATAAACTAAAATGGAGTTTGAGGATGTGATTGTATTAAAAGACCCACGATTTAGAGAAAAAGGATGATTAGACCTCACGACATTCTGAGCCAAAACACCCCGACAATTATCAAAATTAGAGAGGTCCTCAAGCCATCCTTCCTCTACCTTCAGAGGCTTAGAGATGTTAAGCCATTTATTAGATTTAAATAAAACAAACTGCCTTATTTTTCAGAAATCCTTATCAAAAGTGAATACAAAATATGAGATTTAAACTGTTATGCAAGAAGAACTGCAAAAAAAAAGGAATCACACATTAATTTTAAAACCAAAAAACTGTATTACAGTCGGCTTTCTTCGTGATCTCAACAGTGTTCTAAAAACAGAAAACACAAATAGTGGAAGATATTAGCAGGCAAAATCGAGGGAATTGTGCAAATGATGATACAAGCATGAAAATTACCACAAAGCATCATTATTATATTAAAATAACAATGAGATTAATTAAAAAAAATGACAAATAGGCAAATTTTTTTTTGATGAAATAGCTCTTTTCGCTTTCCGTAGACAAACAAATCTTTAATACATATTTATTGATAGTAATATCTTGGTAATCGAAAATATATTTTATATTAACTTCTCATAAAAGATCGTCGAAAGATTCCTAGAGTCGAAAATAAACTGACAACGCCATGGCTAAAATAAAAAAAAAGAAAAACAGTACACAAACCACAACATAGATTATAGATATAACTAAACACGGATTTATACGAATCCGACTACGCATGTGTCATTTGGTTTAACGAGAGAAATTATCGTCAAAGAATATCTAAAGCTAGGTTCACACTGTCGATCAGGTCAAATCGATTAAGCCCGATCAAGCTTAATGACATGATCGGGAGACTGGTCTAACTCAATCGACAGGAATGTTCGGGATAGTCTACCTTGCTCGTGATCGAATTAACTTTCTACCCGAGAGTTTTTGACATGTCAAAAACATTCGAGTAAGGCTCGAGAAGTAAGTCACTCGAGAAAAAGATCAATAATTTTCCGAGAAGCGGTCGAGTCGATCGGGAAAGGATCGTGTAGAGATCGAGTTTGATCGGAATACAAACATTTTACCGATCACTACTCGATCATTTCGAACTTTGCTCGACTAAAGTCCGATCAATTCAAGATTAACTCGACCAATGCCCGATCGCCTCCAGATCACTGTGACTTGTATATTCATTTTATCTCAGACCAAATCTAACAATACCCGATCCCTTCGCGACCACATTCGACCACTCGTCGATCTCTACTCGGTCACACACGAGAACATATGAATGTTACACGATTCTCTAAAAGTGTGTGCAGATCTGATTAACTATCATAACTTTGCTTCCGCAAAATATGTTGGCAACATTATTTTAAACTTAACAAAAACTCCTCCAATAACAGTACGTACGTGTATTTACTTTTGCAAGTAACATTTCAAAAGAGAGGCAAAAACCACCAAAGGAACAATCAAACTCAAAGGTAGAAAACAAACCAACACAGCCATTACAAAAAAGGTAACCAACAGATGACAAACAGCCGACCACATAACATTGAAAACTAAAAACTTAGCAACACGTAACCCAACAAAACATGGGATCTTCTTAGAAGTTCCTGAAGGGAAGAAAATCCTGCAATTTTGGCACCGGTGGATTTTTCAAATATTAAAGTAATTTTGCAATGATATTCATTGTTAGACTGCTGTTGACTAAGTTATAAAGTTGATTTTTAAGAACATCAAGATTATATTTTACCTGTTTTATGGGCTATTTTCTCTTTAAAAAATTTGTCTGTCCATATTTTCCGATATTCCAGAAATGTTTGTAGCATAAAAAAAGAAGATGTGGTACAATTACCAACGAGACAGCTCTTCACAGAACACCAAATGACGCAGAAATTATCTATAACAACTATAGGTCACTTTATTTTCATTCAAACTTTTTGACGAATTTCACACAAAAAAGAGACAAAGACGAATATTTCTTATTTGGTGCAAATTTCTTTCTAACAGTAACGATATAAACTGTTCCGCAAGCACACGTTTTGATCATATGTTTCTAAAATACTTTAGCAAGTTTGCATAAACTTTGACAAACTATACACTCGTTGTAAATGCGACTACAGTTTGTCGTTCATCGTTTGTTAGTTCAAACGATGCATTTCTTTCTAACGGTTACATTAAATCAATTATCTAAACGTGTTCTTGCTTGTCACAACTGAAAACATTGTCTAAAATTACTAAAAATTTCAATCCCCTCTAACTAAACGATACATTTGTTTCTACTTCTGTAATGATTAACAAACTATACTTAACAGCACACAACGTTTACCAAACTTTGGTCAGAAAGAAATGCACTCTTGATCTCTATTGAAAGATATATGTAAAGTTATACACTGTTTCAGAAAAGGTATCACCCCAGTGGATTCAAATTCTACTTTGGGTCAAATTTTGGGGAAATATGTGACATCTTTGCGTTCTGTTTGCAATATTTGTGGCAAGTACATACAGGTTGTTGCCATACAACAAAAAGACAAGAAAAATCTTTAACTATTCAACTACTGGATATCAAATCTATAAAAAATACTGATTATATACTTACGCACATATATTTGACAAACAATACGTTTTATTTGTAAAAAAGCAAGGAATTGGGGATGGTAAAGTTTATGTATATTGCTATCTAATATAGTGCTAATCCAGTAACCAATCTCATTTTGTGGTGTCATTTTAAAAAAAAACCCAATAAGACTACCATTACATATCAATGTCCACTATGAGGATTTTTTTATAAGCAATGAGTTCCTCTTTGTTGAGTTAGTGCAAGTTTCTTATACTGCCCACACAGTGGTCGTCGTGTCAGCCACTGCCTCACCTAGATTTCTCGGCGCCCGTTGCTGTCTACATCATCTTGTTCGTCTTCTATGCTCTCTTCAAGCGCCATCACAGCTATTTACCTGTCTCTCTGGCTCTAACCTCTGTGCTGACAAATCCAATTGCTTTATTTATATGTAGATATTTTAAATGTATGATTTAACTCGGACCTTCTATTAAATTTCACCAAATAAAAGGAGAATGTGTCCATGGGACACTGATAATGCCCCAGCTAGCATATGTAATTTTATAAAGGCTCATGTTGGGACGTACGTGGGTACGACCAAACAAGGGTAACACTTAATGCCAACTCTGAATCGGCGGGAAATAAAAAAATGGCCGTTTTTATACATTTGTGAATGTGCATACCCGACCATTTTCCGATTATCCCAACGACCAATCAGGCTGCGATCGTGAATAGTTGATTTGGTGTAGCTAGTCGTGTGAAGGTCGTGTGCTTAACGAATTAACGAATAAGTATTCATTTTATTGTCGGGATGGAGTTAAGGGTGTGTACAGTCGGATCGCGGTCATGTTAAAGTCATAAACAGGCCTGATCAAGAATTTGGTTGAGCTTGTTCGTGGAAATTTGGACAATCGGGATCATCAAGTTGATATGATAAGCAGTGTGCACCTAGCTTTAACGGTGATTAAGTATTGCGATACGATCGTGAAAGCTCTGGTACTGGATCGTGAAAGAATTTTAATGTTAATTCTAGTTCAGAATCTTTGAAAAATTGCTTAATTTTCAAAACGCGAAACAAATCCGAACAAAAAATATATCTGTCAACATTGTTCAACTTCCTCAACATTAATGTGCAATAAGATAAAGAAAATATGCAGTACTTTATGAAAAGACATAAAAGGCCCAATGCATGTCTATAGAACTAATTAAAAAACACACGCTATTTGCACCTTTGATGGTCATATTTCAATATACCATGATATACTAGTATTTGAAATTTAATTTTTAAAAGTAATTGTAACATAAAAGTATGCGCTTCCCTGAAGAGCGTTGATTTGTTTTTGAAAACATTGCTTTTTGTTGATTGTCCAGCAAACTGATCGTGAAAGATCAGGCAAACGCAGTATTTTGATCGTGGAAGATAATTCGTAACCAGACTTAATACTAGTTATCACAAATCAATATTTCTTTTACCATTTGATAAACCTTCAACTGGTTGAAACCTGCAACTATTTTGAGAATGAATGAACCCAAAGCTATTATCATTTTTTAATTCAATACATTACCTCAAAAGTTAAAAAAAGAGAGAAGCTAGAAAAGTGTCTTTATCTATGTGAAAAATTCTGCTCTGAGAATCGGGTAAGTACAACTCAGACAGACTGCCCCTATTTAGCCTATAACTTTTAAACAAAAATGATAACCATCAACCATTCACTTGTAGCTAAAAAGCATCTTTTTGAACAATTCGAGATTGAACGATAACAAACATTTTTTGCAACAGCATTTCTTAAGTTCTATGTGTCTGTATATACAATAGATGTGGATTGATTTCAAATCAGATAACTATATACTACAGACTAAAGAATACTAGAGCGCAAATTGTGAAATGTCTCGTCTGCTTTAATTATGATAATATATGTGTTGAACGTCTGTAATATTGAGGGTTTTGCTAAAAGCGCAAATACTCTTAAAATTGTGAATGGTTCATAAAGAAGGCCAAGGTCAGATGAACCATGCCAAACAGATCTCTACAAACATTCCGTACACCAAATATAGGTACATCAGGTGGTATGTGTAAACAGCTTTTATTTCCAAGTATTTCCTTATTTAAGTTCAATAGTAAAGTTATGGCTTCCTAAGCAACAAATTCGTTACAAACAGTTGTAGACTTTTTTTTACCAACTGTGGTTTCCTTATCATTCCTTAGTACTTATTGTCTTGGCATTTGTTAGGACAGATGGAAATCAAATTAAAGTGTCTACGGTTTCCTAATGCCCTTGCAATCAAAGGTATCACAGAAACTGTAATGTTTCAATCCGCGACTTGAATTAAAGGTAGACTGAGCACTAAACTTTTGCAATCATATCATATCTTCTTTTTTCTTTAAATCACTCGATCATCGTGGAAAGGACGTGATGATACCTCTTTACCTACTTAAGATGTTTACTTTAAGCAAAGTTTGGCTGAAAACTGCACTTTAGTGCAAAATTGTCTCCTTTGCAATTATTTCACATCTTCTTATTTTTCTATAATGATAAGTACAATATTACATTGTGAAATTTCGAATTCTGTTAGGTAACATTTTATTATAGTTTCGAGTTATGCCACTATTCGACAAAGATCATCCATTATGCACGATTTTATGACTAAAAACTGTAATAAATGTTTGTTCGGTAGACAGCAGTGCTGATGAGCAATAATAAGGTTTCAGTTTGCCGAATAATACGTGCAGTAGCATCATATCTTTAAACCAATCGCTTAACATGGAAAGGGAGTGACGATGCCTCTTAACGCACGAAAGATTTTAACTTAAACAGAACTTTTTAACAGAAAATCATCGAACTCGAGAGTTGTCTTTTATGACATCACGCATTGCTTATTTTAATTGATTTTATAGATTCCAAGAACTATATATACGATGGTACCACAAGTGGAGACGGAACCTCATTTCAATGGTCTTCAACTTCGTACTTTATTTGGCCTTTTTAACTTTTTGGATTCGAGCGTCACTGATGAGTCTTTTGTAGACGAAACGCGCGTCTGGCGTATACTAAATTTAGTCCTGGTATCTATGATGAGTTTATTATATCGAATCATCATATTATATCATTATTACATATGGATGTAGTAAAGAGCCAAAGCAGGATTTTCTTTCGAAACAACATGACAAATTCGAAGAAGGTTAAAAAATGTGCATATGATATTTGTCTTGTAGTAAGCTGACATCGGCGTGAATACTGCTGTATGAATTCGAAGTTAGGTTAATCAATTATAAGGAATACAGATAATAATTGAATTAAATTGGATCAGAAAATTACAGACAGTCTACCCTCTCGGTCTTAATGATAATATCATGGGAATTGGCAATATATCAAGAACCAATTCTGTTTACATTTTGGATATAGTTTTTAAAACTGTTCGTAAAAATCGTTCTCATTGACGCTGAAAAAATCGTAATCAAAGAAAATTTCGAACCAACCATACACACATTTCGGACCTAATTTCTATTTAAAAAAAACAACGGCAGACACTATCTGTTAACCAAACTTTGATCTTTACCTATAAATAAATAAAATGAAATTTTAGAGGATTGCAACACAATTTCATATTACAGTTCTAAGTATGAAATTGTCCAAATTATAATGGCATATTGTTATTCTAAACTGTTTCTAAAAAAATGATCGCCCTGAAGATCATAAACAACATTTTATTAAAATAAAGTATGTCAATAAAGGTTTTGATTTTGTAAATATTGCCGGTATTTTTAACGACCATTCTGGTAAAGACCAAATTCCTGGATATTTTGATAATACTGAACTCCCTCTCATTTGTTATATTTACAAGAAATTTACCCGAAAATATGTGTTTAATTATAGCCAATTGTGTAAAGATGTAAATATCACTGAAAATACACCTATGTCGTGTAATTGCTGTAATTCAGAATACATCTATGGCCCAATTTCCCATGTTATAACAGGAGACCTTAACATCGTTCGCGACCAAGAGTTAAAATCATTCCTCAGTAAAGGACCTAAATATCGCCCCCCGTCAATTATTTACTGAAATGAGTGTCGTAATATCATCCACGACTCACTCCGTGTCTACTGTTTGAAATGGGTAAAACGGGAAAAAGCTGACAAAAAATCTTTGGACTCTTTTTTTAATTCAGTAATGAAGATAGTTGATATTCGAATACAACATTTTAAAAAACATTTTACTCTTAACAAAAACTTTAAAAACCCTATTTCGCGTATCAAAAATAAACTAACAGAACTAGTCAAGGAATTTGTTTTTGTCCCGGCTGATAAAGCTGCTAATAATATCATTATAGTTTGACGTAAATTTTATATAGAGGTTCTGCAAAAGGAAATCACGAATTCACCAACATTCCAACTGACTTCATTTTCAGAAAACGACATCTGTAACAAACATAAACTTTTAGCTACTTCTTTACAAGCAGAACCAAACACAATGAAAGTCCCAACTATGTACTGGCTTCCAAAGCTGCACAAAAAACCTTACAAATATAGATTTATTTCATCTTCTAGCCATTGTTCAACTACTAAATTGTCTGTTTTACTTACTAGTACACTTGGTACAATAAAAAACCTGATAATAAATTGTTCAAATAAGGCCTTTGAAAATAGTGGAATTAATTACTTTTGGAGTGTCAAAAACTCGTTGGAAGTATTTGATAAATTGCATGCATATATTGGTGATTTTGAATCTGTTCAAAGTTTTGATTTTTCTACCCTATATACCACTTTGCCTCATATTCTTATTAAGAAAAAATTCACATCCCTAATTAACTGGGCATTTAAAAAGTCGGAATGCGAGTACATATGTTCAAACTCTTTTAGATAATTTTTAGTAGCAATAAACAAAAGAACTATGTCAATTGGACATGCTTTGATACTATTCATGCGCTTGAATTTTCACTTGATAACATTTTTGTTCGCTTTGGAGATTCCGTATATCGTCAAGTTATTGGAATTCCAATGGAGACTAACTGTGCACCACTTATTCCGGACCTGTTTTTGTATTGTTATGAGTTACAATTTATGACTAAAATTAGCAAAGACCCATCAAAACAGCATTTGATACAAAAATTTAACAATACATTTAGATATTTGGATGATATATTGGCTCTCAATAATGACGATTTCAGTATGTATACTAAAGAAATTTATCCTGTAGAACTTACTTTGCAGACATCTTATACGTTCAGGTATTTCACATCCAATTTTTTATGGAAATATTCTTTATAAAGCACAAAAATGTCTGTATTCTCCTCAGAAACTAACAAAACCTTTAAATAGACTTATTAGAAGGGGATATAGATACGACACTATTGTCAGGTCATTAAAGATTGCATATTTTGGCTTTAATATTGATTCACTAATAGGGTCTTTGCATCGGAACTAAACACATTTATTTCTAAAAAAAAGTTGTTGGCATGACACGGGTTATGTTCTTCTCATATATTTTATGATAGTATGATACTAAACCCCTAACGGGAGGGATTGTTCCTGATATTCATATGATGAAGACATAATCTTTCAATCAGTTTAATTGAGGTCTGGAGCTGGCATGTCAGTTAACTGCTAGTAGTCTGTTGTTATTTATGTATTATTGTCATTTTATTTATTTTCTTTTGTTACATCTTTTGACATCGGACTCTGGCTTCTCTTGAACTGAATTTTAATGTGCGTATTGTTATTCTTTTGATTTTCTACATTGGCTAGAGGTATAGGGGGAGGGTTGAGATCTCATAAACATGTTAAACCCCGCCGCAATTTTGCGCCTGTCCCAAGTCAGGAGCCTCTGGCCTTTGTTAGTCTTGTATGATTTTAAATTTTAGTTTCTTGTGTATAATTCGGAGTTTAGTATGACGTCCATTAGCATTGTACTATTATGCATATTTTTAGGGGCCAGCTGAAGGACACCTACGGTTGTGGGAATTCTCGCTACATTGAAGACCCATTGGTTGCCTTCGGCTGTTGTCTGCTCTATGGTCGGTAGGTTGTCGCTTTGACATATTCACCATTTCCTTTCTCAATATTAGATATGGGAAAACCAACCGTCTAATCTATATAAAAACGAGAATTAAGAAAACCTTATGAACCAACTCAAAGCATGGATATTAGTCTTCCCATTGAAAATCTGATCTGCTTTTCGACCAACAAAAAATAGGTGATAAACTAACTCAGGAATGTAGGCAATTTGTATGAAACCGATTTACATCGTATGATTGTCGCGCACACGATTCTCAAATCAAGTGTGTAATAATTGATAAGGTAATAGTGGAAAATTGATGTGACATTTACCATGATAATTCATTTTTAAATACAACCATCTTACACATGTAACATAAGGCTAAATCTAATCCAATTTAAAAATATATCGTATAAATTATTCTTTGTGACCTGTTGTCAAATATCTGTGCTTTGCAATTTCCATCAGATTCAGATCTAGATCAAAGGTCTATGAAAAACAATTGTTTTATTTTATAGGGCAGCATTAATGAATATTCCAAAATTACTCAAATTATTTCATATGAGGACAAAAACAATTTTTAGAACAGTATGATCGGATTCATTAGTTATAAATTAAAAAAAAAAAAAATTTAAAAAGTGTATATAAATAAATAAGTGTCTATATGGTGCTATTACAAGTTTTTTTAAGTGGCAGGATCTATGAAACTGGTGCTAGAACAATTTTGATCATATTTGTTCCCAAAAGCTTGGGGATGAATGAAATTTTAGAAATGACCTGTGATAAAATTCCATCAACAAAATATAATATGAACACAATAACATATATCACTAGTTAAATTGATGAAATGTTTCCCTTGTCATGAATCATTATTGAAGATGTTAGAAAGGTGGGCGGTGGGTGTAGACACACTTTATGTTTTATTCTCAGTTTCGTATCATCTTTTCCTTTCAGTACAAGTTTTGTCAATGTGTTTCGTCTGATTTATGATACTGTGTTTCGCTTAAACATTTGTTTTATATTGTTGTTTCCTTTCTGAAGCCGTTACACCTGGAACAATGTCATATTGGTCTTTTGTGGACAGTTGTCTCAGAGGCAATCATACCGCATCTTCTTTTTTTATATTTACTAATCAGATGGATACAAATAGACTTATATCATACATCAGAATAACAAATATCAGAGTACAGATATGAGAGTACTCGACAGCTAGTTAAAAGCCACTAACAACTAATAAATAAATTATGCATCTTACACTAAATTATTTATTAGTACACCTACAACATTTAGTGTAACGACGTCATAAACAGTCACAGAAAAAAATGCCTTGTGCATTGCCAATATACTGGTATCGACAGATTGTAGAATCATGAATGTTTACATGTATATAACAATAATATTTAGATTGCCTTTAATTTACTGATCACACAATCAATATTAATACCAATAAAATCAATATTAAATGATCTAATTACAGTGTTGAATGGGTAACCTTTTAGAATAAGATTATTTAAAGAATCGATAAGTTAACAAGGATCGTTTCTAAATTTTCGGGCTCTTTAAACAACATTTCCGTAAAATTCAGGATGTGCTATCCCGTTTGAAAAAAAGGTTTCTACATGTATAACCAAACTCCAAAACCAAATTTGTATATCTATGGAATATATAAAAGAGGGACGAAAGATACCAAAGGGACAGTCAAACTCGTAAATCTAAAACAAACTGACAACGCCATGGCTAAAAATGAAAAAGACAAACAGAAAACAATAGTACACATGACACGACATAGAAAACTAAAGAATAAACAACACGAACCCCACCAAAACCTAGGGGTGATCTCAGGTGCTCCGGAAGGGTAAGCAGATCCTGCTCCACATGCGGCACCCGTCGTGTTGCTTAATATGTGATTACAAATCCGGTAAATAGTCCTATAAGTAAAGGTTTTAAGGAATTTGTGGTAACGAAATCCCTGGCTTGAGTATTTAACGAAAATATATCATCAAGATAACGATAAGTGTAAAATGCAGTTTAGACAGATCTTTCCTGAGTTTGATCATAAACATGTTTTGTGAAATCTCAACACTACCCCATTCAGCAATACGCACAGAAAAAACTCAGTTTAAAAGAAGTCCGAGTCCGACATCAGAGTAGGTAAAAAAAGAAAGTAAACCAAAAGGACAATGAATGATATACAAATTATCAAAGGACTACTAACAGTTACTTACATGCCAGCTCCAGACTTCAATTGAACTGATTTATATATATTATGTCTTCACTATATGAATATCAAGTACATTCCCTCCTGTTAGGGGTTTAGTATCGTACCATCATAAAATATATAAGAAGAAAATAACCCGTATCTTGCCAACAACTGGTTTTAGAATAAATGTGTTGCTTCTGATGGTTAGACAATATAAATAAATCAATAGTAAAGCCAAAGTATGCCTTCTTTAATGACCTGACAACAGTATCGTAACTATATCCTTTCTTAATAAGTTTGTTTAAAGGTTTTGTGAGATGTTGAGGTAAATGCTGAAAATATTGAGCTTTGTAAAGAAAATTACCATAAAAGATTGGATGTGTAATAGCTGAACGTTTAAAATGTCTGAATATTGATGAATATAAACGAATGATGTCCTTGTACCGATGCTGAAATTTAGTAAATGTTTTGACTAGTTAGTGATATCCAAAATCTAGGCCTGATGAAATAATTTTTCAGTAAAACATAGATTTCCTTCGTTAAAATCTTATACGTTGTTACAAACACGAGCGTCTTGATAACCGTTTGTCGGATATCAGTGCATGGATGAGAATCAACATGCTTAAATTAAACCAAGACAAAACCGAATTAATTGTGTTTGCACCAAAACAACAACTAAAGCAACTATCCAGTTTCCAACCAACATTCGATGGAACTATATTGACTGATGCTTCTTGTGTGAAAAATCTTGGATTTTGTTTTGACAAAACACTCAGCATGGAACAACAAGCTAGTGCAACGACAAAAGCATGTTTTCATCAGATACGAAATATTGGTCGCATTAGATCCCTGATTACAGATGAGGCATGTAAGACTCTAGTGTGCTCACTCGTTACATCACGACTAGATTATGGTAATGCGCTGTTATATGGAACAAATAGCCGTGTTATAACAAAACTACAGCGTGTGCAAAATACAGCAGCACGGCTAATAACGCGCAAGAGAAAATACGATTCAATAACACCTGTTCTCATTTCATTGCACTGGTTACCGGATCATGTTCGTTTTCAGTACAAACTTCTGCTGTAAATTTTTAAAGCAATTCATGGCAAGGCACCATCATACCTACAGGAATTAGTTGAACATTACAAACCTGGTAGAGCCTTGCGATCGGAGAAAAGCATGCTGTTACGACTACTAAACGATGTTAGGACAAAACGCTATGGTGAACGACGGTTCGATATTGCCGCACCAACTCTTTGGAACAGCTTACCTTCATCCTTACGAAATGAACAATCTCTTTACGTTTTTAAAAAGGATCTTAAGACATATTTTTTCCGAAGTGTTTTCATTGATTTTTTTGTAAATTTTGAAATTTATGAACAATTTGTTTTACCAGTTGATTGTATTGTGAACTTTTACTTAATAATTTTTAATATTTGAGTCACTGTGGTTTTAATGATAATCATTATTTTAAATTTATACAGAGGAAATTATAAATCATATTTAATATACCTCTATTTTTATTTTTTTGAAACTTTTTACTTTTCTTTCTATTTGATTAATTTTAAATTTTTGATATTTTTTGTGTGGGTTGTACATTTTTTTATATTATTCTATTTAACCGACAATCAATGTTTTCATTTTACACGCCACTGCTCAGAAATTGTATTTATGTGATTGTATATTTTGGTTTTATCTTATGTATCTTATTTTTTTATTCATGTTAAGCGCTAAGGGTAATTTTTCAAATTATATAATGCGCTATATAAATTTTGTATAATAATAAATAGTATAAACACCATAAGAGGATGAAAAAATCTAAATTTTGAACAGATTCAAAATCACTAATTTACGCACGCAATTTATTAAGTACTTTCAACGTTATTTTGGCTTTCCAAAAGTAACTGGTTCTACATTATCAAAGGCCCTATATCAAAAATGTATGTATGTATCAAGTGTACTAGTAAGTAGAATAGACAGTTTAATAGAGGAACAATGGCTTGAACTCGAAATACATTTATATTTGTAAATTGTTTTTTTAGCAGAACCTAGTACATATTTGAAACTTTCATTGTAATTGGTTCTGCTTGAAAATACGTAGGTAAAAGTTTATTTTTGTTACAGATGTCATTTGTCAATAAATGATTCAATTGGGTGTTGATAAATGCTTAATTTCCTTTTAAAGAACCTCAACGAAATGTTTTCGTCAAACACTATTGTTATTATAAGCAGCCTTGTAAGCCAGGACAAACACATATTCCTTGTTTTAGATGTTATATTTGTTATTCTCGTGGGATTTTGTCTGATGCTTGGTCCGTTTCTGTGTGTGTTACATTTCAGTGTTGTGTTGTTGTTCTCCTCTTATATTTAATGCCTTTCTCTCGGTTTTAATTTATTAACCCGATTTTGTTTTATGTCCATGGATTTAGGAGTTTTGAACAGCGGTATACTACTGTTGTCTCTATTCCTTGGCGAGTTCTTTAGTTTATCTTTAATGCAAGTAAATAAGATTACAATTGTTGTTGTTAGGAGTAAAATGTATTAAAAATGATGGACTTTTCCGTATTGTTGATGGAAAGACGGAGACATGTACTAAGTAAGTTTTTGGCATGAAACTTATCGAAAGAAGGGTAACTTTGATTTTTTATTGTCATATATTAAAAATGATAACGATTGTAGTATTTTTTGACGAGCGATTTTGAAGATTAAGACGTGTAGATACCCAATGCTGTTTTCATAAGAAAGTCCATACCTTAAATTACTGTACAAGTTATACGTGAAATTTAGTGAAAATTTGTACTATCACTTTTTGTACAAATTACAATTAGTAAAAGTCAAATTACAAATTATAAAATTTGTACAATTTGTTCAATTTGTGTATACAAATCATAATTTGTACAGATGTATGCAAAGTTTTGAGAGACCAAGGTTTACAAAATATTTACAACCAATGTAAATGCTGTCAAATGTTTTTGTTATATATTTGCAAACGTTTGACGATATGGTGAATGTAGCAGAGAAATGGATCATACCTTCCATTTTCATAGTTATTATGATAAATATTGATATTTTCAACATATTTGATTTCAGGAAAATGGAAAGTTTTGAGAGACTGCGGTTTACAAAACATTTCAACCAATGTAAATGCTGTCAAATATTTGTGTTATATTTGCAAACGTTTGTCCATATATTGTTCATGTGTATAAAGAAGTGTGTTTTATTTACTAGTACTTTCCATTATCCATGTTATCATAAAAACTTTGATGAATATCAATATTTGCTACATTACTTTACAGTCGTAATCAAAGGTTTAAGATACTGCGGTTTATAAAACATTTACAGACAAAGTGTATTTGGATACATATACGCACATTCTGAACTTTAAAAAAGTTTGATTATATGTTAATATATTCTATAAACCTCGACCACTCATAACTGTCCATGCAAACATTTTCATAATTCTTAAACTCCGAGATTTCATGTAGTGATAAAACCCTAATTAACCATTGTTTAGTCTGTAAAGTTCACAATAACATTATTGACCTACGAAGAAATCGTGCTTGGAAAATCGTTCAAAGTCGAGATGCGATAGATAGATAGATGCGGTATTTAAGAAAATTTAAAACTACCTCTTGTGTCATTTCTGATTTTATTTAAAAAGAACCCAAATTTATTGAATCAGAATTGTTTGTTTATGTGTTACACATTTGTTTTTCGTTCATTTTTTTACATACATAAGGCCGTTAGTTTTCTCGTTTGAACTGTTTTACATTGTTTTCTCGGGGCCTTTTATAGCTGACATTTTGATCAGATCAGCGATCCTTCGACTGAAGTCGTCTGCTAGAGAAAAGTGACACGTGGCTTCGACTTTGGAACTTAACATGGATGACCGGTATTATTTTTTTCCGTCATAAATATCGTATTTTACTTTAAAATAAAATTGAATTATTTTATCCTCATAATAGACAAGAACAATTCATTGGACATACGTTTATAAGTTTCTTCATCTGAATCAATTTAATTTTGGAATAGAAGAGAAAGTTTTAACACCGTGCAAAATAATGTGGTAGGGTCATTCGTTTAAATTTATCATGTATCTTTTTGTTTTCTTTCAAAATAATGATTTGAAAATCTCATAAACTTCAAACGCGTAGCGAAATCAGCTCCATCGACGCTGTACGCGACCCTTCATTTGGCGTATAAATCACCAGCCTTGCCAATTCTAAGTTAAACGTAATGTTGACCTGCAACGACGAATGTAATAAGCCGTTCAAGTTAATTCCTGAAAACATTTCTTGATTAACCTTCTCAGGAACGCCAAAACTCGTCAAATATTAACAGGACGGGAGAAATATTATAAGGTTTATTTATTACAATTTTTTTTTTATGTTTTCGAAATATTCTGTTTATATTACATGCAAAATATTTACAATCTTAAACTGAGTCCCGAAAGTACTAAACCAAGTGTTGATCAACAAGAGAGGTCAAATATACGAAAAGGACATTCATGCTCAGAAGTCGAAAACAAATTGACAATTCCAAAACTAATACATCAATATAGAAAAAACAAAACAAAAACCCCAACCAAAACTTAGAGTGATCTAAGATGTGCACACTATAAACTGATAATCAGATTCTGCTCGACACATTTTTCATACACTTTTCACTTTTTAATCTACCTTATATATAATGCTTCTTTCCAAAACACAAAAACATAAAATATTGTTTATACTTTTTTGCGGTTCTAGGTACTAATAAGTTTGGAGAATCTTGCCGTGGTGGCATGTACAAACATCTATGGTCTAATGGTCCACAAAGAAGGTATAGAGTACCCAGATTACACATTTATCGATCAATATTAAATTTAGTTAGATGGGCTGATTAGCACCAGTCAAAACTAAATTTGAAGGTCAAGACTAGTCGAGACAGGTCGAGCTATGGTCAAGACCATTTCAGACTACACAAAGATCATCAAGTACTGAATCAGACTAATTAAGTAAAGTCGAGACCTAGTCGAGTACACTTATGTACAGTTAAGTACAGTCGAGACAATGTCGAAACTAGTCGAGTAAAATTTGTGCTCGATTTTACTGGTCGAGCACAAAAACTGGTCAATTCAGACTATGAGCAGTTTGTAGTGCATGTATATACTGTAATACATTAATATCACACGAGAACAAATTAATGGCGGCAAAGATTTCATAACTTTCATCGAAGATTTCATCTAGTTTTCGACCAAAAATAACTAGGTGATAAACTTATTCACGTATGTTAGCAATTTTTATAAGACCAAAATAAACATCGTATAATTGTCACACACACGATTCTCAATTCGAATTAATAATCATTGATGAAGTAAAAGTGGAAAAGTGGAATGACATTTACCATGATAACTATTTTTAATACATCCATATCACTTCTGTTCGTTTACACTTAATTATGTCCAATTTGAAAGGATATAATATGAATTGTACCATCTGATCTATCGTCAAATATTCGCGCTGCGCAGTTTCCCTAAGATCAAAATCAAATGTCAAGGACAGACAATTAATTTATTTTAGTAGTATGTCAGCATATAAGAAACAAAGTTAAATGTTGCCATTTTTTTTCTCCTCGAAAAATGCAAATTCAACAAAGATTAAAAAGGGAAAACAAAAAACGGATAACTGTATTGTTTGCAATCTCCGACGGCATCAACTAATGATTTGATGGTCAGTTTACTGTCGACGCGTTATCATAACATGTTATAAGAATAATTGGTGTTATCAAAACAAATTGAACGTTCACGTAACAAACGTTGTTGCATTAGAATCTTGATTTACCCACTACTGTAAATACTCCTCATTACCCATTGCGGGGTGTTCCTTAGATAGGAAGCTAATACAAAAGAAAGAAAGTATTGTATCTTAGTTTAAAATATGCTTGACACATTTACACATATGAACCGTTAGGTAACAAGCATTATAATTCCATGATAATCCTTGGAATCTGTCTTTCATTGTTTTGTTCATTCAATAATTTATCATAATTCTAACCCTGGGTTGTCATCTTTGAATGGTAGTAGACTCCTTATTCGGTGGTTGTATTTTGTTGATGTGTTACATATTTGTTTTTCGTTTATTGTTTGCACATAGATAATGCCGATTGTTTTTGTGTTTGAATTGTATTACATTTTTCATTCCCATCATTTTGGGGCCTTTTATAGCTCACTATGCGGTATGGGCGTTGCTAATTGCTGCAGGCCGTACGTTGACCTATTGTTGTTTTAAAAGTTGTTAATTTCTGTGTCATTTGGTCTTGTGGAGACTTTTTCTTTGGCAATCAAACCACATCTTCTTTTTATATCTAGTATGTCAAGGCTTAATTAGCTTTTAAAAAGCTTGTTTTTGATACAGAATGAGTTGTTTCTTGTTCTTATAGCACCGAATTTGCGGTCTCTTAATAGCTTACTCGCTCTATTGCGATAAAAAATAAGTTGAAACTAAATCAAACCAAAGAATTAAAAATATTATTTACAGCCTTTTCGCTTAAGAGGCTGCACTTATAGGTCCGAGTACACAGTGATCGTCCCTGATTTTCGTTGTCTAAAAATATAGTCCCTAGTGTTGACAGTGTGTTACTGGTAATTTTTTTACAACCTTCCAAGTTTATTTCTTCCTGTTTTTTGTCTCAAACAGCAAGAATAGGGATAAACTTACAATGTGAAAAATATTCATGATATTTTAAAGTGAAGTCTAGCTAAAAAGGTTAAAAATTAGCATTTGGGAAGCTGTCAAAAGATATCAGGGCCCCTTTTTACATACAATTGTCCATGTTTGGAGTTAGAGCCGATAAAGTTATTTAAAAATGATATATAATTTGTCCCAAAAGTAGTACAGCACACTGTTAAAATATTATTGAGAAATCGCATTTTTTTTTTATAATTTCCATTTATTATCTTTAAGAATTGCAATATGTAAAACCTGTGAACTCGGATCTAAGATAACAATGCAAACGAAGATTGAAGCAAACAGATACATCATTTGGTCTCTGGTGAGATGTTATATCATCAAATCGTACCACATTTTCTTTTTTTTTCCTGCGTGAGGTTAAGTGACACTATGTAAACCTTATTTTTCTTGTTTAAAGAAAGGTTAAATATCCCACAGGGATATTCTAACTGATCAAACCACCTTCGTGAAATGCAGGTTCAAACACAATTATAACTGTGGCCTTAACATTATCCATTCTTTAATTTAACCCTGAAAATGCTTGTCTAGTCTTTAAAAGGGCAAAATACTTGAATCCGTCTAGTCTGTAAAGTGAAAAATAACATTACTGACCTAAGATGAAATCATGCACTGGAAAATGGTTCAAAGTTGAGATGGGATAGGTATTTAAGGGAATTTAAAACAATATCTTGTATCATTTCTGCATATAGAATATAAGGGACACTAACTTTTGGAATCAAGTAAGTTGGAGAGTATGTTGTATTGTCATTGATTTGATTTAAGTTCATTGTTGTTAGTAAGATGTGTAAGTAAACGAAAGTATATGTGTATTTATTGAAATTTAAAGCAGCCTCTTGTGTGATTTTTGCAGAAATATTTTGATGAAATACGTCTTCGTAAATCACATAGGTTGAAAAGTAGGTTGTAATTTTAGATGATTATCTTTTATTTTTAGTAAGGTGTTTTAAACAACAAAAGAATAATTACTCCAATGAGTTAAAATTAAATCGTTAGGAACTCAATCAAAAAATTGGGAACCATATACTTTTAAATTTCATTTTTCCTAGCCCTTCTTATACATATTTAATCATTACTATATCAAATTACTTGGTATATAAATAACGATACTCTTATATTGAATTTGTTTAACGCAGTAACTTTTAAACACAAATAACACAATAAATAAATAGAAAACTGAACGTTAAGATAACTGGGAGCTTGCGATGAACTGACAGCTCACCAATTTGATTGTATTGTATAATGGAACCAATCCGTTTAAACCACCAACATTTGTTTTTATATATTAACATACAAGTACCAATATTGTAATTAGATCTCTGAATATAGTTCACATTGGCACTAATATTGATTTTGTCATTAGCAAATTAAAACATAACTAAATTTCATTATCTTTTGAGGCGAGATGTATAGGGGACACAGCCACGTTAACTTTTATTTCTATAGAAGTCGCTCTTCACTATACTACTACCTGTCGATACATTTATTTTTGGCATTGCACAAGTCATGTCTTCTTTGACTATTAATGACGTTAAAATACTAAATCCCTGTGATGTGTTTTAGTCGATTTTAGTCTCTGATGCATGGTTTTTTACTATTAATTGGTTTTGGCTTTTAACTAGGTGTCAGTGACTGCGAGTACTCTCAAATCGTATTTTCTTGTTAATTCGACCTGTTGATACTGTTTATAATGCTTTTTTGTCATTTTTGATTTATATGGATCTTGTCTGTACACCCGCTTTGATTATTTGTAATATCTTCAATTTTTCACTTATTCTTACAACATTTGTATAAACTTCAAGATTATAAAAAAACGGGTTTTTTCTAAAGTGAACATTGATTGGTTAAATATTTCTCAGTGTGTTTGAATTTGTTTGTTAGCCTTTTGGTCATGAATGATTGTCTCTAATATTTAATTAACTGCATCTGTATTCAGATATCGCAGATCAAATTTATTCGTTCATTGTGTAATCATACGTTTTTTGATTGAGTTAAGTCTGTCAATTGATATTTTATCGTATGTTTTTCTCTGTTGTGATGTTATGCTATTGTTTCAGAAAAAGGGAGAAGGTTTGGATCCATTAAAACGTTTAATCCCGCTGCAAATGTTTGCACCTGTCCTAAGTCAGGAATCTGATGTACAGTAGTTGTCGTTTGTTTATGTAATATATAAGTGTTTCTCGTTTCTCGTTTTGTTTATATAGATTAGAACGTTGGTTTTCCCGTTTGAATGGTTTTACACTAGTAATTTTGGGGCCCTTTATAGCTTGTTGTTCGGTGTGAGCCAAGGCTCCGTGTTGAAGGCCGTACTTTAACCTATAATGGTTTAATTTTTAAATTGTTATTTGGATGGAGAGTTGTCTCATTGGCACTCACACCACATCTTACTATATCTATGTAAACATCGTAATTTCGACATATCTCTGAAAATCCGTTGAAGTAAAAAAGATGCTATTTGACGATGAAATCTTAAGTTAAAAAAAGAAACTGTTATTAAAATACTAATTTCAGATTAAAACGTTTTGACATATTTTTTTTATACGAACCTTTAAAATCTCAAGCGGGAAATGGACAAGAGAGGTTTTTTTTACCTAAATTGTCAATAGTCAACAATTTTTTAACGTCTAAAAGATTTTATTTTATTTAAGAATTTTTACCAATTTGCAGTTTTTGGAAACAAGACGATGGCAGGTAAAAAGAAAGTTTGTATCATTGGAGCAGGGCCTTGTGGTACCTCAGCATTATTTCACTTTGATCAGATCAGCGATTCTTCGACGGAAGTCGTCTGCTACGAGAAAAGCGACACGTGGCTTGGACTTTGGAATTTTACATGGATGACTGGTATAAATTATACTTGCTTGTACAGTAAAATATTTTAATCCTCATAATATATTACAAAACAAAAGTCATTTTAACATAAGTTAATCAGATTCTTCAACATGAAACACAATACGTTTGAGTCATCCTTTTAAATATTTAGTGCAATTTTTGTTTGTCATAAATGTGCGATAGCGTGGAAGAGTTAGATACGACGCTATACTACAGATGTTCGACTAGCGCCAACCTATTATGTATTTGTATTGTCGTTTATTTGTTTTGAGAAAATAATATTAACTTAAAACAGAGTGAAACCAGTTGAATCGACGTAATGAGCGACCCTCCACATGTGACGAATAATTAAACCAGTCTTCAAAGTAAAGTGTAGATAACATTTGTCGATTTACCTTCTTCAGGAACGCCGAAATCCTACACAATTTAAATCCGATTTATATGTTATATACAAATATATTGAAAAAAGAATTTTGTTTTCGAATAATACTGTATATATAACATACAATATTTGTACAATCTTAAAAAATAATGATAACAACACGTTTAAACTTCCATGCGTTCGACGCGTGTGTTTTGAATTAGCGTCATCAGGGACGCATACGATAAATTTGGAAAAGATCTCCAAGGTATTGTTCAACAAGAGGCAAAACATACAAATAGGACATTCATACTCATGTAATTAATTGTCAACACGATGATAAAAAAGAATAAGAAAGACCCACAAAAAAACCCAACAGAAGTTATAACAGATGCTCAGCAAGGGTAAGCCGATTCTGCTCCACATGTGTATTTGTAACTTCTTTCTTTTATAGTTACCTTAAAATGCTTCTTTAAACATTTGTAAGACACAATAATATAATATTGTTGATTGGTTTTGTAGCAATGTGTAGTGTTTCAGCTGTTCTGTTGTTGATGTGTTTTCTGAAGATTTGGTTTGTGACCCGGATTAGTTTCAGTTAATTCAATTTAACTATTCAACTTCGGTCTTTATCTTCACCTTTTTGCTTTTCTAGGTACTGATGAATTTGGAGAACCATGTCATGGCGGTATGTACAAACATCTATGGTCGAATGGTCCAAAAGAAGGTCTAGAATATCCGTATTATACATTTACTGATCACTTTGGAAAAGCAATACCATCGTTTCTTCCACGACCGGCTATGAGAGATTATTTGGAAGGTACTATTGCTTTTAATTTGACTATTTGATATTTTATTGCCTTTTAAATTATGATACCCCCAGTAATCCCAAACGAACAGCTGTTGATATATTCTTACATTTTGGCCAAGGTGTGCGAGCATTACCTTCAGAAATACAACATTTTGGCCAAGTTGTGCGAGCATAACCTTCGGAAATGCATTATTTTGGCCAAGTTGTGCGAGCATAACCTTCAGAAATGCAACATTTTGGCCAAGGTGTGCGAGCATAACCTTCAGAAATGCAACATTTTGGCCACCATGTGCGAGCATAACCTTCAGAAATGCAACATTGGATAAATTAACAGGTCTTAGAAGGGTACAATATATATATACTGATACGTGTAGCGATCTAAACACTAAACTTAATGCTTTCTTAGCCACGATGAAATCTGTGGGAATACATTACATGGTATTTTTGGGGAATTACAAATATAATTATACGGTGACGGGGCGTAAGACCGACTTTAGGATTTTAGAAAATAAATGATAGAAGGAAGAAGGTATAATTTGAAGTTCATGATTAAACCTTATCATGCATAATTTTTGTTTAATCGCAATCAAGGTCATAATCCTGGTATCTCCCTGTGCACCATACTTGTATTCGATGTGCACAGTATGACCCCTGGGGCATACTTTTATTGAAATATATACGCATGAAGTATGGACTAGAAAGTATATAAAAAATGAATATTTCTACCTTTTGACTATTTAAGGTTAATAGGTAGTTTTTAATGGCACACTAAACGAAAAAAACTCGTCAATATTTGTGTTTCAATTTCCTAATACGAATTATATATACAGTGAAAGCTGCAAGTATCGGCAGGGTATTTACAATTAGACTAAAAATAAAGATGACTACTGAGGTACATTTTCCTTATAACTATACATTCATCCATTAATTCAATATTATTTTTATAGGCAGGCTTGTCAAGAAAAGCAAATCAGATTTAAAGCGGTTTATCAAATGGAACACTTCAGTAAGATATGTGAGGTACAACAAAAAGGCAGATGACTTTACAGTTACAACTGAAGATCTTAAGACAGGCCATACAGTCGACACCAATTTCACACACGTGATAGTTGCCGTAGGAATATTCAATACCCCAGACAAACCATACTTTGAAGGCATCGAGACCTTTCCTGGGAGAGTAATACATTCACATGACTTCCGTGACGCTACACAGTTCAAAGGTCAGCGTGTTTTGGTTGTTGGAGCAAAGTATTCGGCAGAGGACATAGCGTTGCAATGTTTGAAATTTGGGGCCAAAAGTATTGTGACGTCGTATAGATCGAGTCCAATGAATTTTAAATGGCCGGTTGGAATTGAAGAAAGGCCAATAGTTCAGACAATTGAAGGCAAAGTGGTACACTTTCTTGATGGCAGTTCTACTGAAGTTGATTCAATCATCCTGAGCACTGGTTACAAGTACAAATTCCCATTCATGGAGGATAATTTACGTCTGTCTTCATCCCGTACTTTATATCCTACTAGCTTATACAAGGGATCCCTGTGGTTACAGGAAGGTAACAAGAAACTGTTTTACATGGGAGTTCAGGACCAGTTTTTCTCTTTCACAATGTTTGATGCCCAGGGCCTCTGGATATGCAGGTAAGACACACCATTGTTTTTATTGTTTCGAAAATTGTGTTTAATAAAAGCGACAGTAGTTTACCGTTTTCAATATTAAGCCTTGTAGCAAGTGTCTCTATATAAGAGTGATTTAATTCACCTTGCTTCTTTTTCATATAATGTTAAAACGTACTTGGCGTTAATATCGGAGCTTGCATATCGAAAAGGGTAAGTAGACTATGTTGATAAACGTGTAAAGACTGTCAGTTGGCCAACATCAATAGTTCAAATAGTTTGGAAGGTAAATGATTATAATTTTTTCACCTTTTTGCTTTTTTTGTTATATATATATATGATTATTTATCTATCGACACCTCTTTATATGATCTGCTCCAAATACATGTATTATTATGAGGTAAACACTGGTTCCTTTAAAACATAAAAACTCTTCCAGTTCAGATATTTGCTGCTTCTAAGGTAAGCAAAAAGGAATAAGGAGAAAGAACAAAGACTAGAAGACTGAATAGTGTGTCCGAGTATTGTGATATGTCTTCACGAAGAAATTCTTTCTAGCATGTTAAAAATCTGGCTAAGAAAATCGGTCTACTGCAGCCAAGGTTCAAAGTCAAAATCTATTAACCTGCTAATGCGCTTAACTGACATTGAACGTTAAAGACCTATTCATCATCCGTCTTAAATCACAAATACACTGTTTAATAATTATTTTTGCATCTTTTTCGAGTAGAAAATGATTCGAATATTAAACGTTGCGTATGTGCAAAATAATTATCTTTCCTTTTAATCTACACAAAATTTAATTTAAAAACCGCCAATTTCAATCGCCGCAAAATAGACTATCAAAAGTTAAACGCGTAATTAAGTATCCTAAAACATAAGTTGGTTTAAATTATTTTAGAATTAGATCGACCCGTAAGCAGTTGACTTAGGTAATGCATTCTTCCTATAAAACTGTTTTCGAATCAAAAAAATGTGTATAGAAAATGAAATGTACATGATACGGAAATAACTGTTATTTTCATTTTCTGTATTCTTTTAGGTATATAACGGACACGCTACCAAACAAACTAACCAATTGTGACGAAATGAAGAAAGAAGCACAGCAATGGATACAGAGATGTAGAAACCTGAAAGGAAACATTGAACAAATTGACTTTCAGGCTGATTTTATCAAAGATCTTAGCGACGGAACTGGATATTCGCCCGATGCACCTAAGGCAAATAAATTTTTCCACAAGTGGGATAGCGATACATATAATATGCCTAAACAGTGTATACTTTTGGAATGCTTAGTTGTATTTTATTCTTACCCTATAAAAAGTATGTTAAGCTTTATATTTTACATTTTGACAACATGCTTGATTGTAACACCATAACAGCTTAGCTCAAGTATTTTGTTTTTATAATAATCAAGCATTTGATAATAACTAAATAAAAGCATTTTCTTTAATTTAGCCTTTATTACATCTTGTTAAAGAAATGATATATCAAAAACATCAAATGATGTGGTAAAACTTTTTAATATCACAATTTATCGTCGTCACATTGTCTGTTTCTCTCAACTCATCTCTTAATAATAGTAATCAAAGGTATCAGGATTTAATTTAGTACACAAGACGCGCGTTTCGTCTACATAAAACTCATCAGTGACGCTCATATCAAAATAGTTTAAAAGCCACAAGAAAATCCTTAGTTTTTCGAAAAATTAAAAGTTGTGTTAACAGGTAATAAAAATGATTTTCATATACTTAGACTAAATAACATTTGACTTAGATTTTTACTGTATGATAATTGCATGAAATGAATGTAAAGTTTAAGACAAAATTTAGAAAGTTACTTTTAAAAAAGGTTGACTTTTCCAAACAATGTACATTATGTACATTATGTATATTTTTTATTATCTAATTTTTTGTCGATTCGTCCATATTAAAGTGTTTTTGTTTCCTTCTCTGTTGAGCATATGATAGAAAGATTTTATATCAAATGTTCTTAATTTTGGGTTCGACGTCCGTGAACTTTTTCACTCTTTGAGCTTTTATTTGGGAACCACGTAAAAGGATCAATATATGAATCTATTATTTTTCTCCATTATTGAAGCATATGATGAAAAGATCATAACATGTCATTTTTCATATCGCATGTATTATCAGCCCTCGGTCAATATTTAAGCCCTTGACCCATGCGGCTCTTTGGCTGCTATTGAACCTATGGCTGATAATACAAGCGATATGAAAAATGCCATGTAATAATCTGATAATATAACGGATTGGGACGTCAAATACTTGAATTGGCCTTTTTTGGTCTGGACCAAAAAATATCACCAACGTCATAAAGAACAAACCGATGACGATATATTTTATCCAAACTTATCAAGCCATTTTCCGGTTTGTTGAATGATCATATCACTTGGTTCAAGGAAAACAAGCAAATACAATTTTTATATCGATATATCGATTCTCTTGTTGTCTGCATATCTATACTAAAAAATATCAATATGCAGATAACTAAATAATCGATACTTATACAGAAATAAAGTTCGAAGAAGACACATTTAGATAAGAAACCAAGTGATAATCAATAGAATACGTACAAGCTTCATCAATGAGCTACCAATATTGTACAATACGACGCAAAGTCATACAGGTCATACAGGAAACAAAGCAAAGTAAAAAAGACAACGTTCGTTATGAAACAAAATGAAAAAGGAAAACAATGTTAAACGAAAAAAAAAAGAAGGAAATCACAGATAACTACCTACTGCACATACCCACTAGAATTGGGGCTACAACATTGGAACCATCAACAAAGTGAATGATGAAATTTATTGAAAAAAATGCTTGACTATCAAATTTGTACAAAACATATATAAGATAGAGATGTTCCGGACCATATGAGTATTTGGACCATACGCGTATGGTCATGACCATATGGGTATATACTCATATGGTCCGACCATACGCGTATGGTCGGGGTAATTAACTCTCTGTTACATGAATTAGTTCAATCGAAAATACCTCCTTATTTCAAAGACCAGTCTGTACCAATAATTTCTTATACCTATACCAAACCTATTGCAACTAAAATTTTCAATTACAAACGCGTTTTGCAGGATCTCGATATTGACGACTTCAAGTCTAAACCTCCTGATTGCACTTGCGCTAGTTCCCAATTCACATATAATCCTGCTGGCCACGTTATTAACGGAAGCCTTAACATTGTTAATAACACTTCTCTACGAAACGTGTTATCGAAAGGTCCGAAATATCGTGAGCCTAAATCCTTCAATTGGAAATACAACTTTAAAGTTCTGATGGATTCAGTCGAGGATTATGCCAGGCAATGGGCTAAGCGCGAGAAGGAAGACGTAGACACTCTATCCGAATGGATTAAGGCAGTGAGGTCGTTAATACAAATCAGAATTAAGAAACTGAATGGGTCCATCAATGCCCATGCTACGTCAATCTTCAAAGATCCAAATGTTGCTAAACACCTATCTGACCTCCATTGTAAATATGTTGTTGTCTCCGCAGACAAAGCCCCAAATAACATCGTTTTTGTCTGTAAAAGTCATTACATTAATTGCTTGATAAACGAATTAGGTATAGACAATTCACTTGGAAACCCAACATATACCCTCACGACACTTACCAAAGAGGAAATCCTGGATAATCATAGGTCTGTTCTTTGTTCCTTTGGTATTTCCACCAAAAATGAAGAACTGGATCTTCCATCACTTTATTGGATACCTAAACTACATAAGTGTCCTTACAAACAACGGTATATTGCTGGGTCTTCCAAGTGCTCCACGAAACCCCTTTCTAAATTATTAACATCCATTTTATCAGCAATCAAAGACGGGCTTCAAAGTTATTGTGAAACTGCCTATTCTAGAGGTGGCGTGAATCAGATGTGGATACTTATAAATTCCAAAGATCTTTTAGAGTACATACAATCTCTTTAATCTTGTAACAGTATTAAAACATTTGACTTTTCTACTCTTTACACAAGTATTCCACATTCCAAACTAAAAGACAAATTAAAAGAGTTGGTATTACTTTGCTTCATAAAAAAGAATGGCCAACGTAGATACAAGTATCTAGTCTTAGGGAGGGAAAAATCCTACTTTGTAAAGAATCATTCTGATTCTAATAAAAAATTCTCTGAAACCGATATTATCAAGATGCTTATTTGTTACGTTCGGAGGATGTGTTTTTCAACAGACTGTCGGCATCCCAATGGGAACAAACTGTGCCCCTCTACTTGCTGACCTGTTTCTTTATTATTATGAGGCTGACTTCATGCAGGAACTTCTTAGGAAGAAAGAAAAGTAGTTAGCAATATCATTTAACTCTACTTTCCGCTATATAGATGACGTTCTTTCACTAAACAATTCAAAATTTGGTGACTATGTGGATCGCATCTATCCCATCGAATTGGAGATAAAGGATACTACAGATACAGTTAAGTCGGCTTCATATCTTGACTTACATCTAGAAATTGACAATGAGGGTCGGTTGAAGACAAAACTTTACGACAAAAGAGATGATTTCAGCTTTCCAATTGTGAACTTTCCATTTCTAAGTAGCAACACTTTTCAGCAGCACCTGCATACGGGGTATATATCTCCCAGTTGATACGATATTCCCGTGCTTGCATTTCCTATCATGATTTTCTTGATAGAGGGTTACTGCTCACAAGGAAGCTATTAAACCAAGAGTTCCAAATGGTGAAGTCGAAATCGTCCCTTCGTAAATTTTACGGACGCCATCACGAGTTGGTTGACCGTTATGGAATTACCATTTCACAAATGATATCGGATATGTTCCTTACGTCGTAACTACAATCCCCTTCCCTTTCATGAATTTGACCTACCGAATTAAACTTTTTACCGGATTTGTAATCACATACGCAACACGACGGGTGCCGCATGTGGAGCAGGATCTGCTTACCCTTCCGGAGCACCTGAGATCACCCCTAGTTTTTGGTGGGGTTCGTGTTGTTTATTCTTTAGTTTTCTATGTTGTGTCATGTGTACTATTGTTTTTCTGTTTGTCCTTATCATTTTTAGCCATGGCGTTGTCAGTTTGTTTTAGATTTACGAGTTTGACTGTCCCTTTGGTATCTTTGGTCCCTCTTTTACAGTTTACTTTTAATACTTTTTAACCCGTTAATTAAAAAGACGCTATCATATATTTAATAGGTAATTTTATTATAATATTATAATAAAACGATTAGCTAAATAAAAAAAGAAGTTTCACACAGTCAATTTAACTTACTTGTCAAAACTATAATAAACACATTTTATACCGATGGTCCGATTACTGATGGTCATTACCGGTTTTTTATTACGAGTGAACGGCAATATGTCGACTTAAAAAAATAAATTCAAAAACTTTTTTAATGAACTGTTGAACAAGAAGTTACTGGAAAGTAACATAGTATATTTTAGTTATCTTGTGAGTATGATGTATTGCTACGATATTTGAGATCTAGAGTTTCTTAAAAAGAAAAACACCAGCGTAGACATATCTATATCTGTGGCATCATTGAATAAAGATTAAAAAAAATGTGGCATCATTATTTAATTTTTAAGTAGTATTCAAATTATAAAAATAATACATTTTGCCATCTAACCATCATTGTTTATTTAGATAAAGTTTTTGTATTATTGAAACTTTATTAAAGTAATTTATTAAAAGTACCTATATGGTCCCAATACTCATATGGTCCGGCCCGTTAATAACCAAACGAGTATTATACTAATATGGTCCGACCATACGCGTATGGTCGGATCATATGAGTATACGCATATGGTCATGACCATACGCGTTTGGTCCAAATACTCATATGGTCCGGAACAGAGACATAAACCTTAGGCTACTCATTGTACCAAAAGGTGATGATAGTCCAACAACAACTTCTTATAGCTCATAATTTCTAGGCAGAATATTGATAAGAACACCAACGATTTAGTGTAGAGAGGGTGTTCACAGTATGTCAACTTGTTAAAGTTAAAAAATTAACATGTTAAAATATCAAAAGGACGTGTAACATTTATGTAGAAATACAAAGAATGTATAAACCACAATGACACTTCAAGACAAGATATTCTATTCCATACACATTTTGGTAATGGTTTAACGTCATTTTGTGGTAACTGAATCCCTTAATTATAATTTTCCAGCTATATATACATTTGAAATGACAACATCAACCATTTATTTCAAAATAAGATGACATTCAAAAGTAACACGTGATTCTTATAGTACGACCACGTGGTCTATATAGCCTGACATGCTTCAGACACTAAATATGGTTACAAAAAGTTTAATTTGCTCATAAACCACTTTATACATATCTAGACAAATCATTGCGGAAGGAAAACAGCAACAAATATATTCACAATCTAGATTCCAACACTCATGTTACGAATGTGTACCTCACACGCTGATTTATGTTTTGTTTTGTTTGTTCGTCTTTGATAAAAAGATAAATATTTGATATCGTGCGAAAAAACTTGCTTTAACATGATATGTACTGATCTGTTCTGTACTGATCTGTTCCGTACTGATCTGTTCTGTACTGATCTGTTCTGTACTGATCTGTTCCGTACTGATCTGTTCTGTACTGATCTGTTCCGTACTGATCTGTTCTGTACTGATCTGTTCTGTACTGATCTGTTCTGTACTGATCTGTTCTGTACTAATTTGTTTTGTACTGATCTGTTCTGTACTGATCTGTTCTGTACTGATCTGTTCTGTACTGATCTGTTCCGTACTGATCTGTTCTGTACTGATCTGTTCCGTACTGATCTGTTCTGTACTGATCTGTTCTGTACTGATCTGTTCTGTACTGATCTGTTCTGTACTGATCTTTTCCGTTTCGATTCGTGTCATATTATATGGTAGAAACTGATAAAAAGAAGTTAATATGTGTAGTAACCTAGCATACAGAAAAAATATCAGATTATTACATAGCATTTTGCATAGCAAATGTATTTTTAGCCATAGAGCCGAATGCTTGCTGGGTGATACTGACCGATGGATTGTAATACTTAAGTACGTGCATATTTGATATAAAAAATTACATGATAGATTTTTTTTAACCATAAACTTCAGCAGAAAAAATACTTACAAGTACTTTTTCAAAAGCATTTTATGAAACTGAGTTTTACTGAGCGTATTGCTATGTGTTTCTTTATGCTACATTGAATACAGGTATAGAGGAAGGATTCAAATCTAACAAAACTTGCGCAACCCGCAACATATTTCCGCCTGTCCCTAGGCACAAGCCTCTTGCCTTTGTTTGTCTTGTATGCTTTATTTGAATTTAAATTTATTTATATCTTTTGAGATCAACATGACGCTATTTTCACTAAACTAGAACACAATTTGATTAAGGAGCCAGGTCACGACCACCTAATTATACGGAGTTGTTGGGGTTTTGTCTTTGACATATCCCTCATTTCCATTCTAGATTTTATATTATATAATTTGTTTTGAATTACTAAAAATATATTTTCCTGTTATCCTAATATTTTTCCCGTTCTACATTTGAGGTGGATATCGTCATCCGTGTTAAAAATGCATTTCTTTGATGTGTTTGAGCTTTTATTTTGCCATTTATGTGGGACTTTCCGTTTTTTAATTTTCCTCGGAGTTCAGTATTTTAATGATTTTACTTTTTTCAACACACACTCCATAAACACCAAAGACTTAGCAATATGAACCCCATCAAATATATAATGTAGCAGGTGGAACAGATCATGTTCCGCCAGGAAACGCGTCATGCTCTAGTGAGTTTCGATGGTTCAGAAAGGCGTTGCACAATTATAGGTACCTACCCTCCTTTAAATTAACCATTGTTGCGTTGTTTGTATCAACGTAAAAGTAACACTTAGTTAGGTTGAGACTTATATTTCTTAATCAGTTGTCTCAGAATATCAATAAGCATCAAAAACAATTACCAATATACAAAGATGTACACCAAATACATTTTTTTTAGATAAACACAAATATAATATGTATCATCGTCTAAATACAACAATCATCTTTCGTCTGACAAGATGCTAGACTATTTCTTGAAATTTTGAGTTTGATATTTAGTTACCTATGACGATTTGAATACACTGTATTGATATATCTTGATATATAACTGTTCCAAAGAAAATATTGTTATAAAAACAAATTCGTGATATTCAACTGTTATTTTTTTTTTGTATATTGGAAAACTTAAAATTACTAAGAAATTCTACATTTTCAAGTACGACAACCAGGATGAACTGATTTACATATACACGGTCTCTACACATAGGATTTGTTTTTATCTTTTTATTTTCTTTTTGAAGCAAAACATACTTTTTTGTCTTGATACAAAATTCATGCTTTTCACTTTTAAAACTCAAAACGAAAACTTAAAATGACGAATCTATACCCTTAAAGCTCTTTTTCCTATCTATAAGACCTTTTCCTACATATCGTCCTGAATATGCATGAAATATTTGCCACTGGACGTTAAGCAACCAACAATCAATCAATTTTCTTACATGTTTTGCATAACAACCATATCTTTGTAGAATTCTAAGTCAACCTTGTGAAAGAAGATACTATTTGGCAAGATGTCAACAGCCGTTATTTCTTTTGCTATTTTTGTTTAATCACCCTGAAAAATCACAATTATAATTATTTTTTTCTAAAATATTTTAATTTAACTTGCGGCCATTAAAAATCCCTCGTCATACATTCCAAATGCAGGGTAAATAACAACTTTGTTTTCAGAAACTGCATGTATTGTCTATAGGCTCACATATGGTCTTATCAACCTTATTTTAGGTCACGCATTTCAGTCATTCCCAAAAAATGGGTACAATTACAAAAATTCAGTGTCGCCGGCAAATAACCACAAAATGCAAGCTTGATTGGACCTCAAAGGTACCAGGATTATAATTAAGTACGCCAGACGCGCGTTTCGTCTACATAAGACTCATCAGTGACGCTCAAATCAAAAATATTTATAAACCCAAACAAGTACAAAGTTGAAGAGCATTGAGGATCCAAAATTCTAAAAAGTTGTGCCAAATACGGCTAAGGTAATCTATGCCTGGGATAAGAAAAATCCTTAGTTTTTCAAAAAGTTCAAAGCTTAACATATGTCACAGATAATCTTTTTCGAGTTCTAAGTGATTAATATGTATACTAAAATAAAATTATATTCTTTTGTGATGTATATCGTAAATATATTTGTGTGATTTTCTATTCAATATACGGAAATCACACGAATTCCGAATATCGCCAAGAAAAACTCCAAATATCGGTGTGAATCAAAATACTTTATTTCATATAAATCATGATTAATTTTGCTTTTTTTATTTGACACTATATTGATTTTTATCCACAAAAATATTTTAGAATCAAAAGTTATAATATACACTTTGATTTACCCATTAAACCAATGTCGCCGATAAACGTATAACCTACCGTAACGTATCTTTAGGTACAGTCAAATCATATTTATATGATTGGAAATCATGCCCAAAGTGACTTTAAGCAAAGTTGATACATCAAATTTTAAAATCCTGCCTTTAACTTTTATTGCAATGAAACGAAAAATAAAAAAAATATCTTCTCTTTCTTTTTTTCGATTGTCGCATATAAGAATCCAACCTACGTAACGCGTATTTTGGAACGCACTAACCAAGAACAAATCAAAATAATAGTTATTTCATTGAAAGCACCCATAAAGCTTCTCAATAATCAGTTTTGAGAAATCAACTCAACAATATTGTTACATATTTCCATGTATAATGTAAATAAAACTAACCTCAATTTAAATAACCTCCGTGACGCAGTTATTTACAGTTGAGTTGTCAGACTTTTTTTTATCAGTATCAGCAGCTGCCGACAGTGCCGAAAGTCATTTTTGTAGCAGACATCATTTATTATAAAGAAAACAGACAAACAAAATACAGATTTTGAGAAATAAAATGTTGTTTTGAGAAAGGTAGGTTAACTTGTTTTTCCCTATTATGTGAGCAACATTATAACGTTTAAAAGAGGTTTCCAGATTTGCTACGTATCAGGTACGGTTGATACGTAACACAACCGTTGGTGCTGTTTGGGAGGTTTCATTTAATGCATGAGATTATTGTATGTATCATGATGAAATAGAGAAACAAAATTGCATATCAGTGATAAAAACCCTTTTCTTTTATTTTATTACGATTTCACTGCTTCTAGAAAACCTTGCACGTGATTTTATACGATAAAATTTATTTTGTTCACAAGAGAATGAATCAAACAGTCCTTATTAGAGGTAACCGGTGAGATCACGAATCACGTACGAATCACGAACGTATCACCTAATTTGCCGTATGACACGGAGCGGGATCATTAATTTTAAGTAAGGAAGCCTAACTGTTCATGACTATCTCGCTTTGATTATGAGTGCATTTTTTGTTGATTGATACGCGTATTGCCTATTTTATTCTTTTTATTTTGTATGTCGTCGTCAGTCACGGAGCATTTTCTGGTGAGAGTGGAGGGGGGTTATATTTTGTTAGAAGCTTTTAAAAACAAGTAACAACCTTAATTGGATGCAGTACCAAACTCTCCCAAACCACACATCTCGTGTTGAAATTGTGACCAAAACATGAGTTTAACTTGCATAGAAAAGGGGGGGGGGTATTTAAAAAAAAATAATAACTTGATTCCAAATTCTATTATACAGTAAAATGGTACCTGTCTAATAAATAATCTTGCATGTAGCAGTTGAAATTTTTTTTCTAAAATAAATAATCTTGCGTGTAGCAGTTGAATTTTTTTTTCTAAAATAAATAATCTAACTGACCAAATCAGCCCGGCCGGTCCCTCAGAATCAAATGATTGCCTCCTTATACCCTCCTCAAAGATAGAAGATCGATACCCGCTTTAACAGCGATATAACATAATATTTAGGAAAAAGACGGGGGGGGGGGGGGGGGGAATGGGGGTGTTTTGTCTAACTGATTTTTTTAATCAATGGTTACAAATTTTGTAAAGGTTTCTTTCGGAATTTATATATTTAATTTTGAATTCTAAGGAAGTAAAAAATCTTATCTCGGATAATTACACAAAAAAAGAGTGTTAAATTTGATAATCAATGTTATGAATTTAATTTTTTTTAAAAGTTAAAATGTTTATTTTTGAACAAATATATATTCAATATCTTCTATATGATTTTCTTTCAAACACATGCACGGTGGTTAATTAATAAATCATTGTTCCCAAGATTAAATCGTGCTATCATTCCACGTGACTATTAAAAGTGTAGAAGGTGACCACTACAGGTATACATTTATAAGAACTGTTTCGTTTTGATCCGTACAAAGGCACTTCCGGTATATAAGTTAAAAATACAAAGTCTTATATATCTATCTGTATACTTGAAAGCTCGTATTGTATCGTTGTTTTCTAATAAAAGGAACTTTGTGATGTCAAGGGGTATTTTAGTCGATTATTTGATTTTAATAAAATTTACCCAATATGAAAATCACTGCTCCTAATACGTTCGTTCGTCATTATTCGTCGGTTCGTGATCTCACCGGTTACCTCTATTGGAACTGAGTTGACTCGACCTTTATATTCTAAATATAGATTTGCGTTCCTGTATGGCTATGTTTTTGTTTTCTGTATATTAAGAAAAGGATAAGAATAAAGAATGTTTTCTAAATCTTAAATATAAATTGGAATACTTAGAAAGTACTTATTAATAATATCTTACTTGTACCTCACTGGTGTTGATAATGACTACATAGACGGATTCAGGGGGAGGGGGCTTGGGGTCCGCCCCCTTTTCGTGGCAAAAAATTTGTTGATTATATAGGGAATCACTGAAGCATGAATAGAGCCCCCCCCCCTTTTATGAAAAGTTCTGCATGCGTCACTGAACTTGTACACGTGCTAATGGCAAAAATTAGTTCAAAATTGTGTAGATTTCTCATTTAAATTATTTTTTTATTATTTAAGCTATCTTTTCGCCCATTGGAGCAACATTTTTTTGCATAAAACGCAACACACATTGTAAAACTATCGATCTATCTTTTTCCTGATATTTTTTCACTTATAAATTACTTAAAGAATGAATATATATTTTATGACAATAACGAAAACCATTGTTTGAGTCGAAATATTTATCATCACGATGTTACTTCATCGTGTTCGCTTATTATTACTATGTCACTAGATATTGTTATTACATTAATATTTGTAAATATTGTTGCGAGTAAAATTGTGTATGATTGCACGTGCCTGTGAGTACATGTAGTATAATATAATCTACGAGGGTAATGTTAAACCAATAACCAATATCCATCCATTAATCCTGTCGTACAGCATTGCCAGAAAAACTTCATACAACAATTTTGTTCACTGATAACGGCAATAATTTGACGCTATATTCACACTTAGTGTAATGCAATATGAGTATATATATATATGTCTTTATAACTCTTTGTAATGTTCTACGGAAAATTCTATGTTGCTATGTAATGTCTTTTGCACCATTTACAACTGATTTATGGACTCAAAATTAAGGATCATTTTCATCGGTTGGTGAATGTTTCTATGTAATTTGTTCAGGTTTATATGTACTAGTATCATGAATACGATATTACTTAAAATAGTTTAAACTCCAGTTTTTCTAAGTTTTCTCTCTCTCGGCTTACTGCGAAAAAGATAAATGAACAGTTGTGTATTAAAACACAAACATTTTCTAAAATTTAAACAGCATATTGATTTTATGAGGGTTTTTTATAAAGAAAATCTTTAAGCCCAACGGTAAAGATAATTGTCCAAAAAGGAAAGATGCCAAGTAAATACGATATTAGCCATATCTCTATGCAATTATGTAACGGTTTATTTCTTCCTCTGTGATATTTTATCCCGAGGATAAATTGTCCCGGTGATTTTTTTCCAGGCATGATATTTCACAGGTTGATTTTTTCCAGAGGAGTGAAAATCTATCTGTGTTATGCGGATAGTATGTACCGGTATTTATTAGCCGTACTATATTTCACAGAACCGTGTAAAATAGTCCCATTAACTTCTATGTAAGTTTCTCACAATCAATATATACCTGACTATAATTATAAAATGTTTCACCAAATTTGCATAATTTATCAAAGGGAGGTAATTATGAGCAATTTATATTTTAAAGATATTAATATAATATATTTCTGAATCTATTTTATAGTGAAATTTTTCCTTGAATCTTACTTTTTATATATTCATTTATATAAAAAGATGACTTACAACTTGATTTAATAAGACAGATAACATTTCACAGGTTAAAACTTTCCAGCTGTTAAACATGCTTTTGTTCCAATATGTTGATATGCTATGATTTATCTGATTTCCATATAATCAACAACTACATCTCTATGTGTATAGTTAAAAATATCATCATAGTCAAATTCTTCTATTACTGTTAACAGTAGTAATGCAACTTTATTTCTACCTTACTTTTAAATTTATATTTGTACTGAGATCTGAAAACAACTCACTTTTACATGTATTTCACTAACCTTATTTAATCATGATATTATTTTCACAATTACGATCTTTGAAATTACTTCTGGTTTTCTTGCCTATGTTTCATGATAATTTTCTTTTAAAAAGGATGATATTGACTTGAATATTTCAAGAAAGTTTTCAAGGATAATTTGTGTAATACTTTTTTTTTTACAATTTCGCTTTATTTCAAATACACTATTATTATTTCATAGTATTTTTAAAGGATAAGTTTTTTTCTAATAACTATTCAATAAATTAACTACCCAGATAGAATTTCACGGCAAAAGAAAAAAATATCCCAAGGCAATATTTTCCTCCAGATGAAAAAATAACAACTACTGTGAAATGTTTTCCTCCGGATCAAATTTCACCCGGATATAATTTTGCTTTACAATTATTGTTCAAATTGAAGATGTAAACGACCTTGTATTTTTTATAACTTCATTCCGGACGTCTGATTTTTTTTATATCTTTATTCAATTCTTCAGAACATATAAATACAACATATATTGCATATTACACAAAATTATCACAAGGCAATGAAATTAAGTATAATGATATATATAATTAGTACAACAATTACATTGAAACGTTTTGACACCTTGTTTTTTTTGTAAAAGAGTATTAAATGTTAGCAAGTATGTTTTCGTGGACTTGTTTTTTTTATTTTGATTCTATATCACTTCACAAGACCTCATGCGTCCTCAATCAACAAAGATTTGGTTTTATATTAATTTTGTCATTTTTCTTTTGTAATTAAGGTCAATTTATTTTGTTCAAATACATTTTATTTGATCATGTTTTCTAAAAACTTACCAAAATAAATACAAAACTTTAACATTTTATAATGATACATAAAGTTATTACAAACACAATTTATAAAGTTTTTAATTTGTTTCGTAATTAAGCTTCTTTGTATCTATGTAGTTTCACGGGGAAATAACTCTTAACTATAAACCTTTCGTACCTCAGCTTCCGGTTGTTCCATGCAGACGATGTCAAAAATTCTTGAATGAAATCCACTTCAATCGATGGGATACTATTGTTATTGAACTTTATCATTGTGTTTTTTTTAATTACCGGAAGAAAAATTACACATGGCAGGATATTTTTTGGACTAGACCGTGTGAACATAGATTTGAAAATTCAACAATGCCAGCGAAGAATACTACGAAACAGGGCAATGGCGGAAAATTGTTCTTGGACATGTGTACTTTTATAAAGGACAAATGTAACGACTTGAAGGACGATAATATGTCAGGTAATGAGACTATGGAGGCTCTCAATGAACGCTTCCTAAAGGAAAGTGATAAACTTCAGGATTCTGAGAAAACTGCATTAAATGTAATGACACTGCTGGTGCCCGTTTTAGATGCTTTTTCGGCCCGTAGGGACGAAACTTTAATGGTTCACGATACGAAAATCAACCGATTGCACGTAGGAGTTCGTAACATCGAATACGCGAATGACGAGGAAAGACCAAATCAGAGTGACCGGCATACCGGAAGTGGCAATGAAGTGGTAATAGATGCTCTAATGGCTTTAGCTCTTGCTATGAAGGTTGTCTTGACCGGAAAGATCGAGGACGCATACCGAATTGGTAAGAAAACCCCAGGGAAAAACAGGCAAGTGATCGTAAAGTTTGAAAACCGCACTGATCGTTTTAAATTCCTTGCTAGTAGGAAAGAACTTAAACAAACTGAGTTTAAAGACGTATATGTAAGCGAAGATTTGACACCGTTGCGTTTCAAACTCTTTCAATTGGTAAGAAAATATGATGACGTAAAAAACACACACACGCGTGATGGTAAAATTCATTGTTTTATGAAGAATGGTGGTGATAGAGTGGTGATCGCATCCCCCGACGACCTATTCAAACTAGGCATCGTGGACGTTGATTATAAAAAGTTGGGACTTACTGAGCTGTAGGAGCGCGCGGAAGGGAAATGTCTAGACGCCGAGTCAGTGCTTGATGTCAATGATGATAAATCTGTGATTCAAAAGGAAGTGCTTGAAAATGAAAATATCTTGCAATTTAAAAATATAAAAATTTTAACCCTTAATGTGTGTGGTCTTGTCTCTAAATTGAAAAATCCAGATTTTATTGAATTCATGTCTTTATATGATGTAATATGTCTTACTGAAACTAAAATTGATCAATATGATGATGTTGAGGTTAATGGATTTAAGCTACTACCCTCTGTTATAAGGCAAAATTGTTCATCTAAATCAGGTGGTATTTGTGTTTATGTAAAAGAATATATATGCAACTATGTCCATGTAAGGGACCCATTTACTTACTCTAGTCATTGTGTATTATGGTTCACCATTGATGATAAGCTATTGTTTCAAAAAACTTTATTTGGGGTCGTTTATATTCCACCTGATGGTAGCTTATATAGTAGTGTTGATATGTTTAACGAAATTGAAAATGTTATAAATGAATCGGATTTCCAAGTTTGTTTACTTGGTGATTTCAATGCACATTGTAGTAACTGTAATGAATATGTTGACATTGACAATAATATTCTTGACTTTTGTAATGTGCCAAATATTGAGCAAAGTCTTGTTAATAATTTACATATATTAGAGGAATGTGGTATCCCTGTTGTAAGACAATCTCAAGATAAGCATAAAGTTGATAAATATGGCCAAAAAATATTAGAACTATGTAGAAGTTTAGAACTGTTCTTTGTTAATGGTAGAGTGGGTAATGACAAGGATATTGGGCTTACGACTTGTAATAATTCTGTTATTGATTATGCCATAGTATCACCAAATCTATTCCGATCGATTGTTGATTTCAATGTATTGATATTTGATCCAATTCTTAGTGATATTCATAAACCTATTTGTTTACATTTGTGTACAAATTTATCTTGTGTTGTTGATGTAGATTTGAATAACTCTTATGTAAATGACAATCATATGGACAATACAAATGACTCTAACATTGTAATCACCTTGCATGGTGAATCAGAGTCTATTGTAAAACCAATATGGGCCAGAGACCGAGCACCAGTTTTCACAGAGAACCTAGACGATACCAGTATAGATGAACTTTTGAATAAATTAGAGGATATTGATCCTCAAAATACTGATAATGTAACTGTCAATAATGTTGTAAATGATTGTGTTAATATTATAAGGAATGCGGCAGAACAAGCCAATATGTTTGTTAAAATCAATGATAAAAATGTAAAAAAAAATGTAACTCTCAATTTGTACATCGTAAGAAGTATTTTAATAGTGAATGCTATGTAAAACGTGAAAATTATCGCAGGTCTAAGAAGTATTACTATAGAGTACGTTCAACAATTAATTATGATGATTTGGTATGTAAAAGTAGAGAGTACAAGAAAACTTTGAAAACTCAATTTAATGAGTTTCAGAAGGCATTTATAGAAAAATTGCGTGGTTTGCGTACCACTGATCCAAAGTCTTATTGGTCATTGTTAAACAAGGGCTGTGAGAAAGGTAAAAATGTATCTCAGAAGGTTGCTCTTGATTTATTTTTCAACCATTTTAAAAATTTTAATAATGTAGAAAATGATATTGATGTTGTATTACCAGAAAATATTAGTGAGTATAATACTGTTATTAATCAGTTGATTTGTGAACAAGAAGTTGTAAATGCAATTAAGTCTTTGAAAAATAACAAAGCCTGTAGCGATGACATGATACTTAATGAATTTTTGAAACATGCAGCTTGTAAACTTATGCCTGTATTTTTGAAAATATTTAATATTGTATTTGAAAGTGGTATTATACCAGACTCATGGTCAAAGGGTTTTATCTGCCCTATATTTAAAAAGAAAGGTGATCCTGCAAATGCTGATAACTATAGAGGTATTACTATATTGAGCTGTTATGGAAAATTGTTTACATGTATTTTGAATAATAGATTGTTCAATTATTTGGAAAGTTTAGGATTATTATGCGAAGAACAGGCAGGCTTCAGAAAGGGGTATGGCACTGTTGATCATATCTTCAATTTGAAATGTCTCATTGATTTGTATTTATTTAGAAGAAAAAAATTGTATTGTGCTTTTGTTGATTTTCGTAAGGCTTTTGACTCTGTTAACAGAATATTATTATGGCAAAAATTGTTACGCAATGGTATAGATGGTAAACTGCTGATTGTATTACAAAACTTGTATAAAAATGCAAAATCTTGTGTAAGAGATGGATCTAATTGTTCAGATTTTTTTGCATCATATATTGGTGTGAGGCAGGGTGAAAACCTTTCGCCCCTATTGTTTTCTATTTTTCTTAATGATTTGACTGAGTTTATGTCACATGCTTATAGTGGTCTGAATGATGTTTGTAATATGTCTCATTTATTGTTTGACAATGATGATATTGAAGTGTTTTTTAAATTGTATTTGTTGTTATATGCGGATGACACAGTCATTTTTGCAGAATCTGCAGTTGAGTTACAATCAGCATTGAATGCAATGTATTTATATTGTGAAACATGGAATCTCAAAGTTAATACTGAAAAAACCAATGTTGTTATATTTTCTAAAAGCCGACAGGCTGATAATGTTCATTTTACATATAATAATGACCGTTTATCTGTTATTGATGAATTTCAATATTTAGGTATTGTATTTTCTAGAATAGGTACTTTTCATGTTAATAAATCTAGACTGGTTCAACAAGCTAGAAAAGCAATGTTTTATGTATAACGTAAGGCAAGAAAATTATATTTACCTATAGATGTATTGTTACAACTTTTTGATGCTATGGTTGCCCCTATATTAATGTACGGTGCAGAAGTTTGGGGTTATGAGAAAAATGATGTTATTGAATCACTACACTTAGAATTTTGTAAATATATAATGAAAGTTAAAAAATGTACACCTAATTGCATTGTATATGGTGAACTAGGTAGAGTACCAATGTCTGTTAATATTAAGGCAAGAATGGTTGGTTTTTGGAAACGTATTGTTACTGGCAAAAAAGAGAAAATTTCTCGTACATTGTATGAAATGCTTTATAAACTTGATTCTGGTAATGTTTACCACTCTAAGTGGTTGAATTGTGTAAAATATATTATATCTGAATGTGGTTTTATTAATGCCTGGAATAATCAATATATAGATACAAATTGTCATTTGTCTAAAAATGTGAAACAGTATTACCACAATTTGTTTGTAAATGAATGGAAGGCTCAGATATTTAATACCTCAAAATGTTTAAATTATAGAATGTATAAGAATGTTTGGTTTTGAAGATTATTTAACTACCTTGCCTTTTGATCTTAGAATTAATTTGTGTAAATATAGATGCAGTAGTCATAGGTTACCTATTGAATGTGGTAGATTTTATAGCATTGATAGATCAGAAAGAATATGTGATTTATGTAACAACAATGTGCTAGGAGATGAATTTCATTATATATATGATTGTACTTTCTTTAATGCTGAAAGGCTGAAATTTTTGCCTGCAGATATTTGTAAAATTAAAAATACTATGAGCTTCTCTAATTTAATGAACAGCAAAGATAAATTTGTTCTTGTTGGCTTAGCCAAATTCTGTAAAATTGTAATGTCAATTCATAAATGATATTTACCTTCCCATTTATTCATGCATTTGTAAATATGTTTGTTATATTGTTGTACTATCATGCCTCATGTGAGGCCTTTAGTGAAATAAAATGTTTCAATGTTTCAATGTTTCAAATGTTTCAACCGACGGTTAAACCCCCGTCACACTGAGACAAAGTCCATGAAGTTTCCACTACGTCTTAATTTTTTTTTTAAACGTAGTAGAAACTTGCTCAAATTCGATTGATAATACCGTTATTCGGTCTCTAACACGACCCTTCTACGTCCTTACAAAGACCGCACCACGTTCAACAAGTGTTTATTAGGTTCGTGTCAAGTCTATATAACTTCCATCAGGTGTTCACTACGTTCCTACCACGTCCTTACAACGTCCATAAAGTTTGCAGAACGACCTCTGTAGGTTCTAGTTACGTCTTAACTACTCTATACAAAACAGAAAAATTCACGGGCATTTTTTATTTCATTCAGCAACATGCCAGCTAGAGGTCGCGGAAGAAAGAGTAAAACGGGAGTTTGTAGGAGTACACCCGCATGTAATCAGCGAGAAATTGCTGAAAAAGAAGCAACACCCGAGGAAGAACCAACAATTCATGCACAAAATGACTTAGAGGGGGGACATAGTGAAGATGATACCCAGTCAGTTCAGTCAGACTTTGCTAGTACTGATGTTCCTAAGGCAAGTAAAAAATCGAAACCAGTTATTGATTTCTCACCAGAAGAGGAGCAAAGTATGATCGAGTGGTTAGAGACCAACCCAGTTTTGTATAATAAGAAGTTAAATTTATATAAAGATACGGCGAAAAAGAAAAACTTTGGCGGGATAAATCAGTTGAGATGGGAAAATCTGTCGATGTTTTGAAGATATGGTATTCTAGTTTGAGAAGTAGATATGGAAAGCTCAAGAAGTTACGATCTGGTTCCGGTGATGGTGAATTAACTGAGAGAGACGACTGGGTGCTAAGAAATTTTGAGTTTTTGAGGCCACATATCTATGAGGTTCAGAAGAAAACAATTGTCAGCGTAAGTATACGAGAAATATAATATATATCAAAGACAATCAAAGTCATTGAAGGGGTAAGGTAGAGACAATGTCTTTACTTAAAAAATAATTTGATACTGAAGTTTTAGAAGAAGTTTGGCTCAGAAAGACAGAAAAAATAAATATGTACACATATAGCATAATGTAAATTTTATGGAAACAATAATTTGCTCTTCGTAAAAAATGTCCCACACAGCCTTGCAAGTTGAATGGTAGGTCCCGTATTAACCCAAAAAGTCTTATTTATTGTTCCTTGACTATCAGTACATCTTGCGACTAGGGTATATTCTTTTGTTTTTGTTTCAAATTTTTCCCTCTCTTTAAATACTGTAAAAGAACAATGATCTGCTATTGTTCATTGGGAACCAATTTTCGTTGATTCCGCAGTTAGCTTAAACCACGAAATCCATTACCAAACGAATTTCTTATTTTCTCTGACAACCCTATGGAAAGTGCGAATCGATAAATTTAATTTCTACTTTAAACACAATTAGCGATATAGTTAATTTATATAGAAAGGTCATTTCTACTATAATCATTTGTGATTATAGTACAAATGATCTGTCTCGATTCGCGTGTTTATGGTAGAAATGACTCCTCGATGAGTCGCAATACTAATGCTATAGTAGAAATGACCGTTCTCGATTCGCTCTTTCCATAGGATGATGACTAATACTGAAATTTATTTGAAACCACAAATTAAAAAACCCACGAATCCATGATATTTAACAAGCCACTGAAATGGTTTTCCACGAATAAAAGTAATTTCACAGTAACAGATTTATAAGTCTCACAACGAATCGAATATAGTCAATAAACAACTCGATTTCTTTTCAAATTACATCAAAATTGCCAACGGGCATGTGTTGAATTAGTTAAGACGTAAAGTACAGAAAAATTTAGTTGATATGTAATGTTGCTCAATATTCTCGAATTGCGAGAATACATGTACACTATGTGTACGTCCTTTTATTACCGTGGTTGACAAATGACCATGAAATGTTCAATACTGAACTAGATATGAAAATGAAAATATAGGGGATAATTGTCAGAGAGACAGTACACCCACGAGACAAACCGAAAATTTTTAGAGATATCCACAAGGCCTTAAACATTGGATTAATTACAATCCTTGTGTAAAAGCTCTAAAACGTCCAAAATAAATGAAACGTGTTATATGTTATATCCTCTCATTTGTTTGTGTACTTAATCTCTGTTTGGTGTTTTATATAGATGAAGCGGAAATTAGAAGGTACGCCCATGTTCGGTGATGATACAGAAAACATAGCAGACGAAATTATCGACTCTGCATCTACAAGCAGCTTCAAGCCATCAGATACAACTATGCCCCAATCTGTTGCAGCTTCCAAGAGCAAGAAAGATAAATTTACAGAGGAGTCTCTACTGACTGGTCTTGAGGAACGGAGTCAACAAATGATGGCCATTAATCATCAACTTCTTGAACGAATGAAGCCATCTTCTAACAGAGAGCGAGATACATTTGTGGACTGGATAAAGTCTGTCGTTAATGACTTCGACAAGGATATTTGGAGACAATTTCAGCAGGAAATTAGCACAACTCTTTATCGTTATATTGGCGAGAACGATAAGTTGAAAAAAATAAAGGAGTCAGGAGTAACAACCCCCTCAACTGCCAGACATCCACAACAGTCTCTTCAGGGACAGACACAGGGATGTCCTGCTATGTGGCAGCCTCAACCGTCGCAGTGGCCAGGTCAGCCTTCATCTAGTGTTTCCGTCTGGCAGTCACAGGATGCCAACTGGGTGTCTCAACAATTTCCTCATCAAAGACAGCAACCACTGACGCAGCTGCAACCTTTGATGCAACTGGCACCGCCACGAACATCCTCCGTGATCGCTACATCGAATCCTAATTTTTTGCAAGGAGGGGTTTCAAAGTCTAGCGAGTCGAGCAGTGTTTGTCAAATGTACAACATGAGTGACTCTGACATCTCTGAACAGTTTCTTACTAATACCTGATTTTTTTATGGTGCAACGTATTGTGTTGAAAGAAGTTTTGGTTTCAATTTACTTTTTGGGTTGTAATCACAGCTGTGAGCTCATGTTACTTGTTTATAGCGTGGTATGTGTTTAATGTTGCTAGTATCACATATGTTATGTACTTTAGTTATTTGTTCAAGGTACGGAATGTGCTTATAACCATGGACTGTTCTTTTTTTTCAAATATGACAATTAAACTGATTTAACCTGTAAAAACTCTGTGTATGACTGTCATTCTAATGTAACTTTAATCATAAACTGTTTTGTGCACGAGGGCTACAGCATTTTTGAAATAAATGTAATCACTTGTTAGATACTTTTTTACATATTATCGGATGAAAGCTGTCACTTGATTGATAATAAAATTTAATGTTTTGACCAAAACTGTACGTAGCAGAAAAACTTCAAGCATCCAAAATTTTCTCACAAGCGAGACAACCAGAAAACAATACATCACAGAGAAAAAACCTCTATTGTGTCTCTCGTGATATATTTTTTTTTACGAGGCAACCCTATGAAAAAATAAATGATGGCACTCATTTGAGATTGAGATGCAGATTTATCAAACATTTACAGTTCATCTAGCTAATTATATAAATGAGGGTCGTTATTGTTAAATGTTTTTTGTATGTGCTTTCACCCAGAAAACATTTTTTTCAAACTTAAGTTTCTACTTTTATTCAAATGTGCTTGTTGATTGTGACCAAATATAGGCTTCAAAATAAACCTTGAAAGTTTTATGAGATTCTCGCTCAATAAACAATCATGCAAATCCATCCTGCTGTTAACTGTTAGCAGGCTAATAAATTTGATTCTTAAACTACAATATTACGGAAAGTGCTGATTCACTTCCTATGATAACAATCCTATGTATTAGTTTTCTTTTTCATCTAAAATTCAGTTTTTCGATCTCGTAAACTTTTTACCTGTACCGATACATGTATAAGTTTCAAAGATTTAAATGTATCCTTGACAGAAATTAAGACGAAGCGTCAGTTGACAGAAAATCTACCAAAAATGAAAAAGAACAAATATGGGGTAAGTGTCAGAGAGACCACACTCTATCCACAAGAAAAAAACAGAAGAGTTAAAAATGATCGTTTAAGGTAGGATAAGCCAAGTTGTAATTCTGGAATACGAGTTTTGTTTTAGACAAGGTTTCCCGTAGGACAAGTGACACAAAGCCAAATATATAAATATAATAATATATTCAAAAATTGTAATATCCTTGTAATACGAGGCGCCGAATGGGACTCTTGTGGTTTTGTACAAAATTCAATTCTGTCATAACAAAATCATTTTTGTCTTACAAAACTATGTGCTACAGACTTGTTTTGTGAGAACTTCAATTTTGTGATGACAAAATTCATTTGTGTAGACAAAATTCATTTTTGTCATGACAAAATTCATTTTGGTAGACAAAATTCATTTTTGTAGACAAAATTCATATTTGTCATGACAAAAGTTAATTTTGTCTTAAAGGTATGCAAATATAAACATATTTGCATACACAATTGACTTTTGTTACCTGATATGGAAATTAAATCACAAAAGTCAATTGTGTACGGTAAGATTCAATTTTGTGAGACAAAATTGACTTTTGTGAAACAAAATTAACTTTTGTGAGACAAAATTGACTTTTGTGAGACAAAATTCAATTTTGTCATTTTTGTTGAGACAAAATTCAATTTGGTAATTTTTGTTGAGACAAAAGTCAATTTTGTTAATTTTGTTGAGACAAAAGTCAATTTTGTAAATTTTGTTGAGACAAAAGTCAATTTTGTAAATTTTGTTGAGACAAAAGTCAATTTTGTCAATTTTGTTGAGACAAAAGTCAATTTTGTCAATTTTGTGACGACAAAAGTCATTTTTGTGATGACAAAATTAATTTTTGTATTGACAAAATTCAATTTTGTAACAACAAAATTGACTTTTATGAGACAAAATTGACTTTCGTGAGACAAAAATCAATTTTGTTGAGACAAAATTCAATTTTGTTAATTTTGTTGAGACAAAATTCAATTTTGTTAATTTTGTTGAGACAAAATTCAATTTTGTCAATTTTGTTGAGACAAAATTCAATTTTGTCAATTTTGTTGAGACAAAATTCAATTTTGTTAATTTTGTTGAGACAAAATTCAATTTTGTCAATTTTGTTGAGACAAAAGTCAATTTTGTCAATTTTGTCTCACAAAAGTCAATTTTGTGTAACAAAAGTCAATTTTGTGTAACTAAAGTCAATTTTGTGTAACAAAAGTCAATTTTGTGTAACAAAAGTCAATTTTGTGTAACAAAAGTAATTTTTGTGTAACAAAAGTCAATTTTGTGTAACAAAAGTCGATTTTGTATGCAACTTAGTTCACAGAAACCAAACTAAACTAATTTAAATACAAAATTGACTTTTGTCGCTCAATTTTCAAATTAGGTAACAAAAGTCAAGTCTGTGTAACAAAAATGAATTTTGTCATGACAAAAGTGACTTTTTTCCGCTGATAGATAATTTTGTATGACAAAATTTCAAATTTGTAGTATGATACAAATTTTGTTAAACTGAACTCATTTTTGTTGAGACAAAATTCAATTTTGTTAATTTTGTTGAGACAAAATTCAATTTTGTTAATTTTGTTGAGACAAAATTCAATTTTGTCAATTTTGTTGAGACAAAATTCAATTTTGTCAATTTTGTTCAGACAAAATTCAATTTTGTTAATTTTGTTGAGACAAAATTCAATTTTGTCAATTTTGTTGAGACAACAGTCAATTTTGTCTCACAAAAGTCAATTTTGTGTAACAAAAGTCAATTTTGTGTAACTAAAGTCAATTTTGTGTAACAAAAGTCAATTTTGTGTAACAAAAGTAATTTTTGTGTAACAAAAGTCAATTTTGTGTAACAAAAGTCGATTTTGTATGCAACTTAGTTCACAGAAACCAAACTAAACTAATTTAAATACAAAATTGACTTTTGTCGCTCAATTTTCAAATTAGGTAACAAAAGTCAAGTCTGTGTAACAAAAATGAATTTTGTCATGACAAAAGTGACTTTTGTCCGCTGATAGATAATTTTGTATGACAAAATTTCAAATTTGTAGTATGATACAAATTTTGTTAAACTGAACTCATTTTTGTTGAACAAAAGTCACTTTTGTCCGTACAAAATTGAATTTTGAGTACAAAACCACAAGAGTCCCATTCGGCGCCCCGTATGTAATACATGTGTACATTCTTTATAAATCAAAACTGTACCATCAGTTACCAACTATGCACTTATCATGCGGTTTTGCCAAGGAACTGAGCCAGCTTGACTATTGAAATATAGTCGAAGGTATTCCCTTTGCTTCTTTGCAGCTACGGTGTCTCTGTTTGGTCCAATTACCATGTTTACTTCATACATATTTGCGGTCGCTCGCCATAAGCCCGGAATGAAGTCATGCTGGTCATTTTCCATGTCAAGTTGCGCGTTCTGTTGTGTTGGATATCGTAGTCTCATCACATTGTGCAGACCAACGCAACACTCGACAATGTTTCGTACTACATTTGGCTGCTGCATCATGGTGGTAAGTAATAATTGCCATCGTTGGGCCAGTATACCAAATGCGTTTTCAACCACACGTCTTCCTCTCGATATTCTGTAATTAGTTATCAATTGTTCATCTGTTAAGCCTCGTTGAGAATAAGGCTTCATCAGATATGTTCTCAAACCAAAAGCGTCATCTCCAAGAATGAAATATGGCACATTTTTGTCATCGTTCGGCATTGGATCCGGGTCTGGAAAGCCAATCGTTTCTTCTTCCAAGCACTCTTTAAGTTCAGAATGGTTGTAGATCTGAGCATCAGACATTGATCCACAACCACCAATGTCAATCCACAAAAACTTGTAATCCGCGTCAACTAATGCAAGGAGAACAACTGAGAAAAATCCCTTGTAATTATGAAAGAGTGATCCTGTATTTGAAGGACATCTAATGGCTATATGTTTGCCATCGAGAGCACCACAGGCAGGAACATTCCATTTTCGCTGGAACTCTTCAGCAATATCACGCCATTAGCGCTGTGTGGTGGGACAAGAAATTGCTTCGACTTTATATTCGTCTACAATGGCTTGGCAGACTTCGGGAACAAACATAGAAATTGTATTTCGGGCAACTCTAAAGTCGTATTGTAGAGTTGGATATTTATCCCCAGAAGATAAGTGTCGTATAGTGACTGCGAGCTTCAGGTCTGGTTCCAATGCTTTTCTAAGCCGGGTATCTCTCCTTTGAATTCTGGGACCTACTCTATTCAATATTTCGTCGAACATCTCGGGCGGCATTCTCAAAAAGTTGAAAAACGACTGTTGATCCTCCATTCTCAACTCCTGCATCAGTCTATCATAGTGGCCAAACATAAGCCTTCTTTCCTGAGTAAGCCAGGGACGCACCCACCATGTTCTGGGTCTCCTTTGTTTTCTTTTTATCCTGAAGTAGAAAAGCGCAACTTGAGCATCAAGAAGAGCTTGTTGTCCTTGTAATGATGTATGAAGTAGAAGTAAATCTTGTTCCATCGTTCAACAGTACAATTACAAATGATTCCGTCTTAAAAAAACCCACCTATATATACCATATTCATCACGGGTAACAGAGATCCGATGCAAACCTGCTGCAAACGCACCGCAGACGTGGTAAAGACGTACTGCATACCGATAGGTCGTACAAAGAACGTACTAAGGTCTTTAGGAACGTAATAAGAACGTAGAATAGTCTTCGCGAGGTCGTGTTGAAAACTTCCCTAAATCACCAAGTTCTAAAAGATCGTAGTAAAGACGTAGAGCAGTCGTAGTAAGGTCCTGGTGCAATCTCCAAGAACGTAGTAAAAACGCAGTGAAGACGGATTTCAAATTTATCACGTCCGTACTACGTCCATACGGTTCATAACTAGTGTCCTCTACGTCCTTACTACGACCAAGCCGTTCTCAGTACGTTCTTATTAGGTCTTTACTGCGTTTTATCCTCAGGAAGTTCTCACTACGTTTGTTTTGAACATGTTCAAAATTATTTCACGTCCTTCACGTCCATGAAGACCTTACCATGTCCATGCAAGTTCGCAGTACGACCATATAAGTTTGCACTGCGTTCGTACCACGACTTAGAAGTTCCCACTCCGTTCGCCTACTTTTTCAGAACGCACTGGGAACGTGATAGGAACTTGGTCTAGTGTGACGGTTGCTTGAAAGCATAATCGAGTGCACAGACTATTGTTTCCTACGAATACAAGAAGAAACCACATGAAATTAGTCCCATATTACAGCTAAATATTCTCAAAACAGTTCTGCATGTGATTCCTAAAACATTTGTTGATATAAAGTGTATACATCAATAATTTTCAAAAGTTAAATGACGGCTCCCACTTCGTACTACGGTTGGTACGGTAGCAAATCTGGAAACCTCTAATAAACGTTTTATCAGCCATTTTCTTAGATTTAAAATAGTCTACAACACAACTTGTGTAATTACGACGACAATCATAACTTTAACAGCGGTTTATGGCAAACATTTTCTAGATTATTTAGGACTCATCAATGTAACGGAGGTTATGAAAATAAAAAAAAAATCTAACATGCATGTAAACACGATCATACCAATTGAAATTCTTGTACATTGTTATAGAAACCAAATCAGTTCATCAATTATCACTAATAAATATCAAAAGGTGATGTCAATCATAGACGACATCATTGATTTACGTTACGGAGGATAGAAATTTAAGGAAAAACAGTTTTTTTTCTAACAGGACTTTACTCTTTTTCGATAAAGATTTACTAAGAAAAATGTTTAATTCTGTTGTCTTGTTTGTCATTTAATTCCAATATTTACATTCATTTATATGTTTGCTGTTGGTAAGAACTGGAGTTGTCCGTTATGGAGGTTTTAAATGTCGTAACGGAGGATAGACATTTTCGAAATGAAACTATTTTGACTCCATCACTTCATAGTTGAGTATAATACATACATTATGGTGTGAAGGAAGATGACATTATCTGTATAGAGCTAATAAAATTAAGTTGAACAGTATTCGGTTGAGGTTAAACATATTTTTGAGTGAAAGTTCATGAATCGTTACGGAGATTTTGTCAAGAACAAGTCCATTTGACTAAAAGAAACATATAACTTGATAGAAAACAGTTTTTTAGTTTGTAATGTCAATAAATTGTTTAGAAAAGCTAGCATTAAAGAGTTAAGTGTTACTATGTATCATCATTCAGATACTGGTTTGATATTAACCTCCGTAACAAAGATGGGGGTATGGATTAATACAAGCATAACAAATACATACAAATAATTCCTAACATAAATAATAGGATTTTTCCTGGAAAGCTGTATTATGAAACTAAAATATTATACAGCATAACATTTCATTAGTTAAAATTTATTACTAAATAAGTTGTGAAAACTACTTATTTGAATTATTTTTTAAACGCTATATTAATTCAGACCTTAAAATTGGTATTTATATACTTATTAAAGGTATTAAGTCACATGACGTTGTAACGGTCAAGTGATTGTTTACTATAAACACGTGTGTGTGTTTATATCAAGCACATGGTGTGTGTTTACGTTCTATTTGATTGGATGGCATATACCCGTACTGCCGGTTTTACGGGTATATGCCCTCATGATTTTCGTGAAAAGCATGATTAAGTATTACTTAAGGGGGTAGCTAGAGAAAATTAAGTTATTCGAAGTTTGCCTATAGTACGACGTAGCAGCATTCGTTATTGTTGTATGTCTGACTCCGAGAAACTTCTAGATTCCGACCATGAATCTTTGCCAGCTGGTACTAGTGTACATTCGATGCGTGATGGTATTTCTGCACATAATACTGGGAATAACGACTTGGTGGATACTTTCACTCTGTTTAAAACCTATCTTGATGGGAAGATCGCTACTCTACACAAAGATTTGGCCGTTGGCAACGAGAATTTTGCTACCAAACTCAAGCAGGAAGTTTCAGTTAAACTCAAAGGTGAGGGCAACCAGATACAATTCAACTTTAATTGTGAAATCATGGCCGACCTCGTTAAGCTCCAGAAGCGTATTCCTGATGAAGATACAGCTTGTCTTAAATTGGTATCTGGAGCTATCCTTAAGGTTAAGAAGCGAAATAAACTCATCCGCATTGCAGACAAATCTCCTGCAGGATGGAAAACCGTCCGTGAATATGAAAGCGACGACCTTGCCTCCGACTCCGAAGACGAGAAGCGCATTCGTTCTGCAGAAACCCGTGCCATCAGTAGTATCAAGGAAAAGAAAAGACCTCATCCTTATAGAACCGCTACAGCTACTGCTTCTGCTCCTTCTGCACCTATGCCTAATCAACATAACGCTAGACAAAACAACTACCAACAGCCGCCCTTTCGGACCGGCAGACGGAGGGAACCGTCATCTCAGGACATCTGTTACAACTGCAACCAGCTTGGTCACTGGCGAACTCAGTGCCCCCTCCTATTCAGTACAAAAAAACAGGTGTCTCAGGGACAACAAGGCAACAGAATTAATGATAAGTATTTTTATACTACTTTTTTAGATGAACGTAATCTTTACGGACAGTTTGAACTGTTTATGTCACATGCAAAATATTTTGATAATATTGATATTTCATCTGTTGCAAAAGGGGTGAAATATAGCTTACGCAAGCATATACAATTTTGGAAACATATAGGTGCTAATGAGTTTGTTATAAATACTATCAAAAATGGGTATGTTATTCCTTTTTTGCAGACTCCTACATCTATGTCATTTAAGAATAACAAATCTGCTAATGTCCATTCTAAATTTGTAAATGAAGCAATTTCAGAATTACTTGATATCGGATGTGTTATTGAAACTCCATTTCAACCTTTTGTTGTAAATCCGCTTAGTGTTGCAGTTCAAAGTTCGGGCAAAAAACGTCTGATTTTGGATTTAAGTGAACTGAATGTTTTTTTATTAAAAAAGAAAGAATTAAATTTGAAGACTGGAAAGTGGCTTTAAACTATTTCACAAAAGATTGCTATCTATTTAAGTTTGATCTTAAGTCTGGTTATTTTCATTATGACGTATGTACTAAACAACAAACATATTTAGGATTTTGCTGGAACAATAAATTTTACTGTTTTACAGTTTTAGCCTTCGGTCTTTCGTCTGCTCCATATCTATTCATTAAATGTTTACGTCCAATCGTAAAATACTGGCGAGAAAACGGCGTAGATATTGTGCTTTACTTAGATGATGGACTTGGAATGGGTGAGAATAAACAAGAAGCTTCCGAATGTTCATCTTTTGTAAAAACGTCTTTGTTAGAAGTAGGGTTTCTTATTAACAGGGAAAAATCTATTTTTGAACCAGTCCAATGTTTAGAGTGGTTAGGTTTAGTTTGGAATTCGTCTGATTTTTCAATTAGTATATCAGATAGACGGATTGAAAATACCCTAGCATCATTGGTTGATGTTTTGAATAACTTTCCTAATTTCACAGCACGAGAATTGGCTCAGGTAACTGGAAAGGTAATTTCTATGTGTCCAGTCATGGGTAACATAACTAGTTTAATGACCCGTTATTTACACTGGGCTATTGAAAGCAGAGTAAAGTGGGATTTAAATTTAAAATTGGAATGTCCCGATTGTGTATTCAATGAGCTCACATTTTGGCTGAATAACATTCTAAGATTGAACAGAAAACATTTAGCAGGTTATTCTTTTCCCCACGTGGTTGTATACTCTGATGCAAGTAATGTAGCTGCTGGTGCTTACTCGATAGATATTGACTCTAATATTTTTCATCAGATGTGGACTTTACAGAGTTCTACTTGGAGAGAACTTCAAGCTATTGTGTTAGCATTGATGTCTTTTAAAAACCGTTAAAGAAATAAATGTGTTAAATGGCATACAGATAACAATAACTGTGTTTTCATTGTTCAGAAAGGAAGTTCAAAAGTACATTTACAAGAGATAGCTATGAATATTTTTAAGTTGTGTTCTGAATTGAATATTACGTTAGATGTTGTTTGGATCCCGAGATCTGAAAATACTAAAGCTGATTATATTTCAAAAATGATTGATATAGAAGACTGGGGAACAAGCATAGAATTTTTTTAATTTATAGATGATATGTGGGGTCCGCATACTGTGGACAGATTTGCGAGTAATTTAAATAAAAAATTACCCAGGTTTAATTCTAAGTTCTGGAATCCAGGTGTTGAAGCAGTTGATGCGTTCACGCAAAATTGGAACAATGAAGTTAATTGGATTGTTCCTCCAATTTCTGTTGTCTGTAGAGCAATTAAAGATTTAATTTTATGTAAAGCTAGAGGCACTTTGATCGTTCCAAAGTGGCCTTCCTCGTCATTTTGGACAATGATTTTTAAAAGAGGTTCGCATTTGCAACCATATGTAATTGATGTTTTGGAATTTCAACCAAATCAGAACATTTTTATTCATGGTATGAATAATAAGTCCTTGTTGGGATCTTCTGAATTCGTTTCTAGTGTTTTAGCTATTAGATTGAACGCTGAGTTCACGTAAGAATTGACGAGAAGGCTGTTGAGCAAGGTCGCATAGTAAAGACAAGGCCAAAATTATTGGCAAGGTCGTTTGTTGATGACAAGGCCAAATTTAATAGGCAAGGTCTCACTGACAATGGCCAGTATGAAAAATAATTCTGGCAAGGTCATTTAATTATATTGTAAGCTTGTTGTATAGTAGATTATATTTCTATTTTATATGCACGTTTTTCAGATATTTTTTCATGTGGAATATGGAAATCCTTGCCTAAGCCAGTCGACCGAGATTTGACATCTTTATCTTATTGCCTACCTGAGTTCTGTCTGCGTTCGAAGGCCGAGAATACCAAAAGAAAATATTCATATGCATTTAACAATTTCTGTAAGTGGTGTAATAACTATTTAAATGTTAAACCTTTACCAGCTTCAGATTTTTATGTTTCATTGTACTTAATACACCTGTCAAAGACATTTAATTCGTATGCTAAGGTTGAAGAAGCATATTATTCCATAAGCTGGGCTCATAAACTAGCAGGCTATCCAAACCCGTGTTATTCACCGTTGTGTATATCGGTTAAAGAAGGAGCTCATAGAAAGATCGGACATGCTATTGTAAATAAAAAAGAACCAATTACACCAGATATTTTAAAGAAAATTGTTATTAAATATGGTCAAGAATGTAACAATCTTATAGAAATTAGAATTTGTTGTATGTGTCTTATAAGCTATGCAGGGTTCTCAAGGTTTTCTGAAATGGTAAATTTAAAAAGATCGATTTAAAATTTAGTGATTCACATGTCTCTTTGCTCATAACGAAAAGCAAAACTGATCATTATAGAGAAGGCACACAGGTTTTAATTGCTAGAACAAATACACAAACATGTCCTGTTAGTATGTTGGAGAAATATTTATTATTATCTAATATTGACGCTCCATCTTCAGATTATATATTTAGATCCATGTATTTATGTAAAAAATCTAAGTCTTATAAACTGAGAGGTCTTAAACCTTTATCATATACTAGAGTAAGAGAAATTATATTATCAGCTCTTGAATCTATCGGTTTAGATAAGTCCGAATTTGGATTACATAGCTTGAGATCAGGTGGAGCTACTGCAGCTGCATCAGCTGGCATTCAGGATAGATTATTCAAGAAGCATGGTAGATGGGCTTCATATAAAGCCAAAGATGGCTATGTAAGAGAAAATATAAAAGAAAAACTGACAGTGTCTAAAAGTTTGGGAATATAATTTTCATAAATATACTTTATACATTGTATATGTATTACTCTATGTTCACATCTCACATCTACTTGCATTTTTTGCTTTCTTTGTCGTTCGAAAGGCTGCTACAGCTGTAGGCACACTTATCCTATTTATGTGTTGTTTTATTTATTAAATAATTTATATTCGTTTGAGTTGGCGAATTAGAATATAAATATATTTATTAAAGGTATTAAGTCACATGACGTTGTAACGGTCAAGTGATTGTTTACTATAAACACGTGTGTGTGTTTATATCAAGCACATGGTGTGTGTTTACGTTCTATTTGATTGGATGGCATATACCCGTACTGCCGGTTTTACGGGTATATGCCCTCATGATTTTCGTAAAAGCATGATTAAGTATTACTTAAGGGGGTAGCTAGAGAAAATTAAGTTATTCGAAGTTTGCCTATAGTACGACGTAGCAGCATTCGTTATTATGTTTACCCACCCACCCACCCCTTTTATGAGATGGTTATCGTTAATAGGAGTATATGCATTAGTACATTATATTAATATGATTTTTTCCTCTTTTGTAGATAGATTTTGATTGTGTTACTGTTACTGTATATAACTGTGCTATTGTATGATTGGACTGATGGTAGTGTGCCTGAATTTAAAGTGAAGGACTTTAGTTTGAGAATGAAATTGAATGTAATGTAATATTAAAGGCACACTTATCCTATGTATGTGTTGTTTTATTTATTAAATAATTTATATTCGTTTGAGTTGGCGAATTAGAATATAAGCTTTCAATATATACAGAATAATACGTATACATCAGTTTGCTATGGTGGTAAATGTAACCCATTTCACATTTCACATGAGCCTGGATTTAAATCTTGTGTTTTTCTCTAATGCAATTTTTAAGATGACTTTATATAACACTAACCTCTGATACGTTCATACTTATCTTGTCTTTCAAAAAATGCTAAAACTAGAAAACAACTAAAATGGTGTAAGTAAAAATTTAAAAAAAATGACAGACTAGATATAGACAGAAGAAAACAGTACTCTCTCTCTGCTCAGTTGAAATTTATTTTTTAACAGTGTCTACATTCGAATTGTACCCATTTTTTGGGAATGACTGATTTGTACAATATCAATATAAATGTACGCAGAATAAATTTAATTTGTGAAATTTTACTTTGTGATGAACCACACCGATTCCATCAACCAATACAGCAACCATATTTTTAATCGATTGACAACATATTGTTTGACTTTTTGGTTAATTTATATTCCAAGCACAGTAGGTATTCTAGTATGTACTTATTTTGTATCGCAATTGGTTAACTTATTTGTTGTTATGATTTGAAGATTGTTTTCGCTCAAAGCATAAAAAAGAAGGTTTTTTTTTAGTTCTTAAACATGTTAAATTTAATATATTTTGAGATATTAACAATTTCCCCATAAAATCATATCCTAAAGAGTGTTTGTATCTCACATATCCTACTGATCTAACATTGAGGATACTAAATGAAATCAGACTGTCTTTTCCGTATTAGAATACCATTATTGCAATAGACAACATACATATTTTCAAAGTATAAAGCATGTTGACTTAAGCAGGTTAAAAAATTAAAAAAAAAGATAAATTACATTCTAGCAAAAATATTTGTGTCTTTTGGATTGATGTATGTATTTTAACATTTCAGATTGATGCATCTAAGCTTTTATTATTCACCAGTGGTTTACATGAACAGAGACATATATACAGAGACAACACATATGATACTCGAAGAAAGACAACTTTTTTTTTTATTTACTTCCAAATGACACCATTGGGTGAAAAAAAGAGAACATCGTTTTTCGTCAGATCTTTTTTTATAATTATCAACTGAAATATGACTTTTATTAATATTTCATGATGACTCAGAAAATCCTGGGCCTTAGATTTGATGACTAACATAAACTCATAGTTGACAGTATTCATAGTTTACCCAAATTGATGTATGCAAAGAAATTTTACAATAAATGCATAAATGTAAAAAGCAAATTAGGAAAAGTACTGAACTCCACGGAATATTCAAAACTGATAGTCCTTAATCAGCTGACAAATTCAGAAGATCAAACACATCAAATGATTAAAAACAAAATTGCATTTTCCTGACTTCGTACAAGCATTTTTTATGTAGAAAATAATGAATTAAACAAGTTTTTTAAGGTTTTAAAAACTTTCACTTATATGGGAGTCGTATAAAATTCAATTATATTTACAATGATTTGTGAACAAAACAGAAAGATAAAATTATTATAAATGTCAAAAATATGGGTGTAACAATCAACATTGTATTTTAATCTAAATCACTATGAAAACAGACAAATGTCAATAAAAAAAAATAGAATTGTTTTAATTCAATATGTTCGTACGGGAAACAAGGAACATTATTCTCATACAAAAAATTAAAATAATTCTTAATACACATTAATAAAAGAAATGGAATTTATAACAAAGGATAATCATAAGATATACTTGAATTGTCCTGGACCTCACTTCTGTGATGGGTATATGTTAATGGAATCCTTCTCTGAATACGGGACACACATATTAGTAGCGGTAGACCCCAATGTCCAATGATCTTCAATTTATACCGAACATTGACTGTCAAAAAAAAATGCTGACATTCAAATTTTCAATAACAGTTAACAGCAAATACATTATCACATTAACAGCTAGCAAAGAATAAGACAATAACAGCTAACATCAAAGATATTTTCAAAATAACAGATAACAAAGAATTTAATTGCCCCATAACAACATAACTGTTAAACCCCTTGCGCCCTTCATCTAACACTGACACATCAAGTCCGAGTGGGATAACTATTTTACATACCAGCTGTTTCGAATTAGACGAAAAACCATTTACAATTTATAAAATCTTGTTAAGAACGCCACACAACCATTATAATATAATTTATACAGTACTATATGATTTATACCCTTTTTGACCCCCGAACACGATGAGTAGATATCAAAACAATGTCAATTCGCCCACTGGCCAATCGGCCCAACATATATCGTCACTTTATAAAAAAAAATCACCCCACTCTTGTTTACCCCCCCCCCCTTTTTTATTTATCGCAGGTGGGCATTTATATGAATGATACAACAATAATAAGCTCTTCATTATTTGAGATAGCAAGATGATCATAAGCTTTGTAAAAAAGTTAAGTTGACACATCTGTTCTTGATACTCGACTTTTATGTAGTATTATTGAATTCTAGTTTTGTCATCCATTGATATATATATACAAATTTATATACTTATAACATTTCCGTCTAAAGGTCTTATCTCGGGATTTCAAGTGTTTTCTGTCACGTGGTTTTCATTCATATTTGAATCAAACAATTGTCAAAGTTCAAGTAGTTTCTACAATTGTTGTGAAATTGTGAAAGTTCATTGTATGAAAATAATGTAAACAATTATTTCCTGTTATCAGTTTCAGTTTGTTTGAAAAGGTGCGATATAGATCTTAACATATTGCACAGACATCTGGCTATAGTCGAAGACATGTTCCACTGTAGATGTCTTAGTAATTTGTGTCGTTTGGTTGCTGATCCTTTGGTATAAAAAGCCCACATTCTTTAAACTTTATAATTTGTTGGCTAATCATTCAAGGAATCAGCAATGAACACAACTATCAACCCGGGACCAACTAATACACATTCTAATGCAATTATTTTGTAACAATTGTTCTGATTGGATGACGGTAAATTAGCGTAAAATTCTCAATTTCCTTGTCTGTAACTAAGGAAGCCGACATTTTGAATGGCTGAATGTATTGACATGTAATTTCTACAATAATAGGACAAATAACTCAAATATTGCACCTAAAAATCTTCTTTTTATCAAATCTTATTATATTTTGATGCGGCACAGAAGCCAGAAAACGCCCAGTGTTTATGTTTCACGCCGGAAGCATACCTATGACGTTACCAAGTGTAGGGACCAAAGAAGATAACATCTTTTCGCAGAATTTTCTTTAATGAAGATTTTACACTACGCTTCGCGTCGCCAGGTGAACTTAATTTGCGACAGTAAAACTACCGATGGACATCCTTAAAGCTCTAAATACAATACAGTTATCACTTAATTGTATTGTTCTTTTGTCAAGTACAAAACATTACTATACTCGTTAGTGACTTTTTATACATATACATGTATTAAACATTAAAAATTTCGTTTTCATTTTATATTCTTATAATAATAAAGTACTTAGTAGCTATAACATTTCAGGACACATATACATGCACCTATCATAAAAGAAAGGTAAGGAACGTTGTTGTAGCTTTGTTAATACTTGAAGGCGGATAAAAAGGTTATCCAACGAATCGGGAAAATAAGTTTATATGATGGGATATAACCACCTTTGTTAATACTGGGAGGTGGATAAAAAGGTTATCCAACGAATCGGAAAAATAAGCTTATATGATGGGATATAACCATCTTTGTTAATACTGGAAGGCGGATAAAAATGTCATGAAACGAATCGGGAAAATTAGTTTATATGATGGTATATAATCACTTTTGTTAATACTTGAAGGCGGATAAAAAGGTCATCAAACGAATCGGGAAAATTAGTTTATATAATGGGATATAACCACCTTTGTTAATACTTGAAGGCGGATAAAAAGGTTATCCAAAGAATCGGAAAAATAAGTTTATATGATGGGATATAACCACCTTTGTTAACACTGGAAGGCGGATAAAAAGGTTATCCAACGAATTGGAAAAATAAGTTTATATGATTGGATATAACACCCTTTATTAATACTGGAAGGCGGATAAAAAGGTTATCCAACGAATCGGAAAAATAAGTTTATATGATTGGATATAACCACCTTTGTTAATACTGGAAGGCGGATAAAAAGGTTATCCAACGAATCGGAAAAATAAGTTTATATGATGGGATATAACCACCTTTGTTATTACTGGAAGGCGGATAAAAAGGTTATCTAACGAATCGGGAAAATAAGTTTATATGATTGGATATAACCACCTTTGTTAATACTGCAAGGTGGATAAAAAGGTTATCCAACAAATCGAAAAAATAAGTTTATATGATGGGATGTAACCACCTTTGTTAATACTGGAAGGCGGATAAAAAGGTTATCTAACGAATCAGAAAAATAAGTTTATATGATCGGATATAACCGCCTTTGTTAATACTGGAAGGCGGATAAAAAGGTAATCCAACGAATCGGAAAAATAAGTTTATATGATCACTGGTATTAAAGAGATAATCGTAACTGCAATTACGATTATCCCAATATGGCGACGGTAGATATAGGTAAAATATTTACAGTCATTTTTCTCAAATAAAGCATGTTTGTGTCAATAGTTACTCAGCTGCAAGGTTTTTCTATACCATTAAATCATATTTGAATCGTAACGGTGCACTGGAATTGTCTAAGCGCTTTGATAATTGCCGTTGAAAAATTCGGGATGATAATCGTAACTCGGAAAAAAAGATAATCGTAATTATGGTATTAAAAAATGAGAAGATAATCGTAACTGGATAATGTTTTATTGATATTGACACTAAAAACGTATATCTGATAGCACCTGATGAAATTATGGTGATGAATTAATCACGTTTCAGAATCTTATGACATTTCTTTTTGTGCATATATTATTAATAGTTCTAATGAAAACAGCTACATACTATTACTAGTATATCATAAAATTGGAAGGTAGAACAAGCTTCAAGAAATTTTGAAATGGGAAAAACACGAACTATCTTAAAGTACAGAAAACTCCAAGAACTAGGAATGCCACAAAATATGGGAATGAGCGAAGAGGCAATTTTAAAGAAAGTTATAATATATGGCAAGAATTGTCAGGCGAAACGAATGTGTCACCCTACACCAAATTTCTGATTAAGACTGTTTAAAACATTGATTTATCGGGAGAGATCCGTTTGCGCCAAATATGTGTCCTTTTGCGCCACAACTTTTTTCGTCAATGCTACGTTTGTGCCATATGTTTTAAAATTGAATTGTATCATTTGCGCCAAAAACAAAACATAAGATTGCGCCAATTAGACGAAATATTACTTCCCTACTCCTTCATTCAGACTTGGAACCGGCAGTTTACACTGAAAATGTTTCCTTTTATGAAACATAAACTCTTCTTACTGCTGCTGCATGGATACTTCCCAATTTAATGTATTTAGTAGCTTGTAGCTTCACTTTATTGTCCAAAAACATGTAGCATTGAAGGTTGAAATGCATAAAACAGTTTATAATTATAATAATTAATATAATCATAATTATAGAGCCTATACACATGGTGGGAACAAAGCACTGTGTCATCAACATATATGGCTAAAACATAATCAGCAAAATTAAGCTTCTATTTTCTTCTTCATTGGTATATCTTTATTAAATAGTCAGCAAACAATAAGTTTTTTTTCTCTCTCTGTACATTGACTGTCTAGTGCATTTTAAGTAATTTCTCTCCAGATGCGCATCTCTATGGTGACAAATATCCGAAGATATGATACTTTTAAAGCCAAAAAATAAAAATAAATATATAATAAACATTATTTTATATGATAGATATGTGAACAGGCAATTTGGCGCAAATAAGTTTCGAATATTGGCGCAATTGATACATTTTGAAAACAAAATTTGGCGCAAATGATACCCGGAAAAACAGTTATTGGCGAAAAGGACTGCAGCCGATTTATCCTGAATAAAACATAGTAAATGTAGTAAATATAGTAAATATTGTTTTAAATCATTTATTGCAGATGGCTATACGTGCTATTTCTTCCCCGGGAAATCATCGCTGATTTAATTCTAGCCCATACCCTATTATGCCATAATGAAGAAGGAAACACGTTTAGTATTCGCCAGAGACAGTTTGACCCTATTTTATGTTGATAACATACTGAAAATTACACGAAACTAACACTTGTGATTTGTTTTGCACGAATATAATTGAAAAAAATACAAAATCTTCACCCAATACTTGTTTCGTAGATGACCGTTTTGTAGTTGACATATTTACATGTTTTATTTTTTTCCAACAATCCCTATATAACAATAGTAACAAGAATGATTATATTCATCGAAGCACGTATTAAGCTGTACACTGATATTGTTTTCATAATGTTAAAACCAGAAACTGACGGAAATTTGAACCGTTTCGTAGTGGAAGTTAACAAAAATACGGTATCACTCTGGTCCATTTGATGTGCTCTTTTTTGCAAACAATTAAACTGCCGTTATAAAAGCATAACTTCTTTTGCAAGACCCTTATGTTTATATCGCTTTCAAACATTGAGAATGAATATTGAAAAGGGCGTCTAAGGACATGCCATTTTGGTTATTTTGAATCGTTCAGGAATCAGTAGCTTATTAGTCCCTCTGAAAATAGTACATTTCTTTGCTTAAAAGTGTTAAATCTAATTCCATGTACTGACTGCACAAAAAATCACTTGTAAAGATCAAACACATTTTTTTAAAGTGGCTTTGACATGAAATCATGGTTTTGAATCGAGATATACAAGTAAATTTGTCTTAATAGATATTAACCTGTATGTATGTACTTCGAGAGTTTCGTCATTTTTTTTTCATTTTCATTTTCCGTTAATGTCATCAATTAACTGGACATTTGCATTTTAACACACAAAATACCATTGAAATGCTGAAACACACATTTATTATTTTTCAGTTACTATTATCCGATAAAGAAATTACGATTATCAAACAAGACAAATTCCATAGAGTTACAATTATCATCCCGAATTTTTCAAAATCAATTTTCAAAGCGCTTAGACAATTTCAGTGTACCGTTACGATTCAAATATAATGTAATTGTATAGCCTATAAAAAAACCTTGCAGCTGAGTAACTATTGACAAAAAACATGCTATATTTGAGAAAAATGACTGTTAAGTTTTTACCTATATCTGCCGTCGCCATATTATCTCTTTAATACCAGTGTATGATGGGATATAACCATCTTTGTTACTTGGAGGCGGATAAAAAGGTAATCCAACGAATCGGAAAAATAAGTTTATATGATGGGATATAACCACCTTTGTAAATACTGGGAGACGGATAAAAAGGTAATCCAACAAATCGGAAAAATAAGTTTATATGATGGGATATAACCGCCTTTGTTAATACTACAAATCGGAAAAATAAGTTTATATGATGGGATTTAACCACCTTTGTTAATACTGGAAGGCGGATAAAAAGGTTATCTAACGAATCAGAAAAATTAGTTTATATGATGGGATATAACCACCTTTGTTAATACTGCAAGTGGATAAAAAGGTTATCTAACGAATCAGAAAAATATGTTTGTTTGATGGGATATAACCACTTTTGTTCACGTTGCTTCTCTTCGTTCTCCAAGTTTTCTCACAGACCAAGCAACCAACCAAGATCTTTCGGTTTTCCCGAGTTAACAGTACCTCAGTACTTGTATTATTGTCTCGTTTTCACTTCACATTTTCTTTTCCTGTATCTATTACTAACTGAACTGATGTCTTTTAAGGCAACATGGCGTTTTCTAAGTACTGCTTAAAAGTATGAATATGATAAGTAATAAAAAGCATGATAATTTATCCTCACCATGTCAAGATTTTTTTTCTTTCGATTTTTAAGAAAAAAAAACTAAAGGGTTTTCAAACATTGGGAAAATAGAAAGTTTTCAAAATGTAATATTTCCAAAAGTTATTATAGAAAGACTATAGACAGGAAGGATCATAAAACGGATTTCTAAACCTAATATCAATGGAATGAATATAATTGATGAGTCTTATGAAAACGAAACGCGCGTCTGTCGTACTAAATTATACATTTCCTGGTTCATTTGATAACTATTATAACAATTTGTAAAATATACAATCACAATGAAAGATCGACCGGGAGATTTGATTGACAACAATGTATCATCATATGATTTTTTTCAATAAATTTCCCCATTGAATGTGTAATTTATCAAAACAACTGTTTATTACTTATAAGTATATATATCCAAATTATTGTACATACAGGAAAAGAGTGAATTCTTTTTCAACAGCCTCATCTATCGCGGAAGGCGGAAATCAAAATTTCAACTTTTAAGCCTTATAATTTTTACAAAAATTCTAAACCCTGTCAAACTTTGTTAAAGCTAGTTTTTTAAATATCTAAATGTGTTTTACTTCAGTTAACAAGAAACAGATAATTCCTAGAAACACGGTCCATGTTCTCATTTGAACATGTACAAAGGCGGAAATCGAAATTGAAACTTATCATTGATCTGTACTATTATTTTATATCTAAAACAAGTGTGGACACAGATCAGTGTGGATAGTATGTTTGAATGTTTGACGGTGTTTTCTGATATTTTTTTTTTCTTTCTGTTTTCCACCCCATAGTGTTCAAGTAACAGACATCCTCAATATCAGACTAGTACCAAACACTAAAAATGTGTCGTGTTGGTTTTTTTCAATATTTGGGTTTTATGTTCAAGATTATCTTGGAGGAGACACTTTTTGTACACAATAAATGGATTACCAAATGATTATGTTAAAATGAGGTCAACTACTTTGCTTTTGTTTAAAATTTTTTATTAAAAAATTAGTAGATGAACACATAAGCTGCATTTCTACATTATATGTGATTTTGATATGCAAGATGGTTTATAAGAACCTGTATGTATGTTCTTCTAGTATAATGGTTTCATTAAGGTGGGCATTTCTTACTTGGAACACTGTAATCAATAGTTATCAAAGGTACCAGGATTATAATTTAGTACGCCAGACGCGCGTTTTGTCTACATAAGAATCATCAGTGACGCTCATATCAAAATATTTATAAAGCCAAACAAGTACAAAGTTGAAGAGCATTGAGGATCCAAAATTCCAAAAAGTTAAAGTGAAAGATTCCCTTTACATGTTCAACCTTGATTCTTAGAAGATGTATACTAGTTCAAAGTGATGATAATAATTGGCATGCACATTGGGGCTAGATGAGCAAGAAAGTACACTTCTGTTGTATCCCACATATATGATTAATTCTTTCTTTGGAATTGTCTTTATCTTAGATTCTCCATGACCTGGTTGAAGTTATATACACATGAAAAAAGAAAAATTTACCAGAATGAAATAATTTTAATTACATGGAATATATATCTAATTTATTTGTTTATGATTCTTGATTTCTCTAAATAGATTATGACAAATAGTGTAGACTATAACAAATATGAATAAGGTTTTGCATAATTATTCTTGTTTCAAGGTTTTTGTTATGTGGATAGAAATATAAATGAAACTTGTGGGATGCAGTTTTGTTGTGGCCATGATATAAAAATAAACGGCCCTGAAATCCGTCAATTAACATCAACACAACTTAAGAAAAAACGAATGAATGATAAAAGTTGAACAATGATTGATAATTTAGGAACTGACTTCTATAATTCTAAAGGAAGAGACCGATTTCATTGAGACGCAACTCCTCTAAACCATACAAAGTCGGAAATATTTGTGATATGACGAATAAATGTAATGTTTTGTACTTCCTAAACTTGATTTTGAAACAATCTTTTTTCCACAGAAAATGCCAATGTTTGAGAAAATATCAAACTTCGGAGACCGTTATCGAAATGTGAACTATACGCTTTCGCGCATGCTCAGTCGACATACTACCCGCAAAATTTAACTTTATATATAAATAATATAGTACAATGGTGTAGATTAAAATTACACCATTCCAGGCCCTTTTGTTTTCCACATATTTAATATTACCAATATAATTAAAAAGTTGCGGGTCGAATCCAATACCGATTCCAATAGTATATTTCCCAAAATTACCTGATCCCTGTTACATAATCTGTACATTCTGCCTCTGTCAGGCGCACAACCAAACGGTATATTCAGGATTTGCTATAAACACGGGAAATAATCACACCTGAACTTCGTCATTATACAGGGAATAACTGTGCACCTTATAATCATAAGAAAATAGACATCTTTGTATATAAAAGTAATTCAAATACAAATATAATAAATACATCTTACGTGCCTCTCTCTTGAAATAAGAACAAAGTTCTTTCTTTATTCTCAATAAACCATATACATAGGTATAGAAAAGATAATTATGTACACCATATACAACAAGACAGAACAAACAAAACAGTTATAAGACAATATATGAGGTCCATTTTAGCCAGGAGCACATACACCTGTGTGAATAATCTTTATGAATTTACATAGTTTAATCAATTCTAATTTGTTTTTTGAAGACATAATCTGTTTGTATTTTACAATATTTGCATTTTTCAAATAATAATGTGACAGACAATATTTCCTGTGTTCTTCAAAGTATTTAAATTCTAATATATAGTGCATTTCATCACCAATTTCATTTTTGTTATTGAACGGGGTGGGGCGATCCCAAGGGACTTCCCTTTTATCTCATTAAATTTGTTTTATCGTCCCATTCAAGAATGCTTATGGTTTAGGGGTGGGGATTTTAACCGTTAACAAGATAAAAGCATATTCTCAAATTTAATGGGATGGGGACGACCTCCAGGGATTCTCCCTTTATTTCATGTGATTTGTTTTATTGTCCCTTGGTCATTTCTGAAGACTGTGTGTGTTTATCACTTAAAGTTTTCAAGTTATATTCATTTGAAAATTTTCAAAAAATAAAATCCCATAGGGTTCTATAGTTAACCCCTCCCTTCTTTCACCCCCTAAAAACTACCCCTTAATAGACCCCAATGCACAAACGAACGATTGATGGCTCACCTAGACATATTAGTCTAACATTTTATGAAACCTTAAGTAAATCTGACAATTGGTTTTGTAGACTCTTTTTTTTTTTGACTCTCTGTGGAGCGTACGGGCCTGAACGAGGAAGAATTGATAATACATGTATCGCGAAGAAATCTCATTTAATGTTTATACTAGACAAAGAGAGAAATCAGTTTTAATTTTGTTATGATCTCAATAGCTCTACATTTCTTCTCAAAATTACGAAATAAAAACCTAAATTAAAACAATGTATCCAACCCTTCTCCCCCTTCCATCAATTTAATATACAGTTCAAGTATTTGTGGTTGATGAGTTCCAAGTACTATGCAAGTAGACAGACGAAGAAATAAACCAATATCTATGGGGTCTTCCGAGTTAACAGTACGTCAGTGCTTTTATATTGTCTGGTTTTCACTAAATATTTTCTCTTCCTGTGTTCATTACTCATCGAGCTGAGGCCTTTTAGGCAACAGGGCGATTTTTCTAACGTGCTGCTCAGAAAGGTAAATATGATATAAAGTTGTATGATAGCATGATCATTTTCCTTCAAAATGCAAGAATTTTTTTTCAACTTTTAAGAACCATGCTTAAAGGCCTTTTCTAACCGTGTGAAAATTAGAACCTTAAAAATTTACTATTATTATTAAAAGTTTTTAAAGAAGGACTCAACAAAGGTATGATCATACAATGGATGTCTAAAGCAAATATATAAATGAAATTAATATTATGATGATTTTTGAAAAACACAAAATCACAATGAAAAACGGAAGACTCCATTGGCGACAATATGGGAAAGATCCATTGGCGACAATATCAGGAAAAGAATGACTTATTTTGCTGAAGTCTCTCCTATCAGGGAAGGCGAAAATCAATTAGCGTTAATTTTATAGTTTTGAAAACTTATAGTTACATGATTGTCAAAATTTGTTTTTCAATTATACAAATCAGTTTAACTTCAATTCATGACATATAGAAAAGAGGTAATTCTCGGAAAAGCGGAAACCTCTCGTCATACAAGAAGTAACATGTAGGAAGACGGACATTAGAAATTGAAATTTGAACTTTGAACTGTGTTATTGTTTTCTATCATTAAAACGGAAATATATGTATCAACAATTATACCAATTTTGAGAAAAATCTATGCATTGGTGACTGGCGATTTAATTATTAAAAGACAAATTTATGTACGTTTTCGTCTATTTAATATGGTTTCTATACGAATGTACATCTTTTTTAATAGGATAACTTTCGTAATGTTTCAGAAAATTAAACAGATAAATGCTTTACTTTTCCCCCCATATTTAGTTGTAGTTAAACGAGGCAAAGTTGTATGCAAAATGTTACCAAAACATGTAATATAGACTGTGTACTGATTTCATAAATAAAATACTTTAGTCTGAGAGAACATTTTTTTTTTTTTTTTTTTTTTTTTTTGAGTGTTGGAGGGTGGGGGTGTTGAAATTTTTCTCAGTGGCTGAATATACTCTTATGTCGTTGCTTTCTCTCTATTGTCTTAAAGTTAGTTGTTTGTGTGTCTCGTATCGGTCTTGAGTTCATCCTATTGCATCTGCATGATTTTTAAAGTTTGTTCTTATGCTGTACTAAGACGCCACTGTCGAAGTTTATTAGAAGGATTGTGCAATCACAAACATGTTTTTAATATGTGCCTGTGTTAAATCAGAAGCATGTAGTTAAGTGGTTGTCGTTGGTTCATGTCTTTTAACTCATATTTGATTTTTGTAAATTGTTTTGTTATATATAATAAGGCCGTTATAGTTTTCGTTTAGATTGTTTCACATTTTTTATGTCGGGGCCCTTCATAGCCGACTATACGGTATGAGTTTTTGTCATTGTTGAAGGCCGAACGTGTGCCTTTAATTGCTTAAATCCACTTCATTTGAACTGTGATGGATTGTAACCATACCAGACCTCCTTTTTATCTATATTATCTACCTGACTTTTGAACTCGTGTTTTCCATAACTTTCATGAAATATTTGTCACTGGACTTTAAAAATAATCAACCATCAATCAATTAATCAATTTAAACACGTGATAAATATATCTATCATCTTATTTCCGCACTCAGTCAGAACTTTGACTAGTACGTGCTGTTGCATGCGTGGCTTATTTACAATTTAAAAGGAATAAACTTTTCAGTATTATTACGTTATATTGGTGAACAGAAAATATAATAAAATATATAACAGTGATTGGATTAAATTTTTTTGTGGATTGTTATCCTATGTATATTTGCGAAAGAGAAGATATAGAAATCTGCTCTTTGAAGCCGTCAACTGTTGTACAAAGGATTGCTGAGGTTGAAAGTCGATTCCATTGTACTATTGTATGCGCATAAAATGAGAATTTGTAAGAATCTTTACTGCTTTGAATTTGTTTATATAGTGATTGGTATGCTTATGTCTTGTTCTGTTGTCTGATTTAAAGAGAAGATCTTTAGGGTAGATTACTAAATGTTGGTGTGTAATTTTATAGAAAACCACTAGTCTTGTCTGTACTCGTCTCAATTGTAATGTAGGCCACTGTAGGTGTTCGAGGATATTTGAGACAGAGTTGGTATTGTGGTATCTATGACATGTATAGCGGGCAACTCCTCGCTGGACCATCTCAATTTGATTGTTTTGATTTTTTGTTGTGAGGGTCCCAGACACAAGAGCTGTACTCAAGCTTGGGTCTAACTAACATGTATGTCCTTTCTTTTATTTGTTTGTATGGCAAGCCGTTCTCGTCAAAACTATGTTTAAACCCTTTTTTCGAAAAAAATACACATTGAGATTTAAAAACCTAAAATAACACACTGAGAAATCGAAATTACACACTGAGATTTAAAAAAATTAAAAAAACACACACTGAGCATTCAAAATTACACACTGAGATCTTAAAAAGACACACTGAGATGAAACAAATTGAAAAACACACACTGAGAATTGTTAATTACACACTGAGATTTCAAAAATACACACTGATAATTTAAAATTACACACTGAGATTTGTGCGCACTTTTTCTGCGCACATGTCTAATTAGCATACTTAATCTAAATTTATTACAAGCTTAAAACAACAAGGGGGCAGACCTCGTTAGTCCTTCGATTTGGTTCCAAATTATTAGTTTTTATATTCATACAGCTTATCGTCCCTACAGGGATGTTCTACTAAGGCTGCCTTACCATAAAACCATTTATCACTCAGCACACATTCTATTAATATCTGCATTCATAAATTTATTCATATTAATGCCATTTACACTTGTTTTGTGCCTCTGTCGTCTAAACTACATATCTAAAAGGAAGATGGAGAGGAGAGACAGAAGATATTCCCAATGCAAAGAAATACAAACAGAAATTGACCTTTTCTGGCTCACTGCCGAGGAACAAAAAACACGCCCATCTATAGGAGGGTGTGGGTTGGGTTAACATAATATAGAATAATGGACAAAATCATAGATAATAATCTATAATAAAAGAATAGACACAAATAGACAAAAAACGGATATGGAATAATGAGGAGCTAAAATATAAAGAATAGCAAAACATGGACAAAAAGTAAGAAAAATTAAAGATTATTATCTAGAAATGAAGGACTGGCTCATCCAACTTCTCAGCCGCCTCCTGTCCATGATGCATTTCATTGGGGCTTTTTTAGTGGAAGAAGACGTCAAGTCTTCTGAAGACTTAAGGGGCCGACCCTTGGCATTGAGTCTCTGTATTCCGCATTCATTTCGTGTATTACAATTTCAAAACAACTTACATTCCTTACACCGATTTTTACACATGAGTAGGCATCTGAATCATTTAATTTGTAAATCATGATTGTAAAACAATCACTATGATCGTAAATATGAATCTTTTATTTATGTAAATTATTAGATTTCATCTCATCCACATGAACGTTATTTGTTTACTTGTAACAGGATGTTTTAACTGTAGATATTTGTATTACGCATGCGTGAATTTGGTATTGGGACAACTCGCCCTGTTTACAAGTTCGCCCTTGAAGTTACGAATTTGCAATCCTGCAGACAAGAAGATTTTGTTTTTATATAAATAAAAAGGATATATAAAGTGTTGTCTTTATTCATGGTTTTCCTTTGTCATGTGAATAAGATGCCCTTCGTAACATACATCCCGTTTTCAAGGGTCTCCTCCCGTCCTCCCGTTTAGGAGAAAAAAACTCCCGTGAATGAAATATTTCATGAATGAAAATTTTCAGACGCCATATTTGATAATTTCTTACTACTGTACTAACTCGAATAATTCAAGCCCTTTCCGTGTCCGATTTTCTCCCACACGAGGGTTTGAACTCTTAGTGATCATTGGTCGCGTCGCTGGCTCTCTGTAAGAGAGAGCCAATCGGCGACGATAAGATTGTGAGTATGCGCAAATGAAAGAAAACAATTTCCGGCCGCTAAATATAAACAAACAACATGGATGTCAGTAATGCTTTGAAAACAATAGAGATGAAATATGCCTTTAAATTTAAAGAAAAACAGATGGAGTCGATAAAATACATCATGGAGGGTAAAGATACATTCATTGTCCTACCGACAGGATATGGAAAAAGCAAAATATACACCCATTTACCCGAGATTCACGGTCTTGTGAGAGACACTCCTGGTACAGTGCTAGTTATTTCTCCGCTTCAGTCTTTGATGAAAGATCAGGTTTCAAAACTCAATAAGATGGGAATTTTAGCAACTTTAGTTGGAGAATGTCAAAGTGACAAAAACATTGCTGATTTGATACGAGAGGGTCAATATCAGCTGGTATTTTCTTCCCCAGAAGCTGCCTTGACACCAGGGTTTTGGAGACGTTGCTTTACCACTGGAGTATTCCACGACAACCTCCTTGCTGTTGTTGTTGATGAGGCTCACTGCATTATAGAATGGTAAGTTATCACGGTAATGATTAAGATAGGGCTATTACTTTGTCTGAAAGACTATACAATACAACATTCAGGGGAGGATCCAGCCATTTTAAAAAGGGGAGGGTTCCAACCACATGTTCCATTTAAATGCATTGATCATTAAACACCTCCCCCATCTGGAATTTAATGATGGACAAACACTATGTCTACATGAAGCAGTGTACAAAGATAAAAAGTACACACACACCAAAAATAGAGACAGACCAATAAATCAAAATGATTGTGTGAAAAAGGAAGGTACATGTACAATATAGCTGAAGACAGTTGTCAAAATTAATCATTAAATGTGTCATATATTAGGCTAAACAAATATATTTCTGTTTCCATATTTGGTATATATTTATAATATTACATTTATAAAACACATTTTGCTGACATACATGTATTTGGTTAACATGATTAAGCACTGTTTAACATTGTATGATTATAAGTTATAGGTCTACTTTTGCATAACAAATATTTATGGTTTTTGTACACTATTTTTTAGGGGTGATGATTTTAGACCAGAATATGGAAACCTTGCTCACCTCCGTTCCATTGTTCCAGATAAAACAGTATTCATAGCAATGACCGCCACTTCAACCAAAGAAATGAAAAGAAGAATAATTAAACACCTTGATATGTGCCAATCAGAGACACAAACTGTATGTATGTTGCCCGAAAGAAAAAATCTTACGTATGTGATCAAGAAATCAAGAAAACAAACAGATGAACTTCACTGGATCCTTGCAGACTTACTAGAAAACAAGGAAAATGCCAAGAAAACAATAATTTATTGTAGAAATATAGCGACATGTGCGAACTTGTATGAACAGTTTTATATTAACATTGATGATGCTATGAATTTTGATAGTAGACTCATTGCCATGTTCCATCGCTCCACAACAGAAGAAAATAAAGAGCAAGTGCTGTCTGAATTCCCAAAACAGGACAGTAAATTACGTCTGGTATTTGCCACGGTGGCTTTTGGTATGGGCGTTGACATACCTGATGTTGAAAATATTGTTCACTGGGGTGCCCCTCGTAGTTTGGAGCAGTATTCGCAGGAAAGTGGTCGTGGTGGAAGAGACGGTAGACAGTGTGTCTGTGTGTTGTACTTTTCAGGTATAGACATAGCTAAGGACAGATCAACTGATGCTATGAGGGAGTTTTGTCGTGCTACAGGGTGTATCCGTAAAGTTCTAAATGACCATTTCAGTTTGGGAACAGTAAGAGAGGCATCGAACTTTGAAAAAGATCTGTGTTGTTGCTGCTCTTTGTGTTCAGAGCAGTGCAATTGTACCAATTGTTTCATACCCAGATGTAATGCTGACTTTGTAAATGTAAGCGAACCTGTTGAGTGTGATGAACTTGCTGTACGGTATCTCACCAATAAGCAAATGAAATTATTAAAACTTAATTTGCAAGACTACCAAAGTGTTATATGTGAAGAAAATCCCAGCAACATCCACGACTTTGATTGTCAGTTAATAGAGGATATAGTTTCTCATTCTGATACCATTATGTGTATTGAAGATGTGATAGAATTGGGGCTTTCAAAACACGACTATGCTGAAGACATACTGTTGCTGATAGAAGAAATAGAAAACCTTTAAAACTGTTAAAACAATTTTTGTGAAGATACATTTGTAAATATACTTGTACATGAATTGAGGAATTAGGATAATACATGTATATACATGTATTACAGTCAACAAAGGGAATCAGTACTAGTTAACAAACACATTTAATAAAAAAAAGGAATCATGTTAAATTATTTTTAAGTTGCTTTTTCAAATCACCATTAGAGTACTAGTGTTGAAGGGATTATCTTTTTCCCTGTAACGCTTATTTTCAAAATTAAAGGTTCCAAGGACTGACAATATTTTTCCATTTTTTTTTATGACGATTTTGTTAGTGTCATGTTAAAGTGTCTGAGTATTATAAAGTTTCATTTTACTGACTAGTATCCGAAAGAAAAGGGACATTTCATGTTGCAATGGATAATTATTGTAATCATAAATTTAATCTCTATAGATTCAAACATGTACATGTATGTGTTTATATAATAAACTGTATGTACAAATGTAGTTTCTTCAATCTATTCTTTCTTATATATTTAATTAGTATATACAAATAAGGAGATGTGGTATGTTTTCAACTGAGACCATTAGTTTACCAAGTTCATACATATTAAATGTTCTGATTGACCTTTGAATAATCTTGGATCTTCAGTCATAAATTCCTTTGAACCTAAAGGATTACATTTTATACTTTCACTAAACAATGCTAAATATGTATAACATGTATAATCAATGACGCAAAGAAAACCAACATCGAAAATAGGACACCTAATGTTTACTACATAGACCTCCATTATATTATATTCATCATATTCTTGCGTCCTTTCTAAATACATGTACCAAGAATTTATGTACCTTTAAAAGTAGAAAATATTTAGCAAGAACCAAAGAATACATGTATGGTTTTCCCATTTGAATGGTTTTACACTAGTAATTTTGGGGCGCTTTATAGCTTGTTGTTCGGTGTGAGCCAAGGCGCCGTGTACTTTAACCTATAATGGTTTACTTTTTAAATTGTTACTTGGATGGAGAGTTGTCTCATTGGCACTCACACCACATCTTCCTATTTCTATCTGCTGTCACCAACAAATATACACGTACTACCAGTAGAAGTCTAAAACACCACCAGATCCTCCACTAATAAAAACTGGTTGCTAGGAGTCTCCTTAATTACACATAAGATACAGAGGGCGAGGGAAAATTAAAATTGTTGTCAACACCAAAAGGAAAGAAACCGAAAAGACAAACATCATGAACATGTCAACCAAAAAAATACAAAACAAAAATAATCTGAACAACAAGAAATCCCTACATTGAAATTAAAGGTGTCCTCTACTATGATGCTTAAATCAACCTTATTTGCCCTGGTGGACAGTTGTCTGTTTGACTATCATACATTGTATCATCTCTATATGTTTAAAAATAGGCTGCGGTTGTTTATGTTACTTATTTCTTTTTGGTTAATTTTTTTGACATAAATTAAGCTGGTAGTTTTCTCAATTGAATTTTTTTACACTGTCTTAACTAAGCTGACTATGTGGTATTGGCTTTGCTCATTGTAGAAGGCCCTACAGTGCCTTAAGATTGCTAATTTCTGTGTCATTTGGTCTCTTATGGAGAGTCGTCTCATTGGCCATCATGCCACATCTTCATTTTTATATGCAAGATAACTACAGCTGGAAAGACACCAATTTAACCTTGTGATGCAAACAATATCAATCAGGCTGATTATATCAATAAAATGTAACAAAACATGATTAAGACTGCTTTTCATGTTTATTATTGCTTGAAATTTTCCAAGCTGAAGTGACAATAATTTAATAAACAGATGAAAAACAATGAAATTTAAACAGTATACATACATGACATACAAGGTAAAAAAATCACATGACTTCGGAACAATTACCCTTTTCGAACTATAAAAACATAAAAAATGAAATTCTAATATTGTTGACACCCAGAGTTGGTGGACAGTCAATGTTTCTACCATATACATGTACATGTATACCAAAGATTATACATGTATACCAACGATTTAAAATAGCACACACAAATATCACAATTTTCTTTACATTGCACTTTTCACTTCATAATAATCAAAATAACATTACTTCTACTGTTATTGCACAGAAAATGTCATATTGCACATTAGATGTTTTCATTTTAAATTTCTAAGTAAATCATGAGAAAATGATAAATTATGCACTGAAGAAGAAATGACATGGTTAGCACTAGGCTGACTAATAAACATGTTTAACTTAAAAAATTGGAACACATGCATGAACCAGTCATGTGTTTTTATACCAAAAAAAAGCACTATAAATAAAGCCAACGTTTACCAAACAAATGCACTATAAATAAAACAAGTCTCAATTCAAAGCCATACAGCTGACAATGATATGTTCATACTTTTAAGAGACACAATCCAGAATCAGTCATTTGGCAGTATCTAGAGGTCAAAATAATAATGAATAAAAAAAACTTTCAACATGCTAAAAATGGGCTGCCCTCAACTCATTAAAACAACAAAAAGCACAAGTTATAAATAAAAAAAACACAACCTAATATAAAGCTTCCTGAGATTGAACATCAAATTGATGATTAAAATGGAGTACAGTAACTTAATTAAATATCCACATGTATGTATACAACATTTTTCAAAGCAACCATTGAACAATTTATCACAGTTAAGCACCTTTTGTTCATACATAATAGGATTTCCGTCTCTGTATCTTGGCGTACATTTCCTTCTTTTCTGTTAGCCATTTGTTAAAAGTCTTCCCTTTCAGGTCAGAAAGTGGATCAAATGGAATGCATTGGAAAGATTTGTGATAACGTCCTGGAATTTCATTGAATAGTTTCTCTGGTTGAAGTTGAGTAACAATCATGTTTATGTTCTTTTTCAAAGATGGTTTTGAATTTGAAGGCTTTCCAAAATAATGCCCTAGACCATTTACATATGCATCCATTATATCGTTGCATCCTTGAAGGCTTCTACCAACACGTTTTATTGATGTTGATGTTAGATTTCCATGCAGCGCATGCAAAGCATCCTTGGCTCTCATGTTAAAGAATTCCAAGGCCAGGTCACCTGGTACATTCCCACCTTTTCCACCATGAATATTGATTGACCGATTATGTTTCAATTCAAAGGCAAGCCTTGGAGGTAATGTTGCCATAATCTGTGCTTGAAGTTTGAAGGCTAGAAGGTGGTATTTTGTATGGTTTGAATTCGAAAACCTAAGCATATCAAATTTCCACATTCGAAAAAGGCGATCACCATCGTTCTCTTTGGCCGAGTCTTCTCTACACCAGTCCATCAAACCATCCCGAAGAACACAACATGTGTAATTGAACTTATAGTCAGTCTTGAATTCTATAGATTTTTCCTTCGTCTTCGTCTTTGGTTCATTGGCGACTGGTTCATATGGCTGTAATATTTCTAAATCTTTATATTGACAAGTTTGTCTATGGTTGCGACGACACAGTCCATCCAACAGGTAAGATTTTGGACAACCAGGATAACCGCATGGCACTCTATTTGTTTGAGTGTTGTCCTCTGTTGTTTCATCACAATCTAGAGTAAACCGTTCCGTCTTAATGAAACGATCAACAATAGTCTGAACAATGTGTTCCATTAATTCAGCTTTTTGTTCATCTGTTGCAAGATTATTTACATGATTATCGAATTCAATCAAGTTGTCTACTCCAAGGACTTGTAATGCAGCTAGGAGTATAAAACCTTGAGTGGTCAATCTCATAAACTCTCTGCAATCATTCACTGCTTTTGTCACCTGTTGGGGTAAAAAAAAAAAGGTCCTGGGCATGCGCTAATATAGAGGTCCTGGGCATGCGCTAATATAGATGGACGTGTAAAAAATCTCTCTTGTGGAATGGGACAATACGATGGATAACTAAAATATAACGGGTCAAAACTGAATACACTAACAACAGAGTGAATCTTGTATGCTTTAAACAAACATTTACAGCCAAATAATAATTTTTTGTTTACTTATCGAGACATAACTTTGTCAACATTCAAGGACAAAGGACAAACAACATGGCTGCCCCCACGGATCAAAACAATGAACTTAATTCAGAACCATTGATTTGTAGTTCACAACCTGTAATGTCTCTTAACACTCCAGCAATTAAACCATCAAACAAACGAAAAGAACTATTAAGTCCGGAGCTTCTCCCAGGAACACAAAAGCAAACAACACGTCAAATAAGACGTCGTAACTCAGTGGGAGATCTTAGAGAAATAGAAAAAAAAATACCTGCACCAAGGAAAAGTATTGCAGATAAAGTTTTAGAGGCCCTGTCTAGCCCTGATGTCATTAATAAAATTGTACCCATTCTTGCTGAAAAAATAGGTGAATCTTTTTCCTCAATGATTGAAGAGGAGGTAAAAAAGTGTGTTGATCAGCAAGTAAAACCGATAGCTGAACTAGTCGAACAAAATGGCAAAAGACTTGACACTGACAATATAAGAATTAGTAGATTATATTCTAATGTCGAAAACGTCAACGAAGGTGTAAAAAGTAACACCAAAATTGTTAATGAAATTGATACAGAAGTTGGCACTCTCTTCAAAAGAATTGCAGATCTTGAAACCAGATTAGAAAACCAAGAACAATATTCACGCCGAACAAGTTTGCGTTTTCATAATATCCGCGTGCCTATCGATCCCCGTACCGGTAAAATTCCTCACCCTATTAACACTGATATTTATATATTACAAGTCTGTAATTCCAAACTTGGCTTGAATCTAACTGTCAACGATATAGGGCGTAGCCATGTTATAGGGAAGGTAAAAAACGGCAAATCCCAGGTTATAGTAAGATTTCTATCATATCGTACAAGAAGCAAGGTTTATACAAACAAAAAAGCCTTAAAGGGTGATGCAGATGGCATATTCATAACAGAAAACTTAACACAGTATAGAACTGGTCTTACACAAAAGTTAGCCGATCTCAAGTATAACCATAAAATTTTCGCATACTGGACATCCGATGGTCGCATATTTGCCAAAACAACAGATAGAGGCACCAAAAAACTAATCAAAAACTATGACGACATAACAGCTCTTGATACAACCACAGACGACGACAATCAACATCTATCCCCAAGTACCACCAATCAGAACAGCGATGAGAACCACAGTAATGGCACAGATTAGATTACAAAAACATAAATAGTGTAAATATAATGTATCTTAGACAGTTGTCACTTGTTCTTTAAATGTCTCTAATGTACATAAAATTGCTTCATGTGTTATTAATATTGCTAGCAAGTAAATCTAGTATAACTTACTTGCATCAAAATGTGTCAAACAATTTAAAACGTCTGAATAAATTCATAAACTCGGGTTACAATAAGTCCTATGGTATGGGACTCTGGAGGTTCATGTCATTTGCATTCAACGTTTTTTATCTGGAGTTCAACATTGATAGTAAAAAAAAAAAATACAGAAAGCGTTGAATGTAGGTGATGTGGGCCTCCGGAGTCTTATATTATAGGACTAGGTTACAATGAGAAAATAGTATATAAAAAATCAAGTTATACGTTTTTCTTTCTTTTTCCATTTGACATATTTTCCTAATATCGATTTTGTTGTTGGTATTTCTTTTATTTTCTATTAATTTAATCAAATATATATAATTCTTGAAACCTCGTTTAAAGAATATTTGAAATGGCATCTGTATGTCAGTTATAGTTTCTACAAGAAGCAAATTTAAATAAACAACAACTTATAATTGTCCCAAATAATTTATACCTGTATAAAACTATTATACTGCTATCAAATATTGCAATTGAGTTTATCATAGTTGTAGGAAATCAATTTCAAGTCATGTTATCAGATGTTATATGTATATTTCATGTGCAGCTAAAGAACACCCCTTTTATATATTAAAGCTTTGATCAAAATCAAATAATCAAAAAAGAGATTTGCCATAGATAATAGCATAAAGTATTGAATAGTTTTGTTAAAAAAAGAAAAAAAAACCCGGAATTTATATTTAAATTTTGTTTGTGAACTCATTTTCCCATTTTATGAGTCGAAAATTATTTCCTTCAATTTAATGTGTTTTACAATGTACTTTTATCTTCTTTGTGTATATATGTTTAATACCTGTATGACTTTGAATGATGATGTGTGTGATCTATTTTTTGTGTGTAACCTGAATGGCAACCTGTCTTATAACATGTTATTGTTTGTTGTACTTTTACCTAATGGGTAACTGTATCGAACAATACAGGTTAGCCATAGGGTTATTTAACTCAGGTAAATTTCATTTTTCCGGATCAGATAATTTTTGTAACGGAGAAACTTTTTCGGAAATTCTACTTACCAATTGTCGTTGTTCATTTCTCGTCGTCTCCTTGTCGCTTCTTCAAAGCCTTGATCCAAACATAAATGTTTTATTCCTTCTATTTGTGTTACATTTTATCCTTATAATTGGAAGCGTTGAACAAAATCCTGGTCCAATTGAACATGAAAACGATTTTTCTCGTGAAACTGATAACTCCATATCAATATGCAATATTAACATTCGTAGTTTACGAAATAAGATTGATTTCATTCAAAATTTCGCAGAAGAGTTTGATATTGTTACAGTCACTGAAACGCACTTAGATCCAAACATAAATAACGAAGAATTAATGATAGATTCATTTTCACAAAATATATTCCGTAAAGATCGTAATAACGCCGGAGGAGGCTTACTCATTTATACAAAAGATGATATGTCAGTCACCAGAAAAGGTGTACTCGAAAACCACATTGACGAAACTATCTGGGTGGAGATCAGAGGTAAAGGTCAAACTTTTTTATTATGTTGTACTTATCGACCGGAATGGTCAGGTGTTGAATATTGGACACGGCTAAATCATGCTATAGAACTTGGTTATCAGTATACAGAAAACATTGTGATTTCTGGAGACTTGAATTCAGATTTATTTTCGTATAATAATAATAAGTTATATGATATAATTCATCAATTTAATTTAAAAAACGTAATTAATAAACCAACAAGGGTAACTGATCACAGTAGTACTTTGCTTGATCCAATCATTTTAAGTGATGCTATACAATTTTCTTTTTCTGATGTACTGAATGTACCTGATAACATCAGTGATCACGATGCCTCTATTATTTTTTTACAATGTCCAAAGTCCGAAACAAAGTCGTTTAAACGGGAAATATGGTTATATGAAAAAACAGATGTTGAAAAGTTTTCAAATATGTTGAATGCAATTGAATGGAATGAACTCTTTTCCAATGTTGAGGAAGTAGACGAAATGGTCACTATATTCACTGAAAAAATCCTCAGCATTGCAAGAGAGAGCATTCCAACCAAAATAGTAACTATACGTGGTAATGACAAACACTGGTTTAACAGTAATATCAGAAAAGCAATTCGAATAAGGGATAGGTTACGAAAAAAATCAATTAAATCTAAAAAAGAAACGGATATTAATAAATATAAGAAACAGAGGAATAAAGTGAACAATATGAAAAAGGAAGCGAAAGAAAATTTTGAGAAAAACTTGGAAAATATAATACTAGATAACGCTTCAGATTCTAAGACTTATTGGAAAATTATGAAGATGCTGATTAAGCCAAATAGAGGATCTAATAACATACCCCCATTAAAAAATATTCTTAATGATAATCGTTTTGAGGAGTTCGCCGATAGAGACGACGAGAAATGCGACATTCTAAATAAGTATTTTTGTTTCATTTCATCGCTAGCAGATGTTGATGCTCAATTACCCGATTTCGACAAAAAAACTAACAATTTATTGAATGATATAGTGATTAGTACTAGTGAAATTGTTGATATCATAAAAACTATAAATCCCAAAAAAGCGTCAGGCCCGGATGTCATTAGTCATAAGATGCTTAAAATTTGTCCCGACAAAATTGCAATTCCATTATGTATTATATTTAATAAATCCTTGCATCAGTGCAAATATCCTTCCAGCTGGAAAATTGCAAATGTTATAGCCTTATTTAAAAAGGGGGATAGTTCATTACCTTCAAATTATAGACCTATATCACTCATAAGTTGCATAGGCAAAGTCATGGAACGTGTTGTATATAAATATGTTTACAACCACTTACAAAGATTTAAATTAATTTATGAGTATCAATCGGGTTTTCTTCCTAAATGTTCAACGGTTCACCAACTGTTAGAAATATATAATTGCATATTGAACTCACTTGAAAAGAAAGAGATAAGTTGTTTTGTTTTTTGCGATTTCTCTAGAGCCTTTGATAAAGTTTGGCATGATGGTTTATTACATAAAATGAAGGCTTATGGTATAAATGGAAATCTGTTAAAATGGTTTAGAAGCTACTTAAGTGATAGAAAACAAAGGGTGGTTATCAAGCAATCTTCTTCAAAACTTTGCAGTATTTCAGCTGGAGTTCCTCAAGGGTCGGTCCTTGGACCATTACTTTTTATAATATATATAAATGATATTGCAGAAAGACTTATTTCACTGTGCAGACTCTTCGCAGATGACACATCGTTCAGCTGTGCGGATCGTGATGCTTTTCAGATAGAAACTGTGATAAACCATGATCTAGAACAGCTGAACGAATGGTCCAAAAAATGGTTAATGTCTTTTAATCCAGATAAAACAGAAATTATGTTATTTTCTAATGTTGAAACCCCAGAAATGAACTTTATATTCAATGGTAAAAATATACCTATTACAAATATGCATAAACATTTAGGGGTTACATTTAGCAACGATGCTAAATGGAATGCCCACGTTGATAATATTATCTTAAGCACGTCTAAACATATAAATATGCTAAGGAAGTTGAAATATAAACTGAGCAGGAAAAATTTAGAAAAACTCTATTTAGTTTTTATAAGACCTTTATTTGAGTATGCAAGTGAGGTTTGGGATAATATTGGGGTAGGTTATGTCAAAAAACTGGAGCAATTACAGCTCCAAGCTGCTAGGATAGTTACGGGCTTACCTATATTCACAAGCTCAAGGGTTATTTATGAAGAACTTGGATGGGAAACATTAGCTGAAAGAAGAGAGAGAAGAAAAATCCAAATGTTTTATAATATTCAAAATAACAATGTTCCAGAATATTTGTCAAATTTAATTCCCCAAAAAATACAAAGTATGACGGTCTATCCTCTACGCAATGGAAATGACATCATAATTCCATTCTGCAGACTAGCATTAACTAATGATTCTTTTATTCCATCAACCATACGTCTTTGGAATAATCTTGATGATTCAACTCGTGATGTGGAATCAATTAATAAATTTAAAACTGAACTAAAAAACCGTTATCCTCAGAGTAATATTTTTGTACCGAAGCAATATGAATTTGGAAATCGAAAATTGAATATAATTCTCACCCAACTTCGATGTTTTGCATCATCCTTAAACTATGATCTATATAGGGTCAACATTATTTCTGACCCTTCCTGCCGCTGTGGTGTTAATCGTGAAGATTCCTATCATTTCTTTTTTAAATGTATATTATATTCAGACATACGAAATAAAATGTTTGAAAGTCTTCGCTGGCTTCCAAATGATTGTAAAATTAACATAGAACTTCTTACCTCGGGTAGTTGTCTTCTTTCTCTAGAGCAAAACCAAAACATTTTCAAAAATGTCTTTGAGTTTATTAAAAGTTCGGAAAGATTTCAAATTGTCTAGGTAGCAAACCATGATCGCACACACATCATCATCTAAGTAAGATTTCTGCTCCCTTTTTTTTGTCCTTTTTATTTATTTTTTTTAATTTGGTTTTTGTTTTTTTATTATTTTTTGTTTTTTGGTTTTTTTTTTCTGTTTTCAAAATAATTTATTCATTTATATATTTTTATTTTTATTTATTTTTTCTGTATTATTATTGTTTTCTTTTTCTTCAATCTTCAATTTTCCGTCTTTTGATCCATATTTATATATATATTTACTAAATTAGATATACCATTCTTTACATGCATGCTCATACATATATTTTTGTATTATATTGCTATAAATGTTAAATGGAGAAGACTTCATAAGTCTGTTTGACTTGTGTCTTATCCAATTTGTACTTTAACAAATAAAATATGTTTAAACTAAAAAAAAAAATAACTAAAAGAAAAAGTATTGTAATAATATTTTTCTATTATAATGACACTAAGTTATAATAAGAATTGTAAAAATGAGGTTAATGCCATCTAGGTTTAAGAGATTTTTGTTGTTTGATTGCTGTCTCATTCATGTACACAGACATCTCCTTTTTTACCGTAACATAATATAATTTACTGTCAGAACAGTCTGTGAAGAATTGTCCGAGTAATATATAAGTGTTGTGATATGGGAGTTTTACAGTGTTCTCTTTAAACTACCTAAATTACGTACATTCCTATCTTATTGGGCTATTGTGTCTGATGATATTCCTTTAATTAACATATTTTGAATAATCATCAAATTACCTCTGATTTTACTCCACGTCTATCAAGCATATTCTTTAACTGGAACAATGTTCCTCTTTCACCAGATGATGAGCCTTTGAACAGCATATTAAATGATTCCTGTAATAATGAGAATTACACAAAGCTATAATAATTATGTAAAGAAAGGCATTATTTCATAAACTCATATAAAACATAAAGTTAATTTCGGCTTGTTAATCAAATATAATGTTCAAAGTGACATACAAAATTTAAAAAAAAATTAAACTTAGTATTAAAGAATTCAATACTGAATACTTAGTAAAATATTTCAATACTGAATACTTAGTAAAAGATTTCAATACTGAATACTTAGTAAAAGATTTCAATACTGAATACTTAGTAAAAGATTTCAATACTGAATACTTAGTAAAAGATTTCAATACTGAATACTTAGTAAAAGATTTCAATACTATATGACTACATTTTTACCAATCTGAAAAAAGTGTGCTCTTACCTGTAATGATATTATGTGGCCATGCCAGTCCTCGCTTTTCCAAACATATCCATCTAGCCTTTGCTCTGGTGTCCTTGCATCTTGCCTGGCTCTCTGTGCTCCATCACCCCTTTCTACACTTAATGCATCGCCACCAAGAAGTAATGGTATCATTTTACCGTTCTCTGTTGTTGGCACATACTGTTGCAGGTGTTCCATTATCTCAATCATCTGTTCCATGATGTTCTCGTCTTTCTCTAAAATGCCTAACGGAATCTTTAAAAAAAAAAAGTTTGTTATTAACTTAAGTGTGCAGACATACAAATATTGTTTCATTATATATGTTCTATATATATATAGAACATAGGTAATAAACGCTTGAACCAAGAATACAATATACATGGATTTATATATTTTAATTTTACCTGCAGTATCTTTTATCAATTGATCAATTATTTAATAAGGCCACACTTGAAAATATTTTGGTTTGTCCAAACCCTTCTCAAAGTTTTAAACAGTGGGTAGGTACATTAAGGAAGGCATTTTCTTTCTTTTTTTGACAAAGAGAAGTTAAAAGTGTTAAATGTTTTGTAGTCTCCATGTCTATCTGATAAAAAAAGAACTTTTTCAGATCAGGAAAAAAAAAGATTTTGAGCAGGCAGTCTAGAAGGTTAGATCAAACAAACATTATCTTTTTTATGGCCTAAAATAACAGCATAATTTTTTACTTTGTTTTCTCATAAAATTGATCATATCTACATGTACATGTACATTGAGACAAATTTATGTTTTAAAAATATTGTATCACTTACAATGTTGCTCTTTTTTTCTGATTGCTTCGAATATTGGTGCTGGATATGGTATTCCACTAAATGCTTCATTGCGAAGTGGTATTTCCGGTTGACGGACTTTATCGACGAAGGCGTTCAGGCGTTAATGTAGCCATCGTAGATCAGCGGAATATAACGACTGAATTATTCGGGTTACTACTGTACGGGTGTAATTGACACCTGTGTTGAATTTTACCTGAACATCAAAGAAGATGTATAATTATATGGCTTCACTTGACAGCTTGGGTGTCAAACATACTGGTAATCAACGATGTTTACCTCCGGCTAACTGCCGTTGTGTTAATCAAAACGATGTGTATAGGGAATATTGAAATACTTTTTTGTTACTTCCCTTTGTTTTAGCCTGTTTTCAGTTATTTTGCTTTTAAAGGTGTAAATTGTTAAAAGACTATAAATGATTAATATTTTAATCAAATAATCATAAAATGATGTTGATTAAATGAATTTAAATGATTTTGGACAAATAAAAAAATTAAAATTTATAAATTATTTTAGCAATCTAGACCTCCTTTCAAGGATTACATTGAAGTTTATATGATAAATTTGTTTCTTCAGGATTATAAGTTAACATACAATATGTACAACTAGACTAATTAAATGTCTAGTTGTCAGATTTATTAATTCCTAGTAAAATCTTGAAATTTATATCTGTAAATGATAGTATATATTAGATTATATTGTGTAAGCTAAGAAATAGCGATATATTTTACATTGTATTTAAGTCTTTTTAAGCTTTCTACAAATATGACTTTCATAATGCTTAAAATCCATGCAGTACTAGTGTTAGTGTGTGTTATTTTTTTAATTAATTTACGATGTTGCAAATATACATGTGGAGCTTATTTCTTTCTTATTTGTCTAAACATTTACAAATGATAAGGAGATGGAGACATGAACCAAAAATATATACAGATATATAAATATAATGATTTATTTGCAAGCAGTGAACAATCATTTGTCAAAAACAAAACAAAACAAGAAACAGATTCTTCTTATTATTTTATTTTATTCAAATAGAGAGTCAATAAGGGAACTATAAACATTACAACTTGATGGAAATTTGAAGAAAAACACAATTTCTACATCATTTGGTCACATTTACGACAAAATTTATGTCGATAAAAACATGATGTTTTGACAATTCAGTACTTAATAGATGCATAGTTCTTGGGGAAAAGTTTCATCAAATAATATGAATATAAATGACTTTTTTGTGCTCATTTTTTACAGTGGGTTGTGATGATCTTCCATTTAGGTTACCCTCATTTGGAGTGTTGTTCCCAACCTGTTAAAGGTCCATCTTTGTGCATTATTCAAAATTGGAAATTTCAACAAGCATCTAATATTCTTAATCTGGAAAATAAACCCTGGTCTCCTAGCTTCATGTATATTTTTTCTACCGATTTAATATATAAGTAGAATCATGCAAACAGACTTAAGGAAAAGGCATGTAAGTTCATCATACAAATATGACACTTTTTCTAGACAATCCAGATCTTGCAAAATACGTCGCTAAAATGGTAACCTTTAAAAACCCATATGGGAACTTTCAAAAGTTGGCGGGTATGTAACAAGTCTTACTATTTTTATGCTCAATTTATGGGCAATATGTTTTCTAGTCTGTCCGTCCATCCTGCTTCTGGTTATAAAGTTTATGGTCGAGGTAGTTTTTGATGAAGTTGAAATCCAATCAACTTGAAACTTAGTACACATGTGTTCCTCTTGATATAATCTTCTTAATTTTACTGCCAAATTAAAGATTTTACCTAATTTTCATAGTCAACAGAACATAGAAAATGATTGTACAGATGGGAAATCCATGTACTTATGACCTTTTCTTGTTTGAAGAAAAAAATACATTTTAACAATAATGGAACAAAGCAGCCTGGGTAAGTGGGCCTGCTTTTATGGTAATTCAAGTTACTTTTTATTAACCTTCTTCCACTTCAGAGCTATCAGCTCTTTGATTTTTTTTAAAGATCAGCTATTCAATAATTCAATTCTATGAAGCAGTTAGTATACTAGACTCAGGGGCGGATCCAGGATTTTTGAAACTAAGAGAGATATTTCCAAAAACGGAATTTATATACCGTCGAGCGGAGCGAGCCGATTTTTTTTTTGACAACTTATTGTAAAAAACATATAAATCGTGAGTAACATGAGAACTCTTTTTTTTTCGTTCAAAGGGGAGAGTGTACGACCTCTACGTCAACCCGGATCCGCCACTGCGACTGCAACCTTGTCTAATATATTTATCATGAGATTTTCCGGAGAAATAAGTCCTGAAACGAGTTGTACAATATATGCGCACCAGATTTCGCGCCCCCTGTCAAAAAAAGTCTGTTTCCTGTAATTGTGAAAGAAATGGAAAAAAAAGACGATTTTGTTAAGATATACTTTAAGATATAACCAAGATATTGTGAGAACACAGAAAAGTAAGTGAAAATAAAACAGACTTTATTCGAAAAAAAATGGTTCTTTTAGAACGACAGTCGACATGCAAAAAAATATGAATTGATCAAAATTTTTCGTTACCAGTATATAACGACCTATTTACTATGTTTATGCAAAGAAATAAACAAGTTTCTAAAAATTGTGATCGCATAGAAGTTTTCATATCAATTATTAAACTTTACGAGTTGTCTCCACTTAACAGTCCTTGAATGGTCGATTTGAAGCTATGTCTTGTATTTCTTTCATATCTCTACTTTAACAAATTCACTCAAAAGGTATGATTCTTCCATAAGATTAGCAAAGTATTCTATAAAATATATAGTAAGTTAAAAACTATATTTCAAATCACCATAAGATAGTTTCATTTATATCTTCACTTAATTATTCTGTTCTTACACAGTAAAAAAAAATTACCACAACAGCTGACATGGTGCGCATTTTCACAGTTTATGTGTTAACTATGAACGAAGTTTTTTACCCCAGTTTTGTGGGGTTTTTCGACCCCAGAAAAACGTGTTCATCCCACAAACCTGATTATTTAGCACCAAGAAACAAGAAGAAAACAAATTGAGGGTAAATAAATTATCAAGAAACATGCATTAAAGTCATTCTTTAAAGTGGTGTTTTTTTAAAAATGTATTGGAGCAACCATTCAACTTTAAAAACAGGGGGGGTATGGGGGTATGTGTCCGAATTTTTTTTCGAGCAAAGCCTGAACAATTTTATTTACCTTTCATGTTTTTCAACGCTATCAATCAAATTATCTTTTTCAATATTTAACACTATAAGGTAAGGGGAAAATCTGGATTCAGAATATTTTTTTTGTCATCTTCTTGAACAGAATATTTTTTTCATCAAATTGGGGATCTAGGAAAAAACCATAAGCCCCCCCCCCCCCCCCCCCCCCCCCCCCCTTTAAGTTAAATGGTCGTTCCCTTAACTTGAGATTTAAACGTAGACTAACTGATTGAGTTATGCAATATCATAATAGGGAATGTTGAGTTTTTTTTATAAAAGGATAATGTCATAATATGACAATATTATAAGATGTAGTTTGATTGGCAATGAGACAACTCATATGAAGGGGATGTCAGCAAACATAGGCAACGGTTACGGTAAGGATTCAACAATGAGAAAAATCCATACTGTACAGTTGGCTTATAAACGCCCCGACTTGAAAAATGAGGAACAATTCAAAGGAAAAAACAAACGGCCTGAATTATAACAAAACACTTTATGAAAAACAAATATGATTGACAGAAATTAACAGGGTTGTGGAAATATTTGTTGTGAGTAGTTGTCCCTAGGCAAGTAAAACTAAATTTTTTATTGTCGAGAAAAAAGTTACTTGCCCTGAATTTCACAATAAAAATTGAAGTAATTTATTGTAAGCTTGTATGATTCTTAATTTTTAACTGTTTGGATGTTTGTGATATGTGTTTATGTGTGTGAATAAAAGGATGTACACATGTATATGGTTAACTTCAATAAGACAGAAACCCAACAGTAAAACAACCAAAAGACATGTGAAGGGCAATTTTGCAATGTTTTTTGAATGATGGCCAGTATACATATGTACATGGTTTAATACATGGTATAGATACATCCCTGTCATTTTATAAGTTTTGAAACCAGCGAAGAAATGACTAATTAATACATGTATTTATAATAAATGATTAGGTGTCCCTTTTATCTATTAAATTGCCAACAAATTAATACATTGTAACAATTTGTATATACTTTTAATTAGAAAGATGTGATTGTCGGTGTTTTCTACAAATTGTGCAAAAATTAAATTTATTTCAGAAGTTTCTTTACCATGTTTACTGGAGAACCAAGGGCAGGGGAAATCTGATAAGCATGTTATTAAAGCATGACTTTTCAAATTCTCGTTCGTCCTGAATATGCATGACATATTTGCCACTGGACGTTAGGCAACCAACAATCAATCAATCAATCAAATTCTGGTTTTAATTTTTTCATATTCTCTGTCTTTTTCCCTCTCTGCTTTTATGTCCCCGCCGTAGCAGAGGGTGCATTTAGCTTTATCCTTGTCCGTCCATAGGTATGTACATATAAAAAAGAAGATGTGGTATGATTGCCAATGAGACAACTATCCACAAAAGACCAAAATGACACAAACATTAACAACTATAGGTCACCGTACGGCCTTCAACAATGAGCAAAGCCCAAACTGCATAGTCAGCTATAAAAGGCCCAGATAAGACAATGTAAAACAATTCAAACGAGAAAACTAACGGCCTTATTTATGTAAAAAAAATAAAAATGAACGAACGAACGACAAACAAATATGTAACACATAAACAAACGACAACCACTGAATTACAGGCTCCTGACTTGGGACAGTTACATATATAAATAATGTTGCGGGGTTAAACATGTTAGCGGGATCCCAACCCTCTCCCTAACCTGGAACAGTGGTACATGTATAACAGTACAACATAAGAACGAACTATAAAAATCAGTTGAAAAAAGCTTAACTCAACATGTACGTCTCAAAGTTGGTTTCCATTCTTTAACTTAAATTTGCCTCAACCAATTGTTATGAAACTTATACTGATCGAATGCTTATTACCACAAAATACAGATCAAGTTTAATTTTGGTGGTGTCACTTTAACCGTTCTAGAGTTATGCCCCTTTACAAAAGCTGAATTTTTTGTTTCTGTTTTCTAACTTAAGTTTGCCTCAAACAAATGTTATGAAACTTATACACAATGCTTATTACCACAAAATACAGATCAAGATTGATTTTTGGTGGTGTCACTTTTACTGTTCTAGAATTATGCCCCTTACAAAAGGAAAAATTGCTGAATTTTTCGTTTCTGTTCTCTTTCTTAAGTTTGCCTCAACCAAATGGAATGAAACTTACAATGTATACACAATACTTCAAGGTTGGGCGGTAAATACCACCCCCGGTATTTACCAGTGGTATTTACCGGTATTTACCGCCCCGGACAATACTCCCAAAGTGGTCAATACTGGCAAATACTGGTCAATTGAAATTTTCATGGTTGTTCTACTATTAATTGAAGTAAAATCTTGATAAAAAGTCAAATATAATGTGTCAGCTTATAAAATTAATAAATTTGATATGTTTTATTCATTTATAACACTTATTCTTACTGATTTAAAATTTAGTTTTTATGAATTATGAAATTGCATACCTAAGACAAATTCATATTTTATTTCAACATGTTTTAATCAATAAATTTTTATTCAAAATGTATAATTTTACAGGTAATTAAAATTAAAGGTAAATAAAACTACAGGTACATTGTAAATGAAGTTCCATGGGTCGGTGCTTTTCATTTGCGCCAATTTGCATTTCATTTGCGCCAAAAAAATCTTTCATTTGCGCCACAAACCATATTTCATTTGCGCCAAAAACTAAATCTTTCATTTGCGCCAATATTACAGGTAAGTACAGGTTAATACAGGTGATAATAGTATAAAACATAAAAAACTTCAAAAAGTCTTTTAATGATGAAGAAACATATTCCTCAGAAATACAGGTAATAATAGTATAAAACATATTTTTTTCAAAAAGTCTTTTAATAATGAAGAAACATATTCCTCAGAAATCAGTTATCATAAAATCATACAAGTTAGGCTAAAATCATCCAAGTAATGTTAAAACCTGAATAAAACCTTGGTAAAATCATGAAAGTAATGTTAAAACCTTGATAAAAACAGAAAAGAAAGCACTATACACTGGAGTACATTATTGAGACATTTGTTAGCACTACCAACACCTCAAATATTTTTTTTGTCTCAGATTTGACTATGTCCATCTTGACACCTCACACTGGACTGGTCATGTGAACACTACATATATAATTATAATCTTGATAACTCTCAGTTTTGTATTAGAAATGAGTACGAATTCACACATGTATCCAGGGGGAGTTATGTACAAACAAAAAACAAAATAAATCTTAAATAATATTTAACTTTTCCGTTATATTACCTGTCATACCTGTAAAATGGCGCAAATGAAGGTGTTTTTTTTTGGCGCAAATGATATATAACCTTGTGGCGCAAATGAAAGGTTTGATTTTTTAAAAATTGGCGCAAATGAAATGCGCCCCTTTTTACCTATCACCTGGCATTGCTAGGTGTGAAAATTTAATTACTAAAACAACAGCCCCCAATAAAAGTTGACAGTACATGGGTTGAAAGTAATAAAATTGTCACAGATATATGAAGACTCCTTTAAACAATGAATTATTTCCTGTCTATAGCTATTTAACGTTGAGATAAAAAAAATATTTCATGCTGGAAATGGAAATTTGAAGTAGGGACAAAAAGTTTTTATCTTTTACTATACTATTACAAAATGTATGTACACATAATCAATGTAGATCCCTGTTTGAATTTACAAAGAATTAGAAATGAAAGCATTAAAACTGATTTGAACACTTTCAATATATAAATTAGTTATTAATTATAATTATAATTGACCATGTAGATAGTGGTTTTTATAGTAATGACCACTCAAAATTTCAATCGACCAGTATTTGCCGGTATTTCCCAGTATTTGCCAGTATTTCCCGGTAAATACCGGTTTTTACCACTGGCATGGTCAATACTAGACCGCTTTTTTGCCAACCTTGCAATACTTACATGACTTATTACTACAAAACACAGATTCCATGGAGATTATTTGGCCCTGCCCCCTCAGTAATGGTTTATTGACGTTAAAACTTTTGCTTCGTTTACATGTATTTGTTTGTGATTTGGTCAGTTCAAGCGGAACCATAAGTGGTAGGCCAATGTTAATTGGTATGCATATATCATGTATATATAAGCATTGGCACGTCTCATTTTCATGGAGAATATTTGGCCCGGCAACTTGCGTTAATCTTCTTGACTTGAGACAGACACATGTGTAATGTGTTTATAAAGGGAGACAACTTGCATTAATCTTCTTGACTTGAGACAGACACATGTGTAATGTGTTTATAAAGGGGGACAACTTGTGTTTATTTTCTTGACTTGAGACAGACACATGTGTAATGTGTTTATAAAGGGTAACAACTTGTGTTAATCTTCTTGAATTGAGACAGACACATGTGTTATGTGTTTATAAAGGGGGAACTATTTTATTTTAGAATTGAAACTGGGACTAGATTTGTTATTTTTCAGCACAAACAAAATGGTATTTATATATTCTTTTTTTTTAGGTCTAAACAGTAGTGAACGCTGAAGAAAAGTGAACAGAAACGTCAAAACAATAATTTCCTGTTAGATATACATGTGGCCTACATAGATCTATTATATAGAAAGGAGGAAAGTGATTCAGGTAAATTGTGCAGTTAATTCAGAGTATTAGGACTTTTATATAAACAGTATTTATTTATAATGACATCCGCCATTAATGATTTAACTAAATACAGATCAGAGAAAAGTGATCTTAGTTGAATATATAAAAACAATTTAAGCCTTTGACCATCTGACCATGCAAAACATTTTTAATGATAAATCTATTAGCTATATAATTGGTTTTGTGTCGAGCATAAAGCAATAAACTATTTTATATCCATGTTGTTGAACTATTCATACCCTCAGCTGTAAACTCATAGTAGAGAAACTGTAAATGTGGCGAATTACTCAATATAGTTTATCAGGCAATAGACAAAAATCATATTAAATGTGTTCCGAGTACGTTCACTGCTCAGAGTCTGAAAAGACCATTTTTTTGCTCAACCAGTAATGTTGAGTACATATTTTAATTGGCAAGCTCAGCCTAATCTTGGCAATACCTAATTAACTGTACTTAACTTTGGCAAGAAATATCCAATTGCACATGTACAGTATTGTACAATAGCAAGAAAAATCCAATTGCACAGTATTGTGAAATAGCAAGAAATCTCATTTTGCACAGTTTTGCACAGTATCACAATATTGAACAATATCACAGAATTGGACAATAGCATAGTATTGCACAATATCACAGTATTGCACAATATAACATTATTGCACAATATCACAGTATTGCACAATAGCAAGAAATCTTCAATTGAAAATTAATACAAATATTTTAACCCATTTCAAATTTTTAAGATATTTCACCAAATAAATTTTGTGTCAGAATCCTGTATGATGTCAAAAATTAGATTAAATTTTCAAATTCAGACAGTATCAGACTTGAATATTGTGTCCAAACTTGCACAAACTGTTCAAGGTTTCGACCTCTGCGGTCGTATTAGGTTGCGCTCGGCGAAGCATTTTATTTTATTTTTTTAAAGTTGGGGTCTGACAGCATAAGTTAGTGCCATTTTTATGCCTCACTTATGCCCCACTTTGGTCTGTACCTACAGTTGTAGTCCATCCCATCCGTACATCTGTCCTTCTTTAGGTTTAAGGTTTTGGTTAAAGTGTTTGGTCAAGGTAGTTTTTGATGAAGTTGAAGTCCAATCAACTTGAAACTTAATACATGTGTTACCTATGTTATGATCTTTCCAATTGTAATGCCAAATAAGAAAATTTCATGGCGCACTTAACATAGAAAATGATAGTGTGAGTGGGGCATTCGTGTACTATGGACACATTCTTGTTTACATTTAGTGAAGATCTTTATTGCACTTTATATGTGGCTATATTACAATAAACCATTTGAAATAATGATGTATTCTTAGGAAAGGGTTGTGTTTTTTTATGGTTTACGGATTTTTCATATGAAAATGTCAGGTGTGTGGGTCAGAACAAAAAAGAAACAAATTCTTACAAGACAGAAAAATATGTATAAATTTCAATCATTTTAGTATGCTGCATCTTAATTTTCAGTTCCAAACATTATTGTGCAGCTGTTTTAAACGTGCAAGCATACCATCGCCACATAGGTTTGTAAAATGGGGAATGTCCACGGACAATCAGGAAATAATTGGTCATTTCACAAACAAACAAAAAAAAAGACCAGCTACTGGTTGCTTTTTATCAACTTTCAGAAAACATAGTACATGTATAAGCTTTAGCATGTTTAAGCACGAAAAACACGTAAAATAAAAGTTGCAAACATGCGAACGAAAAATAAAACTTGACCATCCATGTCATAAACGAAGTAGACTCTCTAATGAATATCGGTTTCATCCTTTGGCAGGCAATCTCGCTTTTGAAATCCAAACAAACGAAAAATAAAATTCAATCTATGAACAATAGCATTCCAAATTGTTAATGGATATTTGTTACTTTTAAATTGACGTCTTTCATGTTTGTACGGGTCCATTTCATCGGAATTATGAAACAAAAGGAAAACAAACTGATGGTAATGGGCTTTTAACATAGGTTTAGTTTCGCAAAATTATTTGCGTCAGCAACGTTTCAAGGTCAATTTTGATTGTCTATTTTTATGGCACACAAACACAACGGATTATGCTTAGATTTCTTAATATTTATTTATATTTAGTTAGTAGTTTTCACAAAAGGAATAAATATAATTGACCGATTAATAGCCAGTGAAGAAGATGCAATCGAAGTTTCTCTTTGTGAAACTACACATATATAAAGACTTAATATTCCAATTTAAAAGGTTGACTACACGTATTAATGTTAGATAAGCAGGACACAGAATGATGTCATGCTATAATGAATATGTCCTAAAAACTTTTCCACTAATTAGCTTTGTATGGTACATGTACCTTTTCTTTTTTTAATTCATGACAGGTACATAAAAATTCAGGGAAAGTTTTACCAGTATTTATATCAATGTGAAACAAACTGAAATTAAGCTTCATGAATTTTTTATATTTTCAGATTGAAGATCTACTATTAGTTTTTATTGATTCAAGGTCCAGTAAAGTTATTACTATCTATAGGTAAGTGAACATTACATTGATATTGTATTGGAACGTTTAATGATTTTTTTATCAAATGAAAAGGATTCATTCTAAATAGCATTAGACCCGTGTTTGTATTAAAGGGGAGATAATCCATAGCTATAGGATTCATTTTAAATAGCATTAGCATGATTAGACCCGTGTTTGTATTAATTATTTTAGAACAAGTTTAAAATTTGCACTTAGCAACTTTTGTGACGGGATACAAAAAATAAAATGACACAATTACAAAATTAATTGTACTTCGAAGTTGAAACTAATTAAACATTGCAAGAATTACAAATAGAGTTGTTAACTTAGAACATGTAGAAATCAAATTGTGCTTTTTAAATGTAAGATGGGAGGTCTATGTCAATGAGACAGCAACCAATCAACAAAAGAGATCAACATTTTATTTAAAAATAGATAAGTGTCTCTATAAAGTGTTGTTTTTGTTTCATTTATATTTTCAGTTTGAAAATCTATTATGTCTATTTTTTTTTTTAATTTGATAATTGTCCAGTCCTTGTGTTCATTGTCCAGTCCGTGTGACTCTTGTCCAGTCAATGTGATCCTTGTCCAGTTGAGTTTCTATTATAGGTATGTTTAATTGTTTGTGAACTAGATAGAATTATTTTACTACTGAAATTATTTTAAAAAAAAAGAGGCGAATGTAGAATTTTAACTCTGACAGGGGGAGATAATTAACAGATATATTTTACATTCAAAATATTACAACACTAGTTTTTATTTATGTTATAAACAAGACCTTAAAATATCTTGTAAAAGTGAAGGTTTTAGAGGTCTATATCAATGAGACAGCAACCAATCAATGAAAGAGGTAAAAATTGTATCAAACAATAGACTTATATAATATCTTTATAATATGTTATAATTATATTCCAACCTGAAATAGAAACATTTATATTCTCATTTTAAACATATATCATCAGTATTTATTTGATCCCTGTCCAGTCAAGTCAATCCCTGTCCAGTCAATTTGATCCCTGTCCAGTCAAGTTGATCCTTGTCTGAGTTGTCCAGTCAAGTTGATCCTTGTCCAGTGGAGTTGATCCCTGTCCAGTCAAGTTGATCCTTGTCCAGTGGAGTTGATCCTTGTCCAGTCAGGCTGTTGTTATAGGTAAGTACATCATATGTGAACTATATAGGATCATTTCAATACTGAAATTTGTTTCCAATGTAAAATATTCAAACTCTTAAAGGGGAGATAATCAACAAATAGTTTGAAAATTCATAATACCCAAGACCAATATTTTATAGTAAACAAGACACACAAATCAAATTGTATTGGAACGTTTGATGATTTATTTTATCAAATGAAACTCAGAAATATATTATAATTTTAATTGTGAAAACTCTTAAAGGTTAGATAATTTAGAACTTAGATATTGGATTCATTTTTAATAGCATTAGACCAGTGCTTTTTAATTCTTTTAGAACAAGATTAACATTTTGCACTCAGCAACTTTTGTGACGGGATACAAAAAATTAAATGACATAATTACAAAATAAATTACATTTGGGAGTCGAAACTAATTAAACATTGCAAGCATAATTAAAAATAGAGTTATTAACTAAGAAATCAAATTGTGCTTTATGATTGTAAGATGGGAGGTCTATGTCAATGAGACAGCAACCAATCATTTAAGGAGGTCAAAATGGTATTTAAAAATAGACAAGTGTCTCTATAACGTTTTGTTTTTATTTCATTTATATTTTCAGTTTGAACATCTATTATTGATTTTTATTTGATAATTGTCCAGTCCTTGTGATCATTGTCCTTTCAATTAATCCTTGCCCAGTCAATTTAATCCTTGTCCAGTTGAGTTGCTATTATAGGTAAGTGTACATTGTATGTGAACTGTATAGGATCATTTACTACTGAAATTTGTTTAAAAAGAGAAGCGAATGTAGAATTTTAACTCTGACAAGGGGAGATAATTAACCGATATATTTCACATTCAAAATATCACAACACCTGTGTGTGTGTTCATGTAGCTCATCCAGCATTATAATATGATCCACTACATCAAATGCTTTCTGACTGTCAACAGGTACAGAGGTTCAATTGTGCGGTGTGTTTTTATACAGTAAACAAGACCAAAGACACTAAAAACAAAGAGTGTATCTTGAAAAAGTGAAGGTTTAGAGGTCTATATTGATGAGACAGCAACCAATCAATGAAAGAGGTCAAAATTGTATCAAACAATTATAGACAAGCATCTTTATAACATGTAATAATTATTTCAACCTGAAATAGAAACATTTATATTCTCATTTTATACATCTATTATCAGTATTTATTTGATCCCTGTCCAGTCAAGTTGATCCTTGTCCAGTCGATTTGATCCCTGTCCAGTCAAGTTGATTCTTGTTCAGTGGATCTGATCCCTGTCCAGTCAAGTTGATCCTTATACAGTGGATTTGATCCCTGTCCAGTCAGACTGTTGTTATAGGTAAGTACATCAAATGTGAACTAAATAGGATCATTTTGATACTGAAATTTATTTCTTATGTAAATATTCAAACTCTTAAAGGGGAGATAATCAACAAATAGTTTCAACATTAAAAATACCCAAGACCAATATTTTATAGCAAACGAGACACACAAATCAACAACAGAGGTCAAAATGGTATTTAAAAATAGACAAGTTTCTCTATAACATGTTTTTATTTCATTTATATTTTCAGGTTGAGCATCTGTAATGTCTATTATCAGTATTTATTTGATAATTGTCCAGTCCTTGTGATCGTTGTCAAGTCATTGGGATCATTGATTGTCCAGTCCTTGTGATCGTTGTCAAGTCATTGGGATCATTGATTGTCCAGTCCTTGTGATCGTTGTCAAGTCGTTGTGATCATTGTCCAGTCCTTGGGATCATTGTCCAGTCAATTTAATGCTTGTCCAGTTGAGTTGTTATTATAGGTAAATGTACATTGCATGTGAACTATATCGGATCATTTACTACTGAAATTTATTTCAAAAGAGAGGCAAATGTAGAATTTTAACTCTGAGAAGGGGAGATAATTAACAAATATATTTCACATTCAAAATATCACAACACCAATGTTTTTGTATTGAATAAGACACTAAAACAAAGAATGCATCCTGTATGAGTGAAGGTTTAGAGGTCTATATCAATGAGACACCAATCAATCAATGAAAGAGGTCAAATGGAATCAAACAAGCATCTTTATAACATGTTAATTATTATTTCAACCTGAAATAGAAACATTTATATTCTCATTTTAAGCATCTGACATCTGTATTTATTTGATCCTTGTCCGGTCAAGTTGATCCCTGTCCTGTCGATTTGATCCCTGTCCAGTGAAGTTGACTCCTGTCCTGTCAAGGTGATGTTATAGGTAAGTGTCCAGTCGAATATTCAAGCTCTTAAAAGGGAGATAATCAACAAATAGTTTCAACATTCAAAATACCCCAAAACCAATACTTTATACTAAACAAGACACACAAATCAGAGAACATGATGACATCATTGCAAAATTATTTTCCTTCAAAAAAAGATTGGTTGAACTTATGTGTAAACTTGGGGTAAAGTATAAAAAAATGTGAGGTATTTGTTGGAGCTTACACAACTATCTTAAAAAGAAAGCAGAACACAGTCATACTGTTAAACGTTTACTTCATCTAAATTGAGTGCTAAGGCAACATCCCACACTGACATCAAGCCTATATAAAATAGGTAAAACACAACATCATAACTACCGCAATATTTTCAACAGTATATGTCAATGAGAACGCAACCCAACAAAGTAAAAACGGACATGTGTAGAGGTCAATATATAGTCGACGAAAAAAAATTCAAATGACAAGGTCTAGATTTTCATGAAGCTGGCCATAAAGTTAGGATTTATTCATGTTAATGAATAATTAAAAAATATACCTTTATTGATCATAATTGTTGATAAAGAAACATTCATATATATCACAACAGTTACTGAAAACAAAAAGTACCGATACAGTATTATTAAGTCACTTTGTGATACATATATTTTACATATATCAGACTAAAACAAGTAAATATGATTTATCAATATTTTTCAGAGATGCTTTAGATGATGGCACTTTCTTACTGATAAATTTAGCTGACCTCAGTTTTCATCACATTAGTATGTATTGTATCATATATATGTTTTAGTTCACCTGGCATTCTCATCACTTAGCGTCAGTTGTCTATCGTTGTTGTTAAATTTCTACAAAAATCTATCCTGAAACTATTGGGACAATTTAGCGTATTTTGTTTTAATAATGTGTCAGATGATCCTGCCTGCCAACCAGCATGGCTGACACGGCTAAAAATATAACAAAGGTGTAAATTGCAAGTTTGTCTATTATCTTGAAAACTAGTATTAATACAGAAAATCTGACGACAGTTCAGAACGTTGAGATCTACCTGCTGTTCATTTACATCAAAGCTGTCAGAAGACTTCTTATAGGAGTTATTGCTTATTATTTTCCAAAGTATAATAGATGAAGATAAACTTTTATATGGAAAAATTATCAGACACAAGATCTACAAATAAGACAAACATAGCTGAAATCGTCAGGCAACTCCATATTTTAGTCATTGCTCTTTAAGACCAATTTTACAATTTTTTGCAACTTTGATTAATAATCTAATCCTCTAAAACTACTGGCCACAATCATTATTATCGTATATATTTAAACAAATATGTCCGATGGTCCTGTCTGCAAACAAACATGGTTGACATGGCTTAAAAAATAGAACATGCGGTAAAATGCAAGCTTTGTCTATCTTGAAAAATGATATGAAGAGTGACAATCTGACAATAGCAGACATGTTCTTAACTGTAAGACCTTCCTGTTGTCTATTTATGTCAAAACTGTCTGACAACTTCTTTCAGGAGTAATTGCCCTTAAATGTAAAATTTTTACTATTTTTTTTATTTTTGCTGATTATTTTGAAATTTATAATAGATAGAAAGAACATTTAATAACCTCCGTTTTACCCTTGAAACTTAAGAAAAAAAGTTACATTTATGCTTTATACGCAGGGGCTTTCTGGAAAATCCCAACTTGAAACTCGGTAAAATGCTTCCATTGAAAATTATTTCTTTTTCGGAGACAAATTGAACTCCAGTCCTGGTTGATTATAAGATAATGAAAATTGTATTGCAGAATAAATAATTTGGCCAACGATGTTTGATTCTTTATTGTTTGTTGAATGTGTTTGATTGAGAACAACAGGAAGTGTTAAATCGGGGAAGTTGTTTAAATGCAAATCGTTGTTGGTGAATCTTGTATGGAATACAGAATCATTATAAATATTCTTAAATACACAATAGATAAATAAATTTTAATATTTATGTTGCTCAATAAGTGCAGAAATAAATATTAATCTCCGCTAATTTTTGTCTCGCCTTGACGGAGTAAAAAAGCTAGACATAGGTATGCTGTTTCCGGCGGCATCGACGGCGTCAGCAATGTATTAGTTTGTGATTAGGTCTAGTTTATGGTGAATCACAAGTGGTAGGTCAATCATATTTGGTATCCACTTGTATAAGCATCTGAAAACAACTGAAATGGTATATACATTATGAAAAAATGTTAAAGGTATGTTATTGAGCACTAAACACAGGCAAGGCTCAGTATCACTCATTTCAGTATTTACCATTTCAGAGTTGTGGTTGTTGATAATTTTCAATTAGCAGAAACAATTAGCCTGGCAATTATTACTCAACAGATTTATACATTTATTTTTCTATTTTAGGAAATATGGAAGATTGGAATGAGGTAAGATGTTTTCTTCTTTAAAGTCAAACAGTCGAGTGATTTTTGTCGAACCTGCAACATTTATTTCGCAAAAGCGAGACAATGTGATCCTAGATTCCCTCGACGGCGTCAACATTAAGGTTCATTCTGTTGTTAAATTTTTTTTTAGACATCAAGTTTTTTTATGAACAAAATTAAACCATTATAACTCAGCAATGTGCAATACAGCATTTTATTTTTAACTGCTCGCTCAACATGGGAAAGAAGTGACGAAGACCCCTAAACGCATGAATGATGTTCACTAAAACAAAAAGTTTTTGAAGGAAATGCGACGTTCTCAAAAGAGGTCTATTCATTTGAATTACCCAAGCTTACCTATTGTTTGTCATAAAACTTAGAAGTAGTATTTAACACCTGTAAAAACACATAAGTGTCAAATATGTCCCCGCTGAAAAAAAGACTACTTGATCATTAAATAGTTACTATTTATTAATTTCTTTTTCTTGATTGAAAATATGTTTATGGGCTAAAATATTAAAACAACACTGTTATTTCTTTAACAGAAAAAGCTCAGAGACATTCAAAATAAATCTGTCAAAAAAATGATATCATCAAACATACAAATGTTACACTGCTCCTTTCCAAGTTGTTATTAATTGCATGTTTATATTGAAAATATTGAAACACAATTTTCACTCAGATTAGCTATTTTATGTGATGATCAAATGTTTAAAAAAAAAAAGTGTTTTTCTTCTTCAAAACTTAGGAACAGTATACAATGTAATCATAAAAATGCATAAGCAGGGTTTCCTCTGGGTCTATTTTCTTTTTCACTACCTCTTTTGACAAAACAATATATTTTTCACTACTTTCAATTTTTCCCCCCAACTATTGTTTGTCACATTGTTGTATACTAAAGACTACAATGTCTCCCGTAAGCTTGTGTTAACCAATAAAAATCAGTCATTCTAAAGTATAGTTATTGTCTGGCATTAGCGTGAAAAACATTTCAGTTACTACACTCTTTATATTTTGTTAAATGTAAACTCTGTTTCTTATTTACAGAATCTCCTTGAAGCTGCTAAAAATGGAAGAGTAGAAGAATTGAAGCTTTGCCTAGCGAACGGAGCAAACATTGATTATCAACAGGTAAACTTGTAACATTGAATATCAAGTAGATAAATTTGTAACATTGACTATCAAATAGGTAAACTTGTAACATTGACTATCAAATAGGTAAACTTGTAACATTGACTATCAAATAGGTAAACTTGTAACATTGAATATCAAATAGGTAAACTTGTAACATTGAATATCAAATAGGTAAACTTGTAACATTGAACTTCAAATAGGTAAACTTGTAACATTGAATATCAAATAGGTAAACTTGTAACATTGAATATCAAATAGGTAAACTTGTAACATTGAATATCAAATAGGTAAAATAGGTAAACTTGTAACATTGACTATCAAATAGGTAAACTTGTAACATTGAATATCAAATAGGTAAACTTGTTACATTGAATATCAAATATGTAAACTTGTAACATTGACTATCAAAAAGGTAAACTGGTAACATTGAACTTCAAATAGGTAAACTTGTAACATTGAATATCAAATAGGTAAACTTGTAACATTGAATATCAAATAGGTAAACTAGTAATATTGAACTTCAAATAGGTAAACTTGTAACATTGAATATCAAATAGGTAAACTTGTAACATTTAATGTCAAATAGGTAAATTTGTGATATTGACTATCAAATAGGTAAACTTGTAACATTGACTATCAAATAGGTAAACTTGTAACATTAAATTTCAAATAGGTAAACTTGTAACCTTTAATATCAAATAGGTAAACTTGTTACATTGAATATCAAGTAGGTAAACTTGTAACATTGAATATCAAATAGGTAAACTTGTAACATTGAATATCAAGTAGATAAACTTGAAATATTGAATATCAACATGAGCAAGTTGGTAAACTTGTAATATTGAATATCAACATGAGCAAGTAGGTAAACTTGTAACATTGAATATCAAGTAGGTAAACTTGTAACATTGAATATCAAATAGGTAAACTTGTAACATTGAATATCAAGTAGATAAACTTGAAATATTGAATATCAACATGAGCAAGTTGGTAAACTTGTAATATTGAATATCAACATGAGCAAGTAGGTAAACTTGTAACATTGAATATCAAGTAGGTAAACTTGTAACATAGTAGGTAAACTTATCATGACACAACACTGGTGTAAAACAAAGAACATGTAACACATCAGGACACTACAGTTATGTTCAACACAAAACGTGAGTCACATCATGACACAAAACTGATGTTCAACACAATATATAAGCCACATCTTGACACAACACTGGTGTTCGTCACATAATATGACATCATGACACAACACTGATGTTCAACACAGAACATGGGACACATCATGACACAACACCGATGTTCAACACAGAACATGGGACACACCATGACACAACACTGATGTTCAACACAAAACATGGGACACACCATGACACAACACTGATGTTCATCACAGAACATGGGACACATCATGACACAACACTGATGTTCAACACAAAACATGGGACACACCATGACACAACACTGATGTTCAACACAGAGCATGGGACACACCATAACACAACACTAATGTTCAACACAAAACATGGGACACACCATGACACAACACTGATGTTCAACACAGAACATGAGACACATTATGACACAGCACTGATGTTCAACACAAAAAATGAGACAAATTATGACAAAACACTGATGTTCAACACAGAACACAAGACACATCGTGACACAACATTGATGTTCAACAAAATACATAAGAAACATTATGACACAACACTGATGTTCAACACAGAACATGGGACACAAAATGACACAACACTGATGTTCAACACAAAACATGGGACACATCATGCCACAAAACTGATGTTCAACACAAAACATGGGACATACCATGACACGTCACTGATGTTCATCACAGAACATGGAACACATCATGACACAACACTGTTGTCCATCACAGAACAGGAAACACATCATGACACAACACTGATGTTCATCACAGAACAAGAGACACATAATAACAGAACATTGAAGATCAATATAGAACACAAGCTATATCATAATATAACTGTTGTTCATCACAACAAATAAGCCACATCATGACACAACATTGGTGTTCATCACATAACATGAGACACATCATGCATAACACTGATGTTCAACACAGAACATGAGACACATCATGACACAACCATGGTTTTTAACACAACACATGGTGTTCGTCACATAATATGACATCATGACACAACACTGATGTTCAACACAGAACATGGGACACAACACTGATGTTTAACACAGAACATGGGACACAACACTGATGTTCAACACAGAACATGGGACACACCATGACACAACACTGATGTTCAACACAACACATTGGACACACCATGACGCAACACTGATGTTCATCACAGAACAAGAGACACATAATAACAGAACATTGAAGATCAACATAGAACACAAGCTACGTCATAATATAACTGTTGTTCATCACAACAAATAAGCCACATCAAGACAAAACATTGGTGTTCATCACATAACATGAGACACATCATGACACAACACTGATGTTCAACACAGAACATGAGACACATCATGACACAACCATGGTGTTTAACACAATACATGATGAACCATGACACAACACTGAAAGTTCAACACAGAACATGAAACACATCATGATATAACATTGATGTTCAACACAGAACATGAGACACATCATGATAAAACACTGATGTTCAACACAGAACATGAGACACATTGTGACACAACATTGATGTTCAACACAGAACATGAGACACATCATAACACAACACTGATGTTCAACACAGAACATGAGACACATCGTGACACAACATTGATGTTCAACACAGAACATGAGACACATCATGATAAAACACTGATGTTCAACACAGAACATGAGACACATCGTGACACAACACTGATGTTCAACACAGAACACGAGACACATTGTGACACAACATTGATGTTCAACACAACACATAAGAAACATGACAAAACACTGATGTTCAACACAGAACATGAGACACATGATGACAAAACACTGATGTTCAACACAGAACATGAGACACATCATGATAAAACATTGATGTTCAACACAGAACATGAGACACATCATGACACAACACTTATGTTCAACACAGAACATGAAACACATCATGACACAACATTGATGTTCAACACAGAACATGAGAGACAACATGACACAACACTGATGTTCAACACGGAACATGAATCGCATGACACAACACTTATGTTCATTACAAAACATGTGACACATCATGACACACCACTGATGTTCCACACAGAAAATGAGACACGTCATGACACAACACTGAAAACATACATGTAATCAGAGTACTGCACTAAATGTGAAACCTACCATTTTTATACGACCGCCAAAATTGAAAAATTTTTGGTTGTTTATTGGTATGACGTTGGCTTCGTCGTCCGAAGACATTTGGTTCGCACTATAACTTTAGTATAAGTAAATAGAAATCTATGAAATTTAAACACAAGGTTTATGACCATAAAAGGACGGTTGGAATTGATTTTGATTTTTTTGGTCCCAACAGTTTAGGAATTAGGGGCCAAAAAGGTCCCAAATAAGCATTTTTCTTAGTTTTTGCACAATAACTTTTATAGTATAAGTAAATAGAAATATATGAAATTTTAACACAAGTTTTATGACCACAAAAGGAAGGTTGTGAGTGATTTTGTGAGTTTTGATCCCAAGAGTTTAGGAATGAGGGGCCAAAAGGGTCCAAAATTAAACGTTGTTTTATTTGATAAAAAATTGAGTTATTGGGATTCTTTGATATGCCAAATCTAACCGTGTATTTAGATTCTTAATTTTTGGTCCTGTTCTCAAATTGGTCTACATTAAGGTCCAAAGGGACCAGAACTATACTTAGTTTAATTTTAACAAAAATTGAATTCTTGCGGTTCTTTGATATGCTGAATCTGAACATGTACTTAGATTTTTGATAATGGGACCAGTTTTCAAGTTTGTCTATTTACTCTGTGTAGTCAGGTCAGGTCCAGGCTGTGTGTTGTGTGTTTGTTTACATGTGTTTGGTTGTTAAATTTGTTTGTCTATTTACTCTGAGTAGTCAGGTCCAGACCATAACAACTAGCAACACATGGTCTAGACCTGACTACTCAGACTAAATAGACAAACAAATTTAACAACCAAACACATGGTCTGAACCTGGCTACTCAGAGTTAATAGACAAATATAACAACACACAACACATGGTCTGGACCTGACTACTGAGAGTAAATAAACAAACAAATATAACAACACACAACACATAGTCTTGACCTGACTACTGAGGTAAATAGACAAACAAATATAACAAACAACACATGGTCTGGACCTGGCTACTCAGAGTAAATAGACAAACAAATATAGCAACTAAACACATGGTCTGGACCTGACTACTGAGAGTAAATAGACAAATAAATATAACAACACATGGTCTGGACCTGACTACTGAGAGTAAAAAACAAATAAATATAACAACTAACAACACATGGTCTGGACCTGACCTGACTTCTGAGAGTAAATAGACAAACAAATATAACAACACACAACACATGGTCTGGACCTGACTACTCAGAGTAAATAGACATACTAATACAACAACTTACAACACATGGTATGGACCTGACTGCTCAGAGTAAATAGACACACAAATACAACAACTAACAACACATGGACCTGACCTGACTAAGAGTAAGTAGACAAACAAATACAACAACTAACAACACATGGTATGGACCTGACTGCTCAGAGTAAATAGACGAACAAATACAACAACTTATAACACATGGTCTGGACCCAACTACTCAGAGTAAATAGACATACAAATACAACAACTAATAACACATGACCTGGACCTGACTACTCAGAGTAAATAGACAAACAAATACAACAGCACATGGTCTGGACCTGACTACTGAGAGTAAATAGACAAACACATATAACAACAAACAACACATGATCCAGGTTGTCTGATTTGGTACAGGCACAAAATGTGAAGGGGTTAAACATATTTGCTTTTGTACAATTCCCCCTTTACCTATCTAGAACATTGGTATTGAAAATAAAACACAATAATAAACCCTGCACTGTTCAAATACCATTGGTCTGTATGGAAACTGATACTTAGTCATTATACTGAATCAACATTAAATCAAAATTCTCAATTTGAATAGACAGTTTTAATGGAAAAAAAATGTATGCAGGGTTTGATTTTAAAATATTTTTGTTTGTGTTTAAGTTATGGATGGTGAAGTTCTTATTTTGCTTCTTGACAAGAAACAATTGTTTACACTAAGGTTTTACTTGGTGTTGTGTTAACAACTTTGATCAGATAGTGATATGTATAAAGATCTAATGTAGAAACATCTTGTAAAAAGGACAAATAGTCGTTAGATTCATATAAAATGTAATTCCGTTTTACTCATATAATTGTTCTGAATCTGAAAATACTACTCTTTTATTTTTTTTTTAGATTAATGATTATTCTGAACCTGCACTAAATCCTGTTATTAATTAGGCATATTTAATGAACAACAAATGCTTGTATGAATAATAATAATAATAATAATAATAATAATAATAATCTTTATTTAGAGAGGGTCTCATTTTCTTTATGTTGTACTAAATCAGGAAATAAAACTTGTTTCATGCTTTTTTGAATAATTTATTTTATTAACATTAATGATTAAATGGAATCTACACTAAATCCTTTTTACACACAAAACATGTTGTTAATTATACAGTTTTAATGAACAAATATTTGTTAGAATCATATAAAGTGGGGTCTCATTTTACTCATAGTATTGTTCTGAATCAGAAAATATATCTTTTTTCATATTTTTTGGAAAAAATATTTTTATTACAATTAATGATTTTACTGAATATACACTTAAATTCTAAATCCTGTTGTTAATCAGACAGTTTTAATTAATGTGACTATTTATTTTTGTTAATATTTATTACACAACATTGTCAAGTTTATCGGACAAGTTTTGATGTCAGTTGTATTATTCCAGGTTAATGGATGGACAGCATTAATGTTGGCTGCCAGCGAAGGACATGTGAAAGTGTGTCAACTTCTCCTGAAGAACAGATGTAAAACAGATATCAAAAATGTATGTTATCTACTAAATCTGATCACATTACTTTTAATCAACACTAATCATGTTGTTAATAAGACAGGTTTAATGAACAAATATTTGTTATAATTATATAAAGTGGGGTCTCATTTTACTCATAGTATTGTTCTGAATCAGAAAATATATATTTTTTTCATTTTTCTTTAAAAAAAATATTTCTTAAAATTAATGATTAAACTGAATCTACACTAAATCCTGTTGTTAATTAGACAGTTTTAATTAATGTGACTATTTATTTTTGTTTATATTTATTACACAACATTGTCCAGTTTATCAGACAAGTTTTGATGTCAGTTGTATTATTCCAGGATACTGGACGGACAGCATTAATGGAGGCTGCCAGGGAAGGACATGTGGAGGTGTGTCAACTTCTCCTGGAGAACAGATGTAACAAAGATATCACAACAGTATGTTATCTACTAAATCTGATCACATTACTTTTAATCAACACAAAATCATGTTGTTAATCAGACAGTTTTAATTAATGTGACTGGTCATTTCTGTTTATATTTATAACACAACATTGTCCAGTTTATCAGACAAGTTTTGATGTCAGTTGTATTATTCCAGGATACTGGACGGACAGCATTAATGGAGGCTGCCAGGGGAGGACATGTGGAAGTGTGTCGACTTCTCCTGGAGAACAGATGTAACAAAGATATCACAACAGTATGTTATCTACTAAATCTGATCACATTACTTTTAATCAACACAAAATCATGTTGTTAATCAGACAGTTTTAATTAATGTGACTGGTCATTTCTGTTTATATTTATTACACAACATTGTCCAGTTTATCAGACAAGTTTTGATGTCAGTTGTATTATTCCAGGTTAAAGGATGGACAGCATTAATGTCAGCTGCCATTAATGGACATGTGGAAGTGTGTCAACTTCTCCTGGAGAACAGATGTAACAAAGATATCACAACAGTATGTTATCTACTAAGTCTGATCACATTACTTTTAATCTAAACAAAATCATGTTGTTAATTAGACAGGTTTAATGAACAACCAATATTTGTAATAATTATATAAAGTGGGGTCTCATTTTACTCATAGTATTGTTCTGAATCAGAAAATATAACTTTTTTCATTTTTCTTTGAAAAATTTACTTTTATAAAATTAATGATTTTACTGAATCTACACTAAATCCTGTTGTTAATCAGACAGTTTTAATTAATGTGACTGGTCATTTCTGTTTATATTTATTACACAACATTGTCCAGTTTATCAGACAAGTTTTGATGTCAGTTGTATTATTCCAGGATGATGGACGGACAGCATTAATGTATGCTGCCATGTATGGAAATGTGGAAGTGTGTCAACTTCTCCTGGAGAACAGATGTAACAAAGATATCACAACAGTATGTTATCTACTAAATCTGATCACATTACTGTTAACCAACATAAAGTTGTTAATAAGACAGGTTTAATGGACAACTATTGTTTGTAATAATTATATAAAGTGGGGTCTCATTTTTCTTGTCTCCTCGTACTTAATCAGGAAATGTAACTATTTTTCATATATCTTTAAAAAAGTTTTTTTTTTTAAATTGATCATTATTCTGAACCATGTTAATCAGACAGATTTTATTATTATATCAACAAATACTTTCTAGAATTATATAAAGTGAGATCTCATTTATCTCTGTGCATTTCACTGAATCAATTGATATAGATATTTTATGTATTTCTTGAAAAAAAAAATTTGTTTGTTAACATGACATTTCTGATGGAAGTTCTGACATCCCACAAAAACTTGTTGTTTATGTACAATATAAATACAAGTGTGATCGGTCATTTTGTTCAGTTTTGACCACTGCTTCATGTGATATACATTTTGTTTTTATTTGTTACACAACATTATCCAGTTTATCAGACAAGTTTTAATGTCAGTTGTAGGATATGTTATATATTATTGATATTGATAACAAAGTATTATCCATAATATTTACATGTTATTTGGTATTATTGTAGAGAGATGGAGAAACAGCTTTACATCTGGCTGCTGAGAGGGGATATCTACAGATCACAAGATGTCTTGTAGAAGAAGGAGGTATCAGTCCCTTTGTTAAAACACACAAGGTAATATTACGTATATAGTATATGCCCAATATTCAACTATTAAATAATGCATCACTAAAATGATGTTTAAGATATTTTTGGTCAAATGGATTTTTTTTTCTCAAGGTTATAGTTTATACACATATGTCATATGATCCTTTAAATTGAACTAAAATTATGAAAGTGTTTTACAGACTTGCATGGCTTAGTTTTTACTATAAAACATATGAACATATATGATCATATACAAGAACTTCAAAATTTTCAAAAATAAAATGATTTTGAAAAGGCCACATGCACATTTTAGGTGATTAGTTATAGTCTAGTCACTTTACCTATTTTTATAAACTGAAAGTCTGACCGCGATAATTTAAGAGAAAATGAATTTGTTTGTGCCTAAATATAGATAAAGTAATGTCAAATTTTATTGATTGTGGGTATAATTGGTATTTTTAAGTGTATCTGTTAACTTCTGTCATATTTGCAAAGTGACAAAAGGGAAGTAATTCAATTGTTTTAAGTCAATAGCCAATATATAAGGGAGATAACAATGATACAACTTACTATCTATAGTCTATTTTCTTTATTAAAACAACTGTTCTTCTAATGCATCCTTATCTGAAAGTGAAAAGATACATTTTACAGAGGTATTATTAGATGTTGTATACATAATTCTAATGTTGATGCAATATTAAAAAAAAATACACCTACAACAAGATCACATTGTGTTTTCATAACAACACATCCACTATAGTTTAGGAAACTTGTGTTTTGCATCAACCTAAATAAAACAATACTGATCAGTACTACTAATAAATTCACATAAATTTCTAGTGCAATCAAATTTTAAAAAATCAGGTGTATGAAAAAATTTACAGCTAATTTCCTAATGTTTGACGTAGAGAAAATTTTTGAAAGGCTTGCTTGCTCTGTTTGTTTAAATTTTAATTCAAGATTTGTAAGTAGCATTTACATCTTCAAACAATATATATAGGCATATTTTAACTTGTATATATATTATATTTAAATTTGATTGGACATTATCCCTATTACAATAGTACAATAAACAAACAAAGCAAGCAAGACAACCAAAGTCTTGCTTTACATGCATTAGGAAATTAGCTGTAATCATAAAACAAATTAGTTTGAAAACATGCTTGTGACACAACTTGTGCTATGAAAACTCACATATCCAAACCAGTTTCACCATGATCAGACTTTAGTTTAGTAAAATTAGTGCTTCATACCTGCATGTCAACCTGTGACAATGAAAATGCAGGTCATGACCTGCATTGAAGAATCAAATCTCAGGTCATAAGGCGTACAAACTTTTTCGAGCTGAATTTCAGTATTTATGGTACATTTTCTTATAATGTATATCAAAGATACCAAAACATCAATGCATGTTCACTTGGTTAAGTCATTTTAAATCCTATTGATTATTATTTCATTGCACTTTGAAAGATTTTTATCTATTTTTCAAATGTAATTTTATAATATTTGAGACTACTAGCTATGTGGCCTTTAAACATACCAGCACCCAATAGACAAGGAAATTAGACTATGATAAAATATAGTAATACAGTTAAAGAAAGTATAAATGTAAAAAATAATTTTCAACTTTTTTTTAAAAATTGTATAAAAGTATAAAAATAATCAAAAGTTATTTTTCAATAAGATAATTTTTATTAACCAATCATGGTGCCCAAAATTTGAGCTATACAATCAAATGAATGAATTACAAAATAAAGCACAGAAAATGATTAGAATGATTAAAGTACATTTAGACAACAAAAAATAAAAACAACACATGAATACACATTTACACTAATTAACCTGATATAAACCAAGTTATTAACAAAACATAGTTGTTATGGGTGCCACTGTGACCTGGAGAAATGACATAATTCTTTATAGTACTAGGTCTATGGGAGACAACTCCTGATCAATTTTATTTCCTATAATTATATATCTATCTATATTTTTCTTCTATTTATTTCTTTTTTGTTTTTGTTTTTTTAAACAACAATATTTTCTATAATTTTCTTTCGTTCTTCAAAAAGGGAGTGCAATAAATTAGATGAGTTTGAAGTTACAAACAAATCTTCAGATGAAAGAATCCAAACAAATTTCATTTCATCAGATAATCTTGAAAATTTTTTGAATTTTAAATTTAAATTAGATAGATGTTGAGATCGAGTATCTTTTAGAACAGGACATTTTAAAAGAAAATGTAGTTCGTCTTCAACTGCGTTCTTACATAGCTTACACTTTCTGTCTTCAGCTTTAATCCCAAAATACCTCCCTCTTTCGATTTCAAGATCATGACAGCTAGTTCTAAATCTTGTGATTATTTGCCTGTCTTTTTTTGAATTCATTTTTAAATATGGTTCAAACATAAAAATATTTTTAAATTTTCTGTAAGTTCTTAATTTATTGCCCAATATGTATTTGAATTTTATATTTTTATGATTTAATCTTTTTCACCCATAAAACCTAAATATAAGGAATAATTTTGAATGGTGACAAATAAGGGGAAGTAACTCTAGAAATATGTTTGTAAACAAATAGTGCAATTTATTTACGACCTGAAGCTAAGGCCAGGATTTTTTAATTTGTTGGTTTACGGATCCGCCGACCCGATTTTGCCGATTTCAACAATAAAAATAAAATTGACTTTTTATTTTTTTTTATTTTTTAATTCTCGCCGACCCTAACAAATGCATTATCCCTGAAAAATAATTAAAATATCCTTTTTTATGAAATGAAATGCATTATTCACTAACAGAAGTGATGACACTTTCTGTTGTAAAAAAAATGAAACTTCCAGTTTACGTTTCTAAAAATAGACAAATCAATTATTAATGACCTTGAAATGTTGTTTGCGCAAATAATTTTGCGGAACGAAACCTGTGTTTAAAACCAACAACACGATAAGTTCGTTTCCCTTATTTGTGACCAGTAAGATGCATGTTCTCATAGAAAAAGACTTGTCCAAATGTGGACAGGTGGAAGTTCAAGACATCAAGTTAAAGTACTGAATTTATCAAATCATATGATATTTTCTTGTTTCATAGATATAAATACAAAAATATCGTCCATTTGGATAAAAAAACGGGAATTCATAACAGATTATTTAACCTTATATTCTCGTTTTTCCTGTGGACGAGTCTATTACCTTTTTGACACGCATGTTGAAACTTAATTTCGTACGACGTTTTTACATTTTTTTCTTTATCAGTTTTCAAGCTTATTATTATTCACCAAATTTTGATTAAGAGCAACTGACAGTAATCTGTTTTTCTTGTTTGTGAAATGACGATTTAATTTCATCTTTGTTCGTCTACCCCCTTTTTTTTAACGGGAAATTTTTAGACAATGTCATGATGCGATGTTTACAGCTGAGCAATAATATTTCATCAAACTAAAATTCAAGAATGATGACAAAATAGTATGACAAACATATTATTAAAAAGGTGAAATATATTTTATTTTGCATGTCTTGAAGGATTTTTTTTTTTTTTCCCCGACCGACCGACCCGACTTTTTCATGGAGAAAATCCGTAAACCAACAAATTAAAAAACCGTGGCCTAAGGTAATTGGTGTTAATTAACAGTGTGTTTGACACCAAAGCTGTCAAGTGAAGCCAAGCACTTAATGAGTCACTTAATTTGACAGTTTACATAGCTAGATGAACTTCCTGTTCATGGAAGAATTACGAATTTGCTGGTATTTCAAAGTTACTTATGAAATCAATCTCAAGGCTAAGAAATACAGGTGAAATCGGGTCATTTTCGGAATTCCCGGGTTATTTCAATGACCCGACGGGTGTCCCGGGTGATTCCTCAGAATTGTGAAAATCTCGGGTCACACCCGCAGAATACGGGTCAGTTGACAGGTATGGTGCTTGGATAGAACACATGTACCAATTTTCTTACCTTATTTTCTGTTATTGATACATAGATGGCACTTTCGACATACTAATTCTAAGACTCATTTTGATTTCATACTTAAATTTATTGTTCAAAATTAGTATACAATTTAAGAAACTTGACAAAATGTTTGGCCAATCAACTAGTAAAATTTAATATTTTAATTATGCACAATGCTTAGTGAGTCATCACTGTCAGTATCATCAGGAGGATCGTATTATCCCCTGCGCTGTGGGTGAATCAAACTAACTGAATGTGAAGAAGAATCAGATTCCATTATGTCAACAATTTGAATATGATTGGTGTCTATCAAATTCTGTCGGATATCTTCGTCATCAATATATATTCAATATCTACACTTGAGGACTGATTCAAAGAATCAGTTTCTGAATCAGATCTTAAAAAGTATGACTCATTTGTATTTGATTCTAGTTCCTGATATTGCCCTTCGTCTGTATGTTTAACTGTATCTGCATTAGAACTTACAAAAGAATCCATAGAAACAAATATATCTGGAGAATAGATAGTGTCTCCATTTACACATTAATTTATACTTCCATGGACAAACATTACAAATTTCACACAAACACCCTGGAGACAAATTACTGACTGATTCATCGATTTCAGAATCAGTTTCTATTCCAAAATATTCATTATATGCACAGTGATATAAAAATACTGCACTACCATTATGTAGTGAAATATATCCTTCTTCAGGAACAGGAGTCTGAAAGTAAGGGTATGCCCAAAATGCACATCTAGCCATTTTTAAAATTTAAAAATGTTTACATCTTGTATGCATTTTTAGCTCACCTGACCTGAAAGGTCAAGTGAGCTTTTCTCATCACTTGGCGTCCGTCGTCCTGCGTCCGTCGTCCGTAAACTTTTACAAAAATCTTCTCCTCTGAAACTACTTGGCCAAATTCTACCAAACATGGCCACAATCATCCTTGGGGTATCTAGTTTACAAAATGTGTGGCGTGACCCGTCAAACCTACCAAGATGGCCGCCATGGCTAAAAATAGAACATAGGGGTAAAATGCAGTTTTTATCTTATAACTCAAAAACCAAAGCATTTAGAGCAAATCTGACAAGGGGTAAAATTGTTGATCAGGTCAAGATCTATCTGCCCTGAAATTTTCAGACAAATCGGACAACCTGTTGTTGGGTTGCTGCCTGTGAAATGGTTATTTTAAGGAAATTTTGCAGTTTTTCGTTATTATCTTGAATACTATTATAGATAGAGATAAACTGTAAACAGCAATAATGTTCAGCTAAGTAGCCCTACAAATAAGTCACATGACCAAAATAGTCATTCGACCCCTTAAGGAGTTAATGCCCTTTATAGTCAATTTTTAACAACTTTTCGTCATTTTTTGTTACTTTTCTAAAAATCTTCTTCTTTGAAGCTACTTTGCCAAATTTAACCAAACTTGGCCACAATTATCATTGTGGTTTATAGTTTATAAACTGTGTCCGATGACCCAGCCTACCAAACAAAATGGCTGACATGGCTAAAATTAGAACATAGTGGTAAAATGCTGTTTTTGCTTTATATCATTCAAACTAAGACATTTAGGGCAAATCTTTCAAGATTTTAATGTCCATCAGAATAAGATATATCCCCTCACAAATTTTCAATTGAATCGGACAACCTGTTGTAGGGTTGCTGCCCTAAAATTGGTGATTTTAAGGAAATTTTGCAGTTTTTGGTTATTATTTTGAATACTATTATAGATAGAGATAAACTGTAAACAGCAATAATGTTCAGCAAAGTAAGATCTACAAATAAGTCAGCATGATCAAAATTGTTAGAAGACCCCTTAAGGAGTTATTGCCCTTTATAGTCAATATTGAACAACTTTTGTCATTTTTGTAACTTGTATAAAAATCATTTCTAAAACTACTTGGCCAAATTTAACCAAACTTGGCCACAATCATAATACAAGGGTATCTTTTTTTTTAAAAAGTGTCTTATGACCCCGCCTACCAACGAAGATGGCCGACATCAGTAAACACATTAACAGGTGAGCGACACAGGCTCTTGAGAGCCTCTAGTTATTTTAAGTTGGTTGCTGCATATTACTTGGAGGGAATAAGTATTATATTGTTTCTTTTTGGGTTTTTTTCAAATGTGAAGATGATTTGAAATGTTAGCATATGAACAAGGGAAGTAATCCTTATAATATTAAATAATTATCTCCCCTATTAATGTTTTGTATCACAAGTATATTAAATCAAATCAAATCAAAGTTTTATTCATTGTCGATACATAGTAAACAAAGTAACACAAGGTCTAGTGAGCTTTTAAAATCAATTCTCCCACTGTTTATTATTCTTTTATGCTTTATATACTTAATGATTTTGTTGTCACAAAAACAACATTGTCATTTGTCATCATTACTTTTAACTCCTACAGTCAAGACTGCATGAATAGTTAGTGAAGAATTTCTATTTAAATATAAATATGAGTATTTCAGTGTTAAAGATTCTTCCTTACTTCATGATTATTAATTGTTATTTGAATAAAAGGAGATGTGGTATGTTACCAATAAGACAACAAATCAATGACATACTCATAGATAACAATAAGACAAAATACATTCATCATTAACTTAAAAGTTAAAATTTCTAATGAAGAAATTGGTTCCTTCTTAAAAAATTTAAAAGCTGCATTTATTTTACAACACAGTTATCTCTTAAATCTTAAACATCTAAACATTAGCTTACCAAGTTCCTTTTATCTTCAGTTATATCAAAGTCCAACTTCAAAGTTCAAATACAGATAATGAAAAATAAGCTCCTGAAAATATACGAAACTTGTCTCACTTTTATACATAGATTTAAGAAAATTCAATTTATAGCACTAGTTGAACCCTCAGGTTGCATAACACTTGCAGAGCCTGAATAATGATCCACACGAATATGTGTTAAGATCGTTCACCATGCTTACATGTTACAAAGCCAACTAGCATAAATCAGAGGGTGAATAAGGATCAAGAGGTGCATACACTATAAAGTGTGTGTTGTATAACAGCGAGAGAGAATAGAAAATGCATATAAATTGAATTCATTTTTTCTTGTGACATGCAATGGAAGTATTCTAGAGAAGGAACATTAAAATTCAAAGGATGATATGAAAAAAATATAACCATGATAACAGACCATCACTGACATTTGACTTTATTGATATTTAAATGAAAAATACTTACTGTGTTGCAAATCATAAATAAGAAGAAATCAACGTTGCGATGTTTTAACTCAGTAACTGAAAAAGAGATATATGTCAGTTTAATGTATTTTATTGATATAAGAGGGTGGTAATGAGTTAATTTTTTAGCAGCGCTGACGTCCCTTTCATTTCCAGTGTTCTCTATTGTAGTTATGAGTAAGTTTTTGTTCCTGCAATGTTGTTGGGTTTTTCATTTCATTTTGTTTGTGTGTTTTATTTCCGGTTTTTGGAAAATGACGCTTCAGCGTCTTGTTCATATACTGCTGACCTGAACTTCCATTAGTCATTACATTTCTCTGCCTTCCGCGCTTGGTTTCGTATATTTTCTTCCCCATTACATTTCTCTGCCTACCGCGCTTGGTTTCATACTTATTATTTTACATACAAACTGGAATCTGCTTGTATTAGCATGTGTAGTAATCAACCGGGAACCAGTTTACATACCTCCGGTCCTTCTTATTACCAAAAAGATCGAAGTGTACTAACCAATGTAGTAAACATACTCATAAATCTATTTTTATAACTTTATTGATTATGTGAAGTAAAACTAAAACATTATTAAAACATTAAAGATATATAACTAATCGGGGAATACTTGATAGTCTTTTCGTTTTACAAACTACTGCCTTTTTTATAAGAAAATATAATATGTCCGTGTTGGTCCACTTCCTATTACATTTTTTAGTTATAAGACAGATCGAAGTACCGGAAATCCATCTTTGTTTACAAAGTTACACCTGTAGAGTCTGTAACAGACTGTATCTGTATGAAATCTGAATAAATTGTCGATATAGATGCTGGCTTTAATACAACGGTTTGAGAGAGCGCCGCCGATTTATTGACGGGGCGGGAGAACAGATTTGAAGCTCTCTATGTTTGATGCATGCACAACAGTGTCGTCATAGCTGATTAGGCGCATTCACTGTCTTACAAAGGATGAGTTTGCATAATGTACGGTGTTTTACTTAGTGGAATGTAAAAAAACTCACAGTAAGAGTTATTCTTCACTTGCTTTTCCATTGCTTTCCACAATAATTGTTGCATGGTATTCTTTGAATTTCTCTGCAGTAATCATTCTCTTTGGTCATGCTTTTGTGAGGAATTCGTCTGGTTCAATAGCGTAAATCAGCCCCTCAACTACTTTTTACATAAATACTAACTTTGGCTTCAACTCCTTGTTCGTACTTGTCTGGAGATCTTGTTGAAGTTCCAGTTTGGCAAGCATTTTGGAGACTTATCCATCCTCTCTTGACTTGTAATCTCTGGTGATAAATTTTGCTGGACATGTTTTATTTTGTTACCGGGTAGGGGTCCCATACTATGGTTCCATATTGAATAATAAGATCAATTCCTAAAGGTCTAGTTCATTATCCAATCTGACACAAATTTCAATAACTGGAACGCCACCCAAGTTGAATATATGGTGACCCACTATAACAGCATAATAACGTGTTTAATACCATGATGGTTCAAAAGCATAAACTTAAATGGAGACAGAAATTTGACATGGAAGATTGTGGATGAGTGTAAATTAAAAATTAGCTTACTATGATATATGGTTAAAGAATGAATATCAAATTGAGCAGAGTTCTTATAAAATATCAATATGGCAGAGAAGTGGTTTCAAGTTTCATATAAAGGGACCTGACTGACATGGAATAAAAAATCAAAGGAGTATCCCTATTTGTCTAATCCTCAAGGTGAAATAAAACAAGTATAACAATATTATGCTATTGTATAAATCTACAGAAATATAATTTGCTTCAAGTAATAGAAATAACTATGTCACTAGTAACTTATTTAATGAGTATGTGGGTAATTAGTCCTATAACATATGACCTCGGGAGCATTATTTACTATTTCTATTTACTGTTCTGATAAAAAAAAATTACGATCAATGTGTCACACTTCGCATTCAAAATAAAAAAAAATAATGAAAATATCAGTATAAAAACGTGAAAAATTGAAAAAGGATGCGAGGTCATATGTCAATGTATGTTATATGACTAGTGGGATATAAGAGCTTGTTTCAACAGGCTCTTCATAATCATTTGGTTTGAAAGGATACTAGTCCACTTGTATTTTTGTCCGTCTGATGAGTTAAGCCTTTTTCAACTGATTTGTATAGTTCGTTCTTATGTTGTACTGTTATACCACTGTCCTAGGTTAGGGGGAGGGTTGGGATCCTGCTAACATGTTTAACCCTGCCACATTATTTATGTATGTGTCTGTCCCAAGTCAGGAGCCTGTAATTCAGTGGTTGTCGTTTGTTTATGTGTTACATATTTGTTTTTCGTTCATTTTTTTACATAAATAAGGCCGTTCGTTTTCTCGTTTGAATTGTTTTACATTGTCTTATCGAGCCTTTTATAGCTGACTATGCGATATGGGCTTTGCTCATTGTTGAAGGCCATACGGTGACCTACAGTTGATAATGTCTGTGGCATTTTGGTCTTTTGTGGATAGTTGTCTCATGAGCAATCATACCACATCTTCTTTTGTATAGTAGTCTGTATTCTTGATTTAGAAAAATGAAATTGCAAGAAAAAAAATACACATTACTTAGAGTACTTTAGATCATTCAGGTAGTCTTTATTTAGTATGTACAAAAGAACAGCCATGCAGTAGCCATTGGATATTGTAGATCATTTAAATAGTCTTGACCTTTTTATTAGTACAAAAGAACAGCTAGTAATCATTGGATATTGTAGATCATTCCAGTATTCTTGATCCCCTATTTATTTGTACCACAAAACCAGCCAGTAGTCCTTGGATACTGTAGATCATTCAGGTAGTCTTGACCTATTTATTTGTACAAAAAAAACAGCCAGTAGTCATTGGATACTGTAGATCATTCAGGTAGTCTTGACTCTTGATCTGTTCATTTGTTTTAAAACAAACAGTCAGTTGTCATCTTCACTTCACACACGCATATACGACTATCAATTATATGCTTACGAGACATGTTTCAATGTTAAACTTATTACAGTATGTGAAAATCAAGACTTGCATAAATAATATCCCATTATTAGAGGCAGTGGCGTCATTTTTCCTCAGAGCTTTCAGCTCTTTGATTCTCATGTTTGATTCCATGTGCTCGCTTCATGTTTCCCCTTACTTATTTTCCATTTTTTGGGTAAGTACTCTTTATTTCTCATAGTTGTAACACATTTGACTAAAAGTCACTAAGTCTGGACTTAACTTAAAGAACTTATATATGTACATGTTTCTGTTATCATATTGTAATTCTATAGTCTCATGTTATGTATTTAATAAGGTCCATCATATTAGTACCATGAATTTAATTGTGTGCAACTAGTCATTTGCTAGTGTATGTTAAAATGTAAATGCAGGGTTGTCTATTAATCATGACTGCATGATCTCTAAGAACGACTGAGTAATACTTTATCAACTCCCAGGAGTCGATATTAAGAATTGAACGATGGACAGTTAGTGCGTGAATTTTTCTTGCTACCTGATTGGAAGATATTACAAGACGTGAATAATCAAAGTTTATTGATTGGTTAGGACAATCCAAACCTAGTAAATGTCCTTCAATCCCGTAGAGTATCGGATTTGTCCTCTTTATTTTAGCAATTAGATTTTACACAGGTAACTTTTATCTATAAATAGTCGAATCTTCTGGAGTAAACAACAACGTTAAACGATACATACTTCTTCATAACGTGTGACCTCACGTGTGTGGTAAAATTTGTTGATTGATGCACGTGGCTATTCTAGTAAATGAATTAATCTACAAAGCGAAGGCACTTTCCATTTTCATCAGCTAAGAGTCGACTATAGCACTTTTTGAAAGGCTAATGCTTGTAGTACCTTTTACTTTAATACTTACAATTTTATTTCTTGTGCTTCTTTTTTTTCAGGTTTTTATTTCACACTCACAGTGCTTTTATGTTCAGACCCCCCATCCCCCTACCCTTTTATCACCATCTTAGATGATAATATGTCAATAAAATTATTCAAATAATGAACAATATTGAATTACTTTATTGTTATTGTCATTTTGATTGCTTTATTTCCATGAGGAGAGAAAAAATATTTTATCATTCATTATATTTCTTTTCTGATATAGAATATAGTATAAGGGGCACAACTCTGACGGGAAATTTAAGACCGGCAGAGGAAAAATCATATAAATTTAAAAGCACTGGAGTGACATTTTTGAAATTTTCACACTAAAATATTGTCCATCTTATTGGCTCATTAGACATCCATGGTAAGGATATATTTCTGTGAAGGATCGCTTTTGCCATGTTGAATATTTACTCAAAATGAATAAATAAATGGTTATTTTAACAAATAGATTTCATAATAATTCATATTTGGTATGTACGCTTTTATTCCTACCAATCTCTTTATTTCTACTTCGTTACAAAATGTCATTTAGCAGCACCACTTGTCAATTTGTCCTTGGTATCGTGCAACACACAACCAAATTACACTTCCAGTATACATAAGAGTTATCTTTTCTTTTCCCACAATCGTCAAGTAGATTATATAAGTAGGCATATAGATTATAACATCATAAATGGAAGAAAAAACCTCCGGAATGGAAATAAATCAGCAAAAGTTAGAGTATAAATAGTTAAAAATCGAGACCCCCCAAAATCTTACACTCCTAATTATGTAGACATAAGTATGCATTAACCAACCTTCAAACTGAAAAGAAAAGTATAAAGATCAAATGGTGACAGATGGAGCTTTTATTCATATGCTTTAAAAAACGAAGTTAAAAGCCTATATATATAATATTACATGTCTTCAGAAAAAATTGAAAAATAATCTTAATGTTTTCTCGTGACTTATATTTAATGAACAAAAATTATATGATTAGCCTCTGTGAAAAATAAAATTACACACAACTCAGCTGTTACTGGTCTTACTTATTATATGATACGTGTTACAAAAGTTTTCATTGTAATAATCAGATAAAAGCAATATTAAGATGTGTATGTATTTCAGGGTAAGACTCCATATGATCTAGCAGCAGCAAGGAAACATGGGCAGTATAAAGAAGTAATGGAATACTTAAAGGTACATATAATTTTGATTTACAAATGCTAACACTTAAAATAAATCTGGTACTAAACACAGTCTGTTAGGAAGATGATACCCTTACCAGTAGTGGTACTAAACACAGTCGGTTAGGTAGATGATACCATTACCAGTAGTGGTACTTAACACTGTCTGTTAGGTATATGATACCCTTACAAGTAGTGGTACTAAACACAGTCGGTTAGGTAGATGATACCATTACCAGTAGTGGTACTTAACACTGTATGTTAGGTATATGATACCCTTACCAGTAGTGGTACTAAACACTGTATGTTAGGTAGATGACACCTTTACCAGCAGTGGTACTAAACAGTCTGTTAGGTAGATGATACCCTTACCAGCAGTGGTACTAAACACAGTCTGTTAGGTAGATGATACCCTTACCAGCAGTGGTACTAAACACAGTCTGTTAGGTTTATGATACCCTTACAAGTAGTGGTACTAAACACTGTATGTTAGGTAGATGATACCCTTACCAGCAGTGTGGTACTAAACACTGTCTGTTAGGTATATGATACCCTTACAAGTAGTGGTACTAAACACAGTCTGTTAGGTAGATGATACCCTTACCAGCAGTGGTACTAAACACTGTCTGTTAGGTATATGATACCCTTACAAGTAGTGGTACTAAACACAGTCTGTTAGGTAGATGACACCTTTACCAGCAGTGGTACTAAACAGTCTGTTAGGTAGATGATACCCTTACCAGTAGTGGTACTAAACACAGTATGTTAGGTATATGATACCCTTACCAGCAGTGGTACTAAACTGTCTGTTAGGTAGATGACACCTTTACCAGCAGTGGTACTAAACTGTCTGTTAGGTAGATGATACCCTTACCAGTAGTGGTACTAAACACAGTATGTTAGGTATATGATACCCTTACCAGCAGTGGTACTAAACACTGTCTGTTAGGTATATGATACCCTTACAAGTAGTGGTACTAAACACTGTATGTTAGGTAGATGATACCCTTACCAGCAGTGTGGTACTAAACACTGTCTGTTAGGTATATGATACCCTTACAAGTAGTGGTACTAAACACAGTCTGTTAGGTAGATGATACCCTTACCAGCAGTGGTACTAAACACTGTCTGTTAGGTATATGATACCCTTACCAGTAGTGGTACTAAACACAGTGTGTTAGGTAGATGATACCATTACCAGTAGTGGTACTAAACACTGTCTGTTAGGTATATGATACCCTTACAAGTAGTGGTACTAAACACTGTATGTTAGGTAGATGATACCCTTACCAGCAGTGTGGTACTAAACACTGTCTGTTAGGTATATGATACCCTTACAAGTAGTGGTACTAAACACTGTCTGTTAGGTATATGATACCCTTACCAGTAGTGGTACTAAACACAGTCTGTTAGGTAGATGATACCCTTACCAGCAGTGGTACTAAACACAGTATGTTAGGTATATGATACCCTTACCAGCAGTGGTACTAAACACTGTCTGTTAGGTAGATGATACCCTTACCAGTAGTGGTACTTAACACTGTCTGTTAGGTAGATGATACCCTTACCAGTAGTGGTACTTAACACTGTCTGTTAGGTAGATGATACCCTTACCAGTAGTGGTACTAAACACAGTATGTTAGGTAGATGATACCCTTACCATCAGTGGTACTAAACACTGTATGTTAGGTATATGATACCCTTACCAGTAGTGGTACTTAACAGTCTGTTAGGTAGATGATACCATCACCAGCAGTGGTACTAAACACTGTATGTTAGGAAGATGATACCCTTACCAGCAGTGGTACTTAACACAGTCTGTTAGGTAGATGATACCCTTACCAGTAGTGGTACTAAACACAGTGTGTTAGGTAGATGATACCCTTACCAGCAGTGGTACTAAACACAGTCTGTTAGGTAGATGATATCATTACCAGTAGTGGTACTAAACACAGTATGTTAGGTATATGATACCCTTACCAGCAGTGGTACTTAACACTGTCTGTTAGGTAGATGATACCCTTACCAGCAGTGGTACTAAACACAGTATGTTAGGTATATGATACCCTTACCAGTAGTGGTACTAAACACAGTATGTTAGGTATATGATACCCTTAACAGTAGTGGTACTTAACAGTCTGTTAGGTAGATGATACCCTTACCAGTAGTGGTACTAAACACTGTATGTTAGGTAGATGATACCCTTACCAGCAGTGGTACTAAACACAGTATGTTAGGTATATGATACCATTACCAGTAGTGGTACTAAACACAGTCTGTTAGGTATATGATACCCTTAACAGTAGTGGTACTTAACAGTCTGTTAGGTAGATGATACCCTTACCAGTAGTGGTACTAAACACAGTCGGTTAGGTATATGATACCCTTACCAGTAGTGGTACTAAACACAGTATGTTAGGTAGATGATACCCTTACCAGTAGTGGTACTTAACACTGTCTGTTAGGTAGATGATACCCTTACCAGTAGTGGTACTAAACACAGTATGTTAGGTAGATGATACCCTTACCAGTAGTGGTACTAAACACAGTGTGTTAGGTAGATGATACCCTTACCAGTAGTGGTACTTAACACTGTATGTTAGGTAGATGATACCATCACCAGCAGTGGTACTAAACACTGTATGTTAGGTAGATGATACCCTTACCAGCAGTGGTACTAAACACAGTATGTTAGGTATATGATACCCTTACCAGCAGTGGTACTAAACACAGTCTGTTAGGTAGATGATACCCTTACCAGCAGTGGTACTAAACACAGTATGTTAGGTAGATGATACCCTTACCAGCAGTGGTACTAAACACTGTCTGTTAGGTAGATGATACCCTTACCAGTAGTGGTACTTAACACAGTCTGTTAGGTAGATGATACCATCACCAGTAGTGGTACTTAACACTGTATGTTAGGAATATGATACCCTTACCAGTAGTGGTACTTAACACTGTATGTTAGGAATATGATACCCTTACCAGTAGTGGTACTAAACACTGTCTGTTAGGTAGATGATACCCTTACCAGTAGTGGTACTTAACACAGTCTGTTAGGTAGATGATACCCTTACCAGCAGTGGTACTTAACACAGTCTGTTAGGTAGATGATACCATCACCAGTAGTGGTACTTAACACTGTATGTTAGGAATATGATACCCTTACCAGTAGTGGTACTTAACACTGTATGTTAGGAATATGATACCCTTACCAGTAGTGGTACTAAACACAGTCTGTTAGGTAGATGATACCCTTACCAGTAGTGGTACTTAACACAGTCTGTTAGGTAGATGATACCCTTACCAGTAGTGGTACTTAACACAGTCTGTTAGGTAGATGATACCCTTACCAGTAGTGGTACTTAACACAGTCTGTTAGGTAGATGATACCATCACCAGTAGTGGTACTTAACACAGTCTGTTAGGTAGATGATACCCTTACCAGTAGTGGTACTTAACACTGTATGTTAGGAATATGATACCCTTACCAGTAGTGGTACTAAACACTGTCTGTTAGGTAGATGATACCCTTACCAGTAGTGGTACTTAACACAGTCTGTTAGGTAGATGATACCCTTACCAGCAGTGGTACTTAACACTGTATGTTAGGTAGATGATACCCTTACCAGCAGTGGTACTAAACACAGTATGTTAGGTATATGATACCCTTACCAGCAGTGGTACTTAACACTGTATGTTAGGTAGATGATACCCTTACCAGCAGTGGTACTAAACACAGTATGTTAGGTAGATGATACCCTTACCAGCAGTGGTACTAAACACTGTCTGTTAGGTAGATGATACCCTTACCAGTAGTGGTACTTAACGCAGTCTGTTAGGTAGATGATACCCTTACCAGCAGTGGTACTAAACACTGTCTGTTAGGTAGATGATACCCTTACCAGTAGTGGTACTTAACACAGTCTGTTAGGTAGATGATACCCTTACCAGCAGTGGTACTTAACACTGTATGTTAGGTAGATGATACCCTTACCAGCAGTGGTACTAAACACAGTATGTTAGGTAGATGATACCCTTACCAGCAGTGGTACTAAACACTGTCTGTTAGGTAGATGATACCCTTACCAGTAGTGGTACTTAACACTGTCTGTTAGGTAGATGATATCATTACCAGTAGTGGTACTAAACACAGTCTGTTCAGTAGATGATACCCTTACCAGCAGTGGTACTAAACACTGTTAGGTAGATGATACCATTACCAGAAAAACTAGTGGTACTAAACACTGTCTGTTAGGTAGATGTAACCCTTACTCAAATATCATTTAAAAACCGTTATAATAAATAGAGGAAATCTGACAAAAACAAAAGTGTTTAGAATGTTAACTTCTACCAATTATCCATAAACTTTAACCAATTGTACCCCTCTTCTTGCCGACTTGTTTCTTTATTATTATGAGGCTGACTTCATACAGGAACTTCTTAGGAAGAAAGTTAAAAGTTAGCAATATCCTTTAACTTTACTTTCCGCTATATAGATGATGTTCTCTCACTAAATAATTCAAAATTTGGTGACTAGGTTGAACGTATCTCTCCCATCGAACTAGAGATAAAGGATACAACTGATACAGTCAAGTCGCCTCATATCTTGATTTACATTTAGAAATTGACAATGAGGGTCGGTTGAAAACAAAACTTTACGACACAAGGGATGATTTCAGCTCTCTAAATGTGACGGACGCCATCATGAGTTGGTTGACCGTTATGAAATTACTGTTTCATAGCTGATATCGGATATGTTCCTTACGCCGTAACTACAATCCCCTTCCCTTTCATGAATGTGACCTACCGAATTAGACTATTTACCGGAACACCTGAGTTTACCCCAGTTTTTAGTGGGGTTCGTGTTGTTTATTCTTTAATTTTCTATGATGTGTCATGTGTACTATTGTTTTTCTGTTTGTCCTTTTCATTTTTAGCCATGACGTTGTTAATATATTTTCGATTTATGAGTTTGACTGTCCCTCTGGTATCTTTCGTCCCTCAAGTGCTCCGGAAGGGTAAGCAGATCCTGCTCCACATGTGGCACCCGTCGTGTTGTTAAATGAGGATTATTTTTTACCCTCTTTTGTGTTTTGAGCAAATAAACTGAAGAAGATAGAGAGCAACTAAACAGACTACATAAAAGCAATCAACAGAATATAGATTCTTTTTCTTGAGTTCTATTATTGTAGACAATGTTGTAGGATGTCCTTTGTTAAATTGTTATCAAAGCCTGGGATAAGAAAATCCTTAGTATTTAGAATTATTCATACTTTAGAAAACATGCTGAATATGCACTGTAAGCAAAACAGGCTTTTTAGAGCTTAAGCTTGTTTTTTGATGTGCTAATCCAAAGGCTATTTTGTTCAAATAGAGGCTGACCCACAATCCATTATAAAATTGAGAATGGAAATGGGGAATGTGTCAAAGAGACAACAACCCGACCAAATAAAAAAACAACAGCAGAAGGTCACCAACAGGTCTTCAATGTAGCGAGAAATTCCCGCACCTGGAGGCGTCCTTCAGCTGGCCCCTAAACAAATATATACTAGTTCAGTGATAATGAACGCCATACTTATTTCCAAATTGTACACAAGAAACTAATAAAAAAAAATAAAAAAAAAAAAATAGTCAAGTACTGACATTGGCTGTAGATATTATCAGCCTGACGTTACTAGCGTGAAAAAAAAGCAAATGAAAAGGAACAGTACTTTTATTGAATTTATTTATCTTCAAGTCTCATCATGTGGTTATGCATTTTTTTGTGTGTGGATAAAACAAGTAAAGACTATCCATTTCTGTCTATACTTAAAAGTTTTAATATATTATATTATGTTGTATATATCCCATTGTAATTTTGCCAATAGCATGAATAGGTCAGAAAATGACATTTGACACCAAATATAAATCAATCGATTTGTTTTTCATTACAGACTATGTACGATATGGGTGTTTATTTTTTAAATTTAAACATTTCTACAAGTTTCGTGATATACACTCAATACATATCCCTCTTTTTCAGGCTGCTGTACTAAAGACGAAAGGTATTTTCTTTATTTCATTATAAGATTTCACACATTACGTATTTAGTGTTACTAATGAACACAATATATATGAAAATATAATGTGAGGTAGATCCCTATTCAATTTAAGGCCAACAAGTCAGAGGACATTGTCATATAGTTACAATAAATAGACTGGAATATTTTGTTTAATTATGTAGAAAACCAGGGGTCAGCCCTAACATTGTTTGATCTTGTAATATAAAAAAAAAGAAGATGTGGTATGATTGCCAATGAGACAATTGTCCACAAGAGACCAAAATGACACAGACATTAACAACTATAGGTAACCCTACGACCTTCAACAATGAGCAAAGCCCATACCGCATAGTCAGCTATAAAAGGCCCCGATATGACAATGTTAAACAATTCAAACGAGTAAACTAACGGCCTTATTTATATAAAAAAAATTAACGAAAAACAAATATGTAACACATAAACAAATGACAACCACTGAATTACAGGCTACTGACTTGGGACATGCACATACTTAAATAATGTGGCAGGGTTAAATATGTTAGTGGGATCCCAACCCTCCCTCTAACCTGGGACAGTGGTATAACATTACAACATAAGAATGAACTATAAAAATCAGTCGAAAAAGGCTGAACTCATCAGATGGACAAAAATACAAGTGGACTTGGCCGGGTACTTGTACATCCCGACAACAAAAAGACACTAGGAACAGATCCGAGAGTTATAAGCACTTCCATGTGTTATTTCCACATTTTTGGACATTTAGATTGTATCTGTGTTTCTGCAATGGAAAATCAGTGCATATCAAATTTTTCAAAAGTAACGCCCCTTGGAAATATGTATTTTATAGAAATTACTATGTTAGCATGTGCACTCTCATGTGTGCCATTTTTATAATTTATTTATGAAATTCTTTTATATCAACAATGTATTGAACAAGATTCGAAATCATTTCCGATCATTTGGGGGATAAACATTTACCCTTATTGTCTCCATATGTCCCTATGTACCACAATTATTTTGTTTTCTTGAATAAAGTGTTCCTCGACCATATAATGTGAACTTCATACACAATATTTGTTACCAAAACACACAGACACAGTGCCAATTCTGGATCACCGTTTTTGAGTTGATATATTTTAAGAAATTGAAAATGAATCTTAATTTACAAGCTGGGGTATTTTTGTCTCGAGGAGGATCTGTTGCAGTTTTTAAACACCCGCAACGACGTATTATGGTATACCGTTGTCCGTCCGTCCATTGTCCACACTTCTGACAATAACTAAAAGAAGGCTTCAACCAACTTTGATGAAACTTTGTTGACCTGTTAATATATATTGGCGTAAGCTCCCTTTCGATTTTTATAAATTTCAGATTTTTCGTTTCCATGATGGAAGTGTTATCCTTAAAAAAGGGGGATTTTCAAATTTTTGGACAACAACTCAAAAACACTTTCACCAATTTTTATGAAACTTTGGTGAATCATTTACATCTATTGATGTAAGATCCCTTTTAATTTGTATAATTTGCAGATTTAAAATTTTTGGTGTTATGCAGTCTTATACTTAAAAAAAAATAGTTTTTTTCCAGTTTTTCGGATAATAAATCAAAAACTATGGTGACTAGTGTATATCTATTGAACTAAGTACCCTTATGTTTTTTATATAATTTCTGATTTGATGTTTTACAGTGGAACTTTTCTTCTTGACAAAAATGTCCTAAACGGCCAAAGAAATTAATTAGTTTAAAAAAATCATGTAAATCATAAAGACAAGCTAAAAGTGCAACGAGCGTATTATGCGCTTATAGCACAGCTCTTTATTGCACTTGAACAGATGAATATGTACAACATGGTGGATAAGAACTGCTCTTTTAATATGATCGCAAAAATTGAAAATTTTTTGGTGGTATATTGGTATACCAATGGCGTAGTTGTCGTCGGCGTCCGAAGACTTTTGGTTTTTGCACTGTAACTTTTGACAAGTAAAAAGAAATCTATGAAATTTAAACACATGGTTTATGACCATAAAAGGAAGGTTGTGATTGATTTCGGGAGTTGAAGTCCCAACAGTTTAGGAATTAGGGGCCAAAAAGGGCCCAGATAAGCATTTTTCTTGGTTTTCGCACTATAACTTATGTTACACATACAAGTGAGAGGTTTAGCTAGCTATAAAACCAGGTTCAATCCACCATTTTCTACATTAGAAAATGCCTGTACCAAGTCAGGAATATGACAGTTGTTATCCATTTGTTTGATGTGTTTGGACTTTTGATTTTGCCTTTTGATTTTTGATTTTCCTTTTTGAATTTTCCTCGGAGTTCAGTATTTTTGTGTTTTTACTTTTTTTTTTTTAAGTGAATAGAAATCTATGAAATTTAAACACAAGGTTTATGACCATAAATTAAAGGTTGGGATTAATTTTGGGAGTTGAAGTCCCAACAGTTAAGGAATTAGGGGTCAAAAAGGGGCCCAAATAAGCATTTTTCTTGGTTTTTGCACCATTACTTAAGTATAAGTAAATAGAAATCTATGAAATTTAAACACAAGGTTTATGACCATTAAAGGAAGGATAGATTTTGGGAGTTTTTGTCCCAACAGTTTAGGAATAAGGGGCCCAAAGGGTCAGAAATTAAACTTTGTTTGATTTCATCAAAAATTGAATAATTGGGTTCTTTGATATGCCGAATCTAACTGTGTATGTAGATTCTTAATTTTTGGTCCCGTTTTCAAATTGGTCTACATTAAGGTCCAAAGGGTCCAAAATGAAACTTTTGTTTGATTTTAACAAAAATTGAATTCTTTGGGTTCTTTGATATGCTGAGTCTAAACATGTACCTAGACTTTTGATTATAGGCCCAGTTTTCAAGTTGGTCCAAATTGGGGTCCAAAATTAAACTTGGTTTGATTTCAACAAAAATTGTATATATGGCTTTCTTTGATATATGCTTATTCTAACCAGTTGTTGGCATGACACGGGTTATGTTCTTCTCAGATATGTTATGAAAGTATGATACTAAACCCCTAACGTGAAGGATTGTGCCTGATATTCATATGATGAAATCACAATCTTTCAATCAGTTTAATTGAAGTCTGGAGCGGGCATGTCAGTTAACTGCTAGTAGTCTGTTGTTATTTATGTATTATTGTCATTTTGTTAATATTCTTTGGTTACATCTTCTGATATCAGACTCGGACTTCTCTTGAATTGAATTTTAAATGTGCGTATTGTTATGCGTTTACTTTTCTACATTGGCTAGAGGTATAGGGGAGGGTTGAGAACTCATAAACATGTTTAACCCCGCCACATTTTTGCGTCTGTCCCAAGTCAGTGCGGGAATTTCTTGCTACATTGAAGACCTGTTGGTGACCTTCTGCTGTTGTTTTTTCTATGGTCGGGTTGTTGTCTCTTTGACACATTCCCCATTTCCATTCTCAATTTTATTTAGATTTTTTATGTTTGGGCCCGGTTATCAAATTGGTCCACATTGAGATATAAAGGTCCAAAATTGAACTTTATTTGATTTCATCAAAAATTGAATTCTTGGGGTTCTTTGATAAACTGAATCCAACCATGTATTTAGATTTTGGATATTGGACCATAATCATGATAATAGGTAATGTCCAATTTAAAATTTAAAGTTTTTAAGTTGAAGTTCTTAGACCACATTCATTATGTGTCAGAAACCTGTGTTGTAGCAACTATTTAATCACAATCCAAATTCAGAGCTGTATCAAGCTTGAATGTTGTGTCCATACTTGCCCCAATGTTCAGGGTTCGAACTCTGCGGTCGTATAAAGCTGCGCCTTGCGGAGCATCTGGTCTATGAAGGCAACAGTGTGCATGATGCAAAATTTATGAATTTGAAATCTAATCTATGACTTAAATTATCTTTCATGGAAATTCATTAACAACATAGTATATATTCATGTGTAATTTACTTTAAATCAAACTTATGTCTAAAATTTCATATTGCAATTATTCTCCTTTAACTATAAACAGTTTAAAACTGGACTGCAGGGTAGAAGAAAAACCCCAGATATTCCTTATTGCTGAAGAATATTATAATACTACGTAGTCACTATTCCTAATGTGTAAGCAGATATTTGTTAGACATCAGCAAAACATCAATAATTAACCATTTAGGAAATTTTTATTAATAGATTCTATGTTGAACAAACTGCTTGGCAGTGGAAGCTACCAATCGTTTTACATGCGCTGCATGGTAACCGGCCAGTTCGCTACTGGGAAATCAAGTCTAGTCAAGCTTTTAGTTGGGGATAATGTTCCAGAAGGGCGACAAGCCACTGATGGCATTTCCCTCGTTGAAGGTCGTTGTGGACTTGATATAGAGACAAGAAACTGGATCAGGATTGATTCAGGTAAGAATACACATTTACATATATATGGTTTTAATATTACATTTATAATAATAAACATGAAGTCTTGTTTTGCAGGTAGATGTACGCAAGCTCTATTTTGTAAAGAAATGGTCAAAATCAGATTTTTTTGTCGTATGACATTCAATCCTTATCTCAAACGTTCTGTGTGTGCCTGTCCTAATACTGCAATTCAGGGTTGGTGTTGGTTGCTCTCTGTTACATCTGTTTTTCATTAATTGTTTTGTCATTTATAAGGTTATTGGTTTCCACTGTGTCACTGGTTTTAGATGTCTGGTCAAAACCTTTTATTATACCCCCGCTTTAAAAAAAGGAGGGTTTACTGTTTTACCTTTGACTGTCCTTCCGTCAGTCCGTCCTTCTGTCAGTCCTTCAGTCAGTCCGTTCGTCCCATGAATATTTTTCGTCACATTTTTCTAAGGAACTACAATACAAGGATTTCTGAAATTTGGTTTCAGGATTTATATAAGTCAGCTATACCGGGTGATGCGTTTTCAGATTCATCACTCGACAACTTCCTGTTTACACTCTCATATCTTTACACTATTAATATTATCCACTTGTGGCGGGGGTACCATCAGTGAGCAGTAGCTCGCAGTTTCACTTGTTTTTTTAGATCTGGTCAACTGCTCTTTACTGAGTAGTTGTCTCATATGCATTCATGACACATCAGTTTTGAAAAAGACTAACATTTGTTTTCCTGTTTCAATGATGAAAAACAGGTTTTCTGCTAATGTCAGTTTTTCAGTTACATTGAGTGACTATTTGACTATAAAGTATAAATATATCAAAGTTTATCTAGTTTGTATGTACTGTGGATTATTTTATTTTGGTTTATACCAATGTTCGTGGATAGGGATAATTGATTAAGTGGTTTTGTTACAAGGCAATAGAACACTTGCAATTTGTTGAACAATTCATTTTTTGGTGTGCATGTTCCTGCAAAATCGTTCTTACAAAAATATCAAGGATAATATTGCAACAGTTATTTTTTTTATATACAGGAACATATAATGCCTTGGATGTAGTATACAATAAGGTTTTAATGACCTCTGTTGAAAAGGATGAAAGAAAACAAACAAAAACATCAGGAAAACATAAATCCGATGCAAAACTTGTTGAACTTCCAAATAAAGACGATATTCATTCTCAGAAGTCAGAAGCTACCAAGTCAACATATTTTCCTGTGAACCTCTCAGGTGAGCCTTCTACACAGTCACAAGCTACCAAGTCCACATATTTCCCTGTGAACCTCTCAGGTGAACCCACTACACAGCCACAAGCTACCAAGTCGACATCTTTCCCTCTGAACCTCTCGGGTGAACCTTCGCAGCAGCCACAAGCAGCTCAATCTTTGTCACAACAAATTTCCTCTATTGAGTCTAATAAACAGCAAATGAAGAAGAAAATGACAACTAAAATGACCAAAAAAGAAATGAGGAGGAAAATGGAAGAGGTTCTCGAAACTGGTAAATATAAGATGAAAGTTGGCAGGCTCATCTTCTGGGACTTTGGTGGACAGTATGTTTATTATACAACACACCAGACATTCATGACTTTCAGAGCGTTGTTTCTAGTAGTTTTTGATGGAAGTAAAGGATTGAATGAAGAAATACCTGATGTACTGTGTTTTCCAGGACAGCACATGACACCAACACCAGCAGGTAATTTATATCAATTACTATTGTAACACCTATATATTACTGAACATACTTCATTTACCAAAGACATGCATAGGGACAATTAAAAACCAGTTGTGAAGAGAAACATCCTCATCTTGATCAAAAATCTAACTTATTTGTTGGCAAATAAATAGATAGAAGTGGTAGATTATCTAGTTTTCATTCCTTTGCTGGTTTCAAAACTTAGTATATGTACCTACAACCTAGCATTTTAAAACATTGCAAGATGTATTTGTGTTGTTTTGCTGTTGGATTTCTGTCTCATTGATGTTAACCCCATTCCTCCTTTAATTCATTCAAATACATAAATATCACAAACATCACTGATATAGTATATGTTTCATAACGAGTGAGAATATAAATTTTTATGTCTTGTCGTGACCTTTTACTGACCAAATGATATTTTTCATTTGTCCTTTTATGTTGTCAAACTGAAACCTCAGACATTCAAGACTTTTTGTATGCTTCAAAATGTTATAAAATTTGATAAAAGAAGATTGTCAGGTGAAATGTGTGAGTGTTTTGTATAATCTATTTGAAGAAATCTCAATGTATGTTGCCTTGGACGAAATGTACATCATCTCAACCTTTGAAAGTCATCATTGACCTAACAGATGAGAAATGGTGATGCCGTAATATTGTCTTGTAATGCTAAATAAGCCAGTCAAATTAACGCTGATTTTCATTTCACTTTTTTGTATCACACTCTGTGCAGTGTGATACGAGGAATACATACTCAAGCAAGAAATAGATAACAGGTCACAACAATAAGAGAATGTGATACTAAACACTTTTAAGAACCATAAATGTTTACAGTCAAACACTTCAATATTTATTGAGAAATTCAGGTCAAGTAACTTTTTTTCTGGACAAAGGATAAAGTTCTCAAAACGAAAATTTCCACATCCCTGAACATTTAGTTACAGAAAAAATTAAAACACAAATATTTTTAACTTTTATTTTTCTTTCAGTCTTTTTACTGCACTGGGTAAACTCAATCCTGACCTATTGTAAGGTGGTGTATGCTGGCATCCCTAAGATCTTGTTTGTTGCCACCCACAAGGACAAGGTACCAGTGGTAAGTGGAAAAGATATTAATAGGTCTTTTATAAAGGCTTCCCTAAGATCTTGTTTGTCGTTACCCATAACATGCATAAGGAAAAGATACCAGTGGTTAATGAACACGACATGAATATGTCTTTTATACAGGCAATCCTTAGATCGTGTTTCTTGCCAGCCATAAGGACGGACAAAGTACCAGTGGTAAGTGAACAAGATATAAATTGGTATTTAATACAGGAATTCCTTGGATCTTGTTTGTTGTTATCCATAAGGACAAGGTACCAGTGGTAATTAAACAAGATATAAATAGGTCTTTCATACAGGTATTCCTTAGATCTGTTTTGCTGTCATCCATAACATGCATAATGACATTGGTACCAGTGGTAAAATGGAAAAGATATAAATAGGTCTTTTATACAGGCAATCCTTAGATGTTGTTTTTGTTGCCTACACAAACAAAGTACCAAAAGTAGGTGATTTGGATATAAATCAATAGTATATATATATATTGGAAATTGTTTTTAAAACCTCCTATTGAATAGGTATGATATACTTGTTTACATACATCTGTCCACGTTTTCATTCCTTCAATGGACTTTTAGTTTTCCTTTAACAGAAGTAACACATCTCATAGTACCTATATTTGGGTAAACAATTTAAAATACTGGTATAATAAAATGTACCCTTTTATTGAAAAAAAATCTATTTCAAAGCTCCAAAATATGCGTATGATAAACAAGAACAGGCAAAAATATCCTCGATACAGAATATGTATACTCCAATAGTGTGTATGTGTATGTTTAAACTTTATGGTCCTTGAAAATTGGAGAAAAGACACATAACGTTGGAAGTCTGAAGTTCAACAAGGTCTTTTTCCTGTTTAGATCTGTGTTTTTTTTTTATCGGAGTCTTACGCTGTAAGTAATACGTCAACTAATATTATTTTATGGAATTATTGTAAGGTGAATATGTCTGTATATGTCAGGCAGGGTTTACCTTCACTTCATTTACTCTGTTCATTGATAACTATGTAATGTATATCTTAAAGCTATATATCTACCTACATGTATAATAAAACCTATCTTAAAACTTGAAATATAAATTAAACAGTACAGCAGATGAATTATTATTTCAGCACTTTTAGGCATTTTTTTTAAAGCATTTAAATCATCATCATACTGCATTAATTTATATAGCAATAAAGGAAAAATTCAGCATGGCATCAACATTCTTTTAAACAACATACTCAAAAACTGTATTTCATGATAATGCTTTTGTTTTAAAGTCTACTTTATTTTTTGGCAGGAGAATGTTGAAACCAGACGTGCACTATTGTACAGTGAAGTTGAGGAATTATTTAAAGACCACGAGGGAAGAAATCATCTTGTCCTTGACAAACAAATATTTGTCAATGCAACTGATAAAGATGATATAGAAATTAAATCATTAAAGAAAGCCATCACAGAGCTTACTTTCGATCATCCTTGTTGGGGAGAGGACATGCCGAACGCTTGTGTTCCCCTTGAACTGGAGATTGCTGAAATGGTAGCTTCAGGAAAGCAAATCTTGTCATTGGTAGAACTTGAAGAATTGAATTCAATCAGCAAGGTGTCCGTTCTGGATTTTGAACAACTTCATGATTTCTTACACTTCCATCATTCCCTTGGGAAGATTATCTACTTCGATACCCTTCAGCTCAGGAATTATGTTATAATTAACCCGCTACTCATGGTGGAGGTAATGAGATCATTTGTGACAGGTAATTATAAATTGTAAATTATGATATAGTCGAACATGGTGAAGATGTCATTGGTGACATCTCTGACATCATATAATATACAAAGAGAGAAGATGTTAACAACTGTAATTGGTATTAAAATAAGCAATGCTTTGGTCAGAAAAACACTGACAAATCAAAATGTATTTTTGACTTTTTGATTTGTTTTCGTACTGATTTATTTTTCCTCTGATTTTCCTATATTAATTTCATTGTCAGTTTGTTTGTTGGTTTGTAATTCAGAAGTTTGTATACACTTAATTTGACAACAGGGAATTCAGAGCTCCAGATAAGCTGCGTATTTGCGTGTTCACGCAATACAAATATTAGAAAACCCAATGCAATTGTCCATTGCAGGGTTCAACAACCAAATTAATTCAACGGAAAACCCAATTATATGCCAAAACCATGAGTTTTCAACCCTTTTATTGACTACCGTTTGCGTTATTTACCCTTATCTGTTTAAAGTCGTCGCGTACACTATTTTTATGATATTTATAATTGGAAATTTCCTGTCGTTCTAAAAATAGATCCCTGCATCAAGTACCTGAAATGGGTCCCTGTTTGAGATTTCCCTTGCTCAATAGGTACACGTGTTTTTGTAAACATTTCGATTTTCTCGGCGTTTATCTAATGAGCGTGTTTCATGAGTCATATTTTTTTCGCACTGCTCGGGATTTATCATAACATACATTGAATTAAAACGAAAGTGAATGTCCGGTAAAAATATTGAATAGAAGCATGTTTTCGGCTTCTTTTGAAAAGCTGAGGGAAAGTTATGATGATAACAAGACTCAGCTAGTGTTTTTAGGAAGCGTCCATCAAATGCACGGGCATTTGTGCGTACCATAACGAGAACATTGCTAATAAACACGGGGTTTCATCAAAATCGAAATCAGTTGAAAAAGTAAAAGGCCAAATCAATTATGAAATGATAAAGCATCAGAAACCAAAAGTTCTAATTAAAATACAACTAAACCCAGATTTATGTCAATTGAATAAAACAAAAGCATTCAGGTATAATTTTATATACTATTTTTTATTCATTTTACGGTTAATTATATAATGAATACACATACCATGCACACAGGCACTGGTCTCAGAATTTATTATATTAAGGTATAAGACGAGTGCCTGTGAATACACATATCCGTTTTTTGTGAGAAAATACAAAACTGGCAAAAGGTTTGAAACGGAACACAATTTAAACCTACAATTGCTCCTCAGTGAATAAACCAAATAAAACAGCTAGCAAATAACCCTAACCATAACCCCAAACCAAATAAAACAGTATAAAAACAAAGAAAGAAACATATTTAAGATGGGAAAAATGGGTTGATATAGCCTAAATATTCAATATTGTGTCGATGAAAAAACCCAATTCATTAAGGAGCTTGGTGGTGAAAAACCCAATTTGATATTAACCTGAGGGGTGAATTGGAATTGATAATGCAATTAAAAAACTTTATCACCCAATTATATAAGAAAATGGTGGGTAAAAACCCCAATTTGTGAATTCTTATCTGGAGCTCTGCGGGAATTGAAATCAACCCAAATAGCCAGTCAAATAATGTTTTGTTAAATTTACAGGCACCTGTTTAATTTTACTGTTTGGTTTTTTTTTCAAATGAAAGCTTGTTGTTTTGAAGATTATTAACATGATTAATGTGTCTTGTTTTGAGAATGCACGACATCTGGATGTGTCTTTTATTTTGGAGAAAATTCAGATTAAAAGTGGAGCAAAACTAGTTTTCTGGTTAAAAATAGCTTATTTTTGATTTATTTGCTTTGGGGATGTGTATTTTTTTATACGCTTTGTTAATACACCATTCCAAATTTATTCCTGGTGTCAATCAATTTCTATTAGCTTGATCATGTTGATGCAAATGCACAAAACACGTTAAAATTCAAAACAAAACTTTGACATGCAGGTGAAATGACAAGACTTGTACATGTTGTATCACATTGAAAACTATTTATTTTTTCGAATTATAAAAATATTAATAGGTCACCAAATTCAATGTTAAACAAAATCTTTAACCATACATCAAAAAGGGAAAAGCAAGGATGAATATTGGATTAAAAGGTGTAGAATAAATGTATACAATAAACATGGTGAAATTAAACAAAAGTGTTCCTTTATATTTTTACTGAAAATTCAGAAATGTTGTCTGTCTTTATTATTCCAATTTTTAAGAATGAACACAAATAAGGGATTATAATTGCGATTTCAGGGAAATCTCCATCAAGATATTTGAATTGATATAAAATAACTCGATCACTACAGTCCCATTATCGTTATTAATGAAAACTTATCACTAATTACTGAATTTACAGTTAACCCTTTGCCTTTCACACCTGTACAGCCCATAATAAATATGAATAAAAAAAATCATGCCGTCCTCAGAGGGTGATTTATCTCTGTATGTTTCTTTCAGACATAGGATTTTGGCCAAAGAAAAGAAGAATGCAGGTAATATTCAGTAGAATGTCAGAAAGTGGAATCATACACCGAGAAGACCTGTATAAGATTTGGGAACAAAAGGATTTCCGTCCAATTTTACCTTACAAAGAGTTTATATTCAACATCCTCATTCATTTAGATATTCTGGCAGAGCAAAGAAGATATGACACAGGTACAGGAAGTCGTATACCAGTAGAGAACTTCTTTGTTCCCTGTATGGTTACAAAAAGAAACACAACCAGCTTTATGGAAAAAGAATGTACACCAGAGAAAGCAATATGTCTAGCCTTTGTTTTTAAAGGAACTGTCATACCACCAGCTTTGCCCAATCGTCTGATCAGTGCATGTCTGAGTATGTGGACTCTGAAGCAATATGAAGGGAAAACACTCCTCTTTTCAGGATTTATTGTAGTCTCATTTGACAAGGCACATGATGTTGTAGTATGTGTTGAAGGCAACAAGATTCTTCTTTATCTCGTCCATAAAACCTCGGCTGGACTTATAGTACCAGATATTGCCACTGCAGTAAAGGAATGCTTAGTTACAACAATGGAAAGAATATCAGATTTCTATCAGTCCACAATCCATGTAAAACACAGCCAACAATTACCTTTCCATATTGAATATTCATGTTTTGAATTGAAATGCTTCATTAGTGAAGAGGCAGCTTTGCAGACCAATGAATGGGTTTGTGACAAACATAAACTTACACACAGACAAGGAAACTGGGTTGTTTGGAATCAAGATAAGGTAAACATTATAATATACAAAGTACGGCCAGTAAGCAAATTGCAAATTAATTTAAAGAATAAACAAGATTGAAAACTCAAAAAACAGAACCCCAGTTTTGAAATTCTTTTCTTGAGTAGTAACAAGTAGTTGTAAATAAAACTATAAAGATTCATTATATCAACGTGCTAATTATCATTAGATAATACACTATTTTTCATTTTTTAACTATTACTAAAAAAACATTTGACTGTATTACTCAATTTATTTCACTTGACTGGGCGGAGTTTCACCAGTTCGCTCATAACAAACCAGTCCATCTATGAATAGGTGTTTTAGGATAAACTCATTAATGAAATGTCCAGTTATTCATTTGTAAATTACTTTGATAACACTGATAGGTGATTAGAAATCACTAATGATTATAACGGTAGTCATCCTTGTCACACACATCTTCAAATAGACTGTCCTTATGCAAATTAAAACGTGAGCTCCGCCCGATCAGTTTAAATAACATTGGTAATACAACAACAAATGGCTGTGTTCGTGGTACAAATGTACATAGTTAGTCTACTCTGTTTTGAGTCTGTTCATTGTGTTACTCCCATTTTGTGTAGGAGTTATGTTCTTCACAAGGTGGAGATTTCCAAAACTGATAATGATAGTAGAATTGGTGCATATTTTGATAAATGAAATATCTCCTATTCTATAGATGATTAAAATTATTGCATGTATGTATGTTTTATTTTTACAGATAAAAGAACAGTGTGAACTACATTGTCCAGGTAAAATTACTCTAACGTAGCTTCACATGATTTAAAACTTGAAACAAGTTACTTAGTGATTGTATGCTAATCTGAACATAATATATTTACTTTTATGAATTTAAACATTCGACAAAGAACTGATAGGTGGCACATTTTCAATGGTTGTCACAAATCTGAACAAAGTTGTAAGGTGATTGCTTATAGAAGTGTTTCCCCTTAAATGCATTTGTTAGTATTTTCTTTATTGTAGATAAATGAAAAGTCATGTTAAAAAGTTAAAATATCTGCAAAACATGATCTATGAATAAGTCGAACTGCTTATAATTAACTTGTCAAAAGGTTCAGCTTTAAGTAAATCACAACATTTCCCTTGGTTTTAGCTGATAGATAGGCGAAAAAATAATAGAAACAGATCAAGTTTAAGTTTCGTTCCGCTCCGCTAATTTTTACCAAAATTATGGGCTTTTGTTGAAAAGCACAGTAAGAGTTATATATGGCCTTTTTCTTAAACGCTTTCAGATATTGGGATAATTTTTGGCATGTGTGTTAACCAAGATGAATTACAGATCAAGTTTAAGTTTTGTTTTGCTTTGCTAATTTTTGCCGAAATTATTGGCTATGTACTTTGATAAATTGTTGAAAATCACATTATACGAACTTTTTTTCTAAACGCTTTCAGATATCGGGCTGATTTTTTATATGAGCGTTACCAATGATGAGTTACAGATCAAGTTTAAGTTTCGTTTTGCTCCACTAATTTTTGCCAAAATGAAGGGTTAACAACTTTGAAAATTGTTGAAAATAACAGTTTTACAGACTTTTTTTCTATACGCCTCTAGATTTTGAGCTGATTTTTGACATGTGAGTCTACCATCATGTTTGTGTCCACATGTGTTATTGAAATTGCGGATCTTTTAAACTTTGAGACGGGACCATTCATGTCCCTTTGACACATCTAGTTTCTAATCTTTTTTCAAAAAATGTTTATGAATCTACTGAACAAATCTAACCAAACTTAGCCCAAATTATTTTTATATTATCTAGTTGCATGTGTCCGTTGACCCCATCTATCAACCAAGATGATCGTTATGGCTTTTAACCTTATTTTCTCTTATGTGTAAAAGCTATAGACGATAGAGAGAAACATTTACATTTGTTATATCGCAAATCTAAATTGATTTATCTTTACAATGGTGTATAACATGCCTACATTTGTTGTCGGAATCATCCGTAGCAATCCTACCAAAGTATATCACTCGTAATAATTTTGCCAACTGCTAATGAATTGGCAATAAACGCGTCACATCTGCTTATATATCACGGTTTCTGATTGGTCAATTTTATGGGAAAGTCTAAATGATTATCAGAGTTATCTGATCTTGTTCGATTTTTATACGTAAAGTTAAGAGAGAGTCTGAATGACATTGATGTCATGGGAACATTTGTATCTAAAAAAGGAACCTCTGAACTTAGACATACCACAAAAACACTTGTGAGCTTTTTTTTTCAAGGTATCTTATATAATTTTACTAACTGGGGGATGAGTTCTATTCAGACAAAAAAATAACAGTTTTTTTCTGAAACAGTTTTTATAATTAATCATTTACTGCGAGATGTTTATTTCCAAATTTTCAGTGGTTTGGCAAAATTATTAAGATTGACATACTTGGGTAGGATTGCTTCGAATATTTCCGACGACAAATGTAGGCGTGTTATACACCATTGTAAAGATAAATCAATTTAGATTTACGATATAACAATTTTAAATGGGGTTGACAGACTAGAAAGTGGCATATAACGGAATTTCCTCACCGCCTGACATTTTTCTAAAATGCTAGTTAAGTACCTTGTGTTATATTAAGGTTTATAGGGGGGGGGGAATCTGAGACAAGTGCCTGTAGAGAGAAAATATAAACAAGAAAAAGATCAGAAATACATTACAAAAGGTATTACCAAAAGAACAATTATACCATGAATTATGATTGTAGTCTACAAAGTTAGCATAACTGAAGATGTACAAAGACCTAGAGGAGTCACACAGGCTCTGTAAAGCCTCTTGTTTGTGTCTTTTTGTCCGTGTTTTTTCAACCCATGATTTTTGATATAATGGTTAGGTTTATAATTTTGCCTTTGATACATTTAGTCATCTATCCTTTGTAAACTGTACAATTATATCAGAAGATATAATGAACATTCTTTGGTTATTCATCCCTAACCATGTTAAACAAAGTAATCTATCAATCTCTTAAATTTTACTAGTCAATGCTAGTATTATGTATCTTTTTTATACAATTCTAGGTTTACAAGATAGTGCCTTAAATCAAATTCCGAGTGACGTTGAACTTCATCGATTAGCAGCAGGATGTGACGAAACCACAATACGAGAGTTGGCCATACATCTTGGTATGACTCTTCAAGATTGGGAAACACTAAGATCTAATAATGCTCAGATTGAGATTGTAAAGTATAGAATACTGGTCAACTGGCGGGAAAAATACTCAGGAAGATTTAGCAGAATAGCAAAAGCTTTAACAGATATGGACTTTCCGGTCCATACACTGTGTCAGGTAACTTGTTTAGATACACTGCATAAACATTATTATATAGATAAATGAAGATGTGGTGTGAGTGCCAACATAGATGTTTTTCCCGTCATTTTGTTTAATTAAATATCTCGGAAAGGAGCTTGATAACTTATCTGTATTTAAGCTTATTTTGTTCCTTAACTATTGCTCTTCTGACATATAGTATAAATCATAAATTCTTGATTTCTTGTTATTTCATATCAGTACACCCTTAAGGAAGACTACTAATACCGGACTGAACATCCATTACAAATAATTGGAACCAGCTGCAGTTTGATGATGTATAAGGGATGCTTGGGAAAATATCTGCATTTCTTTGGGATATACCTTTGTTTTAATCAGTAGGCTCTTTGCATTTTAGTTGTTAATAGTCATATGCGATGGGTCACACTAAATAAGTGGCTCCCTATCATTTAGTTTTCTTACATAATATAGTAAGGGTTACAACTTAGAACAAATGATTATATCTTTTTAATAGTTATTGTAAACACTTCAGTTCATTTTAGTAAAGATATGTACAAATATTTTAGGAAAACAAATGTCTCCCTTAAAGCCCAGAATACCATAATTGATAGGTTTATGTTTTTTCTGATAATAAATATATAACGAGTTATTCAATTTCGATTTACAATGTTCCGAATATGTAAAAAAAAAATCACTATTCCATCTTACTATTTCAAAATCATCATGTGCTTTTAAGTTTAAGTTGTAGGGGAAATTATGGTTTTGATCGATACAGTTTTTGTTCATTGGACATTATAATATGATTTTGAGTCTGACATTTTGGCCTTGGTTTACACTCTTTTATATCAATATTGTTATATATGATATGTGTATGTCAAAGTTAGCTCAAATAGGTGTTTTACTTGCACATAGTATTACACAAAAGCCCACATAATAACATATGAATATAAAATGGTTAGCCTGAATATGTTCACGGTAATCATTCTGATACCAAAACCTTTGAATGTAAGATTGATATGCAGTTATGGTAGACCTCCAATCCCTTGGTATGAAGTTTTTTATGTATCGTCTTGGTATGTACATGTATATGGTGTATGTGTTGTCTTGGTATGTAGTTTTGTATGTATTTGTGTATGTGTCATCTTGGTATTTACATGGTGTATGTGTTGTCTTGGTATGTATATGGTATATGTATTGTCTTGGTATGTATTTACGTATATGTCGTCTTGGTATGTAGATGGTGTATTTGGCGTTTTGGGTATGTACATGGTGTACGTATTGTCTTGGTATGTAAATTGTGTATGTGGCGTTTTAGTGTGTTGATGGTATATGTGTAGTCTTGGTATGTAGATGGTGTATGTGTCGTCTTGGCATGTAGATGGTGTATTCTCATTTTGGTATGTAGATGGTGTTTGTGTCTTGGTATGCTTGTATGATAGTACCATGTGAGAAATATGACAGTTGTTATCCATTTGTTTGCGCATTTGCTTTTGCCATTTGATTATGGACTTTCAATTTCAATTTCCTTGGATATTGTAAGTCTTGTTGATTTACTTTTTTCAAAGGGAATGTGTTGTCATAATTTTATTTGTTGTAGGTAAAAAGGGAAAGAAGAGCAGATACAGGTATGTATGGATGTTGAATGGTAAACATGGTTCACTTCATGGTTTTTCCTTCGAATTATAACACGGAAAATTACATTTCCATAGGTGTAAACTATATTCGTCTTGTAAACATGATATATGACGATTTAAACTAACCTATACATGCAAGTATATAGTGTCTCAGTCTGTCCATTTGAAATTTAAAAGATATGTTGTCGCTTTGTCTACCGATTATAAGTGAATATAAAACTCGTATAATTATAATGATGACTTACAGTTTGAGTTTGTGTTGCATTCAAAATAACACAAACATTAAACATTGCAAGGCTTTTTGTCTGTAAATCTTTAACCCATTTTAGCTAACTAGGATTAGTATGCTATGCAAGCTTTTGTCATCACTTAGTGTCCATCGTTGTACTCTAGTCGGTCTGTAATTGTTTAATTTTTTAAAAAAACGTCTCCTACAACCTGATATTTCAGGAATTATTGCCACGCTTTGGTTTAATATTTCTCGGGTGTCTACTCTGGTTTAAAATTTGTTTCCCTGGGATTTTTTTCATCAACAAATATGACACCTTTACATCTTTTTTTTTGTCATATTTATTGATCAATTTATTTGTTTGTATAATATATTATGTTGCTGTTGTTGCACACAATATATATGTGCTTGAGTGTATTAGTAATAAACCTTTTGATATGTAGACATGGTAGATATAAAAAATGTGGTATAAGTGCCAATGAGACAAATCAAAGTCAGACTTCTGCAAAGTATACCATTATAGATTAAAGTATTGTTTGTAACAATGAGCATTGTATCACATCGAACAGCAAGTTATAAAGAGTGTAGAAAAATGACGTGTAAAACCATTTAAACGGAAAAAACAAAGTCTTATATCTGTAAAAAAAAAACAGGCAACGAGAAACACGTTTGAACCACTTTAAAACGCAACAATTTCTGAACAACATATTTCATTCTAAGCACAGGTGCAAATAATAATTAATTGAAGTGGTTTGAAACCTTTTCATAGGAAACACCCTTCACAATTGTATGAAACAATCGTGAAACATGTTAACATCACAACATACAAAAAGACGTACACTATCAATATCATAACGCTGTTTGTTAGAAATAGAACATGGCTAATACACAGTTTTTGACTAATACCTCAAACTAGTTAGAACAAATCTGATAGAGAAGAAGAGAAGAGTTGATCAACATTTCAATTACTATCTGCGGAATTGAAAAAAAAATTGAACAGACTATTTTAGAGTCCTAGAAATGGAGTTATTACCCCTCGAAACATTTTATCACTTTTTTTCGTTTGGTAAATGTCAATAATGCAATAACCATGATAACAGTAAACATTTTATTAAACTGGACATTGATAATGCTTACGTTTATATTGAGATATGTGAGTTGTTTCAAATTGTAATTAAGTCATTGTGCATGGTTAACCTAAAACGCATAAGTCAAGAATACTTCAAGTTGATGTGAAAGGTGAAATAGGATGCAATTTATCACAACACTTAAGTACATGTTGACTGTTACAGTATATAAATCAGATTAAGCATATTGTAAGATTTTACTGGTCTTATTACTCATTTAAGGGTATCAAGATCGCCTAATAAAAACATCCATACATTATTCAGTCATTCATTTGATGGACCCTGCACTTATGTTATAGGTGTGTTTAAATACAAGAAAACCTTTTTATTATGCATTATTTATTACATTAGTTTTGCAGATAAGCGCCTGATGACTTTATAAACAAAACTAGATCTATATTATTGAATATGCGATATTTCAGAAATAATATACATTACATTGTATTAAAATTTCAGACATTCCTTTGGAATATCTAGATGGTACACCGACGGATGAGATATTAGATAAACTAGCACCCCAAATTGGTCAAGTATATTTTCAACTTGGTGCTGCCATCGGGTTGTCAATTGGAACCTTGGAAAATATTCAGAGCAATAATCCCAGAGATTTAGCAGCTCAAAATAGAGAGGTATTATTTGCATGGAGAGAAGACAAAACAGTTAAACCTACAATACGAGTACTGGTGCAGGCTTTAGTAAACATTGGGAGAGGAGCTCTTTGTTTACAGGAAGTTTTAACGAATGTGGATCCTAATACCCTTAGAGAATCAGAAAAAGTGGGAGATAAAGGTGCAATATCCAAGAAATCGAACAAATGTTCAATAGCTTGAAAGTGGACACCACAGAGTAAAGTTAGAACAACAATAATGCAATATGGAAAAAGTTCACTACAGCTAAGGTGAAACCAAGTAAAGTGCATTCCGGCCTTAGTGTTTCTAAAATACCTTCACTTTTGCATTTTACTTGTTCCATATATTCTGCGTGCAGCAGGGGACATAGGCATATTCCTTGCCTGTATATATATATTTGTCCTTCCATCTGATACAACAATGCTAAGAGACTGTTTGACAGAAAGCTTTCATACATGTTTCTTATCCTTTTTTTCATAGATTTGTTTTCGTACTGTATTCATATGTTATTCAGATTTCACAATTGAAAGTGGATTTAATAAGATTTTTTTTGACATTGTAACGCAATTAATTTTTGGGGGGGAATTGGTTAGATCAGTAAAGACAGAATAAACTCATGTTTACTGTTCCAGTATTATGTTACTTGAATGTTAAAAAATTGCAAAATTTTGATGTTTCTGGATAATCAATGGATAAAATCATTTTTGTAATTGATTCCTAAAATACTGGAATAGTGGCAAGCTCGTGCAATATAAAACAATACTCTAAACAGTATTAATGCAATAAACCATACTGTTGAAAAATGTATGCATTCTTTAAGTGTATGTTCTCTTATATGATGAAGTAATATAATAATGCAGATACTGTTCATTTTGTTAAATAGTTTGCATATATTAACATGAACATGGATATGATTAATTTTACCCATTCTGAGAATATTTCATTAACTTCAGGACTGCTTGTTCAAATCTTTTGTCTTTAATATAATTTTTTTAATTACAACTAGAAACAGGTTATGTAACTTCTTAGTTTCCCTTTTGCACCAGCAATGAAAGCTAACTTAAGTAAAAGTTTCCTCTTCCTGAAGCAGGGAGTATTTACTAAAGAACTTGCTAATGACCTCGATATTTAAAGAGAAGGAATATCATGAATATGGTGTACATGTATTTCAGCAGAAGCATGCCAGACTCGGCCGTATATTTCTATATTTCAACAAACAGTGACATGTTTGTGTTATAATCACTGATCAGAATGAAAAATAAGGAGATAATTTGTGATTCAATGAGAAAACTATCCACCGAATAGTATAATAATGTGAATTTAAGCAACTAAACCCCTACATGAAAAAATGTGAAACAATTCAATCTGATTTATGATGAAACAAATAACTCATAAAACGGTGGATTTTAGCGACCTTCACTTCCCATGAGGGTCCAGCATGGTCGGTTTTCATCTTTTTTAATCTTTATTTATTGCAAAAGTACATAGCTAAAAGGTTAAATTGTCTCCCTTTATATAGGACACCATCTATATTATAAGTACACATAGTATTTATGATGAAATTTATATATATATATGTTCACCATAACTTTGAAATGTAAACAAGCTACTTTTTTTTTGTGTGATTATCATTATGACTTATCATGCATAGTTACTGTATTATAAATTTAATAAAATTGTCAACATTTGTAACAGCTTTTTTCTTTTAATACGATATCATTATTGCACCTGTATTTTAATAACAAACCCACATTTGCTTGAGAATACTTTTACCCGCTAACATGTTGAACCCAAACACATGCTGTATGTGTGTGCCTGTCCCAAGTTATACAGTTTATTCATGTATATAAAGGATATACCAAAAGCATCAAAAATATTCTTAAGCTGAAAAAGTTGCAGATCGAAGATACGGAAGGGCATTTAAAAGTTGTCTTAAAGAAAAGCAGACGATGCAATGTATATGAAAGAAAAAATGAAAAATCAAACATCAGTACATACAACTTCACACTGAAAAGTTTAGACATGAGAAACATCAACTTAATCAAAAACGGGTGATCTAAGGGGCTCTCGAAGGGTAAGAAGATTCTTGTTAACAAGGGACACCTGTCATGTTTTTTTCTTGGCGAGCAAACATTTCGTGAAAAGTCACATACGATGATATCAATGTCAAAGAAGAGGAGTTAGATTTGATCACATCCTTGGTCCTCCTTTACACCGTTTTTCTTAACGATAACAACAAATGATGGCGTCTTATATGTTATAAGTGATGACACCAACTAGATCATTATGAACGCAATATTTAGTAGATTTATTTAGTGCAGTTAATGTCTTCAAATAAATAATCAAAGGAAACACACGATGAATATGGTTGAAACATGTTTTCCATATTGTGCATGTTGCTACCACAAAATGTTCCTAATTGGAAAAATGAAATCATATCTTTGGTTGTTATTTTCGTTCTTATCCGACCCCCTTTGTAAACTTTTTGATAAGGTCAAGATATGCTGCAGACATAATCATCTGTTGTGTCTGTTATTCGTTTGTTTCAGAGGATAAATGCATTCAAGAAAGTTTAAATTACATAGTAATATAGGGCTTTATGTGTTAAACAGGACGTGAAGTTGTAGCATAACATCAGCGAGTGTCAAGTCTTCTTGAGAAGTTCCTTTATGATGTATGCCTCCTTTTAGTAAAGGAACACAATGACTGGAGAAAGCAAAGATGTTTCTTATAGGAACACCTATTGCCTGTTAAAAAATCGTAAAACTTATAAATATTTATAAAATACAATCATCATTATGTGATCGATTAGATGAATAGTTATCAAAGGTACCAGAATTATAATTTAGTACGCCAGACGCGCTTTTCGTGTACATAAGACTCATTAGTGACGCTCATATTAAAATATTTATTAAGCCAAACAAGTAAAAATTTGAAGAGCATGGATGATCCAAATTCCCCAAAAGTTGTGCCAAATACGGCTAATGTAATCTATGCCTGCGATAAAAAAAAATCCTTAGTATTTCGAAAAATTCAAAGTTTTTTTCAAACAGGAAATTTGTGACAATGACCCATAATTGATATTGGTAAACGGACAGAAATGCACAGGACAAAAAGTCACAGGACATAAAGTCACAATTTGGTAGGACAAAAACTTACAAATAATTGTTTGAATATATAAGAGAAATATCTAGAATTTTTTAACTTTTTAATGCATATATATTCATATTTAAGTTTAGGATATGTTTATTAAACTTGAAATATGTACATTTTTTTAATTTTAATCATATTTCTTGGCACCATGAAGCCATTTAAGTGCCATGCCACAGTTTAATAAAAATGTAAAAATATTTTTGTAGAAATAAGTGTTTTTTATTCATAGAAAATAATCAGAAACAATAGATTGTGACTTTTTGTCCTGTGACTTTTTGTCCTGTGACTTTTTGTCCGTGACTTTTTGTCTGTGACTTTTTGTCCTGTGACTTTCTGTCCTACATTTATTGATATTTATGTCAACACCGAAGTGTTCACTACTAGGCTGGTGTTACCCATGGGGACAAAACATCCACCAGCAGATGCATCGAACCAGTGGTGTAAATACCCTTATGAAACTGAATTGTTTGCCGCAAACTTGCAGCAGACTTGCTGCAAGCTTGCGGCAAACAAAAAGTTTGCAGGAACACAGACAACAGTGTTTGCAGATGTTTGCCGCTAGCTGCAAACTTCTGGCAAACATTGCTGCAAGCTTGCGGCAAGTTTGCAGAAACATCAATGTTTGCCGTAAGATTGCCAGAAAGTTTAAAATAATAAAGAACGTTTGCCGCAAGATTGCAGAAAACTTTGACCATTCAATATGTTTGCCGCAAGATTGCAGAAAACTTTGACCATGCTATATGTTTGCCAGAACATTGCAGGAATTACACAATATTGACTGGGCATGCCTAGTTGGCACTTCCTGGATGCTAACAATTTGAAATTGTGGCTAGGTCATGTTGGTTCAGTAATATGGGATAATCAGTATGTAATTGTGTAAGTACAAATGATTTATAGAACTGCATGTTTTAATAAAATAATTAATGGTATCATCATACATAATTAAGTATAAGCAACTATATACATGTATGTATGATTGAAAAACTTCAGCGATTATAAGTTTGAATTTGTAACTGATGTACTGCACCATCATGATCATGTTTATTAAGATTAAGTTAAATTATGTAATGCAATTATTATACCTAGCTTTATACTCAATACACATTTGAGATTTTACCTTTTTCATTTTTTAATACAGGTATATTATGTCATTTGAGAATGACTCCTGCCACTTTTCTTCAAAACTCACATGCATGTATGTATTCCCTTAAATCTCACAAGTTTTCAAGAATTCTTTCAATGACTGTCTGTATTAAGACATGAATTGACTTTTTAAAAATGTTGCCGTGTAATTTGAAGGAGATAAATTGAATGTGTTTACACACATAACATTGGTATATGTGTAGTTCCTGCAAGTTTGCCGCAAGTTTGCAACAAACATTTGCCGCAAGCTTGCAGCAAATCTAATTTGCATAATTATGTTTGCCTCAAGCTTGCAGCAAACTTCATTTGCATGGTAAAATGGTTGCGGCAAGTTTGCAGCAAACGTTTGCTGCAAGCTTGCGGCAATGTTTGCTGCAAACTTGCGGCAAATGTTTGCCGCAGGGCTTATTTTTCGGTAAGGGTAGTTATCAAAGGTACCACTATTATAGTTTAGTACGCCAGACGCTCGTTTCGTCTACATAAGACTCATCAGTGACGTTTACGTTTACTGTTAAGTCTGGGTTTTTTTTTTAGGTATTCATTTGACGTGACTTTGTGCTTCTGTTTCCCATCATACTTTGAATGACATTTTTTTTTTATTCATCAATATTACTTTTACTGTTAAGTCTGTTTTTTGAGATATACATTTAACGTGACTCTGTACTTATGTATCCCGTCATAATTTGAACCACATAATCATTTTATTTATTATTATTACTTTTACTATAAGTTTGTTTTTTGCTATATCTATTTTACGTGACTCTGTATTGATGTATCCCGTCATACTTTGAACGACAAAATTATTTTATTTCTACCTGTGCGAATTTCAAACGTGCAATTTTACACCAGTACTTAAAACCTTCCATCCTTTATGGTTGGATTTTACATAGATAAATAAAATCGTATAATATTTGCAAAACGAGGATGTTAAATTTGATGTATGCCTTTTTGTGCTTCTTCGTTACATTTATTGTTTTTATAGTGATTAAGATGATAATACAATGTTGACTGCTGTACCCCTATTTTTAACATTTTTACCTATTGCGTCTGTTTGTTTTGTTCACGCATCGTTGACAATATAATGAAATTTGATGCGACTGTCATACAAGTGAGAGGTTTAGCTCGCTATAAAACCAGGTTCAATCCACCATTTTCTACATAAGATAATGCCTGTACCAAGTCAGGAACATGACAGTTGTTCATGGTTGTTATCCATTCTTTTGATGTGTTAGAACTTTTGATTTTGCCATTTGATTGGGGACTTTCCTTTTTGAATTTTCCTCGGAGTTCAGTATTTTTGTGATTTTACTTTTTTCATATCAAAATATTATTAAGCCAAACAAGTAAAAAGTTGAAAAGCAGTGAGGATCAAAATTTCGAAAAGTTAAGATGAAACTCGTTCATGAACCAGCAACAAAGTTGTCGGTGTCATAGAGTTTTAACAAAAATACGTAGTATTTACCTTCCTTGGCAATTCTAAAATATTGTCTTGAAACAAAGTTTGAAACCAATGGCATTCCTTGTCGTTCTGTTAATGAAAAAAAAATGTAATCGATGGCATTCCTTGTTCTGTTAATGAAAAAAAGTTTGAAACCAACGATATCCCTGCATTGTTCTGTTAATGAAGCAAAAGTTGAAACCGAAGATATCCCTTCCTTGTTGTTTTGTTAATGAAACACAGGTCGAAACCATTATATCTCTGGTCGTTCTTTAAATGAATCAAAGGTTAAAACCTATGGTATCGTCAGACATACAGTTAACAATAGTTAAATATTGCACACTTGTGTAATTTCAAATAAGATAAAATAACCACTGGAAGACAACGAAACAACATAAATCTGTGAACAAGGGGAGATAAATCAATCACAAACTGACCAGGAAAAAAGAAAGTAAGGATGCGAGTTGAAATTCGGTGGCATTATTCATTCTTAAATAATAAAAATCGCGCAAATCTTGAATTTATTAGACGATCAACACAGAGGTTGAGAGTTCGGACCCCGCTCGTGGCAGGTGTTTTCGCTTCTTATCTTTATTGGTTGGTGAATGATTCTCTCTCTGTGTACTCCGACTTTCTCAATCAATAATAAAGCAATGAAAAATATATAAAGAGAAAAAAACGAGGCTTGTTGATTTCATCGGTATTAATTGACATGTTCTCTGTAAACTGACCAAACGGATCATTTACGCGTATTCGGAAGTCGAATTGGATGCAGTGGCGGATCCAGAACTTTCTCTAAGGGGAGGAGGGGGGGGGGGGTGCTGACTGACCTAAGGGGGGCCCGCTCCAGTCACGCTTCAGTGATTCCCTATATAATCAACCAAATTTTTTCCACGAAAGGGGGGGCCAGGGACCCCCCCCCCCCCTGGATCCGCCTATGGGATGCAGTGATTACTTGTATAAAATGCTTTTTAGCTCACCTCATTAGATATTGATCACTTCGCGTCCTTCAACGTCAGTGGAATGTTCTCAAAATTCTTACCCTCTAAAACCATTTCTACACTATTGTCCCAGGTTCGGGAAGGGTCGGCGCCTTCAAACTAGTGTTACCCCGCCACATTTTATATGTGCCTGTCGCAATTCAGCAGCCTGTAATTCAATGGTTGTCGATTTTTGCAGTATATCATATTTGTTTTTTGTTCATTACTTTGTACATAAATCAGGTCGTTAGTTTTCTCAATTGAATTGTTAAACTACATTTGTTCATTTTGGGGCCTTTTATAGCTACCTATGCGGTATGCGTTTGTCTCATTGCTGAAGACCGTACGGTGACATATAGCTGTTAACGTCTATGTCATTTGGTGTCTTGTGAAGAGTGGTCTCATTGGCAATCATACCACATCTTCTTATTTTATAACGGTAAAATGCAAATAATATTCTAAGAGGGCAGCCATTTAATAATTTAAAGATTTTTTCGGATGGAATTTTATTTTTTGATTTTTTTCTGTTATGAGTTATTAAATACATTAATACAAATATTTCCTGCATTGACCTGCATTGACCTGCATTTTTTTTTACAGAAATATTCCCACACGTCCCCTTCCACACAGAAGATCAAATGGCCATCCATAATTGTAAAAAAGTCAAAATCTATTAATATTTGGTAAAAAGAGACAACTACAAATTGAAATAATTTGGGTTTCTGTGTTTATGGAAATTGTTTCTATGTCAGATGTAAAGTTTTCTTTCGTACCCACATAATTATTTTTCAAACCTACATTTTCCATAAATATGTGATACACTTACGAGGTTAAATAATTTTCTTACAAATATTATAGATAATGGAATTTCATTCAAGGTTTTACTTCTACAAATAGTTAGGCGTCATATGAAAATGTACCTGCTTATTTTGTCTTAGATGAATTACATGCTCCTGACTTGGGACAGGCACATACATACAGAATGTGGCGGTGTTAAAAATGTTAGCGGGACCCCCCCTAACCTGGGACAGTGATTTAACAGTACAACGAACTATAAAAATCAGTTGAAAAATTCTTAACTCTTCAGATGGATACACATAGAAATACATCTAACAAAAACACAGACTGTGCGTGACCGGGAACTTGTACATCCCAACAACAAAAAGACACAAAGTACATGTCATTTTGAGAGTTCTCAGTCTACTGACAGCCAGTTCAAAGCCGCTAAAAACTAATAAAAAAAATCATGCATCTATGACTAAATCAAAATGTGTTTCAGTTTCTTTGAAACAGTGTACGATGCATGTATGTTCACATGTATATGAATAATAAGACGCAGAGCAGCATAACGTTACATCTCTCGTTCTATCCTGTTATAGAACAGAGAGTCAAAATATGCAGGTGAAGGGTTTGCCTAAGCTTAAGAAAGTGCTGCTCTTACAGTGATGTTTACCCCCACACCTCCCCTTTAAACCATATACTAGAGCTTATGTCCCAGGTTAGGAGGGGTTGAGTGCTCCTAAGCATGTTTTCCCGCCACATTCTTTAAGTGTCTGTCCTAAGTCAGGAGCCCGTAGTTCAGCGGTTCACGTTTGCCATATTTTTTTCATAAAATTGTTTTGTTAAAATTTAGACCGTCAGTTTTCTCTACATAATTGTTTCATATTTTCATGTCGGGGCCTTTTATCATGTTAATTTATAGCCGACTAAACGGTAAGGGTTTGTCTCATTGTTGCCTTTAATTGCGTACATTCACTTTATTTGAACTTTGGCAGATAGTTGGTGTAATGGCAATCATGCCACATCTCCTTATTTGTATATAGTTATTTTTAGTTAACTCATTTGTAAAATAAAAACACTATTTGGATTCGTCGAAGTTCAAATATATATATATATATAATTATATACATTTAAAAGCAAGTTAATAGTGTGGATATGGAGAAAAGGTTTCGGCAGAAAAGCAAAAAGTCCTTGTAAATCTTGATGACAAATATTTCAAATTTAAGTTCTCTTTGTTCATGTAAATTATGTTTCAAAAATTACATTCAGTAAATTAATTACAATTTTGAAAATTTAGAATTTGTTCAATAAAATCTTTGTCGTCAATTTGTGATTTCGTTATTTATGAATTATTTATGATGAGTCCATGTGATTTCAGTCAGATTCAAGGACCATTATTTTTTGAAAGTTACCGTAAATGTTTTATGCATAAATATTGTATAATTAATGACAGCGTATACAATGGATTCTAGGTGCAGATGCATTATAGTTAACACATTGAGTAGTCTCTCTTTGAATATAGTTTGTAATTGATGGCCCAACTTATCTATCTATACTATTAAACGAGAAGACCTCATTTTGGGTGTCGCTTCTCTTCTTTCCACAAAAAATTAATCAACACGCCTCTGTGTCTAATAGGTACAGTACATAGTCGCATTTGTCATTCATTCATATGATCATTCAGATTGAGTTATTTTGGGAGAAAAACGAGAAAAAAGGCATCCGGATATTGTCCCGTCATTGGACAAAATTTTAAGTCAGATTATACTTCCGGTTTGCGTTTTTCTGTATTACATAATTTCATGCTTGCATCACAGCTGAAGATTGACCAATCAGATAACTAGATTGTGTTTATCAATTTGAATATTGGAGTTGAAGCGGTGGCAAATACTCGGGTTTTACCATATATAGATACACAAACTTAAAACTCAATTTATTTCTTGTTGAATTATTAAAATTAAATTTGAGATCGTTTTTTTCAAATCTGCTTATCATATTAGACATGTCTTTTAAAAATCTTAGTGATATCTTTTACCGTTTGGTTTTAAATTGGAATTAAAAATTGTAATTTTCCATAGAGTTTGAGGTAAAATCCAGAGAATTTCACCTCCTAGAAATTTAAAATACCAGGATATTCGAAAATATGTATACTTTGAACATACATAAAGTGTATTTTAAAAATTCTATCTGCTATCATTTTCAGTTTAATATCCACGGCAGTCACAGAGTTTATTAAATAGAGAGGGTCAGTGTACTATACAATGTATCAGTGACCACCATGGATCGATAATTAGAAAACTTAGAATTGAAAGTAAATAAACTTATTTATATAGTAATGAATGTTCATAATATACAGATAAGCGCTAAAATTATTCATGTGAACTTTTGATACCTTTTCTGAAATTCTCCAGTCATAAATCTTTAAAAAATTCATTGTATGATTGCCATGTTGACAACTCTCCACAAGAGACCAACATGACACAGAAATTAACAACTATAGGTTACCGTACGGCCTTCAACAACGAGCAAAGCCCATATCGCATACTCTCCACAAGAGACCAACATGACACAGAAATTAACAACTATTGGTCACCGTACGGCCTTCAACAACGAGCAAGGCCCATATCGCATACTCAGCTTTAAAGCCCCGAAATGACAATGTAAAACAATTTAAACGAGAAAACTAGCGGCCTTATTTACGAACGAAAAAACAAATATGTAACACATAAACAAACGACAACCACTGAATAACAGGCTCCTTACTTAAATCTTCATAATATACTAAGTGTATGTTCATATTGAAATTGATAAAAAAACAAAAATTGGGAATTTTGAAAATAAAGGAGGAGGGATAAAACAAAATTTGTTTGCCTGTCCCCAATAACCTATGACTTATGATACTTTTGCTAAAATTCTCCAGTCGTTCAATATTTTACAAAATTCTTCCAACAACACTGAACATACTTTAAACTACGCTCTGAATGCCCGCGATTTCGCGGGTGTGTTCTAGTAATGTTATATACATATAAGTATAAGCATACTTCTTTAAATGATAATTTTAAAAAGGAGGCATACTGTCAAAAAAAGTATTATAATTAATATTAATAATCTTTATTTTTGATATTCTTTCAATGCTACATGTTTGTAGTGTTTAATTTTTATTGTTTTGTAATTAATATGCCTGTCTGTTTGTTTGTTTTTGTTTTGTATTTTAGTAACAATCCTATTGTTTGGATTTTAGACTAATAAAATTCTTATTCTTATTCTTATTCTTATAGTTTGTATGCAGGCAAGTGCTACCGGAATGTTGTTTCACTTACACCTTTTTAATGTTCGCCCGGACAACAAATCAGACAAAACTTTTATGTAATATAAAGCCACCAGATTGAGAAGATATTGAATGCATGGTATTTATTAGTTAGAAGAAAAAATTGTTGCCAAATACAACTTTGAAGCACAGTCCTTGGTGAAAAGACCACTTTTTCTATATATTATTATTTTTGATTTGATTTAATTTTTTTGGTGAATACACTTTCATATTTTAAATTATTTTCATTTTTTTTTGTGATCATGTTCTTGCTCTTATGATTTACAAAACTTTTTTCATTAACGATGAACATGACAACCGGCGAAAAACTAACATTTACTTGATTCTGAAATCTTCATTATAAATGAACGGTTATTGTATGTTGTTGAATTTTTTTATATATAAACTGACATTATGTATTGTTACGAATTTGCAGTTTAAGAAGGTTATAATAGTTCTACAGTTATATATTTTCCGATATCTCTATTAGTTTCCCATATCATCTTTTTATCGTTGAAAACTGTATCTAAAATCATCCCTTTATCCTTGGTTGCTATCAGACGCTTTACCTGTACAGTTGTTGCTATGGTGCCCTCTTCGAGGTCCGCGTTTAAAGTATAAATAGTGGGTAGCTTTTCAGTTCAAATCGTCATTTTGTACCGAAGACAGCAGACAGTTAACATCGTATAGGTTGGAAAGAAAGTAGTGAAATAGCAGGCAAAAGGTTTAGTATAAGTAAAGTGAAGTGCTTGGAACCTGCGGAAAGAATATAGAAAGGGCTGAGACTGTTGGTTCGGTACAAATTGTCCAAACAGGGCTGGTGCTAAGGTTTTGCGTCTCACATCTCTCACTATTGCAGTGAGTGTTTGCTGACATACCATGCCTTAGTGCTGCGCTGTTGTTCAGACAGTTATAGACATGTTTATTAAATAAAGTTTTATATCTTTTAGGTTTCAGCCTAGTTTGATACATTTCGGTTTCAGTCCGTTTGATACATTTAGGTTCCAGACAGGTTCCAAACATTTAGGTTTCAGACAATTGTTCCAAACCGTCTGACCCGTTTCAAACATTTAGGTTCCAGACAGGTTCCAAACATTTAGGTTTCAGACAATAGTTCCAAACCGTTTGAACAGTTTCAAACATTTAGGTTCCAGACAGGTTCCAAACATTTAGGTTTCAGACAATTATAGTTCCAAACCGTCTGACCAGTTTCATACATTTAGGTTCCAAACCAGTTTTATACATTTATGTTTCAAACCAGATCTATACATTCAGACTATAGTTTCAAACAGTTGGTTTAAACAGTATCGGACAGAAAGGGTTTTAAACAGTGTTTTAATTCAACAAGTTCGGGTTAGGTTGATAGGTTTTGAAATTTGTTTTATGTAGTAAAGTATTTGTTTCATATTTGATAGTGATAGTGTAAACTTTTTATTGACTTTAGAACATTTAAAATGCTTTTCAAATCCAGAAAACTGGTACGAACCCGAGGATAAAAATATCTAAACGTCCCCGCCCGGTTACACGTTACAAATGGTGGCAACGCGGTGGGATCTGTCAAGCATTTCTGTTGAGTATTTTATGATTGTCTATGACTGTCCGTCCGTCGGATGGGGACGTTAAATCCGAGGTCCCGTGTTCAGGGAGTACCACACCTTGTGCACGTTAAAGAACCCTTTACAACAACTCTTATTGAGGGGTCCATAAGTGGCCTGTTGTGAGGCAAAATTGTTTTAAACCGGTTTTTGGCAACACAACTTTTCTAGTGGTATTCAAAAAAGAATATTTGAAACGATTATATCTGGTCAAAATTTAATTTAAGTTCAGTATTCAGTTGCTTGTACAAATTTGAATAATGGTATGATATTTGGAAAAAAGGAACTTAGCTTACAAAACAGAAAGAACTTGCTAGTCGAAAGAGGCTGACAGGAACCCCGGAACTGTGAGTAGGCTAAGGTACCCCTAGGTCTGACGCCTGTCGGCAGATTGTTGTAGGAAAGCCATTAGTTGGTTATCATGGTATAACCCTCGGTGTACAAACAGTTGCTGGGAGAGATATTCTGTGGAATGAGTGGATACATTGAGGTTTAAAGTAGAACCTTGGTATGGTGTCAGCTAGATTTAACGAGAACAGTTTTGATTGTGTTTTGATTAAGTCATTATAAAATTGTAAAACTCATGCGAGGACGCATGAAATCGGAGGCGTGGGTAGTGTTACGAATTTGCAGTTTAAGAAGGTAATAATAGTTCTACAGTTATATATTTTCCGATATCTCTATTAGTTTCCCATATCATCTTTTTATCGTTGAAAACTGTATCTAAAATCATCCCTTTATCCTTGGTTGCTATCAGACGCTTTACCTGTACAGTTGTTGCTATGGTGCCCTCTTCGAGGTCCGCGTTTAAAGTATAAATAGTGGGTAGCTTTTCAGTTCAAATCGTCATTTTGTACCGAAGACAGCAGACAGTTAACATCGTATAGGTTGGAAAGAAAGTAGTGAAATAGCAGGCAAAAGGTTTAGTATAAGTAAAGTGAAGTGCTTGGAACCTGCGGAAAGAATATAGAAAGGGCTGAGACTGTTGGTTCGGTACAAATTGTCCAAACAGGGCTGGTGCTAAGGTTTTGCGTCTCACATCTCTCACTATTGCAGTGAGTGTTTGCTGACATACCATGCCTTAGTGCTGCCCTGTTGTTCAGACAGTTATAGACATGTTTATTAAATAAAGTTTTATATCTTTTAGGTTTCAGCCTAGTTTGATACATTTCGGTTTCAGTCCGTTTGATACATTTAGGTTCCAGACAGGTTCCAAACATTTAGGTTTCAGACAATTGTTCCAAACCGTCTGACCCGTTTCAAACATTTAGGTTCCAGACAGGTTCCAAACATTTAGGTTTCAGACAATAGTTCCAAACCGTTTGAACAGTTTCAAACATTTAGGTTCCAGACAGGTTCCAAACATTTAGGTTTCAGACAATTATAGTTCCAAACCGTCTGACCAGTTTCATACATTTAGGTTCCAAACCAGTTTTATACATTTATGTTTCAAACCAGATCTATACATTCAGACTATAGTTTCAAACAGTTGGTTTAAACAGTATCGGACAGAAAGGGTTTTAAACAGTGTTTTAATTCAACAAGTTCGGGTTAGGTTGATAGGTTTTGAAATTTGTTTTATGTAGTAAAGTATTTGTTTCATATTTGATAGTGATAGTGTAAACTTTTTATTGACTTTAGAACATTTAAAATGCTTTTCAAATCCAGAAAACTGGTACGAACCCGAGGATAAAAATATCTAAACGTCCCCGCCCGGTTACACGTTACAGTATTAACTAACAGACATATTTCTCTGGAATTAGTGATTCCTTTAAATATTTTTAATTCCCTGCTTGTGAAAACTTACTGTGAATTTAAAATAGCGAGAATAAAACTTGAGAACCACAACACATAAATTATTTTCTGTGCACTATGATATATAGATGCATATTTGATTTGTTTGGTACAGGGTCAATGAACATAGTCGTAGGGGAACATGTCAACGGTTATAAATGAGGGTTTGAATGCTTATAATGGGATTATCAAATATTTATTATTTAATCATTGTCGCCCACAATTTGATTTTCCTTTATTTTATAATTTAGCACCATTTTAAATCCATATTCTTAAAATTCAAATTAATTTCAGGGCCGATTTTTCTGTTTTCTTAAAACCACACCCAGGCCCTCATATACTAGAAATTATTCTGACACAAAATTAAATAATTTACCTAATTCAATGGTATAGTGATTCGATCGGGTGACTCGTGAGTTGGATCATCATCTATTCTACTCACTGTTTTCGCTTGCAATGGGGTACGACTAAATAAATCTGCTGGTCGATTTCTTTTTACTCTTACAAACTTGAATAACAGATCTAGAAAACTACCGTAAAGGGTTTTTTTCCAAGAAGAGGAGAGAAAATTAATTCAAATGTTCCCATAAGTTTTGAATAATTCGTAAAGGGTATGAATCCATTACCGCGCCAACAAGACATAACAAGTTGCTATATTATGTTTAGTAGCCAGTTTGCTGCAATAATCATTTAAAAGAAAATAAAGTGAAGGAAATTTTAGTTTTTTGTATTGTTTTTTACCAAGGCAACTGCCGCCTCGGATGCCTCAACGTAAGCTACACCCCTGTTAACTTTATTTTCAAAGCAATATTCGTATTGGAGAGAGTAACATTCAGCTATCTATATATACTTTCACACATTGCTTAGTGCATGGTTATATGTCTTCCTAGTGTTATCCTTTCATATTAAATAATAAAAACTGACAAGAGGCCAGGGTTGAAGATGTTGTTCTCGAGGTAACGATTGCTCTATCCCTATATCAGTCATATGTTACATATGAAATGCTGTATGTGTATATTAGGCGAACTTGTTGAGGAATGAACCAAAATTAGAAGAAAGATGTAGAACCATGCTATACAGATGCTCGAGCGATTTTATATGGTCTCTTTGAAAATTCACAAGGGCAGGGATTTGAATCAATTTTTGGTGGTACATTTTATTATTTAATAATATATGGACGGACTAATGACATAAAATTTAAGAAAATGTTACAATACAAAATCGTTAATATAATATTCATCAAGCATGAAGTCGATGTCTTTGAGAGCTTCCACAGCAAGCGGATGTACGCACACAAGTCCACGGAATAATGATTGCTCCCGAGGAAGTATCTTCCTTGCCCAGACGGGATGAATCACAATTTTGAGCGGAGCTTCCGGTTTCATTAATTCTTGTCCAATGTTAATTTTCTTGCGTATGTCTCTTTTTATTTGTTTTTGTTTTTCGCTTTCACAAATGGAATGAACTTGTAGCAAGGGTACATATAATTGTGTAAACGCTTCTGTGAACGTGGTTCGTAACTTCCCTAACATGTCTATGAACTGGTCAATAATTTTAGTGTTTTTGACACGTGATGTTCCTTTGGCCATTTTGTAATTTGTTTCGAACTCTCGTATAGTTTTTAATTCGAGTACACCTTGTGGTAGTATCTGTTTCATGGTAAGAGCAAATTCTCCTAACGATAATTCTATGTCTTCTTCAGTATCCTTCAGGGATTGCACATTATTGGTGAAACTTTTTTGTTGTTCTGTCAATCTAAGCACCATTTTCTTGTCTACTTCTGGAAATTCAATAGTACAGATTTATATGCATGTTTTGATATTGTTTCTTAAAATATTGATTCAACTATGTACGCTAAATCTTGCTGACAAAAGAAATACATGAATTTGGATTGTTCACACGAAAAGTATACACGGCCTAACTAGCATACGCATCAAATCGTATATGATAGTATCCCTTCACAACAAAGTAATCATTTATCTTGACCCTTAATTTTCCCAGTGTGACCTTGTGGTTAATTTTGGTATGTTTTTCGCTACTGGAATACAATTACAATACTATTGTACCACCTTTGGTCAAAATAGGAATAATTCTACAATATGGAAACGATCCGTCAAGCAGTGTGTTTCAAATTAATAAAAACAAGGACTATTTGTCGTTCCAATGGAGGGACCGTGATTAGGGTCTCATTGGGGTCTAAGCGTGACGCGGGATTGCCGATTTTTTGTAAGCTTGACACGTGAAAGTCAAATTATTGTGCCGTGAAAACGGGAAATGAAGTCTAGCGGGACACGGGAAATTACAAAAAATGAAAATTGCTTACGTACATAGTGTAAGCGGGATACGGGAATCTGACAATACAGTAAGCAGGATCCGGGAATCTGACAATACAGTAAGCAGGATCCGGGATCAGAACCCCCCAATGAGACCCCCCTTGATAGGCAACATGAAACGGACATTATGATACGATTACAGTTATTTATAGAGTGCAATAATAATCTTTTGCATTAACAACAACTCTTGTCATGGGGAACGTATGAACTATTTATCCTCTGTTTTAATATATTATCAAACGGATCTTTAAAACGTACAATAACAATAACTCTTTGTCATGGGGAACGTATGAACTATTTATCATCTGTTTTAATATATTATCAAACGGATCTTTAAAAAGTGCAATAACCATAACTCTTGGCATGGGAAATTCAAGAATTATGTATCATCTGTAATAATATATTTTTCAACGGAATCTTTAATCGTGGTATTCCATATCCCTACCACGACATTAGGTCAAAGTTAGATAATTATCTCAAGTTTTTATTTCCAGTCTTTTCATTTTTCTACTCAACACTTCGTTTGTACAATTGTTGTAATCGGATTCCAAGATTTTAGATCGGAGTACTATCTTGGTTGTTTTAAGCTTCTTTAATACAGTGCTATTGACGATAACGTCCTGGAAAGTCATACTCAGTTTTCCTCTCTGGTACAGATCCCACAGTGAGTCTAATGCTCCTGTGTCATCAAATCCTACAGCTAAAACTATCCCTGAAATTGTAAAAAGTTAATAATAAAATGTTTGTTATTTTTCTGATTGTTGTCTAATGAACTATATGCGGTATGGGCTTTGCTCATTGTTGAAGGCCGTACGGTGACCTATAATTGTTAATGTTTGTGTCATTTTGGTCTTTTGTGGATAGTTGTCTCATTGGCAATCATACCACATCTTCTTTTGTATACTATAACGTCAAATCCTACAGCTAAAACTATTCCTGAAATTGTAAGACATTGATACTAAATTATTTTTTAACTTGCTGGTTGTAGATTTTAGTTTGCGTTTAAAAATACCATTGAAGTTTTGATAATGATTCAGAAATGTTTGTTAACTTGTTTTAAGAATATCTCAAAGTGAGTCTAATTACAGGGGCGGATCCAGCCATTTTAAAAGAAGGGTTTCCAATTCAGGATAAAGAAGAAGTCCAACCACATGTCCCCATTCAAATGCATTGATCGTCAAAAAAAGGGGGTTTCCAACCCCCGGACCCCTGGATCCGCCACTGTGATGATCCTTTATCCTCAAATCCTACAGCTATAACTATTCCTGAAATTGTAAGAAATTGATAATAAATTGTTTTTCAACTTGCTGGCTGTAGATTTTAGTTTGCGTTTAAAAGTACCATTGAAATGTTATTCCATAAAAGCCACGTGACTTCATGTTCTACGTGTTACCACTCATTATAACATGTTTTAATTTGTCATCGATCGACAGATTTTCTAGCAAACCACGTCACACATAGCCGTCGCTAGATCGCCTGTCTAACATTTACGCAGGAGAATGAAAACTATGTAAAACTTATAAGGCACTATAGCTACGACTACCAGCCAAAAAAAACAATAAACAAGAATGTGTCCCTAGTGCCCATACCCCCCCCCCCTCCCAAACCACCACCACCACCACCATCACCACCACCATCATAGTATGCGTGAAAATTAAAATCACAAAAATACTGAACTCCAAGGAAAATTCAAAAAGGAAAGTCCCCCATCGAATGGTAAAATCAAAAGTTCAAACACATCAAACGAATGGATAACAACTGTCATATTCCTGACTTGGTACAGGCATTTTCTTATGCAGAAAATGATGGATTGAACCTGGTTTTATAGCTAGCTAAACCTCTCACTTGTATGACAGTCGCATTAAGTTCCATTATATTGCCACCGATGAGTAAACAAAACAAACAGATACAATAGGTAAAAATGTCAAAAATAGGGGTACAGCAGTCAACATTGTGTTATCATCTTAATCACTATAAAACAACAAAATTAATGTTGAATTGTTTTTAAAAAGTGTTAAAACGGTAACAAGTCCCAAGCTGCATTATATCCTACGTATTTTTTCTAATTATCGTTTAAATGATTAAAGACAAACGATATCCACGTTAGCTGGTACAAGCAATCAAAACAAAAACAGGAAGTATTCTGAAGGTTGTTTTACAATTATTTCTAAATAAGAATTAATCTAGTATTCTATAATTTCAATCAAATCTTTTCTTTTGTTTTTCAATCTCTGATAGAGTATATAGATTTGATACTGTTTGATGGCAGTAAAATCGACAATTTAGCTCCGTTTATTTGGGTCTGTTTAATGGCGGTAAAATCGACAATTTAGCTCTGTTTATTTGGGTCTGTTTAATGGCGGTAAAATCGACAATTTAGCTCTGTTTATTTGGGTCTGTTTAATGGCGGTAAAATCGACAATTTATCTCTGTTTATTTGGGTGTTATGTCACTAATGAAGTGATTTGATTCTAATATTGATAATTATTTAGTTTTAATTGTCATCAGAAATCGAGGGAGGGCCTTTGAAAGGGTTATAAAAAGAAGAAATTAAATTATTTTCCCATTTAATGTCTTCGATTGATGGCTGTTTTGCTAACGAATGTCTCTGTATTGACTTTCTATGAAGTGACTTTAATTAGCAGAACAAATATTGAATATGCATCATTAAATGGGATTGCTCAGAATTCTTAAGGCTTGGTTTACGATCTTACAGTAAAAATAAAATATTGAAATGCTGTCTCTCTTGTTATCGTAGAAGTAATGGCCACACGTTCATCTCCCAAACATTTTCCCATTGTCATTTTATCACAATATTGGTAAAAACTTCTGACATTAAAAAAAAGAAAGATTGGTGCTCTTCAACTTCGATATCGTAGTTTATTTGGCACCTTTTTTGCATTTATGATTCGAGTGTCATTGATGAGTCTTCTGAAGACGAAACAAATTTTAATCCTGATATCTGTGATCAAGTTTATTTGCATAATTTTTCACGTGGTGCACCAAATCATTAGACGTTACTTCACTGCATTCGTTTAAGGGCATTGTTTTCAATCTCATCATATTCTAATAATTTAATTTTGGATGTAACGCGTCTTCTGATTGGCTGACGTCGTTTTGTTTATCAGCTTATAGACATAATTTTGTCATGTGACCGAGACTTCATCAATGTTTTTTCATGATTTACTCCGGTTTAAAATGGAATTGAGAATTAAATTATAAGAAATTACTGTAATATGTTTTCTACCTATTCGAAAAAACATTAAAAAAAACAAGAATAATTCAGTCACTCCCAACAATCTACAATGTATCTCTTTTACTTGCGAGACTTCACTGAAGAGAAGCAAAATATAACGACTGGATTATTCGGGTTAAAATCCAGCATCATAAAACACATCAATAAAGACCAATCAAACAGTCCCTTTACTACCCTCAGTTTCCCAAGTACCATTCAAACAGTCCCTTTACTACCCTCAGTTTCCCAAGTACCATCCAAACAGTCCCTTTACTACCCTCAGTTTCCCAAGTATCCGTTTGTTACAGTCCCTTTACTACCCTCAGTTTCCCAAGTATCCGTTTGTTGCCGTTATAATATGTTTTGATGGATCACTTTAATATCTGATAAAATCAGTTATATGTTGAATTCCATTTTATAATGGCGCTAATCGTGTCGATTTCACATAGATTTTTGACATTCTAGATAACATTGACAAATATGGTTCACACGAAATCTGATTTTATTTCTGATGGTTTTAGAGATATTTGTTTGTTCATGACAAACGACCTAATTAAAAGTTAAATCGATCATATATTTTTTTTCTACAGTTATAGAGTACTGTTCAATTAATTGCAGGTTGCATTTACAATTCGCACTTGCAAAAGCTTTGAACAACTACAAAACAATTCAACGAGTACATTTTTTGAATTGTAACAGTAGTATCTTTACCACTAAAGGAAAGAGATTTCTCTGAAACCATACACTGCACTTCCTAAATTTTCCTTTTGAAACAATCTTTTTTCCAAAGAAAACGTCAATTTTAGAGAAAATATATAAATTCGGAGTCCCATATCGATCCGTGTTTTATACGCTTTCGCACATGCTCAGTCGACGTAATGCCCTCGAATTTCAAGAAGCTCTTTAAGGGGGCTCCTGGGAATAAATGATTTTTTTTTCTAATATAGGATTTCGCTATATTTTTTCATAAATGAACTTTATCTAATACTTAAAAGAAAAATGAAATAAAAAAATGGGGTCACCGTTCATTTAAGCTAAAATCTGCCTCTGGAAGAAGCATACATTTTTGTAAATGTCCTTTTTTTCTGTTGAACTAATAGGAGAAAAACAGGAAATATCGAAATAAGAAAATAACCTAATATAAGAAATTGCTTATATTTTACAATTATTTAGTTTATGTACAGCTTATTTGAAAACAATAATAAAAAATGTAGGTCACCGATGAGTTATAAAAGATATTTCAAATTTAAGGCCAAAAAATGGCATTTTTGCACCAAAGGGAGATAATTTGGAGCGTTTTCAATTTTTAAAGTCATCTGGGGCCAAACCAAATCATTTTTTGGGGTTGTTTTTTGTACCATATCATAAAGTAACAACTAATAGTGTAATAAATAAAATTTGTAATGAAAAAAAAAAGGTTTAATTTTTTGCAAAAATTTTTGTACCCACGAGCCACCTTAATAGTCCACACTTGCCCAATTGAAATGCGATTTCGCGGGAATCTTCAAGTTAACAAAAAAATATTTAAAACATTATTTATTCATGAGATGAAAAAAAGTATATTTATGTGTAATTTTTTTCTGACTATAACGTCGATGTTATTGTATGTATGTATAAACAGTTATTCTATCGCACTGCTATAGTCCCACTTGAAGGAATATATTACAGCTGATTGCATTGAGTGTGTAGATAAAGATATTATTGTTGGAAAGCTTGCTTGCAAGCTGAACCGGGAAGTCATTATTATGTTTATTATGTTAGGTAAACTTTTCTCCTTTAAGAGTATACTATAGACAAACAGATAACCAATCTGTCTAACTGTAGGACTAGGATACTTCGAAAGGAGGGTAGTATACCTTACATAATGATGACTTCATGGTTCAGCTAGCAAGAAAGCTGACAAAAGAGCATACATTTACCTACACTCCCAATGCAATGGGCTTTAAAATAAAGTTTTACTTTCCTTTTGGTTGATGTTTTGAACTATATATTTACTTATTTTTCCTAAAAGCATATTAAATAATTGGCCCTCTTGTGAATGTCAACAGTTGAAAGTTATGTTGGAATTAACTGTTTAAACCTTTTCCAACTCTCTCGCAACCATTTTTCTTATGTAAATTTAAAGGCAAGGTGGTGTTATGTCTAACTCGACAAATGAACATATTGTGAATTTATAAATGTCATGAGTCCGTTGCCATTTGTGGATTTTTCTCCTTCAGGAACGCCGCCATGTGTAGGATTGGTATGTCTACGTACGTAATGATTGATTGAACGATGAATAGATATCCATACTGTAATATTAGCTGTCCGAGATGAAGGTTGGGAACATTTGGACAGCCACGGTAAAACGAGGGTATACTGGATAGGGACAGAAATTTAGCCTAGCCAAATACGGACTTACCAAAGAGTTTTTGTAAGGGTTACTAATGTGCAAAGAGAGTGGCACTCTCTTTTACGCCAGGCATTTGATCTATTGTCCCCATTCTGACCAGATGTGGCTGTGATTTGGACATTCCACACAGACAAACGTTATGGCGAGGGTTTTACTGCCGGTCATAGGGAGACCAATGGTTACAATATTTCTATTCCCCAATTACTTTTATTTTGTGGGAGACTTACGTCAAGAGCTACATTACAAAAAGACTATTATCTTTTCGATCTTTATTTTTATATATATGTCAATTATGTGCAAGATACCAACATGTAGTACTAGTCTTAATGTGGCTTCTTATAGTTTACAAAATGAATAATTACCCCTTGAAAAGCGTTCAATATAAGCTCCATGAAGAGCGCCCTTCTTTTCCAGGTCTTCTCTTAGTTTGACGATGTCGGCCGACGATAAGTGGTCGAATAACTTGTCTGTCAAATCCATGTAATAAAATCTTTCTGATCCATAAGACTTGGAATTTTCTGCTTTGGCATCGTAAATGATCATGTATATTCCGACTTCACCTGGAAAATAAAATTGAGAATGAAAATGGGGAATGTGTCAAAGACAACAACCCGACCAACGTGCAGATAACAACCGAAGACCATCAATGAGTCTTCAACGCAGCGAGAAAATCATGGCTTATTCTTGATTTTAAAGTAATCATGCCTTCCGTTTTAGTTAATTGGTTTTGAAAATGAAAAGTTTTGCTCTCAGCAGCCTGTAAAGATGTTTTTTGCATAGGTATGATGATAAAAAAAAGAAAATTATAACAGCAATCACTAACGAAATGTAAAAACCGAAGAAAGTCAATATGTTTTTGTAAATTTTTAAGTCGATTAGAAATAGAATGTGTCAATTTAAAATTTTATCAACCAGGATAAATCTATATTATTCATTTTGCCACAAAATAAATAGCATATACATCAAATATCGAGTTACAAGATGACACATCTTAGAACATTAAAATAAAGTTGAAATTTAAAAATGACTGACAATTTATTAACTGAAAGATCTCAGTCAGATTTTTAAACTTGGCGATTGTATCGGTTTGAAACCCCCAAATAAAAATGTTAATTAAGTTTATATTTTGATGTATTACATTGTACTCTCTGTATTACAAATTGTCTTTTCTATAGCCACATCTTGTGTCAACTTGTTTTCTACTTAAAAGTAATTTTTATTTAACGGTTTTAAAAGTAAGCAATTAACCTATAGATAACCCTTTATTATAGGTTTTGTAATTACAGTAAAACCTGACTAAACCAAAACCTGTATAAACCGAAAACCTGTATAAATACCAACATGTTCGTAAGCACCGTCATATTAAATAACTGTGCGTTGTGAACTTGATAAAACCGAAGATCGGCCAAAACCGAACAAAATCCCGAAGAGGTTCGGTTTAAACAGGTTTCACTGTAGTTAAGATTGAAGAATAAGAAACCGAACAAAATCCCGAAGAGGTTCGGTTTAAACAGGTTTCACTGTAGTTAAGATTGAAGAATAAGAAACCGACACACCCCTATACCTGTACCTCTGGGTTTTAGATATATCTGTCATTGCAATAAATAATTTCAATATAAAAGGATTATAAAGTCATGCCACATTTGTAATGTCTTCAGAACATAATGCTATACTTGTATCGGTTGATTAATTGGTTGTTACTTATTTAACGTCAAATGGCAAATATTTCAAGTACATCCAGGAGGGTGTGGATTGGCTATTACCGAATTGAGAATAATGAGGTGCTAAAATATAAAGAATAGAGAATACTGAGGTGTTCAGATATAAAGAATAGAGAATACTGAGGTGTTCAGATATAAATAATAGAGAATACTGGGGTGTTCAGATATAAATAATAGAGAATACTGAGGTGTTCAGATATAAAGAATAGAGAATACTGGGGTGTTCAGATATAAAGAATAGAGAATACTGAGGTGTTCAGATATAAAGAATAGAGAATACTGGGGTGTTCAGATATAAAGAATAGAGAATACTGGTGTGTTCAGATATAAAGAATAGAGAATACTGGGGTGTTCAGATATAAAGAATTATAGAGAATACTGGGGTGTTCAGATATAAAGAATAGAGAATACTGGGGTGTTCAGATATAAAGAATAGAGAATACTGGGGTGTTCAGATATAAAGAATAGAGAATACTGGTGTGTTCAGATATAAAGAATAGAGAATACTGGTGTGTTCAGATATAAAGAATAGAGAATACTGGGGTGTTCAGATATAAAGAATAGAGAATACTGGGGTGTTCAGATATAAAGAAAAGAGAATCATGAGGTGCTAATATATAAAGAATAGAGAATAATGGAAGGCCACACTTTTCCATGCCCTCATTCTGTCCGAGCACAAATGATTAAAGTAATGCAAGGACTGACCGTCTGACATAATGATATGCGGGATAAGGACAGACATTGTGTCTTGCAAAGGCTACGGGCGTGGTTATATATAAGTTTATTCGTTCAGTGTATGTTCATTTAAGTTAATATGATTTTTGATTGAGTTAAACCATTCCAGTAGATATTTTATAGTGTGCCTTTCTATGTTGTGAAAAACTTGTGATGTTACACTATAATTGTTTCAGGGATGGTGAAGGTTGGTATCTATCATAACGTGTAAACCCGAACAATCTGCAATTGTTTGCAGGAACCTGATGATCAGTGGTTGTCGTTTGTTGATGTGGTTCATAAGTGTTTCTCGTTTCTCGTTTTTTATATATAGATGGGACCGTTGGTGTTCCCGTTTGAATGTTTTGCACTAGTCCTGTATAGTGTGCTGTTCGGTTTCAGCCAATGTTCCGTGTTGAAGACCGTACTTTGATCTTTAATGTTTTACTTTTATAACTTGTGACTTGAAAGGAGATTCGTCTCATTGGCACTTATACCACAATTTCCTATATACCTATATATATAATATACTGAGCCCTTTCAAACTTTTTAGGTTGTAATATTTTAATGAAATTATTTTCTTCCTTTTTTATATATACATATATATATATAAACATGACGAAACAAATAACAAAAATACATCAGCATACGACATACATCAACAAGACAGAAACCTGACGACACAAATAACAAAAATACATCAGCATACCGCAAACATCAACCACACAGAAACATGACGACACAAATAACAAAAATACATCAGCATACGACATACATCAACAAGACAGAAACATGACGAAACAAATAACAAAAATACATCAGCATACAACATACATCAACAAGAGAGAAAAATGACGACACAAATAACAAAAATACATCAGCATACGACACACATCAACAAGACCGAAAAATGACGACACAAATAACAAAAATACATCAGCATACGACACACATCAACAAGACAGAAACATGACGACACAAATAACAAAAATACATCAGCATACGACATACATCAACAAGACAGAAATTTGACGACACAAATAACAAAAACATCAGCATACGACATACATCAACAAGACAGAAACCTGACGACATAAATAACAAAAATACATCAGCAGACGTCATACATCAACAAGACACAAATAACAAAAATACATCAGCATACGACATACATCAACAAGACAGAAACCTGATGACACAAATAACAAAAATACATCAGCATACGACATACATCAACAAGACAGAAACCTGACGACACAAATAACTGTGGACAAGTTCATTTATATACATATTATCTATTTGATATTATTCCCAATTTTGTACTCAGTTTATATCTATTATATCTATTTTACCCTATAATGTAATGATCTTACTATATTGAACATATTTTGTATTATATGGTTCAATGAATCCAAAATACTCTATTTGGGCTCTTTGATATTTACTCACCACTGGCTATTGGACAAACTATCTTACTCAATAGTTGTTTTATCTGGTTCTATCTTGTTAAACAGTTCACCTTTTGACTATATATATTGTACTTTTTTACTATATTGTCAATGCAGAATAAGAAACACCAGAAACAACATTAAGAGCCGTAGCCAGCATTATAAGGTATTTACATTTAAGGGTTTTTCAAATTAGTTTATGGTTAAATGTTTTTGACTTAAATATTTTATTTAGTTTCATTTACTTTGCTAATTGTATTTCAAACTTTATATATTCTTTTTACCTGTAATTAACTTTCAATGTTATATAGTATTTTATATAGTAGTATGGTCAACTTACTTTAGTGAACAGTTTTCATTTGCATTGATTAACAAATTGTTTACATTCAAAGTGGTCATTTAACTGTATTTTGCATTATTATTTATTTGCAATTGTGTAATTAAACATAATATACATTATTTGCTACACAATGATATATTCATATGCATTTATATGTAAAATTGTATTTATTTGCCATTATCTGTATATTTCAGATCTGTCGTTGCCTTCTATTATATATTATATTTATTAAAATATATGAACATTCTGCATAATTTATCTGAGCCTTATTCCACCTGGTCACATAACAATAATACATCAGCATACGACATACATCAACAAGACCGAAAAATGACGACACAAATAACAAAAATACATCAGCATACGACATGCATCAACAAGACAGAAAGATGACGACACAAATAACAAAAATACATCAGCATACGACATACATCAACAAGACAGTAACATGACGAAACAAATAATAAAAATACATCAGCATACGACATACCTCAACAAGACAGAAAAATGACGACACAAATAATAAAAATACATCAGCATACGACATACATCAACAAGACAGAAATTTGACGACACAAATAACAAAAATACATCAGCATACGTCATACATCAACAAGACAGACACATGACGACACAAATAACAAAAATACATCAGCATACGACATACATCAACAAGACAGAAAGATGACGCCACAAATAACAAAAATACATCAGCATACGTCATACATCAACAAGACACAAATAACAAAAATACATCAGCATACGACATACATCAACAAGACAGAAACCTGACGACACAAATAACAAAAATACATCAGCATACGTCATACATCAACAAGACACAAATAACAAAAATACATCAGCATACGACATACATCAACAAGACAGAAACCTGATGACACAAATAACAAAAATACATTAGCATACGACATACATCAACAAGACAGAAACCTGACGACACAAATAACAATAATACATCAGCATACGACATACATCAACAAGACAGAAACCTGATGACACAAATAACAAAAATACATCAGCATACGACATACATCAACAAGACAGAAACCTGATGACACAAATAACAAAAATACATCAGCATACGACATACATCAACAAGACAGAAACCTGATGACACAAATAACAAAAATACATTAGCATACGACATACATCAACAAGACAGAAACCTGACGACACAAATAACAATAATACATCAGCATACGACATACATCAACAAGACAGAAACCTGATGACACAAATAACAAAAATACATCAGCATACGACATACATCAACAAGACAGAAACCTGACGACACAAATAACAAAAATGCATCAGCATACGACATACGACATACATCAACAAGACCGAAAAATGACGACACAAATAACAAAAATGCATCAGCATACGACATGCATCAACAAGACAGAAAGATGACGACACAAATAACAAAAATACATCAGCATACGACATACATCATAGGACAAAAACCTGACGACACAAATAACAAAAATACATCAGCATACGTCATACATCAACAAGACACAAATAACAAAAAAACATCAGCATACGACATACATCAACAAGACAGAAACCTGACGACACAAATAACAAATATTTATCAGCATACGACATACATCAACAAGACAGAAACCTGACGACACAAATAACAACAATGCATCAGCATACGACATACATCAACAAGACCGAAAAATGACAACACAAATAACAAAAATACATCAGCATACGACATACATCAACAAGACAGAAACATGACGAAACACATAGCAAAAATACATCAACATACGACATATATCAACAAGACAGAAAATGACGATACAAATAACAAAAATACATCAACATACGACATACATCAACAAGACAGAAACATGACGACACAAATAACAAAAATACATCAGCATACGACATACATCAACAAGACAGAAACCTGACGACACAAATAACAACAATACATCAGCATACGACATACATCAACAAGACCGAAAAATGACAACACAAATAACAAAAATACATCAGCATACGAAATGCAGCAACAAGACAGAAAGATGACGACACAAATAACAAAAATACATCAGCATACGACATACATCAACAAGACAGAAACATGACGACACATATAACAAAAACACCCCAGCATACGACATACATCAACAAGACAGAAACATGACGAAACAAATAACAAAAATACATCAACATACGACATATGAAATACGTCAATTAGACAGCAACATGAACACACAAAAAACTTAGATATATCAACATACGAAAAAAATCAGTTAGTCATCAAATGATGTTATTGTGTATTTTGTAAAGGGGAAGAAACCATTAACCCTGTGCTAATATTTGTTTAACGGACAGGTTAAAAAAAGAAAGTGTTTTTAAAAAACTTACTGCATTTTGAATATCAAATATTAAATCTGATTAAAATTAGATGTTTCTTTTTGTTAAATTAGATTTGTTGGTTGCTCCCGACCGGTAAGTACACTTAGCTCAGTTAGATGTTGGTCGCTCTTGTAGGTACACTTTGCTCAGTTAGATTTTTTCATCACTCATGGAAGAACACTTCAACAAAAACATAAAAAACGATTAAAGTCAGTTTATTTATTCCTCTTTTTTTTGTATTTTTGTTGTGTTTTCTATTGATTCTGCTCTCAACATTGCATTGATTCCCTGATAATTTAAGCTTATGTCATGTATGTAGCGATGTCCGATCTTAAATTTTGAACAAAAGAGTACTTTTCTAGCAACGCAGACACAATGTGAAGCCCAAATTAATCCTTCATATACATGTACCAGCCCGCTGGCAAACGTGATCTTCTGTTTATCCCATATCTATAATGCAAAATACGGATATCACTTGAAAATACTAGTATATGACAATATTCAATAACTATCTCTTGAATAGGTAAATACAATGTTTGTGATAGCCTGCTTGCCTTGCGTGTGGGAGGTCGTTGGTTCGAACCGCGGCCGTGTCAAACCAAAGACTTACAAATGGGTACTTCTTGCTTTTCCGATCAGCACGCGGCATTTTAGGAGTAAGAGCAAAGATTGGTTGACTAGGGATCAACATTATGATTGATTGATTGATTGATTGATCGATTGATTCTCTTTATTTCCTCCAATATACTGAAGATTTACATTTTTAAACACAAGTATACTAATTACAATAAATGAACAACATATTATTACAAACTATAATTTAAGCACACACGTGCACACAAAAAAGAAAAAAAGAAAAAAAACATTTTACATATATATACAATATATATGTATAATATATCTACATGTTACATTTGTTTGATGCAAATAATTTAGTGACCAAAATTAAACCTATGCTCAGATAATTCGCCTTTAAATTTTCCGTACAGATGAAATACATGATCTGCCAAGCAACACATCATGTTTCTCCAGTTGTCAGAGTTCACAGAATGCATAAAATCTGTAATGCCACCAAGTAAAGCTACGATTATATCACTATCATCTTGCTGAAAAAAGCGTACAGATTCCTGGACCGGTAAAACGTCAACAATTCCGTAAAACATGTTATTTCTTACATCCAATAGTTTTTCACAGTACAAAATTAAGTGTTGAACAATATCTGTGGAGTAACATCCACATAAAGAGCACTGACCATCCTTTATTGCTATTGAGCCCAGTTTCACCATGACTAATAATTTAGTATTCAAATGCGGATAGACCACGGCAAGACGTAAAAGTCTGTGAATAGATAGTCTGTTTTGCATTTCATAGTAACGACAAAGTTCTGGTCGACTAGATGTATAGCTGACTTCCAAATATTTTCTTCTCTGATTTCAATCGATTGATTAACAATTTTGGACCATAGTTTTTTTTTATCCGGGATATACAAATCATCCATGTAACTTTCAAGAAAGGAATGCATATCATATTTAATCAGAGTTTTTATTAAGTCATATGTTATTGAACGTTTATCGGATTCGCCAAGCAAAAGTTGACTGAGACGTAGAGTAAAAACTTGTTTATGAGTTGTATTGGATTTAGCTCTGAACAACCGTCCCAGAAACAATAACTTGAATTATGTGTCCCAGTAGATTGACATGTTTTCCTGGGAATGGCACGGATTTTTTTTATCCCTGGGATGCCAACGATTGCTTGAGGCACAGCCGAGGGGAAAAGTTTGTTCTGAAGGGACAACAAACTTGCTATTCAACTCATTAACAGTCATTACATTTTTACGAACAAGATAACTATCAAAGAAGTTTACATACACCACCAAGCAAAAATAAATATATGCACATCCAATACATATGAGGAATATAAAAAAAACTAAGGAGATGAGGTTTTATTGTCGTTTGGATGAAATAGCACAAATTTTTCATTCTTTTTGTCGAGCCTTCGACTTAAGTCGAAAAAGCGAGACATATCGATACTTCCGTCGTCGGCGTCGTCGTCGTTGTCCTAATCGGCGGCGTCCACAAAAATTCACTCTGTGGTTCAAGTTTTTGAAATTTTAATAACTTTCTTGAACTATCCTGGATTTATAAATATTTTACTATTGTGTAAGATCAATACGTGACACTTTAATAAAATAAATTTATCTTATCTTATCTATGAAACTTGGACAGAAGCTTGTTTATGATCATAAGATAGTATCCAGAAGTAAATGTTGTTAAAAAAATCCATTTTTTTTCCGTTTTTTACTTATAAATGGACTTAGTTTTTCTTCTAGTTAACATACATACAGTCTGCAGTTAAAAGTTTTAAAAACATTTATTAGATTCATAAACTATCCTGGATTTTTACCAAACTAGTATCCAGAAGTAAATTTTGTAAAAATAAAATTCCTGTTTTTCCATATTTAACTCATAAAAGGACTTAGTTGTTCTGCCGGGAAACATTACATTCACTCTGGTTAAAGTTTTTAAAATTTTTATAACTTTCTTAAACTATCCTGGATTTGTACCAAACTTGGACAGAAGCTTGTTTATGATCGTAAGATAGTATCCAGTAGTAAATTTTGTGAAAAAAAAATCCAACTTTTCCGTATTTTACTTATAAATGGACTAAGTTTTTCTTCTACTTAACATTACATACAGTCTGCAGTTAAAAGTTTTTTAAAAAATTATTAGATTCATAAACTACCCTGGATTGTTACCAAACTGGGACAGAAGCTTCTTACAATCAGAAGATAGTATAGAGAGGAATATTTTTATTGATTTTTTCCCTCATTGTTGTTGAGCCTGCGATTAACAGCAAAAGTAGGCGAGACACTGGGTTCCGCGGAACCCTTACGAATTTTTTATAAAGAAAAAGCAAACTGAGAAATGATAATCAGCTTTATTATTTTATCAGCTGTGTGTTATGGGTATGACAGCCTCTCAAATTTCTGCGGCCTTGTTTGCTTTTCCTGTTTTTTTAAATCTAATATGACATGTGTTTACATTTTTTTTATCGCGACCATGCCTAAGAGAAGAACTTGTTACGTATGAAACATAATAATCGGGTCACACGTCAGAGAAGACAGCAACACAAAAACATCACACTTTCAACACAAAAGTCATTTAGGGGTCAACATACTGCCTTAAACAATAGACAAGTGTCTATATGATATGACAAAGGCTACATAATTAGAAAATAATGATTACCACATTTAGTAAAATAATGTGCTGTGTTGATAAATAATTTCTTTCTGAATCTATAACTGTCATGCTTTAGATAGGACATTTTGTTTTATGTAAATGTATTACAATTTATTTATTTTTATTTATTTATTTTTTTTTGGGGGGGGGGAGGGGTCTGATACATTACAACTAATAAGCAATAGACTTTAAATAATAAACTAAAAGGAAAAGACCCTTAAAATATTTTACAACGACGATTTTCAAGATATTCTATATATCTGAGCATAGAACAATGTGATATATTAAGTGTCTTTAGTTTGTATGTATTGTTTACAGTTATTTGTAAATATTGACCCCTTTAATCTTACAGTTTTTATTGATGAGAAATAGTGTACACAGATAACACCGTTTTCATTCTTCGATTGCATACACCACTGTACAAAGATAACCCCGATTCCATTCTTCAATTACACACACTACTGTACAAAGATAACCCCCCCATTCTTGAATTGCATACACTACTGTACAAAGATAACTCCGATTTCATTCTTCAATTACATACACAACTGTACAAAGATAACTCCGATTTCATTCTTCGATTACAAACACCACTGTACAAAGATAAACCCGATTCTATTCTTCAATTACATACACCACTGTACAAAGATAACTCCGATTTCATTCTTCAATTGCATACACTACTGTACAAAGATAACCCCGATTCCATTCTTCAATTAAATTCACCACTGTACAAAGATAACTCCGATTCCATTCTTCAATTGCATACACAACTGTACAAAGATGACCCCGATTCCATTCTTCAAATGCATTCACCACTGTAAAAAGATTGTAAAAAGATATCTCCGATTCCATTCTTCCATTATATTCACCATTGTTTAAAGATAACACCGAGTCCATTCTTCAATTGCATTCACCACTGTACAAAGATAACTCCGATTCCATTTTTCAATTGCATACACTACTGCCACTGTACAAAGGTAACTCCGATTCCATTCTTCAATTGCATACACCACTGTACAAAGATAACTCCGATTCCATTCTTCAATTGCATACACCACTGTACAAAGATAACTCCGATTCCATTCTTCAATTGCATACACCACTGTACAAAGATAACTCCGATTCCATTCTTCAATTGCATACACCACCTGCTTGTTATCAGTGCATACACCACTGTACAAAGATAACCCCGATTCCATTCTTCAATTGCATACACCACTGTACAAAGATAACTCCGATCCCATTCTTCAATCGCATACACAACCTGCTTGTTATCAGTGCATACACCACTGTACAAAGATAACTCCGATTCCATTCTTCAATTGCATACACCACTGTACAAAGATAACTCCGATTCCATTCTTCTATTGCATACACCACCTGCTTGTTATCAGTGGATACACTACTGTACAAAGATAACCCCGATTCCATTCTTCAATTGCATACACCACTGTACAAAGATAACTCCGATTCCATTCTTCAATTGCATACTCCACTTTACAAAGATAACTCCGATTCCATTCTTCAATTGCATACACCGCCTGGTTGTTATCAGTGCATATACCACTGTACAAAGATATCCCCGATTCCATTCTTCAATTACATACACCACTGTACAAAGATAACTCCGATTCCATTCTTCAATTGCATACACCGCCTGGTTGTTATCAGTGCATACACCACTGTACAAAGATATCCCCGATTCTATTCTTCAATTACATACACCACTGTACAAAGATAACTCCGATTCCATTCACTTATTGCATACACCACCTGGTTGTCATCAGTGCATACACCAGTATACAAAGATAACACCGAGTCCATTCTTCAATTACATACACCACTGTACAAAGATAACCCCGATTCCATTCTTCAATTGCATACACCACTGTACAAAGATAACACCGAGTCCATTCTTCAATTGCATACACCACTGTACAAAGATAACCCCGATTCCATTCTTCAATTGCATACACTACTGTACAAATATAACTCTGATTCCATTCTTCAATTGCATACATCACCTGCTTGTTATCAGTGCATACACCACTGTACAAAGATAACACCGATTCCATTCTTCAATTGCATACACCACTGTACAAAGATAACTCCGATTCCATTCTTCAATTGCATACACCACCTGCTTGTTATCAGTGCATACACCACTGTACAAAGATAACCCCGATTCCATTCTTCAATTGCATACACCACTGTACAAAGATAACTCCCGATTCCATTCTTCAATTGCATACACCACCTGCTTGTTATCAGTGCATACACCACTGTACAAAGATAACCCCGATTCCATTCTTTAATTAAATACACCACTGTAAAAAGATAACCCCGATTCCATTCTTTAATTGCATACACTACTGTACAAAGATAACTCCGATTCCATTCTTCAATTGCATACACCACTGTACAAAGATAACTCTGATTCCATTCTTCAATTGCATACACTACTGTACAAAGATAACCCCGATTCCATTCTTCAATTGCATACACCACTGTACAAAGATAACTCCGATTCCATTCTCCAATTGCATTCCCCACTGTACAAAGATAACTCCGATTTTATTCTTCAATTGAATTCACCACTGTGATTATAATCCCTAGCTAACAGTGATTCTTATACGCAAGCTAACAGTGATTCTTATACGCATGCTAACAGTGATTCTAATAAGCAAGTTAACGATGATTCTTACGCAAGTTAACAGTGATTCTAATACCCTAGCTAACAGTGATTCTTATACGCAAGCTAACAGTGATTCTAATACCCTAGCTTACAGTGATTCTAATACCCTAGCTAACTGTGATTCTAATACCCTAGCTAACAGTGGTTCTTATACGCAAGCTAACAGTGATTCTTATACGCAAGCAACAGTGATTTTTATACGCAAGCTTACAGTGATTTTAATACGCTAGTTAACAGTGATTCTAATAAGCAAGCTAACGGTGATTCTTACGTAAGCTGACAGTGATCTAATACGTTAGCAGTAACAGTGATTCTAATACGCAAGCTAACAGTGATTATAATACTCAAGCTTACAGTGATTCTAATGCGCAAGGCAACAGTGATTCCTATACGCAAGCTAACATTATCTGTACTGTGATTCTGATACGCAAGCTTACGGCCTTAATGAACAATTCATAAATTCTTTCACTTGCAAAGATTCATCTTCTATGCCAAAATAAAAGTTCAAGACCCCATCAAACTATGTCAAACTGGAAATATGCTAGTGCTGTATCTATTTTTTTATAACTTTAAGAAGGGATGTCAACGAGTACTCAAGTACTCGAGTATCGCTCGGTAGTACCGAGTATCGATTACCAAAATGATACTCGACTAATCGGTTTCCTGTTCAAATGCTGTTGCTTTCTAAGTTAATTCATATGAAACGAGTAACTGGTGAAAAATATTGTTTATCCAATTATTCAACCAATGCATGTACATGTACATTATATATCATAAACTTAGTCTTCTGTGCACAATTTTATCTTTTTTAAGCATCCATATCGTATAATCGTCAAAAAGAAAATTAGCTCAGTCTGTTATGATGTGAAAATATGGTAGCTAATTAATTGTCGTGTTTTGAAGCCGTGGTTTACCAGTGGGTGTATTAGGAAGAGGGGTTTGAGATTTCAAAAAAAACCTCTGGCCTTTGTTAGTCTTGTATGATTTTTAATTTTTTGTTTCTTGTGTATAATTCGGAGTTCAGTATGACGTCCGGTATCACTGAACTAGTATACATATTTGTTTAGGGGCCAGCTGAAGGACTCCTCCGGGTGCGGGAGTTTCTCGCTGCATTGAAGACCCATTGGTGGCCTTCGGTTGTTGTCTGCTCTATGGTCAGGTTGTTGTCTCTTTGACACATTCCCCATCTCCATTCTCAAATTTATGTAGGTGACGCGTGTAGTAAAAAAAATAAACAGTTTCATACTTACACGATCATGGTCATTAAAAAAATATATAGACGGGACACCTCCTAGTATATTTCGATCTTGTACCATGATCATTTTAGATCTGTATCTGTAGGCGAACGTGGTGGATACAAATACCGGCTTTAATACAACGGAAGAGAGAGAGCGCCGTCGATGTATTGACGATGCACGAGAGTAGTTTCTGAACGGCTGTCAACGCTCGGTGTACGCACTACGCTTCTTCAATGTGGTTCTATTCGAATACTGTTTTTACGAAAAATGAGTTAGAGTATTGTTGTATTTTACTCGTTGAGATCTCAAAACACTTCGTGTAGTTTTTTTATCTGCATGTTTGTTCACAACATTTCTTGACTGATAATTGTTAAATCGGGCCCTTGACAGCAATTTAGTGTTCTTTTTTTGACGAGCTTTTTTTTTTAAATTGTCTGGTTCTATAGCACTGCGACCACCTCGTACAGAAATTTTAGCTTCTGATTTGAGCGTCTTGTCTGTATGTCTTGTAGTTTCAGTTTGGTGAGCGTGTTTGAGACGAAACCAACTTCTCTGGATTTGTACTCTTTTGTTATAAATCTCGCAGGTTGTTGCTGTATTCTTTCAAGCTTATTGATGATTGTAGATGTGAACTGGTCCCATACTATTGACGATATGATATCCCATTATTGACCTAACCATTTAAATATATGCGGTTTTCTCGCATTCCGGTTGACAATATCTCAAATTTCATGGCCTCGATTAGTTTTCTGGTTCCTTTGGATTTTATTAAAAAATAGTGCCTATTCAACACAGTTTTAATATATAGTATGCATTAACTAAGTGACTCATTTAAAATAATTCAGTTTGTTTTGCAAAGTACTTATATGATACATTAAACATTTTTATAGATATAGGAAGATGTGGTATGAGCGCCAATGAGACAACTCTCCATCCAAATAACAATTTATAAAAGTAACCCATTATTGGTCAAGATATGGCCTTCAACACGGAGCCTTGGCTCACACCGAGCAACAATCTATAAAGGGTCCAAAAATTACTAGTGTAAAACTATTCAAACGGGAAAAAAAAACAGTCGAATCTATATAAAAAAAAACAAGGAACGAGAAACACGTATAAATTACATAAACAAACGACAACTACTGTACATTAGATTCCTGATTTATGTTCATTACTCAGGAGCCAAATAAATAAAGACTGTTCGTTCATTTGTTTCTTGTATTAAAACATATCATTAGATAATTACATTCTTTTCTGAAATTTTAATATTGAGATTATAATATTAATGAATGATGGTTGTCAAACCATGGCTGCCATTATACATTGAGTCTAAAATTTGCGGGCCCAGGACAATATTAGTATTTTTCCACCAGCGTCTTATATTTCATGTTTTAGTCTTGTTTTTGACCCGGTTAAATATTAAGTAAAAATTTCTTGCCAAGTGACAGTAATATATTTGCGAAGTTGATAAGGAAGCCCGTTCCAGCGACATATCTATATATCTTTATGAAGGAAGTGACACACCTCATTGCAGGTTTGGTGAACAGTACAGTAAACAAACATGTTTATACGAGGTTATCTCAATATAAAACCAAGTCCCTGTTATACATGCCATATAAAACAAATAATGTATTTATCTATTTGTTATCTTTTATATGTATGCGCTGTACATAATTGATTTAAACTCCTTTGGTATATATTCCATATGGCGGTGCTTCTACTTACAGGAGGCTTATACACAGAAGAAGAAGCCGAGCGCCATATGTCGTCATAATGATCGTTAGCATAATACAACGATGACATTTAACACTTCGATATGGAACGCGGAAACCACATTAATAGATAATCACAGTTTATCGGAGACAATGATAGTTTATCGGTCGATCATTATATATAGTCGGCGTAAATTATACTTTACGTTCGACCATCATAGATGATCTAATTAATGTGACTCGCGCGCAGATAATGATGGTTACTTTTTTGATAATGCATTAACGGTCGATAATGTGAATTGTTTCGATAATGATAGTTAACCTCGACCATGTGAATTAAAAAAAAAACACAAGTCATAAATTCGATAACTTGAATTAAAACCGGAAATGCTTGCCGATTGTAAAATCGATTTTTGAGTGGCGGTCAACTTTTTTCTACTTTCGCTTTTGCGAATTGATGTAAGCAGCATGGATACATCAATCTATATGTTTTTGGAGATGAGTGACAGCTGTAAATAATAATATTATGTTATTTATGACATAGTTTCTGTAATTTGTAATACTTATTCTCATTACACCTATAAATATATAGACCTGAATCAAGCGATTTTCCTAAATTCCTTGACAGGTCAACGTCAAAAGACCAAAATAGCCTGTTGTCACCTGGCATTTAGCCTTTGACCCTATGTGCCTATTAATTGTGTTTGTGTTATGGGGGAGGGGGATTTTGAAATTATTGAATTATCGGTGCTGGAAATTACCGAAAATAAGTACCCAAGTTCAGTAACAAGCCCCTGTGACAGTCTGACTAGACCCAGCCCCTACTAACGGCACTATATTTATGTCAGATAATAAAAGCGTCTATTTTCCTTTCTTTAAGTTCCTCAAAAAGATTTAAATTTCTATTTGATATCGATGTATAATTATTTAGCAAATATTGCTACCAAATTTCATACATTAAGGTACATAATGTTATTATTTCCAATATATATCTGTTTAACACACAATTCAAATCAATAGTTCATCAGTGGCGGATCCAGAAATTTTCATAAGTGGAAGCCCACTGATTGCCTAAGAGGGCCCGCTCCAGTCACGCTTCAGTGATTCCCTATATAAGCAACCAAATTGTTTTATCAGAAAGACCCCCCCCCTTAATCCGCCTCTGTTCATTAAATTCTCACCACATACAACATAATTAAAACACTATAATATATGTATGTGTCATTCTTATTTAAAAGAATTATGAGAGACTATAAAAATACATTCATCATATACTTAGCATTGATATGATAGCTTTTGCATATGTGTAATGAGCGGAAGTACACTAGCCATAATTGCCCACCCTGGCTAATAACCCATATCAGGTGCATCTCGTGCACATAACCCATAATAGTGCCTCTCGTGCAAGTTACTTCCGGTATTTCCGGTATTGATTGTTTACTTTTTAAAGGTCAGATGACAACTGCCAGTTGGACATGTATACCTTACAGTCCTTCCATACACCGAATACACTAGACCTATTGCTTATAGTATCTTAGATATAGACTTGACCACCAAAACTGAACCGTGTTCCCATTAAATGTGGTCGGAGTCAAATGAAAACTGGAGTCAAGTGAAAACTGTCTGACCTTGTAAGGTACGCACATACCAAATATAGTTATCTTATTACTTATAATAAGAGATAATTTAACATTACAAAAAAATATTAACTTGTTTTTCAAGTAGTCACTGAACCATGAAAATGAGGCCAAGGACATTAGACATGTGACTGACGGAAAATTGTAACATGAGGCATCCATCTACAAAGTATGAAGCATCCAGGTCTTTCACCTTTTAAAATATAAGAGTTAGCTAACGCCGCCGCCGGATCACTATCCCTATGTCAAGCTTTCTGCGACAAAAGTCTCAGGCTCGACAAAAATAACACCGAGGAAACCGTGTTTGTTGTTTCTTTTTTTAAAAGGATTTTTAAATTAATCAGAAAAGTTTGAATTAATAATGGAAAAAAATATCATCAATACTTTCTCTAGGTGAAATGAAATGATGATGATTCGTCGAATTTCTTATTTTTGAAGAGTCCGACTCATATAAGAATAAGAAGAGATTGACAAGGAGAGGCGCACACTTCGTTCCTATAGAATGCTGACAACTTATTGAAAAAGTGTAACTCTAAATTCACCAAATATGTAGTTAACAGGAAACAGAACACTCATCAGTTATGCCCAAATAGAAAAGTTGGAAAGGCCAAGCAAAAGTTGAAGAGCATTTATGACTCAAAATTACAAATAATGCCTAGGTAATCTATCCCTGGATAAAAAGATTGACAGTATAAGAGAGGGGAGAGATATAACAGCGACATTCAAACTGACATGTCGTGGAAATAACGAAAGACGACGAAAAACAGTACACAAAACACAACATAAAATAAAGACTGAGCACCCAAAGAATCCCCCCTGGATCCGCCTATGCCAAATTTACACAATTTTTAAAATTTACATTCTATAACAGATTACAGTCAACCAACTCATGATGGCATGACGGCGTCCGTAAAATTTTTGAAGCAATGATATCAAACACCCAAGTTAGAACTCTTGGTTGGATAGCTTCCTTGTAAGCAGCAACCCTATATCATAAAGAAATTCATGATTACTAGATGTAGAATATCAAATCCGTTGTCAGGCAGAAACCCAGTTGGAATTGAACAAAAGAAATGGAACTATTTATTAGGGAAAGTAAACAACCATAATTGGTATATTTGAATTGTTTACATCTGTTACTATGGTCTTTTAAAGTTAAATAATTCTTATATCATTTGCATATCTATAAATACTTGAATTGGATTGGTCAATTAGAATTTTTCTCTTGGTTTACACTTCGATAAACCATATTTCCGAAACTACTTTCGTAATCTATTCATGATTGATACACATTCTTGCAGGGATATTGGGATTTTCAGCAAGTTGAGATTATAAAACAATTGCATAACAGTTGTTTCTATTCTAATGCATATATAACCAAAAAAAAATGCAAAAAAGCTTCGAAAATGTATAAAAATAAAATTTAAATAAAATTCCGGGAAATTTCACGTATGATTTGGCGAATTTACGTCATGGCAAAACACGACGACATACGATTGAAAACTTTCAGACGGAAGATTATTTCGTTACTTGTACGCTTCATATTCGGGTAGTATCTAATTAAAATGAAGTTTTTGAATGTTTGAGGTAGGCGCTATTTCATTTTAGATTCTGTTGCGTTTATCGGACATTTAAGTTTTTGAGAAAGTCAAGATGGCGGCGTACTCCTTAGTTACGACATGCCATTGTGTTTCTGATGGTACATATAGTAGCCATCAAAGTAAAAATGTAAATTAGTAATCGCGTATGTTTGGCTAAAGAATTATAAGGATTAAACACATTTTTTCTAGAGGTTATTGGTGTGTAAACCGGGTCTCTAACTCACAAACTTGACATAAAAGTACTTCGGACTTTTATTCAGTTTGTGTGTAATCGCCCCGGTTTACACATCAATAACCTCTAGAAAAAAATGTGTTTTATCCTATAATAAAGGTGCATAATTTATGATTTTATGCATTCTACATGTGTGTTTTCACATGAATTATAGTATGGAGCTTCGAGGTATTTGTTAACTTTTAAATAACAGACAAATTTTCACAAAACAGACGAGTGAGGTAGGTGCAAATTATGACTTGAAAACGTGTAAAAGAAACATATTTCACACATCACCTCGCTTCAAATTCTATCATTTTTATATTTTTAGGCTCTATGTTGATAAAATAGCATTAGAAATTTACAGCACTATACTAAAAGTAATGGACGACAGACTTTCCAGTTGGATCTTAAAAATACATATCTTCAAAAAAAAAACTTCATTTCTTTGTGTCTGATATCTACATGATCTAGGATAATTAGTTTTTAACTTATGAAATTTTATGTCTGCCCTTCCACATGTTCCACGAAATATTTAATTAGATTTTTTCTTAATATTTTAGAATTTTCGAAAATTCACCCTAACAACTGATCAGATAATATTTTTTAGTTAATCAAATTTGGATATAGGGATAGTAATTATGCTATGTGGATATATTAATGGTTTTCAAGAGCTAAAATGACAGCGCGTCATCATTACAATGACTGCCGTTTTTACGATTATAAAAATTATGTGGCGTAATAGGGACACGATTTTGACAAAGTAGAATCCTAACTGTTGGGAGAAATATACTCCATATACCACTGCTGCTGGATTGTTGCTATGTATTATTTGAAAGTTCACAATGGGAATCTGAAATCATATCTTTTGCCGTAAAGTTATGTTCTCAATCGACCAGCAGTGACAATTCTAGATGCAAGTCACATATGAGGCAGACTGTATAAGTAGGATTATCGTTATATATTTATATCTGAAGTGTTATTTATACTTAATAACACTAGGCTGATACCCTGCCAGTTGACTGTTGGTATCATTAGCTCGGAAGTCGGAAAAATAATTTAGAAATATTCTTAAATTTCTCCGTTGAAAAATTTACTTATATAGAGAAAATAAGGTTTCCACTCAATCATGTATTTCAACGTGTATAGATGACCTCAGTTGCCTAGTCGTCTAAGTGCTTCATCTGCAATGATCACTAGTCTGTCAACTGAAGTTTGTGATTTTAAACTCTCCCAGTGTCAGGTGCATAGTACTAAAAAAAAGCTGGTTGTTTTTTTGTACTCTAGGTTCTTCCAACAAAAGAAATGGCAACATTGAAATAGGCAAGAGTCTTGAAAATGCTCAAAATGATCTTAAATTAACACTATTCCTGTTTCAAAGGATGTTGAACTCATTAAAAAAGGAAAATTCCTAGCGACTACATTTTGTCCATCGAATTCTAAGTTCATACGTACATGTTATAAACTGATATTTTTTTAGTTATGAACATTCGATTTTTCAATGAGTTAAAGGAATGGTCATAAACTGTTATTATAAGGACACCTGTCTAGTTTTAAAATTAACTAATGTCTTATAGATTAATATTGGTTATCTATATCGTTAGATTACTGTCTTATTGACGTGAATCTAAAACAGGTTCTATTCTAATAACCATATGTTTGCGGTTGTTGTGTCTGCTTTTGATTCTAATTTAACATTTAAGCTTCGGATATTTATCTCATAGTCTACTATTATCATTGTGTGGGGTATGTAAAATTTGCACTCCATGCTGTTCTACCATTTCAATACAATACATTTTTTACAGTTGGATTAACTAGTGTTTTTCAGAGTAAACATCTCCACCACAGAGCTCTATTGACTAATCTAGTTATGTAACCAACTATGACAAATGCAAATTTTTGTAGAAAGTTGCAAACAGATCAATCTCAGTTTGACGATTATTGAGTGAAGAACAATGGTACATTTTTACCATTTACATTCAAAAAGGAACTGTATTGGTAACTTAAAACAAATGCGTTTCATTTGCATATTATGATTGCTGTATTTAAAGCATGCATGACCTGCCATTTCTCTTCTGGCACGAATGCACACTCTGTTTGCACAGTATAAACATAAAGGATTATTTCGGCTCTAAGGATTATTTCACTGGTTATAATTTTTATTTTATTAAGAAGATGTGGCCGTGTGATGTTCCATATACACTGAAAAATTTTAACGTTATAAACTAATATATTTACAGCCTGAGACTTCAATCGGTAGCAATACTAGGCAAATTGTAAATGACCGAATTAAGAGACGTTTTCATAATACTTATGATCACGGGGGAAAAGAATGATCGCATCATATAACGTAGATTTAAATTTTGAAGTTCATTTTTTTTTTGTGTTTTAAAAAGAAATATTTCATATCAATTTTACAATGTCATATGACCCATCCACATTTCATGTTCGTCAATGTAATTTAACTTTAAATCAATTACAGACAAATGTCACAAGAAAGAAATTACAAATAAAGAGTTAAATAGTTATTGAAATCTTTGTTTGCACATTATTGATGATATTTGTTATTTTCTACATGTTACAATATGTATGCTTGTATTTTTTTAAGTGACAGTAAAAAGAGTATTAAAGAAAACCTTCTGCCTCGTTGTTTTTATTGCGTCATTATATTGCTTTTATGATGCTCATTTTTTGGTTCGATATCTTCTACAAGTTATCAGAACTCACCAACGTCTACATAGACCTCCTAAGTCGCGCTCAAATCAAATTAATTGGAAGACAGAATCATTAACCACATTAAAACCAAGTCACTAACGAAGAAGAAGACAACTGCAAACAAAACTTTCAACTTCATGACAAAATTTCCAATTTCTCAGCACTAACATACCCTTTGCTTCATCTTTTGGCGTTTGCACATATCAGTTAATAGGTTAATCTCGTCCTTTTTAACACTTTACCATATTAAAGAGGTTGTACTGCTTTCATAAAAACTGCGCGAACAGAGTTGTGAGGAATATTGATTATAATTGACACACTACATAGATTTCACGATCACCATCATCAATTGATCGACCGATGCATATGTCGGTGTCTTAACTCACAAGCGACATGTTTTTGCGGTCTCATATATATCTTCAGATTCATATTGTACCAGAAATGTGGTGTGATCTGTAATTTTACCGATGGTGTCAAATGCCCGATTGTGACATTTTGAGCAAGTATTGATTTGCATGGGCGGTGATACTTACATAGCAGGAGACGCTTTCCGTGTCGCCGCATCCGGTATCGTTCTTTTTGGAAGTCATGCGATTCTATCAGTCTTTGCTTGTTCCCTGCTTTCGTGTCTTCTTAATCGGTATATGAGATATTTAGTGTTTTATGGATAATAACTTGTATTTACCCAACAATGCACTTACAAATGTAACATAATAAGAACAGACTTTCTCTATGAATACTTGGAATCAGAAACTAGAGGCTCTAAAGAGCCTGTGTCGCTCACCTTGGTCTATGTGAATATTAAACAATGGACACAGATGGGTTCATGACAAAATTGTGTTTTGGTGATGGTGATGTGTTTGTAGATCTTACTTTACTAAACATTCTTGCTGCTTACAATTATCTCTATCTATAACAGTACTTTCTGTGGAAAATGTTATTGAAAATCTTCAAATTTTAAGAAAATTGTTAAAATTGACTATGAAGGGCAATCACTCCTTAGGGGGTCAGGTCAATTGACTATTTTAGTCATAGTGACTTATTTTTAGTTCTTACTTTGCTGTACATTATTGCTGTTTACAGTTTATCTCTATCTTTAATAATATTCAAGATAAACACAAAAAAACCGCAAAATTTCCTCAAAATTACCAATTCAGGGGCAGCAACCTAACAACCGATTATCCGATTCATCTGAAAATTCCAGGGCAGATAGATCGTGACCTGATCAACAATTTTGCTTCCTGTCAGATTTGCTCTAAATGCTTTGGTTTTTGAGTTATAAGCCAAAAACTGCATTTTACCCCCATGTTCTATTTTTAGCCATGGCGGCCATCTTGGCTTGTTGGCCGAGTTACCGGACACAAATTTTTAACTAGATACCCCAATGATGATTATGGCCAAGTTTGGTTAAATTTGGCCCAGTAGTTTCAGAGGAGAAGATTTTTCTAAAAGATTACTAAGATTTACGAAAAATGGTTAAAAATTGACTATAAAGGGCAATAACTCCTAAAGTGGTCAACTGACCATTTTGGTTGTGTTGACTTATTTGTAGATCTTACTTTGTTGAACATTATTGCTGTTAACAGTTTATCTCTATCTATAATATATTCAAGATAATAACCAAAAACAGCAAAATTTCCTTAAAATTACCATTTCAGGGGCAGCAACCCAACAACAAAATGTCCGATTCATCTGAAAATTTCAGGGCAGATAGATCTTGACCTGATAAACAATATTACTCATATCAGATTTGCTCTAAATGCTTTCAATTGGTTTTTGAGTTATAAGCCAAAAACTGCATTTTACCCCTATGTTCTATTTTTAGCCATGGCGGCCATCTTGGTTGGTTGGCCGGGTCACCGGACACTTTTTTCAAACTAGATACCCCAATGATGATTGTGGTCAAGTTTGGTTTGATTTGGCCCAGTAGTTTCAGAGGAGAAGATTTTTGTAAAAGCTAACGCCGGACGACGACGGACGACGGACGCAAAGTGATGAGAAAAGCTCACTTGGCCCTTTGGGCCAGCTGAGCTAAAAATACAGCAGTAAGACGATTCCCAGTATTGTACTTTGTTAATCTTCTGAAAGTTATGATTTGACATTTTTAAGTTTTATGGTGATTTATATATTTTTGTCCATTTAAAGAGAACTATAAATATATTGTATTGTTAATGCTGTAAAGTGATATTTTGTTTTCTTATATAATCACGCCATCAGTATCATATACCCGTCCTTGTTAAATGTGCATCGCAGGTTTTTTTTTTATTTAATGACGCACTTGATAAATGTTTCGATCAAAATTTAGAACCTTAGCACAGCTGACATATTTTCACATTCGGTTTAAAATGGAAATCCGGTTTTCTATTAAGTTACATCTTTGTTAAATGAAATAGTTAGCTAATATAACTTTCTCAAATTCAGAATTGTGCGGGGTATAACAAAATCACACTTATTTGCAAGTCATGCTCTGTTTATGCATAATACCCCCCCCCCCCCTTTCCCCCCAAAAAAAAAAATCAATAAAAAAAAAAAATCGCAGTCTTAAATTTCAAGCCAAAATTGACAATGTTTTTTCGAGGGGTAACAATCTGCTCTACCACTCTCTCAGATATGTGTTATTTAATTTATTATACTGAATGTTCTGTTATTGCTGTCTATTGAATTTCAAATTCAAAGAAATAAGCTGTGACGTCTTGTGAAAAATCAATACCAATAATCCGTGTTTATTAAAGCGCACACTCGATCAATCGCTCCCTGCTATCAACCAATCAAAATCTGGAGTTTTGACATGAAGTAAAATAAAACACAATATCTAACCGTACTTAGAAAAGAAACATTATAACTAAATACATGAATGTTGGTTCTGTAAATACCGAAACACGTCGTATAGCATGCGAATTTTCAATCGGCAAAACAGTCATATTCGGAAATAAGTCACGTTCGGTACTTAGCAGACAGACGATGAAGATGATAAACCACAATCTAAGACGTGGCAAAAACGTCGTTAGTTAGTTTAGACACATACACATCGTATAGATCAACCAATTTGTGATGGAGCAGTTTCTGCGTAAGGAGCACACTCCTGTATATGAAGTCCGTATAGTGTGAACATGCACGGGCTTAACGTATCAATTGAGATATGTAAACACCATACGACGGAGCAGAGGATATGTTACTGCTGAGAAATGGGAAATTGATAATTGGGAAGTTGAATCATCCCGTTTGTCGTAGACTTTTGTTTGAAGTCGTCCATCTGTGTCAATATTGAGGAAAAGATCAAGGTATGAAGCAGTCCTTCTAGTATCAAAAGTAATCCCCAATTTCAAGTTCATTGACATATATGAGATGCAAGTACTGACTGAAATATGAGTTAGGACATCATTACTATATCTGAAAGTAAAATTAAAGAATTTCGCAAGGTGCTTTTTCTTTTTCTTTTTTTAGAAGGTTCTGGGTGAATTCTGCTTCATACGAGTAGAAAAACAAATCGTCCAGAAGGGGTGCACAATAAGTACCCATTTGAATACCGACTGTCTGTTGAAATATCAATCAAAGAACTTGAAATTGGTTACATGATTTGAATATATTTTCACTTGAAGATTTCTTGCTTTTTGCAATACACTGTACTGTTGCACAATACTTAGTAAATCTGTTTTCAGACTATATACAAAGAATTAGCAAAATAAATTGTGACCCCCAATTTGTCTTTGGAAAATTTACAATTTCTTAAATCTTGAGGTCAAACCCCCCTAAAATTATTTTTACCCCCCCCTCCCTATTTCGAAAAAAATAACATTTGAAGAAATTTTCTATTTGCAAAGTGTGATACAATTTAAAAAAATCATTACACTTAAACACAAGTTATTGCCTGAAAATTAAAAGAACGCTTGTTTAATACCCTTTTTGGCCCATAATTCCTGAACAGTTTGGGCAACTACCCCCAAAATGAATCCCAACCTCCTACTTGTGGTATTGAACCTTGTGGTACAATTTCAGAGCAATCAAAATACTTATACACAACTAATTGTCCTGAAACTAGAAAAATGCTTGTTTTGGGCCCCTAATTCCTAAACAGTTGGGACCATCACCCCCAAAAACAATCCCAACCTTCCTTTTGTGGTATTGAACCTTTGATTAAATTTCATAGAGATCCATAAACATAAACTAAAGTTATTGTTCGGAAACCAAATGTCTTCGGACACAATACGACCCCAATTTTTGTTTGCGGTCGTATAAAAATGACTATAGCACAATATCACAATGGCGGGATGTATAAGTACCGATCAACGCCAAAAGATTATTACTAAAATTGACTACACGTTATATTTCCATCAACTGCAAAGGACTGCATATTTATTTTTAGCAGCTCAGAAACAGGGTCCAGAGAGGCATGGCAGACACGAGATCCATTAAAACTGAGGGGAAATAGAAACGAAAAAAGAACATATAAATAAGAAGATGTGGTATGAGTGCCAATGAGACAACCCTCCATCCAAGTCACAATGTATAAAAAGTTAACAATTATAGGTCAGAGTACGGTCTTCAACAAGTAGCCGTGGCTCCAACGAACAGCAAACAAAAGGGCCCCAAAATGACTAGTGTAAAACAATTCAAACAGGAAAACCAACGGTTTAATCTATATAAATAAACGAGAAACGAAAAATACCTATGAACCACACCAACGCACGACAACCACTGAACAACAGGCTCCTGATTATCTATAACATCACAGAAAACTTCACTCAATATATTATAAAACAAATGTTTTAAAGATGATTGGTATGTAATCTTAAAATTTACCCAAACTATGTTTTAATAAAAGAACGTGTTTCTCGGACAATGTACCTCATGCATGTTAAAGAGCGGGTATTGTAAAGTTTCAACTGCGAGATTAAACGCACTTTGATAGTTGTCTCATCGGCAATCGTATCTCATCTCTTACTATACATTTTGGATAAATGAAATTTTAAGACTGCAATTTTTTGTTTTTTTGTTTGTGTTTGTTTGTGTTTTTTGTGTGTGTGTGTGAAGGGGGAGGGGAGATATCATGCTTATACAAAGCATGAATTGCAAATAAGTGTGATTTTGTGATACCCCTTACTATTCTGAATCTGAGAAACATTTAACAAAATTGCAACATAATAGAACTCCGGATTTCCATTTTAAATTGAATGTGCAAATATGTCAGCTGTGCAAACGTTCTAATTTTTAAACACCTGCGATGTACATTTACCAAGGACAAGTATATGATACTGATGTCGTGATTAATTATACGCAAACATAATATCATTTTACAGCATTAACAACACAAAATATTTATAGTTCTCTTTAAATGGGCAAAAACATATAAATCACCATAAACCTTAAAAATGTCAAATCATTAACTTTCTTATTATGTTACATTTGTAAGTGCATTGATAGGGTAGTTGCAATTATTATCCATTGTGAAAGGAGAGATATGCGATCTGTTGTGCAAAATGCAAGACAGTTTTAATTGAATTGTCCTCTTGTTTTAAATCATTTTATGATATACTATACTCTATAATCTATTAAGTTGTGAAACTCCTTTCTTTCGTCCTGTTTTTTGTGGTTTTGTTTTTTACAGAATTATAAAATTCAAAATGGAAATTGGGAATGTGTCAAAGAGACAACAACCCGACTAAAGAGCAGAAAACGGCCCAAGGCCACCAATGGTTTTTCAACACAGCGGTGAGAAAATCCTGCACCCGGCGGCGGGCTTCAGCTGGCCCCTAAACAAAACTGTAAAAAAATTCCAATGTAAAGACCTTATGAGGGAATCAATATCAATTACAAAAAATGCAATATTTAATGACCTGACAACAGTATCGTAACTACATCCCTTCTGAATAGGCCTATTTAAAGGTTTGGTTAGCTTTTGAGGTGAATGACGACATTTTTGTGCTTTGTATAAAATAATATCATAAAAGATTGGATGTTAAGTACCTGAACGTATAAGATGTCTGCATGTTGATTTATATTTAAATATGATGTCCTTGTATCTATGATAAAATTTTGTAAATGTTTTTACTAGTTTGTGATATCGAAAACCCTGGTGTAATATTTTTTTTAGGAATACAGAGATTTCTTTCGTTAAAATCAAATACGTTGTTACATACACGAGCAAATCGAAAAAGTTGAGATATATCTATATGTGATAAAATCTTACTGATAAATAGCTTAACTCGCAAACAAGTTGTTTGACACAAGACAACAACAAAAAAAAAAAAAAAAAAAAAACAAAGGCAGAAGTTACCTGTTGTAGACAACTAGTATAAACGCTTAACATTTCATATACCGATTAAGGAGACAAAAATTCAGGGAACAATAATTGACTGATGGAATCGCATTAACTCAAAAAAGAACGAGGCTTTCTGTGTCGACACCGTAAGCGTCTCCTGCTATGTAAGTATCACCGGCCAGGCGAATCAATAGTCGATCAAAATAGCACAATCGGACATAGGGCACCATCGGTAAAAATTACAGACCACATGACTTTTCTTGTACAATATATGTCTCAAGATATGAGACCGCAACAAAATGAGTTGAGACACCAACACATCTCATCAGTCAATCAACTGATGTTATTATATTTCATGTCAAAGTGCCACATTTTGATTGGTTAATACATGGAAGATAATTTACTCTATCCCATGGCAAATACTCTATTGCCCTTCACGGAGACGCTTGACTTAGTGTGTGCTTTATTAATTACGGATGGTTGGTATGTACAAGACGTCATAGTATATTACTGTGAATTTAAACTTTAATAGACAGTAATAACAGAACATTCAGTATAATAAATTAAATAACACATATCTAAGAGGGTGATAGAGCAGATTGTTACCTCACGAAAAGACAATGTCAACCATGGCTTCGCCTCAGTTTACAATGTTTTCTCGGGGTAACAACAAGCTCATTCACTCTCTCAGCTATGTGTTATTTATATAATGGTGACCGTGAAACTAATGTAGTGTGTCGATTGTTATCAATATTTCTCATTACTCTGTTCGCGCAGTTTTTGTGAAAGAAGTACAACATCATTAAAGAGATAAAGTTAACGTGTTAACTGAGATATGCAAACGCCATACGATGAAACAGAAGATATTTTACTACTGAGAAGTTGAAGTTTAAAGTTTGGTTTGCAATGGTCTTCAGCTTCGTTAATGACTTGGTTTAACGTCGTTAATGATTAGGTAGTTATTGTTGTTTGGTATTTATTGTCGTTAATGATTTGATATTTATTGTCGTTAATGATTTGATATTTTTCGTCGTTAATGATTTTGGTATTGATCATCGTTAATGATTAGCGTTTTTTCGCCGTTTGGTATGTATCGTTGTTAATGATTAGGTATTTATCGTCGTTAATAATTAGGTATCTATCGTTGTTAATGATTTGGTATTTATCGTCGTTAATGATTTTGGTATTGATCATCGTTAATGATTATGTGTTTATTGTCGTTTGGTATGTATCGTCGTTAATGATTAAGTATTTATCGGCGTTAATAATTAGGTATCTATCGTTGTTAATGATTTGGTATTTATCGTCGTTAATGATTAGGTATTTTCGTCGTTAATGATTTGGTATTTATCGTTGCTAATGATTTGGTATTTATCGTCGCAAATTTTTTTGGTCTTCCAACTGATTTTATTTAGGCAATACTTTGGAGTTCTCTGTAGACGAAATGCACGTCTGGAGTATTAGATATAAGCATGGTTTCGTTGATGAGTTCTGATAACTTGTAGAAGATAGCAAACCAAATAATTAGCATCAAAAGGCAATATTAATGAAATGATAGAAAAGATGAGACAGATGGTTTTTCCTCTTTTTTGTGTAACTTGAAAGATACAAGCATACATTTTGTAACATGTTGAAAATTACAAATATTACCGATAATGTGCAAACAAAGATTTCAATAACTATTTAACTCTGATTTTTTTTCTTTGTGAGATTTGTCTGTAATTGATTAAAAGTGTCATTAAATTACCAAACATGAAATTTGGATGAGTCATATCGCTTTGTAAAAATTAATATAAAATATTTCTGTTTAAAACACGAACAATGAACTTAAAAGTTTAAATCTACGTTATTTGATGCGATCAGTCTTTTTCCTCATGATCATAAGTGAAGTATTATCAAAACGTCTCCTAATTTGGTCATTTACAATAGTATTGCTATTTGAATAATGGGCAACCGTGTGAAGCGTCAGGCTGTACATATATTAGTTTATAACGTAAACATTGTGTTAATGTATATGGCGCATCATTATTTAATTCTATTTATTTCTATAGTATAAATAAAATGGGTTACGGATTGCTCTAAAAAAAATCACAAGAAAAAATGTGCATTACAGGAATAATCTAGAATGTGTCGATAGTTCACTGATGCACCACTTACTTTAGTTTAAACAAATTGTATTGTCCAAAAACGTGCACCACCTGCACTTTCATCTTCTATGTTCAATGGATCAAACCTCTAATTTGTTATTTGTTTTTGGGTATCATGTAAAATAAGGTTAAAATCTTAACAAATGAATGCTCCCAATTATTTTTTTGAAAAATTGTGTTTTTATATGAATTATATAGCAAAAAATGTAGGTGACGAATACTTTTGGCCAGGTATACGTACTGTGTATTTACGAATTGCCGTTAAACTGTTCTTATCCAATAATGTGGTTCTCGCTTTGATCTATCATAGATTGTCGATCGTTAATGCATTTATGTTAGATAATGATAGATTGTCGACGATAATTTCGTAAATGCATTTACAACCGTAAAGTATACTTTACGCCGTACATCTATAATGGTCGACCGATAATCTATCACTGTCGCCGATAATCTGTGATTATCTCATTAATGTGGTTCACGCGTGCCATACTTCGACATTTCACACATCGACAATTCACGAATCGACAAGTCACATGTTACAAGTAACAAAACATCAATATACAAACAGACAATTTACCAATAAAGACAATGAAATCTACAAGTTACAAATTGACAATTAATAAATGAAGAATGTTGAATTTTGATACAAAGATACAAGTTACAAATTGACAATTTACGAATGAAGCTTTATGAAATTGCACAGTTACAAGTAACAAACTGACAATTAACCGATTAAGAATGTTGAAACTACAAAGGTTCAAGTTATAAATTGACAATTTACGAATTAAGCATTATGAATTTCACAGTAACAAGTTCCAAATTAACAATTTACGAATTAACAATTTAGAAATTATACAGTTACAAGTTAAGAATTGACAAGTTACGAATTAAGAATTTTGACCCCGTTGGCTTTCCATAGTGGTCTAGGTAAGCTAATAGATGCATTAATATATTTTTCTTATGTGATTTTTATTCTTTCTTGGGAAATGATTTCTGCCCTGATTAAAGTTATATAAAAGTTTTTTTTTCAAATATAAAATTTATTTTAATAAACTTAAATTAAAAATGCTTTTTTTTATCGTGATTAATAATTTTCAGAAAGTCTATTATGATTAATTGTGAACCAAGGTATTTCGGTACTGGGTGGGGTTTACAAAATAGAAAATAAGTGACAAAAAGTGCAGAATTAATACATGGCCAAAAAATAGAGCTGAGAAACAGGGGGAAAATAAAAAATAGAGAATAATAGGCAAAATAATTAAAGAATAGAGAAAACTGTCCTAAAAAATTAAAGAATAAAGATATAAAGAAACAAACACCTTGTTACCATTTTTTCCAACCTAAAGTAAGGACTTTTTTTAATTATGCATGTTAGTAAAGACATGAAAATATTAGAACAACCAAGACATCCTGGCTCGCCTTGTCCATTCCCTGAGAGTTTTGTTACATGTAGTATTAGTATAAGACTTAAATTTGTGTCCATCGTAAATTTCTAACAGAACAAGTTTTCAAAATGTGCACATACGGTCGTTTAGCATCAATTTTTTTTTATAAAAATCAAGGTCTACTTGGATGGTAGGTTGGTTCCCAACGTAATATATCCAGTATGCCTTCGGAATATACAAATATTGTGAAGAATTTCAATAACGGCCGGGTACCAGTCTAACTTGGATGGTGACGTTACACATCGTACACACGTTTTGGTTGCCATGGCGCTCACCAATGAAATAAGACTTCACATATAAAAATGAAATTATAACGAGATGATGTAAATTAGATAGATCGGTTATATTTAAGTATACCTTAATTTTCCAGTAAAAGTCAATATGTCCCGCACTTTATCCAAGCCGAACCTACCTAATTATTGCTAATTTGTCCTCGTCCTGAAAATGTATCAACAATTTGTCCTCGTCTTGAAGATGGATGAATAATTTGTCCTCGTCCTGAAAATTTAAAGTTTCGTCTTTTAAAATAACTGAAACTGGGAAAACTAAATTATTAATGTTAAAGATAAAAACCATTCAGTGTACTAAATTAAACTAGAGGTTGACTGTGAGAAAAACTCACAAAATCATAATAAAGAAATGTCAAACCCGTAATTTATTTTGGAATTCTAAAAAATAATTCGGATTAAATAGCAGAATTTAGAACATGCATAATGGTATTTTATGCAACAAAAGTTTCGACAAATTCTAACAATATCAATATACTTTATTTGGAAACACTCAGACACATATTTACATGTGCACCAAGAGGCAAAATGCATAGTCATAATTATGGTTACTACAAAACAAATGTTAACATTTAATCATATCAATTACAATATTTCAACTAATTTCTTAATAAACAATGATAAGTTTTTAAGAACTTTGATATTGCAAAATGAAAGCAGCCCTTTCATTTTTCTCAACACATGGATAAATGCGGTAATATTCTGAAATGTATTCTTTTCTGATATATTTTTACAATATCAGATTGGCACTCAAATAAGTAGTGAAACTCATTTCCAATTGACAAGGAGCAGAGATGACACTGTCTTTCATCTCTAGGAATTCCATTCCATCTTCCTGTTTCAATATGTATTTTTAGGTTGCAGCTTAGTTATATTTTTACGATCTGCAGATGAGATTCTTAGTAATTTTTTCTAAGCTAAAGTCGATTTTGAAAAGACCGTAATATTCCCCCCTCGATGAGTTTTGGATTTGAGAGTGCCATTGTTGGATGAATTCATCTATTAATTTTTGCTTTATACTCGTTTTTAACTGAATTGGATCTATCTTTGATTGAATATTCCATATAAAGCTAAATCCAGTATCGTAACATATGGATTTAACATGTTCAATCCATTTAAACTTATGCAATCCGGATTCGTTCAGTTTTAACATTGTATGATATAAAATAGAAGAAAGTTTATGATTATTGCAAACAATTCGGTTAAAAAATTTAACTATTCTAATTTTGATTATGATATCGATCGGACATCACCCAAGCTCACCATAAATCATAAAATTTGGAGGGATTGTTCTAACCCCAAAAATATTTCTACAAAACTGGAGGTGTATCTTTTCTAAATTTAATTTATAAGTGTTTTCAAAACCCCACACCTCACAGCCGTAGATGAGAACTGGCTGTACTAGGGCATCAAAAAGTCTTTGTTGTAAATCTACAGGTAAAGAGATATTTCGCAATTTCCTGTTAAGGACAAATAGAGCCTTAGTCGCATGGTTAGCTGCAATTTGTTTTGTCTTTACGAATGAACCATTATAATTGAAAGTATTTATAGGAATCTTGGTTTTTTAATTCCTCGCCAAAAAGTTTTTTGAAAACCGGTTGTATTCTGATTTTCCTCTTGCAAAAGGTAATAACCGTCGTTTTCGAAAGATTATATTTTATTTTCCATTGTAGTCAATACTTTTCGAACGCCAATATAGCTTCTTGCATTGATTCGGGTGTTTCTGATAAAATAATAGTATCATCTGCATACAACAAAAGAAATAATTTTACATAGATAGACAAAATTAATGTTCATGATATTTGGTCTCGAGGAATTTCAAGTGGGGAACATCGTTTTCAACAAAGAAGTCTTCAAGATCATTTATTAATAAATACACTGCAAAAATAGATGGTGAAAGGTTATCTCCTTGTCGAACTCCTATATCACAATTAAAGAATGCCGACAGTTCGTCGCCGTCTTTGATACACGATTTGACATCGCTATACAGATTATGGATGAGAAAAGTCTACAAAAGTAAGTAAAGTTTTTTTTCCAAACGATTGGTAGATAAATATCAGGGAATACAGAACGAATATATTCATTGCTTTTTTATATGAAATACTAGCTTCTTTCATGGCTTTTTTATTTGTTATACTTTTTGAAAATTTGTATCTTTGTTTTGCTTGATAAAATGCGTTTATTTTATTTTTACAGGTATCTGTGAACCAAGGTCTCTCGTTTTGTTTTTTTATGAAAGAAACCCGTTCGTTTGGTTCCAAAAATAATCTTTGAGGAATCGTTAAACATTTTACAAATATTACTTGTAACATCATCAAGGTCTGCTTGGTCAACATTATCAGCTATAAGTGAATTATCATAAGCACGTTTCCTATTTCTTTTAACTGATCCGATTGATTATCCTTAACATAATCGATAAATGTATCATCCTTTGAGCTGCACCACTTGACAGTTTGCCGTTAACAAGGGGTTTGGGATGATAAGTTGCGGGTACAATATCGGTACCCCACAAACAAGTCAGTAAAGACAAAGTTCAGGATTTGCTAAGGATAATCTATATAGTATAAATTGAATGAAGAAGCAAAACAGGAGATATCAAAGTACATCATGTGAGTAAGATTATTTAACGGTTTACAAGATAAAGTTGGTGACCCAACCCCCTACCTTCTTTAATTCATAAAAATGTCCCTACGGCAAAGCTTTTGTCCACACTAGGTACAAATGATAGGCAATTGCCTAAGGTTGCCTGGACTCAAAGACTCAGGTGGGTAAAGTTACGGAACTTTTTTTAATTAAGGTCCAAAGTTGGGGAATGGTGACCCAACCCCCTACCTTCTTTAATTCGGATAAGAACGGACGTCTAACGACCATGAACGAATTGGAAAAAAGTTATCCGTTCGGCGTCCGTTCGCGCTATCCGGTAAGGTATGACCGGGGCTTAACATTAATATAAAAGGGTCTCAGTATTATGATGGTCACTTCTGGTTTCCGTACTCTTTTAAGTTTTATATGAAATGGGTTATTTTCATTTTGTCTATCTTAATCATACACTCGGTTATCCCTACGAGAAGTACTTATCAAGTATGAATCACGAAGAAGGCGTGCACAAAGTTGACGGCAACTGTAAAATGCGCCTTTTTCAATAGCTTTATACATATAATATTTATATGTATTATAGAATTTTTTGAGGAAGATTTTTTTTCATGATAAAATGATGAATGCATGCCATAATAATCCACATTACTAGTAAGGTAAATTAATATTTAATCTATAAAGCATGAAACGGACGTAAAGAAAACGGCAAATATTTGGTGTAACTTGTAACATTGAATTAGCATAAAATAGAGTTTTTGACCTAAAACTTATACAAATTTAACATTGAATCCCACATTTTCTTATAATAGTATTGTTCAGATTCAGACTCATACATTATATAAAATTTACCGCAAAAAAAATCAAAAACGACCATGGTAGATGTGCTTGGAATGATATTCGTTATGCGTAAGAGGTAGTAATTTGGAAGTACTAATAATCAAAATGGAAGAATCGGTAAGAAAAAATACGTAATTGCTATCTTTTTATTTTCAAAATAACTTCATATTCAAAATGTGTAAAACCAGAGGTTTAATAAAATCTGCAACGTCTGAATGATTCGATTGTCCAGACTGAACACCTGAATTTTTTAAATGTCAAACTAAATTGGTTTTATGTCTTTCGTGTCCGTCAATTATGCAGTATACGGCTCTATTTGTTAAAAAGTCATGGTCACTGAGGAGAGTGGACTCAACAACTGTATGATAGATACTTATATGTATATAATGTTTGTTCTTTTGTTGTTATTTTTGTATGATGTATTGTGTGCATTTATATATGCCTTCAACCCCATTGGGGGTACAAATGTGCATTTATTCAATAAACTGTATATGTATTATGTTACATTCTAAAGAAATGGCGTTTTAACGCTGTTTTCTAAAAGAGTCACGACATAGTCGCTAATTATTTCCATTACACTGCTCGAAGCATATATTTATTTATATTTTTAAAATGTGCATTTGGTGCACTTTTTTGTTCGAAAAAAAAAGAAATATTTGAACGTGAATGTTTAGAATTATGTGATAAACTAAGTGTCCAGTGTTTTTGTAACGCTTACGTTTTCTGAGGGAAAATGTCGACGTCGTAATTGTTTTTTGTAATTTGAAGACGTTAAATTTGTGGACTCAGCTTTGTGCACGTCGTCGAAGTGTTGGGTGTATGTTGCAAGACAGCAACCCAACTACTAAAAAATACATCTAAAGGTCAATATACGATGTTTACGATGATAGCCAAGTGGCGAAACAATATGTCAAAGGCTACAGAATTTGTAATTTAAGGTATTAGCATAAGTAAAATCTTGATCAACTCTTATGAAATATAATGCCTTTTGAATACATTTGCATATTAATGTCACACTTATCCGTCACTATTTTCTTTTCTTCAGACAAAGGAAAAGAAAACTAGAAGAAAACGACACTTTATATATTTAAAACGAATATTTTCAAAATATTTTAACTATAGTAATGCATTAAGAACAATAAATGTGTAAATAAAATAAAAAGGACATAAAAGGTTCGGTGCCAGCTAACATACTGAACCCAGCCAAATTCTTATTGTGTCTGTCCAATGTCAGAAGCCTGTACTTCAGTTTGTTTTTTGCATCTGTATATCATGTATATTTTTCGTTTATTGTTTGTACAAAGATCAGTCCGTTAGTTTTCTCGTTTGAATTGTTCTATATTTGTCATATCGGAACTTTTTATAACTTCTTTGTGGTATGAGTTTTGCTCATTGTTGAAGGCCGTACATTGACCTATTATAATTGCTAACTTCTACGTCATTTTGTCAATGGTTGAAAGTTGTCTCATCGGTTTAATCTTACGTTAATTCTATGATTTTCTTTTCCGCTGATAAGAGCTAGTTTTCATGGAAAACACGACTTGCTTCGCTTCTTAACTTCATTCGTCTTTTCGGTGCTACAATTTGTATAAATAAAAAGAAAACCCGGTAAAGGTCAATAAGACAGCAACCCAACGACACAACAACCAAAAGACATTTATAGGTCAATATTTGGCTCGTCTTCAAACATAGAAAGTTGTCTTTACAGTTTGGTATGTAATGATCAATTAACGTACTGGAAGTGTTGCATCCTGTTCTGGAAACAGATAAAGGTAGCACGGTAGTATTTGCATTCCAGAATTAAGGTTGCTCTTTTGTGTACTTAGGTCAATGTATCTGAAGTTAGAACAGTGTGTTTGGACTAAAAAGTATCAATTGAACATACTTTTCCAAACTGAGGGATGAATCAGGTGTAGAAAAATATGAAATAATTTTACATACAGGTGAAAATGAATTTTTGAGAATTTCAAATTTTGTATTCACTGCATACTAATAGACCTAAAAGCACTAGTGGCCTTAGGTTTTTAAAAATATCACAAAAAAGTAAACGGTCATGATACATATTCAAATTTATTTCTGATTAGTATAATAAAAGAACTTCAGTTAACTGTGTATGTAGAATTTTTCGCAGTGCTAGAAAGTGGTGAAAATCCTCAAAAGGCTATCATTATCCCTTATGGGTCAGAAAATACTACCGTGCCACCTTAAGGTTCATCATAACAAATGGACAAATATGGCCGTATTTTTACCTCAAAAACTACTCTGTGTACAGACTTACCTGTTCTGTTTGAAAAGTTTTAATGCCTAGCATCCACTAGATATATAAAAGTTAAATGCATTTTGTGTTTAAGGAAGATAAAATCTTTCTTGGTTTTTGCTGGGCATTTTTTTTCCTTTTTTCAGAAGGTGCAAAAATAAACAAACACCTGCATTACTTTGATACTGTCCACTCACTGACTCAGATAAACTCTTTAACTCACCTATAGTTGTGAAGATACCTGGTGTCCAGGTCAATTAATGACAATGAAAACAATACAAACCGGTTTTTTACCTGAGGGAGCATCTCATAGTTGTTCCACAACTTAGTCAATTTTCACACCTTTTGCATGAAGGAAAAAAAATGCCCATCAAAATCCAAAAGAGATTTTATCTTTCTGAAACACAAAATGGATTTAACTTTTTTATATCTAGTGGATGCTAGGCATTAAAACTTTTCCAACTTTACAGGTAAGTCTGTACTCAGAGTAATTTTTGGCATGTAAATACAGTCATATTTGTCCGTTTGTTATGATGAATCTTAAGGTTCATCATAACCTTTTGGCTAAAATGGCCGTATTTACACCCCAAATTTTACTCTGAGCACAGACTAACCTATACACCTGGAACAGTTTTGAGGGATGGCAGGAACTAGATATATAAATTTTAAATGCATTTTATGTTTCAGAAAATTATAAACTTTTCTAGATTTTGCTATCCATTTTTTTTCATTCCTGCAGAAGGTGCAAAAATTAACTAAGTAGTGAAAACGATTGAGAAGCTCCCCTCATATAATCAATGTTGTGAGTAGTATTGATTTAAATGGACAATAGATGGACAATAGACTCCTGTAGACAATAGGTGATTTAACAGGTTTAAACTGTGTAACTGAGTGGACCGTATCAAATGAAACTCGTGTGTTTGTTTATTTTGCTATCTTCTGCAGACTGGAAAAAAATGCACATCAAAATGCAGGTAAGTTTTTAATTTTCTGAAACGTAGACTTCATATAACTTTTATATATCTAGTTCCTGCCATGCCTTAAAACTTTCCTGGATGTACCAGTTTGTCTGTACTCATAGTAATTTTTTAGGCGTAAACACGGCCATATTTTTCAATTCCTTATGATGAACCTTAAAGTTCTGAGGGTATACATGTATAGTATAGTAAAACGGATCGGTGAACATTTTTCCGTTTTTTTTCACAACTAGTTATGCATGGATCTGTTTAGTAATAACATTACTCAGCTTTTCCATTTGACGATTTATTTTCCACTGCTCTATTATCATGATTATGTTACGAAACCACCAAAGTTAGTAAAATACCAACGATTACAAAGAGGGATGTGGTTTATTAGTTAATGAGATAGCAACCGAACGACACAAATATACAAAACTATATATATAGAGCCAGAGGAAGTCAGCAAAAAAGCCACACAGTCTTCAACAGAACGTTTGTTGTTTTGTATATAAATCAGGCCGTTGGTTTTCTCGTATGAATTGTTTTATATTTTGTCATGAAGGAGCCTTTTACATGTAGCTTGCCATGCGGTATGGGGTTTATATTTTGTCATGAAGGGGCATTTTACATGTAGCTTGCCATGTGGTATGGTGTTTACATTTTGTCATGAAGGGGCCTTTTACATATAGCTTGCCATGTGGTATGGGGTTTACATTTTGTCATGAAGAGGCCTTTTACATGTAGCTTGCCATGTGGTATGGGGTTTACATTTTGTCATGAAGGGGCCTTTTTCATGTAGCTTGCTATGCGGTATGGGGTTTACATTTTGTCATGAAGGGGCCTTTTACATGTAGCTTGCCATGCGGTATGGGGTTTACATTTTGTCATGAAGGAGCCTTTTACATGTAGCTTGCCATGCGGTATGGGGTTTACATTTTGTCATGAAGGGGCCTTTTACATGTAGCTTGCCATGTGGTATGGGGTTTACATTTTGTCATGAAGGGGCCTTTTACATGTAGCTTGCCATGCGGTATGGAGTTTACATTTTGTCATGAAGGGGCCTTTTACATGTAGCTTGCCATGCGGTATGGGGTTTACATTTTGTCATGAAGGAGCCTTTTACATGTAGCTTGCCATGCGGTATGGGGTTTACATTTTGTCATGAAGGGGCCTTTTACATGTAGCTTGCCATGTGGTTTTGGGTTTACATTTTGTCATGAAGGAGCCTTTTACATGTAGCTTGTCATGCGGTATGGGGTTTACATTTTGTCATGAAGGAGCCTTTTACATGTAGCTTGCCATGCGGTATGGGGTTTACATTTTGTCATGAAGGAGCCTTTTACATGTAGCTTGCCATGTCGTATGGGGTTTACATTTTGTCATGAAGGAGTCTTTTACATGTAGCTTGCCATGCGGTATGGGGTTTACATTTTGTCATGAAGGAGCCTTTTACATGTAGCTTGCCATGTCGTATGGGGTTTACATTTTGTCATGAAGGGGCCTTTTACATGTAGCTTGCTATGCGGTATGGTGTTTGCACATCTTTGTAGGCCGTATGTTTGTATCTGTAGATAGAATATTTCATGTACTTAATTTGATTGTAATCGTTATCTAAGGACACTGAGGAAGATTAATTAGGTTTAACAAATGAGGTTATATCTTTTTTAAATAAAGATTATTCATTTATCTGTTTATTTATGTGAAGTTCGAAAATGTATTGAAAAATTCCCGGTTTAATATTTCATAAACAGATTCCGCGATGTCTGTGTATGTTTGTCTTGGTTTGTTAAAATTTATTTGTTTATCTATCTTGGTTATTAGTTATATAATCGAATGCGTGTCTTTACGTATTGGTCACCTCATGTCATTTCTAGGTTTCTAACACGGCCATCAGTTTGTTCTGTGTTAGTACCGAGGATTTACAGTAGGTTGTTCCAAGAAATCACTTAGTAACAGTAACGTAGATGGCTGAGCTACCGTGGTATAAAAACATGTACCGGCGGACCCCTTAAGAAGTTGTTTCTAGGTCGGTGAGTTCACGTGCAGAGAGCCAATCTTCTTCTCTACACGGAAGCATCGAATGTAACGTTCTAATTCTAACCGGACGAGCGGCTAGGTATTTATACATTAGCACAGCCAAACGGATACCTCACTTTAGCAAGGGTTTGAGTTTCTGCCGGAATTGGAGAAGTCAAGGTGACCATATTTCTATTCCTCAGTCAACATGGTCAACCCTTGAAATGTTCTTCGTTATGTCTCAGTATTATGTGCAATAAGTTTTAGTAATCATACACTATGAGAAGTGATTATATAACACAGTGGTTTTATTGCAATATCGTTGCATCGGTATCGCAGACCCCCCTTTTTGAAATTCATGACTACGGGACTTACTTAAATATATATTCTCCCCTCTTTAATAAATAAAATATTGTCATATTATATGGTGTGTGTCCAATTATAATCACTTACATTTTGTATCTAAATACTGGTAGCGATGCCCTTTACAGTCCCTAAATTGCATGGTTCAATAGTTATACACACATATATATTGCATTCCATTTGTGATGAATTTGTATCTTAGGTTCGATAGTTTACCCTAGTTACAGTTCGGCAGAAGCGTTATTTAATGTATTTGTATATACTTTAATAAAACATAGAAAAGAATAAGATATTTGGCGGGTAAATCTTGGGTCAGTTCAAATGTGTAGGAGTGTTCCAGTGGAAGCTTTTAAACGAGTAATGCGGCACTTTGGAAGAACAAGCCTCCTTCAAGAATGGTATGGCTACCATTGTGGTATATAAACATTGGACGATTCCCTGCTTCTTGTCATTCGTCTGATGTCTACGAAGACGATTACCATGATACATACGGTAGGTGATTATTAGAGATATGATATTTGAAATCGTTGTCTCTTATATTAGATACTATTACTTCAAATGTAATAAAGAACAGGTTGGTGCCTTTTAGTTTTCTCTAATATGGAATTGCATTCATGATTGTAATGCAATAAAGGACAATGTTGGTGCCTGTTCTTTAAGACTTGTACAACTTGTAGTTTGTCAAATATGAATTTTACCGTATAAGACAAGTCGTAGCTTGTAGGATACCAAAATGTACCATTAGGACAAGTCGTAGCATGTAGGGTACTAAATTGTACCATTATGACAAGTTTGACCAAGGACAAATTGGTATTTGTACACATTTGTGTATAATTTGTATAAAATATGATTAATAAAATTGAGAATGGAAATGGGAAACATGTCAAAGAGACAACAACCTGACCAAAGAGCAGACAACAGCCGAAGGGCACCAATTGGTCTTCAACGCCCGGAGGTGGTCCTCAGCTGGCCCCTTAATAAAATTATGTACTAGTTCAGTGAAAATGGACGTCACACTAAAATCCAAAACATATAAATGAACTAAAATTAAAAAACATACAAGATTAACAAAGGCCTGAGGCTCCTGACTTGGGACAGGCGCAAAAATGCGGCGGGGTTAAACATGTTTTGTGAGATCTTAACCCTCCCCCTTTACCTCTAGCCAATGTAGAATAAAGAAACACATATCAATACGCACAGTAAAACTCAGTTTAAAAGAAGTCCGAGTCCGATGTCAGAATAGGTAACAAAAGAAACTAAGCAAAATGACAATGATACATAAATTAACAAAGGACTGTCACTACTAGCAGTTACTGACATGCCAGCTCCAGACCTCAATATTAAACTGAATGAAAGATTATGTCTTCATCATATGAAAATCAAGTACAATCCCTCACGTTATGTATAGATAAATTGAACTGTTTAGGCAAGAGCATTTGTATATATTTTTAGTTTGTTGACATAACTTGATGAATATAACTTATTTGGTGAATAATTCATATATACTTTGTAAATAGAACATTTCGGATCCAGTTTCAAACTGGTTATGAACCTGGTATTTTAAAGTAGAAATAGACACGCTTACCCTGTGTACACGTTACACATTTGAATGGTATTTTACTACAAACTAGAGACCCGTATGTAAAAATGACTTCGCGACAATCGGTTATGTCTGTGTGATTATATATGAAACAAAAGTGGAAATTCTTTTTAACAAACAGGACACTATTTTTAAAACATTTTAAAGGTAATTTTAACTAATTCTGTTAAGTATATTTATATATAATGATAAAATATCCGGACAGTAATTGAATTATCGTATATTCTTTATTTTTTTCATTTATCGTTATATCATGATACAGATTCGTTAACATGGGCGTTTCCATTATCAGAGTCGGATTTAGAGGGTTATTCAGGGGGCCCGCCCCCCTTTTGTGGGAAAAATTTGTTTGATTATATAGGAAATCACTGAAGCATGACCGGAGCGGACCCCTCTTATGCAATCAGCGCCCCCCTCTTTATGTAAATTTCTGGATCCGCCACTGGTAAAAAAAAGTTCAAAATTGTCTTTCTAGTATTTTTTTTTTTATTTTTAGCTGCCGGGAACCCTGCTGTTATATGAGCCTCTCTGAACCCCCTCCCTTTTCGAAAGTCTTGGATCCGGATCCAGAAATTTTCAAGAGTAGGGGCCCACTGACTGCCTTCGAGGAAACCCGCTCAAGTCATGCGTCAGTGATTCCCAATATAATCAACCATTTTTTCCCACAAAAGGGAGGCGGCCTACCTGGCCCCTCTAAATCCGCCTCTGCGCCACTGGTGAACGGTCTCATATGTTACACATAGATGCCACACCTTTTTCAGACCTCGTTAGGAAATTAATAGTAATGCATTGTTAATCGCATTTGTAACAAGTAAGCATACTCTTTTGACCAATTTTTATACGTTTCAAGTAATTAGTAAATTAAATAGAAAAGATGGACTTCTTAATACAACCTTTTTTGCAAGATGCACTAACTATTTGTTTAAAGAAACTTATTTTTAAACTAGTTTAACAGGTTTTTTAATCGTGTTTGGTTACCGTCTCGTTTAAAAAATGATTCGAATGGCTAGAGTTAAATAGCTGTTAGTATTCTTTCAATTGGTATTGCTAACAAAACTGAGGTAATTTGAAGGTCCATCTAACAAAGAAGTAAACATAACTTCCTTGTGTATTGTATTGTACACGCACATGTATCTATTGATTATAACATTTAAAAATGAACCAGTCAGGTGAACTAGTAAGACTATGGCAGGGTATTGGTTGTAAAAATTCGATATTTTTTATTTAAATACAGTATTTTTTATTTAATTGGTATATTTCTTCATTTAAATGCAATAGTGTTTTATTTGAATGGTACATTTTTTCATTTAAATGCAATATTTTTTATTAAAATGGTATAATTTGTCATTCAAATGCAATATTTTTTATTTAATTGGTATATTTCTTCATTTACATGCAATATTTTTTTATTTGAATGGTACATTTTTTCATTTAAATGCAATATTTGTTTCATTTAAATGCAATATTTGTTTCATTTAAATGCAATATTTGTTTCATTTAAATGCAATATTTTTTTATTCAAATGGTATAACTTGTCATTCAAATGCAATATTTTTTTATTTGAATGGTATATTTTTTCATTATATATATATAAATGCAATATTTTTTATTCAATTGGTATAACCACAGTGTGGGAACGGAACTGTACGGTTTTCTAATAATTTGGTCATTCGGGAGACTGTCAAGCGGTGCTCCGACATTCGAAAAATAACAAGTTGCTTGATGGAAACTTTGACGAGCTCTTATGTTCCTATATAACGTTTCTGCTTTAAGTTTTGATAGCTAAAACATTCTTTATGTAAATATGAACCAATAAAATGATAAGAAAGATATATGCATCGAAACGTTTTCCTTAGAATGGTGGAGCTCCGTGTAAAACAATCAAAATGGTAACACAACAGCGATCAAAAATGTCAAATAAACATCGAAAAATCATTGTTTGCTACCTGGATTTTCACATGTACCTTTTCTGATATATAGTCTTACCTGTCTGAAAGTTTCAAAGCCATTGTCCCAGTAGAAATCCAAATATATGCATTTTCTCCAAGTCGGATATTTTTATTGACTGTACAATCGCTCGCAAGTTGACTGTAATATCACTCGGAGCCTTCCTGTACAATCACTCGGAGCTTTTCTTTTCATCGTTTGGCCAACTAGACTACTCCGAAAGGAGGGAAACCTACTTAACCTTTCTTATGACTTCACGGTCCAGCTAGCAAGCAAGCTAGTCAATGCATTTTGCTGTAATAGTTTCTAGTGGCATATGACTTATTATAACTCTTAAGTAGATAATGCTAAACTTCTTCTGCCACATTCATGATCAGTTTATGTTTTCCATGATACTTTTGTCATCTAAATATTTATTAAAACTACTGCAATCCAATACAATATATGTCTGGTATGATTTTTCTCTCCTTTTTCTGTTACGATTTTTGGTATTGTTATCGATTTTTGTTTTAACCGCAATTACACACTCAAAAGTGTTAATGATTTTTGAACGTTTTATTTGAATGGCTGCAGCCTGCATTAGCGGATCTGGTATGCGGGGAGAGGGAGTTGTTGGTGGTTGAAGCCTATTTTTTCGATTTTTATGGTGTTCCGTGGTTTGGATCCCCCTTTGTAGAAAGGCGGGATCCGCACCTGGTCTGATATCGTCATTGATAGTATGATGATCCGATTATTCATCTGATTTTTATAGTTTGGTCTTGTGCTGTGATAGTTTTGGGGAGAAATGAGCGCACACGAACATTTTTACCCTTGCCAAATTCTTTATGTACCTGTTTTAAGTCAAAAGCTCGTAGTTCAGTGGTTGTCGTTGGTTCGTGTCTGTCATATATGTTTTTCGTAAATTGTTTTATTATGAATTAGACCGTCAGTTAAATTCGAAAGGTATTGATTCTTATTTTTCTTTTCGGGACCTTTTATAGCCGACTATAATTGCTTAAATCCATTTATTTTTTAACTTTGACAATCGTATCACATCTCCTTATTTTTATGTTGAAAATATAAATGTGGTTTGATAAAATTTTGTTTTCCCTAAATAAAAACAACTGTTTCGTTCGTTTGTCGGATGCTATAGTTGGGAATATTAAAAAGTTCCTGAATCGTGACATTGATATAAAAAAAAATAATGTTGAAGAATTTTGTGCATGTTTTCTCTGTCTTTCATATAACAAGTCCTCTCCCATCCTTGATAACATTTAATTTTACTGGATAAAATTGAGAATGGAAATGGGGAATGTGTCAAAGAGACAACAACCCGACCAAATAAAAAAACAACAGCAGAAGGTCACCAACAGGTCTTCAATGTAGCGAGAAATTCCCGCATCCGGAGGCGTTCTTCAGCTGGCCCCTAAACAAATATATACTAGTTCAGTGATAATGAACGCCATACTAATTTCCAAATTGTACACAAGAAACTAAAATTAAAATAATACAAGACTAGCAAAGGCCAGAGGCTCCTGACTTGGGACAGGCGCAAAAATGCGGCGGGGTTAAACATATCTCAACCCTCCCCCTATACCTCTAACCAATGTAGAAAAGTAAACGCATAACAATACGCACATTAAAATTCAGTGCAAGAGAAGTCCGAGTCTGATGTCAGAAGAGGTAACCAAAGAAAATAAACAAAATGACAATAATACATAAATAACAAAGGACTACTAGCAGTTAACTAACAAGCCAGCTCCAGACTTCAATTAAACTGACTGAAAGATTATGATTTCATCATATGAACATCAGGCACAATTCTTCCCGTTAGGGGTTGAGTATCATACCATCATAACATATATGAGAAGAACATAACCCGTGTCATGCCAACAACTGTTTTTAGAATAAATGTGTTTAGTTCCGATGCAAAGACCTTATCAGTGACTCAATATTAACGCCAAAATATGCAATCTTTAATGACTTGACAACAGTATCGTAGTTATATCCCTTCTTAATAAGTCTATTCAAAGGTTTTGTAAGTATCTGAGGTGAATACTGACACCTTTTCTACCAGTAGCTACATGTATAGCTTGTAATAAACAGACATCTCATTTGTAATTATACCACATCTTTTATTTTAATATCATGTTTATTGACATATACGTGTCTTTTCTTGGGTCAGTGGTTAGCTACCACAATTCCACATTCGAATTCCTTGTTATACCAAATTAAAAAGTGTTGGTATGTGTAGATACACCGTAAGAGAGGCTAAATTTCACGATAAAGCTTTGCTTTGAAATTTAGTTCATCCTGTGGTGTATTTACACATATAGCCAATCACCTTTTTATTTGGTAAATGACATGTGTCAAAGTTCTCAACTGATATCACAGGAAAGAAAATGTGTTACAATGTAGTTTCTTGCTAAAAGTGTGAGGTATCTAACATACACCACATGACCATTTTCAATCTTCTGAGAGCCGTGGTGTAGTGGTTAGAGCATCGGACTACTAACACAAAGGTTCCTGGTTCGATTCCCGCTCGGGATGAAAATTTCAAGAACTCAATTTTCGGCTCTCCCTCGACACCATTTGCGAGTATGGTCTTGAGGAAACGATGATAGTCCATCGGAAGGGACGATAAATGGCTGACCCGTGTTAAGAGAGAGCCATATCTCTTGCACGTTAAAGACACCCTTGTAGATTTCGAAAAAGAGTAGGCTAATGCCGCTACAAGGCAGCACTCGCACCCGCAAAGTGGAAAGGGATTAACATAAGTTGCAAAACTTGTTTCCCAATCCACTATAAACAAATATGTTTAAACTAAACTAAACTAAATCTTCTGGTAAACCAATCAGAGGGTCGATATGGAACTGTGGTGTATGTGTCGATTCCCTCACACTTTTTCAAACAAACTATGGTAGCTATCAAGTTACAATATCCTGATCCTGTGCTGACAAATTCTTTGTTGTATTGTTCAAATATGTATTTATTATTTTTCTAAAATTGCTGGTGAATAATATATTAAGTAAAATTCAAAATATGCCAACTAACTTTCCAGAGAATCTTCTCGGTATATATAAATATTTATTTTGTACGAGGATTATTTTATTTTTATTTAAGATTAGATTCTTGACATATTTTGTACTGTCCTTTTCTTTTTGTCTTGTATACTTATTCAGTGGTTGTTTGTTTATGTGTTACATATTTGTTTTTCGTTCATTTTTTGTACATAAATAAGCCGTTAGTTTTCCGAAGTCGTTTTCCATTGTTAATTTGGGACATTTTAAAGATGACTATGCGGTATGGGCTTTATTCATTGTTTACGACCGCACGGTGACCGATAGTTGGTAATTTCTGTGTCATTTTGGTCTCTTGTGGAAAGTTGTCTCTTTGGCAATCATATACCACATCTTCTTTTTATGTATAGTGTACACGTTTTGTTTTTGTCTCTGATATAGTCACTTTAAAAGGGTTCCTTGATAGAATCTTAATTGTCAAAATGACTGGTTTTGTGCTTATTTTCACTTCAAATACCATAGATGAACAAATAAGACAGCAATAAACAACCAATGCAATGCATATGCAATGTATTTAATAATTTTGGCCAAGCAATACTATAGGAAAGCTCCAAGTGATTTACAGGAAGGCTCCGAGTAATATTACAGTCAACTTGCGAGCGATTGTACAGTCAATAAAAATATCCGACATGGAGAAAATGCATATATTTGGATTTCTACTGGGACAATGGCTTTGAAACTTTCAGACAGGTAAGACTATATATCAGAAAAGGTACATGTGAAAATCCAGGTAGCAAACAATGATTTTTCGATGTTTATTTGACATTTTTGATCGCTGTTGTGTGACAATTTTGATCGTTTTACACGGAGCTCCACCATTCTAAGGAAAACGTTTTGATGCATATATCTTTCTTATTATTTTATTGGTTCATATTTACATAAAGAATGTTTTAGCTATCAAAACTTGAAGCAGAAACGTTATATAGGAACATAAGAGTTCGTCTAAGTTTCCATCAAGCAACTTGTTATTTTTCGAATGTCGGAGCACCGCTTGACAGTCTCCCGAATGACCAAAATATTAGAAAACCGTACAGTTCCGTTCCCACACTGTGATAACTTTTCATTTGAATGCAATACTTTTTTATGGCCCACCTACGATAGTAGAGGGGCATTATGTTTTCTGGTCTGTGCATCCGTTCGTTCGTTCGTTCGTCCGTCCGTGCGTCCGTTCGCCAGTCTTCACAGGTTAAAGTTTTTGGCCAAGGTAGTTTTTGATGAAGCTGAAGTCCAATCAACTTGAACTTAGTACACTTGTTGCTTATGATATGATCTTTATAATTTTAAAGCCAAATTAGACTTTTTATCCAATTTCACGGTCCATTGAACATGGAAAATGATAGTGCGAGTGGGGCATCCGTGTACTTAGGACACATTCTTGTTTTCAATTGATATAGTAGTTTTTTTGTTTATATGCAATATGCAATAACTGCATTATGGGAAATTATTTGACGTCATAAGGTCAAATTTGCAACAACGTTTGTGATAGGTCGGTATTTGTTTGGATTTCTTTTCTAAACATGAGTAACCAAGAATTAAAAAACGCGTCAGAATTAATATCGCCGCCCATTCAACTAAGTCTGGCGTTCGTGCGAGTAAAAGGCAGTAAAAAATCTTCCGTTCCTAACTATTATTTCTATTTCAAAATTTCGATGGTCAAAACGTTTGGACCACCTCTTTTCAAAAACTTTCATTGTATATGGATCTATAGATATGCAAGTATATCTTATTTTGAATAGATTAGACACCGTTGGTTTTCCCGTTTGCATGGTTTTACACTAGTCATTTTTTGGGGGCCCTTTATGGCTTGCTGTTCGGTCTGAGCCAAGGCTCCGTGTTGAAGACCGTACTTTGACCTATAATGGTTTACATTTACAAATTATGACTTGGATGGAGAGTTGTCTTATTGGCATCCATACCACATCTTGTTATCTATATACCGCGTAAACCAGACGTTTCTCAGACTGTTTTCTTTTTTAATAAATCTTTTGCCGCGCGTTGTGTACTGATTGATACTTCAGTCTTGGAGAACAAGATTTATTTCAGTACTACGTTGTTATAAGCTTTGAGCAAACTTCTAGTAATTGCAAATAATCCAATGTCGGTGCTTTGTGTCTATTGTCTTAGTGTTAGTTTTTTTGTGCGTCTCGTACCGATCTTTTGGGTTAATCTTATTGCAACTGATTAGTGCAGGTTGTTCTTTTATTGTACTGTTACACCACTGTCCCAGCTTCGGGATGGGTTGAGTGCTCACAAACAGGTTGTTGTACTGTTACACCACTGTCCCAGGTTAGTGGGAGGATTAAGATCCCACTAACATGTTTAACCCCGCCTCATTCTGTATCTATGTGTTTGTCCCAAGTGAGGAGCCTGTAATTCAATGGTTGCCGTTTGTTGCTGTGTTAAACATATTCGTGTTTCGTACATTTTTTGTACATTAATTCGGCCGTTAGTTTTCTTGTTTAAATTGTTTACATTTGTGATTTCGGGGCCTTTTATCATACCAATTTTCGTTTTATATTAACCCTGCCATATTCTTTATTTGCCTGTCCCAGGTCAGGAGCCTGTAATTTAGTGGTTGTTGTTGGTTCATGTCTCGACTCACATTTGATATTTTTTAGCTTTTTTGTTTTGTTATGTATAATGAGGCCTAGATTTTTGGTTTGAATTGCTCACACTTTTCATGTCGGGCCTTTTATAGACGACTTTACAGTATCAGGTTTTTGTCATTGTTGAAGGCCTAAGGATTGTCTATAATTGCTTACATTCACTTCATATTTGAACTCCGGTGGATAGTTGCCTTATTAGCAATCATATCTAATCTCTTCGTTTTTATAATATAAACCTGACTTCTAAGCACGTGTTTTCCTGAACAAGCATGAAATATTTGTCACTGGGCGTTAAAAACTAGCAACAAACAATCAATCGACTTAAACTTGTGTTAAATAAGCGGAAAACCATTTGATATTTATTTATTTGTTGGGGTTGGCGCAGAAGGATTTCATATATGAATATGGTTGCCCAATAGTGTTGAAAGTAGCGTTAAACACAAACTAATTAAAATCCCTTCCCAAGAATATCTAATAATCGTCCCTTAACTGTTATTGTCCGACGGTGTAGTTCTTGTATTTATTCAGCTTATCGTCCTACAGGGATGTCCTACTAAGGCTGCCTTGCCATAAAAACTTTTATAACACAGCTCACATTCTAATATATCTACATTCATAAATTCATTAATATCATTTAGGCTAAACGACGCCATATATAAAAGAAGATGTGGTATGATTGCCAATGAGACAACTATCCACAAAAGACCAAAATGACACAGACATTAACAACTATAGGTCACCGTACGGCCTTCAACAATGAGCAAAGCCCATACCATATGTTGTCTAAACAACCTATCAAAAAAGAAGCGATTGAAGAGAGCCATAAGATCTTCCCAATGCCAAAAAAACCAGAAATGGACTGCTTCTGGGTCACTACCGAAGAACAAAAAAACGCGCACCATTAATATGTTTTCAACAAGCCTTGCCCCTTCCCTTTTTCCAAAAAAAAGGCATTGTTAGATATATATATGCATTAATAAAATGCTATTATTACATGATCTGGGACTAATGACATCTATTTATAAATCCAAGCACACAGTAAATTATTATAATATGAATATGTTTCTTGTTTAAATAACCACATATGATTTTTCGCGAGGGGTAAGCTCTGAGAAAAATAACGCAAAATCGTGCATTCTGAGCGTTACCCGGACTCTTTCTAACATAGAAACGCAAATAATTTTTAGCTACTTTTTCGACAATATTCTAGTCTCAAAGCAAAAACATAGATTCATTGTTATTTAAGACTTTAAGGTTTTGGGGAAAACATTAACAGACCGATATGTAGGATAAGGCAAAAATCGTAGTTCTCATAATCATTAATACCGGATCGGTCTGTCTGTTCTTGTCTTGTATTGTGCTGACGTGATTTTTTTAAGACTAGACTCAAATATAGTGACAGTGCCAGGCGCGGATCCAGGGGGAGGTGGTCCGGGGTTGGACCCTCCCTTTGTTTGACGATCAATGCATTTGGATGGGGACATTTAGTTGGACCCCCCCCCCCCCTCCCTTTTTGTCCGGGTTTAGGAATCCCCCCTTTTATATCGGGCTGGATTCGCCCCTGAGTGCAGTGTTATACTTTAAGTACTAGTACTGCTTAAGTCGACACTAGGGACCATATTGACCCGGTTTTACGGTATTTATGTTTCTTTCATTATTAAAGACCCTCCAGCAACTATCAAGATGAAGGACAGCTAGGCATAAAATCTTAAACAATTCATCATTTGTATTTTTTTCTATACATTGACATTGTGTTCGATTGGCTCCCGTGCACGTGTACTTCATTTTCCGGCTTTATTTTCCGTTAAAGGGTCTGAACGCGACTTGATGCAAATTTAACCCTTGAATGTAAAAGGTCATATGGCAATACATTGATGTTTTTTTCAAAAAAATATTTGATACCGGGAAATTGGTGGTCTTCTTGAATATAAACCATGTCAGCTATTTAGATGTATCCAACGGCGCTTGGGTTATGATATAGATATTTTTTGATTTTTTGTTGTTGATTCATTTTTTTATATTTATAATACATATCTATCACTTCTGTGCATATCTCACCTAGTTTCTAGTGATTTTAACGACTCAGAGAAAATACCAAATTTTACAATCCATACTAAGAACTTGAATTGGGTATTTTCTCTGAGTCGTTTAAATCCCACAAAACTAGGTGAGACATGCACAGCTCTAAGTGATAATTATGTATCATAATTATGGAAAATTGAATATTCTAATCAACAAAAATAAATCAAAAAAATTATCTGTATCTGATTCATATACCAAGCGCCTGTGGTTTTATATACCAAGCGCCTGTGGTTTTATATACCAAGCGCCTGTGGTTTTATATACAAAATAGGCAGTTTTGTATTCTTTGATATTAAGTTCAATTCTCCATACAGAAACGACCAAAAGGCAGTTTTGTATTCTTTGATATTAAGTTCAATTCTCCATGCAGGAACGACCATTTCTTTCTTAGTCCAGTGTGAGTAGTATCGTATATATTCTTAGAATATTTTCTCGCATAATGCCTGGACATCGGTGGACATGCGGCATTATACACAGTGTTAACATGTTTACAAATGAAAATCAACACTCAAACTAGGCATTAAGTATGACAGTAAATGAACAAAAGACAAACCCGGAATACAGAAGTACAATTGAACAAATTATAGACCATCAACTCTGGAAACCAAAAGTAAAATAGAAACATGGATTAAGAAAAACATACACTCAGGGGCGACATCAGAGAGTGAAGATAACTTGCTTCTTGCAAGACACTTTCCATGAAAACAATTTGATATGAAGACAATCTTTTGCTTTAGTTTCTTTTTTTTCTTTTTTTTTTTAATTTAAAACATGAGGCATTAATTTGCCTCATTTGCCTCAATGTAGTTACGGCCCTGCCTGAGTTTTAAATATTAATTTTATCCACGTTCAGTTATAGATTGGAATCGCCTGCCACAACAAATAGTGTCATGCTGTGACAGTACAGGATTTCAAGAGTATGATCCCAGAATCTGCTCTCATCCCTATTTTCTATCCTTAACTATAATTATTATCAACCTATATATATAGTTTTATCTACATGTTATTTTTCAAATGTACATACATTATTTAGATTTTTGATCTTGTTCGATTAATCTTCAATAATTGAAGGATCGCTAGAAACTGACAGAAGAAGACTGTAAAAATCGTAAGAATTTCCGGAAACAAGTCCCGTAACGAGCTGTATATTATGCGCATTAGTTTTCGCGCCCCCTGTCACAAATAATGTTTCCTGTTACAATTATGAAAGAAAGGACAACAACAGACGGTTTGGTCAAATATACTCAAAGACATAACCAAGATATTGCGACAACTCTAAGAAGTATGTTAAAATAAGACGTGTATTTTGAAAATGGTCCCAGCAAGGATTTGTTAAGTAAGATCTTACTCCCAGTGGTAGAGTGAGGGCCTGGAAAGGGTGGGGAGTGGGTCTGTTATTCTGTAAACATTCAAGTTTCACCCTTTTTTCCTGTAATCTTCAAAAAATGAACCCCTTTTTTCTCTCGTCTTCAAAAAATTAGACCATGCATTTCTCTAATCTTCATTTTTTTGGCCTGTTATTCTCTAATCTTCATTTGTTTGGCCTGTTATTCTTTAATCATTTAAAACCATCCAAACCCTCTAGAGTGGGTAGATTTTCATAAGATAAATAATTTTTTGTAAATAGAGAGAAAAAAAATTATTTGGGAAATACGGAAAACATCATTAAAACAGAACAGTTGGATGGAAACATGCATAGGATTTTCTGTACTTCCATCTCAGGCATCTGGGACTATTATCATGATTATGGTTCATAGGATTCATAGCATTCCTTTTAGGAATTTCGGTCCTCAATGCTCTTCAACTTCGTACTTTATCATGTTTATTTGGTCTTTTTAACTTTTTTGGATTCGAGCGTCACTGATGAGTCTTTTGTAGACAAAACGCGCGTCTGGCGTATATACTAAATTTAGTCCTGGTATCAATGAGGCCTAAATTAAAATATTGTTTGTTTGCCCTTTTCCGACCCTATGTTTTGAAACAGGGTAGGTAGGTAGGTAAAATATTTTATTTTTCTTTCCCCAAAAATATCTTAGCTCGGTACATTTTTTGTCATGGGTAGGCAGGTAGGTACATGTATAATATTTTATTTTATAGAAACAAAATCTGCCTGATGTAATTTTTGTTTGTACAAATGTATTGCTTTTGTTTAAGTACATGCTTTTGCTTAAAAGTTTCTGGGACTATAAGTATAATAAGCATATTTTCAACGTTTATATGCCTGGAAATTTTAAGAGTTTTAAATTCTACTTCCGCCGTATGCTTACCTTGAACTAAAGGTTTTCTGTAAGAGATAACTTTATCCTGGTAAAATATGTCCAGGCAGACATACATTACTAGTAGAAAAAGTCCCTAGAGAGTTTAAATTTTTGTGTGTGCCTGTGTTTCCAATAAAAATGCTACAAGACTTGAAACTCAATTGTCATGTATCTTACGTTGCATTTATAAATGATCTGTTTGGAAAAACTTGGCGATTTTACTGCCAAATATTGTCCACTTTACAGACCTTTGGTTCATGTCAGATATATATAATATGCTGGTCGAAGGCTTAACTGGACCCCTGTTGTGTTCACTTATCCCTACACTGACTTCGGTGCGAGGGTCTCTCTAATAAGTGACAAGAAGCATCAAGAAGCGACAAGAAGTGTCAAGAAGCAACAAGAAGAATAAATTAAGCGACAAGAAGCGAAACGAAGGCTATTTAGCGACTAGAAAACTTTAAAAATTATTATTAATAGAATAAATATATAAAAAAAAAAGCATTGACCTTTTTATTTTTTTAGATATATATACGGGCAGTAATAAAGTGATTTTCATTTTTTTTTATATATAATATTGATAGAATTAAACATTTGTGAAGAAGAAAGGGATTATATAGTTTTTATTAGACAACATATGTTAAAGATCATGTATGCACTGTTTTCAGCAAAGTGAAAGGTATGAATTAAAGATAACACTTGGTGTTTTGCCTGGCTGTGGTCTGAACAATTTCTTTCAAAAAAGGATGTTTGGCAGAATTAAATTAAATTTGAATAATATTGATGACAGTTAGCATATATCATCAGCAATATTTTGTTTGTTTAAAGGACCTTTTTTTAATTATTTTTATAATTAATTTTTTTAAGTTTTCTTGTCGCTAAATAGTCTTCTTGCCGCTTCTTGTTGCTAAATTCATTCTTCTTGCCGCTTCTTGTCGCTAAAATTCTTCTTGTCTCTAATTATATAGACCGCGGTGCTAAGCTATAGATGGAACGGCTAACCAGTTTAGTCGAAGGCATCGTAAACATAATCATCCTAATCTACATATCACCAAAGGCCATCCCAACATAACGGGATACAGAGATTTTGTGCACACGTTGACAATTTTGTATTGGACAAACATTTTGAATGAACCCTGCTCTTCAAGTAAAAAGACCAAGAGTAACTTTCGTCATATCATGATTTCAGCTTTCAACATCGATTTGAAACTCTAAATGCAAGTGTTCATGTCAAACGCTCAAGTGATACCAAACGGACTTGACCTTATACAGGAAAGATAAAACCCGAGGATTCTGGTAAAAAACTTTTGAGCTGGAAATACAAAGATAAGATTTTTGGTAGGAATGACAAAATAAATTAAAATAAAATCTTACTTGTAAATACAAATAAACTTTTTTTTAGCAGAACTAATTTATAGGGTCGGTCGGTAAAGGGCAAACAAACAATATTTTAATTTAAGCCTGATGAGTTTATTCATAACAAATGGACAAAATTAGCATCTCAAAAACTACTCTGAGTACAGACTAATCTGTCCAGTTGGAAAAGTTGTAAGGCCTAGCATCCACTAGATATATATAAAAGTTCAATGCATTTTGTGTTTCATTATCAACTTTCAGAAAGATAAAATATTTTTTGGATTTTGATGGGCATTTCAACTAAAAGTTTTTAGAAGTTTTATGAATCAAACTTTTTTTACAGTGTCCCCACGCTATTATCATTCTGAAAAAATTTCAACCTTTAGATGTAATTTTTGTTGAGCCTGCGACTTTTGTCGCAGAAAGCTCGAAATAGGGATAGTGATCCGGCAGCTTTAGCTAACTTCTTAAAAGCTTTATATTTTAGAAGGTGGAAGACCTGGATTCTTCATACTTTGTATATACATTGTAGATGCCAAATATGATATGAAGTTTTCGTTTGTCGTATGTCCTTTGTCCTTGACCTCATTTTCATGGTTCAGTGACTACAATGTATGTGAATAAAAAGTTCAGATTTTTTGTTATATTAATTTCTCGCTTATTACAGGGTTTTAGCTAGGATTTTGAGGGCTTTAGTCACTTTTGCGCGTGAAAAAAATCAGCCTTATTTTTTTATAAAGCAAGGGATCTAGGATGTTTATCAAACTAGCTATATATATATGTCCAAGTCCTTCAAGGACTAGTCTAGGATCTTTGAAGACTTTAGGATTGCTAATGTAGGCAGTTATTTGCAATATTGAATGAATTGACTGATGTGATGCTAAGATATGAAGATAAGAACAGGGATCTGGTAATATGGTCAAAACTTCACTTCAGTTATTTTCAGGGCACATCCCTTATCAACAAAAGTTGGGTGCCTTTATTTTTAACCACTGCACACATGAACTTGTAACGACTTTTTCACTTCACAATCATTTATATCCTTGAAAATACGTTTTAATATCTATTTGGAATCAATTTCTTTAATATTGGATAGAAGGATCTGCATCTATACTTAATGGGACAATTCTAATGACTGTAGACTGTAGATCACGTTTACTTTCGATTTTTTAAACGAAATGAAATGAAAACGGGAAGTGACAATTGAATAATAATTTTAGAATAAAACCGGATTCATCTACGAACTTTTACGCATGCGCAATGCATTGAACAGGAAGCACCAGTCCTGTTTGCAAGTGAAAATATTTACGTTTTGAATAAAGTTCATTCTTTTAAATCGAAGTTGTCGAAAGTTTTTGATGAATATATTTATATAAAGTATGACGAAAATACGTTGAAATGACGAAACTACGACAAGCAAACTGCAAATTATAATCCTAAGGGAAATATTGAAATTTAAATAAAGTTGAAATGTCCGGGAAGTTTATCAATCTTGTTCAAATGACGAAAATACGACTGAACTGTGAGAAATGATTAAAATGAAATGCTGACTGACTGATTTAACTTAAATAGATTATTATGATAGTCATTTATGAGGTTTTATAATGATAATTAAGGGATTAGTGACCCATCTGATTGGCGATAAGCAGATTACTTGTCATCACAACTTTTAACACCTTTGGTAAACGTTAATTACCTGAGGGCCATAAACTTGTCAGAATCATAAAGACAGGTAGAATTCAAGTAATTTGATGTGTAAATACTTTTACACTTTCCAAATTTAAGTGACGAAATTGATATGAAATATTTTCGTCATTTCGAAAACCTTTTCGTTTAAGTTATTATGAGTAATAGGATAACTATATTATATATTTGGTATGTGGGTACATGTACCTTGCAAGGTCCTCGTGCACGCCAGACAGTTTTCACTTGACCTCGACCTCATTTCATGGATCAGTGAAAAAGGTTAAGTTTTGGTAGTCAAGTCCATATCTCAGATACTATAAGCAACAGGTCTAGTGTATTCGGTGTATGTAAGGACTGTAAGGTGTACATGTCCAACTGGCAGGTGTCATCTGACCTTGACCTTATTTTAATGGTTCAGTGGTTATAGTTAAGTTTTTGTGTTTTGGTCTGTTTTTGTTATACTGTATGCAACAAATAGGTCTACTATATTTGGTGTATGGAATGATTGTAAGGTGTACATGTACATGTTTAACTGGCAGGTGTCATCTGACCTTGACCTCATTTTCATGGTTCAGTGGTCAAAGTAAAGTTTTCGAGTTTTTTTTTCTTTCTAATACTATATATGCAATAGGTCAACTATATTTGGTGTATGGACATATTTTGTGATGTACATCTCAGTCTCGCAGGTTTAATTTGACCTTGACCTTATTTTCACTGTTCGTTACTCAGTGTTAAGTTATTGTGTTTTGTTCTGTTTTTCTTAAACTATATTTGCAATAGGTCAGTATGTTCTGTGTAAGTATATGGACCTCTCTGAAATTATACCACAATGTTCCATATCACAAAGGGATTGAGTTTGGGGGTATTTGTCCCAAATGTTCAGGAATAAGGGGCCAAAAAGGGGAAAAGTGTAATTTTTGATTTTATAAAAATGGATAATTACCACGTGAATCACTGTTTACATTTACTTGTGAGAAGCCTGGTAATTAAACAGCCTTTTGTAGTTTCCAGACAATGACTTGTATTAAAGTGTACGGATCTCTCTAAAATTGTACTTCAAGGTACCAAACCACAAAGGGAAGGAAGGCTGGGATTGAGTTTGGTGGTATTTACCCCAAAGGTCCAGGAATTAGGGGCAAAAAAGGAAAAAAAACCAGCATTTTTGTAGTTTCCAGACAATAACTTGTGTTAAAGTGTATGGATCTCTCTGAAATTGTACTTTAAGGCACCATACCACAATGGAATGGCTGGGATTGAGTTTGTGGGTAATAACTCCTAGGGGGGGTTAAAAAAAATATTTGGGGAGGGATTTTTTTTTCATAACTTTTTGGTATTTATGCCTCGCCTTGACAGAGTCAAAAAGCGAGACATAGGTATGCTGTTGTCTGCGACGGCGTCAACAATGTATTAGTTTGTGATAAGGTCTAGTTTATGGTGAACCGCAAGTGGTAGGTCAATCATATTTGGTATGCAGTTGTATAAGCATTGGCACATCTATCTTCCATGGAGATTATTTGGCCCTGCCCCACAGTCATGGTCTATTGAATTCAAAACTTTTGCTTATTTTTTATTTTCCATGTATTAGTTTGTGATTATGTCAGTTTATGGGGCACCACAAGTGTTAGGTCAATGATATTTGGTATGCAGTTGTATAAGCATTGGAGTATCTTATTTCCATGGAGATTATTGGGCTCTGCCCCCTTAGTCATGGTCTATTGATTTTGAAAAGTGTTGCAAGTTATCATGTATAAGTTTGTGATTAGGTCAGTTTATGGGGAACCACAAGTGGTAGGTCAATGATGTTTGATATGCAGTTGTATAAGCATTGGCATATTATATATATCTCATTTTCATGAATAAAATTTGGCTCCGCCCCCTTAGTCATGGTCATGGACTTTGAAATTTTTTGTAAGTTATCATGTATTAGTTTGGTATTAGGTCAGTTCAAGGGAAACCATTAGTGGTAGCCAATGTTAATTGGTATTCAGTTGTATATTAAGCATTGGCACATTTCATTTCCATGGTGAATAGTTGGCCTTGGCCCTCAGTCGTCTAATGACTTTGAAACTTACCTTAGTTTACATGTTTTAGTTTGTGATTAGATCAGTTTAAGATGAACTGCTAATGTTTAATCAATGATATTTGGTATGCAAATTTGCAAGTATTGTTTCCTTGGAGATTTTATAGCCCCACCCCCTATTCATGCTTCATTGACTTTAAAAATTTTACATAGTTTACAAGTTAATTTTTGTATTTAGATATGGGAACGACTTGTAATTAATAAGTCAATGGTATTTGGTATGCAGTTGTACAAATGTATTAGCATTGGCACATCTCATTTACATGGAGATTGTTTAGTCATGTTAATAAACTTACTTACTTAGTCATGGTTCAGTGACTTTGAATGTTTGCATAACTTGTGTAAGATGTTAAGGTATTGCTATTTTGATTTCATCATTTCCATAATAAAAATTACAAAAAGGCGAGACATATCTCTATGACTCATTCAGGGGTGTGGAAATGCTATGCCCGACTCGCCTGACTCGTATACGTACATTTGAACAACCGGACAAGTAATTATTTTTGTCTTGGTTGCCTGTGGACAAGTAAAAAAATATACAAGACAAAGTTCAAATCCAACAAAAACATAAAATTAATTTCAAAACGTATAAAGATGTTTAATTTATGTAAAAGAAACCAATGTTCAGCAAGTAAATCCATGTTCATGACGATAAATATTACATGATACAGGAAATATATCGATTACCAAAATAAATAAAAAAATAAGTATGCAAACCCGAGTCGTGTAACATTGCATTGGCTTTGTCCATTGACCTGTGATCGTCGATTAGGTTTTATCCATCATTTACCGGAACTGTCATTTCTTTAAATTTTGTATCAAGATTCAGATTGATAAAATAAAATTTATAAAAGTGGGCAAGCAAGACAAAATGAGTCATGAGTCGAGTAGAAAACCTTAAATGCAAATGGAGGACACAGAGTATTTAAAAAAAAAAAAAAAGCGAGAATTTCAGACATCTTGATTATCAGATTGCCCCTGGCTATCTATGGAAATTCGGAAAATAAATTAAGTTTTTGTCTTATTTATAGATGAAAAGTCAACATTATTTGTTGTCAAAGTGAAAAATGAAAGGGACACTTTAATTGCCCATCAAGACAATAATAAATAATCAAGAAAAAACAAGTGTGTCAGTTGAGAGAAACACCACAAAATCAATAGTTTATCTATTATTTAGTTTACATTTCTTCAATCACTGACTGTCCTCAAATTTAGTACCTACTGGCTACAATTTTTATTAAAAAAACTGCTGCAAAATTGTCCTCACATGTCATTTCATTGGTTGGTTTGCTGTTAGATTTCTGTCCCATTGATGTTAACCCATTTTCAAATGATATCCTACTTTCCTAATTATTTACACATATAAACAAATAGATTTCATTTGTTTGTGATGCACAACAGTGTTGAGTAAGAATTATATATTAGCTAACAAGGATACTTCGAATATTTATTGGGATCATCAGGGCAAGTAAATTTTTTCCGGACAAGTAAAATTTTAGGTTTCACTTGCCCGGGGACAAGTGCTCACAACAAATATTTCCACACCCCTGACATTTGTAACAGTTTATTTTCCTTCAATTACACAGTATTGCGCAAGTATAGCAAGAAATCTTCAATTGCACAGTATTGCACAATAGCAAGAAATCTTCAATTGCACAATACATGTAGCAAGAAACTTCAATTGCACAGTATTGCGCAATAGCAAGAAATCGCAAGTGCAAATATTGTGTCAATTTTTGCCCCAACTAACTGTTCAGAGTTGGACCTCTGGCATCATATCCAGCTGCCCTTGGTGAAGCAATTTATTGGTTATTATCTTGAATATTAAAATAGATAGAGATAAACTATAAACTGTACAGCAAAATAGTTCAGGAAAGTTGTAAGATCTAAGTCAAACATGACCAAAAGTTATAAGGAGTTATTGCCCTTTAAAGTAAATTTTCCCAATTTTTCTTATTTTAGTTAAGAACATGGGCATGATGGGGGTAAAATGCAGTTTGGCTTATATCTCTGAAACTAAAGCATTTAGAGCAAATCTAACAGGGTTAAAATGTTCATCAGGTCAACATGACCAAAATTGTCAATTGACCACTGAAGGAGTAATTGCCCATTAAATCACTTTTTTTTAGCTCACCTGGCCCACAGGGCCAAGTGAGCTTTTCCTATCACTTGGCGTCCGTCGTCGTCCGTCATCCGTCGTCGTTATCTTTTACAAAAATCTTCTCCTCTGAAACTACTGGGCCAAATTAAACCAAACTTGGCCACAATCATCATTGGGGTATCTAGTTTAAAAAATGTATCCAGTGACCCAGCCATCCAATCAAGATGGCCGCCACGGCTAAAAATAGAACATAGGGGTAAAATGCAGTTTTTGGCTTATAACTCAAAAACCAAAGCATTTAGAGCAAATCTGACAGGGGTAAAATTGTTTATCAGGTCAAGATCTATCTGCTCTACAATTTTCAGATGGATTGGACAACCCGTTGTTGGGTTGCTGCCCCTGAATTGGTAATTTTAAGGAAATTTTGCTGTTTTTGGTTATTATCTTGAATATTATTATAAATTTTTAACCATTTTTCGTAAATCTTAGTAATCTTTTACAAAAATCTTTGTAACGATAATTAAAAATTACTTTAAAAGTTTAAAAGTAAAAACTTAAATATTTCCTGTAAAGAAATATTGTATCGTAATTCCGAATTCATTTCGTATATTACAATCTAAATTTCCTTGTATGACAAAGGTCCTCTCTTTCTTTCCCTGGTCACCAAGTTGACCTTGACTCAGCAGTTTGTCTTGTAAGTCAAAAATGTAAGTGGAAGTTATTGTTTACCTACCCCTTGGGCTTATACAGGAGTCAACTGTGGTCTTATTGCTAGACAGGGTGTACTATAACGAGAAAAAACCAAGAAACGATTTTGTGATGTTTGATTATGTTTCCCTATACCGGTAATTGTACAGGGCACCCTTTTTAGCTCACCGGGCCCAAAGGGCCAAGTGAGCTTTTCTCATCACTTGGCGTCCGTCTGTCGTCTGTCGTCTGTCGTCCGTGGTTAACTTTTACAAAAATCTTCTTCTCTGAAACTACTGGGCCAAATTGCAGGTAAAATGCAGTTTTTGGCTTATAACTCAAAAACCAAAGCATTTAGAGCAAATCTGACAGGGGGTAAAATTGTTTATCTGGTCAAGATCTATCCGTCCTGAAATTTTTAGATGAATCGGACAACTCGTTGTTAGGTTGCTGCCCATAAATTGGTAATTTTAAGGAAATTTTGCTGTTTTGGGTTATTATCGTGAATATTATTATAGATAGAGATAAACTGTAAACAGCAATAATGTTCAGCAATTTAAGACTCAAAAATAAGTCAAAATGACCAAAATGGTCAATTGACCCCCTACGAAGTTATTGTCCTTTATTCATGTTATTGTTTATAATCAATTTTTAACAATTTTCATAAAATTTGTAAATTTTTACTAACATTTTTCACTGAAACTACACGGACAAGTTCATTATCTATAGATAGAGATAATTGTAAGCAGCAAGAATGTTCAGTAAAGTAAGATGTACAAACACATCACAATCACCTAAACATAATTTTGTCATGAACTGTCTGTTTCCTTTGTTTAATTCACATATACCAAGGTGAGCGACACAGGCTCTTTAGAGCCTCTAGTTTTTCTTTTCAAAACTTTTATCATTTACCTAAACCATATTAATATGTAGTTTTAATTTTGAAATATAAAATCTCTACTGATCATGCTGATAGATATGAAAATTTGATGTTTAATCAATTTAAAAAAAAAAAAAATCTTTTGAAATGTCATGCTTTATGTAAACTGGAATCTGGCTTGTATTTAAACTACGTAATATGTTAGTAGTCAGCTGGTCTAGCGTCCTGTTGTTCATAGAAATATTTTGTTTATTGTATTTTTGTGTGTTTTGTATGGTATTTCATTGAATTCTTTTTTATAGTTGCATTTCGTGTGCCAGAAAATATGAAAGCTCGATGTCTGTGATGTCAAATGCCAAACATTGACGTCATTCGATAAATGCTGTCACATCCTAATGATCGTTTCATTTAGGATCCATTGAGGAAAAATATTTCTTGAATCTTGCATAAATTAAAACATTTTTATGTAAATTTAGTCGGAATCACTACTGTCATAAATGAGAAATTTGAGTAGGGGTGTGATAAAGGGTGCGCATCAACGTTGAGTGATACGGATTAAACAGCAGGCTATTTATCAAATATTCAAAACTACTGTTTAAATTTTAATACTAAATATATGATAAATCTTAATATTGTGACTCATAGCTGATATTTTTCAATATCAATATGCAGACAACCTGATAATTGGTACACAGGAGTTCTTGTCCTTGAAAGATAGTTTTATCCTTATTTTTCAATTTCTTATAGAAATCATTATACTGTGGATTCATTTATTTTCGTGCCTTGGGTATCAATTTTTCGTGGATTGAGGAAAACTTACATTTTCGTGGATATTTGAATTCGTGGTTTGCCGATTTCTGTGTACAAAGCCTATAGAAAATTTGTAATTCATTGAAAATATGAATTCGTGGTTCACCTGTCCCCAAGAAACCCACGAAAATTGGTATCCAACGAATAATAATGAATTTTTAATCCATAGTAGATAGAATCAAGTTATGAAAATGCAAAAATGTTTAGCACAATAAGATCTACAAATAAGTCAACATTCAGCAGAATAAGAGCTACAAATCAGTCTCATCACCAAAACTGTCAACATACTTCTGATAAACTATAGAAGTTATTTCCCCTTACTGATGATTTTTATCCATATACAATATTTTGCAATTTTGTCAAAAATTATTGGAGTTAGCAAGGAACTTTAAACAAGATCAGCAAAATAAGATCTGCAAGTACATTGAAGTAAGTCAACATGGCCAAATTGTCATACTAGTAATATGACTTATTGCCTTTAACATGTTTAAACTGATTGCGATATTAAAAGGAAAAAATAAGCATCAAAATGGCATAGTTTTACCAGATGAGTGAGTCTGGCTCTTGAGAGCCTCTTGTTTATTTTTATCAGAAAGCTGAAAAGGAATAAAGTGGGATTTTAAATATGGTCTGCCAGGAAAACAGAACCACACATGTATTTTTATTTGTCCTTTTCAAGAAACATGCTAGAAATAAAGTATTAGGGATGACTATCTGGTGGTGGCAGCAGAAACTTTTTTTATAAAGTTTTATACTTCAGAGCATAGAAGACCTGGATGCTTCATACCTAGTACAAAAAAATGAAATATATACAGATTCCTTATGTTAAAAGAGTCCGTCTATCGTGATATGTCCGTTGTCCTGTGAACAAAAAAAAGCACTGCCTTTAACTTGTCCCAAAATCATCTGGGTCTAACTAGCACTATTTGTAATGGTGTTTTTGTGACTGAAAGATAATAAACACATGGTTGGATTATATAACTAGTGTGCTCACAGTTTGGTTGATGAAATTTAATAATAAACATAATAAATCAGATATACAAATGTATAGTAAAAATGATGCATATTTTAAGATTAAACATGTAGTCATATCAGTATTAGTTGTATCAAAGCATATAAATTAGAGTTTTCGGTAATATCAATTACATTTATAGTTCTCAGGGTTTTAATTGGGTTTATGTGGAGATATTGGGATATTATTGTACCCAAGAAATTCAAAGCCATAAACAATTTATTTCTTTTAAGGGGGTTCGCGGGTCTAAATCATTTATATAGGATTTCTCTATATTTTTCTATAAATAAACTTTATCTTATAGTTAATAGAAAAATAAAATAAAAAAATGGGGTCACCGTTCATTTGCGCTCACAATCTGCCTTCGAAAGAAGCATAAAAGTGTTTTTTTTCTGTTGAACTAATAAGAGAAATAAAGGTAATATCGAAATTAAAAAAAGAAATTTATTACAGAAATCGCTCAAATTTTACAATAATTTAGTTTAAGTACAGCATATATCGAAATTATATTAAAAAATATAGGTCACCGATGAGTTAAAAGAGATATTTCAATTTTAAAGCCAAAAAATGGCATTTTTTCACCAAAGGGAGATAATTTGGAACTTTTTCAATGATATTTACATTTTAAAAGTCATCTGGGGCCAACACGAATTAATTGTTTTGAATGTTTTTATACCATAAGATAAAGTAACAACTACAAAAGGTAATAAATAAAATTTGTAATGAAAAACAAATGTTTAATTTTTTTCTGAAATTTTTATACCCTCGAGCCTCCTTAAAAAGAGGTGAAAGCATTGACTTTACTGATTGGTAGTTTGTTATTTCAAACACAAAACTTTATGAAACATTTTCTTTCACTTCCTGTACTTCAGTCAGGGATACTACTTGTACAAGTTATTTTTATTTACTTGAAGAAGTAAAAAAAAAAAAAAAACACATATAAGTAAATAAATAATGTTTGAATAATCTCCCCTTAATTTTCTCAAAAAAAGTAAATTTTTCTTACAATCGAACAAAAGTCCTCAAGTTTTGAGATGTAAATTCATGCCTTTAATAATTTTTCCAAGGTTTGCTCAATTTTTTTTTATTAGAGTTCAATGTTTCATCTCATTAATTCAACAAAGAAATTGATTGCGCCAAGGTATTAAGTATTTGCGTAAGGCCTCCAAAAATTACCCTTTGGGGCTTGTAAATGAATAGTATTCTGAAGATAACAGACAAATGGAATTTTCATTGTCCATGAAATTACACTTTAATGATAAGTAAAGACATCTGCAGAGGGCAGATCATTTAAATTTCTATTAGAGCAAAGAAATCATAAGAATTCAATAAAAGAATATAGAATCACTTTTTTACTTCTACAAGTAAAAAAAAATCTGAATGTCTACGGGACATAACTCGGCCAATATTTTTTTTACCTATACAAGTAAATAAAATTCACTTGTATAAGTATCCTTCAAATTTACTTATATAAGTATATTAATATTATTTCTTCAAGAAATTAAAAAATAACTTGTACAAGTGTTACCCCCGACTGTACTTGTTACTCGAGAGCTTACATCAAAGCATTCTGCTTTCGGCATGACACAATATCTCCCATTTGAGACAACCTGGCTAACAACAGGCTGTCGATCATGATAATTATGATGAATTTGTCCTCAAACTCTTCCAATTTGTATGGTACTATGGAAGGTTATACTTTTCTTTTTTTCATTCATGACAAGTAAATACAATTTCAGGAAATTTTAGCAATGCTATATAATCATGATAATTAAGTTACATGTATTTTATTTTTTCAGTTTGAAGATCTGCAATTGATATTTATTTGATTCAAGGTCCATATAATTAATTACTATACATTCTATAGGTGAGTGAACATTATAATTATATATTGGACATTTAATGATTTATTTTATCAATTGAAGCTGGGAAATATATTGAAATTTTAAATGTAATTTTTTTTAAATGGGAGATAATACAGAGCTAGCGAACTCATTCTAAGTAGCATTACACCAGTGTTTTTAATGTTGTTGGAACAAGATTAACAAAAGTTGTATTCAGCAGCTTTTGTATAAGGGGAGACAAAAAATAAAATAACATAATTCCGAAATTAATTGCATTTGAATGTCAAAACTAATTAAACATTGCAAACATTACAAATAGAGTTGTTGACTAAGAAATTAAATTGTGCTGTAAGATGGGAAGTCTATGTCAACAAAAGAGGTCAAAATGGTATTTAAAAATAGACATTAGTCTATTACGTGTTTTTATATCATTTATATTTTCAGTTTCAACATCTATAATGTCTATTATTGATATTTATTTGATCATTGTCCAGTCCTTGTGATCATTGTCCAGTCCTTGTGGTCATTGTCCAGTCCTTGTGATCCTTGTCCAGTCCCTGTGATCATTGTCCAGTCCTTGGGATTATTGTCCAGTCCTTGTGATCCTTGTCCAGTCAATGTGATCCTTGTCCAGTCGATGTGATCCTTGTCCAGTTGATGTGATCATTGTCCAGTCCTTGGGATCATTGTCCAGTCCTTGGGATCCTTGTCCAGTCGATGTGATCCTTGTCCAGTTGAGTTACTATTGTAGGTAAGTGAACTATATATGATCATTTACTACTGAAATTAATTAGGGCCCCGCCTTTAGGCTGGTCGCCCTATAGTGATCAGTCCGTCCGTCTGTCCGTCCGTACGTAACACTTTAACTTTGTGTCCGCTCCATATCTAGAGAACCATTATGATTTCATACTGTATACTTTTCATGTTTATTAACCATCACCAGAGGGCGTGTCATGATGTATGTACAACTTCCTAGGTCAAAGGTCAAGGTAAAAAAACTTTGGTTTCAGTTGACAACCCTGTGTCCTGTGGTGAAGATCGTGTCAGCTCTGTATCTTGAGAAACGTTATGATTTCAAAGTTTATACTTGACATCCATTTTAACCAACACAAGAGGGTGTGTCATGATGTATGTACAACTTCCTAGGTCAAAGGTCAAGGTTAAAAATTTTGGTTTCAGTTCACAACCTGTGTCCTGTGGTGAAGATCGTGTCCGCTCCATATCTAGATAACCGTTATGATTTCAAAGTTTATACTAGACATCCATTTTAACCACCACCAGAGGGCGTGTCATGATGTATGTACAACTTCCTAGGTCAAAGGTCTGTCTGTCTGTTGGTCTGTCCATCGCTAACAAATTTGATCGACACTATTTTGAGAGGACAGCTGTTATTATTTCATACTTTATACCTGACAAACATTTTCAACTTAACATATATATTAACCAACACCAGAGAATGTGTCATAATGTATGCATCAAAGGTCAATATGTCGGTCTGTCCATCCGTTCGTTGTTCTTGACAAATTGTGTCCGCTCTACCTCTCGAGTGTACATGACACCAGAGTGTGTGTTACCAGAGTGTGTGTCAAAGGTCCGTCCGTCGGTCTGTCCATCCGTTTGTTGTTCTTAACAAATTAAGGAAGTTGAGAATATTTATCAGTTTTAACTTAAAATCTTAGAAAGTAAGTATCAGTTTTAACTTAAAATCTTAGAATAAAATCACACATGAGAGTATGTAATAACTTCAAATAATGCTTCATATCAGATTATCCATACAACTTATTTACCCCACGTTATTGACAGCAGGGCCCACAGAGATGGCTCCCATCTCAATGGTATCTAGTTTCAAAAGAGGGGTGAATATAGAATTAAAACTCTAATAGGGGGAGATAATTAACAGATACATTTCACATTCAAAATATCACAACACCTGTGTTTTTATGTAGTAAACAAGACACAAAAAACAAAGAATGCATCTTGTAAAAGTAAAGATTTAGAGGCCTATATCAATGAGACAGCAATCAATCAATGAAAGAGGTCAAAATGGTATCAAACAATACACAAGTATCTGTATAACATGTGATTATTATTTCAACCTGAAATAGAAACATTTATATTCTCATTTTACACATCTATTATTAGTATTTATTTGATCCCTGTCCAGTCAAGTTGATCCCTGTCCTGTCAAGTTGATACCTGTCCAGTCAAGTTGATACCTGTCCAGTCAAGTTGATACCTGTCCAGTCAAGTTGATCATTGACCAGTTTATTGGATCCCAGTCCAGTCAAACTGTTGTTATAGGTAAGTGTATATTTGTATGTGAACTATATTTTCATATAGGATCATTTTCTACTGAAATTTGTTTCAAAAGAGTGGCAAATGTAGAATTTTAACTCTAACAAGGGAAGATATTAATTGACAGATATATTTTACATTCAAATATCACAACACCTGTGATTTTAGCTCACCTGGCCCAAAGGGCCAAGTGAGCTTTACTCATCACTTGGTGTCCGTCATCCGTCGTCATCCGTTAACTTTTACAAAAATCTTCTCCTCTGAAACTACTAGTCCAAATTTAAACAAACTTGGCCTGAATCTTCCTTAGAGTATCTAGTTTAAAAATGTATCCGATGAACCCACCCATCAACCAAGATGGCCGCCATGGCTAAAAATAGAACATGGGGGTAAAATGCAGTTTTGGCTGAAATCTCTGAAACTAAAGCATTTAGAGCAAATCTGAAAAGGGGTATACATGTTCATCAGGTCAAGATCTATCTGCCCTGAAATTTTCAGGCACATCAGACAACTCCTTGTTGGGTTGCAGCCCATGAATTGGTGAGTTTAGAGAAATTTTGAAGTTTTTGGTTATTATCTTGAGTTTTATAATAGATAAAGATAAACTGTAAGATAAACTGTGACAGCAAAATTATTCAGCTAAGTAAGATCTACAAATTAGTCAATAGCAGGGTTTCCCCTGGGTCAATTATTTTTTTCGCCACCTCTTTCGCCAAAACAATATATTTTTCGCCACTTTATTATTTTTTTCGCCAAATAACATAACTATATTTTTCGTTTAAAATTTTATTATTTTTCTACCCCCCCCCTTCCCCCTTTCCATTAAATAAGCTGATTTTGCCCATTGTGTCTATGATTATGCTCTCAAACTTATTTTAGAGTTTACATGTTAATGAATAAACACTAAAAATTTACTTTAAAACAACAGATTTTTTTAATTCAAAAGGGAAAACTATTTATTGTATTTTAAACAACTTTTCTAATTGATTGGGCCACTATATATACTTTTAGTAATACAGAAGATATACGTCCTGGAATATAACAAAATTGATGGACATGTTTTGATTATATAATACCAGTATTGTTCGTAGGGAAAGTTTCTTTAAAAGAAAAATACTGATGTTCCCTTTTGTATTGTACAACAAAACAAAAGATTTTATCACATGATATTGACCCCTCGTTTCATGTGTGGTCATTACATTGAAGGGCTACTCTCATTCGAGCCAACCTTTTGGATAGATTTCCTCATAATCGACAGTTTTCTTTTCTTAACCATCGTAAATGAAAAAGTTGAGACGTAAAACTAGGCTTGAAACACGTGTGTCACTCAAACGACTTTAAAAACGTCTTCCTAATGAATTACCGATATTTAAGTCAAAGGATAATTACAGTTTTAAATCCGAGATTTTTCTTGCTTTTGGACATTTTTCGTCACAACAGCTTTCTTTTCTAAACTATCTTTAAAAGCGGAGGAGACGTCAAAAGTTTGCTTCAAACACGTGCGTCGTAAAGTGGTAAATAAATTCTGTATGTGACATTTAGCAGAAGCCATTTAACCATATCATTTTGTCAAACAATTCAATCAACACCTTTATTAATGCAGTCCTTTGTTGTCGATAGTTAGAAAATGCAATCAGCTGATAATTGATTTTCTGTCCAAACCTTAATAAGGTCAAGGTGAATTTCGAGTATTGTCTGATCGGGTAAAGTCCGAGAAACTCGAAAAAAGTAAATAAACAAGATGGAGGAAAATAAATCGTTCTATATTTCTTTCGCCAAATTCTTTCGCAAATGACGAATTTTTATCGCCAGAATTATTATTTTTTCGCAAATTGCGAAAATGGCGACCGCCAGCGGAAACCCTGGTCAATAGGACCAAAATTGTTTATTGACCCCTTAAAGAGTTATTGCTCTTTAATGTCAATTTTTGACAATTTTTCTACGCATTTGTCTACAGGAGAGTTGTCAGTGGATCTTATGGATATATAACGGCCGTCTTTTTGTGTGAGGTTACAAGAACTTACCAAACATATAACTAAATATTGCCTGTTGTTGTTAGCTTGCTGCTTAAGTTTGCTTTCAGCCAGTCGTAACGGTTTTGAAAAGTTTCACCACCTTTGCACCACCATTGAATATGTTGAGTAACAGGATGGTCCAAAAATACTTTATTTTTTAATTTAATTCCTTTACTATCTGATAAAACCACTGGAGTATAAGCTCTTGTATTTGATGGGGATATTTCTGGCTTGCTAAGCTGTTTGTGAAGTTTATTGAGTGACATGTTAGGCAGAAGTTAGTGATTCTGGATTTGTTCAATGTTAGATATAATATATATATATATATGTCAAGCACTATATTGATATAATTATGGCACTATATATACTACTCTATATGCAAGCTAAATATTGTATATAAGCACTGGAAGCAGTAATTCTTATATTAATTTTGGGCAATCTCTGTGAAATGGGGTCAGCCTTAAATACAATTTAGAAATTTAATATATATCGGTATATTACAAGAGTTTATTTGCAATTACGTATATAATATAACTGAAAAAGTTTAATAAAATCTTTTTATGTTTAAGACTGTTTGAATTTCGCGCCTCTGTGAAAAAAAATGGCTTCAAGATTTTCTGACAAGTATCGTCAGTTGATTTTCACTAAAACACTATTTAATTGTGGGCTTTTTAAATAAATATTAATGCTAGGATATAATGACTTTGTATGTACAAAAATATCACAATGTAACACAATGTAACTAAAGGTAAACACAAAAAACTTTCAAATATTCGCTCCAAGTCAGATTCACGTCTTCACTCTTCAATCACACAATCACTTCCTATAGTGTTTAAATTTTCGTGTTTGCCTGTGTTTTTAATAAAAATGCCCCAGGACTTGAAACTCAATTGTCACGTATTTTACATTGCATGTATAAATGATCTGTATGGAAAAACTTGGCGATTTTACTGCCAAATATTCTCCACTTTACACACCTTTGGTTCATGTCAGATATAAATAATATTTCAATGCTGTTCGAAGGCATCGTTAACATAATCATCCTGATCTATTGATCACCAAAGGCCATTCCTACATAGGATACAACGTCCGTTTACAAAATAGATTGTACACAAATTGATATTGATTGTATTGGACGAACTTTAAAAAAAAAACCAACCTGCTCTTCAAGTGTAAAGACACAGAAACGATCATATCATGATTACAAGCTTTCCACATAAATTTCAAACAAATGCTTTGAAACTCTAAATGCAAGTGTTCATGTCAAAGGCTCACGTGATACCAAACGGACTAGACCATATACGGGAAAGATAAAACCTGAGAATTCGGCTAAAAAAGTTTTGAGCGGGAAATACAAATATAAGATTTTTGGTAGGAACGAAAAATTAAATAAAGTAAAATCTTGCTGGTAAATACAAATAAAAGATTTTCAGGCGGAACGAATATATATGGTCGGTCAGTAAAGGGCAAACAAACAATATTTTAATTTAAGCCTCATGACAAGTAAATAAAATTTCAGGAAATTTTAGCAATGCTATATATAATCATGATAATTAAGTTACATGTATTTTATATTTTCAGTTTGAAGATCTGCTATTGATATTTATTTGATTCAAGGTCCATATAATTAATTACTATACATTCTATAGGTGAGTGAACATTATATTTATATATTGGACATTTAATGATTTATTTTATCAATTGAAACTCGGAAATACATGAAATATATTGAAATTTTAAATGTAAATTTTTTTAAATGGGAGATAATCCAGAGCTAGCGAATTCATTCTAAGTAGCATTACACCAGTGTTTTTAATGTTGTTGGAACAAGATAAACAAAAGTTTTATTCAGCAGCTTTTGTATAAGGGGAGACAAAAAATAAAATGACATACTTCCGAAATTATTTGCATTTGGATGTCGAAACTAATTAAACATTGCAAACATTACAAATAGAGTTGTTCACTAAGAAATAAAATTGTGCTGTAAGAATGTAAGATGGGAAGTCTATGTCAATGAGACAGCAAACAATCAACAAAAGAAGTCAACATGGTATTTAACAATAGACAAGTGTATCTATAACATGTTTTTATTTCATTTATATTTTCAGTTTGAACATCTATTATGTCTAAAATCAATATTTATTTGAGAATTGTCCAGTCCTTGTGATCATTGTCCAGTCAATGCGATCCTTGTGCAGTCAATTTTTAATCCTTGTCCAGTTGAGTTGCTATTATAGGTAAGTGTACATTATATGTGAACTATATAGGATCATTTACTACTGAAATTTTATTTCAAAAGAGAGGCAAATGTAGAATTTTAACTCTAACAAGGGGAGATATTAATTAACAGATATATTTCACATTTAAAATATCACAACACCTGTGTTTTTGTATAGTAAAGAAAACACTAAAAACAAAGAATGCATCCTGTATGATTGAAGGTTTAGGGGTATATATCAGCGAGACAGCAACCAATCAATGAAAGAGGTCAAAATGGTATCAAACAATAAATACACAAGCATCTTCATAGCATGTTATCATTATTTCAACCTGATATAACTCTCATTTTGTCTTGTCACTGCTGACAGCTGAATATTTGGGGTCCCTTTTTAGCCCCAAACACATGTTATTTTGTTTTCTCAGCGACTTGCGGTAGACCTACATTCAGAACAATATATATGTGAGACACGCCTTTAATAGATTTTATTTAGCTATGGGAGCAGGGTTCTTTCCTTTCCAGGCAATTGATTGAGTTAAGCTATTTCAATTGATATTTTATAGTTTGTCTTTATATGTTTGGATGTTTATACACTATTGTTTCAAGTGAGGCTGAAGGTTGGCGCCTATTAAATCGTTTAAACCGGCTGCATTTGTTTGTACCTGTCCTAAGTCAGGAACCTGATGTTCAGGATGTGTTGTTTGTTGATGTGGTTCATAAATGTTTCTCGTTTCTTGTGTTTTATATAGATTAGACTGTTGGTTTTCCTGTTTGAATAGTTTTACACTTGTCACTTTTTGGGCCCTTTATACCTTGCTGTTCGGTGTGAGCTAAGTGGGCTCCATGTTGAAGGCCGCTCTTTGACCTATAATGGTTTACTTTTACAAATTGTGACTTGGATGGAGAGTTGTCTCATTGGCACTCATACCACATCTTCTTATATATAATGAATGTCTTATCTGACACTGACTGTCTTTGTTTAAATTTAGTACTACTTTCATCAAAGAAAGAAAGGACACCGTCGATGGTTTCGTCTAAAATGTGACATATATAGTTTTTTTCTTCATAAAAGAATTAATAATGTGACTTGCTTACTTTCTTGCTTCTGCACAGCGGTCTGTTGTCAAATAGATCATTCAGAGCTCAGACATAAATAAGTCTGAATCTGCTTTAACTCATAGAGGTCTAAATTTGTAAGTTTTAGGATTTTTCTCCCTTAAATGCAAGACAAAATACGACTTTAATAAGTCAAATATTGTTAAGCAAGAAATAATTGACCAGAATCAAAAAGTTGCAAATATCAACTCCTACAAGTCGATAAGTTATCCAAATTGGTTCACTTCAAGACCCACGCATATTTATAAAAAGGTCATACATCTAAATCAAATAATGACAACATTGAAAGACAATGCTTTGTCTTCTAAGGAAAAATATAAATGAGAGTCTAAAAAATCGGAGATAATGTTAATTAACTTTACAATGCAACCACCTGGAACCACACTTAATGAGGTAAAACATCTGTGTTTAGTAAGGATGTTCAATTAGATAATTAAATATATATATATAGATGGCTCAAGTCCTTGTGAACTCTCAAACAGGTGTTTGCTGTCATAGGTGGTGTACTTTGGCCACCAAGTAAAATTTAGTTTTTTCAACAAGATAAATAGAACTAAACAAGTCTGTCATTTTCTGACTTAGATAAGTCTAAAATTGAAAACACATTTTTATAATAAATACATGTTTTGACTTCTTTAAGTCAAAAACAAAAATCGACTTGTTTATGTCTGAGCTCTGACTGTAGATCAACAAAATATACGACTTTGTTACTTGGCAATGATTTTTCCCTGCCCCTCAGACTCATGGTCTGCTAAAGAAAATTTTATAAACTGGTTCCTTATGTTTATCAGGGATACAGCTTTGGGTAACTGATAATTTCTTCTAACAAAGACCTAGATCAGACATTTGATGTAAACATACTCAGGAGTCTATTTCTAGAACGAAAGAAGCACGACTAATATCATGAATATTACAAAAATAGATTTACGCACAACAATTTATAGATAATGGTAAATAACACTCACAATAGCAACACATAGGGTTGAGAACACATAGTTTTGACATATAATTGGGTTTTCCTTTGCATGAATTGGGTTTTTGAACCATGCAATTGTCAGTTGAATTGGGGTTTCAATTGTTTTCATTGCTTAATCGTGCAAATATGCAGCTTATTTAGAGCTCTGAATAGTGAAGGTTTAGGGGTCTATATCAATGAGACAGCAACCAATCAATAAAAGAGGTCAAAATAGAATCAACCAATAAACAAGCATCTTTATAACATATTCTTATTTAAACCTGAAATAGAAACATTTATATTCTCATTTAAAGCATCTGTCATCAGTATTTATTTGATCCCTGTCCAGTCAAGTTGTTCCCTTTCCTGTCAAGGTGGTGTTATAGGTAAGTGTCCAGTCCATTTGATCTCTGTCAAGTCATGGCTGTTATTATAGGTAAGTGTAAATTATATGTGAACTATATAGGATCATTTAATTACTACTGAAATTGGTTTCTGAAATTAGTTTCAACTGTAAAATATTCAAACTCTTAAAGGGCAGATAATCAACAAAATACCCAAGACCAATACTTTATAGTAAACAAGACACACACATCAGAGAACATTATGACATCATTGCAAAATTATTTTCCTTCAAAAAAAGATTGGTATAACTTACGTGTAAACTTGGGGTAAAGGAAAACAATACATGTGAGGTATCTGCTGGAGCTAAATCAGCTGTAAACGTAATATAGAAAGCATAACACAGTCATACTGTTAAACGTTTACTTCATCTAAATTGAGTGCTAAGGCTACATCCCACACTGACATCAAGCCTATATAAAATAGGTAAAACACATCATAATTCCCACAATATTGCCAACAGTATTAAGTCAATGAGCACTAAACACAGGTGAGGCTCAGTATCACTCATTTCAGTATTTACCATTTCAGAGTTGTGGTTAGTGATAATTTTCAATTAGCAGAAACAATTCGCCTGGCAATTATTACTCTACAGATTTATACATTAATTTTTCTATTTTAGGAAATATGGAAGATTGGAATGAGGTAAGATGTTTTCTTCTTTAATGTCAAACAGTCGAGTGATTTATTTTTAGCCTGCAACATTTATGTCGCGAAAGCGACACAATGTGATCCTAGATTTCCTCGACGGTGTCAACATTAAGGTTAATTCTGTTGTTAAATTTTTTTTTAAACATCAATTTTTTTTGTCAAACCTTCATGGAATTTTAAGAAACCTGGACAGAAGCTTTTTTATGAACAAAATACTGTAACCATTATAACTCGTGCAATACAGCATTATATTTTTTGACTTTTTTATTGAAAATATTGAAACACAATTTTCACTCAGATTAACCTTTTTATGTGAGAATGAAATGTTTTTAAAAAATAATTTTTCTTCTTCAAAACTTAGGAACAGTATACAATGTAATCGTAAGCAGGGTTTCCTCTGGGTCAATTTTCTTTTTCTCCAACCTCTTTTGTCAAAACAAGATATTTTTCGCTACTTTCAATTTCCCCCCTCCCCCCAACTATTATTTGTCACATTGTTGTATACCAAAGACTACAATGTCTCCCTTGTGTTAACCAATCAAAATCAGTCATTCTAAAGTGTTTAATATAGTTATTGTCTGGTGTTAGCGTGAAAAACATTTCAGTTACTACACTCTTTACATTCTGTTAAATGTAAACCCTGTTTCTTACTTACAGAAACTCATTCAAGCTGCCAAAAAAGGAAGAGTAGAAGAATTAAAGCTTTGCCTAGCAAATGGAGCAAACATTGATTATCAAGAGGTAAACTTGTAACATTGACTATCAAATAGGTAAACTTGTAACATTGAATATCAATTAGGTAAACTTGTAACATTGAAATTCAAATAGGTAAACTTGTAACATTGAATATCAAATGGTAAACTTGTAACATTGAATATCAAATAGATAAACTTGTAACATTGATTATCAAGAGGTAAACTTGTAACATTGAATATCAAATAGATAAACTTGTAACATTGATTATCAAGAGATAAACTTGTAACATTGACTATAAAATAGGTAAACTTGTAACATTGATTATCAAGAGATAAACTTGTAACATTGACTATAAAATAGGTAAACTTGTAACATTGATTATCAAGAGATAAACTTGTAACATTGACTATAAAATAGGTAAACTTGTAACATTGACTATAAAATAGGTAAACTTGTAACATTGACTATAAAATAGGTAAACTTGTAACATTGAATATCAAATAGGTAAACTTGTAACATTGACTATCAAATCGGTAAACTTGTAACATTGACTATCAAATCGGTAAACTTGTCACATTGATTATCAAGAGATAAACTTGTAACATTGACTATAAAATAGGTAAACTTGTAACATTGACTATAAAATAGGTAAACTTGTAACATTGAATATAAAATAGGTAAACTTGTAACATTGAATATCAAATAGGTAAACTTGTAACATTGACTATCAAATCGGTAAACTTGTAACATTGACTATCAAATCGGTAAACTTGTCACATTGAATATCAAATAGGTAAACTTGTAACATTGAATATCTAATAGGTAAACTTGTAACATTGAATATCAAGTAGATCAACTTAAAACATTGAATATCAGAGTAAATAGACAAACAAATACAACAACTAACAACACATGGTCCGGATCTGACTTCTGAGAGTAAAGAGCTTAACAAATATAACAACACACAACACATGGTCTGGACCTGACTACTCAGAGTATATAGACAAACAAATACAACAACTTACAACACATGGTCTGGATCTGACTACTGAGAGTAAATAGACAAACAAATACAACAACTAACAACATGGTCTGGACCTGACTACTCAGAGTAAATAGACAAACAAATACAACAACTTATAACACATGGTCTGGACCTGACTACTCAGAATAAATAGACAAACAAATATAACAACACATAACACATGGTCTGGACCTGACTACTCAGAGTAAATAGACAAACAAATATAACAACAAACAACTCATGGTCTGGACCTGACTAAGAGTAAAAAGACAAACAAATACAACAACTAACAACACATGGTCCGGATCTGACTTTTGAGAGTAAAGAGCCAAACAAATATAACAACACACAACACATGGTCTGGACCTGACTACTGTTAGTAAATAGACATAAAAATACAACAATTAACAACACATGGTCTAGACCTGACTACTGTGAGTAAATAGACAAACAAATACAACAACTAACAACACATGGTCTGGACCTGACTTCTCAGAGTAAATAGACAAACAAATACAACAACTTACAACACATGGTCTGGACCTGACTACTCAGAATAAATAGACAAACAAATACAACAACTTACAACATTTGGTCTGGACCTGACTACTCAGAGTAAATAGACAAACAAATACAACAACTTACAACACATGGTCTGGACCTGACTACTGAGAGTAAATAGACAAACAAATACAACAACTTACAACACATGTTCTGGACCTGACTACTCAGAATAAAAAGACAAACAAATACAACAACTTACAACATTTGGTCTGGACCTGACTACTCAGAGTAAATAGACAAACAAATACAACAACTTACAACACATGGTCTGGACCTGACTACTCAGAGTAAATAGACAAACAAATATAACAACTAACAACACATGGGCTGGACCTGACTACTGTGAGTAAATAGACAAACAAATACAACAACTTACAACACATGGTCTGGACCTGACTACTCAGAGTAAATAGACCAACTAATACAACAACTAACAACACATGGTCCGGATCTGACTTCTGAGAGTAAGGAGCCAAACAAATATAACAACTTACAATACATGGTCTGGACCTGACTACTCAGAGTAAATAGACAAACAAATATAACAACAAACAACACATGGTCAGGACCTGACTACTGAGAGTAAATAGACAAACAAATATAACAACACATAACACATGGTCTGGACCTGACTACTCAGAGTAAATAGACAAACAAATATAACAACAAACAACTCATGGTCTGGACCTGACTACTCAGAGTAAAAAGACAAACAAATACAACAACTAACAACACATGGTCCGGATCTGACTTCTGAGAGTAATTAAAGAGCCAAACAAATATAACAACACACAACACATGGTCTGGACCTACAAATACAACAATTAACAACACATGGTCTAGACCTGACTACTGAAAGTAAATATACAAACAAATACAACAACTAACAACACATGGTCTGGACCTGACTTCTCAGAGTAAAGAGCCAAACAAATACAACAACTTACAACACATGGTCTGGACCTGACTTCTGAAAGTAAATAGACAAACAAATACAACAACTAACAACACATGGTCTGGACCTGACTTCTCAGAGTAAAGAGCCAAACAAATACAACAACAAACAACACATGGTCCGGACCTGACTACTCAGAGTAAATAGACAAACAAATACAACAACTAACAACACATGGTCTGGACCTGACTACTCAGAGTAAATAGACAAACAAATACAACAACTTACAACACATGTTCTGGACCTGACTACTCAGAATAAATAGACAAACAAATACAACAACTTACAACATTTGGTCTGGACCTGACTACTCAGAGTAAATAGACAAACAAATACAACAACTTACAACATTTGGTCTGCACCTGACTACTCAGAGTAAATAGACAAACAAATACAACAACTTACAACACATGGTCTGGACCTGACTACTGAGAGTAAATAGACAAACAAATACAACAACTAACAACACATGGTCTGGACCTGACTACTGTGAGTAAATAGACAAACAAATACAACAACTTATAACACATGGTCTGGACCTGACTACTCAGAGTAAATAGACAAACAAATACAACAACTTACAACACATGGTCTGGACCTGACTACTCAGAGTAAATAGACAAACAAATACAACAACTAACAACACATGGTCCGGACCTGACTACTCAGAGTAAATAGACAAACAAATACAACAACTTACAACACATGGTCTGGACCTGACTACTCAGAGTAAATAGACAAACAAATACAACAACTTACAACACATGTTCTGGACCTGACTACTCAGAATAAATAGACAAACAAATACAACAACTTACAACATTTGGTCTGGACCTGACTACTCAGAGTAAATAGACAAACAAATACAACAACTTACAACATTTTTTTCTGGACCTGACTACTCAGAGTAAATAGACAAACAAATACAACAACTTACAACACATGGTCTGGACCTGACTACTGAGAGTAAATAGACAAACAAATACAACAACTAACAACACATGGTCTGGACCTGACTACTGTGAGTAAATAGACAAACAAATACAACAACTTATAACACATGGTCTGGACCTGACTACTCAGAGTAAATAGACAAACAAATACAACAACTTACAACACATGTTTTGGACCTGACTACTCAGAGTAAATAGACAAACAAATGTAACAACACACAACACATGGTCTGGACCTGACTACTCAGAATAAATAGACAAACAAATACAACAACTTACAACATTTGGTCTGGACCTGACTACTCAGAGTAAATAGAAAAACAAATACAACAACTTACAACACATGGTCTGGACCTGACTACTGAGAGTAAATAGACCAACTAATACAACAACTAACAACACATGGTCTGGATCTGACTTCTGAGAGTAAAGAGCCAAACAAATATAACAACTTACAATACATGGTCTGGACCTGACTACTCAGAGTAAATAGACAAACAAATAAAACAACAAACAACACATGGTCTGGACCTGACTACTGAGAGTAAATAGACAAACAAATACAACAACTAACAACACATGGTCTGGACCTGACAACTCAGAGTAAATATACAAACAAATACAACAACGTATAACACATGGTCTGGACCTGACCTGACTACTGAGAGTAAATAGACAAACAAATACAACAACTAACAACACATGGTCTGGACCTGACTACTCAGAGTAAATAGACAAACAAATACAAAAACGTATAACACATGGTCTGGACCTGACCTGACTACTCAGAGTAAATAGGCAAACAAATACAACAACTTACAACACTTGGTCTGGACCTGACTACTCAGAGTAAATAGACAAACAAATACAACAACTTACAACACATGGTCTGGACCTGACTACTCAGAGTAAATAGACAAACAAATATAACAACTTATAACACATGGTCTGGATCTGATTTCTGAGAGTAAAGAGCCAAACAAATATAACAACATACAACACATTGTCTGGACCTGACTACTCAGAGTAAATAGACAAACAAATACAACAACTTACAACACATGGTCTTGACCTGACTACTGAGAGTAAATAGACAAACAAATACAACAACTAACAACACATGGTCTGGACCTGACTACTTTGAGTAAATAGACAAACAAATACAACAACTTATAACACATGGTCTGGACCTGACTACTCAGAATAAATAGACAAACAAATATAACAACACACAACACATGGTCTGGACCTGACTACTCAGAGTGAATAGACAAACAAATATATCAACAAACAACTCATGGTCTGGACCTGACTAAGAGTAAAAAGACAAACAAATACAACAACTAACAACACATGGTCCAGATCTGACTTCTGAGAGTAAAGAGCCAAACAAATATAACAACACACAACACATGGTCTGGACCTGACTACTGTGAGTAAATAGACATACAAATACAACAACTAACAACACATGGTCTAGACCTGACTACTGAGAGTAAATAGACAAACAAATACAACAACTAACAACACATGGTCTGGACCTGACTTCTCAGAGTAAATAGACAAACAAATACAACAACTTACAACACATGGTCTGGACATGACTACTGAGAGTAAATAGACAAACAAATACAACAACTCACAACACATGGTCTGGACCTGACTACTCAGAGTAAATAGACAAACAAATACAATACAACAACTTACAACACATGGTCTGGACCTGACTACTCAGAGTAAATTGACAAACAAATACAACAACTTACAACACATGGTCTGGTCCTGATTACTCAGAGTAAATAGACAAACAAATGTAACAACACACAACACATGGTCTGGACCTGACTACTCAGAGTAAATAGACAAACAAATACAACAACTTACAACACATGGTCTGGACCTGACTACTCAGAGTAAATAGACAAAAAAATACAACAACTAACAACACATGGTCTGGACCTGACCTGACTACTCAGAGTAAATAGACAAACAAATACAACAACTTATAACACATGGTCTGGACCTGACCCGACTACTCAGAGTAAATAGACAAACAAATACAACAACTTACAACACATGGTCTGGACCTGACTACTGAGAGTAAATAGACAAACAAATACAACAACTTATAACACATGGTCTGGACCTGACTACTCAGAGTAAATAGACAAACAAATACAACAACTTACAACACATGGTCTGAACCTGATTACTCAGAGTAAATAGACAAACAAATATAACAACACACAACACATGGTCTGGACCTGACTACTGAGAGTAAATAGACAAACAAACACAACAACTTATAACACATGGTCTGGACCTGACTACTCAGAGTAAATAGAAAAACAAATACAACAACTTACAACACATGGTCTGAACCTGATTACTCAGAGTAAATAGACAAACAAATATAACAACTTACAACACATGGTCTGGACCTGACTACTGAGAGTAAATAGACAAACAAATACAACAACTAACAACACATGGTCTGGACCTGACTTCTCAGAGTAAATAGACAAATAAATACAACAACTTACAACACATGGTCTGGACCTGACTACTCAGAGTAAATAGACAAACAAATACAACAACTTACAACACATGGTCCGGATCTGACTTCTGAGAGTAAAGAGCCAAACAAATATAACAACTTACAAAACATGGTCTGGACCTGACTACTCAGAGTAAATAGACAAACAAATATAACAACAAACAACACATGGTCTGGACCTGTCTACTGAGAGTAAATAGACAAACAAATACAACAACTTAAAACACATGTTCTGGACCTGACTACTCAGAATAAATAGACAAACAAATACAACAACTTACAACATTTGGTCTGGACCTGACTACTCAGAGTAAATAGACAAACAAATACAACAACTTACAACACATGGTCTGGACCTGAGTACTGAGAGTAAATAGACAAACAAATACAACAACTAACAACACATGGTCTGGACCTGACTACTGTGAGTAAATAGACAAACAAATACAACAACTTATAACACATGGTCTGGACCTGACTACTGTGAGTAAATAGACAAACAAATACAACAACTTATAACACATGGTCTGGACCTGACTACTCAGAGTAAATAGACCAACTAATACAACAACTAACAACACATGGTCCGGATCTGACTTCTGAGAGTAAAGAGCCAAACAAATATAACAACTTACAATACATGGTCTGGACCTGACTACTCAGAGTAAATAGACAAACAAATACAACAACTTATAACACATGGTCTGGATCTGACTTCTGAGAGTAAATAGACAAACAAATACAACAACTTATAACACATGGTCTGGACCTGACTACTCAGAGTAAATAGACCAACTAATACAACAACTAACAACACATGGTCCGGATCTGACTTCTGAGAGTAAAGAGCCAAACAAATATAACAACTTACAAAACATGGTCTGGACCTGACTACTCAGAGTAAATAGACAAACAAATATAACAACAAACAACACATGGTCTGGACCTGTCTACTGAGAGTAAATAGACAAACAAATACAACAACTAACAACACATGGTCTGGACCTGACAACTCAGAGTAAATATACAAACAAATACAACAACATATAACACATGGTCTGGAACTAACCTGACTACTGAGAGTAAATAGACAAACAAATACAACAACTAACAACACATGGTCTGGACCTGACTACTCAGAGTAAATAGACAAACAAATACAACAACGTATAACACATGGTCTGGACCTGACCTGACTACTCAGATTAAATAGACAAACAAATACAACAACTTGCAACACTTGGTCTGGACCTGACTACTCAGAGTAAATAGACAAACAAATACAACAACTTACAACACATGGTCTGGACCTGACTACTCAGAGTAAATAGACAAACAAATACAACAACTAACAACACATGGTCCGGATCTGACTTCTGAGAGTAAAGAGCCAAACAAATATAACAACATACAACACATGGTCTGGACCTTACTACTCAGAGTAAATAGACAAACAAATACAACAACTAACAACACATGGTCTGGACCTGACTACTCAGAGTAAATAGACAAACAAATACAACAACTTACAACACATGGTCCGGATCTGACTACTCAGAGTAAATAGACAAACAAATACAACAACTTATAACACATGGTCTGGACCTGACTACTGAGAGTAAATAGACAAACAAATACAACAACTTACAACACATGGTCCGGATCTGACTTCTGAGAGTATAGAGCTAAACAAATATAACAACACACAACACATGGTCTGGACCTGACTACTGAGAGTAAATAGACAAACAAATACAACAACTTAAAACACATGTTCTGGACCTGACTACTGAGAATAAATAGACAAACAAATACAACAACTTACAACATTTGGTCTGGACCTGACTACTCAGAGTAAATAGACAAACAAATACAACAACTTACAACACATGGTCTGGACCTGAGTACTGAGAGTCAATAGACAAACAAATACAACAACTAACAACACATGGTCTGGACATGACTACTGTGAGTAAATAGACAAACAAATACAACAACTTATAACACATGGTCTGGACCTGACTACTCAGAGTAAATAGACCAACTAATACAACAACTAACAACACATGGTCCGGATCTGACTTCTGAGAGTAAAAAGCCAAACAAATATAACAACTTACAATACATGGTCTGGACCTGACTACTCAGAGTAAATAGACAAACAAATATAACAACAAACAACACATGGTCTGGACCTGACTACTGAGAGTAAATAGACAAACAAATACAACAACTAACAACACATGGTCTTGACCTGACTTCTGAGAGTAAAGAGCTAAACAAATACAACAACATACAACACATGGTCTGGACCTGACTACTCAGAGTAAATAGACAAACAAATACAACAACTAACAACACATGGTCCTGATATGACTTCTGAGAGTAAAGAGCTACACAAATTTAACAACACCCAACACATGGTCTGGACCTGACTACTCAGAGTATATAGACAAACAAATACAACAATTAACAACACATGGTCCGGATCTGACTTCTGAGAGTAAAGAGCTAAACAAATATAACAACACACAACACATGGTCTGGACCTGACTACTCAGAGTAAATAGACAAACAAATACAACAACTTACAACACATGGTCTGGACATGACTACTGAGAGTAAATAGACAAACAAATACAACAACTAACAACACATGGTCTGGACCTGACTACTGTGAGTAAAAAGACAAACAAATACAACAACTTATAACACATGGTCTGGACCTGACTACTCAGAATAAATAGAAAAACAAATATAACAACACACAACACATGGTCTGGACCTGACTACTTAGAGTAAATAGACAAACAAATATAACAACAAACAACTCATGGTCTGGACCTGACTAAAAGTAAAAAGACAAACAAATACAACAACTAACAACACATGGTCCAGATCTGACTTCTGAGAGTAAAGAGCCAAACAAATATAACAACACACAACACATGGTCTGGACCTGACTACTGTGAGTAAATAGACATGCAAATACAACAACTAACAACACATGGTCTAGACCTGACTACTGAGAGTAAATAGACAAACAAATACAACAACTAACAACACATGGTCTGGACCTGACTACTCAGAGTAAATAGACAAACAAATACAACAACTAACAACACATGGTCCGGATCTGTCTTCTGAGAGTAAAGAGCCAAACAAATATAACAACATACAACACATGGTCTGGACCTTACTACTCAGAGTAAATAGACAAACAAATACAACAACTAACAACACATGGTCCGTATCTGACTTCTGAGAGTAAAGAGCTAAACAAATATAACAACACACAACACATGGTCTGGACCTGACTACTCAGAGTAAATAGACAAACAAATACAACAACTTACAACACATGGTCTGGACATGACTACTGAGAGTAAATAGACAAACAAATACATCAACTAACAACACATGGTCTGGACCTGACTACTCAAATAGACAAACAAATACAACAACTTACAACACATTGTCTGGACCTGACTACTCAGAGTAAATAGACCAACAAATACAACAACTTACAACACATGGTCTGGACCTGACTACTGAGAGTAAATAGACAAACAAATACAACAACTTATAACACATGGTCTGGACCTGACCCGACTACTCAGAGTAAATAGACAAACAAATACAACAACTTATAACACATGGTCTGGACCTGACAACTGAGAGTAAATAGACAAACAAATACAACAACTTACAACACATGGTCTGGACCTGACTACTCAGAGTAAATAGACAAACAAATACAACAACTTACAACACATGGTCTGGACCTGACTACTCAGAGTAAATAGACAAACAAATACAACAACTTACAACACATGGTCTGGTCCTGATTACTCAGAGTAAATAGACAAACAAATGTAACAACACACAACACATGGTCTGGACCTGACTACTCAGAGTAAATAGACAAACAAATACAACAACTTACAACACATGGTCTGGACCTGACTACTGAGAGTAAATAGACAAACAAATACAACAACCAACAACACATGGTCTGGACCTGACCTGACTACTCAGAGTAAATAGACATACAAATACAACAACTAAGAACACATGGTCGAGACCTGACTACTGAGAGTAAATAGACAAACAAATACAACAACTAACAACACATGGTCTGGACCTGACTTCTCAGAGTAAATAGACAAACAAATGCAACAACTTACAACACATGGTCTGGACCTGACTACTTAGAGTAAATAGACAAACAAATACAACAACTAACAACACATGGTCCGGATCTGACTTCTGAGAGTAAAGAGCCAAACAAATATAACAACATACAACATTTGGTCTGGACCTGACTACTCAGAGTAAATAGACAAACACATACAACAACTTACAACACATGGTCCGGATCTGACTACTCAGAATAAATAGACAAACAAATACAACAACTTACAACATTTGGTCTGGACCTGACTACTCAGAGTAAATAGACAAACAAATACAACAACTTACAACACATGGTCTGGACCTGACTACTGTGAGTAAATAGACAAACAAATACAACAACTTATAACACATGGTCTGGACCTGACTACTCAGAGTAAAAGACCAACTAAAACAACAACTAACAACACATGGTCCGGATCTGACTTCTGAGAGTAAAGAGCCAAACAAATATAACAACATACAACACATGGTCTGGACCTTACTACTCAGAGTAAATAGACAAACAAATACAACAACTAACAACACATGGTCTGGACCTGACTACTCAGAGTAAATAGACAAACAAATACAACAACTTACAACACATGGTCCGGATCTGACTACTCAGAGTAAATAGACAAACAAATACAACAACTAACAACACATGGTCCGGATCTGTCTTCTGAGAGTAAAGAGCCAAACAAATATAACAACATACAACACATGGTCTGGACCTTACTACTCAGAGTAAATAGACAAACAAATACAACAACTAACAACACATGGTCCGTATCTGACTTCTGAGAGTAAAGAGCTAAACAAATATAACAACACACAACACATGGTCTGGACCTGACTACTCAGAGTAAATAGACAAACAAATACAACAACTTACAACACATGGTCTGGACATGACTACTGAGAGTAAATAGACAAACAAATACAACAACTAACAACACATGGTCTGGACCTGACTTCTCAGAGTAAATAGACAAACAAATACAACAACTAACAACTGATGGTCTGGACCTGACTACTCAGAGTAAATAGACAAACAAATACAACAACTTACAACACATGGTCTGGACCTGACTACTCAGAGTAAATAGACAAACAAATACAACAACTTACAACACATGGTCTGGTCCTGATTACTCAGAGTAAATAGACAAACAAATGTAACAACACACAACACATGGTCTGGACCTGACTACTCAAATAGACAAACAAATACAACAACTTACAACACATGGTCTGGACCTGACTACTGAGAGTAAATAGACAAACAAATACAACAACTAACAACACATGGTCTGGACCTGACCTGACTACTCAGAGTAAATAGACAAACAAATACAACAACTTATAACACATGGTCTGGACCTGACCCGACTACTCAGAGTAAATAGACAAACAAATACAACAACTTATAACACATGGTCTGGACCTGACAACTGAGAGTAAATAGACAAACAAATACAACAACTAACAACACATGGTCTGGACCTGACTACTCAGAGTAAATAGACAAACAAATACAACAACTTACAACACATGGTCTGGACCTGACTACTCAGAGTAAATAGACAAACAAATACAACAACTTACAACACATGGTCTGGTCCTGATTACTCAGAGTAAATAGACAAACAAATGTAACAACACACAACACATGGTCTGGACCTGACTACTCAGAGTAAATAGACAAACAAATACAACAACTTACAACACATGGTCTGGACCTGACTACTGAGAGTAAATAGACAAACAAATACAACAACCAACAACACATGGTCTGGACCTGACCTGACTACTCAGAGTAAATAGACATACAAATACAACAACTAACAACACATGGTCTAGACCTGACTACTGAGAGTAAATAGACAAACAAATACAACAACTAACAACACATGGTCTGGACCTGACTTCTCAGAGTAAATAGACAAACAAATACAACAACTTACAACACATGGTCTGGACCTGACTACTCAGAGTAAATAGACAAACAAATACAACAACTAACAACACATGGTCCGGATCTGACTTCTGAGAGTAAAGAGCCAAACAAATATAACAACATACAACATTTGGTCTGGACCTGACTACTCAGAGTAAATAGACAAACACATACAACAACTTACAACACATGGTCCGGATCTGACTACTCAGAATAAATAGACAAACAAATACAACAACTTACAACATTTGGTCTGGACCTGACTACTCAGAGTAAATAGACAAACAAATACAACAACTTACAACACATGGTCTGGACCTGACTACTGTGAGTAAATAGACAAACAAATACAACAACTTATAACACATGGTCTGGACCTGACTACTCAGAGTAAAAGACCAACTAATACAACAACTAACAACACATGGTCCGGATCTGACTTCTGAGAGTAAAGAGCCAAACAAATATAACAACATACAACACATGGTCTGGACCTTACTACTCAGAGCAAATAGACAAACAAATACAACAACTAACAACACATGGTCTGGACCTGACTACTCAGAGTAAATAGACAAACAAATACAACAACTTACAACACATGGTCCGGATCTGACTACTCAGAGTAAATAGACAAACAAATACAACAACTAACAACGCATGGTCCGGATCTGTCTTCTGAGAGTAAAGAGCCAAACAAATATAACAACATACAACACATGGTCTGGACCTTACTACTCAGAGTAAATAGACAAACAAATACAACAACTAACAACACATGGTCCGTATCTGACTTCTGAGAGTAAAGAGCTAAACAAATATAACAACACACAACACATGGTCTGGACCTGACTACTCAGAGTAAATAGACAAACAAATACAACAACTTACAACACATGGTCTGGACATGACTACTGAGAGTAAATAGACAAACAAATACAACAACTAACAACACATGGTCTGGACCTGACTTCTCAGAGTAAATAGACAAACAAATACAACAACTAATAACTGATGGTCTGGACCTGACTACTCAGAGTAAATAGACAAACAAATACAACAACTTACAACACATGGTCTGGACCTGACTATTCAGAGTAAATAGACAAACAAATACAACAACTTACCACACATGGTCTGGTCCTGATTACTCAGAGTAAATAGACAAACAAATGTAACAACACACAACACATGGTCTGGACCTGACTACTCAAATAGACAAACAAATACAACAACTTACAACACATGGTCTGGACCTGACTACTGAGAGTAAATAGACAAACAAATACAACAACTAACAACACATGGTCTGGACCTGACTACTGAGAGTAAATAGACAAACAAATACAACAACACATAACACATGGTCTGGACCTGACTACTTTGAGTAAATAGACAAACAAATACAACAACTTATAACACATGGTCTGGACCTGACTACTCAGAATAAATAGACAAACAAATATAACAACACACAACACATGGTCTGGACCTGACTACTCAGAGTGAATAGACAAACAAATATATCAACAAACAACTCATGGTCTGGACCTGACTAAGAGTAAAAAGACAAACAAATACAACAACTAACAACACATGGTCCAGATCTGACTTCTGAGAGTAAAGAGCCAAACAAATATAACAACACACAACACATGGTCTGGACCTGACTACTGTGAGTAAATAGACATACAAATACAACAACTAACAACACATGGTCTAGACCTGACTACTGAGAGTAAATAGACAAACAAATACAACAACTAACAACACATGGTCTGGACCTGACTTCTCAGAGTAAATAGACAAACAAATACAACAACTTACAACACATGGTCTGGACATGACTACTGAGAGTAAATAGACAAACAAATACAACAACTCACAACACATGGTCTGGACCTGACTACTCAGAGTAAATAGACAAACAAATACAATACAACAACTTACAACACATGGTCTGGACCTGACTACTCAGAGTAAATTGACAAACAAATACAACAACTTACAACACATGGTCTGGTCCTGATTACTCAGAGTAAATAGACAAACAAATGTAACAACACACAACACATGGTCTGGACCTGACTACTCAGAGTAAATAGACAAACAAATACAACAACTTACAACACATGGTCTGGACCTGACTACTCAGAGTAAATAGACAAAAAAATACAACAACTAACAACACATGGTCTGGACCTGACCTGACTACTCAGAGTAAATAGACAAACAAATACAACAACTTATAACACATGGTCTGGACCTGACCCGACTACTCAGAGTAAATAGACAAACAAATACAACAACTTACAACACATGGTCTGGACCTGACTACTGAGAGTAAATAGACAAACAAATACAACAACTTATAACACATGGTCTGGACCTGACTACTCAGAGTAAATAGACAAACAAATACAACAACTTACAACACATGGTCTGAACCTGATTACTCAGAGTAAATAGACAAACAAATATAACAACACACAACACATGGTCTGGACCTGACTACTGAGAGTAAATAGACAAACAAACACAACAACTTATAACACATGGTCTGGACCTGACTACTCAGAGTAAATAGAAAAACAAATACAACAACTTACAACACATGGTCTGAACCTGATTACTCAGAGTAAATAGACAAACAAATATAACAACTTACAACACATGGTCTGGACCTGACTACTGAGAGTAAATAGACAAACAAATACAACAACTAACAACACATGGTCTGGACCTGACTTCTCAGAGTAAATAGACAAATAAATACAACAACTTACAACACATGGTCTGGACCTGACTACTCAGAGTAAATAGACAAACAAATACAACAACTTACAACACATGGTCCGGATCTGACTTCTGAGAGTAAAGAGCCAAACAAATATAACAACTTACAAAACATGGTCTGGACCTGACTACTCAGAGTAAATAGACAAACAAATATAACAACAAACAACACATGGTCTGGACCTGTCTACTGAGAGTAAATAGACAAACAAATACAACAACTTAAAACACATGTTCTGGACCTGACTACTCAGAATAAATAGACAAACAAATACAACAACTTACAACATTTGGTCTGGACCTGACTACTCAGAGTAAATAGACAAACAAATACAACAACTTACAACACATGGTCTGGACCTGAGTACTGAGAGTAAATAGACAAACAAATACAACAACTAACAACACATGGTCTGGACCTGACTACTGTGAGTAAATAGACAAACAAATACAACAACTTATAACACATGGTCTGGACCTGACTACTGTGAGTAAATAGACAAACAAATACAACAACTTATAACACATGGTCTGGACCTGACTACTCAGAGTAAATAGACCAACTAATACAACAACTAACAACACATGGTCCGGATCTGACTTCTGAGAGTAAAGAGCCAAACAAATATAACAACTTACAATACATGGTCTGGACCTGACTACTCAGAGTAAATAGACAAACAAATACAACAACTTATAACACATGGTCTGGATCTGACTTCTGAGAGTAAATAGACAAACAAATACAACAACTTATAACACATGGTCTGGACCTGACTACTCAGAGTAAATAGACCAACTAATACAACAACTAACAACACATGGTCCGGATCTGACTTCTGAGAGTAAAGAGCCAAACAAATATAACAACTTACAAAACATGGTCTGGACCTGACTACTCAGAGTAAATAGACAAACAAATATAACAACAAACAACACATGGTCTGGACCTGTCTACTGAGAGTAAATAGACAAACAAATACAACAACTAACAACACATGGTCTGGACCTGACAACTCAGAGTAAATATACAAACAAATACAACAACATATAACACATGGTCTGGAACTAACCTGACTACTGAGAGTAAATAGACAAACAAATACAACAACTAACAACACATGGTCTGGACCTGACTACTCAGAGTAAATAGACAAACAAATACAACAACGTATAACACATGGTCTGGACCTGACCTGACTACTCAGATTAAATAGACAAACAAATACAACAACTTGCAACACTTGGTCTGGACCTGACTACTCAGAGTAAATAGACAAACAAATACAACAACTTACAACACATGGTCTGGACCTGACTACTCAGAGTAAATAGACAAACAAATACAACAACTAACAACACATGGTCCGGATCTGACTTCTGAGAGTAAAGAGCCAAACAAATATAACAACATACAACACATGGTCTGGACCTTACTACTCAGAGTAAATAGACAAACAAATACAACAACTAACAACACATGGTCTGGACCTGACTACTCAGAGTAAATAGACAAACAAATACAACAACTTACAACACATGGTCCGGATCTGACTACTCAGAGTAAATAGACAAACAAATACAACAACTTATAACACATGGTCTGGACCTGACTACTGAGAGTAAATAGACAAACAAATACAACAACTTACAACACATGGTCCGGATCTGACTTCTGAGAGTATAGAGCTAAACAAATATAACAACACACAACACATGGTCTGGACCTGACTACTGAGAGTAAATAGACAAACAAATACAACAACTTAAAACACATGTTCTGGACCTGACTACTGAGAATAAATAGACAAACAAATACAACAACTTACAACATTTGGTCTGGACCTGACTACTCAGAGTAAATAGACAAACAAATACAACAACTTACAACACATGGTCTGGACCTGAGTACTGAGAGTCAATAGACAAACAAATACAACAACTAACAACACATGGTCTGGACATGACTACTGTGAGTAAATAGACAAACAAATACAACAACTTATAACACATGGTCTGGACCTGACTACTCAGAGTAAATAGACCAACTAATACAACAACTAACAACACATGGTCCGGATCTGACTTCTGAGAGTAAAAAGCCAAACAAATATAACAACTTACAATACATGGTCTGGACCTGACTACTCAGAGTAAATAGACAAACAAATATAACAACAAACAACACATGGTCTGGACCTGACTACTGAGAGTAAATAGACAAACAAATACAACAACTAACAACACATGGTCTTGACCTGACTTCTGAGAGTAAAGAGCTAAACAAATACAACAACATACAACACATGGTCTGGACCTGACTACTCAGAGTAAATAGACAAACAAATACAACAACTAACAACACATGGTCCTGATATGACTTCTGAGAGTAAAGAGCTACACAAATTTAACAACACCCAACACATGGTCTGGACCTGACTACTCAGAGTATATAGACAAACAAATACAACAATTAACAACACATGGTCCGGATCTGACTTCTGAGAGTAAAGAGCTAAACAAATATAACAACACACAACACATGGTCTGGACCTGACTACTCAGAGTAAATAGACAAACAAATACAACAACTTACAACACATGGTCTGGACATGACTACTGAGAGTAAATAGACAAACAAATACAACAACTAACAACACATGGTCTGGACCTGACTACTGTGAGTAAAAAGACAAACAAATACAACAACTTATAACACATGGTCTGGACCTGACTACTCAGAATAAATAGAAAAACAAATATAACAACACACAACACATGGTCTGGACCTGACTACTTAGAGTAAATAGACAAACAAATATAACAACAAACAACTCATGGTCTGGACCTGACTAAAAGTAAAAAGACAAACAAATACAACAACTAACAACACATGGTCCAGATCTGACTTCTGAGAGTAAAGAGCCAAACAAATATAACAACACACAACACATGGTCTGGACCTGACTACTGTGAGTAAATAGACATGCAAATACAACAACTAACAACACATGGTCTAGACCTGACTACTGAGAGTAAATAGACAAACAAATACAACAACTAACAACACATGGTCTGGACCTGACTACTCAGAGTAAATAGACAAACAAATACAACAACTAACAACACATGGTCCGGATCTGTCTTCTGAGAGTAAAGAGCCAAACAAATATAACAACATACAACACATGGTCTGGACCTTACTACTCAGAGTAAATAGACAAACAAATACAACAACTAACAACACATGGTCCGTATCTGACTTCTGAGAGTAAAGAGCTAAACAAATATAACAACACACAACACATGGTCTGGACCTGACTACTCAGAGTAAATAGACAAACAAATACAACAACTTACAACACATGGTCTGGACATGACTACTGAGAGTAAATAGACAAACAAATACATCAACTAACAACACATGGTCTGGACCTGACTACTCAAATAGACAAACAAATACAACAACTTACAACACATTGTCTGGACCTGACTACTCAGAGTAAATAGACCAACAAATACAACAACTTACAACACATGGTCTGGACCTGACTACTGAGAGTAAATAGACAAACAAATACAACAACTTATAACACATGGTCTGGACCTGACCCGACTACTCAGAGTAAATAGACAAACAAATACAACAACTTATAACACATGGTCTGGACCTGACAACTGAGAGTAAATAGACAAACAAATACAACAACTTACAACACATGGTCTGGACCTGACTACTCAGAGTAAATAGACAAACAAATACAACAACTTACAACACATGGTCTGGACCTGACTACTCAGAGTAAATAGACAAACAAATACAACAACTTACAACACATGGTCTGGTCCTGATTACTCAGAGTAAATAGACAAACAAATGTAACAACACACAACACATGGTCTGGACCTGACTACTCAGAGTAAATAGACAAACAAATACAACAACTTACAACACATGGTCTGGACCTGACTACTGAGAGTAAATAGACAAACAAATACAACAACCAACAACACATGGTCTGGACCTGACCTGACTACTCAGAGTAAATAGACATACAAATACAACAACTAAGAACACATGGTCGAGACCTGACTACTGAGAGTAAATAGACAAACAAATACAACAACTAACAACACATGGTCTGGACCTGACTTCTCAGAGTAAATAGACAAACAAATGCAACAACTTACAACACATGGTCTGGACCTGACTACTCAGAGTAAATAGACAAACAAATACAACAACTAACAACACATGGTCCGGATCTGACTTCTGAGAGTAAAGAGCCAAACAAATATAACAACATACAACATTTGGTCTGGACCTGACTACTCAGAGTAAATAGACAAACACATACAACAACTTACAACACATGGTCCGGATCTGACTACTCAGAATAAATAGACAAACAAATACAACAACTTACAACATTTGGTCTGGACCTGACTACTCAGAGTAAATAGACAAACAAATACAACAACTTACAACACATGGTCTGGACCTGACTACTGTGAGTAAATAGACAAACAAATACAACAACTTATAACACATGGTCTGGACCTGACTACTCAGAGTAAAAGACCAACTAAAACAACAACTAACAACACATGGTCCGGATCTGACTTCTGAGAGTAAAGAGCCAAACAAATATAACAACATACAACACATGGTCTGGACCTTACTACTCAGAGTAAATAGACAAACAAATACAACAACTAACAACACATGGTCTGGACCTGACTACTCAGAGTAAATAGACAAACAAATACAACAACTTACAACACATGGTCCGGATCTGACTACTCAGAGTAAATAGACAAACAAATACAACAACTAACAACACATGGTCCGGATCTGTCTTCTGAGAGTAAAGAGCCAAACAAATATAACAACATACAACACATGGTCTGGACCTTACTACTCAGAGTAAATAGACAAACAAATACAACAACTAACAACACATGGTCCGTATCTGACTTCTGAGAGTAAAGAGCTAAACAAATATAACAACACACAACACATGGTCTGGACCTGACTACTCAGAGTAAATAGACAAACAAATACAACAACTTACAACACATGGTCTGGACATGACTACTGAGAGTAAATAGACAAACAAATACAACAACTAACAACACATGGTCTGGACCTGACTTCTCAGAGTAAATAGACAAACAAATACAACAACTAACAACTGATGGTCTGGACCTGACTACTCAGAGTAAATAGACAAACAAATACAACAACTTACAACACATGGTCTGGACCTGACTACTCAGAGTAAATAGACAAACAAATACAACAACTTACAACACATGGTCTGGTCCTGATTACTCAGAGTAAATAGACAAACAAATGTAACAACACACAACACATGGTCTGGACCTGACTACTCAAATAGACAAACAAATACAACAACTTACAACACATGGTCTGGACCTGACTACTGAGAGTAAATAGACAAACAAATACAACAACTAACAACACATGGTCTGGACCTGACCTGACTACTCAGAGTAAATAGACAAACAAATACAACAACTTATAACACATGGTCTGGACCTGACCCGACTACTCAGAGTAAATAGACAAACAAATACAACAACTTATAACACATGGTCTGGACCTGACAACTGAGAGTAAATAGACAAACAAATACAACAACTAACAACACATGGTCTGGACCTGACTACTCAGAGTAAATAGACAAACAAATACAACAACTTACAACACATGGTCTGGACCTGACTACTCAGAGTAAATAGACAAACAAATACAACAACTTACAACACATGGTCTGGTCCTGATTACTCAGAGTAAATAGACAAACAAATGTAACAACACACAACACATGGTCTGGACCTGACTACTCAGAGTAAATAGACAAACAAATACAACAACTTACAACACATGGTCTGGACCTGACTACTGAGAGTAAATAGACAAACAAATACAACAACCAACAACACATGGTCTGGACCTGACCTGACTACTCAGAGTAAATAGACATACAAATACAACAACTAACAACACATGGTCTAGACCTGACTACTGAGAGTAAATAGACAAACAAATACAACAACTAACAACACATGGTCTGGACCTGACTTCTCAGAGTAAATAGACAAACAAATACAACAACTTACAACACATGGTCTGGACCTGACTACTCAGAGTAAATAGACAAACAAATACAACAACTAACAACACATGGTCCGGATCTGACTTCTGAGAGTAAAGAGCCAAACAAATATAACAACATACAACATTTGGTCTGGACCTGACTACTCAGAGTAAATAGACAAACACATACAACAACTTACAACACATGGTCCGGATCTGACTACTCAGAATAAATAGACAAACAAATACAACAACTTACAACATTTGGTCTGGACCTGACTACTCAGAGTAAATAGACAAACAAATACAACAACTTACAACACATGGTCTGGACCTGACTACTGTGAGTAAATAGACAAACAAATACAACAACTTATAACACATGGTCTGGACCTGACTACTCAGAGTAAAAGACCAACTAATACAACAACTAACAACACATGGTCCGGATCTGACTTCTGAGAGTAAAGAGCCAAACAAATATAACAACATACAACACATGGTCTGGACCTTACTACTCAGAGCAAATAGACAAACAAATACAACAACTAACAACACATGGTCTGGACCTGACTACTCAGAGTAAATAGACAAACAAATACAACAACTTACAACACATGGTCCGGATCTGACTACTCAGAGTAAATAGACAAACAAATACAACAACTAACAACGCATGGTCCGGATCTGTCTTCTGAGAGTAAAGAGCCAAACAAATATAACAACATACAACACATGGTCTGGACCTTACTACTCAGAGTAAATAGACAAACAAATACAACAACTAACAACACATGGTCCGTATCTGACTTCTGAGAGTAAAGAGCTAAACAAATATAACAACACACAACACATGGTCTGGACCTGACTACTCAGAGTAAATAGACAAACAAATACAACAACTTACAACACATGGTCTGGACATGACTACTGAGAGTAAATAGACAAACAAATACAACAACTAACAACACATGGTCTGGACCTGACTTCTCAGAGTAAATAGACAAACAAATACAACAACTAATAACTGATGGTCTGGACCTGACTACTCAGAGTAAATAGACAAACAAATACAACAACTTACAACACATGGTCTGGACCTGACTATTCAGAGTAAATAGACAAACAAATACAACAACTTACAACACATGGTCTGGTCCTGATTACTCAGAGTAAATAGACAAACAAATGTAACAACACACAACACATGGTCTGGACCTGACTACTCAAATAGACAAACAAATACAACAACTTACAACACATGGTCTGGACCTGACTACTGAGAGTAAATAGACAAACAAATACAACAACTAACAACACATGGTCTGGACCTGACCTGACTACTCAGAGTAAATAGACAAACAAATACAACAACTTATAACACATGGTCTGGACCTGACCCGACTACTCAGAGTAAATAGACAAACAAATACAACAACTTATAACACATGGTCTGGACCTGACAACTGAGAGTAAATAGACAAACAAATACAACAACTAACAACACATGGTCTGGACCTGACTTCTCAGAGTAAATAGACAAACAAATACAACAACTTACAACACATGGTCTGGACCTGACTACTCAGAGTAAATAGACAAACAAATACAACAACTAACAACACATGGTCCGGATCTGACTTCTGAGAGTAAAGAGCCAAACAAATATAACAACATACAACATTTGGTCTGGACCTGACTACTCAGAGTAAATAGACAAACACATACAACAACTTACAACACATGGTCCGGATCTGACTACTCAGAATAAATAGACAAACAAATACAACAACTTACAACATTTGGTCTGGACCTGACTACTCAGAGTAAATAGACAAACAAATACAACAACTTACAACACATGGTCTGGACCTGACTACTGTGAGTAAATAGACAAACAAATACAACAACTTATAACACATGGTCTGGACCTGACTACTCAGAGTAAAAGACCAACTAATACAACAACTAACAACACATGGTCCGGATCTGACTTCTGAGAGTAAAGAGCCAAACAAATATAACAACATACAACACATGGTCTGGACCTTACTACTCAGAGCAAATAGACAAACAAATACAACAACTAACAACACATGGTCTGGACCTGACTACTCAGAGTAAATAGACAAACAAATACAACAACTTACAACACATGGTCCGGATCTGACTACTCAGAGTAAATAGACAAACAAATACAACAACTAACAACACATGGTCCGGATCTGTCTTCTGAGAGTAAAGAGCCAAACAAATATAACAACATACAACACATGGTCTGGACCTTACTACTCAGAGTAAATAGACAAACAAATACAACAACTAACAACACATGGTCCGTATCTGACTTCTGAGAGTAAAGAGCTAAACAAATATAACAACACACAACACATGGTCTGGACCTGACTACTCAGAGTAAATAGACAAACAAATACAACAACTTACAACACATGGTCTGGACATGACTACTGAGAGTAAATAGACAAACAAATACAACAACTAACAACACATGGTCTGGACCTGACTTCTCAGAGTAAATAGACAAACAAATACAACAACTAATAACTGATGGTCTGGACCTGACTACTCAGAGTAAATAGACAAACAAATACAACAACTTACAACACATGGTCTGGACCTGACTACTCAGAGTAAATAGACAAACAAATACAACAACTTACAACACATGGTCTGGTCCTGATTACTCAGAGTAAATAGACAAACAAATGTAACAACACACAACACATGGTCTGGACCTGACTACTCAAATAGACAAACAAATACAACAACTTACAACACATGGTCTGGACCTGACTACTGAGAGTAAATAGACAAACAAATACAACAACTAACAACACATGGTCTGGACCTGACCTGACTACTCAGAGTAAATAGACAAACAAATACAACAACTTATAACACATGGTCTGGACCTGACCCGACTACTCAGAGTAAATAGACAAACAAATACAACAACTTATAACACATGGTCTGGACCTGACAACTGAGAGTAAATAGACAAACAAATACAACAACTAACAACACATGGTCTGGACCTGACTACTCAGAGTAAATAGACAAACAAATACAACAACTTACAACACATGGTCTGGACCTGACTACTCAGAGTAAATAGACAAACAAATACAACAACTTACAACACATGGTCTGGTCCTGATTACTCAGAGTAAATAGACAAACAAATGTAACAACACACAACACATGGTCTGGACCTGACTACTCAGAGTAAATAGACAAACAAATACAACAACTTACAACACATGGTCTGGACCTGACTACTGAGAGTAAATAGACAAACAAATACAACAACCAACAACACATGGTCTGGACCTGACCTGACTACTCAGAGTAAATAGACATACAAATACAACAACTAACAACACATGGTCTAGACCTGACTACTGAGAGTAAATAGACAAACAAATACAACAACTAACAACACATGGTCTGGACCTGACTTCTCAGAGTAAATAGACAAACAAATACAACAACTTACAACACATGGTCTGGACCTGACTACTGAGAGTAAATAGACAAACAAATACAACAACTAACAACACATGGTCTGGACCTGACCTGACTACTCAGAGTAAATAGACAAACAAATACAACAACTTATAACACATGGTCTGGACCTGACCCGACTACTCAGAGTAAATAGACAAACAAATACAACAACTTATAACACATGGTCTGGACCTGACAACTGAGAGTAAATAGACAAACAAATACAACAACTAACAACACATGGTCTGGACCTGACTTCTCAGAGTAAATAGACAAACAAATACAACAACTTACAACACATGGTCTGGACCTGACTACTCAGAGTAAATAGACAAACAAATACAACAACTAACAACACATGGTCCGGATCTGACTTCTGAGAGTAAAGAGCCAAACAAATATAACAACATACAACATTTGGTCTGGACCTGACTACTCAGAGTAAATAGACAAACACATACAACAACTTACAACACATGGTCCGGATCTGACTACTCAGAATAAATAGACAAACAAATACAACAACTTACAACATTTGGTCTGGACCTGACTACTCAGAGTAAATAGACAAACAAATACAACAACTTACAACACATGGTCTGGACCTGACTACTGTGAGTAAATAGACAAACAAATACAACAACTTATAACACATGGTCTGGACCTGACTACTCAGAGTAAAAGACCAACTAATACAACAACTAACAACACATGGTCCGGATCTGACTTCTGAGAGTAAAGAGCCAAACAAATATAACAACATACAACACATGGTCTAGACCTTACTACTCAGAGCAAATAGACAAACAAATACAACAACTAACAACACATGGTCTGGACCTGACTACTCAGAGTAAATAGACAAACAAATACAACAACTTACAACACATGGTCCGGATCTGACTACTCAGAGTAAATAGACAAACAAATACAACAACTAACAACACATGGTCCGGATCTGTCTTCTGAGAGTAAAGAGCCAAACAAATATAACAACATACAACACATGGTCTGGACCTTACTACTCAGAGTAAATAGACAAACAAATACAACAACTAACAACACATGGTCCGTATCTGACTTCTGAGAGTAAAGAGCTAAACAAATATAACAATACACAACACATGGTCTGGACCTGACTACTCAGAGTAAATAGACAAACAAATACAACAACTTACAACACATGGTCTGGACCTGACTACTGAGAGTAAATAGACAAACAAATACAACAACTAACAACACATGGTCTGGACCTGACCTGACTACTCAGAGTAAAGAGACAAACAAATACAACAACTTATAACACATGGTCTGGACCTGACCCGACTACTCAGAGTAAATAGACAAACAAATACAACAACTTATAACACATGGTCTGGACCTGACAACTGAGAGTAAATAGACAAACAAATACAACAACTAACAACACATGGTCTGGACCTGACTTCTCAGAGTAAATAGACAAACAAATACAACAACTTACAACACATGGTCTGGACCTGACTACTCAGAGTAAATAGACAAACAAATACAACAACTAACAACACATGGTCCGGATCTGACTTCTGAGAGTAAAGAGCCAAACAAATATAACAACATACAACATTTGGTCTGGACCTGACTACTCAGAGTAAATAGACAAACACATACAACAACTTACAACACATGGTCCGGATCTGACTACTCAGAATAAATAGACAAACAAATACAACAACTTACAACATTTGGTCTGGACCTGACTACTCAGAGTAAATAGACAAACAAATACAACAACTTACAACACATGGTCTGGACCTGACTACTGTGAGTAAATAGACAAACAAATACAACAACTTATAACACATGGTCTGGACCTGACTACTCAGAGTAAAAGACCAACTAATACAACAACTAACAACACATGGTCCGGATCTGACTTCTAAGAGTAAAGAGCCAAACAAATATAACAACATACAACACATGGTCTGGACCTTACTACTCAGAGCAAATAGACAAACAAATACAACAACTAACAACACATGGTCTGGACCTGACTACTCAGAGTAAATAGACAAACAAATACAACAACTTACAACACATGGTCCGGATCTGACTACTCAGAGTAAATAGACAAACAAATACAACAACTAACAACACATGGTCCGGATCTGTCTTCTGAGAGTAAAGAGCCAAACAAATATAACAACATACAACACATGGTCTGGACCTTACTACTCAGAGTAAATAGACAAACAAATACAACAACTAACAACACATGGTCCGTATCTGACTTCTGAGAGTAAAGAGCTAAACAAATATAACAACACACAACACATGGTCTGGACCTGACTACTCAGAGTAAATAGACAAACAAATACAACAACTTACAACACATGGTCTGGACATGACTACTGAGAGTAAATAGACAAACAAATACAACAACTAACAACACATGGTCTGGACCTGACTTCTCAGAGTAAATAGACAAACAAATACAACAACTAATAACTGATGGTCTGGACCTGACTACTCAGAGTAAATAGACAAACAAATACAACAACTTACAACACATGGTCTGGACCTGACTACTCAGAGTAAATAGACAAACAAATACAACAACTTACAACACATGGTCTGGTCCTGATTACTCAGAGTAAATAGACAAACAAATGTAACAACACACAACACATGGTCTGGACCTGACTACTCAAATAGACAAACAAATACAACAACTTACAACACATGGTCTGGACCTGACTACTGAGAGTAAATAGACAAACAAATACAACAACTAACAACACATGGTCTGGACCTGACCTGACTACTCAGAGTAAATAGACAAACAAATACAACAACTTATAACACATGGTCTGGACCTGACCCGACTACTCAGAGTAAATAGACAAACAAATACAACAACTTATAACACATGGTCTGGACCTGACAACTGAGAGTAAATAGACAAACAAATACAACAACTAACAACACATGGTCTGGACCTGACTACTCAGAGTAAATAGACAAACAAATACAACAACTTACAACACATGGTCTGGACCTGACTACTCAGAGTAAATAGACAAACAAATACAACAACTTACAACACATGGTCTGGTCCTGATTACTCAGAGTAAATAGACAAACAAATGTAACAACACACAACACATGGTCTGGACCTGACTACTCAGAGTAAATAGACAAACAAATACAACAACTTACAACACATGGTCTGGACCTGACTACTGAGAGTAAATAGACAAACAAATACAACAACCAACAACACATGGTCTGGACCTGACCTGACTACTCAGAGTAAATAGACATACAAATACAACAACTAAGAACACATGGTCTAGACCTGACTACTGAGAGTAAATAGACAAACAAATACAACAACTAACAACACATGGTCTGGACCTGACTTCTCAGAGTAAATAGACAAACAAATACAACAACTTACAACACATGGTCTGGACCTGACTACTCAGAGTAAATAGACAAACAAATACAACAACTAACAACACATGGTCCGGATCTGACTTCTGAGAGTAAAGAGCCAAACAAATATAACAACATACAACATTTGGTCTGGACCTGACTACTCAGAGTAAATAGACAAACACATACAACAACTTACAACACATGGTCCGGATCTGACTACTCAGAATAAATAGACAAACAAATACAACAACTTACAACATTTGGTCTGGACCTGACTACTCAGAGTAAATAGACAAACAAATACAACAACTTACAACACATGGTCTGGACCTGACTACTGTGAGTAAATAGACAAACAAATACAACAACTTATAACACATGGTCTGGACCTGACTACTCAGAGTAAAAGACCAACTAATACAACAACTAACAACACATGGTCCGGATCTGACTTCTGAGAGTAAAGAGCCAAACAAATATAACAACATACAACACATGGTCTGGACCTTACTACTCAGAGCAAATAGACAAACAAATACAACAACTAACAACACATGGTCTGGACCTGACTACTCAGAGTAAATAGACAAACAAATACAACAACTTACAACACATGGTCCGGATCTGACTACTCAGAGTAAATAGACAAACAAATACAACAACTAACAACACATGGTCCGGATCTGTCTTCTGAGAGTAAAGAGCCAAACAAATATAACAACATACAACACATGGTCTGGACCTTACTACTCAGAGTAAATAGACAAACAAATACAACAACTAACAACACATGGTCCGGATCTGACTTCTGAGAGTAAAGAGCCAAACAAATATAACAACATACAACATTTGGTCTGGACCTGACTACTCAGAGTAAATAGACAAACACATACAACAACTTACAACACATGGTCCGGATCTGACTACTCAGAATAAATAGACAAACAAATACAACAACTTACAACATTTGGTCTGGACCTGACTACTCAGAGTAAATAGACAAACAAATACAACAACTTACAACACATGGTCTGGACCTGACTACTGTGAGTAAATAGACAAACAAATACAACAACTTATAACACATGGTCTGGACCTGACTACTCAGAGTAAAAGACCAACTAATACAACAACTAACAACACATGGTCCGGATCTGACTTCTAAGAGTAAAGAGCCAAACAAATATAACAACATACAACACATGGTCTGGACCTTACTACTCAGAGCAAATAGACAAACAAATACAACAACTAACAACACATGGTCTGGACCTGACTACTCAGAGTAAATAGACAAACAAATACAACAACTTACAACACATGGTCCGGATCTGACTACTCAGAGTAAATAGACAAACAAATACAACAACTAACAACACATGGTCCGGATCTGTCTTCTGAGAGTAAAGAGCCAAACAAATATAACAACATACAACACATGGTCTGGACCTTACTACTCAGAGTAAATAGACAAACAAATACAACAACTAACAACACATGGTCCGTATCTGACTTCTGAGAGTAAAGAGCTAAACAAATATAACAACACACAACACATGGTCTGGACCTGACTACTCAGAGTAAATAGACAAACAAATACAACAACTTACAACACATGGTCTGGACATGACTACTGAGAGTAAATAGACAAACAAATACAACAACTAACAACACATGGTCTGGACCTGACTTCTCAGAGTAAATAGACAAACAAATACAACAACTAATAACTGATGGTCTGGACCTGACTACTCAGAGTAAATAGACAAACAAATACAACAACTTACAACACATGGTCTGGACCTGACTACTCAGAGTAAATAGACAAACAAATACAACAACTTACAACACATGGTCTGGTCCTGATTACTCAGAGTAAATAGACAAACAAATGTAACAACACACAACACATGGTCTGGACCTGACTACTCAAATAGACAAACAAATACAACAACTTACAACACATGGTCTGGACCTGACTACTGAGAGTAAATAGACAAACAAATACAACAACTAACAACACATGGTCTGGACCTGACCTGACTACTCAGAGTAAATAGACAAACAAATACAACAACTTATAACACATGGTCTGGACCTGACCCGACTACTCAGAGTAAATAGACAAACAAATACAACAACTTATAACACATGGTCTGGACCTGACAACTGAGAGTAAATAGACAAACAAATACAACAACTAACAACACATGGTCTGGACCTGACTACTCAGAGTAAATAGACAAACAAATACAACAACTTACAACACATGGTCTGGACCTGACTACTCAGAGTAAATAGACAAACAAATACAACAACTTACAACACATGGTCTGGTCCTGATTACTCAGAGTAAATAGACAAACAAATGTAACAACACACAACACATGGTCTGGACCTGACTACTCAGAGTAAATAGACAAACAAATACAACAACTTACAACACATGGTCTGGACCTGACTACTGAGAGTAAATAGACAAACAAATACAACAACCAACAACACATGGTCTGGACCTGACCTGACTACTCAGAGTAAATAGACATACAAATACAACAACTAAGAACACATGGTCTAGACCTGACTACTGAGAGTAAATAGACAAACAAATACAACAACTAACAACACATGGTCTGGACCTGACTTCTCAGAGTAAATAGACAAACAAATACAACAACTTACAACACATGGTCTGGACCTGACTACTCAGAGTAAATAGACAAACAAATACAACAACTAACAACACATGGTCCGGATCTGACTTCTGAGAGTAAAGAGCCAAACAAATATAACAACATACAACATTTGGTCTGGACCTGACTACTCAGAGTAAATAGACAAACACATACAACAACTTACAACACATGGTCCGGATCTGACTACTCAGAATAAATAGACAAACAAATACAACAACTTACAACATTTGGTCTGGACCTGACTACTCAGAGTAAATAGACAAACAAATACAACAACTTACAACACATGGTCTGGACCTGACTACTGTGAGTAAATAGACAAACAAATACAACAACTTATAACACATGGTCTGGACCTGACTACTCAGAGTAAAAGACCAACTAATACAACAACTAACAACACATGGTCCGGATCTGACTTCTGAGAGTAAAGAGCCAAACAAATATAACAACATACAACACATGGTCTGGACCTTACTACTCAGAGCAAATAGACAAACAAATACAACAACTAACAACACATGGTCTGGACCTGACTACTCAGAGTAAATAGACAAACAAATACAACAACTTACAACACATGGTCCGGATCTGACTACTCAGAGTAAATAGACAAACAAATACAACAACTAACAACACATGGTCCGGATCTGTCTTCTGAGAGTAAAGAGCCAAACAAATATAACAACATACAACACATGGTCTGGACCTTACTACTCAGAGTAAATAGACAAACAAATACAACAACTAACAACACATGGTCCGTATCTGACTTCTGAGAGTAAAGAGCTAAACAAATATAACAACACACAACACATGGTCTGGACCTGACTACTCAGAGTAAATAGACAAACAAATACAACAACTTACAACACATGGTCTGGACATGACTACTGAGAGTAAATAGACAAACAAATACAACAACTAACAACACATGGTCTGGACCTGACTTCTCAGAGTAAATAGACAAACAAATACAACAACTAATAACTGATGGTCTGGACCTGACTACTCAGAGTAAATAGACAAACAAATACAACAACTTACAACACATGGTCTGGACCTGACTATTCAGAGGAAATAGACAAACAAATACAACAACTTACAACACATGGTCTGGTCCTGATTACTCAGAGTAAATAGACAAACAAATGTAACAACACACAACACATGGTCTGGACCTGACTACTCAAATAGACAAACAAATACAACAACTTACAACACATGGTCTGGACCTGACTACTGAGAGTAAATAGACAAACAAATACAACAACTAACAACACATGGTCTGGACCTGACCTGACTACTCAGAGTAAATAGACAAACAAATACAACAACTTATAACACATGGTCTGGACCTGACCCGACTACTCAGAGTAAATAGACAAACAAATACAACAATTTATAACACATGGTCTGGACCTGACAACTGAGAGTAAATAGACAAACAAATACAACAACTAACAACACATGGTCTGGACCTGACTTCTCAGAGTAAATAGACAAACAAATACAACAACTTACAACACATGGTCTGGACCTGACTACTCAGAGTAAATAGACAAACAAATACAACAACTAACAACACATGGTCCGGATCTGACTTCTGAGAGTAAAGAGCCAAACAAATATAACAACATACAACATTTGGTCTGGACCTGACTACTCAGAGTAAATAGACAAACACATACAACAACTTACAACACATGGTCCGGATCTGACTACTCAGAATAAATAGACAAACAAATACAACAACTTACAACATTTGGTCTGGACCTGACTACTCAGAGTAAATAGACAAACAAATACAACAACTTACAACACATGGTCTGGACCTGACTACTGTGAGTAAATAGACAAACAAATACAACAACTTATAACACATGGTCTGGACCTGACTACTCAGAGTAAAAGACCAACTAATACAACAACTAACAACACATGGTCCGGATCTGACTTCTGAGAGTAAAGAGCCAAACAAATATAACAACATACAACACATGGTCTGGACCTTACTACTCAGAGCAAATAGACAAACAAATACAACAACTAACAACACATGGTCTGGACCTGACTACTCAGAGTAAATAGACAAACAAATACAACAACTTACAACACATGGTCCGGATCTGACTACTCAGAGTAAATAGACAAACAAATACAACAACTAACAACACATGGTCCGGATCTGTCTTCTGAGAGTAAAGAGCCAAACAAATATAACAACATACAACACATGGTCTGGACCTTACTACTCAGAGTAAATAGACAAACAAATACAACAACTAACAACACATGGTCCGGATCTGTCTTCTGAGAGTAAAGAGCCAAACAAATATAACAACATACAACACATGGTCTGGACCTTACTACTCAGAGTAAATAGACAAACAAATACAACAACTAACAACACATGGTCCGGATCTGACTTCTGAGAGTAAAGAGCCAAACAAATATAACAACATACAACATTTGGTCTGGACCTGACTACTCAGAGTAAATAGACAAACACATACAACAACTTACAACACATGGTCCGGATCTGACTACTCAGAATAAATAGACAAACAAATACAACAACTTACAACATTTGGTCTGGACCTGACTACTCAGAGTAAATAGACAAACAAATACAACAACTTACAACACATGGTCTGGACCTGACTACTGTGAGTAAATAGACAAACAAATACAACAACTTATAACACATGGTCTGGACCTGACTACTCAGAGTAAAAGACCAACTAATACAACAACTAACAACACATGGTCCGGATCTGACTTCTAAGAGTAAAGAGCCAAACAAATATAACAACATACAACACATGGTCTGGACCTTACTACTCAGAGCAAATAGACAAACAAATACAACAACTAACAACACATGGTCTGGACCTGACTACTCAGAGTAAATAGACAAACAAATACAACAACTTACAACACATGGTCCGGATCTGACTACTCAGAGTAAATAGACAAACAAATACAACAACTAACAACACATGGTCCGGATCTGTCTTCTGAGAGTAAAGAGCCAAACAAATATAACAACATACAACACATGGTCTGGACCTTACTACTCAGAGTAAATAGACAAACAAATACAACAACTAACAACACATGGTCCGTATCTGACTTCTGAGAGTAAAGAGCTAAACAAATATAACAACACACAACACATGGTCTGGACCTGACTACTCAGAGTAAATAGACAAACAAATACAACAACTTACAACACATGGTCTGGACATGACTACTGAGAGTAAATAGACAAACAAATACAACAACTAACAACACATGGTCTGGACCTGACTTCTCAGAGTAAATAGACAAACAAATACAACAACTAATAACTGATGGTCTGGACCTGACTACTCAGAGTAAATAGACAAACAAATACAACAACTTACAACACATGGTCTGGACCTGACTACTCAGAGTAAATAGACAAACAAATACAACAACTTACAACACATGGTCTGGTCCTGATTACTCAGAGTAAATAGACAAACAAATGTAACAACACACAACACATGGTCTGGACCTGACTACTCAAATAGACAAACAAATACAACAACTTACAACACATGGTCTGGACCTGACTACTGAGAGTAAATAGACAAACAAATACAACAACTAACAACACATGGTCTGGACCTGACCTGACTACTCAGAGTAAATAGACAAACAAATACAACAACTTATAACACATGGTCTGGACCTGACCCGACTACTCAGAGTAAATAGACAAACAAATACAACAACTTATAACACATGGTCTGGACCTGACAACTGAGAGTAAATAGACAAACAAATACAACAACTAACAACACATGGTCTGGACCTGACTACTCAGAGTAAATAGACAAACAAATACAACAACTTACAACACATGGTCTGGACCTGACTACTCAGAGTAAATAGACAAACAAATACAACAACTTACAACACATGGTCTGGTCCTGATTACTCAGAGTAAATAGACAAACAAATGTAACAACACACAACACATGGTCTGGACCTGACTACTCAGAGTAAATAGACAAACAAATACAACAACTTACAACACATGGTCTGGACCTGACTACTGAGAGTAAATAGACAAACAAATACAACAACCAACAACACATGGTCTGGACCTGACCTGACTACTCAGAGTAAATAGACATACAAATACAACAACTAAGAACACATGGTCTAGACCTGACTACTGAGAGTAAATAGACAAACAAATACAACAACTAACAACACATGGTCTGGACCTGACTTCTCAGAGTAAATAGACAAACAAATACAACAACTTACAACACATGGTCTGGACCTGACTACTCAGAGTAAATAGACAAACAAATACAACAACTAACAACACATGGTCCGGATCTGACTTCTGAGAGTAAAGAGCCAAACAAATATAACAACATACAACATTTGGTCTGGACCTGACTACTCAGAGTAAATAGACAAACACATACAACAACTTACAACACATGGTCCGGATCTGACTACTCAGAATAAATAGACAAACAAATACAACAACTTACAACATTTGGTCTGGACCTGACTACTCAGAGTAAATAGACAAACAAATACAACAACTTACAACACATGGTCTGGACCTGACTACTGTGAGTAAATAGACAAACAAATACAACAACTTATAACACATGGTCTGGACCTGACTACTCAGAGTAAAAGACCAACTAATACAACAACTAACAACACATGGTCCGGATCTGACTTCTGAGAGTAAAGAGCCAAACAAATATAACAACATACAACACATGGTCTGGACCTTACTACTCAGAGCAAATAGACAAACAAATACAACAACTAACAACACATGGTCTGGACCTGACTACTCAGAGTAAATAGACAAACAAATACAACAACTTACAACACATGGTCCGGATCTGACTACTCAGAGTAAATAGACAAACAAATACAACAACTAACAACACATGGTCCGGATCTGTCTTCTGAGAGTAAAGAGCCAAACAAATATAACAACATACAACACATGGTCTGGACCTTACTACTCAGAGTAAATAGACAAACAAATACAACAACTAACAACACATGGTCCGTATCTGACTTCTGAGAGTAAAGAGCTAAACAAATATAACAACACACAACACATGGTCTGGACCTGACTACTCAGAGTAAATAGACAAACAAATACAACAACTTACAACACATGGTCTGGACATGACTACTGAGAGTAAATAGACAAACAAATACAACAACTAACAACACATGGTCTGGACCTGACTTCTCAGAGTAAATAGACAAACAAATACAACAACTAATAACTGATGGTCTGGACCTGACTACTCAGAGTAAATAGACAAACAAATACAACAACTTACAACACATGGTCTGGACCTGACTATTCAGAGGAAATAGACAAACAAATACAACAACTTACAACACATGGTCTGGTCCTGATTACTCAGAGTAAATAGACAAACAAATGTAACAACACACAACACATGGTCTGGACCTGACTACTCAAATAGACAAACAAATACAACAACTTACAACACATGGTCTGGACCTGACTACTGAGAGTAAATAGACAAACAAATACAACAACTAACAACACATGGTCTGGACCTGACCTGACTACTCAGAGTAAATAGACAAACAAATACAACAACTTATAACACATGGTCTGGACCTGACCCGACTACTCAGAGTAAATAGACAAACAAATACAACAATTTATAACACATGGTCTGGACCTGACAACTGAGAGTAAATAGACAAACAAATACAACAACTAACAACACATGGTCTGGACCTGACTTCTCAGAGTAAATAGACAAACAAATACAACAACTTACAACACATGGTCTGGACCTGACTACTCAGAGTAAATAGACAAACAAATACAACAACTAACAACACATGGTCCGGATCTGACTTCTGAGAGTAAAGAGCCAAACAAATATAACAACATACAACATTTGGTCTGGACCTGACTACTCAGAGTAAATAGACAAACACATACAACAACTTACAACACATGGTCCGGATCTGACTACTCAGAATAAATAGACAAACAAATACAACAACTTACAACATTTGGTCTGGACCTGACTACTCAGAGTAAATAGACAAACAAATACAACAACTTACAACACATGGTCTGGACCTGACTACTGTGAGTAAATAGACAAACAAATACAACAACTTATAACACATGGTCTGGACCTGACTACTCAGAGTAAAAGACCAACTAATACAACAACTAACAACACATGGTCCGGATCTGACTTCTGAGAGTAAAGAGCCAAACAAATATAACAACATACAACACATGGTCTGGACCTTACTACTCAGAGCAAATAGACAAACAAATACAACAACTAACAACACATGGTCTGGACCTGACTACTCAGAGTAAATAGACAAACAAATACAACAACTTACAACACATGGTCCGGATCTGACTACTCAGAGTAAATAGACAAACAAATACAACAACTAACAACACATGGTCCGGATCTGTCTTCTGAGAGTAAAGAGCCAAACAAATATAACAACATACAACACATGGTCTGGACCTTACTACTCAGAGTAAATAGACAAACAAATACAACAACTAACAACACATGGTCCGTATCTGACTTCTGAGAGTAAAGAGCTAAACAAATATAACAACACACAACACATGGTCTGGACCTGACTACTCAGAGTAAATAGACAAACAAATACAACAACTTACAACACATGGTCTGGACATGACTACTGAGAGTAAATAGACAAACAAATACAACAACTAACAACACATGGTCTGGACCTGACTTCTCAGAGTAAATAGACAAACAAATACAACAACTAATAACTGATGGTCTGGACCTGACTACTCAGAGTAAATAGACAAACAAATACAACAACTTACAACACATGGTCTGGACCTGACTACTCAGAGTAAATAGACAAACAAATACAACAACTTACAACACATGGTCTGGTCCTGATTACTCAGAGTAAATAGACAAACAAATGTAACAACACACAACACATGGTCTGGACCTGACTACTCAAATAGACAAACAAATACAACAACTTACAACACATGGTCTGGACCTGACTACTGAGAGTAAATAGACAAACAAATACAACAACTAACAACACATGGTCTGGACCTGACCTGACTACTCAGAGTAAATAGACAAACAAATACAACAACTTATAACACATGGTCTGGACCTGACCCCACTACTCAGAGTAAATAGACAAACAAATACAACAACTTATAACACATGGTCTGGACCTGACAACTCAGAGTAAATAGACAAACAAATACAACAACTAACAACACATGGTCTGGACCTGACTACTCAGAGTAAATAGACAAACAAATACAACAACTTACAACACATGGTCTGGACCTGACTACTCAGAGTAAATAGACAAACAAATACAACAACTTACAACACATGGTCTGGTCCTGATTACTCAGAGTAAATAGACAAACAAATGTAACAACACACAACACATGGTCTGGACCTGACTACTCAGAGTAAATAGACAAACAAATACAACAACTTACAACACATGATCTGGACCTGACTACTGAGAGTAAATAGACAAACAAATACAACAACCAACAACACATGGTCTGGACCTGACCTGACTACTCAGAGTAAATAGACATACAAATACAACAACTAACAACACATGGTCTAGACCTGACTACTGAGAGTAAATAGACAAACAAATACAACAACTAACAACACATGGTCTGGACCTGACTTCTCAGAGTAAATAGACAAACAAATACAACAACTTACAACACATGGTCTGGACCTGACTACTCAGAGTAAATAGACAAACAAATACAACAACTAACAACACATGGTCCGGATCTGACTTCTGAGAGTAAAGAGCCAAACAAATATAACAACATACAACATTTGGTCTGGACCTGACTACTCAGAGTAAATAGACAAACACATACAACAACTTACAACACATGGTCCGGATCTGACTACTCAGAATAAATAGACAAACAAATACAACAACTTACAACATTTGGTCTGGACCTGACTACTCAGAGTAAATAGACAAACAAATACAACAACTTACAACACATGGTCTGGACCTGACTACTGTGAGTAAATAGACAAACAAATACAACAACTTATAACACATGGTCTGGACCTGACTACTCAGAGTAAAAGACCAACTAATACAACAACTAACAACACATGGTCCGGATCTGACTTCTGAGAGTAAAGAGCCAAACAAATATAACAACATACAACACATGGTCTGGACCTTACTACTCAGAGTAAATAGACAAACAAATACAACAACTAACAACACATGGTCTGGACCTGACTACTCAGAGTAAATAGACAAACAAATACAACAACTTACAACACATGGTCCGGATCTGACTACTCAGAGTAAATAGACAAACAAATACAACAACTTATAACACATGGTCTGGACCTGACTACTGAGAGTAAATAGACAAACAAATACAACAACTTACAACACATGGTCCGGATCTGACTTCTGAGAGTATAGAGCTAAACAAATATAACAACACACAACACATGGTCTGGACCTGACTACTGAGAGTAAATAGACAAACAAATACAACAACTTAAAACACATGTTCTGGACCTGACTACTCAGAATAAATAGACAAACAAATACAACAACTTGCAACATTTGGTCTGGACCTGACTACTCAGAGTAAATAGACAAACAAATACAACAACTTACAACACATGGTCTGGACCTGAGTACTGAGAGTAAATAGACAAACAAATACAACAACTAACAACACATGGTCTGGACATGACTACTATGAGTAAATAGACAAACAAATACAACAACTTATAGCACATGGTCTGGACCTGACTACTCAGAGTAAATAGACCAACTAATACAACAACTAACAACACATGGTCCGGATCTGACTTCTGAGAGTAAAGAGCCAAACAAATATAACAACTTACAATACATGGTCTGGACCTGACTACTCAGAGTAAATAGACAAACAAATATAACAACAAACAACACATGGTCTGGACCTGACTACTGAGAGTAAATAGACAAACAAATACAACAACTAACAACACATGGTCTTGACCTGACTTCTGAGAGTAAAGAGCTAAACAAATACAACAACATACAACACATGGTCTGGACCTGACTACTCAGAGTAAATAGACAAACAAATACAACAACTAACAACACATGGTCCGGATATGACTTCTGAGAGTAAAGAGCTACACAAATATAACAACACACAACACATGGTCTGGACCTGACTACTCAGTATATAGACAAACAAATAAAACAATTAACAACACATGGTCCGGATCTGACTTCTGAGAGTAAAGAGCTAAACAAATATAACAGCACACAACACATGGTCTGGACCTGACTACTCAGAGTAAATAGACAAACAAATACAACAACTTACAACACATGGTCTGGACATGACTACTGAGAGTAAATAGACAAACAAATACAACAACTAACAACACATGGTCTGGACCTGACTACTGTGAGTAAATAGACAAACAAATAAAACAACTTATAACACATGGTCTGGACCTGACTACTCAGAATAAATAGAAAAACAAATATAACAACACACAACACATGGTCTGGACCTGACTACTTAGAGTAAATAGACAAACAAATATAACAACAAACAACTCATGGTCTGGACCTGACTAAAAGTAAAAAGACAAACAAATACAACAACTAACAACACATGGTCCAGATCTGACTTCTGAATGTAAAGAGCCAAACAAATATAACAACACACAACACATGGTCTGGACCTGACTACTGTGAGTAAATAGACATACAAATACAACAACTAACAACACATGGTCTAGACCTGACTACTGAGAGTAAATAGACAAACAAATACAACAACTAACAACACATGGTCTGGACCTGACTTCTCAGAGTAAATAGACAATCAAATACAACAACTTACAACACATGGTCTGGACCTGACTACTCAGAGTAAATAGACAAACAAATACAACAACTAACAACACATGGTCCGGATATGTCTTCTGAGAGTAAAGAGCCAAACAAATATAACAACATACAACACATGGTCTGGACCTTACTACTCAGAGTAAATAGACAAACAAATACAACAACTAACAACACATGGTCTGTATCTGACTTCTGAGAGTAAAGAGCTAAACAAATATAACAACACACAACACATGGTCTGGACCTGACTACTCAGAGTAAATAGACAAACAAATACAACAACTTACAACACATGGTCTGGACATGACTACTGAGAGTAAATAGATAAACAAATACAACAACTAACAACACATGGTCTGGACCTGACTTCTCAGAGTAAATAGACAAACAAATACAACAACTAACAACTGATGGTCTGGACCTGACTACTCAGAGTAAATAGACAAACAAATACAACAACTTACAACACATGGTCTGGACCTGACTACTCAGAGTAAATAGACAAACAAATACAACAACTTACAACACATGGTCTGGTCCTGATTACTCAGAGTAAATAGACAAACAAATGTAACAACACACAACACATGGTCTGGACCTGACTACTCAAATAGACAAACAAATACAACAACTTACAACACATGGTCTGGACCTGACTACTGAGAGTAAATAGACAAACAAATACAACAACTAACAACACATGGTCTGGACCTGACCTGACTACTCAGAGTAAATAGACAAACAAATACAACAACTTATAACACATGGTCTGGACCTGACCCGACTACTCAGAGTAAATAGACAAACAAATACAACAACTTATAACACATGGTCTGGACCTGACAACTGAGAGTAAATAGACAAACAAATACAACAACTAACAACACATGGTCTGGACCTGACTACTGAGAGTAAATAGACAAACAAATACAACAACCAACAACACATGGTCTGGACCTGACCTGACTACTCAGAGTAAATAGACATACAAATACAACAACTAACAACACATGGTCTAGACCTGACTACTGAGAGTAAATAGACAAACAAATACAACAACTAACAACACATGGTCTGGACCTGACTTCTCAGAGTAAATAGACAAACAAATACAACAACTTACAACACATGGTCTGGACCTGACTACTCAGAGTAAATAGACAAACAAATACAACAACTAACAACACGTGGTCCGGATCTGACTTCTGAGAGTAAAGAGCCAAACAAATATGACAACATACAACATTTGGTCTGGACCTGACTACTCAGAGTAAATAGACAAACACATACAACAACTTACAACACATGGTCCGGATCTGACTACTCAGAATAAATAGACAAACAAATACAACAACTTACAACATTTGGTCTGGACCTGACTACTCAGAGTAAATAGACAAACAAATACAACAACTTACAACACATGGTCTGGACCTGACTACTGTGAGTAAATAGACAAACAAATACAATAACTTATAACACATGGTCTGGACCTGACTACTCAGAGTAAAAGACCAACTAATACAACAACTAACAACACATGGTCCGGATCTGACTTCTGAGAGTAAAGAGCCAAACAAATATAACAACTTACAATACATGGTCTGGACCTGACTACTCAGAGTAAATAGACAAACAAATATAACAACAAACAACACATGGTCTGGACCTGACTACTGAGAGTAAATAGACAAACAAATACAACAACTAACAACACATGGTCTGGACCTGACAACTCAGAGTAAATATACAAACAAATACAACAACATATAACACATGGTCTGGACCTAACATGACTACTGAGAGAAAATAGACAAACAAATACAACAACTAACAACACATGGTCTGGACCTGACTACTCAGAGTCAATAGACAAACAAATACAACAACGTATAACACATGGTCTGGACCTGACTTGACTACTCAGAGTAAATAGACAAACAAATATAACAACTTACAACACTTGGTCTGGACCTGACTACTCAGAGTAAATAGACAAACAAATACAACAACTTACAACACATGGTCTGGACCTGACTACTCAGAGTAAATAGACAAACAAATACAACAACTAACAACACATGGTCCGGATCTTACTTCTGAGAGTAAAGAGCCAAACAAATATAACAACATACAACACATGGTCTGAACCTGACTACTCAGAGTAAATAGACAAACAAATACAACAACTAACAACACATGGTCCGGATCTGACTTCTGAGAGTAAAGAGCTAAACAAATATAACAACACACAACACATGGTCTGGACCTGACTACTCAGAGAATATAGACAAACAAATACAACAACTAACAACACATGGTCCGGATCTGACTTCTGAGAGTAAAGAGCTAAACAAATATAACAACACACAACACATGGTCTGGACCTAACTACTCAGAGTAAATAGACAAACAAATACAACAACTAACAACACATGGTCTGGACCTGACTACTGTGAGTAAATAGACAAACAAATACAACAACTTATAACACATGGTCTGGACCTGACTACTCAGAATAAATAGACAAACAAATATAACAACACACAACACATGGTCTGGACCTGACTACTCAGAGTAAATAGACAAACAAATATAACAACAAACAACTCATGGTCTGGACCTGACTAAGAGTAAAAAGACAAACAAATACAACAACTAACAACACATGGTCCGGATCTGACTTCTGATAGTAAAGAGCCAAACAAATATAACAACATACAACACATGGTCTGGACCTGACTACTCAGAGTCAATAGACAAACAAATACAACAACGTATAACACATGGTCTGGACCTGACTTGACTACTCAGAGTAAATAGACAAACAAATACAACAACTTACAACACTTGGTCTGGACCTGACTACTCAGAGTAAATAGACAAACAAATACAACAACTTACAACACATGGTCTGGACCTGACTACTCAGAGTAAATAGACAAACAAATACAACAACTAACAACACATGGTCCGGATCTTACTTCTGAGAGTAAAGAGCCAAACAAATAAAACAACATACAACACATGGTCTGGACCTTACTACTCAGAGTAAATAGACAAACAAATACAACAACTAACAACACATGGTCCGGATCTGACTTCTGAGAGTAAAGAGCTAAACAAATATAAACAACACACAACACATGGTCTGGACCTGACTACTCAGAGTAAATAGACAAACAAATACAACAACTTACAACACATGGTCTGGACATGACTACTGAGAGTAAATAGACAAACAAATACAACAACTAACAACACATGGTCTGGACCTGACTTCTCAGAGTAAATAGACAAACAAATACAACAACTTACAAAACATGGTCTGGACCTGACTACTCAGAGTAAATAGACAAACAAATACAACAACTAACAACACATGGTCCGGATCTGACTTCTGATAGTAAAGAGCCAAACAAATATAACAACATACAACACATGGTCTGGACCTTACTACTCAGAGTAAATAGACAAACAAATACAACAACTAACAACACATGGTCTGGATCTGACTTCTGAGAGTTAAGAGCTAAACAAATATAACAACACACAACACATGGTCTGGACCTGACTACTCAGAGTAAATAGACAAAAAAATACAACAACTTACAACACATGGTCTGGACATGACTACTGAGAGTAAATAGACAAACAAATACAACAACTAACAACACATGGTCTGGACCTGACTACTCAGAGTAAATAGACATACAAATACAACAACTTACAACACATGGTCTGGACCTGACTACTCAGAGTAAATAGACAAACAAATACAACAACTTACAACACATGGTCTGGTCCTGATTACTCAGAGTAAATAGACAAACAAATGTAACAACACACAACACATGGTCTGGACCTGACTACTCAGAGTAAATAGACAAACAAATACAACAACTTACAACACATGGTCTGGACCTGACTACTGAGAGTAAAAAGACAAACAAATACAACAACTAACAACACATGGTCTGGACCTGACCTGACTACTCAGAGTAAATAGACAAACAAATACAACAACTTATAACACATGGTCTGGACCTGACCCGACTACTCAGAGTAAATAGACAAACAAATACAACAACTTATAACACATGGTCTGGACCTGACTACTGAGAGTAAATAGACAAACAAATACAACAACTAACAACACATGGTCTGGACCTGACTACTCAGAGTAAATAGACAAAGAAATACAACAACTTACAACACATGGTCTGGACCTGACTACTCAGAGTAAATAGACAAACAAATACAACAACTTACAACACATGGTCTGGTCCTGATTACTCAGAGTAAATAGACAAACAAATGTAACAACACACAACACATGGTCTGGACCTGACTACTCAGAGTAAATAGACAAACAAATACAAAAACTTACAACACATGGTCTGGACCTGACTACTGAGAGTAAATAGACAAACAAATACAACAACTAACAACACATGGTCTGGACCTGACCTGACTACTCAGAGTAAATAGACATACAAAAACAACAACTAACAACACATGGTCTAGACCTGACTACTGAGAGTAAATAGACAAACAAATATAACAACACACAACACATGGTCTGGACATGACCTGACTACTCAGAGTAAATAGACAAAAAAATATAACAACACACAACACATGGTCTGGACCTGACTACTCAGAGTAAATAGACATACAAATACAACAACTAACAACACATGGTCTACTAAATCTGATCACATTACTTTTAATCACCACAAAAACATGTTAATTATACAGGTTTAATGGACAACAAATATTTGTTAGAATCACATAAAGTGGGGTCTCATTTTACTCATAGTATTGTTCTGAATCAGAAAATACAACTTTTTTTCATTTTTCTTTAAAAAAAATATTTTCTTAAAATTTATGACTAAACTGAAGCTATACAAAATCCTGTTGTTAATCAGAGTTTTAATTGTGTATTCCAGGTTTATAGAGGATACACAGCATTAATGTGGGCTGCCATGTGGGGACATGTGGAAGTGTGTCGACTTCTCCTGGAGAACAGATGTAACAAAGATATCACATCAAATGTATGTTATCTAATCATGTTGTTAATAAGACAGGTTTAATGGACAGTTAATGTTTGTAATAATTATATAAAGTGGGGTCTCATTTTACTCATATTATTATTTTGAATCAGAAAATATAACTTTTTTTCATTTTCCTTTAAAAAAAATATTTTCTTAAAATTTATGATTAAACTGAATCTACACTAAATCCTGTTGTTAATCAGACAGTTTAAATTAATGTGACAGTTTATTTCTGTTTATATTTATCACACAACATTGTTCAGTTTATCAGACAAGTTTTGATGTCAGTTGTATTATTCCAGGTGTATGGACAGACAGCATTAATGTGGGCAGCCTATGGAGGACATGTGGAAGTGTGTAGACTTCTCCTGGAGAACAAATGTAACAAAGATATCACAAATGTATGTTATCTACTAAATCTGATCACATTACTTTTAATCAACACTAATCATGTTAATTAGACAGGTTTAATGGACAACAAATATTTGTCAGAATCATATAAAGTGGGGTCTCTTTCATCTTGTCTCCTCGTACTAAATCAGGAAATGTAACAGATTTTATTATTATATCAACAAATACTTGCTAGAATTATATAAAGTGAGATCTCATTTATCTCTGTGCATTACACTGAATCAATTGATATAAATATTTTATACATTTCTTGAAAAAAATTTTTTTTTTGTTAACATGACATTTCTGATGGAAGTTCTGACATCCCACAAAAACTTGCTGTTTATGTACAATATAAATACAAGTGTGACTGGTCATTTTGTTCAGTTTTGACCACTGCTTCATGTGATATACATTTTGTTTTTATTTGTTACACAACATTGTCCAGTTTATCAGACAAGTTTTAATGTCAGTTGTAGGATATGTTGTATATTATTGATATTGATAACAAAGTATTATCCATAATATTTACATGTTATTTGGTATTATTGTAGACTGATGGATACACAGCTTTACATCTGGCTGCTGAGAAGGGATATCTACAGGTCACAAGATGTCTTGTAGAAGAAGGAGGTATCAGTCCCTTTGTTAAAACACACAAGGTAATATTATATAGTATATGCCCAATATTCAACAATTAAATAATGCATCACTAAAATGATGTTTAAGATATTTTTGGTCAAATGGATTTTTTTTTCTCAAGGTGATAGTTACACATATGTCATATGATCCTTTAAATTGAACTAAAATTATGAAAGTGTTTTACAGACTTGCATGGCTTAGTTTTTACTATAAAACATATGAACATATATGATCATATACAAGAACTCCATTTTTTCTTCTTCACAATCTTCAAAAATAAAATGATTTTGAAAAGGCCACATGCACATTTTAGGTGATTAGTTATAGTCTAGTCACTTTACCTATTTTTATAAACTGAAAATCTAACTGATAATTTAAGAGAAAATGAATTTGTTTGTGCCTAAATATAGATAAAGTAATGCCAAATTTTATTGATTGTGGATATAATTGGTATTTTTAAGTGTATCTGTTAACTTCTGTCATATTTGCAAAGTGACAAAAGAGAAGTAATTCAATTGTTTAAAGTCAATAGCCAATATATAAGGGAGATAACAATGATACAACTTACTATCTATAATCTATTTTCTTTATTAAAACAACTGTTCTTCTAATGCATCCTTATCTGAAAGTGAAAAGATACATTTTACAGAGGTATTATTAGATGTTGTAGACATAATTCTATTAAAAAAAATACACCTACAACAAGATCACATTGTGTTTTCATAACAACACATCCACTATAGTTTAGGAACTTGTGTTTTGCATCAACCTAAATAAAACAATACTGATCAGTACTACTAATAAATTCACATAAATTTCTAGTGCAATCAAATTTAAAAAAATCAGGTGTATGAAAAAATTTAGTTTTACAGCTAATTTCCTAATGTTTGACGTAGAGAAAATTTTTGAAAGGCTTGCTTGCTCTGTTTGTTTAAATTTTAATTCAAGATTTGTAAGTAACATTTACATCTTCAAACAATTTATATAGGCATATTTTAACTTGTATATATATTATATTTAAATTTGATTGGACATTATCCCTATTACAATAGTACAATTAACAAACAAAGCAAGCAAAACAACCAAAGTCTTGCTTTACATGCATTAGGAAATTAGCTGTAATCATAAAACAAATAAGTTTGAAAACATGCTTGTGACACAACTTGTGCTATGAAAACTCACATATTCAAACCAGTATCACCATGATCAGACTTTATTTTAGTAAAATTAGTGCTTCATACCTGTCAACCTGTGACAATGAAAATGCAGGTCATGACCTGCATTGAAGAATCAAATCTCAGGTCATAACACATACAAACTTTTTCGAGCTGAATTTCGGTATTTATGGTACATTTTCTTATAATGTATATCAAAGATACCAAAACATCAATGCATGTTCACTTGGTTCAGTCATTTTAAATCCTATTGATTATTTTTTCATTGCACTTTTAAAGATTTTTATCTATTTTTCAAATGTGATTTTATAATATTTGAGACTACTAGCTATGTGACCTTTAAACATACCAGCACTCAATAGACAAGGAAATTATGATAAAATATAGTAATACAGTTAAAGATAGTATAAATGTAAAAATGTAAAAAAGAAGATGTGGTATGTAACAAAAAGACAACAAATCAATGACATACACATAGAAAACAAAAAGACAAAATACATTCATCATTAACTTAAAGTTAAAATTTCTTATGAAGAGATTGTTTCCTTCTTAAAAAATTTAAAAGGTGCATTTATTTTACAACACAGTTATCTCTTAATCTAAAATATCTAAACATTAGCTTACCAAGTTCCTTTTATCTTCAGTTATATCAAAGTCCAACTTCAAAGTTCAAATACAAATAATGAAAAATAAGCTCCTGAAAATATACGAAACTTGTCTCACTTTTATACATAGATTTAAGAAAATTCCATTTAAAGCACTAGTGGAACCCTCAGGTTGCATAACGCTTGCAGGGCCTGATTAATGATCCACACGAATATGTGTTAAGATCGTTCACCATGCTTACATGTTACAAAGCCAACTAGCATAAAGCAGAGGGTGAATAGGGATCAAGAGGTGCATACACTATAAAGTGTGTGTTGTATAACAGCGAGAGAATAGAACATGCATATAAACTGAATTCATTTTTTTCTTGTGACATGCAATGGAAGTGTTATAGGTATTAGAGAAGGAACATTAAAATTCAAAGGATGACATGAAAAAAATATAACCATGATAACAGACCATCACTGACATTTGACTTTATTGATATTTAAATGAAAAATACTTACTGTGTAGCAAATCCCAAATAAGAAGAAATCAATGTTGCGATGTTTTAACTCAGTAACTGAAAAAGAGATATACGTCAGTTTAATGTATTTTATTGATATAAGAGGGTGGTAATGAGTTTATTTTTTAGCAGCGCTGTGGTCCCTTTCATTTCCAGTGTTCTCTATTGTAGTTATGAGTAAGTTTTTGTTCGTGCAATGTTGTTGGGTTTTTCATTTCATTTTGTTTGTGTGTTTTATTTCTGATTTTTGGAAAATGACGCTTCAACCTCTTGTTCCAATACTGCTGACCTGAACTTCCATTACATTTCTCTGACTTCCGCGCTTGGTTTCGTATATTTTCTTCCCCATTACATTTCTCCGCCTACCCCGCTTGGTTTCGTATTTACTTTTTTACATACAAACTGGAATCTGCTTGTATTATCATGTGTAGTAATCAACTGGGAACCAGTTTACATACCTCCGGTCCTTCTTATTACCAAAAAGATCGAAGTGTACCAACCAATGTAGTTAAGATATACTCATAAATCTATTTTTATAACTTTATTGATTATGTGAAGTAAAACTAATACATTGTTAAAACATTAAAGATATATAACTAATCGGGGAATACTTGATAGTCTTTTCGTTTTACAAACAACTGCCTTTTTTATAAGAAAATATAATATGTCCGTGTTGGTCCACTTTCTATTGGTTATTAGACAGATCGAAGTACCGCAAATCCATCTTTGTTTACAAAGTTACACCTGTAGAGTATGTAACAGACTGTATTTGTATGACATGTGATGAAAATTGTCGATATAGATGCTGGCTTTAATACAATGGTTTGAGAGAGTGCCGCTGATTTATTGGGGGGCGGGAGAACAGATTTGAAGCTCTCTATGTTTGATGCGTGCACAACAGTGTCGTCATAGCTGATTAGGCGCGATCACTGTCTTACAAAGGATGAGTTTGCATAATGTACGGTGTTTTACTTAGTGGAATGTCAAAAAACAGTAAGAGTTATTCTTCACTTGCTTTTCCATTGTTTTCCACAATAATTGTTGCGTGGTATTCTTTGAATTTCTCTGCAGTTATGATTATCTTTGGACATGCTTTTTTGAGGAATTCGTCTGGTTTAATAGCATAAATCAGCCCCTCAACTACTTTTTACATAAATGCTAACTTTGGCTTCAACTCCTTGTTCGTACTTGTCTGGAGATCTTGTTGAAGTTCCAGTTTGGCAAGCATTTTGGAGACTTATCCATCTTCTCTTGACTTGTAATCTCTGGTGATAAATTTTGCCGCTTAACATGTTTTATTTTGTTACCGGGTAGGGGTCCCATACTATGGTTCCATATTAAATAATGAGATCAATTCCAAGGTCGAGTTCATTATCCAATCTGACACAAATTTCAATAACTGGAATGCCACCCAAGTTGAATATATGGTGACCCACTATAACAGCATAATTACGTGTTTAATACATGAACCATGATGGTTCAAAAGCATAAACTTAAATGGAGACAGAAATTTGACATGAAAGATTGTGGATGAGTGTAAATTAAAAATTAGCTTACTATGATATATGGTTAAAGAATGAATATCAAATTGAGCTGAGTTGTTATAAAATATCAATATGGCAGAGAAGTGGTTTCAAGTTTCATATAAAGGGACCTGACTGACATGGATTAAAAAATCAAAGGAGTATCCCTATTTGTCTAATCCTCAAGGTGAAATAAAACAAGTATAACAATATTATGCTATTGTATAAATCTACAGAAATATAATTTGCTTCAAGTAATAGAAATAACTATGTCACTAGTAACTTATTTAATGAGTATGTGGGTAATTAGTCCTATAACATATGACCTCGGGAGCATTATTTACTATTTCTATTTTCTGTTCTGATAACATTTTTTTTACGATCAATGTGTCACACTTCGCATTCAAAATATAAAATAATAATGAAAATATCAGTATAAAAACGTTAAAAATTGAATAAGGATGCGAAGTCATATGTTATATGACTAGTGGGATATAAGAGCTTGTTACAACAGGCTCTTCATAATCATTTGGTTTGAAAGGATACAAGTCCACTTGTATTTTTGTCAGTCTGATGAGTTAAGCCTTATTCAACTGATTTTTATACGACCGCAAATTTTGAAAAAATTTTCGTCGTATATTGCTATCACGTTGGCGTCGTCGTCGTCGTCGTCGTCGTCCGAATACTTTTAGTTTTCGCACTCTAACTTTAGTAAAAGTGAATAGAAATCTATGAAATTTTAACACAAGGTTTATGACCATAAAAGGAAGGCTGGTATTGATTTTGGGAGTTTTGGTCCCAACATTTTAGGAATTAGGGGCCAAAAAGGGCCCAAATAAGCATTTTCTTGGTTTTCGCACTATAACTTTAGTGTAAGTTAATAGAAATCTATGAAATTTTGACACAAGGTTTATAACCACAAAATAAAGGTTGGGATTGATTTTGGGAGTTTTATTTTCAACAGTTTAGGAATTAGGGGCCAAAAAAGGGCCCAAATAAGCATTATTCTTGGTTTTCGCACAATAACTTTAGTTAAAGTAAATAGAAATCAATGAAATTTAACCACAATGTTTATGACCACAAAAGGAAGGTTGGTATCGATTTTGGGAGTTTCAGTCCCAACAGTTTAGGAATTAGGGGCCAAAAAGGGACCCAAATAAGCATTTATCTTGGTTTTCGCACCATAGCGTTAGTATAAGTAAATAGAAATCTATGAAATTTAAACACAAGGTTTATGACTATAAAAGGAAGGTTGGTATTGATTTTGGAAGTTTTGGTCCCAACAGTTAAGGAAAAAGGGGCCCAAAGGGTCCAAAATTTTACTTTGTTTGATTTCATCAAAATTGAATAATTGGGGTTCTTTAATATGCCGAATCTTACTGTGTATGTAGATTCTTAATTTTTGGTCCCGTTTTCAAATTGGTCTATATTAAGGTCCAAAGGGTCCAAAATTAAACTTAGTTTGATTTTAACAAAAATTGAAACCTTGGGGTTCTTTGATATGCTGAATCTAAAAATGTACTTAGATTTTTGATTATTGACCCAGTTTTCAAGTTGGCCCAAATCGGGGTCCAAAATTAAACATTGTTTGATTTCATCAAAAATTGAATAATTGGGGTTCTTTGATATGCCAAATCTAACTGTGTATGTAGATTCTTAATTTTTGGTCCAGTTTTAAAATTGGTCTAAATTAAAGTGCAAAGGGTCCAAAATTAAACTAAGTTTGATTTTAACAAAAATTAAATTCTTGGGCCTCTTTGATATGCTGAATCTAAACATGTACTTAGATTTTTGATTATGGGCCCAGTTTTCAAGTTGGTCCAAATCAGGATCTAAAATTATTATATTAAGTATTGTGCAATAGCAAGTCTTTTCAATTGCACAGTATTGTGCAATGGCAAGAAATATCTAATTTCACAATATTGTGAAATAGCAATTTTTTTTTTAATTAAGAGTTATCTTTCTTTGTCCAGTATAGTAAGCAAGAAATATCTGCAAGAATTTTTTTTAATTGGAGTTATCTTTCTTTGTCCAGAATCAACTTAAATCTTTGTTATATACAATATACAATGTATATTCACTTTTTACTACCAACTGATAAATTTAAATAATCTTTACCATTCAGTGATAACAAGCAGTTTTTTACATCATGTATTTAAATGAGTAGTAATTGTTGCAAACTCCATTAGAATATTTCAATTGAAATTAGTTTTGGAATAAGGGAAAGGGGGATGTGAATAAAAAATTGGGTTAAATTTTTCTCATTTGAAATTTCATAAATAAAAAGAAAATTTCTTCAAACATTTTTTTTGAGAGGATTTATATTCAACAGCATAGTGAATTGCTCTTAAGAGAAAACAAAAATTTTAAGTTCATTTGAATACATTCATTCTGTGTCAGAAACCTATGCTGTGTCAACTATTTAATCACAATCCAAATTTAGAGCGGAATCCAGCTTGAATGTTGTGTCCATACTTGCCCCAACCGTTCAGGGTTCAACCTGTGCGGTCGTATAAAGCTACGCCCTGCGGAGCATCTGGTTATAGTTCATTCTTATGTTGTACTGTTATACCACTGTCCCAGGTTAGGGGGAGGGTTGGGATCCCGCTAACATGTTTAACCCTGCCACATTATTTATGTATGTGCCTGTCCCAAGTCAGGAGCCTGTAATTCAGTGGTTGTGGATTGTTTATGTGTTACATATTCGTTTTTCGTTCATTTGTTTACATAAATAAGGCCGTTAGTTTTCTCGTTTGAATTGTTTTACATTGTCTTATCGGGGCCTTTTATAGGTGACTATGCAATATGGGCTTTGCTCATTGTTGAAGGCCATACAGTGACCTACAGTTGTTAATGTCTGTGGCATTTTGGTCTTTTGTGGATAGTTGTCTCATTAGCAATCATACCACATCTTCTTTTTTATAGTAGTCTGTATTCTTGATTTAGAAAAATGTAATTGCAAGAAAAACATTACACATTACTTAGAGTACTTTAGATCATTCAGGTAGTCTTTATTTAGTATGTACAAAAGAACAGCCAGTAGCCATTGGATATTGTAGATCATTTTCGTAGTCTTGACCTTTTTATTAGTACAAAAGAACAACTAGTTATCATTGGATATTGTAGATCATTCCAGTATTCTTGTATTCAGTATTCAGTATTGTACCAAAAAAACAGCCAATAGTCATTGGATACTGTAGATCATTCAAGTAGTCTTGACCTATTTATTTGTACAAAAAAAACAGCCAGTAGTCATTGGATACTGTAGATCATTCAGGTAGTCTTGACTCTTGATCTGTTCATTTGTATTGAAACAAACAGTCAGTTGTCATCTTCACTTCACACACGCATATACGAATATCAATTATATGCTTACGAGACATGTTGCAATGTTAAACTTATTACAGTATGTGAAAATCATTATTTTCCATGTTTTGGGTAAGTACTCTTTATTTCTCATAGTTGTAACACATTTGACTAAAAGTCACTAAGTCTGGACTTAACTTATAGAACTTATACATGTACATGTTTCTGTTATCATTTTGCAATTCTATAGTCTCATGTTATGTATTTAATAAGGTCCATCATATTAGTACCATGCATTTAATTGTGTGCAACTAGTCATTTGCTAGTGTATGCTAAAATGTAAATGCAGGGTTGTCATGTCTATTTATCATGACTGCATGATCTCTAAGAGTAATAATTTGTTATCGACTCCTAGGAGTCGATATTCAGAATTGAACGATGGACAGTTAGTGCGTGAATTTTTCTTGCTACCTGATTGGAAGATATTACAAGACGTGAATAATCAAAGTTTATTGATTGGTTAGGATAATCCAAACCTAGTAAATGTCCTTCAATCCCGTAGATTATCGGAGTTGTCCTCTCTATTTTAGCAATTAGATTTTACACAGGTAACTTTTATCTATAAACAGTTGAATCTTCTGGAGTAAACAACAACGTTAAATGAAACATACTACTTCATAACGTGTGACCTCACGTGTGTGGTAAAATTTGTTGATTGATGCACGTGGCTATTCTAGTAGATGAATTAATCTAGCTACAAAGCGAGGGCACTTTCCATTTTCATCAGCTAAGAGTCGACTATAGCACTTTTTGAAAGGCTAATGCTTAATGTAGTACCTTTTACTTTAATACTTACAATTTTATTTCTTGTGCTTCTTTTTTTTCAGGTTTTTTTTTCACACTCACAGTGCTTTCATGTTCAGACCCCCCTCCCCCTACCCTTTTATCACCATCTTAGATGATAAAATGTCAATAAAATTATTTAAATAATGAACAATATTGAATTACTTTATTGTTATTGTCATTTTGATTGCTTTATTTACCATGTTTACATGAGGAGAGAAAAAATATTTTATCATTCATTATATTTCTTTTCTGATATAGAATATAGTATAAGGGGCACAACTCTGACGGGAAATTTAATACCGGCAGAGGAAAAATAATATAAAGTTAAAAGCACTGGAGTGACGTTTTTGAAATTTTCACACTAAAAAATTGTCCATCTTATTGGCTCATTAGACATCCATGGTAAGGATAGCTAAAACACCTCTTTATATTAAAAAAATATATATTTCTGTGAAGGATCGCTTTTGCCATGTTGAATATTTACTCAAAATGAATAAATGAATGGTTATTTTAACAAATAGATTTCATAATAATTCATATTTGGTATGTACGTTTTTATTCCTACCAATCTCTTAATTTCTACTTCGTTACAAAACATCATTTAGCAGCACCACTTGTCAATTTTTCCTTGGTATCGTGCAGCACACAACCAAATCACACTTCCAGTATACATAAGAGTTATCTTTTCTTTTCTGCAATCATCAAGTAGATTATATAAGTAGGTATATAGTTTATAATATCATAAATGGAAGAAAAAACCTCCGGAATGGAAATAAATCAGCAAAGATAGAGTATAGAGATTTATGGGGTGTTTATATGTAAAGAACTGGGGATAATGTTTCCTCAAAAAATAGTTAAAAATCGAGACCCCCCAAAATCTTACACTCCTAATTATGTAGACATAAGTATGCATTAACCAATCTTCAAACTAAAAAGAGAAGTATAAAGATCAAATGGTGACAGATGGAGCTTTTATTCATATGCTTTAAAAAACGAAGTTAAAAGCCTATATATATAATATTACATGTCTTCAGAAAAAATTGAAAAATAATCTTAATGTTTTCTCGTGACTTATATTAAATGAACAAAAATTATATGATTAGCCTCTGTGAAAAATAAAATTACACACCACTCAGCTGTTACTGGTCTTACTTATTGTATGATACGTGTTACAAAAGTCTTCATTGTAATAATCAGATGAAAGCAATATTAAGTTTTTATGTATTTCAGGGTAGGACTCCATATGATCTAGCAGCAGCAATGAAACATGGGCAGTATGAAGAAGTGATGGAATACTTAAAGGTACATATAATTTTGATTTACAAATGCTAACACTTAAAATAAATCTGGTACTAAACACAGTCTGTTAGGAAGATGATACCCTTACCAGTAGTGGAACTAAACACTGTCTGTTCGGTAGATGATACCATTACCAGTAGTGGTACTAAGCACAGTGTGTAAGGTAGATGATACCCTTACCAGTAGTGGTACTAAACACAGTATGTTAGGTAGATGACACCCTTAACAGTAGTGGTACTAAACACAGTATGTTAGGTAGATGACACCCTTAACAGTAGTGGTACTAAACACAGTCTGTTAGGTAGATGATACCCTTACCAGCAGTGGTACTAAACACTGTTAGGTAGATGATACCATTACCAGTAGTGGTACTTAACACAGTCTGTTAGGTAGATGATACCCTTACCAGTAGTGGCATTAAACACTGTCTGTTAGGTAGATGATACCATTACCAGTAGTGGTACTAAACACTGTTAGGTAGATGATACCATTACCAGTAGTGGTACTAAACACTGTTAGGTAGATGATACCATTACCAGTAGCTGTACTAAACACTGTTAGGTATATGATACCCTTACCAGTGGTGGTACTAAACACTGTATGTTAGGTAGATGACACCCTTAACAGTAGTGGTACTAAACACAGTATGTTAGGTAGATGACACCCTTAACAGTAGTGGTACTAAACACAGTATGTTAGGTAGATGATACCCTTACCAGTAGTGGTACTAAACACAGTCTGTTAGGTAGATGACACCCTTAACAGTAGTGGTACTAAACACAGTCTGTTAGGTAGATGATACCATTACCAGTAGTGGTACTAAACACTGTTAGGTAGATGATACCATTACCAGTAGTGGTACTAAACACTGTATGTTAGGTAGATGATACCCTTACCAGTAGTGGTACTAAACACAGTATGTTAGGTAGATGATACCCTTACCAGCAGTGGTACTAAACACTGTTAGGTAGATGATACCATTACCAGTAGTGGTACTTAACACAGTCTGTTAGGTAGATGATACCCTTACCATCAGTGGTACTAAACACTGTCTGTTAGGTAGATGATACCCTTACCAGCAGTGGTACTAAACACTGTATGTTAGGTAGATGATACCCTTACCAACAGTGGTACTTAACACTGTATGTTAGGTAGATGATACCCTTACCAGTAGTGGTACTAAACACAGTCTGTTAGGTAGTTGATACCTTTACCAGTAGTGGTACTTAACACTGTATGTTAGGTAGATGATACCCTTACCAGTAGTGGTACTAAACACAGTCTGTTAGGTAGTTGATACCATTACCAGTAGTGGTACTAAACACAGTCTGTTAGGTAGATGATACCATTACCAGTAGTGGTACTTAACACAGTCTGTTAGGTAGATGATACCCTTACCATCAGTGGTACTTAACACAGTCTGTTAGGTAGATGATACCCTTACCATCAGTGGTACTTAACACAGTCTGTTAGGTAGATGATACCCTTACCATCAGTGGTACTAAACACAGTATGTTAGGTAGATGATACCCTTACCATCAGTGGTACTAAACACTGTTAGGTAGATGATACCCTTACCATCAGTGGTACTTAACACAGTCTGTTAGGTAGATGATACCCTTACCATCAGTGGTACTAAACACAGTATGTTAGGTAGATGATACCCTTACCATCAGTGGTACTAAACACAGTATGTTAGGTATATGATACCCTTACCAGTAGTGGTACTAAACACTGTTAGGTAGATGATACCATTACCAGTAGTGGTACTTAACACAGTATGTTAGGTAGATGATACCCTTACCAGCAGTTGTACTGAATACTGTCTGTTAGGTAGATGATACCTATACCAGTAGTGGCATTAAACACTGTCTGTTAGGTAGATGATACCATTACCAGTAGTGGTACTAAACACTGTTAGGTAGATGATACCATTACCAGTAGTGGTACTAAACACTGTAAGGTAGATGATACCATTACCAGTAGCTGTACTAAACACTGTTAGGTATATGATACCCTTACCAGTGGTGGTACTAAACACTGTATGTTAGGTAGATGACACCCTTAACAGTAGTGGTACTAAACACAGTATGTTAGGTAGATGACACCCTTAACAGTAGTGGTACTAAACACAGTATGTTAGGTAGATGATACCCTTACCAGTAGTGGTACTAAACACAGTCTGTTAGGTAGATGACACCCTTAACAGTAGTGGTACTAAAGACAGTCTGTTAGGTAGATGATACCATTACCAGTAGTGGTACTAAACACTGTTAGGTAGATGATACCATTACCAGTAGTGGTACTAAACACAGTATGTTAGGTAGATGATACCCTTACCAGCAGTGGTACTTAACACTGTTAGGTAGATGATACCATTACCAGTAGTGGTACTTAACACAGTCTGTTAGGTAGATGATACCCTTACCATCAGTGGTACTAAACACAGTATGTTAGGTAGATGATACCCTTACCAACAGTGGTACTTAACACTGTATGTTAGGTAGATGATACCCTTACCAGTAGTGGTACTAAACACTGTATGTTAGGTAGATGATACCCTTACCAGTAGTGGTACTAAACACAGTCTGTTCGGTAGATGATACCCTTACCAGCAGTGGTACTAAACACTGTTAGGTAGATGATACCATTACCAGTAGTGGTACTTAACACAGTCTGTTAGGTAGATGATACCCTTACCATCAGTGGTACTAAACACAGTATGTTAGGTAGATGATACCCTTACCATCAGTGGTACTAAACACAGTATGTTAGGTATATGATACCCTTACCAGTAGTGGTACTAAACACTGTTAGGTAGATGATACCATTACCAGTAGTGGTACTTAACACAGTATGTTAGGTAGATGATACCCTTACCAGTAGTGGTACTAAACACTGTATGTTAGGTAGATGACACCCTTAACAGTAGTGGTACTAAACACAGTATGTTAGGTAGATGATACCCTTACCAGCAGTGGTACTAAACACTGTTAGGTAGATGATACCATTACCAGTAGTGGTACTTAACACAGTCTGTTAGGTAGATGATACCCTTACCATCAGTGGTACTAAACACTGTCTGTTAGGTAGATGATACCCTTACCAGCAGTGGTACTAAACACTGTATGTTAGGTAGATGATACCCTTACCAACAGTGGTACTTAACACTGTATGTTAGGTAGATGATACCCTTACCAGTAGTGGTACTAAACACAGTCTGTTAGGTAGTTGATACCTTTACCAGTAGTGGTACTTAACACTGTATGTTAGGTAGATGATACCCTTACCAGTAGTGGTACTAAACACAGTCTGTTAGGTAGTTGATACCATTACCAGTAGTGGTACTAAACACAGTCTGTTAGGTAGATGATACCATTACCAGTAGTGGTACTTAACACAGTCTGTTAGGTAGATGATACCCTTACCATCAGTGGTACTAAACACAGTATGTTAGGTAGATGATACCCTTACCAGCAGTGGTACTAAACACTGTATGTTAGGTATATGACACCCTTATCAGCAGTGGTACTTAACACTGTATGTTAGGTATATGATACCCTTACCATCAGTGGTACTTAACACAGTCTGTTAGGTAGATGATACCCTTACCATCAGTGGTACTAAACACAGTATGTTAGGTAGATGATACCCTTACCATCAGTGGTACTAAACACTGTTAGGTAGATGATACCCTTACCATCAGTGGTACTTAACACAGTCTGTTAGGTAGATGATACCCTTACCATCAGTGGTACTAAACACAGTATGTTAGGTAGATGATACCCTTACCATCAGTGGTACTAAACACAGTATGTTAGGTATATGATACCCTTACCAGTAGTGGTACTAAACACTGTTAGGTAGATGATACCATTACCAGTAGTGGTACTTAACACAGTATGTTAGGTAGATGATACCCTTACCAGCAGTTGTACTGAATACTGTCTGTTAGGTAGATGATACCTATACCAGTAGTGGCATTAAACACTGTCTGTTAGGTAGATGATACCATTACCAGTAGTGGTACTAAACACTGTTAGGTAGATGATACCATTACCAGTAGTGGTACTAAACACTGTAAGGTAGATGATACCATTACCAGTAGCTGTACTAAACACTGTTAGGTATATGATACCCTTACCAGTGGTGGTACTAAACACTGTATGTTAGGTAGATGACACCCTTAACAGTAGTGGTACTAAACACAGTATGTTAGGTAGATGACACCCTTAACAGTAGTGGTACTAAACACAGTATGTTAGGTAGATGATACCCTTACCAGTAGTGGTACTAAACACAGTCTGTTAGGTAGATGACACCCTTAACAGTAGTGGTACTAAAGACAGTCTGTTAGGTAGATGATACCATTACCAGTAGTGGTACTAAACACTGTTAGGTAGATGATACCATTACCAGTAGTGGTACTAAACACAGTATGTTAGGTAGATGATACCCTTACCAGCAGTGGTACTTAACACTGTTAGGTAGATGATACCATTACCAGTAGTGGTACTTAACACAGTCTGTTAGGTAGATGATACCCTTACCATCAGTGGTACTAAACACAGTATGTTAGGTAGATGATACCCTTACCAACAGTGGTACTTAACACTGTATGTTAGGTAGATGATACCCTTACCAGTAGTGGTACTAAACACTGTATGTTAGGTAGATGATACCCTTACCAGTAGTGGTACTAAACACAGTCTGTTCGGTAGATGATACCCTTACCAGCAGTGGTACTAAACACTGTTAGGTAGATGATACCATTACCAGTAGTGGTACTTAACACAGTCTGTTAGGTAGATGATACCCTTACCATCAGTGGTACTAAACACAGTATGTTAGGTAGATGATACCCTTACCATCAGTGGTACTAAACACAGTATGTTAGGTATATGATACCCTTACCAGTAGTGGTACTAAACACTGTTAGGTAGATGATACCATTACCAGTAGTGGTACTTAACACAGTATGTTAGGTAGATGATACCCTTACCAGTAGTGGTACTAAACACTGTATGTTAGGTAGATGACACCCTTAACAGTAGTGGTACTAAACACAGTATGTTAGGTAGATGATACCCTTAACAGTAGTGGTACTAAACACAGTATGTTAGGTAGATGATACCCTTACCATCAGTGGTACTAAACACAGTATGTTAGGTAGATGATACCCTTACCATCAGTGGTACTAAACACAGTATGTTAGGTAGATGATACCCTTACCAACAGTGGTACTTAACACTGTATGTTAGGTAGATGATACCCTTACCAGTAGTGGTACTAAACACTGTATGTTAGGTAGATGATACCCTTACCAGTAGTGGTACTAAACACAGTCTGTTCGGTAGATGATACCCTTACCAGCAGTGGTAATAAACACTGTTAGGTAGATGATACCATTACCAGTAGTGGTACTTAACACAGTCTGTTAGGTAGATGATACCCTTACCATCAGTGGTACTAAACACAGTATGTTAGGTAGATGATACCCTTACCATCAGTGGTACTAAACACAGTATGTTAGGTATATGATACCCTTACCAGTAGTGGTACTAAACACTGTTAGGTAGATGATACCATTACCAGTAGTGGTACTTAACACAGTATGTTAGGTAGATGATACCCTTACCAGTAGTGGTACTAAACACTGTATGTTAGGTAGATGACACCCTTAACAGTAGTGGTACTAAACACAGTATGTTAGGTAGATGATACCCTTAACAGTAGTGGTACTAAACACAGTATGTTAGGTAGATGACACCCTTAACAGGAGTGGTACTAAACACAGTATGTTAGGTAGATGACACCCTTAACAGTAGTGGTACTAAACACAGTATGTTAGGTAGATGATACCATTACCAGTAGTGGTACTTAACACAGTATGTTAGGTAGATGATACCATTACCAGTAGTTGTACTAAACACAGTCTGTTAGGTAGATGATACCCTTACCAGTAGTGGTACTAAACACAGTCTGTTAGGTATATGATACCCTTACCAGTAGTGGTACTAAACACTGTTAGGTAGATGATACCCTTACCAGCAGTGGTAGTAAACACTGTATGTTAGGTAGATGACACCCTTAACAGTAGTGGTACTAAACACAGTATGTTAGGTAGCTGATACCCTTAACAGTAGTGGTACTAAACACAGTATGTTAGGTAGATGACACCCTTAACAGTAGTGGTACTAAACACAGTATGTTAGGTAGATGACACCCTTAACAGTAGTGGTACTAAACACAGTATGTTAGGTAGATGACACCCTTAACAGTAGTGGTACTAAACACAGTATGTTAGGTAGATGATACCATTACCAGTAGTGGTACTTAACACAGTATGTTAGGTAGATGATACCATTACCAGCAGTGGCACTAAGCACTGTATGTTAGGTATATGATACCCTTACCAGTAGTGGTACTAAACACTCTGTTAGTTAGATGTAACCCTTACTCAAATATAATTTAAAAACCGTTATAATATTAATAAATAGAGGAAATCTGACAAAAACAAAAGTGTTTAGAATGTTGACTTCTACCAATTATCCATAAACTTTAACCAATTGTACCCCTCTTCTTGCTGACTTGTTTCTTTATTATTATGAGGCTGACTTCATACAGGAACTTCTTAGGAAGAAAGATAAAAAGTTAGCAATATCCTTTAACTTAAGTTTACTTTTCGCTATAAAGATGATGTTCTCTCACTAAATAATTCAAAATTTGGTGACTATGTTGAACGCATCTCTCCCATCGAACTAGAGATAAAGGATACAACTGAAACAGTTAAGTCGCCTCATATCTTGATTTACATTTAGACATTGACAATGAGGGTCAGTTGAAAACAAACCTTTACGACAAAAGAGATGATTTCAGCTTTCCAATATTGATGGACTCCATCATGAGTTGGTTGATCGTTATGGAATTACCGTTTCATAGATGATATCGGATATGTTCACTACGCCGTAACTACAATCCCCTTCCCTTTCATGAATGTGACCTATCGAATTAGACTATTTACCAGAACACCTGAGTTCACCCCAGTTTTTGGTTGGGTTCGTGTTGCTTATTCTTTAGTTTTCTATGATGTTTTATGTGTACTATTGTTTTTCTGTTTGTCCTTTTCATTTTTAGCCAAGACGTTGTTAGTTTATTTTTGATTTATGAGTTTAACTGTCCCTCTGGTATCTTTCGTCCCTCAGGTGCTCCGGAAGGGTAAGCAGATTCTGCTCCACATGTGGCACCTGTCGTGTTGTTAAATGAGGATTATTTTTTACCCTCTTTTGTGTTTTGAGCAAAAAACTGAAGAAGATAGAGAGCAACTAAACAGACTACATAAAAGCAATCAACAAAATATAGATTCTTTTTCTTGAGTTCTATTATTGTATACAATGTTGTAGGATGTCCTTTGTTAAATTGTTATCAAAGCCAGGGATAAGAAAATCCGTAGTATTTCGAATTATTCATACTTTTTCAAACATGCTGAATATGCACCAATGTGAGCAAAACAGGCTTTTTAGAGCTTAAGCTTGTTTTTTGATGTTCTAATCCAAAGGCTTAAGTTTGTTCAAATGAAGGCTGACCCACAATCCATTATAGTCAATTACTGACCTTGGCAGTAGATATTTTCAGTCCCTGACATTACTAGGGGGGGGAAAAAAGCAAATGAAAAGGAACAGTACTTTTATTGAATTTATTTATCTTCAAGTCTCATCATGTGGTTATGCATTTTTTTGTGTGTGGATAAAGTAAAGACAATCCATTTCTGTCTATACTTAAAAGTTTTAAAATTTATATTATGCTGTATATATCCCATTGTAATTTTGCCAATAGCATGAATAGGTCAGAAAGTGACATTTGACACCAAATATAAATCAATCGATTTGTTTTTCATTACAGACTATGTACGATATGAGTGTTATTTTTTAAACTTTAACATTTCTACAAGTTTCGTGATATACACTCAATATACATATCCCTCTTTTTCAGGCTGTTGTACTAAGGACGAAAGGTATTTTCTTTATTTCATTATTAGATTTCACACATTACGTATTTAGTGTTATTAATGAACACAATATATATATATATGTAAATATAATGCGAGGTAGATCTCTATTCAATTTAAGGTCACAAAGTCAGAGGACATTGTCATATAGTTACAATAAATAGACTGGAATATTTTGTTTAATTATGTAGAATACCAGGGGTCAGCCCTAACATTGTTTGGTCTTGTAATATAAAAAAAAGAAGATGTGGTATGATTGCCAATGAGACAGTTGTCCACAAGAGACCAAAATGACACAGACATTAACAACTATAGGTAACCCTATGGCCTTCAACACTGAGCAAAGCCCATACCGCATAGTCAGCTATAGAAGGCCCCATTATGACAATGTTAAACAATTCAAACGAGTAAACTAACGGCCTTATGTATATAAAAAAAATTAACGAAAAACAAATATGTAACACATAAACAAACGACAACCATTGAATTACAGGCTACTGACTTGGGACATGCACATACTTAAATAATGTGGCAGGGTTAAATATGTTAGCGGGATCCCAACCCTCCCTCTATCCTGGGACAGTGGTATAACATTACAACATAAGAATGAACTATAAAAATCAGTCGAAAAAGGCTGAACTCATCAGATGGACAAAAATACAAGTGGACTTGGCCGGGTACTTGTACATCCCGACAACAAAAAGACACTAGGAACAGATCTGAGAGTTATAAGCACTTCCATGTGTTATTTCCACATTTTTGGACATGTAGATTGTATCTGTGTTTCTGCAATGGAAAATCAGTGCATATCAAATATTTTCAAAAGTAACGCCCCTTGGAAATATGTATTTTATAGAAATTACTATGTTAGCATGTGCACTCTCATATGTGCCATTCTTATAATTTATTTATGAAATTCTTTTATATCAACAATGTGTTGAACAAGATTCGAAATCAGTTCCGATCATTTGGAGGATAAACATTTACCCTTATTGTCTACATATCCCCCTATGTACCGCAATTATTTTGTTTTCTTGAATAAAGTGTTCATCGACCATATAATGTGAACTTCATACACAATACTTGTTACCAAAACACACAGACACTGCCAATTCTGGATCACCGTTTTTGAGTTGATATATTTTAAGAAATTGAAAATGAATCTTAATTTACCAGCTGGGGTATTTTTGTTTTGAGGAAGATCTGTTGCAGTTTTTACACGCCCGCAACGACGTATTATGGTATACCGTTGTCCGTCCATCCATTGTCCACACTTCTAAAATTACTAAAACAAAGCTAGGCTTCAACCAACTTTGATGAAACTTTGTTGACCTGTTAATATATATTGGCGTAAGCTCCCTTTCAATTTTTATAAATTTCAGATTTTTCGTTTCCATGATGAAGTGTTATCCTTAAAAAAGGGGGATTTTCAAGTTTTTTGGACAACAACTCAAAAACACTTTCACCAACTTTTATGAAACTTTGGTGAATCATTTACATCTATTGATGTAAGATCCCTTTTAATTTGTATAATTTGCAGATTTAAAATTTTTGGTGTTATGCAGTCTTATACTTAAAAAAAAAAAGTTTCCCGTTTTTCGGATAATAAATCAAAAACTATGGTGACTAGTGTATATCTATTGAACTAAGTACCCTTATAGTTTTTTATATAATTTCTGATTTAATATTTTACAGTGGAACTTTTCTTCTTGACAAAAATGTCCTAAACGGCCAAAGAAATTAATTAGTTTAAAAAAATCATGTAAATCATAAAGACAAGCTAAAAGTGCAACGAGCGTATTATGCGCTTATAGCACAGCTCTTTATTGCACTTGAACAGATGAATATGTACAACATGGTGGATAAGAACTGTTCTTTTAATATGATCGCAAAAATTGAAAAAATTTTGGTCGTATATTGGTATACCAATGGCGTAGTTGTCGTTGGCGTCCGAAGACTTTTGGTTTTTGCACTGTAACTTTCGTACAAGTAAAAAGAAATCTATGAAATTTAAACACATGGTTTATGACCATAAAAGAAAGGTTGCGATTGATTTCGGGAGTTGAAGTCCCAACAGTTTAGGAATTAGGGGCCAAAAAGGGCCCAGATAAGCATTTTTCTTGGTTTTCGCACTATAACTTTAGTTTAAGTGAATAGAAATCTATGACATTTAAACACAAGGTTTATGACCATAAATTAAAGGTTGGGATAAATTTTGGAGTTGAGGTCCTAACAGTTGAGGAATTTTTTATTATAGGCCCAGTTGCCAAGTTGGTCCAAATTGGGGTCCAAAATTAAACTTGGTTTGATTTCAACAAAAATTGTATATATGGGTTTCTTTGATATATGCTTATTCAAACCAGTTGTTGGCATGACACGGGTTTAGTTCTTCTCATATATTTTATGATAGTATGATACTAAACCCCTAACGGGAAGGATTGTGCCTGATATTCATATGATGAAATCACAATCTTTCAATCAGTTTAATTGAAGTCTGGAGCTGGCATGTCAGTTAACTGCTAGTAGTCTGTTGTTATTTATGTATCATTGTCATTTTGTTTATTTTCTTTGGTTACATCTTCTGATATCAGACTTGGAATTCTCTTGAATTGAATTTTAAGTGTGCGTATTGTTATGCGTTTACTTTTCTACATTGGCTAGAGGTATAAGGGGAGGGTTGAGATCTCATAAACATGTTTAACCCCGCCACATTTTTGCGCCTGTCTCAAGTCAGTGCGGGAATTTCTTGCTACATTGAAGACCTGTTGGTGGCCTTCTGCTGTTGTTTTTTCTATGGTCGGGTTGTTGTCTCTTTGACACATTCCCCATTTCCATTCTCAATTTTATTTAGATTTTTTATGTTTGCGCCCGGTTATCAAATTGGTCCACATTGAGATATAAAGGTCCAAAATTGAACTTTATTTGATTTCATAAAAAATTGAATTCTTGGGGTTCTTTGATAAACTGAATCCAACCATGTATTTAGATTTTGGATATTGGACCATAATCATGATAATAGGTAATGTCCAATTTAAAATTTAAAGATTTTAAGTTTAAGTTCTTAGACCACATTGATTATGTGTCAGAAACCTGTGTTGTGTCAACTATTTAATCACAATCCAAATTCAGAGCTGTATCAAGCTTGAATGTTTTGTCCATATACTTGCCCAAATGTTCAGGTTTCGAACTCTGCGGTCGTATAAAGCTGCCTCTTGGAGAGCATCTGGTCTATGAAGGCAACAGTATGCATGATGCAAAATTTATGAAATTGAAATCTAATATATGACTTAAATTATCTTTCATGGGAATTCATTCACAACATAGTATATATTCATATGTAATTTACTTTAAATCAAACTTATGTCTAAAATTTCATATTGCAATTATTCTCCTTTAACTATAAACAGTTTAAAACTGGACTGCAGGGTAGAAGAAAAAACCCAGATATTCCTTATTGCTGAAGAATATTATAATACTACGTAGTCACTATTCCTAATGTGTAAGCAGATATGTGTTAGACATCAGCAAAACATCAATAATTAACCATTTAGGAAATTTTTATTAATAGATTCTATGTTGAACAAACTGCTTGGCAGTGGAAGCTACCAATCGTTTGACATGCGCTGCATGGTAACCGGCCAGTTCGCTACTGGGAAAATCAAGTCTAGTCAAGCTTTTAGTTGGGGATAATGTTCCAGAAGGGCGACAAGCCACTGATGGCATTTCCCTCGTTGAAGGTCGCTGTGGACTTGATATAGAGACAAGAAACTGGATCATGATTGAATCAGGTAAGAATACACATTTACATATATATGGCTTTAATATTACATTTATAATAATAAACATGAAGTCTTGTTTTACAGGTAGATCTACAAAAGCTCTATTTTGTAAAGAATTCAAATGGTCAAAATCAGATTTTTTTGTCGTATGACATTCAATCCTTATCTCAAACGTTCTGTGTGTGCCTGTCCTAATACTGCAATGCAGGGTTGGTGTGGGTTGCTTTCTGTTACAATTCAGGTTGGTGTTAATTGCTTTCTGTTACAACTGTTTTGCATTAATTATTTTGCCATTTATAAGGTTGTTGGTTTCCTCTGTGTCACTGGTTTTAGATGTCTGGTCAAAACTTTTTTTTAAAATCTGGTCAACTGCACTTTACTGAGTAGTTGTCTCATATGCATTCATGACACAGCAGTTTTGAAAAAGACTAACATTTGTTTTCCTGTTTAAATGATGAAAAACAGGTTTGCTGCTTCTGTCAGTTTTTCAGTTACATTGAGTATTTGACTATATAGTATAAATATATATATCAAAGTTTATCTAGTTTGTATGTACTGCATGTGGATTATTTTATTTTGGTTTATACCAATGTTCGTGGATAGGGATGATTGATTAAGTTACAAGTCAATAGAACACTTGCAATGCGTTGAACATTTAAAGTTTTTGTGTGCATGTTCCTGCGAAATCGTTCTTACAAAAATATCATGGATAATATTGCAACAGTTATTTTTTTTATATACAGGAACATATAATGCCTTGGATGTAGTATACAATAAGGTTTTAATGACCTCTGTTGAAAAGGATGAAAGAAAACAAACAAAAACATCAGGAAAACATAAATCCGATGCAAAACTTGTTGAACTTCCAAATAAAGACGATATTCATTCTCAGAAGTCAGAAGCTACCAAGTCAACATATTTTCCTGTGAATCTCTCAGGTGAGCCTTCTACACAGCCACAAGCTACCAAGTCGACATCTTTCCCTGTCAACCTCTCAGGTGAACCCACTCCACAGCCACAAGCTACCAAGTTGACATATTTACCTGTGAACCTCTCAGATGAACCCTCTACACAGCCACAATCTACCAAGTCGACATCTTTCCCTCTGAACCTCTCGGGTGAACCCTATCAGCAGCCACAAGCAGCCCAATCTTTGTCACAACAGATTTCCTCTATTGAGTCTAAAACACAGCAAATGAAGAAGAAAATGACAACTAAAATGACCAAAAAAGAAATGAGAAAGAAAATGGAAAAGGTCCTCAAAACTGGTAAATATGAAATGAAAGTTGGCAGACTCATCTTCTGGGACTTTGCTGGACAGTATGTCTATTATACAACACACCAGACATTCATGACTTTCAGAGCGTTGTTTCTAGTAGTTTTTGATGGAAGTAAAGGATTGAATGAAGAAATACCTGATGTACTGTGTTTTCCAGGACAGCACATGACACCAACACCAGCAGGTAATATTTATCAATTACAATTGTAACATTTATATTACCGAACATACTTCATTTACCAATGACATGCATAATGACAATTAAAAACCAATTGTCAAGAGAATCACCCTCATCTTGATGATCAGAAGTCTTACTTATTTGTTGGCAAATAAATAGATAGAAGGGACACTTAATGGTCAATTATCTAGTTTCCATTCCTTTACTTGTTTCACAACTTAGTTTATGTACATACAACCAAGCATTTTGAATCATTGCAAGATTGCCTTCTAGATGTCTTTGTGTTGTTTTACTGTTGGGTTTCTGTCTCATTGATGTTAATCCCATCATACCTCCTTTAATTCATTCAAATACACAAATATCACAAACATCATTTATATATTATATGTTTCATAAAGAGTGAGAAGGGATGTCGGATAGCAATTTTTATGTTTTGTCGTGACCTTTTAAATCTGACAAAATGATATTTGTCATTTGTTCTTTTCTGGTGTCAAACTGTAACATCAGACATTTTAAGACTGTTTTTACGCTTCAGAATGTAATAAAATTTGAGAAAAAGAATATTGTAAGGTGAAATGTGTGAGTGTTTTGTATAATCTAATTGAAGAAATCATAATGTCGGTTGTCATGGACGCGATGTACTTTGTCTCAACCTTTGATAGTCATCATTGACCTAACGGATGACCAATGATTTTCATTTCACTTTTTTGTATCAAATTCTGTGCAGTATGATACGAGAAATATCTACTCATGCAAGAAATAGATAACAGGTCACAACCATAAGTGAATGTGATACTAAACAGTTTTAAGACCCATTAAGGTTTACAGTCAAACACTACAATATTTATTGAGAAATTCAGGTCAAGTAACTTTTATTCTGGACAAAGAATAAAGTTCTCAAAATTAGTTTCCACACCCCCGAAAATTCAGTTACAGAACAAATTAAAACACATATTATTTTTAACTTCATTTTTCTTTCAGTCTTTTTACTGCACTGGGTAAACTCAATCCTGACCTATTGTAAAGTGGTGTATGCTGGCATCCCTAAGATATTGTTTGTTGCCACCCATAAGGACAAGGTACCAGTGGTAAGTGGAAAAAATATAAAAAGGTCTTCTATGAAGGCTTCCCTAAGATCTTATGTGTTGTTACACTACAAAAAGTCTAAAAAGACCAGTTTTTGTCTTGATTTGCATGAACTTGTACTCGACGTTCTCCAAAAGTATGACTTGTGTCTTAATTTTTCTTGACAAATTCTCATTTATATCAAATTTGTATGAAATTTATTCGACATATTCTTGACATTCTGAATATGGTCTTAAAACTTCTTGACAAATTCTTGACATTTAAACACTGTCTTGAAATTTCTCGAAATATTCTCGACATTCTCATTTTTCTCAGTATGCTTGACATATTCTGAACATTTTGAATTGTGACTTAAATTTACTTGACAGTTCTTAGTTTTAAAAATCATGTCCAATATTCATGATATAACTTTAATCTTTATTTCTTTTTACATAATATACTGTTTTTTTAAGTTAAACTACTTACAAAAAATATAAAAGTTAGGCATGTAAAATAATTGAAAATTTGGGTATCTAAATATTTTTACAAATGCAAATATGGCTATGAAATCTAATGTATAAAATAATTTAAATGTGAGTGTGTTGATATAAAACAATTTAAATGTGGGTTTAAAAAAATCAAATTTTAATTCTTATATCTTATTAATTAAATGATTAAAACCAATCATACTGTATACACATTTCATTCTTCATTCATAATATTCAATGTTAATTAATATGGTAAATAATTATTGTACAAAATGTAGTTTATATAAATGGCAAATTATGATGATATATATACAAAGCATTCATTTAACAGAAGAAAAATTTGTGTAATGTCATCTGTTGGAATATATATTAAGTATTACACATGAACTGGATGCTCCCATAAAATCCAGGATTTCCACACCCAAAATACACGCAACTGTCAAAAAGAAATTAATGATTTACCTGTAAGCCGCCCTACAACTTATCAGTTGACCGTTCCAAAGATTAAGAGAAAATTATTATAGAAATCATCGGTCTTATGAAATGGATCTCAAACAGACATGCACAATATAGATCTAAACATTTTTTTCCTTTTCAGGAAGGAGTTATCACAATTTTTTTTTTATAAAAAATTATAAAATTCAACACTAAAATTTGAATAAAAAATGTTTTTGGGTTGTTCTAAAAAATGAATAAGGGTTTTGAATCAAGATGAGAACAAATTTTTTGACCTACACGAAAGCCCGTCCCCCTCTTTTTTTTTAGCAACTCAAACCCAAAAGATGAATTGTGGGGTCCAAAAGAGACACATGGTCAAATTTTAAAACTGCCTTAAAGACACCTATTTTAGTAAAGCAAATTTAACTGGCAGTTTTTTGAGTGGCAAAAATCTAAATGCTATTGAATGCTATATATAATTAAGAATGTCGAGTAAAAATTCATGCAAATTCAGACAAAAGCTGGTCTTTTCAGACTTTTGTAGTGTTACCCATAAGGACATTGGTACAAGTGGTAAATGAAAAAAGATATAAATAGGTCATTTATGCAGGCGATCCTTAGATCTTGTTTGTTGCAACCCATAAGGACAAGGTACCAGTGTTAAGTGAACAAGATATAAATAGGTCTTTCAAACAGGTTTTCTTTAGATCTGTTTTGGTGTCACCACTAGGGACATTGGTATCATTGGTAAAGCGGAAAAGATATAAATAGCTCATTTATACAGGCATTCCTTAAATCTTGTTTTTGATGTCTACACAAACAGAGTAACAACAGTAGGTGATCTGGATAATCCAGATCACCTACTGATATAAGTCAATAGTATATATATATAATAGATTTGTTTATACCTCCTATTGGCTAGGGGTGGTATACTTGTTTAAATACATTGTTCTGTGTTTCCATTCATTCTACATTTGTTGTTCTATGAATTTTTGGTCTTCAACAGGAGCAACACACATCATAGTTTCTTCAAATTTGGTATCAAACCTCATGTGAATATGCTTTAGTGTGTGATGAACAATACCATCCACTACCTTTTATAGTCTTAATCATGATGACATGTCAAGGCATTCTTTGTACAAGCATGCATTCCATCAAAGATAATTTCAGTTCCAGAAAACAGCAAGGGTTTAATAACTTACTAAATGAAATAATTGGTCTTCATGACTGCTTGAGAAAAAAAAATTTGGAAAAATTGTGATGTAGTAAATATTTAAGGAACAAAGAAACAAAGTTAGGAACATATAATAGGAATAGAAACGGTGGAAAATCCATTAATTTTCATAAGAGGGGGCTCACTGACTGCATTAGGGGGGGGGGGCTGCCCAGTCTAGGTAATCTAGATTTTTTTAAGCTGCAAATCCATCAAAAAAATCAAAATGCTAGCCTAATAAAATTTACTCTAATATAGAAAAACTCTATTCCAAAGCTCCAAAATATGTGTACAATAAACAGGAACAGGCAAACATATCCTCAATGCAGAATATGTATACTCCACTGGTTTTTATGTTTATGTTAAAATTTTATGGTCCTTGAAAATTGGAAAATAAACACATAGCTATGATAGCGTTGGAAGTCTCAAGTTCAACAAGGTTTGTTTCTTGTTTAGGTCTGTGTTTGTCAGAGTCTTAAACTGTAAGTAATATGTCAACTATTATTATTTTATGGAATTATTGTAAGGTGAATATGACTGTATATGTCAGGCAGGGTTTACCTTCACTTCATTTACTCTGTTCATTGATAATGTATATCTTTAAGCTATCTATCTACTATAATAAAACCTATCTTAAAACTTGAAATATAATTTAAACAGTAAAGCAGATGAATTATTTCAGTATTTGCACTTTTGACAGTTTTTTAAGCATTTAAATCATCATCATACTGTATTCATTTATATAGAAATGAAAGAGAAATTGATAATGACGTCAACCCTTTTTTCAACAACAGCCTATACGACCTCCAAATATGTGTTCAATGATGATGCTTTTATTTAAAGTCGAGTTTATGTTTTGGCAGGAGGATGTTGAAACCAGACGTGCACTATTGTACAGTGAAGTAGAGGAATTATTTAAGGACCACGAAGGAAGAAATCATCTTGTCCTTGACAAACAAATATTTGTCAATGCAACTGATAAAGATGATCAAGAAATTGAAGCCCTTAAGAAAGCCATCACCGAGCTTACTTTCGATCATCCATGTTGGGGGGAGGACATGCCGAATGCTTGTGTCCCCCTTGAACTGGAGATTGCTGAACTAGTAGCTGCAGGAAAGCAAATCTTGTCATTGGTAGAGCTTGAAGAATTGAATTCAATCAGCAAGGTGTCCGTTCTGGATTTAGAACAACTTCATGATTTCCTTCACTTCCAACATTCTCTTGGGAAGCTTATCTACTTTGATACCCGTCAGCTCCAAGATTATGTTATAATTAACCCGCTACTCATGGTGGAGGTTATGAGATCCTTTGTGACAGGTATTTATCAATTGAAAACTAAGAGTTACTGTCTTATTTCATGTAGATGTCATTGTTGTAAATAATTGGACCATTGGACAAACAGATGTATGGCTTTTTATTTTGTGTTTATGCTGATACATATTGATTCCTTAATGTCTTTATGGATTTCGTTCTTATCCTGGGATGTTGCCAACAATGTAAAAGGTAAAATCACAAAAATACTTAATTGTCACTGAACTATTAAGTATATATATTTGTTTAGGGACCAGCTGAAGGACACCTCCAGGTGCGTGAATTTCTCGCTGCATTGAATACCTGTTGGTGACCTTCTGATGTTGTCTGCTCTATGGTCGGGTTGTTTTGTCTTTGACACATTCCCCATTTCCATTCTCAATTTTATTAACTCAGAGGAAAATCAAATCAGAAAGTCCATAATCACATGGGAAAATCAAATGACAAAACACATCAAAAACAAATGGACAACAACTGCCATATTCCGGACTTGGTACAGGCATTTTCAAATGTAGAATATGGTGGATTACACCTTGTTTTATAGCACTAAACCTCTCACTGTATACGACAGACTCGTGCAATTCTGTTATATGAACAATGATGCGTGAACTTAACAGACATAATAAATAAAATAGTTAAAATATAGGCACAGCAGTCATCGTCGTGTTACAATTTTAAAAGAAACAATTTCGAGTGTCTGACGTCAGAAAATTTATACATCACATATTTTTGTCGTTCAATGTTACAATTTTAAAATTTGTGTCGTTCAAAGTTTATACAAACAATTTTATAATTTAGGTAATAAAAGGTAATGGTCTCCGTCTGCATTTGCATCTTTCTGTATGAAGCACTTCAATATTGAGATACTGTTTGCCATCATGTTTTGTTTACTTGGTAGGATTCGTTGTCGTTAGATTCTCTCCACCCTGCTTAGTCATCAGTTTTATTTGACCAATTTTACAGGAGTAAATGGACTCATACTTGGTTAGATAAATTGATATCATATTATCTCAACCCTGCTTTACCATCAGATCTATTGGACCATTTGTTACTGGAGTAAATTGACTCATACTTGGTAGGATTAGTTGTTGTCATATTCCTTCCACTGTGTATTTTAAACTGAAACTGTATTATAGCAAGCTTTCATAAATGGTTTGTTTGGTTGCCATCATGTATTTTTAGGCAGTTAAGCTGCCTTATGCGAGCACCCTAGATTTGTGTTCTACCAAATAAATGCTGAAATATGTGCCATTGTTATTATCTAGCGGGATGTTATGTTATTTATAACTAATTGGACAGTTTTTTCATACTTTTAACATGTTTAATTCATGATTACAAAAATATGATCAGAAAAACCTTAAATGATCGTCGATTTATCCAAGAATTTTGAAGTTGCACATAGGAAGTAGGGTACATTAGGAATCGTTATGTAGTTTATTATCCCCTGAGATTTCGGCGTAGCTATCAAAAAACAAATGTATGGAATGGTTAATCGCCAAAAAGCTCTAAAGACAAGTAGTTTAGATTTCCCAAATGGCATAAGTCGTAGGAATATTGTATTCAATACGTATTCAACTACGTCAGTAGTCTTTAAATAAGTTCCACTGTTCCTGCTGTTGGCGGCAGTTTTAAATTATAAGACGAAATTTGTGTATCTTTTCAATTTGGAGGCAGGGGTTCAAATTAGCGGTTGTCCGAGGTCTGCGACCTTCCACTTTTGCAGTCGGACTTTTGATATGGTTACTTGCTACAAATTATAGTTATCCCGTACCATTTCATCCCGAACGGGTTTACTTGCTTCCCTAGCGAATTATAGTTATTCCGTACCATTTTTTATTATATACTAGTCAACAAAAGAAACGATACAAGACTTTTTTTCAAATTAAAGATAAGGTATCCCGTTCATTGGACCAATATTGAAAGTAGTAATACTTATCATTATGGAAGTATTAATCCGTTAAAAAAATTTTTTTTTTGCTTTTGTGACGTTTTTTCACGATTTTTTTTTTTTTTTTTACAAAATTTACATAAAAAGACAATTTTAAAAACAGAAATTCCAACTATTGATGTCAACTTCTCATTTAAAGGTAAAGACAGTGTTTGCCATCAATTTGTTTTTAAAAATCGTACAGTTTCTTTGTTTATTTGTTAAGCAAAGTTCGATCCCACGAGAAATCGTTAAAATGTATAAATTATGAACTGATTTACCATAGACAGTATGTGTAAAGTGATATTAAAAAAGCGGTAGCAATCTTAAAACTAATCCGAAATGTTCCAAATTTACTGTGTGTTGTTTTCATATCTAAATCATTGATTTGAGACGAAAAAAAAAAAAAAATGCATTTTTTGAGATTTCAAAAAACACTTTTTTCCCAAAAAATTTAAAAAATTAATATTTCAGCCCATTAGTTACATCATGAACAAAACTTGATTATCATATTGAATATTTTTAAACAAATTTGAAATTTAATTTAGTGCTTAGAAAGTTATGTGTAGATTTTTTTTTCAACTTTCCGCAAAACTAATTTGCGACCTTTGATCGTTTACACGAAATTTATATACTTTCCGACAAGTTTTGATTTTCATTATCACATGTGCATACATTGCAGATGAAAGCTTTTTAAAATTGTGTATCTCATTTTGTTTTTTATTAAATACTTTTTGATAAATTTTATTTCAAAGTCGTGTATGGTTTCTATTGTTGACTAGTATATTTTTAATGATAAGTGTTTACAGTGGTACAAGTTAACTTTTTTGGTACGAGTTACCGTGGTACGAGTTTTCGGTGGTACAAGTTTACTTGCTTCCCTAGCGAATTATAGTTATCCTGTACCATTTTATCCCGTAAGAGTTAACTTGCTTCCCTAGCGAATTATAGTTATCACGTACCATTTTTGATTATATTTTTGATGGTAAGTGTTTACAGTGCCCAGTGGTACAAGTTCTGAATTGTACGACTTCCAAGTGGTAAGAGTTAACTTTTTTGGTACGAGTTACCGTGGTACGAGTTTTCGGTGGTACGAGTTGACTTGCTTCCCTAGAAATACGCTCGACATGCCCAACTTAAAAAAATTACTTTGCAAACCTTTTTACCAAAGTGACTTAGTCTCCTAATAGACGATCTCAAAACTTGTTTTTAGCATTATAATTCATGACAGCGATGTTCATTTTGTTCAACTGCTGGCTGACATGAGAAGATAATTACAAAATCCGATCCGATTCTGGAAGCGGATATGGGTAATTCCGGGTTGGGCGATCTTTGAACTTTTAAAAAAATCAAACAGATCACAAAATACATCTTTACATGGTAAATAAATATAAACACTAGAATTGGAAACCAAAAGATATATGCAAAAGAATGAAAGAACGAAAATATTTTGTACTGAAACTCAAGACTACTTTTTGATAAATTCTAATGTCAAATCCAATACAATACGAGTCTTTGTGACAGCTGGGAACAGTATATCAAACAATATATATGGTCCTGGTGACAGTATACATTTTCTTTATCAGTAATAAATGTTGGTAAAGCAAGTTAGATGCTTTTAAAGTGTAAACATAGTACTGCAATTGCAATGGGTATTTTTTTTCTCAATTTTGATTGGTCAGTTAAAATAGCTGGAAGTTTCTTATTTCACACATATAGTGCTACTAGATTATATTATACCTGAATGTAAGCAATTCATATGATATGTATGTGGAGTCCTTTGTAGCACTCTACCCCCTCCTGTTTGATAACTTTGAAATGGATGAGATCCCTACCTCTCAACCATATACATTCATAAAATTGAGAATGGAAATGGGGAATGTGTCAAAGAGACAACAACCCGACTATAGAAAAAACAGCAGCAGAAGGTCATCAATAGGTCTTCAATGTAGGGAGAAATTACCGCACCCGGAGGCGTCCTTCAGCTGGGCCCTAAACAAATATTTACTAGTTCAGTGATAATGAACGCCATACTAATTTCCATTTTGTACACAAAAAACTAAAATCAAAATAATATAAGACTAGCAAAGGCCAGAGGCTCCTGACTTGGGACAGGCGCAAAAATGCGGCGGAGTTAAACATGTTTGTGAGATCTCAACCCTCCCCATATACCTCTAGCCAATGTAGAAAAGTAAATGCGTAACAATACGCACATTAAAATTTAGTTCAAGAGAAGTCCAAGTCTGATGTCAGAAGATGTAACCAAAGAAAATAAACAAAATGACAATAATACATAAATTACAACAGACTACTAGCAGTAAACTGACATGCCAGTTCCAGATTTCAATTAAAGTGACTGAAAGATTATGATTTCATTATATGAACATCAAGCATAATCCTTCCCGTTATGGGATTAGTATCATACCATCATAACATATATGAGAAGAACATAACCCATGTCATGCCAACAACTGGTTTTTGAATAAATGTGTTTAGTTCCGATGCAAAGACCCTATAAGTGCATCAATATTAACGCCAAAATATGCAATCTCTAATGACATGACAACAGTATCGTAACTATATCCCTTCTTAATAAGTCTATTCAAAGGTTTTGTTAGTTTCTGAGGTGAATACTAGCACCTTTGTGCTTTATAAAGAATATTTCCATAAAAAATTGAATGTGAAATACCGGAACGTATAAGAAGTCTGCATGTTGAGTTATATTTACGAATATAACTAATCAAATGAAAAATAGGTGAAGTCCCTAGGGTCGCCCACCACCTCCTTCTTTAGAACTTGGAAACAGTCGAGATCCTCACCCCTAAACCATATATATTCATGTATTGGACAATATAATAAATCAAATGAAATATAGGGGTAGTCCCTGTGGGTCATCCCAACCCTCCTGTTTGAGAACTTGGAAACGGTCGAGATCCCCATACCCTTAACCATATATATTCATATATGGGACTATATTACAAAATTGAAATATAGGTGGATCTCGCGGGCCACTCTACCCCTTCCTGATTAAGAATTTGAAAACGGTTAAGTTCCCCACCCATTAACCATATCTATTCATGTATTGGACAATATAACAAAGCAAATTATAGGGGGAGTCCCTAGGGTTACTGCACCCTCATCTTTGAGAACTTGGAAACAGCCGAGATCCTCACTCCTTTACCATATAATATATACTGATGTATGGGACTAAATAATAAGTCCCTGCGGTCACCCCACCCCTCCTGTTGTTTGAGAACTTGGAAACAGTCGAGATCCCCACCTTGAAGTTAAGCCATATATTTTTTTTGTATGGGACAAAAGAACTAATCAAATGAAATAAAGGGAGAGTTTTAAGGGTCACCCTACCTAATCCTGTTTGATAACTTAGAAACAGATGAGATCCCCACCCCTCAACCATATATATTCATGTATTGGATAATATAACAATTTTTTTTTAGTATGGGACAAAAGAACTAACCAAATGAAATATAGGGAAAGTCACTGGGGTCCATCACCCCCTCCTGTTTGAAAACTTGATAACGGTCGAGATCCCCACCCTTAAACCATATATTCATGTATGGGACAGTATAAAAAATCAAATAAAACATAGGGTAGTCCCAAGGGTCACCCACACCCGCTTGTGTGCGTTTTGAGTTTTGTAAACTTGTAAAAGATTGAGATGCCACTCCTAAACCGTATTCATTCCTGTTTGTCATTTCAAAAAGATTGAATGACATGCAAGGTCAATCTCATAGGTGTCACATATGCATATCACTTTGCTAGACCCAACACCTGTCAATTTATTCCAAACTTAGACATGGACTTGGGGTGAAGGTGGGAGTTATTTACATTTACAGACAGGTCAGTCAGACCTCACCATTGATCCCTGTAGTAGTAAACATTTGTCTGATTTGTGTCTCATAACTTTTGTACTGTAGAACACAAACTCAGTTTTCTTTCCAGGGAAGCAAGTCCATTCATACTTTTACAAGCTCGTACTAAAGTCAACTTGAAATACTAACAGTCAACTAATACGAACAATTACGATCAAATAAAAGAACTGCAATCATTGCGAATTTGTACCACTGCTGACGCAACACTCATGACCATGAAAAAAGTAATACCTGATATATACGTTGCTATTGAAAACCTTGATAAAATATGAATTATTTGCCTGAAGGATTAATTCATTAAATGAACATAAATGTACAATTATATATGAATGTCTAATGTTTGATCTTTTAAATCTTAAAATAAAAATTGAAGCAACATTGCCACAGTTTTCATAATTATGTTTGCCTATGTTTTTGGTTAACTGCCTACAGTGCTTACAGCGCTTTGATAAACAAATTGTAGTTCCATCTAGAGTTTAATAATTTTTACAGGACTGTTATGAGATTTATGACAATTTTTATGATTTTTTTATCACTTAGTGCCTGGTGTTTGTCATCTTTGGTGGTTTTTTTTACTTTGACAAAGATCTTCTCTAACAGTATGTAGCCAAATTGAATCAAACCTGTCTATAAAACTTAGACTTATTTTAATGCCCAACCTATTTTTCACTGTGTGCGTTAGTTCTTTTGTTCGTCTGCCTGTCTGTCTGTTCGTCTGTCTGTCCCACTTCATGTTTAAGTTTTTGGTCAGGGTAGTTATTGATAAAGTGGAAGTCCAATCAACTGGAAACTTAGAACACATGTTACCTATGATCTTTCTAATTGTAATAACAAATATGAGTGTTAACACTATTCAAAGGTTCATTTAACATAGCAAATAATAGTGCCCGTGGGTGTATCCATGTACTATGGACCACTTTTTATACGACCGCAAACATATTTTGGTCGTATATTGGTATCACATTGGCATAGTCGTCTGCATCGTCGTTGTTGTCGCCGTCCAAATACTTTGAGTTTTCGCACTCTCACTTTAGTAAAAGTGAATAGAAATCTATGAAATTTTAACACAAGGTTTATGACCAAAAAAGGAAGGTTGGGATTGATTTTTGAAGTTTTGGTCCCAACAGTTTAGGAATTAGGTGCCAAAAAGGGGCCCAAATAAGCATTTTTCATGGTTTTGCACCATAACTTTAGTTTAAGTAAATAGAAATATATGAAATTTTAAAACAAGGTTTATGACCACAAAAGTAAGGTTGGGATTGATTTTGGGAGTTTTGGTTCCAACAGTTTAGGAATTAGAGGCCAAAAAAGGGCCCAAATAAGCATTAGTCTTGGTTTTTGCACAATAACTTTAGTATAAGTAAATAAAAATCAATGCAATTTAAACACAAGGTTTATGAGCACAAAAAGGAAGGTTGGGATTGATTTTGAGAGTTGAGGGCCGAACAGTTTCGGAATTAGGGGCCAAAAAAGGGTCGAAATAAGCCTTTTTTGCTTGGTTTTCGCACCATAATTTTAGTATAAGTGAATAAAAATCTATGAAATTTAAACACAAGGTTTATGACCATAAAAGGAAGGTTGAGATTGATTTTGGGAGTTAAAATAGTTTAGGAATAAGGGGCCCAAAGGGTCCAAAATTAAACTTTGTTTGATTTCATCAAAAATTAAATAATTTGGGTTCTTTGATATGCGGTTCTTACTGTGTATGTAGATTCTTAATTTTTGGTCATATTTTCAAATTGGTCTACATTAAGGTCCAAAGGGTCCAAAATTAAACTTTGTTTGATTTTTTACAACAATTGAATCCTTGGGGTTCTTTGATATGCTGAATCTAAAAATGTACTGTAGATTTTTTATTATTGGCCCAGTTTTCAAGTTTGTCCGAATCAGGATCCAAAATTATTATATTAAGTATTTTGCAATAGCAAGAAATTTTCAATTGCACAGTATTCAGCATTAGCAAGAAATCTTCAATTGCACAGTACTGTGCAATAGCAAGAAATTTTCAATTGCACAGTATTGCACAATAGCAAGAAATCTTCAATTGCACAGTATTGTGCAATGGCAAGTATTTTCAATTGCACAGTATTACGCAATAGCAAGAAATAACTAATTGCACAATATTGTGGAATAGCAAGACATTTTTAATTGGAGTTATCTGTCTTTGTTAGGGGACATTAGAAATTTGAATTGAGATCAGTTTTAGAATAAGGGAACGGGGGATGTAAAAAAAAAATTGGGGGGTGGGGGGGGGGGAATATTTTTTTCTCATTTCAGATTTCATAAATAAAAAGAAATTTCTTCAATTTGTTTGAGAGGATTAATATTCAACAGCATATAGAATTGCTCAAAGGCAAAACAAAAATTTTAAGTTTATTAGACCACATTCATTCTGTGTCAGAAACCTATGCTGTGTCAACTATTTAATCACAGTCCATACTTGTCCCAACCGTGCAGGGTTCAACCTCTGCAGTCGTATAAAGCTGCGCCCTGCGGAGCATCTGGTTGTTTAATATTGACCCCGCCAGCTGTCAACCAATATGGCTGCCATGGTTAAACCAAAAAAGATAAAATGGAAGTTTTGTCTTTTATAGTGAAACCAGCTAAAGACAGAGAAAGTCTAACATAGCAGAAATGTTGAGATTATTAAGAACTACCTACTCTTTATCAACATCAAAACTGTCATATGACTTCCATAGGAGTTATCATGGTTTTTACCAGATAAAAAATGAACTTTGGCTATTTTTTCTCATAATTGAAAGTCATTTTGAGTACTAAGACCCTATGGCAGATAGCTCTCAAACTTTTGTGTCTACAATATTATAACCTTCTTTTGAATTGACCATGGGAGATCTTGAACTTTATATCATATTTTGCCTATTGCACCACAAGGACGCAAGTTAGAATTGGATTCACAGTCTCAAAATGTTATTCCAAAAGTAATGTTGACTCTACATCCTAACACAAAAAAATATTATGACAGCCTCTACTAAATACGCCAGATTATTGCGTAATCAAAAAGGGGATACCAGTACTTTTGATACCAATAAATGCTACCGTTGTTTATAATTTGTAAAGAATATAATATAATGCAACCTTTTATAAATGGTCTGTTTAGAATATCCCAACATCCAACCTTTTGTTTGCTTTCAATGTGTACTCCCCTTGGCCATAGACAGCGTTCATGCATCATATTGTTTAGACATTTTCCCTTTTGTTTACGTTTATGCTTCATAAACTGCTATTCTGTAGAAGTCAGTTTTAAGTTGAAATGTTCAGTTATAAACAACTTTAATAAAAAAGATAAGTCCATTCCTCTGAAAATAGTTGTTTTCTCTTTTTTTCAGATGTAGGATTTTGGCCAAAGAAAAAAGGTTTAGAGGAAACTTTCCGAAGAATGTCAGAAAGTGGGATCATACGCCGAGAAGACCTGTATCAGATATGGAAACAAAAGGACTTCCGGGCAATTCTACCATACAAAGAGTTTATATTCAACATCCTCATTTATTTAGATATTCTGGCAGAGCAACGGAGATATGATACAACTACAGGAAGTCGGTTACCAGTAGATAACTACTTTGTTCCCTGTATGGTCACAGAAAGAAATAATACCAGCTTCATGGACAAAGAATGTACACCAGAGAAAGCAATTTGTCTAGCGTTCGTTTTTAAAGGAACTGTCATACCACCAGCTTTGCCCAATCGTCTGATCAGTGCATGTCTGAGCATGTGGACTCTGAAGCAGTATGAAGGGAGAAAACTCCTCTTTTCAGGATTTATTGTAGTCTCGTTAGACAAGGCTCATGATGTTGTAGTATGTGTTGTAGGCAACATGATTCTTCTGTATTTAGTCCATAAAACCTCGGCTGGACTTATAGTACCAGATATTGCCACTTCAGTAAAGGAATGCTTAGTTACAACAATGGAGAGAATATCAGATTTCTATCAGTCCACAATCCATGCAACATGCAGCCAACAATCACCTTTCCATATTGAATATTCGTGTTCTAAGTTGAAATGCTTCATTAGTGAGAAGAGGGCTTTGCAGACCAATGAATGGGTTTGTGACACACATAAACTTACACACAGACAAGGAAACTGGGTTGTTTGGAATCAAGATAAGGTATACATTATATACAAAGTACGGTCAGTAAGCAAATTGCAAATAATTTAAGGAAAAACAACAAGAAAGAAAACTAAGAAGGAATGGCCCCAGTTTGGAAATTATTTTCTCGTGTAGTTATAACAAGTAGTCGGGAATATAACTATCAAGAGTTATCTTTAACTTCAGTTGTCAAATTATCATGAGATAAGCACTACTTTGCATATTTTAACTTTTAAACAGAAAGTATGTGATTGTATAACAACGCATGGCTGTATTCATGATCCTCGGTTTGTCTGCTCTATTGTGAATCTGTTCATGTTTTAACTCCCTATTTGTGTAGAAGTTGTCTTTTACACAAGGTGGAGATTTCCAAAACTGATAATGATTGTAAATGTGGTGTATATGTTGATAAATGAAATATCTCCTATTCTATAGATATTAACATTATCTTATGTATATATGCTTTATTTTTACAGGTTAAAGAACAGTGTGAGCTTCATTGTCCAGGTAAGATTCCTCTAACGTACCTTCACATACTTGAAAACTTGAAACAAGTTACTCAGTAATCGCATGTTAATTTAAAAAGAACCAATTTACTTTTATGAATTTAAACATTCAACAATCAAGAACATTCAAGAACTGAGTGATGGCAAATTGTCGATGGTTGTCATCACAGTTGAACAAAGTTGTAAAGTTAATCATATTAATGGAAGTTTCCCCCCGTAAAGCCATTTTAAGTATTTTATATTAGTAGATAGATAGAAAGTCACGTTTAATAGTTAAAATATCTGCAATACATGATCTATAAATAAGTCGAAATGCTCAATTTGTCAAAAGATTCCGTATTAGGTACATTGGTACATCACAACATTTCCCTTGTTTTAGATCAATAACTTCATTCTTATTCCACAAAAATAAAAGTTTAAGTAATTTAAGTCTCATTATATCTCAATTCTATTTCAGACTTGTCTCAAGATTGTAAAAATAACTGATTTCAAATAAAATAAAATCATTTATAATAAAAAGAAGAATAATTTTGGTTATTGTAAACAATGCGAATACAATTTTAGTATGATTTCTGTGACATTCTATTAATTTTATGTAACAAAACTATTCGAAACTATAAAAAGTACCAAAATCCAATGGCGGTCAATAATTTTCAGTAAAATTAAGAAATATTTGCATTTTAGGCAACACATACAGAAATTAAATACCTTTTTCTTTTAAGTAAACATTATTTATTAAGAACGACCAATCGTGATGAATAAAAAGTACTGAAATCTTATGGCCGTTAATAATTTGTATCAAAATAAAGCAATAACGACATTCTTATTCAACAAAAATAAAAGTTTAAGTATTTTAATTCTTATTACAATGTATATCTCAATTCTAATTAAAAGACTTATTTTGAGTTGTTTGAAATAATTGATTTCAAATAAAATAGTGTCATTTTTTAAATAAAAAGGAGATTATTTTTTGTTAATTTTTATCTATACGAACAAAAATTTAATATGATTTGTGTGACATTCTTTTAATTTTATGAAAAACGACCTTTTCTAAATTATAAACTGTTCAAAACTCCAATGTCGGAAATTTACCGGCATTTTTGTAGGAAGAAGTTCATGTTAACTGAGACATATAATACAATTATGAATTATGATATGTCTCAGATGTTTACAATATTTGATACAAAACTATTAATCAAAACAAACAATTTAACGCTTTAATTAAGCATTGTATACAGTTATACTATTTTTTTCTTTTTTATTGCAACCAATTCTATTACAAATTAACGTGTAAATCATAGTGTCTTCATCGAGGTCCGCGTTCATGGATTGTAGACACTGTTGAGTTCGGTTTACATAAGAATTTGAAATATATACGTATCCGTCCGATCCGTGCATAAAGATTTACTGATTGATCGATGACCGTTGTCACGGTAACTCTCACATAGGTTATTTGACTTATCTGACGGATCATATGGGTCACTCATCGATCAGTCAAACATCCGTCACCGATCATTCACCGATCAGTCAGGTTCACGTCAAACAGTAATGCCTAAGGTTGCAAGTACTGTATCTAGGCGAAAACATAAAAGAATCAGTGACATTTTAAAGTAAATTGAAACAGCAAGATGGTGCCTACAAATAAAATCAGTGTACAAATTTTAAGATGAATACAGAAATAATATCTGAAAGTCTAGAAAAGTAGCAATTGACAATAAGGGGTGGTTTTAGAACAAGGAAACATTAAAAACAGATTATTCAACAATCCAACAAGTAGGGGTCCACAGTCGATGATGTTATTTGCCTTAATCTGCATTTTTGAGCGAGATTTGCAATTAATTAGTAAAACTAATTATATGTATAAATAAAACTAGTGTGTACCATGGTTATGTGTTAGCAAATAATAAATATTTTGTTTTTATAATCATGTTTCAACCATTTAAGGATGTCTGCTGGTCATGTTTTGGAATGTTTGTCAGATTTTCAGAATCCTCTGGACTAATCTATTTGAACGCCTTAAACAAAAAATTCCCATGAACGCCATTTTTCTTTTTATAAATCTTTTACATGCATAATTATAAGTCATTTGTAAAAGTCTTATAAAATTTTATTTATTTCTTAATAGTATTTGAGAACTTTAACTGGCCAATGATAATGCTATGAAAAGTCAAGAGAGAACATTTTCCAGCCAAATTTCAATGGCTAATGTCTCGAAAACAAGCACATCGACCCCTATATTTTTTTTGCTTTTTTGATTCCTCAATGTATTCCCTATCAATACATACTAGATTGATGAAAAGTTATTTATTTTGAAACTGAGTAGCGGAAATCCTTTAGGGAAGTTAACTCGTATAGAAAAAATGTAAGACTGCAATGATAGTGACATTTTCATTTTTAACTGGCCGGGCCAAAACGGGACAAGCTCATCACTTGGCGTACGTCATCCTTCGTCGTCATTCTATAACTTTTACAAAAGACTTCTCCTCTGAAAATACTGGTCCATATAAAACCATACTTTGTCTTAATTATCCTTCGGATAATTAGTTTTAAAAAGGTGCCCATCAACCAAGATCTCCGCCATGGATACACATAAAACATGGGGATACAATGTATGTTATAGCTTGGACCTCTGAAGTCAAGGCATGTCAATCAAATTTGACATTGGTTTAAAAAATGTTCAGCAGGTCTAATTCTATCTACCCTGAAATTTTCAAACAACCCGTTGTTGGGTTCCTACCAATCAATTAGGTATTGTAAGCAATTTTTGCAGTTCTTGGTTATTATCCAGAATAATTTAGAAATAGACATAAACAGCAAAGTTGTTGAGCAAAGTGAGATGTACAAAGAAGTCAGTATCACCAAAATTGCCAATTGACCACATAAGGAGTTATTGCCCTTTAAAGTAAATTTTTCACAATTTTTCGTTAATTTTTGTTATCTTTTACAAACATCTATCTATACTAAACTAAACTAAAAAAAACCTAAAAAAACTAAAGCATGTAGAGCAAGTCTGATACTGTGTACAAATGTTAATCAGGTCATGATCTATCTTGCCTGAAATTTTCAGACGCTTTAGACAACCCATTTTTTGGTTGCTGTCCCTGAAGTGGTAATTTTAAGGATGTTTTGAGTTTCGGTTATTATTTTGAGTATTATGACAGATAGAAATAAACTGTTAACAGCAGAAAGGTACACCAAAGTAATCTCTACAAATAAGTGAACGTAATTAAAATTGTCAGTTGACCCCTTCAGGGCCCTTTCAAGTAGATTTTTCACAATTTTTCGTATTTTTTTGTTATCTTTTATATAAAATCTTCTCTTATGAAGCTGCTGAACAAAATTAAACCAAGCTTATCCTTATGGTATATAGTTAGAAAAATGTATCCATTGACCCCGTCCATCAACCAAAATTACCGTTATGGCTTTTTACGTTATTTTGTGTTTTGTTTGGGTATAAAAGCTAAAGGTGACAGAGAGAAACATATCAGCAATACATAACAAAATGGATTAACAAAAGAAGAAATGTACCATGAATTCTATTGCTCTGTATAGCCTCTATTTATGTCTTGTTGTCTGTGTTTCTTCGACAAATGAATATTGATAGAATGTTTGGGTTTTATTTTTGCCGTTTTATTCATTTAGTCATCTATCCTTTGTAAACTGTACAATTTTACTGTATATCAGAAAATATAAAGAACATTCTTTGGTTATTCATATCCTTTAACACAATATTCTATCAAGATCTTAAAGGGAATAGATTCATATAACTAGCAATATGTATCTTTTTTTAAACAATTCTAGGTTTACAAGAAAGTGCCTTAAATCAAATTCCGAGTGATGTTGAACTTCATCGATTAACATCAAGATGTGATGAAACCACAATACGAGAGTTGGCCATACATCTTGGTATGACTTTGCAAGATTGGGAAACACTTAGATCTGATAATGATCGGATTGCGATTGTAAAGTATAGAATACTGGTCAACTGGCGGGACAAATACTCGGGAAGATTTAGCAGAATAGCAAAAGCTTTAACAGATATGGACTTACCAGTCCATACACTGTGTCAGGTAACTAGTTTTGATACACTGCACATACATTATTATACATTGATGCATTTTCCGCCATATTTTTAGCTCACCTGGCCCGAAGGGCCAAGTGAGCTTTTCCCATCACTTTGCGTCCGTCGTCCGTCGTCTGCCGTCCGTCGTCCGTCGTCCGTCGTCGTTGTTAACTTTTACAAAAATCTTCTCCTCTGAAACTACTGGGCCAAATTGAACCAAACTTGGCCACAATCATCATTGGGGTATCTAGTTTAAAAAATGTGTGGCGTGACCCGGTCAACCAACCAAGATGGCCGCCACAGCTAAAAATAGAACATAGGGGTAAAATGCAGTTTTTGGCTTATAACTCAAAAACCAAAGCATTAAGAGAAAATCTGACATGGGGTAAAATTGTTGATCAGGTCAAAATCTATCTGCCCTGAAATTTTCAGATAAATCAGTCAACCCGCTGTTGGGTTGCTGCCCCTGAATTAGTAATTTTGTGGAAATTTTGCTGTTTTTGGTTATTATCTTGAATATTATTATAGATAGAGATAAACTGTAAACAGCAATAATGTTTAGCAAAGTAGGATTTACAAATAAGTCAACATGACCGAAATGGTCAGTTGACCCCTTTAGGAGTTATTGCCCTTTATAGTCAATTTTTAACCATTTTTCGTAAATCTTAGTTATCTTTTACAAAAATCTTCTCCTCTGAAACTACTAAGCCAAATTGAACCAAACTTGGCCACAATCATTATTGGGGTATCTAGTTTAAAAAATGTGTGGCGTGACCCGGTCAACCAACCAAGATGGCCGCCACGGCTAAAAATAGAACATGGGGTAAAATGCAGTTTTTGGCTTATAACTCAAAAACCAAAGCATTTAGAGGAAATCTGACAAGGGGTAAAAATGTTTATCAGGTCAAGATCTATCTGCCCTGAAATTTTCAGATGAATCAATCAACCCGTTGTTGGGTTGTTGCCCCTGAATTGATAATTTTGTGGAAATTTTGCTGTTTTTGGTTATTATCTTGAATATTATTATAGATAGAGATAAACTGTAAACAGCAATAATGTTAAGCAAAGTAGGATTTACAAATAAGTCAACATGACCGAAATGGTCAGTTGACCCCTTTAGGAGTTATTGCCCTTTATAGTCAATTTTTAACCATTTTTCGTAAATCTTCGTTATCTTTTACAAAAATCTTCTCCTCTGAAACTACTAGGCCAAATTAATCCAAACTTGACAACAATCATCTTTGGGGTATCTTGTTTTAAAAATGTGTCCGGTGACCCGACCATCAAATCAAGATGGCCGCCACAGCTAAAATAGAACATAGGGGAAAAAGGCAGATTTTGGCTTATACCTCAAAAACCAAAGCATTTAGAGCAAATCTGACAGGTGGTAAAACTGTTTATCATATCAAGATCTATCTGCCATTTAATTTTCAGATGAATCTGACAACCCATTGTTGGGTTGCTGCCCCTGAATTGGTAATTTTAGGGAAATTTTGCTGTTTTTGGTTATTATCTTGAATATTATTATAGATACAGATAAACTGTAAACAGCAATTATGTTCAGCAAAGTAAGATTTACAAATAAGTCAACATGACCGAAATGGTCAATTGACCCCCTAAGGAGTTATTGTCCTTTATAGTCAATTTTTAACAATTTTTATAAAATTTGTAAATTTTTATTAACATTTTCCACTGAAACTACTGGGCCAAGTTCATTATAGACAGAGATAAATGTAAGCAGCAAGACTGTTTAGTAAAGTAAGATTTACAAACGCATCACCATCACCAAAACACAATTTTGTCATGAATCCATCTGCTTCCTTTGTTTGATATTCACATAGACCAAGGTGAGCGACACAGGCTCTTTGGAGCCTCTAGTTTTAATTAACTATCTCGAAAACTTATCAATATCTTTAGCTTATTGTATTCCTTAACTGATGCTCTTCGGATTTATAGTATCAATTTTAAATGGGTAACAACTTAGACATGTTAGAACAAATTTTTATTAATTGTTTAATATTTATTGTACACGCTAAAGGTCATTTTAGTAAAGGTGTATACAAATAATTTATGAATACAACTGTCTCCCTAAAAGCCTAATATACAATAATTGATAGTTTTAGATATTCTATGATAATAAACATAACGAGCTATTTAATTTTGATTTACAATGTTTCGAATATGTAAAAATGTTTTTTTTTCACTATTCCATCTTGTTCCTACAAAATCATGTTATGCTTTAAAATTAAGTTATATTGGAAAGATCTTGACCAATAGAGGTGTGTTCATTGAACATTGGAATGTGATTGTGAGTGCTACAGTAGGGCCTTAGTATACATATTCTTGAATTAATATCATTATATATGATACTAGAACACACCCGTGATATCGCGGGTCCGTTACCGAATTAAAGTATATCACTTTGCGTCATGCCCGCTAACAAATTGAAAACTGTACCTATACGCCTTATTTTTAGTCCAGATTTTTAGTATTCGTATTGTTATCTTAGAAAGTCTTACTGATTAAAATACTACAATAGGTAACAATTTGACAATTCAGTAGTGTCAACCCTGTGATTATGACCCGTGTATATGGCATATTAATCCTGAATACACCGTTTGGTGGTGCGCCTGTCAGATGCGGAACGTACAGACAAAGTAATAGGTAACAGGTGAATATACTATTGGTATCGATATCAGAATCGACCCGGAACTTCTTAATTATTGGCAATATTAATTACGTGGAAAACAAAAGGACCGAGAGTGATGTAATTTTTAATCTACACCTTTGTACTATATTAGTTATATATAAAGTTGAATTCTTTGATTCGTCGTATTTACGTGATGACGGCTGACAAATTGGACCTCGTAATTTTAGTATTATAGATGTGTATGTCAACTTAAGTAAGCCCAATTATATCTGTCACTTACACACATGTTTACACATTAGCCCACATAATATCATATGAATACATTTGAATATAAAATGGTTAGCCTGAAAATTTCCAGGATAATCATTCTGGTACCCAAACCTTTAAATATTATTAAGATTGATATGCAGTTATGGTAGTCCTCCAATTTCATCTATGTTTTATTTGCACTATACGTTTTCGCAATTGGGGTAGATTTTAGAACAACAACTTATTAAGTTTTAAACAAGAAATTATCATCATATTTAGGAATTGTAGTATTCCTTTCAATATTGTAAAATTTGTTAAAAGGGGGATACTATGTCAATCTATTGCTGTATTTATACATGTTATACACAAAGGAGAATTGTATTAAGTTGTATATGAATATACTCCATTAAAATTTTAATAAATTTAACGAGTTCCTCTGTAAATTGAATGCATTTTTAAAACTATATTCTGATCTCATTTTCGAACACTTGACAGAAGATGATAACAAAATAGAGTCAATGATTTTGTTGTTGCTGCTCTTGGTATATAACGATGGTGTATGGGTGATGTGTCGTTTTGGTTTGTAGATGGTGTACAAACGTATGTGTCGTCTTGGTATAGAGATGATGTATGTGTCGTCTTGGTATGTACGTGGTGTATATGTTGTCTTGGTATGTACATGGTGTATATGTTGTCTTGGTATGTACGTGGTGTATGTGTTGTCTTGGTATGTACGTGGTGTATGTGTTGTCTTGGTATGTATGTGGTTTATGTGTTGTCTTGGTATGTACGTGGTGTATGTGTTGTCTTGGTATGTACGTGGTGTATGTGTTGTCTTGGTATGTACGTGGTGTATGTGTTGTCTTGGTATGTACGTGATGAATGTGTTGTCTTGGTATGTACGTGATGTATGTGTTGTCTTGGTATGTACGTGGTGTATGTGTTGTCTTGGTATGTACATGGTGTATGTGTTGTCTTGGTATGTACATGGTGTATGTGTTGTCTTGGTATGTACATGGTGTATGTGTTGTCTTGGTATGTACATGGTGTATGTGTTGTCTTGGTATGTACATGGTGTATGTGTCGTCTCGGTATGTACATGGTGTATGTGTCGTCTTGTTATGTATATGCGTCGTCTTCGTATGTCCATGGCGTATTTGACGTCTTAGTATGTAGATAATGCTAATGTCGTCTTGGTATATAGATAGTATATATGTTGTCTTGGTATGTAGATGGTGTATGTGTTGTCTTGGTATGTATATAATGTAAATATTAACTTGGTATTTAGATGATGTATATTTTTGTTTGGTATGTACATGGTGTATGTGTTGACTTGATATGTATATGGTGTATTTGTCGTCTGGTATGTTGATGGTGTATGTATTGTCTTTGTAAGTAGAATGTGTATGTGTCATATTTGTATATAAATGGTGTATGTGTTGTCTTGGTATTTACATGGTGTACACACATATTTGTCGTCTTGGTATGTACTAGTAGTTTGTGTATGTGGCGTCTTTGAATGAAGATGGTGTATGTTTCGTCTTGGTATTTAGATTGTGTATTTGTTTTCTTGGTATGTAGATGTTTTATTTGTTGTCTTGGTATGTACATGGTGTATGTGTTGTCTTGGTATGTATATGTTGTATGTGTTGTCTTGGTATTTAGATGATGTATGTGTTGTCTTGGTATGTAGATAGTGAATATGTTTCCTTGGTATTTATATGATGTATATATTTGTTTGGTATGTACATGGTGTATGTGCTGACTTGGTATGCGTATGATGTAAACATTGTCTTGGTATGTAGATGATGTATGTGTAGTCTTGGTATGTAGATTGTGTATGTGTTGTCTTTGTATGTAGATGATGTATGTGTTGTTTTGGTATGTAGATGATGTATGTGACGTCTTGGTATGTAGATGATGTATGTGTCGTCTTGGTATGTAGATGATGTATGTGTTGTCTTGGTATGTAGATGATGTATGTGTTGTCTTGGAAGGTATGTGTTGTATGTGTCGTCTGGCATGTAGATGATGTATGTGTTGTCTTGGTATGTAGATGTTGTATGTGTTGTCTTGGTATGTATATGTTGTATGTGTCGTCTGGTATGTAGATGATGTATGTGTTGTCTTGGTATGTATATGTTGTATTTGTTGTCTTGGTATTTAGATGATGAATGTACATTCTTGGTATGTACATGGTGTATGTGTTGTCTTCGTATGTAGATGATGTATGTGTCGTCTTGGTATGTAGATGATGTATGTGTTGTCTTGGTATGTAGATGATGTATGTGTTGTCTTTGTATGTAGATGATGTATGTGTAGTCTTGGTATGTAGATGATGTATGTGTCGTCTTGGTATGTAGATGATGTATGTGTTGTCTTGGTATGCAGATGATGTATGTGTTGTCTTTGTATGTAGATGATGTATGTGTAGTCTTGGTATGTAGATGATATATGTGTCGTCTGGTATGTAGATGATGTATGTGTTGTCTTGGTATGTATATGTTGTATTTGTTGTCTTGGTTTGTAGATGATGAATGTACTGTCTTGGTATGTACATTGTGTATGTGTTGTCTTCATATGTAGATGATGTATGTGTCGTCTTGGTATGTAGATGATGTATGTGTTGTCTTGGTATGTAGATGATGTATGTGTTGTCTTTGTATGTAGATGATGTATGTGTAGTCTTGGTATGTAGATGATGGATGTGTTGTCTTGGTATGTAGATGATGTATGTGTTGTCTTGGAAGGTATGTGTTGTATGTGTCGTCTGGCATGTAGATGATGTATGTGTCGTCTTTGTATGTAGAAGATGTATGTGTTGTCTTGGTATGTAGATAGTGTATACATGTGTTGTCTAGGTATGTAGATGATGTAAGTGTTGTCTAGGTATGTATATAGTGTATATGTTGCTTTGATATGTCGATGATATGTGGCTTGGTATGCCTGTACCAAATTATTTGTTTGATGTGTTTGAGCTTTTTAATTTTGCCATTCGATCAGGGACTTTCCGATTTTAAATTCCTATGAGTTCATATTTTTTTGTTAATTTACCTTTTTCATGGTGTATGTGTTACTTTTTTCATGGTGTATGTGTTGTCATAATATTTATTTGTTGTAGGTTAAAAGAGAAAGAAGAGCAGAGACGGGTATGTATTAATGTTGAATTAGTAATAAACTTTGGCATATATAGAGATCAGAAAATGTGGTATGAGTGCCAATGAGACAACTCTCCATCCAAGACACAATTTTGTAAAAGTAAACCATTATAGGTCAAAGTACAATCTTAAACACAGAGCATTCGAACACATCGAACAGAAAGCTATAAAAGGTTTTAAAATTGACAAGTTTTAAACCATTCAAACAGAAAAACCAACAGTCTAATCCCTGTAAAAAAGGAGCATCGATAAACACTTATGAACCAAATCAACACACGACAACTACTGAACATCAGTTTCCATTCTAAGGACAGGTGCAAACAAAAGAAGCGGGTTTAAACATTTAAATAGGTACCAATCTTTTCCATAATTTGAAACAATCGTTTAACATGATAACATCACAGCATAAAACAAGACGTTAAAAAATATCAATATATCATATCTCTGGTCGTTAGAAAGAGAACATGGATAATTTGAGTTTTTGGCTAATACCTTAAATTAGTTAGAACAAATCTGATAGAGAAGAAGAGATCAACATATCAATTATTATCTATCTCCTGCTGAATTGAAAGAAAAGTCGAACAGACCATTTTGGTGTTATTACCCCTATCAACTCTTTTTATCAATTTGTTTTCATTTGTTTAATGTCAATAATGCAATAACAGTAAACATTTTATTTAACTTGACAGTGACAATACTTACGTTTATATTGAGAAACTTGAGTTGTTTCAATTGTAACTCAGTCATTGTGCATGGTTAAATTAAAATGCATAAGTCACGAATACTTCATTTTGATTTGAAAGGTGAAATGTGATGCAATTTCTCACAACACTTAAGTACATGTTGACTGTTACAGTATATAAATCAGATTAAGCATATTGTAAGATTTTTCTGGTCTTATTACTCATTTAAGGGTTACTGTATCAAGATCGCCTAATAAAAACATCCATACATTATTCAGTCATTCATTTGATGGATCCTGCACTTATGTTATAGGTGTGTTTAAATACAAGAAAACCTTTTTATTATGCATTATTTATTACATTAGTTTTGCAGATAAGGCCTGATAACTTTATAAACAAAACTAGATCTATATTATTGAACATGCGATATTTCAGAAATAATATACATTAAATTGTATTAAAATTTCAGACATTCCTATGGAATATCTAGATTGTATACTGACGGATGAGATACTAGATAAACTAGCACCCCAAATTGGTCAAGTATATTTTCAACTTGGCGCTGCCATTGGGTTGTCAATTGGAACCTTGGAAAATATTCAGAGCAATAATCCCAGAGATTTAGCAGCTCAAAATAGAGAGGTATTATTCGCATGGAGAGAAGACAAAACAGTTAAACCTACAGTAGGAGTACTGGTGCAGGCTTTAGTAAACATTGGGAGAGGAGCTCTTTGTTTACAGGAAGTTTTAACGAATGTGGATCCTAATACCCTTCGAGAATCAGAAAAAGTGGGAGATAAAGGTGCAATATCCAAGAAATCGAACACATGTTCAATAGCTTGAAAGTGGACACCACAGAGTAAAGTTAGAACAACAATAATGCAATATGGAAAAAGTTCACTACAGCTAAGGTGAAACCAAGTAAAGTGCATTCCGGCCTTAGTGTTTTTAAAATACCTTCACTTTTGCATTTTACTTGTTCCATATATTCTGCGTGCAGCAGGGGACATAGGCGTATTCCTTGCCTGTATATATATATTTGTCCTTCCATCTGATACAACAATGCTAAGAGACTGTTTGACAGAAAGCTTTCATACATGTTTCTTATCCTTTTTTTCATAGATTTGTTTTCGTACTGTATTCATATGTTATTCAGATTTCACAATTAAAAGTGGATTTAATAAGATTTTTTTTGACATTGTAACGCAATTAATTTTTTTGGGGGAATTGGTTAGATCAGTAAAGACAGAATAAACTCATGTTTACTGTTCCAGTATTATGTTACTTGAATGTTTAAAAATTGCAAATTTTGATGTTTCTGGATAATCAATGGATAAAATCATTTTTGAAATTGATTCCTAAAATACTGGAATAGTGGCAAGCTCGTGCAATATAAAACAATACTCTAAACAGTATTAATGCAATAAACCATACTGTTGAAAAATGTATGCATTCTTTAAGTGTATGTTCTCTTATATGATGAAGTAATATAATAATGCAGATACTGTTCATTTTGTTAAATAGTTTGCATATATTAACATGAACATGGATATGATTATTTTTACCCATTCTGAGAATATTTCATTAACTTCAGGACTGCTTGTTCAAATCTTTTGTCTTTAATATAAAAATTTTAATTACAACTAGAAACAGGTTATGTAACTTCTTAGTTTCCCTTTTGCACCAGCAATGAAAGCTAACTTAAGTAAAAGTTTCCTCTTCCTGAAGCAGGGAGTATTTACTAAAGAACTTGCTAATGACCTCGATATTTAAAGAGAAGGAATATCATGAATATGGTGTACATGTATTTCAGCAGAAGCATGCCAGACTCGGCCGTATATATTTCAACAAACAGTGACATGTTTGTGTTATAATCACTGATCAGAATGAAAAATAAGGAGATAATTTGTGATTCAATGTGAAAACTATCCATCGAATAGTATAATAATGTGAATTTAAGCAAGTAAACCCCTACATGAAAAAATGTGAAACAATTCAATCTGATTTATGATGAAACAAATAACTCATAAAACGGTGGATTTTAGCGACCTTCACTTCCGATGAGGGTCCAACATGGTCGGTTTTCATCTTTTTTAATCTTTATTTATTGCAAAAGTACATATCTAAAAGGTTAAATTGTCTCCCTTTATATAGGACACCATCTATATTATAAGTACACATAGTATTTATGATGAAATCTATATATATATGTTCATCATAACTTTAAAATGTAAACAAGCTACTTTTTTTGTGTGAATATCATTATGACTTATCATGTATAGTTCCTGTATTATAAATTTAATAAAATTGTCAACATTTGTAACAGCTTTTTTCTTTTAATACGATATCATTAATGCACCTGTATTTTAATAACAAACCCACATTTGCTTGAGAATACTTTTACCCGCTAACATGTTGAACCCAAACACTTGCTGTATGTGTGTGCCTGTCCCAGGTTATACAGTTTATTTATGTATATAAAGGATATACCAAAAGCATCAAAAATATTCTTAAGCTGAAAAAGTTGCAGATCGAAGATACGGAAGGGCATTTAAAAGTTGTCTTAAAGAAAAGCAGACGATGCAATGTATATGAAAGAAAAAATGAAAAATCAAACATCAGTACATACAACTTCACACTGAAAAGTTTAGACATGAGAAACATCAACTTAATCAAAAACGGGTGATCTAAGGGGCTCTTGAAGGGTAAGAAGATTCTTGTTAACAAGGGACACCTGTCATGTTTTTTTTCTTGGCGAGCAAACATTTGGTGAAAAGTCATATACAATGATATCAATGTCAAAGAAGAGGAGTTAGATTGTGGCTTTGACAATTTGATCACATCCGTGGTCCTCCTTTACACAATTTTTCTTAACGATAACAACAAATGATGGCGTCTTTTATGTTATAAGTGATGACACCAACTAGATCATTATGAACCCTATATTTAGTAGATTTTTTTAGTGCAGTAAATGTCTTCAAATAAATAATCATAGGAAACACACGCTCTTGAAAATGGTTGAAACCATGTTTTCCATAATTGTGCATGTTGCTACCACAAAATGTTCCTAATTGGAAAAATGAAATCATTTCTTTGGTTGTTATTTTCGTTCTTACCCGACCCCCTTTGTAAACTTTTTGATATAGTCAAGATATGCTGCAGACATAATCATCTGTAGTGTCCGTTATTCGTTTATTTCTTTAAGTTCCTTTATGATGTATGCCTCCTTTTAGAAAAGGAACACAATGACTGGAGGAAGCAAAGATGTTTCTTATAGGAACACCTATTGCCTGTTAAAAAATCGTTAACTTATAAATATTTATAAAATACAATAATCATAATGTGATCGATTAGATCTGAGACTACTGTAACAATGGGCGTCAAGTTGGTTACCTATTCCCTATTCCCTTTTCGTTACCTATTCCCTATTCCCTATTCAATCCCTATTCATTACCTATTCCCTATTCGTTACCTATTCGTTACTTATTCCCTATTCGTTACCTATTCGTTACCTATTCCCTATTCCCTATTCGTTACCTATTCCTTACCTATTCCCTATTCGTTACCTATTCGTTACCTATTCCCTATTCCGTATTCGTTACTTATTTGATTTTTAATATCCTTCCCCCTTTTTAATTATGGCATGGAATGGTTTAATATGGCTGCCGTTACCAAGGAAACGGCACAAATGTGAAAAAAATCAGTTTTTGGTTTTTAGTACTGTTTGGATATGTTTCAACTCAGAATCATCATATTTTAAAACAATGTAGGTGCCCACTATATACAAGTGTTGGATGATTTTGGCGATCATTGGAACTACTTTGTTGCCATGGAAACTACACCAAAATTTTCAAAATTCTCAAAATGCGCAAAACTTCATGAAACTTCACAGTAATGATGAGCAACATTGGGAGATGTGGCATTTGGAGTTGGAATTTTCAAGATAGGTCTTGTTACCATGGAAACAATGCAAAAAGGTAAAAAAAATCAAAAATAAGAATTTTAAGCAAACTGGATGAAACTTTGCAGGAATGGTAACTGGCATAGGCAGAGTTGGATTTCGAAGTTGGAATTTTCAAAATGGTCGCCGTAACCATGGAAACAGCAAAAATATCCAATTTTCAAAATTTTCAAACTTAATGAAACTTTGCAAAACTGTTACTAGACATCTGTAGATACTCTCTTTGACTTTGGAATTGTCAAAATGGCTGCCGCTCACCTGGCAATAGGGGGAAGGGTGCCATCCGTTATTGCTAGCAATTACAAATCTAGTTGTTAATACTCTTATATCTGGTAATAGTTCTAAATTTGTTGAGGTAAAATGATCTTTTTATGACCTTTTTATATGTGTTTGTGCTCAACCGATCCTTTAACTTCATGTTCGATACGCATTTGTTTTTTTTATACGTTCTACCTTTTAACTGCTTTATGTCCGTATGTTTATTTTTATGATGTGGTATGATTGCAAATGAGACAACACTCCACAATAGACCAAAATCACACAGAAATTATCAACTATAGTTCACTGTACGGCCTTCAACAATGAGCATAGCCCAAACCGTGTAGTCACCTATAAAAGGCCCAGACATGAAAACCTCAAACAATTCAAACAACAAAACTGACGGCCGTATTTCATATACAAAAAAAATAAACGGAAAACAAATATGTAACACAAAAACAAACGATAACTACTTAATTTCAGGCTCTTGTCTAGGGACAGGCACATACTAACATAATGTGGTGGGGTTAAACATGATAGCAGGGTGAACATCGTTTCGGAGCATGCTATTACCTTTTTAATTCGTTCCATCACTCGCTTATAATTCGTTTATAATACGTGTCTCATACGTTGCACCTTTTAAAACATGATTGTCAATTGTTTTGTTGTCTCTGGTGGTAGATCTGGGTTCTTAGAGGTGCTCGTTCCAGCGCTCTGATAATACCCTGTTACCTATTCGTTACTTATTCGCTTATAATACGTTTGTAATACGTTGCACCTTTTAGAAAAGGATTTTCAATTGTGTTCATGCTATTGGTGGTAACAATGTGTTCTCAAAGATGAAATAACCCTATTAGCGCGTATGTACCGGTTCCAGCGCTCGGCAAATACCCTGTTACCTATTCGTTATTTATTCGCTTATAAAACGTTTTTAATACGTTGCACCTTAAAGAAAAGGATTTTCAATTGTGTTCATGTCTCTGGTGGTAACTATGTGTTCTTAAAGATGAAATAACCATATTAACGCGTATATACCCGTTCCAGCGCTCGGCTTATACCCTGATACCTATTCGTTACTTATACGCTTATAATACGTTTCTTGTACGTTGCACCTCTAAGAAAAGGATTTTCATTTGTGTTCATGTCTCTGGTTGTAACAATGTGTTCTTAGAGATGAAATAACCCTATTAACGCGTATGAACCTGTTCCAGCGCTCGACTAATACCCTGTTACATATTCCTTACGGATTCGCTTTTAATGCGCGGGGTATACGTTGCACCTTGAAATAAATCGTTTTTTAATTGTGTTCATGTCTCTGGTGGTAACAATGTGTTCTAAGAGATTTAATGACCCTAATAGGGCGCATGTACCCGTAAGTAACGAATAGGCAACAGGGTATTAGCCGAGCACTGGAACGGGTACATACGCACTAATAGGGTAATGTCATCTCTAAGAACACATTATAACCACCAGAGACATGAACACAAATGAAAATCCTTTTCTTAAAGGTGCAACGTACAATAAACGTATTATAAGCGAATAAGTAACGAATAGGTAATAGGGTATTAACCGAGCGCTCGAACGGGTACATGCACGCTAAAAGAGTCATATCATGTCTAAGAACACATTGTTACCACCAGAGACATGGACACAATTGAAAATCCTTTTCTAAAAGGTGCAACGTACAACAAATGTATTATAAGTGAATTGGTAACGAATAGGTTACGAATATGTAACAGGGTATTAACCGGGCGCTAAAACGGGTACATGCGCGCTAATAGGTTTTTTTCATCTCTAAGAACACATTGTTACCACCAGAGACATGGACACAATCAAAAATCGTTTTCTAAAAGGTGCAACATACAACAAACGTATTTTAAGTGAATAGGTAACAGGGTATTAACCGAGCGCAAGAACGGGTACATGCGCGCTAATAGGGGTATTTCATCTCTAAGAACACAGTGTTACCACCAGAGACACGTACACAATTGAAAATCCTTTTCTAAAAAGTGCAACTTACAACAAACGTATTATAAGTGAATAGGTAACGAATAGATAACAGGGTATTAACCGAGCGCTGGAACGGGTCTATGCGCGCTTATAGTGTCATTTCATCTCTAAGAACACATTGTTATCACCAGAGACATGAACACAATTAAAAAAGATTTATTTCAAAGTGCAACGTATACCCCGCGCATTAAAAGCGAATAAGTAACGAATAGGTAACAGGTTAATTACCGAGTGCTAGAACGGGTACATGCGCGCTAATAGGGTCATTTCGTCTATAAGAACACTTAGTTACCACCAGAGACATGGACACAATTGAAAATCCTTTTCTAAAAGGTTCAACGTACAACAAACGTATTATAAGTGAATAGGTAACGAATAGGTAACAGGGTATTAACCGAGCGCTGGAACAGGTACATGCGCGCTAATAGGGTCATTTCATCTCTAAGAGCACATTGTTACCACCAGAGACATGGACACAATTGAAAATCCTTTTCTAATAGGTGCAACGTACAACAAACGTGTTATAAGTGAATAGGTAATGAATAGGTAACGAATAGGTAACAGGGTATTAACCGAGCGCTGGAACGGGTACATGCGCGCTAATAGGGTAATTTCTTCTGTAAAAACACATTTTTACCACCAGAAACATGGACACAATTGAAAATCCTTTTCTAAAAGGTGAAATGTACAACAAACGTATTATAAGTGAATAGGTAACGAAAAGGTGACGAATATTGACCGAGCGCTGGAACAGGTACATGCACGCTAATAGGGTCATTTCATCACTAAGAACACATTGTTACCACCAGAGACATGAACACAATTAAAAAAACGATTTATTTCAAGGTGCAACGTATACCCCGTGCATTAAAAGCGAATCAGGAACGAATAAGTAACAGGGTATTATCTGAGCGCTGGAACGGGTACATATGTGCTAATAGGGGTATGTCATCTATAAGAACACATTATTACCATCAGAGATATGAACACAATTGAAAATCCTTTTCTAAAAGATGCAACGTACAACAAACGTATTAAAAGCGAATAAGTAACAAATATTTAACAGGGTATTATCCGAGCGCTGGAACGGAACAAATGCGATTATAGAGTTATATCACCGCTAAGAACCCAAATCTACCACCAGAGACAACAAAACAATTGAAAATCATGTTTTTAAAGGTGCAACGTATGATACACGTATTATAAGCGAATTATAAGCGAGTGATGGAACGAATTATACAAGGTAATAGCATGCTCAGAAACGATGTACACCCTGCTTACATGTTTAACCCCACCACATTATGTTAGTATGTGCCTGTCCCTAGACAAGAGCCTGAAATTAAGTAGTTGTCGTTTGTTTTTGTGTTACATATTTGTTTTCCGTTTATTTTTTTGTATATGAAATACGGCCGTCAGTTTTGTTGTTTAAATTGTGTGAGGTTGTCATGTCTGGGCCTTTTATAGTTGACTACACGGTTTGGGCTATGCTAATTGTTGAAGGCCGTACAGTGAACAATAGTTGATAATTTCTGTGTGATTTTGGCCTATTGTGGAGTGTTGACTCATTGGCAATCATACCACATCTTCTTTTTTTTTATGCAAGCGCTAACACGGTGATTTCATCCCGTCAAACCAAGATCCATCTTCAAACATACGGACATAAAGCAGTTAAAAGGTAGAACGTATAAAAAACAAGTAAGGAACAAATGCGTATCGAACATGAAAGGATCGGTTGAGCACAGACACATAATAAATAGGTCATAAAAAGATCATTTTACCTCAACAAATTTAGAACTATTACCAGATATAAGGGAATTAACAACTAAATTTGTAATTGCTAGCAATAACGGATTGCACCTTCCCCCTATTGCCACATCTTCCAATGTTGCTCATCATTACTGTAAAGTTTCATGAAGTTTTGAGCATTTTGAGAAATTTGAAAATTTTGGTGTAGTTTCTTACCTTAGCTGTATTTGGCAACACTTTTAGGAATTTTTGTCTAATGCTCTTCAACTTCGTACTTTTTTTGGCCTTTTTAACTTTTTTGGATTCGAGCGTCACTGATGAGTCTTTTGTAGACGAAACGCGTCTGGCGTATATACTAAATTTAGTCCTAGTATCTATGATGAGTTTATATCCATGGCAACATAGTAGTTCCAATGATCGCCAAAATCATCAAACACTTGTATATAATGAGCACCTACATTGTTTTAAAATATGATGATTCTGAGTTGAAGCATATCCAAACAGTTCACCAAAAACCAAAAACTGATTTCTTTCACATTTATGCCGTTTCCATGGTAACTGCAGCCATATTAAACTATTCCATGCCATAATTAAAAAGGGGGAGGATATTTAAAATTAAATAAGTAACGAATAGGGCATAGGGAATAGGTAACGAATAGGGAATAGGGAATAGGTAACGAATAGGGAATAGGTAACGAATAGGGAATAGGGAATAAGTAACCAACTTGACACCCCATACTATAACACATGTTATAGTAGTCTCAAATTAGATGAATAGTTGTCAAAGGTACCAGGATTATAATTTAGTACGCCAGACGCGCTTTCCGTGTACATAAGACTCATTAGTGACGCTCATATTAAAATATGTATTAATTTAAAGCCAAACAAGTAAAAAGTTGAAGAGCATTGATGATCCAAATTCTCCAAAAGTTGTGCCAAATACGGCTAAGGTAATCTACGCCTGGGATAAAAAAAATCCTTAGTATTTCGAAAAATTCTAAGTTTTTTTCAAACAGAAAATGTGTGACAATGACCACATAATTGATATTGGTAAACGGACAGAAATGCACAGGACAAAAAGTCACAGTACATAAAGTCACAAAGTTGGTAGGACAAAAAGTTACAAATAATTGTTTGAATATATAAGAGAAATATCTAGATTTTTTAAACTTTTTAATACATATATATTCATATTTAAGTTTAGGAAATGTTTATTATACTTGAAATATGTACATTTTTTTAATTTTCATCATATTTTTTGGCATCATGAAGCCATTTAAGTGCCATGCCACAGTTTAATAAAAATGCAAAAATATTTTTGTAGAAATAAGTGGGGTTTTTTTCAGAGAAAATAATCAGAAACAATAGATTGTGACTTTTTGTCCTGTGACTTTTTGTCCGTGACTTTTTGTCTGTGACTTTTTGTCTGTGACTTTTTGTCCTGTGACTTTCTGTCCTTCATTTATTGATATTTATGTCACCACAGAAAAGTTCACTACTAGGCTGGTGATACCCTAGGGGACAAAACGTCCACCAGCAGATGCATCGAACCAGTGGTGTAATCAGTTATCAAAGGTACCACTATTATAGTTTAGTACGCCAGACGCGCGTTTCGTCTACACACGACTCATCAGTGACGCCTACGTTTACTGTTAAGTCTGGGTTTTTTTTAGATATTCATTTGACGTGACTTTGTGCTTATGTTTCCCATCATACTTTGAATGACATTTTTTTTTTATTTATCAATATTACTTTTACTGTTAAGTCTGTTTTTTATGATATATATTTGACGTGACTCTGTACTTATGTATCCCGTCATAATTTGAACCACAGATTCATTTTATTATTATTATTACTTTTACTATAAGTTTGTTTTTTGTTATATCTATTTTACGTGACTCTGTATTGATGTGTCCCGTCATACTTTGAACGACAAAATTATTTTATTTCTACCTGTGCGAATTTCATACGCACAATTTTACACCAGTACTTAAAACCTTCCATCCTATATGGGTGGATTTTACATAGATAAATAAAATCGTATAATATTAGCAAAACGAGGATGTTAAATTTGATGTATGCCTTTTTGTGCTTCTTCGTTACATTAATTGTTTTTATAGTGATTAAGATGATAACACAATGTTGACTGATGTACCCCTATTTTTAACATTTTTACCTATTGCGTCTGTTTGTTTTGTTCACGCATCGTTGACAATATAATGGAATTTGATGCGACTGTCATACAAGTGAGAGGTTTAGCTCCATATAAAAACAGGTTCAATCCACCATTTTCTACATAAGATAATGTCTGTACCAAGTCAGGGATATGACAGTTGTTCATGGTTGTTATCCATTCTTTTGATCTGTTAGAACTTTTGATTTTGCCATTTGATTGGTGACTTTCCTTTTTGAATTTTCCTCGAAATTCAGTATTTCTGTGATTTTACTTTTTCCATATTAAAATATTATTAAGCCAAACAAGTAAAAAGTTGAAAAGCAGTGAGGATCAAAATTTCCAAAAAGTTAAAATGAAACTCGTTCATGAACCAGCAACAAAGTTGTCGGTGCCATATAGTTTTAACAAAAATACGTAGTATTAACCTTCCTTGGCAATTCTATAATATTGAAACAAAGGTTGAAAACAATGGCATTCCTTGTCGTTCTGTTTATGAAAAAAGGTTGAAATCAATGGCATTCCTTGTCGTTCTGTTAATGAAAAAAAAGTTGAAATCGATGGCATTCCTTGTCATTCTGTTAATGAAAAAAGGTTGAAATCAATGGCATCCGTCGTTTGCCGATTTTTTGTTATACTTCACGTTAAAATACCATGTATTGATTGGCTAATACGAAGGTGTTAATTCACTCTATCACATGGCTGAACGGATGGTCCAAGGACACAGTTATCGTCCTTTGGTTTTCCGTTGTCTACGAATATAGTCCCTAGTGTAAACAGTGTATAACTTGCATGTTTTATTTGAAACACTTTCCCAATTTATTTCATCATATCAAATGCATGAAATATTAAGTCGGGGGATGTAATTAAATGTCAAAATAATTTGGGTGCTGAATCTTTATGTTAAGTGGTGAATTGGTCCAGTTTTAACAGGTCAAATTTTATCACGTCTGACGCTGTAAACCTGAATTTTACACCCCTTTAACACAGAATTGTCAATATTTTGAGTTAGAGCTGGTAGAACTTTCTATCATTTTGATATTATTCGTCTCACTGGTACATTTAGTATACTAAACTGTAAAAATCTTTTTGAGAAAGACCAGGTGCGATTTTTTTAATTTGAATTTATTGTTTAAAGGAATGCATTAAGAAATAACTGTGTTCTCGGGACGGGTGATCATTTTTTGAATGTTACCCTCTCGTTCAGACCAATCTGAAAGCGATAATTTTAAGGACAATGAATTGAATTTACAAGTATTTAAATGCAAAGTCTACGTTTTGGCTCAGATTTTATTTTTTAACTGTTAAAATAAAACATTTAACTTTTGTTCTTTTTTCTAATACCCGTAACGTTGTTATGATTTGGTTTGTGAACCAGATTTGTTTTTTCTTTCTTTCGATTTATGAGTTTTGAACATCGGTATACTACTGTTGCCTTATTTATGTACGTGACGTTATAGAACATATTATTATACCTCAGTATGTTTTTTCTATATAAAAAATAATAAAATAGTTTTGCTATTTCATTCCACAGGCCATTTGCCAGTCAATAGTTTCAAAGACTATTACCCCGGTTAATAGTTTCACAATCATCTTTCCCGTACTTTTTCATGCTTATTTTTCATTGGACGATAATGATGTCATTGCCTTCTCTGCTTGGTTACGTATGCTTGGCAACGTCAAACTCTTGATATTGTAAACGGTGGAATCTGTTTGTGTCGATTGTAATTTCACTTACAAGAAGCAATTTATAAAAGAGAAAGAAAATCTTCGCGGTATTTTTTTTTAAAAAAGATCTAAAATATATAGTACCTTATTCATAATTATATGGGTTTGCTCTCCTTATATTAAAAGTGAATTTGCGTTTGGTGTACGCTGGAATATATTATAAGCATGGAAAATTGAACACAAGTATTTCTAGTCTTAATTGAAATTAATGAAATATTTTCAAATACAACACGAATTATAAAAAAAAAGTATAGTTCATCATGTGCATGTAAACTTATGTGACATTTTTCTTTTCTTTCAGATAATATATATGCACTTTTAGAAAATTAGTTATTTTGGTATATAAAAACATTTAATGGCTGTGTTGTTCGGTATAATAAAACACCTAATGACAGGCTGTGCGGGTAATAGCAAGTTTGTTGTCCCTTCGCATACCAACTATTGCTCTCGGCTTTGCCTCGAGCAATAGTTGGTATCTCAGGGACAACAAACTTGCTATTACCCTCACACCCAGTCAATAGGTGTATACTATTAAAAAAAAGTCATCTGTAAAAGACAATAATGATAGGACATTCAGTATAATAAAATTGAGAATGGAAATGGGGAATGTGTCAAAGAGACAACAACCCGACCAAAGAAAAAACACAAACAGGTCTTCAATGTAGCGAGAAATTCCCGCACCCGGAGGCGTCCTTGAATTAAATAAAACATGGCTGAGAGGGTGACAGAGCAGATTGGTACCCCCGCGGTTGACACTATTTTCTCGGGGTATTACAAACTAGGGGAATAGCTCTGGTATCATGGATGAAGACGATTACATACGGACACATAAAAACACATCAGCTTCCATTTCTACATTTTAATCAGACAAAGATTGACGTCACACACATAATACAGGCAAAGGGGAAACAACTCTCTCTTACACACAGAAACATACTCCGACCATACATACTGATATATAACATCCCCCCCCAAAACAAAAAAATACTTAAATTTTACAATGGTCAATATGTTTGTGTGTTATAAAAAAATACAATATATAATAATTTCCAAAATTGAAATTTTACATGAATAAAGTTAATCTCTCGACACCCTAGTTACCATTTTAAAACAAACGTATCAACGCTGCAAAACCGAAAGTCTGGCATCTCGGACTCCTCCCTCGGATGACCTTATGCACGCATTACTCTCACACAAACAATTACAGTGATACACACATATTAATGGCATTTCCTACTAGACAAACTGATATCATTATAAATAGCTGAATACACATTTGATAATATCATCAGAGACCTTAAACTCTTAATTTTAATAAGGTTTGATTTATGATAAATATCACACCGCTAAATGATAAACACATTCACATTAGCTTAAATTCAAAGAAAACAAATATCGTAAATCAAAATTAACATGAAAAGTTTCTGGATTCATAAAATCGAAATAGTTAAAAATAAAATGTTCTCGTATAGAATAAATTCATCAGGGATTCTTTAAAATAGGTCTTCTTGGAACTCTTCAAAACCATGGCGATACAGTTATCACCAAACAGTACAGTTAATATAATTACGTTTTTAAAAGACGGAGTCAAATAAAGGTTACGGCGGAATGAAACACAACAGCAATACAGTCAAAATTACGCAATACACATCACACGTGTATTCCAACGGATAACCTGGGTCAACATCGATATTAAAACAGTTAAATGGCTCTTTTGGTGAAATCGGAAGTTTCGTATGCATGGCGATACAGTTGCATGGCGATACAGTTATCACCAATAAAAGTTGACATATATGAAATAAAAACAGCATATATATAAACAGGATCCAAATGTTACAGAAATAAAATGTATGATCATGATGATGCAATGAGATAAATCTCACGTGCTTTCTGGTTGAAAACGGAATACATGTAGACATTCATAAATAATTCACAAAGACAGTACGTACACGAGACGAGACATGGTCTATTCTTCTCCTTTCCAAAAAATCAATTTAAATGTTGGTATTATATTTAAACGTCAGGAATAAATTATAAAATAAAACAATGAAAAGTGTTCAGCATCATGGCGGCATGGCAGGATCCATCAGGAACATTCGGTCAACTTAATATGTGAAAATATCCAAAATCCAATGAAAAATTAAATCCAATTATGTATAAATCATTATCCACCGATCGTTTAGGTCACTCCACCATATTACAGACTAGGGGAATAGCTCTGGTATCATGGATGGAGCAATTACATACGGACACATAAAAACACATCAGCTTCCATTTCTACATTTTAATCAGACAAAGATTAACGTCACACACATAATACCGGCAAAGGGGAAACAACTCTCTCTTACACACAGAAACATACTCCGACCATACATACTGATATATAACAGGGGTTACAATCTGATATTTCACCACCTCGGCTATTTGTTATTTATATAATGAAAAGGAAAGAGAGATATACTGCTGAGGGCCGTCATGGGGTTTTTGATTATGTGATTACTTGGCCGTTTTTTTAATGATTATTTGATTATTAAGCCAAATATTTCATGATTATTTGATTACCTAGGACTGTATTTTTAGTTTATGATTATTTGATTACTAAAGATAAGCAAATATTTAATGATTATGTGATTATATTGGCAAAAAAATGGTGATTATGTGATTACTAGGACCCCCCCCCCCCCCATGAGGGGCCTCACTGCTTAATTGATATATTTCATTTTGGCAGACCTACGAAGATAATATTGCTTAAAATGACACTTTTGTTTGAAATACAGTAAGGGACAATGAGTAGGTAAAAAGGCCTTGATTATCTAGATATCCTCTTTAGTAAGTGTATTTGTAACAAGATAGGAGTAACTTAAATATTTTTCAACACATATTGCAGAAACTATTAGAGGATTGATGTTGCATAATACGCGACGTCACCAATTATTTACCAATGCTGGCGTACATGATCGTATGCAGGGCTTGGGATGCCTTTTCTGAAAACAAAGTTAGAGGGTTGATGTTGCATTATACGCGACGTCACCAATTATTTATCAGTGTTGGCGTACAAGATCGTATGCAGGGTTTGATATGCCTTTTCTGAAAACAATGTTAGAGGGTTGATGTTGCATTATACGAGACGTCACCAATTTTTTTTATCAGTGTTGACGTAAAAGATCGTATGCAGGGTTTTGTATGCCTTTCTGAAAACAATGTTACGAGGGTTGATGTGGTATTATACGCGACGTCAACAATTATTCATCAATGTTGGCGTTCAAGATCGTTTGCAGGGTTTGAGATGCCTTTTCTGAAAACAATGTAAGAGGGTTGATGTTGCATTATACGCGACGTCACCAATTTGTTTATCAGTGGTGACGTAAAAGATCGTATGCAGGGTTTGAGATGCCCTTTCCCAATACAATGTTAGATGGTTGATGTTGCATTATACACGACGTCACCAATTATTTATCAGTGTTGGCGTACAAGATCGTAGTCATGCAGGGTTTGATATACCTTTTCTAAAAACAATGTTAGAGGGTTGATGTTGCATTATTGCATTATACGCGACGTCACCATTTATTTATCAGTGTTGACGTACAAGATCGTATGCATGCAGGGTTTGATATACCTTTTCTAAAAACAATGTTAGAGGGTTGATGTTGCATTATACACGACGTCACCAATTATTTATCAGTGTTGGCGTACAAGATCGTAGTCATGCAGGGTTTGATATACCTTTTCTAAAAACAATGTTAGAGGGTTGATGTTGCATTATACGCGACGTCACCATTTTTTTTTATCAGTGTTGACGTACAAGATCGTATGCAGGGTTTGAGATGCCTTTTCTCAATACATTGTTAGAGGGTTGATGTTGCATTATACGCGATGTCACCATTTATTTATCAGTGTTGACGTACAAGATTTATGTAGAGTTTTGTATGCCTTTAGTGAAAACAATGTTTGAGGGTTAATATTGCATTATACGCGACGTCAACATTTATTTATACAGGGTTAAAGATGTCTTTTCTGAATACAATATTAAGGGCATACGATACAGTTTTGATCCTGTATTTACAAGTTCATGAACATTTGCATAAGGGCTAGTTTTTACCTGATTAAATCAAATATGCAATAAAAAAATATACCTTCATGTGCTACTTTTTGAGTAAAATGAGGTTGAAATTTTGTATATTTGCTCAAAATTCAAGGACACTAATGCCCCCAGCAGCTGTAGATATGAACTCTGTAAGGGTTAGCTGTTCGAATAGAGAATATTTGGTAACCAACACAAATGCAGTATTAGTGAATGCAGGAGAGTATGACTTATTTATCTGTTGTTGCTTACATCTAAGTCATTTGGTCTATGGTTGGTAGTCATCTCATTGGCAATCATACCGTATCTTTATATGTTTGTACTTAAGTTCACTATATCTTAGTAAGCATCCAACGACCGAAACAAAGGTTGCACTTTGAAAATACAGCTGTTTCACAAACCAAACCTCTTTTGGGGAGATATATAATATTCATAGATAGTTTGTTTTGTTTACCTACTGGTTTCCAGATATGATCACTTGGGAATTGTTCACAGCCGCACAGCCCTATATTTTGAAAATAGTAGTGCATAGGAGTTTTCCGTTATAGGATATACAAAGCTTTGCAGTTAAAGTTGCACATTTCAGCCTTTGGAGGGACACCTTTTGGATCTTCAAGTTTATTAGGATCAGCAGCTGGTTCTGATAATGCTTTTGGTTCATCAGACACCAGTTCACTTTCTACTGCTGGTACAAGTTCAGCATTTGGAAGTTCAGGTACCAGTCCACTTGTTACAACCTCTTTATTTGGTGCAACAGGTTCAAGTTTCACTTTTGGTTCAACAGGTTCAAGTTTCACTTTTGGTTCAACAGGTTCAAGTTTCACTTTTGGTTCAACAGGTTCAAGTTTCACTTTTGGTTCAACAGGTTCAAGCTCCACCTTTGGTACAAAAGCACAAGTCCACTTGGTGCCACTGCTGCAAGTTCCAACTTTGGGACACAAATATTTGGTGCTTTAAATATTCAAACTCAGTCTGGATCACCAGCTACATTTAGAACCACATCATTTGGAGCAGGAACCTTAGGAAGTTCTAGTCAACTTCCTGGATTAGAAAACTATTCTTTTGATGCATGTTATGGTACGCAAACAGGACCTTCACTGGTTACCTTTGCTGCACAGCAAAATTAAATCTTTGGTCAATAAACTAGTAACTAGACATCTAGTGGGTTTCCGACTGTTGCCCAGTCACGTGTTGGTGCAAGTCCTTTTACAAGTCAGCCACAGTCCACAGGATTGGTTGGAAAACCAGCACCAACCCCTGCAGCCAACATCTTTGGAAGTTTTACAAAACAACTATTTTCAAGCGGTTTCCCTACTGCAGGGCCTACCCAGTCTGATTTCCCCTCAGGTGGGGCATCACAAAATGCTTTCCTTCAATATCAGCTAGTAATATTTCAGACCGTCAGAATTATACCCCGTTGGAGCAGTTAACAACAGCAGAAATCGAAGCATTCCAAGCACCTACGTTTACCCTTGGAAAAATTCCAACAAGACCTCCATCCAAAAGCACTTGTGTTTTGATGGGTTTTTTTTAAATGTCTTACATGTACCTTGTCTGTAATAATATGTCTACAATCTGAAAAATAATATGGTGACATTAGCTCTAATATGTTAACTTGTAAAGTTTTAGAATGGATTCGGTAGATTCTTAGTTTCTGCAGAAAAACAATTCCTCTTTATAATTTGTCTTGACTGACAGGTTGCTCAATGATTCAGTAACTTATGTTTTGCCATTTCTTACTGAATTATGTTGAAAAGATTTTTGTCTCGCCTGTGACGAAAGTCACAGTATCCGAGACATAGGTTTTACTATACGGTGGCGGTGGCGTAAACGATTTTGTATGAAGCTTTATATTTCAGAAGGTAGAATACCTGGATGCTTCATATCTTGTATGCATATACCTTATGTTACTAAGTTTTGGTCTGTCTTAGACCTCATTTTTATGGTTCAGTGACTGCTAGAAAAAAAGGTTTTTTTTGTCAAGTGAATTTCTCACTGAGTAAAAGTAATAGGATAACCAAATTTGACCTTCACCTCATTTCACGGATCAGTAATCAAGGTTAAAGTTACGCGATTATGTCCGTTCTTTTAATATTATAAGCAGTATGTCAACTACATGTGGTGTATCGAATGACTGGAACGGGTACATGTCAGGCTGGGGCAGGTTTCATCTGACCTTGATCTCATGTTCATGGTTCAATGGTCAATAAAATTGAGAATGGAAATGAAGAATGTGTCAAAGATACAACAACCCAACAAAGAGCAGAAAAAAGCTGAAGGCCACCAATAGGTCTTCAACACAGCAAGAAAATCCCCCACCATGAGGCGGGCTTCAGCCTGCCCCTCAACAAAATGTTAAGTTTTTTTTTATAGTTTGGCCTGTTTTTCAAGTACTTTTGGCAACAGGTCAACTATATTTGGTGTATAGAATGATTGTGAGATGTACATATAAAAAAGAAGATGTGGTATGATTGCCAATGAGACAACTATCCACAAAAGACCAAAATGACACAAACATTAACAACTATAGGTCACCGTACGGCCTTCAACAATGAGCAAAGCCCATACCGCACAGTCAGCTATAAAAGGCCCCGATAAGACAATGTAAAACAATTCAAACGAGAAAACTAACGGCCTCATTTATGTAAAAAAAATGAACGGAAAACAAATATGTAACACATAAACAAACGACAACCACTGAATTACAGGCTCCCGACTTGGGACAGGCACATTCATAAATAATGTGGCGGGGTTAAACATGTTAGCGGGATCCCAACCCCCCCCCCCTAACCTGGGACAGTGGTATAACAGTACAATATAAGAACGAACTAAAAAAATCAGTTGAAAAAGGCTTAACTCATCAGATAGACAAAAAATACAAGTGGACGTGGCCTGGTACTTATACATCCCGACACAAAAAGACACAATGAACAGATCTGAGAGTACTCGGAGTTATTTGACAGCTAGTTCAAAGCCACTAACAACTAATAAAAAAAATCATGCCTCTAAGACTAAACACTCAATCCGTACACATCCAACATACAATGGATTTAGTGTAAAGACGTCATAAACAGCCAGAGAAAAACATGACCTTGTGCAATGCCAAGTTACAGGTATCGACAGATTGTAGATCCTTGAAAATGTATATGTATACATTGTATAACATACTAGTAATATTTAGTAAGCTTTTAATCTACTGATAACAAAATCAATATTTATACCAATAAAAACAATAGTCAATGATCTTATTACAGTGTTGAATAGGTAAACTTTTAGAATAAGTTTAATTAAAGGAGCAACAAGTTTACATGGATCATTTCTAAATTTCCGGGCTGTCTCTCTGGCAGGTATCACCTGACCTTCACGTCATTTTAATGTTTCATTGGTCATTTTTTTCTTTTTCTTTTTTTTTCAGTACTTTAAGCAATATAGGTCAACTATATTTGGTATGGAATGATTGTAATTGGTACATGTCAGTCTGGCAGGTTTCATCCGACCTTGACCGCATTTTCATGGTTCATTAGTCAATGATAAGTTTGTGTGGTTTGATCTGTTTTTCAAGTACTATAAGCAATATTTCAGCTAAAGTTGGTGTATGGAAAGATTGTTAGGTGTGTCAGATATCATGTAATCTTGACCTCATTTTCCAGGTTCATTGGTCAATGATAATTTTTTTTATTTATTGGTCTGTTTTTCAATTATCATAAGCAATATGTCAACTATATTTTCTGTATAAAAAATTGTATGGTGTATATATGTCTGTCTAACAGCATTTATCTGACCTGAGTTTCTGTGATGTTTTTAGTTAAACCTTTACCTTTAAGACTTTCAGCAAAAAATCAATGGTCAGTAAAGCAAGCGAGACATTTCAGCGTGTGCACTTTTGTTATCAATGTGTTAGATAAGAGAAAGGTTTAAATCATGTTTTTGTTTTTAACATTAAACTCAGGCTTTCCTTTGTTTATCACAGTGAGTTGTAAGTTTTAAAATTTAACACTGAATGCCAAAAAAATACTCAAAGCAAGCTTACGGATGCAAATAGCAGGAAATATATTTTAGACAACAAAAAAAGGTTTATAATGCACAATTAGATTTCATGTTTCCGGTGATGAAAATAAGGTTAACTTTGATTTTGACAATTTCCGCTTCTGTTGTTCATGAGTTTTGGCCCTTGCTTGTCTTTATAATGACACTGATCAGGGGCGGATCCAACCATTTTTTAAAAAGGGGGGTCCAACCATATTTCCCCTTTCAAAAGCATTGATCGTAAAAAAAAAGGTGGTTCCAACCCCTGAAACACCCCCTCGCCCTAACTGGATCCGTCACTGATGATAAATATAACAAAAAGACGATTTGCTGTAACTGTGTTTTGTTATTGTCGGATATTGATGGGCATTTGAAAAGTTCACATTATAATGAACAGCAAACTTCATTTGGATGTGACGTACCACATCTTCATGATAAGCTACTTTAAACTAAACTTGATACCCAAAGGACAAATAAACTGAAACATAGAACAGAAAACATAAAACACCCCTTCCGCCTTTTTTTCATCGTAGGTGGGAATTTAAATGAATGATAATAAGCTCTTCATTATATGAGATAGCAAACAATCATAAGCTTTGATTTCTGCTTTGGAAAAAAGTAAAGTTGACACATCTGTTCTTGATACTTGACTGGTATGTAGTATTATTGAATTCTAGTTTTGTCATCCATTTATATATATATATATAAATGTATAAACTTATAACACTTCCGTCTAAAGATACTATCTCATGATTTCAAGTGTTTTCTGTCACGTGTTCTTCATTCATATTTGAATCAAACAATTGTCAAAGTTCAAGTAGTTTCTACAATTGTTGTGATATTGTGAAAGTTCATTGTATGTAAATAAATGTAAAGTTTTTTCTCCAATCAGTTAAAATTTCCTGTTATCAGTTTAACATTGTTTGAAAAGGTGCGATATAGATCTTGCATATAGACACCTGGCTATAGTCGAAGACATGTTCCACTGTAGATGTCTTTTAGCTATTGTCGAAGACATGTTCCACTGTAGATGTCTTTTAGTTATTGTCGAAGACATGTTCCACTGTAGATGTATTTTAGCTCTTGTCGAAGACATGTTCCACTGTAGATGTCTTTTAGCTATTGTCGAAGACATGTTCCACTGTAGATGTCTTTTAGCTATTGTCGAAGACATGTTCCACTGTAGATGTCTTTAAGCTATTGTCGAAGACATGTTCCACTGTAGATGTCTTTTAGCTATAGTCGAAGACATGTTCCACTGTAGATGTCTTTTAGCTATTGTCGAAGACATGTTCCACTGTAGATGTCTTTTAGCTATTGTCGAATACATGTTCCACTGTAGATGTCTTAGTAATTTGTGTCGTTTGGTTGATGTTCCTTTGGTATAAAAAAGCCCACATTCTTTAAACATTATAATTTGTTGGCGGATCATTGAAGGAATCAGTCTCACACTAACAAGTCTGTTATGTTGTATAGTTCCCTTGTAAATATCGGTTGTTGTTCAGTAAATTTAAAGCAATTGTAATTTTAATGCATGAGCATGTCGAAAAACTAAACAATTTTTATAATAAAGAAATGTATGTCAAATAACACTAAAACATTGTAGACCTTACAATATATCTACATAAGATGCATAACAGAATAAGACTGATTCAAGACCCCTAATTCAGTATCACGAATGCAAAAATCTTTACAAAAACCGTAGCTTGAAAAGCCATATAATAAAAACGAAAAAGTAAAATATGTTGATATCAAGATGTAAATACTAGGATATGTGTTATTATTGCCAAATTGAACGATACAACTATCCACCAGGGACCAACGAATAAACAATGAACACAACTATCAACCAGGGACCAACGAATAAACAATGAACACAACTATCAACCAGGGACTAACGAATAAACAATGAGACAACTATCCACCAGGGACTAAAGAATAAACAATGAGACAACGATCCACGTGGGACCAACGAATGAACAATGAGACAACTATCCACCAGGGACTAACGAATAAACAATAACTCAACTATCCACCAAGGCCCAACGAATAAACAATAAACATAACTATCAAACAGAGACCAACGAATAAATAATGGGACAACTATCCACCAGGGACCAACGAATACACAATGAGACAACTATCCACTAGGGACCAACAAATAAACAATGAACATAACTATCAACCAGGGACCAACGAATAAAAAATGAGACAACTATCCACCAGGGACCAACGAATAAACAATGAGACAACTATCAAACAGGGACCAACGAATAAACAATGAGACAACTATCCATAAGAGACCAACGAATAAACAATGAACTGAACTATCCACCAGGGACCAACGAATAAACAATGAACTCAACTATCAACAAGAGACCAACGAATAAACAATGAACACAACTATCCACCAGGGACCAACGAATAAACAAAATGAACTCAACTATCCACAAGAGACCAACGAATAAACAATGAACACAACTATCAACCAGGGACCAACGAATAAACAATGAGAAACTATCCACCAGGGAACAACGAATAAACAATGAACTTAACTATCCACCAGGGACCAACAAATAAACAATGAAAATAACTACCCACCAGGGACCAACGAATAAACCATGAACACAACATTCCACCAGGGACCAACGAATAAACAAGGAACACAACTATCTACCAGGGACCAACGAATTAACAATGAACACAACTTTCCACCAGGGACCAACGAATAAACAATTAGCACAACTCATACCCTTAGTTGACTATAGCAGGATCCGGGATGACAGTGAATGTAACAATGCAAAAGAACACACACACGGCCCGAACTATATTACAACAATTAACGAAAAAAAGCCTCACTTTGACTCTAGTAAACTGTTTATCCTTGGTTATTTCACCACGTCTTTTAATGTTTTTTGGCAAACAATAATCAACAATTTCTGGTCCGAAGTTCCGCAATGCATACGTCATGTGTACGTAGCTTATTGTGTTTATATCATTAGCGAAGATCCGTACGAAGTTGTTGTGGTGTTAAAATCGATATCGTTTGATGAAGCAATACTAGCCCCTTTTTACGATAACTTTGAAGCAACGTTTTGAAGGGACAGAAGTAGGAAAACATTACTTATTCTACCAAACCATCTACCATCTATATTGGCAGCTCAAATATTTAGCACTTCATTTAAATTTTCTAAATTTGCAAAATATTACTGGTAGGTTTTTGTTTAATTTGATTTTTTTGTTTACCCTGAATGCGCCTGAAATATTTGCCCATGAACGTTTAACAAAAATGTTGACTGCTTTCCAAGTTTACTTAAGAAATTTTCATTGGAAGAAGAGCGGACCTAAAGTCAGTTTTTTAATGAATGCTGCAGACCTATTGACAAGTCTGCTCCAGACTTGTGGACAAGTCTACTATTGACCAGTCTCGATCACAGGTCTGACCAAGACCTAAGGACAGGTCTGCTCCTAACCAGACCTAATGACAGGTCTCCTTATGACAGATTGCCGTGTTTAAGACTTTTCATATCAGACTTGAGTTTTTTTTATTATATAAACAATAATTGTATTGTTCTTTGTAAAATTTCAGGACACATATAGATGCACTGTTATACCTTTGTTAATACTGGAAGGCGGATAAAAAGGTTGTCCAACGAATCGGAAAAATAAGTCTATATGATGGGATATAACCACATTTGTTCACGTTGCTTCTCTTTGTTCTCCAAGTTTTTCACAGACCTAGCAACCAACCAAGATCTTTGGGGTTTTCCGAGTTAACAGTGCGTCAGTACTTGTATTTTTGTCTCGTTTTCACTATACATTTTCTCATCCTGTATCTATTACTAACCGAACTGATGTCTTTTAAGGCAACAAGGCGTTTTCTAAGTACTGCTAAGAAGGATGAATATGATTAGTAATAAAAAGCATGATGATTTATCCTCACTATGTCAAAGATATTTTTTTTCAATTTTTAAGAAAAATAATTAAAATGTTTTCAAACCGTGGGAAAATAGAAAGTTTTTTAAAATGTAATATTTCCAAAAGTTATTATAGAAAGACTAAAGACAAGAAGGACCATAAAACGGATTTCTGAAATCAATGCTAATATCAATGAAACATGTGAAATGAATATAATTATTATAACCATTTGTAAAATATGAAATCACAATGAAAGGTCGACCGGGAGATTTGATTGACAACAATGTATCATCATATGATTTTTTCCAATAAATTTCTCCATTGAATGTGTAATTTATAAACACAACTGTTTATTACTTATAAGTATATATATCAAAATTATTGTACATACAGGAAAAGAGTAAATTATTTTTCAAAAGCCTCATCTATCGCGGAAGAATTAGATAATTCCTAGAAACACGGTCCATCTTCTCATTAGGACATGTACAAAGGCGGAAATCGAAATTGAAACTTATCTTTGACCTGTAATATTATTTTATATCTGAAAATAGAAATGTATGTATCTGACAACAACATATTTATGTTAAAGAAAAATATATGAATTTGTGATTGGAGATTATATTATTCTAAGCCGACATATTTAAGAACGTGTTTCGCCGATTTTATGTGATATCTATACAAATGTGCATCTGTTTTGAAAGGTGTACTTCACTATTTCAGAAAATAAAACAGATACATGCATTTTTTTTTCGATTTTCAGTTACAGTCGAAATTATGTGCAGAATCTATCTAAGTTTCAAATTAAAAAAAATGCTTGGCATGAGTAAAGTTTTATCCTTTCCAGAACTACATATATAGACAAAAGTTCACATGACATTTCATTGCATATAAAAAAAAAACATCAATGAAAATTAACCAATCAAAATTAACCTCTTTTTTCCCTGTGTACAAGCTTTACATCACTGCACACACGAACATAACGAACGAGTTCTGATATATAAAAACCGTATGATGCTTGACTCTCTGTGGAGCGTACGGGCCTGAACGAAGAAGAATGTATAATACATGTATCGCGAAGAACCTCATTTAATGTTCATACTAGACAAAGAAAAAAATAAAAAGAACCAGTTTTAATTTTGTTATGATCTCAATAGCTCGACATTTCTTCTCAAAATTACAAAAAAAAAACAACATAAATTAAAACAATGTATCGAACCCTCCCCCCTTCCATTTAATAAACAGTTCACGTATTTTTGGTTGAGGAGTTCCAAGCACTATGCAAGTAGGCAGACGAAGAAATAAACCAATATATATGGGGTCTTCCGAGTTAACAGTACGTCAGTGCTTTTATATTGTCTCGTTTTCACTAAATGTTTTCTCTTCCTGTGTTCATTACTCATCGAGCTGAGGCCTCGTATGCAGCAAGGCGTATTTCTTACGTGCTGCTCAGAAAGGTAAATATGATATTACGTTGTATGACAGCATGATCATTTTCCTTCAAAATGCTTAGAATTTTTTCAACTTTTAAGAACCATGCTTAAATGCCTTTTCCAACCGTGGGAAAATTAGAACTTTAAAAATTTACTATTATCAAAAGTTTTTAAAGAAGGACTCAACATATGAAGGATCATAAAACGGATTTCTAAAGCAAATATTTAAATGAAATAAATATTATAATGATTTTTGAAAAACACAAAATCACAATGAAAACCGGAAGATTCTATTGGCGACAATATGTCAGGAAAAGAATGACTTATTTTGCTGAAGTCTCTCCTATCGGGGAAGGCGGAAATCAATTAGCTTTAATCTTATAGTTTTGAAAACTTATAGTTACATGATTGTCGAAAGTTTTTTTTCAGTTATAAAAATTTGTTTAACTTTAATTCATGACATATAGAAAAGAGGTAAATGTCGGAGAAGCGGAAACCTCTCATCATACACATAGTAACATGTAGAAAGACGGAAATTGAAACTTAAACTTTGAACTGTGTTATCGTTTTACATCATTAAAACGGAAATATATGTATCAAAAATATATAAATTTTGAGAAAAATCTATGCATTGATAATTGGCGATTCAATTAGTTTAAGACACATTTACGTACGTTTTGGTCTATTTAATGTGGTTTCTATACAAATGTGCATCTTTTTTTAAAAGGATAACGTTCGTAATGTTTCAGAAAATTAAACAGATAAATGCTTTACTTTTTCTTCCATATTTAGTTGTAGCTAAACGAGCCAACCTTCATCAAAATCTGGGACATAGCTCATTTACTTTAACTTGACCTTGATGTATTTTACTGTTTATGAAAATTGCATGTCGACAGAGAATTACGTATTAGTAATTGAATTGTATTATATAGTTTTTTTCAAAGTCATTTCTTAAATTGCAACGAAAATAATATCGTAATGGATAACTCAGGTGCTCGATTTTTGACTTGAGTAAAACGGTTCCTCGGTATGGTGTCACACCACTTATTCATTCAATTAGTATTTAGAACATGTAAATAAAAATTGAGAAAGGAAATTGGGAATGTGTCAGAGCGACACCAACCCGACCATAGAGCAGACAACAGCAGAAGGCAACCAATGGGTCTTCAATGTAGCGAGAAAACCTACTCTGACAAATAAATGAAACTTCACTTAATGAGAAGTTTTGAGGCCAAATTGACTTTTTCATTAATTTGAATTACAACTTTAGGGTAAACATGTTACTTAGTTTGCTTACGTGTAGAGAAGGTTGTTAGCAATAGGCGACTTCCGGAATGTCAATAAACTGAATTACCTGTCCCAAAATATGTGAAAAGTGTTTTTCTTACATTTTGTTGATAATGCAAAGTTATTTTAAAAACTTTCTACAAATCTTACTTTTACCCATCATTGCAAACCAGAAAGTCTAAAATTAGCAGTATTTGTACTCTACTGTACTGATTATTACTCGATCATTCTGAATGAGTCTAAAATAAGCAGTAATTGTACTCTACTGTACTGATTATTACTCGATCATTCTGAATAAGTCTAAATTTTACTGGAAATTTACTTGACCCCAATCTTAACCATACTTGTATGTACTGATTTGTACTCGACCACAATCTAGACAATACTTAAAAGTCTGAACTATAATACTCGATCAGTCTGAAACATTTGTAACTTTAAGACCCTTTACAGCTTGATATGTGGTGAAGGCTTTTTCTCATTGCTGAAGATCTTATAGTGTCCTATAATTGCTAACTCCTTCGTCATTTGGTCTCTTGTGGAGAGTTGTCTCTTTGGCAATCATACCGCATCTTCTCAGTGCTTATATAAGTATCGCATGCAATTATCTAACCAAATGTCAGGCTTTTTTTAAACTTCTCTATGTGATCTAAATTCTGAAAGGCAAATAATATTTAGGTAACGGTTATGCAAAATTTTTCATTTTTCAGTATACAAAACATACGAAGGATCATAAAACGGATTTATGAAGCTAAACATTCTTATTAATGATGCATACCGTTTCTCGATACAAAATTGTACGTGATTGCCAAAGAGGTATCTCTCCCACCAGAGACAATTCTCAATCAGAGACAACTCTCCATCAGTGACAACTTTCCATCAGTGACAACTCTCCATCAGAGACAACTCTCCATCAGAGACAACTCTCCATCAGAGACAACTCTCCATCAGTGACAACTATCAATCAGAGACATCCATCAGAGACAACTCTCCATCAGAGACAACTCTCCATCAGAGACAACTATCAATCAGAAACAACTCTCCATCAGAAACAACTCTCCATCAGAGACAACTCTCCATCAGAGACAACTCTCCATCCGAGACAACTGTCCATCAGTGACAACTCTCCATCAGTGACAACTCTCCATCAGTGACAACTGTCCATCAGTGACAACTCTCCATCAGAGACAACTCTCCATCAGAGAAACTCTGCATCAGCGACAACTCTTCATCAGATACAACTCTCCATCAGAGACAACTCTCCATCAGAGACAACTCTCCATCAGTGACAACTCTCCATCAGAGACAACTCTCCATCAGAGACAACTCTCCATCAGAGACATCTCTCAATCAGAGACAACTCTCCATCAGTGACAACTCTTCATCAGTGACCACTATCAATCAGTGACAACTATCAATCAGAGACAACTCTCCATCAGAGACAACTCTCCACCAGAGACAACTTTCCATCAGAGACAACTCTCCATCAGTGACAACTCTCCATCAGAGACAACTCTCCATCAGTGACAACTCTCCATCAGAGACAACTCTCCATCAGAGACAACTCTTAATCAGAGACATCTCTCCATCAGAGACAACTCTCCATCAGAGACAACTCTCCATCAGAGACAACTCTCCATCAGTGACCACTATCGATCAGAGACAACTCTCCATCAGAGACAACTCTCCATCAGAGACAACTCTCCATCAGAGACAACTCTCCATCAGAGACAACTCTCCATCAGAGACAACTCTTAATCAGAGACATCTCTCCATCAGAGACAACTCTCCATCAGAGACAACTCTTAATCAGAGACAACTCTCCATCAGTGACAACTCTTCATCAGTGACCACTATCAATCAGTGACAACTATCAATCAGAGACAACTCTCCATCAGAGACAACTCTCCATCAGTGACAACTCTCCATCAGTGACAACTCTCCATCAGAGACAACTCTCCACCAGAGACAACTCTCCATCAGAGACAACTCTCCATCAGAGACAACTCTTAATCAGAGACATCTCTCCATCAGAGACAACTCTCCATCAGAGACAACTCTTAATCAGAGACAACTCTCCATCAGTGACAACTCTTCATCAGTGACCACTATCAATCAGTGACAACTATCAATCAGAGACAACTCTCCATCAGAGACAACTCTCCATCAGTGACAACTCTCCATCAGAGACAACTCTCCATCAGTGACAACTGTCCATCAGAGACAACTCTCCATCAGATACAACTCTCCATCAGAGACAACTCTCCATCAGAGACAACTCTCCATCAGAGACAACTCTCCATCAGTGACAACTCTCCATCAGAGACAACTCTCCATCAGTGACAACTGTCCATCAGAGACAACTTTCCATCAGAGACAACTCTCCATCAGAGACATCTCTCAATCAGAGACAACTCTCCATCAGTGACAACTCTTCATCAGTGACCACTATCAATCAGTGACAACTATCCATCAGAGATAACTCTCCATCAGAGACAACTCTCCATCAGTGACAACTCTCCATCAGAGACAACTCTCCATCAGTGACAACTCTCCATCAGAGACAACTCTCCATCAGAGACAACTCTTCATCAGTGACCACTATCAATCAGTGACAACTATCCATCAGAGATAACTCTCCATCAGAGACAACTCTCCATCAGTGACAACTCTCCATCAGAGACAACTCTCCATCAGTGACAACTCTCCATCAGAGACAACTCTCCATCAGAGACAACTCTTAATCAGAGACATCTCTCCATCAGAGACAACTCTCCATCAGAGACAACTCTCCATCAGAGACAACTCTCCATCAGTGACCACTATCGATCAGAGACAACTCTCCATCAGAGACAACTCTCCATCAGAGACAACTCTCCATCAGAGACAACTCTCCATCAGAGACAACTCTCCATCAGAGACAACTCTTAATCAGAGACATCTCTCCATCAGAGACAACTCTCCATCAGAGACAACTCTCCATCAGTGACAACTCTTCATCAGAGACAACTCTCCATCAGAGACAACTCTTCATCAGTGACAACTCTCCATCAGAGACAACTCTTCATCAGTGACAACTCTCAATCAGTGACAACTCTCCATCAGAGACAACTCTCCATCAGAGACAACTCTCCATCAGAGACAACTCTTCATCAGAGACAACTCTCCATCAGAGACAACTCTCAATCAGAGAAAACTCTCCATCAGTGACCACTATCAATCAGAGACAACTCTCCATCAGAGACAACTATCAATCAGAGACAACTCTCCATCAGAGACAACTCTCAATCAGTAACAACTCTCCATCAGAGACAACTCTCAATCAGTTACAACTCTCCATCAGAGACAACTCTCCATCAGTAACAACTCTCTATCAGAGACAACTCTTCATCAGAGACAACTCTCCATCAGAGACAACTCTCCATCAGAGACAACTCTTCATCAGAGACAACTCTCCATCAGTGACAACTCTCCATCAGTGACAACTCTCTATCAGAGACAAGTCTCCATTAGCGACAACTCTCCATGAGAGGGAACTGCCTATAAGAAACAATCTCCATCAGAACCAATGTACTCTCCATCAGAGACAACATTCCACAAAGACAACTCCTCACCAAAGACAACTCTCAATCAGACAAACTCTCCATAAGAAACAACTCTCAATCAGAGACAACTCTCCACAGAAACAACTCACAATCAGAGACAACTCTTTATCACAAACAAATCTTTATAAGAAACAACACTACATTAGAGAACTCCGTCTCCAACAGAGACAACTTACCACAAAGACAACTCTCCATCAGAAACAACTTTCCATCAGAGACAACTCTCCGTCTGAGACAACTTCCCATCAGAGACACCTCTCTATCAGAGACAACTCTCTAATAGAGACAACCCTCTAATAGAGACAACTCTCCATCAGAGATAACTCTCTCAGACAACTTTCCATCAGAGACAACTCTCCATCAGAGACAACCCTCTATCAAAGACAACTCTCCATCAGAGACAACTCTCCATCAGAGACAACTCTCCATCAGAGACAACTCTCCGCCAGAGACAACTCTCAAGCAGGGACAACTCTCCGTCTGAGACAACTCAATATCAGAGATAACTCTCCATCAGAGACAACTCTCCGTCAGTGACAACTCTTTATCAGAGATAACTCTCCATCAGAGACAACTCTCAATCAGAGACAACTCTCCATTAGAGGCAACTCTCTATCAGAGACAACTCTCCCTCAGAGACAACTCTCCAACAGAGACAACTCTCTATCAGAGACAACTCTCCCTCAGAGACAACTCTCCAACAGAGACAACTCTCTATCAGAGACAACTCTCCCTCAGAGACAACTCTCAATCAGAGACAACTCACTATCGGGGACAACTCTCCGCCAGAAACAACTCTCCGTCTGAGACAATCCTTTTTTAGAGATAACTCTCCATCAGAGACAACTCTCCGCCAGAGACAACTCTCCATCAGGGACAACTCTCCGCCAGAAACAACGTACCGGTCTTTTGAGTTTATCCTATTGCAATTGCATAATTTTAAAAATTTGTTCTTATGTTGTACTATTACGCCACTGTCCCAGTTTATGGAAGGATTGTGCGTTCACAAACATGTTTTACCCTGCCATATTTTTTTAATATGTGACTGTGTTAAATCAGTAGCATGTAGTTCTAAAAGTGGTTGTCGTTGGTTCATGTCTTTTGACTCATATTTGATTTTTGTAAATTGTTTTGTTATATAATAAGACCGTTATAGTTTTCGTTTGAATTGTTTCACATTTTTTATGTCGGGGCCTTTCATAGCTAACTATACGGTATGAGATTTTGTCATTGTTTAAGGCCGAAAGGGTGCCTTTAATTGCTTAAATCCACCTCATTTGAACTCTGATGGATTGTAACTATACCAGACTTCCCTTTTCTATATTATCTACCTGACTTTTGAACTCGTGTTTTCCATTACTTTCATGAAATATTTGTCACTGGACTTCAAAAATAATCAACCACAAATCAATGAATCAATTTAAACACGTGATAAATCTATCTATCTTCTTATTCCCGCACTCAGTCACAACTTTGACTAGTACGTGCTGGTGCATGCGTGGCTTATTTACAATTTAAAAGAAATAAACTTTTCAGTATTATTACGTTATATTGGTGAACAGAAAAAAAATATATATATATAAGTGATTTAATTTAAAAAAAATGTTTTTGTTTTGTTATCCTATGTATATTTCTTGGTAAAACTGTGTGCATGTTATGCAGTGTTTAGAATATTTGCGAAAGAGCAGATATAGAAATCTGCTCTTTGAAGTCGTCAACTGTTGTACAAAGGATTGCTGAGGTTGGAAGTAAGTTCCATTGTACTATTATATGCGCATAAAATGAGAATTTGTAAGAATCTTTACTGGTCTGAGACTGAATTTGTTTATAATTATATATAGTGATTGGTATGCTTATATATGTCTTGTTCTGCTGTCTAATTTAATGAGAAGATCTTCAGAGTAGATTGCTAAATGGTGGTGTGTAATTTTATAGAAAACCACTAGTCTCGTCTGTATTCGTCTCAGTTCTAATGAAGGCCACTGTAGGCGTTTGAGCATATTTGAGACAGAGCTTATATTGTGGTGTCTATTACATGTAAAGCGGGCAGCTCTTCGCTGGACCATCTCAATTTGATTGTTTTGGTTTTGTTGTGAGGGTCCCAGACACAAGAGCTGTACCCAAGCTTGGGTCTTACTAACGACATGTGTGCCCTTTATTTTATTTGTTTGGATGATTCTTTTACGGGTTACGTTTTAGAAAATGTAGTTGTCGATTTGCATTTTCTGTTCTATTATCTACATGTTTATTCCATTTGAGATCTGATAGGATGGTTACATGTAGGCATAAATATTTTGTAGCTGCATCAGTTTGAAGAATGTGTTTTTTTTGTGTGTGTGATTCTTAGAATGGAACATTTGTCTGGATGGAATGACATTAACCAGTCCTTTTCCCATCTAAGTCCGATGATTTTGAATATGAATAATTATGATGGTCTGGTAAGAGCTGAAAAAAATGGCAAGCTAAGCGACAGATTGAAATTGAAATTGAAATAATAAATCAGTAAAATATCCTCATGCCCCCTCGCCTCCCCAGAATATAAATAGTCGTACCCTTACTGTTATTTTCCGTGTAGTTTTAATACTCATACAGCGTATCGTCCCTACAGGGATGTTCTACTAAGGCTGCCTTACCATGAAAACGTTTATCACACAGCTCACATTCTATTATATCTGCATTCATAAATATTAATGCTATTTAGACTAAACGCATCATGTTTGTTATGCATGTGTCGTCTAAACTATATATCTAAAAGGAAGAGATAGAAGAGAGACAGAAGATATTCCCAATGCAAAGAAATACAAACAGAAATTTACCTCTTCTGGCTCACTACCGAAGAACCAAAAAAAACGCCCATCTATAGGAGGGTCACGTGGATGGGGTTAACAGAATAGAGAAAAATGGACAAAAAGGATATAGAATAATGAGGTGCTTAAATATAAAGAATAGACACAAATAGACAAAAAGTAAGAAAAATTAAAGACTATAGAAATGAAGGCCGACCGGCTCATCCAACTTCTCAGCCGCCTCCTGTCCATGATGCATTTTATTGGGGCTTTTTTTTTTTAAAGATCAGCTGTTCAATATTTAATACTATGAAGCAGTTAATATACTAGACTCAGGGGCGGATCCAGGATTTTTGAAACTGAGGGGGGTTATTCTCAAAAACGAATTTATCATATCGTCGAGCGGAGCGAGCCGATTTTATTTTTGACAACTTTATTGTAAAAAACATAGAAATCGTGAGTAACATGAGAACTCTTTTTTTTTCGTTCAAAGGGGGAGTGTACAACCTCTACGTCAACCTGGATCCGCCACTGCGAGGGCAACAGTGTCGGATATATTTATCATATCATGAGATTTTCCGGAGAAATAAGTCCTGAAACGAGTTGTACAATATATGCGCACCAGATTTCGCGCCCCCTGTCAAAAGTCTGTGAAAGAAATGGAAAAACAGACGATTTTGTTTAAAAGATATACCCTAAGATATAACCAATTGCAAGATATTGTGATAACGCAGAAAAGTAAGTGAATATAAAACAGACTTCAATCGAAAAAAAGTTGGTTCTTCTAGAACGACAGTCGACATGTAAAAAAATATGAATTTATCAAAATTTATCGTTACCAGCATATAAGATATAACGACGGTCGACCTATTTACTATGAATATGAAAAGAAATAAACTAGTTTTGTTTACTTTTTCTAAAAAGTGTGATCGCATAGAAGTTTTCGTTTTAAACTTTACGAGTTGTCTTCACTTAAATTAAACTATTCAGTGGCATCTAGAAATGTTCAAAAGGGGGAGCAGGGGCTCTATGGTCCGCAAATAGTCAAAAAATAACAAAAGGACCTAAAGAGCTACGAAACCGCAGCTAGGGCTGCCTAAGAGTGGGCCCGATCTCGTCACGGGCCCTGATATAAGTTGGCAGCAATTTCAAATTACATAAAAGACGAAATTTATGTACCTTTTAAATTGAGAGAATTCTGATGATACATTGGTACTTTATTATTAATCATTTTAATCTGTTTTTGTCTGAAATGATTGAGATTATTTAAATCATCTTTATTCAGTAATCTTAAATGTATGCTCATTTGTTTATTGTTAATATTATTCCGAATTCTCGCAAATAACCTTCATGCTTGTCAAATTAAGTTGTTGTTATTGTAGTTTTCTGATTGGTCGATGTCAATGTCATTTTAAGATTGTTTCGCTTTTGTGTACAATGTAGCATAATGCTACATGTGCTTTGATTAAGCTCAATGTTATTCAATAAATATTGTGATTAAAACTTTAACAACTGTTTTCTAAAGAACGGCATTATTTAACTTCAAAGTCGCATATTTTGTTGTAAAAATATTAATTCCGAATCAGTGACGCGTATCACACCGTAATTGTTTTTGATTTACAAGCACTTTTCGATTTCTGGAACAGAAAAATACGACTATTTTATATGTTTCTTTTATAATTTTTCACATTTAAACACTCGTTAAGTGTTATTGAATCAATTCTATGCGATTCCTTCAGCAACTTTATGCTGGCAAACGATTTCCCCATGAAAATAATATGAAAAAAATCTCATGATACGATAAAAAGGTAACGACTAACGAGGCTCGAGAAACGTTTAATATGTTTTCAACAAGTTTAAGTTACAAACAAGTTTTTCTTAATTCCTACTATTACAGTTATTGAAAGTTTAAATAAATGTGTTTTTTTTTATTATGATATAAGTAATGGAAGACAGTTAACTTAAAACCGTAATCAAGATATTTTAATTCAGTTATTAATTGAGACGTAAAAAATTGAGAGTGAACATTGTGAAAATGGGTTATGTGTCATAGAGACAATATTCAGATCTTAGAGCAGACAACAGTCGAAGGTTTCCAATGGATCTTTAATACAGAGAGAAACTCCTTCACCCAAAGGATTGCTTTTTCTGGCCCCTTAACATAATAACAAAAATGTAAACTACATGTATTTCAACTGGTCACTTGTTCCGGTGGAACTTTTAAACCAGAGGAAGAACAAAGTAACTACAATGTAGTTAATAAGTTCTGGAGAACTTTCCACCTAGAACTTTCCAACGTTGCAACAAAAGAGCACTTACAATAACTTGGACATCATACTAAAATCAGAAGTACATATATGTATACACAAGAAATTAATAAAATTTAAAAAAATGTACAAAACAATTATGAAAAATAAATATGATATACAGCTACAATCTCCACATTAGTGGGTCCTCACTATGGACAGGTACAATGTACATACAGAATGTGGCGGCTTAAACATCTTAACTGGCACAAAACTCTCCCCTAACATAGGACAGTGTATGTGTATAATCTAAGACATTGAATCTTTATAAATATAAATTGGAAATAACTTTTGAAAGTGGAAGGATTGCATAACATAAATATTACTGTACAAGCATTATTTGATACTTAAGAAATAGCTGAGAATAATGCCTCAGATAAATATTTTGACTAATTCTTTACACTATTCATCTGAACGTGGTCAAGTTTGCCTATGGGTTTTTGATCAGCTGCCTATAGCACTCTTTAATTTGGTGCTTTGATTTTTATAAAAGGATAATGTCATAATATGAAAATAAGATGTAGTTTGAATGCCAATGAGACAACTCATATGAAGGGGATGTCAGCAAACATAGACAACGGTAAGGATTCAACAATGAGAAAAATCCATACCGTATAGTTGGCTTATAAAGGCCCCGACATGAAAAATATCCATACCATATAGTTGGCTTATAAAGGCCTCGACATGAAAAATGTGGAACAATTCAAAGGAGAAAACAAACAGCCTGAATTATATTAACAAAACAATTTATGAAAAATAAATATGATTGACAGAAATGAACAGGGTTGTGGAAATATTTGTTGTGAGAACTTGCCCCTAGTAAAACTAAATTTTACTTGTCGAGAAAAAAGTTACTTGCCCTGAATTTCCCAATAAATATTGAAGTAATTTATTGTAAGCTTGTATGATTCTTAATTTTTAACTGTATCACAAAAAAAAGTATGTTTGTGATATTTGTTTATGTGTATGAATAAAAGGATGTATAATATGGTTAACTTTTTTTAATGAAAGCCAGTATACATGGTAGAGATACATCCATGATATTTTATAAATTTTGAAACGAGGGAAGGAATGACTAATTAATACATGTATTTATAATAAATCATTCAGTGTGCCAACAAATTGATACATTGTAATAATTATACCCCCACTTTGAAAAAAGGGGGTTATACCCCCGCTTTGAAAAAAGGGGGGTATACTGTTTTACCTCTGTCTGTCCGTCAGTCTGTCAGTCCGTCCGTCAGTCAGTCTGTCCCATGAAACTTTCGTCGCATTTTTCTCAGGAACTACAATACAAGGATTTCTGAAATTTGGTTTCGGGGTTTATCTAAGTCAGCTATACCGTGTGATGCGTTTTCAGATTGATCACTTGACAACTTCCTGTTTACCGAACACTTGTATGATTTTACACATGATAGCCAAGTTTAAAAATTTTCGTCACATTTTTCTCAGGAACTACAATACAAGGATTTCTGAAATTTGGTTTCAGGATTTATTTAAGTCAGCTATATCGTGTGATGTGTTTTCAGATTCATCACTCGACAACTTCCTGTTTACCGAACACTTGCATATTTTTACACTATTAATATTATCCACTTGCGGCGGGGGTATCATCAGTGAGCAGTAGCTCGCAGTTTCACTTGTTTATATATACTTTTAATTAGTAAGATGTGGGTGTTTTCTACAAATTGTGCAAAAATTAAATTTATTTCAGAAGTTTTTTCACCATGTTTACTGGAGAACCAAGGGCCGGGGAAATCAGTTAAGCATGACTTTTCAAGTTCTCGTTTGTCCTGAATATGCATGAAATATTTGCCTAGACATTAGCAAACCAACAATCAAGCAACCAATCAAATTCTCGTTTTCATTTTTTCATATTCTCTGTCTTTTTCCCTCTGCGTTTTTATGCCCCTGCCGTAGCAGAGGGGCATTAAGCTTTACCCTTGTCCGTCCATACGTATGTACATGTACGTCCCAATGTTGGTTTCCATTCTCTAACTTAAGTTTACCTCAACCAAATGTTATGAAACTTATACTGAATGCTTATTACCACAAAATGCAGCTCTAGTTCAATTTTGGTGGTGTCACTTTAACCATTTTAACTGTTCTAGAGTTATGCCCCTTTACAAAAGCTGAATTTTTTGTTTCAGTTCTCTAACTTAAGTTTGCTTCAACCAAATGTTACGAAACTTATACACAATGCTTATACAGTAAAACCTGTATAAACCGGCCGGCTACGGGACTATGAAAAAGGGCCGGTTTGGGCAGTGAGCCGGTTTATTCAGGTTTCTGTATCGACCGGAACATTATGACTTGTGACGTCCGATAGTTTGCATATAAAAGTTCTCTTTGATAGTAAAGAATATCTGATCAATTAAAATACTTTCACTTCGTTTTCCATTGTTTACATTTGCATCCTAATGCTCGCGTTGTTTGGATTGTGAGACGAGAGTTTCGATTTACTTCCATGATCATTTATTTGAAATGTTGGAATGGCCGATCAAAAAGCCAGAATATTATCAAACGTAATTTCATCACTATTGAAACGTTGTCGTACAGTGTACTATCCCCATTGATTGTTGTCATCCGGGTGGTTTTCATTATCAAGGTCATTTGTTTAGGGGTTCACAGCAGGGAACGCAGGGTTTCGACATCACGTTGTAAATTTCTTATGCTGCGATTTAAATTTGTTTATCCAAGTTACAAAACGTAACTTAAATCCGAGATATATTCGGTGTGTCTTGTCCTTCAATTGGCACGTTTATAATGTTTTAATAAATAATACAGCTCACTACTGTCAATGACTGTATGATTGTAAGTTCACTTCACAGTTTAACACCTGACTAATTGATTATCCTGAAAAGTCATATTGTATAAACAATTATGTTTTGATTGCATATCGATCAGTGAAATTAATTGGACACACCGGTTTTGACAGGTAATAATTAATGTAATTAAGAGTATTGGGACTTCATAATTAGACCGGAATTCGGAATACACAGGGTCCGGTTTACAAAGGGTATTTTAACAAAGACTTTGAAGGGAAAAAAATGGGACTTTCATTTTCGGCCGGAATGTACAGGAAGCCGGTTTATTCAGGGTCCGGTTTAATCAGGTTTGACTGTAACCACAAAATACAGATCAAGATTGATTTTTGGTGGTGTCACTTTTACTGTTCTAGAGTTATGCCTTTTTACAAAAGGAAAAATTGCTGAATTTTTCGTTTCTGTTCTCTTACTTAAGTTTGCCTCAACCAAATGTTATGAAACTTACAATGTATACACAATACTTACATGACTCATTACTACAAATCACTGATTCCATGGAGATTTTTTGGCCCTGCCCCCTCAGTAATGGTCTATTGACGTTAAAACTTTTGCTTCGTTTACATGTATTAGTTTGTAATTTGGTCAATTCAAGGGGAACCATAAGTGGTAGGCCAATGTTAATTGATATGCATATATATAAGCATTAGCATGTCTCATTTCCATGGAGAATATTTGGCCTCGCAACTTGCGTTAATCTTCTTGACTTGAGACAGACACATGTCCAATGTGTTTATAAAGGGGGAGCTATTTTATTTTAGATTGAAACTGGGACTAGATATGTTATTTTTCAGCACAAACAAAATGTTATTTTTATACTCTTTTTTTTAGGTCTAAAACGTAGTGAACGCTGAAGAAAAGAGTACAGAAATATTAAAACAATAATGTCCTGTTAGATATATACATGTGGCCTACATAGATCTGTTATAAAGAAAGGAGGAAAGTGATTCTGGTAAATTGTGCAGTTAATTCAGAGTATTATGAACCTTTATATAAATAGTATTTATTTATAATGACTTAAGCCATTAATGATTTAATTTACTACAGATCAGAGAAAAGTGAACCTAGTGGCATATATAAAAACTATTTAAGCCTTTGACCATACAAAACATTTTTAATGATAAATCTATTAGCTCTAATTAAGTTTTGTGTCGAGCATAAAGCAATACACTATTTCATATCCATGTTGTTGAAATATTCATACACTGTAGCTGTAAACTCATAGTAGAGAAACTGAATTGATGAATTACTAAATGTAGTTTATCAGGCAATAGACAAAAATCATATTAAATGTGTTGAGTACATTAACTACAAACTAACAGCTTGAAGTTAAAAAAGTATTTTTTTTCGCTCAACCAGTAATGTTGAGTACAGATTTTAATTGACATATATGCTTGCCCAAACTGTTCAGGGTTCGACTTCTGCAGTTGTATAAAGTTAAGGTGACTTGTTTTTAAATGTGTCGATCTCTCTGAAATTGTACTGCAAGGTACCATAACAGGCAGGAATTGAGTTTGGGGGTAATTACTCCAAGGGGGGTTAAAAGAAAGAAAAAAAAATTTGGGGGGGGGGGGGTTTCTTCATAATTTTTTGGTTTTATACTGATATGGCAGGAGATACACACCAAACAGGATGTGTAAATTATTAGGGCCCCGCCTTTAGGGGGGTCGCCCTATACTGATCAATCTGTCCGTCCGTCTGTAGGTCCGTAACACTTTAACTTTGTGTCCGCTCCATATCTAGAGAACCATTATGATTTCATACTTTATACTTTACATGTTTATTAACCACCACCAGAGGGCGTGTCATGATGTATGTACAACTTCCTAGGTCAAAGGTCAAGGTAACAAAACTTTGGTTTCAGTTGACAACCCTGTGTTCTTTTGTGAAGATCGTGTCCGCTCTATATCTTGATAACCGTTATGATTTCAAAGTTTATACTTATCATCCATTTTAACCAACACCAGAGGGTGTGTCATGATGTATGTACAACTTCCTAGGTCAAAGGTCAAGGTCAAAATCTTTGGTTTCAGTTGACAACCCTGTGTCCTGTGGTGAAGATCGTGTCCGCTCCATATCTAGATAACCATTGTGATTTTATACTCAATACTTAACATGTTTATTAACCAACACCAGAGGGTGTGTCATGATGTATGTACACCTTCCTAGGTCAAAGGTCAAGGTCAAAATCTTTGGTTTCAGTTGACAACCCCATGTCCTGTGGTGAAGATCGTGTCCGCTCGATATCTAGATAACCGTTATGATTTCAAAGTTTATACTTGACATCCATTTTAACCACCACAGAGGGCGTGTCATGATGTATGTACAACTTCCTAGGTCAAAAGTCAAGGTAAAAAAAACTTTGGTCTCAGTTGACAACCCTGTGTCCTGTGGTGAAGATCGTGTCAGCTCTATATCTTGAGAACTGTTATGATTTCAAAGTTTATACTTGACATCCATTTTAACCAACACCAGAGGGTGTGTCATGATGTATGTACAAATTCCTAGGTCAAAGGTCAAGGTCAAAAACTTTGGTTTCAGTTGACAACCCCGTGTCCTGTGGTGAAGATCGTGTCCGCTCCATATCTAGATAACCATTGTGATTTTATACTTAATACTTAACATGTTTATTAACCAACACCAGAGGGTGTGTCATGATGTATGTACAACTTCCTAGGTCAAAGGTCAAGGTCAAAAACTTTGGTTTCAGTTGACAACCCCATGTCCTGTGGTGAAGATTGTGTCCGCTCGATATCTAGATAATCGTTATGATTTCAAAGTTTATACTTGACATCCATTTTTAACACCACCAGAGGGCGTGTCATGATGTATGTACAACTTCCTAGGTCAAAGGTCAAGGTAAAAAAAAACTTTGGTTTCAGTTGACAACCCTGTGTCCTGTGGTGAAGATCGTGTCCGCTCTATATCTTGAGAACCGTTATGATTTCAAATATTATACTTGACATCCATTTTAACCAACACCAGAGGGTTTGTCATGATGTATGTACAACTTCCTAGGTCAAAGGTCTGTCTGTCTGTTGGTCTGTCCATCGCTAACAAATTTGATCCACACAATATTTTGAGAGGACAGCTGTTATTATTTCATACTTTATACCTGACAAACAATCACACATGAGACTATGTAATAACTTCAAATAATGCTTCATATCAGATTATCCATACAACTTATTTACCCCACGTTATTGACAGCGGGGCCCACAGAGATGGCTCCCATCTCAATGGCATCTAGTTATATTAAGTATTGTGCAATAGCATAGGACACAAAATGACTTCATGCTATAATAAATATGTCCTAAAAACTTTTCCACTAATTAGCTTTGTATGGTACATGTACCTTTTCTTTTTTAATTCATGACAGATAAAAATTCAGGGAAAGTTTTACCAATATTTATATAAACGTGAAACAAACTGAAATTGAGCTACATGTATTTTTTTATATTTTCAGTTTGAAGATCTACTATTAGTATTTATTGATTCAAGGTCCAGTCAAGTTATTACTATCTATAGGTCAGTGAACATTACATTGATATTGTATTGGAATGTTTAATGATTTTTTTATCAAATGAAAATCAGAAATATATTAAAATTGAAAATGTGAATTGAAGGGGAGATAATCCAGAGCTATATGATTCATTTTAAATAGTACTAGACCAGTGTTTGTATTAAAGGGGAGATAATCCAGAGCTATAGGATTCATTCTAAATAGCATTAGACCAGTGTTTGTATTAAAGGGGAGATAATCCAGAGCTATAGGATTCATTCTAAATAGCATTAGACCAGTGTTTGTATTGAAGGGGAGATAATCCAGAGCTTTAGGATTCATTCTAAATAGCATTAGACCAGTGTTTGTATTAAAGGGGAGATAATCCAGAGCTATAGGATTCATTTTAAATAGCATTAGACCAGTGTTTGTATTAAAGGGGAGATAATCCAGAGCTATAGGATTCATTCTAAATAGTATTAGACCAGTGTTTGTATTAAAGGGGAGATAATCCAGAGCTATAGGATTCATTCTAAATAGCATTAGACCAGTGTTTGTATCAAAGGGGAGATAATCCAGAGCTTTAGGATTCATTCTAAATAGCATTAGACCAGTGTTTGTATTAAAGGGGAGATAATCCAGAGCTATAGGATTCATTCTAAATAGCTTTTTTTTGTATTAAAGGGGAAATAATTCAGAGCTATAGGATTCATTCTAAATAGGATTATACCAGTGTTTGTATTAAAGGGGAGATAATCCAGAGCTATAGGATTCATTCTAAATAGCATTAGAGCAGTGTTTGTATTAAGGGGAGATAATCCAGAGCTAAAGGATTCATTCTAAATAGCATTAGACCAGTGTTTGTATTAAAGGGGAGATAATCCAGAGATATAGGATACATTCTAAAGAGCATTAGACCAGTGTTTGTATTAAAGGGGAGATAATCCAGACATGCCAGAGCTATAGGATTCATTCTAAATAGCATTAGACCAGTGTTTGTATTAAAGGGGAAATAATCCAGAGCTATTGGATTCATTCTAAATAGCATTAGACCAGTGTTTGTATTAAAGGGGAGATAATCCAGAGCTATAGGATTCATTCTAAATAGCATTAAACAAGTGTTTGTATTAAAGGGGAGATAATCCAGAGCTATAGGATTCATTCTAAATAGGATTAGACCAGTGTTTGTATTTATTCTTTTAGAACAAGGTTAATATTTTGCACTTAGCAACTTTTGTGACGGGATACAAAAAATAAAATGACACAATTACAAAATTAATTGTACTTGGAAATTGACTCTAATTAAACATTGCAAGCATTACAAATAGAGATGTAAACTAAGAAATCAAAGTGTGCTGTATGAATGCAAGGATGGGAGGTATATGTCAATGAGACAGCAACCAATCAACAAAAGAGGTCAATAGTTTTTAACAATAGACAAGTGTGTCTATAAAGTGTTGTTTTAATTGCATTTATATTTTCAGTTTGAACATCAATAATGTCTAAAATCAATATATTTATTTGAGAATTGTCCAGTCCTTGTGATCATTGTCCAGTCCTTGGGATCATTGACTGTCCAGTCCTTGGGATCATTGACTGTCCAGTCCTTGGGATCATTGTCCAGTCCTTGGGATCATTGTCCAGTCAATTTCATGCTTGTCCAGTTGAGTTGTTATTATAGGTAAGTGTACATTGCATGTGAACTAGATAGGATCATTTACTACTGAAATTTATTTCAAAAGAGTGAAATGTTGAATTTTAACTGTCACCGGGGTTGATAATTAACAGATATAGTTCACATTCAAAATATCACAAAACCCGTGTTTTTATGTAGTAAACAAGACACTAAAACAAAGTATGCATCCTGTATGAGTGAGAGTTTAGAGGTTTATATCAATGAGACAGCAACCAATCAATGAAAGAGGTCAAAATGGTATCACACAATACACACACATCTGTATAACATGTAATTATTATTGAAACCTGAAAAAGAAACATTTATATTCTCATTTTAAACATCTATTATCAGTCAGTCAGGGGTACTACTTGTACAAGTGTATTTTATTTACTTGAAGAAGTAAAAATAAATATACACATATAAGTAAATTTGTACGCTACTTATACAAGTGAATTTTATTTACTTGTATAGGTAAAAAAAAATATTGGCTGAGTTATGTCCCTTAGACATTCAGATTTTTTTACTTGTAGAAGTAAAAAAGTAATCCTATCTTCTTTTATTGAAATCTTTGGATTTCTTTGCTGTAATAGAATTTTAAATTATCTGCTCTTTGCAGATGTCATTACTAATCATTTCAGTGCAATTTCATGGACAATGAAAATCTCATTTGTCTGTAATCTTCAGAACACTGCTCATTTACAAGCCCCCAAGGAGCAATTTTTGAAGGCCTTGCGCAAATACTTAAGATCTTTGCGCAATCATTTTCTTTGTTGAACTAATGAGATGAAACATTGAACTTAAATTAAAAAATGTGAGCAAACCTGGGAAAAATCATTAAAGGCATGATTTTACATCTCAAAACTTGAGGATTTTTGTTGGATTGTAAGAAAAGTTTACTTATACAAGTAAATTTTTGAGAAAATGAAGGGGAGATTATTTAAACATTATTTATTTACTTATATATGTATATTTTTTTTTACTTCTTCAAGTAAATAAAATACACTTGTACAAGTAGTACCCCTGACTGTCAGTATTTACTTGATCCCTGTCCAGTCAAGTTGATCCTTGTCCAGTGGATTTGATACCTGTCCAGTCAAGTTGATCCTTGTCCAGTGGATTTGTTCCCTGTCCAGTCAAGTTGATCCTTGTCCAGTGGATTTGTTCCCTGTCCAGACAAGTTGATCCTTGTCCAGTGGATTTGTTTCCTGTCCAGTCAAGTTGATCCTTGTCCAGTGGATTTGATCCCTGTCCAATCAAGTTGATCCTTGTCCAGTGGATTTGTTTCCTGTCCAGTCAAGTTGATCCTTGTCCAGTGGATTTGTTCCCTGTCCAGTCAAGTTGATCCTTGTCCAGTGGATTTGATCCCTGTCCAGTCAAGTTGATCCTTGTCCAGTGGATTTGATACCTGTCCAGTCAAGTTGATCCTTGTCCAGTGGATTTGTTCCCTGTCCAGTCAAGTTGATCCTTGTCCAGTGGATTTGTTCCCTGTCCAGTCAAGTTGATCCTTGTCCAGTGGATTTGTTTCCTGTCCAGTCAAGTTGATCCTTGTCCAGTGGATTTGATCCCTGTCCAGTCAAGTTGATCCTCGTCCAGTGGGTTTGATCCCTGTTCAGTCAGGTCATGTTATAGGTAAGTACATCATATGTGAACTATATAGATCATTTAAAACTGAAATTTGTTTCAAATGTAAAATATTCAAACTCTTAAAGGGGAGAAAATCAACAAATAGTTTTAACATTCAAAATACCGCAAACCAAAAATAAACAAATGAAAGAACATGATGACATCATTCCAAAATCATTCTCCTTCAAAAATTGATTGGTTGAACTTAAGTGTGAACTTGGGGTTAGGATAAAAAAAATTGGAGGTATTTGCCATAGCTAAATCAACTATCGGATTAAATAAAGAGTGCAGAAAACTACCGTACTTCATCTAAATTGAGTGCTTATTATATAAGGCTACATCCCACACTGACATTGACCCTGTATTAAAAAGGTAAAAAACAGCATCATAACTCACATGATATTTTCAACAATATATGTCATTGAGAACGCAAAAACACAGATGTCATTTATTGATATTTTTCAGAGATGCTTTAGATGGTGGCACTGTCTTACTGACAGATTTCGTTGACTTCAGACGTACTTTCATCAGTTTTAATCAATTAAGTATGTATTGTATAATATATGTTTTTAGCTCACCTGGCTTTTCTCATCACTTGGCGTCAGTTGTCCATCGTTGTAGTTGTTAACTTTTACAAAAATCTTCTCCTCCAAAACTACAGGGCCAAATTTAACCAAACTTGGCCTCAATCATAATAAGAGTATCTAGTTTAAAAAGTGATCAACTATATTTGGTGTATGTAATGAGTGTAGGATGTACATGTCTGTCCTGCTTGGTTTATCTGACCTTGACCTCATTTTCATGTATCATTGATAATGTGAAGTTTAAAATTTATTTTATTGTAGTAAAGCTTCATTCATCTTTATGTCATTATCAACATAAAGTAAATCATAAAAAGTAAAGCAGGCAGGATATTTCAGCATGTGCATCCTTGCTGTATTAACAAAAGCGTGTGTTTGATGAGGGAAAGGGGTCAGCAGGGGGATAGTCATTTATTACATGAATTAATCATGTGATTCATATATGTATTCCTTTTAAATGCCCTACCGTATCAGAGGGGGCATTAAGTTTTACCCTTGTCCCTCTGTCCATCCTTACATCCATACGTCCAGAAATTAGTTTCCGTTCTCTAATTTTAGTTTGCCTCAAACAAATGTTATGAAATATACACAATGCTTATTACCACAAAACACAGATCAAGATTGAATTTTGGTGGCGTCACTTTTACCATTCTAGAGTTATGCCCCTTCACAAATAGAAAAATTGCTGAATTTTTCCTTTCCTTTCACTAACTTAAGTTTCCCTTAAGTCTCAAAAAAATGTTGTTAAACTTATACACAATGCTTATTACCACAAAACATAGATCAAGTTTGAATTTTGGTGGCGTCACTTTTACTGTTCTTGAGTTATGTCCCTTATAACATTGTATGCAAGCAGGGGCATCATCTGTGTCCCTTGGACACATTCCCCATTTATTTATTTTACTTATGCAAATAAATATAGATTAATGTTCAGTGCAATTACTAGTACCTATAAATATTAAACTTTTTCTTGCAATTGTTTTGTTTGAAATTTATAAAGATTGGTTCAACAGATTTTATTTCACTTTATTTTTATAGTAGCACCTTCATTATGTTATCATTGAAAGCTTTGTTATACTGATGTAGTGAATAAGAATGTCTAAAGTCAGGTGCCTGTTATTCAGTGGTTGTTTATTGTTTCTGTATATCATATTTCTTTCTCTTGTATATTTTGTACATTAATTTGGCAGTTAGTTTTCTTGTTTGAATTGTTTTATATTTGTTTTTTCAGGGCTTTTTATATCTAACTATGTTTTTTTTTAAATATAGCATTGGTTAAGTTCCTTTTACATTTATCCTCCAGAGTTATGTCCCTTTAATATTAAAGTAGAGGATAACAATGCAGTCATTGGTTGACGACATGATTTGATTTTGTATATATCTGAACAGATTAGGTCAGTATTTACATGTTCAAAAACAGTATTTGTTTTTCAGTTGCATGTAACAGTAACAATAATTACTCTAGATCTGACAAAAGTTTATAAATATGTTTTTTTCTATTTTAGGAAATAATGGAAGATTGGAATGATGTAAGATTTTTTTCTTCTTTAAAGTCAAAACAGTCTACTGCTTTTTGTTTATCGGATAGAAAATATAAGCATGTGATAATTTGTAGGGATATCAACTAGTACTCGAATACTCCATACTTCAAAATGATACTTGATTTCCTGGACCAGCACTTTTGGCTTATATAAAAAAAGAAGATGTAGTATGATTACTAATGAGACAACTGTTCACAAGAGACCAACTGACACAAAAATAACAACTATGGGTCATCATACCGCCTTCAACAATGAGAAAAGCCCATACCACATAAGCAGATTGGAAGGCCCAAAAATTACAAAAGTAAAATAATTCAAACGAGAAAACTAACGGCTTAATTTATGTACAAAAAAATTAACGAAACACAAATATGTATCAAATGACAACCACTGAATTACAGGCTCCTAACTTGGGACAGGCACATACATACAGAATGTGTCTGGGTTAAACATACATCTGTTTTGTACGTTTCCGCAGCAAAGGTTAAGTCAGAGCAAAGTCAGAGCAAATAGTTTGGTTTGTATGGCTGTTTATTACAAAGTTGCAAAACAGAATTTCTCCTGAAAACTTTGACAAGATAATATTTTTGAATACACACAAAATGTTGCACTCTTTGATATCCCTCAGTGAATAATTGAAATATATAAAGGCAACAGTAGTATACCGCTGTTCAAAACTCATAAATCCATGGACAAAAAACAAAATCGGGGCAACAAACCAAAACCGACTTAACTGTGACCTGTCTTTTGTTTACATTGAAAGTATAACATCTATAAGTGTGGTATTATTTCAAAAATGTCCTCTTCTTCAAATTGTAAATTGAAAGTAATTAACTATGATGTCATATACATAACATTGTTACAGTTATTTAAAAAAACAAAAGAAAATGAAGCAAGATGTCTTTTTATACAACCGCAAATTTTTTTTTAGCGTTGTATAATCATGTCGTCGTCGTCATCGTCCGAAGACACATTTAGTTTCCGGACAATAACTTTAGATTTAGTGAATGGATTTCTATAAATTTTTACCAGAAGGTTTAATACCACTAAAGGAAGGTTGGGATTGATTTTAGGGGTTATGGTCCCAATAGTTTTAGGATTTAGGGGCCAAAAAAGGGGCCCAAAATAAGCATTTTTGAAGTTTTTAAACAATCACTTGTGTTTAAGTGGATGAATCTCTCTGAAATTACACCACATGTTTCCATACCATGAAGTGATGGTAATTAATGACTTGGGGGGGGGGGGAGGGGTTATGACTCTAAATGTTATGGAATTGGGGGCTAAAAAAGGGATAAACTAGATTTTCCAGACTTACTCAGATTTACTGAATGGATCTCTATTTATTTCTACCAGAAGGTTCAATACCACTTAAGGAAGGTTTAGATTGATTTTTGGGGTTATGGTTCTAATAGTTTAGCATTTAGGGGCCAAAAAGGGTGTCCAAAATAAGCATTTTTGTAGTTTTCAAACAGTAACTTGTGTTTAAGTGAATGAATATCTCTGAAATTATACCACAAGTTTCCATACCATTAAGAGATCGTTAGTTATGACTTTTTTTTTTTGGGGGGGGGGGGGGTATTCTTAAAATGTTTTGGAATTAGGGGCAAAAAAAAAAGGGGAATAAGGGGCCAAAAAAGGGGGAAACTAGGTTTTTCTGGTCAATGAACAATTCAGTTTGTTTTCTTTTAAATTATTGATGTTTGATTGATCTGCAGGAAAAAGTGACATTCAAAAAATGGTCTCCAGTTGAGCCATGGTATAGAGTAAAATGTCTCCCTTTTTATTAACCAATAAAAATCTGTAATTTTATAGTGTTTAATAATTATTGTATGTGAAAACCATTTAAGTTACTACACTTTTTACATTCTGTTAAATGTAAACTATATTTCTTACTTACAGAAACTTATTCGTGCTGCTTGTTTTGGAAGAGTAGAAGAATTGAAGCTTTGCCTAGCGAATGGAGCAAACATTGAATTTAAAGTAGGTAAACTTGTAACATAAAATATTAAGTAGGTAAAGTTGTAACATTGAATATCAAGTAGGTGAACTTGTAACATTGAATATCAAGTTGGTAAATAAACTTGTAACATTGAATATTAAGAAGGTAAACTTGGAACATTGAATATCAAATAGGTAAACTTGTAACATAAAATATCAAATAGGTAAACTTGTAACATTGAATATTAAGTAGGTAAACTTGGAACATTGAATATCAAGTAGGTGAACTTGTAAAATTGAATATAAAGTTGGTAAACTTGTAACATTGAATATCCAATAAGAAAACTTGTAACATTGAATATCAAATAGGTAAACTTTTAACATTGAATATCAAATAGGTAAACTTGTAACATTGAATATCAAGTAGGTAAACTTGTAACATTGAATATCAAGTAGGTGAACTTGTAAAATTGAATATAAAGTTGGTAAACTTGTAACATTGAATATCCAATAAGAAAACTTGTAACATTGAATATCAAATAGGTAAACTTGTAACATTGAATATCAAGTAGGTAAACTTGTAACATTGAATATCAAATAAGAAAACTTGTAACATTGAATATCAAATAGGAATACTTGTAACATTGAATTTCAAGTTGGTGAACTTGTAACATTGAATATCAAATAGGTAAACTTGTAACATTGACTATCAAATAGGTAAACTTGTAACATTGAATAGCAAATAGGTAAACTTGTAACATTGAATTTCAACTTGTAACATTGAATATCAAATAAGTAAACTTGTAACATTGAATACCAAGAGGGTAAACTTGTAAGTTGAATATCAAGTAGGTAAACTTGTAACATTTAATATCAAGTTGGTAAACTTGTGTCATTGAATATCAAGAAGGTAAACTTTTAAAATTCAAGACAACTTTGAATAAGTACTATAAAACATGAGGTCAGACTATTACTTTGTACATATACAGTAAAAACAAACAACAATACAAACATAGAAGAATGTACATAAGCAGTATAAAACATGTAAATACAAGGTATCAAAACACAGCAGATTGTACATAAACAGTACATGACACACAAATGCAGGATACTTAAAAAAATTGCTAGGCTTGGTGAACGAGTTTTCTAAGTAGTTCAACTTCTGTACCACTTTCCTGCCAACACTGATGTTATAAGTTCTAGTCCGCCTTGGCAGGTATGTTCGACTCCAGTTTTCCAACCAAAAAGTCGATGGTTCTCTCTGGGCACTCAACACATAACATGAGACAGACACATCAAGACACAACAGTGATGTATAACACAGATATTTGATACAAAACATTAGCTCCATAAGGACAACACTGATGATCAACACTAAACATGAGACACATCATGACACAACATTGATATCAATCACAGAGCATGAGACACATCATGACACAACATTGATATCAACCACAGAGCATGAGACACATCATGACAGAACATTGATATCAATCACAGAACATGAGACACATCATGACAAAATATTGATGATCAACACTAAACATGAGACACAACATGACACAACATTGATACCAATCACAGAGCATGAGACACATCATGACAGAACATTGATATCAATCACAGAGCATGAGACACATCATGAAAAAGCATTGATATCAATCACAGAGCATGAGACACATCATGACAGAATATTGATGTTCAACACAAAATATAAGACACATCATGACAAAACAATGGTGTTCAACACAGAACACGAGAAACATCATGACAAAACACTGATGTTCAACACAAAACACGAGACACATCATGACACAACACTAATGTTCAACACAGAACACGAGACACATCATGATTCAACACTTTGATACAAAACATAATGACAGAACATTGATGTTCAACACAGAACATTGATGTTCAACACAGAATATTGATGTTCAACACAGAACATTGTAAACATCATGACACATAACTGATGTTCTTCATAATACATAATGACACATTGTTGTGTTCAACACAGAACATGAGACATATTATGATAAAACACTGATGTTCAACACAGAACACGAGACACATCATGACACAACACTGATGTCCAATACAGAACACAAGTCACATCATGACAAAACAAATCATGATGCACCATTGATAACCAACACAAAACATGAGACTCATCATGACACACCATTGATTACCAACACAGAACATGAGACACAGCATGACTTAACACTGATGTTCAACACAGAACACGATATGGCTGGACTAACTCATATAAGTATGCAGGTGTCATTCCATTTAATATTTTATAGAATAGTATAAACTTATGTTTATTACGTCTATTCTCCAGAGTTTCTAAACCTAATTCAATATAAAGTTTTTGTCTGGAGGAATTACGTCGTAAGCCTGTAATAATTCTAGCGGCTTCTATCTGAATACTTTCAAGAAGCTCAGACTCGTGCTGGGAGCAATTGCCCCATACAACATCACCATACTCTAATATAGGTCTAATAAAAGCATAATAAATACGTATAAGTGAACTCTATCTAATAAATGTTTGACTTGACGAAGCACAGATAGACGAGAGCATGCTTTTTTATAAATAATATCAATATGTGCGTTCCATGGAGCTGATGACTGAAATGTTATCCCAAGATGACAGTGAATATTTATTTTCTCAACCTCTTCCCCATTTATCCCAAAAAATACAGGTGGGTGTTCCCTTTCCCTTCTAGTAAATACAATATTTTTATTTTTATTAGAGTTAAATTGAACAGCCCATGATTTTGCCCAATTTGAGATAACATCCAAGTCATCAGTCAAAGAAGCAGCTGCTACAGCAGGATCATCATCTACTATAACAAATAAAGAAGTGTCATCTGCAAAAAGTCTAATATCATTAGAAATGTCATTAACTATATCATTTATATAAATAAGAAACAGAAAGGGTCCTAAAACTGATCCCTGGAGGACACCTGCATGTATACTTCTTAAAGTTGACGAAAAACCTTCTGAAACGACCTTTTGTTGACGATCTGAAAGATAACTCTCTATCCAAGATAAGAGCTTATCATTTAAGCCAGATTGTTTAAGTTTAAATAAAAGTCCTTTATGCCAAACTTTATCGAAAGCTCTAGATACATCACAAAATACAAACCTTACATCCCTCCCACTATCCATATTACTAATAATTTTATGATATATTTCAATTAACTGATTAACAGTTGAGTCACCTGGCTGGAAACCAGATTGAAACTTTGACAAAAGGTTATTACTTCTCATGTAATTATACAAATGTTTAAATAGAACTTTTTCCATAATCTTACAAACAATACTAGTAACAGATATTGGACGATAGTTTAGAGCTGAATGTGGACCACCTTTTCCTTTAAAAATAGGATTAACATGTGCATTTTTTCATAACAGTGGAACCTGTTTAACTGATAGAGACATATTAAATAACTTAGTTAATGGTTTAGAAATAAAGCTAGCAACCTCTTTTAAAATTCTAGGACTGATACCGTCAGGTCCAGCAGGTTTGTTAACATTCAAGATTTTTAACTGATCTTAAATTTCTCTCAGTGATGACAAATTTATTTAAATGACATGGAGGAGGCTCATTATTATCAGGAATTTCTGGTTCTGTATCAATATTAGCTATATTAGCAAAATGATTGTTCAGGATCTCTGATTTGTCCAATGGATGAATAAAAATTTGGCCATCATGTTCCAAAAAAGGGGGAGAATCTCTATTTTTGGTAAAATTTGATACAGACTTGGCAATGCGCCACCATTTACCAGGAGGAATATTTTTGTCAATAAGTTGAGATGTCAGTTTGCACTTATAATCTTCTTTTGCCTTTCTAACTAAGCTGATAATTTCATTACGAATTCTCTAAATTTTTTCCAGTGATCTGGATTATTTGAAGTTTTCGCTTTGTGGTGAATTCTATTACGATGTCTTATCTTGTTTCTTATTAAGTTGTTCATAAAAGGTTTATCATTTGGTCTTACTGTAATAGTTTTAGTAGGTATATATCTATTTACAGTACTTTCGAATGTTCTGACAAAGTTCATATAAACATCATTTATATTATTTGAATTAAAAACAACATCATCCAAGTCAGTATCATTCAACTGGTTTTTTAAACCTTCATCATCTGCACGCTTGAAATTGCTAATTTGTCTTTTAAACGAGTGTTGTTTAAAAGTTTTAAATGAAATTTCGACTGAAACAGGAGAATGAGAGCTGCATATCGGTGTTAGAACAGTTACTGAGTTAATTAAGTTCTTGCGATTAGTCACACATATAAGTTCCAGTTTGGGTTGTAAAGTTGGTAGGCTCCCAAACAACATTTTCTAAATTTAAACGGTTAAGTAACTTTTTAAAAGAGTTACTTGTGTTTGACATCATATCGCAATTGAAATCACCACAAAGGAAAATTGGCAAATCACAATCAAGTGCTTTATCTACTGACTCATTAAATAATTCCCATATATTAGAATTTGAGTTGGGAGGCCGGTATAAAACACCAACTAAAAATTTTTCATTACTATAATTCCTCACTTCAACCCAAAGCAACTCAAGATTGCTTACAGATTCTGTATAATAAAATGTAGACTATTTTTCACATAAATGGTCACACCCTCCACCATGTCTATTTCTATCTAACCTAATACAGGGGTTTATCTGGGTATTTTGGGAAAAAGGACCCTGGCCAGTTTTGGGAATTTTTTAACGCGGTTTTCAATGAGATTGTGAAAAACAACCAATATACCAGATGTTAGTTTTAGTGCGTTTAATTCATTAAACATTTTTTTGTTGGTGATAATAAAGTAAGGACTACAACTTCTTTGTTTTTAAATATAACAACATGACATTTGAGTCTTTGTTTTTAAATATAACAACATGACATTTGAGTATCAAAATAATGAGTTCTAACTTCTTAAGGATTGTTACTTTTTTTTGATTTTGACATGAAAATTTGTAAACTGAAATATTTTGAGTTCTGTATAAAATATATCCTGTTTCTATTTTCTTTTGGTCTTTTATTTGGTTACATAAAAATATAACAACACACAACACATGGTCTGGACCTGACTACTCAGAGTAAATAGACATAAAAATACAACAACACACAACACATGGTCTGGACCTGACTACTCAGAGTAAATATACATACAAATATAACAACACACAACACATAGACTGGACCTAACTACTCATAGTAAATAGACAAACAAATACAACAACTAACAACACATGGTCTGGACCTGACTACTCATAGTAAACAGACATAAAAATATAACAACACACAACACATGGTCTGGACCTGACTACTCAGAGTTAATAGACATACAAATATAACAACACACAACACATGGTCTGGACCTGACTACTCAGAGTAAATAGACATATATATATAACAACACACAACACATGGTCTGGACCTGACTACTCATAGTAAATTGACAAATATATACAACAACTAACAACACATGGTCTGGACCTGACTACTCAGAGTAAATAGACATACAAATATAACAACACACAACACATGGTCTGGACCTGACTTCTCAGAGTGTATATACATACAAATATAACAACACACAACACATAGACTGGACCTAACTACTCATAGTAAATAGACAAACAAATACAACAACTAACAACACATGGTCTGGACCTGACTACTCATAGTAAACAGACATAAAAATATAACAACACACAACACATGGTCTGGACCTGACTACTCAGAGTTAATAGACATACAAATATAACAACACACAACACATGGTCTGGACCTGACTACTCAGAGTAAATAGACATATATATATATAACAACACACAACACATGGTCTGGACCTGACTACTCAGAGTAAAAAGTCATACAAATATAACAACACACAACACATGGTCTGGACAGTGACTACTCAGAGTAAATAGACATATATATATAACAACACATGGTCTGGACCTGACTACTCAGGGTAAATAGACATACAAATATAACAACACACAACACATGGTCTGGACCTAACTACTCAGAGTAAATAGACATACAAATATAACAACACACAACACATGGTCTGGACCTGGCTACTCAGAGTAAATAGACAAACAAATATAACAACTAACAACAAATGGTCTGGACCTGACTACTCAGATTAAATAGACATACAAATATCACAACACACAACACATGGTCTGGACCTGACTACTCATAGTAAATAGACATACAAATACAACAACTAACAACACATGGTCTGGACCTGACAATCAGAGTAAATAGACAAACAAATATAACAACTCACAACACATGGTCTTGACCTGACTACTCAGAGTAAATAGACATACAAATATAACAACACACAACACATGGTCTGGACCTGACTTCTCAGAGTGTATATACATACAAATATAACAACACACAACACATAGACTGGACCTAACTACTCATAGTAAATAGACAAACAAATACAACATTTAACAACACATGGTCTGGACCTGGCTACTCATAGTAAACAGACATAAAAATATAACAACACACAACACATGGTCTGGACCTGACTACTCAGAGTTAATATACATACAAATATAACAACACACAACACATGGTCTGGACCTGACTACTCAGAGTAAATATACATATATATATATATAACAACACACAACACATGGTCTGGACCTGACTACTCCGAGTAAAAAGACATACAAATATAACAACACACAACACATGGTCTGGACCTGACTACTCAGAGTAAATAGACATATATATACAACAACACATGGTCTGGACCTGACTACTCAGAGTAAATAGACATACAAATATAACAACACACAACACATGGTCTGGACCTGACTACTCAGAGTAAATAGACATACAAATATAACAACACACAACACGTGGTCTGGACCTGACTACTCAGAGTAAATAGACATTCAAATATAACAACACACAACACATGGTCTTGACCTGACTACTCAGATTAAATGGACATACAAATATAACAACACACAACACATGGTCTGGACCTGACTACTCATAGTAAATAGACATACAAATACAACAACTAACAACACATGGTCTGGACCTGACAACTCAGAGTAAATAGACAAACAAATATAACAACTCACAACACATGGTCTTGACCTGACTACTCAGAGTAAATAAACAAACAAATACAACAACTTACAACACATGGTTTGGACCTGACTACTGAGAGTAAATAGACAAATATAAATAACAACACACAACACATGGTCTGGACCTGACTACTCAGAGTAAATAGACATACAAATATAACAACACACAACACATGGTCTGGACCTGACTACTCAGAGTAAATAGACATATATATATATATATAACAGCACACAACACATGGTCTGAACCTGACTACTCAGAATAAATAGACATATATATATAACAACACACAACACATGGTCTAGAATAAATAGACATATATATATAACAACACACAAGACATGGTCTGGACCTGACTACTCAGAGTAAATAGACATACAAATATAACAACACACAACACATGGTCTGGACCTAACCTGACTTCTCAGAGTAAATAGACATACAAATACAACAACTAACAACACATAGTGTGGACCTGACTACTTATAGTAAATAGACAAACAAATATAACAACTTACAACACATGGTCTGGACCTGATTACTCAGAGTAAATAGATAAACAAATACAACAACTAACAACACATAGTCTGGACCTGACTACTCAGAGTAAATAGAGATACAAATATAACAACTAACAACACATAGTCTGGACCTGACTACTCAGAGTAAATAGACAAACAAAAACAACAACTAACAACACATGGTCTGAACCTGACTACTCAGAGTAAATAGACATACAAATACAACTAACAACACATGGTCTGGACCTGACTACTCAGAGTAAATAGACATACAAATATAACAATTAACAACACATGGTGTGGACCTGACTTCTCAGAGTAAATAGACATACAAATACAACAACTAACAACACATAGTCTGGACCTGACTACTCAGAGTAAATAGACCAAAAAATACAACAACTAACAACACATGGTCTGGACCTGACTACTCAGAGTTAATAGACAAACAAATATAACAACTAACAACACATGGTCTGGACCTGACTACTCAGAGTAAATAGACAAACAAATACAACAACTAACAATACATGGTAAGGACCTGACTACTCAGAGTAAATAGACAAACAAATATAACAACTAACAACACATGGTCTGAACCTGACTACTGAGATTAAATAGATATTTTCTTTATGTTGCACTAAATCAGGAAATAAACTTTTTTCATGCTTTTTCGAATAATTTATTTTACACTAAATCCTGTTAAATCCTTTTAACACAAAATCATGTCGTTAATTATACAGGTTTAATGGACAACAAAAATTTGTCAGAATCATATAAAGTGGAGTCTCATTTTATTCATAGTGATGTTCTGAATCAGAAAATATAACTTTTTTTCATTTTTCTTTGAAAAATTTACTTTATTTAAATTAATGATTAAACTGTACATTAATGTTGGCTGCCAGTGAAGGACATGTGGAAGTGTGTCAACTTCTCCTGGAGAACAGATGTAACAAAGATATCACAGATGTATGTTATCTACTAAATCTGATCACATTACTTTAAATCAACACAAAATCCTGTTGTTAATTAGACAGGTTTAATGGACAACAAATTTTTGTAATAATTATATAAAGTGAAATCTCATTTTACTCATAGTATTGTTCTGAATCAGAAAATATAACTTTTTTCTTTTTCTTTGAAAAATTTACTTTTATAAAAATTAATGATTTTACTGAATCTACACTAAATCCTGTTGTTAATCAGACAGTTTTAATTAATATGACTATTTATTTCTGTTTATATTTATTACACAACATTGTCCAGTTTATCAGACAAGTTTTGATGTCAGTTGTATTATTCCAGGATAGAGGATGGACAGCATTAATGTGGGCTGCCAGTGGAGGACATGTGGAAGTGTGTCGACTTCTCCTGGAGAACAGATGTAAAACAGATATCACAGATGTATGTTATCTACTAAATCTGATCACATTACTTTTAATCAACACAAAATCATGTTGTTAATTATACAGGTTTAATGGACAACTAATATTTGTTAGAATTATATAAAGTGGGATCTCATTTTACTCATAGTATTGTTCTGAATCAGAAAATATAACTTTTTTCATTTTTCTTTAAAAAAAATATTTTCTTAAAATTTATGATTCTACGACTGGATCTACACTAAATGCCTCCCTATCTGAAATAAGAGAATAATTGTTGAGGAAGGTCTATGCCAAATTTCATGCTTGTAACAGGATGTGCACAATTTTTCACAAAGCCGCCGGACTACAAGTATTGTTAGTAATAATTATATAAAGTGGGGTCTCGTTTTACTCATAGTATCGTTCTGAATCAGAAAATACAACTTTTTTTCATTTTTCTTTAAAAAAAATATTTTCTTAAAATTTATGATTCTACGACTGGATCTACACTAAATCCTGTTGTTAATCAGACAGTTTTAATGTATGTTATCTACTAAGTCTGATCACATTACTGTCAACCAACATAAAGTTGTTAATAAGACAGGTTTAATGAACAACTATTGTTTGTAATAATTACATAAAGTGGGGTCTCATTTTTCTTGTCTCCTCGTACTTAATCAGGAAATGTAACTATTTTTCATATATCTTTGAAAAAGTTTTTTTTTTAAATTGATCATTATTCTGAACCATAATAATCAGACATATTTTATTATTATATCAACAAGTACTTGCCAGAATTATATAAAGTGAGATATCATTTATCTCTGTGCATTTCACTGAATCAATTGATATAAATATTTTATGCATTTCTTGAAAAAAAAATTGTTTTTGTTCACATGACATTTCTGATGGAAGTTCTGACATCCCACAAAAAAACATGTTGTTTATGTACAATACAAATACAAGTGTGACTGGTCATTTTATTCAGTTTTGACCACTGATTCGTGTGATATACATTTTGTTTTTATTTTTTACACAACATTATCCAGTTTATCAGACAAGTTTTATATCAGTTGTAGGATATGTTGTATATTATTGACATTGAGAAAATATTGTCCATAATATTTACTTGTTATTTGGTATTATTATAGAGTGATGGATACACAGCTTTACATCTGGCTGCTGAGTGGGGACATCTACAGACCACAAGATATCTTGTAGAACAAGCTAGTAGAATATATTGTATATTATTGATATTGATAACAAAGTATTGTCCATAATATTTACATGTTATTTGGTATCATTATAGAACAGAGGAAGAACAGCTTTACATCTGGCTGCGGAGTATGGAAATCTACAGGTAACAAGATGTCTAGTAGAGCAAGGAGGTATCAGTCCCTTCGTTAAAACTCATAAGGTAATAATTTATAGTATATGTCCAATATTCAACTAGTTTATAATGCATCACTAAAATAATGTAAAATAATAAGATATTTTTGGTCAAATTGATCTTTCTTCTCAAGGTTATAGTTACACATATGTCATATGATCCTTTAAATTGAACCAAAAATATGAAAGTGTTTTATAGACATGATAGACTAGGACGGCTAATTTTTGATATTAAACACATGAACATAGATGTTCTTATTAAAGAAGTCCAGTATTTTTTTTTCAAAATCTTCAAAAACATAATGATTTGTTTAGACCACTGACAAATTTTGGGTGATTAGTTATACTAAAAATGAATAATTTTATGATTTCAAAATTTGTAAGGCAAATCATATGAATATCTCAGTTTTAGGGTAAAGAGGCAATATTATTATCGTAAAAAGTAAATTAATGAAATAGTTTTTGATATCAAAAATGATAATTTGTATTGATGCAAAATTCGACCTGGCAATATGGCTGTCATTAAAACCAGTGTAAACAAACACACTGTCAATAGACACATACACCAATCTGTTGTTGCGACAGTGATAACAAAGTTATTAGAAAGTATCAGAATAGTCTGAAGAAATACATTGAAATAAGTTTATCTTATATTTATAACAAGTGTGGACACAGATGAGTGTGGATAGTGTGTTTAGATGTTTGACAGTGTCTTATGACAATAAAGTTCTATGTTTTTCCTATATGGTGTTAATAACTGTGTTGCACGGTGACAACCGATCTGAGCATTAGGAGTGTTATTTATTTGATATTTTTTTATTTTCAATACAGACATGGGGAGACAGTAATTACATTAGTTACCAAATGATTATGATAGAACATGTTCTACATCTTTGGTTTTGGATACACTTTGTAGCTGGGAATTGTTAATTTCTGTGTCGATTTGGTCTCTTGTGGAGAATTGTCTCATTGGCAATCATACCTCATCTTTTTTTATATGTATTTGCTTACTATTTACATTACTTTGTGGTGGATCGTCAGTATCATTAGTAAAAAAAAAAATTTAAATGTCGAATTTCTTCCTCAGATTAGAATACATTTATTGGTTTTAAGTAATGACAATGGCTTAAGTCTGACATGATTATTGGGGCTAAATAAGATCGGAAGTAAACCTCTGTGCTGATTTATATCAATTCTTTATATCTCCTCCAAAGCTGGTCGAAGCAAAGACAAATTTTGACCAAAATAAAAATGATTTCACCAAAAGAACCTTTGTGAGCATGCTTCAAAGACTCATAACTGCTCCAAAAGTAATCTGATCGAATTTGAAGCATGTCAATCAAATATCATCAACATCTACTTAATGAGTCTTAAAATATGTCTAAATACCTAAAAAGCTATTTAGTACTCAAAAGGTATTGCAAAATTATTCCTTTTCATTTTTTGTTTTGTTATATGGATACAAATATAAGTGATACATGTACCAATACAGTATTTGTTGTGGTATGCAAGTGTAGTAATAAGCATTTACTGTAACAATGTTAATTCACACAAATTAAGAAAAAACAAATGAATGGAACAGATACTCCGCAGGGTGCTGCTTTATACGACTGCAGAGGTGGAAACCTGAACGGTTGGGGCTAGTATGGACACAACATTCAAGCTAGATACAGCTCTGAATTTGGATTGTGGTTAAAAAGTTGACACAACATAGGTTTCTGACACAGATTGAATGTGGTCTATAAAGAACTTCAACTTAAAAATTTTAAATTGGACATTTACCTATTTTGGTCCAATATCCAAAATCTAAATAAAATTGAGAATGGAAATGGGGAATGTGTCAAAGAGACAACAACCCGACCAAAATAAAAAAATACAACAGCAGAAGGTCACCAACAGGTCTTCAATGTAGCGAGAAATTCCCGCACCCGGAGGCGTCCTTCAGCTGGCCCCTAAACAAATATATACTAGTTCAGTGATAATGAACGCCATACTAATTTCCAAATTGTACACAAGAAACTAAAATTTAAATAATACAAGACTAACAAAGGCCAGAGGCTCCTGACTTGGGACAGGCGCAAAAATGCGGCGGGGTTAAACATGTACATGGTTAAATTCAGAATATCATAGAACCCGAAGAATTCAATTTTTGATCGGACCAACTTGAAAACTGGGCCCATAATCAAAAATCTAAGTACATGTTAAGACTCACCATATCAAAGAACCCCAAAAATTCAATTTTTGTTAAAATCAAGCTGATTTTAAATTTGGACCCTTTGGACCTTAATGTAGATCAATTTAAAAACAGGACCAAAAATTAAGAATCTTAACACGGTTAGATTTGGCATATCAAAGAAGCACAATAATTCATTTTTTTGATGAAAGCAAACAAAGTTTAATTTTGGCCCCTTATTCCTTGGGACCAAAACTCCCAAAAATAATCCAAACCTTCCTTTTGTGGTCATAAACCTTTATAGATTTCTATTAACTTATGCTAAAGGTATTGTTAAAAAAAACAAAAAAAATGCTTATTTAGGACCTTTTTTTGGTTCCTAAATCCTACCCTGGGACTAAAACTACCAAAATCTATTCCAACCCTCCTTGTGTGGCCATAGACCTTATGTTAAAATATCATAGATTTCTGTTTACTAATACTCGAGTTATAGAGCAAAAACCAAGAACAATGCTAAATTTGGGCCCTTTTTCCTAAACTGTTGAGACCAAAATACCCAAAATCAATCCCAGCCTTCCTTTCATGGTCATAAACCTAGTGTTTAAATTTCATATATTTCTATTGACTTTTACTTAAGTTAGAGTGCTAAAACCAAATAAATGTCTTTGGATGAAGACGATGACGCCAACGTAATACAAATGTACAACCAAAAAGTTTTCAATTTTTGTGGTGGTATAAAAATGATCTCAAATCAAATTTCTAATGGAGTTTGCAACAATAATTATTCAACTACTCATTTTAATAAAACATTAAGTATTAAAATATAAATGTCATACAGTCATGGTGATGATGCCCCCGCTAGCATATAACGTTAAAAAGGTACATAAAGTGAAGCTGCCAAAAATTGAACTTAAACTGAGTTTAGAGGTAATAAGCATTATATACACATTTCACTAAATTTAGTTGAGACAAACTTGAGAAATTTTTCCATTTGTGAAAGGGCATAACCCTAGAATGATAATCAAAGTGCTTGTAATCACTGAATGGCTATTAAAGACTGCTTAAATTTATCAGTTGGTAGTAAAGTGAATTTTGCATTGTATCTATAGTGTATATACATGTATAGCATTATTTTAAGTTGATTCAACTTCTATTATGGACAGAGAAATCTAAACTCCAATTTTTAAAGAAGATTTCATAAAGCATTGGTTTTAGGTAATTCAACAACCATTCTGGACAAAGAAAAACCTCAAATTTATTGTCTGGAATCTACAAAAATGTTTGTTTTTGGCCCTTAATTCCTAGACTGTTTGACCCATAACCCACAAAATAGACCTCAACCTTCTACTTATGGTATTCAATATTATGGTACAATTTCAGAACAATTGAAATACTTATACACAACTTTTTGTACGGACACTAGATTAATGCTTGTTTTGGTCACCTTTGGAACCCTTATTCCTAAACCTTAGGGACTATATATATAACCCCCCAAAACAATCCCAGGCTTCCTTTTATGATTATAAATATTACTGTGGATGCATTATTATTCTTTAGATACCAATTTTCGTGGCTTTTGTGGCTAGAGTCTTACCACGAAATTAAATGTTCAACGATTAACAAATTTTCTATAGGCTTGTATGCAGACTTCGGCAAAACCACAAAATTAAATATCCATGCAAACTTTCTTTAATCCACGAAAATTGGTACCCACGAAAATAAATGAATCCACAGTATGTTATAATCTTAAGGCTTCCTTTTTACTTATACTGAAGTTATTATCTGGAAACCATCCGTCTTGGGAAGACGACGACAGGATACATACATGTATTTCAACTGCAAAAAATTTTGTGGTTGTTTAAAAATTTCAAACATGTACAATGAAATATTGTTTTAGAAATTGATAAGCCTAGATATGCCTTATAATTTTTCCCTGCATAGTTGAAGGACCATTTACACTCAGAACCGAGTCATCAGTAGGCAGCTAGTTCAGATGTATTAAAACAACCTAGCATCATATTGCTAGTAGTGGTAGTAGCATTCTCGGGTAAATTTGTTCTTTTTTTTTATAATATATTTGGTTCAAATCAATATAGAATGCTTTTATCTCCCCAATACTTACATTGTAAATAGAGGTGATACTCATTTGACAAATCCTTGTACATGAGAGTTTTCTGTCAAATCTTTATTTCACAAAGAATGATTTGCATAACAATGAACTGAGCTCAAAGCAAAGTATTCAATAATACACTTAGACAAAGAGCTAAATTCAGTGATATACTTTGTACTACAGGTCCTTCATTAACATCCATCGACCAAAACCACATCTCAAAAACATTCCATACTACATGGTTGGATTCAGAAGTCCTGAAAAAGACATGATTTTTTTTATCATATTTTAAGTATATACACACAGGTTTAAACTTTCTTGTACAATCATTCCGTATCTAGCAACTATCAATTTGCTTCATGCACATATTGATATGTGTTGAGTTTACCTCTGTTGGAAATAAGAACACACAAACCTCCACCTAATATTAGTCAACGGCCAAAACATTCAAAACTATAAAATATTATCTAAGACTTGTCAGTGTCTATTTACCATTGCCACTGAATCAGTGATATATGTACACATAATTATGTACATGCAAGACTAAAATTATAAAGTACACTAGAACAGACACGTGGTATCGCAGGTCCATGACTGAGTTAACGTATATAACTATGTGCAAGCCTTATTTTAGTATTAGTATTTTTATCTGATAAAGTTATGCCGATTAAACGATACACAGTTTTCTCTGCTTTCAAATCTTTCTGATTGAAACCGTCGAACTGGAACTTATCAATTATTGGTAATATTAATTATTTGAAAAACAAAAGTTCCTGGAATTGAGTATTTTTTCAAACAACAGCATTGTCATATACATACATGTATTAGTTGTAAATAAAATTTGTTTCACGTCATGCCAGCTAACAAATTGAAAACTGTACCTATACGCCTTATTTTTAGTCCAGATTTTAGTATTTGAATTGTTACAATGTATCTTAGAAAGTCTAAACTGATTAAAATTTGACAATTTAGTAGTTTCAACCCTGTGGATACGACCCGTGTATATAGCATATTAATCCTGAATACACCGTTTGGTGGTGCACCTGTCAGACGCGGAACGTACAAATAAGGTAATCGGTAACAGGTGAATATACTATTAATTTTTGGTATTGGTATCGGACTCGATCCGGAACTTCTTAATTATTGGCAATATTAATTACGTGGAAAACAAAAGGGCCTGGAGTGGTGTAATTTTTAATCTACACCTTTGTACTATATTAGTTATATATAAAGTCGAATTCTTTGATTCGTCGTTTTTATGCTATGACGGCTGACAAATTGGACATCGTAATTTTAGTATTATAGATATATAAGACTAAAACTGACATTCAGTCTTTACGATATCTTCATTCCCAAAGTCATTTTCAAATCTGACTTCATGGTAAAATAAGATTCCATATCTACAACCAATGAAAAGGAAATATCCCTCTAATAGACTAGCATTTAAATCACAGTTTTCGAAAATGGAAGCTAGGTCACCGTGGAACCTAGAACAAAAAAAAGGGAAACAATATATCTTAAATATTTCAAATGCATGTACATGAAATAATATTAATCTCTAAAATTTACCATATTGTTCCCTTTTTTATCTTCTGTTCGATACTGTATATCCAGTGGCGAATCCAGAAATTTTCTAAAGTGGGAGCCCACTGACTGACCTAAGAGGGGGCTCGCTCCAGTCACGATTCAGTGATTCCCTATATAAGCAACCAATTTTTTTCTCAAAAAGCAGGCCCCCCCCCCCTAAATCCACCTCTGATATCAACCTCTAGATGTCTTTCAATTACATTCAGTTAAGTGTGGGTTGATGTTTGATTGTTGTACATGTTACAATGAGCAAAGCCCATACCGCAGTCAGCTATAAAAGGCCCTGATAAGACAATGTAAAACAATTCAAACGAGAAAACTAACAAGTCTGTTTAAGGTTACATCATCAAAATATGTAGGGTAGGTAGGTAGGTCGGTATTTTCTTTTTATTATTTTGTCCATTTTATTTTTTGTGCCATGATTTTGAATTGTGTGGTCCGAGTTGTCCATGGGGCGAGAGTCCCCCTATTTATAATGATTGGATTATTTCTTACGACGGCAATAAAATGGCTTACGGTGGGTGCTCAAAATAGGATCGGTCAGGTACCCATAATCAAACATATATTTTTTTGGCCTTATCGAGAGCACCATTGAAATATATACAAATCACGGATCGGAAACGCATCAACTATGTAAGACCTAATTTCAACACCCCTAAACAGTGAATATTTTTATCGCAAACAGTAGAATTTTATTACATAATGTGAAATGTGTGGGATTGTGCAGCACGTGTCATCATGACATGTGTCCCTTCGCGGCCTTCAGTTTTGATTATAGACTAGAGAAGAGACTAAATGCGTACAAACCTGATGTCAAATGAAGATATACGGAATTTAAATAACGTTGATCCTTTAAATGTATGAAAAACAAAAACATATGACAATTGTTCACATAAAATAGATAGTAAAATTTTCCAAATGAACGTCCATTAAAATTATTAAAGTCTCTGATGAATATTTCCCCCGCAAATGTCATGGAATAGACCAAAACGAATTTTAGGTGTGTGTTGTCATTAAAAAATCGGGTCAATGAACACAGTTAGAAAAAATCTGAGACTACTATAACTAGTAGTCTCAGGAAAAAATATATGAATATGTTAACTATATTTATATTGGTTTTTCAGAAAAGTGACTTTACCAGATTTTTTTTGTGGCAAACAACGGTAAATAGCCTATATCATCTTGACATGACATATGAAAACCCCTTAAGCATAATGGTGTGTGTATGGAATAGTCCATGGAATTGTCCAAACCGATACAGGTGAAATACGTAGAATAATATTGCTGTGTCTATTGTGGACACAGCAATAAAATCAGATTTAAGATCCTTATGAGCCCGTAGTAAAGTAAAAAAAACTGTAAAAAGCCTTATTAAATAAAATTTGCTCGATTAACCTTGAAGTGAAGACTAATAAAAATTTGCGTGTATAGTGAACCCCCTAAATAAAATAATACTGTGTTCTAGACCACTTCCCCTTTCGGTGATCTACAGAAATGATTTTTTACTATATAGTATGTTAATTAAATACATTTAGTTAAAAGTTATGGTGGTGAAAATACATTTTGATCAAAGAAATAAACACTACAAGACAATATTTCTAAGGATCCAGTAAGGAGGAAATAATTTTGTCTAACATCTAACGATATTTAGTGCAATAATTTGTAAAAAAGATGATCCTATTTAAACTGCAAATTTCTTCTTATGCTTGTATTCAAGGTAACTAGTGAGAATAGTTGCACAAAAAACCTGTCATCTTTGCCATGATTTATTTATTTCCTTACAAGATTGATAGTTTATATAAATATACAGTGTTAATTTCCATTGTTTATTGCAAGCGTACATTTTATTTGTGCATTGTGATTAAAAATTCGTATGTACATGTATAATTACTTTTATTTGTTTACAACTCTGTCTTGTATTGTTCTGGTCGTACTATTGCAAATATTCAATTTCATGACTGCATCATGTGTTTCTAGCAGTTTACCATAGTGCTATCACATGGTAAGGTTAGAAATTAATGGTAAACCCTAGTTTTAAGTGTGTTAATGTCTTATCTTACCGTTTTAATTTATTGACATAACTTCATGACCTGATTTTCAATTGACAGTGGTCAGATAATCGTTGCAAAGAATCCTGCTCAAACTTTTGTGAAAGACGGTTTTAACTTTGAAGTGTTGCAAGAGTTTATGTTCTATGTTGAAGGCACTTGTATATTAGTGACCTGCAATACAAGTACTGTTCCATTGAGTTTAGTTATATGTCTTCTGTTTCTGTCCCTGACCCATGTTTTCTGTATTTGGCATGTGTAGTGCATCATGACATAAGACAGTGTTACGTGTACCGTGGTGAACTTTTGTGCAGGACTGCTTTGTGTATTTTTGACATGGAACTTTTGACCAGACTATGACTTTTTGACTCTTGACCTGTGCACTTTGGGTGTGTCTTCATGATACAGGGTGTTCCTTTATATATTACCCTGACCTAAAAGTATAATTCTAAATTGACCTTGCATCTGAATATGTAGCATGAAGATTGTCATAAGATGGTGAGGCTTGTGGCACAAGAAACTTCATATGAGCTTGACCTTTGCCCTCATTGTACAACTTGTATATTTTGTTTGAATTATATTGAGAACTGTCTGATTGCACTCATACCACATCTTCTTATATCTATATTATATAGATATATTTGTTAGTTTTGTGTACCACGATGACCCTTTCCTCAAAATCTTTGTGTTTTTTTTTTGTCATGGAACTCTTGACCAGTCTATGACTTTTTGACTCTTGACCTATGCATATTGGGTGTGCCTCTTGGTATGATTATCTTGACAAAGTCAGGAGTCTCTGGTTTTTGTTAGTCTTCAAGTTGTTTGTTTTTAATTGTAAGTTCGGTTTTATGTATTGGAGTTTGAACTAGTACATATTTTGTTTAGGGGCCATCTGAAGTCCGCTGCCGGGCGAGGAATTTTCTCACTTTGTTAAAAACCCATTGGTGACCTTCGACTGCTTTTTGCTCTTTTGTCATTTAACTGTCTCTTTAACACATTTCACATTTCCGTTCTCAATTTTTGAATTGAAGAATGTTTTGATCAAATGAAAACTAAATCTTTTAATTGCTTTGAAAAATTAGAGAGAACATTTTCTTCTTCAGTAGCACCATGTGCTGCCAGTTTTGATAGATAATTCAAAGTTTAAATCATTTTACCTTGAATTTCATTTCATGGAAATGTAGATATGGATAGTCTGTTTAAGCATCTTGAAAAATCACACAGAAGGTATACACATATCAATAAACTGAACTTAGTGCGAAGAACCTTCAAAATACACTTAGACATAGAGCTCAATCTATTGAAACACTTTTTTATGCTGGTCACAGTCTGTTATCAAACTACACCGCACTCCTTAAAAAAAAATATGCAAGTTAATTCTTATAGAAGTAGAATCCAAAGGAAGTAAATATGCTGTTTACTGAAATAAAGGTAACAATATGTCTATGGGCCACAGTTGCCCCTGTTTGTGAAAAAAAAACCACAAGTAAACTTCCACATATAGATGCAGGATTCACGTAATTTTGACTGTTTATAGACATTATAAGCATTGTGTATAAGTTTTAACACATTTGGTTGAGGCAAACTAAAGTTAAAGAACAAAACCAACAGATTTAGCATTTTTCCTTTCTTAAGGCTACGTGTTGATATTTGTATCATTAGTACTGGTACCAACTTCTTATATCTAAAAACTCATGAACAGTAGCACCACCCAATATCAAAATTGAAAGATCTGTGTTATGGGGTAATAAGCATTACGTATAAGGTTTATAACATTTGATTGAGTCAAACTTATTAAGGATTATGTACCCTTCTGTTGATTCAATGCTAAACATATGGAAGTTTTATAGAAAATACACAGCCTTTATCCTTGTACTATCCTATTTGGCAATTTGATGACTGACAGATATAGGATTATTGCATGCAGTGCTAGCATTGATTTCCTTAAAACAAGTTTATTAATGTAGTTATTGGTTAAAACAAATAAAAATATGGACCAAATCAAGTACACCTTTTAGGGTGCGCTCGACTTTAGCGACTCAGCATGAGGTATTTTGGAATTAACAGGTTGGTTAGAACTCTTTGTAAAAAATAAACACTAGCACATCATAGAAAAGCAAGTGAGTAATCTATGTTTCAAATTTTATAACAAAAATCTCTGTATAAACATGATTAAAGGCTGTGGATTTTCTATAAAAATCTTGATTTATTTGCCACAAAGTACTCTTTTTCTTTTAAATGCAAGGGAAAGGTAAATTATAATGCTTTCCGTCAAGTTTCACCCTAGTATATGTACGATATTAAGGGGGCTCGCGGGTCTAAATCATTTTTTTTAATTTAATATACGATTTCGCTATATTTTTCTATAAATGAACTTTATCTTATACCTAATAGAAAAATGAAATAAAAAAATGGGGTCACCGTACATTTACGCTCACAATCTGCCTTCGAAAGAAGCATACATTTTTGTTAATGTCCTTTTTTCTGTTGAACTGATAGGCGAAATATCCGTTAATAGCGAAATAAAAAAAGAGCTAAATTACAGAAATCGCTAAAATTTTACAATTATTTAGTTTATGTACAGCTTATTCGAAAACAACAATAAAAAATGTAGGTCACCGATGAGTTTAAAAAGATATTTCAATTTTTATGCCCAAAAATAGCATTTTTACACCAAAGGGAGATAATTTGGAGCTTTTTCAATGATATCTACATTTTAAAAGTCACCTGGGGTCAACACATATTGATTTTTTTATATGATTTTTGTACCATATGATAAAGTAACAACTTCTTAAGGTAATAAATAAAATTTGCAATGAAAAATAAATGTTTGATTTCTTTCTGAAAATTTTATTCCCGCGGGCCTCCTTAAGTCAGAAGACTGTAATTCATGAATTGTCGTTTGTTTATGTGTTACATATTTATTTTTGTTCATTTTTTGTATACATACATTTGTCCGTTTCTTTTCTCGTTTGATTTGAGGCAACTAAAGTTAAGAGAACGGAACCCTTTTTGCTTTGAAAAAAGGGGGGTATACTGTTTTACCTCTGTGTTTCAGTCCGTCCGTCAGTCAGTCCGTCCGTCCCATGAAACTTTCGTCACATTTTTCTCAGGAACAACATATATGTCAGCCATACCGTGTGATGCGTTTTCAGATTCATCATTCATCGACCTCCTGTTTACCGAACACTTGTATGATTTTACACATGATATCATGTTGAAAATTGATATCAAGTTGAAAATTTTCGTCACATTTTTCTCAGAAACTACAATACAAGGATTTCTAAAATTTGTTTTCAGGATTTATATAAGTCAGCTATTCAGTGTGATGCGTTTTCAGATTCATCACTCAACAACTTCCTGTTTACCGAACACTTGCATATTTTCACACTATTAATAGTATCCACTTGCGGCAGGGGTATCATCAGTGAGCAGTAGCTCACAGTTTCACTTTTTTTTTTACGTTCAGGACGAACGGACTAGAGTAACTCTGTATGTCCCTTTACTATGGTACCAACACAGAAGTTCTGACTATTGTTCTGGTGCTACTCATCCCACTAGCAAGTGTCATTAACACACACACAATTTTATTATAAAAATATTCAACCTTAATTTTGATTTGATTATTTTGGGCCTATAATGATTATATGCATGCCTTAATTTCACAAGTAGTTTTAAATTTGACAAATTTATTGTACATATATACATTTTTAACCGGATTTTTGTGACAAAAATGTCGGTTATTAAATTGGGAATGCTCGGCGGGCGGCAGGGCGGGTGGGCGGGCGGTCGGTCGGGCGGGCGGCAATCAAATGTTGTCCGTGCATTAACTCAAGAACCGTTCAACCAAAGCTTTTAAAATTTTAATATGTTGTTACTGACAACTAAATGAAGGACAAGTTCAATAATGGCCATTTTGACTTTTACCGTTCAGGAGTTATGGTTCTTGAAAGATTGAAAAATGGCGTTTCCAGTCGTGTCCGTGCATTTTCTCATGAACCATTCAACCAAAGCTTCCCAAATTTTAATATGTTGTTACTGGTGACAAAATGGAGGTCAAGTTCAATAATGACGATTTTGACTTTTACCGTTCAGGAGTTATGGTTCTTGAAAGATTGAAAAATGGTGTTTCCAGTCGTGTCCATGCATTTTCTCATGAACCATATGCATTCAACCAAAGCTTTTCAAATTTTAATATGTTGTTACTGATGACAAAATAAATGTCAAGTTCAATAATGACGATTTGGACTTTTACCGTTCAGGAGTTATGGTTCTTGAAAGATCGTAAAATGGTGTTTCCATTCACGTTGTTGCATTTACTCACAAACCATTCAATCTAAGCTTTGCAAATTTTTATTTGTTGTTACTGATGACAAAATAAATGTCAAGTTCAATAATGACGATTTTGACTTTTACCGTTCAGGAGTTATGGTTCTTGAAAGATCGTAAAATGGTGTTTCCATTCACGTTGTTGCATTTACTCACAAACCATTCAATCTAAGCTTTTCAAATTTTTATATGTTGATACTGATGACAAAATAGAGGTCAAGTTCAATAATGACGATTTTGACTTTTACCGTTCAGGAGTTATGGTTCTTGAAAGATCGTAAAATGGTGTTTCCATTCACGTTGTTGCATTTACTCACAAACCATTCAATCTAAGCTTTTCAAATTTTTATATGTTGATACTGATGACAAAATAGAGGTCAAATTTGATATTGACAATTTTCACTTTCACCAATCATCAGTAATGGTTCTTGTGATATTGCCAGGACACAAATAAATGCTTATAAATCCGGTTTGCTGTCGTTGTGACAGCCTCTTGTTGTAATATTTTATACCCTATTTTTCAATTAGATAAAGCTAAACTTAAATTGATCATCACTTTCTTTTTATATGTCTTTTAACATTCAGTTTTGAACAAATCAATTTGTTACATATACTTCACACGTATTTCTATCAAATCTGACATTATTACAAAGCAGCTTTAAAATAAAATTCATTCGAACTTTAAATGTGCAATAAAATATATATGCAAGTCGTCAACTGGTCGTGGCTAGATGCATATATCGTTGGACGACAGGTCCTAATTTTGTTGTTTTAAAACTTTTAGAAATATTAACGGAAATAAGGAATGAGTAAAGGGAAATAAATAAAAACAGAATGACTGAATTAAATAAAAGGATGTTCGATATAATGTATATTTCGTTTTATTTTTAAAATCTAAACGATGCTTTATTTTTATCTAGATTCCTAATCAAAATTATTAGAATGAGAATATAAATACCTTACAGCTTCTTTTACCGTCGATCCTGAAAAGTTTAATGTTATAAAACAATTTTAGCGTCTTTGACCTACTTTATCTTTTTATTCGGATACTTGTGGTTATCTATTCCAAGTTCAACGGGGACATTAAAATAATCTAGATTAGAACCCAAATGGAACCAAGAAGTCGGGTTGCAATAACCAAACAACCCGGATGTTGAACCAGTTACCATGGTTTCGAACCAAAGACCCGGATAGAACCAACTTTTACCAAGTTTCAGAACCAAACAACCCAGATGGAACCAATGTTTAGAACCAGAGTGCCCGGATAGAACCTTATTGCATTCGGAATTCTCATGACTTTTTATACCTTCAACATATTTTCCAAATCATTTATTTATTTAAATCTAGTATATTTACATATAACTTATACGATATCAGTGATAACACTCAAAACTACAAAATGCTGTAAAATAACAATAAACACACATAGGAGGGTGTGAATGTGGTATACAGAAAAGAAAATTTTGAGGGAAGGAAAAAACATTGAGAATAGAGAGAAATGGGCAAACAGATAATGAAAAGAAAATAATGGGGTTCAAACTTATAAAGAATATAAAATAATGGGGTGCTTAAGTATAAAAAAAACAACTTAAGAATGATTTGTTAAAATATAAAAAAAAAAAGATAGTTAAAAAGACATCCCAATCCTTACGACCCTCATGTAGACATAATGATGCATTTACCAATTAGAAAAACACTTCCAAAAAAAAATAGAAAAACCAAATGACGTAAGTTGGAGCATTATTTTATATGCTTTAAAAAAAAGTTAAAAGCCGTCTTAAAGGAACAGAAAAAATGGAAAAATAATCAGAAAGTTGTTGCATGAGTTATATTTTCTAATTGAAAATAATATGTTTAGCATCCGCAAAAATAAAATTAAACACCACTCAGCTACTACTTGTCTTACTAATTGTATGATAGCTGTGACACAAGTTTTATTTGTAATTAACAGATGAAAGCAATATAAAGATTTGTCTGTATTTCAGGGTGAGACTCCATACGATCTAGCAGCATCAAGAGCAAGGGGACAGTATAAAGAAGTGATGGAATACTTACAGGTACACATACTTTTGAATTACATATGCTTACACTTAGAATAAATCGGATACATATTAATTTACAAAATGTAAAGAGATATAAAGCTAAAAAAATAAATGACACTAAACCAGGATACCCCAGGAGAGTAAACAAGTTTTGAAAATTTCTGTTTATGAGACTTTAACACTAAAAGTATGTCTTAACTCATTCGCCCCCAAGAGATTTCTGGAAAATCAGGCATTTTCGAAAATTTGCAATCATATGCAAATTATATGCAAATTAGCAGACTCTTGATGCTGTAACTGGTGCTCATCTATTAAACTATATATTGGAATTTGGGGCGGATAGCATAGGTGGGGGTGGGGTAAGAGGTGGAATATTTTCTCATGGATTTACACCCACCCCCACTAAAACATGGTAACTTTCCGTCTATTTTTCGATTTTAAAACGACCTTGAGAGGTGAACATTGACAACACTGTGTTTCTTTGTCATTAGGCTAATACCTATAGTAACATCAGTTCATTCATGCTAACTGGGAGTTTGTGGGACTTAAGTGTCTTGTTGGGGAATTATTATTGTCAATTAAGGTCTGCCTAAATGTCCGTTTTTACTGATTTTTGGCAAAACGGTGACCTAGATTTTACAGACTAGATTCCTATTGGCCATATTATACCTTGTTGTGTTCCTGAACCATCTATGCATGCATTTATGATAGTAGTTTATACCTATACTCACTCCCAGTTACGTAGTGGTCATCAAAAGATGCCCACCCCTCTTGATTTTGGCTAGTTTTCATGTTTTTCCGATTTTGAACTCTTAAACGGCTTTCAAAGTGCCATATTTTCAAGAACAAACATCTTAGGAGAGTTTATAATGGACCATGAATTGCTTGGTTGAAGTTCCTGCTATCATGACAGTTCAGCTTGGGCAGTCCAAAAATAGTATGGAGGGTCATACGGGCCATCAAAGAATGGTTGTCGCCATCACGCCTACAGGCGGGATTAGGGGCTAAAGTGTTAAATAAAATGCTTTGTTAATTTTGCATTAGAATGAATAAAAATGAAGATAACTTTACTGCACTTTTAACTTGGCATACATAATTTTTGTTTTTCTTATGCAGCTAAAATACTGCAATCTGATTGGTTAATTACCACAGTGTAAATAACACCCCATCCTTGTTCACCTGGGGATAAATAAAAATTTGCCAAAATATCGGAGAAAAAATCAAAAATTTGCAAAATAAAGAAAAAAAAATTAAATGTAAAAAAAAAATTAAATCAAAAATATAAAAAATCAAAACGAAATATATTTGAAGATAAAATTTAAATAAAAAAAAAACAAAAAAAAACATTTTTTTAAGAATTTCCCACCAATAAAGTATTTGACAATACGCAGCAACATCTTCATTGAATTTCCATAAGCATTTGTCAATTTCACATCCCGGTTTAGAAATGAATTAAGGAATTGTTTCATTCGTCTCAACTCGGCCTATTCCGAGGAGAGTAGTGGCTTCTACCGAGGATTGCAGTATAGGAATTGTTAATAAGAAATAAATTCGTTATCTTGGTGTATTCAGGGGTGTTTGGAATTGTACACCGTTGAACATTTTGTACACCCCTGATTACACCAAGATAACTAATATTACTTCCTCAGGTATAATTTTACATAGCTCCACATCTTCAGGTAAACTCAATAAGCGATTGTAAAATTTTAAGTAAGCCAAGCTTAAAGTACAATGCAGTTTTCTACAAAATCCTAGTACAATCATGAAAGAGGGGGGATAGGAGGGGTCCTGATCCCGGATTCCCGGACTTACTAAAACGGAATCCCGAGGTCCCGAATTTTAATAAAGTAAATTCCGACGTCCCGAAATCCGAAAAAAAGGATTCCCGGATCCCGAAAGGGTCAATCCCGGAATCCCGAGCTTACAATTACCGATCCCGGAGTCCCGATAAAGGTCCTATCCCCCCTCATGAAAGTGTGATAGAATTTGCTACCAGGTTTGAGGTATACTCTGTGACTTGTATTAATCAAACAGTGATCCTCAACTCGGCAGTTAATATAGTTATAACAGTGATGCTAAGCCTACTTATTTAGCATACCTTTCCCATATGGCCTAGTGAGCTTTTCTTATCCCTTGGCGTGGACAGCATTTGCAAATCAACATGAAGCAAGTATATGTCTACAAGGGGATGATCCAAATTAAAAAAACACCTGTACACTTTAAACTATAACTCTCTTTTTACTCCGGGCCACATATTTCCTGAAAAATATGTTTCATATAGAATATTTGGGGGGTTGATATTTTATAATTTTAATAGTTCAACAAGTTTAGTGTCTGTGACATGAGAAATATAAAAAAGAAGATGTGGTATGATTGCCAATGAGACAACTGTCCACAAGAGACCAAAATGACACAGACATTAACAACTATAGGTCACCGTACAGCCTTCAACAATGAGCAAACCCCATACCGCATAGTCAGCTATAACAGGCCCTGATAAGACAAACATATAATGACACTGCATATTCCTTGTTTTTTAGACTGTCATGTCAGAAAAATCATTAGGCGTGACTGCTGGAATAGGGATAGAAGGTAATTTTTATTTCATTATATGTTGATGATTACTCTAGGAATTTCAGAATAACAACATTTTACAATGTACATGATGTATCTGTACGACGTCATGCAATTAACTGCAATGTATTGATGAGATTTATCACTATAAAATAGATAATAACAAACTATGGTGCTATATAGTGTTAGCAGCTTTCCAATATATGAAATGCACCACATAGTAAGCACCATCACATGTATGGTCTTCTGTTGGAAGCTATAGTACATGTGTATCCGTACTTGCAGGCAATATTCTACCTTGCTAGAATTATTTCCCCAAGAAAAGGGTAGCCATTTTATACTACAGTCTGACATAATATTGATAGAATCCATTTATGTTTTTCTAACCTGTGACAAAAGTCCTATAATGTGAGACGTAAGGATTACAATCCATTCATGATCATGTCATGGATCACTGATCAAAGTACATGTTCCGTTGTCTAGTCGGTATCTCAGCTGCTATAATCAGTAAATAAACTATATGTGCATGATGGATATAATTTTTGTAAAGTGATCATTTCTGTCTGGCAGATTTCACCTTACCTTGACCTGAGTTTTATGTTGAATTGGTCAATGTTGAGTTTTTGTGTTTAGATATAAGAAGATGTGGTATGAGTGCCAATGAGACAACTCTCTTTCCAAGTCACAATTTGTAAAAATAAACCATTATAGGTCAATGTTAAGTTTTCATAGTAAGTGTTTGTTTCCCAGGTACTTAAAACATTAATTCATCTTGGTATTTAAAAAGACTGTATGGCATACATGTCTGTATGGCAGAGTTGATGAAATCTTTTCATGTTGGGGAGTTTTGTGGCCAAATATATGTTGTGGGTTTTTCTCATCATTAAAGGCCTTGCTATTACCTATTATTTCGTATGTCAAAGTATTTGAAACCTGGTGGATAGTTGTATCATCATGATCATTGAAAATCATACCACATCTCCTTATTTTTATTTTTACCTCAATTTCATTGTTCATTGGCATGATTGGTCAAAGTTAGTTTTTTGGTTATGTCTATTTCGCAGATACGATAAGCAAAATGTGAACTATATACTTAGTTAATGGAATAAAAATAGGATGTTCATATATACAAAACAAACTCATCATAGATAACAGGACTTAATTTTGTATACAAAAGACTCATCAGTGACGCTCTCATCCAAAAAAGTTTAAAAGAAGCCTAAAAAAGGTACGAGTTGACGAGCATTTAGGACCAAAATTTCTAAAAGTTTTTCCAAATACAGCTAAGGTAATCTATGCCTGAGGTAGAAAAGCCTTAGTGTTTCTAGAATTCAAATTTTTGTAAACAGTTAATTTATGAATACAACCATATCAATGATAATTCATGTCAGCACCAAAAAGTGCTAACTACTGGGCTAGTGATACCCTCGGGGAAATAAATCTCCACCAGCAGTGGCATCGACCCAGTGGTTGTAAATAAACTCATCATAGATAACAGGACTAAATTTTGTATATGCGCCAGACGCACGTTTCATCTACAAAAGACGCATCAGTGACGCTCTCATCCAAAAAAAAACCTAACTGTTTGCAGATACTTGATATTTTCTCTCAAATATTGCAAAACAGAATACCTTCATATTTGGTCAGCAGCTTATTTGATGAGTTGTAACATGTTTACACATTTATTAGCTCACCTGGCCCAAAGGGCCAAGTGAGCTTTTCCCGTCATTTTGCGTCCGGCATCCGTCGTCCTACGCGTTAACTTTTACACAAATCTTCTCCTCTGAAACATTTTGAGAACATTTTCCTGTTTTTGGTTATTATTTGTGGCCAACTTGGCCGCAGTCATCATTGGGGTATCTTGTTTAAAAAATGTGTCCAGTGACCCTGCCAACCAACCATGATGGCCACCATGGCTAAAAAAAGAACATAAGGGGAAAATGTAGATTTTGGCTTATTACTCTGGAACCAAAGCATTTAGAGCAAATCTGATATGGGTATAAAAAATTATCAAGTCAAGATCTATCTGCCCTGAAATTTTTCGATGGATTGGACAACTGGTTGTTGGGTTGCTGCTCCTGAAATTTTAGATGAATCGGACAACTGGTTGCTTTGATGCTGCCCCTGAATTGGTAATTTGAAGAAAATTTTGCTGTGTTTGGTTATTATCTTTATTATAATGATCAGTTGACCCTTAAGGAGTAATTGCCCTTTATAGTCATTTTTTACCAATTATTCGTAAATTTTTGTTATCTTTTACAAAAACCTTCACCTGTAAGACTACTGGAACAAATTTAACCAAAATAAGTCAGAATCATTTTTAGGATATCTAGTTTAAAAGATAAGTGGGGTGACCCAGCCAACCAACCAAGATGGCCGCCATGGCTAAACATAGAACATAGGGGGAAACTGTTGGCTTATAAATCTAAAACAAAAGCATTTAGAGTTTATCACTGTGTTAAATCGTTTATCAATTTAATCTATATCTGCCGATAAATTTTCAGATGAATTAGACAACTGGTTGTTGGGTTGCTGCCCCCAATTGATATTTTTTAAAGAAATTTTTGCCAATTTTGGTTATTATCTTAAATACTGTATAATCATATATAGGGATAAACTGTAAACAGCAATAATGTTCAGCAAAATAAGATCTACAAATAAGTCAATGTCACCAAATGGTCAGTTGTCCCATTAAGGAGTTATTGCCCTTTATAGTCAATTTTTGACAATTTTCATTAATTTGGTAAATTTTTGTAAATTTAAAAAAAATATTATCCTTCCTATCTAACATGTCTAAAGGGCCAAGTTTATTAATGATAGAGAAAATTGTAGGCAATGCTCAGTAAAGTAAGATCTAAAAACATATTACCATCACCAAAAGACAATTTTGTCATAAATCCATCTGTGTCCTTTGTTTAATATGCATATAGACCAAGGTGAGCGACACAGGCTCTTAAGAGCCTCCAGTTTAGTTGACATTAGGCATTTTTGTTAGTGAATATTTCTGTTATATAATCATTGTATATAAATATTGAATATATTTTTTTTTAAAGTATGCATAATTTTATCATGTTATCACTTTGCACTTTAACTGAATTTTGAATGAATGGCAAAAAATGAAGAGTAACACTTACAATCAAGCCACAGTAAAGAGCTTAAAACATCTAAAACTGCTCAACAAATTTGATACAAACTTTGAATGAAAAAATACTTAGTTTGCCAGAAAATAAATTGTTATTCAATTTTTTGTTGATCATCTAGCAAGCATGCCTGCTGAAGCTAAATTAAAACTAGAGTTAAATCAAATAGTTATCCATTATGTTTAAAACTGCAGTATGGTTGAAAAGTTAATCAAAATTGTCCAAAAAAATCCCTATTGAAATTATTTCCCTTTAATAATCAGCGGTTTAACTTAAATTAGGAATATTTTTTTTTTAACTGGAATAATACTATTTAGCCACTATTTATATGGTGTAGGCACAGATTTTTTGGACATCACAGCTATACATCAATAATTGGAAAATTTGTATTTATACAGATTCCGTCCGATCTGCCATGTTGAACAAGTTGCTTGGCAGTGGAAGCTACCAATCTTTTGACATGCGCTGTATGGTAACCGGCCAGTTTTCGGTAGGGAAATCAAGTTTAGTCAAGCTTTTAGTTGGGGAAAGTGTTCCAGAAGGGCGACATGCGACCGATGGGATTACCCTCATTGAAGGTCGCTGTGGACTTGATATCGACACCAGAAGTTGGATCATGATTGATCCAGGTAGGAATACACATTTACATATATATATATATGGATTGAACATTGTATTCATTTAAAGTATGCATAAGGTATTGTTTTACAGGTAACTGAGGTAGGCAAGTTATATTTTGTAAAGAAATGGCTGTGATCAGAAGTTTCAGTTGTATGCTAGTCAACCTTATCTCCATCATCTCTGTATGTTCCTGTTCCAAGTCTGCAATTCAGTGATTGCTGTTGGTTTCTTTATGTTATTTCTGTTCAGCATTAATTGTTTTGTCATTAGTTTGGCTGTTGGTTTATTATGCCCCATCTTGGGGCATTATATTTTTTGGTCTGTGCGTCCATTCGTTCGTCTATCCATCGTCAGGTTAAAGTTTTGGGTCAAGGTAGTTTTTGATAAATTAAATTATCTTTGCATTATGATTTACTAAGCATATATCTATATATGTAACACTCCCAAATGTGTCCATCCCCCAAATTTAAACGTGTCTGATAATTGTTGTTCGCCAAACGTGTCCACTAATTAATGCTAGAAAGTTACATGTTTTTAGCGCTAATACATGTTTGTCGTTTACGAAGTGAATACATCACACTTCAAACTGATATTTTATAGTGTGTCTTTCTATGTTGTGATGTTACACTATTGTTTCAGATAAAGGTGAAGGTATGGTACCATTAAAACGTTTAAACTTGCTGCAATTTTTTGCACCTGTCCTAAGTCAGCAATCTGATGTTCAGTAGTTGACGTTTGTTTATGTGGTTCATATAAAGGTTTCTCGTTTCTGATTTTTTTAACATAGTTTAGACTGTTAGTTTTATCAGAGACATATAATACATATATTGTATTGTATTATATGTCTCTGATAAAACTAACAGTCTAAACTATGTTAAAAAAATCAGAAACGAGAAACCTTTATATGAACCTCTGGTTTTATCGTTTGAATGGTTTTACACTAGCTAGTATTTTATATTATAAGCTTGTAGTTGTTGTGAGCTAAGGATCCCTGTTGAAGACCATACATTGACATACAATGGTTTACTTTTATAAATTGTGATTTGGATGGAAAGTTGTCTCATAAGCACTCCTACCATGCTTCCTATATCTATTGTCCTCAATGAGGTCAAAAACGTTTACGGCAGTTGCATCAGGGAACATACAAATAATGTTAGTACAGATGAATTAGTCGTTTACTGAGTGAATAATTTTGTATTATTAAACTCCGATGATCCCTTTTTTTATATCATATTCCTGTCTGCGACTATTGCACAGCGGGCTTTCAATTTATAGAATTGAAATCCCCTTTTTCAACAGTTCTGAGACAAACTGGTCTACAGGCTTTTATTTAAATTTTAGGTTTCGAGCATCACTAAAGACACACGAACAAGATACATAAACATCCAGTGACACATATTTCATTCATTATTTGAACTACATCACGTTAACAATAAATACCATAGATAGGTTCTATAATTATACCAGGAATTTTTTATTGGGCCTGAATTTTTACGGTTATTTCCTCCATAGTGACACCTTCTGACGCCCCTCCCTTTACTCCATAATGACGCCTTTTGACGCCTGTGTAGTACCTCAGTTGAAACACTTTGACAACAAAGTGTCAGCAGTAGACTTATTAAAATTTGTTTCCAATATGAAAAGGAATATCACAGGAATATCTAACTTAAATTCATTTGTTGAAATACTTGTTTTTCGCAATGCATTAATACTTTAAAGCATATTTTCGCCATTTTATTGAAAGTACATCAGACATGTCAGATGAAAGTTTTTTGACATTTTTTATTCACTTAATTGGTAATTGTAAAAGGTTTTGACTGACTCGGTCATTAAAAACGCTCAAACTCAAGCTTAAATATGAAAACAAATTCTATCAAATATACCATTAAAAGTCACTTTTCAGATGATTTTTTGTCTAAATGGAAGTAGCTGCATTCGTGTTCACTCTCAACATTTATATATAATATGTATTGTCATTAAATACAACATATATTTAAATATTAAGAATGAACACAAGTGTGGCCACTTCCATTTTAGACAAAAAACTTCTTAAAATTAGCATAAATGTGAAGATATAATCATACGTTTTTTGATAGAGTTAAGTCTGCCAATTGATATTTTATCGTATGTTTTTCTATGTTGTGATGTTATGCTATTGTTTCAGAAAAAGGGAGAAGGTTTGGATCCATTAAAATGTTTAATCCCGCTGAAAATGTTTGCACCTGTCCTAAGTCAGGAATCTGATGTACAGTAGTTGTCGTTTGTTTATGTAATATATATGTGTTTCTCGTTTCTCGTTTTGTTTATATAGATTAGACCGTTGGTTTTCCTGTTTGAATGGTTTTACACTAGTAATTTTGGGGCCCTTTATAGCTTGTTGTTTGGTGTGAGCCAAGGCTCCGTGTTGAAGGCCGTACTTTAACCTATAATGGTTTACTTTTTAAATTGTTATTTGGATGGGGAGTTGTCTCATTGGCACTCACACCACATCTTCCTATATCTATATAAGAATTTTTGCATGAAAAAATGATGCTAGTACCTGATGCATGTACATTGTATTATCAATAACAGCCCATATTCATGTAACAAAAAAATGTTTCTTTCCAATAAATAAGTAAAAGTTAACAATTTAACAACTTTGTAAAAACACGATATTTTAGGGCCAAAAAGGGGTCTTACCGGGCCTACTCCTTTAGTAGCGAGTACAGACCGATTGTTTACAATTTCAGTAAGACACTGCTTCAATATCCATTATGTAGTAGAGGCCATTTTAAATACCTGGTTGAAAGTTCTGTATTTCTATTTTTTGATAAAATAGTAAAATGAGAACCGGTATACGTTAATGAGACAGTAATAAGCAAATAACAGAAGTATTTTTAATATGGACACGAATAATCTTTCAGTAAATAAAAAAAACATTAAGCTTGTTATAGACACGTTTGGGGCATTGGGTATGTTTGGTTGTTTATTAAAAAATGGACATATTTGGGTGTTCATACAAATGACACACCTTTGCACCCTTTTACGTTAAGAAATGTTTCACAGTTCAGTGACGTCATGTGGACACATTTGGGAGGATGGACATGTTTCTAAGTGTTACATACAATGACTATGTCACTGAAAAGTCTTTACCAAAGTGTATCTATTTGTATGTAATAAATAACACCAATTTTTTTTTCATACAGCAACTTATAATGCCTTGGATGTTGTATACAATAAGGTGTTAATGACCTCCATAGAAGAGGATGAAAGTAAACAAGCAAAAACACCAGAAAATCAGGAACCAGATGCAAAACATGTTGATAGTCAAAATGCAGAAGATAATCCTTCTCAGAAGTCACAAGCTACCAAGTCAACATCTTGGCCTGTGCACGACTCGAGTGAACCCTCTACACAGCCACAAACAGCCCAATCTTTATCACCACAAACGCCCTCTAGTGAGTCTAAAAAACAGCAAATGAAAAAGAAAATGACAACTAAAATGACCAAAAAAGAAATAAGAAAGAGAATGGAGAAAGTTCTTAAAAGTGGGAAATATAAAATGAAAGTTGGCAGACTCATCTTCTGGGACTTTGGTGGACAGTATGTCTATTATACAACACACCAGACATTCATGACTTACAGAGCTTTGTTTCTAGTAGTTTTTGATGGTAGTAAGAGAATAAATGACGAAGTCCCTGATGTACTGTGTTTTCCAGGGCAGCACATGACACCAACCCCTGCAGGTAATTAATGTTAATTAAAATTGTAATATCTATTTGACTGAACAGGCTTAAAAAAATTGGCAATGAACATAATGATAATTAAAAACTAATTGTTCAGAGAACAATTGAAAGTCTTTCAACCTCAAAATACACCTATTTTGATATATAAATATAAAAAGTTGGTTAAAATGTCATTTTTGGTGTCAGACAACAGCTTACTTTACTGATTCAAAAGAAATTATTGTTTCAAAAACTTTTTATTATAGTAAAAGATAATTTGCCATTTCCTCAGTTTCCTGTTTGAAAAAAATCTCTTCTGGTATTACAATATAGGTCACTTGACGCTGATTCCCAAAAAAATATGGTTTTAAATACTTTTTTTTATTAAATTAATGCAAAAAAGACAACTTTAGGTTTACTACAGGTCACTTCCGGTTGACTTTTTTTTAAGAACATGTGTATTCCTACTTAATGCAAAAAGACCCAATATCTTAAACATGCCTCAAATGAAGTTACAGAAAAGGTAAAAATCTAAAGCATTATATTTACATATTTGTCCTTGACCTCAATTTCAAGGTCACCAAGCAAGAACCTTAGTCATTTCAAAAGACTTTAGATCTCTACTATGTATTGTTTATAAGATAAATATAACCATACATCTTATTTCTAACATTTTAGGATAGAAAACTCCTAGTAAAAGTAAATTGTTTTCTATGAAATAATTTCCTGTTATGACATATCGCAACTAACAATTTAGTGAAAATCTTATGTCGATATATATTACAGTTTTTTAAGAGTAGCATGCACAAGCAAAAGCAAAAAATTAGAACATGACCTTGACTATATTTTCTTTTTTGTTTATCATGGACCCTAGGTCTTTTATCATCTATCATGCTTATGGTTTATGCGTTACTATCACATTTATTTATGTCAAATACATAAAGGGAGATAACTCTCATACCGAATCTTCAGAACTCTTCAATCAAAATAATTCTCGACATTCTTCAATTTGGTAAAACTATATTTGTGCAATCTTTTTACTGTTGCAAATTAGCACAAGAAAAACAGTGTTCTGGGAGATTACTACTACATAGTAAAGTGTTCGGTGAAGAGGTGTCCGTTTCTAAAGCCTAAAATATGTTCGATATCATAAACCAAATACCAAAGCAACATCGTGCAAAACAAAACTTCACAAGAAAAAAAATTAAAAGGAAGACATTTTTTTTTGTTTTTGTCTATACATATAGAATTATTCAAATTGTCAGAATACAATGTTTTTTGTATTAAAGTTATTTACGAAGATTGTAAGCAGTTTTAAAAGAAAACAGAGCATTGAGATGTACTGTACATTAAAATACAACATATCAACAAATTTTTACTTGTAATAAGTTAAAAGATTAAGTGCTAATTCCAGGTAACCCTTCAGTACAGAGAATTTTGGTTGGGTTCGTGTTTTTCAATCTATAGTTTTCTGTGTAATGTTTTGTATACTGTTGTTTTTCTTTTTGAACATAATTTTTGTATTCTATTATTGAACTTCTGGTTTTTGATTGTCTCCCTTTTACAAAACCTCATAGAATGGTATAAATAACGTAATTAGCTCATGCACTCATATTAAAGTGTTTATAAATTGATTGAAATGCATTACAAATTAAATCTTAGTTGTATTTTAGCTTTATTCTTTTTTTCAGTCTTTTTACTGCACTGGGTAAACTCAATTCTGACCTATTGTAAGGTGGTGTATGCTGGCATCCCTAAGATCTTGTTTGTTGCTACCCATAAGGACAAGGTACCAGTGGTAAGTGAACAAGTTATAAATAGGTCGTGTTTACAGGTATTCCTTAGATCTTGTTTGTATGCACCCATAAAGACAAGGACTACCAGCTTGTTTTTAGCTCACCTGGCTCCTGAAACTTCTGGGCCAAATTAAACCAAACTTAGCCACAATCATCATTGGGGTATCAAGTTTAAAAAATGTGTGGCGTGACCCAGCCAACTAACCAAAATGGCCGCAACAGCTAAAAAAAGAACATAGGGTAAAATGCAGTTTTTGGCTTATTACTCAAAAACCAAAGCATTTAGAGCAAATCTGACATGAAGTTAATTGATTATAGGGTCAAGATCTATCTGCCCTGAATTTTCCGATGAATCGGACAACCTGTTGTTGGGTTGGTGCCCCTGAATTAGTGATTTTAAGGATATTTAGCTGTTTTTGGTTATTATCTTGAATATTTTTATAGATAGAGATAAACTGTAAACAGCAATAATGTTCAGCAAAGTAAGATCTACAAATAAGTCAAATGACTGAAATGGTCAATTGACCCCTTTAGGAGTTATTGGCCTTTATAGTCAATTTTTAACCAATTTTCGTAAATCTTAGTAATCTTTTACAAAAATCTTCTCCTCTGAAACTACTGGGCCAAATTAAACCAAACTTGGCCACAATCATCATTGGGGTATTTAGTTTGAAAAATATGTGGCGTGACCCGGCCAACTAACCAAGATGGCCACCACGGCTAAAAATAGAACATAGTGCTAAAATTCAGTTTTTGGCTTATTACTCAAAAACCAAAGCATTTACACTGAACTGTTAAAGCAAATCTGAAATGAAGTAAAATTGTTTATCATGTCAAGATCTATCAGCCCTGACATTTTCAGATGAATCGAAAAACCTGTTGTTGGGTTGCTGTCCCTGAATTGGTAATTTTAAGGAACTTTTGCTGTTTTTTGTTATTATCTTGAATATTATTATAGATAGGGATAAACTGTAAAAAGCAATAAATGTCGGCAAAGTAAGATCTACAAATAAGTCAACATGACCGAAATGATCAGTTGTCTCGTTTAGGAGTTATTGCCCTTTATAGTCAATTTTTAACCATTTTTCATAAATCTTAGTAATCTTTAACAAAAATCTTCTCCTCTGAAACTAATGGGCCAAGATCATTATAGATAGAGATAATGGTAAGCAGCAAGAATGTTCAGTAAAGTAAGATGTACAAACACATCACCATCACCAAAACACAATTTTGTCATGAATCCATCTGCGTCCTTTGTTTAATATTCACGTAGACCAAGGTGAGCGACACAGGCTCTTTAGAGCCTCTAGTTTAAATCATTTTAAAATAATATGTCATCCCTTTTTTCGTCCCAGAGGGTATCACCAGCCCAGTAATAGGCACTTCGATGTTGATCTGAATATCAATTATATGATCATTTTTTTAATCTTACTGTTGACAAATCTATAAATCATTCAAAATACTTAGGATTGTCGTATCCCAGTCATATATTACCTTGGCCGTATTTAAACAGTTTTTTTGGATTTGTAGATGCTTAATCATGTCAATGCTCTTCACCTTGTACTTGTTTGGCTTTATATCTAGTTCAATCTGAGCGTCACTGGTGAGTCTTATGTAGACAAAACACGCACCTGACGTATCAAATCATAAGCTTTGATAACTATTCAACAAAGGACATCCCACAACAAAGTATACAATAATAGAACTCAAGAAAAAAATCTCTGTTTTGTTGATCTTGCATTGCTGATTATGAAGACTGTTTAATTGCTCTCCATCTTCCTTAGTTTTTACTCAAAATACAAAAAAGGTTAAACAAAAACAATCCACATTTTAGGGCAATCCCTTTGTCCAAAAAATGTAAAGCCTGGTATCTTTGATTTTTTGGGTTAGAAAAAAATGTGTCACAATCCTCAAATTTTCCAAGGTTTTACCTTAGTATAGACTATAAGCACAATCAATACATGAATGACAACTATAATATACATAAAGTATGTTATGTACATGCCTTTAGAAACAAATACAAAAAAGTAACAAGAGTTGTTGTGTAACTATCTATGACACATATTTTATAAAACAAAACAAAAAACGATATTCTTGTACAACAGTATTGTCAATGATTGTATAGGCACTTTAAACAGTTCTTTAAATAATAATTATATCATATTGTTCTAAAGAGAAAAGTATGACGTTAACATCATAATCAGCCTTAAAATCTGTACTTAATGATGATTATTTTTTGGCAGGAGGATGTAGAAACCAGACGTGCTCTGTTGTACAGCGAAGTAGAGGAATTATTTAAGGATCACGAGGGCAGAACTCATCTTGTTCTTGACAAACAAATATTTGTCAATGCCACTGATAAAAATGATCAAGAAATTGAAACCCTGAAGAAAGCCATTACAGAGCTTACTTTCGACCATCCGTGTTGGGGGGAGAAAATGCCGAACGCATGTGTTCCCCTTGAACTCGAGATTGCTGAAATGGTAGCTACAGGAAAGCAGATCCTGCGATTGGTAGAACTTGAAGAATTGAATTCAATCAGCAAGGTGTCTGTCCTGGATTTAGAACAACTTCATGACTTCCTACACTTCCAACATTCTCTTGGGAAGCTTATCTACTTTGATACCCTTCAGCTCCGAGATCATGTTATAATTAACCCGCTACTCATGGTGGAGGTTATGAGATCTTTTGTGACAGGTATTTATCAATTGAAAACTAAAAGTTGCTGTCTTATTTCGTGTGAATACCATGGTTGTAATTAATCAGACCATTGACCAAAACTGTTTTATGGCTTTTATTTCATGTTCATGCTGATAAATATCATGTTTCTTATGTGTATGTTCTTATGGATTTCTTTATTATCCTTCGATGTTGCCCACAATGTTAATATAAATTGTAACCCTTTTTTATGAGCATCTATCCGTCTGCACATCAATATTCAGACACTGTTTACGATTAGGTTTTGCTTACTTGGTAGGATTGGCTGTCGTTAAATTTTCTACACCCTTAATCATAAGTTCTATTAAGCATTTTTTACTATATTAAATGAATTCATACCTGGTTGGATAAGTCATATTTTTTTCTCCGTACATTATTAAAATTGATAAAGGTAATGGGGAATGTGTCAAAGCGACAACAACCTGACCATAGAGCAGACAACAGATTTTTGTATGAATAGGCTAAGCATTCCTGTATTCTTATCAACATGCAGACTTTTTATACGTTCAGGTATTTCACATCCAATTTTTTATGGAAATATTCTTTATAAAGCACAAAGGTGTCAGTATTCACCTCAGAAACTTACAAAACCTTTAAATAGACTGATTAAGAAGGGATATAATTACGATACTGTTGTCAAGTCATTAAAGATTGCATATTTTGGCGTTAATATTGAGTCACTGATAAGGTCTTTGCGTCGGAACTAAAGACATTTATTCTAAAAACAGTTGTTGGCATGACACGGGTTATGTTCTTCTCATATATGTTATGATGGTATGATACTAAACCCCTAACGGGAAGGATTGTACCTGATATTCATATGATGAAACCATAATCTTTCAGTCAGTTTAATTGAAGTCTGGAGCTGGCATGTCAGTTAACTGCTAGTAGTCTGTTGTTATTTATGTATTATTGTCATTTTGTTTATTTTCTTTGGTTACATCTTCTGACATCAGACTCGGACTTCTCTTGAACTGAATTTTAATGTGCGTATTGTTATGCGTTTATTTTTCTACATTGGTTAGAGGTATAGGGGGATGGTTGAGATCTCACAAACATGTTTTACCCCGCCGCATTTTTGCGCCTGTCCCAAGTCAGGAGCCTCTGGCCTTTGTTAGTCTTGTATTATTTTTATATTAGTTTCTTGTGTACAATTTGGAAATTAGTATGGCGTTCATTATCACTGAACTAGTATATATTTGTTTAGGGGCCAGCTGAAGGACGCCTCCGGGTGCGGGAATTTCTCGCTACATTGAAGACCTGTTGGTGACCTTCTGCTGTTGTTTTTTATTTGGTCAGCTTGTTGTCTCTTTGACACATTCCCCATTTCCATTCTCAATTTTATTATCATCTGCATTTAACATACACTTCTTAAAAACTCCTGATGAACTTGCAAATTTTCTTTTCTGAAGCGGCGCTTCCGTGTTGGTTGGTATGTATGATATTATGACATCAGAAATCTAAATTAAGCAAGAATTTTTTATATAGGTCGTCAATATACAGATAAATAGAAAGATAGCGTCAATATCCGTAAAAATAGAAACAAGGCGTCAGATACGAACAATAACTTTGATTGTCATATCCGACAAAAACAGTTAAATGATACACCATATGTTATATTTTAAATAATGTCCTCGACTGCAAACAAAAAATTTGCCATGGCTAAAAAAGGATAACATGCAATTTTTGTCTTTTATCCTAAAACATGTAAAAGACAGATCAAGTCTGACAAAAGCAGACTTGTTTATAATGTTACGTTCTACCTTCTCTTTATCAACATCAAAACTGTCAGATGACTTCTGTACCAGTTATCATGAGTATTGCCATTAGAAATTGGACGCTTACTTTTATTTGTTTTTGATAATTGAATGTCATTTTGAATACATAGACCATTTGGAAGAAAAGTTCATCCTCATAAGGATTTTGTGTAATAATTTTTAGTCTACAATATTATACTTTTTTTTATTTGACCATAGTATATCTGGTTGGAACTTTAAAGCATATTTTGCCTATCGTACCACAATGACATAAGCCATAATTGGGATCACATTCTAAAAGGTGGGCGAAAGATAAGTGAAAGACATTCAAAGTTGTATGTCGATTATAAGCCCACATAATTATTATGACAGCCTTTACAAGGTACAGAAAAAGATATCGTGTATACTAGTACTAAACAGGGATTATTGACAGTTGATGATACATGCTACTGTACCTAATTTTATAATTTGTCAGGAATATTACACATGGTTTGTTTAGAATCTGACAACATGCAATCTTTTGTTTGCTTTAGTACCCACCTTTTACTCACCTTGCAGCGTTCATGCATTATATTGTTTGGACATCTACGGGTGTGGGAGTTCTTGTTACATTGAAGACCCATTGGTGGCCTTCGGCTGTTGTCTACTCTATGTTCAGGTTGTTGTCGCTTTGACACATTCCCATTTCCTTTCTCAGTTTTTGGGCATCATTATTTTTATGCCCCACCTACGATAGTAGAGGGGCATTATGTTTTCTGGTCTGTGCGTCCGTTCGTCCGTCCGTCCGTTCGTCGTACCGTCCGTTCGTCCGTCCGTTCGTCCGTCTGTCCCGCTTCAGGTTGAAGTTTTTGGTCAAGGTAGTTTTTGATGAAGTTGAAGTCCAATTGACTTCAAACTTGGTACACATGTTCCCTATGATATGATCTTTCTAATTTTAATGCCAAATTAGAGATTTTACCCGAATTTCACGGTCCACTGAACATAGAAAATGATAGTGCGAGTGGGGCATTCGTGTACTGAGGACACATTCTTGTTTATTAATGTAATGATACACAGACTGCTGACATGAAGAATTCCATTTAAAATGACCAATGAATAGTTATCATAGTTATAGTCATTAAAATATAATATCGTTCTTTTAAAATATTTTTTTGTTTTTTTTCAGATATAGGATTTTGGCCAAAGAAAAAAGAATTACAGCAAACTTTCAAAAGAATGTCAGAAAGTGGGATAATACGCCGAGAAGACCTGTATCAGATCTGGAAACAGAAGGACTTCCGTGCAGTTTTACCGTACAAAGAGTTTATATTCAACATTCTCATTCATTTAGATATTCTGGCAGAGCAACGAAGATATGACACAGCTACAGGAAGTCGGTTGCCAGTAGAGAACTTCTTTGTTCCCTGTATGGTCACACAAAGAAATACCACCAGCTTCATGAACACAGAATGTACACCGAAGAAAGCAATATGTCTAGCCTTTGTTTTTAAAGGAACTGTTATACCACCAGCTTTGCCCAATCGTCTGATCAGTGCATGTCTGAGCATGTGGACTTTGAAGGAGTATGAAGAGAGAAAACTCCTCTTTTCAGGATTCATTGTAGTCTCATTTGACAAGGCACATGATATTTTAGTATGTGTTGAAGGCAACAAAATTCTTCTGTACATAGTCCATAAAACCTCCGCTGGACTGATAGTACCAGATATAGCTACTGGAGTTAAGGAATGTTTGGTTACAACAATGGAGAGAATATCAGACTTCTATCAGTCCACAATCGATGTAAAACGCAGCCAACAATCACCTTTCCATATTGAATATTCATGTTCAAATCTGAAATGCCTCATCAGTGAAGAAGAAGCTTTGCAGACCAACGAATGGGTTTGTGACGAACATAAACAAACACACAGAGCAGGACACTTCGCTGTTTGGAATCAAGATAAGGTATACATTCATTGGTATAAGGTGTATGATATGGTAATATTATTAATAAATAAATAACAAGGAAAATAACAACAAGATAGAAAACTTATAAATGACTTTTTAAACCAGTTTCTTATGAAGTTAGCAGAATCATTACCTAAATAAAAAAAAGAGTAGTGTTATTATTAAATCTGCATTTCCCACCAAATCAGCAAGTAGTAAACACTCAAGTTAATTTTATAATTATTACATCAAAGAGAAACCAAAAATTGGTGCATCATCAAATGTCTGTGTAATATAGAAGCACATGCGTTCATAGTATATGGTTATTGGCTATTCTGTTTTGGTCCTGTTTGATTTTTATTATTCATTTGTATATAATTCTTTTCACAGGAAAAAGAACAAGAACAGTGTAAACAGAACTGTCAAGGTAATATTTTTATTTGGTGAAATCTGTAACAGGTAGATAATTTGCATGATGTGTTTGTTAATCAAAATCTAAAGGCGATAATGTGTTAATCGTTTGACAAAGGCATTGTGTAAAGGTAACTGTGTAATAAAGTTTTAATACCATGTAAGCTCTTTTCATCCTTTGTCATCTGTTGTATTCCTGTACATACTTTTTAAATTATATGTCTGCAATTATAATGGCAATTTAAATTTCAAAGTTTCATCCAATATAAACATCTGTGTCAGTTTCAAAATAGTTGGATTGGTATTTGTTGAGTATCTTTGTCTCTGTTTAACATAGTTATGTTCCAATAATCCTTGTCCCTCTGTATATATGTCCACAATTGGTTTGGTTTCCCTCGCTAACGTTGGTTGCCTCAACTAAATGTTATAAAACTGATACACTATGTGTATTTCCAATCATCACAGACCAGTTCTACTTTGGTTGGTGTCACTTTTACCATTTTTAGGGTTATGCTGCTTTATTAATGTATATGCATCTGGGGCATCATCTGTGTTCCATGGACCAATCTCCATTGTGTTTGCATAATGTTTTGAAGGGTGTTATTTGTCTTTGTATTCTTCTAAGTTTTGCCATTTTAATGGCAGTTTCTCCTCCACTTATAATGCAGATTTAATGTCCTATTGATTTCGTATGCCTCCGTTTTGATTTTTTTACCAAACGCTACAATATGTAGTAAATGCATTTTCATCTGTTGTGAACCAAAAGCATATACTTTAAAGGAATCAATTCACTATACTATGAAAGCTTGTATAATTATAGGTTTACGAGATGATGCTTTGAATCAAATTCCAAGTGATGTTGAGCTTCAACGATTCTCATCAGGTTGTGACGAATCCACAATACAAACATTGGCCATACATCTTGGTATGACTTTGAAAGAATGGGAGAAACTCGTAACTGATTATCGTTGGATTGATATTGTTAAGTATAGAATACTGGTCAACTGGCGGGAAAAAAACTCAGGAAGATTCTGCAACCTAGCAAAAGCTTTAACAGATATGGATGTATCGACTCATACCCTTTGTCAGGTAAACTATTTAGATACACCAAGGGAACAAAAATAACATAGCCCCTCCCCCCCTGGGAAGTCAAATGGTTGCTGTCTAGCATATCACATGAAACATTTTGCTTTTAATAATTTCATCCTGACTGACTGTTTTAGATCAAACAATATGTTGACCGTTTTTTTAAGACCTGAGCTGTAAACTACACTTTAATGAATTTTGGGTTCACATAATTGTCTAACCAAATCATAGAAATAGATTATGTTCATAAAGAGTGAAAACAATTATATATATTGTAGCATTGTGAAAGCTGGGTCTAGATAGGTTTTTTTGTTATATTATCTAATTTTACCTGTAACAGTATGAATGATAAATGTGTGATAGCAAAATCTTTCATTTCATGATATCCAAACTAACAAACTTAATTTTCTGATCAATATTAGGGACGTGTGTTATGATGAGATACTATTTACGCTTTCAATAAAGGTCATATAAAGTTAAAAAATATTGGATGAATTTTCAACTCTATTTTTTTTCACTAAAATTCTTCAAGAATTATCAACACAATGTCTGATTCAATCCCCTTTCTGGTGAGAACACTTCAGGGATTGAATTTTGGCTAGTCCTTGACAGCTTATGCGAGTATGGCTTTGGGAATTGATACAAGTATGTCGGAAGGAGACTAAACAATGCATATGGCTGACCCGTGTTTGGACTACTGTCTTAAAAACTGTAAAAGATAAATAGACACTTCTTTTAAAAAGTATGTCTTTGACAATGTTCCTGCCTAGATTTCTGTGGTGTGTTCTTCAATGTAGTTCATGAAAAAAATAAAGTTGTTTATCTTGAATTAATACTCCAAAATATTCTTGAACATCTTGAATGAAAATATTTAATATTCCCCTTTTTTTTTTTTTTTAGAAATTGTAAAGAACCTGTAATGAATTCAAATTATCCATCAACTTCGTTAGAAATTCTTAAAATTCTTGTAAAACCAGTTATGACCTGTTTAAGTACCTTTTATTGACCATGTCTATTTTCTGAAATTTTTCATAAGGTTCATGAAACAGAATAATGAACTTTCATGAGTAAATATTTATGAACAACAAGTATGAACGGATCATGAGCAGTTTGTGTTAATTCATGAACAATTCAACAATGTTAATCAGAATATCATTTGATTATGAATATCATTTTGCCAAGAATATGCCCATTTTCATCGATTACCAACTTACTGAAATATGTGCATTCATGTGATTTTTAGCTCACCTATCCTGAAGGGACAAGTGAGCTTATGCCATCACTTGGCGTCCGTCGTCTGTCGTCGTAAACTATTTCAAGAATCTTCTCCTCTGAAACTACTGGGCCAAATACTTTCAAACTTTAACTGAATGTTCCTTAGGGTATCTAATTTATAAATTGTATCCGAAGTTTTGATCTATCAACAAACATGGTCGCCATTGCTAAAAATAGAACATAGGGGTCAAATGCAGTTTTTGGCTTATAACTCAAAAACCAAAGCATTTAGAGCAAATCTGACATGGGTTAATATTGTTTATCAGGTCAAGATCTATCTGGCCTGAAATTTTCAGATGAATCAGACAACCCGTTGTTGGGTTGCTGCCCCTGAATTGGTAATTTTAAGGAAATTTTGCTGTTTTTGGTTATTATCTTGAATATTATTATAGATAGAGATAAACTGTAAACAGAAATAATGTTCAGCAAAGTAAGATTTACAAATAAGTCAACATGACGGAAATGGTCAGTTGACCCCTTTAGGAGTTATTGCCCTTTATAGTCAATTTTTAACCATTTTTCGTAAATCTTAGTAATCTTTTACAAAAATCTTCTCCTCTGAAACTACTAGGCAAAATACTTCCAAACTTTAACTGAATGTTCCTAAGGGTATCTTGTTTGTAAATTGTATCCGAAGTTATGATCTATCAACAAACATGGTCGCCATTGCTAAAAATAGAACATAGGGGTCAAATGCAGTTTTTGGCTTATAACTCAAAAACCAAAGCATTTAGAGCAAATCTGACATTGGGTAATATTGTTTATCAGGTCAAGATCTATCTGCCCTGAAATTTTCAGATGAATCAGACAACCTGTTGTTGGGTTGCTGCCCCTGAATTGATAATTTTAAGGAAATTTTGCTGTTTTTGTTTTTTATCTTGAATATAATTATAGATAGAAATAAACTGTAAACAGCAATAATGTTCAGCAAAGTAAGATCTTCAATTAAGTCAATTTGACCAAAATTGTCAATTGACCCCTTAAGGAGTTATTGCCCTTTAAAGACTTTTTTTCACAATTTGTTCATCATGTTGACTTACTTTAAAAAATCTTCTCCTTTGAAACTGCTGTATCAATTTCAGCCAAACTTAGGCTAAATGAGTTTCAGAGTATCTAGTATAAGTTTTATATTTTATTTCCTTGTATGTCAAGAAACATAGCTACTATGGCTAAAATAGAACATAAGGAGAAAATGATTATTTTTTTTGGCTTTTGAAGAAAATAGGACGATCCAAAAAACATTTAAATAAATTGATAAGCCAAAATAATCATTGATGAGAGATTTAACCAAAAGAATTAAGGTGAGCGATTCAGGCTCTTGAGAGCCTCTTGTTAGCTTATGCCATCGCTTTGCGTCCGTCGTCTGTCGTCGTAAACTATTTCAAGAATCTTCTCCTCTGAAACTACTAGGCCAAATACTTCCAAACTTTAAATGAATGTTCCTTAGGGTATCTAGTTTATAAATTGTATCCGAAGTTTTGATCTATCAACAAACATGGTCGCCATTGCTAAAAATAGAACATAGGGGTCAAATGCAGATTTTGGCTTATATCTCAAAAACGAAAGCATTTAGAGCAAATCTGACATGGGGTAAAAATGTTCATTAGGTGAAGATTTATCAGCCCTGAAATTTTCAGATGAATCAAACAACCCATTGTTGGGTTGCTGCCACTTAATTGGTAATTTTAAGGAAATTTTGCAGTTTTTGGTCATTATCTTGAATATTATTATAGATAAAGATAAACTGTAAACAGCAAAAATGATCAGCAAAGTCAGATCTACAAATAAGTTAATATGACCAAAATTGTCAATTGACCCCTTAAGGGGTTATTGTCCTTTAATGACAATTTCTCACAATTTGTTCATCATATTTGCAACTTTAAAAAATCTTCTCCTCTAAAACTTCTCAACCAAATTCAACCAAACTGCAACTGAATGATCAGTAGGGTGTATAAAATAAAGTTTGTGTTTTATTTTCTATTTCGTCAAAAAACATGGCCGTCATGGCTAAAAATATAACACAGGATAAAATGCAGTTTTTGGCTTATATCTCAAAAACTCCAGCATTTAGAGCAAATAAGACAAGAAGTTAAAGTATTTATTAGGTCAAGGTCTACCTGTCCTGAAATTTTCAGCCGAATTGGGTAACTGGTTTTTCAGGTATAATGCCCCTGAATTGATGATTTTAAAGAAATTTTGCAGTTTTTGGTTATTATCTTGAATATTATTATAGATACAGATAAACTGTTAATAGCAAAAATGTTAAGCAAAAGTAAGATCTACAAATAAGTCCATTTGACCAAAATTGTCAATTGACCCCTTAAGGAGTAATTGCCCTTTAAAGTTGTTTTTTTACAATTTGTTCATCATGTTGACTTACTTTAAAAAAAATCTTCTCCTTTGAAACTGCTGTATCAATTTCAGCCAAACTTAGGCTAAATCAGTTTCAGAGTATCTAGTATAAATTTTATATTTTATTTCCTTGTATTTCAAGAAACATAGCTCCTATGGCTAAAATAGAACATGGGAGAATTATTTTTTTTTTTGGCTTTTGAAGAAAATAGGACTATTCAAAGAACATTTAAATAAATTGAAAAGCCCAAAAAATCATTGATGAGATATTTAACCAAAGAAATTCAGGTGAGCGATTCAGGCTCTTGAGAGCCTCTTGATCTTTTATATAATAGATGAACACTTGACGTATCATGGTATAACTATGTCTGTCTATCAATCCATGTGTCTACATATCACAGTTAATACACTACATGTAATTTTTTTTTTTAAAGAAATCTCCACTTGCAGTCCGATACGCGGTTTAAATAGAACAAAAGAATTCGACCTCTTGTGTTTAGAAGGTAGAAAAGTGAAATGAACTTTGTATACGGTTGTCAAGATGTCACAAAAGTTACTTTCTGTAAAGTCATTATAAATATTTACATTCACGTAAACCAATTCTCTAACTAGGCCAAACCTGTCAGATTACTACTGACAAGAGTTATTGCCATTAAATGACAAAATCTATCAATTATCGTTTTTTAATTTAATTTTGAAAACTGATGTAGATTATAGAGAAACTTTAAAATTAAAAAGATCAGCAAGTACAATGAGTCAACATAGACAAAATCGTTAGTTGACTATATATATATAGCTACTTATAAGAGTTATTGCACTTTAGACTATTTACCGGATTTGTTATCACATAAGCAACATGACGGGTGCCACATGTGGAGCAGGATCTGCCTACCCTTCCGGAGCACCTGAGATCACCCCTAGTTTTTGGTGGGGTTCGTGTTGTTTATTCTTTAGTTTTCTATGTAACGTGTCATGTGTACTATTGTTTGTCTGTTTGTCTTTTTCATTTTTAGCCATGGCGTTGTCAGTTTTTTTTTGATTTATGAGTTTGACTGTCCCTTTGGTATCTTTCGTCCCTCTTTGGATACCAATATTTTGCATATCTGCCTTATTAGGCGAGTGTAATATTTGAAAAAGACGTCTAGTTAAGGACTTTAATGCACCCACCTAACACACGGCTAATTTCTTTTTTAAATGAAAGAATAATGATTTAACTTTGATTTTTGCCCGGTGTCATATGGTATTTTGAACCCCATGGTAAAATGACCCCGGGGTCAAAATACCGCTATGTTAAATTGAACCCCCCCCCCATGGTAAATTGAACCCCCCCTGTATGGAAAATTGAATCCCCATGGTAAATTGAACCCCCTTGTTTTTTTCATTCTAGATGATTAATAAAACATTTAACATTATATAAAAGCTAATCAAATATTAAAAATCATTAATACAAAAAGGGGAGGTCAATTTTCAATGATTGGTTAAAAGAAAAATATTTGCTTGGTATAATCGCTCTGAAGTCTTAACCAACAAAATTTCATTCAAAAAACTTCTTAAAGCATTAAAACCAAACAATGTAGCTTGGACACTTTAATTCTTTGAAATTAAAAATATTTATATAGAATGGTAGACTTTTAAATTTTAATTCTCCATGGTAAAAAAGGGGGAGGGGGTCAAATTACCATGGCTCAGTTAATCTAAAAAGTAAAATTTTCAAAACATCTTTTCAAGCTAATAAAATAAATACATACTACTTATTGGAGTATAATAAATATCTAAAGGAGTTACAGTAGCAAGATATTTTAACATGAAAGGTCTTTAGATGTATAGTAGGGGGTTCAATATACCATGGTACAATAACATGGCTAAGTAAAATTTCAAAATATCTTTTCCAGCATGTTAAATACATACAAACTACTAATTGGGGTATTAAAATTATAATAAGGAGTAAGAATAGCTTGGGTTTTTGAAATTCAAGGTCTATAGTAGAGGGTTCAATATACCATGGTAAGGGGGAGGGGTGAGGTCAAAATACCACAAAAATATTTTTTCTATAAAATATCTTCCAGCATGTTAAATGCATACAAACTACTTATTGAAGTATTTTAACTATGTTAAGGAGTTAGAATAGCTTGAATTTTTGAAAATCAAGGTCTATAGAAGGGGGTTCAATATACTGCAGGGGGGTCAAAAAACCATGAAAATATTTTTTTCTTCAAAATATTTTTTCCAGGATGTTAAATGCATACATACTACTTATTGAAGTATTATTACTATGTTAAGGAGTTAGAATAGCTAGAATTTTTGAAATTTAAGGTCTATGGTAGGGGGTTCAATATACCGCAGGGGGGTCAAAATACCATGGAAATTATTTTTTTTCCTAATATCTTTTCCAGCATTTTAAATACATATAAACTACTTATTGGAGTATTATTTCTATGTTAAGGAGTCAGAATAGCAAGAATTTTTGAAATTTAAGGTATATGGTAGGGGGTTCAATATACCGCAGGGGGGTCAAAATACCATGGAAATTATTTTTTTTCCTAATATCTTTTCCAGGATGTTAAATGCATACAAACTACTTATTGAAGTATTATAACTATATTAAGGTGTTAGAATAGCAAGAATTTTTGAAATTTAAGGTCAATGGTAGGGGGTTCAATATACCGCAGGGGGTCAAAATACCATGGAAATTTTTTTTTTCAAAATATTTTTTCCAGGATGTTAAATGCATACAAACTACTTATTGAAGTATTTTTACTATGTTAAGGAGTTAGAATAGCTTGAATTTTTGAAAATCAAGGCCTATAGAAGGGGGTTCAATATACTGCAGGGGGGTCAAAATACCATGAAAATATTTTTTTCTTCAAAATATTTTTTCCAGGATGTTAAATGCATACATACTACTTATTGAAGTATTATTACTATGTTAAAGAGTTAGAATAGCTAGAATTTTTAAAATTTAAGGTCTATGGTAGGGGGGTTCAATATACCGCAGGGGGGTCAAAATACCATGGTAATTAATATTTTTCAAAATATTTTTTCCAGGATGTTAAATGCATACAAACTACTTATTGAAGTATTATTACTATATTAAGGTGTTAGAATAGCTAGAATTTTTGAAATTTAAGGTCTATAGTAGGGGGTTCAATATACCACTGGGGGGTCAAAATACCATGAAAATATTCTTTTCTTCAAAATATTTTTTCCAGGATGTTAAATGCATACAAACTACTTATTGAAGTATTATAACTATATTAGGTGTTAGAATAGCAACAATTTTTGAAATTTAAGGTCAATGGTAGGGGGTTCAATATACCGCAGGGGGTCAAAATACCATGGAAATTATTTTTTTTCAAAATATTTTTTCCAGGATGTTAAATGCATACAAACTACTTATTGAAGTATTTTTACTATGTTAAGGAGTTAGAATAGCTTGAATTTTTGAAAATCAAGGCCTATAAAAGGCAGTTCAATATACTGCAGGGGGGTCAAAATACTATGAAATATTTTTTTCTTCAAAATATTTTTTCCAGGATGTTAAATGCATACATACTACTTATTGAAGTATTATTACTATGTTAAGGAGTTAGAATAGCTAGAATTTTTGAAATTTAAGGTCTATGGTAGGGGGTTCAATATACCGCAGGGGGGGTCAAAATACCATGGAAATTAATTTTTTTCCTAATATCTTTTCCAGCATTTTAAATACATATAAACTACTTATTGGAGTATTATTACTATGTTAAGGAGTCAGAATAGCAAGAATTTTGGAAATTTAAGGTATATGGTAGGGGGTTCAATTAATATACCGCAGGGGGGTCAAAATACCATGGAAATTATTTTTTTTCCTAATATCTTTTCCAGCATTTTAAATACATATAAACTACTTGTTGGAGTATTATTACTATGTTAAGGAGTTAGAATAGCTAGAATATTCTAAATTTAAGGTCTATAGTAGGGGTTCAATATACCGCAGGGGGGTCAAAATACCATGGAAATTATTTTTTTTCAAAATATTTTTTCCAGGATGTTAAATGCATACAAACTACTTATTGAAGTATTATTACTATATTAAGGTGTTAGAATAGCAAGAATTTTTGAAATTTAAGGTCTATGGTAGGGGGTTCCATATACCACAGGGGGTCAAAATACCATGGAAATTATTTTTTTTCAAAATATTTTTTCCAGGATGTTAAATGCATACAAATTACTTATTGGAGTATTATTACTAAGTTAAGGAGTTAGAATAGCTAGAATTTTTGAATATTAAGGTCTATGGTAGGGGGTTCAATATACCGCAGGGGGGGGGGGGGGGGTCATATTGAACCCCCTACCATAGACCTTCAATTTCAAAAATTCTAGCTATTATAACTCCTTAACATAGTTATAATATTGCAATATGTTCTTTGTATGCATTTAACATGATGGAAAAGTTATTTTTTTAAATTTACTCAGCCATGGTATTTTGAACCCCCTGCGGTATATTGAACCCCCTACCCTAGACCTTCAATTTCAAAAATTCTAGCTTATATAACTCCTTAACATGGTTATAATATTCCTACAAGTAGTTTGTATGTATTTAACATACTGGAAAAGATATTTTGAAAATTTTACTTAGCCATGGTATTTTGACCCCCCTGCGGTATATTGAACCCCCTACCATAGGCTTTAAATTTCAAAAATTCTTGCAATTCTAACTCCTTAACATAGTTATAATACTTCAATAAGAAGATTGGAATGTATTTAAAATGCTAGAAAAAATGTTTTGAAAAAAAAAAAATTTCCATGGTATTTTGACCCCCCCCTGCGGTATATTGAACCCCCTACCATAGACCTTAATATTCAAAAATTCTAGCTATTCTAACTCCTTAACTTAGTAATAATACTCCAATAAGTAGTTTGTATGCATTTAACATCCTGGAAAAAATGTTTTGAAAAAAAATAATTTCCATGGTATATTGACCCCCCTGTGGTATATTGAACCCCCTACTATACCCCTTAAATTTCAAAAATTCTAGCTATTCAAACTGCTTAACATAGTTATAAAATTCCTACAAGTAGTTTGTATGTATTTAACATACTGGAAAAGATATTTTGAAAATTTTACTTAGCCATGGTATTTTGACCCCCCTGCGGTATATTGAACCCCCTACCATAGGCTTTAAATTTCAAAAATTCTTGCAATTCTAACTCCTTAACATAGTTATAATACTTCAATAAGTAGTTTGGAATGTATTTAAAATGCTAGAAAAAATGTTTTGAAAAAAAATAAATTTCCATGGTATTTTGACCCCCCCCTGCGGTATATTGAACCCCCTGCCATAGACCTTAATATTCAAAAATTCTAGCTATTCTAACTCCTTAACTTAGTAATAATACTCCAATAAGTAGTTTGTATGCATTTAACATCCTGGAAAAAATGTTTTGAAAAAAAATAATTTCCATGGTATATTGACCCCCCTGCAGTATATTGAACCCCCTACTATATACCTTAAATTTCAAAAATTCTAGCTATTCAAACTGCTTAACATAGTTATAAAATTCCTACAAGTAGTTTGTATGTATTTTTAAAACATACTGGAAAAGATATTTTGAAAATTTTACTTAGCCATGGTATTTTGACCCCCCTGCTGTATATTAAACAATCCTACCATAGACTTTAAATTTCAAAAATTCTTGGAATTCTAACTCCTTAACATAGTTATAATACTTCAAGAAGTAGTTTGTATGTATTTAAAATGCTAGAAAAAATGTTTTGAAAAAAAATTATTTCCATGGTATTTTGACCCCCCTGTGGTATATTGAACCCCTACTATAGACCTTCAATTTCAAAAATTCTAGCTATTTTAACTCCTTAACATAGTTATAATATTGCAATATGTTCTTTGTATGCATTTAACATGATGGAAAAGTTATTTTTAAAAATTTACTTAGCCATGGTATTTTGAACCCCCTGCGGTATATTGAACCCCCTACCCTAGACCTTCAATTTCAAAAATTCTAGCTTATATAACTCCTTAACATAGTTATAATATTCCAATAAGTTCTTTGTATGTATTTAACATGCTGGAAAAGAAAGTTTGAAAATTTTACTCTGCTATGGTATTTTGACCCCCCCTGCGGTATATTGAACCCCCTACTATAGACCTTAAATTAAAAAAATTCTAGCTATTCTAACTCCTTTACATAGTAATAATACTTCAATAAGTAGTTTGTATGCACTTAACATTATGGAAAAAATGTTTTGAAAAATAATAATTTCCATGGTATTTTGACCCCCCTGCGGTATATTGAACCCCTACTATAGACCTTAAATTTTAAAAGTTCTAGCTATTCAAACTCCTTAACATAGTTATAATACTCCTAAAAGTAGTTTGTATGTATTTAGCATACTGGAAAAGATATTTTGAAAATTTTACTTTGCCATGGTATTTTGACCCCCCTGCGGTATATTGAACCCCCTACCATAGACTTTAAATTTCAAAAATTCTTGCAATTCTAACTCCTTAACATAGTTATGATACTTCAATAAGTAGTTTGTATGTATGTAATTAAAATGCTGGAAAAAATGTTTTGAAAAAAAATAAATTTCCATGGTATTTTAAGCCCCCCCCCCCGCGGTATATTGAACCCCCTACCATAGACCTTAATATTCAAAAATTCTAGCTATTCTAACTCCTTAACTTAGTAATAATACTCCAATAAGTAGTTTGTATGCATTTAACATCCTGGAAAAAATGTTTTGAAAAAAAATAATTTCCATGGTATATTGACCCCCCTGCGGTATATTGAACCCCCTACTATATACCTTAAATTTCAAAAATTCTAGCTATTCAAACTGCTTAACATAGTTATAATATTCCTACAAGTAGTTTGTATGTATTTAACATACTGGAAAAGATATTTTGAAAATTTTACTAAGCCATGGTATTTTGACCCCCCTGCGGTATATTGAACCCCCTACCATAGTCTTTAAATTTCAAAAATTCTTGCAATTCTAACTCCTTAACATAGTTATAATACTTCAATAAGTAGTTTGGAATGTATTTAAAATGCTAGTAAAAATGTTTTGAAAAAAAATAAATTTCCATGGTATTTTGACCCCCCCCCCCCCTGCGGTATATTGAACCCCCTATCATAGACCTTAATATTCAAAAATTCTAGCTATTCTAACTCCTTAACTCTGTAATAATACTCCAATAAGTAGTTTGTATGCATTTAACATCCTGGAAAAAAATGTTTTGAAAAAAAATAATTTCCATGGTATATTGACCCCCCTGCGGTATATTGAACCCCCTACTATAGACCTTAAATTTCAAAAATTCTAGCTATTCAAACTCCTTAACATAGTTATAATATTCTTACAAGTAGTTTGTATGTATTTAACATACTGGAAAAGATATTTTGAAAATTTTACTTAGCCATGGTATTTTGACCCCCCCCCCCCCCCCCCCCTGCGGTATATTGAACCCCCTACCATAGACCTTCAATTTCAAAAATTCCTGCAATTCTTACTCCTTAACATAGTAATAATACTCCAATAAGAAGTTTGTATGTATTTAAAATGCTGGAAAAGATGTTAGAAAAAAAAAATCCATGGTATTTTGACCCCCCTGCGGTATATTGAACCCCCTTCCATAGACCTTAATATTCAAAAATTTTAGCTATTCTAACTCCTTAACTTAGTAATAATACTTCAATAAGTAGTTTGTATGCATTTTTAAAACATCCTGGAAAAAATGTTTTGAAAAAAAATAATTTCCATGGTATATTGAACCCCCTACTATAGACCTTAAATTTCAAAAATTCTAGCTATTCAAACTCCTTAACATAGTTATAATATTCCTACAAGTAGTTTGTATGTATTTAACATACTGGAAAAGATATTTTGAAAATTTTACTTAGCCATGGTATTTTGACCCCCCTGTTGTATATGGAACCCCCTACCATAGACTTTTAATTTAAAAAATTCTTGGAATTCAAACTCCTTAACATAGTTATAATACTTCAAGAAGTAGTTTGTATGTATTTAAAATGCTAGAAAAAATGTTTTGAACAAAAATAAATTTCCATGGTATTTTGACCCCCCTGTGGTATATTGAACCCCTACTATAGACCTTAAATTTCAAAAATTCTAGCTATTCAAAATCCTTAACATAGTTATAATACTCCTACAAGTAGTTTGTATGTATTTAACATACTGGAAAAGATATTTTGAAAATTTTACTTAGCCATGGTATTTTGACCCCCCTGCTGTATATTGAACCCCCTACCATAGACTTTAAATTTCAAAAATTCTTGCAATTCTAACTCCTTAACATAGTTATAATACTTCAAGAAGTAGTTTGTATGTATTTAAAATGCTAGAAAAAATGTTTTGAAAAAAATTTATTTCCATGGTATTTTGACCCCCCTGTGGTATATTGAACCCCTACTAAAGACCATAAATTTCAAAAATTCTAGCTATTCAAAATCCTTAACATAGTTATAATACTCCTACAAGTAGTTTGTATGTATTTAACATACTGGAAAAGATATTTTGAAAATTTTACTTTGCCATGGTATTTTGATCCCCCCCCCCCCCCCCCCCTGCGGTATATTGAACCCCCTACCATCGACCTTCAATTTCAAAAATTCCTGCAATTCTTACTCCTTAACATAGTAATAATACTCCAATAAGAAGTTTGTATGTATTTAAAATGCTGGAAAAGATGTTAGAAAAAAAAAATCCATGGTATTTTGACCCCCCTGCGGTATATTGAACCCCCTTCCATAGACCTTAATATTCAAAAATTTTAGCTATTCTAACTCCTTAACTTAGTAATAATACTTCAATAAGTAGTTTGTATGCATTTTTAAAACATCCTGGAAAAAATGTTTTGAAAAAAAATAATTTCCATGGTATATTGAACCCCCTACTATAGACCTTAAATTTCAAAAATTCTAGCTATTCAAACTCCTTAACATAGTTATAATATTCCTACAAGTAGTTTGTATGTATTGAACATACTGGAAAAGATATTTTGAAAATTTTACTTAGCCATGGTATTTTGACCCCCCTGCTGTATATGGAACCCCCTACCATAGACTTTTAATTTAAAAAATTCTTGGAATTCAAACTCCTTAACATAGTTATAATACTTCAAGAAGTAGTTTGTATGTATTTAAAATGCTAGAAAAAATGTTTTGAACAAAAATAAATTTCCATAGTATTTTGACCCCCCTGTGGTATATTGAACCCCTACTATAGACCTTAAATTTCAAAAATTCTAGCTATTCAAAATCCTTAACATAGTTATAATACTCCTACAAGTAGTTTGTATGTATTTAACATACTGGAAAAGATATTTTGAAAATTTTACTTAGCCATGGTATTTTGACCCCCCTGCTGTATATTGAACCCCCTACCATAGACTTTAAATTTCAAAAATTCTTGGAATTCTAACTCCTTAACATAGTTATAATACTTCAAGAAGTAGTTTGTATGTATTTAAAATGCTAGAAAAAATGTTTTGAAAAAAATTTATTTCCATGGTATTTTGACCCCCCTGTGGTATATTGAACCCCTACTAAAGACCATAAATTTCAAAAATTCTAGCTATTCAAAATCCTTAACATAGTTATAATACTCCTACAAGTAGTTTGTATGTATTTAACATACTGGAAAAGATATTTTGAAAATTTTACTTTGCCATGGTATTTTGACCCCCCCTGCGGTATATTGAACCCCCTACCATAGACCTTCAATTTCAAAAATTCCTGCAAGTCTTACTCCTTAACATAGTAATAATACTCCAATAAGAAGTTTGTATGTATTTAAAATGCTGGAAAAGATGTTAGAAAAAAAATTAATTTCCATGGTATTTCGACCCCCCTGCGGTATATTGAACCCCCTTCCATAGACCTTAATATTCAAAAATTTTAGCTATTCTAACTCCTTAACTTAGTAATAATACTTCAATAAGTAGTTTGTATGCATTTAACATCCTGGAAAAAATGTTTTGAAAAAAAATAATTTCCATGGTATATTGACCCCCCTGCAGTATATTGAACCCCCTACTATAAACCTAAAATTTCAAAAATATTAGCTATTCAAACTCCTTAACATAGTTATAATATTCCTACAAGTAGTTTGTATGTATTTAACATACTGGAAAAGATATTTTGAAAATTTTACTTAGCCATGGTATTTTGACCCCCCTGCGGTATATTGAACCCCCTACCATAGACTTTAAATTTTGAAAATTCTTGCAATTCTAACTCCTTAACATAGTTATAATACTTCAATAAGTAGTTTGTATGTATTTAAAATGCTAGAAAAAATGTTTTGAAAAAAAATAATTTCCATGGTATTTTGACCCCCCTGTGGTATATTGAACCCCCTACTATAGACCTTAAATTTCAAAAAGTCTAGCTATTCAAAATCTTTAACATAGTTATAATACTCCTACAAGTAGTTTGTATGTATTTAACATGCTGGAAAAGATATTTTGAAAATTTTACTTTGCCATGGTATTTTGACCCCCCTGCGGTATATTGAACCCCCTACCATAGACCTTGAATTTCAAAAATTCAAGCTATTCTAACTCCTTTACATAGTAATAACACTCCAAATTGTAATTTGTATGTATTCAACATGCTGGAAAAGATATTTTGAAAATTTTACTTAGCCATGGTATTTTGACCCCCCTGCGGTATATTGAACCCCCTACCATAGACTTTAAATTTTGAAAATTCTTGCAATTCTAACTCCTTAACATAGTTATAATACTTCAATAAGTAGTTTGTATGTATTTAAAATGCTAGAAAAAATGTTTTGAAAAAAAATAATTTCCATGGTATTTTGACCCCCCTGTGGTATATTGAACCCCCTACTATAGACCTTAAATTTCAAAAAGTCTAGCTATTCAAAATCTTTAACATAGTTATAATACTCCTACAAGTAGTTTGTATGTATTTAACATGCTGGAAAAGATATTTTGAAAATTTTACTTTGCCATGGTATTTTGACCCCCCTGCGGTATATTGAACCCCCTACCATAGACCTTGAATTTCAAAAATTCAAGCTATTCTAACTCCTTTACATAGTAATAACACTCCAAATTGTAATTTGTATGTATTCAACATGCTGGAAAAGATATTTTGAAAATTTTAATTAGCCATGGTAATTTGACCCCCCTGCGGTATATTGAACCCCCTACTTTAGACCTTGAATTTCAAAAATCCAAGCTATTCTAACTCCTTCACATAGTTATAATACTCCAATAAGTAGTTTATATGTATTTGGCATACTGGAAAAGATATTTTGCAAAATTTTATATAGCCATGGTATTTTGACCCCCCTGCGGTATATTGAACCCCCTACTCATAACCTCTAATAAAAAAAATAAAAGCCAATAAATTGTAAATTAGATTATCTGCAATACTATTTCTTAAAAACAGGGGGGTTCAATATACCGCAGGGGGGTTCAAAATACCATATGTGAAAAATGACCCCAGGGTCAAAATACCATGCGGTATAATGACCCCGGGTTCAATTTTTAGGGGGTTCAAAATACCATATGATACCGGTCGTCACAAAATCGTACGGTGCAGTTTTTGTAAAATTGACGTTTATTTCAGAAATTAGTTGAAAATCATAAAACTACGACATGTTTTTCAAGCAAATAGTGTAAGATATTAGCAGTCAAAATCGAGGGAATTGTGCAAATGATGATACAAGCATGAAAATTACCACAAAGCATCATTATTATATGCTTTTAAAGAAACAACTGCTGGCCATTAAAAAAAATCATTTTTTCAAGATGGCCACCGCCATTTTCCAAAATGGCTGTTTTTTCAGTTTGAAAATACTGATTTTTTCTGGAAAACATTTCGTTTACCTTCTATTAGTGAAAAACAGCTGTCAGGTTTGGTAGCTACCATCTTTACATGTGAATAATTCACTAGACATGAGTATTTGACACAAACCGGGTTTGCGCATGCGCGAACATGTAACAAAGTTCATTAAAAAATATTTTAACTATTTACTATAAAATAAGTGATTTGGGATTTTCAATGATATTATGATTTGGTTTGATAACATTTTTCAAGGTTATAACACACATGATTTAACATTTTGCGCATGCGCAAACTATTTATAGACATAATGAGTGATTTGTATGCACTACCAAGGCAAACTGGTATAAATCGTAGTTCATCTCATTACTCTAAAAAGCAACAGGTATTTGATGGATAAGACGGAAAATGTGGTTAAAACGAGAAAAAACATCAATAGTAACGGTAGATCAGACACTTTTGGTAATGGATATTCAGTGGGAATTGCCTGATTTGTACATTGAAGATAAGTTTATCGTCATGTAAGGTGGATTTCACATTGAAATGACTTGTTTTAAAGTACTTGGTGATATATTACGTGAAGGTAGATGGACACATGTTTCATGTTTCCTCACTAAAACCATTCTTGCAACAGCTAGAACGGCATATTCTTGTATGTATGTTCAAATGTACCTAGGACTAGACACGCGCATCAGATAACTCTATGTGTTTTAGCTTGAAAGATATATATCGGCGTAAGAAAGCTAAACACAGAAATTATAATCATGTCATGTCTCTGTGACGTTTAATGATTTGATAGACTGACGTAAGAAAATATAGTCATCTCTACCACAGTTCAATTCCTGGCGTTCAATTATAAAATAAGAACTTCTTGTGAATTTGGTAGTATGCTTATTTCATGAGTCAGATTTTGTACCAACAGTCCATATAAAGCATGATACTGTATTCATTTAAGTCTTGATCGTGTAACATATTCTCGATCGCGACCGACCTTCTCCGAGATATGGCTTCCCTTCTCTTAAGTCACCCACAGGTGGCAATTGATTTTGAAAATGATAATTTTACTGTACGTAAGACCCAAAAAAAAATTTCTTATAACACAATTGATCAGACAAAAACAGAATAATGCAATTGTAAAGGGCGATGTGTTGTCATGGGTTTAACCGAAGGCCTCATTTAGACGTATTGATGGTAGCTAGACCAGAAGTCAGTAGACTATCAGATAAATTTGCAAGATCTAGTGGTTTAAAGCATTCTATATAATAGATGAACGACTTAATGCCTAAACACACAAGGGTTTCTTTAAAAAGATCAAAGGCAAATAATTTGAAGATCCTTTGAAGTAAATACAAAACGAAGGAGAACCGGTTTCTTATAACCAGATTAAAAAGAACAACTTTTATTATATAAGACTGTAAACGTTTTTGTAAAAAAACAAAGCTAGAGCTCTTATATATCTTTTCTAGTCTTTATTTTTTGTCGCAGAAGACAAATTGATTTTGAATATTTCTTAATCCATAAAGACAAACTGCTCCTCCGTTTTTGTCTTCGGATATCATTTTAAACAGTGGTATTAAATCGGTGCAAATGGATAAACTTGAAACATTTTGTAATTTGCAGATCCAAATTCTTACGAATTTATCGTTGATAGAGCAGCAATGGTTAATTCCAGGCCACCTTGTAGGGAATCAATATTGGATGATTTTGCAATTGTGTTATACGGCCTTAAATAAAATCTTGCATCGATAAGTATTCAAGAGTAGATATTGTTTTAGATTTACTAAATGAATCATTGAAAGGCTAGATGTGAGAAGACAAAACTTGGGTTCTGGAGTAGTTTTCTCTATGAAGATGACAACGAAACGAAATGTTTCAAGTGTCTTGCCGACAGAAATGCTTCTGTAGAGACTAATAAGGATACTTTCCAGCTACCCCTTGTAAGCATGGAGAAGCAGATATACGAATGTTTGTCCATGTTCGGCCTGATTATGAAAATTGTTGTAGGACGGTAATTCAAGGTAGCACCGACACAGATGTAGTAGTATTAAGAATGGCAGCACTCCAAAACTATGGTGGAACAAACTGAGGATAGGTTTTGGCAGGAATGAAGACTTTTGATGGCTTCCTGTACGTGATATATCAAATGCGTTTGATCCTCGTGTAGCTACTCTTCCTTTTATTCATACATTCAGTGCATTTGACACTAAGGGAATAGGTCAGTTTGGATGACATAGGAAGTATTTCAACATGTAAGGGACTTACTTATTTCTTTGCTGAAGTATAAAGACACATACAAGGACATAAAAGAAGCATTTGTTTGCATCATGTATGACAAAACAACATCACTATTTGCTGTTAACGAGGCACGATGCAAATTTTTACCCAGGAAGCAGCGGCTTTTGTGATGTAGTTCCGCCTACAAGAGTTTTTTTTCTTCGGAGCACATCGAAAAAGCAGCGTATCAAGGATGATAAGTTTGGGCTCAGCCTGATTTATGTACCAATTCATGAACACTAGGGTTGGATGAAAGAAACAAAATCGAGGACTCCTTCGGCTACTGTTAAAGTAACATCTTCCTGTCGGGAACTTTTGAAAAGACGAGGCGAAACATCCAGTTGTGTTGGTGACTGTAAATGCTACCGTTCTGTCCGAGTACGAGTTTTGTTATCGGCTACTGACCGATAATTTTAAGATGACGAACCTGTCTTTCTAATAAAACTAGACATTAAATCTTTACAAAGAATGTGATATCACTTGTTAAGATGATGAAAATTATAAAAAAATACATTTTCAAAATTTTTGCCGCCATTTTGAAACCGGAAATCACTCTTTTTTGTCATTTGTGTGTTGTTTTTCCGTACTTTATGAACTGTTATTTACGCTTAATAAAACCTTACATTGGATTATACCTATAACACAACTTTCAGAGATTTACAACTGGATATGACGCCATTTGCAAAATGATCGGTGGCCATCTTGAAAAAATGGAAATTTTTTATGGTCAGCACCTGATTGCTTTTAATTATCGTTCAGTCCACCCGTATACCAAATTTCATGCTTGTATTTCATGCATGTGTTATAATTGTTAAGTTGATGAAAAATATTTTTTACGTATTTGCATCTAATTTGGAACCGGAAACCACTATTTTTCTTCAGTTATGTGTTGTTTTGTCGTACTAAGGAGCTGTTTTTAACGTTTTATCATATCTTACATTGAATTATACATAACACATCTTTCAAGGATTAAAATCCCTTGTAAAATTGCTTGAAAGTAAAAAAAAACGAAATTTTTGACTCGTTAGTCGTCATTTTGAAACCGGAAGTCACCTTAAGTTTCATAAATGTATTGTCTAGTCGTTATTTATGAACTGTCATTTTCTTTTTATCAAATCTAACAATGGATTTTACAAATAACACACCTTTCAAAGGATTAACCATTAATGGCTAATTTGTTATGACGCCATTTTCAAAATGTGTGGTGGCCATCTTGAAAAAATGATTATTTTTTCTGGCCAGCAGCGGATTTTTTATAAGTATCATTCAGTTAACCTTTATACCAAATTTCATGCTTGTATCACGATTTGCACAATTATGTACATAATATCTCCCACTAAAAGGAAATTAGTCGTATCTCTTCTTTTAGACAGAATAATTAAGTGAATTAGATTTTAAGAATAATGAAAAACAATATTTACAACTGTAAGTCCTCATGCTTTTGCATTCCTTCTAAATATTTGACATTTTGTACGAAAATTTTCATAATCCTGACCTTCATGACCTTTTCGGATCTACAATTAAATTTTTATTAAATGTTTTTGCACTCTATCTGTTTTAGAACACACCAAATTACTCATCAGTTATCTTTTTTTCATTCAAATTCAAGACTTTATCTCAACATTTCTTAAAATCATGAATTTCTGTAATTTTATGATGTTGGGTAAAATCTCTATAGTATCCGGAATCCCTTATCTATTTCGTTATCGTTTTTTTTACTGAATATATTAGTCGATTTCCGTATACTTAATAGTGCTATTAGAGTACGATAAATCATATTTAAACCATTCTATTTCTATCTTTAACTTCAGTGTAGCTTAAATAGATATAAAATCATCCGAAATTAAGATCAAATCAAAGTAAAACATAGTTTTTGAGTTCTGTAGAATTCACCCCTTTCTAAATAAGGAATCGTATCGCAAATTGTAGAAAATCTTCCGAGTCGTATCAAATTTTCACAGTCCAGTTCACAATGAAACCATTCCTATGCTAAAAAGCAAAACCTATCCATTGATTGACACAGATATGCATAGTCTGTCATGTATTTACTACATAGAAACTATGTAGTTAAACACTTAAATGAAGATACAGTTGTATTGCCGCAGTGGGAAAACGATAAGATGAAGTTTACAGAAGGCTGGTCGATGAATATGAAAAAAAATGAAATCATCCCATTTGAAAATACAAAATATCATAAGAGTTGCCATAAATATTTCAAAAGTAAGCACAACCTATCATCTTCTGTTTTGTCTGTACAAAGATTTTGTACTACATGTACCAATTCTACCGACCAGTCTCTTCTCATATATCAACGAGGGCAGTAGATCTACAACTCATTCTGATTTGTCTGTTTGTATATTTTTCAAATGTATAAAGCCTATAAGCAAGTTTCACAACTTAATAAGGTATCCTCTGAGGAGCAAACTCAAGCTGTATTGAGTGTTACTACATATATCGCCTACAATGATCTGATTTACAAAGTAACTCATGATAATTTTACTATTTTAAAAATCTTTATACCATCGAGCTGGTATCGCTAAATATTTGCTACAAAATTTGAAATCAGAAAGTAAAGAGCTATTTAATTCTGAGCATAAAACAGCTTTTACTAACATTTCGATGATTAAAGATGACGTGCCTGCACACAAGGAAGTATTCTGGTTAACAACTTTAATTACTTGATGAGTTAGCCGGGCTTAGTTTCTGCCCAAAGATCGCCTCCGAGAAAACTACACAACATATTATCAGCTTCAACAAAAGCTAAAAATATATGGTCAATTTATAGTTACATGTATACAGCATCAACAAGGCCAAGGTACATCCAATATTGTATACAGTAGCTCTATAGTTTTGTCTTATGCCGTAATGACGGAAAATTACTCGTTAAAATTGACTGTGATATACAGTCTGTCAAATTTAAAGATCTGAGCATTGCCTGCGAAACTGGTTGCAAGCACTTTATGCAGCTACTAGTATTTTACCGAAGCAGATATAGGGTAAAGTTGTTATCCAATCATATGTATATCCATTATCTAAAAACATTTCACTGGATTATTCAATTGAAATTATGCCACCTGCTTTAAAAACATTTCTGTGTTGTCTTTTGGATGATGGCGCATCTGCGGCAGTTAATAAAGCGTACGATATTCCTATTGACAAAGTTCTTAGATGTATGGCTTTAGTACAATGTTTATTATCTATAAATATTTTTTTCTACTCTTTTTCATTTAGGTTTATTATTACAACTGCACCGTATTTATGGACACACACTATTATCAAGTTTGACTGCTCGGGAGATTAGAAAAATTGAAAATGGGGCATACATTCTACATGGGATTATTTTTCTTCTGGGGGTCAAAATTTTATCCAAGACAATGTCAACCTAACTACAGAAACAATAAAAGTTCTCCGTATGACTTTGGTTTGCTAAAAGGCGACATCGATCGGGTATGATGTCATCCAGCTTTCTACAAGATTTGATCTGTTCACGCATTGGTTTAGGTATAGGGGGAGGGTTGAGATTTCCAAAAAACATGTTTAACCCTGCCGCAATTTCACGCCTGTCCCAAAACAGGAGCCTCTGGCCCTTCTTAGTTTTGTATGATTTTTTTATTTTAATTTCTCGAGTATATTTCGAAGCTTAGTATGACGTCCATTTTCATTTCAAACTAGTACATTTTTGTTTAGGGGCCAGCTGAAGAACGCCTCCGGGTTTGGGAGTTTCATTGATGACCCATTAGTGGTCTTCAGCCGTTGCCTGCTTTTTGAACGGGTTGGTGTCTCTTTGACAAATCCCTCATGTCATATCCCAATTTTTAATTCAATCCATATATATAGTAGATCTGGCGCCCACTTTGAGCAAAACCTCTGCTGTACTGATATATGCCCATGCCAAGGAAGTTGTCTTTGTATGGATATGTTGACCGATAAGAATGATGAGATTACAAGCTAAAATGAAGCTATAATATTCCGATATCGCAATATTTCGACACCTAAATGGTCCAACATCCCATTGGTCCGATGTTTCGATCATTTAGGTTATACGCTAACGGGATTTTAATATAAGAAAGCCAAATAAAAGGTTCAATATTAGGATAACCTTGTTCTCCGTTTGAAGCGGTGAAACAAGATATAAAAAAGTAATTCTTAGTGCCAAAGAAGCCGAACGTCATCACTAGCGTAATTTTAAAAAAGTACAAACTTCTTTGTCAAGTGGTGTTTGATTAATTATATATATCTCAAGATACACGGCGCACGACTAAAATAAAATCAAACACAGTTTGACGTACAATGAGTGATCATATTTTCCTTGTGATGTTTTATATTAAAATTGTCACAATTTTGTTGATATAAATATACTAGTTGCACTTTACTCATTTTAGTAATGTTAGTTAGTAGTATATCATATCTGATTTAGTGATGTAAATAAAATTGCGGTATGATCCAGACTCAACATATTGCACTACAATAATAAAAAAAAATCTGCCCTATGGTTGTCTGGTCTTGAAGCGGTTGGCAGGCTTTCAAACTAACAGGAGACCATTCACTTCCTCAATATTAATGTACAGCTCATCATGGGACTTTTCTAAACAATCAAAAATACGTCATATGTTATATTTCCCCCTTGCTTCAAATATATTGTTTCAGATTATTTATATCAAATTTGCAGATATATATTTGTAAATACGTGTGCAATCAAATGATATGGAGGTATTATAAGATTTAGATAATGCAAGGGCGACTACAGATACATTTGTGTGACTTAATGGTTGGTTTTCAAAGACTCCGAGAGAAAACGTTACGTAACATGCGTCACCGATAAAATCAACCAAAATTAATTAATACTATGATAGAAATATATTTTCCCAAAAGTAATACAGCATTCCTGTAAAATTGTTTCGTTTTTACATTTGTTTCGACTCGATTTTTCTACTGGAAGTATCCGTGAATTGAAATTGCACCCATGACCTTCGACCTCGATTTAAAAAAAAATGCACCATAATTTCTTTTGACGACCGGGATATTTAGAAAGTACACATTCTTAGCTTTCCAGTGATATATATAATTTAGCCGTGTGTTAGGTAGGAGCATTAAAAATGTAAATTTGGCTCTCATATTACTCGCCTATATATCTTAAAAAAAAATGGATAGATAGGGAAAAATTATCAACAAGACAAGATCTACTTTTAAGAAAAATGATGGAAATCGCCAGACGAGGGGGCATTATGATCTACGATAGTAGAGGGGCATTACGTTTTCTGGTCTGTGGCTCGGGTTTTTCGTCCGTTCATCCGTCTGTCCCACTTCAGGTTAAAGTTTTTGGTCAAGGTAGTTTTTGATGAAGCCAATGAAGTCCAATCAACTTGAAACTTGGTACACTTGTTGCTTATGATATGATCTTCCTAATTTTAAAGCCAAATTAGACCTTTGACCCCAATTTCACGGTCCAATGAACATAGAAAATGAAAGTGGGAGTTTCAGGTTAAAGTTTTTGGTCAAGGTAGTTTTTGATGAAGCTGAAGTCCAATCAACTTGAAACTTGGTACACTTGTTGCTTATGATATGATCTTTCTAATTTAAAAGCCAAATTAGACTTTTGATCCTAATTTTACGGTCCACTGAACATAGAAAATGAAAGTGGAAGTTTCAGGTTAAAGTTTTTGGTCAAGGTAGTTTTTGATGAAATTGAAGTCCAATCATTTTGAAACTTAGTACATTTGTTCTCTATAGTATACTCTTTCTAATTTTGATGCCAAATTAGATTATAACCCAATATCACGGTCCATGGAACATGGAAAAGGATAGTGCGAGTGGGGCATCCATTTACCATGGACACATTCTTGTTTCACATTTGCCTTATATGATAAACTTATAGCAGACATATAACGACTTTAAATCACTAGAAATAATCAGCAAGACAAAATTTTGTCGATATAGTTTTATTTGAGTAATTGTCCTTAAATGAGGATAGTTTTACCCTCTTGTGTATAATCAGCAAAAACTAAAGACGATATAGAGAAGCTAAACAGACTAAATGACGAGCAATAAAAGAGCATGAATTATATTATTGTCTATAATGTTGTAGAGCCTCTTGCTTTTTTACCGTTTGTAGTTTCAGAATTACGGGACTTAATTGTCAGATTAAAGTAAATTTGTTGCATGTTGTACCATAAGTTGAGTTAGATTTTATTTATTAACTGTAACTTTACGTAGATGATCAAACTGATAAACATAAAATACTGTATAGTTTAAAGCAAAATATCTGATATGTGTCATTCCGGAGTTTATGGGACTTTGACTGTCAAAACATTGATTTGATTTTAATTATGCTAATTAAAACACAATATTGAACTATTTTGTTTCTGTAAAAACAGCCAAAATAACCCTATTCTTTGTCAAATTGTTTGCATGCACAGTATTGTATGTGGAATTTGACTAGGCCGTAAGTTTATGGAACCAGATGACTTTCATTTTTAAGTCAGAAATTGCTATAAAGAATTATGTCCATCAAAATAATAAGAACAATATTGTGTCTCCGCTTGCTTAACAAATGCCAACAGTAATATTATGCAACAAATATTAATTTATATCCGTGTAAATACTGTTAATACTGATCCACTATATTGGAGATTATAAAGTATTATTGAAATAAGATTCAAAGTATAACCCAACAATACCAAAATTTTTTTTATTCGACAAGTATATAAATCTTTTCGTATTTATCATATTATATGATATTTTGTAGGTTAAAAGAATAAGAAAAGGAGAGTATGGTATGTATTTTTATCATATCTGATGAATCTGCGTATGATTGCCTTTAAAAGGATAATTTAAAGATTATATATTGATAAGTGATCGTAAAAAACTTATCTACCAACGAATATTGTTTGATACATATTTGCACTTGCAGTGATGTTTTAACATTTGCATCATTTTGCATCAGAATAAAATCACTGTTTAAGTGCTTCTTGCATGTATGTTTTTTACCATATCTGCTATAGGAAAACAAGGGGTTGTGATCTCACAGAACATGTTTAACTATTCCGCAAGCATGCGCCTGTCCAAAGGCAGGAACCTCTTGTCAGTGTTAGTCATGTGTGATTTGTTTTAAATTTTGGTTCATTTATATTTTTTTTGAGTACAGTGTGGAGTTGATTTCTGATTTTATAGGGTACAGTGCATGCTAGGTGTGGGATTTTGTTGCTGCTTGGAAGAGTTCTCTATTCTCAATTATATTAATCATTTTAAACAAAAACACATCCCTTTATTTCCTTTGTTCATTAAATATATGCATACCTGCCAACTTTTCAAAATGCCCATGGGGGTTTTGCGTGCAAGATGGTTGTCATAGTCCTAAAAAAAACTTCAAGGGGGCCTGCAAATACATTTTAATGGTGTTTTTTGGCTTCTCCATACTTTTATTAGCCTTAAGTCATAGTAAAATTAATTGTTTTGTTTAAAATTGTGGACAAAATTGCGCTTTCAAAATTTCAATTTGGGAGCCTCCATGGGGGAAATCACCCGCAAATAGTGACAGTTAGCAGATTTGTATATGCATTGCTTGATTTAAAACCAGTGACAGTGCTCCAAGATATTAAACTACTGTACCCCTAACTAGTCAACACAGGGGCTATGAGATAGAGTCTAGCATGTATCAGGTGCTTTCACACTTTTTTTATTTCAATACATCCTTCACATGAGGCATGGTAGTACGTACATGTACATCCAGAGATACAAAAATCGTGACAAGCAACACGTAGTGAGGTCGGCCTGTTATATACCCAGTGACTTATATTTGTAAATCTTTACAAAAACAAATTGGTTGGCTTATATATACTGGGTGGTATCAATTAATTTTCTTTATTCTGTAATCATTGACTCCTTATTGTCTTCAATCAATAATTGACAGACACCAAAGGAATGTGTAAAAGTCGATAACCAAAACTGATAAAAACATTACACTGATCAACACAAACCTTACAAAAACCAGAATACATACTAATGGTAACCCTTGTAGATCATTGTCATCAATCACAACAGTTCATAGATATAGGAAGATGTGGTGTGAGTGCCAATGAGACAACTCTCCATCCAAATAACAATTTAAAAAATAAACCATTATAGGTTAAAGTACGGCCTTCAACACGGAGCCTTGGCTCACACCGAACAACAAGCTATAAAGGGCCCCAAAATTACTAGTGTAAAACCATTCAAACGGGAAAACCAACGGTCTAATCTATATAAACAAAATGGTATACAGTATACATTTGAAAGGGGCCTCTATTGTTAGTGTGTCAGTGCGTCCAGAAAGTTATTTCCACGCTCTAACTTGACGTTATAGAGGTGTAATCTTTTAAAAATGGAGACATTGCTGATCTTTAACCCCATGCCTGTTCCTTAACTAAGTTTGCCTCAACCAGAAAGTATGAAACTTGAATACAGTATTTATTACCATAAAACACAGACCAAGTTTGAATTTTGGTGGAATGACTTTTAATTTAAGAGATGATGTATACAGCAAAATTTTGAAAATATATTTTACCATTTTTAACTGAAAGATGACTTTATTTATTTACAGATATCAGCGAGGAATACATGGATTTGATTCCAACTGATGAAATACTAGATGAACTGGCACAAGTAATAGGAGTTGTATCCTTCCAACTGGGTATAGAATTAGAATTGCCAATAACATCATTAGATATTATACAGTATAATAATGATCGGAACTTAGTGGCACAATGTAAAGACATTTTATATGAATGGAGAGAGCAGGGAGTCAGGCCAACCATAGGTGTTCTTGTCAATGCTTTAGTAAATGTTGGGAGAGGTACTAAGTGTTTGGAGGAGATCATCAAAAGTAAAGGAGTGAAGAAATATATTCCACAAGAAAAGGTTGAAGAGGAGAAACAAGGAAAGTTAAAGACATTAATGAAAAAAATGAATCCTTTTCAGAAGAAGAAATAGTACTTAAACTATTCAGTCAATATGATTTAATATTGATGTATATCATACCGTTGCATGTTTGTGTGTTGTTTCAGGGAACAATTGTTATCGTTTTTGGTGGGGTCTTAATGTAAATAATGTTAACATTCATCAGCACGAAATCAAGAAACAAAACATGGTTATTAAGCATGTTAAGAAAGTACATAGCAAATTTACATAACAGTAGTGTAGCATTATAAATTCAGGATTGCGACGCAGGCTCATTAGCTCCCCTAGTTCATACAAATATCAAAAATAATAAAAGAAACATAACATTGTTAACAAGACTGTACATAGAGAATTCATATAACAATAGTGTAGCATGTAAATCCAGGTGAGCCCAAGTTTCTCCACAGGTTTATATGAGTTCATGTCACCTATAGAGCTGTTCATCCACATGCTTAATGGAGTTCATATTACTTGTGGAACAGTTAGTTCTGACACAGGAAAAAGGGAGTTCATATAACTTATGGAACAGCTAGTTCGTCCATTAGTTTTTTGGAGTTCATGTCACATGTTGAGAAGTTAAAAAGCTAGTTTATCTTCTAATTTTAGGGAATTCATTTCATTAGTGGAATATCTAGTTCTCCTCGGATCTTAGGGAGTTTATGTCACAAGTGAAGCAGTTAGTTTCTCTGCAGGTTTAATGGATTTTATGTCAAAAGCTAAGCCGATAGTTCCTCCACAGATTTAGGGAGTTCATATCACTAGTGGAGCAGCTGGTTCCTTCACAGGTTTAATGAAGTTCCTGTTCCTAATGGAGCATCTAGTTTCTCTACTGGTTTTAGAGAGTTCCATACCTGTCAACCTCTGAATTTGAAAAAGATCATAATGCGTATGAACTTTTTCGGTCCAATTTTAGTATTCAGTTCACGTCATTTATGGAGCAGCTGGTTCCGTAAATGGTTTTAGGAAGTTCATGCACTAGTGAAGCAGATAATTCATCCAAAGGTTTTGGGTAGTTTATGTCACTAGTGAAGCAGCTAGTTCCTCCACATGTTTAACGGATTTCCTGTCACAAGTAGAGCAGATAGTTCGTCCACTGGTTAAAGAGAATTGCAGCAGCTACTTCCTCTTGATTTAAAACTGTGCATGTCCTTAGTGCAGCAGCTTGTTCCTCCTCAGGGTTAACAGAGTTTCTGTCACAAGTTGAGCAGCTAGTTACTGCTTTGATTTAATGGAGGTCATGTCACTTGTGGTGCAGCTAGTTCTTCAACTGGTTTAAGGGAGTACATGTCAATATGGGATCGGCTAGTTCATCCACATCTCTGAATTAAGAGAGATAATATCACTTGTGTAGCAGTAAGTTACTCCTCTGATTTTTTGGGAGTTCATGTCACTTGTGGAGCAGCTAGTTACTCCTCTGATTTTAAGGAGATCATATCACTTGTGGAACAGCTAGTTACTCTTCTGATTTCAGGGCGTTCATTTTACTTGAGGAGCAGCTAGTTCCACCTCTGGTTTTAGGGAGATAATGTCACGTGTGGAGAAGCTAGTTCCTGCTCTCATTTTAGACAGATCACATCTTTTGTGTAGCAGCTAGTTACTCCTCTGATTTTTGGGAATCCAGGTCACATGTCGAGCAACAAGTTGCTCTTTTGTTTTAAGGGAGTTGATATCAATTGCGGAGAATATAATTACATATCTGATTTTTAGGAAATCATATCCTAGTAAAGCAGCTAGTTTCTTCTCTGAATTAAGAGAGATAATATCACTTGTGTAGCAGTAAGTTACTCCTCTGATTTCAGGGCGTTCATTTTACTTGTGGAGCAGCTAGTTCCACCTCTGGTTTTAGGGAGATAATGTCACGTGTGGAGAAGCTAGTTCCTGCTCTTATTTTAGACAGATCATATCACTTGTGGAGCAGCTAGTTACTCTTCTGATGTTAGTGAGATCATCTCACTTGTGGAGCAACTAGTTACTCCTCTGATTTTTTGGGAGTTCATGTCACTTGTGGAGCAGCTAGTTACTTCTCTGATTTTTGGGAGTTCATGTCACTTGTGGATCAGCTAGTTACTTCTCTGATTTTAGAGAATCTATTTCACTTGTTGAATGACTAAATACTCCTCTTATGTTAAGGAGATCAGATCACTTGTGGAACAGCTAGTTACTCTTCTGATTTCAGGGCGTTCATTTTACTTGTGGAGCAGCTAGTTCCACCTCTGGTTTTAGGGAGATAATGTCACGTGTGGAGAAGCTAGTTCCTGCTCTTATTTTAGACAGTTCATATCACTTGTGGAGCATCTAGTTCCACCTCTGGTTTTATGGAGATCATATCACTTGTGGAGCAGCTAGTTACTCCTCTGATTTAAGGGAGTTGATATCAATTGCGGAGAATATAATTACAAATCTGATTTTTAGGAAATCATATCCAAGTAAAGCAGCTAGTTTCTTCTCTGAATTAAGAGAGATAATATCACTTGTGTAGCAGTAAGTTACTCCTCTGATTTACGAAAGATCATATCACTTGTGGAGCAGCTAGTTACTCCTCTGATGTTAGTGAGTTCATGTCCTTGAGCAGCTATTTACTCCTCTGATTATTTGGGAATCCATGTCTCTTGTCGAGCAACTAGTTACTTTTGATTTTAGGGAGTTCATAGCACTTGTGGAGCAGCAAGTTACTTTCTGATTTTATAGGGAGTTCATTTTACTTGTGGAGCAGCTAGTTCCACCTCTGGTTTTAGGGAGATCATGTCACTTGTGGAGCAGCTAGTTCCTGCTCTAATTTTAGGAAGATCATATCACTTGTGGAGCAGCTAGTTACTCCTCTAATTTAAGGGAGTTGATATTAATTGCGAAGAATATAAATACATGTCTGATTTTTTGGAGATCATATTCTGGTAGAGCAGCTAGTTTCTCCTCTGAATTTAGAGAAATATTATCACTTGTTGAGCAGCTAGTTACTCCTCTGAGTTTAGGGAGTTCATGTGCTGGTGGAACAGCTAGTTACTCCTCTGATTTTAGGATGTTCACGTCCTGTTGCAACATCTAGTTACTCCTTTAATTTTAGAGAGTTCATGTCTTGGTGGAGCAGCTAGTTACTCCTCTGAGTTTCTGACAATCCATGTCACTTGTGGGGTAGAAAGTTACATCTCTGATTTAGGGAGATCATATTACTTGTGGAGCAGCTAGTTACTCCTCTGATTTTAGGGAGTTCGTGTCCTGTTGGAACAGCTAATTCTCCCTCATATTTTAGGGTGTTCAAGTCATGATGGAGCAGCATGTTTCCAATCTCTTGTTTCTCCTCTGATTTTATTTTACTTGTTAATTCCATCATTGTTGTACATTGCTCACATATTTATTATTATCACATGTCTGACTAATTGTGTCATTAAAATAAAAATATGTTCTTCTGTTGTTGGTTTACTTAGTACTTAGTCCAGCTAAAAAAATCGAGTCAACAAAAACAGAGATACAATACAAAAGTAAAACAAACAAAACGAAAACCACAGTTTACAAATACATCACAGAAAACTGAAGATTTAGCACCACGAACCCAAAGAAAAGAATGGTTATGATTTTTTATAAATTACCAAATGAGTTTGCAATGAGTTTTTTTTTAAATGCATAAAAGTTAATAAATTACGCATCAAAAATTAGTATTTTAAAACAAATTCAGCTTTAACTTTTCGTTTTATGAATTTTAAAAGTATTAAGTAACTATAAAGGATACTTTTTATATGAAATGAAAAAAAAAGTAACTATCATTTAAATAGTTGAAACCCACTTGTTATACTTTGTCTGACTTGATATTACAGAAAAGTTTACTTCAAGATGCGGATCGAGGATTTTCAAAGGGTCTGAGTCCCAAAACTAGGCAATATTTGTAGTGGGAAGTATAAAACATCTATGTTTAACCATAGATGAAGCGTAAGAGAATGGAATAAAATTGTTAAAAACATTATCAGCAGGAGAAATCTACTAGCTAAGTAAACATGAAACTTCAACTATCATTAACAAAGAGATTGCTTTTTATACGACCCAAAAAAAAAATTTGTGATCGTATAATGGTATGATGTCGTCGTCTGCGTCGTCGTCCGAAGACACATTTGGTTTCCGGACAAATTCTTTAGTTTACGTGAATGGATCTCAACGAAACTTTTTAAGAAGGTTCAATACCACACAAGGAAGGTTGGGATTGATTTTGGGGATGATGGTCCCAACCGTTAGGAATTAAAAGGGCCTAAAAGAGGTCCAAAACAATCATTTTTCTAGTTTCAGGATAATAACTTGTGTATAAGTATTTTGATCGCTCTGAAATTGTTCCACAAAGTTTAATACCACAAGTAGAAGGTTGGGATATATTGTTGGGGTTATGTGCCAACAGTTTAGGAATTAAGGGCCAAAAAAGGGGCCAAATACAAGTAATTTTTGTAGTTTCCGGACACTTGTGTTTGAGTGTATGGATCTCTTTGACATTGTACCATAAGGTTCCATATCACAAAGGGAAGGCTGGGATTGAGTTTGAGGTAATTGCCCAAAACATGCAGGAATAAGGAGCCAAAAAGGGCCAAAAACAAGCATTTTTATACAACCGCAAATTTTGAAAAAATTTTCGTCGTATATTGCTATCACGTTGGCGTCGTCGTCGTCGTCGTCGTCGTCGTCCGAATACTTTTAGTTTTCGCACTCTAACTTTAGTAAAAGTGAATAGAAATCTATGAAATTTTAACACAAGGTTTATGACCATAAAAGGAAGGCTGGTATTGATTTTGGGAGTTTTGGTCCCAACATTTTAGGAATAAGGGGCCAAAAAGGGCCCAAATAAGCATTTTCTTGGTTTTCGCACTATAACTTTAGTTTAAGTTAATAGAAATCTATTAAATTTTGACACACGGTTTATGACCACAAAAGAAAGGCTGGTATTGATTTTGGGAGTTTTGGTCCCAACATTTTAGGAATTAGGGGCCAAAAAGGGCCCAAATAAGCATTTTCTTGGTTTTCGCACTATAACTTTAGTGTAAGTTAATAGAAATCTATGAAATTTTGACACAAGGTTTATGACCACAAAAGAAAGGTTGGGTTTGATTTTGGGAGTTTTGGTTTCAACAGTTTAGAAATTAGGGGCCAAAAAAGGGCCCAAATAAGCATTATTCTTGGTTTTCGCACTATAACTTTAGTTTAAGTTAATAGAAATCTATGAAATTTTAACACAAGGTTTATGACCATAAAAGGAAGGCTGGTATTGATTTTGGGAGTTTTGGTCCCAACATTTTAGGAATTAGGGGCCAAAAAGGGCCCAAATAAGCATTTTCTTGGTTTTCGCACTATAACTTTAGTTTAAGTTAATAGAAATCTATGAAATTTTGACACAAGGTTTATGACCACAAAAGAAAGGCTGGTATTGATTTTGGGAGTTCAAAATTCAAAATTGAATAATTGGGGTTCTTTAATATGCCGAATCTAACTGTGTATGTAGATTCTTAATTTTTGGTCCCGTTTTCAAATTGGTCTACATTAAGGTCCAAAGGGTCCAAAATTTAACTTAGTTTGATTTTAACAAAAATTGAAACCTAGGGGTTCTTTGATATGTTGAATCTAAAAATGTATTTAGATTTTTGATTATTGGCCCAGTTTTCAAGTTGGTCCAAATCGAGGTCCAAAATTAAACATTGTTTGATTTCATCAAAAATTGAATAATTGGGGTTCTTTGATATGCCAAATCTAACTGTGTATGTAGATTCTTAATTTTTGGTCCCGTTTTCAAATTGGTCTACATTAAGGTCCAAAGGGTCCAAAATTTAACTATGTTTGATTTTAACAAAAATTGAAACCTAGGGGTTCTTTGATATGTTGAATCTAAAAATGTATTTAGATTTTTGATTATTGGCCCAGTTTTCAAGTTGGCCCAAATCGAGGTCCAAAATTAAACATTGTTTGATTTCATCAAAAATTTAATAATTGGGGTTCTTTGATATGCCAAATCTAACTGTGTATGTAGATTCTTAATTTTTGGTCCAGTTTTAAAATTTAAAGTGCAAAGGGTCCAAAATTAAACTAAGTTTGATTTTAACAAAAATTAAATTATTGGGCCTCTTTGATATGCTGAATCTAAACATGAACTTAGATTTTTGATTATGGGCCCAGTTTTCAAGTTGGTCCAAATCAGGATCTAAAATTATTATATTAAGTATTGTGCAATAGCAAGTCTTTTCAATTGCACAGTATTGTGCAATGGCAAGAAATATCTAATTTCACAATATTGTGAAATAGCAATTTTTTTTTTAATTAAGAGTTATCTTTCTTTGTCCAGTTTAGTAAGCAAGAAATATCTGCAAGAATTTTTTTTAATTGGAGTTATCTTTCTTTGTCCAGAATCAACTTAAATCTTTGTTATATACAATATACAATGTATATTCACTTTTTACTACCAACTGATAAATTTAAATAATCTTTACCATTCAGTGATAACAAGCAGTTTTTTTAGCTCACCTGGCCCGAAGGGCCAAGTGAGCTTTTCCCATCACTTTGCGTCCGTCGTCCGTCGTCCGTCATCGTTGTTAACTTTTACAAAAATCTTCTCCTCTGAAACTACTGGGCCAAATTGAACCAAACTTGGCCACAATCATCATTGGGGTATCTAGTTTAAAAAATGTGTGGCGTGACCCGGTCAACCAACCAAGATGGCCGCCACGGCTAAAAATAGAACATAGGGGTAAAATGCAGTTTTTGGCTTATAACTCAAAAACCAAAGCATTTAGAGGAAATCTGACATGGGTAAAAATGTTTATCAGGTCAAGATCTATCTGCCCTGAAATTTTCAGATGAATCGGTCAACCCGTTGTTGGGTTGCTGCCCCTGAATTGGTAATTTTGTGGAAATTTTGCAGTTTTTGGTTATTATCTTGAATATTATTATAGATAGAGATAAACTGTAAACAGCAATAATGTTTAGCAAAGTAGGATTTACAAATAAGTCAACATTACCGAAATGGTCAGTTGACCCGTTTAAGAGTTATTGCCCTTTATAGTCAATTTTTAACCATTTTTCGTAAATCTTAGTTATCTTTTACAAAAATCTTCTCCTCTGAAACTACTGGGCCAAATTAATCCAGACTTGGCAATAATCATCTTTGGGGTATCTAGTTTTAAAAATGTGTCCGGTGACCCGACTATCAAATCAAGATGGCCGCCACAGCTAAAAATAGAACATAGGGGTAAAATGCAGTTTTTGGCTTATAACTCAAAAACCAAAGCATTTAGAGCAAATCCAACACGGGGTAAAATTATTAACAGATCAAGATCTATCTGCCCTATAATTTTCAGATGAATCTGACAACCCATTGTTGAGTTGCTGCCCCTGAATCGGTAATTTTAAGAAAATTTTGCTGTTTTTGGTTATTATCTTAAATTTTATTATAGATAGAGATAAACTGTAAACAGCAATTATGTTCAGCAAAGTAAGATTTACAAATAAGTCAACATGACCGAAATGGTCAATTGACCCCCTAAGGAGTTATTGTCCTTTATAGTCAATTTTTAACAATTTTCATAAAATTTGTAAATTTTTTATTAACATTTTCCACTGAAACTACTGGGCCAAGTTCATTATAGATAGAGATAAATGTAAGCAGCAAGACTAGTAAAGTAAGATTTACAAACACATCACCATCACCAAAACACAATTTTGTCATGAATCCATCTGCTTCCTTTGTTTATAATTCACATAGACCAAGGTGAGCGACGCAGGCTCTTTGGAGCCTCTAGTTACATCTTAATATTTTATGATGTATTTAAATGAGTAGTAATTGTTGCAAACTCCATTAGAATATTTTAAGTGAAAAGATTTTTGGGATAAGGGAAAGGGGGATGTGATTAAAAATTTGGTTCAATTTTTCTCATTTGAAATTTCATAAATAAAAAGAAAATTTCTTCAAACATTTTTTTTTGAGGATTAATAATCAACAGCAAAGTGAATTGCTCTAAGAGAAAACAAAAATTTTAAGTTCATTTGAATACATTCATTCTGTGTCAGAAACCTATGCTGTGTCAACTATTTAATCACAATCGAAATTTAAAGCGGAATCCAGCTTGAATGTTGTGTCCATACTTGCCTCTGCGGTCGTATAAAGCTACGCCCTGCGGAGCATCTGGTTCTAGTTTCCAGTAGATAACTTGTGTTTAAGTGAATGGATCTCTCTGAAATTGTACTACAAGGTTCCATACTATAAAGGAAAGACTGGGATTGAGTTTGGGGGTAATTGCGCCAAGGAGGGATACAAAAAGTTTGGAGGGTTCCAATTTTTTAAGGGGTTCATATCTTTTTTATTTTTCAAATTTCCTATGTTTAAAAAGTTTCAAAAAGAAAAAAGAAACCTTCAATTGCACAGTATAGATTTGTAAGATCTTTGACCACATTTATTTTGTTTCAGAAACCTGTATTATGTAAAAAATTTGATCACAATTCAAATTCAGACAGTATCAATAAAATTGAGAAAGGAAATGGGGAATGTGTCAAAGCGACAACAATCCGACCATAGAGCAGACAAGAGCCGAAGGCCACCAATGGGTCTTCAATGTAGCGAGAAACTCCCGCACCCGGAGGCGTCCTGCAGCTGGCCCCTAAAGCTTGCATATTGTGTCCAAATTTGCCCTAACTGTTCAGGGTTCGACCTCTCCTGTCGTATCAGGCTGCGCTCAGCGAAGCATTTTATTAATTATGATTTTATTTTAGAGAAAACATGTCACTAGTGGAACAGTTAGTTCGTCCATTGGTTTTAGGGAGTTCGTGTCACTTGTGGGACAGCTAGTTCCTCTTTTAGGAGTTCATGTCATTAGTGGAATGGCAAGTTCATCCTCTGATTTCAGGGAGTTCATGTCACTTTTGGAACAGCTAGTTCCTACACAGGTTTAATAGAGTGCATATCCCAATTGAAGCAGCATGTCCTTCTACGGGTTTAAGGGAGTTCGTGTTTCAAGCGAAGCAGTTAGTTTCTCCACAGGTTTAGTTTAATGGCGTCTATGTTCCTTGTAGAGCAGCTCGTTCCTATACTGGATTTATCGAGTTCGTGTCACTTGTGGATCAGTATTTCCTCCACAGGTTAAAAATAGTTCATGTCACTTGTGGAGCAGCTAGTTCCACCACTTGTTTAAAGGAGTTCATGGCACCAGGGGATCAGGATTATATTCAGATGTTGATGCACGATTTTGAAAGGGGCCAACGTTTTGATGGGACATGCAAAACGTCTATGCGTTAGCCATATATGTATCTCTATAAGGGAGCCTGCTCCCCCCTTAACCCGTCTCTTTATAGAAGGTCCGAGTTGACTGTCTAAATGGTCTTATTAGTAGATACTTTGTCCGAGTTGTCCCATATTCAATGACAAGGTTTACAATAGAAGATATGGATTAACAGGAGTGTTGTATATTACCTAGCAAACAGTTATAGATAAAAAATCTAACTGCTGCAGAGATGGTAAGAAAATCTCAGATCTACCTGGATGCACTGCAGTCTAGGAGACAAAAGCTGTCAGACCACTTATTTTCCTTTAATGCCTTTTTACCATTTATGACAGATTTGGATGTACACGTGTACTTTTGAAAACTGAAATAGAAAATGAGGAAGTGTAAGAAACAAGAATGAGCAACAGGAAAAGATCTACCAAAATGTCAAAAAGACTAAAATCGGTTGTCGACTCCATTTTCCCCCTGAATGACAATTTTTACCCATTTTTCGTATTTTTGTGATAACTATCAGATAGAGCAAAACTAAAAATATTATCAGCAGGAGAAGATCTATTCGTTGGTTAACACGAAACTTCAGTCATCATTATAAGAGAGATTGATTTTAAATGATGATTTAATTTAGGCTAGAAACTGAAAAAAGTAAAAATAATCGGCAAGACTAGATGTACAAATAAGTCAACGTAGCTTTAAAATTCATTCAGCTCATAGGTTTGGACTTTTGCCCTTGAATGATATTTTTTCCAGTAGTTTGGGGATTTTGGTTTTAGATGAATATAAAAAGAAACTTATCAAAAACATTATCAGCTAAACAAGACCTATGTATGTGTCAACAAGGTTGAAATCGTTTGGCATCTCCTCATGGAAGTCAATAATTGCACATAAATGATGATTATTTACCAATTTTTAGGGAAACTATTGTAGATGTAGAGAAAAGTGTAAAAAACAAAAATAAGCAGTAATAATCTATAAAAAGTAACATGGAACAAATCATCAGTTGACTCCTTACATGATAATTGACTTCATAATTTTAACATTCAGTTTAGTTTTTAAAATAGTAACTTACCTTAATACAGATATACGCTAAAGATCAAAACCGTTTTTCTAAGACAGACTATATGTCTGTTCATTTTTTGTGTTGTTGAGTTGCTGTCTCGTTCAGATATAATAAACTGTCTGACAGGTCTATAATTACCTGTTACAATGCAAAATGTTTGTCTGTTTCAAACATTCGCGTCATTTTTCAGTGGCAGTCTAAATTTCCCTTTATCTTGGTCGACCTACATGTACCTTGCAGCACCTACCTAAGTATTATTATTATTTCCTGTCCATCATTCCGGGTAAACTATTTGCCACTGGACCATTAAGCAAACACAAATCAATGAAACGATCAGTGACGTATACCCTAGATCTCTCTTTAGTCAAACGCTCAGTGACGTATACCCTAGATCTCTCTTAAGTCAAACACTCAGTGACGTATACCCTATATCTCTCTTTAATCGAACAATCAGTGACGTATACCCTAGATCAACTTTTTGTCAAACGATCAGTGACGTATACCCTAGATCTACTTGTAGTCAAACGATCAGTGACGTATATCCTAGATCTACTTTTAGTCAAACGATCAGTGACGTATACCCTAGATCTCTCATTAGTCAAACAATCAGTGACTTATACCCTAGATCTCTCTTTAGTCAAACAATCAGTGACGTATACCCTAGATCTCTCTTTAGTCAAACAATCAGTGACGTATACCCTAGATCTCTCTTTAGTCAAACAATCAGTTGACGTATACCCTAGATCTCTCTTTGGTCAAACGATCAGTGACGTATACCCTAGATCTCTCTTTAGTCAAACGATCAGTGACGTATACCCTAGATCTACTTTTAGTCAAACAATCAGTGACGTATACCCTAGATCTACTTTTAGTCAAACGATCAGTGACGTATACCCTAGATCTCTCTTTAGTCAAACAATCAGTGACGTATACCCTAGATCTCTCTTTAGTCAAACAATCAGTGACGTATACCCTAGATCTCTCTTTAGTCAAACAATCAGTTGACGCATACCCTAGATCTCGATTTGGTCAAACGATCAGTGACGTATACCCTAGATCTCTCTTTAGTCAAACAATCAGTGACGTATACCCTAGATCAACTTTTAGTCAAACAATCAGTGACGTATACCCTAGATCAACTTTTAGTCAAACGATCAGTGACGTATACCCTAGATCAACTTTTAGTCAAACGATCAGTGACGTATACCCTAGATCTCTCTTTAGTCAAACGATCAGTGACGTATACCCTAGATCTCTCTTTAGTCAAACGATCAGTGACGTATACCCTAGATCTCTCTTTAGTCAAACGATCAGTGACGTATACCCTAGATCTCTCTTTAGTCAAACGATCAGTGACGTATACCCTAGATCTCTCTTTAGTCAAACAATCAGTGACGTATACCCTAGATCTCTCTTTAGTCAAACAATCAGTGACGTATACCCTAGATCTCTCTTTAGTCAAACAATCAGTGACGTATACCCTAGATCTCTCTTTAGTCAAACGATCAGTGACGTTTACCCTAGATTAACTTTTAGTCAAACGATCAGTGACGTATACCCTAGATCTCTCTTTAGTCAAACAATCAGTTGACGTATACCCTAGATCTCTCTTTGGTCAAACGATCAGTGACGTATACCCTAGATCTCTCTTTAGTCAAACGATCAGTGACGTATACGCTAGATCTACTTTTAGTCAAACGATTAGTGACATATACCCTAGATCTACTTTTAGTCAAACGATCAGTGACGTATACCCTAGATCTCTCTTTAGTCAAACGATCAGTGACGTATACCCTAGATCTCTCTTTAGTCAAACGATCAGTGACGTATACCCTAGATCTCTCTTTAGTCAAACGATCAGTGACATATATCCTAGATCTCTCTTTAGTCAAACAATCAGTGACGTTTACCCTAGATCAACTTTTAGTCAAACGATCAGTGACGTATATCCTAGATCTCTCTTTAGTCAAACAATCAGTTGACGTATACCCTAGATCTCTCCTTTGTCAAACGATCAGTGACGTATACCCTAGATCTCTCTTTAGTCAAACGATCAGTGACGTATACCCTAGATCAACTTTTAGTCAAACGATCAGTGACGTATACCCTAGATCTACTTTTAGTCAAACGATCAGTGACGTATACCCTCGATCTACTTTTAGTCAAACGATCAGTGACGTATACCCTAGATCTCTCTTTAGTCAAACGATCAGTGACGTATACCCTAGATCTCTCTTTAGTCAAACGATCAGTGACGTATACCCTAGATCTGCTTTTAGTCAAATGATCAGTGACGTATACCCTAGATCTACTTTTAGTCAAACGATCAGTGACATATACCCTAGATCTCTCTTTAGTCAAACAATCAGTGACGTATACCCTAGATCTCTCTTTAGTCAAACAATCAGTGACGTATACCCTAGATCTCTCTTTCGTCAAACAATCAGTGACATATATCCTAGATCTCTCTTTAGTCAAACAATCAGTGACGTTTACCCTAGATCAACTTTTAGTCAAACGATCAGTGACGTTTACCCTAGATCTCTCTTTAGTCAAACAATCAGTTGACGTATACCCTAGATCTCTCTTTGGTCAAACGATCAGTGACGTATACCCTAGATCTACTTTTAGTCGAACAATCAGTTGACGTATACCCTAGATCTCTCTTTGGTCAAACGATCAGTGACGTATACCCTAGATCTACTTTTAGTCAAACGATCAGTGACGTTTACCCTAGATCCATTTTTAGTCAACCGATCAGTGACGTATACCCTAGATCTCTCTTTAGTCAACCAATCAGTGACGTATACCCTAGATCTCTCTTTAGTCAAACAATCAGTGACGTATACCCTAGATCAACTTTTAGTCAAACGATCAGTGACGTATACCCTAGATCTACTTTTAGTCAAACGATCAGTGACGTATACCCTAGATCTACTTTTAGTCAAACGATCAGTGACGTATACCCTAGATCTACTTTTAGTCAAACGATCAGTGACGTATACCCTAGATCTCTCTTTAGTCAAACGATCAGTGACGTATACCCTAGATCTCTCTTTAGTCAAACAATCAGTGACGTATACCCTAGATCTCTCTTTAGTCAAACAATCAGTGACATATACCCTAGATCTCTCTTTAGTCAAACAATCAGTGACGTTTACCCTAGATCAACTTTTAGTCAAACGATCAGTGACGAATACACTAGATCTCTCTTTAGTCAAACAATCAGTTGACGTATACCCTAGATCTCTCTTTGGTCAAACGATCAGTGACGTATACCCTAGATCTACTTTTAGTAAAACGATCAGAGACGTTTACCCTAGATCCATTTTTAGTCAACCGATCAGTGACGTATACCCTAGATCTCTCTTTAGTCAAACAATCAGTGACGTATACCCTAGATCTCTCTTTAGTCAAACAATCAGTGACGGATACCTTAGATCAACTTTTAGTCAAACGATCAGTGACGTATACCCTAGATCTACTTTTAGTCAAACGATCAGTGATGTATACCCTAGATCTACTTTTAGTCAAACGATCAGTGACGTATACCCTAGATCTACTTTTAGTCAAACGATCAGTGACGTATACCCTAGATCTCTCTTTAGTCAAACAATCAGTGACGTATACCCTAGATCAACTTTTAGTCAAACGATCAGTGACGTATACCCTAGATCTACTTTTAGTCAAACGATCAGTGACGTTTACCTTAGATCTCTCTTTAGGCAAATGTTTTATACATTTTGTTGTATTTCTTACAATATATCAACGGAATTATTTCATGGAACGTTTGATGATATCAGCTTACTAAATGAAGGTCAACTTCATCAATCCTTAATACCTCGTATCATCAGTATGTCAACTAGAAACGTATATGTCACGTGGGACACTATGGTGTGAAACTGATAGTACACACATGATGATGTAACACTATAAACTGTTATTACTATTGAAAGTCCTCTTTTTGACGCATGATCAAATGATTTATAACTAGTTCAAGACTCGAAGCAATGAAACACTCCACATGTTGAAGGGAACTCTGCCAAAAGTTTTACGTCCGTTTTTTTTTAATTTTTAGATTAGTTTGGTTTATGTCTAGTGTCTAGCGTTTTAGTCCTTATTTTGATCTCTATAGATTGATCTAATTTCTGTGTAATAGTGTCTAATGTTTTAGTACGTACCTGATTTCTAGATTGTTTTTTTTTTCTGTGTAGTTTTGTCTAATGTTTCAAGTCCTTATTTTGATATCAAAATTGGTCTAATTTCTGTGTAATTGTGTCTAATGATTTAATTTCATATTTTGATCTCTATAGATTGGTCTAATTTCTGTGTAGTAGTGTTTAATTTTTCAGTCCGTATTTTGATTTCTAGATTGGTTTGGTTTCTGTGTAGTTGTGTCTGATGTTTAAAGTCCATATTTTGATCTCAAGATTGGTCTAATTTCTGTGTAGTTGTGTCTAATGTTTTAATTCGGTATTTTGATCTCTTTAGATTCAACTTATTTCTGTGTAGTTGTGTCTAATGTTTTAAGTCCGTATTTTGATCTCAAGATTGGTCTTATTTCTTTGTAAATGTGTCTAATGTTTCAGGTCCATATTTTGATTTCTAGAATGGTCTAATTTCTTTGTAGCTGTGTCAAATGTGTTAAGTCCATATTTTGATCTCTAGATATGTCTAAATTTTTTGTAGTTGTGTCTAATGTTTTAAGTCCGTATTTTGATTTCTAGATTGGTTTAATTTCTATATAGTTGTGTTTTATGTTTTAAGTCCATATTTTGATCTCCAGATTGGTTTAATTTCTGTGTAGTTGTGTCTAAGGTTTTAAGTCTGTATTTTCATCTCAAGATTGGTTTAATTTCCAAATAGTTGTGTCTGATGTTTTAAGTCCATATTTTGATCTCTAGATTATCATGAGTGAGCTAGGTGTAGAATTGAGAATTGAAACGGGGAATATTTCTAAAAGACAACAACCAGACCAAAAGAGCGAAAAATAGCCCAAGGCAAACAATGGTTCGTCAACACAGCGAGAAAATATTGCACCCGAAGCGGGCTTCAGCTGGTCCCTAAATAATAATGTATACTAGTTCAGCAAAAATGGACGCTACACTAAACTCCTCAACATACAAATGAACCAAAATAAGAAAGAACACCCAAGACTAACAAAGTCTAAAGGTTCCTGACTTGGGACAGGCGCACATATTCGTCGGTTTTAAACATGTTTTGTGAGATCTTACCCATTCTCTCTCTATACGTCTATTCAATGTGGAATAAACCAATGCACAGCAATACGCACAGTAAAACTCAGTTTTAAAGAAGTCCGAGTCCGATGTTAACAAAAGTAACTGAAGAAACTAAGCAAAATTATAATGATAAACATGAATTAACAAAAGACTAATGGCAGTAACTGACATGCCATCTTCAGACGTCAGATCGACAGATTAAGTCTTCATCATATGGGTTGCAGATGGTTAACCATCTTGGATTTTGTGAAAATTCTATGCAAAATTGAACTAGTTAAAATATTTATGTTTCAAAGTGCAGAAACCATATAATAAATCATGGCAAACTATACGAACATTATAATAGAAGTGATAAACATATATCTGATATTCGGCAGATGTTCGTTAGTTTCAGGAGCAGTGATGAAGATCGTACGTTGACCTCTAGATGTCTGAGTTTTTTTGGTTGCGTGGTTGCTGTCTTACTAACTTTCGCAAAACTTTTACTTGTATGTATAATATGTAATGGTCAACATCATAAATCTAATTCTCAAATCCTTGATTCTGTCATTTTGCGAGATTACCTTTCAATCAGTCATTGACTGTTGTTAAAAGGCTAAAATGCTAAAATGTGTTTCTTTCTAGATTTGAAGTACACACATGTATATATGTATGCACAAGAATTTTTTTTAAATTTATACGAAATATTTGCACGGCCGACACTCGGCTAACCGAGAGATTGGTCGGTTAATTTATATTGAGTATGCGGCTATATCGGCGGTTGGTCTGTTAATCGGGTTGGCTAATGTCTGTTAATCAGGTGTTATCGAGTTATTTCAGTGTATAACTTTTTAAGTATATTTATCATAAAAATTATTCATGTCTGACAAAACAATTCAATATACTGAATCCAGTGGTGTAACTATATTTTGTCTAGCTTCGATAAACGATCTATTAAATGAAAAGGCGGGTTACACACACAAAATGTACACAAAAAGACACGTTGGTTGAATTTAATTGCATACAAAATTTTGAACATCGAAAAAAGACAGGCATTATGAATGTTAACTACGTTAATATCATGGCGTGAAAAAATTACACGAAAATCTGACTTTTGGTGACATTAATAAATTTTTATTTAAAACATGGTCTGTTAATGAGTCTGTTAAGAGTAATGAATGGCAATAAAGTATAATTTTATTGTTATATGGGATGTTATCGAATCAAATGGGTAGGCTCAAGAAGAGCGGCTAAAATATATGGAAATAACATATGAACAATGAAACATAAAATATACGCAAACAACACAATGAACAATTTAGACAATGAAAATTTAAATTTGATAAAAATGGTTTCAAGAAATGTAATATTAAAGTAATATTAATTTCATTCAAGAATGGTCCCATATATCATGTAGATTCTGTTAAATCGTCATGAATGCCACCACTTTGTCATCTACATTGGTAACCAGTATATAAATCAGAGATAAACGTCGTAACTAAACATCAGTAAGTAAAATATATTGGGATCATAATATAAAGTAAAGAGAAAGAATAATGAGTAACAAATTAAATGTACCGAAAAGTGACATATCAATTTAAAGAATATATAATTAAAAAAACACCCCCAATTCGAACCCTCATGGTATACACGCGGAGAATATGAATGAAGACGCAAACTATAGAATAATAGACAAGAACAGTAGAGAGTGATGCGTTGCTAAAAATATAGAAAACCCTGGGTGTCGAAACAGTAACGGATTGCGATGTACTCAAATTGGTGACAAATGCTAGAATATAAAAAAGAAGATGTGATATGATTGCCAATGAGACAACTCTCCACAAGAGACCAAAATGACACAGAAAATAACAATTATAGGTAACCGTACGGCCTTCAACAATGAGAAAAGCCCATACCGCATTGTCAGCTATAAAAGGCCCCGAAATAATAATGTAAAACAATTCAAACGAGAAGTTTACACGCGGACAACTGCAGTTCTCCTCTACACTTATGTAGAAAGGAACTAAACGGAATAAAATGAATTAAAACTTAAGATAGCCAAATGTAGCTGCATTCGCTCCTTTCCATTTACTTCTTTAGAATGATTTGTAAACAATAGAAGAAAAGAACCAGTCGAATTAGAATTAAACGTCCAGAGACACATATCATGTGCATATGAGAACGATCTATCCTGTGTTGTATCAGAAAGACATTTTCAGTCGGAGTTTAGAACGTGCTACTTTGAACAGACACAAAAATAAAGGCTGATTGAATCGTTGATAATAAATTAATGCATATTCCAGCGGCCAATCCATATCACGCTATAATTGAAGTGAAACACTCTTCAATAAAATGCAAAAAAAGGTCAAAATAAATATGCTCTGACTAGAAGGATACTGTTGCACCATATTGTTATTTTTTTTAACTGAAAAACATCTCATTCTTAACTTTTTCAATGGGAAAATATAAAGGTAGCAAAACTATTGTCGTGGCTAAATAACTCTTAAAGGAGCACTAGCTACGATATATATAAACAAATTAAGTATATATTTTTTTAGATTAATCATTAATTAAATTGGAATAATGAAATAATAATTTGCTTTTAGCAATCAATTTTCTTTAATTTTGTTGAAATAAGCGTTTATACATAATTTTTGACTGATTTACTTGCAAGTGAAAACGTCATCATCATTCTAACCGGTATTCATGTGAACTTAACTTAACCCCCTAGCTAGAGACTGACAACGCATGCATTGTACGTGAACTGGTTATTTAAAGAAAAAAATGTCAACAATGAAAGTGAAACTACGGTAAATCATTTGATTACTAATTCGATCCACATAAATTATTTCTTATACGGTTAAAAACAATGAGTAACTTATATTTTTAATCTATAAATTCAAATCAAACAGACCTATAAAAATCCAATTGCACGTGCTGGTTTAACCTATTCATATCTTTATTTGTGTTTACATCGCTTATATGGTCATCTGAGGTCAAATCGATAGTTAATTAGATGGCGTCTGGATTTAAATACACACGAAACGAACCTACATTTCATCTACCCCATGCTCTGTAAACTGTTTATTTTAAACGTTTGATAGATTGGATAAATGTTTTACATTATTATTAATCAAATATGAGAATTTGAGTCAAATTGGTGACCATGAATTTGACAGCTAGTGCCCCTTTAACTGACATAATTTTAATTGTCCAACCCATTAACAGACTTTATTCCTACAATTTTCACCAGTCCTACAATTTTCACTAGTCCTTACAATTTTCACTAGTCCTACAATTTTCACTAGTCCTACAATTTTCACTAACACGTGGTATTATTCACATTATATTACAATTATGAAATATTTAGGCTACTTATGTCAATTTATTTTTTTAGAGCCAAGGTTCTATTTTGTGTCCTTTAAATGATATATAAAATTGTTTGTTTCGCCTTTTATTAAAAAAAATTGCTATACGCATAAGCATAAATACTACATACTTGCGCGTCGCCTTTTAGTTTTACTAAAAAATGCGCCGACTATGGAATTTTTTTACTTGTGGAAAATGTTCTACACTATGATGGATATAATTTTGTCAGACACTTCTTTTTTTGATTTGGTTCTTATAATATGCCAAAAATCTGTATATTTAACAGAGTTTAACATTCAAGTGTGCGTTTTACTCTTAACAGACATATAACCAACCCGTTTAACAGACCAACCGCCCATATAGCCGCATACTCAATATAGATTAACCGACCAATCTATCGGTTAGCCGAGTCGGCCGTGATTTGTAAGGACAACCCTGTTGTTAACAGTACTGACCAAATCAAAATGTGCCTGACATATCAGGAGGACAGGCATGACATCTTTACCTTTATACTGTTGTTGGCAATACTTGTGACCAAATCAAAATTAACCTGACATATCAGGAGGACAGGCATGACATCTTTACCTTTATACTGTTGTTGGCAATACTTGTGACCAAATCAAAATTAACCTGACATATCAGGAGGACAGGCATGACATATTTAACTTTATACTGTTGTTGGCAATACTTGTCTGACCAAATAAAAATTAACCTGACATGTCAGGAGGACAGGCATGACATCTTTAACTTTATACTGTTGTTGGCAATACTTGTCTGACCAGATCAAAATTAACCTGAAATATCAGGAGGACAGGCATGACATCTTTAACTTTATACTGTTGTTGGCAATACTTGTCTGACCAAATCAAAATTAACCTGACATATCAGGAGGACAGGCATGACATCTTTAACTTTATACTGTTGTTGGAAATACTTGTCTGACCAAATAAAAATTAACCTGACATATCAGGAGGACAGGCATATTTTGGGACCTCTGGATCTTTATACTGTTTTTTCAGACAGGTGAATGTTACACAATTTCAATATACCAAAAAAAAGGGGGGCATATCATACGTTTAATTTTAAAGTTGAACGGGACCTTTAGCAAACCTTCTGATAAAAAAATTTTGGTTACATTATGTTTCAATTGTGTAATAGAATTAAAACAAATTATGAAACTGTTTTAAGTAATGCTCTAAGACTATGATATGATTACAATAATGTACCAATGAGACAGCTAATCACAAGAGTTCGAATGGAGTGGATACATTCAATTACAAAAATGTATAGGACACCGCACGGTCTTCAACAATGAGCAAAACCCATACCGCAAAGCAAGCTGTAAAAGACCCCGACGTGACAAATACAAAACAATCCAAACATGAAATCTGACGGCCTGATTTATGGAGAAAACGATAAACAAAACAGCAAGCTGTACATGCAAAACTAAACGACAGCCACTGAATATCAGGCTCCAGACTTGGGACAGGTACATACAGAATATGACGGAGTTAAATAATTGGAATCCTAACCTGAGACTTTGGTTTAACAACACTAACTAAAATATGAAACTATAAACAATCAGTTGAAAAAAAGGCATGACTCATTTAATTGACCGTAACACACAACGAAACTAAGACTTATAATAGTCCACTGAAACAATTCCATCTCTTTAATTCTGTCCGTCACATTACTACTACGACACCAGCTCCTCGTTTATTACTATACTATATATAAAAATATTAATTTTCGCGAACCATTTAGGTCACGGAAATTCCAAAATATGGCATCAGTAAGGAGAGTTGTGCAAATAATGTGAATACACAGAACCCCCATCCAAATTATCTCTAGCCAAAAGTATTTATCTTTTTCTATTTTATATGTACTAACAATATTCAATTTTTCTATAATTTCGATTAAAATATTACAAAATCTGAGTAAAAATAGATCGAATGCCCCAAATAAACATTGTTTGATTGGTTGAAGTACTGTGGCGTCGTTGCTTAGCATAATAAGCCTCGATGTAAAGCACACGCTTCACAGGAATAAGGAGAGTTTTACAAATAATGTGAATACACAGATCCTCCATCCTATTTATATTTTGCTGGAAATGTTGCAGTGTTCATCATTTCTGTTTTGATTCTGCTCACAACATTCCATTTTTTCTACAATTCCGATTTAAATATGTGGAACCCGCAATAAAAATAGATGGCCTCAATCACGTGGCCTCAATGGTTTAATAGCAACGCAAAAAAATCCATTAATCATGTTGTACTTTGTTACCAATCGGAACTACTCGGCCTTTCTGGTTGCACGAAGTGAATAGCCGAGTAGTTCCGACTGACGATGTTACATAAGCCAAATCACACATAGAGATCTTAGCGCTCAAATGTAATTCTTGGTGAAGTATACAGGTAACTTCGTTTACGAAAATTTATACACACTTTTTCATTAACATATTACCAGACTTTTGCATATATCAAAGATCTGTATATCCCATTTATCTCAATACTATCTCCGATGACAGAAATGTCAACTCGACCTATTCGTGTCGAAAGTGAAAATCGCATCTATTTGATGAAATAATTTCTTCTTCAACGATTCATGCATTATTTTTGTATTATTTGATAACCAATCACATTCACGTTGCATGTTTGCATGAAAATGGTTATGTATTAGTGAATTGTAAGGGCGATGCAACATGCGAGGTGAGTGCTCGATCACGTGACATTATTATTTGTAAACAAACATGCTCCCCGTGTAACACGTGTCTGAATTATCCTTTCAAAGTGTTATGAATCTTTCAATCACTATTTTATGATATATTTCTTTTTGTTTTTAGGTCTGCATATCAGTATAGTCCAAGTGAATTAGTAATAGTTCTGAGTTTTTTTTTTTTCTTCATAGAATTAGAAGGTAAGTCTACATAAGTTATATTTAACTTAAGTCTAAAAAGATAACTCCACTTTCCCTCTGTATTTAAAACCACATACTAATTTAAACAGCATTTGCTCCCCTTGAACACTAATTTGCCCCTTCCCCGTCATTTCCCTTTAAATTTGCGCAAAAGTCATACTTTTAGTCCATTTACATTAATGGCCTATTTGTGATTTTACCATCTTAACTGCAATATTCATATTGAACACATTTGACCATTCAGTATGAGTTCCCACGTTTTTTGTCTTATATGAAGGATGTTAACTTTTTAGGTCATGTTTTCCTAAACACCTTATTGCTATTTGGTTTGAGAACACAATTAATTTGTAGTGCATTTCTTTTAGAACATATATGAAAATTAAAAATCAAAAGATCAGTGTAAGATAAAAAACTTAATTCAAATAGTTTGGGGGTTGAACTGCTGCAAAATTTGGTTATCTGACATTGATTTTTATACATATCCATATGGGTCAATCAGTTTTTCCCAAATTAAGTTAAGAAGGGGGTAGGGGGTCAGTGAAAAAACTATGTGAATTAAGTTTTTTATCCTTCATTGAACTTTTGGTGTCGTCCTTAAGTTAAAACAGGTCTCATAAAAAAGTATTGTGCATCAGTGTAAATTTCATGAATTCTTAAATCACATGTATATAAATCATGGACTATAATTCTTTATAGCAATATCTGTTAGCCATTTAGGGGTCTTTTGCATTTAAAGTTCAGATTAAGTGGGTTCATTTTGCGAAAAATGACCTCAATATAAAGGACAATATATATATAGACAATATATAGACTCAAAAAATGGTATATCAAACAGAAGACAAAAAAGGGAAAATATAGTGAATTTTGGAGAATTTATATTATTAAATGTACATGCATTTGAAATATTTAAGATCCATGGTGACCTAGCTACCAGTTTAGAAAACAGTGATTTAAATGCTAGTCTATTAGAGGGATATTTCATTTTCATTGGAAGTAGATATAGAATCTTATTTTATCATGAAGTCCAATTTGAAAATGACTTTTGGGGACGGTTGGGATCCCGCTAACATGTTTAACCCCGCCACATTATTTATGTATGTGCCTGTCCCAAGTAAGAAGCCTGTAATTCAGTGGTTGTCGTTTGTTTATGTGTTACATATTTTTTTTTACATATATAAGGCCGTTAGTTTTCTAGCTTGAATTGTTTTACATTGTCTTATCGGGGCCTTTTATAGCTGACTATATATGTGGTTTGGGTTTTGCTCATTGTTGAAGGCCGTAGGGTGACCTATAATTGTTAATGTTTGTGTCATTTTGGTCTTTTGTGGATAGTTGTCTCATTGGCAATCATACCACATCTTCTTTTTTATATTTGGGAATGAAGATGTAGTAAAGGCTGAATGCCAGTTTTAGTCTTATATATGTTCTTTAGTCTTACATGTATATAATAACATATATGTATGTGTACATATATCACTGATATAGTGGCAATGATAAATAGACACTGACAAGTCTTCAATGGTGGATCCAGAACTTTTCAGGGGGGAGGGGGGGGGGCAGTCATGCTTCAGTGAGTGATTCCCTATATAATCAACCAAATTTTTCCCATAAAAAAGGGGGGGGGGGCCCTGGATCCACCTATGGTCTTACAGTAGATAACATTTTATAGTTATGAATATTTTGTCAGTTGACTAAAACTAGATGGAGGTGTGTGTTCTTATTTCCAACAGAAGGACACTAAACCTATATCAATATGTGCATGAAGCAAATTGATAGTTGCTAGATACTGAATGATTATACCACAAGAAAGTTTTAACCTGTGCATATATATACTTAAAATACGATAAAAAAATCATGTCTTTTTCAGGACTTCTGAATCCAACCATGTAGTATGGAATGTTCTTGAGATATGGTTTTGGTCGATGGATGATCACAAAGGACCTGTAGTACAAAGTATATCACTGGATTTAGCTCTTTGTCTAAGTGTATTATTAAATTACTTTGCTTTGAGCTCAGTTCATTGTTATGCAATTCTTTCTTTGTAAAATAAAGATTTGACAGACAACTCTCATGTACAAGGATTTGTCAAAGTAGTATCACCTCTTATGTACAATGTAAGGGGAGATAAAAGCATTCTATTTTAATTTGAACCAAACATATTATGTTTGTTAAATTATGTTAAAAAAATGATAAGCTCTATCTAGGCTTATCGATTTCTTAAACTATATCTCATTGTTCATGCTTGAAATTTTTATACAACCACAGAAATTTTTGCGGTCCTAAATAGGTATCCTGTCGTCGTCGTCCGAAGACAGATGGTTTCCATATAATAACTTAACTATAAGCAAAAAGAAATAAATAAAATTATAACACAATGTTTTTAACCACAAAAGGAAGCTTGGGATTGATTTTGGGGGTTATAGTCCATAAGGTTTAGGTTCCAAAGGTGCCCAAAACAAGCATTAATTTAGTGTCAGTACAAAAAGTTGTGTACAACATGTACAAGTATTTCAATTGCTCTGAAATTGTACCATAATGTTTAATACCATAAGTAGAAGGTTGGGATATATTTTAAGGGTTATTGGGGCAAACAGTCGCGGAATTGAGGGCCAAAAACAACCATGTTTGTAGAGTCGAGACCACAAATTGTCCAGAATGGTTGTTGAATTACCTAAAACCAATGCTTTATGAAATCTATTTTGAAAATTAGAGTTGTCTTTCTCTGTCCAGAATAGTAGTTTAATCAACTTAAATTAATGCTTTATACAATATACAATGCAAAATTCACTTTACTACCAACTGATAAATTAAAGCAGTCTTTAATAACCATTCAGTGATTACAAGCACTTTGATTATCATTCTAGGGTTATGCCCTTTTACAAATGGAAACATTGAAGAATTATTTAGTCTTAACTTAAGTTTGTTTTAACTAAATCTAGTGAACCATACCAATAGTAAGCAAATACATATGAAAAAGATGTGGTATGCTTTCCAATGAGACAGTTCTCCACAAGAGACCAAATGACACAGAAGTTAACAACTATAGGACATAAACAATAAGCAAAGCCAATACCGCATAATCAGCTATAAAAGGCACCGAAATGACAATATAAAACAATTCAAACGAGAAAACTAATGGCCTTATTTATGTTAAAAAAAAAATAAACAAAAAACTTATTTGTAACACATAAATAAACGACAATCACCGAGTTACAGACTCCTTATATCATGTTCTCAAATCTAGATATCATCTCCCATATAGAAAAAAAACGTGTGAGAAAAATAATCTATTATGTGTTGCTCTCCTAGATACAAAATGTATCCAAAATCAAAGATGTAGAACATATTCTATCATAATCATTCGGTAACTAGTGTTATTACTGTCTCCTCTATGCCTGTCTTGAACATAAAAAAAGATATTAAATAAATAACAGTTCTTAGACTAATGCTCAGGTTGGTTGTCACCGTGCAACACAGTTAATAATATAAAAAAGATGGTGTGGTATGATTGCAAATGAGACAACTATCCAAAAAAGACCAAAATGACACAAACATTAACAATTATAGGTCACCGTACGGCCTTCAACAATGAGCAAAGCCCATACCGCATATATAGTCAACTATAAAAGGCCCCGATAAGACAATGTAAAACAATTCAAGCGAGAAAACTAATGGCCTCATTTATGTAAAAAAATGAACGAAAAACAAATATGTAACACATAAACAAACGACAACCACTGAATTACAGGCTCCTGACTTGGGACAGGCACATACAAAAATAATGTGGCAGGGTTAAACATGTTAGTGGGATCCCAATCCTCCCCCTAACCTGGGGCAGTGGTATAACAGTACAACATAAGAACAAACTATAAAAATCAGTTAAAAAAGGCTTAACTCATCAGATAGACAAAAAAATAACACCATAAAGGAAAAACATAGTAGAACTCCTTTTGTCATAAGACACTGTCAAACATCCAAACATACTATCCACACTCATCTGTGTCCACACTTGTACTTTGTAAAAAAAAATATTTCAAAGATATCACATTTTATTGTTTTTATTTTTGGGATTTGTACCACGTCATTTATTTGTATAAACATACAATTGAAATATCTTTTGCACCTGTTACATTTGTATTAATAGATTATCGTTATTAGTCTATAATTAGATATAGGAAGATGTGGTATGAGTGCCAATGAGACACCTCTCCATCCAAGTAACAATTTATAAAAGGAAACCAGTATAACCAGCATCTGAGTGCTGAAATGATGGGACGCATCTGGATACCACAAGAGCGCTCTGGCTTTTGACAATGTCAAACAAGTGAATGAATTGTTGAACGTTTGAGTTATTAGTCTGTACCGGGAGTGTGCATATATATATAGATATAATATAATAGATATAGGAAGATGTGGTGTGAGTGCCAATGAGACAACTCTCCCTCCAAATAACAATTAATAAAAGTAAACCACTATAGGTCAATGAAAGGCCTTCAACACGGAGTGTACAACCATTCAAACGGGAAAACTAACAGTCTAGCTAGTCTATATAAAAAACGAGAAACGAGAAACACGTATAAATTACACAAACAAACGACAACTACTGGACATCAGATTCCTGACTTAGGACAGATATATATGTATATATATAGCAAACTTTATTTCTTATAATAAGCGGGGGAAAACCTCAAAGAATGCAAAAATGTATTTACTACACAAACGATAATTGTGAAAAAATATTCTAGCAAGTAGAATTCTCCTTAATAACATTTTACACAGACCTACATGTATCTATCAGTAGGTGGTTTATTAAATGTGTGATTGGCAATTAATACATGAAAGGGCAGTTCCGGGATGTCACGAAATAAAATATTTAAATAATTCATAATTTTGCATTTAAGTTAAACAATTTCCAGTAGTTTCTCCACCTTCTGCATCAATTTCTTTTCTTTGGAAAAAAAATATAAAAATCTTCCAAGCGTTACCCTAAAATAACGTATGCTTACCTCCTTATATCGTCAAATGAACATCTGACATTTATCCTCGTGAATTTTAGTTTTATTTTACAGCATTTATCAAGAAAATTGGAAGAATGGGACACAAAATCACTACAAGTATATAAACATAAATGTAACGAATAAAATGATCGTCATGAGCAACAACTCACACTTTATTGTTCCTTCATCACAAAGTCACAGGAACGCCCTTAACAATGAGCAACAATTCACACTTTATTGTTCTTTCATCACAAAGTCACAGGAACGCCCTTAACAATGAGCAACAATTCACACTTTACTGTTCCTTCATCACAAAGTCACAGGAACGCCCTTAACAATGAGCAACAATTCACACTTTATTGTTCCTTCATCACAAAGTCACAGGAACGCCCTTAACAATGAGCAACAATTCACACTTTATTGTTCCTTCATCACAAAGTCACAGGAACGCCCTTAACAATGAGCAACAATTCACACTATTTTGTTCCTTCATCACAAAGTCACAGGAACGCCCTTAACAATGAGCAACAATTCACACTTTATTGTTCCTTCATCACAAAGTCACAGGAACGCCCTTAACAATGAGTAACAATTCACACTTTACTGTTCCTTCATCACAAAGTCACAGGAACGCCCTCAACAATGAGCAACAATTCACACTTTATTGTTCCTTCATCACAAAGTCACAGGAACGCCATTAACAATGAGCAACAACTCACACTTTACTGTTCCTTCATCACAAAGTCACAGGAACGCCCTCAACAATGAGTAACAATTCACACTTTATTGTTCCTTCATCACAAAGTCACAGGAACGCCCTTAACAATGAGTAACAATTCACACTTTACTGTTCCTTCATCACAAAGTCACAGGAACGCCCTCAACAATGAGCAACAATTCACACTTTACTGTTCCTTCATCACAAAGTCACAGGAACGCCCTCAAAAATGAGTAACAATTCACACTTTACTGTTCCTTCATCACAAAGTCACAGGAACGCCCTTAACAATGAGTAACAATTCACACTTTACTGTTCCTTCATCACAAAGTCACAGGAACGCCCTTAAAAATGAGCAACAATTCACTCTTGACTGTTTCTTCATCACAAAGTCACAGAAACGCCCTTAACAATGAGCAACAATCCACACTTTACTGTTCCTTCAACTTAAGGTCACAGGAATGCCCTAAACAATGAGCAACAATTCACACTTTACTGTAAGTTTCAGACCAGAATTATAGCAGACAGCGGTTTATGCTCGATTTGTATCTCTCAATATCAATGTTTGAAGAGCGGAATTAAATATTTATATATTTTGGAATCTAGTTTTTTGTTTTTAAATTGTAAAAAGGCAATTATTGGCAAAACATGATTAAATATATCAATAATAGCACTTCCAGATACCATCGTACTTTTAAGTACGTAAGATATGCATAGTCATCAAATTACTATCAATCTTTGACATTTGTCCGAATTTTTTTTATTCTTTTTATTTGACATAATCAGGCAGTGCTTACAACAAGCTATTCTGACACTGTAAATGAATGAACCAGTATGGTGGTAACTGAAAAACGATACGTTCTTTATATATAACAGATATACAGGTACGGTAGGCGTCAATGAATAAACCAACCTTGTAACTGATAAACAATACGTTCTATGTATATAATAGATATACAGATAAGGTAGGCGTCAATGAATACACCAACCTGGTAACTGATAAACAATACGTCCTTTATATATAATAGATATACAGGTAAAGTAGGCGTCAATGAATTAACCAACCTGGTAACTGATAAACAATACGTTCTTTATATATATTAATAGATGTACATGTAAGGTAGGCGTCAATAATGAACCAACCTGGTAACTGATAAACAATACGTCCTTTGTATATAATAGATATACAGGTAAGGTAGGCGTCAATGTATGAATCAACCTGGAAACTGATAAACAATACGTCCTTTGTATATAATAAATATACATGTAAGGTAGGCGTCAATGAATTAACCAACCTGGTAACTGATAAACAATACGTTCTTTATATATAATAGATATACAGGTACGGTAGGCGTCAATGAATGAACCAACCTTGTAACTGATAAACAATACGTCCTTTATATATAATAGATATACAGGTACGGTAGGCGTCAATGAATGAACCAACCTTGTAACTGATAAACAATACGTCCTTTATATATAATAGATATACAGGTACGGTAGGCGTCAATGAATGAACCAACCTTGTAACTGATAAACAATACGTCCTTTATATATAATAGATAAATGTAAGGTAGGCGTCAATGAATTAATTAACCTTGTAACTGATAAACAATACGTTCTTTATATATAATAGATATACAGGTACGGTAGGCGTCAATGAATGAACCAACCTTGTAACTGATAAAAAAATACGTTCTTTATATATAATAGATGTACATGTAAGGTAGGCGTCAATGAACGAACCAACACGGTAACTGGCAAACAATATGTTCTTTTTTTTACATATAATAGATGTACATGTAAGGTTGGAGTCAATGAATTAACCAACCTGGTAACTGATGAACAATACGTTTTTATTTATATATAATGGAAGTACATGTAAGGTAGGCGTCAATGAATGAACCAACCTTGTAACTGATAAAAAATACGTTCTTTACATATCATAGATTTACATGTAAGGTTGGTCACTGTAAATGAATGAACCAACACAGTAACAAGCAAACAATACGTTCTTTATATATAACAGATGTTAGGCAGGTGTCAATAAATGAACCAACCTGGTAACTGATATGTTACCACTGCGTGACAAATATTCAAAGCTGATTTATATGGTAGGAGCATGAATATTACCACTGCGTGACAAGTATTCAAAGCTGATTTATATGATAGGATCATGAATATTACCACTGCGTGACAAATATTCAAAGCTGATTTATATGGTAGGAGCATGAATATTACCACTGCGTGACAGATATTCAAAGCTGATTTATATGGTAGGAGCATGAATATTACCACTGCGTGACAAATATTCAAAGCTGATTTATATGATAGGATCATGAATATTACCACTGCGTGACAAGTATTCAAAACTGATTTATTTGATAGGACCATGAATGTTACCACTGCGTGACAAATATTCAAAACCGATTTGTATGGTAGGAGCATGAATGTTACATGTATCACTGCGTGACAAGTATTCAAAGCTGATTTATATGATAGGATCATGAATATTACCACTGCGTGACAAATATTCAAAGCTGATTTATATGGTAGGAGCATGAATATTACCACTGCGTGACAGATATTCAAAGCTGATTTATATGGTAGGAGCATGAATATTACCACTGCGTGACAAATATTCAAAGCTGATTTATATGATAGGATCATGAATATTACCACTGCGTGACAAGTATTCAAAACTGATTTATTTGATAGGACCATGAATGTTACCACTGCGTGACAAATATTCAAAACCGATTTGTATGGTAGGAGCATGAATGTTACATGTATCACTGCGTGACAAGTATTCAAAGCTGATTTATATGATAGGATCATGAATATTACCACTGCGTGACAAATATTCAAAGCTGATTTATATGGTAGGAGCATGAATATTACCACTGCGTGACAGATATTCAAAGCTGATTTATATGGTAGGAGCATGAATATTACCACTGCGTGACAAATATTCAAAGCTGATTTATATGATAGGATCATGAATATTACCACTGCGTGACAAGTATTTAAAACTGATTTATTTGATAGGACCATGAATGTTACCACTGCGTGACAAATATTCAAAACCGATTTGTATGGTAGGAGCATGAATGTTACATGTATCACTGCGTGACAAGTATTCAAAGCTGATTTATATGATAGGATCATGAATATTACCACTGCGTGACAGATATTCAAAGCTGATTTATATGGTAGGAGCATGAATATTACCACTGCGTGACAAATATTCAAAGCTGATTTATATGATAGGATCATGAATATTACCACTGCGTGACAAGTATTCAAAACTGATTTATTTGATAGGACCATGAATGTTACCACTGCGTGACAAATATTCAAAACCGATTTGTATGGTAGGAGCATGAATGTTACATGTAAAACTGCGTGACAAGTATTCAAAGCTGATTTATATGATAGGATCATGAATATTATCACTGCGTGACAGATATTCAAAGCTGATTTATATGGTAGGAGCATGAATATTACCACTGCGTGACACATATTCAAAGCTTATTTATATGGTGGGAGCGTGAATGTTACCACTGCGTGACATATTCAAAGCTGATTTATATGGTAGGAGCATGAATGTTATCACTGCGTGACAAGTATTCAAAGCTGATGTATATGATAGGAGCATGAATGTTACCACTGCTTGACAAGTATTCAAAGCTGATTTATTTGATAGGACCATGAATGTTACCACTGCGTGACAAATATTCAAAACCGATTTGTATGGTAGAAGCATAAATGTTACCACTGCGTGACAAGTATTTAAAGCTGATTTATATGGTAGGAGCATGAATGTTACCACTGCCACTCTGCGTGACAAGTATTCAAAGCTGATTTATATGATAGGACCATGAATGTTACCACTGCGTGACAAATATTCTAAGCTGATTTATATGATAGTAGCATGAATTTTACCACTGCGTGACAAGTATTCAAAGCTGATTTATATGATAGGAGCATGAATGTTACCACTGCCACTCTGCGTGACAAGTATTCAAAGCTGATTTATATGATAGGACCATGAATGTTACCACTGCGTGACAAGTATTCAAAGCTGATTTATATGGTAGGAGCATGAATGTTACCACTGCCACTCTGCGTGACAAGTATTCAAAGCTGATTTATATGATAGGACCATGAATGTTACCACTGCGTGACAAGTATTCAAAGCTGATTTATATGGTAGTAGCATGAATTTTACCACTGCGTGACAAGTATTCAAAGCTGATTTATATGATAGGACCATGTATTTTACCACTACGTGACAAATATTCAAAGCTGATTTAAGCGAATACTAAAACTTTTCAACGAAAATTCGCCACAAAAACTCGAATCAACGACACACTATTGGCAAACACAACGAAACATTCTTGATGTTGACTACTTATGAAATTAATTTTGTCCCATTATCCTTCAGATTGAAGTGTGTTTGTTGATTGGTTGAAGGTCCAGTGACAAATATAACATTCATATTCAAAACGATGGAGTGGTTTGGGATTAGATATTTTAGAGAAAATATTATTTCCGCGCTTTCATATTATTCAAAAGTTTTTTTTTTCTTTTCTACTTGTTCATTTGTACAACCATGTCCGGCCAGGATTATTTTGTTTATCTTTAACTAAGATATTTGGCCTGAACTTGTAGTACTTTAAGACGAAATGTTGCATATCATCGTGACCTTCATGTGACTTTGTTTGATCTTTGACCTCGATATCAAAATACGGGATTATTTTATTTTTAATTTCCATAATATAACTTTTACACTTTTCTAGGCTTTTATTCATATTTGCCACTGGGGGCGCCATCTCAAGACGATGTGTCGTTTACCATATAAGATTATCTCTGACCATGACCATTGACAAATTAATTATTTTATATAACACCAAAATCATATATTATGCTTGATTGCTATGACAAGACCTTTTAAATTTTACTATAAGGGTTTGGCATTGGAGATCAAACCCTGCACCCTCATATAACACATAGTTGAATATCCCCAAAATAGTTCAGGGACCCACTTTAAACCATATATAATATTAGATGCCTTGATATAAAGACCTTTTTCTTCACCATATGTTTTTTTTAATTTAGGTCATGCCTTATCCCGTCAGATCATAAATTGTTACGGGAGACACGAGTTTTATAATAGAAATTAAGAAGATGTGGTATGATTTCGAATAAAACAATTTTCCACCAGAGACCAATTGACGTAGGGGGGAAACAATCTGATACTAGTATGTAACCATATAAAAGTAAGGAGATGAGGTAACTATGATTGCTAATGCGACAACTTTCAACCAGAGACCAATTGACATAAGGACAAAACAATCTTATACTAAAATATAACCATATAAAAATATGGAGATGAGGTATGATTGCTAATGCGACAATTTTTCCATCAGAGAACAATTGACTTAGTGGAAAAACAATCTGATACTAGAATGTAACCATATGGAAATAAGATGATGAGGTATGATTGCTAATGTGACAACTCTCCACGTGAGACCAATTGACGCAGGGGGAAATAATCTTATACTAGTATGTAACCATATAAAAATAGGAAGATGTGGTATGATTGCTAATGCGACAACTTTCCACCTGAGACGTATTGACGTAGGGGAAAAACAATCTGATACTAGTTTATAACCATACAAAAATAAGGAGATGTGGTATGATTGCTAATGCGACAACTTTCCACCGGAGACGTATTGACGTAGGGGAAAAACAATCTGATACTAGTTTATAACCATACAAAAATAAGGAGATTTGGTATGATTGCTTATGCGACAATTTTCCACCACCAGAGACCAATTGACGTAGGGGAAAAACAATCTGATACTAGTTTATATCCATATAAAAATAAGGAGATGTGGTATGATTGTTTATTCGACAACTTTTCACAAGAGACTAATTGACATAGGGGAAAAACAATCTGATATAAGTATATATCGATATTTAAATAAGGAGATGTGGTATGATTTCGAATGAAATAACTTTCCACCAGAGACAAATTGACGTAGAGGGAAAACAATGTGATTCTAGTATGTAACCATTCAAAAATAAGGAGATGTGGTATGATTGCTAATGCGACAACTTTCAACAAGAGACAAATTGACGTAGGGCGAAAACAATCTTATACTAAAATATAACCATATAAAAATATGGAGATGAGGTACGATTGCTTATGCGACAATTTTCCTTTAGAGACCAATTGACTTAGTGGAAAAACAATCTTATACTAAAATATAACCATATAAACATATGGAGATCTGGTATGATTGCTTATGCAACAATTTTCCACCAGAGACCAATTGACGTAGGGGTAAAATAATCTGATACTAGAAAGTAACCATATAAAAATAAGGAGACGTGGTATGAGTGCTAATGCGACAACTTTCCACCAGAGACCAATTGACGTAGGGGTAAAATAATCTGATACTAGAAAGTAACCATATAAAAATAAGGAGATGTGGTATGATTGCTAATGCAACAATTTTCCACCATCAGCGACCAATTGACATAGGGGAAACAATCTGATACTAGAATATATCCATATAAAAATTAAGGAGATGTGGTATGATTGCCAATGCGACAACTTTCCACCAGAGACCAATTGACGTAAGGGGAAAACAATCTGATACTAGTTTGTAACCATAAAAAGATAAGGAGATGTGGTATGATTGCTAATGCGACAACTTTCCACCAGAGACCAATTGACGTAAGGGGAAAACAATCTGATACTAGAATATATCCATATAAAAATTAAGGAGATGTGGTATGATTGCTAATGCGACAACTTTCCACCATCAGCGACCAATTGACATAGGGGAAAACAATCTGATACTAGAATATATCCATATAAAAATTAAGGAGATGTGGTATGATTGCTAATGCGACAACTTTCCACCATCAGCGACCAATTGACGTAAGGGGAAAACAATCTGATACTAGTATGTAACCATATAAAAATAAGGAGATGTGGTAGGATTGCTTATGCGACAACTTTCCACCTGAGACCAATTGATGTTGGTGGAAAACAATCTGATACTAAAATGTAACCATATAAAAATAAGGAGATCTGGTATGATTGCTTATGCGACAACTTTCCACCACCAGAGACTAATTGACGTAGGTGAAAACATTTTGATACTAGTATGGAACCATATTAAAATAAGGAGATGTGGTATGATTGCTAATGAGACAACTTTCCACCACCATAGACTGATTGACGTAGGGGAAAAACAATCTGATACTAGAATGTAACCATATAAAAATAAGGAGATGCGGTATGATTGCTTATGCGACAACTTTCCACCTGAGACCAATTGATGTTGGTGGAAAACAATCTGATACTTAAATGTAACCATATAAAAATAAGGAGATGTGGTATGATTGCTTATGCGACAACTTTCCACCACTAGAGACCAATTGATGTAGGGGTAAAACAATCTAATACTAGAATGTAACCATATACAAATAAGGAGATGTGGTATGATTGCTAATGCGACAACTTTCCATCACCATAGACTAATTGACGTAGGGAGAAAACTATCTGATACTAGAATGTAACCATATAAAAATAAGGATAGGTGGTATGATTGCTAATGCGACAACTTTCCACCACCAGAGACCAATTGACGTAGGGGGAAAACAATCTGATACTAGTATGTAACCATATAAAAATAAGGATATGTGGTTTGATTGCCAATGAGAGCTATCCACAAGTGTTCAAATGAAGTGGATAAATGGCAATTATATAAGACAACACATCCTTCAACAATGAGAAAAATCCATACCGAAAGCCAACTTTTTAAAGGCCGTGACATGACTAATGTAAAACCAAAGCAAACATGACTGATTGTAAGAAAGAAAAAAATACACACATTTTTCTTTGTGAACAAACTATAATAATCAGGCTTAACTCAATCAGATCGATGCAAAGCAGAAAAACATCAAACAAAGACATAGACAGAACGTGCTTGTTTTTAGGACTTGAATCTGTTTAAAAAAAATGGTTCATAAACTACTAGTATCAAAATTTCAAAATGTTCTCTTTCTAAACATTTTCCGCAATCAGCTCATTAATGGCGACCTTTGTTTTTATAACACTTGACCCCAACAGGAAGTTGTCTATGTACTGGACTAAACAGCAATACGGTCTATTGACATTTCTATAAGTTTACAAGAATATATCTTCATAGGACACAATGCCCCATGACTCTATCCTGTGTCAATGTTCGGTGAACCGTGAAATCAGCTCTAAATTATGATTTTGTTTGGTACTAAGTTTCAAGTTTAATCTGAGAGTGTACTAATTTCAAACTATCACAGTTCTTAGTTCAGTGAACCATGTAATCGGGATCAAAATCGTCATCTTGTAAATCATCTGAAAAGTTCACATTACAATGAACAATTGTTCTAAATTTTCAAGTGGATGTGACCATGCACATCTTCATGATAAACTACTTAAACCTAAACATGATACGGAAAGGACTTACAAACTGACACACAGAACAAAAAAACAAAGCCCACCTCCCCCCTTTTTCTTAGGTTGGCATTTAAATGAATGTTACAACAGTAATAAGCTCTCCATTATTTCAGATACATTGTAGCAAACATAAGCTTTCAATTGGTTTCTGTTTTGTTAAAATTTAGTTTAAGTTAATACATCTGTACTCGATACTTGACTTTTATGTAACATTTATTGAATTCTATTTTTGTCACTCATTATAGATAAATACTTAAATAAAATTTCCGTCTCTGAGGGTCTGGCTCCAGTGTCCTTCAGTTCTGTATACGTCTCTGAGGGTCTGGCTCCAGTGTCCATCAGTTCTGTATTCGTCTCTGAGGGTCTGGCTCCAGTGTCCTTCTGTTCTGTATCCGTCATTGAGGGTCTGGCTCCAGTGTCCTTCAGTTCTGTATACGTCTCTGAGGGTCTGGCTCCAGTGTCCTTCAGTTCTGTATCCGTCTCTGAGGGTCTGGCTACAGTGTCCTTCAGTTCTGTATCCGTCTTTGAGGGTCTGGCTCCAGTGTCCTTCAGTTCTGTATCCGTCTCTGAGGGTCTGGCTCCAGTGTCCTTCAGTTCTGTATCCGTCTCTGAGGGTCTGGCTCCAGTGTCCTTCAGTTCTGTGTCCGTCTCTGAGGGTCTGGCTCCAGTGTCCTTCAGTTCTGTATCCGTCTCTGAGGGTCTGGCTCCAGTGTCCTTCAGTTCTGTATCCGTCTCTGAGGGTCTGGCTCCAGCATGTCCAGTGTCCTTCAGTCCTGTATCCGTCTCTGAGGGTCTGGCTTCAGTGTCCTTCAGTCCTGTATTCGTCTCTGAGGGTCTGGCTCCAGTGTCCTTCAGTTCTGTATCCGTCTCTGAGGGTCTGGCTCCAGTGTCCTTCAGTCCTGTATCCGTCTCTGAGGATCTGGCTCCAGTGTCCTTCAGTTCTGTATTCGTCTCTGAGGGTCTGGCTCCAGTGTCCTTCAGTCCTGTATCCGTCTCTGAGGGTCTGGCTCCAGTGTCCTTCAGTTCTGTATTCGTCTCTGAGGGTCTGGCTCCAGCATGTCCAGTGTCCTTCAGTCCTGTATCCGTCTCTGAGGGTCTGGCTCCAGTGTCCTTCAGTTCTGTATCCGTCTCTGAGGGTCTGGCTCCAGTGTCCTTCAGTTCTGTATCCGTCTCTGAGGGTCTGGCTCCAGTGTCCTTCAGATCTGTATTCTTGATTTTTTTAGGTCATTTTTCTCTATTCTTTAAGTTATAGCCGCAAATTTTTCTACATTTTTTATGTTCAATATTTATTTTAATTTTTGCCTTATTTTTCTCTATTCTTTTTTTTTTCTGTAGATTTGCCCCATCATTCTTCATTCTGTTAACCCCATCAGACCCTCGTCTATAAGTTAATATAAGTACTATCTCGTGATTTAAATTGTTTTCTGTCATGTGGTTTTCATTCATCTTTAATTCAAACAGTTCAAGTATTTTCTACAATTGTTGTGAACTTATGACAGTACGTTATTTGATAAAAATGTAAACAATTATTTCCGTATCAGTTTCACATTGTTTGACTCGGTACTGTGTAAAGATTACTTACTGTATAGACATCTGGCTTTTGTCGAAGACTGGAAGTTGCACTCTATATGTCTTTTATTTATGTGTGTCGTTTTGGTTGCTTGTCGCGTTGGTAAAAGGTTTGGTCTGTCCTTGACCTCATATTCACGGTTCAGTGACTGCTAGAAAAAAAAAATGATTTTTTCATGTGAATTTCTCACTTAGTAATAGTAATAGGATAACCATGGGTTCCTTGCAATGTTAACATGACGTCAGACAGGGTTCATCTGACCTTCACCTCATTTCACGGATCAATAATCAAGTTTAAAGTTACGCGTTTATGTCCGTTTCTCAAATATTATTAGCAGTATGTTAACTACATGTGGTGTATCGAATGACTGGAACTGGTACATGTCAGGCTGGCAGGTGTCATCTGACCTTGATCTCAATTTCATGGTTCATTGGTCAATAAAATTAAGAATGGAAATGGAGAATGTGTCAAATATACCACAAAGAGCAGAAAAAAGCTGAAGGGCCACCAATAGGTCTTCAACACAGCAAGAAAATCCCCCACCTTGAGGCGGACTTTAGCCTGCCCCTAAACAAAATGTAAAGTTTTTGTAGTTTGGCCTGTTTTTCAAGTACTATTGACAACAGGTCAACTATATCTGGTGTATAAAAGGATTGAGAGATGTACATGTCTGTCTGGAAGGTATCATCTGACCTTCACGTTATTTCTAATTTCATTGGTCATTGGTTTTTTTGGTGGTTTGATCTGTTTTTCAAGTACTATAAGCAATAGGTCAACTAAAGTTGCTGAATGGAAAGATTTTTAGGTGTACATGTCTGTGTGGCAGATATCATCTAACCTTGACCTCATTTTCAAGGTTCATTGGTCAATGTTAAGTTGGGTTTTTTGTTTTGTTTTTTGGTCTGTTTTTCAATTATCATAAGCAATGATAAGTCAACTATATTTTCTGTATAAAAAATGTATGGGGTATATATGTCTGTCTAACAGCATTTATCTGACCTGAGTTTCTGTGATGTTTTTGGTTAAACCTTTATTTTTAAGACTTTCAGCATAAAATCAATGGTCAGTAAAGCAGGCGAGACATTTCAGCGTGTGTACTTTTGTTATTAATGTGTTAGATAAGAGAAAGGTTTAAATATTTTTTTTGTTTTTAACATTACACTCAGGCTTTCCCTTGTTTATAACAGTGAGTTGTAAGTTTTAAAATTTAACACTGAGAGCCAAAAAAATACGCAAAGCAAGGTGAAGGATGCAAATAGCAGAAAATATATTTTAGACAACAACAAAAAAGGGTTATAATTCACAATTAGATTTCATGTTTCTGCTGACGACAATAAAGTTAAGTTTGATTTTGACAATTTCCGCTTCTGGTGTTTATGAGTTTTGGCCCTTGCTTGTCTTTACAATGACAATGATCAGGGGCGGATCCCACCATTTTTAAAAAGGGGGGTCCAACCATATTTCCCAATTCAAAAGCATTGATCGTAAAAAAAAAGGGTGGTTCCAACCCCTGAATCATAAGCTTTGATTTCTGCTTTGGAAAAAAGTAAAGTTGATTCATCTGTTCTTGATACTTGACTCTTATTAGTATTATTGAATTCTAATGTTATTTTCCATTAATATATATACATACTTATAACATTTCCGTCTAAAGGTACTATCTCATGATTTCAAGTGTTTTCTGTCACGTGGTCTTCATTCATATTTGAATCAAACAATTGTGAAAGTTTAAGTAGTTTCTACAATTGTTGTGATATTGTGAAAGTTCATTGTATGTAAATAAATGTAAACATTTGTTTCCCCATCAGTTAAAATTTCCTGTTATCAGTTTAACATTGTTTGAAAATATAGATATAGATATAGATCTTGCATATAGACATATGGCTATAGTCGAAGACATGTTCCACTGTAGATGTCTTTTAGCTTTTGTCGAAGACATGTTCCCCTGTAAATGTCTTTTAGCTATTGTCGAAGACATGTTCCACTGTAGATGTCTTTTAGCTATTGTCGAAGACATGTTCCACTGTAAATGTCTTTTAGCTATTGTCGAAGACATGTTCCACTGTAGATGTCTTTTAGCTATTGTCGAAGACATGTACCACTGTAGATGTCATTTAGCTATTGTCGAAGACATGTTCCACTGTAGATGTCTTTTAGCTATTGTCGAAGACATGTTCCACTGTAGATGTCTTTTAGCTATTGTCGAAGACATGTTCCACTGTAAATGTCTTTTAGCTATTGTCGAAGACATGTTCCACTGTAGATGTCTTTTAGCTATTGTCGAAGACATGTACCACTGTAGATGTCTTAGTAATTTGTGTCGTTTGGTTGATGTTCCTTTGGTATAAAAAAGCCCACATTATAATTTGTTGGCTGATCATTCAAGGAATCAGTCTCACACTAACAAGTCTGCTATGTTGTATAGTTCCCTTGTAAATATCGGTTGTTGTTCATTAAATTTAAAGCAATTGTAATTTTTATGCATAAGCATGTCGAAAAACTAAACAATTTTTATAATAAAGAAATGTATGTTAAATGAAACTAAAACATTGTAGACCTTACAATACATCTATATAAGATGCATAACAGAATAAGACTGATTCAAGACCCCTAATTCAGTATCACGAATGCAAAAATCTTTACAAAAACCGTAGCTTGAAAAGCCATATAATAAAAACGAAAAAGTAAAATATGTTGATATCAAGATGTAAATACTAGGATATGTGTTATTATTGCCAAATTGAACGATACAACTATCCACCAGGGACCAACGAATAAACAATGAACACAACTATCAACCAGGGACCAACGAATAAACAATGAACACAACTATCAACCAGGGACTAACGAATAAACAATGAGACAACTATCCACCAGGGACTAACGAATAAACAATGAGACAACGATCCACGTGGGACCAACGAATGAACAATGAGACAACTATCCACCAGGGACCAACGAATAAACAATAACTCAACTATCCACCAAGGCCCAACGAATAAACAATAAACATAACTATCAAACAGAGACCAACGAATAAATAATGAGACAACTATCCACCAGGGACCAACGAATACACAATGAGACAACTATTCACCAGGGACCAACAAATAAACAATAAACATAACTATCAAACAGAGACCAACGAATAAATAATGAGACAACTATCCACCAGGGACCAACGAATACACAATGAGACAACTATCCACCAGGGACCAACAAATAAACAATAAACATAACTATCAATCAGGGACCAACGAATAAAAAATGAGACAACTATCCACCAGGGACCAACGAATAAACAATGAGACAACTATCCATAAGAGTCCAACGAATAAACAATGAACTGAACTATCCACCAGGGACCAACGAATAAACAATGAACTCAACTATCCACAAGAGACCAAAGAATAAACAATGAACACAACTATCCACCAGGGACCAACGAATAAACAATGAACTCAACTATCCACAAGAGACCAACGAATAAACAATGCACACAACTATCAACCAGGGACCAACGAATAAACAATGAGAAACTATCCACCAGGGAACAACGAATAAACAATGAACTTAACTATCCACCAGGGACCAACAAATAAACAATGAAAATAACTACCCACCAGGGACCAACGAATAAACAATGAACACAACATTCCACCAGGGACCAACGAATAAACAAGGAACACAACTATCTACCAGGGACCAACGAATAAACAATGATCACAACTTTCCACCAGGGACCAACGAATAAACAATTAGCACAACTCATACCCTTAGTTGGCTATAGCAGGATCCGGGATGACAGTGAATGTAACAATGCAAAAGAACACACACACGGCCCGAACTATATTACAACAATTAACGAAAAAAAGCCTCACTTTGACTCTAGTAAACTATTTATCCTTGGTTATTTCACCACGTCTTTTAATGTTTTTTGGCAAACAATAATCAACAATTTCTGGTCCGAAGTTCCGCAATGCATAAGTCATGTGTACGTAGCTTATTGTGTTTATATCATTAGCGAAGATCCGTACGAAGTTGTTATTGTGGTGTTAAAATCGATATCGTTTGATGAAGCAATACTAGCCCCTTTTTACGATAACTTTGAAGCAACGTTTTGAAGGGACAGAAGTAGGAAAACATTACTTATTCTACAAAACCATCTACCATCTGTATTGGCAGCTCAAATATTTAGCACTTCATTTAAATTTTCTAAATTTGCAAAATATTACTGGTAGGTTTTTGTTTAATTTGATTTTTTTGTTTACCCTGAATGCGCCTGAAATATTTGCCCATGAACGTTTAACAAAAATGTTGACTGCTTTCCAAGTTTACTTAAGAAATTTTCATTGGAAGAAGAGGCCTTAAGTCAGTTTTTTAATGAATGCTGCAGACCTATTGACAAGTCTGCTCCAGACTTGTGGACAAGTCTACTATTGACCAGTCTCGATGACAGGTCTGCCCAAGACCTAAGGACAGGTCTGCTCCTAACCAGACCTAATGACAGGTCTCCTTATGACAGATTGCCGTGTTTAAGACTTTTCATATCAGACTTGAGTTTTTTTATTATATAAACAATAATTGTATTGTTCTTTGTAAAATTTCAGGTCACATATAGATGCACTGTTATACCTTTGTTAATACTGGAAGGCGGATAAAAAGGTTGTCCAACGAATCGGAAAAATAAGTTTATATGATGGGATATAACCACATTTGTTCACGTTGCTTCTCTTCGTTCTCCAAGTTTTTCACAGACCTAGCAACCAACCAAGATCTTTGGGGTTTTCCGAGTTAACAGTGCGTCAGTACTTGTATTATTGTCTCGTTTTCACTACACATTTTCTCATCCTGTATCTATTACTAACCGAACTGATGTCTTTTAAGGCAACAAGGCGTTTTCTAAGTACTGCTAAGAAGGATGAATATGATTAGTAATAAAAAAGCATGATAATTTATCCTCACTATGTCAAAGATATTTTTTTTTCAATTTTTAAGAAAAATAATTAAAAGGTTTTCAAACAGTGGGAAAATAGAAAGTTTTTAAAATGTAATATTTCCAAAAGTTATTATAGAAAGACTAAAGACAGGAAGGATCATAAAACAGATTTCTAAATCTAATATCAATGAAATGAATATAATTATTATAACCATTTGTAAAATATAAAATCACAACGAAAGATTGACCGGGAGATTTGATTGACAACAATGTATCATCATATGATTTTTTTCAATAAATTTCTCCATTGAATGTGTAATTTATAAAACAACTGTTTATTTCTTATAAGTATATATATATCCAAATTATTGTACATACAGGAAAAGAGTGAATTCTTTTTCAAAAGCCTCATCTATCGCGGAAGAATTAGATAATTCCTAGAAACACGGTCCATCTTCTCATTAGGACATGTACAAAAGCGGAAATCGAAATTGAAACTTATCTTTGACCTGTAATATTATTTTATATCTGAAAATAGAAATGAATGTATCTGACAACAACATATTAATGTTAAAGAAAACTATATGAATTGGTGATTGTAGATTATATTATTCTAAGCCGACATATTTAAGAACCTGTTAAATTCGCCGATTTTATGTGATATCTATACAAATGTGCATCTGTTTTGAAAGAAATACTCCACTATTTCAGAAAATAAAACAGATACATGCATTTTTTTTCGATTTTCAGTTACAGTCGAAAGTATGTGCAGAATCTATCTTTGTTTCAAATTAAAAAAAATGCTTGACATGAGTAAAGTTTTATCCTTTCAGGAACTATAGACAAAAGTTCACATAACATTTCATTGCATATAAAAAAAAACATCAATGGAAATTAACCAATTAAAATTAACCTCTTTTTTTCCTGTGCACAAGCTTTACATCACTGCACACACGGACATAACGAACGAGTTCTGGTATATAAAAACCGTATGATGCTTGTTTACAATTGGACTCTCTTTGGAGCGTACGGGCCTGAACGAAGAAGAATTGATAATACATGTATCGCAAAGAACCTCATTCAATGTTTATACTAGACAAAGAAACAAATAAAAAGAACCAGTTTTAATTTTGTTATGATCTCAATAGCCCTACATTTCTTGTCAAAATTACACAAAAACATAAATCAAAACAATGTATCGAACCACCCCCCCCCCTTTCCATTTAATATACAGTTCAAGTATTTGTGGTTGAGGAGTTCCAAGCACTATGCAAGTAGCCAGATAAAGAAATAAACCAATACCTATGGGGTCTTCCGGGTTAACAGTACGTCAGTGCTTTTATATTGTCTCGTTTTCACTAAATGTTTTCTCTTCCTGTGTTCATTACTCATCGAGCTGATGCCTTTTAGGCAGCAAGGCGATTTTTCTAACGTGCTGCTCAGAAAGGTAAATATGATATTAAGTTGTATGATAGCATGATCATTTTCCTTCAAAATGCTAATTTTTTTTCCAACTTTTAAGAACCATGCTTAAATGCCTTTTCCAACCGTGGGAAAATTAGAAGTTTAACAAATTTAATATTATCAAAAGTTGTTAAAGACTAAACATAGGAATGATCAATTCATAAAAAGGATGTCTTAAGCAAATATATAAATGAAATAAATATTATAATGATTTTTGAAAAACACAAAATCACAATGAAAACCGGAAGATTTCATTGACAACAATGTGTCAGGAAAAGAAAGAATTATTTTGCTGAAGCCTCTTCTATCGCAGAAGGCGGAAATCAAGCTTTAATCTTATAGTTTTGAAAAATTTCTAAACCCTGTCAAAACTGAATAGTTACATGATTGTCAAAAGAATATTTTAGTTATCAAAATTCGTTTTACTTCAATTCACGACATATGAAAAAGATGTAATTCCCGGAGAAGCGGAAACCTCTCATCATACACGTAGTACAATGTAACATGTAGAAATACGGAAATTTGAAACTGAAACTTAAACTTTTAACTGTGTTATCGTTTAACATCATTAAAACGGAAATATATGTATCAAAAATATATCAATTTTGAGAAAAATCTATGCATTGGTAATTGGCGATTTAATTATGTTAAAACAAATTTAAGAAAGTTTTCGTCTATTTAATGTGGTTTCTATACAAATGTGCATCTTTTTAAAACGACAATTTTCGTAATGTTTCAGAAAATTAAACAGATAAATGCTTTACTTTTTTTTCCATATTTAGTTGTAGTTAAACGAGCCAACGTTGCATGCACAATTTTACCAAAATCTGTGACATAGCTCATTAACTTTAACTTGACCTTAACGTATTTTACTGTTTATGAAATCTGCATGTCGACAGAGTATTACATATAAGTAATTGAATTGTATTATACAGTTTTTTTCAAAGTCATTTCTGAAATTGCAACGGAAATAATATGGCGTAATGGATATATCATGTGCTCGATTTTTGACTTGAGTAAAACGGTTCCTCAGTATGGTGTCACACCACTAATTCATTCAATTAACGTTTAAAACATGTAAATAAAATTGAGAAAGGAAATTGGATATGTGTCAGAGCGACAACAACCCGACCATAGAGCAGACAACAGCCGAAGGCCACCAATGGGTCTTCAATGTAGCGAGAAAACCTCCTCTTACAAATAAATGAAACTTCACTTAATGAGAAGTTTTGAGGCCAAATTGACTTTTTCATTAATTTGAATTACTGTGGAATCATTTATTTTCGTGGGTATCAATTTTCGTGGGTATCAATTTTCGTGGATTACGGAAAACTTGCATATTCGTTGATATTTAATTTCGTGGTTTTGCTGAAGTCTCCATACAAAACTATAGAAAATTCAGCATTCGTTGATCATTTAATTTCATGGTTTCACTGTACCCACGAAATCCACGAAAATTGGTATTCAACGAATAATAATGAATCCACAGTACATGTTTAGGGTAAACATGTTACTTAATTTGCTTACGTGTATTGAAGGTTGTTAGCAATAGGCGACTTCCGGAATGCCAATAAACTGAATTACCTCTCCCTAAATATGTGAACAGTTTTTTTTATTACATTCTGTTCATATGTAAAGTTATTTTAAAAACTTTCTATAAATCTTACTTTTACCCATCATTACAAACAAGAAAGTCTAAAATTAGCAGTAATTGTACTCTACTGTACTGATTATTACTCGATCATTCTGAATAAGTTTAAATTTTACTGGAAATTTACTTGACCCCAATCTTAAGCATGCTTGTATGTATTGATTTGTACTCGACCACAATCAAGACAATACTTAAAAGTCTGAACTAATACTCGATCAGTCTGAAACATTTGTAACTTTAAGACCCTTTACAGCTTAATATGTGGTGAAGGGTTTTGCTCATTGCTGTCTGAAGATCTTATATTGACCTATAATTGCTAACTCCTTCGCCTACTTATATAAGTATCGCATGCAACGATTTAACCAAATGTCAGGCTTTTTTTAAACTTTTCTATGTGATCTCAAATCTGCAAGGCAAATAATATGTAAGTAACGGTTAGGCAAAAATTTTCATTTTTCTGTTAGAAAACACATACGAAGGATCATACAACGGATTTCTAAAGCTAAACCTTCTTATTAGTGATGCATATCGTTTCTCGATACAAAAATGTACGTCATTGCCACAGAAATATCTCTCCCATCAGAGACGACTCTCCATCAGTGACAACTCTCCACCAGAGACAACTCTCCATCAGTGACAACTCTTCATCAGAGACAACTTTCCATCAGAGACAACTCTCCATCAGAGACAACTCTCCATCAGAGACAACTCTCCATCAGAGACAACTCTCCATCAATGACAACTTTCCATCAGAGACAACTCTCCATCTAAGACAACTCTACAGCAGAGACAACGCTCCATGAGATACAACTCTCTATCAGAGACAATCTCCATCAGAAACAACGTACTCTCCATCAGAGACAACATTCCACAAAGACAACTCCCCATCAGAGACAACTCTCCATCAGACAAACTCTCCATAAGAGACAACTCTCATCCAGAGATAACTCTCAACCAGAGACAACTCTCCACAGCGACAACTCTCCACAGAGACAACTCTCAACCAGAGACAACACTCCACAGAGACAACTCTCAATCAGTGACAACACTCCACAGAGACAAATCTCAACCAGAGACAACTCCCCACAGAGACATCTCCCAATCAGATACAACTCTTTATTACATACAACTCTTTATCACATACAACTCTCCAATAGAGACAACTCCCCATCAGATACAACTCTCTGTTACATACAACTCTCAATCACATACAACTCTCCATTGAAACATCTCTCCAATAGAGACAACTCCCCATCAGATACAACTCCCAATCACAGACAACTCTCTATCACATACAACTCTCTATTACATACAACTCTTTATTACATACAACTCTCCATTAGAGACAACTCTCCACCAGAAACAACTCTCTATAAGAAAACTCTCCAACAGAGACAACATACCACAGAGACAACTCTCCATCAGAGACAACTTTCCATCAGTGACAACCGTCTATCAGAGACAACTGTCCACAGTGATAACTCTCCATCAGAGACAAATCTCCACAGAAATAACTCTCCATCTGAGACAACTCTCAATCAGAGATAACTTTTCATCAGAGACAACCGTCTATCAGAGACAACTCACCATCGGTGACAACTCTCCAAAGAAACAACTCTCCACAGAGACAAATCTCAATCAGAGACAACTTTCCAACAGAGATATCTCTCCATCACAGACAACTCTCTATTACAGACAACTCTCCATCAGCGATAACTCTCCATCAGAGACAACACTGCATCAGACCCATCTCTCCTTCAGAGATAACTCCCCATCAGATACAACTCTCTATCACATACAACTCTCCATTGAAACAACTCTCCATCAGAGAAAACTCCCCATCACATACAACTCTATATTACATACAACTCTCCATTAGAGACAACTCTACACCAGAGACAACTCACTATTAGAGAACTCTCCAACAGAGACAACTTACCACAGAGACAACTCTCCGTCAGAGACAACTTTCCATCAGTGACAACTCTCAATCAGAGACAACTCTCCACCAGAAACAACTTCCATCAGAAACTACTGTCCATCAGAGACAACTTTCCATCAGAGATAACTCTCCGTCTGAGAAAACTCTCCATTAGAGACAACTCTCCAACAGAGAGAACTCTCCAACAGAGAGAACTCTCCATCAGAGATAACTCTTCGTCTGAAATAAATCTCCATCAGAGATAACTCTCCGTCTGAGACAACTCTCCGTCAGAGATAACTCTCCGTCTGAGATAACTCTCCGTCAGAGATAACTCTCCGTCAGAGATAACTCTCCAACAGAGATAACTCTACATCAGTGACAACTCTCCACAGAAATTACTCTCCATTAGGGACAACTCTCCATCTGAGACAACTATTCAACAGAGATAACTCTTCATCAGAGACAATTTTCCATCAGAGACAACTCTCTAATCAGTGACAACTCTCCACAGAAATAACTCTCAATCAGGGACAACTTTCCGTCTGAGACAACTCTCCAACAGAGATAACTCTTCATCAGAGACAACTTTCCATCAGAGACAACTCTCCATCGGTGACAACTCTTCACAGAAACAACTCTCCATCAGAGACAACTTTCCAACACAGACAACCCTCCACCAGAGACAACTTTCCAACAGAGATAACACTCCATCGATGACAACTCTTCACAGAAACAACTCTCCATCAGATACAACTTTCCAATAGAGACAACTATCCATCGGTGACAACTCTTCACAGAAACAACTCTCCATCAGAGACAACTTTCCAACAGAGATAACTCTCGATGAGAGACAAATCTCCACAGAGACAAGTCTCATTTAGAGATAACTTTCCACAGAGACAAATCTCAATCAGAGATAACGCTCCATCAGAGACAATTCTCCATCGGTGACAACTCTTCACAGAAACAACTCTCTATCAGAGACAACTTTCCAACACAGACAACTCTCCATCAGAGACAACTTTCCAACAGAGATAACTCTCCATCGGTGACAACTCTTCACAGAAACAACTGTCCATCAGAGACAACTTTCCAAAACAGGCAACTCTCCATCACAGACAACTTTCCAACAGAGATAACTCTCCATAAGAGACAAATTTCCATCACAGAAAACTCTCTATTACAGACAACTCTCTATTACAGACAACTCTCTATTACAGACAACTCTCTTTTACAGACAACTCTCTTTTACAGACAACTCTCTATTACAGACAACTCTCTATTACAGACAACTCTCCACAGAGATAAATCTCAATGAGAGATAACTTTCCACAGAGACAAATCTCAATCAGAGATAACGCTCCAGCAGAGACAACTCTACATCAGAGACAACTCTCCGTCAGAGACAACTAGTCTGTAAACAAGGTTTACAAGGTCATGGCGTTTCTCAGACTGTAATGACTAAATTCGTTGGTTCTGTACTGATTGATACTTTAGTCTAAGATAACAAGATTTTTTTTTTTTTTTTTTATTGATTTTTTTGGGGGGGACGTTGAAAAATGATTCAGTAGCTGAATATACCTTTATGTCGGTGCTCTGTGTCTATTGTCTCAAAGTTAGTTGTTTTTGTGTCTTTTACCGGTCCTTTGAGTTTATCCTATTGCAACTGCATGATTTTTAAAGTTTGTTCTTATGTTGTACTATTACGCCACTGTCACAGTTTATGGAAGGATTGTGCGTTCACAAACATGTTTTACCCTGCCATATTATTTTAATATGTGCCTGTGTTAAATCAGGATCATGTAGTTAAGTGGTTGTCGTTGGTTCATGTCTTTTGACTCATATTTGATTTTTGTAAATTGTTTTGTTATATATAATAAGACCGTTATAGTTTTCGTTTGGATTGTTTCACATTTTTTATGTCGGGGCCTTTCATAGCCGACTATACGGTATGAGATTTTGTCATTGTTGAAGGCCAAACGGGGGCCTTTAATTGCTTAAATCCACTTCATTTGAACTCTGATGGATTGCAACCATACCAGACCTCCCTTTTCTATATTATCTACCTGACTTTTGAACTCGTGTTTTCCATAACTTTCATGAAATATTTGTCACTGGACTTTAAAAATAATCAACCATCAATCAATCAATCAATTTAAACACGTGATAAATCTATCTATCTTCTTATTTCCGCACTCAGTCACAACTTTGACCAGTACGTGCCGTTGCATGCGTGGCTTATTTACAATTTAAAAGAAATAAACTTTGCAGTATTATTACGTTACATTGGTCAACAGAAAAAATAAAATATATAACAGTGATTTAATTAAATGTTTTTGTGGATTGTTATCCTATGTATATTTCTTGGTAAAACTATGAAGTACATGTTATCCAGTGTTTCGAATATTTGCGAACGAGCAGATATAGAAATCTGCTCTTTGAAGCCGTCAACTGTTTTTGAATTTGTAAGAATCTTTACTGGTTTGAATTTGTTTATATAGTGATTGGTATGCTTATATCGTGTTCTGCTGTCTGATTTAATGAGAATCTTTACGGTAGATTGCTAACTGTTGGTGTGTAATGTAATTTTATAGAAAACCACTAATCTTGTCTGTATTCGCCTTAATTGTAATGTAGGCCACTGTAGGTGTTCAAGGATATTTGAGTCCGAGCTGGTATTGTGGTATCTATTACATGTATAGCGGGCAGCTCTTCTCTAGCTGGACCATCTCAATTTGATTGTTTTGAATTTTTGTTGTGAGGGTCCCAGACACAAGAGCTGTACTAAAGCTTAGGTCTAACTAACGAAATGTATGCCCTTTCTTTTATTTGTTTGGGTGATTCTTTTAGGTTACGTTTTAGAAAATTTAGTTGTCGATTTCCATTTGTTGTTCTATTATCTACATGTTTATTCCATTTGTTGTTCTATTATCTACATGTTTATTCCATCTGTTGTTCTATTATCTACATGTTTATTCCATTTGTTGTTCTATTATCTACATGTTTATTCCATCTGTTGTTCTATTATCTACATGTTTATTCCATTTGTTGTTCTATTATCTACATGTTTATTCCATTTGAGATCTGATTGGATGCTTATGCATAAATATTTTGTAGCTGTTTCAGTTTAAAGAATGTGTTTTTTTTGTGTGTGATTCTTAGAATGGAACATTTGTTTGGATGGAATGATATTAACCAGTCCTTTCCCATTGTGCCGCTGAATCTAAGTCCGATGATTTTGAATATGAATAATTATGATGGTCTGGTAAGAGCTGAAAAAATGGCAAGCTAAGCGACAGGTCAATTGAAATCGGAATAATAAATCAGTAAATAATCCTTCTGCCCCATCGCCCCCCCCCCCCCCCGAACATAAATAGTCGTACCCTTACTGTTATTTTCCGTGTAGTTTTAATACTCATCCAGCTTATCGTCCCTACAGGGATGTTCTACTAAGGCTGCCATACCATGAAAACATTTATCACACAGCTCACATTCTATTATATCTGCATTCATAAATTTATTAATGCTATTTAGACTAAACGCATCATGTTTGTTATGCATGTGTCGTCTAAACTGTATATGTAAAAGGAAGAGGGAGAAGAGAGACAGAAGATATTTCCAATGCAAAGAAATACAAACAGATATTGACCTCTTCTGGCTCACTACCGAAGAACCCCAAAACCACGCCCATCTACAGGAGAGTCACGTGGGTCAGTGGGGTTAACAGAATAGAGAATAATGGGCAAAATATAAAGAATAGAGAAAAATGGACACAAAAAATAAAGAATAGAGAAAATAACAAAAAGTAAGAAAAATTAAATATATAGAAATGAAGTACCGGCTCATCCAACTTCTCAGCCGCCTCCTGTCCATGATGCATTTTATTGGGGCTTTTTTTTTAAAAGATCAGCTGTTCAATATTTAATACTATGAAGCAGTTAGTAACTAGACTCAGGGGCGGATCCAGGATTTTTGAAACTGAGGGGGGGTTATTCCCAAACAACGGAATTTATATATGAATATAGTCCTTAGTGTGGACAGTGTGTTACTTGCCAATGTTTGTTATACCCCTTTCAAATTTATTTCTTCATGTTTTATGCCTGATATTGCAAGTTGGGGGGTGAAATGACACTGTAAAAAAATTTGGGTCATAAAAGGTAAAGTAGTGATTAGGTCCAGCTGAAAAAGGTAAAAAATTAGCACTTCGGAAGCTGTCAAAAGATTTCAAGACCCCCTCAACATAAAATTGTCCATATTTTGAGTTAGAGCTGATGAAGTTTTCTATAATTTTGATATAATTTGTCTCAAAAGTAGTACAACACACAGTAAAAATATTATTGAGAAAGCGCAGGTGGGATTTTTTTAATTTTCATTTATTGTCTTAAAGAAATGCACTACGAAATAACTGTGTACTCGGACCCACTGCGAGGGCAACTTTGTCGGATATATTTATCCAACTTCCGAAGCAAGGTTGTCGGCTCTCCGGACATTCCCGAAGTCCTGCGTTTAACTGTTTGATTGCCGAGTTTATGACCTTCAGTCCTTGCTTGGAAGTTGATATTTATCATGAGATTTTCCGGAGAAATAAGTCCTGAAACGAGTTGTACAATATATATGCGCACCAGATTTCGCGCCCCCTGTCAAAAGTCTGTTTCCTGTAATTGTGAAAGAAATGGAAAAACAGACGATTTTGTTAAAATATACTCTAAGATATAACCAATATATTGTGAGAACACAGAAAAGTAAGTGAAAATAAAACAGACTTCAATCGAAAAAAAGTTGGTTCTTCTAGAACGACAATCGACATGCAAAAAAAAAATGAATATCAAAATTGATCGTTACCAGTACAGTATATAACGACCTATTTACTATGGTTATGAAAAGAAATAAACTAGTTTTGTTTACTTTTTCTAAAAATTGTGATCGCATAGAAGTTTTCATATCAATAATTAAACTTTTGGATACGAGTTGTCTCCACTTAACTTAAACTGTTGGACTGTTTACTCGCTAATGTAGCACTGAGAAACAAGAAGAAAACAAATTGAGGGTAAATAAATGATCAAGACACATGCATTAAAGTCATTCTTTAAAGTGGTGTTGTTTAAAAATGTAATGGAACAACCATTCAACCTAAAAAAATAGGGGGGGGGGGGGGGCATGGGTTTTTGTCTAAAGTCCTTCCGAGCAAGCCTGATTTTATTTAGTTTTCATGTTTTTCAACGCTATCAATCAAATCAGGGAAAATCTGGATTCAGAATAATTTTTTTTGTCATTTGCTTGAACAGAATATTTGTTTTTCATCAAGTTGAGGATCTAGGAAAAAAACATAAGCCCACCCCCTTGAAGTTAAATGGTCGTTCCCTTAACTGGAGATTGAAACGTAGACTAACTGATTGAGTTATGCAATACCATAATAGGGAATGTTGAGTTTTTTTATAAAAGGATAATGTCATAATATATATGAAAATAAGATGTAAATTGAATATATGCCAATGAGACAACTCATATGAAGGGGATGTCAGCAAACATAGGCAACGGTAAGGATTCAACAATGAGAAAAATCCATACCGTATAGCTGGCTTATAAAGGCCCCGACATGAAAAATGTGGAACAATAAATTTAAAGGAGAAAACAAACGGCCTGAATTATAACAAAACAATTTATGAAAAACAAATATGATTGACAGAAATGAACAGGGTTGTGGAAATATTTGTTGTGAGAACTTGTCCCTAGTCAAGTAAAACTAAATTTTACTTGTCAAGAAAAAAGTTACTTGTCCTGAATTTCCCAATAAATATTGAAGTAATTTATTGTAAGCTTGTATGATTCTTAATTTTTAACTATCACAAAAAAAAGTATGTTTGTGATATTTGTTTATGCGTATGAATAAATGATGTATATGGTTACATGTAACTTCAATAAGACAGAAACCCAACAGCAAAACAACCACAAGATATCTGAAGGGCAATTTTGCAATGTTTTTTTAATGATAGCCAGTATACATGGTATAGATAGATCCATGATATTTTATAAGTTTTGAAACGAGCGAAGAAATGACTAATACACATATTTATTATAAATGATTAATTGTTCCTTTTATCTATTAAATTGACAACAAATTAATACATTGTAATAATTTGTATATACTTTTAAAAATTAGCAAGATGTGGGTGTTTTTTACAAATTGTGTAAAAATAAAATTTATTTTAGAAGTTTCTTTACCATGTTTACTGGAGAGCCAAGGGCAGGGGAAATCTGTTAAGCATGATTTTTCAAATTCTCGTTCATCCTGAATATGCATGAAATATTTGCCACTGGACGTTAGGCAACCATCAATCAATCAATCAAATTCTCGTTTTTATTTTTCCATATTCTCTGTATTTCTCCCTCTCCGTTTTTATGCCCCTGTCGTAGCAGAGGGGGCATTAAGCTTTACCCTTGTCCGTCCATACGTATGTACATCATGCAGTACGTCTCAAAGTTGGTTTCCATTCTCTAGATTAAGTTTGCCTCAACCAAATGTTATAAATGCTTATTACCACAAAATACAGATCTAGTTGAATTTTGGTGATGTCAGTTTAACCGTTCTAGAGTAATGCCCCTTTACAAAAGCTGAATTTTTTGTTTCTGTTCTCTAACTTAAGTTTGCCTCAACCAAATTTTATGAAACTTATACACAATGCTTATAACCACAAAATACAGATCAAGATTGATTGTTGGTGGTGTCACTTTTACTGTTCTAGAGTTATGCCCCTTTACAAAAGGAAAAATTGCTGAATTTTTCATTTCCGTTCTCTTACTTAAGGGCATACGATACAGTAGAGATCCCTCATTGATTTTTTCCTAAAATTTTGATAGTAGGTCAATTTCAATGTGTACTTTGTAAATATGAAAAGAAAAAAGTACCTTCATGACTTACTTTTTGAGATAATTTGGTTCGAAATTTGCATATTTGGAAGAAAATCCCAGAAAATTCATAAATAAAGATTTTTAAAGAAAGTAACAATACTTTTGAACAAAAAGTCATAACTTAACCGGGTTTTTTTGTAAAACGTTCCCTTGATCATGGCATCTAATTAAATGCTCAGACAAGTATAAGGTTAAATCAAATTATCATTTTCCGGATTAAGATTGATATATATGCGAAATAAAGAAATTGACCATATTTTTGCGTCTTTTCGGAAGTGCAGAAAAAATTTGATCGTTGATTTTTTCTTGAAATTTTGGCGGAGTGTTCTTGAAACAGTACTTGATTGATTGCAAAAGAAAAAAATATGTGTCCATGTGCTTGTTTTTTCAATAAAAGCCATATACCTTTATTTTTTACGACATCTGTCAGTATGGCGCAAATTTACGTTATATAAAGTTTTAATTGCACCAACGTCGTGTAATCATTCCCGCCGTACACGACTATGCTATCAAGTATATGAAGGTGTTTTCCAAAGCGTTGATATTTATCATAAAAATTCATAAGATGGTTATCATGGCTATTCGTAAAATCACTATACATTTGTGCTAAACATGAGGCTAAATATCTACGAAACGGAATTTGGACTGTGAGGAACTTTTTCATAAGAAAAAAAGGATATAAAAAAGGATTCCAGCAGATTAGATGTACGGCAAAACAGAAAAAATCTTATAGAAGTATAAAGGTGCAGCTCCGTCCAACATTAGTTTTAAATTGCTTCATGTACCGACAGAGGATAGCCAACATTATTGCAAAGGCGCTAACATGGCAAAATGTGAACCAACTGTAAACTAGTGAGGTGATACCATTAATTAACAACCGTTTAACCTTCAACAATGACAAAACCTGTCAGCTTTAAAAGGCCCCGACGTACTTGGATTTTTTTTTCTTTTTACATTCAAAAGATAATCATCTTTCAAATTTAGATTATAAGGAGTACTTCTTGTTCTATAGTGTATAGTTAGAGCTGTTTTGTGCAATTTCATGTCATAACTGCCTCAGTCGACTGAAAATGAAGTTGTAGTATAACATTTCATAGGAAGTACAGCAGCTAGTATTAGAGAATAATATTCAAGGATGTCTTTATCAATAGATAAGTTGCATTACCTTTCATATGGCGTAACTGTATGAATATTGGCGTACTTATATTGAAAACACTTTATTTGTTCTTCTGTCCGATCGTCTAACTATAATTGTGTTACTTTTCTCAGAAACAATGCTACTGCATGACTTCATATTTGCTCATCAGCTTGACAGCAACAAGTTTTAATGTGTGTACACTTTCTGATCTGTCTGTCTACAATTAGTGTACATTTGTCGATACTTCAAATTATATCTCTCAGTACAAAAGGGAGATGCCTTTACAAATAAAAAGACGTGGTATGATGACCAATGAGGCAAATCTCAACCAGAGACCAAATGACAAAGACGTAAACGACTATAGGACATCGGACGGCCTTCAACAATGATTCAGACGCATACCACATAGTCAGCTATGAAAAGACCCTACATGACAAATGCAAAACTACTCAAACGGGAAACTTACAGCCTGAGTTAAGTACAAAACAATGAACGAAATACAAATATGATATACAATAACAAACGACACCATTGAATTGTAAGCTCTTTAACAGCATGTGAACGGACGTTTTCTTGTTTTGGTCTATAACATCCAGATTGATATACACAAAAAAAAACCAATAAAACAAACTAACGTGTGACAATTCTGCATCTATTGGCAATATTTTACTTAAATTCAAACAAAAACGACACCAATGTAATTTTTTTAACGGACTTTTATTGACACCTTTTCTACATACACATATAAACATATAATATCATATATTTTTAAAAAATCAATTAAACTCTGCAATTTTTTTTTATGTACCAAGGCAAGTCCAGAACAGGATGAGAGACTTCTTTATTTATAATTTTAGTTACGAATAGGGGTGTTGTACAACCTTTTCCACCCATGAGGGTCTCGCATATGCAGTCGGTTATGTTAGTTTATTGATTTTCTGTTAATTTCGGCCGTATAATAACAATTCACCATTCAATTTGCAGTCTGCCCAATGCTATACAATGAAGACACAAACTATTTTGATTCTGATTATCTTTAAATTCAAGATAGTATTATTGACTTCATTATCAATGAATGAAAATAAATGTTCTTGTCATGAAAAATATTGCACAGCTGTACCCCAAGCCGTAGTAATGACTTTTGTGTATGGATTTCAAATCTTCCAACACAAGACCCGATTATATTTTGTTATAATTTTCTTATAAATCACGGGTTCATACATTTTCTCATTTCTTTTAGTTTCATGAAAATAACATGTTGATATCATAAATGTGCAATTAAATATTTGCCGCTGGACGTCAAGCAGCTATTAATAGATATAGGAAGATGTGGTATGAGTGTCAATGAGACAACTCTCAATCCAGGTAACAATTTATAAAAGTAAACCATTATAGGTCAAGGTACAGCCTTCAACACAGATCCTTGGCTCACACCAAACAGCAAGCTATAAAGGGCCGGTTGTCTGCGTCGTTGTCCGAATACTTTCAGTTTTCGCACTCTAACTTTAGTAAAAATGAATAGAAATCTATGAAATTTTAACACAAGGTTTATGACCACAAAAGGAAGGTTGGGATTGATTTTGGGAGTTTTGATCCCAATATTTTAGGAATTAGGGCCCAAAAAGGGCCCAAATAGGCATTTTCTTGGTTTTCGCACCATAACTTTAGTAAAAGTAAATAGAAATCTATGAAATTTAAACACAACGTTTATGACCATGAAAGGAAGGTTGGGTTGGATTTGGGAAGTTTTGGTCCCAACAGTTTAGGAATAAGGGGCCCAAAGGGTCCAAAATTGAGCTTTGTTTGATTTCATCAAAAATTGAATAATTGGGGTTCTTTGGTATGCCGAATCTAACTGTGTATGTAGATTCTTCATTTTTGGTCCCGTTTTCAAATTGGTCTACATTAAGGTCCAAAGGGTCCAAAATTAAACTTAGTTTGATTTTAACAAAAATTGAATCCTTGGGGTTCTTTGATATGCTGAATCTAAAAATGTACTTAGATTTTTGATTATTGGCCCAGTTTTCAAGTTGGTCCAAATAGGGGTCCAAAATTAAACTTTGTTTGATTTCATCAAAAATTGAATAATTGGGGTTCTTCAATATGCCAAATCCAACTGTGTATGTAGATTCTTAATTTTGGGTCTCGTTTTCAAATTTGTCTTCATTAAAGTCCAAAGGGTCCAAAATTAAACTTAGTTTGATTTTAACAAAATTTGTATTCTTGGGCTTTTTTGATATGCTGAATGTAAACATGCACTTAGATTTTTGATTATGGGCCCAGTTTTCAAGTTGGTTCAAATCAGGATCCAAAATTATTATATTAAGTATTGTGCAATAGCAAGAAATTTTCAATTGCACAGTATTCAGCAATAGCAAGAAATCTTCAATTGCACAGTATTGTGCAACAGCAAGAAATTTTCAATTGCACAGTATTGCGCAATAGCAAGAAATCTTCAATTGCACAGTATTGTGCAATAGCAAATATTTTCAATTGCACAGTTTTGCGCAATAGCAAGAAATATCTAATTGCACAATATTGTGCAATAGCAAGAAATTTTCAATTGGAGTTATCTTTCTTTGTCCAGAATAGTAGTTGAATCAACTTAAATCATTGTTTTATACAATATACAATGTATATATTCACTTTTACTACCAACTGATAAAGTAAAACAATCTTTACCATTCAGTGATAACAAGCACTTTATTTTACACTTTAATATTTTATGATGTATTTAAATGAGTAGTTATTGTTGCAAACTTCATAAGAAATTTGAATTGAGATCAGTTTTGGAAAAAGGGAAAGGGGGATGTGAAAAAAAAATGGGGGGGGGGGGGGGTTAAATTTTTCTCATTTCAGATTTCATAAATAAAAAGAAAATTTCTTCAAACATTTTTTTGAGAGGATTAATATTCAACAGAATAGTGAATTGCTCAAAGGCAAAAAAAATATTTTAAGTTCATTAGACCACATTCATTCTGTGTCAGAAACCTATGCTGTGTCAACTATAGCTATTTAATCACAATCCAAATTTAAAGCTGAATCCAGCTTAAATGTTGTGTCCATACTTGCCCCAACCGTTCAGGGTTCAATCTCTGCGGTCGTATAAAGCTGCGCCCTGCGGAGCATCTGGTTTTACATGGTGCAACATATCCTTCATTGTTTGGCATTATAGTTTATGTTAAATATTCTCTTTCAGATTGTGTTCTTCCCTTGAATGCCAGATATATTTTTTTCAAGTGTAGAATCAAATAATTTATTTCCGAAAAAAAAAACAAACATGCACTCCTTCCTCCGAGTTTAAAATGGTCGTTCCATAAGTAAAGGAAAGACAAAACCTTGTCGTTTGAAAATAAAATACAACTTTTAATGCCTTCATATTTTTTTTACAAGAATAATTTTTATCATAATTCACAAAACAATTTTAAGAAAGTCATAATTCCTTTATTAACATTCATGTCTACGAACACACAACTTGTGCAGTCCCTTCGTGCAACGTGAACACTCGGTCCTTGCTCTTCTTCGTCTGCCGTTTTTCCTGTCGGAACACACAGTACAGTCTTTTTCTAACCTTTCCGTTACCTTTCGTATTTTTTGTCTTTGTCCAGGATTCTGCTGTCTATTTGATAGATGTTCCTCAGTGAGCCCTTCGATGACTTGTTTCACGAATTCAAATCTTGATAATATTGGGTTATGGGATGTGTGCTGATAATACAGGATGTAAGAGTTAAGCAGTATTCTGTCAAACATGTGTAATATAATTTTTTTCCAGACTTTGGTTTGTTTTCTGTAATCGTTATAAAATGCCATCATTTGATCCCAAAGGTCTACACCGCCCATGAAGTTGTTATACGCGTTAACGATAAGTGGTTTTGCATTCATTGCCCGGGCAGCGCTATAATACGTAGACACTAGTTTTACCTGCTTACGTCGATTCTGGTCTCGGAGAGAGCACAACAGTATTTTTCCTGTCTAGCATAAGTTGTCTGTCCGGGATCGGGATTAGCGTTCTTAATCATGTTAGGCATGGGTCGATTTTTTCGTAAAGTGCCTGTAAGGTGGGTTCTCTGAACAAGGAGTGTTCTTGCAAGATTTAAGGATGAGAAGAAATTGTTTGTAAAAACATGATACCATTTATTAAGCAGATCAGCAGATTGTAACAATTTAATTACCACGTTTGTTCCTTGTAATATACCAGCTGGGAGAGCGGGTTCAAAAGTTTTGCCGAGATAAATGTACATTTGTAAAACGTACCCCGTAACAGCTTCTGCGAGAACCCAGAATTTTATTACGAAGCGGGATCTTTTGCTCGAAATGTATTGCAACATTGCTGTTTTACCCTTTGTTCCGACCAACGTCTCGTCGACTGACAACTCCCGTTTCGGTCTATAGTAATACAGAAATTTACGATTTACAAAGTCAATTAATGGTTTAATTCTTGAAGCCAGATTGTAGTTTTGGTTATTTCTTGCCGGGATCTTTTTACAGTCTACAATATATAAGAATCTCAAAACATTTTGAAACCGATTGCGGGCAAAAATCATTCTAAACCATGGCGTAGATTGAGACATGTTTTTTCGATTCCAATACTCTTTTATGGAACTTTTCCTATTTAATCCCATATTGAAAAGGACGCCTAAAAAATCCTTGAACTCGGAAATTGTTAGCTTTCCTTCTTTTCTCCACTGACATTTCCTGGAAAATCTACCAGTCTGGAGTCTAGTTCTGTCATACAGGTCTGAAGCATATCTGAAATTGTAATGATTGTAATTGAGAGTTTATATTCAATTAAGTAAAGATATTTTTTAGAAAAGCACCTTTTTAAGCCTACATGTATTACCGGAGGAAATAATTCTAATGTCAACCGTCTTTTCCGTTTGTGTCCTTCAAAAAGAATATTTGATGAAAGAAAAAATTTAGCTGAAACAAATTGTTCTATGTTGTCATATAAGTGAAAACCCATCCAAAAACATATTTTATTCAATTTATCGGAATATTATCACTCGTTCTTCCCGTGAAAAAACTTTTGTTTTCATTGACATAGTCCTTGTGTTTGTGTTTTTTTTTAAATTTTCAATAATTAAAAATAATCGATCATTTTTCCTGCAAAAAACTTTCGCTTTGGTTCCGAATCTAGAAATTGGTGAAAGCTGAATAATAAGAATAAAAAGCTCTGAATAAAAATCTTTCAAAATTTGTAGTTGTTTGTTTGCTTCACAAATTCTTTCATCAGGTCCAATGAAAAGAGTAGATAAAAGTGCAGAATAGGAGGTGAATCTCTCTCGCTGGCATCCTGATTGGTCCAGATGCGTCTCCGTGAAATGGTGTGTTCTGCTCTGCCTCTGGTGGAAACACAAGGAACCAAATTGGCTGATTTCCCGGTGCGGCCATTTTTGACAGCGTCGCTTGCCGTAGGTGTGGCTGTGACGTCACATACTTTGTGACAATAAACCAAATTCAAACATTTGGCTGGGCAGATCTTTGGCACTCAAAGGAAGCATAACAAGATCGGCCAAATCAGCCCTATGGCACATAAGAGGTTAAGTTTGCCTCAACCAAATGTTATGAAACTTACAATGTATACACAAGGAGCCTCTGGCCTTTGTTAGTCTTGTATTATTTTTAATTTTAGTTTCTTGTGTACCATTTGGAGTTAGCATGGCATTCATTATCACTGAACTAGTATATATTTGTTTTTGGGCCAGCTGAAAGACGCCTCCGGGTGCGGGAATTTCTCACTGCATTAAAGACCTGTTGGTGACCTTCTGCTGTTGTCTTATCTATGGTCAGGTTGTCTCTTTGACACATTCCCCATTTCCATTCTCAATTTTACAATACTTACATGACTTATCACTACAAAACACAGATTCCATGGAGATTATTTGGCTCTGCCCCCTTAGTAATGGTCTATTGACATTAAAACTTTTGCTTCATTTACATGTATTTGTTTGTAATTTGGTCAGTTCAAGCGGACCCACAAGTGGTAGACCAATGTTAATTGGATTGGTATGGATATATATAAGCATTAACACATCTCATTTTCATGGAGAATATTTGGCCCCGCAACTTGCATTAATCTTCTTGACTTGAAACAGACACATGTCTAATGTGTTTATAAAGGGGTAACTATTTTATTTTAGAATTGAAACTGGGACTATATTTGTTTTGTTTCTTCAGTACAAACAAAATGTTATTTATACTCTACTCAATATACCCTTTTTTTTTAGGTCTAATAAGTAGTGAACGCTGAAGAAAAGAGAACAGAAACATAACAACAATAATGTCCTGTTAGATATATACATGTGGCCTACATAGATCTGTTATATAGAAAGGAGGAAAGTGATTCAGGTAAATTGTGCAGTTAATTCAGAGTATTATGAACCTTTATCATGTGTTTATATATAAACAGTATTAATTTATAACGAAATCAGCCATTAATGATTTAATTTACTACAGATCAGAGAAAAGTGATCTAAGTGGCATATATAAAAACTATTTAAGCCTTTGACCATGCAAAACATTTTTAATGATAAATCTATTAGCTATAATTAAGTTTTGTGTCGAGCATATAAAGCAATACACTATTTCATATCCATGTTGTTGAAATATTCATACACTGTAGCTGTAAACTCATAGTAGAGAAACTGTAAATGTGACGAATTACTAAATGCAGTTTATCAGGCAATAAACAAAAATCATATTAACTGTTTTGAGTACATTCACTACTCAGTGTCTGAAAAGACCATTTTTTTTGCTCAACCAGTAATGTTGAGTACAAATTTTAATTATCAAGCTCAGCCTAATCTTGGCAATACCTAATTAACTGTACTTTACTTTGGCAAGAAATATCTAATTGCACAGTATTGTACAATAGCAAGAAATATCTAATTGCACAGTAGTGTGAAATAGCAAGAAATCTCCGTTTGCACATTTTTGCGCAGTATCACAATATTGCACAATATCACAGAATTGGACAATATCACAGTAATGCATAATATCACAGTATTGCACAATAGCAAGAAACCTTCAATTGAAAATAAATACAAATATTTTAACCCATTTCAAATTTTTAAGATCTTTCACCAAATTAATTTTGTGTCAGAATCCTATATGTCAGATGTAAAAAAAAAAATAGATCAAATTCCAAATTCAGACGGTATCAGACTTGAGTATTGTGTCCAAACTTGCACAAACTGTTCAGGGTTCGACCTCTGCGGTCGTATCAGGTTGCGCTCAGGGAAGCCTTTTATTGAAATAAAAATAAAAAAAATTCAAAGTTGGAGTCTTACAGCATATGTTAGTGCCATTTTTATGCCTCACTTATTATGCCCCACTTTGATCTGTACCTCCGTTCGCAGTCCATCCCGTCCGTCCGTCTGTCCCTCTTTAGGTTAAAGTTTTTGGTGAAAGTTTTTGGTTAAGGTAGTTTTTGGTCAAGGTAGTTTTTGATGATGTTGAAGTCCAACAAACTTGAAACTTAATACATGTGTTCCCTATGATATGATCTTTCCAATTTAAATGCCAAATTAGAAAATTTCATGGTCCACTGAACATAGAATTAAGAAAATGATAGTGCGAGTGGGGCATTTGTGTACTATGGACACATTCTTGTTTACATTTAGTAAAGATCTTTACTGCACTCAGCTAAAATATGGCTATATTACAATAAACCATTTGAAATAATGATGTATTCTTAGGACAGGGTTGTGTAATTTGTTGGTTTACGAATTTTTCATGTGAAAATGTCAGGTTTGTCGGTCAGAACAAAAAAGAAACAAAATTCTTACAAGACAGAAAAATATGCACAAATTTGATAAGTATTTCAATAATTTTAGTACGCTGCATCTTAATTTTCAGTTCCAAACATTTTTGTGCAGCTGTTTTAAACGAACAATGCAAACCATCGCCACATAGGTTTGTAAAATGGGGTATGTCCACGGACAATCAGGAAATAATTGGTCATTTCACGAACAAACAAATAAAAGACCAGCTTCTGGTTGCTTTTTATCAACTTTCAGAAAACATATTAATAAGCTCATGTTTAAGCATGAAAACACGTAAGATAAAAGTTGCAAACATGCTAACGAAAAATAAAACTTGACCATCCATGTCATAAACGAAGTAGACTGTCTAATGGATATCATCCTTTGGCAGGCAATCCCGCTTTTGAAATCCAAACAAACGAAAAATAAAATTCAATCTATGAACAATAGCATTCCAAATTGTTTATGGATATTTGTTACTTTTAAATTTACGTCTTTCACATTTAGACGGGTCCATTTCATTGGAATTATGAAACAAAAGAAAAACAAACTTACGGTAATGGGCTTTTAACATAGGTTTCGTTTCGCAAAATTATTTGCGTCAGCAATGTTTCAAGGTCAGTTTTGATTGTCTATTTTAAGGCACACAAACACAACGGATTATGCTTAGATTTCTTAATATTTATTTATATTTAGTTGGTAGTTTTTCACAAAAGGAATAAATATACTTGACCGATTGATAGCAAGTGAGGAAGATGCAATCGAAGTTTCTCTTTGTGAAACTACACATATATAAAGACTTAATATTCCAATTTAAAAGGTTAACTACATGTATTAATGTTAGATAAGCAGGAAACAGAATGACTTCATGCTATAATGAATATGTCCTAAAAACTTTTCCACTTATTAGCTTTGTATGGTACATGTACCTTTTCTTTTTTTAATTCATGACAGGTACATAAAAGTTCAGGGAAAGTTTTACCAGTATTTATATCAACGTGAAACAAACTGAAATTAAGCTACATGTATTTTTTTATATTTTCAGATTAAAGATCTACTATTTGTATTTATTGATTCAAGGTCCAGTCAAGTTACTACTATCTATAGGTAAGTGAATATTACATTTATATTGTATTGGAACGTTTAATGATTTTTTTATCAAATGAAAATCAGAAATATATTGAAATTGTAAATGTGAATTAAAGGGGAGATAATCCAGAGCTATAGGATTCATTCTAAATAGCATTAGACCAGTGTTTGTATTAAAGGGGAGATAATCCAGGGCTATAGCATTCATTCTAAATAGCATTAGACCAGTGTTTGTATTAAAGGGGAGATAATCCAGAGCTTTAGGATTCATTCTAAATAGCATTAGACCAGTGTTTGTTTGTATTTATTCTTTTAGAACAAGTTTTAAAAATTGCACTTAGCAACCTTTGTGACGGGATACAAAAAATAAAATGACACAATTGCAAAATTAATTGTACTTGGGAGTTGAAACTAATTAAACATTGCAAGAATTACAAATAGAGTTGTTAACTTAGAACATGTACATTCAAGTTGTGCTTTTTAAATGCAAGATGGGAGGTCTATGTCAATGAGACAGCAACCAATCAACAAAAGAGGTCAACATTTTATTTAAAAATAGATAAGTGTCTCTATAACTTGTTGGTTTTATTTCATTTAAATTTTCAGTTTGAACATCTATTATGTCTATTATTGTTTTTTATTTGATAATTGTCCAGTCCTTGTGTTTATTGTCCAGTCCGTGTGACCAGTCCGTGTGACCATTGTCCAGTCTATGTGATCCTTGTCCAGTTGACTTCCTATTATAGGTAGATTTAATTGTATCAGTGATTTAGCTAGCGCTCGTCACTTTCGTATTTTACGAAAAGGTTTTAGAAATGACGAAAATATTTCATATCAATTTCGTCAAAAAGGTGTTAAAAGTTGTGATGACAAGTAATCCGCCTATCGCCAATCAGATGGGTCACTAATCCCTTAATTATCATTATAAAACCTCATAAATGATCATCATAATAATCTATTTAAGTTAAATCAGTCAGTCAGCTTTGCATTTTAATCATTTCTCACAGTTCAGTTGTATTTTCGTCATTTGAACAAAATTGATAAACTTCCCGGACATTTCAACTTTATTTTATTTTCAATATTTCCCTTACGATCATAATTTGCAGTTTGCTTGTCGTAGTTTCGTCAGTTCAACGTATTTTCGTCATACTTTATATAAATATTCATTAAAAACTTTCGACAACTTCGATTAAAAAGAATGAACTTTATTAAAAACGTAAATATTTTCACTTGCAAACAGGTGCTTCCTGTTCTATGCATTGCGCATGCGTTAAAGTTCGAAAATGAATCCGGTTTTGTTCTGAAATTATTATCCAATTGTCACTTCCCGTTTTCATTTCATTTTGTTTAAAAATCGAAAGTAAACGTGATCTAGTCTACAGTCATAAGAATCGTCACATTAAGTATAGATGCAGATTCTTCTATCCAATATTAAAGAAATTGATTCCAAATAGATATTAAAACGTATTTTCAAGGATATAAATGATTGTGAAGTGAAAAAGTTGTTACAAGTTCATTTGTACAGTGGTTAAAAAATAGAGGCACCCAACTTTTGTTGATAATTAAGGGGTGTGCCCTGAAAATAACTGAAGTGAAGTTTTGATCTTATTACCAGATCCCTATTCTTATCTTCATATCTTAGCATCACATCAGTCAATTCATTCAATATTGCCAATAACCGCCTACATAAGCAATCCTAAAGTCTTCAAAGATCCTAGACTAGTCCTTAAAGGACTTGGACATATATGTATAGCTAGTTTGATAAACATCCTAGATCCCTTGCTTTATAAAAAAAATAAGGCTGATTTTTATCGCGCAAAAGTGACTAAAGCCCTCAAAATCCTAGCTAAAACCCTGATTGTATGTGAACTAAATAGAATCATTTACTACCGAAATTTGTTTAAAAAAAGAGGTGAATGTAGAATTTTAACTCTGACAGGGGGAGATAATAAACAGATATATTTTACATTCAAAATATCACAACACTATATAAAAAAGAAGATGTGGTATTATTGCCAATGAGACAACTATCCACAAAAGACCAAAATGACACAAACATTGACAACTATAGGTAACCGTACGGCCTTCAACAATGAGCAAAGCCCATACCGCATAGTCAGCTATAAAAGGCCCCGATAAGACAATGTAAAACTATTCAAACGAGAAAACTAACGGCCTTATTTATGTAAAAAAATGAACTAAAAACAAATATGTAACACATAAACAAACGACAACCACTGAATTACGACTCCTGACTTGGGACAGGCACATACATAAATAATGTGGCGGGGTTAAATATGTTAGTGGGATCCCTCCCCTAACCTGGGACAGTGGTATAACAGTACAACATAAGAACGAACGATAAAAATCAATTGAAAAAGGCTTAACTCATCAGATAGACAAAAAATACAAGTGGACGTGGCCGGGTACTTATACATCCCGACACAAAAACACACAATGAACAGACCTGAGAGTACTCGCAGTTATCTGACAGCTAGTTCAAAGCCACTAACAACTAATAAAAAAAAATCATGCATCTAAGACTAAACAATCAATCTGACTAGTGTTTTTTTTATGTAATAAACAAGACTCTATAACATCTTGTAAAAGTGAAGGTTTAGAGGTCTATATCAATGAGACAGCAACCAATCAATACAAGAGGTCCAATAGACAAGCATCTTTATAATATGTTATAATTATATTTCAACCTGAAATAGAAACATTCATGTTCTCATTTTAAACATATATCATCAGTATTCATTTGATCCCTGTCCAGTCAAGTCAATCCCTGTCCAGTCGATTTGATCCCTGTCCAGTCAAGTTGATCCTTTTCCAGTCAAGTTGAACCTTGTCCAGTGGATTTGATACCTGTCCAGTCAGGCTGTTGTTAAAGGGGAGATAATCAACAAATTGTTTCAACATTCAAAATACCCAAGACCAATGTCAATGAGACAGCAACCAATCAACAAAACAGGTCAACATTTTATTTAAAAATAGACAAGTGTCTCTATAAAGTGTTGTTTTTATTTCATTTATGTTTTCAGTTTGAACATCTATCATGTCTATTATTCATTTTTATTTGATAATTGTCCAGTCCTTGTGATCATTGTCCAGTCAGTGTGACCATTGTCCAGTCAATGTGATTCTTGTCCAGTCGGCTTCCTTTTATAGGTAAGCTTAATTGTATGTGAACTAGATAGAATTATTTACTACTGAAATTTGTTTAAAAAAAGAGGCAAATGTAGAATTTTTACTCTGACAGGGGGAGATAATTAACAGATATATTTTACATTCAAAATATCAACAATAGTTTTTTTTTTAATGTAATAAACAAGACCCTAAAAACATCTTGTAAAAATGAAGGTTTAGAGGTCTATATCAATGAGACAGCAACCAAATTTGTATCAAACAATATAAACAAGCATCTTTATAATATGTAATAATTATATTTCAACATGAAATAGAAACATTCATATTCTCATTTTGAACATATATCATCAGTATTTGTTTGATCCCTGTCCAGTCGAGTCAATCCCTGTCCAGTCGATTTGATCCCTGTCCAGTTTAGTTGATCCTTGTCCAGTGGAGTTGATCCCTGTCCAGTCAAGTTGACCCTGTCCAGTCAAGTTGAACCTTGTCCAGTGGATTTGTTCCCTGTCCAGTCAAGTTGAACCTTGTCCAGTGGATTTGATCCCTGTCCAGTCAGGCTGTTGTTTTAGGTAAGTACATCATATGTGAACTATATAGGATCATTTTAATACTGAAATTTGTTTCAAATGTAAAATATTTAAACTCTATAAGGGGAGATAATTAACTAAATTGTTTTAACATTCATAATACCCAAGACCAATATTTTATAGTAAATGAGACACACACGAACATGAAATCATTGCAAAATTGTTTTTTCTTCAAAATAGATAGGTTAAACTTATGTGTGAACTTTGGGTTAAGGATAGAAAAAAAAATTGAGTGCTAAGGCTACATTGTGTACAGCACACTGATATCAACCGTATATTCATGATATTAAACAGGTACAACACAACATTATAACTCCCGCAATATGTCAACAGTATATATCGATGAGAAGGCAACCCAACAAAGCTAGAACAGAAATATGTAGAGGTCAATATATAGTCAATAAATACAAAATATCTTCAAATGACAAGGTCTAGATTTTCATGATGCTGGCCATAAAAAAAAAATCATTAGAGTATCTTGTTTAAAAAAGGTGTCACATGACCCGGCCTGCCAACCAACATGGGCAACACGGCTGAAAATAGAACATAGGTGTAAAATGCCTATTACGCGTCAGTGCCATAAACTATTTGTATTAAGCCTTATATTTCAGAAGGTTCAATATTAAGTTTCAGTAGTAAAGTCCTTTTCTGAAATACTACAAGCAATATGTCAGCTATATTTGGTGTACGAAATTAATTAAAGGTGTACACGTCGGTCTGGCAGGGTTCATCTGACCTTAAGCTCATTTTCATGGTTCATTGGTCAGTGATAAGTTTCCCTGGTTAGTTCTGTTTCTCAGATACTATAAGCAATTAGGTTTACTATATTTGATGTATAGAATGATTGTAAGGTGTACATGTCTGTAAGGCAGTGTTCATCTGACTGTGACTTCATTTCCATGGTACATTTGTCAATATTTAGTTTCATGGTTGTGTCTGTTTCTTGTATACTATGGCAATAGATCAACTATATTTGGTGTATGTAATGAGTGTAGAATGTACATATGTCTGTCTGGCTTGGTTTCTCTGACCTTGAACTCATTTGCATGGATCATTGATAATGATAAGTTCAAATCAGCTTCATTCGTCTTTTTGTCACTTTCAACATAAAGTAAATCATAAAAGTAAAGCAGGCAGGACATTTCAGCATGTGCAGCAGCATTCTTGTTTTATTCACAGTAGTGTGTGTTTGAGGAGGGAAAGGGGTCAGCAGGGGGATAGTCAATTATTACACGAAATGATAATGTGATTCATATATGTATTCCTTTTTTATGCCCACACCGTAGCAGAGGGGGCATTAAGTTTTACCATTGTCTGTCTGTCGGCCCGAACTTCTGTACTTCCCGAAATTGGTTTCCGTTCACTAACTTAAGTGTCCTTCAACCAAATGTTATTAAACTTGTACACAATGCTTATTACCGCAAAACACAGATAAAGTTTCAATTTTGGTGGCATCACTTTTACATGTTTTACCATTATTGAGTTCTGTCCCTTATAATATTGTATGCAAGCAGGGGCATCATCTGTGTCCCTTGGACACATTCCCCATTTATTTATTTTACTTATGCTAATAAATATAGATTAATGTTCAGTGCAATTACTAGTACCTATAAATGTTAAAATTTTTTTTTGCAATTATTTTGTTTGAAAATTTATAAAGAGTGGTTGAAAAGTTCAGCAGATTTTTATTTCACTTTATTTTTGGTAAGTACATATTTAATGTCTTTTTATGTTAGGTAAGTAGGGTTTATTTAAGACTTAAATTATTTTTTTAATAAGCAAAGCAGTGAAACATGTATTTTTACACTTCAGTGATCACACTGGTTTGATCTAGAAATTTATTAGTATATACTGATATATACTCTTGCATTGAAATCTCCTCACTAGCTATTTCACTCTTTTTATTGGATATGTAAATTCCCTTTGTTGTAGAATTCTTATTTATACTATTGTAATGTTTTATCTTTACATTTTGAATTTGATATTGATTCAAAAACAGGAATATGTGGTATGATTGCCAATAAGACAACTTTCTATCAGAAAAGTGAATGTGATGCATGATCTCTTGTCACCAAAATGAGGTTAAACATTATATTATAATTCTGCATTTGATTCATAATTTGAACGGACAATAATAATGGTATAAATTCAGATATGTGATGCTAATTTAATGTATGTCACTTATTCAAGCTTCGGTTTAAAATCTGATATGATAGAAGTTTGGTTTAACTATATCAATACTAAATGTTGTAGAAATTATTTCAATTTTTAGCTATTAGAATGTTGTCTTCTCAATTTGATTCAGACTTTAATGAGTGTGAAAAGAATAGCCAACAAATAAAACTGTGGTTGAAATGATTTATTGTACATTACAGTGCAGTTTTTTTATACGCCTGTTTACAGGACGTATTATGGTATACCTCTGTCCGTCCGTCCATCTGTCCGTCGTCAACATGTCGGAAATCAACTCAAAACGCTTTACCCAATTTGTATAAAACTTTAGTGGATGGTATATATCTATTGCTGTGAGCTCCATTTCGTTTTTCATAAATTTTAGATTTTACGTTTCCGAGAAATGGGGTTTTCCAGTTTTCGGACAATAACTCAAAAATGCTTGGTCAATTGTTTTTATTTGATGCATTTGAAGCTATGCTTCAAAGGTTTATATATAGTGATTATGCAATAGTAGCACGTTCATTAATTAGGGCCCCGCCTTTAGGCGGGTCACCCTATAATGATCAGTCTGTCCGTCCGTCTGTCCGTCCGTCTGTCCGTCCGTAACACTTTCGTGTCCGCTCCATATCTAGAGAACCATTATGATTTCATACTTTATACTTTACATGTATATTAACCACCACCAGAGGGCGTGTCATGATGTGTGTACAACTTCCTAGGTCAAAGGTCAAGGTAAAAAAACTTTGGTTTCAGATGACAACCCTGTATCCTGTGGTGAAGATCGTGTCCGCTCTATATCTTGAGAACCATTATGATTTCAAAGTTTATACTTGACATCCATTTTAACCAACACCAGAGGGTGTGTCATGATGTATGTACAACTTCCTAGGTCAAAGGTCAAGGTCAAAACTTTGGTTTCAGTTGACAACCCTGTGTCCTTTTGTGAAGATTGTGTCCGCTCCATATCTAGATAACCGTTATGACTTTATACTTAATACTTAACATGATTATTAACCAACACCAGAGGGTGTGTCATGATGTTTGTACAACTATCTAGGTCAAAGGTCAAGGTCAAAAACTTTGGTTTCAGTTGACAACCCCGTGTCCTGTGGTGAAGATCGTGTCCGCTCCATATCTAGATAACCGTTATGATTTCAAAGTTTATACTTGACATCCATTTTTACCACCACCAGAGGGCGTGTCATGATGTATGTACAACTTCCTAGGTCAAAGGTCAATGTAAAAAAAAAAATTGGTTTCAGTTGACAACCCCGTGTCCTGTTGTGAAGATTGTGTCCGCTCTATATCTTGAGAACCGTTATGATTTCAAATAGTATACTTGACATCCATTTTAACCAACACCAGAGGGTGTGTCATGATGTATGTACCACTTCCTAGGTCAAAGGTCTGTCTGTCTGTTGGTCTGTCCATCGCTAACAAATTTGATCCACACTATATTTTGAGAGGACAGCTGTTATTATTTCATACTTTATACCTGACAAACATTTTCAACTTAACATATATATTAACCAACACCAGAGAATGTGTCATAATGTATGCATCCTAAGTCAAAGGTCAGTCCGTCGGTCTGTCCATCCGTTCGTTGTTCTTAACAAATTGTGTCCGCTCTACCTCTCGAGAACCGTTAATATTTCATACTTTATACTTGGTGGGTCATAATACATGGAAGGCATAATTCTAAAAATATGTGACAAATATCAATTGGGCAGCACCTTTAAACATATTGTTCAAACATCAATCCATATATCCAGAAGTCACCTTAGAGTAGTCAACAATGAGTTCACATCATGCAGTCATATCACTTTTATACTATGAAAGTAAGTTGAGAATATTTATCAGTTTTAACTTAAAATCTTAGATTAAAATCACACGTGAGACTATGTAATAACTTCAAATAATGCTTCATATCAGATTATCCATACAACTTGTTTACCCCACATTATTGACAGCGGGGCCCACAGAGATGGCTCCCATCTCAATGATATCTAGTTATGTTTACTTTAGAAGCTTCATTCTTATGATGTAATGAATGAACATGTCCAAAGTCAGGAGCCTGTTATTCAGTGGTTGTTTATTGTTTCTGTATCATATTTCTTTTAATTTTGATTGTTTGTACATAAATATGGCAGTTAGTTTGCTAGTTTGAATTGTTTGACAATTGTTATTTCGTGGCTTCTTATAGCAAACTGCTTTTTTTTTAAAGTTTAAACATAGCCTTGGTTACATTCCTTTTGCATTTATTCTTCCAGAGTTATGTCCCTTCAATATTTAGGTAGATGATCACTATAGAGCTATTAGTTGATACAAAGATTTAGTTGTGTATATCTGAATACGTACATAGGTCAGTATTTATAAGTCCAAAAACAGTATATTTTTTTTCAGTTGCATGAAGCAGTAACAATAATTACTCAACAGTTTATAAATATGTTTTTTTTTTCTATTTTAGGAGATAATGGAAGTGTGGAATTACGTAAGCTTTTTTCTTCTTTAAAGTCAAAACTGTCAAGTGTTTTTATTGTTTATCTGATAGAAAATATAAGCATGTTATAATATGTAGGGATGTTTTAAAAATTTGTGATTTTGTGATTACTTGGACACCCCCACAAGGGCCTCACTCTTTGATATCCCTCAGCATGCTCAGTGAATAATTGGATTTATCAGTCACCAATCTTTTGTAGACTGAAATGTTGCTTAGCAGATATAAATGCAGCTAAAACAATTTTCTAGTCTTTGGTTTAGACCCGTCTTGGGAACGAACCCAATCAATTCTGCTATAGAGGAGAACACGCTACCACAAAACGACCAAGTGGTTTTTGGTTTCAATTGAAAGTATATAACATCTGTAATTTTCAGCAGTTTGGTTTTATTTAAAAAATTCCGGTTCTTTCAACGGGTTACAATTTGCTCTATTACCCTCTCAGCTAAGTGTAATTTAATTTATTGTGCCGATATGTTTGTGATTATTGTCTTTTAAATTGTAAATTGAAAGTACTTGACTATGACGTCATGTACATAACATTGTTACAGTTATTAGAAAAATAACAATGTTGAATCAAGATGTCTTTTTGATGTTGACAGACTATGAAAAAGGAGTGAGGCCAAAATGAGCATTATCTTTGAAATTATTGATGTAAATTCAGTTTGTTGTCTTTTAAAGTATTGATGTTTATTTGGTCTGCACGAAAAAGTGACATTCAAAAAGATGTCTCCAGTTGAGAAATTGGATAGAGTTAAATGTCTATATGTATTTACCAATAAAAATCTGTAATTTGAAAGTGTTTGATAATTATTCTCTGGTGTTAGAGTTAAAACCATTTAAGTAACTTAACTCTTCACATTCTGCTAAATGTAATCTCTATTTCTTACTTACAGAAACTTTATGAAGCTGCTGAAAATGGGAGCGTAGAGGACTTGAAGCTTTGCCTAGCAAATGGAGCTAACATTGATAATCAAGTAGGTAAACTTGTAACATTGAATATTAAAAAGGTAAACTTGTAACATTGAATATTAAAAAGGTAAACTTGTAACATTGAATATCAAAACTCAACACTATATATGTAAATCAGTTTTACTTATGAAAAAGTAATATTCTTGATAGTTCATAAAAATGGTTTATATGAATTGCCACAAATATTGAAAACTCAGTGACTCAAATACAACAATTAACAACACATGATAAACAGATTAAATAGACAAACAAATACAACAACTCACAACACATGGTCTGAACCTGACTACTCAGAGTCAATAAACAAACAAATACAGTAACTAACAACACATGGTCTGGACCTGACTACTCATGGTAATTAGACATACAAATACAACAACTAACAACACATGGTCTGGACCTGACTACTCAGAGTAAATAGACAAACAAACAAAACAACTAACAACACATGGTCTGGACCGGACTACTCAGAGTAAATAGACAAACAAATACAACAACTAACAACACATGGTCTGGACCTGACTACTCAGAGTAAATAGACAAACAAATACAACAACTAACAACACATGGTCTGGACCTGACTACTCAGAGTAAATAGACAAATAAATACAACAACTTACAACACATGGTCTGGACCTGACTGCTCAGAGTAAATAGACATACAAATACAACAACTAACAACACATGGTCTGGACCTGACTACTCAGGGTAAATAGACATACAAATACAACAACTAACAACACATGGTCTGGACCTGACTACTCAGAGTAAATAGACATATAAATACAACAACTAACAACACATGGTCTGGACCTGACTACTGAGAGTAATAGACATACAAATTCAACAACAAACAACACATTGTCTGGACCTGACTACTCAGGGTAAATAGACATACAAATACAACAACTAACAACACATGGTCTGGACCTGACTACTGAGAGTAAATAGACATACAAATACAACAACTAACAACACATGGTCCGGACCTGACTACTCAGGGAAAATAGACAAACAAATACAATAACTAATAACACATGATCTGGACCTGACTACTCAGAGTAAATAGACAAACAAATACAACAACAAACAACACATGGTCTGGACCTGACTACTCAGAGTAATAGACAAATAAATACAACAACTTACAACACATGGTCTGGACCTAACTACTAAGAGTAAATAGACAAATATAACAACACACAACACATTGTCTGGACCTGACTACTCAGAGTAATAGACATACAAATATAACAACTAACAACACATGGTCTGGACCTGACTACTCAGGGTAAAAAGACAAACAAATACATCAACTAACAACTCATGGTCTGGACCTGACTGCTCAGAGTAAATAGACAAACAAATATAACAACTAACAACACATGGTCTGGACCTGACTACTCAGAGTAAATAGACAAATAAATACAACAACTTACAACACATGGTCTGGACCTGACTGCTCAGAGTAAATAGACAATCAAATATAACAACTAACAACACATGGTCTGGACCTGACTACTCAGAGTAATAGACAAACAAGTATAACAACCAAACACATGGTCTGGACCTGACTACTCAGAGTAAATAGACAAATAAATACAACAACTTACAACACATGGTCTGGACCTGACTGCTCAGAGTAAATAGACAAACAAATATATAACAACTAACAACACATGGTCTGGACCTGACTACTCAGAGTAATAGACAAACAAGTATAACAACCAAACACATGGTCTGGACCTGACTACTCAGAGTAAATAGACAAATAAATACAACAACTTACAACACATGGTCTGGACCTGACTGCTCAGAGTAAATAGACAAACAAATATAACAACTAACAACACATGGTCTGGACCTGACTACTCAGAGTAATAGACAAACAAGTATAACAACCAAACACATGGTCTGGACCTGACTACTCAGAGTAAATAGACAAATAAATACAACAACTTACAACACATGGTCTGGACCTGACTGCTCAGAGTAAATAGACAAATAAATACAACAACTTACAACACATGGTCTGGACCTGACTACTGAGAGTAAATAGACATACAAACACAACAACAAACAACACATGGTCTGGACCTGACTACGCAGAGTAAATAGACAAACAAATATAACAACTAACAACACATGGTCTGGACCTGACTACTCAGGGTAAATAGACAAACAAATACAATAACTAATAACACATGATCTGGACCTGACTACTCAGAGTAAATAGACAAACAAATACAATAACTAACAACACATGGTCTGGACCTGACTGCTCAGAGTAAATAGACAAACAAATATAACAACTAACAACGCATGGTCTGGACCTGACTACTCTAGAGTAATAGACAAATAAATACAACAACTTACAACACATGGTCTGGACCTGACTGCTCAGAGTAAATAGACAAACAAATATAACAACTAACAACACATGGTCTGGACCTGACTACTCAGAGTAATAGACAAATAAATACAACAACAAACAACACATGGTCTGGACCTGACTGCTCAGAGTAAATAGACAAACAAATATAACAGCTAACAACACATGGTCTGGACCTGACTGCTCAGAGTAAATAGACAAACAAATATAACAACTAACAACACATGGTCTGGACCTGACTACTCAGAGTAATAGACAAATAAATACAACAACAAACAACACATGGTCTGGACCTGACTACTGAGAGTAAATAGACATACAAACACAACAACAAACAACACATGGTCTGGACCTGACTACTCAGAGTAAATAGACAAACAAATATAACAACAGACAACACATGGTCTGGACCTGACTACTCAGAGTAAATAGACAAACAAATACAACAACACACAACACATGATCTGGACCTGACTACTCAGAGTAAATAGACAAACAAATATAACAACACACAACACATGATCTGGACCTGACTACTCAGAGTAAATAGACAAACAAATATAACAACTAACAACACATGGTCTGGACCTGACAACTCAGAGTAAATAGACAATAAATACAACAACTAACAACACATGGTCTGGACCTGACTACTCAGAGTAAATAGACAAACAAATACAACAACAAACAACACAGGGTCTGGACCTGACTACCAGGGTTTCCGCTGGCGGTCGCCATTTTTCGCAATTTGCGAAAAAATAATTATTGTGGCGATTAAAATTCGTCATTGGCGAAAGAATTTGTCGAAAGAAATATACATAACGATTTATTTTCAGCCATCTTGTTTATTTACTTTTTCCGGGTTTCTCTTACTTTACCTATCAGACAATACTCGGAATTCACCTTGAACTCGTTAAGATTTTGACAGAAAATCAATAATCAGCTGATTGCTTTCATAGCTATCGACATCAAAGGACTAATTAATAAAGGTGTTGATTTTATGATATGACAAAATAATATGGCTTCTGTTACATGTCACAAAAGGGATTTATTAGCAACTTTGCGACGCACGTGTTTGCAAAATTTTTAAGCTTCCTCTCCTTCTTTTAATGATAGTCTAGAAAAGAAAATTGTTGTTATGACGAAAAATGTTCAAAAGAAAGAACAGTCTCTGATTTAAAATTTTATCATTTAACTTTCATATAGATCATTGATTTCAGTGTGTACTTTCAAAATCGTATCAGTGTTCAGTGACACACGTGTTTCAAGCATATAGCATGTATAGTTTTACTTATTTACGATGGTCTAGAAAAGAAAACTGTCGATATGAAGAAATCTATTCAAAAGGTTGGCATGAAAGTAACCCTTCAATGAATTGACTTCACTTACACAAGGGATCAATTCCAAGTGATAAGATGCTTCGTTTTGTTGTAAAAACCACTTCTTATTTAGGGGGAGGGTGGCTGGAGAAAAAAAAGGAAACTTTTAAAAGAAAAATATATTTGTGTTACTTGGCGAAAAAAAAATAAAGTGGCGAAAAAAATATTGTTTTGGCGAAAGAGGTGGCGAAAAAAATAATTGACCCAGGGGAAACCCTGCTGACTACTCAGAGTAAATAGACAAACAAATACAACAACTTACAACTCATGGTCTGGACCTGACTACTCATAGTATATAGACAAACAAATATAACAACACACAACACATGGTCTGGACCTGACTACTGAGAGTAAATAGACAAAACAAATATAACAACTAACAACACATGGTCTGGACCTGACTACTCATAGTATATAGACAAACAAATATAACAACACACAACACATGGCCCAGACCTGACCTGCTCAGTAAATAGACAAACAAATATAACAACAAACAACACATGGTCTGGGTTGTCTGATTTGGTACACACACAAAATGTGGAGGGGTTAAACCATATGTGTTTTTTTATGATTCCCCCTTGGCCTATCTAGACCATTGGTATTAATAATAAAACACACAATAATAAAACCTGAACTGTTCAAATACCATTGGTCTGTATGGAAACTGAAACTTAGTCATTATACTGAATCAACATTAAATCAAAATTCTGAATTTAATTAGAGTTTTAATGGAAAAATACATGCATGGTTTGATTTTAAAATATTTCTCTTTTTGTTTGAGTTATGGATGGTGAAGTTCTTATTTCGCTTCTTGACATGAAACAATTTTTTACACTTATGTTTTTCTTGATGTTGTGTTAACAACTTTGGTCAGGTAGTGATATGTGTAAAGATCTAATGTAGAAATATCTTGTAAAAAGGACAAATAGTCGTTAGATTCATATAAAATGTAATTCCATTTAATCATATAATTGTTCTGAATCTGGAAATACTACTCTTTTTAACTTTTCTTTGATTTTTTTTAAAAATTAATGATTATACTGAATCTGCACTAAATCCTGTTGTTAATTAGACATGTTTAATGGACAATAAATGCTTGTATGAATAATAATAATAATAATAATAATAATAATAATGATAATAATAATAATCTTTTTTTTAAAGAGGGTCTCATTTTCTTTGTGTTGTACTAAATCAGGAAATAAAACTTTTATCATTCTTTTTTGAATAATTTATTTTATTAAAATTAATGATTAAACTGAATCTACACTAAATCCTGTTAACACAAAACACATGGTCTTCACCTGACTACTCAGAGTAAATAAACAAACAAATATAACAACACACAACACATGGTCTACTAAATCTGATCACATTACTTTTTATCACCACAAAAACATGTTAATTATACAGGTTTAATGGACAACAAATATTTGTTAGAATCACATAAAGTGGGGTCTCATTTTACTTATAGTATTGTTCTGAATCAGAAAATACAACTTTTTTTCATTTTTCTTTAAAAAAAATATTTTCTGAAAATTTATAATTATACTGAATCTACACAGAATCCTGTTGTTAATCAGATATTTTTAATTAATGTGACTGGTCATTTTTGTTTATATTTATTACACAACATTATCCAGTTTATCAGACAAGTTTTGATGTCAGTTGTATTATTCCAGAGAGGTGGATGGACAGCATTAATGTGTGCTGCCAGTAAAGGACATGTGGAAGTGTGTCAACTTCTCCTGGAGAACAGATGTAACAAAGATATCACATCAGTATGTTATCTACTAAATCTGATCACATTACTTTTAATCAACACAAAATCATGTTGTTAATTAGACAGGTTTAATAGACAACTAATGTTTGTAAAACTTATATAAAGTGGGGTCTCATTTTACTCATAGTATTGTTCTGAATCAGAAAATATAACTTTTTTCTTTTTTCTTTGAAAAAAATACTTTTATAAAATTATTGATTAAACTGAATCTACACTAAATCCTGTTGTAAATTAGACAGTTTTAATTGATGTAACTGGTCATTTTTGTTTATATTTATTACACAACATTGTCCAGTTTATCAGACAAGTTTTGATGTCAGTTGTATTATTCCAGGATGGTGGATGGACAGCATTAATGTGGGCTGCCGAGGGAGGACATGTGGAAGTGTGTCAACTTCTCCTGGAGAACAGATGTAACAAAGATATCACAGATGTATGTTATCTACTAAATCTGATCACATTACTTTTAATCAACACAAAATCTCATGTTGTTAATTAGTCAGGTTTAATGGACAACCAATATTTGTTAGAATCATATAAAGTGGGGTCTCATTTTTCTAGTCTCCTCGTACTTAATCAGGAAATGTAACTATTTTTCATATATCTTTGAAAAAGTTTTTTTTTTAAATTGATCACTATTCTGAACCATAATAATCAGACAGATTTTATTATTATATCAACATATACGCGCCAGAATTATATAAAGTGGGATCTCATTTATCTCTGTGCATTGCACTGAATCAATTGATATAAATATTTTATACATTTCTTGAAAAAAAAATGTTTTTGTTAACATGACATTTCTGTTGGAAGTGCTAACATCCCACAAAAAAACATGTTGTTTATGTACAATACAAATCGAGTGTGACTGGTCATTTTATTCAGTTTTGACCACTGATTCATGTGAGATATATTTTGTTTTTATTTATTACACAACATTATCCAGTTTATTAGACAAGTTTTATGTCAGTTGTAGGATATTTTGTATATTATTGATATTGATAACAAAGTATTGTCCATAATATTTACATGTTATTTGGTTATATTATAGAAAGGTGGAAGAACAGCTTTACATGTGGCTGCTGAGTATGGACATCTACAGGTCACAAGATGTCTTGTAGAAGAAGGAGGTATCAGTCCCTTTGTTAAAACACACAAGGTAATATTATATATTATATGCCCAATGTTCAACTATTAAATAATGCATCACTAAAATGATGTTTAAGATATTTTTGGTCAAATGGATTTTTTTTCTCAAGGTTATAGTTACACATATGTCATATGATCCTTTAAATTGAACTAAAATTATGAAAGTGTTTTACAGACTTGCATGGCTTAGTTTTTACTATGAAACATATGAACATATATGATCATATACAAGAACTCCATTTTTTTTCTTCAAAATCTTCAAAAAATAAAATGATTTTGAAAAGGCCACATGCACATTTTAGGTGATTAGTTATAGTCTAGTCACTTTACCTATTTTTATAAACTGAAAGTCTAACCGATAATTTAAGAGAAAATGAATTCGTTGTGCCTAAATATAGATAAAGTAATGTCAAATTTTATTGATTGTCGGTATAATTGGTATTTTTAAGTGTATCTGTTAACTTCTGTCATATTTGCAAAGTGACAAAAGGGAAGTAATTCAATTGTTTAAAGTCAATAGCCAATATATAAGGGAGATAACAATGATACAACTTACTATCTATAGTCTATTTTCTTTATTAAAACAACTGTTCTTCTAATGCATCCTCATCTGAAAGTGAAAAGATACATTTTACAGAGGTATTATTAGATGTTGTAGACATAATTCTAATGTTGATGCAATATTAAAAAAAAATACACCTACAACAAGATCACATTGTGTTTTCATAACAACACATCCACTATAGTTTAGGAAACTTGTGTTTTGCATCAACCTAAATAAAACAATACTGATCAGTACTACTAATAAATTCACATAAATTTCTAGTGCAATCAAATTTAAAAAAATCAGGTGTATGAAAAAATTTAGTTTTACAGCTAATTTCCTAATGTTTGACGTAGAGAAAATTTTTGAAAGGCTTGCTTGCTCTGTTTGTTTAAATTTTAATTCAAGATTTGTAAGTAACATTTACATCTTCAAACAATATATATAGGCATATTTTAACTTGTATATATATTATATTTAAATTTGATTGGACATTATCCCTATTACAATAGTACAATAAACAAACAAAGCAAGCAAAACAACCAAAGTCTTGCTTTACATGCATTAGGAAATTAGCTGTAATCATAAAACAAATAAGTTTGAAAACATGCTTGTGACACAACTTGTGCTATGAAAACTCACATATCCAAACCAGTATCACCATGATCAGACTTTATTTTAGAAAAAATTATTGCTTCATACCTGTCAACCTGTGACAATGAAAATGCAGGTCATGACCTGCTTTGAAGAATCAAATCTCAGGTCATCACGCGTACACACTTTTTCGAGCTGAATTTCAGTATTTATGGTACATTTTCTTATAATGTATATCAAAGATACCAAAACATCAATGCATGTTCACTTGGTTAAGTCATTTTAAATCCTATTGATTATTATTTCATTGCACTTTTAAAGATTTTTATCTATTTTTCAAATGTGATTTTATAATATTTGAGACTACTAGCTATGTGACCTTTAAACATACCAGCACTCAATAGACAAGGAAATTAGACTATGATAAAATATAGTAATACAGTTAAATAAAGTATAAATGTAAAAAATAATTTTCAACTTTTTTTTAAAAATTGTATAAAAGTATAAAAATAATCAAAAGTTATTTTTCAATATGTATTTGAATTTTATATTTTTATGATTTAATCTTTTTCACTAATAAAACGTAAATATAAGGAATAATTTTGAATGGTGACAAATAAGGGGAAGTAACTCTAGAAATATGTTTGTAAACAAATAGTGCAATTTATTTACGACCTAAAGCTAAGGTAATTGGTGTTAATTAACAGTGTGTTTGACACCAAAGCTGTCAAGTGAAGCCATGCACTTAATGGGTCACTTAATTTGACAGTTTACATAGCTAGATGAACTTCCTGTTCATGGAAGAATTACGAATTTGCCGGTATTTCAAAGTTACTTATGAAATCAATCTCAAGGCTAAGAAATACGGGTGAAATCGGGTCATTTTCGGAATTCCCGGGTTATTTCAATGACCCGACGGGTGTCCCGGGTGATTCCTCAGAATTGTGAAAATCTCGGGTCACACCCGCAGAATACGGGTCAGTTGACAGGTATGGACTGCTTGGATAGAACACATGTACCAATTTTCTTACCTTATTTTCTGTTATTGATACATAGATGGCACTTTCGACATACTATTAATTCTAAGTCTCATTTTGATTTCATACTTAAATTTATTGTTCAAAATTAGTATACAATTTAAGAAACTTGACAAAATGTTTGGCCAATCAACTAGTAAAATTTAATATTTTAAATATGCACAATGCTTAGTGAGTCATCACTGTCAGTATCATCACGAGGATAGTATGCCATAATGGTCCCTGCGCGGTGGGTTAATCAAACTAACTAAATGTGAAAAAGAATCAGATTCCATTATGTCAACAATTTGAATATGACCGGTGTCTATCAAATTCTGTGGGATATCTTCGTCTTCAATATATATTCAATATCTACACTTGAGGACTGATTCAAAGAATCAGTTTCTGAATCAGATCTTAAAAAGTATGACTCATATGTATTTGATTCTAGTTCCTGATATTGCCCTTCGTCTGTATGTTTAACTGTATCTGCATTAGAACTTACAAAAGAATCCATAGAAACAAATATATCTGGAGAATAGATAGTGTCTCCATTTACACATTAATTTATACTTCCATGGACAAACATTACAAATTTCACACAAACACCCTGGAGACAGATTACTGACTGATTCATCGATTTCAGAATCAGTTTCTATTCCAAAATATTCATTATATGCACAGCGATATAAAAGTACTGCACTACCATTATGTAGTGAAATATATCCTTCTTCAGGAACAGGAGTCTGAAAATAAGGGTATGCCCAAAATGCACATCTAGCCATTTTTAAAATTTAAAAATGTTTACATCTTGTATGCATTTTTAGCTCACCTGACCTGAAAGGTCAAGTGAGCTTTTCTCATCACTTGGTGTCCGTCGTCCGCCGTCCGTAAACTTTTACAAAAATCTTCTCCTCTGAAACTACTTGGCCAAATTCTACCAAACCTGGCCACAATCATCCTTAGGGTATCTAGTATCTAGGGTAAAATGTAAAAAAATGTTAGCATATAAACAAGGGAAGTAATCCTTATAATATTAAATAGTTATCTCCCCTATTAATGTTTTGTATCACAAGTATATTAAATCAAATCAAATCAAAGTTTTATTCATTGTCGATACATAGTAAACAAAGTAACACAAGGTCTAGTGAGCTTTTAAAATCAATTCTCCCACTGTTTATTATTCTTTTATGCTTTATATACTTAAAGATTTTGTTGTCACAAAAAACAACATTGTCATTTGTCATCATTACTTTTAACTCCTACAGTCTAGACTGCATGAATAGTTAGTGCAGAATTTCTATTTAAATATAAATATGAGTATTTCAGTGTTAAAGATTCTTTTTTGCTTCATAATTATTAATTGTTATTTGAATAAAAGGAGATGTGGTATGTTACCAATAAGACAACAAATCAATGACATACTCATAGATAACAAAAAGACAAAATACATTCATCATTAACTCAAAAGTTAAAATTTCTTATGAAGAGATTGGTTCCTTCTTAAAAAATTTAAAAGCTGCATTTATTTCACAACACAGTTATCTCTTAATCTAAAATATCTAAACATTAGCTTACCAAGTTCCGTTTATCTTCAGTTATATCAAAGTCCAACTTCAAAGTTCAAATACAGATAATGAAAAATAAGCTCCTGAAAATATACGAAATTTGTCTCACTTTTATACATAGATTTAAGAAAATTCAATTTATAGCACTAGTTGAACCCTCAGGTTGCATAACACTTGCAGAGCCTGATTAATGATTCACACGAATATGTGTTAAGATCGTTCACCATGCTTACATGTTACAAAGCCAACTAGCATAAAGCAGAGGGTGAATAAGGATCAAGAGGTGCATACACTATAAAGCGTATGTTGTATAACAGTGGGAGAGAATAGAACATGCATATTAACTGAATTCATTTTTTTCTTGTGACATGAAATGGAAGTGTTATAGGTATTAGAGAAGGTCAACATCAAAATTCAAAGGATGATATGAACAAAATATAATCATGATAACAGACCATCACTGACATCTGACTTTATTGATATTTAAATGAAAAATACTTACTGTGTTGCAAATCATAAATAAGAAGAAATCAACGTTGCGATGTTTTAACTCAGAAACTGAAAAAGAGATATACGTCAGTTTAATGTATTTTATTGATATAAGAGGGTGGTAATGAGTTAATTTTTTTAGCAGCGCTGTAGTCCCTTTCATTTCCAGTGTTCTCTATTGTAGTTATGAGTAAGTTTTTGTTCGTGCAATGTTGTTGGGTTTTTCATTTCATTTTGTTTGTGTGTTTTATTTCTGGTTTTTGGAAAATGACGCTTCAGCGTCTTGTTCCAATACTGCTGACCTGAACTTCCATTACATTTCTCTGCCTTCCACGCTTGGTTTCGTATATTGTCTTCCCCATTACATTTCTCTGCCTACTGCGCTTGGTTTCGTACTTACTATTTTACATACAAGCTGGAATCTGCTTGTATTATCATGTGTAGTAATCAACCTGGAACCAGTTTACATACCTCCGGTCCTTCTTATTACCAAAAAGATAGAAGTGTACCAACCAATGTAGTTAAGATACTCATAAATCTATTTTTATAACTTTATTGATTATGTGAAGTAAAACTAAAACATTGTTAAAACATAAAAGTTATATAACTAATCGGGGAATACTTGATAGTCTTTTCGTTTTACAAACTACTGCCTTTTTTATAAGAAAATATAATATGTCCGTGTTGGTCCACTTTCTATTGGTTATAAGACAGATCGAAGTACTGGAAATCCATCTTTGTTTACAAAGTTACAACTGTAGAGTCTGTAACAGACTGTATCTGTATGACATGTGAATAAATTGTCGATATAGATGCTGGCTTTAATACAACGGCTTGAGAGAGCGCCACCGATTTATTGGCGGTGCGGGATAACAGATTTGAAGCTCTCTATGCTTGATGCGTGCACAACAGTGTCGTCATAGCTGATTAGGCGCGATCACTGTCTTACAAAGGATGAGTTTGCATAATGTACGATGTTTTACTTAGTGGAATGTCAAAGAACTCACAGTAAGAGTTATTCTTCACTTGCTTTTCCATTGTTTTCCACAATAATTGTTGCGTGGTATTTTTTGAATTTCTCTGCAGTTATGATTCTCTTTAGACATGCTTTTTTGAGGAATTCGTCTGGTTCAATAGCGTAAATCAGCCCCTCAACTACTTTTTACATAAATACTAACTATGGCTTCAACTCCTTGTTCGTACTTGTCTGGAGATCTTGTTGAAGTTCCAGTTTGGCAAGCATCTTGGAGACTTATCCATCCTCTCTTCACTTGTAATCTCTGGTGATAAATTTTGGCGCTTGACATGTTTTATTTTGTTACCGGGTAGGGGTCCCATACTATGATTCCATATTAAATAATGAGATCAATTCCTAAAGGTCTAGTTCATTATCCAATCTGACACAAATTTCAATAACTGGAATGCCACCCAAGTTGAATATGTGGTGACCCACTATAACAGCATAATCACGTGTTTAATACCATGATGGTTCAAAAGCATAAACTTAAATGAAGACAGAAAGGAGTAGGTCCGGTAAGACCCCTTTTTGGCCCCAAAATATGGCAGTTTTACAAAATTGTTAAAATGTAAACTTTTAGTTATTTATTGAACAGTTGAATGCTTCTGCTACAAAAATATGGGCTGTTTTTGACAATAAAAAGCACATATATCGGGTTGTAGCACCATTAAGTCATGCTTAATTACTGAAATCTTCAAAATTCTATCATTTTAGTTAAATTTTAGACGGTTTCCGTGTAAAACGAAAGTGGCCGCATTCGTGTTCATCCTTAATATGGAAATGTAAGTTGTATTTTATAATAATACATAGCATATATAAAGGTTGTGGATGAACACGGATGCGGCCACTTTCATTTTTGACAATAACCATCTGAAAAGTGACGTTTTTTGGCATATTTGAGAGATTTTTCATATTTGAGCTCGAATCGGATCGTTTTTAATGACTAAATTAGTTAAAAATGTTCACAAAAACTAATTTAATCAAATGAAATAGACACTTTAGTGTTTTAAAAGTGGTCAAATTCTTTCGTCAGATAAGTCTGAAATTTGAGGCCAAAATGAGTCCTTACCGGACCTACTCCTTTTACATGGAAGATTGTGGATAAGTGTAAATTAAAAATTAGCTTACTATGATATATGGTTAAGGAATGAATATGAAATTGAGCAGAGTTGTTATAAAATATCAATATGGCAGAGAAGTGTCAAGTTTCATATAAAGGGACCTAACTAGCATGGAATAAAAGATCAAAGGAGTATCCCTATTTGTCTAATCCTCAAGGTGAAATAAAACAAGTATAACAATATTATGCTATTGTATAAATCTACAGAAATATAATTTGCTTCAAGTAATAGAAATAACTATGTCACTAGTAACTTATTTAATGAATATGTGGGTAATTATATATATAGTCCTATAACATATGACCTCGGGAGCATTATTTACTATTTCTATTTACTGTTCTGATAAAAAAAAATACGATCAATGTGTCAAACTTCGCATTCAAAATAAAAACAAATAATGAAAATATCAGTATAAAAACGTTAAAAATTGAATAAGGATGCGAAGTCATATGTTATAGGAGGCTCTTCTAAATCATTTGGTTTGAAAGGATACTAGTCCACTTGTATTTTTGTCCGTCTGATGAGTAATAAGCCTTTTTCAACTGATTTTTATAGTTCGTTCTTATGTTGTACTGTTATACCACTGTCCCATGTTAGGGGGAGGGTTTGGATCCCGCTAACATGTTTAACCCTGCCACATTATTTATGTATTTGCCTGTCCCAAGTCAGGAGCCTGTAATTCAGTGGTTGTCGTTTGTTTATGTGTGACATATTTGTTTTTCGTTCATTTTTTTACATAAATAAGGCCGTTAGTTTTCTCGATTGAATTGTTTTACATTGTCTTATCGGGACCTTTTATAGCTGACTATGCGATATGGGCTTTGCTCATTGTTGAAGGCCATACGGTGACCTACAGTTGTTACTGTCTGTGGCATTTTGGTCTTTTGTGGATAGTTGTCTCATTAGCAATCATACAACATCTTCTTTTTTATAGTAGTCTGTATTCTTGATTTAGAAAAATGCAATTGCAAGAAAAAATTTACACATTACTAAGAGTACTTTAGATCATTCAGGTAGTTTTTATTTAGTATGTACAAAAGAACAGCCAGTAGCCATTGGACATTGTAGATCATTTAAATAGTCTTGACCTTTTTATTAGTACAAAAGAACAGCTAGTAATCATTGGATATTGTAGATCATTCCAGTATTCTTGATCACCTATTTATTTGTACCAAAAAACCAGCCAGGAGTCAGTGGATACTGTAGATCATTCAGGTAGTCTTGACCTATTTATTTGTACAAAAAAAACCAGACAGTAGTTATTGGAGACTGAAGATCATTCAGGTAGTCTTGACTCTTGATCTGTTCATTTGTATTAAAACAAACACAGTCAGTTGTCATCTTCATTTCACACACGCATAAACGAATATCAATTATATGCTAACGAGACATGTTGCAATGTTAAACTTATTACAGTATGTGAAAATCAAGACTTGCATAAAAAATATCCCAATATTAGAAATGTCCTTCAATCCCGTAGAGTATCGGATTTGTCCTCTCTATTTTAGCAATTAGATTTTACACAGGTAATTTTTATCTATGAATAGTCGAATCTTCTGGAGTAAACAACAACGTTAAATGATACATACTACTTCATAGCGTGTGACCTCACGTGTGTGGTAAAATTTGTTGATTGATGCGCGTGGCTATTCTAGTAAATGAATTAATCTACAAAGCGAGGGCGCTTTCCATTTTCATCAGCTAAGAGTCGACTACAGCACTTTTTGAAAAGCTAATGCTTGTAGTACCTTTTTCTTTAATACTTACAATTTTATTTCTTGTGCTTCTTTTTTTCAGGGTTTTTTTTCACACTCACAGTGCTTTTATGTTCAGACCCCCCTCCCCCTACCCTTTTATCACCATCTTAGATGATAATATGTCAATAAAATTATTTAAATAATGAACAATATTGAATTACTTTATTGTTATTGTCATTTTGATTGTTTTATTTCCATGAGGAGAGAAAAAATATGTTATCATTCATTATATTTCTTTTCTGATATAGAATATAGTATAAGGGGCACAACTCTGACGGGAAATTTAATACCGGCAGAGGAAAAATCATATAAAGTTAAAAGCACTGGAGTGACGTTTTTGAAATTTTCACACTAAAATATTGTCCATCTTATTGGCTCATTAGACATCCATGGTAAGGATAGCTAAAACACCTCTTTATATTAAAAAATATATATTTCTGTGAAGGATCGCTTTTGCCATGTTGAATATTTACTCAAAATGAATAAATGAATGGTTATTTTAACAAATAGATTTCATAATAATTCATATTTGGTGTGTACGCTTTTATTCCTTCCAATCTCTTAATTTCTACTTCCTTACAAAACGTCATTTAGCAGCACCACTTGTCAATTTTTCCTTGGTATCGTGCAGCACACAACCAAATCACACTTCCAGTATACATAAGAGTTATCTTTTCTTTTCCGCAATCGTCAAGTAGATTATATAAGAAGGTATATAGATTATAATATCAAAAATGGAAGAAAAAACCTCCAGAATGGAAATAAATCAGCAAAAGTTAGAGTATAGAGAATTATGGGGTGTTTATATGTAAAGAACTGGGGATAATGTTTCCTAAAAAAATAGTTAAAAATCGAGACCCCCCAAAATCTTACACTCCTAATTATGTAGACATAAGTATGCATTAACCATATCAAACTGAAAAGAAAAGTATAAAGATCAAATGGTGACAGATGGAGCTTTTTGTCGAGCCTTCGACTTTAGTCGAAAAAGCGAGACTTAGCGATCCTACATTCCGTCGGCGTCAACAAATATTCACTCTGTGGTTAAAGTTTTTGAAATTTTAATAACTTTCTTAAACTATACTGGATTTCTACCAAACTTTGACAGAAGCTTGTTTATGATCATAAGATTGTATCCAGAAGTAAATTTTGTAAAATTAAAATTCCATTTTTTCTGTATTTTACTATAAATGGACTTAGTTTTTTTTCTGCAGGGAAACAAAACATTCACACTGTGGTTAAAGTTTTTAGAATTTTAACAACTTTCTCCAACTATCCTGGGTTTGTACCAAACTTGGACAGAAGCTTGTTTATGATCATAAGATAATATCCAGAAGTAAATTTTGTAAAAATAAAATTCCATTTTTTCTGTATTTTACTTATAAATGGACTTAAATTTTTCTGCAGGGAAACATTACATTCACTCTGTGGTTAAAGTTTTTAGAATTTTTATAACTTTCTTAAACTATCCTGGGTTTGTACCAAACTTAAACAGAAGCTTGTTTATGATCATAAGATAGTATCCAGAAGTAAATTTTGTAAATAAATAAATCCATTTTTTTCATATTTTACTTTTAAATGGACTTAGTTTTTCTACGGGGAACCATTACATTCACTCTGTGGTTAAAGTTTTTAAAATTTTAATATCTTTCTTAAACTATCCTGGGTTTGTACCAAACTTTGACAGAAGCTTGTTTATGATCATAAGATTGTATCCAGAAGTAAAGTTTGTAAAAAGATTACTCCGTTTTTTCTGTAATTTACTTTTAAATGGACTTTCTTACAATCATAAAATAGTAACAAGAGGAATTTTTATTGATTTTTTTCCTCATTGTTGTTGAGCCTGCCATTTACAGCAAAAATAGGCGAGACACTGGGTTCCGCGGAACCCTTACACATTTTATTCATATGCTTTAAAAAACAAAGTTAAAAGCCTATATATATAATATTACATGTCTTCAGAAAAAATTGAAAAATAATCTTAAAGTTTTCTCGTGACTTATATTTAATGAACAAAAATTATATGATTAGCCTCTGTGAAAAATGAAATTACACACCACTCAACTGTTACTGGTCTTACTTATTGTATGATACGTGTTACAAAAGTATTCATTGTAATAATCAGATGAAAGCAAAATAAAGATTTGTATGTATTTTAGGGTAAGACTCCATATGATCTAGCAGCAGCAATGAAAAATAGGCAGTATAAAGAAGTAATGGAATACTTAAAGGTACATATAATTTTGATTTACAAATGCTAACACTTAAAATAAATCTGGTACTAAACACAGTATGTTAGGTAGATGATACCCTTACCAGTAGTGGTACTAAACACAGTCTGTTAGGTAGATGATACCCTTACCAGTAGTGGTACTAAACACAGTCTGTTAGGTAGATGATACCTTTACCAGTAGTGGTACTAAACACAGTCTGTTCGGTAGATGATACCCTTACCATCAGTGGTACTAAACACAGTATGTTAGGTAGATGATACCCTTACCAGTAGTGGTACTAAACACTGTCTGTTAGGTAGATGATACCCTTACCAGCAGTGGTACTAAACACTGTATGTTAGGTTACACTATATGATACCATTACAAGCAGTGGTACTAAACACTGTATGTTAGGTAGATGATACCATTACAAGCAGTGGTACTAAACACTGGCTGTTAGGTAAATGATACCAGTACCAGCAGGGGTATTAAACACTGTTAAGTTGATGATACCTTTACCAGCAGTGGTACTTAACACAATATGTTAGATACATGATACACTTGCCAGCAGCGGAACTAAACACTGTCTGTTAGCTAGATGATACCTTTACCAGCAGTGGTAAAAAACACTGTCTGTTAGGTAGATGAGACCATTACCAGTAGTGGTACTAAACACTGTCTGTTAGGTAGATGAGACCATTACCAGTAGTGTTACTAAACACTGTCTGTTAGTTAGATAATACTTTTACCAGCAGTTGTACTAAACAATGTGTGTTAAGTAGATGATAGCTTTACCAGCAGTGGTAATAAACACTGTCTGTTAGGTAGATGAGACCATTACCAGTAGTGGTACTAAACACTGTCTGTTAGGTAGATAATACTTTAACCAGCAGTCGTACTAAACAATGTGTGTTAAGTAGATGATAGCTTTACCAGCAGTGGTAATAAACTCTGTCTGTTAGATAAATGATACCTTTACCAGCAGTGGTACTAAACACAGTCTGTTAGGTAGTTGATACCTTTACCAGCAGTGGTAATAAACACAGTCTGTTAGATAGATGAGACCATTACCAGCAGTGGTAAATAAACAATATATGTTAGGTAGATGAGACCATTACCAGCAGTGGTAATAAACACTGTATGTTAGGTAGATGATACATTTACCAACAGTGGTATTAAACACTGTTAGGTTAATGATACATTTACCTGTAGTGGTAATAAACACTGTCTGTTAGGTAGTTGATACCTTTACCAGCAGTGGTAATAAACACTGTCTGTTAGGTAGATGAGACCATTACCAGCAGTGGTAAATAAACAATATATGTTAGGTAGATGAGACCATTACCAGCAGTGGTAATAAACACTGTATGTTAGGTAGATGATACATTTACCAACAGTGGTATTAAACACTGTTAGGTTAATGATACATTTACCTGTAGTGGTAATAAACACTGTCTGTTAGGTAGTTGATACCTTTACCAGCAGTGGTAATAAACACTGTCTGTTAGGTAGATGAGACCATTACCAGCAGTGGTAAATAAACAATATATGTTAGGTAGATGAGACCATTACCAGCAGTGGTAATAAACAATGTCTGTTAGGTAGATGATACATTTACCAACAGTGGTATTAAACACTGTTAGGTTAATGATACATTTACCTGTAGTGGTAATAAACACTGTCTGTTAGGTAGTTGATACCTTTACCAGCAGTCGTACTCGACACTGTGTGTTAAGTAGATGATACCTTTATCACCAGTCGTACTAAAAACTGTATGTTAGGTATATGATACCCTTAACAGCAGTTGTACTAAACACTGTTTGTTAGGTAGATGATAATTTTACCAGTAACTGTACAAAACACGTTCTGTTAGGTAGATGTAACCCTTACTCAAATATCTTTGAAAACCGTTATAATAAATAGAGGAAATCTGACAAAAACAAAAGTGTTTAGAACGTTGACGTCTACCAATTATCCATATACTTTAACCAATTGTACCCCTCTTCTTGCCGCCTTCTTTCTTCATTATAACGAGGCCAACTTCATACAGGAACTTCTTAGGAAGAAAGTTAAAAGTTAGCAATATCCTTTAACTTTACTTTCTGCTATATAGATGATGTTCTCTCACTAAATAATTCAAAATTTGGTGTCTATGTTGAACGTATCTCTCCCATCGAACTAGAGATAAAGGATACAACTGATACAGTCAAGTCGCCTCATATCTTGATTTACATTTAGAAATTGACAATGAGGGTCGGTTGAAAACAAAACTTTACGACACAAGGGATGATTTCAGCTCTCTAATTGTGACGGACGCCATCATGAGTTGGTTGACCGTTATGAAATTACTGTTTCATAGCTGATATCGGATATGTTTCTAACGCCGTAACTACAATCCCCTTCCCTTTCATGAATGTGACCTACCGAATTAGACTATTTACCGGAACACCTGAGTTCACCCCAGTTTTTAGTGGGGTTCGTGTTGCTTATTCTTTAATTTTCTATGATGTGTCATATGTACTATCGTTTTTCTGTTTGTCCTTTTCATTTTTAGCCATGACGTTGTTAATATATTTTCGATTTATGAGTTTGACTGTCCCTCTGGTATCTTTCGTCCCTCAAGTGCTCTGGAAGGGTAAGCAGATCCTGCTCCACATGTGGCACCCGTCATGTTGTTAAATGAGGATTATTTTTTACCCTCTTTTGTGTTTTGAGCAAATAAACTGAAGAAGATAGAGAGCAACTAAACAGACTATATAAAAGCAATCAACAGAATATAGATTATTTTTCTTGAGTTCTATTATTGTAGACAATGTTGTAGGATGTCCTTTGTTAAATTGTTATCAAAGCCTGCGATAAGAAAATCCTTAGTATTAAGAATTATTCATACTTTAGCAAACATGCTGAATATGCACTGTAAGCAAAACAGGCTTTTTAGAGCTTAAGCTTGTTTTTTGATGTGCTAATCCAAAGGCTATTTTGTTCAAATAAAGGCTGACCCACAATCCTTTATAGTCAAGTAATGACATTGGCTGTAGATATTTTCAGCCTGACGTTACTAGCGTGAAAAAAAAGCAAATGAAAAGGAACAGTACTTTTATTGAATTTATTTATCTTCAAGTCTCATCATGTGGTTATGCATTTTTTTGTGTGTGGATAAAACAAGTAAAGACAATCCATTTCTGTCTATACTTAAAAGTTTTAATATATTATATTATGTTGTATATATCCCATTGTAATTTTGCCAATAGTATGAATAGGTCAGAAAATGACATTTGACACCAAATATAAATCAATCGATTTGTTTTTCATTACAGACTATGTACGATATGGGTGTTATTTTTTAAACTTTAACATTTCTACAAGTTTCGTGATATACACTCAATACGTATCCCTCTTTTTCAGGCTGCTGTACTAAAGACGAAAGGTATTTTCTTTATTTCATTATTAGATTTCACACATTACGTATTTAGTGTTACTAATGAACACAATATACATGAAAATATAATGTGAGGTAGACAATGGTAGATCCCTATTCAATTTAAGGTCACCAAGTGACATTGTCATATAGTTACAATAAATAGACTGGAATATATTGTTTAATTATGTAGAATACCAGGGGTCAGCCCTAACATTGTTTGGTCTTGTAATATAAAAAAAGAAGATGTGGTATGATTGCCAATGAGACAATTGTTCACAAAAGACCAAAACCTATTAACAACTATAGGTTTACAAGCTGGGGTATTTTTGTCTCGAGGAAGATCTGTTGCAGTTTTTATACGCCCGCAACAACGTATTATGGTATACCGTTGTCCGTCTGTCTATTGTCCACACTTCCGACAATTACTAAAACAAAAGGCTTCAACCAACTTTGATGAAACTTTGTTGAACTGTTAATATATATTGGCGCAAGCTCCCTTTGGATTTTTATAAATTTCAGATTTTTCGTTTCCCTGATGAAGTGTTTTCCTTAAAAAGGGGATTTTCCAGTTTTTGGACAACTCAAAAACACTTTCACCAACTTTTATGAAACTTTGATGATCCCTTTTAATTTGTATAAATTGCAGATTTAAAAATTTTGGTGTTATGCAGTCTTATACTTAAAATTATTTTTTTTTCCAGTTTTTCGGATAATAAATCAAAAACTATGGTGACTAGTGTATATCTATTTAACTAAGTACCCTTATGTTTTTTTATATAATTTCTGATTTAATGTTTTACAGTTGTGAAACTTTTCTTCTTGACAAAAATGTCCTAAATGGCCAAAGAAATTTATTCGTTTAAAAAAGTCATAAAATCATAAAGACAAGCTAAATGTGCAACGAGCGTATTATGCGCTTATAGCACAGCTCTGTATTGCACTTGGACAGATGAATATGTACAACATGGTGGATAAGAACTGTTATTTTTATATGACCACAAACATTGAATATTTTTTGGTCGTAGATTGGTTGTACCAATGGCGTCGTCGTCGGCGGCGTCCGAAGACTTTTGGTTTTCGCACTATTAATTTCGTATAAGTAAAAAGAAATCTATGAAATTTTAACACAAGGTTAATGACCATAAAAGTAAGATTGGGATTGATTTTGAGAGTTTTGGTCCTAACAGTTTAGGAATTAGGGGCCAAAAAGGGCTCAAATAAGCATTTTCTTGGTTTTCGCACAATAACTTTAGTATAAGTTAATAGAAATCTATGAAATTTAAACACATTTAAGGTTTATGACCACGAAAGGAAGGTTGGGATTGATTTTGGGAGTTGAGGTCCCAACAGTTAAGGAATTAGGGGCCAAAAAGGGGACAAATAAGCATTTTTCTTGGTTTTGCACCATTACTCAAGTTTAAGTAAATAGAAATCTATGAAATTTAAACACAAGGTTTATGCCCATGAAAGGAAGGATTGATTTTGGGAGTTTTTGTCTCAACAGTTTAGGAATAACGGGCCCAAAGGGTCCAAACTTAAACTTTGTTTGATTTCATCAAAAATTGAATAATTGGGGTTCTTTGATATGAATCTAACATTGTCTATCTGTGTATGTAGATTCTTAGTTTTTGGTCCTGTTTTCAAATTGGTCTACATTAAGGTTCAAAGGGTCCAAAATGAAACGCTGTTTGATTTTAACAAAAATTGAATTCTTGGGGTACTTTGATATGCTGAATCTAAGCATGTACTTAGATTTTTTATTATTGGCTCAGTTTTCAAGTTGGTCCAAATCGTTGTCTAAAATTAAACTTTGTTTGATTTCAACAAAAATTTAATCCTTGGGGTTCTTTGATATGCTGAATCAAACATGTACCTAAATTTTTGATTATAGGCCCAGTTTTCAAGTTGGTCCAAATTGGGGTCCAAAATTAAACTTGGTTTGATTTCAACGAAATTGTATATATGGGATATATGCTTATTCTAACCAGTTGTTGGCATGACACGGCTTATGTTCTTCTCATATATGTTATGATGGTATGATACTAAACCCCTAACGAGAAGGATTGTGCCTGATATTCATATAATGAAATCACAATCTTTCAATCAGTTTAATTGAAGTCTGTAGCTGGCATGTCAGTTAACTGCTAGTAGTCTGTTGTTATTTATGTATTAATGTCATTTTGTTTATTTTCTTTGGTTACATCTTCTGACATCAGACTCAGACTTCTCTTGATTGAATTTTAAATGTGTGTATTGTTATGCGTTTACTTTTCTACATTGGCTTGAGGTATAGGGGGAGGGTTGAGATCTCATAAACATGTTTAACCCCGCCACATTTTTGCGTCCGTCCCAAGTCATTGCTGGAATTTCTTGCTACATTGAAGACCTGTTGGTGACCTTCTGCTGTTGTTATACGATCGCAAAAATTGAAAATTTTTTGGTCGTATATTGGTATCACGTTGGAGTCGTCGTCTGCGTCGTCGTCGTCCGAATACTTTTAGTTTTCGCACTCTTACTTAAGTAAAAGGGAATAGAAATCTATGAAATTTTAACACAAGGTTTATGACCACAAAAGGAAGGTTGGGATTGATTTTGGGAGTTTTGGTCCCTACGTTTTAGGAATTAGAGGCCAAAAAGGGTCCAAATAAGCATTTTCTTGGTTTTCGCACTATAACTTAAGTTTAAGTAAAAAGAAATCAAAGAAATTTTGACACAAAGTTTATGACCACAAAAGGAAGGTTGGGAGTGATTTTGGTATTTAAGGTCCCAACAGTTTAGGAATTAGGGGCCAAAAAGGGGCCCAAATAAGCATTTTTCTTGGTTTTCGCACCATTACTTTAGTATGAGTAAATAGAAATCTATGAAATTTAAACACAAGGTTTATGACCATAAAAGGAAGGTTGGGATTGATTTTGGGAGTTTTGGTCCCAGCAGTTTAGGAAAAAGGGGCCCAAAGGGTCCAAAATTAAACTTTGTTTGATTTCATCAAAAATTGAATAATTGGGGTTCTTTGATATGCCGAATCTAACTGTGTATGTAGATTCTTAATTTTTGGTCCCGTTTTCAAATTGGTCTACATTAAGGTCCAAAGGGTCTGATAATAAACTTAGTTTGATTTTAACAAAAATTTAATCCTTGGGTTTTTTGATATGCTGAATCTAGAAATGTACTTAGATTTTTTATTATTGGCCCAGTTTTCAAGTTGGTCCAAATTGGTGTCCAAAATTAAACTTTGTTTGATTTCATCAAAAATTTAATACTTGGGGTTCTTTGATATGCCAAATCTAACTGTGTATGTAGATTCTTAATGTTTGGTCCTGTTTTCAAATTAGTCTACATTAAAGTCCAAAGAGTCCAAAATTAAACTTAGTTTGATTTTAACAAAAATTGAATTTTTGGGCTTCTTTGACATGCTGTATCTAATCATGTACTTAGATTTTTGATTATGGGCCCAGTTTTCAAGTTAGTCCAAATCAGGATCCAAAATTAAGTATTGTGCAATAGCAAGAAATTTATTTCCACAGTACTCAGCACTAGGGAGAAATCTTCAATTGCACAGTATTGTGCAATAGCAAGAAATTTCAATCGCACAGTATTGCGCAATAGCAAGAAATCTGCAATTGCACAGTATTGTGCAATAGCAAGTATTTTCAATTGCACAGTATTGCGCAATAGCAAGAAATATCTAATTGCACAATATTGTGCAATAGCAAGAAATTTCAATTGGAGTTATCTTTCTTTGTCCAAAATAGTAGTTGAATCAACTTAAATCATTGTTTTATACAATATACAATGTATATTAACTTTTACTACCAACTGATAAATTAAAACAATCTTTACCATTCAGTGATAACAAGCACTTTTTTTACATTTTAATATTTTATGATGTATTTAAATGAGTAGTTATTGTTGCAAACTCCATTAGGAATTTGAATTGAGAACGGTTTTGGAATAAAGGAAAGGGATGTGAAAAAAAAATTGGGGGTGGGGGTTCAATTTTTCTCATTTCAGATTTCATAAATAAAAAGAAAATTTCTTCAAACATTTGTTTGAGAGGATTAATATTCAACAGCATAGTGAATTGCTCAAAGGCAAAACAAAAATTTTAATTTCATTAGACCACTTTCATTCTGTGTCAGAAACCTATGCTGTGTCAACTATTTAATCACAATACAAATTTAGAGCTCAATCTAGCTTGAATGTTGTGTCCATACTTGCCCCAACCGTTCAGGGTGCGGTCGTATAAAGCTGCGCCCTGCAGAGCATCTGTTTTTTTCTATGGTCGGGTTGTTGTCTCTTTGACACATTCCCCATTTCCATTCTCAATTTTATTTTTATTTTTTATGTTTGGGCCCGGTTATCAAATTTGTACACATTTGGGTATAAAGGTCCAAAATTGAACTTTATTTTATTTTATCAAAAATTGAATTCTTGGGGTTCTTTGAGAAACTGTATCCAACCATGTATTTAGATTTTGGATATTGGACCATAATATGATAATAGGTAATGTCCAATTTAAAATTTAAAGTTTTTAAGTTTAAGTTCTTAGACCACATTCATTATGTGTCAAAAACCTGTGTTGTGTCAACTATTTAATAACAATCCAAATTCAGAGCTGTATCAAGCTTGAATGTTGTGTCCATACTTGCCCCAATGTTCAGGGTTCGAACTATGCGGTCGTATAAAGCTGCATCTTGCAGAGTATCTGGTCTATGAAGGCAACAGTATGCATGATGCAAAATTTATGAAATTGAAATCTAATCTATGACTTAAATTATCGTTCATGGAAATTTATTAACAACATAGTATGTATTCATATGTAATTTACTTTAAATCAAACTGAACTAAAATTTCGTATTGCAATTAATCTCCTTTAACTATAAATAGTTTAAAACTGGATTGAAGGGTAGAAGAAAACAACCAGATATTCCTTATTGCAGAAGAATATCATAATACTACGTAGTCACTATTCCTAATGTGTAAACACATATTTGTTAGACATCAGCAAAACATCAATAATTAACCATTTAAGAAATTTTTATTAATAGATTCTATGTTGAACAAACTGCTTGGCAGCGGAAGCTACCAATCGTTTGACATGCGCTGCATGGTAACCGGCCAGTTTGCTACTGGGAAATCAAGTCTAGTCAAGCTTTTAGTTGGGGATAATGTTCCAGAAGGGCGACATGCGACTGATGGCATTTCCCTCGTTGAAGGTCGCTGTGGACTTGATATAGAGACAAGAAATTGGATCATGATTGATCCAGGTAAGAATACAGATTTACATATATATGGTTTTAATATTACATTTATAATAATAAACGTGAAGTCTTGTTTTGCAGGTAGATGTACGCAAGCTCTATTTTGTAAAGAAATGGTCAAAATCAGTTTTTTTTGTAGTTTGACATTCAATCCTTATCTCAAACGTTCTGTGTGTGCCTGTCCTAATACTGCAATTCAGGGTTGGTTTTGGTTGCTTTCTGTTACATGTGTTTTTCATTAATTATTTTGTCATTGATAAGGTTATTGGTTTCCTCTGTGTCACTGGTTTAAGATGTCTGGTCAAAACCTTTTATTATACCCCCGCTTTAAAAAAGGGGTGGTATACTGTTTTACCTCTATCTGTCCTGCCATCAGTCCGTCAGTCCGTCCTTCTGTCAGTCCGTCAGTCAGTCCGTCCGTCCCATGAATATTTTTCGTCGCATTTTTCTCAGGAACTACAATACAAGGATTTCTGAAATTTGGTTTCAGGGTTTATCTAAGTCAGCTATACCGTGTGATGCGTTTTCAGATTGATCACTCGACAACTTCCTGTTAACCGAACACTTGTATGATTTTACACATGATAGCCAAGTTGAAAATTTTCGTCACATTTTTCTCTCGTCGTCCGTCGTCAGTCGTCGTAAACTATTTCAAGAATCTTCTCCTCTGAAACTACTAGGCCAAATACTTACAAACTTTAACTGAATGTTCCTAAGGGTATGTAGTTTATAAATTGTATCCGAATTTTTGATCTATCAACAAACATGGTCGCCATTGCTAAAAATAGAACATAGGTGTCAAAGGCAGTTTTTGGCTTATATCTCAAAAACGAAAGCATTAGAGCAAATCTGACACGAGGTAAAAATGTTTATTAGGTCAAGATCTATCAGCCCTGAAATTTTCAGATGAATCAAACAACCCATTGTTGGGTTGCTGCCACTTAATTGGTAATTTTAAGGAAATTTTGCAGTTTTTGGTCATTTTCTTGAATATTATTATAGATAAAGATAAACTGTAAACAGCAAAAATGATCAGCAAATCTACAAATGCTACAAATCTACAAATAAGTTAATATGACCAAAATTGTCAATTGACCCCTTAAGGGTTTTTTGTCCTTTAATGACAATTTTTCACAATTTGTTCATCATATTTGCTAACTTAAAAAAATCTTCTCCTCTAAAACTACTCAACCAAATTCAACCAAACTTCAACTGAATGATCAGTAGGGTGTATAGAATAAAGTTTGTTTTATTTTCTATTTCATCAAAAAACATGGCCGTCATGGCTAAAAATAGAACACAGGGTAAAATGCAGTTTTTGGCTTATATCTCAAAACTCCAGCATTTAGAGCAAATAAGACAAGAAGTTAAAGTATTTATTAGGTCAAGGTCTACCTGTCCTGAAATTTGTAGCCGAATTGGGTAACTGTTTTTTCAGGTACATGTATAATGCCCCTGAATTGATGATTTTAAAGAAATTTTGCCATTTTTGGTTATTATCTTGAATATTATTATAGATACAGATAAACTGTTAATAGCAAAAATGTTAAGCAAAGTAAGATCTACAAATAAGTCAATAATTGACCAAAATTGTCAATTAACCCCTTAAGGAGTTATTGCCCTTTAAAGACTTTTTTTCACAATTTGTTCATCATGTTGACTTACTTTAAAAAATCTTCTCCTTTGAAACTGTTGTATCAATTTCAGCCAAACTTAGGCTAAATGAGTTTCAGATTATCTAGTATAAATTTTATATTTTATTTCCTTGTATGTCAAGAAACATAGCTCTTATGGCTAAAATAGAACATAGGAGAAAATGATTTTTTTTTTTGCTTTTGTAGAAAATAGGACGATTCAAAGAACATTTAAATAAATTGAAAAGCCAAAATAATCATTGATGAGAGATTTAACCAAAAAAATTACCGTTAGCGATTCAGGCTCTTGGGAGCCTCTTGTTAGATCTGGTCAACTGCTCTTTACTGAGTAGTTGTCTCATATGCATTCATGACACATCAGTTTTGAAAAAGACTAACATTTGTTTTCCTGTTTCAATGATGAAAAACAGGTTTGCTGCTACTGTCAGTTTTTCAGTTACATTGAGTGACTATTTGACTATATAGTATAAATATATCAAAGTTTATCTAGTTTGAATGTACTGTGGATTATTTTATTTTGGTGTATACCAATGTTCGTGGATAGGGATAATTGATTAAGTGGTTTTGTTACAAGGCAATAGAACACTTGCAATTTGTTGAACATTTACATTTTTTGTGTGCATGTTCCTGGGAAATCGTTCTTACAAAAATATCAATGATTATATTGCAACAGTTACTTTTTTTTATATACAGGAACATATAATGCCTTGGATGTAGTATACAATAAGGTTTTAATGACCTCTGTTGAAAAGGATGAAAGAAAACAAACAAAAACATCAGGAAAACATAAATCGGATGCAAAACTTGTTGAACTTCCAAATAAAGATGATATTCATTCTCAGAAGTCAGAAGCTACCAAGTCAACATATTTTCCTGTGAACCTCTCAGGTGAGCCTTTTACACAGCAACAAGCTACCAAGTCGACATATTTCCCTGTGAACCTCTCAGGTGAACCCACTACACAGCCACAAGCTACCAAGTCGACATATTTACCTGTGAACCTCTCAGATGAACCTTCTACACAGCCACAATCTACCAAGTCAACATCTTTCCCTCTGAACCTCTCGGGTGAACCCTCTCAGCAGCCACAAGCAGCCCAATCTTTGTCACAACAGATTTCCTCTATTGAGTCTAAAACACAGCAAATGAAGAAGAAAATGACAACTAAAATGACCAAGAAAGAAATGAGAAAGAAAATGGAAAAGGTCCTCAAAACTGGTAAATATGAAATGAAAGTTGGCAGACTCATCTTCTGGGACTTTGGTGGACAGTATGTCTATTATACAACACACCAGACATTCATGACTTTCAGAGCTTTGTTTCTAGTAGTTTTTAAAGGCAGTGCTTTAAGGCCTGACTTTTAAGTCATGAGGTTCATCTTTTCATACGCAATCTTGGCAGGGGGTCTTTTGGCCAGAAATAGATCCGGAAATGTTCGAATTTCTCCTCTTCTTTTTATGGTATGATATGGTTTTTATTTCTTTCATTTACATTGGGGACTAAATAAACGATCAGTGTGTTTTGTTTGTTTTATAGAACTTGTTATGAGTGTGTATTTTGCATTATAAGCAGTCAACCTGACTACAAACTATCATTATGTGTATTCTGTGCGGAAAGAGGTCGGGTCAATTTCGAGTGTTATCTGACATCTAAAGATTCTTTAATTAGTTCAGATGTTGATATAACAATGAAAAGTCGACTGAACATGATTAATATTGCATCTTCTATGATTCAAAGCGGAATTCGGTTTATGAACGAGAAACTGTAAAGCGTTTTCAATTTCGGTATTAGTTATGTATGTTGTCTACGTATTATCCTGGTTCCCGGTACTACGTTCCGGGTATTAGCTTTTTGTGTATGTGATGTGTAACATTACGATCGGGTACCAGCCAATCTACGTGTGTATGTGTACATGATTTCCCGCCAAAATGACCGTTTTACAGCTATGGAAAAAATAGTCCATAAACGTTCCGTATAATGATATGCAAATTCATAATTGATCGTATATTTTTTTTTATCTTTGTATAATAAATATAACAAAATGGATTCCACAAAATTGAAAATAGCATTATTTTACGAGGATTTCTCATATTTTTCTCACTTCCGGCGCAGTAATACGTATGTTAAAAAGAAGCTCGAAGAATTTGACAAAGTGAATTGAGAAGGAAACGGATAGATATACGTCCTTGCTATCAGTTAAAACAATTTAAATGTACAGAACAAACACATTTACTTCACACAAATAGTACAGGCTTAAGCTTTTTATTGTCTTATACACGACTGTAGTCTAGTCGACGGCGGTGACCCACAAGGTACGGGTCATACTGGGTCAAGTCTAAATATGTAAACATATCCACGTGCTATTAGGTAGAAAGCATCGTAATGCAATATCTACAATTTTTCCTCCTTTATACATCGTTTAACCAGATATATTTCTCCTTTATAAATCGTTTAACCCGATATATTTCTCTCAAATACACTTAAACACGGGTTGTATGTACGTATCTTTTCTAGTGTTTTCTTGTCCTTATTAAAGTTCATTTGTTGATGTTTAAATATTTTTGAACGACTGAACACAGGAGTGAATGAATGCAACAATTATATATACTGAAGACTTGGGCTGTACAATGATAGTGTACGTATATCATACTGATAATTATTCTAGCAGTAATTATGTTAATTTAGGATGTAATGACAGGAATTCATGAGCTATGCCTCAGGCTTTCTGAAAAAAAATATCAATGACAATGTAAACAGGAACAAAACATTGACACGAATGCTGCTCTCTTCTATGTTATAGTTATTTAGGTATGTGTGTTGCACAAGTTTAAAAAAAATTAAGTTATAAAACTTTTTTCAGGGCACAAACCCACTTTAAAGAGACTTGTCTACTGCCATACCCATCCTAATTTCGTGCACCATTTGCAAGCAAGAGACTGAATGGTTTGCAAAATTAAAAATCAGGACGGTGTCCAATTAAAACAAAAGAACTAAACTGGATGAATATTGTAGGAGAAATCTAGAGGAAAGTTTTGATTTGTGAAATTTGTTTTCCTGAAAAGTCATTCATCCTAGCCTGCAGAAAGGAACTATAACTGTCCACCACCAACTGACGAGCTTATGTTGAGCTTCACATATGGAATTACTCAAATACCATCAATGTCTGTGTTTTCAGCACAGATTTCACAAGTTATGACACAGCTGTGTTTTTATACCTGTTTATAGAGTTGTATACTAATTTTTTTTTTTATCAATAAATATATATTGTGTCATTTAAGAACTTGTATTTTGCCAAAAGATGCATACTAGTGAATGAAAGTGGTGCAGTTCATTTTGCTTTGGTATATAGAATTGAATTACAATTGTTCATGTTATTGGAATGCTTATAAAAATAAGAGATGTGGTACAATTGAATGTATATGATATTTAGTGAGTTAATCAAGCAAAAGTGAATAAGAAATTGGTATAAGCAGTTACAGGTACATGTACTACTGTACAATCTCAAAAATGAGAAAAACTCATACCGTAAAGAGAATTTCATATTTACAAGTAAGTTTTGTTTTTGCGTTGAATAATTTTCTTCTATTGTTTTAATTGCAAATATTGGAAGTGGTTAAAATGCTAATGAGACAGCTGTTATGGCCACAGAGCCTTAATTGAAAACTTCTTTTTCATTCATACCAGTAGATTTTGCCTGGAGTTAGAAACATATCTGCCAACTTTTCAAAATGCACATGGGGGTTTTACATGAAAGATGGTTCATATAGTCATACAAAACCCTCAAGGGGGCCTTCAAATGGAAGCAGGACAAGTCGCCCCACTGGCTAATCGCCCCACTTTTTAAAAAACCGCCACAAACTGATTTATCAAATCGCCCCACATGTGAAATTGGTTAAATCATGTTTAATATTACTCCTGCCAACTCACCCTACTTATAAAAAAACGGTAATATTTAGATTAATAATATATATATAATTAAAAATAAAAACTTGCACCACTTTAATGAAAACTAATGTACACAGAATACAAACAAACCGAAAATTAATTTACTTACTATTATTGATATACTGAAATTATAATTCTAAAAAAACCCTGATTGTTGAAGAATAACTAAGTTTTGAAGCTTAGTTATTTGCATAACAATTGAAAAGAAACCTGTTAAATGTATCATAATGCAATATATGGAATTGAACTTATATTCGATGGGATAACATCTTTTTCCATAAGTGGGGTGAGTTGGCATTACTAAATTCATCCTGGTTAATAATATATTTATCTAGATTTCACCGATTTCCATTAGGTGGGACCAGTTGGCAGGAGTAATATTAACAGGATTTAACACGGTTCACAAGTGGGGGCGATTTGGTAATCCAGGTTGGGGCAGTTTTTTTGTCGAGCCTGCAACGTTTGTCGCAGAAAGCTCGACATAGGGATAGTGATCCGGGGCGGCGGCGATGTTAGCTCAGTTCTTAAAAGCTTTATATTTTAGAAGGTGGGAGACCTGGATGCTTCATACTTTGTATATGGTTGCCTCATGTTACGAAGTTTCCATCAGTCACATGTCCAATGTCCTTGACCTCATTTTCATGGTTCAGTGACTACTTGAAAAAAAAGTTAAAATTTTTGTAATGTTAAATTCTCTCTTATTATAAGTAATAGGATAACTATATTTGGTATGTGCGTACCTTGCAAGGTCCTCTTGCCCGTCAGACAGTTTTCACTTGACCTCGACCTCATTTCATGGATCAGCGAACAAGGTTAAGTTTTGGTGGTCAAGTCCATATCTGAGATACTATAAGCAATAGGTCTAGTAAATTCGGTGAATGGAAGCATTGTAAGGTGTACATGTCCAACTGGCCGGTGTCATCTGACCTTGACCTCATTTTCATGGTTTAGTGGTTATAGTTAAGTTTTGTGTTTTGGTCTGTTTTTCTTATACTGTTTGCAATAGGTCTTCTATATTTTGTGTATAGAATGGTTGTAAGGTGTACAGGTCTACCTGGCAGGTGTCATATGACCTTGACCTCATTTTCATGGTTCAGTGGTCAAAGTTAAGTTTTTGAGTTTTGGCCTTTTTTTCTAATACTACATGTATATGCAATAGGTCAACTATATTTGGTGTATGGAAATATTTCATGATCTACATGTCAGTCGCGCAGGTTTTATTTGACCTTGATCTCATTTTTTACAATTCATTGCTCAGTGTTAAGCTTTTGTGTTTTGGTCTGTTTTTCTTAAACTATAAGCAATAAGTCAATTTTATTTGTTGTATGAAAGAATTGTTAGCTGTACATGCCTACCTGGCATGGTTTATCTGACCTTGACCTCATTTTCATGGTTCAATTGTCAATGTTTAGTTTTCTTGGTTTATGTTAAGATTATGTGACAGTTGTAATAAAGCTTTATTATTAGGATTATCAACATAATATCAATGATTAGTAAAGAAGGCGAGACATTTCAGTGTGTGCACTCTTGTTTTTAAAGTGGGGCGATTTGTCATGGATTCCCTTCAAATATATTCTATTGTGGTTTTTGGCTTCTTTGTGCATTAACAAGCTCATAGCCATTGTTGAATTAATTGTTTTCTTTAAAATAGTCGACAAAATTGCACTTACAAAATTTCCATTTGGGAGCCTTGAGCTCGATGGGGGAAATACTCTGCAAATACTGACAGTTGCCAGGTATGGTCATCAAAAAAGTTGACATGTTACTATGTACATTTACCATTATGTTACTTGGTGTTCTTGCTATAAACACAGTACAGAGACTAGTCAATCTTTGTGAACTATTTTTTATGGGAGTCATAGAATATGCGTATACAATCAATAATTAAAAATAGTCTATTTGTATTGAAAAGGAAAAGTTCTTATATGTCTAAAGAAGAGGGACGAAAGACACCAAAGGGACAGTCAAACTCATAAATTTAAAGCAAACTGACAAGGCCATGGCTAAAAATGCATTTCATGGGAGGCACAGAGAATATACTGTAAACATAGACTATAGATATAGGTGAACTAGGTACAAAAGAACTCTGAATCTTAAATTCTACAAACCACCTCTGTTCTATGGAAGATAATGGTATAACTGGACTAGAAATACACACAACCTGTAATTAACTGCCTTTACAGCGCTTTCGCGCTTTGATTGATGGAAGTAAAGGACTGAAAGAAGAAATATCTGATGTACTGTGTTTTCCAGGGCAGCACATGACACCAACACCTGCAGGTACTTTATATCAATTACTATTGTAACACCTATATAATACTGAACATACTTCATTTACCAAAGACATGCATAAGGACAATTAAAAACCAATTGTCAAAAGAAACATCCTCATCTTGATGATAAAAAATCTAACTTATTTGTTGGCAAATAAATAGATAGAAGGGACACTTGATGGTCCATTATCTAGTTTTCATTCCTTTACTGGTTTCAAAACTTAGTATATGTACCTACAACCTAGCATTTTAAAACATTGCAAAATTGCCTTCTAGATTTCTTTGTGTTGTTTTACTGTTGGGTTTCTGTCTCATTGATGTTAATCCCATACCTCCTTTAATTCATTCAAATACACAAATATCACAAACATCATTGATATAGTATATGTTTCATAACGAGTGAGAATATCAATTTTTATGTCTTGTCGTGACCTTTTACTGACCACAGTGGCACCCATAACTATGTTTTGTCAATAACTTGGTTTATATCAAGTTAATTAGTGTAAATGTGTATTCATGTGTTGTTTTTGTTTTTTGTTATCTAAATGTACTTTAATCATTCTAATCATTTTCTGTGCTTTATTTTGTAATTCATTCATTTGATTGTATAGCTCAAATTTTGGGCACCATGATTGGTTAATAAAAATTATCTTATCTTATCTTATCTGACCAAATGATATTTGTCATTTGTCCTTTTATGTTGTCAAACTGTAACCTCAGACATTTAAGACTTTTTGTACGCTTCAGAATGTAATAAAGTTTGATAAAAGAAGATTGTCAGGTGAAATGTGTGAGTGTTTTGTATAATCTAATTGAAGAAATCACAATGTATGTTGCCTTGGACGAAATGTACATCATCTCAACCTTTGAAAGTCATCATTGACCTAACGGATGACCAATGGTGATGCCGTAATATTGTCTTGTAATGCTAGATAAGTCAATCAAATTAACGCTGATTTCCATTTCACTTTTTTGTATCACACTCTGTACAGTGTGATACGAGAAATATCTACTCATGAAAGAAATAGATAACAGGTCACAACCATAAGCGAATGTGATACTAAACAATTTTAAAAACCATAAATGTTTACAGTCAAACACTTCAATATTTATTGAGAAATTCAGGTCAAGTTACTTTTTTTCTGGACAAAGGATAAAGTTCTCAAAACGAATATTTCCACACCCTTGAACATTCAGTTGCAGAAAAAATTCAAACACAAATATTTTTAACTTTATTTTTCTTTCAGTCTTTTTACTGCACTGGGTAAACTCAATCCTGACCTATTGTAAGGTGGTGTATGCTGGCATCCCTAAGATCTTGTTTGTTGCCACCCATAAAGACAAGGTACCAGTGGTAAGTGGAAAAGATATAAATCGGTCTTCTATAAAGTCTTCCCTAAGTTCTTATGTGTCGTTACCCATAAGGACATTGGTTCAAGTGGTATATGAAAACGATATAAATAGGTCATTTATACAGGCATTCCTTAGATCTTGTTTGGTGTTACCCATAAGGACAAGGTACCAGTGGTAATTGAACAAGAATTAAATAGGTCATTTATACAGGCATTCCTTAGATCTTGTTTGATGTTACCCATAAGGACAAGGTACCAGTGGTAATTGAACAAGAATTAAATAGGTCATTTATACAGGCATTCCTTAGATCTTGTTTGATGTTACCCATAAGGACAAGGTACCAGTGGTAATTGAACAAGAATTAAATAGTTCATTTATACAGGCATTCCTTAGATCTTGTTTTTGTTGCCTACACAAACAAAGTACGAAAAGTAGGTGATTTGGATATAAGTCAATAGTATATATGTTCCGGACCATATGAGTATTTGGAAAATACGTGCATGGTCATGACCATATGTGGATATACTCGTATGGTCCGACCGTACGCATATGGTCGGGGTAATTAACATGTTTACTTAAATACTTTTAAACTTTTCATAAGGTATGACCCTTCTAGTTTTCACATCGTTTAAAATTTTTACTTTACGTATACTGGTGGTTGCCAGGGCGTCTACTTATGGTATATACCACATTTATTGTGAAATGGAGATGACATCCCCGACACAGACCATATTTTATATAAGTCGTTCTGTGAATTAGAGTACTGCAGTAATGTTACGATGTTCGAGTTCTGTCATTTCTTAAAAACACCGTAGACACATCCGAATAGCACTAGACCTCGGTATCACTGTAGGCAGCTGCAAAGAAGGCTAACTTTCAAAGGTGTACCTGAAAAGGATCGTGCAGACCAAGACTTGCAAATTCAGAAATGCTATATGGTACCGTAAAGAAGTAAATTTTTCTTTCCATGAACTTTTGGTCGTCTTTTAACGGGAGCAACACACATCATAGTTTCTTTAAATTTGATAACAAGCTTCACTTGAAAATAATATAGTGTGTGATGAGTAATACCTGCTACTACCTGTTAAAATATAGTATACTATTCCTAAACATAATGGCCCTCACAGACATGAGATGGTATATTTTGTGCAAGCATACATTCAACCAAAAACGATTTCAGTTCCAGAAAACAACAAGTTTAATAATATACCAAATGAACAAATTAGTCTTCATGACTGTCTGAGAAAATAAAGTGGAAAGATTGTGATGTAGTAAAAATGTTAGGAACAAAGAAACAAAGTTAGCAACAAGAAATAAGAATATAAACGGTGGCAGATCAAGTAATTTTCATAAGAGGGGCCCACTGACAGCCTTAGATAGGGGCTGCTCCAGTCATGCATCTGTGATTCTCTATATAATCAACCAAATTTCCTCCCTCCCTTTTTATGTTCATGTTAAAATCTTATGGTTCTTCAAAATTGGAAAAAACACATAACTATGATAACATTGGAAGTCTAAAGTTCAACAAGGTTTGTTTTGTTCATTTCTTTTTCCTGTTTAGATCTGTGTTTGTTTTGTCCGAGTCTTACACTGTAAGTAATATGTCAACTATTATTATTTTATGGAATTATTGTAAAGTGAATATGTCTGTCAGGCAGGGTTTACCTTCACTTCATTTACTCTGTTCATTGATAACAATATAAGGTATATTGTTAAGCTATATATCTACCTATAATAAAACATATCTTAAAACTTGAAATATAAATTAAACAGTAAAGCAGATGAATTATTTCAGTATTTGCACTTTCGAGCATTTTTTTTTAAGCATTTAAATCATCATCATACTGCATTAATTTATATAGAAATAAAAGAAAAATTGATTATGACGTCAACATTTTTTTCAACAACATACTATTCAGCCTCAAAAACTGTATTCCATGATGATGCTTTTGTTTTAAAGTCTACATTATTTTTTTGGCAGGAGGATGTTGAAACCAGACGAGCACTATTGTACAGTGAGGTAGAGGAATTATTTAAAGACCACGAGGGAAGAAATCATCTTGTCCTTGACAAACAAATATTTGTCAATGCAACTGATAAAGATGATCAAGAAATTGAAGCCCTTAAGAAAGCCATCACAGAGCTAACTTTCGATCATCCTTGTTGGGGAGAGGACATGCCGAACGCTTGTGTTCCCCTTGAACTGGAGATTGCTGAAATGGTAGCTTCAGGAAAGCAAATCTTGTCATTGGTAGAACTTGAAGAATTGAATTCAATCAGCAAGGTGTCCGTTCTCGATTTAGATCAACTTCATGATTTCTTACACTTCCAACATTCCCTTGGCAAGATCATCTACTTCGATACCCTTCAGCTCCGAGATTATGTTATAATTAACCCGCTTCTCATGGTGGAGGTTATGAGATCATTTGTGACAGGTAATTATAAATGTAAATTATGTTATAGTCGAACATGGTGAAGATGTCATTGGTGTCATCTCTGACATTATACAATATACAAAGAGAGAAGATGTTAACAACTATAATTGGTATTAAAATAAGCAATGCTTTGGTCAGAAAAAACACTGACAAATCAAAATGTATTTTGACTTTTTGATTTGTTTTCGTACTGATTTATTTTTCCTATATTAATTTCATTGTCAGTTTGTTTGTTTGTTTGTAATTCAGAAGTTTGTATACACTTAATTTGACAACAGGGAATTGGGAATTAAAATCAACCCAAATAGCCAGTCAAATGATGTTTTGTTAAATTTACAGGCACCTGTTTAATTTTACTGTTTGGTTTTTTTTTCAAATGAAAGCTTGTTGTTTTGAAGATTATTAACATGATTAATGTGTCTTGTTTTGAGAATGCGCGACATCTGGATGTGTCTTTTATTTTGGAGAAAATTCAGATTAAAAGTGGGGCAAAACTATTTTTCTGGTTAAAAATAGCTTATTTTTGATTTATTTGCTTTGGGGATGTGTATTTTTTTATACGCTTTGTTAATACATCATTCCAAACTTATTCCTGGTATCAATCAATTTCTATTAGATTGATCATGTTGATGCAAATGTACAAAACACGTTAAAATTCAAAACAAAACTTTGACATGCAGGTGAAATGACAAGACTTGTATCACATTGAAAACTATTTATTTTTTCGAATTATAAAAATATTAATAGGTCACCAAATTCAATGTTAAACAAAATCTTTAACCATACATCAAAAAGGGAAAAGCATGGATGAATATTGGATTAAAAGGTGTAGAATAAATGTATACAATAAACATGGTGAAATTAAACAAAAGTGTTCTTTTATATTTTTACTGAAAATTCAGAAGTGTTGTCTGCCTTTATTATTCCAATTTTTAAGAATGAACGCAAATAAGGGATTATAATTGCGATTTCAGGAAAATCTGCACCAAGATATTTGAATTGATATAAAATAACTCACTACAGTCGCATTATTGTTATCAATGAAAACTTATCACTAATTACAGAATTTACAGTTAACCCTTCGCCTTTCACACCTATACAGCCCATAATAAATATGAATAAGGAAAATCATGCCGTCCTCAGAGGGTGATTTATCTCTGTATGTTTCTTTCAGACATAGGATTTTGGCCAAAGAAAAGAAGAATGCAGGTAATATTCAGTAGAATGTCAGAAAGTGGAATCATACACCGAGAAGACCTGTATCAGATTTGGGAACAAAAGGATTTCCGTCCAATTTTACCGTACAAAGAGTTTATATTCAACATCCTCATTCATTTAGATATTCTGGCAGAGCAAAGAAGATATGACACAGGTACAGGAAGTCGGTTACCAGTAGAGAACTTCTTTGTTCCCTGTATGGTCACAGAAAGAAATAAAACCAGCTTCATGGACAAAGAATGTACACCAGAGAAAGCAATATGTCTAGCCTTTGTTTTTAAAGGAACTGTAATACCACCAGCTTTGCCCAATCGTTTGATCAGTGCATGTCTGAGCATGTGGACTCTGAAGCAGTATGAAGGGAGAAAGCTCCTCTTTTCAGGATTTATTGTAGTCTCATTTGACAAGGCACATGATGTTGTAGTATGTGTTGAAGGCAACAAGATTCTTCTTTATATAGTCCATAAATCTTCGGCTGGACTTATAGTACCAGATGTGGCCACAGGAGTCAAGGAATGTTTGGTTATAACAATGGAGAGAATTTCAGATTTCTATCAGTCCACCATCCATGAAAAACACATCCAACAATTACCTTTCCAGATTGAATATTCATGTTCTCAGTTAAAATGCTTCATCAGTGAAGAGGAAGCTGTGCAATCCAATGAATGGGTTTGTGACGAACATAGTCAAACACACAGATCAAGAAACTGGGAGATTTGGAACCAAGATAAGGTATGTATTTTATATAGTCAGTAAGCAGCATGAGCAAAATAAAAAAAAAAATTTAAAGGAAAAACAACATATGCTAAAAAAAAAAATAACAGGATTAAGGACAGTTTAAAACTTACTTTGGTAGGTAGTTAACACAATAATAAATAGAATTAAAAAGCGTTGCTTTATCATTAGCATGCATAGATCTAACATGACTAAAAAAGGTTGTTCATATTGTTAAGGATATACAAATATAAACTAAAAGATAGAGAAACATGACATTGGTATATTTTCTTGCGATTAAGGAATATTTTGAGTGTTCTATTTAGGCCATGTTTGTTTCTTGTTGCTAAAGTTTTTAGTTTTCCTTCTTTTTTACCATGATGATATGTGTCTTTCTCTAGCTTTAATTTTTGATTTTACCCTTTGTATTTTCTGATTTGTATACTTTTACCTATGTCAAGTAATCATAGGTATGTATTTTATTTCTTCAGAAGAATGAACAATGTGAAAAGAATTGTCCAGGTAAGATATCCCATGTATACAAAGTTAGGATCTATATAAAAAATTTTCACTGGCATACCTTAGTGGCATATGAAAGTATTATTATTGTAGAATAAAGGAAAAATTATTTAACATTTTGAAAATACAAAAAAAAAAATATTTGAAGGTGTGTATTAACATATGCATGATTAACATATTTTCAATAGAATATGACTTTTTGATGTACATTATCAGGATTAAAGTACAAATCTGTGTTATCGAAACTAGAATCTAGAATATCAATTATAATGCAATCGATTCATTTTTACTATAAATGCAATGAATATTTTTGATGTGGAATTTTTAAAAATGAAATGGCAGGTTACATCTAAATTATCTCAATGCATGCAACTATGAAATGTAAGTCAAGCAACTTGGTGAGCTTTGTTGTCACCGTACCTACCTGATGTATATCACCTAAGACATATACCTTAACAAAAAGGTCAACAGTAACTCAAGCAAAGCATGTACATGTAGGTTGTTTAAATGCTTTGTATACGACATTTTTTGGTCGTATATTGGTATCACGTTGGCGTCGTCGTCTGCGTCGTCGTCTGCGTCGTCGTCGTCGTCGTCGTCAGAAGACATTTGGTTTTCGCACTATAACTTTAGTATAAGTGAATAGAAATCTATGAAATTTTAACACAAGGTTTATGACCCAAAAAGGAAGGTTGGGATTGATTTGGTACCAACAGTTTAGGAATTAGGGGCCAAAAAGGGTCCAAATAAGCATTAGTCTTGGTTTTCGCACTATAACTTTAGTTTAAGTAAATAGAAATCTATGAAATTTTGACACAAGGTTTATGACCAAAAAGGAAGGTTAAGATTGATTTTGGGAGTTGAGGTCCCAACAGTTTAGGACTAAGGGGCCAAAAAGGGGCCCAAATAAGCATTTTTCTTGGTTTTCGCACCATAACTTTAGTATATGTAAATAGAAATCTATGACATTTAAACACAAGGTTTATGACCATAAAAGGAAGGTTGGGATTGATTTTGGGAGTTTTGGTCATACCAGTTTAGGAATCAGGGGCCCAAAGGGTCCAAAATTAAACTTTGTTTGATTTCATAAAAAATTGAATAATTGGGGTTCTTTGATATGCCGAATCTAACTGTGTATGTAGATTCCTAATTGTTGGTCCCATTTTCAAATTGGTCCAGATCTACATTAAGGTCCAAAGGGTCCAAACTAAAACTTAGTTTGATTTTAACAAAAACTGAATCCTTGGGGTTCTTTGATATGCTGAATCTAGAAATGTACTTAGATTTTTGATTATGGGCCCAGTTTTCAAGTTGGTCCAAATCAGGATCCAAAATTATTATATTAAGTATTGTGCAATAGCAAGACATTTTTAATTGCACAGTATTCAGCAATAGCAAGAAATCTTCAATTGCACAGTACTGTGCAATAGCAAGAAATTTTCAATTGCACAGTATTGCGCAATAGCAAGAAATCTTCAATTGCACAGTATTGCTGTGGAGCATCTGGTTATTATCTAAGAGGCATTCATCAATAATGTGTCATTAGTATGTGATGTTTACAAACCTAGACATAGACCGAACAGAAAACATAAGTAAATGTTGGGGCTTGGATGTACTTAACTGTCCAAGGTGAATGTATTCAATGACTAAATGTAATTTGAATGATGTTTAACCAGCATTTTAATGCAGACGAATTTATAGAGAAATATAATTGGATACTTTTAGCAATCAAATGTATTTTGATATAATACTATTGATGTGTTACTAAAGCTTTTCCGGACTATCAAATTAAAATGACATGACTTTCCGCCACAACGTAAGCTTTGTTCAATCCTTCTAACTGTGTGTAAGTGGGTCGGATGAATTAGTTAAGATTCTGATTTTTTTTTTAAATAAGATTTTTTTGTTTCATGCACTTATAAAAACTAAATATTAAAAAAGTATTTTGATAATAGCAGCTGTTTGGTTCAATTTTGTTCCAAAACAATACTGATGTATTATAAGATAGCAAGACAATAGTTCAACCTCATTTAGATCTGTATTCATACAACCTCTAATTTGACCCTTAGCTGGTTATGGGTTACACATATGTTAAGAGTGATTAGTTTCAAAAACTTTTAAAATGAACATTGAAAAGTGATATAAGGGTGCCATTCATATACATGTGTCATGATGATTTACATCTTTTTAATCAAATACCATGAAATCAAAGAGACCTTGAAATATCGTCATTATTACATTATATGACTCAACATAGATATAGAAAGATGTGGTATTAGTGCCAATGAGACAACTCTCCATCCAAGTAACAATTTATAAAAGTAAACCATTATAGGGCAAAGTACGGTCTTCAACACGGAACAGCAAGCTATAAAGGGCCCCAAAAATTACTAGTGTAAAACCATTCAAACGGGAAAACCAATCATGCTTGTTTGTCTATATATATTAATGTTTCTATAATTCTTTAAATTGAGAATGGAAATGGGGAATGTGTCAAAGAGACAACAACCCGACCAAATAAAAAACAACATAGCCCATTTATCGTCTCCTAATTAAGCTGTTGATTATTAGGCAGTTAAGCTGCCTCATGCAAGCACCCTCATTGTGTTCTACCCAATAAATGCTGAAATATGTGTTGTTGTTATTATCTAGCTGGCAATTATGTTATTTTTAACTAATTGGGCACTTTTTCATACTTTTAATTCTGGAATACAAAAAATATGACCAGAAAAACCTTAAATGATCGTCGAACCACCAAATAGTTTTGAAGTTGAACATTTGAAGTAGAGCTCAATAGAAATCCTTATGTAGTTTATTATATCCCCTGTGGCTTTGGCTAATATGTGAGAGAACAATTGTATGAAATATTTCTTCGCCGAAAATCTGTAATTACAAGTCGTTTATATTTCCCAAATGGCAGAATGAGCAGGAATATTGTTCATGTACAACATATCTCTATGATAGAGGAAATAAAGTGATATATCTAAGTTGGCGGTAATTTTAACTTATCTTGCCAAATAAGTTTGTTTTATGAATGAAACGAGGTCATGAAACAGATCCGGAAATCGACATTGATGAGATGTTTTAAGTAATGTGGACAACTCGACCCCTAGACAAGTCGGACCGATTCCAGTCGAACCGTCTAAAGAGGACAACTCGGACCGCTTGTCAGATTTACTTAGGGTTTCATTAAAATCTCTAGCGGGGTCTCTAATCTTTTGTTTGTGTTTACGGGTCTATTTAAGGGTATTTTGATGGGCCTAAAGAAGGGATGGGTTTACTGAAGAGCCCTATGGGATTTTTTTTAATAAGTAAGTGATAGACCTAATACACTGTCTTCAGTAATTATTTATGAGAACAGGACAATAAAACACATTTTTCAAATGACTATTTCACGACATCAAATCAAATAGAATAAAGGGTGAGTCCCTGGGGGTCATCCAAACCCCCTTCAATTTTTAAATGTGCTTTTATCTTGTAAATGGTCGCAATCCCCACCCCTAAACCATATATATACTTGTATGGGACAATAAAATAAATCAAATGAAATATTTGGGAAGTCCCTGGGGTCACCCCTCCTTTCTGTTTGAGAACTTGGATATGGTCAAGATCCCCACCCCTAAACCATATGTATTCATGTATGGGACAATAAAACAAATCAAATGAAATATAGGGGGAGTCACTTGGGTCACCCACCCCCTCCTGTTTGAGAACTTGAAAACAGTCGAGATCCCCACCCCTAAACCATATACAGTGTAAATTCATGTATGGGACAAAATAACAAATGGAATGAAATATAGGGGGAGTCCCTGTGGTCACCCAACCCCTCCTGTTTGAGAACTTGAAAACAGTGGAGATCCCCAACCTAAACCATATATATTCATATATGGGACAATAAAATAAATCGAATGAGATATAGGAGGAATACCTGGTCATCCATCCCCTCCTGTTTGAGAACTTGTAAACAGTCGAGATCCCAATCCATAAACCATATATATTCATGTATGGAACAATATAACAAATCAAATGAAGTATATGGGAAGTCCCTTGGGTCTTCCCAGCCCTTCCTGTTTTAGAATTTGGAAATGGTCGAGATATCCACCCCTAAACCATATATATTCATATATGGGACAATAAAACACTTCAAATGAAATATAAGGGAGTCCCTGTGGTCGGCCCACCCACTCCTGTTTGAGAACTTGGAAATGTTGAGATCCCACTCCTAAACCATATATATTCATGTATGGGACATTAAAACAAATCAAATGAAATATAGGGGGAGTCCTTGGGGTCACCCTTCCATTCTGTTTGAGAACTAGTAAACGGTGGAGATCCCCACCCTTAAAACATACATATTCATAAATTCATGTATGGCACATTAAAACAAATCAAATGAAATATAGGGGAAGTCCTTGGGGTCACCCCACCTTTTATTTGAAAACTTGTTAACGGTCGAGCTCCCCACCCCTAAACCATATATATTCATGTATGGGACAATATAACAAATCAAATGAAATATAGGGGGAGTCCCTGGGTTACCCCAACCCATCCTGTTTGAGAACTTGGAAATGGTCGAGATCCCCACACCTAAACCATATATATTCATGTATTGGACAATAAAACAAATTAAATGAAATATAGGGGCAGTCCCTGGGGTCACCCACCCCCTCTTGTTTGAGAACTTGAAAACAGTGGAGATCCCCACCCTAAACCATATATATTCATGTATGGGATAATAAAATAAATCAAATGAAATATAGTGGGAATCCCTTGTCACCCAACCCCTCCTGTGTGAGAACTTGTAAACAGTCGAGATCCCCTACCCTAAACCATATATATTCATGTATTGAACAATATCACAAATCAAATGAAATATATGGGAAGTCCCTTGGGTCGTCCTAGCCCTTCCTGTTTGATAATTTTGAAATGGTCGAGATCCCCACCCCTAAACCATATATATTCATGTATGGGACAATAAGGCAAATCAAATGAAATATAGGGGAGTCCCTGTGGTCACCCCACCCACTCCTGTTTGAGAACTTGAAAATGGTTGAGATCCCACTCCTAAACCATATATTATTCATGTATGGGACATTAAAACAAATCAAATTAAATATAGGGGGAGTCCCTGGGGTCACCCTGACCTTTCTGTTTGAGAACTTGTAAACAGTCGAGATCCCCACACTGAAACCATACATATTCATATATTCATATATGGTACAATATAACAAATCAAATGAAATAAATGGGGAGTCCCTAGGGTCAAACCACCCCTCCTGTTTGAGATCCCAACCCTTAAACCATATATATTTATGTTTGAGACAAGAAAATAATTATGAAATAGAGGGGGAGTCCCTGGGTCACCCCAACCCCTCCTGTTTCAGATCTTGTAAACAGTCAAGATCCCCACCCCTAATTCATATATATTCATGTATGGGATAATGTAACACATCAAATGAAATATAGGGAGAGTCCCTCAGTGGGGTCACCACACCCCCTCCTGTTTGAGAACTTGTAAACGGTCATTCCTAAACCATATTTATTCCTGTGTGTCATTTCAAAAAGATTTGAATGACACACAGGGTCCTAGGCGTCACATATGCATATCACTTTACAAGACCAAACCAATATGTACTGGACTTTTCCCAATGTCAGGCGACCATGGGAATAACAATTTATGGGAGCTTTGTTTGGGAGACTTCGTAAAGGCATCCTGTTACAATTATTTCTTGTTAAGGTTTATTGAATTTACTTTAATTATTTTTTGAATTATTTCTGGGCCTATAACCATGATAACATGTATAATAATTTTCATTTGTGGCTTATTATTGATTAATTTCCCTTAATATTCAATTCATTAAATAAACATACATGTATTATATACGAATGTCTAATGTTTGTTCTTTCAAATGTTAAAAAAAAAAATTAAGCAACACTGCCACAGTTTCCATAATTATGTTTGCTTTGGTTTTTGGTTAACTGCTTACAGTGCTTACAGTGCTTACAGTGCTTTGATTTGTTTTTAATCAATGTGTGGTTCGTTTGATCACAGCTACTCATTGGTCAAAATTCAATTAGGCATAAAATTTTCTTGCTTTCCAATAAATTTCCTATTGTGACGTCATGACAAAAGGCGACCATGTCTGATGACATCACATAGAAAGAACACATCCTTTTTCAGATCCTTTGAGAAGAAGGAATAAGTTTGCCTGCATACTGCATTAAAATCATTAGAGAAACTGATTTCACCGCCAAATCTCGTGTAATACGATATTTATCCACTCTCAACAATTAAATTTTAAACATTTAAAATGAAACTGTCTCCAGTGGATAAATATTGCATTGTATTCGATGCAGTGGTAAAATCTATATTTACAATGTTTTATATCATGTGGCCACGTATGATCATTGGCAGTCTCCTAATGTTATCTAGATATCTAATGAGATGGTGTATTGTTCTAAAATTAAATACACATGAAATGCTAAAAGTGGAGCGGCGAATGTTGAAAAAGTCGCTTAGTTAACGAGTTTAAATGACCAAAATACCTCATGGAATTTTTAAGTAGTCCTATATACAAGTATGTAAAGCACAATGCAGCTGAACTCGGTACAAAATAGCACCGAAAAATCATTGTTTTTTTACCTCGCATTATTTGCACGTGCAGTATATGTGTTTGTAAAGGTACAACAGTAATGCCACCATATAATACTTCAATCGGCCCGATTTACTTTTTAAAGTTTATTCTTAATGAGATAGATATTTGGTTAAATATTTGCTTATTAGGATTTCGAGTCCGGATATTTCTCACACATTAACCGACAATGTTGTGGGTTCTAGTTATAGGCCAACATTAGGCAATTAAGCGAAGGTCATTTGTAGTCATTATCAAGCTGATCTATTGTTCATTTTAGAATTTCCAAAGCCCTGTGATTTTTTTATGTTGTTAGGTATTGTTGTGTATTCGTTTATGTTGAATTTAACCGAGAAAGTGAGTATCATTGTTTGGTTTTTAGGTGTGTTTAATTTGCTTTGTATTCAAGACAATTTCACTGTATCGTTTAAACTGGATATGCCCGATGCAAAGAAAAGGCGAGTTGTAGTTCAGGTGTTGACAAATGCATTATCTGCGATTCTGGTGTTGATGAAATATTAATTATATCAACAGTCAATCTGGACGTAAAAATGTCTAAAAAATGCTGCACCAAACAGATGTGATGTTTTTTTGTTTTTTTTAAATGAATTCTGTAATGATACAGGAACTGGATTAACCGTATTTAAGTATTATAGTTCGTATAAAAAAAGCTGCACAAGTAAGCAGAATTTGAAATCAGTAGCACATTCTTCGTCTGAAAAGGAAGCTCCAGATACGAAGCCCTATTTATCAAATTATTTGCTGTCTGAAAATAATGGTCATCCACTCAATACATGAAATTGTTTTTGCAAGAAACTATCTCATAAAAAGGTGATTACATACTATTGCATCTGTTGAAAGGTTAGCCAACCTAAAAGATGCTCCTGTTAAAGCTTGCAACGCTGAAATGATTTATCAATTAGAGCAAGATAATTTGCTCAATAATGCGGCATGTTTGACCATATACTTCACATATAGACCAAAACCACTGATGAATCTGTGTATGATTTGGTATTTGAAAGAGATGTTGAAACTTTTAAGAGACCTTATTCGTGACAAAAAGTCTCTTGTAATGTCATCAATTTTGACAATGTACCAGTTTTTTTTACCAGATAAAATTAGTAATTCCTCTAACCTCCAGTCTACACTTGAGAAGCACTACAGGGTTGCCATTGTGTTCTCAACAAGGACAAGGTTAATCTTGCATTGTATTTGCTAGCGATATTTCTATTGTAGACGCTGTTAAGGCTGCAGATAACGTCAATGCTGAATTAGAATTAACAGACAATTTATACCTTTCACACCATTGTTTCGTCTTTTGACCCAGTTGTCATCGGTATTTTGCCATTCGTTCATGTCTTGAGTTAGTGTGATTCAACTTCCAAGTTTTTTTGGCATCGGTAAAAAGTCAGTATTCAACCTCCTCAGAACGAAACCGAGCTGCTCCATTAATCTTGTAGCCTTATCCCAGGATGATATCGGTAGTGCAGTAGTTGCTGCTAGGGTTGTCACTGCTTTATACGACTCAAAATACAAATTTAAGAAATCGCACAACAATTTAAGTTTGCTGTGACATCAGTTGACTATAAATAAAGATAAAAGTCGTATAAAGCTTCCGCCATGAGAATCAGTATTTTAACAACATGTACTACGTGCTGTGTGGCATTAGTTTGTGATTAGATCAATTTAAGATGATTTGCTAATGTTAAGTCAATGATATTTGGTATGCAATTTTATTTGCATTTGCAAGTATCGTTTCCATGGAGATTATATAGCCCAACCCCTCATCATGGTTCATTGACTTTGAAACTTTTACATAGTTTACAAGTTAATGTTTGTGTTTAGGGTTGCTTAAAGGCAACGACTGAACATAGGTCAATGGTATTTTGTATGCAGTTGTATTAGCATTGGCACATCTCATTTCCATGGAGATTGTAAAGCCGTGTACCTTCAATCATGGTTCATCGACATTGAATATTTGCATAACTTACATGTTAAAGTATTGCTATTTTACTTTCAACATTTGCATTTGCATTATCAAAATTACAAAAAGGTGAGACATATCTCTGTAATAACAGTTTATTGAAATAAGGGATAGTTCCTTATTTGTTATTTGCACTTTTGTAAGTTATCGTGTGACAATGAACTTTGAGCAAAATACAAAACTACGTCCTGTCAGACTGGGCCTGTAAAGAGAGTGCCACGCTCTCTTCACGTTACGAACCGTTACAAGAATTATTTAAGTGGTTCGTTGATTGCAAATATATGTCTGTCCCTATCCAATATAACCTCATTTCCAGTGGCTATCTAAATTTGCCGATCTTCATCCTGAACGGACTCTTTTACAGGACCTATGTATTGTATTTATTGTTAATTTGTTATTGACCTGAACATGCATGAAATATTTGCCACTGGCAAACAACTATAAATCATTTAAAATAGGCTGTTTATATATAAATAATAAAGAAACTCGGGTTTCAACTCCCTCGGGCAAAGTTTCCCTTATTACGGATTTTGCTATTTTTTAACCTTTTGACCATACACCTCTTCAATTGTTTCGGTTCTTATATTTACTTAATTGGCTTCCAAATATTCAGCTTTGAATGTAGGTATATACATAAAAGCGCTGCTGACGTATGCAGTCAAGTTTTGTTAAAAATTTTATTGGATATTTCACTCACTTGAAATGTTATTGTCAATGGGAAATAGTACTAGGGCAGATTAAGGTTTTTGTTACTGTTATCCACATTTTTAAAACTCACGAGTTCGCCTCTGTAATATGTATCAATCATTTTATTATTGACTGTGAATACAAAGTTAGCATGAGATTGAATTGAAAAGACCTGCACTCAGTGCTCAGGACCGTTTTAAAAAGTACACGGAGATTTCTTATACATGTATATCGTAATACTGCAAGGTTATTGTAAAATATTTTCAGTAAAGAAAGTTAACATTAAATCGAAAACGGTTAAATTTGATGAATATTGAAATATATTTTGTGACTTCATGGGAATATATAATATTGTTCTTCACTATAGATAACAGTTGAAATCTAGAAAAAAAAGTGTTTATGCAAAGAATGCCTTCTTTCGTATTCACATTTTTTCTTTTTAAAAAAACCGGCCCATTTGTTAAAAACTGACTAGGACGTTTTAAAATTTGCTCTGGAAAAACAGGATAATGTAAAACGCTGAATTTTCAGTTCAATTTAAAGACATAGTTTCTGCCTCAAATATTTACAGCATTCAGAATAAGATGAACAGTCATGAAAAATCATTATACTTAAATCATAAGAAACGAGTGACCGGTGAAAAATAATGTTCTTCCAATTCTTAAACCAATGCATACAAACATCATAAACTTAGTCTTCTGTGCTCGAATTTATCATTTTTTTCGTTTAAATTTCGTATAATCGTCAATTTTTTTTTCAATCGGTCAGTGTTGTTGTGAAAATATGGCAGTTAATTAAAGTTCGTGTTTTGAAGCCAAAGTTTAACGATTGTCACCTGTTTGTCAACAATTGACGAAAAATAAACAAAAAAACATGGCAATTGAGCATGTGTTTAACATGTAAATTCCGATAAAATATTATAGTTTATTTTAGGGACATCCATGCGTATTGTGGTCACCGGATTTTTACGAGATGGGTCACACTGAGGTCACCTTGCATACGGAAAATTTATCGGGGGAATTGCTTGCTGGAAGGAAGCAATTCAAATAAAGTAAACTTCTAAATATGAATAAATTAAAGAATTTTCTTCAGAAAAAAGTATATGTACATAAGTTTTACAATGAAAACTATCCATTGAGTTATAAAAAACATATGCATTGGTTTTTTTTTATTTGAGGTTTCTTATGACTTTAAGAAATAGCAGTTAATCGATCTGATTGAATTTAATATCACGCGAACATATAATATCTCAGCCAGACACTTTACCTATCGTTTTACATGACATAATAAAATAAGACAACCAAGGAACAAAATTATGCAAAATCAATAACGGAAAACAAAAATCAACCAAAATAATTTACCATTAAAATTGGTCACTTCAACTTTCTAAAATGTGTATCGGTGATGTGAACTTATAAAACATTATATCATTTAAATTGCGGTTTTGTTTAACAATGTGTTTTTCTTTTTCAAAATATATTAAATTGGACTGGGCAACAGACTTAGTATCTGCGAGCCTCACTAAAAGAGAGAAAACATCGCATAAACCAACTTATGACAACACAAACAAATATTTCATTATTTATAAAATTGCATGGTGTTGCTCATGTAAATAAAACTGAGGGCATGCATTAATCAAAATGCCCACAACTCATATGGGTAGAATGGAGCTTTACGTACAGCGTCAAATATTAAGACTGAAATGTTTATGTGATATTAATTCATTTAACTTTCAGAAGACTATCACTCTGAGTGCGATATAAACGATGTACCTTAGTATTATCCTGGCTCCAAGCTTCTTATAATAGGTCAAAATCTGTTAAAGACAGCATGTATAGCGGACGTGGCTGCGTACTTGTATTTTGCTCAAAGTTGATTGTCGCACAATAATTTACAAAATAACAAATGCAGAACTAACCCTTATTTCAAAAATCTATTATCCCATTTCCTTTTTCGCAATTTAAAAATAGCAGTAACTACAAAGTCGACTAGTAATTTCTGTATTTTGTTCATTTAGTTAGATAATCAAAGTGTGTCGAAATCTGGTCTTACTTTTTAGACCTAAAAGAAATATATTTCTCTTTTTCACTCTGTAGATCAAACAAAAGAGGGGCGAAAATAACAGATGGACATTCAAACTCATATTTCAAAAATAAACAGACAACGCCATGGCTAAAAAAGAAAAAGTCAAATAGCCAAACAATAGTACACAACACACAACATAGAAAACTAAAGACTGAGCAACATAAATTATTTTTATTAAATTTAGTTTTGAAAAAAATGTTTTCGTTTTGATTTGTTTTTGGTAAGTTACAATTCGTTTCCTTCCATTTCTTTTTCACACTTGTAACAGCTTTCCACTTTTTAGTCCTTTCCCCCTTTATAATATTTTAATCAAAAATAAAAATTAAAAAAACTTTTAAAAAGCAAAGTGATCAAAACTGTACGTTCAGTTTCGAAATTTTAAAGTTTGCTTAAATATGTAAACTATTTAAATTTAAAGCAAAGATTGAAATTTTAAAATTCTAATTATTTAATTTTTTTTTTAAATTTTAACATTTTAAAACTTTCATCAAAAATCCAAAAAAAGTAAAACTTAAAAAGTTTTTGAAATTTTGAATTGATAAGTAATACATGGACCTAACTGGCATCATCTGAAAAGTCTTCATTTATTGAGACAGTTGAAAATAATTTTAAGAAAACTCAGTACGTGACATGTAAAAACTTAAACGAAATTCAAAATGACTGCAAATTTCAAATAAACAATGCATTTCGGATGCTCTTTTAAAAACTTATATTCTAAAGTATTCCAGAAATGCTATTTGTCTTGGTCAAATATCAAGGTATTCTTTTACTGTTATTAAATAGGTTTTGAAAAGTTTTATTACACATATTTCCTTAAAAAATTTAAATAAAACGTTGTTATGACGTCATTTTCAGATATCAAAAAACATCTAGTATGAACTGAAGTATTGATACATAATACTTCTTTCATAATTTATTTCATTTGTATCAACGGTTTGTTTCTTCAGATGAAAATTGGAAATGTTTAAGTGATGACCTTTGACCTTGATTTTTGGCAAGGTTGTACCCCCTTTTATAGTTACGACACATATTTTCAAAAAGTACACAATTTCAGCTTTCCAATGAGCTATTACAATGCCATGAGGTATTTAGGTATTTAGGTAATTAAGATTTCTTAAATTGTCCTCCGCCGCTCGACTATAATACATTATAACTAGTGTTGTAAACGGTTAACCGATTAACTGGTTAACCGTTGGAAGTACCGAATATCGAATATCAAAAACGCTAACCGGTTAACCGGATCTTTTTCAATTTTAATAGATTCGATAAAAATGTAAATTGCAGTCATTACATTTTAATTTTGTTAGAATTTTTAAATGATTGACTTGCTACATAATTTGACAGATCAATTGTCCAGTATATTGATTGCTATTAAATCACCCTGAAAACATTCTAATTTTACTAAATTAATTAGCACAAACACAACTTGTTCATCATCTTGGGGCAAAATCTAAAGTAAATATAATTATCATACATGTATTTTGAAAAAATATAATCTGATTAGATTTTACTTTTTACTTCTTTATTTCACTTTGGATTTAATATTGCGTAAATATTCCAACTTCATCGTCCAAGGATTTGTCATACTTTTAACGGAATCCCGACTCAAACATTGTAAAATGAAACTTATATGAATGGAATAAACATATACTAGATGGCAAAAGTAACACGCTTAATCATCTCAAATTGAAACACCCCACATAAATTTCATTCTTTGTCAATTCGCCGAGACGAAACAGATTTTCATCCTCTCAATCTGAAATTATTACAAACGGTACTGTAGATATGGTAGTATTAGGTTATTAAACGAAAAGCTTCACCAGGAATTTTCAAAGCAAAGCCTTATAATGCTCAAGAATAAACTACAATTCCTTGTATCACGAAGCCATGCATTTTTAGTGCACTGCAAATTAAGCTTCATACACCCACGTCACCACAAGTTAACAGGTTAATCGGTCCAAAGATTATTCAATTAAACGCTTTGACAAAGCAGATCAATTTGACAACACTAATTATAACAGGTCCATGTAATGTAAGTTGATTTATTTTGGATTTTTTTTAATTTTTTATTTATGGGTTTTATTATGTTTAATATAAATCAAATTTGAGAATTTAGGTGTATCGACCACAAATCTGGATAAAACCCAGTCCCCATCTATTACCTGTTTCTCGAATTTTTAAAAACAATACTTTTATATATTATTTCCTTATATATTTAGAAATCATAAAAACTGTCATTGTTCGGTGATGTGTATGTTTATAAATACTTTTATATGTGTTCAAATGTTTAAATAAAGAAAAGAGAACAAAAATGGGTATAAGGTCGTTGTAGTCATTATCATCACTTTTTATACCCCCGCTTTAAAAAAGGGGGGTATACTGTTTTACCTCTGTCTGTCCGTCCGTCAGTCCGTCCGTCCATCAGTCCGTCCGTCAGTCAGTCCGTCCCATGAAACTTTCGTCACATTTTTTTCTCAGGAACTACAATACATGGATTTCTGAAATTTGGTTTCAGGGTTTATCTAAGTCAGCTATACCGTGTGATGCGTTTTCAGATTGATCACTTGACAACTTCCGGTTTACCGAACACTTGTATGATTTTACACATGATAGCCAAGTTGAAAATTTTCGTCACATTTTTCTCATGAACTACAATACAAGGATTTCTTAAATTTGGTTTCAGGATTTATATAAGTCAGCTATACTGTGTGATGCGTTTTCAGATTCATCACTCGACAACTTCCTGTTTACCGAACACTTGCATATTTTTACACTATTAATATTATCCACTTGCGGCGGGGGTATCATCAGTGAGCAGTAGCTCGCAGTTTACTTGTTTTTACTGTTTTCATGAAGTACTGGACATTATACTTTCTTGAAATTACAGTTTATTTAATTCATAGTTATCCCAAATTCACAGTGACTTACCAAAATAATAATAAAAAATTTAGGATGGATCATTAAAACACCTTAACATGTTTTGACTATTATCTCCATAGGGTATATTTTATGCAAGACTTTTCTTTTTTACTTCTTCTTTGTTTATATATTGTGAATCAACGAAAGGTTGTTTCTTGAATAATCATTGCACTTATTGTTAGACAGGTGAGATTTTCATACCAATGTTTATTTTCAGGGTTAAGTGATGATGCTTTAAACCAAAGACCAAGTGATATTGAATTGTTGCGATTTTCAATCAAATTTGAATCAAGTCAAATGTACGAATTAGTTCAATATCTCGAAATGTCACAGGAATGGGGTGATATCACACTCAATTATCCAAAAGATATAAAGGTAGCAAAGTTCTTGGTTTTATCAAAATGGAAAGAGATGAAAGATAACAGCAATTTCAAAGCCTTGGCAGAAGCTGTGAAGAACATAGATATATCAACACATGTCTTGTGTCAAGTAAGTTTGTACTTTTTTTAATATAAGAACAACATGTAGCTCTAGTATGCTACATTGTGTAATAGATGAAATGTATTCATCCAGTGTATGTTCACTTGTTTTTGTTAATATGTCTTTTGACTGAGTTAAGCCATTTCAATTGTGTCTTTCTATGTTGTGATGTTACACTATTGTTTCAGGTAAGGTTGAAGGTTGGTCCCTATTAAAACGTTTAAACCGCGGCATTTGTTTGCACCTTTTCTTAGTCAGGAACCTGATGTTCAGTGGTTGTTGTTTGTTGATGTGGTTCATAAGTGTTTCTCCTATCTCTTTTTTACATGAGACCGTTGATTATTGTTTGAATGGTTTTTACTAGTCATTGTTGGGGCCCTTCATAGCTTGCTGTTCGGTGTGAGCCAAGTTTCCGTGTTGTAAGCCGTACTTTGACCTATAATGGTTTACCTTTACAAATTGTGACTTGGATGGAGAGTTGTCTCATTGGCACTCATACCACATCTTCTTATATCTATTGGATCAAATTACTGCAAACTGTCATTAAGATAAGTGAATGCAGATTTGATTTTGATTTTTGAAAAAAAAATGCTGGGTTGCCATGCAGAGTTAAGGGACTTTTAACAGTCATATTTGTACAATTTTTATCATAAAATATCTAAGGATATCTTCTGGCATGTTCTACAGAGCCATTTCATTCTTGCAACAGGTTCAATATGCACAATGAGCTAACGTGAATAGTGCTTTTCTTGACACAGCTGTTTAGAAGTATATATAAAAATAAGGAGTTGGTGTATGATTGCCAATGAGAGAACTCTCTACCAGTCTTATGCTTCTGGTCAGTAACAGATTTTTATTAAAATTAAGTGGATATTCCTGTTTTTCACAGCAAAGACATTTATATTATCCCTGTTTGCTTGTTATTTGGTTTTCATTTTTAAGGATTTGACTGTATAATTCGAAAAAAAAACAGTCAACAGCTACATAAAAAAGGTTGTCATTTTTGTCGTGCCTGCGACAAAAGCGAGACATAGCAATCCTACATTCTGTCGTTGCCGTCCGCTGCGGTGGCGTCAACAAATATTCACTCTGTGGTTAAATTTTTTTGAAATTTCAATAACTTTCCAAACTAAACTGCGTTTGTACCAAACTTGAACAGAAGCTGGTTTATGATCATGAGATAGTATCCAGAAGTAGATTTGAAAAACAAATCCGTTTTTTCCGTATTTTACTTATAAATAGAGTGGTTAAAGTTTTTGAAATTTTAATAACTTTCTTAAAATATAAGGATTTCTACCAAACTTGGACTGAAGCTTGTTTATGATCATAGAATAGTATCCAGAAGTTAATTTGAAAAAAAAATCCAGTTTTTCCGTATTTTACTTATAAATATAGTTATTTTTTTTGACAGTTAACATTACATTCACTCTGTGGTTAAAGTTTTTGAAAAAATAACTTTTTAAGCTATCCTGGATTTCGACCAAACTTGGACAGAAGCTTGTTTTGAATCATAAGATAGTATCCAGAAGTAAATTTGTTAAAAAAATCCTATTTATCCGTATTTTACTTATAAATGGACTTAGTTTTTCTGCCAGTAAACATTACATTCACTCTGTGGTAAAAACTTTCTAAAAACTATCATGGATTTGTACTAAATTTGAACAGAAGCTAGTTTGTGATCAGAAGTTAACTTTGTTTAAAAAAATCATGTTTAAATAAATCAGTATTTTACTGATAAATTGACTTAGTTTTTCTGCCAGTTAATATTACATTCACTCTTTGGTTAAAGTTTTCAAAATTTTAATAACTTTCTTAAACTATCCTTGATTTGTATCAAACTTGGGCAGAAGCTTGTTTATAATCAAAAGCTAGTATATAGAAGGAAATTTTGTAAAATATATTTTCTGTTTTTTAGTATATTACGTGAAAACATGATAAATATGCATTTCCCTATCACACTGAAAACATAGACAACAGCAAACGCAGGCGAGACACTGGGTTCCGCGGAACCCTTACAAATATTTGGTAATGATCTTTAGATTGATTCCATTTTACTTAATGCTAAGGAAATCACTATTGCTGTTCATCGCTGCTTCCCTAATAAAAAAAATTAGAAAGACCTACAAGTGATTGTATTTCACTATGATTTCATGAATTAAACAGGTTCTCCTGAAACGCGCGTCTGGCGTACTAAATTATAATCCTGGTACCTTTGATAACTATATATTCTCCTGGAGATTCCAGGTCAAGTTTTATAAAACATCATATGAAAATATTTGTTGAATTTGTACAGGTTTTGTTTTGGTAATTTCATTATATTTTACAGGTAAGAAGAGTCAGACTAGCAGAAACTGGTAATTAATATGATATATAAAAAAAATAACAGCATAGATAAGAAACAAAACACAATACAACCAAAACACAAACTTAAAGCTTAGCAAAACTATTGCTGATGATTATAACATTTCTGGAAGTAAAACTATGTTTTCAATATTAAAAACATACCAGTGTCTTTTTTTTATGTGGCAAAAGTAAAAAAAAAATCAAGTATCTAGTATTTTGGTCTCGAATATAACGAAAGTTGCAGAAGGCTAGGCATAGGTATTGCTTTTCTGGAAACAACATTGTCGTCGATGTCACCTATTGTTCAGTTTTTTGCTTAAGTTAATTTGATAAGAATTACTTGTGCTAGATCAATTATATTTTGTATGAAGTTACTATCAGTAAGGTTATGGTTCAGCGACTTTCAATTAATAAGCAATTTTTAATTTTGAGTTTTCTGTTTGAGTCAGTTTGATAATAACTACTTATGATAGATCAATAATTGTTTCTATAAATTTGCATTAGTATCAGTACTTATCAATATGGTGACTATTTCGACTCCTTGTGCCCATAGGTCATGGTCCGACTTAAAAAAAAATATGGCAGCCATATATTTGTATTCAATTAACCATGGGTTGGGCATTTATATTCGATAATTTTATCTTAACCCATGGTTAAATAAATCAAATCTACATCTGCCATTTAATTTTTTGTCACTGATGCTGCGTTGGTTGTTCTTTTTTACACCCTTATAGGAATTTTTAATAATTTTATATTATTCGATACAAATAAAAAAACACATATTTTTTTTTAACTAAAACTGGTTTTTTTCTATAATTTTATTACATTCTGAGGCATATAAGAAGCATGAAAACGCCCGGGGTAAACATTGACACCGAAAGCATACATATGACATCACCTGGTTTAGTTGCCAAAGTCAATAACATCATTTCAAGGAATTTTTGTTTTATGTCATTTTAAATAGAAATGATAACTGAAAGTGATTGATTTATTAAAAATGGTATTTCAAATCCTGAATTTTACGGTACATGTATTATTGTACTATAAGCGTTGAAATCAGTATGTGATCGGAAGAGACTTGGGGTAATTGTAATCATTAATAATATGTAATCGATTACAATTTTTCAAATAACCATTGTAATCATTATTCAGCCAGAAATCTGATTACATGTAACTTAATTTAATCAATTACTTTTCAAAATGCCTTGTAATCCTGCTTACTTTTTGATTACATTCTGATTAAAATGAAAAAAAAAATTATACAATTCTGTGAACATTTCAAAGTGGTATCTGGACATACAAAAACAACTTCAAACTCTTTGACAAATCTAAAGATAAGGATTATTGTTATGATTTTTGATTTATTAGATTTATCTTTTTATTAATCAGAAGAAATATGAATAATGTTTATAACAAATTTATAGGATTAAAAACATCTACATTTCTAATATACTTCAGATTAGAAGTAAACATGGTGAGAGGCTTAACCATTAACATTCTATTTTTTTTACTAAAAAAAACATGTAATATTAGTTAAGGCTTAATTGATTCATTTACTTCTTTAAAAATAACCACTTTCAGTTTTGAAAGTCCTTGTTAGCCTTAAATAAAAAGTGTTATACATTTATTCACAATTAAAAGATGTTTATTCGATAATGACTGCATGTTTGGTTCTTATTATACTTTTCTTCAATCCTGAATTATAATCCTGTTGTTTATACTGTGATTATGTCACCTTTAAATTAACAGGTAGGAGATTAATTTAAGTATGGTTTGATTTCAATTACCTATTCTGTACTAATAGGGCAATATGATAAAAGATAAAACAAAATATCTAATCAGCACAAACAAAAATTGTGACAAATATGTTGTTTAAAATAAACAAATGTTTGTATATATAATTACATGTAAAATGCAATGACTTTAAACAAAAATAGTACACTTTTAGCGTTTTAGGTATCTTTTTGGCTGATAACTGAAATTCTTATAAAATCTGTAAGTTTTCAGAAAAAAAACAATAACCCAGCCTCTATATAAACCTTTTTGGAATTAAAGTCAACATATTTAAAAAAAATTGATAATTATAAAATGTTTAACTATAAAGGCCATAACCGGTGACAAAATGTTCATGTACATGTATATATGTTGTGAATTTTTGTGGTATATTAAATCAATAAATTTTGAAGTTATCATTGAAAAACATATCAAAAAGTAAAATAAAAATACGGTACTTCATGGAAAAATGGAAAGTCAAGCTCAAACACATCAAATGAATAGATAGCAACAATCATTTTCCTGACTGACTATTCTGACTTAGTACAGGCATTTCTTAATGTAGATAATTTCATCGATTAAAATCCTTTCTCAAAACATGCTACAATTATAATCTTTATATATTAGCATCATTTGAACGGGTTATTTTGAAATTCATTGTAATCAGATGTAATCATGATTACTTGCTAATGTAATCATTAATGTAATCAGCAACTTTAAGAAATCATTAATTTAAATTAATCTTACATTAATTTAATCAATTACATCGAAAGTAATCGGACCAATCTCTTGATCTGATTAAACTCATCAAACCTTTAAACAAACTAATTTATAGTAAAGGTTATCCTATCAATGTTGTAATTAGATCTTTGAATATTGTTTTCATGGGCACAAATATCGATTCTGTTATCAACAAATTAAACAACTTAATTTCTAATCTTTTCAAAAGTTTTTTTTTTATAAATACACATCCAAGTTCATTTTCTGTATAGATATATATATATATATATATACTGCACTGGTTCTATTTGAGCAGTCAAAATGCTTTGGCTGTATATTTCTATGTCATATACAGTCACTGACCGGATATCACTTTTCCTCATGAATATTTCAATAGAAATTTCCGAAATAATATTGAATTATTCATACAACCTCTTCAACCTGTTCTTGTTTCAAATGCATACAACGATGCGTGGAAAGACTCAACATTGTTTCTTTTGCAATTATTGGAAAAACATTTTTAATTTGTTGATATTTTTTGTTTGCAACCTATAAATCATTGTTTTAATGCTTATGGTTGATATTTAAGTCCATACTCAAACGATTTCGTTCACCAGCAAGTGTTGTTTTCAACAGGTAATTGTAAATTTCATTTTGTTGTATATTTCTCCGCGAACATGACGTGAAGCCTTTTAAAGGGTATTTCCCCCCAATATTTAAATCAAATAAATAAGCCTGAACGCATTAAACAACAATTGAAATTTTTTTTTTTAGATTGCAGGTATATAAAGACAATAATAGTGCATTGACTTGACATATCAACGATATAAGGATTCGGCCCGAATCGGGAAAATAGCTTGGCACAGCCTCGCATTTTCCGGTTTCTAAGCCTCATCCTTATATCGTTGATATGTCAAGTCAATGCACTATTATTGTCTATATATAAAACATTATACATATTTATTAAAAGGTTAAATCCTAACTACATGTATCCTACTGCCTTTCGATACTTTTATTTGGCATTGCACAAGTCATGTCTTCTTTGACTGTCCATGACAATAAAACAGTAAATCCCTCGGATGTGTTTAAGTTGATTTTAGTCTCAGATGCATGATCTTTTTATTATTAATTGTTTTTTGGCTTTTAACTAGCTTGCAGTACTCTCAAATCGTAATTTCGTGTTAATTTGACCTGTTGATACAATTTGTCATGCACTTTTGTTATTTAATGTTTACTTATTTTGTGTTATATCTTGTCTCACTATTTTTTATATGTACTACCTTTGATAATTATTTAGTATGACGATACATTTTGACTTCTGTTCTCGTACTATGAACAACAAATTTATTTATTTTGTAAACAATATTTTCGTACTCCTTACAGCACAATTAATTTTATAAGTGTAAGTTATTTTATTTAACGGCATTTTGTCCAAGGTCATAGTTTTACACCTCATCCTTCTTTTTTTTTATTAATTTAGTATATACATTGTGTCATAGCTCAAAATTTATTTGTTCAGTGTACCTGTTGTTCGGTGGTTGTCGTTTGTTGATGTGGTTCATAAGTGTTTCTTGTTTCTCGTTTTTTATATTGATTAGACCGTTGGTTTTCCTGTTTGTCTTTGAATGGGTTTACACTAGTTACTTTTGGGGTCCTTTATAGCTTGCTGTTTGGTGTCCTAATGACCGTATTTTGACCTATAATGGTTTACTTTTACAAATTGTGACTTGGATGGAGAGTTGGCTCATTGGCACTCATACCACATTTTATCATATCTATGATTTGTTTGTTTTGCTTTAGAATAGAGATAACTTTTGTATTTTAAGCTTGGCCTACATAAACATGGGTTTTACTATCAAAACTTGAGTTTACCTGGTCGTATGAATAAAATGAGTGTAACTCAGAACAGCAAATTTTGGGTATTACGTAGATATACTGTGATTATACTGATTGACGATATATAGATCATCATGTTAAAATTTCAAATAATTACCAATTTTTAATGTTAAGATTTTTGCTTACATAATACAGATGGGTGCACTCCTAACCTGTACAGCAAGTTAACTTGATAACCAGTCATTTGGACTGGTCGAAGTTAACCTGTGACCGAATATAGGACTGCTCTGACCAGTCCTAGGACCAAAATCCAGTTAACTTGAAAAGCGGACTTGGTCCTAGGACTGTTTTTATGTCTGCCAAAAAGTTAACTTGGAAACAGGTAGCTATTAATATAAGTTAACTTCTAACCAGTCCTGTCATAAGTTAACATAAGTTAACTTCGGAACCAGTCCTGTCATAAAGTTAACATAAGTTAACTTGGAAACCGGTCCTGCCACAAAGTTAACTTCTGCTTGGACAAATCCGATCAAAACCAGACCTGTTCCCAAGTTAACTTTTGACTGGTCTGCTCAACACTAAGTTAACTTGTAACCAGGACCGCTCTTCGTTGATTTAAAAAAAAAAAAATAATATCTTTGTTTCGTAGTATAAACATCGAAAATAAAGTAATTTGAAAATTAATACTTCCGTTTTATGAACAGGATTAAATACAAATATTTTAAAATAAGTACGCACAGAACGTAACACAAATTTATCTGTGATCTGACAATCTATATATCTATTATAAAAACGATCTCGGTTACAATGATAACAGGCACTCAATATATATATATTCCGAGATCAAATTCAATCATATTATGTATATTTTTGAAAAGAAGTATATTTGATGTTAGGTGTTAGTTATACATCCTTGAACTATGCAGCCACAATCAGAAATAGTTTAATTCATTTAAATAATGACTACAAATTTTTGTTCGCCTAGATTCAGGGTGCCAGCATGTCCTCTTTTTACTCAAAATACTGATACGTAACAAAATTTCAGTAGTTTTGATGCCTCCAGTTGACTAGTACAACAAAATTATTTGACCGCATCACCAAAACTGACCATATATGCACTTTAATTTGTAAATCTATATACCCGCATAGTAAATCAGCCTTATTTTTTTATGTCAGGATTCAATGTATAATACAATCATGACAATTATGGACAGCAAAATTGCAATATTATATAAAAATATTTTGGTTCGCATAAATTTAGGATACCAGCATGTCCTCATTTTATTCAAAATATTGATTTATAACAAAATTTCAGTAGTTTTGATACCTCCAGCTGACTTGTACAACAAAATTATTTGACTGCATTACCAAAACTGACCATATGTGAACTTTAAATTGTAAATCTATATACCCGCATAGTAAATCAGCCTTATTTTTTATGTCGGATTCAATGTATAATACAATCATGACAATGGACAGCAATATTGCAATATAATAACAACAAATTTTTTTCGTATAAATTTAGGATACCAGCATGTCCTCATTTTATTCAAAATATTGATACGTAACAAAATTTCAGTAGTTTTGATGCCTCCAGTTGACTTGTACAACAAAATAATTTGACCGCATCCACCAAAACTGACCATATATGCACTTTAATTTGTAAATCTATATACCCGCATAGTAAATCAGCCATATTTTTTATGTCAGGATTCAATGTATAATACAATCATGACAATGGACAGCAATATTGCAATATAATAACAACAAATTTTTGTTCACATAAATTTAGAATTCCAGCATGTCCTCATTTTATTCAAAATATTGATACGTAACAAAATTTCAGTAGTTTTGATACCTACAGTTGACTTGTACAACAAAATTATTTGACCGCATCCACCAAAACTGACCATATGTGCACTTTAATTTGTAAATCTATATACCTGCATAGTTAATCAGCCATATTTTTTATGCCAGAATCAATGTATAATACAATCATGACAATGGACAGCAAAATTGCAATATAATAACAAAAAATTTTGGTTCGCATAAATTTAGGATACCAGCATGCCCTTATTTTATTCAAAATATTGATACGTAACAAAATTTCAGTAGTTTTGATACCTCCAGCTGACTTGTACAACAAAATTATTTGACTGCATTACCAAAACTGACCATATGTGAACTTTAAATTGTAAATCTATATATATCCACATAGTAAATCAGCCTTTTTTTTTATATTAGGATTCAATGTATAATACAATCATGACAATGGACAGCCATACTGCAATATAATAACAACAAATTTTTGTTCGCTTAAATTTAGGATACCAGCATGTCCTCATTTAATTCAAAATATTGATACTTTACAAAATTTCAGTAGTTTTAATACCTTATGCTGACTTGGAAAATAAAACTATTTGACCGCATCCACCAAAACTGACCATATGTGCACTTTAATTTGTAAATCTATATACCCGCATAGTTAATCAGCCATATTTTTTATGCCAGAATCAATGTCAGTTTTGGTAATGCAGTCAAATGGACAGCAAAATTGCAATATAATAACAAAAAATTTTGGTTCGCATAAACTTAGGATACCAGCATGCCCTTATTTTATTCAAAATATTGATACGTAACAAAATTTCAGTAGTTTTGATACCTCCAGCTGACTTGGACAACAAAATTATTTGACTGCATTACCAAAACTGACCATATGTGAACTTTAAATTGTAAATATATATATATCCGCATAGTAAATCAGCCTAATTTTTTATGTCAGGATTCAATGTATAATACAATCATGACAATGGACAGCAATATTGCAATATAATAACAAATATTTGTTCGCTTAAATTTAGGATACCAGCATGTCCTCATTTTATTCAAAATATTGATACGTAACAAAATTTCAGTAGTTTTGATGCCTCCAGTTGACTTGTACAACAAAATTATTTGACCGCATCCACCAAAACTGACCATATATGCACTTTAATTTGTAAATCTATATACCCATATAGTAAATCAGCCATATTTTTTATTTCAGGATTCAATGTATAATACAATAATGACAATGGACAGCAATATTGCAATATAATAACAACAAATTTTTGTTCGCATAAATTTAGGATACCAGCATGTCCTCATTTTATTCAAAATATTGATACGTAACAAAATTTCAGTAGTTTTGATACCTCCAGCTAACTTGTACAACAAAATTATTTGACCGCATTACCAAAACTGACCATATGTGAACTTTAAATTGTAAATCTATATACCAGCATAGTAAATCAGCCTTATTTTTAATGTCAGGATTCAATGTATCATACAATCATGACAATTAATGGACAGCAATATTGCAATATAATAACAACAAATTTTTGTTCACATAAATTTAGAATTCCAGCATGTCCTCATTTTATTCAAAATATTGATACGTAACAAAATTTCAGTAGTTTTGATACCTCCTGCTGACTTGTACAACAAAATTATTTGACCGCATCCACCAAAACTGACCATATGTGCACTTTAATTTGAAAATCTATATACCCGGACAGTAAATCAGTAATTTTTTTTTATGTCAGAATTTAATGTATAATACAATCATGACAATGGACAGCAATATTGCAATTTAATAACAGCAAATTTTTGTTCGCATAAATTTAGGATACCAGCGTGTCCTCCTTTTATTCAAAATATTGATACGTCACAAAATTTCAGTAGTTTTAATACCTTATGCTGACTTGGAAAACAAAACTATTTGACCAAAACTGAACATATGTGCACTTTTATTTGCAAATCTATATACCTGCATACCATTATACCGAGCGCCTTAATGTCTTCTCCTGGCGCTCCTGTTCACATTTTAGTAGGACCGTAAATGTACACGTAATCAATAACATTGGAAAACTATTAATATAAAAAATAATTTGAATAAATTGAGAATGTCAGAATTTCATCTCTTTATTCATAATAACAGTCACATCATATATAGGAGTTCATGGTGGTGTACGTGTAAAACAAAACTATTATGCCACATCATCAAAGTACCAACACTGACATATCTGAATTCATTTGTACTATTTATAATAAAAAAAGTATACAAGGTTCTCTTCTTGGAACCTATTATGTCGGTTGATTGATTTTGTTTATAGTTAAACGTCAAGTGGCAACTATTTCATTAAAGTGCGCATTGAGTATAATTTTAGGACGTCCCATATAAATATCGGCAATGACAAATCTCTCGATAAATCTGACGAATTTGACGAGATTGTTGATAGTTTTACCACACCGTATGCTTACGGACACTGTACAATTTCTGTTAGAATATTCTGCGGGAAATAGAATAGTAAATCCAATGCAAACAAGTTGAATATCAATGAAATATCCATGCAAGTAAAAATTTATGCATAAAGCAAAATTTAGGAAGGGACAGGTAAACAACGGGGAACGAAGTAACGTAGACAATGTTGCCGATATCCCGTGATATAAGAATATTGTTCCGATGCGTTGGATAACCTTTCTATCCGCCTTCTAATAAAAAAAACTTCTGTGTGATCGCATAGCCGCCATTTTTTATTTATATAAGAATACATGTATATCAAATAAAAGAGAGCATTTGAATAATATCTAGTAGAGTCTAGCGAGTAAATAATAAATGATATCTGTGGAAAAACAATGAGAATGTTGTTTACATATTTTAATGAAAGCTCAGGTCTGATATGAAAACTCTTATAACGATAATCTGTCATAAGCAGACCTGTCCTCAGGTCTGGTCATTAGCAGACTTGTCCACAGGTCTGGTCTGAGGCAGACCTGTCCTCAGGACTGGTCAAAAGCAGACTTGTCCACAGGTCTGGTCTTGGGCAGACCTGCCCTCAGGACTGGTCAAAAGCAGACTTGTCCACAGGTCTGGTCTGGAGCAGACTTGTCGATAGGTCTGTAGCAGTCCTAAAAAAGCAGACCGTAGGTCTGGTCCACCAACGACGAAGTTAACTTGCTTGACTGCTCAAAAATTCTCAAGTTAACTTAGAAAGCAGTCAACAAGTTAACTCTAAGTTAACTTTTGTCAAGGTTAGGACCGCACCCATCTGTAGTTAGTGTGATAGAAACTACTTACAATAGACAATGATGTTTTATATAAAGTTAAATTACTGTCTGTACATCTCGGTTTAAAGGCAATGCTTACTAGTTGATGGTCCAGTGAATTTTTCAAAGAGCAAAGACTGGTCAGCTAAAAGTAAGAATAATGTGTCCGGTTACAATAACATGTCTACATATACTCTGCAAACTTGCATGTTAAATATATGGTTCAGCGTGTCAGTCTAATACAAAGGAAAGTTAATATTCATATTATATTACATTAACATGTTTTCGTCCTGAATATGCACATTAATTTGCCACTGGACATTAAGCAGTCATTCATTATAATAAAAAAAAAGATAACATTTTTTTGTTTGGTCTATTATATTTGCTGTGCCTTTTTATCGTGTGTTTATAGTCTGTTCTGTTTAGCTCACATGGACAGCAGGGCCACAATAGGCTATCACCATCACTTTGCGTCTATCAGACACCTTTCAAGGAATTGGTCTACAGTCCTCTGAATCTAGACTACTATTCCATTTTGAACAATTATTCTTAAGAGCGCCTGAATCTAGTATAGAAAATAAAATTCCGTTCAATGATATTGCTAGTGAATTGTTGATTTTGAAAAATCAAACTGTTAAAGATACAGTCCGGGGTTAAGATTGGTACACATCAATAACTTTGTCAAACATAGAGCTTTATGAAACTTTTTAAAGCGTTTTTCTAATAGATGGACTTTGTTTTTATAGTTAACATTTACAGACAGACTAGCCACAAATTTGTTATAAAACTTGAACAGCCGATTTTTCTTTTTTTTCTATTAAAATATGTATTTTACTGATAAATGGACTGACTTTTTAAGTCAAAATTAATAACGCTTTTACACTGACAGCTTTATGAAATTCATTATGTTTTTTTAGTGTTTTCATCTATGTGAGAGTATCAACAGATCTAAAAATATTTAAAGTTGGTCAGAATATAACCTTCATTCCCAGCTAGTGATTCCAGCTCCCTTGAACCTTTAGTTTTTATAATTTTTCAGGGACTATTTTCAATTTAAATCAGTTTGAATCTATCATGTCTATTATGTATATGTTTTAGACATTCCTTTGGAATACCTAGATTGTATTCCGACAGATGAGATTTTGGATGCATTAGCACCACAAATAGGTCAGGTATTTTTTCAACTTGGTGCTGAAATTGGGTTGTCAATTGCAAACCTAGAAAATATACAGAGCAATAATTCCCAAGACTTAGCTGCTCAGAATAAGGAAGTCTTGTTTCAATGGAGAGAAGACAGAACAGTGAAACCTACAATACGGGTACTGGTACAGGCTTTAGTAAACATTGGTAGAGGATCATATTGTTTACAGGAAGTTTTGAAAACTGTAGATCTTAATACCCTTAGAAACTCGGATGAAGTGAGAGAAAAAGGTGCAATTATGAAAAAAAGGAAGAACAAGTCAGAACAGAAACCACATAGTAAGGATCATTTTTTAAAGATTATTCTTTCATATGTTACATGTATTTTAAGTTTTGTGTAGCGGTTAGAAAGATTTTGTTCATTTATCCTGAACGGGGTATATTTTTGCTGAATATTACAGATATACCTTTGTTTCCTGTGATTTTACTTTTAGTCTATATGATTGTGTTAAAAAGTTAATAAATTTCAATTGTGCCCAATACTTAGAATAGTTCGTTAAAAACTTGAATTTCCAAAGGTGAATTTTACGGGTAGTGTTCGAACCATCACTTACCAAACAAGATACAAATTAGAATATATATAACATGGTCTCGTTTTCCCCATTAGGCAAATGATCTTGACAAATTTCAATCAGGATAAAAACATTGTTGTCTAGTGTGCTGACCTTTATTTTGTACCTAAATTGCCACCCTACTGTTACCATCATTAGTTTCACCCGTATTGTTTGATCTAGTGAAAGTAAAGTTTATAAATGAGATTGTTTAGAAACTTAACAATTACACATTAGTCATTTTCTTTATGTTTGCAAGTTTTTGTTTGTTTGCTAGACCCTATTCTTTCTTAGTTGATGCCTTATAAAATATTCAATTTGATAACTTAAATTAACTTCAATTTGCATAAGACAGCTTTGTTTGCACTCTTGGTGTAGGTAGTATTTTTGCAACTTTTGTATTGAAGGAGTTCTCTGCATTGTGTTGATAAAACTTGATGTAAATGTGACAAAACTGTTTAATTCTACACCAGTCTAATAGGGCAATTTTCTTTGACATAGGGTTACTATCCGGAATAGGTGGTGTGAACTATTTTTATAAATAATTTTGTATAACGTTTAGAAAGTAGAAGACTAAGTATACAGTCGCCTTATAATACGAAGTTTCTGTCTTTCATAAGTCAATTGTTGTTGTTCTCATTTTCATTGTTCAGCGACAGCTAACAAAAAATGTTAATGAGTGTTACGATAACTATATTTGGTCTATGAGTTTTGCAAAGTCAACATGTCCGCTGGACATGTTTCACATAACCTCGATATAATTTCATAGATCATGATCAAGGTTAAAACTACATAATTAGGTCTGTTTCTTAGATTCTATAAATTTACGGTCAACTATACTTGGTGAATGGAATAACTGTAAGGTGAATTAATCTGTCTGGCTAGGTTCATCTGACTTCAATTTCATGATTGATTGGTCAATATTAAGCTTTCTGGTTAGATAAGTTTCTAAGATACTATAAGCAATATAATCGACTATAGTTGTTGCACGGAATGAGTGTAAGTTGTACATGTACATATCTCTCTGGCAAATTCAACTGAGGATGCTGAGCTTGACCTCATTTTCATGGTTTATTGACCAATGTTATATATGTTATCATGGTTTAGTCTCTTTCTTTGATACTTTAACCAATAGGTCAAGTAGGGAATGTTTATAAGGTGTACATGTCTGTCTGGCAGGGTAAATTGACCTATAGTTCTTTGAAACAAATTAATGATAATGTTAAGTTTATTTGATACTTGTAGAAAACCAATTATATTTCACCTTTTTAATATATTTTTTATTCGATTGTCACTGATGAGTCTTTTGTAGACGAAACATGCGTCTGACATAAATATAAAATTTCAATCCTGGTATCTATGATGAGTTAATTTATCTTTTTAGAATTTTAAAAATGAAATCAATCAATAGACAGTAAAAATGGCCCGAAATTTCAATAAATGCACTATTTTGTTCACTTAAGCATTGAGAATTGGCTTTTATGTTAGCTCCCAATCATATTTCTTGCATATATAATTTTCTTTTTCTTGGACGGACCTTTTTTTATGCATGATAACACACAATCAATTTGTACTACATTTCTTTTAAACAATATTTAAATACAAAATTTATAAAAAATCTCTCTTCTTTTCTCAATAAGATAATGTTGTTTCCTTTTTAAAACAAATTATAGAAAATTTTATTAGCTCTAACTCAAAATGCGGACATGTTTATGATGAAGGGGTGTTGAATTCAGTTTGACAGCTTCATATATACTTATGTATTTATGTATTACCTTTTGCAACTGAACTAAATTCCTTCTGTACTTTAAAAAAATAAATTACAGTGCCTTTGTATCCTCATACTTGCTATTATAGGAATAGAACATAAACCAATAAATTGGGAAGGTACATGGAAAATATTTGCAAGTAATACACTGATAACACTGGGGGCTATATTTTGTAAAATGAAAGGACGAAAATTGTTTCAAATAAAATGAAGTTTCCTTTTTTGCAGTTAATGTTCCTGCTGAAATAAAATTGATGGCTGACAAAAGATCTGTTCCTTTGTATCTCAAATTACTAGAGTCAGGGTATGAGAATAAAAGAGACATACGGTTAGTCATAGTTGGCCAGAAAGGTGCTGGAAAGACCTCATTAATTAAAAGATTACTTAACGAAGGGAAAGCACGTGCTGGAATGACCTCGATTTTGAAACGATTCTTTGGTAGAAATAATGCAGAAATAAATAGCACAAATGGAATAGAAATTCACACTATAAAATGCAATCCAAATTCCTGTGATGGCATATGGAATAAATTAGATGGTATGATATTTAAATGTTTACCTAACAACTTCTTTAGATATATTTAAATTCAAGAATACAAAACTAAATAAAATATTTGTGTTTACGATCAGACTCGACTCACTCAATTTCTCTCAAAATATCAATACAACTCCTTAAAGGTGTTATTGCCCTTGGATGGCGAATTTGTATTTTATCAATTTTAGTGTGTCTACCTATTGTATTAAAAATATATGTAAACTGTGGGTTTTAGGTCACACATTGAGTTAACAAGTTCGTAACAATTAGATGGGTGTAACTCGGAACACCCAATTGTATGTATTAATCGTTTGCGCTATGAGTAGATATAATGTGATTATATTGGATTACCAGTCATCATATTAATTATGTAAATAGAATGTGTCTATATTCTTATTTCTTGTTTATTTCGTATTTATCTTCTTTAACACATTGTAAGGAAAACAAAATAATTTTAGTATCCTAATAATAGGCAACTATGAAGAAAATACACTGTATACAAGATTGTTGAAACCATACGAAGAAAAACTAGCCAGTGATGAAAAAGCAAAAATTGAAGCAGCAGATAACAAGAGCATTACGGACACCACTACAACAAATTATGATGAATTAAAGGAATCAAGAACAGTTTTTAAGCAGTCTGAAAAACTTAAACCTTCAGTAGACACTGAATATAAACAAAAAACATTAGAAGACACTCCGGTTAAACAATCAGAAGGATCGCATAAAACTGGTAAAGAAAACACTCTAATAACAAATTTGAACAGACGTGTTGATGAATCAAATGAATCAGAGACAATATCTCAAGAACCTGAAAAAATAAAATCTCCAGAAGACACTGAAGATGATCCACCTGCAGACACTGAATCTCATGCCAAACTTCCTGTTGCCATTGAATTTCAAGCTTCAAATGTAGGAGCCATTGTATCTCAATTACAAACTGAACCCCCTGAAGGGATTGTTTCTCAATGTAAACCTCAAGTAACCGATAGTAATCATTATCAGCAGCAAAACTTATCATTAGAAAAAGAAAAAGCATATAAGGATATCAAAACCATGATGGAAAAATCTAATTTTGATTTACATGACAAAGATGAGTATGCCACATTCTTACTTTGGGATTTTGCTGGAGATGAAGAGTTCTACCATACCCATCAAACCTTTCTGTCTCCAGATGCAATTTATCTTGTGGTCACAAAACTCGATGAGGCTGAAAACAAAAATGCACAAGGTTAGTATGTATATGATATTTGATATTCTACAGGTTAATTATGTTTTAGTCTATTTTAGTCTATCACTTTTGAAGACATAGCGATGTACAAAGCTTTATATGTCGGAAGATAGGAGACCTGAATACTTCATAACATGTTTAAAAAAAAAGCTTTATCCACCTGTGTAATCTGTTCATTTTCCTTTACCTTATTTTCATAGTTTCAGTGACTGTCTAAAATCGTATCATTTTTTATTATGCCCCACCTACATGTACGAAAGTTGGGGATATTCTATTTTCCACTCTGTGCTTCTCTCTGTCCGTTTGTACATCTGTTTTCATATCAGATAAAAAATTTCAGATTAGGTAACTTTCCATGAAGAAGCTGTTACATCAACTTAAAACCTATACTGATGGACTTTAGAAATGCAACACACATTTTGGTAATTGTTTGAACCAAATCATAATTGATACTCATAAAACTACCATTTATGCTTTCCATACTTCCTTGTGATTAGAAAAATTCAATACCTGACTTACCTGAGGTTATTCAACATACCGGATTATTGAAGTCGCACGTATTTTAAAAGTGAAATTTGAAACCCATAAATGGTTTTTGGAAAATGACGCAGTCATTGTTCCATTACTGCCGACCTGAACTTCATTACATTTCGGTGTCATACCACCAATTAAAAGTCCCTATCTGTTCAACCAAATTTTGCAATTTTCACAGCTTTCTAAATATTTTACCTTAAGTTTAACTTCATAGAAACTAGGTATATCCTGAATTGTACAGTTGTCACCTTTCTGCATGCCAATTTTCAGTATACATTCTAAATCATATAAGAAAGAAGAGAGCTTCCGAAAGTAAAAATAACCCCTGGTTTTCTGAAAATCTTAAATTAGTATACCATGGAGTGTATTAATCCTCAATTTTAAATGCAAACTCTTAGACAGATAAAATTTGGCTCAAAATGGTCTTGATATATTTTTCTTTCAACAAAAGTTTCATTTCTGCAAATGTTTTGGTTAGTTTAGGTGAACAATGACATCAAATGCACTATTTTTTGTCCGAGTAGGCCTACTTTCACATACGTTCTAAATTTGAGGGAGTAATTGGTGGTATGACACCTAAAGAGACAAAAAAGTTGATTAGAAATCTTTTGTTTTGCTTTATTCTTAATCCTTAGTCAATTTGAAGTTAAAAACAGCCTTTCTGAGCATAATGCAACTTATATTAAAAATTTCACAGCTCAATTTAAACTGACTGTAATGTATGACTTTGATAGAAAATACTTGTAAATTTCATTTTTGGCTACAGGAACATAAACTTTCAATATCAAGATCAGTTTTTGCTTATTTTACCTTGTTTGTTCTACTACTTTAAAGACTTTCAACAGTTTTCGCAATGAATTTAGTAAAAAATCCAAGGTATTGAAGTGTCATGGAATATTGACCCCCCTTTTTTTCATCTGGTGTCAGTAAAGTACTACAAATTGATCAAAAGTGCAGTCATGGCCATTAAACTGTTTTTATTTACATCAGTTAATAAAATTTAAGATATAAAAATTTCATTTGGAATAATAAATGGTATTTTTGTGAGTTTCTGCAGTGTTTACATTAGGCTATGCTATCTTCCAAGTAAATCGTATGATGCAATGAAATAAGGGGTAAAAATCAAATAATTTCATTAAATCTGCATTACAAAAATTTTTTGGGGGTAGTAAATAACCTATGTTTTAATGTTTAACACCACAGATACAACTTTCTGTGCATTTATAACAATTTAGGACATTTTTTTTATATTAAAGCATATTGTCAGGGTGAGAAAAGCTAAAAATAGCACAAACTCAAGTTTTAGGCTCTAAATATGCAATATGTGACATTTTGCCCTCAAAAAGATTGAAATGTGCCTAGTATTATTTCAAAATATCAGTTAAGACAAAAAAAATCAATTGTTTTCTGAATTTGATGTTTCACCGCATTTCACCTAAAGGTGTCATACCACCAATTAAAAGTCCCTATCTGTTCAACCAAATTTTGCAATTTTCACAGCTTTCTAAATATTTTACCTTAAGTTTAACTTCATAGAAACTAGGTATATCCTGAATTGTACAGGTGTCACCTTTCTGCATGCCAATTTTCAGTATACATTCTAAATCATATAAGAAAGAAGAGAGCTTCCGAAAGGAGGTACCACTAAAAATAACCCCTGGTTTTCTGAAAATCTTAAATTAGTATACCATGGAGTGTATTAATCCTCAATTTTAAATGCAAACTCCTAGACAGATAAAATTTGGCTCAAAATGGTCTTGATATATTTCTCTTTCAACAAAAGTTTCATTTCTGCAAATTTTTTGGTTAGTTTAGGTGAACAATGACATCAAATGCGCTATTTTTTTGTCCGAGTAGGCCTACTTTCACATACGTTCTAAATTTGAGGGAGTACCTTTCTCTGCCTACCGCGCTTGGTTTCGTATTTACTATTTTCCATACAAACTGGAATCTGCTTGTGTTATCATTATGCATGATCATTGTGTAGTAATCAGCCAGGAACCAGTTTACACTCGGTTTCATATTTACTATTTTACAAACTAACTGGTTTCTGCTTGTATTCCACTACACTCGAACAAAGTGTTGTAGTTTGACGGGAACCAGTTTAGAATTTGTAAACTACAAAACGTAATCGGTCATTGTTCATTCCGTTTTGGTGTTTCATACCGACTTATATGGTTTGAATAAGCTTAAGACCCTTCAAACATTAATGTGATAGGTATATTAAAGACTGTTTTACAAAAGGATTGAACTGTTTTACTTTCAAAGTGGTACTATAGTGATATCTGTCATGTACGGATTTCCACTCTCACCGGTTAATTTCTTCTTTTACACGTGCTTTTGAAACTTCCTGTTTAAACATCGCAAGTTTTAAAATTGTTTTTTGAGTGAATTAAACTTATTTTAACAATCATGAAGCATTCCTGAGAATCATTTTAAAGCAGTTTCTTCTTCTCTTTGATGATGGAAAATAGGTTTTCTCAAGAAAATACCGCAAACGATCGCAGAGGAATTGAAACGTACAAGTCAAGTCGGCACCTGGTTAAATTGGCATCTAGTCAAATCGGCACCTATTTGACGTCAATTCGGCATCCAATAATATTTGTTATAATATTTTCTATTCAGTTAGTTAATTACTGTTACCAAGAACATATTGAATATGTTGTTGTGTATTTAGGTAAACAACGAAACGAAAGTGAATATGTTGTTGTGTATAAAGGTAAACAACGAAGCCCTTACCAAAGCTGTTGATTTAACAATTAGACAATTATTAAAATAAAATGGAAAACTATGAGTCCCTTTCAATAAATCAAACTTTCATGCCAAATAATTAGCAAATTTAATGTGTTTTTTCCAGTAAAGTTTAAACAGCATTAAACTAACAATCCTGTAAAATGCTCAACTGGTTAAAATAATGCAGAAAAATATCCAATATCTCATGTATTAGTCCAAATAATTATGACGTCTGGCAAGGTTATTTTATTTTTTTCTGGGACGCCTTCCTACGATGTTCGTAGGGAGGCGTCCCAGAAAAAAATTAACATAGCCTTGTGGTCATAGGATTGTGTTCCAGAATAAAATTAAAAAAGCATTGCCAGACGTAATAATTATTTGGACTACTCATATATATATATCATTAAAAATACACCAAAAAAGTCATTTAGTTGAGACAAATAAATACATACAAAATGTACATGAACACCCAAAAATGTGAAAGTTAGTATTTAACTGCTTAAATACTGAAAAGAATTCTGGCAACCCCTTTCTTATTTTTACCCTTTTTGCTTAAAATACTGTTAAAAATATATATTTAACATGGGTGACGAATTGACTATATCAGGTGTCGACTTAAACCAGGTGCTGATTTGTCCAGGTGCCAATTTAACTAGGTGCCGGTTTGACTAGAATTATTTGACAAATGTTTGAAATTATCTGAGTTTCATGAGACCTTTGATAACAGTAACAAAAAGATTATTTACTTAATATTTTGTGGGAGAAGGGGGTTCAGACTATGTGGTATCAGGTCTGTTTGCGCCCAATACATGTTCGCACCCAAGGTCCGTTCGCACTCTACTCATTCGCGCCCAATTTTAATTCAAATTCAAGTTGAATAATTGGAAAATCATGGTTGTTGTTTTAAATTGCTTTGGTGTAAATACTGAATGTATTTATAGCTTGGTATGAGTAAAACATTGAAGATTTTAAAGGAAAAACACAAAAGATTATTGTTTTTAACAGCTTGGTCCCTTTGATCTGAAACAACGAAACAATAAAACATAGAAACCAAAATATAGCAATCCACTGATATAACCAAAACATGATAAAATTTATTCAACACACAGAAAAAAAACATAGTCAGAATCTCACTTCATTTTGAAACAAGTCAATGAAACAAAGTTATAGCAATACACTTACCAAAACATGATTAAGAGTTATTCAACACAAAATAAAACATTGACAAAATACCACTTTATTTTATATAGCATGTTAAAAACATACCAAGTACGTAGCGAAGTTTTATGGAATTTTTCATTTCCGTTCCCTTACTTTAGCTTGCCTCAAACAAGGCATGTTCCTTGATAACGTTATATGCTATTGGGGGCATCATCTGTATCCCATGAACACATTCCCCATTCATGTTACCTACCATGGGAAATTGACCTCCCCTTTTTGTATGAGTGATTTTCAAGCTACATAAAGCTTTACAATAATGTATAATGTTCTAATAATTATCTAGAATGAAAAGAACAGGGGTTTCAATTTACCATAGCGGTATTTTGACCTCGGAGTCGAATTTCCATTGAATTCAAAATACCATCTGACACAGGCTATCTCCTCCTACAGGTCCTCAATGCTCTTCAACTTCGTACTTTATTTGGCCTTTCAATATTTTTTTTGGTTCGAGCGTCACTGATGAGTATTTTGTAGACGAAACTCATGTCTGGCGTAAATAAAAGATTTTGGTCCTGGTATCTATGATGATGTCCTATTGTCAGGGAGAAAGGCGGGGTGGCATTGTCCATATCTAGTTTTTGCTAATGTCAGGTTTTTTTGCTATTACTATAAGCAATATAGGTCAACTGTATATATGTTTGGAATGAGTTTTATGTGTTTTTATTCGTCTGAAAGCTTTGATCTGCAATGTGCATGCTGATGTGAAATCATTACTTTGTAGATATGTTTCAATTGTGGATGAACTCTATACATTGCTACTGTACACTTGAAGAACAGAAACATAAAGCTGAAAGAAGTAACACAGAAATGGAGGAAAATACTGAGCCAGGAAACACTAATATTCTTGGACCACCAGTGATTCTTATTGGTTCACATAAAGACAAAGTTCAATGTTCAAAGGAAGGAAAGGTATGTTATAATCATGTACACATAGGTATATGATATCAAGTTATCTAAATCAGGGGATGGGGAGACAATGATGTTTATGCCCCTGCAACTAAAAGTTGGGGGATATTATTTTATTATTTCATAAGTGAACAAATGCCCTTCTGTAGGAAAACTGGCAAACCTAGTCAATCAGGATCAGAAAATAACGTATCAACAATCAAACAAACAAACTGTTTGTCATCTATATTTGATGTTAAAATTGGAAGGTATTGGTGGTCTTCAGAAGAAATCCAACTGACATTGACCGTTCATAGTTCATTACATATAGGAAAGTGTTCGTAAGTAAGATATTAACCACAAGAGCACAAGCCAATCTTACAACCTTAACTATTGGCCATGTTGAAAACAATGCTCATTTAACTTGGCGTCTGTCGTTCGTTAAATTTTAAATGAAATCGTTTCGACTAAAACATTGAAACCACTAGGCCCATTAGAGCCACACTTGGCCACTATAATTATTGAGGTAGCTAGTTTAAAAAACAATGATATAAACACACATGTTCAGAATGTCTCGATCGGTCTACTGTCCATTTCGTCTTAAACCGTCAGAGAAGTTATGTATGAATTAATGTGATAACAATCACACTCAAAAGTTTAAGTATTAATTGAAATCACATCCACCATGTTGTCAATCTAAAGTGACAACAGTTACTTTCTTTTTTGAAAAGGTGTTTTAGTATAGCCATTGTAAAACGCAGCCTATAAAACTACTTGTATACTCAACTTCTGATCTCACTACTATACATTGTGTATATATACCTATAGATACTTTTGATCTACAAAGTGTTCTGTAAAATATGTCTTTAACGTGAATGATATAGGATTTATAATTTGTATTTTTGTCTCGCCTACGACAAAAGTCGTGGAAAGTGAGACATACGGATTGCTTTGACGGTGACGACGGCTGTGGCGACGACGTCAACGTCTACGACTGTTAAGTTTTCTGCTTAGTTTGATAGGAACTCCTTGTGATAGATCATTGATATTTATAATAAATTTGCATTACTGTCAATACAATCTTCTTATGGTCATGGTCAAGTGAATTTGAATTATTAGTAATCTTAACTGTTACGTTTTCTGCTTAAGTTACCCTACTAAGTAGATATAGGAAGATGTGGTGTGAGTGCCAATGAGACAACTCTCCATCCAAATAAAAATTAAAAAATTAAACCATTATAGGTTAAAGTACGGCCTTCAACACGGAGCCTTGGCTCACACCGAACAACAAGCTATAAAGGGCTATAAAGATCTACTTGTGAAAGATCTATAACAGTTGTAATTATATAAAATATAAATCATAAAACGTTGTGGCAGGCAATGCTGACCCAAAACAAGACAGTTGTAATTATATGAAATAAAAATCATAAAATGTTGTTGCAGGCAAGGCTGACCCAAAACAAGGCAGTTGTAATAATATGAAATAAAAATCATAAAATGTTGTTGCAGGCAAGGCTGACCCAAAACAAGGCAGTTGTAATTATATGAAATAAAAATCATAAAATGTTGTTGCAGGCAAGGCTGACCCAAAACAAGACAGTTGTAATTATATGAAATAAAAATCATATTAAATGTTGTTGCAGGCAAGGCTGACCCAAAACAAGGCAGTTGTAATTATATGAAATAAAGATCATAAAATGTTGTTGCAGGCATGGCTGACCCAAAACAAGGCAGTTGTAATTATATGAAATAAAAATCATAAAATGTTGTTGCAGGCAAGGCTGACCCAAAACAAGACAGTTGTAATTATATGAAATAAAAATCATATTAAATGTTGTTGCAGGCAAGGCTGACCCAAAACAAGGCAGTTGTAATTATATGAAATAAAGATCATAAAATATCTTCGCAGGCAATGCTGACCCAAAACAAGACAGTTGTAATGATATGAATTAAAGATCATATAATGTTTTGGCAGACAATGCTGACCAAAAACAAGACAGTTGTAATTATATGAAATAAAAATCATTTTAACGAACGTAATCAATGCATCACTGGGAAATTATTGTGTCAGGGATTTCGATACCATAAATTACTTAAAACTTTTACTAAATTCTTTCATAGATACAAAGATTTGATTACTAAATTTGGCTGTACCTGTAGAAAATTTATTAAAAATAGTATTTCACATCCTAAATTTTACGGTAATATTGTACTTAAAGCGAGGAAATCACTATGTGATCCATGTAAACTCAACGAACCTTTAAACAAACTTATAAGTAAGGGTAATCGTACCAATATTGTAATTAGATCTCTGAATATAGTTTACATTGGCACTTATATCGATTTTGTCATTACCAAATTAAAACATAACTAATTTATATCTTCTTTTGAGGCGGGATGTATAAACACACACAGGTTAATTTTTATCTCTAAAAAGTCACTCCTCACTATCCTACTACCTGTCGATACATTTATTTAAGGCATGGCACAAGTCATGTCTTCTCTGACGGTTTATGACGTTAAAATACTAAATCCCTGGAAGGTGTTTTAGTTGATTTTAGTCTCTGATGCATGATTTTTTATAATTTATTCTTTTTGGCTTTTGAAAAGCTGTCAGTACTTGCGAGTACTCTCAAATCGCATTTTCTTGTTAATTCGACCTGTTGATACTGTTTATAATGTTTTTTTGTTTTTTTATATTAATATGGATCTTGTCTACATACTAGCTTTGATTATTTGGAACATTTACTAATTTTCACTTCTTCGTACTACATTTGTATGAACATCAAGATTATTCTCCTTAAATCTGTACGGGGAAGTTTTAGCTAGCTCTAATTGTATAGTTTTATTGTTGATTTTCACCGCAATTTTATCCATTGTTAAAATATGTATTTATATGACATATCTTTCTTGGTGTTCCTAAGTATTGGAAGAATTCTATACACATATTGTAAACAGCAATAATGTTCAACAAAGTAAGATCTACAAATAAGTCAAATGACCAATATTGTCAATAGACCCCTTAAGGAGTTATTGCCCTTTAAAGTCAATTTTTAACAATTTTTCGTAAATTTTTGTTATCTTTTACAAAAATCTTCTCCTCTGAAACTACATGGCCAAATTTAACCAAACTTGGCTACAATCATCATTCGGGTATTTAATTAAAAAAATGTGTCCGATGAACCCCGCCAGCCAACCAACATGGCCGACATGGCTAAAAATAGATCATAGGGGTAAAATGCATTCCTTGGTTTATACCCCTGAAACTAAAGCATATAGAGCAAATCTGACATGGGGGTGAAAATGTTCATCAGTTTAGGTTCTATCTGCCCAGAAATTTTTAGACGAATCAGACAAGACGTTTTTTGGTTGCTGCCCCTGGATTGGTAATTTTAAGGAAATTTTGCAGTTTTTGGTTATTATTTTGAATATTATTATAGATAGATATAAACTGTTAAAGTCATAAGAAACCTCAAGTTAAAAAAAAATATACATATGTTTTTTATAACTAAATGGATAGTTTTCATTATACAACTTATGTACATATACTTTTTTCTGCGGAAAATTCTTTAATTTGTCCACATTTAGGAGAAGTTTACTTATTTGTTATTGCTTGCTTCCAGGAAGCAATTCGCCGACATATTTTCCGTATGCATAGTGACCCGAGTGTAACCCTCCTCGTAAAAATCCGGTGACCACAATACGCATGTATCTGTCATTAAAATAAACAAATATCTGATTATACATGTTAAACACGTGCTCACTACCCATGCTTTTTGTGATTTGTTTACTATAAGGTGACAATCGGTAAAACTCGGCTTCATAACACGGCATTTGATGAGCAGCCATATTTGTTAAATCATAACAAACAGAGAGAAAAAAAATTGACGATTATATGATATATTTGCTAAAATAATGATAAAATCGTGCACAGAGGACTAAGTTTATGATGTATACATGCATTAGTTCAAGAATTGGACAAACATTATTTTTCACCACTCACTCGTTTCATATGACTTTAACAGCAATAATGCTCAACAAAGTAAGATCTACAAATAAGTCAATGACCAAAATTGTCAATTGAAGCCTAAGGAGTTATTGCCCTTTATAGTCAATTTTTAACAGTTTTTTTCGTAAATTTTTGCAATCTTTTACAAAAATCTTTTACACTTAAACTCCTGGGCAAAATAGCATTAAACTTTAACCCACAATTGTCAATATGTTATCTTGATTGAAAAATATATCCGATGACCCTGTCATCCAACCAACATTGCCGACATGGCTAAAAATAGAACATAGGGATATACTATACAAGTCTAAGGGAAAATTAAAAAAAAATAAAAAAATCATATGGTCACAATTGAAAACTAATTTAAATAATGATAAGGGGTCTTCAGTAACTATTGTAAGTCTACTAGTGGGACGACCTATTTTTAATTAACTACTGGGCAAAATTAAACCAAACTTTGCCTCAATCATAATATTAGGGTATATAATACTATTTTTTATGACATAAACCTTATTTTACATGATTTCCAAAACCACAGGAGATACAGATGTCGACACAGGCTCTGTAGAGCCTCTAGTTTATGGGCTTTATTGTTATTTCAAAATATATTGCTATATATGTTAGATAATATATTGGAATAGTTGCGATAACATTTACTATGAGTTTTATCCCCTGGAAGGTAAAAAAGCAAGATTTACTGTAATATAACTTATTGCCAATACATGGTTAAGAGACCAAAGGTCTTATGATATGAGGTATTTGCTTGATGACCTTGATGACCTTGAAATTGAAGTCAAGGTCTTTAGTGACTTTGGCGTTCTATTTGTTTACTCTTGCTTTAACTTCATATTTATACATTATAAAACCATGGGACTTTTGTATTAATTAGTTGCATATGACCTTGAAAACTCCAAACAGACAGTAGCTATTTTTTGTACGTATTTAAGGTAAATAATATAGAACCATATTTTTTGGGGGGGAATCAATGTCAAGTGAACTATAATATAATACCATAAGTGATTTTTTTCAAACCAGAAGTAACAAATTATTTCCCTCATTTCAAACAAAAGTGTGTAGAACGATATATTTCAATATATATAAGACTTTAAAGAATGGGTTGAAAACAAAAGTAAAGCTTCTAACCGCGTGTTTTTGCAATATTGAATTGTAGTCTAAGGCAGATGTTAGAATGGTGATGTTGCACGTTTTGAATGATGCACTGTAAATGTAACATTTAATGTCAGAACATGGCATTTATATCGAATGTTTGAAGTTTAATTTCATTTTTATGCTAGTCAAAGTTTGATGCCCAATATACATTACTTGTGTTTGTTGAAGTGTCTAAAGAGATTGAAGACGAGAACAAATTTCCGGCAGACTCAAATATTTTTCGAAACCCAATATACATTTTTCTAATAATTTAGCTTAACTCTTTTTCATGTATGGCCACACAAGAACCCCAATGTCTGCCTTTTTGTACAAATTAGTAATTGTATGCTCTGCAATCATGCAAATATTCTAGTACATTATGAAAGTGACGCTTATATGTTCCTTACAAATTGAAATATATTTTGCCAACAGGTCTTGGAAGAAAATGAAAATACCCTGTATGTACATTGAAAAAAATGTGCTCATCCTCTACATGCTCTAAGACAATAAAAAAAATATGTAGAGGGGAAGTAATATGAGGACTTGAAGTGACAAAATAATTGAGTAGATAGAAAGTGCTTTTTCATCCCTCCTGCACTATTCTGAATTATACTTCTCAATAATAAAGATTATGCAGGAGATAAAATTTAAGAATAAGTGATAGAGATTTCTAATGGACAGGGCAGAGGTTTGAAACAAAAAGTAGGATCCTAGTTTGAATTGTTCTTGATGCTTGACTAAACAATTTATAATAAGTTGATTTTTGTCTCGCCTTGACGGAGGCAAAAAGCGAGACATAGGTATACTGTTTCCGGTGGCGGCGGCAGCGGCGTCGTCAACAATGTATTAGTTTGTGATTAGGTCTAGTTAATATGATGAACAACAAGAGGTAGGTCAATCTTATTTGGTATGCAGTTGCATTAGCATTGGCACATCTCATTTCCATGGAGATTATTTGGCCCTGCCCCCTCAGTCATGGTCTATTGACTTTGAAACTTTTGCTCATCTTACATGTATTAGTTTGTGATTATGTCAGTTCAAGGTGAACCCTTAATGGCAGGCCAATGTTAATTGGTATTCAGTTATATAAGCATTTATAGCACATTTCATTTCCATGGAGAATATTTGGCCCGCCACCTCCATCATGGTCTATCGACTTTGAAACTTTTGCTTAGTTTACATGTATTAGTTTGTGATTAGATCAGTTTAAGATGAACTGCTAATGTTAAGTCAATGATATAAATTTGGTATGCAAATTTATTGGCATTTGCAAGAATCATTTTCATGGAGATTATATTGGCCCATCCCTCAAGTTCATGGACTTTGAAACTTTAACATAGTTTTCAAGTTAATGTTAATGTTTGTGTTTAGGTTTGTTTAAACAGGTCAGGACCACTACCTTATATGGAAATGCATAAATTAGCATACTTATGTTCTCGCACATGTAATTGTTTATTTACATGTGACGCAATTTATTTTTACCTAGGTTTTTGACCAATCCACTAAATGAGTCACAATGCATGATGGACTACTACGTGTTTACAATCAACCAAGAACACATGTTATTTACTGAAATACAACACATTTTTTCGTGCAATGCGGGATTCACAATTTCGCTTAGTTTTTCATTTTGTGTATCCTTATTTATAGTTCATGATATAAAGTATTACTTCCATGCTCAGATTAACGAAGAGTTGTTTCTATGCGAAGAAAAAAGGGTTTGAATAACCCGATATATAGCCATTAACATGTTTGATGATGGCACAGATATTTCATGTATTTGTCCACCAGACAACAACGAAACAACAGCGAGAAAACACAATTACCCATATGACAACTTACTAGTGTAAATAAAGTAAGCCGTCGATAACAGCTGGTGCTGATATTCATGGGTACAGCAATTTTTGTATAGATAATTAAAGGCTAATGTGTGATCCTTCAATTTTGTGTTCGTAAAAAAGGCGAAGAGGTATTCACAATACATCGCAGTGTTAACAAAATCTATAAGTATTTATTTTTTTCACATTTCAGTATATGGGACTTCCAAACTGTTCCCTTTGTTTTGAAGGTAGTAAAGGTCAGCAACTGTAGTTTCAGTTTTCATTTTTTAACGGTCTCGGACATTTGCCAAACTGAATAAAATCATTACAGCTGATTTCTTATACCTGCAAAGTAAAACTTTAGTTGGCTTGCTTGCTTTGATTGTATAGTTGTTTATACAAGCTTTGAAAATAAGATCGACATCTTTAAACAATATACATGTATAGACATAGTTTAACTTGTATATTTTATATTTTGTACAATATACAAACAAAGCAAGCAAGCTAACCAAAGTTTTGCTCTACATGCATTAGGAAATAAGCTGTTATGATGTTATCCATGTGTATGTGCGACAAGGTGGAAAATTTGATATGTTTTGTGAAAATTGCAGCGTTGGCTCAATAATAAAATAAAAGAAGATGTGGTATGATTGCCAATGAAACAGCTTTCCACAGGAGACCAACATGACACAGAAACTAACATTTATAGATCACCGTACGGCCTTCAACAATGAGCAAAGCCCATACCGCATAGTCAGCTATAAAAGGCCCCGATATAACAATGTAAATCAATTCAAACGAGAAAACTAACGGCCTTAATTATATATAAAAAATGAACAAAAACAAATATGTAACACATAAACAAACGACAACCACTGAAATACAGGCTCATATACAATTTATTTTTTATGGGATAGTTTTTTTCTCCTTTTATATATTTAATTGGGCCGTTGTGGTTGTTTTTTTTTGTAAATTGTTTTACACATTCAAGTAATTTTTGGGTCATTTATGGCTTACTTTTCAGCATTGAACCTATGACTGCTTACTTTACTAGATTATTTTTTTGTTGGAAAGATGTCTCATTTAGCACTCATACCTCATCTTCTTATTTCTATATACAAAGCACGTTTTAGAAGGAAAAAAAATAGGTAATATGGCACCCACTATGATCCAGAGACTTTTAATATTGGAGATATTTTGTGATAAAACTAGCAACAAACGGATGTTATCGATTGTTGAAACTATAAAAAAAATGTATTGAGCTATATACCGTACCCGCTCAGTGGCGTATCCAGGGGGCGGGGGTTCCGGGTTATGGACCCCACTTTTTTTGAAGGATCAGTGCATTTGAATGGGGACATGTAGTTGGAACCCCCTCCCCTTTTGTCAAGGGTTAGGACCCGCCTTTTTGAAACGGCTGGATCCGCCCCTGCTGATTTCATAACACCTATTTTTAGCATAATGAATATTATGATGTTCTTATTTTTAGTTCAGGTCTTGATAAAAAAAAATACACATTCAGTACAAAAAGAAGTGTTTCAATAAAAGTTTTCGTGTTTTTCTAGGCAGAAATGATTTTGGAATGACATAATATCGGTTTTAAAGATCTCAAATGATTTTCTTACTGGACAGTGGTCACTTCACTGGATATTTCACTGTTTCATGTCTTGAAATTAATGTAGGTTCAATTCATAACAATGCACAAAACCGGTTCCACTACTTTTGCAAGGCGAAAAAGAAAGTCGAATCGTGAAGCCAGTTAGCAATATTTGTTTAATCTGAGCATGCAAATTGAGGATTACGTTATATATTTTACATTAAATATATTTGCAGAATAAACACATTGGTAATGAGAGTCCCAGACAATATATTAGTTGACTGTTTTCCCACTAATTCCTTGTGTTTTAAGTAGTAGTTTACTCGTAGTAGCCCACAATGCATTGTAGTTCATTGAGTCGATTGGTCAGTTTTTCCAAGCCATATTGGCCTTGTGTTTTGGAAATTACTATGCAAATATATTCTGACGTCAGAAAATCTAGAGTTCTCGACCTGTTAAAGGGAACGACTTGTAATAGGTCAATGGTATTTGGTATGCAGTTGTATTATCATTGGCACATCTCATCTATGTGGTGATTGTTTAGCCATGTACCTCAGTCAAGGTTCATTGACTTTGAATACTTGCATAACTTACATGTATGTAACATGTTAAAGTATTGTTATTTTAATTTCAACATTTGCATCATCAAAATTACAAAAAGGCGAGACATATTTCTGTGATAACAGTTTATTGGTTATAGAAGAACAAAAATGGTAATCATTTTAGGTTAAATTAGATAATCAGTATAATTTTATAATGTTATATATTTGCATATCTTTGGTTTTGTAAATATGAAACAAGGATGGCAGTTCTGGTTTAATGGTAAACTTGAAAATTCCTTATATCGGTTAACCACATAATAAAATTGTGATCTGCATGATAATGATATATTGACATAGTTTCCATTGTCTTGTTGCAACATTTTCACAGACTAGTAAAAGACAATATTCTATTTTATAGATTGAGAATGCATGTAAGGATCACCTTGATAGATTTGTCGACGACATTTCAGATGATGCATGTGGACATATAAGGAAAGAATACTTCATTTCAAATACTGAGGATGATGATAAAGTGTTTAGGCAGATGCGACAAGATATCATCAACTTAGCAAAAACAATGTCGATTTGGAATAAACGCTATCCATTAAAATTTATTCAGATGGAAAAGTGTCTTCAAGAGAAAAAGAAGGAGTTGCAAATTCCTATTATGGCTCTTCGTGAAATTCAACACATCTCTACTAAAATGCCAAAGCCATTAAATGAAGATGAACTCAGATTGTTTCTGGAATTTCACCATGAGATCAGAGCATTGGTTTATTTTAAGGATCTTCCTGATTTTATCATTTTAGATACACAGTGGTTGTCTGATGCTTTTAAATGTATAGTCACAGCAGAGAAATTTCAGTTAGATGTAAGCAGACATAGAATGAAGGGAAAATTGAAGGATTTAAATGTCAGAGGAATATTACATAGCGATGTTTTAGAAGGTATCTTTAAAGATGAAAACAACATTTTGTATAAACAAGATCAACATAAAGATGATATCCTGAATATTATGGAGAAATTCGATATTATCATACCCCCACCTAGAGAGAGTCTTGATGAAAAGGATTGCTACTATGTACCTTGCATGGTCAAATCAAAACCAGAAAAGGACATATATGAGATGTTCAATGTGACCAACGATAACTGTAAGAAATCCACCTGGTTATGTTTCAAGTTTATGTTTCTCCCACCACATCTTATTAATCACTTGATTGCTTCACTGAGCCGGATGTTTAAAATTGCAGAGTTCGATGCCACTGAACAAAAGAAAGGTCAAATTGCTCTTTTCAGAGGTACTGTTGTCTTTGAATTGCACAAGAGTACAAAACTGAGAAAACTTATTTTAATGACATGTCCCAATTTTATTCAGATTCAGATTTTGGAATTCAAAAAAGAAATTAAAAGAGGTATGTACAAAGACATTGCTGCCTTCGTGACAGAGGAAATAGTCAAGATAATAAGTAGAAGATTCAAGATGTCAAATGTAAAATTTGAGAAAAAGTGGAAATGTGGTCTTAAAAAACCAGAGTCTGTTACAGGGTTGAATGATTTTAGTGAAAAACAAATTATAAAATATCATTGTGAGAAATGTCAAGCAACCCACAAGTTCACTGATGAATGGTCAGATCTACAAAATGAATCGCTATGTGTAAGTGAAAAATATAAATATAACATATATAGAAACATTTGATTGTTATTCTCTATCTGGTGAAACTCATGAAAGGCACCATTTATGTGTTTAATTAGCATTAGACGGTAGTGGTTGTTATTCTCTCTACATGTATCTAGAGAAACTCTGACATGAAAAAAAATATATATAAGCATTAGACCCCAGTTACTTCCTAAAAAAAAGATTTTGCCCATTTTTTCTAAATCAACCAACTACAATACAGTTCACTAAAATAATAATATAAAAAACATAGGCCACCAATGAGTTAATTTCAGTTTTAACGTAAATACATGAATTTGACGCTGGAAAGGGGGAGATAATTATGTTCTATATACAAGTAAATAAAAATAAAGTACGTTCTATATACAAGGACATGAAATAAAGTACGTCATCTAGAGCCACATAGGAATATGCATGAATAACAATACTTGTCATCTATCATATACTTATTAGAACTGCGTGTAATGGTTTTAACTTTTGAAAAAAGGACTAAAATATCGTCCTCCATATAAAAATAGATTGGAAACAGTGTCGCCAGGTCACAAAAGACGCTCTTTCATCGTATTGTAAAAATTGGTGTAAACGGAAAAAAAATCTTATTTAATAAATGCTGTGGATATTCGAATATCATATTTTGAAAATAATTCAGAAATAAATAAAAGAGAACATAATCAACTATTTCTATAATAAGAAACAAACTTTATGAACTTTCAAAGCTGTTTGTTTTTGTACTGGCCGACACAGCAGCCAACAAAGACCTAAAACAAAGAAAGGACCCAGGAATAGTTATTATTTGAGGGACCATACTGTGTTCATTGTGTTAAATCAACAGGTTTTTTTGCTAGAAGTGAATTATATTTATAGTATTTCAATATGTAAAACTCGTGTTTTTTTTTCTGATTTCGAAAAAATATCTGTACTGACACATGTGACACATATTATCCCAAACATATTTTTTTTAATTCGGAGTATTTAGAAACAATGGCTGTAGTTGTATGTAATGAATTATATGCCATCTTTCTATGTATCTTCTGTTTGTGAAAAAAAGGTTACTTTAACCGGTGATTTTTATCTGATCAAAATTATCACTATAATTAAGGTGACTAAATCAGCAGAAAGAAAGACACTTGTACATTGCTTCGTCAATTGATAATGAATGTACTGTGGAAAAAAAATAGTTGAATAATCTTATTAAATTTATTTTGAATGATTGATAGAACTAAATAAAACTAGTATATGAATCGATTTCTGTATTAAGCATCACTGAACACCATTTTTCTTACTTATACTATTAACTTCCTTTCAGATCACCAAGGAAGAGTTTAATTTTACAAAAATGGGAATGATTGTGCTTAATATTCTTGCTGATGTTTTATATGATTTACTCAAACAGTATAGACCAAACCTGCCTCCGAGGAGTGACTGTGATATAACATACTTGTACAGTGAGCACAGGAAACTTAATAAACATATTCCTAGTAATTCAAGCCATCGGAGATGTCCTCCCGGACCATGGGGAGGGACTTGGCTAGATATTCAGAATACAGATATAGCTATTGGAGATGATATTGAGCGCATACGACTTACAAGAAATGAACTGCAACACTCTAAAACATTTAATCTCGATGATAATCGTTTTAGTGATTTATGCAATATCATTGGTCATCTTTTGAAACGTTTTGATAAAAATATCAAACCAGTAAGTCGATATACAGATCGACTAAATGAAACATTAGCTAAAACTTGCTCTGAGGAGGAAGTTATATCATTTGAAAACGACTTGGTAAGTATGCCATATAGAGTCAATTTCCAACATGTTTCCAAGCCATGTAAACAGTCTGTACAAAGTGAGGAAGTATTTTGGCATATTTTAATGCATTTTTGCTCGTTACGGATATTGACTGTTTTTTCAAACTTATCCTTCAAAAGCAAATGCATATGTATATAGCATTATCATGGTTATGTGATTTGGTATGATTTTAAGTTCAATGTGATAGATGCATTCACCAAACTTATTTTATTTAGTGAGAAGACATCATCTATATAGCGAAACATGAAGATAAAGGATACTCCTAGCTTTTTAACATTTGTCTTAGAAGCTACTGTACAATATGCCTAAGTTATAGTGCATTAATCTCAATATTAAGGGGGGAAATAATGACTGAAAGCAGTGTTCCTTGGTTGCTGTCTGTCCTTTCTTATTTTTGTTTATTGTTGCGTCATAAATTAAAATCAGGCCGTTGATTTTCTCACATTTTTCTCACATTTGTCCTATCAGGTAGGATCCTTTAATTTAAACAGTATTTATTATTGAAAATTATAACTAGAGGCTCTAAAGAGCCTGTGTCGCTCACCTTGGTCTATGTGAATATTAAACAAAGGAAGCAGATGGATTCATGACAAAATTGTGTTTTGGTGATGGTGATGTGTTTGTAAATCTTACTTTACTAAACAGTCTTGCTGCTTACAATTATTTCTATCTATAATGAACTTGGCCCAGTAGTTTCAGTGGAAAATGTTAATAAAAATTTACAAATTTTATGAAAATTGTTAAAAATTGACTATAAAGGACAATTGCTCCTTAGTGGGTCAATTAATCATTTTCAGATTTGCTCTAATTGCTTTGTTTTTTGAGTTATAAGCCAAAAACTGCATTTTACCCCCATATTCTATTTTTAGCCGTGGCGGCCATCTTGGTTGGTTGACCGGGTCACGCCACACATTTTTTAAACTAGAAACCCAAAAGATGATTGTGGCCAAGTTTGGATTTATTTGGCCAAGTAGTTTCAGGGGAGAAGATTTTTGTAAAAGATAACTAAGATTTACGAAAAATGGTTAAAAATTTACTATAAAGGGCAATAACTCCTAAAGGGGTCAACTGACCATTTCGGTCATGTTGACTTATTTGTAAATCTTACTTTGCTGAACATAATTGCTGTTTACAGTCTATCTCTATCTATAATAATATTCAAGATAATAACCAAAAACAGCAAAATTTCCTCAAAATTACTAATTCAGGGGCAGCAACCCAACAACGGGTTGTCCGATTCGTCTGAAAGTTTCAGGGCAGATAGATCTTGACCTGATAAACATTTTTACCCAATGTCAGATTTCCACTAAATGCTTTGGTTTTTGAGTTATAAGCCAAAAATTGTATTTTACTCCTATGCTCTATTTTTAGCCGTGGTGGCCATCTTGGTTGGTTGACCGGGTCACGCCACACATTTTTTAAACTAGATACCCCAAAGATGATTGTGGCCAAGATTGGATTAATTTGGCCAAGTAGTTTCAGAGGAGAAGATTTTTGTAAAAGATAACTAAGATTTACGAAAAATGGTTAAAAATTGACTATAAAGGGCAATAACTCTTAAAGGGGTCAACTGACCATTTCGGTCATGTTGACTTATTTGTAAATCTTACTTTGCTGAACATAATTGCTGTTTACAGTTTATCTCTATCTATAATAATATTCAAGATAATAACCAAAAACAGCAAAATTTCCTCAAAATTACAAACTCAGGGGCAGCAACCCAACAACGGATTGTCTGATTCATCTGAAAATTTCAGGGCAGATAGATCTTGACCTGATTAACATTTTTACCCCATGTCAGATTTCCCCTAAATGCTTTGGTTTTTGAGTTATAAGCCAAAAACTGCATTTTACCCCTATGTTCTATTTTTAGCCGTGGCGGCCATCTTGGTTGATTGACCAGGTCACGCCACACATTTTTTAAACTAGATACCCCAATGATGATTGTGGCGAAGTTTGGTTCAATTTGGCCCAGTAGTTTCAGAGGAGAAGATTTTTGTAAAAGTTAACAACGACGACGGACGCAAAGTGATGGGAAAAGCTCACTTGGCCCTTCGGGCCAGGTGAGCTAAAAATGAATCAGTCAGTACAATGTCACATAGGCAGCCAAAAAACTTTAATAAATGTATATTCCGAACTGGACCTTCATAGCTGACTGTATGGTATTGGTATTGTTCATTATTAAAAACTATAGCAAGCTAGAAATATAGTTGATTATGCTCACGCCATTCAGTTGAAAGTTGTCTCATTTGCAATCATACAATTATAAATACTGTTAACCTATTTAAACCGACATGACAAATTTGAAGCAATGTCAGCGAGAACATTCATTCTAATAAGTCACTAATATTCTAAACACATCAGAAAAATGTCTACATTCACCTCAAAAGCTAACCAAAACCTTTAAACAGACTTATTCAAAAGGGTTATAGATACGATAGTGTTGTCAGAACATTAAAGATGGTATATCTTGATATTAATATTGATTCACTCATAGGGTCTTTGCACCGGAAATAAACACATGTATTCTAAAACCAGTTGTTGGCATAATACGGGTTATGTTCTCATATATTTTATGATGGAATGATACTTAACCCCTAATTGAAGGGATTTTGTCTTTTGTTACCTATTCTGACATCGGACTCAGACTTCTTTTAAAGTGAGCTTTACTGTGAGTATTGTAATGTTTTTGTTTATTCTACATTGGCTAGATGTATTGGGTGAGGGTTGAGATCTAACAAAACTAGCCCTGCCGCTTTTTTGCGCCTGTCCAGATCAGGAGTATCTGGCCTTGATTGGTCTTGTATGATATTAATTCTAGTTGATTTATAAATTTTGTAGTTTGGTGTGACATCCATTTTTATTGAACTAGTACACATTTTGTTTGGGACCAGCTGAAGCCCTCTTCCGTGTGCGAGATTTTCTCACTGCGTTAAAGACCCATTGGTGGCGTTCGGCTGTTTTCAGCTCTTTGGTCGGGTTGTTGTCTCTTTGAAACATTCCCCATCACTCTTAATTTTATAATTGATTGCTTTGGTTATTTTGCGAGAAGAAAGGCCTGTCTTCACTGTATCGGATTTGCCTGTATGTTTGTTTGTTAGTAATTATACCTGGTGTTGCTTGTACTTTTAATCAAGATATCATTTTATGGGATAGCAATTTTATCAATGGTGATTTATGGAACATTTTTAATCTGCGTTTCAGTCTTTTTTTTTTATTATAATGAAGACTATTGACTTGTGTTACACATTCGGATATGTCATGTATGTTGGTTCTTTTTAAATTTTGTTTTAAGTTAGTTAAGCAATTCTTTATCAACAAAAGGCAATGTTATATTTGTCATTTGGTTGTTATCTCACTGGTGAAAACACAATAACATTATTATTGTTCATATTATGTCAACTTTTATCAGTAAAACTCTTTCATTTCAGTTGACATGGAACTGAGATATGATTTGCATTCAAGGCAATAATACAGAAAATGGTAGAAAAATTTACCGATGGCATTCCAGCGAGGTATATCAACAGGGACGATACCAAGCCTAATTATTTAACAATGCGCCATTGTATGAACAGAAAGAAAAAAAAACTATTTTTGTGATTTTATTTTTTTTCATGTCGCCAAATTACCCTTGTCCTTCATTATCCGTGGTATTAACGTCAAAACCCGTAGTCAAACCGTTGTGCATCCGTATCGGATCCGTATCTGACTACGGAAACTGCATTTCCGGGATCATTCGTGAGATTTATTCCGTAGTGGATCCGGCGAGGTGATACGTGAATCTGTGACCTAGGCATAAAAGTAATTTTTCAATGTATTTAAAAACAAAGTGAATTGCTTCCTGCTAACCATTTTATATTACTTGTATAACACGGACACCAGTACCATGCTTAATTTATAGTGCATTAAATCAAATTTGTGTTATAAAGAGTCCTTGTTTCGCGATGTTTACAAGTAATTCACTCTCCAGTCTATTCAAGATGGTAACAACGAATGATAAACCCATTGTTGTATTTCTTTTACAGATGTTTAAAGACTGACCTCTGAATTTCAATCACTACGGTTCGTTGTCTTAAGTTTGTTTGTTTGTTTTGAGCCGGTCAAATTTGTGTACTGGTCGTTTTGACTATTCAAAGCTAATTTATATGGTAGGAGCATGAGTGTTTCCACTGCGTGACAAATGTTCAAAGCTGATTTATATGATAGGAGCATGAATGTTACCACTGCGTGACAAATATTCAAAGCTTATTTAAGCGAATACTAAAACTTTTCAACGAAAAGTCGCATAAAAAAACTTACGTTGTATTCAAAGAGTTTCTACTCCTTGACCAGTGTTTTTCTTTCAAATCGACGACACGCTCTTGGCAAACACAACGAAAAAACTGTGAACGTTCATGATTGTTGACCACTAATGAAATTAATGTTATCCCACTATCCTTCAGATTGAAGTGCGTTTGTTGATTGGTTGAAGGTCTAGTATCAAATATAACATTCATTTTTAAGACGATGGAGTGGTTTGGGGTTAGATATTTTAGAAAAAAATATTATTTCCACGCTTTCGTATTATTCAAAAGGTTTTTTCTCTTTTCTTCTTGGTCATTTGTACAACCATGTCCGGCCAGGATTATTTTGCTTCTAACCAAGATATTTGGCTTGAACGTGTAGTACTTTAAGACGAAATGTTGCATATCATCGTGACCTTCGTGTGACTTTGTTTGACCTTTGACCTCTATATCAAAATACGGGATTATTTCATTTTTTATTTCCATGTCCAGAACTTGTATACCACTATCCAAGGTTAGGGGGAGGATTGGGATCCCACTAACATGTTTACCCCCGCCACATTATTCATGTATGTGCCTGTCCCAAGTCCGGAGCCTGCAATTCAGTGGTTGTCGTTTGTTTATGTGTTACATCATGTACATATTAATTTTTCGTTCATTTTTACATAAATATAGCCGTTAGTTCTCTCGTTTGAATTGTTTTACATTGTCTTATCTGGGCCTTTTATAGCTGACTATGCGGTATGGGCTTTGCTCATTGTTGCAGACCGTACGGTGACCTATAGTTGTTAATGTCTGTGTCATTTTGGTATTTTGTGGATAGTTGTCTCATTGGCAATCATACCACATCTTCTTTTTTATATTTACATATGATTTTTTATATTTGGGGGCAACATATCAAGACTATATATGTGTCGTTTACCATTGAAGATTATATCTGACCATGACCATTGACAAATAAATTATTTTATTTTATATAACACCAAAAATCATATATTATGCTTAATTGCTATGGCAAGACCTTTTCAATTTAACTATAAGGGTTTGGCATTTGAGATCATGCCCCGCACCCTCATATAACATATAGTTGAATATCCCCAAAATAGTTCAGATCCCCACTTTAAACCATATATAATATTAGATGCATTGATATAAAGACCTTTCTACTTCACCATATGTTTTTTTACTTGAGGTCATGACTCATCCCGTCATATCATAAATTGTTACTGGAGACACGAGTTTTATTTAGAAATTAAGAAGATGTGGTAAGATTTCGAATGAAACAACTTTCCACCAGAGATCAATTAACGTAGGGGGGAAACAATCTGAAACTAGAATGTAACCATATAAAAATAAGGAGATGTGGTATGATTGCTTATGCGACAACTTTCCACCCGAGATTAATTGACTTAGAGGAAAAACCATCTGATACTAGTATGTAGCCATATACAAATAAGGAGATGAGGTATGATTGCTAATGCGACAACTTTCCACCAGAGACCAATTTAGGTAGGGGGACAACAATCTGATATTAGTACGTAACCATACAAAAATAAGGAGATGTGGTATGATTGCTAATAGGACACTTTACACAAGAAACCAATTGACGTAGGGGGACAACAATCTAATACTAGAATGTAACCATATAAAAATAAGGAGATGAGGTATGATTGCTAATGCGACAACTTTCCACCAGAGACCAATTTAGGTAGGGGGAAAACAATCTGATATTAGTATGTAGCCATACAAAAATAAGGAGATGTGGTATGATTGCTTATGCGACAACTTTCCACCAGAGATTAATTGACTAAGAGGGAAAACCATCTGATACTAGTATGTAAACATACAAAAATAAGGAGATGCGGTATGATTGCTAATGCGACATTTTCCACCACAGAGACCAATTGACGTAGGGGGACAACCATCTGATACTAGTATGTAACCATACAAAAATAAGGAGATGTGGTATGATTGCTTATGCGACAACTTTTAACCATCAAAGACCAATTGACGTAGGGGGGAAACAATCTGATACTAGTACGTAACCATATAAAAATAAGGAGATGTGGTATGATTGCTAATGCGACAACTTTCCACCAGAGACCAATTTAGGTAGGGGGAAACCAATCTGATATTATTTTGTAGCCATACAAAAATAAGGAGATGTGGTATGATTGCTTATGAGTGCTTTCAACCAGAGTTCAATAGAAGTGGATATATGCAATCATAGAACACACCACATCCTTCAATAATGATTAAAATCCACACTGAAAGCCAAGCTGTAAAGGCTCTGACATGAATAATGTAAAGCCAAAGCAAACATAACTATAGACAATTTTTCTCTTTGTGCTGTGCATAAAATTTAAAAAAGAGAAATATTTAAACCATCGTAAATACTTTAAACAATATGAAAATAATTAGATGTGGTATGCTTGCCAACGAGACAACTATCAACCAAAGTTCAAATGAAGTGGATGTAAGCAATTATGGGCAACCGTACGGCCTTCAACAATGGGGAAAACCCATACCGTACAGTTGGCTATAAAAGACCTCGACATGAAAAATATCAAACAATTCTACTGGCCCCTGACTTGGGACAGGCATTTATAGAATGTGGCGGTGTTAAACATTTTTGTGAGCGCTCAACCCTCCCTTAACCTGGGACAGTTGTGTAACAGCACAACATAAGAACAAACTATAAAAATCAGTTGAAAAAGGCTTTACTTCTCAGATCGATACAAAGCAGAAAAACATAAAACAAAAACACTGACAGGAGGTGCTTTTTTAGGACTTGAATCTGTCTTTAAAAAAACAATTGGTTCATAAACTATCAAAATTTCAAAATGTTCTCTTTCTAAACATTTTCCGCAATCAGCTCATTACTGATGACCTTTGTTTTTGTAACACTTGACCCCAACAGGAAGTTGTCTGTGAAACACTTGACTCCAACAGGAAGTTGTCTGTGAAACACTTGACTCCAACAGGTATAGTTGTCTATGTATTGGACTAAACAGCAATACGGTCTATTGACATTGCTATAGGTTTACAAGAATATGTCTTCATAGGACACAATGTCCCATAACTCTATCCTGTGTCGTTGTTCGGTGAACCGTGAAATCAGCTCTAAATTGTGATTTTTTTTGTACTAAGTTTCAAGTTTAACCTGAGAGTGTACTAATTTCATACTATCACAGTTCTATGTTCAGTGAACCATGTAATCGGGATCAAAATCGTCATCTGCTATACCATCTGAAAAGTTCACATTATAATGAACAATTATTCTAAATTTTCAAGTGGATGTGACCACACCTTCATGATAAACTACTTAAACCTAAACCTGATACGGAAAGGACTAACAAACTGGCATACAGAACAAAAAACAAAGCCCTCCTTCCCCCTTTTTCGTAGGTTGGCATTTCAATGAATGTACGTTACAACTGTTACAGTAATAAGCTTTTCATTATCTCAGATACATTGTAGCAAACATATTAAGCTTTGAGTTGGTTTCTGTTTTGTTAAAATTAAGTTTAAGTTAATACATCTGTACTCGATACTTTTATGTAACATTTATTGAATTCTATTTTTGTTATTCATTATAGATAGATACTTATAAAATTTCCGTCTCTGAGGGTCTGGCTCCAGTGTCCTTCTGTTCTGTATTCTTTATTTTTTAGGTAATTTTTCTCTATTCTTTATGTTAAAGTCGCAAATTTTTCTACATTTTTTATGTTCAATATTTATTTTTATTTTTGCCATATTTTTCTCTATTCTTTATTTTTCTGTAGATTTGCCAAATCATCCTTTATTCTGTTAACCCCATCAGACTCTCGTCTATAAGTACTATGATCTCGGGATTTCAATTGTTTTCTGGCATGTGGTTTTCATTCATATTTAAATCAAACAGTTCAAGTATTTTCTACAATTGTTGTGAACTTATGAAAGTACGTTATTTGATAAAAATGTAAACAATTATTTCCGCATCAGTTTCACATTGTTTGACTCGGTACTGTGTAAAGATTACTTACTGTATAGACATCTGGCTTTTGTCGAAGACTGGAAGTTGCACTATATATGTCTTTTATTTATGTGTGTCGTTTTGGTTGCTTGTCGCGTTGGTAAAAGGCTTGGTATGTTCTTGCCCTCATATTCACGGTTCAGTGACTGCTAGAAAAAAAAAGATTTGTTTTTTTCATGTTAATTTCTCACTTAGTAATAGTAATAGGATAACCAAGGATTCCTTGCAATGTTTATATGACGTCAGACAGGGTTTATCTGACCTTCACCTTATTTCACGGATCAGTTATCAAGGTTAAAGTTACGCGATTAGGTCTGTTCCTGAAATATTATAAGCAGTATGTCAACTACATGTGGTGTATCGAATGACTGGAACGGGTACATGTCAGGCTGGCAGGTTTCATCTGACCTTGATCTCAATTTCATGGTTCATTGGTCAATAAAATTAAGAATGGAAATGGAGAATGTGTCAAAGATACAATAACCCAACAAAGAGCAGAAAAAAGCTGAAGGCCACCAATAGGTCTTCAACACAGCAAGAAAATCTCCAACCATCTTCACCCTGCCCCTCAACAAAATGTTAAGTTTTTTTATAGTTTGGTCTGTGTTTCAAGTACTATTGGCAACAGGTCAACTATATTTGGTGTATAGAATGATTGTGAGATGTACATATAAAAAAGGAAGATGTGGTATGATTGCCAATGAGACAACTATCCACAAAAGACCAAAATGACACAAACATTAACAACTATAGGTCACCGTACGGCCTTCAACAATGAGCAAAGCCCATACCGCACAGTCAGCTATAAAAGGCCCCGATAAGACAATGTAAAACAATTCAAATGAGAAAACTAACGGCCTCATTTATGTAAAAAAAATGAACGAAAAACAAATATGTAACACATAAACAAACGACAACCACTGAATTACAGGCTCTCGACTTGAGACAGGCACATACATAAATAATGTGGCGGGGTTAAACATGTTAGCGGGATCCCAACCCTCCCCCTAACCTGGGACAGTGGTATAACAGTACAATATGAGAACGAACTATAAAAATCAGTTGAAAAAGGCTTAACTCATCAGATAGACAAAAAATACAAGTGGACGTGGCCGGGTACTTATACATCCCGACACAAAAAGACACAATGAACAGATCTGAGAGTACTCTCAGTTATTTGACAGCTAGTTCAAAGCCACTAACAACTAATAAAAAAATCATGCCTCTAAGACTAAACACTCAATCCGTACACATCCAACATACAATGGATTTAGTGTAAAGACGTCATAAACAGCCAGAGAAAAACATGACCTTGTGCAATGCCAAGTTGCAGGTATCGACAGATTGTAGATCCATGAAAATGTATATGTATATAACATACTAGTAATATTTAGTAAGCTTTTAATCTACTGATAACAAAATCAATATTTATACCAATAAAAACAATAGTCAATGATCTTATTACAGTGTTGAATAGGTTAACTTTTAGAATAAGTTTATTTAAAGGAGCAACAAGTTTACATGGATCATTTCTAAATTTCCGGGCTGTCTGTCTGGCATATATCACCTGACCTTCATGTCATTTTTATGTTTCATTGGTCATTTTTTTTTTTTTCAGTACTTTAAGCAATATAGGTCAACTCCAGTCTGGCTCCAATGTCCTTCAGTTCTGTATCCGTCTCTGAGGGTCTGGCTCCAGTGTCCTTCAGTTCTGTATCCGTCTCTGAGGGTCTGGCTCCAGTGTCTTTCAGTTCTGTATTCGTCTCCGAGGGTCTGGCTCCAGTGTCCTTCAGTTCTGTATCCGTCTCTGAGGGTCTGGCTCCAGTGTCCTTCAGTTCTGTATTCATCTCCGAGGGTCTGGCTTCAGTGTCCTTCAGTTCTGTTTCCGTCTCTGAGGGTCTGGCTCCAGTGTCCTTCAGTTCTGTATCCGTCTCTGAGGGTCTGACTCCAGTGTCCTTCAGTTCTGTATCCGTCTCTGAGGGTCTGGCTCCAGTGTCCTTCAGTTCTGTATCCGTCTCTGAGGGTCTGGCTCCAGTGTCCTTTAGTTCTGTATCCGTCTCTGAGGGTCTGGCTCCAGTGTCTTTCAGTTCTGTATTCGTCTCTGAGGGTCTGACTCCAGTGTCCTTCAGTTCTGTATCCGTCTCTGAGGGTCTGGCTCCAGTGTCCTTCAGTTCTGTATCCGTCTCTGAGGGTCTGGCTCCAGTGTCCTTCAGTTCTGTATCCGTCTCTGAGGGTCTGGCTCCAGTGTCCTTCAGTTCTGTATCCGTCTCTGAGGGTCTGGCTCCAGTGTCCTTCAGTTCTGTATTCGTCTCTGAGGGTCTGGCTCCAGTGTCCTTCAGTTCTGTATTCGTCTCTGAGGGTCTGGCTCCAGTGTCCTTCAGTTCTGTATCCGTCTCTGAGGGTCTGGCTCCAGTGTCCTTCAGTTCTGTATCCGTCTCTGAGGGTCTGGCTCCAGTGTCCTTCAGTTCTGTATCCGTCTCTGAGAGTCTGGCTCCAGTGTCCTTCAGTTCTGTATCCGTCTCTGAGGGTCTGGCTCCAGTGTCCTTCAGTTCTGTATCCGTCTCTGAGGGTCTGGCTCCAGTGTCTTTCAGTTCTGTATTCGTCTCCGAGGGTCTGGCTCCAGTGTCCTTCAGTTCTGTATCCGTCTCTGAGGGTCTGACTCCAGTGTCCTTCAGTTCTGTATCCGTCTCTGAGGGTCTGGCTCCAGTGTCCTTCAGTTCTGTATCCGTCTCTGAGGGTCTGGCTCCAGTGTCCTTTAGTTCTGTATCCGTCTCTGAGGGTCTGGCTCCAGTGTCTTTCAGTTCTGTATTCGTCTCTGAGGGTCTGACTCCAGTGTCCTTCAGTTCTGTATCCGTCTCTGAGGGTCTTGCTCCAGTGTCCTTCAGTTCTGTATCCGTCTCTGAGGGTCTGGCTCCAGTGTCCTTCAGTTCTGTATCCGTCTCTGAGGGTCTGGCTCCAGTGTCCTTCAGTTCTGTATTCTCTATTTTTTAGGTCATTTTTCTCTATTCTTTATGTTATAGCCGCACATTTTTCTACATTTTTTTATGTTCATTATTTTTTTTAAATTTTTGCCTTAGTATTTTTCACTTTTCTTTATCTTTTCTGTAGATTTGCCCCATCATTCTTCATTCTGTTAACCCCATCAGACCCTCGTCTATAAGTACTATCTCATGATTTCAATTGTTTTCTGTCATTAGGTTTTCATTCATATTTAAATCAAACAGTTCAAGTTTTTTCTACAATTGTTGTGTGCTTATGACAGTACGCTATTTGATAAGAATGTAAACAATTATTTCCGCACCAGTTTCACATTGTTTGACTCGGTACTGTGTAAAGATTCCATACTGCATAAACATCTGGCTATTGTCTAAGACTGGAAGTTGTACTACACTGTATATATGTCGTTTGGTTGCAATCTTATTAAAATTAGTTCTCATCACTTGCTTCTCGATTTTTTATATGTCGCCGTGTGACATATAAAAAATCGAGGAGCAAGTGATGAGAACTTATTTAAATAAGATTGGTTTGGTTGATGTCGCGTTGTTAAAAGGTCCTTTAAACCTAATCATTCAAGTAATCAGTCTCAGACTTACAAGTCTGTTCTATTGAATAGAGAGTTCCCTTGTAAATATCGGTTGTTAATATCTCTGCATTAATGGCAATTGTAAGATGTATATATATATAGGAACATTGTTGTGAAATTGTGAAACTACATTGAGTGACATACCTAAAAGACTGATACACCTAAAAGAGTGATATACCTTAAAGAGTGATATACCTAAAAGAGTGTTATATCTAACAGAGTGTTATACCTAACAGACATATAAACCAATAACAGTCCACAAAACACTACACAGAAAACTTTAGCAAATGAACCCCACCAACTGCAGATATGAACTCAGGAGCTCCGTAAGGGTTAGCAGTTTCTGTTCCAATAGAGAATAGTTGGTAACAAATAATAATGCCCCCACCAACTGTAGATATGAACTCAGGTGCTCCGTGAGGGTCAGCATATTCTGCTTCAATAGAGAATAGTTGGTTACCAACACTATTGTCCCCACCAACTGTAGATATGAACTCAGGTGTTCAGTGATGGTTGGCAGATCCTGCTCCTATAGAAAATATTTGGTTACCGACACAAATGCCCTAAGCAGCTGTAGATATAAACTCTGTAAGGGTTAGCAGTTAGAATAGAAAATATTTGGTAACCAATACTAATGCAATATTAATGAATGCAGGAGAGTATGATTTATTTATCTGTTGTTGCTTACATCTAAGTCATTTGGTCTATGGTTGGCAGTCGTCTCATTGGCAATCATACCGTATCTTCATATGCTTGTACTTAAGTTCACTATATCTAAGTATGCATCCAACAACTGAAACAAAGGTTGCACTTTGTAAATACAGCTGTTTCACAAACCACACCTCTTTTGGGGAGATATATAATATTCATAGATAGTTTGTTTTGTTTATCTACTGGTTTCCAGATATGATCACTTGGGAATTTTTAGAACCACAGCATTTGGAGCAGGAGCCTTAGGAAGTTCTAGTCAAGTACCTGGATTAGAAAACAATTCTTTTGCTGCATTTCATGGTACGCAAATAGGACCGTCACTGTTGACCTTTGGTGCACAGTAAAATCAAACATCTTCATCCTATGGTCAAGAAACTAGTAACTAAACATCTAGTGGGTTTCTGACTATTGCCCAGTCATGTTTTGGTGCAAGTCCTTTTACAAGTCAGCCACAGTCCACAGGATTGTTTGGAAAACCAGCACCAACCCCTGGAGCCAACATCTTTGAAAGTTTTACAACACAACTATCCTTAAACGGTTTCCCTACTGCAGGAACGACCCCGTCTGCTTTCCCCTCAGGTGGGGCATCACAAAATGCTTTCCTTCATCATCAGCTAGTAATATTTCAGACAGTCAGAAATATATGGCTTAGTTAACAACAGGAGAAATCGAAGCATTCCAAGCACCTAAGTTTACCCTTGCGAAAGTTCCAACAATACCTCTACCAAAAGAACTTGTGTTTTGATAGTTATATTAAAAAAATGCCTTACCTTGTCTGTAATATTATTTCTAAAAACTGAAAATAATATGGTGACATTCAGGGCTAACACATCTTCAGAATTATAGGGAGAAGTGACTTCTCTTTTTGAAACTGATAGGGAGAAGTGGTGAGATTTGAAAGAGAAGTGCTCATTCGCGCGGTGCGCTACAATGTTTGGATTTTACTGTAGTATAAACGGTCATTTGTAAATAATGTTCTTTTTATATTGTTCAATTCATATCTGAGTATACAATTAAAGTAACATTTCAAATTGAAAGTTGTTTAAATTTTACTAAGGTCTTTATGAGAAACTACCAACTAAATATCTAGCACTAAATTCTTTTTTTTATAGCTCTGATATGTTAATATTTAAAGTTTTAGAATGGATTCAGTAGCTTCTTAGTTTCTGCAGAAAAAAAAAACTATTCCTCTTTATAATAGGTCTTGACTGACAGGTTGCTCAATGATTCAGTTACTTCTTTTTTTGCCATTTCTTATTGAATTATGTTGAAATGATTTTTGTCTCGCCTGTATCCGATACATAGGTTTTACTATTCGGTGGCGGCTGCGTAAACGATTTTGTATAAAGCTCTATATTTCAGAAGGCAGAAGACCTGAATGCTTCATATCTAGTATGCAGATACCTTATGTTACTAAGTTTTGGTCTGTCCTTGACCTCATTTTTGTGGTTCAGCGACTGCTAGAAATATTTTAGTTTTTTTGTCATGTGAATTTCTCACTTACCAAATTTGGTATATGGGTTCCTTGCAATGTCTATATGCCGCCAGACAGGGTTTATCTGACCTTCACCTCATTTCACGGATCAGTAATCAAGGTTAAAGTTACGCGATTAGGTCCGTTCCTCAAATATTATAAGCAGTATGTCAACTACATGTGGTGTATCGAATGACTGGAACGGGTACATGTCAGGCTGGCAGGTTTCATCTGACCTTGATCTCAATTTCATGGTTCATTGGTAAATAAAATTAAGAATGGAAATGAAGAATGTGTCAAAGATACAACAACCCAACAAAGAGCAGAAGAAAGCTGAAGGCCACCAATAGGTCTTCAACACATCAAGAAAATCCCCCACCTTGAGGCGCGCTTCAGCCTGCCCCTAAACAAAAAAATAAGTTCTTTATAGTTTGGCCTGTTTTTCAAGTACTATTGGCAACAGGTCAACTATATTTGGTGTATAGAATGATTGTGAGATGTACATGTCTGTCTGGCAGGTATCACCTGACCTTCACGTCATTTTTATGTTTCATTGGTCATTGTTTTTTGTGTCTGTTTTTCAGTACTTTAAGCAATAAAGGTCACCTATATTTGGTATGGAATGATTGCAATTGGTACATGTCAGTCTGGCAGGTTTCATCCGACCTTGACCGCATTTTCATGGTTCATTAGTCAATGATAAGTTTTTGTGGTTTGATCTGTTTTTCATGTACTATACGCAATAGGTCAACTAAAGTTGGTGTATGGAAAGATTGTTAGGTGTATATGTCTGTGTGTCAGATATCATCTAACCTTGACCTCATTTTCAAGGTTCATTGGTCAATGTTAATTTGGGTTATTTTGTTTGGTTTTTTGGTCTGTTTGCAATTATCATAAGCAATAAGTCAACTATATTTTCTGTATACAAAATTGTATGGTGTATATATGTCTGTCTAACAGCATTTATCTGACCTGAGTTTCTGTGATGTTTTTGGTTAAACCTTTATTTTTGAGACTTTCAGCATTAAATCAATGGTCAATAAAGCCGGCGAGACATTTCAGCGTGTGTACTTTTGTTATAAATGTATTAGATAAGAGAAAGGTTTAAATCATTTTTTTTGTTTTTAACATTACACTCAGGCTTTCCCTTGTTTAAAACAGTGAGTTGTAAGTTTTAAGATTTAACACTGAGAGCCAAAAAAATACGCAAAGCAAGCTGAAGGATGCAAATAGCAGAAAATAGATTTTAGACAACAAAAAAAGGTTTATAATTCACAATCAGATTTCATGCTTCTGCTAATGAAAATAAAGTTAACTTTGATTTTGACAATTTCCGCTTTTGGTGTTCATGAGTTTTGGCACTTGCTTGTCTTTACAATAACACTGATCAGGGGCGGATCCAACCATTTTTAAAAAGGGGGTCCAACCATATTTCGCCGTTCAAAAGCATTGATCGTAAAAAACAGAGAGGTTTCAACCCCTGAAACACCCCCTCGCCCTAACTGGATCCGTCACTGCTGATAAATATAAAAAAAAAGACGATTTGCTGTAACTGTGTTTTTTTATTGTCGGATATTGATGGGCATTTGAAAAGTTCACATTATAATGAACAACAAAATTCATTTGGATGTGATCTACCACACCTTCATGATAAGCTACTTAAAACCAAACCTAATACCCGACGGACAACTAAACTGAAACACAGAACAGAAAACATAAAGCACCCCTTCCCCCTTTTTTCATCGTAGGTGGGAATTTAAATGAATGATACAACAATAATAAGCTCTTCATTATTTGAGATAGCAAACAATCATAAGCTTTGATTTCTGCTTTGGAAAAAAGTAAAGTTGATACATCTGTTCTTGATACTTGACTGGTATGTAGTATTATTGAATTCTAATTTTATCGTCCATTAATATATACACATACTTATAACACTTCCGTCTAAAGGTACTATCTCGTGATTTCAAGTGTTTTCTGTCACGTGGTCTTCATTCATATTTGAATCAAACAATTGTCAAAGTTCAAGTAGTTTCTACAATTGTTGTGATATTGTGAAAGTTCATTTTATGTAAATAAATGTAAACATTTTTTCCCCATCAGTTAAAATTTCCTGTTATCAGTTTAACATTGTTTGAAAAGGTGCGATATAGATATATATTGCATATATACATCTGGCTATAGTCGAAGACATGTTCCACTGTAGATGTCTTTTAGCTATTGTCGAAGACATGTTCCACTGTAGATGTCTTAGTAATTTGTGTGGTTTGGTTGATGTTCCTTTGGTATAAAAAGTCCACATTCTATAAACATTATAATTTTTTGGCTGATCATTCAAGGAATCAGTCTCACACTAACAAGTCTGTTATGATGTATAGTTCCCTTGTAAATATCGGTTGTTGTTCAGTAAATTTAAAGCAATTGTAATTTTTATGCATGAGCATGTCGAAAAACTAAAAAAAATTTATAATAAAGAAATGTATGTTAAATGAAACTAAAACATTGTAGACCTTACAATACATCTATATAAGATGCATAACAGAATAAGACTGATTCAAGACCCCCAATTAAGTATCACGAATGCAACAGCTTTACATATACCGTAGCTAGAAAAGCCTTATAATAAAACAAAAAAAGTAAATTATGTTGATATTAAGATATTAGTAGAATATTTGTTATGATTGCCAAAATGAATGAGAAAACTATCAACCAGGGACCAACAAATAAACAATGAGAAAAAATGTTCACCAGAAACCAACGAATAAACAATGAAAACAACTATCAACCAGGGACCAACGATTAAACAATGAACACAACATTCCACCAGGGACCGGTGAATAAACAATGAACACAACTATCCACCATGGAAAAACGAATAAACAATGAAAACAATTATCAACCAGGGACCAACGAATAAACAATGATCACAACATTCCACCAGGGACCAACGAATAAACAATTAACACAACTAATACCGTTTAGTTAGCAATAAAAGAATCCGGGATGGCAGTAAATGAAACAATGAAAAAGAACACAAACTATATTACAACAATAAACGAAAAAGGCCTAATTTTGACTCTAGTAAACTGTTTATTCTTGGTTATATCACCACGTCTATTCATGTTTATTTGGCAAACAATAATCAACAATTTCTGGTCCGAATTCCCGCAATGCATACGTAACTTATTGTGTTTATATCATTAGCGAAGATCCGTACGAAGTTGTTATTGTGGTATTAAAATCAATATCGTTTGATGAAGCATTACTAGCCCCTTTTTACGATAACTTTGAAGCAACATTTTTAATGGACAGAAGTAGGAAACATTACTTATTCTACCAAACCATCTACCATCTATAGTGGCAGCTGAAATATTTAGCACTTCATTTAAATTTTCTTAATTTGCGAAATATTCCTGGTAGATTTTTTTTTAATTTGATCTTACCCTGAATGCGCCTGAAATATTTGCCCATGAACGTTAAACAAAATGTTAACTTACGAAATTTTCATCGGAAGAAGAGCAGACATAAAGTCTGTTTTTTTCACGAATGCTGCAGACCTATTGACAAGTCTGCTGCAGACCTATGGACAAGTCTACTATTGACCAGTCTCGATGACAGGTCAGCTCCTAACCAGATCTAATGACAGGTCTAGTTATGACAGATTGCCGTGTTTACGACTTTTCATATCATACCTGAATTTTTTATTATGTAAACAATAATTGTATTGTTCTTTTCCTGAGTACAAAACATTACTATACTCGTTATTTTATATTCTTATAATAATAAAGTACTTAGTAGCTATAACAATTCAGGACACATATACATGCACCTATCATTAAAGAAAGGTCAGGAACGTTGTTGTACCTTTGTTAATACTGGAAGGCAGATAAAAAGGTTATCCAACGAATCGGAAAAAAAAGTGTATATGATGGGATATAACCACCTTTGTTAATACTGGAAGACGGATAAAAAGGCTATTCAACGAATTGATAAAAATAAGTTTATATAATGGGATATAACCACCTTTGTTAATACTGGAAGGCGGATAAAAAAGTAATCCAACGAATCGGAAAAATAAGTTGATATAATGGGATATAACCACCTTTGTTAATACTGGAAGACGGATAAAAAGGCTATTCAACGAATCGGAAAGATAATTTTATATGATGGGATATAACCACATTTTGTTAATACTTGAAGACGGATAAAAAGGCTATCCAACGAATCGGAAAAATAAGTTTATATGATCGGATATAACCGCCTTTGTTAATACTGGAAGGCGGATAAAAAGGTAATCCAACGAATCAGAAAAATAAGTTTATATGATGGGATATAACCATCTTTGTTTATACTGGAAGGCGGATAAAAAGGTAATCCAACGAATCGGAAAAATAAGTTTATATGATGGGATATAACCATCTTTGTTAATACTTGGAGGCGGATAAAAGGTAATCCAACGAATCGGAAAAATAAGTTTATATGATGGGATATAACCGCCTTTATTAATACTGGAAGGCGGATAAAAAGGTTATCCAACAAATCGGAAAAATAAGTTTATATGATTGGATATAACCACCTTTGTTAATACTGGAAGGCGGATAAAAAGGTTATCTAACGAATTAGAAAAAATATGTTATATGATGGGATATAACCACCTTTGTTAATACTGCAAGTGGATAAAAAGGTTATCTAACGTATCAGAAAGGTATGTTTGTTTGATGGGATATAACCACCTTTGTTCACGTTGCTTCTCTTCGTTCTCCAAGTTTTGCACAGACCAAGCAACCAAGCAAAATCTTTGGAGTTTTTCCGAGTAAATAGTACGTCAGTACTTGTATTATTGTCTCGTTTTCACTACACATTTTCTCTTCCTGTATCTATTACTAACTGAACTGATTTCTTTTAAGGCAACATGGCGTTTTCTAAGTACTGCTTAAACGTATGAATATGATAAGTAATAAAAAGCATGATAATTTATCCTCACTATGTCAAGATTTTTTTTCTTCCAATTTTTAAGAAAAAAAATTAAAGGGTTTTCAAACAGTGGGAAAATAGAAAAATTTCAAAATGTAATATTTCCAAAAGTTATTATAGAAAGACTATAGACAGGAAGGGTCATAAAACGGATCTCTAAACCTAATATCAATGGAATGAATATAATTGATGAGTCTTATGAAAACGAAACGCGCCTCTGTCGTACTAAATTATAATTCTGGTACCTTTGATAATTATTATAACAATTTGTAAAATATACAATCACAATGAAAGATCGACCGGGAGATTTGATTGACAACAATGTATCATCATATGATTTTTTTCAATAAATTTCCCCATTGAATGTGTAATTTATCAAAACAACTGTTTATTACTTATAAGTATATATAGCCAAATTATTGTACATACAGGAAAAGAGTGAATTCTTTTTCAACAGCCTCATCTGTCGCGGAATCTATCAAAGTTTAACTTTTAAGCCTTATAATTTTTACAAAAATTCTAAACCCTGTCAAACTTTGGTAAAGCTTTTTTTAAATATCTAAATGTGTTTTACTTCAGTTAACAAGAAAGAGATAATTCCTAGAAACACGGTCCATGTTCTCATTAGAACATGTACAAAGGCGGAAATCGAAATTGAAACTTATCTTTGACCTGTAATATTATTTTACATCTAAAACAAGTGTGGACACAGATCAGTGTGGATAGTATGTTTGAATGTTTAACGGTGTTTTCTGATATTTTTTTTTTCTGTTTTCCACCCCATAGTGTTCAAGTAACAGCCATCCTCAATAATAGACCAGTACCAAACACTAAAAATGTGTAGTGTTGGTTTTTTTTCAATATTTGTGTTTTATGTTCAAGATTATCTTGGAGGAGACACTTTTTGTACACAATAAATGGATTACCAAATGATTCTGTTAAAATGAGTTCAACTACTTTGCTTTTGGATAAAAAAAAATAGTAGATGAACACATAAGCTGCATTTCTACATTATATGTGATTTTGATATGCAAGATGGTTTATAAGAACCTGTATGTATTCTTCTCGTATAATAGTTCTAAGTATGTCCATTGTGGTGGGCATTTCTTACTTGGAACACTGTAGTCAATAGTTATTAAAGGTACCAGGATTATAATTTAGTATGCCAGACGCGCGTTTTGTCTACACAAGACTCGTCAGTGACGCTCATATCAAAATATTTATCAAGCCAAACAAGTACAAAGTTGAAGAGCATTGAGGATCCAAAATTCCAAAAAGTTAAAGTGAAAGATTCCCTTTACATGTTCAACATTGATTCTTAGAAGATGTCTAATAGTTCAAAGTGATGATAATACCTGGCATGCACATGGGGCTAGATGAGCAAGAAAGTACACTTCTGTTGTATCCCACATATATTTTTAATTCTTTCTTTGAAATTGTTAGATTCTCCATGGCCTGGTTGAAGTTAGGAAGGAAAGGAACGTTGTTGGACCTTTGTTAATACTGGAAGGTGGAACATGATAAAAGACAAATTTACCAGAATGAAATAATTTTAATTACATGGAATATATATCTAATTTATTTGTTTATGATTCTTAATTTCTCTAAATAGATTATGACAAATAGTTTAAACTATAAAAAATATGAATAAGGTTTTGCAGAATTATTCTTGTTTCAAGGTTTTTGTTATGTGGATAGAAATATGAATGAAACTTGTGTGATGCAGTTTTGTTGTTGCCATGATATAAAAAAAAAACGTTCCTGTAATCCGTCAATTAACATCAACACAAATTAAGAAAAAACGAATGAATGATAAAAGTTGAACAATGATTGATAATTTAGGAACTGACTTCTATAATTCTAAAGGAAGAGACCGATTTCATTGAGCCGCAACCCCTCTAAACCATACAAAGTCGGAAATATTTGTGATTTGACGAATACATGTAATGTTTTGTACTTCCTAAATTTGATTTTAAAACAATCTTTTTTCCACAGAAAAATGCCAATTTTTGAGAAAATATCAAAATTCGGAGACCGTTATCGAAATGTGTACTATACGCTTTCGCGTATGCTCAGTCGACAAACTGCCCACAGAATTTAACTTTATATATAAATAATATAATACAATGGTGGTGATTAAAATTACACCATTCCAGGCCCTTTTGTTTTCCACATACTTAATATTACCAATATAATTAAAAAGTTGCGGGTCGAATCCAATACCGATTATAATAGTATATTTCACAAAATTACCTGATCCCTGTTACATAATCTGTACATTCCGCCTCTGTCAGGCGCACAACCAAACGGTATATTCAGGATTTGCTATAAACACGGGTAATAATCACACCTGAAGTTCTTCATTACACAGGGAATAACTGTGCACCTTATAATCATAAGAAAATAGACATCATTGTATATAAAAGTAACTCAAATACAAATAAATAAAAATACAAATTTCTGATAAAAAAAAAAGTTAGTAAAAAGCAAATAGGTGTTACTACATGCACAAATAAATACATCCTACGTGCCTCTCTCTTGAAATAAGAACAAACTTCTTTCTTTATTCTCAAGAAACCATATAAATAGGAATAGAGAAGACAATTATGTACAATATTTACAAGAAGACAGAACAAACAAAACAGTTATAAGACAATATATGAGGTCCATTTTAGCCAGGAGCACAAAAAATACACTTGTGTGAATAATCTTTATGATTTTACATAGTTTAATCAATTCTGATTTGTTTTTTGAAGACATAATCTGTTTGTATTTTACAATATTTGCATTTTTTAAATAATAATGTGACAGACAATATTTCCTGTGTTCTTCAAAGTATTTACATTCTAATATATAATGCATTTCATCACCAATATCATTTTTGTTATTGAACGGGGTGGGAGCGATCCCCAGGGACTTCCCTTTTACCTCATTAAATTTGTTTTATCGTCCCATTCAAGAATATATATGGTTTAGGGGTGGGAATTTGGACCGTTAACAACATAATAGCATATTCTCAAATTTAAGGGGATTGGGATGACCCCCCAGGGATTCTCCCTTTATTTCATGTGATTTGTTTTATTGTCCTTTGATCATTTCTGAAGACTGTGTGTGTTTATCTCTTAAAGTTTTCAAGTTTTTATTCATTTGAAAATTTTCAAAAATAAAATCCCATAGGGTTCTTTAGTAAACCCCTCCCTTTTTTTGGCCCCCCAAAATACCCCTTAATAGACCCCAATGCACAAACGAACGATTGATAACTCATCTAGACATATTAGTCTAACATTTTATGAAACCTTAAGTAAATCTGACAATTGGTTTTGTAGACTCTTTTTTTTTGACTCTGTGTGGAGCGTACTGGCCTGAACGAAGAAGAATTGATAATACATGTATCGCGAAGAAACCTCATTTAATGTTTATACTAGACAAAGAGAGAAATAAAAAAGAACCAGTTTTAATTTTGTTATGATCTCAATAGCTCTACATTTCTTCTCAAAATTACGAAATAAAAACCTAAATTAAAACAATGTATCCAACCCTTCTTCCCCTTCCATTTAATATACAGTTCAATCATTTATGGTTGAGGAGTTCCAAGCACTATGCAAGTAGAAAGACGAAGAAGTAAACCAAAATCTATGGGGTCTTCCGAGTTAACAGTACGTCAGTGCTTTTATATTGTCTCGTTTTCACTAAATGTTTCTCTTCCTGTGTTCATCACTCATTGAGCTGAGGCCTTTTAGGCAACAAGGCGTTTTTTCTAACGTGCTGATCAGAAAGGTAAATATGATATTAATTTGAATGATAGCATGATTATTTTCCTTCAAAATGCTAAGATTTTTTTTTTCAACTTTTAAGAACCATGCTTAAAGGCCTTTTCCAACCGTGGAAAAATTAGAAGTTTAAAATTTTAATATTATCAAAAGTTTTTAAAGAAGGACTCAACATAGGAATGATCATAAAACGGATGTCTAAAGCAAATATTTAAATGAATTAAATATTTTAATAATTTTTGAAAAAAAAAAAAATCACAATGAAAACTGGAAGATTTCATTGACAACAATATGTCAGGAAAAGAAAGAATTATTTTGCTGAAGCCTCTTTTATCGGAGGCGGAAATCAAGCTTTAATCTTATAGCTCTGTAATTTTTTTAAAACCCTGTCAAAACTGAATAGTTACATGATTGTCAAAAGAATATTTTAGTTATCAAAATTCGTTTTACTTCAATTCACGACATATGAAAAAGATGTAATTCCCGGAGAAGCGGAAACCTCTCATCATACACGTAGTAACATGTAGAAATACGGAAATTTGTGAAATTGAAACTTAAACTTTGAACTGTGTTATCGTTTTACATCATTAAAACGGAAATATATGTATCAAAAATATATCAATTTTGAGAAAAATCTATGCAGTGGTAATTGGCGATTTAATTATTTTAAGACAAATTTAAGTACGTTTTCGTCTATTTAATGTGGTTTCTATGCAAATGTGCATCTTTTTAAAAGGATAACGTTCGTAATGTTTCAGAAAATTAAACAGATAAATGCTTTACTTTTTTTTCCATATTTAGTTGAAGTTAAACGAGCCAACGTTGCATGCACAATTTTACCAAAATCTGTGACATAGCTCATTTACTTTAACTTGACCTTAATGTATTTTCTGTTTATGAAAACTGCATGTCGAAAGAGTATTACATATTAGTAATTCAATTGTATTATATAGTTTTTTTCAAAGTCATTTCCGAAATTGCAACGAAAATAATATCGTAATGGATAACTCATGTGCTCGATTTTTGACTTGAGTAAAACGGTTCCTCAGTATGGTGTCACACCGCTGATTCATTCAATTATCATTTAGAACATGTAAATAAAATTCAGAAAGGAAATTGGGAGTGTGTCAGAGCGACAACAACCCGACCATAGAGAATACAACAGCCGAAGGCCACCAATGGGTCTTTAATGTAGCGAGAAAACCTACTCTGACAAATAAATGAAACATCACTTAATGAGAAATTTTGAGGCCAAATTGACCTTTTCATTAATTTGAATTACAACTTTAGGGTAAAGATCGATGCTACTTAGTTTGCTTATGTGTAGTGAAGGTTGTTAGCAATAGGCGACTTCCGGAATGCCAATAAACTAAATTACCTTAAATATGTGAAAAAAAATTATTACATTTTGTTCATATGCAAATGTTTTTAAAAAAATTCTTTAAATCTTACTTTTACCCATCATTACAAACCAGATAGTCTAAAATTCGCAGTAATTGTACTCTACTGTACTGATTATTACACGATCATTCTGAATTCTGAATAAGTCTAAATTTTACTGGAAATTACTTGACCCCTATCTTTACCATACTTGTATGTATTGATTTGTACTTGACCACAATCTAGACAATAATTAAAAGTCTGAACTAATACTCGACCAGTCTGAAACATTTGTAATTTTAGGACCCTTTATAGCTTGATATGTGGTGCAATTTATTGCTAACTCTTTCGTCATTTGGTCTCTTGTTGAGAGTTGTCTCTTTGGCAAGCATACTGCATTTTTCAGTACTTATATAAGTATCGCATGCAACTATTTAACCAAATGTCAGGCTTTTCTTAAACTTTTCTAAATGATCTCAAATCTGCAAGGCAAATAATATGTATGTAACGGTTAGGCCAAATTTTTCATTTTTCCGTATACAAAACATACGAAGGATCATAAAACGGATTTCTAAAGCTAAACATTCTTATTAATGATGCATACCGTTTCTCGATACAAAAATTGACGTGATTGCCAAAGAGATATCTCTCCCATCAGAGACAACTCTCCATCAGTAACAACTCTCCATCAGAGACAACTCTCCATCAGTGACCACTATCAATCAGAGACAACTCTCCATCAGAGACAACTCTCCATCAGCGACAACTCTCCATGAGAGACAACTCCCTATCAGAGACAACTCTCCATCAGAGACAACTCTCCATCAGAGACAACTCTCCATCAGAGACAACTCTCCATCAGAGACAACTCTACAACAGAGACAACGCTCCATGAGAGACAACTCCCTATCAGAGACAACTCTACAACAGAGACAACGCTCCATGAGAGACAACTCCCTATCAGAGACAACTCTCCATCAGAGACAATCTCTATCAGACACAACGTACTCTCCATCAGAGACAATCTCCATCAGAGACAATATTCCACAAAGACAACTCTCCATCAGAGACAACTCTTAATCATATTCACCTCTCCATCAGAGACAACTCTCCATCAGTTACAACTCTCCATCAGAGACAACTCTCCATCAGTGACAACTCTCCATCAGAAACAACTCTCCATCAGAGACAACTCTCCATCAGAGACAACTTTCCATCAGTGACAACTCTCCATCAGTGACAACTCTCCATCAGTGACAACTCTCCATCAGTGACAATTCTCCATCAGTGACAACTCTGCATCAGTTACAACTATCCATCAGAGACAACTCTCCATCAGAGACAACTCTCCATCAGTTACAACTCTCCATCAGAGACAACTCTCAATCAGTGACAACTCTCCATCAGTGACAACTCTCCATCAGAGACAACTCTCCATCAGCGACAACTCTCCATGAGAGGGAACTCCCTATTAGAGACAATCTCCATCAGAAACAACGTACTCTCCATCAGAGACAACATTCCACAAAGACAACTCCTCACCAAAGACAGCTCTTAATGAGACAACTCTTTGCATAAGAGACAACTCTCAACACAAAGACAACCCACAATCAGAGACAACTCTCCACAGATACAACTTTCCATTAGAGACAATTTTCCATCAGCGGTAACTCTCCATCCGATACAACTCTCCATCAGAGACAACCCTGCATCAGACACGTCTTTCCATCAGAGATAACTCCCCATCAGATCCAACTTTTTATCACATACAAATCTCTATTAGAGACAACTCTCCATTAGAGAACTCAGTCTCCAACAGAGACAACTTACCACAGAGACAACTCTCCATCATAAACAACTTTTCATCAGAGACAACTCTCCGTCTGAGACAACTCTCCATCAGAGATAACTCTCCGTCTGAGACAACTTTCCATCAGAGACAACTCTCTATCAGAGACAACCCTCTATTAGAGACAACTCTCCATCAGAGATAACTCTCTCAGACAACTTTCCATCAGAGACAACTCTCCATCAGAGACAACCCTCTATCAAAGACAACTCTCCATCAGAGATAACTCTCCGTATGAGACAACTCTCCCTCAGAGATAACTCTCCATCAGAGACAACTTTCTATCAGAGATAAATCTCCGTCTGATACAACTCTCTATCAGAGATAACTCTCCGTCTGAGACAATTCTCCCTCAGAGATAACTCTCCATCAGAGACAACTTTCTATCAGAGATAACTCTCCGTCTGAGACAACTCTTTATCAGAGATTACTCTCCATCATAGGCAACTCTCCATCAGTGACAACAGTCACAGAAACAGCTATCCATCACAGACAGACAACTCTCCATCAGAGACAACAGTCACAGAAACAGCTATCCATCACAGTCAGACAACTCTCCATCAGAGACAACTCTCCATCAAAGACAACTATCAATCAGAGACAACTCTCCATCAGAGACAACTCTCCACCAGAGACAACTCTCCATCAGAGACAACTCTCCATCAAAGACAACTCTCTATCAGAGACAACTTTCCAACAGAGATAACTCCCCATCAGAGACAAATCTTCATCACAGACAACTCTCCATCAGATACAACTTTCCAACAGAGATAAATCTCCATCAGAGGCAAATCTCCATCAGAGACAAATCTACATCACAGACAACTCTCCATCAGATACAACTCTCCACCAGGGAAAACTCTCTATCAGAGAACTCTACATCAGAGACAACTCTCCACAATGACAAATCTTAATCAGAGACAACTCTCCACAGACACAAATCTCAATCAGAGATAACGCTCCAGCAGAGATAACTCTACATCCGAGACAACTCTCCATCAGAGACAACTTGTCTGTATAGGTTGCAGTCTTGTAATTGACTGCTCCATAGGCTTACATGTTAAACAGCTGATCTTTGAAATAAAAAAAATAAAAAATGCTACATAGAAAAAAAAAATTCCTGTTCATATCATGTATGTACTAATGTGAAATTGTGATTTAATCGGAAAAAAAAGGGGGTGTTGCCACGAAGAATAAAAAGTTACGCAATCCTAAAGTCAAAACATTTTTTTTCTACTTTCTGTTTGCTATTTTTACTAGGCCGCACCACTTCCAGTAAACATGATATCCTTCCACTTTCCTGGATTGATATCCCCAAAAGATGCAAGATTTTTTTTAAAGTCTATATATATGTTTCAATTCAGCATAAACCTATAATCAAACAGAAAAAATTGAGTTCAGAAAAAAATTCAGAAAAAAATGCACTATTTTGTTTCCCTTAATTGGAGTTGGAATACAAGACTGGTACCTATACAAGGTTTACAAGGTCATGACGTTTCTCAGACTGTTATGACTAAATTCGTTGGTTCTGTACTGATTGATACTTTAGTCTAAGATAACAAGATTTTTTTTTTTTTTTTTTTTGGGGGGGGGGGGGGGGGGGGGGACGTTGAAAAATGATTCAGTAGCTGAATATACCTTTATGTCGGTGCTCTGTGTCTATTGTCTCAAAGTTAGTTGTTTTTTTGTCTCTTACCGGTCCTTTGAGTTTATCCTATTGCAACTGCATGATTTTTAAAGTTTGTTCTTATGTTGTACTATTACGCCACTGTCACAGTTTATGGAAGGATTGTGCGTTCACAAACATGCTTTACCCTGCCATATTCTTTTAATATGTGCCTGTGTTAAATCAGGATCATGTAGTTAAGTGGTTGTCGTTGGTTCATGTCTTTTGACTCATATTTGATTTTTGTAAATTGTTTTGTTATATATAATAAGACCGTTATAGTTTTCGTTTGGATTGTTTCACATTTTTTATGTCGGGGCCTTTCATAGCCGACTATACGGTATGAGATTTTGTCATTGTTGAAGGCCAAACGGGGGCCTTTAATTGCTTAAATCCACTTCATTTGAACTCTGATGGATTGCAACCATACCAGACCTCCTTTTTCTATATTATCTACCTGACTTTTGAACTCGTGTTTTCCATAACTTTCATGAAATATTTGTCACTGGACTTTAAAAATAATCAACCATCAATCAATCAATCAATTTAAACACGTGATAAATCTATCTATCTTCTTATTTCCGCACTCAGTCACAACTTTGACCAGTACGTGCCGTTGCATGCGTGGCTTATTTACAATTTAAAAGAAATAAACTTTGCAGTATTATTACGTTACATTGGTGAACAGAAAAAATAAAATATATAACAGTGATTTCATTAAATGTTTTTGTGGATTGTTATCCTATGTATATTTCTTGGTAAAACTATGTAGTACATGTTATCCAGTGTTTCGAATATTTGCGAACGAGCAGATATAGAAATCTGCTCTTTGAAGCCGTCAACTGTTGTACAAAGGATTGCTGAGGTTGGAAGTAGGTTCCATTGTACTAGTGTATGCGCATAAAATGCGAATTTGTAAGAATCTTTACTGGTTTGAATTTGTTTATATAGTGATTGGTATGCTTATATCGTGTTCTGCTGTCTGATTTAATGAGAATCTTTAGGGTAGATTGCTAACTGTTGGTGTGTAATGTAATTTTATAGAAAACCACTAATCTTGTCTGTATTCGTCTCAATTGTAATGTAGGCAACTGTAGGTGTTCGAGGATATTTGAGACAGAGCTGGTATTGTGGTATCTATTACACGTATAGCGGGCAGCTCTTCGCTGGACCATCTCAATTTGATTGTTTTGATTTTTGTTGTGAGTCGGTCCCAGACACAAGATCTGTACTAAAGCTTAGGTCTAACTAACGAAATGTATGCCCTTTCTTTATTTGTTTGGGTGATTCTTTTAGGTACGTTTTATAAAATTTAGTTTTCATTTGCTGTTCTACATGTTTATTCCATTTGCTGTTCTATTATCTACATGTTTATTCCATTTGAGATCTGATTGGATGCTTATGCATAAATATGTTGCCTAGTAGCTGTTTCAGTTTGAATAATGTGACCATGAAGGATGTAGTCATGGTTGACTTTTTTTGTGTGATTCTTAGAATGGAGCATTTGTCTGGATGGAATGACATTAACCCCATTGTGCCGCTGAATCTAAGTCTGATGATTTTGAATATGAATATGATGGTCTGGTAAGAGCTGAAAAAATGGCAAGCTTAGCGACAGATCAGTTGAAATGAATAATGAATCAGTAAAAAATCATCCAGCCCCTCCCCTCCCAGGAATATCAACAATTCATCTTCTTACTGTTATTGTCCGTGTAGTTTTTATATTCATACAGCTTATCGTCCCTACAGGGATGTTCTACTAAGGCTGCCTTACCATGAAACCATTTATCACTCAGCACACATTCTATTAATATCTGCATTCATAAATTTTTTCATATTAATGCCATTTACACTTGTTATTTGCCTCTGTCGTCTAAACTACATATCTAAATAGAAGAGGGAGAGGAGAGACAGAAGATATTCCCAATGCAAAGAAATACAAACAGAAATTGACCTTTTCTGGCTCACTACCGAAGAACAAAAAAAACCCACACCCATCTATACAGATGGGTGCGGTCCTAACCTTGACAAAAGTTAACTTAGAGTTAACTTGTTGACTGCTTTCTAAGTTAACTTGAGAATTTTTAAGCAGTCAAGCAAGTTAACTTCATCATTGGCGGACCAGACCTATGGTCTGCTTTTTTAGGACTGCTGCAGACCTATCGACAAGTCTGCTCCAGACCAGACCTGTGGACAAGTCTGCTTTTGACCAGTCCTGAGGACAGGTCTGCCCCAGACCAGACCTGTGGACAAGTCTGCTTTTTACCAGTCTTGAGGACAGGTCTGCCTCAGACCAGACCTGTGGACAGGTCTGCTCCTGACCAGACCTGAGGACAGGTCTGCTTTTGACCAGACCTGTGGACAAGTCTGCTTATGGCAGATTATCGTTATAAGAGTTTTCATATCAGACTTGAGCTGTCATTAAAATATGTAAACAAAACACACAAATATTACATTCGCGTTGTTTTTCCACAGATTTCATTTATTATTTACTCGCTAGGCTCTACTAGATATTATACAAATGCTCTCTTTTATTTGATATACATGTATTCTTATATAAATAAAAAATGGCTATACGATCACACAGAGTTTTTTTTTATTAGAAGGCGGATAGAAAGGTTATCCAAAGCATCGGAACAATATTCTTATATCACGGGATATCGGCAACATTGTCTACGTTACTTCGTTCCCCGTTGTTTACCTGTCCCTTCCTAAATTTTACTTTATGCATAAATTTATACTTGCATGGATATTTCATTGATATTCAACTTGTTTGCATTGGATTTACTATTCTATTTCCCGCAGAATATTCAACAGAAATTGTACAGTGTCCGTAAGCATACGGTGAAGTAAAACTATCAACAATCTCGTCAAATTCGTCAAATTTGTCATTGCCGATATTCATGATATTTATATGGGACGTCCTAAAATAATACTCAATGCGCACTTTAATGAAATAGTTGCCACTTGACGTTTAACTATAAACAAAATCAATCAACCGACATAATAGATTCCAAGAAGAGAACCTCGTATACTTTTTTTTTATTAAATCATTGTAAATACATGTAGTACAAATGAATTCAGACATGTCAGTGTTGGTACAGATTCTTTGGTACTGTTATTATGAATAAAGAGATGAAATTCTGACATTCTCAATTTATTCAGAATATTTTTTGCATTAATAGTTTTCCAATATTATTGATTACGTGTACATTTACGGTCCTATTAAAATGTGAACAGGAGCTCCAGGAGAAGACATTAAGGCGCTCGTTTCAATGGTATCGGGTATATAGATTTGCAAATAAAAGTGCACATATGATCAGTTTTGGTCAAATAGTTTTGTTTTCCAAGTCAGCATGAGGTATTAAAACTACTGAAATTTTGTTACGTATCAATATTTTGAATAAAAGGAGGACACGCTTGTATCCTAAATTTATGCGAACAAAAATTTGTTGTTATTGAATTGCAATATTGCTCTCCATTGTCATGATTATATTATACATTGATTCCTGACATAAAAAATATGGCTAATTAATACTATGCGGGTACGTCATGGTGTATATAGATTTACAAATTAAAGTGCATATATGGTCAGTTTTGGTGGATGCGGTCAAATAATTTTGTTGTACAAGTCAACTGGAGGCATCAAAACTACTGAAATTTTGTTACGTATCAGTATTTTAAGTAAAAAGAGGACATGCTGGCACCCTTAATTTAGGCGAACAAAAATTTGTTGTTATTATATTGCAATATTGCTGTCCATTGTCATGATTGTATTATACATTAAATCCTGACATTAAAAATAAGGCTGATTTACTTTGCTGGTATATACATTTACAATTTAAAGTTCACAAAATTTGTTGTAATTATATTGCAATATTGCTGTCCATTGTCATGATTGTATTATACATTGATTCTGGCATAAAAAATATGGCTGATTAACTATGCGGGTATATAGATTTAGAAATTAAAGTGCATATATGGTCAGTTTTGGTGGATGCGGTCAAATAATTTTGTTGTACTTGTCAGCCTGGGGTATCAAAACTACTGAAATTTTGTTACGTATCAATATTTTGAATAAAATGAGGACATGCTGGTATCCTAAATTTATGCGAACAAAAATTTGTTGTTATTATATTGCAATATTGCTGTCCATTGTCATGATTGTATTATACATTAAATCCTGACATAAAATATGTGACTGATTTACTGTCCAGGTATATAGATTTTCAAATTAAAGTGCACATATGGTCAGTTTTGGTGGATGCGGTCAAATAATTTTGTTGTACTTGTCAGCAGGAGGTATAAAAACTACTGAAATTTTGTTACGTATCAATATTTTGAATAAAATGAGCACATGCTGGTATCCTAAATTGATGCGAACCAACATTTTTTGTTATTATATTGCAATTTTGCTGTCCATTGTCATGATTGTATTATACATTGAATCCTGATATAAAAAATATGGCTGATTTACTATGTGGGTATATAGATTTACAAATTAAAGTGCACATATGGTCAGTTTTGGTGGATGCGGTCAAATAATTTTGTTGTACTTGTCAACTGGAGGTATCAAAACTACTGAAATTTTGTTACGTATCAATATTTTGAATAAAATGAGGACATGCTGGTATCCTAAATTTATGCCAACAAAAATTTGTTGTTATATTATTGCAATATTGCTGTCCATTGTCATGATTGTATTATACATCAAATCCTGATATAAAAAATATGGCTGATTTACTATGTGGGTATATAGATTTACAAATTAAAGTGCACATATGGTCAGTTTTGGTGGATGCGGTCAAATAATTTTGTTGTACTTGTCAACTGGAGGTATCAAAACTACTGAAATTTTGTTACGTATCAATATTTTGAATAAAATGAGGACATGCTGGTATCCTAAATTTATGCCAACAAAAATTTGTTGTGATATTATTGCAATATTGCTGTCCATTGTCATGATTGTATTATACATTGAATCCTGACATAAAAAATATGGCTGATTTACTATGCAGGTATATAGATTTACAAATTAAAGTGCATATGTGGTCAGTTTTGGTGGATGCGGTCAAATAATTTTGTTGTACAAGTCAACTGGAGGCATCAAAACTACTGAAATTTTGTTACGTATCAGTATTTTAAGTAAAAAGAGGACATGCTGGCACCCTTAATTTAGGCGAACAAAAATTTGTCGTTATTATATTGCAATATTGCTGTCCATTGTCATGATTGTATTATACATTGAATCCTGACATTAAAAATAAGGCTGATTTACTTTGCTGGTATATAGATTTACAATTTAAAGATCACATATGGTCAGTTTTGGTGGATGCGGTCAAATAATTTTGTTGTACTTGTCAGCAGGAGGTATAAAAACTACTGAAATTTTGTTACGTATCAATATTTTGAATAAAATGAGCACATGCTGGTATCCTAAATTGATGCGAACCAACATTTTTTGTTATTATATTGCAATTTTGCTGTCCATTGTCATGATTGTATTATACATTGAATCCTGATATAAAAAATATGGCTGATTTACTATGTGGGTATATAGATTTACAAATTAAAGTGCACATATGGTCAGTTTTGGTGGATGCGGTCAAATAATTTTGTTGTACTTGTCAACTGGAGGTATCAAAACTACTGAAATTTTGTTACGTATCAATATTTTGAATAAAATGAGGACATGCTGGTATCCTAAATTTATGCCAACAAAAATTTGTTGTTATATTATTGCAATATTGCTGTCCATTGTCATGATTGTATTATACATCAAATCCTGATATAAAAAATATGGCTGATTCACTATGTGGGTATATAGATTTACAAATTAAAGTGCACATATGGTCAGTTTTGGTGGATGCGGTCAAATAATTTTGTTGTACTTGTCAACTGGAGGTATCAAAACTACTGAAATTTTGTTACGTATCAATATTTTGAATAAAATGAGGACATGCTGGTATCCTAAATTTATGCCAACAAAAATTTGTTGTGATATTATTGCAATATTGCTGTCCATTGTCATGATTGTATTATACATTGAATCCTGACATAAAAAATATGGCTGATTTACTATGCAGGTATATAGATTTACAAATTAAAGTGCATATGTGGTCAGTTTTGGTGGATGCGGTCAAATAATTTTGTTGTACAAGTCAACTGGAGGCATCAAAACTACTGAAATTTTGTTACGTAACAGTATTTTAAGTAAAAAGAGGACATGCTGGCACCCTTAATTTAGGCGAACAAAAATTTGTTGTTATTATATTGCAATATTGCTGTCCATTATCATGATTGTATTATACATTGAATCCTGACATTAAAAATATGGCTGATTTACTGTGCTGGTATATAGATTTACAATTTAAAGTTCACATATGGTCAGTTTTGGTAATGCGGTCAAATAATTTTGTTATACAAGTCAGCTGGAGGTATCAAAACTACTGAAATTTTGTTACGTATCAATATTTTGAATAAAATGAGGATATGCTGGTATCCTAAATTTATGCAAACCAAAATTTTTTGTTATTATATTGCAATTTTGCTGTCCATTGTCATGATTGTATTATACATTGAATCCTGACATAAAAAATATGGCTGATTTACTATGCAGGTATATAGATTTACAAATTAAAGTGCATATATGGTCAGATTTGGTGGATGCGGTCAAATAATTTTGTTGTACAAGTCAACTGGAGGCATCAAAACTACTGAAATTTTGTTACGTATCAGTATTTTGAGTAAAAAGAGGACATGCTGGCACCCTTAATTTAGGCGAACAAAAATTTGTAGTCATTATTTAAATGAATTAAATTATTGCTGATTGTGGCTGCATTGTTCAAGGATGTATAACTAACAAGGATGTATACACCTAACATCAAATATACTTCTTTTCAAAAATATACATAATACGATTGAATTTGATCTCGGAATATATAGATATTCAGTGCCTGTTATCATTGTAATCGTTTTTATAATAGATAGATTGTCAGATCACAGATAAATTTGTGTTATGTTCTGTGCATACTTATTTTCAAATATTTGTATTTAATCCTGTTCATAAAACGGAAGTATTAATTTTCAAATTACTTTATTTTCGATGTTTATACTACGAAACAAAGATATTATTTTTTATTTTTTTTAAATCAGCGAAGAGCGGTCCTGGTTACAAGTTAACTTAGTGTTGAGCAGACCAGTCAAAAGTTAACATGAGAACAGGTCTGGTTTTGATCGGATTTGTCCAAGCAGAAGTTAACTTTGTGGCAGGACCGGTTTCTAAGTTAACTTATGTTAACTTTATGACAGGACTGGTTCCGAAGTTAACTTATGTTAACTTATGACAGGACTGGATACGTCCCTGTTCGAAGTTAACTTATATCAATAGCGGACCTGTTTCCAAGTTAACTTTTTGGCAGACATAAAAACAGTCCTAGGACCAAGTCCGCTTTTCAAGTTAACTAGATTTTGGTCCTAGGACTGGTCAGAGCAGTCCTATATTCGGTCACAGGTTAACTTTGACCAGTCCAAATGACTGGTTATCAAGTTAACTTGCTGTACAGGTTAGGAGTGCACCCATCTGTAGGAGGGTCACGTGGATGGGGTTAACAGAATAGAGAATAATAGACAAAAAGGATATAGAATAATTAGGTGCTTAAATATAAAGAATAGCAAAACATGGACAAAAAGTAGGAAAAATTAAAGACTTTAGAAATGAAAGACCGGCTCATCCAACTTCTCAGCCTCCTCCTGTCCATGATGCATTTTTTTTTTTAAAGATCAGCTGTTCAATATCTAATACTATTTAAAAGCAGTTAGTATACTAGACTCAGGGGTGGATCCAGGATTTTTGAAACTGAGTTTTTTTTCCCCAAAACGGAATTTATATATCGTCGAGCGGATCGAGCCGATTTTTTTTGGACAACTTATTGTAAAAAACATATAAATCGTGAGTAACTTGAGAACTCTTTTTTTTTTCGTTCAAAGGGGGGAGTGTACGATCTCTACGTCAACCTGGATCCGCCACTGCGATTCCACCTTTGTCCGATATATTTATCATGAGATTTTCCGGAGAAATAAGTCCTGAAACGAGTTGTACAATATATGCGCACCAGATTTCGCGCCCCCTGTCAAAAGTCTGTTTCCTGTAATTGTGAAAGAAATCGAAAAACAGCTGATTTTGTCAAGAAATACTTTAAGATATAACCAAGATATTGTGAGAACACAGAAAGGTAACTGAAAATAAAACAGACTTCAATCGAACAAAAGTTGGTTCTTCTAGAACGACAGTCGACATGCAAAAATATATGAATTTTTATCGTTACCAGTGTAGTATTCGTAGGGTTAGTTTTAGGTCATCAGACAGACCATCGAGAGATGTCCGAAGAACTACCCAGAAAGCATCCTCTTCCGGTTGAAACTACTAATGGCTACAGACGCTAATATTCACTAGAAGAGCAATCGGCCGTTCCTGACTGCAGGAACGACCATCCAAGGTATTTATCGGTCTCGAGATATACTCGGGGTCACAACATTGGCGCTGCGAGCAATTAGCGGACAGTGTAATTGCTTGAAGTGATATTTTTTATGTTTTTGCCGTTCAGGTTGCGAACGGCAAAAAATAGTAAGGCAGGAGGGGGAAAGGTGATTTGGTTTATTCCAGCGCGGGAATAAGTCATTTCAGGCACTCGTGGAGTATTTTGGAGGAATACTTCACGGTTGTTTAGGAGAAAGGATTGTGCAAGTAGACGTCAGGTTACCTTGCTGATCCTGGAGGGACAGCTGGGTAGCAGTCGACAAGTTATTGTTTTGTTTAGGTTACCAGTCGTGTTGTTATTGTTTTGTTTACCTCTGATAACTGCAGACCAGAAGGACGGGTTACCAGTCGTATTGTTATTATTTTGTTTACTCCGATAACCGCAGACCAGAAGGACGGGTTACCCGAAGCAGAAGTATTTGTGTTAGTCAATATATAAATTGTGGTTTTAGTGTGTTGTTTATTCTTTAAATAAATAAACTTTGCTATAAATTGTTGTTCAGTGATTTACAAAAACAAATGTCAGTTGTAAACCTAAACACTTGTAGCTTTCAAGAGTTACTCCAGCTCCCAGGTATAGGCATACAAACTGGGGAGCAAATAATGGACATTAGGGAGAGCAAGGGCTATATGACCGAGTCAGACTTGGATACGATCTCCCAACTTCGAGTAACAAGGGGTCTCTTATCAAGGCTGGACTTCAGACCAAATGAAGGTGGCCCAAATATTCGGCCACCACCTCAGTCCCAAGTCAGGCATGGTGAGATGTTAAACATGGCACACATTGCCCCACAGGGCACACCATCCCAAGTACAAGGCCAATCTGCATTTAGGCAAGAAGCATGGCACCAGGGGCAAAGTCCCGGGCCCTTGGAAGGGCCCAGCCAGAGGGACTCTACCTTCCTTGAATATAGTCCATATCCTGGGGATGCTAATGCTAGACCTGAACCCACAGGGAATTGGGATGAGGGCTACAGGGAACCGTTACAGAAAAAAAAATGGAGTCCCCATGATATTGGTGACCCAAACCAAGGTAGTCCCCCTCACCACATGTACAGGGGTAGTATTGGGAACAAGCCTGATTGGCCAGGTAAAAACAGTGTGTGGGACAAACGTACCCCAAACTATTGGGGCACACCTTCACAACCCATGGGTCACGCATGCAACTATGCAGGTCAGGGGTCAGCACCCTGTACCCAACCAGCTTACACTGGTGGGGGACAGTATGAGATGGCCTGTAGTAAGTATGGCAAGAGACAAGACAATAGGGGTGCAGACACAAGGCAGACCCCATCTCATGAGTATGGGGATAGGCAACCCAATAACCAGTATAATCAAGGATATACAGCGGTGCCCCCACAAGGGGTCACCGCAGGGGTGAGCTATGGACAACAGGCCTACCCAGTACCATATAATGAGGACAGGCCTATAAAAAACCCAAGGGCACCTGACAACAGAGATGGGGCACACGGAACTTTAGGTGGCGTCTCTAGAGTTACCAGTGCCCCAAAAAATATTAAGTATGACGGAAAGGGTAACTGGCAGGCCTTTTTCACAAAATTTGCTAGATACGCAGAGGTTTGTGAATGGGGTCCCCAGGAATGTAAAGACCAACTTTGCTGGTGCCTTGAGGGGAAGGCCAGCGAATATTATGCCCTCATAACGGAAAGGGACAGGGAGGTAAGTTATAGGGAGCTTGTGGAAAAGCTTCACAAGCGCTTTGGTTTCAAGGCACTCCCCGAGACCGCCCGGGTTCAGTTTAACAATGCTCGGCAAGCCCCTGAGGAGTCTCTTGAGGACTGGGCTGATCGGGTGTTATCCTTGGCAACCAGGGCATTTAGAAACCTCCCTGATGACTATATGTATGAGCAAGCCGTAATGCGGCTGTGCCAGGGTATTGAAAACAAACAGTTGGGAGTGCAAGTCTCTAACCTTCAGCCCCAAAGTATTGAGGAGGCCGTAGATAAAATACGGCTGTTCCAACACAACACACAGGCAATATATGGCAAGCCAAACAGGCGTGAGGTTAGGCAAGTAACTGATGGGCAGTATGAAGCTCACCATGAGGCCTTCCACGAGTATCAGGGGCCCCATGTAAGGGATACAATGGCCATCGAGGGGGCCCCAGCCAGTACATGGAAAGTGGAGTTAGAAAAGTCTAATAAGAAGTTTGAAAACAAACTTAGTCAAGTCAACGAAAAATTAGACGACATGATGGACCAATTCAAGCAACTCCTTACAAGCCCCATTGCAGGAAGTTGTTCACCTGGCAGACAGTCAGGGACAGAAAGTTGCCACCACTGTGGGGAGAGGGGCCATTCCAAAATGGAATGCCCAAACTTAAGAGGCAAGTCCGTCTCAGGGAGTCCCTCCACTGATAGAGGGCCTCCATTGGAGAGAGTGTGCTACCACGGTTTAAAGCCTGGACATGTTAGGAAGGACTGTCTTTATTTACAGGGGAGGAATAAAACTGTTTCCTTCATAAATCAGTCAAGCAGAACTGCAACAGTACCATTAAACTTAAACGGGACTACTCAGGAGGCCAGAGTGAGTCCCCGCAAATGAAGTTAGGCCTCTCGGTAGTTGAGTCTGTACCCCAAGGCAGAGTAGTGGAGGTAGCTATAGGGAGCCCAGGGGTATGTGCAAGAAACAGAGAGGGAAACAGAGAACCCCGTGTGTCGGTACAGGTTAAAGCAAAGATTGAGTCAGAGCAGTGCTCCGATTCTGACAAAGAGGCAACTCCTGCAGGCGGCTTGGACTGCTACTTATTAAGATGTCTCACGAACATATTGAGGCATTGTGCACCAGAGTTTAACCACAGCTTTCTTCCAGGTGGGTATTTGTTGGTTGAGGAAATCCTTAAAAGGGACCCAGGCTTTGCGAAGTACTCCTTACTTGATATTCATCAACTGATTAAGGTTGATGTGGACAGTAGGTTCACTTTAATAAAGGACACAGACAGTGACTGTTGGAAAATAAGGGTCAACCAGGGGTATTCCTTGATGGTGGATATCCCAGCTACACCATCAGTAGAGAAATATGAGGTGCCCCAAGGCAATTTAGTTGCTCCAGCATTGCTCACATCGGACCAAGAGGGTTCAGTGGCCAATATAATTAGAAAATCCATAGGAGCTGCTATTTTGGCCATTGAGAATAATAGTGACATTCAAAAGGTTGCTGTCCCAACAGAGACAACGTTGGTAAGTGATGCGGAGGCCCAAGAAAGTTGGGACTCCACCTCCGACGGTGAGGCTCCTACCACTTTGGTAGAAGGGGCCAGTAATGAGAAGATAGTCACAGTTTTCCCTACTCCTGTTGTTGACGGAGGAATGACTGACAATACTGAAAACAGTCATACATCCCTCACTTTTGATGACCCTTCCTCAACAGGAGGAACTGACAGAAAAGTCGCAACAGAAAGCAACAGTTGGCTCAACAATGAAAAAGTTATAACTTTCAAATCATCTGTCAACCAGGAATCTGTATACATTAATCCAGAAAGCCCTGATTCGGGATTAGGGCTACTTTTTAAAACAGATAATGTTGGCACTAGGTATTTCAATCTGCAGCAGCCACCACCAGTAGACAGTGGGACATCAGCCTTTTGTGTGAGCACAGTTAGATCGGGTCCCAACAGAAGACAATGGGATCCTGGAATTCCCTACCCAAACAAAGGTATAAATTCATTGCAAGTGAGGAAAAATGAAACAAGACTCTTCACGACGGAGAATGGATCAGCACAACCTCCTGGGTCCAACTATGTAGTGGACACGCAGCTTCTAAATGGCCTGTTTCTAGTTGGTATAAAGATGGTGAAAAGTTGGCATACGGTCCAGACTAGAACAATTCACAGTTTTCTGGGTTCCCAATTTGTAGGGAACCCATTGTACTAAATTTTAGTTAATCAGTAGACCCATGGATACAAAGGGTCGTTTTGGGGGATAGGTTTTATACTTTTTAAAAATTGTTAGGGTGTATACTTTAAAATCGATGCTTATTTTTTCAAAATTTGGTATTATTTCAGTATTTTATTGATTTTGGGCGAAAAACACAGGGCCCCCATCATTAGAGGGGGCCTTATTAATAAAACTGGGGGGAGTGTAGTATTCGTAGGGTTAGTTTTAGGTCACCAGACAGACCATCGAGAGATGTCCGAAGAACTACCCAGAAAGCATCCTCTTCCGGTTGAAACTACTAATGGCTACAGACGCTAATATTCACTAGAAGAGCAATCGGCCGTTCCTGACTGCAGGAACGACCATCCAAGGTATTTATCGGTCTCGAGATATACTCGGGGTCACAACACCAGTATATACAATGTAACGACATATTTACTATGGTTATGAAAAGAAATAAACTAGTTTTGTTTACTTTTTCTAAAAATTGTGATCGCATAGAAGTTTTCATATCAATAATTAAACTTTACGAGTTGTCTCCACTTAACTTAAACCATTGGACTGTTTTCTCGTTAATGTAGCACCAAGAAAAAAGAAGCAAACAAATAGAGGGTAAATAAATTATCAAGAAACATGCATTAAAGTCATTCTTTAAAGTGGTGTTGTTTAAAAATGTATGGGAGCAACCATTCAACTTTAAAAAAAAGGGGGGGGTATGGGTTTTTGTCTGAGTCCTTTCGAGGAAAGCCTGAACAATTTTATTTAGTTTTTCATGTCAACGCTATCAATCAAATTATCTTTTTCAAAATTTAACACTATAAGGTATGGGGAAAATCTGGATTCAGAATAATTTGTTTGTCATCTGCTTGAACAGAATAATTTTTTTTCATCAAATTGGGGATCTAGGAAAAAACCATAAGCCCCTCCCCCCCCCTTGAATTTAAATGGTCGTTCCCTTAACTGGAGATTTAAACGTAGACTTACTGATTGAGTTATGCAATATCATATTAAATAGGGAATGTTGAGGTTTTTTTATAAAAGGATAATGTCATAATATGAAAATAAGATGTAGTTTGAATGCCAATGAAACAACCCATATGAAGGGGATGTCAGCAAACATGTGGAACAATAAATTCAAAGGAGAAAACAAACGGCCTGAATTATAACAAAACAATTGATGAAAAACAAATATGATTGACAGAAATGAACAGGGTTGTGGAAATATTTGTTGTGAGAACTTGTCCCTAGGCAAGTAAAACTAAATTTTACTTGTCGAGAAAAAAGCTACTTGTCCTGAATTTCCCAATAAATATTGAAGTAATTTATTGTAAGCTTGTATGATTCTTAATTTTTAACTATCACAAAAAAAAGTATGTTTGGGATATTTGTTTATGTGTATGAATAAATGATGTATATGGTTAACTTCAATAAGACAGAAACCCAACAGCAAAACAACCAAAAGACATCTGAAGGGCAATTTTGCAATATTTTTTGAAGGATAGCCAGTATACATGGTATAGATAGATCCATGACATTTTATAAGTTTGAAACGAGCGAAGAAATGACTAATACACGTATTTATAATAAATGATTAAGTCTCCCTTTTATCTATTAAATTGACAACAAATTAATACATTGTAATAATAATTTATATATACTTTTAATTAGCAAGATGTGGGTGTTTTCTACAAATTGTGCAAAAATTTAATTCATTTCAAAAGTTTCTTTACCATATGTTTACTGGAGAGTCAAGGGCAGGGGAAATCTGTTAAGCATGACTTTTCAAATTCTCATTCGTCCTGAATATGCATGAAATATTTGCCACTGGACGTTAGGCAACCATCAATCAATCAATCAAATTCTCTTTTTAATTTTTCCATATTCTCTGTATTTCTCCCTCTCTGTTTTTATGCCCCTGTCATAGCAGAGGGGGCATTAAGCTTTACCCTTGTCCGTCCATACGTATGTACATCATGCAGTACGTCTCAAAGTTGGTTTCCATTCTCTAGATTAAGTTTGCCTCAACCAAATGTTATGAATGCTTATTACCACAAAATACAGATCTAGTTGAATTTTGGTGATGTCAGTTTAACCGTTCTAGAGTAATGCCCCTTTACAAAAGCTGAATTTTTTGTTTCTGTTCTCTAACTTAAGTTTGCCTCAACCAAGTGTTATGAAACTTATACACAATGCTTATAACCACAAAATACAGATCAAGATTGATTTTTGGTGGTGTCACTTTTACTGTTCTAGAGTTATGCCCCTTTACAAAGGGAAAAATTGCTGAATTTTTCGTTTCCATTCTCTTACTTAAGGGCATACGATACAGTAGAGATCCTTCATTGATTTTTTTAGCTCACCTGGCCTGAAGGGCCAAGTGAGCTTTTCCCATCACTTGGTGTCCAGCGTCCGTTGTCGTCCGGCGTTAACTTTTACAAAAATCTTCTTCTCTGAAACTACTGGGCCAAATTTAACCAAACTTGGCCACAATCATCATTGGGGTATCTAGTTTATAAAATGTGTCCGGTGACCTGGTCAACCAACCAAAATGGCCGCAACAGCTAAAAATAGAACATGGGGGTAAAATGCAGTTTTTGGCTTATAAGTCAAAAACCAAAGCATTTAGAGCAAATCTGACAGCGGTTAAATTGTTCATCAGGTCAAAATCTATCTGTCCTGAAATTTTCAGATGAATCGGACAACAGGTTGTTGGGTTGCTGCCCCCTGAATTGGTAATTTTAAGGAAATTTTGCTGTTTTTGGTTATTATCTTGAATATTATTATAGATAGAGATAAACTGTAAAAACAATACATGTTGGCAAAGTAAGATCTACAAATAGGTCAACATGACCAAAATTGTCATTTGACCCCTTTAGGAGTTATTGTCCTTCATAGTCATGTTTTAACCATTTTTTCATAAATCTTAGTAATCTTTTACAAAAATCTTCTCCTCTGAAACTACTGGGCCAAGTGAATTATAGATAGAGGTAACTGTAAGCAGCTAGAATGTTCAGTAAATTAAGATGTACAAACACATCACCATCACCAAAACACAATTTTGTCATGAATCCATCTGCGTCCTTTGTTTAATATTCACATAGACTAAGGTGAGCGACACAGGCAGTCAGGGGTACTACTTGTACAAGTGTATTTTATTTACTTGAAGAAGTAAAAAAAAATATACACATATAAGTAAATTTGTAGGATACTTAAACAAGTGAATTTTATTTACTTGTATAGGTATAAAAAAAACTGGCTTAGTTATGTCCCTTAAGGTGGTATGGGTGTCTTTCGCCATCTTGGATTGTAAAAAACAGAGATCTAAGGTCCATATTTTCTATCAAGTTATCAAAATTTGATGCAGGAATGCAGAATTCAATGTGAATTTTCATTTAAAAGAACCAATTTATAAGAATATAACTTCGAAATATTAATATTTTTACAAGTGTAGATTAATTTTGGTTGTTTTTGAATATTTTTCAAATTGGCATTTTAAGGGGAGGTAACTCTATAACAGTGCATTTTCTGAAGGACTATACATAAATTTTTCCTATTTTGTCTTTTAGCCGGAAAAAACGTACTGTGACCCTATCTTTTCTTTTGATATTCTCAAACCATTGTCTGAAAGCAATCTTTTCCTAATTTATTTTACAATTCTATCATTTTGTTTAGTTTTTATTCACAAAATGGTGTTTTTCCCTGTATTATCCATACAAAATTTGTCATTTTGTCACAACCTGTAGCTTGAGAAAATGCACGGTGACCTATCATTTTTATAATATTTTTGATCATGTATCAATAGATACTACATTTTGACAAAGTATGAACAAATTCTATCATTTTTATTTTAGACTCCCATACCACCTTAAGCATTCAGAATTTTTTACTTGTACAAGTAAAAAAATCATCCTTTCTTCTTTTCTTGAATTCTTAAGATTTCTTTGCTCTAATAGAATTTTAAATTGTGTACCCTTTACAGATGTCTTTACTAATCATTTAAGTGTAATTTCATGGACAATGAAAGTCCCATTTGTTTGTTATCTTCTTAACACTGCTCATTTACAAGCCCCAAAGGAGCAATTTTTGAAGGCCTTGCGCAAATATACAAGATCTTTGCTCAATCAGTTTCTTTGATGAAATAATGAGATGAAACATTGAACTTTAATGAAAAAATTTGAGCAAACCTGGGAAAAAATTTGAAAGGCATGATTTTATATCTTGAAACTTGAGGATTTTTGTTGGATTGTAAGAAAAATTTACTTATACAAGTAAATTTTTTCGAAAATTAAGGGGAGATTATTCAAACATTATTTATTTACTTATATGTGTATATTTTTTTTCACTTCTTTAAGTAAATAAAATACACTTGTACAAGTAGTACCCCTGACTGACAGGCTCTTTAGAGCCTCTAGTTTTCTAAAATTTTGATGTAGGTCAATTTCAATGTGTACTTTCTAAATATGGAAAGAAAAAAGTACCTTCATGACTTACTTTTTGAGATAATTTGGTTCGAAATTTGCATATTTGGAAGAAAATCCCAGAAAATTCATAAATAAAGACTTTTAAAGAAACTTAAGTAACAATACTTTTGAACAAAAAGTCATAACTTAACCGTTTTTTTTGTAAAACGTTCCTTTGATCCATGGCATCTAAATGCTGAGACAAGTTTAAGGTTAAATCAAATTATCATTTTCCGGATTTAGATTGATATATATGCGAAATAAAGAAATTGACCATATTTTTGCGTCTTTTCGGAAGTGCAGAAAAAATTTGATCGTTGATTTTTTCTTGAAATTTTGGCGGAGTGTTCTTGAAACAGTACTTGATTGATTGCAAAAGAAAAAAAATATGGGTCCATGTGCTTGTTTTTTCAATAAAAGCCATATACCTTTATTTTTTTACTACATCTGTAAGTATGGCGCTAAATTACGTTATATAAAGTTTTAATTGCACCAATGTCGTGTAATCATTCCTGCCGTACACGACTATGCTGTCAAGTACATGTATAAAAGCGTTTCCAAAGCGTTGATACTTATCATAAAAATTCATAAGATGGTTATTCGTAAAATCGCTATACATTTGTGCTAAACATGAGGCTAAATATCTACGAAACGGAATTTGGACTGTTAAAAATTCTCTTTCAGATTGTGTTCTTCCCTTGAATGACAGATATATTTTTTTCAAGGGTAGAATCAAATAATTTATTTCCGAAAAAAACCAACATGCACTTCTTCCTCTGAGTTTAAAATGGTCGTTCCATAAGTAAAGGAAAGACAAAACCTTGTCGTTTGAAAATAAAATACAACTTTTAATGCATTCATATTTTTTTTTACAAGAATAATTTTTATCATAATTCACAAAACAATTTTAAGAAAGTCATAATTCCTTTAATATTAACATTCGTGTCTACGATAACACAACTTGTGCAGTCCCTTCGCGCAACGTGAACACTCGGTCCTTACTCTTCTTCGTCTGCCGTTTTTCCTGTCGGAACACACAGTACAGTCTTTTTCTTTCCTTTCGTATTTTTTGTCTTTGTCCAGGATTCTGTTGTCTATATGATAGATGTTCCTCAGTGAGCCCTTCGATGACTTGTTTCACGAATTCAAATGTTGATAATATTGGGTTATGGGATGTGTGCTGATAATACATGATGTGAGAGTTAAGCAGTATTCTGTGAAACATGTGTAATATATTTTTTTTTCCAGACTTTGGTTTGTTTTCTGTAATCGTTATAAAATGCCATCATTTGATCCGAAAGGTCTACACCGCCCATGAAGTTGTTATACGCGTTAACGATAAGTGGTTTTGCATTCATTGCCCGGGCAGCGCTATAATACGTAGACACTAGTACGTCGATTCTGGTCTCAGAGAGAGCACAACAGTTTTTTCCCTGTCTAGCATAAGTTGTCTGTCCGAGATCGGGATTAGCATTCTTAATCATGTTAGGCATGTGTCGATTTTTTCGTAAAGTGCCTGTAAGGTGGGTTCTCTGAACAAGGAGTGTTCTTGCAAGATTTAAGGACGAGAAGAAATTGTTCGTAAAAACATGATACCATTTATTTAGCAGATCAGCAGATTGTAACAATTTAATAACCACTTTTGTTCCTTGTAATATACCAGCTGGGAGAGTGGGTTCAAAAGTTTTGCCGAGATAAATGTGCATTTGTAAAACGTACCCTGTAACAGCTTCCGCGAGAACCCAGAATTTTATTCCGAAGCGGGATCTTTTGCTCGGAATGTATTGCAACATTGCCGTTTTACCCTTTGTTCCGACCAACGTCTCGTCGACTGACAACTCCTGTATAGTAATACAGAAATTTACGATTTACAAAGTCAATTAATGGTTTAATTCTTGAAGCCGGATTGTAGTTTTGGTTATTTTTGCCGGGATCTTTTTACAGTCTACAATATGTAAGAATCTCAAAACATTTTGAAAGTGAATGGGGTCAAAAATCATTCTTAACCATGGCGTAGATTGACATGTTTTTTCTATTCCAATACTCTTTTATGGAACTTTTCCTATTTAATCCCATATTGAAAAGGAGTCCTAAAAAATCCTTGAACTCGGAAATTATTAGCTTTCCTTCTTTTCTCCACTGACATTTCCTGGAAATCTACCAGTCTGGAGTCTAGTTCTGTCATACAGGTCTGAAGCATATCTGAAAATTGTAATGATTGTAATTGAGAGTTTATATTCAATTAAGTAAAAATATTGTTTAGAAAAAGCACCTTTTTAAGCCTACATGTATTACCGGAGGTAATAATCCTAATGTCAACCGTCTTTCCCGTTTGCCAAGTTTTATGTCCTTCAAAAGGAATATTTGATGAAAGAAAAAATTAAGCTGACACAAATTATTCTATGTTGTCATATAAGTGAAAACCCATCCAAAAACATATTTTATTCAATTTATCGGAATATTATCACTCGTTCTTCCCGTGAAAAAACTTTTGTTTTCATTGACTCAGACCTTGTGTTTGTGATTTTTTTTTAAATTTTCAATAATTAAAAATAATCGATCATTTTTCCTGCAAAAAACGTTCCCTTTGGTTCCTAAACGAAAAATCGGTGAAAGCTTAATAATAAGAATAAATTCTCTGAATAAAAATCTTTCAAAATTTGTAGTTTGTTTGCTTCACAAATTCTTTCATCAGGTCCAATGAAAAGAGTAGATAAACGTGCAGAATAGGAAGTGAATTTCTCTCGCTGGCATCCTGATTGGTCCAGATGCGTCTCCGTGAAATGGCGTGTTCTGCTCTGCCTCTGGTGGAAACACACGGAACCAAATGGGCTGATTTCCCAGTGCGGCCATTTTTGACAGCGTCGCTTGCCGTATGTTTGGCTGTGACGTCACATACTTTGTGACGATAAACCAAATTCAAACATTTGGCTGGGCCGATCTTTGGCACTCAAAGGAATCATAACAAGATCAGACAAATCAGCCCTATGGCACATAGGAGGTTAAGTTTGCCTCAACCAAATGTTATGAAACTTACAATGTATACACAAGGAGCTTCTGGACTTTGTTAGTCTTGTATTATTTTTAGCTCACCTGGCCCGACGTCCGTCGTCGTTAACTTTTACAAAAATCTTCTCCTCTGAAACTGCTAGGCCAAATTTAATTAAACATTGCATTAAACATCATTATTAGGGTATCTAGTTTAAAAATTGTGTCCGGTGACCAGCCATACCAACCAAGATGGCGGCCATGGCTAAAAATAGAACACAGGGGTAAAATGCAGTTTAATATTTTTTGGCTTATAACTCAAAAACTAAAGCATTTAGAGCAAAGCTGTTTTTGGTTATTATCTTGAATATTATTATAGATAGAGATAAACTGTACACAGCAATAATGTTCAGCAAAGTAAGATTTACAAATAAGTCAACAATGCGGAAATGCTCAGTTGACCCCTTTAGGAGTTATTGTCCTTTATAGTCAATTTTTTACATTTTTTCGTAAATCTTAGTAATCTTAGTAATCTTTTACAAAAATCTTCTCTGATACTACGTGGCCAAATTAAACCAAACTTGGCCACAATCATCATTTGGGTATCTAGTTTAAAAATGTGTGGCGTGACCCGGTCAACCAACCAAGATGGCCACCACGGCTAAAAATAGAACATAGGGGTAAAATTCAGTTTTTGGCTTATAACTCAAAAACCAAATCAGGTCAAAATCTATCTGCCCTGAAATTTTCAGATGATTCGGACAACCTGTTGTTGGGTTGTGCTCATGGACTGGTAATTTTAAGGAAATTTTGCTGCTTTTGGTTATTATCTTGAATATTATTATAGAAAGAGATAACTTTAAAATACAATAAATGTTGGCAAAGTAAGATTTATAAATAAGTCAACATGACCGAAATTGTTAGTTGACCCCTTTAGGAGTTATTGCCCTTTATACATTTGTTATAGTCAAGTTTTAACCATTTTTTCGTAAATCTTAGTAATCTTTTACAAAAATCTTCTCCTCTGAAACTACTGGGCCATGTTAATTATAGATAGAGATAATTGTAAGCAGCTAGAATGTTTAGTAAATTCAGATTTACAAACACATCACCATCACCAAAACACAATTTTGTCATGAATCCATCTGCGTCCTTTGTTTAATATTCACATAGACCAAGGTGAGCGACAAATGCTCTTTAGAGCCTCTAGTTAATTTTAGTTTCTTGTGTACAATTTGGAGTGTAGACGGCGTTCATTATCACTGAACTAGTATATATTTGTTTTTGGGCCAGCTGAAGGACGCCTCCGGGTGCAGGAATTCAAGACCTGTTGGTGACCTTCTGCTGTTGTCTTATCTATGGTCAGGTTGTCTCTTTGACACATTCCCCATTAACATTCTCAATTTTACAATACTTACATGACTTATCGCTACAAAACACAGATTCCATGGAGATTATTTGGCCCTGCCCCCTCAGTAATGGTCTATTGACGTTAAAACTTTTGCTTCATTTACATGTATTTCTTTGTGATTTGGTCAGTTCAAGCGTACCCACAAGTGGTAGGCCAATGTTAATTGGTATGCATATATACATGATATACAAGGATTAGCACATCTCATTTTCATGGAGAATATTTGGCCCCGCAACATGCATAAATCTTCTTGACTTGAAACAGACACATGTCTAATGTGTTAATAAAGGGGTAACTATTTTATATTAGAATTGAAACTGGGACTGTATTTTTTTTTCAGCACAAACAAAATGTTATTTATACTCAACTCAATATACTCTTTTTTTTTAGGTCTAAAAAGTAGTGAACGCTGAAGAAAAGAGAACAGAAACATAAAAACAATAATGTCCTGTTACATATATACACGTGGCCTACATAGATCTGTTATATAGAAAGGAGGAAAGTGATTCAGGTAAATTGTGTCCTGTTAGATATATACATGTGGCCTACATAGATCTGTTATATAGAAAGGAGGAAAGTGATTCAGGTAAATTGTGTCCTGTTAGATATATATACATACGGCCTACATAGATCTGTTATATAGAAAGGAGGAAAGTGATTCAGGTAAATTGTGTCCTGTTAGATATATATACATGTGGCCTACATAGATCTGTTATATAGAAAGGAGAAAAGTGATTCAGGTAAATTGTGTCCTGTTAGATATATACATACAGCCTACATAGATCTGTTATATAGAAAGGAGGAAAGTGATTCAGGTAAATTGTGTCCTGTTAGATATATACATGTGGCCTACATAAATCTGTTATATAGAAAGAAGGAAAGTGATTCAGGTAAATTGTGTCCTGTTAGATATATACATGTGGCCTACATAGATCTGTTATATAGAAAGGAGGAAAGAGATTCAGGTAAATTGTGTCCTGTTAGATATATACATGTGGCCTACATAGATCTGTTATATAGAAAGGAGGAAAGTGATTCAGGTAAATTGTGTCCTGTTAGATATATACATGTGGCCTACATAAATCTGTTATATAGAAAGGAGGAAAGTGATTCAGGTAAATTGTGTCCTGTTAGATATATACATGTGGCCTTCATAGATCTGTTATATAGAAAGGAGGAAAGTGATTCAGGTAAATTGTGTCCTGTTAGATATATACATGTGGCCTACATAGATCTGTTATATAGAAAGGAGGAAAGTGATTCAGGTAAATTGTGTCCTGTTAGATATATATATGTGGCCTACATAGATCTGTTATATAGAAAGGAGGAAAGTGATTAAGGTAAATTGTGTCCTGTTAGATATATACATGTGGCCTACATAGATCTGTTATATAGAAAGGAGGAAAGTGATTCAGGTAAATTGTGTCCTGTTAGATATATACATACGGCCTACATAGATCTTCTATATAGAAAAGAGGAAAGTGATTCAGGTAAATTGTGTCCTGTTAGATATATACATACGGCCTACATAGATCTGTTATATAGAAAGGAGGAAAGTGATTCAGGTAAATTGTGCAGTTAATTCAGAGTATTATGAACCTTTATCATGTGTTTATATAAACAGTATTAATTTATAATGAAATCAGCCATTAATGATTTAATTTACTACAGATCAGAGAAAAGTGATCTAAGTGGCATATATAAAAACTATTTAAGCCTTTGACCATGCAAAACATTTTTAATGATAAATCTATTAGCTATAATTAAGTTTTGTGTCGAGCATAAAGCAATACGCTATTTCATATCCATGTTGTTGAAATATTCATACACTGTAGCTGTAAACTCATAGTAGAGAAACTGTAAATGTGACGAATTACTAAATGCATTTTATAGGCAAAAGACAAAAAACATATTAACTGTTTTGAGTACATTCACTAATTAACTGTACTTAACTTTGGCAAGAAATATCTAATTGCACAGTATTGTACAATAGCAAGAAATATCTAATTGCACAGTAGTGTGAAATAGCAAGAAATCTCTGTTTGCACATTTTTGCGCAGTATCACAATATTGCACAATTTCACAGAATTGGACAATATCACAGTAATGCACAATATCACAGTATTGCACAATAGCAAGAAACCTTCAATTGAAAATAAATACAAATATTTTAACTCATTTCAAATTTTTAAGATCTTTCACCAAATTAATTTTGTGTCAGAATCCTATATGATGTAAAAAAAAATTAGATCAAATTCCAAATTCAGACGGTATCAGACTTGAGTATTGTGTCCAAACTTGCACAAACTGTTCAGGGTTCGACCTCTGCGGTCGTATCAGGTTGCGCTCAGGGAAGCCTTTTATTGAAAAAAAAAAAAATAATTTCAAAGTTGGAGTCTTACAGCATATGTTTGTGCCATTTTTATGCCTCACTTATTATGCCCCACTTTGATCTGTACCTCCGTTCCAGTCCATCCCGTCCGTCTGTCTGTCCCTCTTTAGGTTAAAGTTTTTGGTAAAGGTAGTTTTTGGTCAAGGTAGTTTTTGATGAAGTTGAAGTCCAACCAACTTGAAACTTAATACATGTGTTCCCTATGCTATGATCTTTCCAATTTAAATGCCAAATTAGAAAATTTCATGGTCCACTGAACATAGAATTAAGAAAATGATAGTGCGAGTGGGGCATTTGTGTACTATGGACACATTCTTGTTTACATTTAGTAAAGATCTTTACTGCACTCAGCTAAAATGTGGCTATATTACAATAAACTATTTAGAATAATGATGTATTCTTAGGACAGGGTTGTGTAATTTGTTGGTTTACGGATTTTTCATGTGAAAATGTCAGGTTTGTCGGTGACGGTCAGAACAAAAAAGAAACAAAATTCTTACAAGACAGAAAAATATGCACAAATTTGATAAGTATTTCAATAATTTTAGTACGCTGCATCTTAATTTTCAGTTCCAAACATTATTGTGCAGCTGTTTTAAACAAACAATGCATGTCCACGGACAATCAGGAAATAATTGGTCATTTCACGAACAAAGAAATAAAAGACAATCTTCTGTTTGCTTTTTATCAACTTTCAGAAAACATATTAATAAGCTCATGTTTAAGCATGAAAACACGTAAGATAAAAGTTGCAAACATGCTAACGAAAAATAAAACTTGACCATCCATGTCATAAACGAAGTAGACTGTCTAATGGATATCATCCTTTGGCAGGCAATCCCGCTTTTGAAATCCAAACAAACGAAAAATAAAATTCAATCTATGAACAATAGCATTCCAAATTGTTTATGGATATTTGTTACTTTTAAATTTACGTCTTTCACATTTAGACGGGTCCATTTCATTGGAATTATGAAACAAAAGAAAAACAAACTTACGGTAATGGGCTTTTAACATAGGTTTCGTTTCGCAAAATTATTTGCGTCAGCAATGTTTCAAGGTCAGTTTTGATTGTCTATTTTAAGGCACACAAACACAACGGATTATGCTTAGATTTCTTAATATTTATTTATATTTAGTTGGTAGTTTTTCACAAAAGGAATAAATATACTTGACCGATTGATAGCAAGTGAGGAAGATGCAATCGAAGTTTCTCTTTGTGAAACTACACATATATAAAGACTTATCGGGTTGTTGTCTCTTTGATACATTCCCCATTTCCATTCTCAATTTTATTAATATTCCAATTTAAAAGGTTAACTACATGTATTAATGTTAGATAAGCAGGAAACAGAATGACTTCATGCTATAATGAATATGTCCTAAAAACTTTTCCACTAATTAGCATTGTATGGTACATGTACCTTTTCTTTTTTTAATTCATGACAGGTACATTAATTTTCAGGGAAAGTTTTACCAGTATTTATATCAACGTGAAACAAATTGAAATTAAGCTACATGTATTTTTTTATATTTTCAGATTAAAGATCTACTATTTGTATTTATTGATTCAAGGTCCAGTCAAGTTAGTAGGTAAGTGTATATTACATTTATATTGTATTGGAACGTTTAATGATTTTTTTATCAAATGAAAATCAGAAATATATTGAAATTGTAAATGTGAATTAAAGGGGAAATAATCCAGAGCTATAGGATTCATTCTAAATAGCATTAGACCAGTGTTTGTATTAAAGGGGAGATAATCCAGGGCTATAGCATTCATTCTAAATTGCATTAGACCAGTGTTTGTATTAAAGGGGAGATAATCCAGAGCTTTAGGATTCATTCTAAATAGCATTAGACCAGTGTTTGTATTAAAGGGGAGATAATCCAGGGCTATAGCATTCATTCTAAATAGCATTAGACCAGTGTTTGTATTAAAGGGGAGATAATCCAGAGCTTTAGGATTCATTCTAAATAGCATTAGACCAGTGTTTGTTTGTTTTTATTCTTTTAGAACAAGTTTAAAAATTGCACTTAGCAACCTTTGTGACGGGATACAAAAAATAAAATGACACAATTGCAAAATTAATTGTACTTGGAAGTTGAAACTAATTAAACATTGCAAGAATTACTAATAGAGTTGTTAACTTAGAACATGTACATTCAAGTTGTGCTTTTTAAATGCAAGATGGGAGGTCTATGTCAACATGGTCAATGAGACAGCAACCAATCAACAAAAGAGGTCAACATTTTATTTAAAAATAGATAAGTGTCTCTATAACTTGTTGGTTTTATTTCATTTATATTTTCAGTTAGAACATCTATTATGTCTATTATTGTTTTTTATTTGATAATTGTCCAGTCCTTGTGTTTATTGTCTGGTCCATGTGACCATTGTCCAGTCTATGTGATCCTTGTCCAGTTGACTTCCTATTATAGGTAGGTTTAATTGTATGTGAACTAAATAGAATCATTTACAACCGAAATTTGTTTAAAAAAAAGAGGTGAATGTAGAATTTTAACTCTGACAGGGGGAGATAATAAACAGATATATTTTAACTTCAAAATATCACAACACTATATAAAAAAGAAGATGTGGTATTATTGCCAATGAGACAATTATCCACAAAAGACCAAAATGACACAAACATTGACAACTATAGGTAACCGTACGGCCTTCAACAATGAGCAAAGCCCATACCGCATAGTCAGCTATAAAAGGCACCGATAAGACAATGTAAAACAATTCAAACGAGAAAACTAACGACCTTATTTATGTAAAAAAATGAACTAAAAACAAATATGTAACACATAAATAAACGACAACCACTGAATTACAGGCTCCTGACTTGGGACAGGCACATACATAAATAATGTGGCGGGGTTAAACATGTGAGTGGGATCCCCCCCCCCTAACATTGGACAGTGGTATAACAGTACAACATAAGAACAAACTGTAAAAATCAATTGAAAAAGGCTTAACTCATCAGATAGACAAAAAATACAAAAAATACAAGTGGACGTGGCCAGGTACTTATACATCCCGACACAAAAACACACAATGAACAGACCTGAGAGTACTCACAGTTATCTGACAGCTAGTTCAAAGCCACTAACAACTAATAAAAAAAATCATGCATCTAAGACTAAACAATCAATCTGACTAGTGGTTTTTTTATGTAATAAACAAGACTCTATAACATCTTGTAAAAGTGAAGGTTTAGAGGTCTATATCAATGAGACAGCAACCAATCAATACAAGAGGTCAAATTTGTATCAAGCATCTTTATAATATGTTATAATTATATTTCAACCTGAAATAGAAACATTCATGTTCTCATTTTAAACATATATCATCAGTATTCATTTGATCCCTGTCCAGTCAAGTCAATCCCTGTCCAGTCGATTTGATCCCTGTCCAGTCAAGTTATTCCTTGTCGGAGTTGTCCTGTCAAGTTGATCCTTGTCCAGTGGAGTCAAGTTGATCCCTGTCCAGTCAAGTTGAACCTTGTCCAGTTGATTTGATACCTGTCCAGTCAGGCTGTTGTTAAAGGGGAGATAATCAACAAATTGTTTCAACATTCAAAATACCCAAGACCAATGTCATTGAGACAGCAACCGATCAACAAAACAGGTCAACATTTTATTTAAAAATAGACAAGTGTCTCTATAAAGTGTTGTTTTTATTTCATTTATATTTTCAGTTTGAACATCTATCATGTCTATTATTCATTTTTATTTGATAATTGTCCAGTCCTTGTGATCATTGTCCAGTCCGTGATACCATTGTCCAGTCAATGTTATTCTTCTCCAGTTGACTTCCTATTATAGGTAAGCTTAATTGTATGTGAACTAGATAGAATGATTTACTACTGAAATTTGTTTAAAAAAAAGAGGCAAATGTAGAATTTTTACTCTGACAGGGGGAGATAATTAACAGATATATTTTACATTCAAAATATCAACAATAGTTTTTTTTAATGTAATAAACAAGACCCCAAAAATATCTTGTAAAAATGAAGGTTTAGAGTTCTATATCAATGAGACAGCAACCAAATTTGTATCAAACAATATAAGCAAGCATCTTTATAATATGTTATAATTATATTTCAACATGAAATAGAAACATTCATATTCTCATTTTAAACATATATCATCAGTATTTGTTTGATCCCTGTCCAGTCGAGTCAATCCCTGTCCAGTCGATTTGATCCCTGTCCAGTTTAGTTGATCCTTGTCCAGTTTAGTTGATCCTTGTCCAGTGGAGTTGAACCTTGTCCAGTGGATTTGATTCCTGTTCAGGCAGGCTGTTGTTGTAGGTAAGTACATCATATGTGAACTATATAGGATCATTTTAATACTGAAATTTGTTTCAAATGTAAAATATTCAAACTCTATAAGGGGAGATAATTAACTAAATTGTTTTAACATTCATAATACCCAAGACCAATATTTTATAGTAAATGAGACACACACGAACATGAAATCATTGCAAAATTGTTTTTTCTTCAAAATAGATAGGTTAAACTTATGTGTGAACTTTGGGTTAAGGATAGAAAAAAAAATTGAGTGCTAAGGCTACATTGTGTACAGCACACTGATATCAACCGTATATTCATGATATTAAACAGGTACAACACAACATTATAACTCCCGCAATATGTCAACAGTATATATCGATGAGAAGGCAACCCAACAAAGCAAGAACAGAAATATGTAGAGGTCAATATATAGTCAATAAATACAAAATATCTTCAAATGACAAGGTCTAGATTTTCATGATGCTGGCCATAAAAAAAAAAAAATCATTAGAGTATCTTGTTTAAAAAAGGTGTCACATGACCCGGCCTGCCAACCAACATGGGCAACACGGCTGAAAATAGAACATAGGTGTAAAATGCCTATTACGCGTCAGTGCCATAAACTATTTGTATTAAGCCTTATATTTCAGAAGGTTCAATATTAAGTTTCAGTAGTAAAGTCCTTTTCTGAAATACTACAAGCAATATGTCAGCTATATTTGGTGTACGAAATTAATTAAAGGTGTACACGTCGGTCTGGCAGGGTTCATCTGACCTTAAGCTCATTTTCATGGTTCATTGGTCAGTGATAAGTTTCCCTGGTTAGTTCTGTTTCTCAGATACTATAAGCAATTAGGTTTACTATATTTGATGTATAGAATGATTGTAAGGTGTACATGTCTGTAAGGCAGTGTTCATCTGACTGTGACTTCATTTCCATGGTACATTTGTCAATATTTAGTTTCATGGTTGTGTCTGTTTCTTGTATACTATGGCAATAGATCAACTATATTTGGTGTATGTAATGAGTGTAGAATGTACATATGTCTGTCTGGCTTGGTTTCTCTGACCTTGAACTCATTTGCATGGATCATTGATAATGATAAGTTCAAATCAGCTTCATTCGTCTTTTTGTCACTTTCAACATAAAGTAAATCATAAAAGTAAAGCAGGCAGGACATTTCAGCATGTGCAGCAGCATTCTTGTTTTATTCACAGTAGTGTGTGTTTGAGGAGGGAAAGGGGTCAGCAGGGGGATAGTCAATTATTACACGAAATGATAATGTGATTCATATATGTATTCCTTTTTTATGCCCACACCTTAGCAGAGGGGGCATTAAGTTTTACCCTTGTCTGTCTGTCGGCCCGTACTTCTGTACTTCCCGAAATTGGTTTCCGTTCACTAACTTAAGTGTCCTTCAACCAAATGTTATTAAACTTGTACACAATGCATATTACCGCAAAACACAGATAAAGTTTCAATTTTGGTGGCATCACTTTTACATGTTTTACCATTATTGAGTTCTGTCCCTTATAATATTGTATGCAAGCAGGGGCATCATCTGTGTCCCTTGGACACATTCCCCATTTATTTATTTTACTTATGCTAATAAATATAGATTAATGTTCAGTGCAATTACTAGTACCTATAAATATTAAAAAATTTTTTTGCAATTATTTTGTTTGAAAATTTATAAAGAGTGGTTGAAAAGTTCAGCAGATTTTTATTTCACTTTATTTTTGGTAAGTACATATTTAATGTCTTTTTATGTTAGGTAAGTAGGGTTTATTTAAGACTTAAATTATTTTTTTAATAAGCAAAGCAGTGAAACATGTATTTTTACACTTCAGTGATCACACTGGTTTGATCTAGAAATTTATTAGTATATATACTCTTGCATTGAAATCTCCTCACTAGCTATTTCACTCTTTTTATTGGATATGTAAATTCCCTTTGTTGTAGAATTCTTATTTATACTATTGTAATGTTTTATCTTTACATTTTGAATTTGATATTGATTCAAAAACAGGAATATGTGGTATGATTGCCAATAAGACAACTTTCTATCAGAAAAGTGAATGTGATGCATGATCTCTTGTCACCAAAATGAGGTTAAACATTATATTATAATTCTGCATTTGATTCATAATTTGAACGGACAATAATAATGGTATAAATTCAGATATGTGATGCTAATTTAATGTATGTCACTTATTCAAGCTTCGGTTTAAAATCTGATATGATAGAAGTTTGGTTTAACTATATCAATACTAAATGCTGTAGAAATTATTTCAATTTTTAGCTATTAGAATGTTGTCTTCTCAATTTGATTCAGACTTTAATGAGTGTGAAAAGAATAGCCAACAAATAAAACTGTGGTTGAAATGATTTATTGTACATTACAGTGCAGTTTTTTTATACGCCTGTTTACAGGACATATTATGGTATACCTCTGTCCGTCCGTCCATCTGTCCGTCGTCAACATGTCGGAAATCAACTCAAAACGCTTTACCCAATTTGTATAAAACTTTAGTGGATGGTATATATCTATTGCTGTGAGCTCCATTTCGTTTTTCATAAATTTTAGATTTTACGTTTCCGAGAAATGGGGTTTTCCAGTTTTCGGACAATAACTCAAAAATGCTTGGTCAATTGTTTTTATTTGATGCATTTGAAGCTATGCTTCAAAGGTTTATATATAGTGATTATGCAATAGTAGCACGTTCATTAATTAGGGCCCCGCCTTTAGGCGGGTCACCCTATAATGATCAGTCTGTCCGTCCGTCTGTCCGTCCGTAACACTTTCGTGTCCGCTCCATATCTAGAGAACCATTATGATTTCATACTTTATACTTTACATGTATATTAACCACCACCAGAGGGCGTGTCATGATGTGTGTACAACTTCCTAGGTCAAAGGTCAAGGTAAAAAAACTTTGGTTTCAGATGACAACCCTGTATCCTGTGGTGAAGATCGTGTCCGCTCTATATCTTGAGAACCATTATGATTTCAAAGTTTATACTTGACATCCATTTTAACCAACACCAGAGGGTGTGTCATGATGTATGTACAACTTCCTAGGTCAAAGGTCAAGGTCAAAACTTTGGTTTCAGTTGACAACCCTGTGTCCTTTTGTGAAGATTGTGTCCGCTCCATATCTAGATAACCGTTATGACTTTATACTTAATACTTAACATGATTATTAACCAACACCAGAGGGTGTGTCATGATGTTTGTACAACTATCTAGGTCAAAGGTCAAGGTCAAAAACTTTGGTTTCAGTTGACAACCCCGTGTCCTGTGGTGAAGATCGTGTCCGCTCCATATCTAGATAACCGTTATGATTTCAAAGTTTATACTTGACATCCATTTTTACCACCACCAGAGGGCGTGTCATGATGTATGTACAACTTCCTAGGTCAAAGGTCAATGTAAAAAAAAAAATTGGTTTCAGTTGACAACCCCGTGTCCTGTTGTGAAGATTGTGTCCGCTCTATATCTTGAGAACCGTTATGATTTCAAATAGTATACTTGACATCCATTTTAACCAACACCAGAGGGTGTGTCATGATGTATGTACCACTTCCTAGGTCAAAGGTCTGTCTGTCTGTTGGTCTGTCCATCGCTAACAAATTTGATCCACACTATATTTTGAGAGGACAGCTGTTATTATTTCATACTTTATACCTGACAAACATTTTCAACTTAACATATATATTAACCAACACCAGAGAATGTGTCATAATGTATGCATCCTAAGTCAAAGGTCAGTCCGTCGGTCTGTCCATCCGTTCGTTGTTCTTAACAAATTGTGTCCGCTCTACCTCTCGAGAACCGTTAATATTTCATACTTTATACTTGGTGGGTCATAATACATGGAAGGCATAATTCTAAAAATATGTGACAAATATCAATTGGGCAGCACCTTTAAACATATTGTTCAAACATCAATCCATATATCCAGAAGTCACCTTAGAGTAGTCAACAATGAGTTCACATCATGCAGTCATATCACTTTTATACTATGAAAGTAAGTTGAGAATATTTATCAGTTTTAACTTAAAATCTTAGATTAAAATCACACGTGAGACTATGTAATAACTTCAAATAATGCTTCATATCAGATTATCCATACAACTTGTTTACCCCACATTATTGACAGCGGGGCCCACAGAGATGGCTCCCATCTCAATGATATCTAGTTATGTTTACTTTAGAAGCTTCATTCTTATGATGTAATGAATGAACATGTCCAAAGTCAGGAGCCTGTTATTCAGTGGTTGTTTATTGTTTCTGTATCATATTTCTTTTAATTTTGATTGTTTGTACATAAATATGGCAGTTAGTTTGCTAGTTTGAATTGTTTGACAATTGTTATTTCGTGGCTTTTTATAGCAAACTGCTTTTTTTTTTAAAGTTTAAACATAGCCTTGGTTACATTCCTTTTGCATTTATTCTTCCAGAGTTATGTCCCTTCAATATTTAGGTAGATGATCACTATAGAGCTATTAGTTGATACAAAGATTTAGTTGTGTATATCTGAATACGTACATAGGTCAGTATTTATAAGTCCAAAAACAGTATATTTTTTTTCAGTTGCATGAAGCAGTAACAATAATTACTCAACAGTTTATAAATATGTTTTTTTTTTCTATTTTAGGAGATAATGGAAGTGTGGAATTACGTAAGCTTTTTTCTTCTTTAAAGTCAAAACTGTCAAGTGTTTTTATTGTTTATCTGATAGAAAATATAAGCATGTTATAATATGTAGGGATGTTTTAAAAATTTGTGATTTTGTGATTAATTGGACACCCCCACAAGGGCCACACTCTTTGATATCCCTCAGCATGCTCAGTGAATAATTGGATTTATCAGTCACCAATCTTTTGTAGACTGAAATGTTGCTTAGCAGATATAAATGCAGCTAAAACAATTTTCTAGTCTTTGGTTTAGACCCGTCTTGGGAACGAACCCAATCAATTCTGCTATAGAGGAGAACACGCTACCACAAAACGACCAAGTGGTTTTTGGTTTCAATTGAAAGTATATAACATCTGTAATTTTCAGCAGTTTGGTTTTATTTAAAAAATTCCGGTTCTTTCAACGGGTTACAATTTGCTCTATTACCCTCTCAGCTAAGTGTAATTTAATTTATTGTGCTGATATGTTTGTGATTATTGTCTTTTAAATTGTAAATTGAAAGTACTTGACTATGACGTCATGTACATAACATTGTTACAGTTATTAGAAAAATAACAATGTTGAATCAAGATGTCTTTTTGATGTTGACAGACTATGAAAAAGGAGTGAGGCCAAAATGAGCATTATCTTTGAAATTATTGATGTAAATTCAGTTTGTTGTCTTTTAAAGTATTGATGTTTATTTGGTCTGCACGAAAAAGTGACATTCAAAAAGATGTCTCCAGTTGAGAAATTGGATAGAGTTAAATGTCTATATGTATTTACCAATAAAAATCTGTAATTTGAAAGTGTTTGATAATTATTCTCTGGTGTTAGAGTTAAAACCATTTAAGTAACTTAACTCTTCACATTCTGCTAAATGTAATCTCTATTTCTTACTTACAGAAACTTTATGAAGCTGCTGAAAATGGGAGCGTAGAGGACTTGAAGCTTTGCCTAGCAAATGGAGCTAACATTGATAATCAAGTAGGTAAACTTGTAACATTGAATATTAAAAAGGTAAACTTGTAACATTGAATATCAAAACTCAACACTATATATGTAAATCAGTTTTACTTATGAAAAAGTAATATTCTTGATAGTTCATAAAAATGGTTTATATGAATTGCCACAAATATTGAAAACTCAGTGACTCAAATACAACAATTAACAACACATGGTCTGGACCTGACTACTCAGGGTAAATAGACATACAAATACAACAACTAACAACACATGGTCTGGACCTGACTACTCAGAGTAAATAGACATATAAATACAACAACTAACAACACATGGTCTGGACCTGACTACTGAGAGTAATAGACATACAAATTCAACAACAAACAACACATTGTCTGGACCTGACTACTCAGGGTAAATAGACATACAAATACAACAACTAACAACACATGGTCTGGACCTGACTACTGAGAGTAAATAGACATACAAATACAACAACTAACAACACATGGTCCGGACCTGACTACTCAGGGAAAATAGACAAACAAATACAATAACTAATAACACATGATCTGGACCTGACTACTCAGAGTAAATAGACAAACAAATACAACAACAAACAACACATGGTCTGGACCTGACTACTCAGAGTAATAGACAAATAAATACAACAACTTACAACACATGGTCTGGACCTAACTACTAAGAGTAAATAGACAAATATAACAACACACAACACATTGTCTGGACCTGACTACTCAGAGTAATAGACATACAAATATAACAACTAACAACACATGGTCTGGACCTGACTACTCAGGGTAAATAGACAAACAAATACATCAACTAACAACTCATGGTCTGGACCTGACTGCTCAGAGTAAATAGACAAACAAATATAACAACTAACAACATATGGTCTGGACCTGACTACTCAGAGTAAATAGACAAATAAATACAACAACTTACAACACATGGTCTGGACCTGACTGCTCAGAGTAAATAGACAATCAAATATAACAACTAACAACACATGGTCTGGACCTGACTACTCAGAGTAATAGACAAACAAGTATAACAACCAAACACATGGTCTGGACCTGACTACTCAGAGTAAATAGACAAATAAATACAACAACTTACAACACATGGTCTGGACCTGACTGCTCAGAGTAAATAGACAAACAAATATATAACAACTAACAACACATGGTCTGGACCTGACTACTCAGAGTAATAGACAAACAAGTATAACAACCAAACACATGGTCTGGACCTGACTACTCAGAGTAAATAGACAAATAAATACAACAACTTACAACACATGGTCTGGACCTGACTGCTCAGAGTAAATAGACAAACAAATATAACAACTAACAACACATGGTCTGGACCTGACTACTCAGAGTAATAGACAAACAAGTATAACAACCAAACACATGGTCTGGACCTGACTACTCAGAGTAAATAGACAAATAAATACAACAACTTACAACACATGGTCTGGACCTGACTGCTCAGAGTAAATAGACAAATAAATACAACAACTTACAACACATGGTCTGGACCTGACTACTGAGAGTAAATAGACATACAAACACAACAACAAACAACACATGGTCTGGACCTGACTACTCAGAGTAAATAGACAAACAAATATAACAACTAACAACACATGGTCTGGACCTGACTACTCAGGGTAAATAGACAAACAAATACAATAACTAATAACACATGATCTGGACCTGACTACTCAGAGTAAATAGACAAACAAATACAATAACTAACAACACATGGTCTGGACCTGACTGCTCAGAGTAAATAGACAAACAAATATAACAACTAACAACGCATGGTCTGGACCTGACTACTCTAGAGTAATAGACAAATAAATACAACAACTTACAACACATGGTCTGGACCTGACTACTGAGAGTAAATAGACATACAAACACAACAACAAACAACACATGGTCTGGACCTGACTACTCAGAGTAAATAGACAAACAAATATAACAACTAACAACACATGGTCTGGACCTGACTGCTCAGAGTAAATAGACAAACAAATATAACAACTAACAACACATGGTCTGGACCTGACAGCTCAGAGTAAATAGACAAACAAATATAACAGCTAACAACACATGGTCTGGACCTGACTGCTCAGAGTAAATAGACAAACAAATATAACAACTAACAACACATGGTCTGGACCTGACTACTCAGAGTAATAGACAAATAAATACAACAACAAACAACACATGGTCTGGACCTGACTACTGAGAGTAAATAGACATACAAACACAACAACAAACAACACATGGTCTGGACCTGACTACTCAGAGTAAATAGACAAACAAATATAACAACAGACAACACATGGTCTGGACCTGACTACTCAGAGTAAATAGACAAACAAATACAACAACACACAACACATGATCTGGACCTGACTACTCAGAGTAAATAGACAAACAAATATAACAACACACAACATATGATCTGGACCTGACTACTCAGAGTAAATAGACAAACAAATATAACAACTAACAACACATGGTCTGGACCTGACAACTCAGAGTAAATAGACAATAAATACAACAACTAACAACACATGGTCTGGACCTGACTACTCAGAGTAAATAGACAAACAAATACAACAACAAACAACACAGGGTCTGGACCTGACTACCAGGGTTTCCGCTGGCGGTCGCCATTTTTCGCAATTTGCGAAAAAATAATTATTGTGGCGATTAAAATTCGTCATTGGCGAAAGAATTTGTCGAAAGAAATATATATAACGATTTATTTTCAGCCATCTTGTTTATTTACTTTTTCCGGGTTTCTCTTACTTTACCTATCAGACAATACTCGGAATTCACCTTGAACTCGTTAAGATTTTGACAGAAAATCAATAATCAGCTGATTGCTTTCATAGCTATCGACATCAAAGGACTAATTAATAAAGGTGTTGATTTTATGATATGACAAAATAATATGGCTTCTGTTACATGTCACAAAAGGGATTTATTAGCAACTTTGCGACGCACGTGTTTGCAAAATTTTTAAGCTTCCTCTCCTTCTTTTAATGATAGTCTAGAAAAGAAAATTGTTGTTATGACGAAAAATGTTCAAAAGAAAGAACAGTCTCTGATTTAAAATTTTATCATTTAACTTTCATATAGATCATTGATTTCAGTGTGTACTTTCAAAATCGTATCAGTGTTCAGTGACACACGTGTTTCAAGCATATAGCATGTATAGTTTTACTTATTTACGATGGTCTAGAAAAGAAAACTGTCGATATGAAGAAATCTATTCAAAAGGTTGGCATGAAAGTAACCCTTCAATGAATTGACTTCACTTACACAAGGGATCAATTCCAAGTGATAAGATGCTTCGTTTTGTTGTAAAAACCACTTCTTATTTAGGGGGAGGGTGGCTGGAGAAAAAAAAGGAAACTTTTAAAAGAAAAATATATTTGTGTTACTTGGCGAAAAAAAAATAAAGTGGCGAAAAAAATATTGTTTTGGCGAAAGAGGTGGCGAAAAAAATAATTGACCCAGGGGAAACCCTGCTGACTACTCAGAGTAAATAGACAAACAAATACAACAACTTACAACTCATGGTCTGGACCTGACTACTCATAGTATATAGACAAACAAATATAACAACACACAACACATGGTCTGGACCTGACTACTGAGAGTAAATAGACAAAACAAATATAACAACTAACAACACATGGTCTGGACCTGACTACTCATAGTATATAGACAAACAAATATAACAACACACAACACATGGCCCAGACCTGACCTGCTCAGTAAATAGACAAACAAATATAACAACAAACAACACATGGTCCAGGTTGTCTGATTTGGTACACACACAAAATGTGGAGGGGTTAAACCATATGTGTTTTTTTATGATTCCCCCTTGGCCTATCTAGACCATTGGTATTAATAATAAAACACACAATAATAAAACCTGAACTGTTCAAATACCATTGGTATGTATGTTAACTGATACTTAGTCATTATACTGAATCAACATTAAATCAAAATTCTGAATTTAATTAGAGTTTTAATGGAAAAATACATGCATGGTTTGATTTTAAAATATTTCTCTTTTTGTTTGAGTTATGGATGGTGAAGTTCTTATTTCGCTTCTTGACATGAAACAATTTTTTACACTTATGTTTTTCTTGATGTTGTGTTAACAACTTTGGTCAGATAGTGATATGTATAAAGATCTAATGTAGAAACATCTTGTAAAAAGGACAAATAGTCGTTAGATTCATATAAAATGTAATTCCATTTAATCATATAATTGTTCTGAATCTGGAAATACTACTCTTTTTAACTTTTCTTTGATTTTTTTTAAAAATTAATGATTATACTGAATCTGCACTAAATCCTGTTGTTAATTAGACATGTTTAATGGACAATAAATGCTTGTATGAATAATGATAATAATAATAATAATAATAATAATAATGATAATAATAATAATCTTTTTTTTAAAGAGGGTCTCATTTTCTTTGTGTTGTACTAAATCAGGAAATAAAACTTTTATCATTCTTTTTTGAATAATTTATTTTATTAAAATTAATGATTAAACTGAATCTACACTAAATCCTGTTAACACAAAACACATGGTCTTCACCTGACTACTCAGAGTAAATAAACAAACAAATATAACAACACACAACACATGGTCTACTAAATCTGATCACATTACTTTTTATCACCACAAAAACATGTTAATTATACAGGTTTAATGGACAACAAATATTTGTTAGAATCACATAAAGTGGGGTCTCATTTTACTTATAGTATTGTTCTGAATCAGAAAATACAACTTTTTTTCATTTTTCTTTAAAAAAAATATTTTCTTAAAATTTATGACTAAACTGAATCAATACAAAATCCTGTTGTTAATCAGACAGTTTTAATTGATGTGACTGGTCATTTTTGTTAATATTTATTACACAACATTGTCCAGTTTATCAGACAAGTTTTGATGTCAGTTGTATTATTCCAGGTTAATGGAAGGACAGCATTAATGTTTGCTGCCAGTGGAGGACATGTGGAAGTGTGTCAACTTCTCCTGGAGAACAGGTGTAACAAAGATATCACAGATGTATGTTATCTACTAAATCTGATCACATTACTTTTAATCAACACAAAATCATGTTGTTAATTAGACAGTTTTAATGGACAAATGTTTGTTATAATTATATAAAGTGGGGTCTCATTTTACTCATAGTATTGTTCTGAATCAGAAAATACAACTTTTTTTCATTTTTCTAAAAAAAAAATGATTTTATTAGAATTAATGATCATACTGAATCTACACTAAATCCTGTTGTTAATCAGACAGTTTGAATTGATGTAACTACTTATTTTTGTTTATATTTATTACACAACATTGTCCAGTTTATCAGACAAGTTTTGATGTCAGTTGTATTATTCCAGTGGGATGGATGGACAGCATTAATGTGGGCAGCCTGTAAAGGACATGTGGAAGTGTGTCGACTTCTCCTGGAGAACAGATGTAACAAAGATATCACAGATGTATGTTATCTACTAAATCTGATTACATTACTTTCAATCAACACAAAATCATGTTGTTAATTAGACAGTTTTAATGGACAAATATTTGTTATAATTATATAAAGTGGGGTCTCATTTTACTCATAGTATTGTTCTGAATCAGAAAATACAACTTTTTTTAATTTTTCTTTAAAAAAATTATTTTATTAGAATTAATGATTAATCTGAATCTACACTAAATCCTGTTGTTAATCAGACAGTTTTAATTAATGCGACAGTTTATTTCTGTTTATATTTATTACACAACATTGTCAAGTTTATCAGACAAGTTTTGATGTCAGTTGTATTATTCCACACAAAATCATGTTGTTAATTAGACAGGTTTAATGGACAACAAATATTTGTCAGAATCATATTAAGTGGGGTCTCATTTTACTTGTCTCCTCGTACTTAATCAGGAAATGTAACTATTTTTCATATTTCTTTTAAAAAGTTATTTTTTTTTAAATTGATAATTATTCTGAACCATGTTGATCAGACAGATTTCATTATTATATCAACAAATACTTGCTAGAATTATATAAAGTGAGATCTCATTTATCTCTGTGCATTACACTGAATCCATTGATATAAATATTTAATGCATTTCATGAAAAATATTTTATTTTGTTAACATGACATTTCTGATGGAAGGTCTGACATCCCACAAAAAAACTTGTTGTTTATTTGTTGTTTATGTACAATATGAATACAAGTGTGACTGGTCATTTTGTTCAGTTTTGACCACTGATTCATGTGAGATATATTTTGTTTATATTTATTACACAACATTATCCAGATTATCAGACAAGTTTTAATGTCAGTTGTAGGATATGTTGTATATTATTGATATTGATAACAAAGTATTATCCATAATATTTACATGCTATTTGGTTATATTATAGAGAGATGGAAGAACAGCTTTACATCTGGGTGCTGAGTGGGGATATCTACAGGTCACAAGATGTCTAGTAGAACAAGGAGGCATCAGTCCCTTGGTTAAAACACATCAGGTAATATTATATAGTAAATGCCTAATATTCAACTATTGCTACATGTAGTAAATAATGCATCACTAAAATGATGTTTAAGATATTTTTGGTCAAATGGAATTTTTTTCTCAAGGTTATAGTTACACATATGTCATATGATCCTTTAAATTGGACAAAAAATATTAAAGTGTTTTATAGACTTGGATGGCTTAGTTTTACTATAAAACACGTGAACATAGATGATCATATAAAAGAAATCCAGTATTTGTTTTCAAAATCTTCAAAAATAAAACGATTTTGTTTATAGACCACTAACACTTTTTGGGTAATTAGTTATACTAAAAGGAGATAATTTTATAATTCCATAATTTTTTAGCCAAATTATATGAATATCTCAGTTTTAGGGAAAAGAAGCAATAGTAATAACCTATAAGTAAATGGATAAAATAGTTTTTGATATAAAAAATAATCATTTGTATTGATTCAAAATTAGACCTCGCAATATCCTGAATATGACACTTGTTGTCATTAAACCCAAATGTAAACAAACAAACTGTCAAAAGACACACACACCAATCTGTTGTTGTGACAATGATAACAAAGTTATTAGATAGTATCAAAATAGTCTTAAGCAATACATTAAAATAAGTTCATCGTATATTGATAATTACATATTAATTAAAAAATCATTCAATTGTAAAAGTTACTTTCTCTGAGTTATCTCCCCCTTATATGGCAAAGTTTTAAATAAATTATTAAAACAACACTAATCTGTTTTTTTTGGTAAAATATAGCCGTAAATATGATAAAACACATAATTTTCTATATCAACATGAAAAGTCTTACACATAAATTACTTTCAACTTTCGAAATTTGCACATTTCACTAAAGATTTAGACTGTTTGTTGTCTGTTTTTTCAAAATCCAAGATAGAGGACACCCCAGCCTCCTCAAGACTGCAAAGTTCTTCATATTTTTGTATTTAAGCTATCTAGTTGGAATAGTTGCAAAAAATCTCTCATCTGTGCCATAATTCATGTATTTCCTTATTGATACGGTGTCAGTGATAAAACTAAAAACTATGAAATCTGTACAATAACAATATATAGTTATAGGAGGATATGGATAGGGTATACAGAGTAGAAAATCATGAATGATAGAAAAAAAACTTCAGGAAAAGAGAGAATTGGGCAAAAAGATGATGAATAGAAAATAATGGGGTGAAAAAAAATATAAAGAATAAAGAAAAATGGGGTGCTAAAATTTAAAAATAAAAAGTTAAAAAGACCCCCAAATCCTATAACCCCCATCTAGACATAAGGATGCATTAACCGATTTAAAAAAAACGCGAAAAAAAATTACAAAGACCAAATGCTGACAGACTTAAATTATTTCAAATGCTTTCAGAAAAAAAAGGTAAAATTCTTCTTAAAGGCTACAGAAAAAGTTATAAAAATAATCAGAATGTTGTTCATGAGTTATATTTTATAAATGAACATAATATGGTTAGCACCTGTAAAAACAAAATAAGACATCACTCAGCTGCTACTGGTCTTGTTTATTGTATGATATGTGTAACAAAAGTCTTCTTTGTAATAATCAGATAAAGGCAATATAAAGATTTGTATTTCAGGGTAAGACTCCATACGATCTGGCAGCAGCAGGAGTATTCGGCCCGCATAAAGAAGTGATGGAATACTTACAGGTACACATACTTTTAAATTACAAATGCTTACACTTAGAATAAATCAGGTACAAAACCAGGATACTACAGGGGACATTCTTTATGTCTTGAATTAAAAATTTCAAATTCGAATGCAATTTATTTGTTATTACGATTTTGATTGGACAAAATCATATATTTGAGACGCTAAATTCAACGCTTTACCGGCCTTTCACAAAGCTAAGGCACTTTTTGAATTCAGGAAATTATTGGTTTGTGATTTCTTCAATAATAAACACAATAAGTAGATGTCTTTTATTACATTCAAGAGTGTTTAAGGCGAAAACAAGCTTTGCAAAACTCTATTTGAGATTCTTACACCGACAGTCTGTTTATAACCTCATTTTCATGGTTAACTTGTCTTATCTCAGATCAGGTTTGGGGTAATTGGAATTGTAAGCATTAGTCGGTTATAATTTATTAAAAAAATTTGAGTAATCATTGTAATCATTAATCAACCAAAAATTACAAATCACTTAATTTAATCAATTACTTTGCAAAATATCTTTTAATCCTTATTTTTATTACACAATGTATTACTTCTGATTAAATTGATGAAAAATTCTAAAATTGCCTTAATTTTCAATATGAAAAAATAAAATATTTCATGTCTTGGATAAACCTATTTTTATTCATTTTAAATAAATAGGATAACTTTATTTAGTATGTGCATACCTTGTAAGGTCCCCATGTCTGTCAGACAGTTTTCATTTGACCTCAATCTTATTTCATTGTTCAGTGAACAAGGCTAAGTCTTCATGGTCAAGTCTATATATCAGACACAATAATCCAAAAGTCTACTATAATTGGTGTATGAAATGATTGTAAGGTGTACAACTGACAGGTGTCATCTGACCTTCACCTCATTTTCATGGTTCAGTGGTGTAATTTGATTTTTTGTGTTGTTCTTTTTTTCTAGTATTATATGCAAAAGGTCAACTATATTTGGTGTATGGAAGTAAATTACGATGTACATGTCAGTCTGGCAGGTTTATTTGACCTTTTTTTTAGTCATAGGAAAGACTTCCGGTTTGAAACATGCACAAGTACAACCAATCGTATGATAGATAACAAACCTGAAAAATAAATAAGCTAATCAGAGCGTTCTCCATATCACATATCATGGTGTTTAGGTCGCAAGAACCACCTCCTTTAAAGTAGTGGACAATTATTTTTCGTGTTTATCTACATGTAAACTACGATTATATGATTATACTACCTTCAATTGATAAATAGAGCATCTCTGTATTCTGTCTACTGATTTCTTTGAAATGATTACTATTTAAGGGATCATACCAGTTGCATATATATTAAAATAAGTAAAACATGTGGAAACAAGAATGTGTCCATAGTACACAGGTGCCACATCGGCACTATATTTACTACTGAAGTTGACTGGACTTCAACTTCATCAAAAACTACCTCGACCACAAACTTAAATCTGAAGCGGGACAGACAGATGGACGAACGAACAAACGAACGCACGGATGCACCGACTAGACTTGAAAACATAATGCTCATAAATGGGGCATAAAAATATATTGGTGAAAGTGGTGATTTGGCAAAAATGAAAGTAGGGTAGATATTAGAGGGAGGCAGGACCTTTTTCGGGACGTCGGGATCGGGTGTTTTTAAGCTCAGAATTTGGGTATTGATCCTTACAGGATCCGGGAACATATTTTATGATTTCGGGATATGAATTTCTTTAAATTCTGCATCTCAGGATTTCATTTTTTTATGCCTGGGATTTTGGGATCAGGACCCCTCCGACCACCCCTCAAATAAGCCTCAGTCGGTCTTAGTCATTTATACAAGATTCATATTCTACCATTGGCATGTTAATAAGGCTCTCAAAAGAAAAACCACTGATGGATTGTCCTAGAAGCATATTTTATTAGACTAATAATGGTCTATATATAAGCAGTTACATTTATTTCATGTTCAGTTGAAGTGGTGCAAATTTTTAACTTAATTTGACTTTTACCAAAAGTTGCATTTTAGCAAAGGAGAAGAATAATTGTGGTCTGAGGCCAGAAACATGAAAATAATTTTATTTAACAGAAAGGAAACAAATATCGGACTTTGGAAAAAGGGAGAGGGCTTTCGCGATTTCGCGGGTGTGTTCTAGTGTATATATATTTTATCATAAGTATAGCACTTAATTTGCTGAAACTAAAAAGAATAGAATATACATTCACGTTTTTCTACAATATTTTAACAATTTGATTACTTTGCAAAACAAAAATGTTCATAAATTAGAAACCACTTATAACAGCACTACATGTAAATATACATTTCTTAATAACATATTGTTGTGGTTTGTTCCAAGAAATAATCTTCTGAGTAGTCTTTATATGTATATATGGAGTAACTAGGTAGCAGATAGATCCTAGGAATTGCATGTGGGGTTCCTGGTCAAATCTCTACAATAAGATTGGTGACGTCTGATCACAAACGTGTAGGTTAGTTCTGGTTTATTTGACCTTGACCTCATTTTCACGGTTCATTGCTCAGTGTTAAGTGTTTTGGTCTATTTCTTTTGAACTGTAATCAGTAGGTCAACTATATTTGGTGTATCAAATGATTGTAAGTTGTATATGTCTGTCTTGTAGGTATCACCTGACCTTGACCTCATTTTCATTTTTGATTGGTCAATATTAAGTTCTCATGGTTAAGTTTCTTTCTTGGATACTATAGGCAATAGGCCAACTATATTTGGTGTATGGAATGATTGTAAGGTGAATATGTGCCCAATAGCAAGAAATTTTCAATTGCACAGTATTGTGCAATAGCAAGAAATATCCAATAGCACAGTATTGCGCAATAGCAAGAAATCTTCAATTGCATAGTATTGCGCAATAGCAAGAAATTTTCAATTGCACAGTATTGCGCAATAGCAAGAAATATATCCAATAGCACAATATTGCGCAATAGCAAGAAATCTTCAATTTCACAATATTGCGCAGTAGCAAGAAATATTGAATTGCACAGTATTGCGCAACTGCAATAAATATTCAATTGTACAGTATTGGGCAATAGCAAGAAATCTTCTTTTTCACAGTATTGCGCAATAGAAAGAAATCTTCACTTGAAATTTAATACAAATTTTTAAACCATTTAAACTTTTTTAGATAATTCACCACATTTATTTTGTGTCAGAAACCTATATTATGTCAAAAAATTTGATCACAATCCAAAATTCAGAAAGTATCAAGCTTGAATATTGTGTCCAAACTTGCACCAATTGTTCAGGGTTCGACCTCTGCGGTGGTATCAGGCTGCGCTCAGTGAAGCATTTTATTCCATTTGTAAAGGAGTATAACTCTTAAAGTGATGCCACCAAAATTCAAACTTGATCTGTATATATTTTGTGGTAATAAGCATTGTGTATAAGTTTTATAACATTTGGTTGAGGCCGGAAACTTAATTTGGGATGTACGGGTGGACGAACGGACAGACGGACGGAGGAATGAACGGATGGACAAACAGACGAACCGACACACAGACAAATGAACACTATTATAAGTCAAAATTTGTTATTTTTAAAGGTCAATAACCCCTGTTGTTTATTGCTTTTTGTCATATTGACATTTTTGTAGATCATGTACAGCTGATAAGTTTATCAGGACGGAAGCCAAGTGATTAGTAAGCATGTTTGTGTTGACATGAATTATTATTGGTATTATAATTATGGTCATAATTACAAATTAGCTGTTTACAAAACTTTCAGTTTTGATGAATACTAAGAATTTTCTACCACAGGAAAAGATAGTTCTAGCTGTATTTGGCTAAAACTCTTTGAATTTTGGGTCCTCCATACTTTTCAACTTTGTACTTTATTTGACCCTTTTTATGCCACCGCCGTAGCTGATCAGGAGGGGGCATTAAGTTTAAGCCTTGTCCGTCTGTACATACGTCCGTCCGTACGTCCATCCGTACGTCCATCCGTACGTCCATCCGTCTGTTTGTCCATTTGTTTCCCGCCTCAGGTTAAATTTTTTGGTCAAGGTAGTTTTTGATGAAGTTGAAGTCCAATCAACTTGCAACTTAATACATGTTCCCTATGATAGGATCTTTCTAATTTTAATGCCAAATAAGAGTTTTGACTCCAATTTCATGGTCCATTAAACATAGAAAATGATAGTGTGAGTGAGGCATCCATTTACTATGGACACATTCTTGTTGTCTATTATCTTGAAAACTATTTTAGATAGATAGAAAATGTTATTTGAAAAAATCAGGCATGCAAGATCCACAAAGATGTCAATACTAACAAAACAATTGGATAACTCCTTTAAAAGCAGTAATCATGGTAACAACCTTAAACAATGATTTTTGACCAATTTTCTTTGTCCATCTTATAATTTTTCAAAGATCATCTCCTCTGAAACGAATGTCTGTCATATTTATTTAAGTAAGGCTGTTAGTTTTCTCAATTGAATATTTCATATTTTTCATGTCATGGCCTTTTATAGCTGACTTTATGGTACAGGTTTTTACACGACCGCCAAAAAAATGCGTTCTTATAATACTATCATGTCGTGGTTGTCGTCCAAAGACATTTTTGGTTTCCGGACAATAACTTTAGTTTAAGTGAATGGTTCTCTATGAAATTTTACCAGAAAGTTCAATACCACAAAAGGAAGGCTGGGATTGATTTTGGGGTTATGGTACTAACAGTTTAGGAATAAGGGGTCAAATAGGGGCCAAAAACAAGCATTTTTGTAGTTTCTGGATAATATCTTGTGTGTAAGTGTATGGATCTCTCTGAAATTGTACCCTAAGCTTCCATATATCAAAGGGCAGGCTGGGATTTAGATGTTTTAAAACACCAAAAATCAATCAATCTAATTTTGTTTTGGCAAAATGCCTAATTGCATTGTATAGTTTTTGGGGCAAACATGATAGATGAGGGATATCCAGACACCTTCGAGCCTCTAGCTGGTTTATACCCTAAATACTATGTTAAAGGACAATTTTTTTTATATGATGGAACAATTTTAGATACTTGATTTGCTCGATTTTACATATGCTTAAAATGGAGGTTATCCAAAAGTGAACGGATAAATTGTATCAAGACAAATGATAACAAGTGTGAGATCACTGCGGAATATTGGGATATTCTACAGTTGGAACAATTTTCAATTTAAAGGTGCATTCAAAATGCATTTGCAAATCAACATGAAGCGAGATTATGTCTACAAGGGAATGTTCCAAATTCAAAAACCACCTTTACACTTTAAACTATATATCTCTATCACTCTGGGCTACCCTTTTTCCTGAAAAATATGAAAATTTGTTCGATATAAATATTATATAATGTGAAACATTTGTTTTATAAAGTATATTTTGGGGGGTTGATATTTTAGAATGTTTATAGTGCAACTAGTGACATGAGTAAAGATATATTCAGAGTGCATATTCCTTATTTTTCAGACTGTCATGTCAGAGAAATCTTCAGGCGTGAATGCTGGAATAGGAATAGAAGGTATTTTTATTAGTTTATTATTAATAATACTCTAGCTAGGAATTGCAAAATAACAACTTTTTTTTTGTACGACGTCATGCAATTAAATGCAATGTATTGATGAGATTTATCACTATAGAATAGATAATAACAAACTATGGTGCTATATAGTGTAAGCAGCTTTCCATTATATGAAATACACCACATAGTAAGTACCCTCAAATATATGGTCTTCTATAGGATGCTATAATACATGTTCATACATACTTTGTAGTTGCAAGCAATATTCTACTTTGCTTGAATTATTTCCCCAAGGAAAAAGGTAGCCATTGTACAGACAATACGCTGACATAATAGCTGTTAGAAAACATTTATTTTTGTCTCACCTGCGACCCAAGTCATAGAAAGTAAGACATAACACTCCAATCATGTCATGCATCAGTCATCAAGGTAAAGCTTTTGTTGACAAGTCCGTTTCTAAGTTACTATAAACAAAATGTAAACTATATTTGATGTATAGAATTATTGTAAGATAAACATGTCTGTCTGGCAGCCTTAATCTGACCTTGATATCATCTTCATGGTTCATTGGTAAATGTTGAGTTTTGTTTTCGTCCGTTTCCCGGATCCTGTAAGCAATACATTATAGGTCAACTATATTTGGTTTTCGTGATGATGGTAGGGTGAACAAGTCTGTTTGGCAGGATTCATCTCACTAAATCGTAATCCTGGTACCTTTGATAACTATTTACACCACTGGGTCGATGCCACTGCTGATGGATGTTTCGTCCCCTAGGTTATCACCAGCCCAGACAGTAGTCAACACTTCGGTTATGACAAGAATATCAATAATTGGGTCATTTTTATAAATTTCCTGCATGAAGTCGAAGGGGATTTAACGTGTGTACTCTGTCCGTCTGTCTGTCCGGCTGTCTGTCATTAGATTGCTGACTTAGGACAGGTGAAAACAATCAATGGTACCAAACCTTCTCCCGTTTTTATACGACCGCAAATTTTGAAAAAATTTTCGTCGTATATTGCTATCACGTTGGCGTCGTCGTCGTCGTTGTCGTCGTCGTCGTCGTCGTCCGAATACTTTTAGTTTTCGCACTCTAACTTTAGTAAAAGTGAATAGAAATCTATGAACTTTTAACACAAGGTTTATGACCATAAAAGGAAGACTGGTATTGATTTTGGGAGTTTTGGTCCCAACATTTTAGGAATTAGGGGCCAAAAAGGGCCCAAATAAGCATTTTCTTGGTTTTCGCACTACAACTTTAGTTTAAGTTAATAGAAATCTATGAAATTTTTACTCAATGTTTATGACCACAAAAGAAAGGTTGGGATTGATTTTGGGAGTTTTTGTTTCAACAGTTTAGGAATTAGGGGCCAAAAAAGGGCCCAAATAAGCATTATTCTTGGTTTTCGCACAATAGCTTTAGTTAAAGTTAATAGAAATCAATGAAATTTAAACACAATGTTTATGACCACAAAAGGAAGGTTGGTATTGATTTTGGGAGTTTCGGTCCCAACAGTTTAGGAATTAGGGGCCAAAAAGGGACCCAAATAAGCATTTTTCTTGGTTTTCGCACCATAGCGTTAGTATAAGTAAATAGAAATCTATGAAATTTAAACACAAGGTTTTTGACTATTAAAGGAAGGTTGGTATTGATTTTGGGAGTTTTGGTCCCAACAGTTAAGGAAAAAGGGGCCCAAAGGGTCCAAAATTAAACTTTGTTTGATTTCATCAAAATTGAATAATTGGGGTTCTTTAATATGCCGAATCTAACTGTGTATGTAGATTCTTAATTTTTGGTCCCGTTTTCAAATTGGTCTACATTAAGGTCCAAAGGGTCCAAAATTAAACTTAGTTTGATTTTAACAAAAAATGAAACCTTGGAGTTCTTTGATATGCTGAATCTAAAAATGTACTTAGATTTTTGATTATTGGCCCAGCTTTCAAGTTGGCCCAAATCGAGGTCCAAAATTAAACATTGTTTGATTTCACCAAAAATTGAATAATTGGGGTTCTTTGATATGCCAAATCTAACTGTGTATGTAGATTCTTAATTTTTGGTCCAGTTTTAAAATTGGTCTAAATTAAAGTGCAAAGGGTCCAAAATTAAACTAAGTTTGATTTTAACAAAAATTAAATTCTTGGACCTCTTTGATATGCTGAATCTAAACATGTACTTAGATTTTTGATTATGGGCCCAGTTTTCAAGTTGGTCCAAATCAGGATCTAAAATTATTATATTTAGTATTGTGCAATAACAAGTCTTTTCAATTGCACAGTATTGTGCAATGGCAAGAAATATCTAATTTCACAATATTGTGAAATAGCAAATTTTTTTTTTAATTAAGAGTTATCTTTCTTTGTCCAGTATAGTAAGCAAGAAATATCTGCAATATTTTTTTTTAATTGGAGTTATCTTTCTTTGTCCAGAATCAACTTAAATCTTTGTTATATACAATATACAATGTATATTCACTTTTTACTACCAACTGATAAATTTAAATAATCTTTACCATTCAGTGATAACAAGCAGTTTTTTTACATCTTAATATTTTATGATGTATTTAAATGAGTAGTAATTGTTGCAAACTCCATTAGAATATTTTAATTAAAATTAGTTTTGGAATAAGGGAAAGGGGGATGTGATTAAAAAATTGGGTTCAATTTTTCTCATTTGAAATTTCATAAATTAAAAGAAAATTTCTTCAAACATTTTTTTGAGAGGATTAATATTCAACACCATAGTGAATTGCTCTAAGAGAAAACAAAAATTTTAAGTTCATTTGAATACATTCATTCTGTGTCAGAAACCTATGCTGTGTCAACTATTTAATCACAATCCAAATTTAGAGCTGAATCCAGCTTGAATGTTGTGTCCATACTTGCCCCAACCGTTCAGGGTTCAACCTCTGCGGTCGTATAAAGCTACGCCCTGCGGAGCATCTGGTTTAAAGAATAGTATAATACATGTGTAATATCGCAACATAGAAAGACACACTAAAACATATCAATTGGCATTACTTAACTCAATCAAGAAACAAAGTAACACAAATTTACATGCAATGAACGAATACATTTGATCTGTGATACAATGTAACTCCATAGTTTATAAAAATAAGTGAGGATTAAAGTAAAAGTATAAAACCGCTGTGGAATGTTAAACAATTTTAGAAAAACATCAACTATGGAATAAAATACGTCATATTATAATCAGGTAAATGAAAATAAGAAATCATGTTTGATTTGTTATCTGTCAATCACCTGAGTAAATACCTGCCAACCTGACAACCCATCTTTATACTAGAATTAAATGTTTACACTAGTCTAGACTACACAATACAACTTTTGTTGAGGACATATATGGTCCGAGACCACAATTAATTTGCAGTGCATTTCTTTTAGAACGTAAATGAAAATTTAAAAAATCCCACCAGCGCTTTCCCAATGAAATTTTAACAGTGTGTTGTACTACTTTTGGGACAAATTATATCAAAATTATAGAAAACTTCTTCGGCTCTAACTCAAAATATGGACAATTTTATGTTGAGGGCTTCTTGAAATCTTTTGACAGCTTCCGAAGTGCTAATTTTTAACCTTTTTCAGCTGAACCAAATCACTACTTTCCTTTAAAATTCTGGACCCAATTTTTTTACAGTGTAATTTCACCCCCCTTCTTGCAATTTGAGGCATTAAACATGGAGACATAAATTTGGAAGGAGTATAAAAATTAATGGCAAGTAACCCACTGTCAACACTAGGGACTATATTCGTGAACAACGAAATTTTCTTTGTCTAATACAAATAACGCTCTTTTTTAGCTCACCCGAAGGGCCAAGTGAGCTTTTCCCATCACTTTGCGTCCGTCGTCCATCGTTAAATTTTACAATAATCTTCTCCTCTGAAACTACTGGGCCAAAGTAATCCAAACTTGGCCTCAATCATCATTGGGGTATTAAGTTTAAAAAATGTGTCCGTTGACCCTGCAAACCAACCAAGATGGCCACCATGGCTAAAAATAGAACATAGGCGTAAAATGCAGTTTTTGGCTTATAACTCAAAAACCAAAGCATTTAGAGCAAATCTGACATGGGTTAAGTTGTTTATCAGGTCAAGATCTATCTGCCCTGAAATTTTGAGATGAATCGGACAACCCGTTGTTGGGTTGCTGCCCCTGATTTGGTAATATAAGGAAATTTTGCTGTTTTTGGTTATTATCTTGAATATTATTATAGATAGAGATAAACTGTAAACAGCAATAATGTTCAGCAAAGTAAGATTTACAAATATGAGAACATGACCGAAATGGTCAGTTGACCCCTTTAGGAGTTATTGCCCTTTATAGTCAATTTTTAACCATTTTTCGTAAATCTTAGTTATCTTTTACAAAAATCTTCTCCTCTGAAACTACTAAGCCAAATTAATCCAAACTTGGCCACAATCATCTTTGGAGTATCTAGTTTAAAAAATGTGTCTGGTGACCGGGCCATCAAATCAAAATGGCCGCCACGGCTAAAAATAGAACATAGGGGTAAAATGCAGTTTTTGGCTTATAACTCAAAAACCAAAGCAGTTAGAGCAAATCTGACATGGGGGTAAAATTGTTTATCAGGTCAAGATCTATCTGCCCTGAAATTTTCAGATGAATCGGACAACCCGTTGGTCAATTGACCCCCTAAGAAGTTATTGTCCTTTATAGTAAATTTTTAACAATTTTCATAAAATTTGTAAATTTTTATTAACATTTTCCACTGAAACTACTTGGCCAAGTTCATTATAGATAGAGATAATTGTAAGCAGCAAGACTGTTTAGTAAAGTAAGATGTACAAACACATCACCATAAAAAAAAACACAATTTTGTCATGAATCCATCTGCTTCCTTTGTTTAATATTCACATAGACCAAGGTGAGTGACACAGGCTCTTTAGAGCCTCTAGTTTACATTTCTCGTTAAAATGATTTTAAAGTTCAACTTTTTGTAATTAGATTTCTTTTATTCTGTTCATTTATTTTGGTAATCCGCATTGTTTTACCTAACTCATTTATGTTCCATACTTATTCTTTCTATTTGTAATCCCAAGGCCAAAAATAAAATATTATTTGTTTCCCCTCCCACTACTGACCCGGTAAAATTGCCGCGACTCGAAAAATTTTATCGGCCATTCTTGTCCAAAATTTTTTGTTGTTGCTATGTTGGTTTTTAGGCAGTTAAGCTGCCTTAAGCGCCCTTGATTTGTGTGCTACCCAATAAATGCTGAAATACGTGCCATTGTTATCATCTAGCTGGCTACTATATATTATTTGTAACTTATTGGACAGTTTTTTTTATACTTTTCATTCTGGATTACAAAAAAAATGACCAGAAAAACCTTAAATGATCGTCGATTTTCCCAAAAGTTTTGAAGTTGCACATAGGAAGTAGAGCACATTAGTAATCCTTATGTTGTTTATTATCCCCTGAGCTTTTGACTAAGATGTCAAAGAACAAATGTATGAAATATCTAATCGCCAAAAATCTCTAAAGAAGAGTAGTTAAGATTTCCCTAATTGCAAAAGTCGTAGGAATATTGTGTGTCGTCAATACGTAATCAACTACGTATATAAGTTCAACTGATCACGCTGTTGGCGGCAATTTTGATTTTAAAAGTAGACGAAATTTTCTTATCTTTATAATTTGGACGCAGAAGTTCAAATTAGCGAGGTCTGTGACCTTCCACTTTTGCAGTCGGACTTTCTACTTGGTAACTAGCTACGCACATGCCCGACGGACCTTGAAAGAATATGAAAAATAACCTTGCAAACACTTTTACCAAAGTTTCCTAATAAACGATCTCAAATTTTTTTTTAATCATTTACTATTCATGACAGCGATGTTCAATTTGTTCAACCGCTAGCTTTATATATAAAATCGCCGAGAAGTAATGTGTAAATCCGAGTAAAATCGTATCTCACTATGTGTCAAAAACAACATTGAAACCAAAATGGCCACGATATTACAATATCGGATTCGATTCCGGAAGCGGATAAGGGTAATCCCGGATTTGGCTTCTAAAAAAATCCAGACAGGTGACAAAATACATCTATGCATGGTAAATAAATACAAACACTAGAATTGAAAACCAAAAGACATATATTAAAAAGAAAGAAAAAGCAGAAAATATTTTGTACACCAATTTTAATGTGAAAATCCAATACATTGTTACAGCTGGGAACAGTTTATCTAACAATATATATATGATCCTGGTAACAGTATAATTTTTTTTATCAGTGATAAATGTTGGTAATGCATGTTAAATGCTTTTCAAGTTGAACATATTACTGCAATTTCAAGGGGTATTTTCAAGTATCCCAAACAAAGTTTAACTTAAGCTTTCATAGAATGTTAGACTAATATGTCTAGGTGAGCCATCAATCTTTTGTTTGTGCATTGGGGTCTATTAAGGGGTATTTTGGGGGGCAGAAAGAAGGGTGGGGTTTACTAAGAACCCTATGGTATTTTATTTTCTAAATTTTTTTAATGAATATAACTTGAAAACTGTAAGTGATAGATACATGTAGTCTTCAGAAATGATTATAGGACAATCAAACAAATCACATAAAATATAGGGGGAGTCCCTTGCGGTCATCCCCACCCCCTTCAATTTGGGAACATGCTATTATCTTGTAAACGGTCCAGATCCCCACCCCTAAACCATATATATTCTTGTAGGGGACATTAAAACAAATGAAATGAAATAAAAGGGAAGTCTGTGGGGGGTCACCTCACCCCCTCTTGTTTGGAAACTTGTAAACGGTCAATATCCCCACCCCTAAACCATAAATATTCTTGTGGGGGACAATAAAACAAATGAAATGAAATAAAAGGGAAGTCCCTAGGGGGTAGCCCCTCCCCCTCTTGCCTGAAAACTTGTAAACGGTCAACATCCCTACCCCTAAACCATATATATTCTTGTATGGGACAATTTGGCTAATAATAATGGTACAATAAAACTAATTAAATGAAATGAAATGGAAGTTCCTGGGGGTCACCCCCACCCCGTTTAATTTGAGAATGTACTTTTATCTTGTAAGCGATCCCCACCCTAAACCATATATATTCTTGTAGGGGACAATAAAACAAATGAAAATGAAATAAAAGGGAAGTCCTGAGGGGGTCACCCCTCTTGTTTGAAATCTTGTAAACGGTCTAGATCCCCACCCTTAAACCATATATATATTCTTGTGGGGACAATAAAACAAATGAAATGAAATAAAAGGGAAGTCCCTAGGGGGTCGCCCCACCCCCTCTTGTCTGAAAACTTTTAAACGGTCAACATCCCTACCCCTAAACCATATATATTCTTGTATGGGATGATTTGGCTAATCAAATGAAGTTAAAGGGAAGTTCCTTGGGGTTGCCCCCACTCTGTTCAATTTGAGAATATGTTTTTATCTTGTAAACGGTCCAGATCCCCACCCCTAAACCATATATATTCTTGTAGGGGATAATAAAACAAATGAAATGATATAAAAGGGAAGTCCTGAGGGGGTCACCCCACCCCCTCTTGTTTGAAAACTTGCAAATGGTCAACATCCCCACCCCTAATCCATATATATTCTTGTAGGGGACAATAAAACAAATCAAATGAAATATAGGTAAAGTCACTGGGGTCATCCCCTCCCCCTCTTGTTTGAATACTTGTAAATGGTGGAGATCCCAACCCGTAAGCCATATATATTCTTGTATGGGACAAAAAATCAAATCAAATGAACATGGGACCATATGAATGGCGAGTTATGGGAGCTTTGTTTGGGAGACTTCGTAACAGTACTTCTTGTTTTCTTCTCAATTTTGATAGGTCAGTTAAAATAGCTGGAAGTTTCTTATATAAAAAAAAAAGATGTGGTATGATTGCCAATGAGACAACTATCCACAAGAGACAAAAAATACCTAAACTTGGTAACGGTCAAGTTCCCCTAAACCATATATATTCATGTATGGGATAATATAACAAATCATATGAAATATAGGTGGAGTTCGTGGGGCCTCTGCTATTGAAAACCTTGATAAAATATGAATTATTTGCCTTAATGATTAATTCATCAAATGAACATAAATGTACAATTATATATGAATGTTTAATGTTTGTTCTTTTAAATCTTTAAAAAAAGTTGAAGCAACATTGCCACAGTTTTTTATTTTTAATTATGTTTGCCTTGGTTTTTGGTTAACTGCATACAGTGCTTACAGCGCTTTGATTGGTGATATCTTTCCGATGCTGTAGTAAACCATTCGTCTCAACTCGGTCGAGAAGGAGAGTAGCGGATTATACCGAGGATTGCCGAATGGTAGTAAACGTGCGTTGTTTTTTTTGTCATACCTTTCCGATGTAGTCAACAAGCGTTTTAAATCAAGACATTTTTGCATTGAAGCGTCTATATGATTCGGAATCAAGGAAAACAAACATAATGCCTTGTCACACGATTTGTGTTGTGTGCAAGGGTGATATTTGAAAATAAAAAATCTGAAGAATCTTTCATCCCACTGAGTGCATATTGATTGGCTTTGTGTTTTACCTCAGTTCTTGTTTAAAGGGTAAAATCTTTGAGTAAAAATGGTCTGAATCGTGATTTTAAATCAATCTACTTTGTCTTCGACTTCAAACAATTTAGGCACAATTCAAATGTTGGATACGTGAATTCCCTGCGTTCTGGTGTAAACATGACCAGTTTAAATGTGTTTTTATTTTTCAATTTATGGCATGAAATTTACAAAAGGGCACGTTTTACGTTATAACTGCATCAGTTGAATTTGTAAATACTCAAAGTATTCTAGGAACAACAAAACATGAATAAGTGAAGCCTTGTTTTTTTCTAGAACTCGAAAACACATACAAATCTTTTGTTTAGGAATTAATTGACCAAGCTGCATGATCCAGGTGTAACTGAACATAACTGAATTATGTTCACTTCTATTGAAAATTTTTATTCATTGAATTTTAATTCCCAAGTCATTATAAACATATCTTTTTGTCATCTCATAATTGATGATCAAGGTATGGATTGGTGAACACAGGAATTGTTTTGTTCATGTGAGTTATGCATCAAATTAGACTTGAGATAAGCTTGATTTTTAACTAATTAAACACTTGCTTTCATTAAACATTGTTATCACATGAAGAATGTGTGCTTTTGAAGATTGCATACCATAAAATAAATAGGAAAAAAGGAGGTCCCTGTATACTGTTTTTAACACCAGAAAATTTGAATGTACATTGAATACAGGGAATACCCCACTTTCTTGACTTATTTTACCTGTTGAATTTTGTAAAAGTTCAATATAGAAAAATAATATATAAAGAAATAAAATAAAATAATTTGCCTACCTACCTACCCATACCCTGATAACCTCAGTCGGGGAGGGGAAACAAAGATATTTTTAATGTTGGCCCAATTATTCTGTAGTTTTTGCCTATTTTTCTCTATTTTTTTTGGCCATTGTTCTCTATTCTGTATACTCCATCCACACCCTTATATATAGGCTGTTTTTGTTTCTTGTCTGACAAGGTCCATGAATCGTAAATAAAACAATGTATAATGTGTATAGACCCTATTGCGTTTACTTGTGACTATTGTAATTTAGAAATAAGCTTCATGTCTTTACTAGTCTGTCTGTTGTAATTATTCTAAGGCCAACTAAAATTAATTAGTAGATTTTTTGAAAAAAATGGGGCAGGTGGGAGGATTTTATTTTTTAAATTTTATTTCATATGAAACCCTTGTCACGAGTTCTTCATACCGCGGGGTATATATGCTAGTGCAAAACCAGCTTGTCTAATATTTATACAGGCTGTATAAGGAATCCTACACTATTTTTTAAACTTTTAAATAAAAATCCCTGATTGACAACCACTGTTATACATGTAATTGCCGCTTCAGAAACCTATTTATAGTATACATCAAAAAGAAGAGAAATGCTCTCTTTAGTTGGACTATACATTGTACCTATACCAAATTTATTTTTCTTTCTAAGAATGATTTGTAGTCCCCATAAAACCAATAAAATGTATTGGTACAATTGTATGCAACACAAGTATTATGAGTACAGAATAAAATGTAAACTCAGTGTTGAAAGTAATTAATATGATGCAAAACATGACCTTAACCAAAAAGTAGTAGTTTAATGACTAAATTGAAGGTGTTGGGACATTTACAATGGGTGTTTGCTGTTTGTTAACAAAAACAACAGCCATGGGTAAATATAAGGGCTTTTTATAATTAAAATCAGCGGTGTGTTTATCGACTTTTTTCTCAATATAAGGTCATAAATCAAACAAGTTAGTGCTTGTGTCAATTTCTTTAATCCAGTCATGTGTTTTGTACCAATTTGTTCTATGATTCTTGCGCTCTGGGTATCATTCACAGTCCAAATTTCCTGACACAAAGTCATTGTGTAAATAATAAATAAAAAAAAAAAACACCGTTTTTTGATTCACTTGTGACTACCGCAATTTGCTTTCAAAGACAAGGCGTTTTACTTGTAACTCGAATATTTCATGCCCTTCTCGTTATCAATCTCTACTCTCGGTAGATGATATTGTCATCATAGAGCAGCAGAATGTGTCGACTTAATCATTTTCGTTAGATTACTCGAAGAAATACAAAAAAGAAATTTGAAACAGGAAGTTTTGAATGAAATGAAATTATCGATGGTTCCCAGTAACGGACATGAACAAAATCCGGAAATCATATTTTTGTTAAATAAAAAAAATCGGCGCGGGACGATTTCAGAGGGGCGGGCGGGGATGAAAATCTAGCAATTAATTTTAATTGGCCTAATATATAGAAAAGAATATACCTGTGATTTAAATCACTATGCTAGGATCAATTAACTCTTTACCATGTTTACACTTTACTTAATCATTGCGCTAGCTGAGGAAGGTAAATTCATGAAAGCGGGTTGGATCATAAATATGTAAAGTTTTTATTTCATTTACAAGGTTGTTGGAATTAGGGAGACTATATGCACTTTTATTTTAACTGATTTTTGTCGAGCCTTCGACTTTTGTCGAAAAAGCGAGCCTAAGCGATCCTACATTCCGTCGGCGTCGGCGTCGGCGGCGTCCACAAATATTCACCCTGTGGTTAAAGTTTTTGAAATTTTAATAACTTTCTTAAACTATACTGGATTACTTCCAAACGTGGACAGAAGCTTGTTTATGATCATAAGATAGTATCCAGAATTAAATTTTGTAAAAATAAAATTCCATTTTTCCGTATTTTACTTATAAATGGACTTAGTTTTTCTGCAGGGAAACATTATATTCACTCTGTGATTAAAGTTTTTGAAATTTTAATAACTTTCATAAACTATACTGGATTACTTCTTAACGTGGACAGAAGCTTGTTTATGATCATAATATAGTATCCAAATGTTAATTTTGTAAAAATAAAATTCCATTTTATCCGTATTTTACTTATACATTGACTTAGTTTTTCTGCAGGGAAACATAGTACATTCACTCTGTGGTTCAAGTTTTTTAAATTTTAATAATTTTCTTAAACTATCCTGGGAGTGTACCAAACTTAGACAGAAGCTAGTTTATGATAAAAAAATAATATGCATAAGGAAATTTTGTAAAAAAGTATATCCATTTTTTCCGTATTTTACTTTTAAATGGACTTAGATTTTCTGCCAGGAAATAACATGTTCACTCTGTGGTTAAATTTAAAAAAAATAAATACTTTCTTTTGCTACTTTTAATTTGTACCAAACTTAGACAGAAGCTTGTTTAAGATCATAAGCTAGTATTTAGAAGGAAATTTTGATAATATTTTGTACCTGTATATCTGTATTTTACTTATAAATGGACTAAGTTTTCTTCCAGTTAACATAACATACAGTCTGCAGTTAAAGTTTTTAAACATTTATTAGATTCATAAACTATCCTGGATTTTTACTAAACTTGGACAGAAGCTTCATAAAATCAAAAGATAGTATCAAGAGGAATATTTTTATTGATTTTTTTCCTCATTTTGTTGAGCCTTTGAATTTCAGCAAAAGTAGGCGAGACACTGGGTTCCGCGGAACCCTTACAAATTTTTATTCAATGACTATAGTTTTTCATTTTATTCTTTCAACCATTTTAATATGCATATACAAATGTTGTATCCTTCTCACAACTTTTTGGAATTTTGGATCCTCAATGCTCTTCAACTTTGTACTTGTTTGGATTTACAAATATTTTGATATGAGCGTCACTGATGAGTCTTATGTAGACGAAACGCGCGTCTGGCGTACTAAATTATAATCATAGTACCTTTCATAACTATCTCTACATAAGACTCATCTGTGACGCTCAAATTAAAATATTTATAAATCCAAACAAGTACAAAGTTGAAGAGCATTGAGGATCCAAAGTTCTAAAAAGTTGTGCCAAATATGACTAAAGTAATCTATGCAACTGTTTTACTTTATATAAACGCTTTATGCTTGTATTCATATCAACAAATTATGAAATATATTTGGCATAGTAATTTTACAAATACTATGATAATCATGAATTGCCACACATTTTCACTGTAAAATGGGAAAGCCATTTTAAAATTGTGGTCACTTCGAGATCCATAAAAATACATGTTAGATAACTTTACAGTAAATTACTTTTGAAAAGGACATAATCGACAAAGTCACAATGAAGCCTTCAACAAAAATCCTCACCTGACTGTTACTCAGGTTCAAAAGGGCCCTTAATTATTTATTTAATCATCTAATTTTGCTAAAAACTAAATATTTAATATTTACAAACAATGAAAAAGGTGCATAATCATGATAATAGAAAATACTTGATTATAATAAATTGTGTAAAATAGTATTTTTTTCATTAAAATAACTTTATATCTTTGACTTTGTAGATGAAGTCCCAACTGAAATAAGATTAATGACAGACAAGAGATCTGTCGAATTGTACCTTAAATTACTTGAGTCAGGCTCTGAGAAAAAGAGAGACATACGTTTAGTAGTAGTTGGAAAGAAAGGGGCGGGAAAGACTTCATTGATTAAAAGATTGTTTGGTGAAGATAATACAGATGTTACCAGTACAAATGGAATAGAAATTCATAAAATAAAATGCAAAGCAATGTCTGATGATGGAATATGGAATAAATTAGATGGTATGATGTTAAAAGTTAAAACAAATATAACAAAAGTTTTGAAACTATGAATCAATCAATTCCAACATACTTCATTTTACGATCAGATCTGTATTGACAAAATGTAACTTTAAATATGAACACCTGTGGATGCAATTGAAAACAACAGGCCTTTGCAAGTCTTATGTCAGGTGAATGTCTTATTGTACCTCCTAAGACAGAAGGATGCTTTCCGAGCGGCAGTGGCCATATTAACTCTTTTATAAAGCTCTAGATTTCAAAAGAATAAAGGGCTGGTTTGTCATTATCTGGTTCACTGATGCCTAATCATCTGAGATTTCAGTCTGGAATATATATGTTGTTTTAGGCTCTGTAGTTTCCTGATTATTTCCTTTTCTGAGATACTAAAGGTACCATGTCATCTTCTTTTTGGTAGGGTTCAACTAAGCTTGACCTCCTTTTCTTTGGGTCACATACCTTTTCATGATTAGATCTATGTTTAGATACTTTAAGTAATGAGTCAACTATACGTGGTGTATAGAACAATTGCAAGGGTACATGTCCATCTGAATGGGTTTATTTGACTTTGACCTAATTTTCATGTATCATTTATTGTGCAAAGCTTATTTTATACCTGTATTAGGACATTAACCCTAGAAATGACTGGGGTATAGAAATAAGGTAATCTCTAAAATTTGTCTACATCTGACGGGCATTGAAACCCATGCCAAAGTGGGTTGTCCGTTCGGCTATGTGGAATGAATAAAGGAGAAGGTCCGGTAAGGACCATTTTTCGCCTCAAATTTCAAGTTCATCTTACGAAAGATTTTGACCACTTTTTAAACACTTACTTGTCTATTTTATTTGAACCAATCAGTTTTGTGAAATATTTTAACTGATTTAGTCATAAAAAACACACCGATTCAAGCTGAAATATGAAAAATCTACCAAATATGCTGAAAAATGTCACTTTGCAGATGGTATTTGTCAAAAATGAAAGTGGCCGCATCCGTGTTAATCCTCAACCTTTATATATGTTATGTGTTATCATAAAATACAACTTACATTTCAATATTAAGGATAAAAACGAATGCGGCCACTTTTGTTTTACACGAAAACTGTCTAAAATTTAACTGAAATGATATAATTGTGAAGTTTTCAGTAGTTTAGTATGACTTAATGGTGCTATTACCCGATATTTGTGTATTGTATGGTCAAAAACAGCTCATATTTATGTAGCAGAAACATTTTACTGTCCAATAGATAACTATAAGTTTACATTTTAACAATTATGTAAAACTGCTATATTTTGGGGCCAAAAAGGGGCCTTGCCGGACCTACTCCTTTGCAGCCTGACCAGTCAGAATGGTGACGTTAATTCAAATAGTTCTTGTAGAGAGAATTCAAAGCCCTCTGTACATTAACATTGTAACAACACTTTAATGGGTCTGTATGTGACCTGTTAGAAGGTAACATTTCTTGTTAATTTGTTCTCGTCCTAAACATACAACAATCAATCAGTTATAAATCTTAAAGACATTCAATATCAAATTCAATCATATCAGTTACATAGCCTAGTCATTTCAGTATATGCAATCTTTTAAGTTCAACTGTCCCTAACCTTGACCCCTATACATACTTTGTTAAACTGAATTTCTTTCTGTCAGACACAGGCTTGACATTTTAGTGTATGCAATCTTTCAAGTTCATCTGTCCCTTACCTAGACCCCTATACATAGTTTGTTAAACTGAATTTCTTTCTGTCAGACACAGGCCTGATCCTTCCAGAAATTTGGATCTTCATTTTTTTGAAAATTATTACCTTATTTGTAAGAACAGCTGTTTCAATGTGGAACAACATGCCAAAATTTTATTCTGTAACTGTTTATTGCTTATTTTATACCTTTCACTAAATAAACAGTTTTCTTTGGGGTGATAAGGGTCTAAATTAAATTCGATGGATTTTTTAAATTAGTAGCCAAAATGTAGTTTTATCATTATCATGCTTTTTTTCAAAATTTTAATAGAAAGTATAGGTCACAGGACTTTTTTTCAAGCTTCAGGTTGAACAAAATTGTCGGATTTTCTACAGATTTTAAAAACAGTGAAAACTAATTTTGAATGATAGAAAGTAAACTAGACGATAGAAATTTTTAAAATAAAATGAAAAATTTTGGTGGCAGAACTTGTTTTCTTGCTACCAAACAAAATATGTAAAGATCGAGAGAAAGACTATTTTACTTTAGGAAGTGTGTCCTACTTCTAGATAATGTATTATTGTTGTTTGAAAACTAATAATAGAAAGATGCTTTTGAAACTTTGCTCTCTTCTATTTTGATAGCATACAGCTTGAATTAAAATGTAAATGAATTTTCATTGATAAATCAAATAGTTCAACTTCGTTTTGAAAATGACAACCACAAATATTACTACGCGGATCTGGGCTACGCGGACAGTAAAATCAATATACACACAAAACAGCATTTTCTACGTTATGTTTTTATCGGTATTCTCCAGACATGCGTCAGATCCATATATGTGTGCCTCCCAACAGGAGTACTATAATGGAAGTACACCCCTAATTCATGGTCCCATTGCTTTCTATGTTAAATTCCTCCGTTTCAAAAAGGCACACCTCTTTTATTTTAAGTTCAAATAAAGTGGCAATCATTGCATTTCAAAGCAACACTTTATGGTGTCTTGTACTGAAAAAATCAACATACCTTGCATGGCATATAAGAAAGAACTGGTTCCCGGAAGTTCAGATGTACCAAAACAGGTACTTCAGATCTGACAAACAGACAAAATGTACCCTCTTTTTAAAATTTGGTGCAGTTCTTTTAATATTCAAAACTAAAAGTCCAAAAGTGTTCTACAATGATCACAAGTCCTTCAGCTTTCATTTGATACCAAAAATACCTAAATATTCTACATATTTTGAAAGTTACACTCATGCGTAGGAACTATTTTGTGTTAAATATGTACTACTTTCTGGTATGTGCTTTCTGGCCGGGCCTGAATTAGTGGTGTTACACCTATAACAGAACCAAAGTTGCTATATTGACTTGAGCATTACTTTTTTTCATTCTATGATCTATTTCAAGCAATAAAAAACATATAAAGCTTTAGTCCAAAGACTATTTTATTACTTCAAAGCTCAAATTGGACTGGTAGTAACATATGGGTTATTCAAAGAAAACTGCATATGTATATTACCAGTGACCAATATACTTTTTTTATTCTCAATATCATTGTTTTATTTATTAATTTCTATTAGGAAAGCTATGCGCTTACTAATAGTCATATTTTTATCAGAAGTTCTTCATCAAATAAAAATATATTAGTCCAAACCTAGGACATAGATGACAAATTATCCCCCCTTTTTTCTTGAAATTCAAAAAAGGCTTTTTTTTGTATAAACCATAAATTCTGTGGGAAAACATAGATGAATAAGAGCAATTCATACATCCCTCAGCTATATAACTTGCTAAACTGGTTCAAAATTGCATGCACAGTGAGGTTTTAGAATTCTTATATGAGTATATACCATTTGCCTAGATTGTAAAAGGCTACCATAAGAAAAAAAAATAATCTTGAAAATCAGAAAATCATTTTGACCAAGAGCTTTTCTGTTCCTTATACAAGTCATAAAATACATGTTTTATGGATTTCAATCAGAAAAAAATGCAAAAATCAGAACTTGGAGTCAATTCCTGACTGCATGCATGTTGTATGACCATAAAAGGCTAACATACTTGAGTATGCCAATTTAAGAGCTTAAATTTCCCATAAGCAGTTGGTTGACCAAAAAAAGATGATTAAACATGATTACTAACATTATATTTGACTAATTTTCATTGGAATAGGTACAACTTCTAAAAATTGGATTTCTGGTGATTCTCTGTAATAGGAAGTACACCCCTAATTCATGGTCCCATTGCTTTCTATGTTAAATTCCTCCGTTTCAAAAAGGCACACCTCTTTTATTTTAAGTTCAAATAAAGTGGCAATCATTGCATTTCAAAGCAACACTTTATGGTGTCTTGTACTGAAAAAATCAACATACCTTGCATGGCATATAAGAAAGAACTGGTTCCCGGAAGTTCAGATGTACCAAAACAGGTACTTCAGATCTGACAAACAGACAAAATGTACCCTCTTTTTAAAATTTGGTGCAGTTCTTTTAATATTCAAAACTAAAAGTCCAAAAGTGTTCTACAATGATCACAAGTCCTTCAGCTTTCATTTGATACCAAAAATACCTAAATATTCTACATATTTTGAAAGTTACACTCATGCGTAGGAACTATTTTGTGTTAAATATGTACTACTTTCTGGTATGTGCTTTCTGGCCGGGCCTGAATTAGTGGTGTTACACCTAATCCCGGTTTCAAAGGTTTCCTACCTTTTCTACGGTTGAATTGAAAATTAATACTGTGTTTAAAATATTGCATGAATGAACATTTTTCGACGCTGACTACGATTTTTACAAATGTTTAATGAATACATTAAACATAAAATCCCGAGAGTATCGAAAGTATCATGGTATCTCATGTATCTCATCTCATCTCGGCCCACAACAAACTCGGTCTTTTACATATTCGGCATTAGAAAATCGGACCATAACAAAATTCGTACTTATACTACTTGCAATTAAGACTCCTAAACAAAGTTTTTGCTCAGTTCTTATTGCTTTTTTTCTTGTGGTCTATCAAGGTGTATTTTCAGTGGCCAACAGAAGGGATGAATAAACTATAGAACCCTATGGCATTTTTTTTGGATTTTTTTAATAAATTTTCAAATGACTTTAACTTGAAAACAATAAGTGACAGACACACATGGTTTTCAGTAATGATCACAGGACCATAAATCAAATTAAATTTTAAGTTGAATCCATGGGGTCACCCCAACCAACCCCTCATGTTTGAGAACTTAAAAACAGTCAAGATCTCCACCCCTAAACCATATATACTCTTATACAGTACAATAAAACAAATCAAATGAAATAAAAGGCGAGTCCCCTGCCGTCACTCCCAACCCCTTGCTGTTTGAGAACTTGCTAACAGTTGAGATCCCCATCCATAAAACATATATATTTTTGTATAGGACAATGAAATAAATCAATTGAAATATAGAGGACCTCCAGAGGGTCAGTCACCCCACCCCTTTCTTTTTGAAAACTTGTAAATGGTTGAAATCCCCACCCCTAAACCATATATATTTTTGTATGTGGCAACAAAACAAATCAAATGAAATATAGTGGGAGTCCCTCTGGGTCATCCCCACCCCCTCATGTTTTAGAACTTGTAAACGGTTGAGATCCCCATCCCTAAACCATATATATTCTTGTATTGGACAATAAAACGAATAAAATGAAATATTAGGAGAGTCCCTCGGTGTCACCCCACCCCATCCTGTTTTGAGAAATTGTAAACAGTCAAGATCCACCCCTTCTTTTCGAAACTTGAAAACTGTCAAAATCCCCACACCCCCACACTGAAAACATATATTCTTGTACGGAATAATAAAACAAATCAGATGAAATCAAAGTCTAGTCCCCTAGGGTCACTCTTACCCCTTAGTAACCTCCTGCATGTTCGAGAACTTGTAAACTGTCTAGATCCCCACCCCTAAATCATGAATATTACTGTACATGATTTAAAGAAGATTTGAATGACTTACAAATGTAATACCTAGACGTCACTTGTGAATATCACTTTACTAGACCAGACCAATTTGTATTGGACTTTGCCCAATGTCAGGCGACCATGGGAATGACTAATTTTGAGAGCTTTGTTTGGATGGAGACTTCGTAGCAGCATCCTGTTACACTTATTTCTTGTATAAAGTTGGGGTTTTTTTTAAGTAGGAAAAGAAGTTAACCACGCAATCTACACATTTACAACCTATTTGAAATATTACAATCTACCGTTGCAAACTTTCCACCGGTGCTTTCCAGCACTTTGATTATATGTTGAAACAGTTTTAATTATAAGATAAAACACATTTTTAGGTGAAAAATCCTACAAATGAATTACTATAGTATCTCAAAATCGCATATTTCAATAAAGATGTAGACCAGTTGTTTTCTACACCCGATCTCCCTTAGACACAATATCAGAAAGAAGGGAAAAAAGCTAATTATTTTATTTTCTATTGATAGGAAACTATGAAGAAACTGAAATTCATGCAAGACTATTGAAAGAATACGAGGAAAAACTTCAGGACAAAGGAACAATAGAGCAACCAGTAGCATCCCACATTGCTATTAAGGACAACACACCAGCAACAAGTTTTGATGAATCAAAGAAATCAGGGACAGTATATCAGCAGCCTAAAATAATGACACCTCTAGTAACCACTGAATCTCAAGTTGAACCTCCAGTAACCTCGCAGCAACCAAACCAATCATTAGAACAGGCAAAAAAGGATATTGAAACCATGCTTAAATCTAATGTAGATTTACATGACAAACAGAAGTATGCCACATTATTTTTGTGGGATTTTGCAGGAGATGAAGAATTTTACCATACACATCAAACCTTTTTATCCCCAGATGCAATTTATCTTGTTGTTACAAAACTCAATGAGGCTGGCGACAAAGAAGCACAAGGTAAAATTTCATATATAGATACGATAAGTGAGAATTAAAATGTTTAACATTTCATTTTATTTTTACTTAGCTTAAGATTCAAATAGATGTCAAGAACTATATACCCACTTTCGCTCCAAGTAATATGAGTACAGAAGAAAACATGTAAAACAATCAGTCAATAAATTTGATTTACTGTACCAATGCAAATCCAAATATGCATTCCTTCAACAACGAATGTCTCTTCGGTGATGATGGTGATGCTTGATGAAAAAATTTTGAAAATCCAAAACCTAATTCAAACGTTAAAGAGCTAATTTAAGCTTTTGTTTAAAGAACAAATGTATCAGTCCCACATCTGTTATATGTATATGATACTGGTCAGTGATTCTATATCTTCCATAAGGTAGCTATATCTATAGACCAGTTGGACAATCCAAATCTTGTACACAAATGACTTATGGTTTAAAGTTTTCGTCTGGTACGACGAGAATGCCAGGTTTAATGGTTACCTTAGCTGAAGTAGGTTTTGCCTGTTCTGTTATCATTGATGGTTCTGCCAAATGCATAGTTATTAGTCCCATACTGACGAAGTCGAAAGGGACTAAAGGTTTGCATTATGTCTGTCTGTTTGTCTATCCGTCCGTCCGTCCTTCCATCGGTCCGACCGACCATGCTTGAAGATATTGATTTGATATTTGGTATATATTTTCATCATGATAAGTTACAGATCAAGTTCAAACTTTGTTCTGTTCTGATGATTTTGTCCATTCACTCAAATATTCAGTTTTCCGCTTCTTTTTTTCTTTTTGAAGATATTAAATTGATAATTGGTATACAATGTTATCATGATCAGATCAACTGTGAATTTTGTTCGGATCTGATGATTTTGTGCAGGTTATGGTCCTTGGACTTGTTTGTTCTGGTCTGATGATTTGTGCAGAGTTATGGTCCTTAGGAAAATTGACCCAAATAAATCAGTTTCCGCATCTTTTTTCATCATGCCTGAAGATATTAACTTCAGTGGTCTCGTTAGCCCAGAAAAGAAGGGCACCGCGCCATGGGTCAAAAAGGACATTCAAACTAATAAGTCATAAATTATAAATGATGGCATTGACAAATTTGTACTCACATTAAATGTCTTATCAAGTTTTCTCAGAGTATGGTATTTATGGATTGTAATGTATGATTACACGTCCAAATCATGATTTGTTTATAAATTAGATAATGTTGAGTGTTAAAAACCATTGAACTGAAACTGTTTTTTGTGTGAATTTCAGGGTTGACAGGGAATTAAAAATTCTAACTTAATTGTGTTACAAAATTTGAAATCTTATTTTAAATTAACTTTTTGCAATCATGTCAATTGTGATATACAAAGTTTTGTAAATACCTTTGCTAATAACGCAAATCAAATGTTTTCGAAATCTTCTTTTTATTGAATTGATGTATTTTAGCAATTTTTCTAAAATTGTTCAGATACTTTAGACTTTATAGTGTTAATGACGAAATTCTATATGTCTTACATCAATTCTGGAACATAGTTCTAACACATTCAGAAAAAATGAGACATTTTCAAAAATTATGAATTAAACTTGATGTAAAACATGATTTATAACTTTCCTAAGTGTTTTGATAAATTAAGAATTTATTAAGGTTCCATTTTCATCAATCAAAGTTCACCTTTGATGAAATTTTCTATTTATTATGTGCCTTTTAGCTCTGAACATGTTTAGATCTAAAACATCTTTGGCATTCAAATCTTGGAATTTGAGCATTCCTGATGAAGGTTAATCATGTGTATCTACAAAAGTGTCTCAGACACACCAAATCAGTAAGACAAACTCAAAAGAATTAAGACATTTTCAGACAAAAAGAGACAGTATATATACATAACTTGTTTGCCATCATGGAAAAATGCAATTAACTGCCAATCTGCCAGAAAACCATGATTGAACAATGGACTTTAATTACATTTGAAATAATTATTTTTGACAATGATTTTGATGATATATATATATATAGTAAAATTAAAATGTCTGTATTTCATTTAAAGGCGGATAATTTAAACGTCAGTTGTTCACAGAAGGTTTCTACTATCCAGATAATCTTGCTATTCACTGTTAGTGAGAGTTCAGTTTTATATTGTTTATTGACTCATTGGAAGATCTGATTGACAGGGGTCTTTCATTCATTTAAGGAATGACTGAAATATTTTCTTTGTCTAGATGCAGAAATAACATCAAAAATGTGGTGCACGCTGAATAACCGGCGTATCGGGTTATTTTAAAGTGTGCTCCACATTTTTTTATGTTATTTCGAATAGGCAGACAAAATAGTACAGTTGTTTCTTATAATTTAATTCTTAATTCCATTTTAAACTGGAGTAAATCATGAAAAACCGTTGATGACATCACTGTCTCATGACAAAATTATGTCTATGAACTGATAAACAAAACAACGTCAGCCAATCAGAAGATGTGTTACATCCAAAATTAAATTATACTTAAATAAAAAGGTCAATAATCAATTGATAGATGGAAATGATTGACACAGATCATTTTAAAAGTTGAGAAAAGTTGGTTTAGCCAGGCAGTTTGTTATCTTGTAATAACTATTATTTTGTGAATTGTATATCTTTTCTACATTCTTGTTATCTGAAAACCTGGATGACTAGTCTTCTGGTCAGTTGTTCTTTGGTGAATTGTTGTCTTATTATCAATCATACCACATAAGACTTTAATGAATGGTGATAAGAATTCTTATACGCATTTCTTTGTAGATTTATTCCAATTGTGGATGGATTCTATACATTGTTACAGTAGACTGGAAAAGGATGGACATAAATCTGATGTTAACGAGAAAACATCAGATGATCTTGATCCACCGATAGTTATTGTTGGCACTTGGAAAGATGCTTTGATCTCTGATGTACAAGAGGTATTGAAAATTGCCAATTTTGTCAGATGTTAGTGTTTATTTGTACAGGACCATGGTGAACTGATTTATATTATACTAGACCAACATATTGACAATATTCAAACAAAATAACTTTATCAGATTTTAAGGTTTAAAGTGTTTAAAGGATAACAATATTTTCTAGTAGTTTACAGAAACTTAGATCTTTCAATAATATCTGAAAAAAGAGTACAATTAACTCGTTATAGAAACAATGATTGAAATTTTGTTTGCCAGACGGTGTTTCTTCTACACAATTCATAAATGATGTTCTAATAAAAATAATTAAAAGGCAAAAATAAGGTACAAAGGGGAATAGCTTTGACGATCCATAATTTTGAATATCATTATATAGATTGATAATTTTTTAGTGTTTCAATGTTTTGTTTTGCAAAGAGAAAGCAAACACACTTAATTTTTTCTTTTAGATTGATGATGCATGCAGGGAAAGTATATTAAAGTATACGGAGAATATGTCAGAAGATGAACTAAGACATATAAGGCAAGAATACTTTATCTCCAACACAGAAGATGATCCTAGTGTTTTCCAGCAAATACGAGAAGACATCCTTAACTTAGCCAGAAAAATGAAAACATGGAACAAAGATTATCCTTTAAAATTCATTCAGCTGGAAACAAAACTTCAAGAAAAGAAGAAGGAGTTACCTATTATTTCCCTTCAGGAAATTCAGAATATCGCTAGTGATACACCTAAGCCACTAAATGATGAAGAACTAAGATTGTTCCTTGAATTTCACCACGAGATCAGAGCTTTAGTTTATTTCAAAGATCTTCCTTCTTATATTATTTTAGATACCCAGTGGTTATCTGACGCTTTTAGATATATAGTTACTGCAAAGAAATTTAGAGCCATAAGTATCAAAAATAGAAAAAAATGGGATGAATTGTACAGTAGAGGCACATTACATAGTGAGGTTTTAGAAGACATATTTAAAAAAAGGGATAACATGTTTTCCACACACAAGGACCATATTCTGAATGTAATGGAGAGATTTGATATCATTATACGTCCAAACACGTCAGAGACTGCTGACGAGAAGCCTTGCTACTATGTACCTTGCCTGATTAAAACAGAATCACACTGTGACATTTATGAAATATTTAATGTGACAGACTGTACCTGTAAAAAATCAGCTTGGTTATGTTTCAAATTTAAATTCAAGCCACCACATCTAATGAACCATTTGATTGCGTCACTGAGCCGGAAGTATGAAATTGCAGAAGTGGTTGTTCCAAATCAAAAGAAAAAGTCAGTTGCTCTTTTCGGAGGTATTGCAGTCTTTGAGTTACAGAAGAAAACACATTTAAGAAAATTGCTTGTAATGACATCTCCAAATTTTATTCAGGTTCAGGTTTTGGAATTCGGGAAAGATTCAATCATCAAAAGAGGTTTGTTCAAAGACGTTGGGGACTTCGTAACAGATGAGTTAGAGAAGATAATACATACACGATTCAAGATGTCCATTTTAGAATTCGAGAAAAAAATTGAATGTGGACATACCAAACCTGAATTGGTGACAGGATCCATTGAATTAAGTGAGGAGCAGATTACAGAATATTTTTGCGGGACATGTAAAACACCCCACACATTCGATGGCGAATGGTCAGAGATAGAAAGTAAAGCTCTGTCTGTAAGTGTTAACATATTACATTATTTTATTGGATTTAAGTATTTTCATGAAAAGTCACGGAAAGCTAGAAATGTTTGTTATTTTTTCAAACAAAAATTACAAAATGTGTATGCTTTGCAAAGCAAGGTTATAATAGCTTTATCTTTATTAATAAATGAGCAGTCTGGTATAACCTTGAGACTTAAGTGCAGAAATGTGATTTTGCTACAACGCCATGAAAATGCACAAATAAGGAGACATGACTTTTTGACTTCCTGACGGTTTTTGCCAACATAGATATTATTCAAAAACTCTACCGAAATAGATATTTTTTATACATGTTTTCATCTTTAAGAAATCGTATTGTAGCCAACATTATAATTAATTTTGGCTGAAATGATAAATATAATTATGAAAAATTACGAAGACTATATATATGGAAGATTAGACTTCACATGTTCAACAAAAAGTACTAGGTGCATGACAAACCTGGTACATTAATGTCATAAATTAACATATAATGATTGCAATATAACATCTTATATCGATGTTGATGCTGCTGTGTATATATGAAGTAGGCATTAAGTTTTACCCTTGTTAGACTGTTTATCTGTTTGTACGTCTGTCTCTCCATCCCAAATTTAGTCTATCTGGCCCATGGCCAAGACCACAATTAATGATCCCGCTTTTCGTTGTCCACGAATATAGTTCCCTTTAATTATAATGTATATTTTCTTTATTTTTTTTCTTTCCCATTCTCATACATTTATTAGTTTTTCTGGGGTGGAAATGAAAGAAGAGAGCTGAAATAAACTTTTGGATGTTTTATTTTAACTGACTTTGATATGGAAAGAGTGATTAGGCCATGTGCAAAAAGGTGATATTTACAGTTTTCGGAACATCTCTTGACTTGTCCATAGGGGTATGGATGTGTATTGGCTAAATTTGTAAAATACAGAGGAGCAAACTTTCTGAATTTTGGATATATTTTTGGACTAGAACTGTACTTTACACACACAGAAAATTTGACAAAAAGATTAGGTGCAATTTTTTTAATGAAACAAAACGTTGTAAAGAACTAATAGAGAATTTAATTGTGGTCTGTGGCCAAAAAGGTGATATTTCAGTTTTCGGAACATCTCTTGACTTGTCCATAGAGGTATGGATGTGTATTGGCTAAATTTGTAAAATACAGAGGAGCAATCTTTCTGAATTTTGGATATATTATTGGATTAGAACTGTACTTTACACACACAGAAAATTTGACAAAAAGATGAGGTGCAATTTTTTTAATGAAACAAAATGTTGTAAAGAACTAATAGAGAATTTAATTGTGGTCTGCGGCCATCTGTCTTACTTTTGTTTGTTTCAACAAAATGTTATGAGGTTTATAGACAATGCTTATTTCCACCAAACACAGATCAAGTTTGAATTTCGATTAGGTCACTGATACCGTTCTCTAATTATGTCCCTTGATAAGGGTCTTATAAGTGAACAATTTTTCAAATTTGCTATTTCTGCAATCTAACTTTATTTTGCTTCAATTGAATGTTATAGAACATATACACAATACTTATTACCACTAAGTACAGATCAAGTTGAAGTATGGAAGAGTCGCTTTTGCATTTCTTGAGTTTCCCTTTGTAAATTAAAACAAATTAAGGATATTGCTGAATATGTATAAGCAGAGAAATCTGTGTTCCATCGTCACATTTACTTTTATAAGCATTAGTAGCGGTACTTTAGGAAACATATATGTCTGAACTACATTTTGTGAACTAATCCCTACCCTAAAACAAAATCTAACATGAACACTAGCCCTATTTCAAACCTACAGAACTCTAACCTAACCCTTAAACCAAATCTGAAACTTTTTTTTACGTTCAGGGTCCCATAAAGTTAAAGAAATCTGTTTGAGTAATTGAAATCATAAATGTATTATAGCACACTTCCCTTTAGGTAAACCATAAAAGATATATGATATAACAGAGGTAGACTAGGGTCGGTGGTTCTTTCCGGGTGCTCCTGCCTTCTCCACCAGTAAATATACTGACTGCCACGAATTAGCAAAATAGTGTTGAAAGTGGAGTTCAACATCAATCCATGAAAAGGGCAGAAAAGCTTTAGATTTTAGGTTATACCATCATACCATTTTAAATCAAACTGTCAGATGACTCCTTTTACGAGTTATTGCCCAATTAATGTTTTACCAATTTTGGTTGATTTTGGGTATCATCTTGAAAACTATATAGTCAGTTGTCTCTTTATAAGATAAGAAAGCTTGAAAAACAATTGTTGCCCCTTATTTGTGTTTTACAAAAGCTATAGTAGACAGAGAGTTACTCTTCATACAAAAATCATCAACAGAGCAAGATATACATGAGATACAAATAAGTTTACATTAAATACATTTTTAAGAGAAACTATAAATAACAAAACATGGTCAACATTAATATAATAATGAATAAAGGCAACAGTAGTATACCGCTGTTCGAAACTCATAAATCGATAGAGAATAAAACGAAGCCGGGTTACAAACTAAAACTGAGGGAAACACATCAAATATAAGAGTAGAACAACGACACAACAGAAACACAACATTAAAATTTAACACACACAGAAACGAACTATAACATAGCAATGGCCATTTTCCTGACTTGGTACTGGACATTTTAAGAAAAATATGGTGGGTTGAACCTGGTTTTGTGGGATGCCAAACCTTCAGCTTTTATGGCAATGTTAAATATTACATTGAGTTGACAAGACTACAATACAAATAAATGGGAGAACATATAGGACAGAGAAACACACGAATAATGGCTAACAAAAGGTACCAGGTTTAAAATTTAATACGCCAGACTTGCGTTTCGTCCACACAAGACTAACCAGTGACGCTCGGATGAAAAAAGTTCGAAAGCCAAAAAAAGTACAAAGTTGAAGAGCACTGAGGACCAAAAGTTCCAAAAAGTTGTGCCCAATAGGTCTAGGGTTTTCAGCCTGGGATAAGAACATCCTTATTATTTAGAATAATTCATCTTTCAGGATAAGTATGAGAAGAAACCGGGGCAGAGAGGACTTGCCCTGATTGTTAACTTCATGTTCCATGGTGGGACAACTGAGAGAAAAGGTAATTTAAAATCAAAATTTATTCATTAAATCATGTTCCATTCAGTAATAAGTCAAATTGATAGAATGAGATAAAACATAACAATCATCATTTTTTTTCTTTGACAATATGAATTTTGATTTCTCATATTTATGTTCTGTGAAAAGGAGTTCAGGTTGCATTTCATTATGGTCTGAAAGACAGAAAACAATCATAAGGGTTCCGCGGAACCCAGTGTCTCGCCTACTTTATGAATCTAATAAATGTTTTAAAAACTTTAACTGCAGACTGTATGTAATGTTAACTGGAATAAAAACTTAGTCCATTTCGTAGTAATATACGAAAAGAAAAGGAATTAAATTTCCTTCAAGATATTAGCATTTGATCATAAACAAGATTCTTTCCAAGTTTGGTACAAATACAGGATAGTTTCAGTAAGTTATTAAAAATTTTCACACTTTAACCACAGTGAATGTTATGTTAACTGGCAGAAAAAACTAAGTCCATTTATAAGTAAAATGCGGATAAACAGGATATTGTTTTGCAAGCTCCTGTCCAAGTTTGGTTGAAATCCATTATAGTTTGTGAAAATTATTAAAATTTCCAAAACTTCTAACCACAGAGTGAATAATTGTAGTTGCCACTGATAACCGAATGTAGGATCGCTTCGTCTCGCTTTTGCGACAGAAGTCACAGGCTCGACAAAAATCAATATACAATACCTGTCTGAAATTGTAAATATCTGATAAGCCACAATATTAAACAAAATAAAGTATTGAAGTCTTGGTATTTGTTTCATAATTGACAGAGTTGATACTCACTTTTTCAGTTTAGTAATTTTTGATAATGCAGGTTTCGAAGTAATTTGGTGTGTTACATTTATCAAGAAACTGTTCAGGCAAAAATTATCATCAGACTAGAATCTCTACAAATAATTCAACATAGTTGATATCTTCAGTCGTCGTCTTTAATAGCATAAGCAACACGACGGGTGTCACATGTTAAGCAGGATCTGCTTACCATTCCGAAGCACCTGAGATCATCCCCAGTTTTTGGTGGAAGAAGACTTTGAATTCTTCTGAAATCCTATACTGCCGGCTTTAAAATCATTACAGCGTCACTAGTAGTGTTGCCGTATCCTTTACTGTGCTTTACTATTTTATAACCTCCGTGTCATATCTTGACATCAATGTTTATACATGATCGGTTTCAAATTTGTCAAATAACATCTGCATCATTTTTATGATTTTATGATGCAAATGTACAGCTAGATTTGAAAAAAACCCATCACTACCGTTAGTGTTATAATTTCTCGTGTTTTAATGTTTTAATAATGATCTACCTTTTTATTATGTCAATTATAAGATTTCATCTCATCTTACATGTACGATATTTATTTACTTGTAACTGGATTTTTTTAGTCCCCTACCAAAATTGAATGGGACTTTAGGTTTGCACTCCTTCCGTCTGTCTGTTTGTCTGTCTGTTCATCCGTCAGTCCGTCAAATCAGCTTTCCACACTTTTGTCTTCGTTCTGGTTTGATGATTTAGTCTAGAGTTATCATGGTTCATATCTGATGTTACAGTACTACATTTTGAATGTTAAACCATATTTCTAAGAGAGATAACTCATTTTTTTAAAGACATTCTCTGGTTAATTGTTTTAATTGTTTTTTATTTTACTCACCATGACGACGTCAAGTTCAATGCACCACTTTGAGTACTTCAGGGGCTCAATTTCTGTATAAAAATTGTCCTGATGAAGCCTGCAGACCAATTGAAGTGTTGTTGTCAATTTGGAGTATTGTTTTTTTATTTTGTATAAACTAATTTTCTGCTATATACATAGAAAAAAATATGAAGTGAAAGATAATAATCTATTTTTATTAAGGCCACACCAATTTGATTCCTTGTTCGACGGACCCGCCCGCACCTATTTTTTTCAAAACAGATTTTTTTTATTTTTTTTTATATTCCCGCTTCCCGCATCCGGAAATGTAATCATGTCCATTTCCCGCACCGTTTTTTTGGTAAATATTATAAAAAGATATCAACATATGTTTTTAAAATCACAGTTTAACCTGTATATGACGATTTTAAACATAAATGCACCCCACCACACTGTGTAAATATCTGTGATTATATTTGTTTTAGCATGAAACCTATTTACCCAAAGCGGGAGTGCTCCGATATAAATATAACGGCGGAAATACCTTTTAAGAACAAAAATTTGTTTCTTTCCCCCTTACTTATATTCCCTATCAACAAATGTTCGTTGTTAGAATAAAGTACAAAGAACTTCTGAAGGACTTACCTTCAACTGCAACTTTATGGGAAATTTATTTGTGCATCCGAAAGTTTCAAGAAAATGATAATCTGAATTTTCATTAATTCAAACAATGCATCTTATGTTAATTTCATGTATTTACCCGGAGAGTACGACTTCAACTCAATGATTCTTGACAAAAATACACAGATTTAGTTGTTCCGTCTGTATTCAAATCTTTAAAGCATATCAGTCATATTCCAGTTTTATAAAACATGCGTTTTTAAAAAAAATGAAAGTTTGAGTATTTCAGTATGTTATTGCGATAAGAAAGAGTCAAAAGCACACGTTAACCTGCTCCTGCGTTACGCTTCAAACGATGCACTGTCAGTTGACATAAATATCAATGTACGAACTTATTTCAGTTGACGGAATCCATATCAAAAGTATGTAGTGTTCATGTCAGTCATTGTTAGAATGTCCCCAACATGCCCAATGATTACCTGTATTGCCTTAGTCTTCAAAGTTTTAAGTGATCAAAAAAGGAGTTAAACATTTAACTTGTATAAATAGTCCAGCTGTTTACCATTTTTCGTCATAAGGTTCCACCATTATGACCCTCGAGTACGGAACCCAATAATTTGTTGCCGTCAATCATTCATGAAACCATAGACAATATGTATTATATGTCTCGGTCTGATAAAACATTTAAGAAAATGACCGTTTGACGCCTGACAGAAAAGGACATTACTACCCAGCTGTACTTTTATGTAAAAAATATTAAATGTAAAACAAATATGATTAACAGCAGTAAATTAGTGGTTCACGATTTGGGTCAAGCACATACAGAAAATGAATAGGTTTGAAATGTTAACAAATACTCAAAACCCAATCCCTGACCTGAGACAAACCTGCATTGGATTTATATATATATTAAGCATTTATCAATAAATATATATGTTTATCATTGTTTATATAAATGAGAAAAACAAATTCAATAAATATATATGTTTATATAAATGAGAAAAACAAGTTACTGTGAACAACTATTTGAATTCATGATTATCTGATTGATGTTGGTGTTAAATGTCAAATCAAGTTTTAATTTTGGTGGAGTCACTTTAACCGTTCTAGAGTTATGCCCCTTTACAAATGGAATAAATTTGCCTCGTCGAGCGCAGCTGGATACGACCGAAGAGGTCAAACCCTAAACATTTGGGGCAAAAATGGACACAATATTCGCGTTTGATAAAGGTCTGAATTTGGATTGTAATTAGATATTTGACACATAATAGGTTTCTGAAACAGAATAATTGTAGTCAAAGAACTTAGAACTTGTTATATAATTTAAATTTATCTTCAATTTTTTGCTTTTGTGCAATACACTTTGCTGTTTTGAATTGACCCCCCCCCAAAAAAAAAAATGTTTCCCCCCTCCCCTATTTTTTAACAAAATATGGTAATTTTCTCAATTCAAATTTCCAATGGAGGTTGCAACCAAAATTAACCATTTAAAGATACATCATAAAAGTCTTAAAATAGAAACTGCCATACATAATCATGTCTAATAAATAAAGACAACAGAAGTATACCGTACATTCATAAGTCGAGTGAGAAAAAAACAAATTAGGGAAACACATCAAATATAAGAGGAGAACTACGACACAACAGAAACACAACATTAAAATGTAACACCCACAGAAACTTAAAATTAATATTCCTTAATCAGCATTTAAATAGGCACAGTTTTAAGTTGCATGAAATTGATGTCCAAAATTAAATTTGATTTAATTTTGACAGAAATTAAATACATGGGGTTCTTTGATATGCTGGAAAAGTGTGTCTTTAGATTTTGGATTTTGAGTCCTGTTATCAAATTGGTTCACTTTAAGGTCCAAATTATCCAAAATTAAACTTTGTTGAATTCTTGGGGTTCTTTAATATTCTGAATACAACCATATATTTATACTTTGGATATTGGACCATAATTGGTCATGTTGGTAAATGTCCTTTTTTGTCGAGCCTACGACTTTTGTCGCAGAGAACTCAACATAGAGATAGTCATCGTTGGCGGGGGGCGTTAACTTACTTCTTAAAAGCTTTATATTTTAGAAGGTGGAAGACCTGGATGCTTCATATTTTGTATATAGATGCCTTATGTTTTGAAATTTCCGTCTGTCACATGTCCATTGTCCTTGACCTCATTTTCATGGTTCAGTGACTACTTGAAAAAAAGTTTAGATTTTTTGTAATGTTAATTTCTCTCTTATAATGAGTAATAGGATAACTATATTTGGTATGTTTGTACCTTGCAAGGTCCTTGTGCCTGTCAGACAGTTTTCACTTGACCTTTACCTCATTTCATTGATCAGTTAACAAGGTTAAGTTTTGGTGGTCAAGTCCATATCTCAGATACTATAAGCAATAGGTCTAGTATATTTGGTGTATGGAAGGGTATGTCCAACTGGCAGGTGTCATCTCACCTTGACCTCATTTTCATGGTTTAGTGGTTATAGTAAAGTTTTTGTGTTTTGGTTTGTTTTTCTTAAACTATAAGCAATAGGTCCGCTATAGATTGTAAGCTGTATAGGTATGGCTAGCAGGTTTCATCTGACCTTGACTTCATTTTGGTGGTTCATTGGTCAATGTTAAGTTTTCATGGTTAAGTTTCTTTCTTAGATACTATAAGCATAAGGTCAACTATATTTAATGCATAGATATATTGTAAGTTATACATGTCTGCTTGGCATGGTTCATCTGACCTTGACCTCATTTTATTGTTCATTGGTCAACCATGAATGTTTACTTTTGGTTAAGTCTGTTTCTTAGAAACTATAAGCAACAGGTCAACTATTTTTAGTGTATTGAATGATTGTAAAGTGTACATGTATTTCTCATTTGGTTTATCTGACCTTGACCTCATTTTCTTGGATCATGTTAAGTTTATGTGATAGTTGTAGTATAACGCTTTATGTTTAGGACTATCAATATAATATCAATGGTTAGTAAAGAAGGCGAAACATTTCAGCATGTCCACACTTGTTAAATTATTTAAGTATTTAGACACTACATGCACTATGCTATATCAAATATTAAATCATAATCTAAATTTAGAAATGTACTTCGCAATTATTCGAAATTTTAGATTGAGTCATGGATGAAAATCAGCAGTAACATCTAATTTTAGAGAAGAAATTATGTATAGATATACATGTAGTTTGAAATTTACTCTACATTATGAGATATTTTAAATAATATCTACATGTAACATCTTAATAACCATATAATAGGATTTGCACATTAAAAAGAATGAAGGAAAGTTTATAATGAATTTTCTAGAGTTATGTCCCTTTACAAATGGAAAAATTGCTGAATTTTTTGTTTCCGTTCTCTTACTTAAATTTGCCTCAACAAATGTTATGACACTTATACACAATGCTAATTACAACAAAACTCGTATCTAGTACGAATTGTGGCTAAATCACCTGTAACTTTCTTGAGTTATGTTCCTTTATAATGCTATATGCAAGCGGGAGCATCATCTGTGTCTGATGAACACATTCCTAATTTATTGAACATTATATTAATGACAAATGATGTTTTTTAAATTATTTGTGTCCCTCGTGCAACGCGTTGGGAGGACATATAAATACCAGGAGTCCGTCTGTTTTTTTTTCCGTCCGGTCTTGTTAGCGCTCTCACGTGTACAAACCTGGCCAGATTTTATAAAATTATAATGGCAATCACATTGCATTTGGTCTGAAATCTTCATTTCTCTAAGATAATGATAAAAAGTTTTAAGAACAAAAAAAAAGTTATTGGCCTTGTACCTTTGATGGATAAAATATGTGCAACGCAGGGAATATTGGAACTCTGTTCTTTTATTTTCTTGAAGAATTTTGTGGTAGGTTTGTTTATTATTCTGTATAAACTAATTTTCTTAATGCTATTTATTATTCATTTTTTTTTATGATGAAGCAAACTTTTTTAAAAACTCAGCTTATAATCTTAGTCTTTTGATAAACATTATTTGTATTTTTGATTTTGGGGCCAGTTTTCAAGTTCGTCCAAATCATCCAAAATTATACTTTGTTTGATTTCAACAAAAAATGAATGTATAGTGTTCTTTGAAATGCTGACTCTAACCGTGTATTAATATTTTGGATTTTGGGCTCCGTTATCAAATTGGTCCACAATGATGTCCTTAGGGTCTTAAAATTAAATTTTGGTTGATTTCATAAAAAGTTGAACTTGTGTGGTTCCTTGATATTCTGATTGTAACCATGTATTTAGATTTTGGATATTGGACCATAAATGTCCGGTTTCAAATGTTTTACTTTTTTTACCAAATTTATCTTGCACAAACCTATGCTGTGTCAAATATTCAATCAAAAATCCAAATTCAGAGCTATTTTTGCCTTAAATGTTGTGTTTTACCTTAAATGTAAATGTTGTCCAAACTGTTCAGGGTTCGTCATATGCGGTCGTATCAAGCTGCTCCCAGCGATGTATTTTATTATAATGATTGTATGTATGAAGTGCATGTTTGTCTTATGGCTTTCAACTGATCTTGACCTCAAATTTTTGTTCAATGATCAATATATATATTCATGATGTTTGGTGTTTTAGTTGTACAATGTAGTGTGTAACCCAAATGGTTTTGGTGCATTTCGTTTTATTTTTCCCACAACTCTCAAGCATGCCTGTAGAAGTTATTATGCATTTTGATTAAATTTCTTTGTCATGTTTATAAATCGATATCATGGTCTTTTTTAATTATTTATGTTTATCATGATTTGTAATTGTTTTCAAGGTTCTGATGTGGATTGCAAGAATCTCACAAATTTCTTTAAAGAAGAACTAAAGTATCAGGTGGAATGTACAACAAGAGATATGACAAAGTTTGAGTTACAGGATTATTTCCAAGAAATTGCCAGAACATATTTAACAGAGAAGTCAAAGGATTATCATTCCTTTATCTGTGTAATTATGAGTCATGGAAAAGAGGTATGTATTGAATTTAAATACTAAAAAATTATCTTCATTGCTCTCAGTATACTGCCTTGTCTTTTCGATACAGACACAATCCATTCAACGAAAAAACAAATGTTTTTTTTCCAAATCCTATTGATAGCAATAATGGATATTAGCCAATATAAGACAGTTAAGTCAAAGTCACAACAAACCTCAAACAAGAAATGTAGTGCTGGTATGAGCTTTTCCCCACCATTTTCAAATTTCCAACTGTAAATCTTTCCATTACACCAGTTGAACCAGTACCTGCATTATGAATGCAACCAGATGATGCAATAGTTCAGGGCTTGAGTTTATTTGGATGAAGTGTTCTGTATACCAGGAAAATGTTGTTAATTTGAAGTCATTGTTTTTATAGGTTGACAAACACATGATTTGGTTAGAAGCTATGACATATCTGTATCGCATTTTTCAAAACAAAATTCTGTGAATGTTTTCTTGATTGTGAGATTGCTCATCTGCTGTGCAGCAACTGTCAATATAGCCTTTTCAGTATACAATACAGATGTTACATTACATGTGTACATCAATACATTGCATGCGTCGAAGTAGGTCCAAACGCACCAGCTCACTGGCACTTTTATTTATTTGTTTTGTTATATACTATGTTGAATAACAAGAAGTTTTATATTTCTATTGTTATACGCCCGTTTACGGGACGTATTATGGTATACCGTTGTCCGTCCGTCCGTTCATCTGTCCGTCGTCAACTTGTCGGACAATAACTCAGAAACGCTTGAACCAATTCGCACGAAACTTTGGTGAATTGTTTATATCTTATATTATAAATTTAAGATTTCAAGTTACCGAGTTTTGAGGGTTGTTTTTTCATTAAAAACTTGGGATTTTCCAGTTTTCAGACAATAAATCAAAAACACTTTTACCAATTTGCAAAATACTTTGGTGAATAGTTTATATCTATTGACATGAGCGCCCTTTCAAGTTTTATAAATTTTAGATTTTACTTGTTCCGAGTTATGGGGGGTTTATTCATTAACAAAGGTCTTTTAGTCCGGCGGCTACAAGCATATTTCAGACGAATTGTGCACATCCTGTTACAAGCATGAAATTTGGCATAGATCTTCCTCAATTATTACTCTTTTTTTTCAGATAGGGAGGCATTTGAAAAAAATGTCTCACTTCCGGTAAAATCGAAAATGTCGGACGTCATACATAAAACAGCCAAATATCGAAGGCTAGCGTGTAAAAATGTGTTATTATCATGCTACTATCATAATATTTGGTACAGACCTTTGTTTTTTACTACTTTTGGATAAATTAAATAGATAAGATGTCTTCAGAAACCCCACTTCCGGTTGAAATCCAACATGGCGGACATTGTACTGAAATAAGCTTGTTTTTTCGGGAGGGTAATTGAAATGTGTTTTAACGTATTGCTACTATCATTACATTGTGAAGGATTCTTTCTTTCGTGCTTCTGATAGATACAATGTATAAGACTTATGTCTTAAAACCCCTTACTTCTTTAAATATCCAAAATGGCGGACATAAAAATTAAATTTTTTATTCAAATTTTCAACTTTTTTCAAAATGTAAAGAAAATAATTTTATTTTGTGCTGGTCATTAAACTTTTGGCTTAAAGTAATCCCCAAAACCACTTATTCTAGCATGTTGTAAATGTTTAGATATAAAGTTGACACTTTCGGTAAAATATGACGTAAATTTCAAAGATGAGTCCTCAATCTATTTCTTCGATGTAGAGTTTTGGATGGATTGATTAAAACAAAATAAAATCACTATAGTATTAAAATATATTTAAAATTACTACTATTTGGCCAAGCATACATGTTTATTCATAGTCACCACCACATGCACACATCGCAGTGCACTGAATACCCGGTTTTCCACATTAAAAATAACTGCGGCATCCTTTCTTACATCCATAATGTACAAGCTTCTGAAAAAATGATTAGGTCTCAGAAATAGTTTTTTTAAAGGGACCCTTTTTATCCCTTCGCGATCCATTAATGACTAGACTAGGTAGCATAAGAGTCATTCCCAAGCTCGTCTCACTTAACACCTGCATTAGTATATTGCACGTTTTACATGCTTGAAAAGACTAAGCCAAGTCGTGGGAATAGCCTCACTTATAATGAGCTTTCCATTTTGTGCAAAAATTGACTTTCTTGCTTCGTTAATCATGTTAGCTCCATCTGATAAAATTGTGCGATCTTACAGTAAAAGCCCGGTGATTAAGGCTGATCAATCATCATTCTTTATGTTAAAGTCAAATCTTTAAATACCATCAATGTCTCCCACGCAGTCTTTTTTCCTTTTAAAGCAAAGAGAGAACCGTATCACAACCGGTAAAGGTATGGTAAGAAATAAGTGTGTGTGATCACTTATTGGCTAGTGCATTTGAAAGGCCATTGATAGATATTAATCCAAAGATTTTTGCCTCCCAAAACACATCCATAGTTTGTCTGCCCCTATGTCACGGAATAGCGAAATAGTATTGACAGCCTCATCAGTGACTGTTAATCATGACTCGTTTAAGTTCGTGTTTCACTGCACCAGACACATGCACCATGATTTAAGTGTCAGTCTCTTTATGTGAACATGGTGCTACCCTTAAAATACATCACGTGGTGGATAAGATAGAATATCCTGAGCATTTGTTGCTACAACTACCTTACTCATCAAAGACTTCATCCACTCTTGTTACAGTTTAAAGGTATTTTATTAAGGTAAGGACATAATACCCAATCATCATACTCGTTCGGAAACACTTTTAACTGTAACAACAGTGGATGTAGTGTCGGATGTGAACATAGGCAATACTGGTAGTTTAAAAGCTGCTAAAAGAAGCAAGAGCAACATTTGGGGGAAAAGGAATACACGGACGAATCCAGGATTAAAAACATCCTCAAAATTGGCAAAGTATTCTGAGAGATGACGCCAGTAAGAAAGAACTTTTAAGTTTTCATTCACAGCAGCTTGCTCAATACAATTTTGAGTACATGGTAGTTAAAGCAACAAATGCTCAGGATGTTCAGTGTTATCCAACACTTGATGATGTTTCAAGTTTAGCACCATGTTTACACGAAGAGGCTGACACAAGAATCAAGATCGATGTGTCTGATGTGAAACACAGACTTAAATGAGTCATGACTCATACAGATACTGATGTCATTGCTGTTTTGATATTCCGTGCCATAGGGGCAGACAAACTTTGGTTTGCATTTGGAAGGGAAAAAATATAAGATATATATCATTCAATGACCTTTCAAATGCACTAGGCATTAAAAGATAACACGTTTGCTGGAAAAGGAACTGCGTGGGTGACATAAAGGGAGTTTGAAGATGTGACTATAGCATTTAGAATGATGATTGACCAGCCAACATCACAATATGGATTTGATAAGTTTAATGTCATTGAAAACGATATGTGGTTTTGTTGTAAGATCGAAAAAAAGAAACAGATTTGGTTAACAAGGCAAGAAAATATGTGTTTTTGGAATTTAACGATGTGAGAAACAATACCACAGTCTTTGTAAATGTTGGAAATCAGCTATCCGATAGTGAATTGCGGCCTAACGAGTATGCTGATTGGGTATTGTCTGATGCAGTCAAACACGAACTTAAACGAGTCATGATTCGAACAGTCGTTAATGATGATGCTGTCACTACTGTTTCGCTATTCTGTCACATAGGGGTAGACGAACTATGGATTGTGTTTGGGAGGGCAAAAGACTTTGGATGAATATCTATCAATGGCCTTTCAAATGCACTAGGCAATGAGTGATTTAATCAGATTACTGTAAGATCGCACAAACTTAACAGATGGGTATAACATTGTAAACGAAGCAAGAAAATAACTATTTGCGCAAAAGGGAAGGCTTTTTGATGCTGTCCCTCAACTTGGTCATGTCTTTTCCAGCATGTAAATCATGCAATATACTTAGGTAGGTGTTTAGGGAGACGAGCTTGGGATTGACTGTCATACTACCCACTCAAGGCGAGGACAAAGAGGATAGCTTTTTAAAAACTCTTTTTGAGACCTCATCATTTTGTCAGAATCTTGTACATTGTGGATGTAAGAAAGGATACCGTGGTTATTTTTAATGTTGAAAATTTACGTCATATGTTTACCGGAAGTGTCAACTTTATATCTAAACATTTACAACATGCTAGAATAAGTGGTTTTGGGAATAACTTTAAGCCAAAAGTTTAATGACCAACACAAAATAAAATCATTTTCTTAACATTTTGAAAACAGTTGAAATTTGAATAAAAAAAAATATATTTTTATGTCCCCCATTTTGGTTATTACCGGAAGTAAAGGTTTTAAGACATATGTCTTATACATTCTAGCCATCAGAAGCACCAAAGAAAGGTTCCTACACAATGTAATGATAGTAGCAATACGTTAAAACACTTTTCAATTACCCTCCCTTAAAAATGAGCTTATTTAAGTACAATGTCCGCCATGTTGGAAATTTAACCGGAAGTGGGGTTTCTGAAGACACCTTATCTATTTAATTTATCCAAAAGTAGTAAAAAACAAAGGTGTGTACCAAATATTATGATAGTAGCATGATAATAACACATTTTTACACCCTAGCCTTGGATATTGGGCTGATTTAAGTATGACGTCTGCCATTTTGGATTTTACCGGAAGTGAGACATTTTTTTCAAATGCCTCCCTATCTGAAATAAAAGAGTAATAGTTGAGGGAGGTCTATGCCAAATTTCATGCTTGTAACAGGATGTGCACAATTTTTCACAAAGCCGCCGGACTATTTATTCCATATTTCGAACAATTAAACTCAAACATGCCTTCTGCAGTTTTCATGAAACTTTCAATTGGTGAATAATTTATATTTTTTGACGTGAGCTGCCTTTCATTTTTTATAAATTTTAGATATCAAATTACCGAGTTTTGAGGGGTTTTTTTCATAAAAAAGTGGGATTTTCCAGTTTTCGGACAATTAATCAAAAACACTTTCACCAATTTGCAAGAAACTTTGGTTAATAGTTTATATCTATTGACATGGGCTCCCTTTCGAGTTTTATAATTTTTAGATTTTACGTGTTCCGAGTTATGGCCATTGGGGGGTTTATTCATTAACAAAGGTTGTTTTATTTTTACATATGTCCAACATTTAAACTCAAAATGCTTTCTGCAGTTTTCATGAATTATTTCTATCTATTGACGTGAGCTTTTAGACATTGAGAAGTTATTTATGTGATTTTATTCATTAAAAAGGGTGGATTTCCAAGTTTTCGGACAATGCTTTGAGCAGTTTATATCATGAAATTTTGGTAACTGGTTTATATCTATTACGATAACCTCACTTTAGTTGTTTATGAATTTTGATATGACATTGAGAAGTTATTGACCTTTGTTTAGAAAAAGCGACGAGCGTATCATGGGGTCATGGCTAAGCTGTTTATTATTAATTGTTTACAATTTAAGTTCCTGCCACCAATGACTAGCTGATGACCTTATAAATAGCAAATGGGTCTTTATATTGTCTCATGATGCTGGATTAGCCAATCAAATGAACACAGTTTTCGTACACACTCCCCCGTGCATTGTGATACAAGACATATCTTTACATGCAAGAAATAGATAACGGTGCACAATTATAAGAGTATAAACAGTTCACAACCATAAGCATATATTATTTTATTATGGTTGACAATGAATATGTTTTGTTGGGAGCAGAACTACATGGAGCTGGGATATTGTAAACAATAGTTCATACAAGGAGACATTTACATTTTAACTGTTTGTGAAATATTTCAGGATGGAATTCTTACAACAAATGGATTAATAACAGTGGAAGAAATAAAAAAGCCATTCAAAAACAAAACCGGAGGCAAATTTAATGGTAAGTGTTAACCTCTATTTACACTGTAATTGAAAATGGTCATTTGACATCATTCCTTTTACATAAATGTGTCACCGGGGTCTCGGTGGCCAAGTTGTCTGAGTAGTTTTACTACTGTAAACACTAGCCAGTCAACACTGAAGTTGTGAGTTCGAACCCTGTTTGCGAGTGTGCACTCGACTGCATGCTTTATTGACTAGGGATATCAGTTTTCCAATCAAAGGTCGGTGGTTTTTTCCTGGGAGTCCGGCTTCCTCCACCAATAGAAACTGGTCGTCACGAAATAGCCGAAAAGTGGCGTTAAAACACCATCAATCAACCAATGTGTCGACATATCCTAGAATTGATTTTCGAAATCATATCACAGTTGATGCTATCTTTTAAAAACATGTTCAACCGTCTGCAGTCCATGAATTACTGAATTTTTTCCATTCTTTGTTTACTCAATTATAACTGGTTTTGTGATGTCTTAATTGGTAAATATGCGGCCTGTTAGTTCTTCTGAATTTCTGTTCTGCAGTTATAAATGCATTAGACGGTGTTCCAAACAGGATATTTATGTTTGATATGAACATGTACCTGACTAGTTGACAGATTTTGACATTAAGGCTTTCAAACAAATTTTGTGAATTTTTCTACCTTCCTTATTAAAGATGTGTGGATTTTCAATTTATATTAAACGAGGTCAAACTTAACAATAAAGTCTGTTTTCGTCTGTGCTTTTGAAAATGGTATTCATGAGCAAGTATTGTATCGGATGTGGTAAAGATTGCATTGATGAAACTTGAAAGACACTCTGACATCAAATGGCAGTCAAGTCTGCACAAAAAGTTATGATCAAAACATTAGACAAAAGTGCAAACGGGTATTTTATCAAAACTTATTTAATTGTTTCCATATATTGTCAATGTACTTTAAGAACTATTCAAAGTATTGACAGATATCTTTTTTTTTCAAACAGTAACTTGAAATAAAGCAGATAATTATGGTTTAACTGACGTCCTTTAATACAACCTTCTTAGTTACACATTTATTTTTTGTTTTGCTTGTCAACGTTACTTCCTTAGATGCTAAGTATGTTCATCACATTACGTGACAAGTGACAATTTTGATTGAAGTATTGTACCATGAATGGTTACATGTATGAGAAGTACAACTGGTTGGAATAGTATGACTAGTGATTATAGATCATCGTTTGTCATCTCAACGAGATTGATTTTCTCGCTTGAGCCAGAATGTGAGAAAACTAATCAAGTTGAGATGTCCAATGATAATCTGTTTATCACTATTTTACCTATGATAGTTGTTAATTTCATTGACAACAAGCACGTGCGCTCTTTGTTTCTAGTGATAATTTTGCATATCACTCTACTGTGCTGAGATAGGAAATTATCTGTCCGTAAGATCAAAGGAAAATTTCTTAAAATATCAATAATAAATTTTATTGAAGTATTGGATCATGAATAGTTACATACTTGAGGAGTAAAACTGGTTCGAATAGTATGACTAGTGACAACTGTCATTGAAGTATTGTATCATGAATGAAGCATCAATGAGGATTGCAACTGGTTGGGATAATGTGAACGACCTTCCATAAAACTGATTTCGACAATTAACGTCAAGTATTATTAACTTTTTAATTTAATTTCAGGTAAACCAAAAGTATTCCTCATTCAAGCTTGTCGTGGAACAGAAGAGCAGGAAAAAGTGGTTGTGTCTGATTGTTTTGAAACTGAAATCCATACTGGACATGTTGAAGGGTATGATGAATTTCCTGGAACATGTGGAAACAGGCAAAGAAGAAATTCTGTTGAAATGTCTGTGTTTCAACCAGGATTTGTAGGTAAGCCATCTGGCTTATCAGAAGTGTTATCTACTGATGCTCATAGTTATTATTCTGAACATGTTCCAACAGATGCTGACATTATTGTAGCATATGCAACAACACCAGGTAAACTGTATTTAATACTTTGTTTATGTTTAAGTTGACTTACTTTTTCTACGTGATACATGTGATATGTGAAAATGTTATGCTGTTTATGTTGATGGGTTGGAAAATAAAACTTTTTTTCAACATTAAAAGACCAGATAAGAAATACAAAGTGCAATAGTATAACGGGAAAACATGATGACAAAAACTGATATGACTCCAACCTCGCTTCAGCAGAAATGGGTTGATGCCTTTCAACATGTCAAAATTCAAATCTGTTGAACAGGCCAGGCAAATACAAATAGGTTTCTATAAGTAGATTTTTGGTCGGTTCTTGACCATTGGGATTATATTCTAAATGAGATTCATTGTAGTTCTTGTTAATAGAACGAAACGTGAAATGGTAATTTTTTTCAACATCATCGACTGGTAATTGAGTGCCAGCCAATGCTTGTGTTCAACTGTATCTCAACTGTCTTTATGCGTTTTGTCGATGATTGTCTGTTGATTAAGTGGTCTGATCATTTATTACTTTAAGGCTACCAACTGTTAATTAAGTGGTCTGCTCGCTTTTAACTTCAATGCTACCATCTGTTGATTAAGTGGTCTGCTCATTTATTACTTCACGGCTACCATCTGTTGATAGAGTGGTCTGCTCACTTTTAATTTCACGGCGTTCATCTGTTGATATAGTGATCTGCTTACTTTTAACTTCAAGGCTACCATCTGTTGATTAAGTGGTCTGCTCATTTATTACTTTAAGGCTACTATCTGTTGATAAAGTGATCTGCTCGCTTTTAACTTCAAGGCTACAATCTGTTAATAAGATGGTCTGCTCGCTTTTAACTTCAAGGCTTCCATCTGTAGATAGAATGGTCTGCTCACTTTTAATTTTAAGGCTACCATCTGTAGATAGAATGGTCTGCTCACTTTTAACTTCAAGGCTTCCATCTGTAGATAGAATGGTCTGCTCACTTTTAACTTTAAGGCTACCATCTGTTGATAGAGTGATCTGCTCACTTTTAACTTCAAGGCTACCATATATTGATATAATGGTCTGCTCAATTTTAACCTCAAGGCTACCATCTGTTGATAGAATGGTCTGCTCACCTTTAACTTCACGGCTACCATCTGTTGATTTAGTGATCTGCTCACTTTTAACTTCAAGGCTACCATCTGTTGATAGAATGGTCTGCTCACTTTTAACTTCAAGGCTATCATCTGTTGATAGAATGATCTGCTCTCTTTTTACTTCAAGGCTACCATCTGTAGATAAAGTGATCTGCTCACTTTTAACTTCAAGGCTACCATCTGCTGATAGATTGAACTGCTCGTTTTTAACTTCAAGGCTACCATCTGTTGATAAAATGAACTGCCCATTTTTAACTCCACGGCTTCCATCTGTTGATAGAGTGGTCTGCCCACTTTTAACTTCACGGTGTCCATCTGTTGATACAGTGATCTGGTCACTTTTGACTTCAAGGCTACCATCTGTTGAATCAGTGATCTGCTCACTTTTAACGTCTAGTCTATAAGGACTAGTGGTATTTAATATCAACATAATGTAAGATGCTCTAGCGGAGTTAACAATTTGTCTTAATATCTTATAAAAAGTTAAAAAGAGACTGCAAATGATCGTTGTCTAGGGCATTCTGGGTAAATGCTGATTTGCTTTTCGAGTACATTCTACCCATTAACTGGGTATATACTCTTTTTAACTGCTGGACGGTATGAAAATAAGTGAAGTTTTCATTGATATATGGACTCTTTTATCGTATATTGCAATATTGAAGGTAAGACTTAGTAAACAAATAATCATTTTTCAAAAGTGCAGTGTTTCAATGCTGATCTTTGTCTTTGTTATTCTTCAAGATATTTGTTTATTAGTTTATTCTTTAAGAAAATGTCATAACATTCCTTATGTTATTGTAAAACGCTCAAATGGAGTTATATCAGATTTCATATATAATACCCTCATTGGTAATATTGGTTTTGTGGATTATATTTTGAATTTTTGGAGGCCATTAAAAAGTGTAATTAAATACATCAATACAAAATATCTTGAGATTTAATGTGATTTTTGACGAGCCTGCGACTTTTGTCGCAGAAAGCTCGACATATGGATAGTGATCCGACTGCGACGGCGTTAAGTAGCTTCTTAAAAGAAGGTGGAAGACCTGTATGCTGCATACTTTGTATATAGAACCATGAAAATAAGGCCAAGGACAATATACATGTGACAGACAGAAACTTTGTAACATGAGGCATCTATATGTAACAAAGATTCCGTCTGTCACATGTATATTGTTCTTGACCTTATTTTCAGTGTTCAGTGACTACTTGGGAAAAAGTAAAGATTTCTTGTAATGTTAATTTCTCTTTTTTTATGAGTAATAGGATAACTATAGTTGGTATGTTCGTACCTTACAAGGTCCTCATGCCCGTTAGACAGTTTTCATTTGACCTTGACCTCATTTCATGGATCAGTGAACAAGGTTAAGTTTTGGTGGTCAAGTCCGAATCTCAGATACTATATATGCAATAGGTCTAGTATAGCTAGTGTATGGAAGGGTTGTAAGGTGTAAATGTCCAACTGCAAGTGTCATCTGACCTTGACTCCATTTTCAGTGGTTATAGTTTTTGTGTTTTGGTCAGGTTTTTCTTATACTGTATGCAATAGGTATACTATACAATGTATTTGGTGTATGAATTGATTGTAAGGTATACATGTCCAACTGGCAGGTGTCATATGACTTTGACCTTATTTTCATGGTTCAATGGTCAAAGTATAGTTTTTGTTGAGTTTTGTTCTTTTTTTCTAACACTATATGCAATGCATGGGTCAACTATATTTGGTGTATAGACATATTTTATTATGTACATGTCAGTCTCGCAGGTTTTATCATGTTTATTCGACGTTGACCTCATTTTCACGTTTCGTAACTTACTGTTCACCTTTTGTGTTTTGGTCTGTTTTTCTTAACTATAAGCAATATGTCTAGTATATTTGGTGTATGGAAGGATTGTATGTAAGCTGTTAATATCTGTCTGGCAGGTATCATCAGACCTTGACCTAATTTTGGTGGGGTTCATTGGTCAATGTTAAGTTTTCATGGTTACGTTTGTTTCTTATATACTATTTGCAATAGGTCAACTATATTTAATGCATATATAGAATTGTAAGATGTACATGTCTGCCTTGCATGGTTCATCTGACTTTGAACTTTTATCATGGTTCATTGGTCAATCATGAATGTTAAGTTTGCTTGGTTAAGTCTGTTTCTTAGTAACTATAAGTAATAGGTCAAATATATATAGTAGGGATGTCAACTCCAGTGGTGGATCTAGAAATTTTCATAAGAGGGGGACCACTGACTGCCTAAGGGGGGGATTCCGCCACGATTCATTGATTTCCTATATAACCAACCAATTGTTTTCTGCCCCTGCTCCCCCCCCCCTAAATCCGCCTCTGAACTCGGTGAAGTTTTATTAATCGGGTACTCGTTTGATTTACCGAGTGATACTCAAGTATTGGCTCGGTAAAATATTTACAAAATGGAAACACAAAACTATATCCATGTTACCTATTGTTGGTTATTCGTTGTCTAATGGATGTTAAACTCTCATCATTATTAGATACATAAATGTAGGTCCTCATTAAATAGTCCCAGAAATTGTATATCCTAATTAGCTCATTTACTACATACACTAATTATGTAAACTGACAATTATCTGATCAATTAATCAATAAACATCTTTAGAAAATTGTAAACTCAAACAACAGTATTTGTGAATCGTGCAAAAACACATTAAGTGATCATCAAAGGTGTTATAATTATGACTTACTAATCATATAATGGCTTTAACCATTCTCTGGGGGTCGACACAGGGTTGTAAAAATATTTTTTTATTTATGTTTTTATTTAGAAATATTATCTTTTCAACTTTTCTGGGACGAGTCAATTTCTCGACTTTTTAACGTAACTAACAGTATTGCTGATAAAAAATATTTGCTCTGACAGAGGTGGTGGAATGAATAAGACACGATTAGCTAAAAGTGTAAGCATTGGAAATGTCCTCTTCTACGTAGCTAGCTACCTCTGTTCGAGGGAATTTTAAATGACAATTAAACGCCAACTTTCGAAACGTATTTTACTTTATTTTGAATAATATTTAATTTCACAGGAGGCGCTCTTGATAGAAAATATTTCCTTTAATCAATCAACAACATTCTAACAGAAACTGATTAGTGGAGTATCATTTTGGTATTCGATACTCGGAGGAACCGAGCGATAATCGAGTACTTGTTGAGATCCCTAATATATAGTGATGTCAATGATTGTAAGGTGTACATGTATTTCTCGTTTGGTTTATCTGACCTTGACCTCATTTTCTTGGATCATGTTAATTGTATGTGATAGTTGTAGTAAAGCTTTATATTTAGGACTATATACATTATATATGTCAATGATAAGTGAAGAAGGCAAGACATTTCAGCATGTGCACTCTTGTCTGAGTTACAATTTTGCAAATTGTTTCTGTAGATGTTGCTGACTCAATAAGCAGATAATGCATGCAATATTTATTTCTATTACGGTGGGAAATACTTCATTTATATAAAGTGATACATGTTTACTTCTATTCTATTTGTTTGATGCAGTCTTTTGGGTCAGTATGAATGATCTATTTTCACAACAACAAATTAAAATTCCATCATCTAACAAAATATTGGAACAACTAGTTAATTATAAAAGTTACAGTTTTTCTTTTAAATTACAGGATATATATCAATTCGAAATATACATGAAGGAGCATTTTTCATAAGAGCTTTCTTGTCTGTTGCCAAGAATAAATACAATGAGGAACATATCGAGGAGATATTAAGAAATGTGAGAAATGAATTAGCTACGAATCCAGAATATGCACCACAATCTGGAAGCTTGGCAGGAAAATGTCAGATGGGAATGTTGGAGACTACATCTACGAAGAAATTTTTCTTGTAATGACAGTTCAATAAAACTTATTTGGGAGGAAAATTGTTATCAAACCATTTATATCATAAATTAAGTATATTTTTCAAAGTTCAAGGATTCATGCAACTAAATCCTCATTTTTTTATGAATAAATGGAACCTTTTTGTTTATTCATCAAACATTGAAAATAGCGTCTCAACTTTATTCTATGTCAACTAAAATCAACGCCAGTCTGTTTGATTATAATCTATGTTGATCAGCTTGTCATTTAGATACCTGGTTAAGTTAGCATTGTGACAGGGGAGAGATATAACTATAAAGTCTGAAATCGGAAGCAGTTCAAAATGTTCAGAGTTGTTTGTATAATTAGAGAAAGATAATACGGACTAGTAATATTAATAACGTATGCATGTCTGTTTTGACAAATGTGGCACCAATTATTGTTTATTATGCAAGACATGTAATTGGCCATGATGTGGGGTGCTGTGAAGATCCTACCGATTACTTGATTGATTGATTGATTGATTGATTGACTGATAAATTGAGTGCTGTGTAACGCCACTTTCAACACTATTGTGCTACCTTGAGGAGGTCAGGTTTTGTTGGTGGAGGTAGGTGAAGTGCCTGGAGAGAACCACGACATTAGGTAGGAAAACTGACAATCTTAGTCAATTAAGATTATAATCAAATGCACATGCCCCGTACGGGATTTAAAGTCACGGATAACCTGAACTTGAAAACTTTTGTTGCATTGTGGTAAATTTGTGGCTACATTAATATTGAGACAGATTCAATTTCATTCAATTGAAATTGTCTGTTCTACAATTTTAGTTGTAGCTGTGATGTTGAGAGAAACTTCCACATGTATATATGTTATACTGTTTATTTCAATGTTTTAGATGGTAAAACAAACAATTGTTCTCGATACGAAGTGGGAGGTCCAGTTTTATTTTCTTTCCTTTCGCCATTAGTGGTGTTATTATGAAAAACTTTTGTGAGCGATAGTTCATCTAATATACCTTTGTTTTGTTCTGCATTATATGTCCTTTTGTTCGTCCGTCCGTTTGTTCGTTCATCTGTCCCGCTTCAGGTTAAAGCTTTTAATCAAGGTAGTTTTTTATGAAGTTGAAGTCCAATCAAATTGAAACTTAGTACACATGTTTCCTATGATAAGATCTTTCTAATTGTAATGCCAAATAAGAGTTTTGACCCCAATTTCACAGTCCACTGAACATGGAAAATGATAGTGCAGGTAGGGGGATTCCTGTACTTTGGACACATTCTTGTTTTAAAATCTTTTTTTTATATACAGTATGTTCATCTTTAAAGAATTAATCATTATTGTTGATAGATGTTTTTGGTTTGTATAGAATTTTTTCATTAACAAATGAATGAGATGTTCAGATCATAGCACACTCATTGTACATATCATTGAGATATTTTAGCACTATCATTGTACATAACAATTGAAATATTTTAGCACTATCATTGTTCAGATAGTTTACAGATTTTAGCACTATCATTGTTCAGATAGTTTACAGATTTTAGCACTATCATTGTTCAGATAGTTTCAGATTTTAGCACTATCTTTATTCAGATAGTTTACAGATTTTTCACTTTCATTAAGAATTTACAAGTTTGTATGATCATTATGTAGTAGAGAATTGATAAGAAGTAGTGGATTCGTAAACGATAACATGCAAGCTGTTCATAGCCGTGATCGTCTAGTCTAGTCTAGTAGTTGGTACCGAAAGAACATAAAACTACCAACAGTGCTGAGTTCAAGCCTAGTACCCGGGATGATATTTTTTGTAATGTTTTTCTCTACTCACATATTGTTTTAATCTTAAAGGTATCTATATATTTTATTTTTACTATAAAGTTGACGAGTTTGTTTTTGGTTTCACCGTCAAAGAAGTATTTTTGCAGTTGTAGCTTATCACACTTTATTCATATGAGTGTCAATTGAATGTTGATGTATATTTGGACCATGTATAATCAATCAAAGAAAAACTAAGTGACCATAGTTTGATATCATAATAATCATAAAACTTAAAGTAAGCATTTGCTATGATGAAAAGGGAAAGGCCTTGTATTTTAAAAGTGATAAGTGTAACTTGTACATGGATGTTTAGGAATTGTACTAATAAGTAATATTCATAATTCATTGATTTATAGTGTTTATATATTTTATTAGATAACAAAACGACAGAAATACAGTGTATTGACATGCATTGACAGATATACGCTATAAGAGTGATATTTAATTAATAATTTATATCATCACTCGTGGTCTAGTGGTATCATGCATGAACTACAGACTTTACTGTCGTAAATACGCGTCAGTTCGAACCTTTCATTTCTCCCCCGTTTTTGAGGGTATAAACTATCGTAAGTTAGAAGTTCTAATATAAGTTATCTTAAGTTAACATGGTGGTCAGTGGATTCTTGAAAAATAATCCACTGTTAGAACAATAGACTGACGTCAGAAAAATGGGTTAAATAGAGCAGTTTCATGTTACACATATTTGGCTAAATTTAGCACTACATGTATCATTTTACACATGACTTACAGATTCATCACTATCATTGTACATATAATGGACATATTTTATCACTATCATTGTAAATATAATGGACATATGTTAACACTATCATTGTACATATAATGGACATATGTTAACACTATCATTGTAAATATAATGGACATATGTTAACACTATCATTGTACATATAATGGACATATTTTAGCACTATCATTGCACATATAATGGAAAATTTTAGCACTATCATTGTACATATAATTGACATATTTTATCACTATCATTGTACATATAATGGACATATTTTATCACTATCATTGTACATTTAATGGACATATTTTATCACTATCATTGTACATATAATGGACATATTTTATCACTATCATTGTACATATAATGGACATATGTTAACACTATCATTGTACATATAATGGACATATTTTATCACTATCATTGTACCTATAATGGACATATGTTAACACTATCATTGTACATATAATGGACATATGTTAACACTATCATTGTAAAAATAATGGACATATGTTAACACTATCATTGTACAAATAATGGACATATTTTATCACTATCATTGTACAAATAATGGACATGTTTTAACACTATCATTGTACATATAATGGACATATGTTAACACCATCATTGTACATATAATGGACATATTTTAGCACTATCATTGTTCATATAAAATGATGTATTTTAGAACTTTCATTGTACAGATAATTGACATATTTTAACAATGTCATTGTACATATTATTGACAGACTTAAGCACTGCCATTGTACATATAATTGACAAATTTTAGATATAATATTTCACAAAGAATTAACAGATTTACAAATAATTGTAAAAAATTAGCATTTAGTATATATCACTATAAAAAAAGGATGTGGTATAATTGCCAACTATCCACCAAAGTTCAAATGAAGTGGGTGTAAGCACTTTCAGGCAACCGCACACCCATCAACAATGAGAAAAACTTATACCTTAAATAATCGGCCATAAAAGGCTCTGACATGAAAAATATGAAACGCTCCAATTTAGAAAACAGCCTAATTCATAACAGAACAATTTACTAAAAAAACAAATATGACAGACAATGGACCGACAACATCCACTGAACTACAGGCTCCTGATTTGGGACAGGCACATACATTATGTGGCAGGGTTATTCATATTTATGAGCGCCAAACACGCCCTAACCTGGGACAATGGTACGAACACACTATAAATTCAGAGGGATAATTAACTCATCAGATCGATACCAGGCAGAAAAAAAAATATAAAATGGACGTGGCAGAGTATTTATCCATCCCTCATCCCTAACAACAAATAAGACACTAATTATAGATTTGATAGTCCTCCCAGTTACTGACAATTAATTCAAAGTCAATAGCAACGAATAAGAAAAATCATGTATATCACATTGAAATTAATGAAATATCATTCAGTACACACCCAACACCCACTGAATTGTGTAAAGATGACATTAAGAGTCAGGGAAAAACATGATCTTCTGCAATGCCAAAATATAGGTATCAACAGATTGTACCGTGAAATAAACATGTGTATAACAATAATATTAAGTATGGTTTTAATTTACTGATAAACACATATATATTTATACAATAAAAACAACATTCAAAGATTTAATTACAATGTGATATTGGTAACCTTTCAGAATAAGTTATTTAAAGGATTGATAAGTTTACTTGGACCGTATCTACTTTTAATTTCCTGGCTCGGTTTACAACATCACCGACAAAATTTAATATTCCGTTTGAAATAAGTATTCTACAGGTACAGCCAAACTTGCAAACTCAATTTTTGTATCTATGGAAAAATGTAGGAAATATTTTAAGTAATTTTTGGTTACAAAATCTCTGACATTATAATTTACTAGTAATACATTGAAATATAAAACGTCACTACATACATGGGCCCTGTACTATCAAGTTCACCAATCATCTTTGGGATTGTCTTTATGCAGGATAAACTAAATATAATGTTTTTTCCATAGGTTTTTAATCACAATTCCATAATGACAGCAGTGCTGATAATCAATTATAAGAATTTAATTTGCCGAACAATTTGTGCAATATATATAGGATCATATTTGTTCAACCGCTCAATATGGGAAGGAAGTGACAATACGAATGATGTCAACTAAAACCTAAATATTTGATGGAAATGCATGAACTCGAAAATGGTCGATTGACAGATTTTAGGACTATCATTGCATAGAACATTATACATATAACAGATGTTAAAGCACTATCATTGAACAGATAACTGACAGATTTGCTCACTATGATTGTACAGATAACGGACATATTTTATAACTGACATTTTACATATAACTGAAAGATTTTATCACTGTCATTGTACAGATTACTGACATATTTTATCACTGACACTATACAGATAACTGACATATGTTATCACCTTAATTGTACAGATAACTGACAGATTGTATCACTATGATTGTACATACATGTATAACTGAAAGAATTTAGCATGTTGTTTTATTTTACATATAATAACAGACGGATTTTATCACTATCATTGTACATATAATTGACATATTTTAGCACTGACATTATAGAGACAATCAATATTGTAAAATTATTCAGGATTCTAATTTCAATTTATATATCTTTTAAATATATATAGTGTATTGTTCGTTTACCTTACATGTATATGATATGTATAATGACTTATGTGTTGGTTTAACTATCATTTGTCATCATTTGTGAAATTTCATTTGCAGCTAGTCTTTCTTGAGAAATAAATGTATAGAAAAATAATTTTCTTATATTATGTACATACGCAATCAGTAATACATTGGTTGTTATACTTCTGTTCAGACAACTAAACCAGTCAGACTATTTCCTAATAGTCTCGCATTAAAAGTTCCTGATTATATTTTCCTGACTATCCAACGTGAATTTTTTTTTACTTTTCTTACATGTAATTACCAAAATTGGGATAAATTCAGACCATGTTAAATAAAATCTACGACATAATGAACCCGAAAGAAAATGAGAAGCAACAGTGGTCTGTTATTAAAACAAATGTAGGAACCTTTGTTCTCATGAAATTTAACCAACAGCTCAAGATGTTACTTGCTTCACGTGTGCTTGGTGTACTTAACAGGATTATGCAGCATCTGAACATAATGCTGTCCAAATTTACCCTGCTTGTAAAAACTAATTGACAGGTAGTTTTGTTTAAACCTGTACATTATAAAAGAGGGACGAAAGACACCAAAGGGACAGTCAAACTCGTAAATCTAAAACAAACTGACAACGCCATGGCTAAAAATGAAAAAAGACAAACAGAAAAACAATAGTACACATGACACAACATAGAAAACTAAAGAATAAACAACACGAACCCCACCAAAAACTAGGGGTGATCTCAGGTGCTCCGGAAGGGTAAGCAGATCCTGCTCCACATGCGGCACCCGTCGTGTTGCTTATGTGATTACAAATCCGGTAAATAGTCTAATTCGGTAGGTCAAATTCATGAAAGGGAAGGGGATTGTAGTTACGACGTAAGGAACATATCCGATATCATTTGTGAAACGGTTATTCCATAACGGTCAACCAACTCGTGATGGCGTCCGTAAAATTTACGAAGGGATGATTTCAACTTCACCATTTGGAACTCTTGGTTTAATAGCTTCCTTGTGAGCAGTAACCCTCTATCAAGAAAATCATGATAGGAAATGCAAGCACGGGAATATCGTATCAATTGGGAGATATATACCCCGTATGCAGGTGCTGCTGGAATGTTGCTACTTAGAAATGGAAAGTTCACAATTGGAAAGCTGAAATCATCTCTTTTGTCGTAAAGTTTTGTCTTCAACCGACCCTCATTGTCAATTTCTAGATGTAAGTCAAGATATGAAGCCGACTTAACTGTATCTGTAGTATCCTTTATCTCCAATTCGATGGGATAGATGCGATCCACATAGTCACCAAATTTTGAATTGTTTAGTGAAAGAACGTCATCTATATAGCGGAAAGTAGAGTTAAAGGATATTGCTAACTTCTTATCTTTCTTCCTAAGAAGTTCCTGCATGAAGTCAGCCTCATAATAATAAAGAAACAAGTCAGCAAGTAGAGGGGCACAGTTATATAATTGTCTACTGGGTCTAATCATCCAGCACATTTGTTAATTATACCCCTTTTTCCATTTTGACCAATGTTCAGTGAAGAAAAACAAAAATCACTGCCCTCATTGTGAATCGAATGTTCAGTGAACCATGTCAGACCTTTGAAACTATCAATTTCTTATGGAATATATCAAGTGAACCATAAAACATATTTTCAAACTATAGTTCATCCTTCTAGACAATGTCAAGTGAATCCTGCAGCACCTATGTAAACTCTGTCATCCCTCTGAACAATATCCAGTGAACCCTGTAGTACCTTTGCAAACTCTGCCTTCCTTCTGAACGATGTGTTGTAACCCTGTAGCACCTTTGCAAACTCTGCGTCCCTTCTGAACGATGTTCTGTAACCCTGTAGCACCTTTGCAAACTCTGCGTCCCTTCTGAACGATGTTCTGTAACCCTGTAGTACCTTTGCAAACTCTGCCTTCCTTCTGAACGATGTTCTGTAACCCTGTAGTACCTTTGCAAACTCTGCGTCCTTTCTGAACGATGTTCTGTAACCCTGTAGCACTTTGAAAACTCTGCCTTACTTATGAACGATGTTCTGTAACCCTGTAGCACCTTTGCAAACTCTGCCTTCCTTCTGAACGATGTTCTGAAACCCTGTAGTACCTTTACAAACTCTGCCTTCCTTCTGAACGATGTTCTGTAACCCTGTAGTACCTTTGCCAACTTTGTGCCTTCCTTCTGAACGATGTTCTGTAACCCTGTAGCACCTTTGCAAACTCTGCCTTCCTTCTGAACGATGTTCTGTAACCCTGTAGCACCTTTGCAAACTCTGCCTTCCTTCTGAACGATGTTCTGTAACCCTGTAGTACCTTTGCAAACTCTGCGTCCCTTCTGAACGATGTTCTGTAACCCTGTAGTACCTTTGCAAACTCTGCGTCCCTTCTGAACGATGTTCTGTAACCCTGTAGTACCTTTGCAAACTCTGCGTCCCTTCTGAACGATGTTCTGTAACCCTGTAGCACCTTTGCAAACTCTGCGTCCCTTCTGAACGATGTTCTGTAACCCTGTAGTACCTTTGCAAACTCTGCCTTCCTTCTGAACGATGTTCTGTAACCCGGTAGCACCTTTGCAAACTCTGCGTCCCTTCTGAACGATGTTCTGTAACCCTGTAGTACCTTTGCAAACTCTGCGTCCCTTCTGAACGATGTTCTGTAACCCTGTAGTACCTTTGCAAACTCTGCCTTCCTTCTGAACGATGTTCTGTAACCCTGTAGTACCTTTGCAAACTCTGCGTCCTTTCTGAACGATGTTCTGTAACCCTGTAGCACTTTGAAAACTCCGTCGCCCTTCTGAACAATGTCCAGTGAACCATGTAGTACATTCGCAAACTCTGTCATCCCTTCTGAATGATGTCCTGTGAACCCCGTATCACCTTTGCAAACTCGATATCCAATTAACCTGTATTTGAAACAGTCGCTCGAAAGAACGAGTGGGTTCAAGATTTTTGTCACATTTTTTAGCTCACCTGGCCCGAAGGGCCAAGTGAGCTTTTCTCATCACTTGGCGTCCGTCGTCGTCCGTCGTCGTCCTGCGTCCGTCGTCCGTCGTCGTTAACTTTTACAAAAATCTTCTCCTCTGAAACTGCTGGGCCAAATTAATCCAAACTTGGCCATAATCATCATTGGGGTATCTAGTTTAAAAATTGTGTGGCGTGACCCAGCCAACCAACCAAGATGGCCACCACGGCTAAAAATAGAACATAGGGGTAAAATGCAGTTTTTGGCTTATAACTAAAAAACCAAAGCATTTAGAGCAAATCTGACATGGGGGTAAAAATGTTCATCAGGTCAAGATCTATCTGCCCTGAAATTTTCAGATGAATCAGACAACCTGTTGTTGGGTTGCTGCCCCTGAATTGGTAATTTTAGGGAAATTTTGCTGTTTTTGGTTATTATCTTGAATATTATTATAGATAGAGATAAACTGTTGACAACAATAATGTTCAGCAAAGTAAGATCTACAAATAAGTCAACATAATCAAAGTGGTCAGTTGACCCCTTTAGGAGTTATTGCCCTTTATAGTCAATTTTTAACCATTTTTCGTAAATCTTAGTAATCTTTTACAAAAATCTTCTTCTCTGAAACTACCAGGCCAAATTTAAACAAACTTGGCCGCAATCATCATTGGGGTATCTAGTTTAAAAAATATGTGGCGTGACCCGGCCAACCAACCAAGATGGCCGCCATGGCTAAAAATAGAACATAGGGGTAAAATGCAGTTTATGGCTTATAACTCAAAAACCAAAGCATTTAGAGCAAATCTAACAGGGAGTTACATTGTTTATCAGGTCAAGATCTATCTGCCATTTTCAGATGGATCGGACAAACCGCTGTTTGGTTGATGCCCCTGAATTAGTCATTTTAAGGAAATTTCGCCGTTTTTTGTTATTATCTTGAATATTATTATAGATAGAGATAAACTGTAAAGAGCAACAATGTACAGCAAAGTAAGACTTAAAAATAAGTCAACATGACCTAAATGGTCAACATGACCCCATAAGGAGTTATTGCCCTTTAAAGTCAATTTTTAACAATTTTCATAAAATTTGTAAATTTTAATTAACATTTTCGACTGAAACTCTTAGGCCAAGTTCAATATAGATAGAATGTTTGTAAGCAGCAAGAATGTTCAGTAAAGGAAGATGTACAAACACATCACCATCACCAAAACACAATTTTGTCATGAATTCAAATGCGTCCTTTGTTTAATATTCACATATACCAAGGTGAGCGACACAGGCTCCTAGTTTGAATGGTCCCATTGCTAGTTTTGTAAGCTCTCACTGATGCCGTGGAGCGGTGACCAGTTCTTGTTCATCAATACCTGCATGGTATAGGGCGGTTGCACAAGTGCGTTTTCCGGAATGATTCGTGTAGTTCCCTAAAAGTCCACCTTTTTGACATATCTCGCGCATTTGTCCGTGTAATTTATTTACTCCAAGTGCTGATTTTCCAAACCGAAAACGATCTTTACCATCTATGTTGAGTGGTTTTCAATAAAATGTTCCGGAGCATACAGCTTTCAAGTACTCGTCGTAGTAAGCAATTATGCATCTTGGACCTACAAGTAAAAAAAAAATCGAGATTTTTTTCCGCTTGCTTCAATTCAAAGAAAAATTTTAACAGTTGCAGTAGTATTTTGCAAAACTAATCGTGTATTTTTATATAATTTTGTATATGAGCTTTTGGTTTTAAATGATTGATTAGTTGTTGCTGTTTAACGCCACTGTCAGCATTATTGGCCATACAGTAGTGGTCCGGTTTTTTTAAATTTTTTATTGGAAACTGAAGTCGAAATACCCGGGTTGAATAAAATGATATTTAAAAGAATATAATACTGTAACTGATAAATCCGTAGAATAATTTATTCAAATAATCAAATATTATAGCAGTGCATGTATATTCAGAAAACCTTATCGTGTATATTATAATTTCGTATGTGATCTTGATTTCAATATGATTGATTGATTGTTGGTGTTCAATGCCACTTTCAGCACTATTGGCCATATCCTGGCGGTCATTTTTTTTTTGTGGACATCGGGTTGAATAAAATATTTCTTTTCAGAATGAAATTTAAATTGAAAAAAGGTATATGAAACGGATACACGCGTAGAATAATTTTGTGAAACAATTTTCCGTGTTTATTTTATGTAAATTAAACAACTTACCGCCCTGTGGATAGTGCTTTATATCTTTATTTGCTAATTGCATGTGTCCTAGTCCACCTTTAAATTTCTTGTTATTTCTCCCGGTGAATCTAATAAACTTTCCTGTTGAATCAATACCAATTTCAAACTGATAATAATCAAGATTTTTGTGCTCGTCGCGGCCTCTTAATCCAAATAACTTGCAGTTATAAAAGAAAACGGTGTATTGTAAAGTTGTAGCACTACTCTTTCCAAAAACACCATTAACCCACAAGAGTTCTTCATCCTCGTGTGATATTGGATCGGCTTTGCGCGTTTTCGTTCCTAGTCCCTTGAACAGCAAATCTTTCATCTTGGCATCTAATACACGCCTAAACATAGCAAAGAGACCATCCTTTTCATCCTGAAAGTTTTTGTCGTTAACGTGCATGTCTCTGATGTGTCTGAGTAGACCACACATTATGTAATATAGAGATTTAGGTGGGTAATCGCCTCCTTTCTTTTTTATAGCTTCCATATTAAACCGCTGAAGCCAGAAATACATACTCTCCGCATCCATGATATAAACTAATAATTTTGATAGCTTAAGTTTTTGGTACTCCTTCTTTTATCATTAACTTATTATGAGTCTTTGACTTGTATTTTTTAATTTTTTAATCGGATGCTTATATTAACCATCGTTACCTTTACTGAAAAAATACAGGGATCCTGCGCACCTGCTTATATATTGTTTTGTTAGAACTGGATAGTTATCGATAATAGATCTCGATAGTTCTTACTTTTTACTGTTATCCAGGAGCAAATGAAAATACATCGTAGAGCAATTTAGCGCAAAACACAAATTAAACAACCACACTTTTCTCAACAATCTTTCTCATAAGTTGAAATTCCTGTCTCCTTTTTATTATTTCCAGAGAGAAAAAATGCAACATTTCTATGTTAAGGTTTAACTTTTCTTTGCTCTTTTGTTTTATTCTTTCTTTATCTTATATTTGTTTGGTTTATTTTGGTATCTACTTGGAAAAGTCATGATCACGAGGTATTCATGTGTATGTTATCATGTTAAACCTGCCTATATAGAGTATCCCCGGATTGTGAAAAAATAATTAATGACTATCATTTTACAAATTCTTATTTATCTCTCCCTCTCTCGTAATGATTTTGTTTGTTAGGTAGCATATGAATATATTATAGTTTTTGGTGGGGTTCGTGTTGCTCAGTCTTTTGTTTCCTATGTTGTGTTTTGTGATGTATTGTTTGTCAGCTGCTCTTTTTCTTTTTTTGCCATGTCGTTGTCAGTTTATTTTTGACTTATGAGTTTGAATGTCCCTCTGGTACTGTTCGCCTCTCTTTTATGCTAGTTTTAACAAAACATGGAAGATATACCGACACTAATTATAATTAATTATAAAAGATATAGGAATACTAAGTTTTTCAAAATTTTCAAAGAAATTAACTTTTCTCAATTGAAACTACAATGTTATTTTACTCCTAATAGATAATTTATTTAAAGTTCTGCAAATTATCAACTCCGGTAGACATAAAAAGGAAAATTCGGGTTGCTTCGAATAATTGGTATTACTTAAATATGTAGCTTAGTTTAATGTCTTCGAATAATTGGTATTACTTAAATATGTAGCTTATTGTAATGTCTTCGAATAATTGGTATTACTTTAATATGTAGCTTAGTTTAAAGTGTACAATTTAGTTTTTTAAACGGATTTTTTTTTATTTAATTACTTAAATTACCTGATGCGATTTTCGTTTAATCATTTCACAGAGTGTTACCGGTATGTTTAATCGTATGACCGTAAAGATGTTAACATATCTTTTAAACTGGACTTTCTGCAGGTTCTGCTAAGTTAGTAAATTTGTTATACGATTATAAAAAAAGAGAAAAGCAATACAAATGCAATGCTTAATAAACTAAATGAGTATGATAAACATTATTCTTAGTGTCCATGGTAAGGCTTCCAATCTTACATTACGTACAGAACTGGAGCTTTATCTTTTATATTTCATATCATATTAAATAATGTTTAAATATTATGCTGGATTAACTGACTTTGAAGTTGGTAACGACAAAAATATGATCTGTTAATATCTGCATGAGTGAGACGTAGCAGAACAACACAATGATTTTATATTATGTCACATGTACGAAATGCAAATGAAAATCACCGAGTTTTTTAGTTCATAAACTTGCCGACTACAGGGTTAGCATAAAAGTGTTATCTTTTATTTACCCGATCTTATTTTCCCTGGAAGAAACTTAACGGTTTTAATTGTTCACCTGATTTTTGTTAAATGGGAAAGGATAAAAAAAAAAGATGTTTGTCAAAACAGAGGAAGTTAACAAGTTTCTGGTGTCTGCTTACAATTGAAAACGAGTATTGTTTTAGATTATGAAAGCTTAAATTTGCACTTACCTTTCTGGTTCTGTGTTTTAGACCAATCAATGAGCTGAATTATATGAACATTCATATATTTTATCATTCTCTTCATTTAACAAACATAGTTATTAAAAAAAGACATATTATATGAGCAATATAAAATATGGCATGCATATGAATAGAAACTGCTCAAATCAGCTTTCGAAGGAGGGGTAATGATAAAAGCCATAATTGTAAACCATGTGAACGTTTCAAAAGCATGCAACTTTGATTGACCACTGACCATTTCTATATGATAAGTACATTTCAGTTAAAGGGGCATTAGCTGTCAGATTCATTTTCACTGGTTTGACTCAAATTCTCATATTTGATTTATAACATACTAAAACGTATATCCAAATTATAAAAAGGTCTAAAATAAACTATTTATAATGCATGGGCTCGATAATATGTATCAACATTTCGTGTTTATTTTAGTCTAGACGCCATCTAATTAACCATCGACACCTGCTGACAATGTTTCGACTTATTGAAGAATGCGTGTCTTAGGTATAACACAATACTGGACATGACCGATTTCGTGGATTTGTTATCTGAACACCAGCTAAAGCAGAATGTGTCTCGTCAATCAGATAAAATAAGCCATCGTTTAAACAATACACATGATATATGCAGACATGATGCATGCATTCTAATACTGCAGCAGATAGTTATCGTCTTAAAGAGCCACTTATAGGTTTACCTCAAATTTTAGATAATTTATATCACGCCTTCAAAGTTGATCATGTCAGATCTATTGTATTTTTGTATGCCCCATTTAAGGGCATTATGTTTTTCGCTCTGTGCGTCCGTTCGTCCGTCCGTCCGTCCGTTTGTACGTCTGTCCCGCTTCAGGTTAAAGTGTTTTTTTTTAAACTTTGGTCAATTTAGTTGTTGATGAAGATGAAGTCGAATCAACTTGAAACTTAGTACACATGTTTTCTATGATATGATCTTTCTAATCTCAATGTCAAATGACAGTTTTTACCACAATTTCACGGTCCACTAACATAGAAAAAGATAGTGCGAGTGGGGCATTCGTCTACTATGGACACATTCTTGTCTTTCATGTGCTAACGCGTCGCCAGTAAACTTAATTTGCAACCATCAAATCATCAATTAATGCCGTCGGAGTTTGAAATACAATACAGATATCTCTCAATTTTTGTACAGACAGTTTGAGCAAGTGGCTAGTGTTCTTGATTTGAGGAGTGACAACATTGGCCTGATTCGACTAACCGACCATTTTATCTTTGAAGAAATTGATTGAAGATAACCTCTTTTGTACGTACATTGATTTTCGGAGTACATTTGTAACTCGTATTCTTTGACTCGTGCATCGGTATTCATATATGTACCGGTTGTTTTCTGTTTGCTTGCTTTTCATTTTTATGTTGTACATTTGTGTGTATTTGAGCGAAGTTTAGTATAGGCTTTATCGGTTTTGTGTATTGGAGCTGGTATAGCAGTTTTGTGTATTGGGGCGGTGTATAGTATATCAGTTATGTGTGTATTGGAGCGGGGTATAGCAGTTCTGTGTATAATAATGGCCGGGGTATTGTATAGTATGTTTTTTTTTGTTTTTTGAGCGGGGTAAAGTATAGTCGGTTTTGTTTATTGGAGCGGGGTAAAGTTTATATATTGTGTGTGTATTGGAGGTTTTGTGTATTGGAGCGAGGCATTATATAGCGGTTTTGTGTATTGGAGCGGGTATAGTATAACGGTTTTGTGTGTATTTGAGCAGGGTATAGAATAGCGGTTTATGCGAATTACGGGAATATGTCAAATTCAGGAAATTTAGTTGTAATGCCATTAATCATGGCGAGGTATATTAAAAAAATACAGTATCATTTATATAGAGATTCAATAAATAATTAATTTTGTACAAGCACCACGCAACATAAACAATGTTTGAACTGCAATTTAGTTCAAAGGTAACAACAAATTATCAACAGTCATTCTTTGCAGAAGACACAGGATTTATATCGAAAATAGTCCAGAAAATGAAAAGTTTACAACGAGTTGTTTTCCAAGTCTTATGATCACTTTGTTCTGTATTCTCAATTCCTCATTTATAGAGCATTAGCAATAAATAAATATTATTCATATTTACATACAATCAAACATAGCACTAATTATTCATCCGCAATAGTACTACTTTTCTCAACTAAAGTTTGTGTTTGGGACAATGAAAAACGGATTATGTCACTGAGCAAATCTTCTTTGCATTGATAACACTGTTGAATAACTTTTCTGTAATATTTGGCTTTGATTTCAAGTCTTTCCTTCAGACTGGTCAATGTTTTCAACAACATCTGTTTCTTGTAACCAGGTAGATGGCGTCGCAATCGCTGAGTATCTTTTAGACGAATTATATCGTCTTCTTGCGCTTCGCGGATTTTTTCCCCAGCGATCATTTTTTTTCAGCTCTAAGTTGACTCACTTTGTCTTGTAGACTGTTTCTGATGTCTGGGATCGTTCTGGCGGAATCACATTCTGCACATGCGCTATCAACAAGAGTCATATTTGTTTCTCCTTCGCAGTCACTACCGGAATGTTCAGCATTATCGGAATCAGATGTTGAAGGGAATCGTGAGTCGCGGCTAAGACTTGAATAACCAGCATCAATAGATTCTTCCATTCGGTCAGGTCGTTCTGAAAACTTTGTCGAGAAAACCGGAAGTTGGTTTTCTATTGACCCTTCACTGCTGTATGAGCCAGTGCAGCTGGTATTGTCTGAGATTTCAATGCTACTGTTAGATGTATCGGATGATACATTTGTACCTCACTATAGTCCTCCAATAAATCATTGACCGATGTTTGCAAATCGTTCATTCAGTTCTTCAATTGTAGGAGAATTGAGTTCTATATCCAAATCAACTTCAGAGATAATGGACCATCAATTAATGTTCAGATCAGTTAACAAATGTTAAACTTAGTTGTCGTTCTACACACTTCGATATCATTGGAGTGTCGGCTGCTGTCGTTCTACACACTTCGATATCATTGGAGTGTCGGCTGCTGTCAGGGTAGATTCTATAGAATTATAAGATTTTCCCACCTCTTCAGATAGGATACAAACGTTCAAATAATCCTGAGTGTTGGCACCTTCCGGTACAAGATCAATCAAGTCTTCTTCGTGCACAGATTTACGCGGAGAGATCCAAGGATTTGTTTTAATGCGTGTGCGCTCTTTACGGACTGAATTCAAAACCTTGTCTATATGGTCGAGTTCATATAGCACACCATTGTCGGTTTCTTCCTCATCTTCTGAAATGGCTGTTCGCCGGTTTGTGATTATGTATTTGTTACGTGGAGTATCAGATGTTTTAGGTAGCACTCCACAGTTAGAAAATAAAATTAAAAATGAGCCACAAAATGTTTTATCATCTCCTATTCCTGGATTTCTAATACATTAACCTAACTGTTTGTGTTGTACATGTGCATATGTATGTAATCAGTATCTTCCATAGATTTGATTTTCAAAAGTGAAAAGGGTGAAAATTAATTCCTTTTATGTGTATCCATGGCAACATTCTGCATTTATTTCCCATAAAATATTGCAAAAAGGGGGGTGAACATGTCACATTTCACCCAAAAATTTGGATCAAACTAAAATTTCAATGCCTTTGAGTGATACCTTTTCAGAAACTGTTTCCCTAAATCTTCCTAATGATCAAATAAAAAATGGGTGTCTTTCGCCTCATTTTTTCGTAAAATCCAATCACAAAGTTGGTGCGATAAAAAGTTGGAAAAAAACATTGCAATAATTGCCGCACCAGTGTATGGTAGGGACATGCAAATACGGACTGTCATACAGAAAACAGCCTATATTACATACATTACATAACCTTGATGTTCATATAAACCCAATACAAAGGTTATTTTAATACTCAGCTATCCAAAAATAAATTTTATTGCACACTAGCTCTCATATTTGAAAAATTCACAGGGGCCAAAATGCGAAACTACACATCTAACTGTGGAGTGCTACCTTAAGGTGAAATTTTTCCCCTCCTGCCTCAATTTTTGTTATATTTTCTGTGTTCTAGTAGCTGTTACGATGAAAATGGTACCTTAGTTTTAAAAATTGGATCAGTAATAAAGATTTTATGAAGGTAAGCAGTTGATGTTGAAACGCGACAAAAAGTGATTTGAAAATAAATGATGGATCATAGTGAAAAACTGCAAGTCTGTCTCAATTTTAGGGTAAATTTCTAAAAACTTCCCCTTTATCTTATTTAAAATCATAAAATTACCTTAAAAGAGGACAAAGTGTACAATTTTTAGGTATTTAAAAGTACTTATAGGTCAATTTTGCTGTAAATAGCATACCTAACCGTGGTTTAGAAGCTCTCAAGCAGGGTATAAATTTCTAGCCATACTGGCATCATTAAATGTAATTAATGCCAAATTATTATATAAAATCCTGCTAAAAATGTTTATTTGACTTATTCGCATTCAAAAATATAAAGCGATACATTCTGAGGATATCATATAAAGCGCAATCTTTGGTTACAAGGGCAAAGCTAATGGAGTACAAATTTAAGACCGCAACATGTCTAAGTGTCAAAATGTGTATATTTGGTTGCTAAGGAGAGTAAACAATAAAATAAACATAAATTGCTTCCCTAGCAGATATTTTACCTTCAGAACTAAAACAAGAACATAACAGACTAAAGATTTGTGGTAATTTTTATCTTTAAAAGTGCATTTCTGTACTTTCTGATGTGCCATAAGGTAGCACTCCACAGTTAGAAAATAAAATTAAAAATGAGCCACAAAATGTTTTATCATCTCCTATTCCTGGATTTCTAATACATTAACCTAACTGTTTGTGTTGTACATGTGCATATGTATGTAATCAGTATCTTCCATAGATTTGATTTTCAAAAGTGAAAAGGGTGAAAATTAATTCCTTTTATGTGTATCCATGGCAACATTCTGCATTTATTTCCCATAAAATATTGCAAAAAGGGGGGTGAACATGTCACATTTCACCCAAAAATTTGGATCAAACTAAACTTTCAATGCCTTTGAGTGATACCTTTTCAGAAACTGTTTCCCTAAATCTTCCTAATGATCAAATAAAAAATGGGTGTCTTTCGCCTCATTTTTTCGTAAAATCCAATCACAAAGTTGGTGCGATAAAAAGTTGGAAAAAAACATTGCAATAATTGCCGCACCAGTGTATGGTAGGGACATGCAAATACGGACTGTCATACAGAAAACAGCCTATATTACATACATTACATAACCTTGATGTTCATATAAACCCAATACAAAGGTTATTTTAATACTCAGCTATCCAAAAATGAATTTTATTGCACACTAGCTCTCATATTTGAAAAATTCACAGGGGCCAAAATGCGAAACTACACATCTAACTGTGGAGTGCTACCTTAAGGTGAAATTTTTCCCCTCCTGCCTCAATTTTTGTTATATTTTCTGTGTTCTAGTAGCTGTTACGATGAAAATGGTACCTTAGTTTTAAAAATTGGATCAGTAATAAAGATTTTATGAAGGTAAGCAGTTGATGTTGAAACGCGACAAAAAGTGATTTGAAAATAAATGATGGATCATAGTGAAAAACTGCAAGTCTGTCTCAATTTTAGGGTAAATTTCTAAAAACTTCCCCTTTATCTTATTTAAAATCATAAAATTACCTTAAAAGAGGACAAAGTGTACAATTTTTAGGTATTTAAAAGTACTTATAGGTCAATTTTGCTGTAAATAGCATACCTAACCGTGGTTTAGAAGCTCTCAAGCAGGGTATAAATTTCTAGCCATACTGGCATCATTAAATGTAATTAATGCCAAATTATTATATAAAATCCTGCTAAAAATGTTTATTTGACTTATTCGCATTCAAAAATATAAAGCGATACATTCTGAGGATATCATATAAAGCGCAATCTTTGGTTACAAGGGCAAAGCTAATGGAGTACAAATTTAAGACCGCAACATGTCTAAGTGTCAAAATGTGTATATTTGGTTGCTAAGGAGAGTAAACAATAAAATAAACATAAATTGCTTCCCTAGCAGATATTTTACCTTCAGAACTAAAACAAGAACATAACAGACTAAAGATTTGTGGTAATTTTTATCTTTAAAAGTGCATTTCTGTACTTTCTGATGTGCCATAAGGTAGCACTCCACAGTTAGAAAATAAAATTAAAAATGAGCCACAAAATGTTTTATCATCTCCTATTCCTGGATTTCTAATACATTAACCTAACTGTTTGTGTTGTACATGTGCATATGTATGTAATCAGTATCTTCCATAGATTTGATTTTCAAAAGTGAAAAGGGTGAAAATTAATTCCTTTTATGTGTATCCATGGCAACATTCTGCATTTATTTCCCATAAAATATTGCAAAAAGGGGGGTGAACATGTCACATTTCACCCAAAAATTTGGATCAAACTAAACTTTCAATGCCTTTGAGTGATACCTTTTCAGAAACTGTTTCCCTAAATCTTCCTAATGATCAAATAAAAAATGGGTGTCTTTCGCCTCATTTTTTCGTAAAATCCAATCACAAAGTTGGTGCGATAAAAAGTTGGAAAAAAACATTGCAATAATTGCCGCACCAGTGTATGGTAGGGACATGCAAATACGGACTGTCATACAGAAAACAGCCTATATTACATACATTACATAACCTTGATGTTCATATAAACCCAATACAAAGGTTATTTTAATATTCAGCTATCCAAAAATGAATTTTATTGCACACTAGCTCTCATATTTGAAAAATTCACAGGGGCCAAAATGCGAAACTACACATCTAACTGTGGAGTGCTACCTTAAGGTGAAATTTTTCCCCTCCTGCCTCAATTTTTGTTATATTTTCTGTGTTCTAGTAGCTGTTACGATGAAAATGGTACCTTAGTTTTAAAAATTGGATCAGTAATAAAGATTTTATGAAGGTAAGCAGTTGATGTTGAAACGCGACAAAAAGTGATTTGAAAATAAATGATGGATCATAGTGAAAAACTGCAAGTCTGTCTCAATTTTAGGGTAAATTTCTAAAAACTTCCCCTTTATCTTATTTAAAATCATAAAATTACCTTAAAAGAGGACAAAGTGTACAATTTTTAGGTATTTAAAAGTACTTATAGGTCAATTTTGCTGTAAATAGCATACCTAACCGTGGTTTAGAAGCTCTCAAGCAGGGTATAAATTTCTAGCCATACTGGCATCATTAAATGTAATTAATGCCAAATTATTATATAAAATCCTGCTAAAAATGTTTATTTGACTTATTCGCATTCAAAAATATAAAGCGATACATTCTGAGGATATCATATAAAGCGCAATCTTTGGTTACAAGGGCAAAGCTAATGGAGTACAAATTTAAGACCGCAACATGTCTAAGTGTCAAAATGTGTATATTTGGTTGCTAAGGAGAGTAAACAATAAAATAAACATAAATTGCTTCCCTAGCAGATATTTTACCTTCAGAACTAAAACAAGAACATAACAGACTAAAGATTTGTGGTAATTTTTATCTTTAAAAGTGCATTTCTGTACTTTCTGATGTGCCATAAGGTAGCACTCCACAGTTAGAAAATAAAATTAAAAATGAGCCACAAAATGTTTTATCATCTCCTATTCCTGGATTTCTAATACATTAACCTAACTGTTTGTGTTGTACATGTGCATATGTATGTAATCAGTATCTTCCATAGATTTGATTTTCAAAAGTGAAAAGGGTGAAAATTAATTCCTTTTATGTGTATCCATGGCAACATTCTGCATTTATTTCCCATAAAATATTGCAAAAAGGGGGGTGAACATGTCACATTTCACCCAAAAATTTGGATCAAACTAAACTTTCAATGCCTTTGAGTGATACCTTTTCAGAAACTGTTTCCCTAAATCTTCCTAATGATCAAATAAAAAATGGGTGTCTTTCGCCTCATTTTTTCGTAAAATCCAATCACAAAGTTGGTGCGATAAAAAGTTGGAAAAAAACATTGCAATAATTGCCGCACCAGTGTATGGTAGGGACATGCAAATACGGACTGTCATACAGAAAACAGCCTATATTACATACATTACATAACCTTGATGTTCATATAAACCCAATACAAAGGTTATTTTAATACTCAGCTATCCAAAAATGAATTTTATTGCACACTAGCTCTCATATTTGAAAAATTCACAGGGGCCAAAATGCGAAACTACACATCTAACTGTGGAGTGCTACCTTAAGGTGAAATTTTTCCCCTCCTGCCTCAATTTTTGTTATATTTTCTGTGTTCTAGTAGCTGTTACGATGAAAATGGTACCTTAGTTTTAAAAATTGGATCAGTAATAAAGATTTTATGAAGGTAAGCAGTTGATGTTGAAACGCGACAAAAAGTGATTTGAAAATAAATGATGGATCATAGTGAAAAACTGCAAGTCTGTCTCAATTTTAGGGTAAATTTCTAAAAACTTCCCCTTTATCTTATTTAAAATCATAAAATTACGTTAAAAGAGGACAAAGTGTACAATTTTTAGGTATTTAAAAGTACTTATAGGTCAATTTTGCTGTAAATAGCATACCTAACCGTGGTTTAGAAGCTCTCAAGCAGGGTATAAATTTCTAGCCATACTGGCATCATTAAATGTAATTAATGCCAAATTATTATATAAAATCCTGCTAAAAATGTTTATTTGACTTATTCGCATTCAAAAATATAAAGCGATACATTCTGAGGATATCATATAAAGCGCAATCTTTGGTTACAAGGGCAAAGCTAATGGAGTACAAATTTAAGACCGCAACATGTCTAAGTGTCAAAATGTGTATATTTGGTTGCTAAGGAGAGTAAACAATAAAATAAACATAAATTGCTTCCCTAGCAGATATTTTACCTTCAGAACTAAAACAAGAACATAACAGACTAAAGATTTGTGGTAATTTTTATCTTTAAAAGTGCATTTCTGTACTTTCTGATGTGCCATAAGGTAGCACTCCACAGTTAGAAAATAAAATTAAAAATGAGCCACAAAATGTTTTATCATCTCCTATTCCTGGATTTCTAATACATTAACCTAACTGTTTGTGTTGTACATGTGCATATGTATGTAATCAGTATCTTCCATAGATTTGATTTTCAAAAGTGAAAAGGGTGAAAATTAATTCCTTTTATGTGTATCCATGGCAACATTCTGCATTTATTTCCCATAAAATATTGCAAAAAGGGGGGTGAACATGTCACATTTCACCCAAAAATTTGGATCAAACTAAACTTTCAATGCCTTTGAGTGATACCTTTTCAGAAACTGTTTCCCTAAATCTTCCTAATGATCAAATAAAAAATGGGTGTCTTTCGCCTCATTTTTTCGTAAAATCCAATCACAAAGTTGGTGCGATAAAAAGTTGGAAAAAAACATTGCAATAATTGCCGCACCAGTGTATGGTAGGGACATGCAAATACGGACTGTCATACAGAAAACAGCCTATATTACATACATTACATAACCTTGATGTTCATATAAACCCAATACAAAGGTTATTTTAATACTCAGCTATCCAAAAATGAATTTTATTGCACACTAGCTCTCATATTTGAAAAATTCACAGGGGCCAAAATGCGAAACTACACATCTAACTGTGGAGTGCTACCTTAAGGTGAAATTTTTCCCCTCCTGCCTCAATTTTTGTTATATTTTCTGTGTTCTAGTAGCTGTTACGATGAAAATGGTACCTTAGTTTTAAAAATTGGATCAGTAATAAAGATTTTATGAAGGTAAGCAGTTGATGTTGAAACGCGACAAAAAGTGATTTGAAAATAAATGATGGATCATAGTGAAAAACTGCAAGTCTGTCTCAATTTTAGGGTAAATTTCTAAAAACTTCCCCTTTATCTTATTTAAAATCATAAAATTACCTTAAAAGAGGACAAAGTGTACAATTTTTAGGTATTTAAAAGTACTTATAGGTCAATTTTGCTGTAAATAGCATACCTAACCGTGGTTTAGAAGCTCTCAAGCAGGGTATAAATTTCTAGCCATACTGGCATCATTAAATGTAATTAATGCCAAATTATTATATAAAATCCTGCTAAAAATGTTTATTTGACTTATTCGCATTCAAAAATATAAAGCGATACATTCTGAGGATATCATATAAAGCGCAATCTTTGGTTACAAGGGCAAAGCTAATGGAGTACAAATTTAAGACCGCAACATGTCTAAGTGTCAAAATGTGTATATTTGGTTGCTAAGGAGAGTAAACAATAAAATAAACATAAATTGCTTCCCTAGCAGATATTTTACCTTCAGAACTAAAACAAGAACATAACAGACTAAAGATTTGTGGTAATTTTTATCTTTAAAAGTGCATTTCTGTACTTTCTGATGTGCCATAAGGTAGCACTCCACAGTTAGAAAATAAAATTAAAAATGAGCCACAAAATGTTTTATCATCTCCTATTCCTGGATTTCTAATACATTAACCTAACTGTTTGTGTTGTACATGTGCATATGTATGTAATCAGTATCTTCCATAGATTTGATTTTCAAAAGTGAAAAGGGTGAAAATTAATTCCTTTTATGTGTATCCATGGCAACATTCTGCATTTATTTCCCATAAAATATTGCAAAAAGGGGGGTGAACATGTCACATTTCACCCAAAAATTTGGATCAAACTAAACTTTCAATGCCTTTGAGTGATACCTTTTCAGAAACTGTTTCCCTAAATCTTCCTAATGATCAAATAAAAAATGGGTGTCTTTCGCCTCATTTTTTCGTAAAATCCAATCACAAAGTTGGTGCGATAAAAAGTTGGAAAAAAACATTGCAATAATTGCCGCACCAGTGTATGGTAGGGACATGCAAATACGGACTGTCATACAGAAAACAGCCTATATTACATACATTACATAACCTTGATGTTCATATAAACCCAATACAAAGGTTATTTTAATACTCAGCTATCCAAAAATGAATTTTATTGCACACTAGCTCTCATATTTGAAAAATTCACAGGGGCCAAAATGCGAAACTACACATCTAACTGTGGAGTGCTACCTTAAGGTGAAATTTTTCCCCTCCTGCCTCAATTTTTGTTATATTTTCTGTGTTCTAGTAGCTGTTACGATGAAAATGGTACCTTAGTTTTAAAAATTGGATCAGTAATAAAGATTTTATGAAGGTAAGCAGTTGATGTTGAAACGCGACAAAAAGTGATTTGAAAATAAATGATGGATCATAGTGAAAAACTGCAAGTCTGTCTCAATTTTAGGGTAAATTTCTAAAAACTTCCCCTTTATCTTATTTAAAATCATAAAATTACCTTAAAAGAGGACAAAGTGTACAATTTTTAGGTATTTAAAAGTACTTATAGGTCAATTTTGCTGTAAATAGCATACCTAACCGTGGTTTAGAAGCTCTCAAGCAGGGTATAAATTTCTAGCCATACTGGCATCATTAAATGTAATTAATGCCAAATTATTATATAAAATCCTGCTAAAAATGTTTATTTGACTTATTCGCATTCAAAAATATAAAGCGATACATTCTGAGGATATCATATAAAGCGCAATCTTTGGTTACAAGGGCAAAGCTAATGGAGTACAAATTTAAGACCGCAACATGTCTAAGTGTCAAAATGTGTATATTTGGTTGCTAAGGAGAGTAAACAATAAAATAAACATAAATTGCTTCCCTAGCAGATATTTTACCTTCAGAACTAAAACAAGAACATAACAGACTAAAGATTTGTGGTAATTTTTATCTTTAAAAGTGCATTTCTGTACTTTCTGATGTGCCATAAGGTAGCACTCCACAGTTAGAAAATAAAATTAAAAATGAGCCACAAAATGTTTTATCATCTCCTATTCCTGGATTTCTAATACATTAACCTAACTGTTTGTGTTGTACATGTGCATATGTATGTAATCAGTATCTTCCATAGATTTGATTTTCAAAAGTGAAAAGGGTGAAAATTAATTCCTTTTATGTGTATCCATGGCAACATTCTGCATTTATTTCCCATAAAATATTGCAAAAAGGGGGGTGAACATGTCACATTTCACCCAAAAATTTGGATCAAACTAAACTTTCAATGCCTTTGAGTGATACCTTTTCAGAAACTGTTTCCCTAAATCTTCCTAATGATCAAATAAAAAATGGGTGTCTTTCGCCTCATTTTTTCGTAAAATCCAATCACAAAGTTGGTGCGATAAAAAGTTGGAAAAAAACATTGCAATAATTGCCGCACCAGTGTATGGTAGGGACATGCAAATACGGACTGTCATACAGAAAACAGCCTATATTACATACATTACATAACCTTGATGTTCATATAAACCCAATACAAAGGTTATTTTAATACTCAGCTATCCAAAAATGAATTTTATTGCACACTAGCTCTCATATTTGAAAAATTCACAGGGGCCAAAATGCGAAACTACACATCTAACTGTGGAGTGCTACCTTAAGGTGAAATTTTTCCCCTCCTGCCTCAATTTTTGTTATATTTTCTGTGTTCTAGTAGCTGTTACGATGAAAATGGTACCTTAGTTTTAAAAATTGGATCAGTAATAAAGATTTTATGAAGGTAAGCAGTTGATGTTGAAACGCGACAAAAAGTGATTTGAAAATAAATGATGGATCATAGTGAAAAACTGCAAGTCTGTCTCAATTTTAGGGTAAATTTCTAAAAACTTCCCCTTTATCTTATTTAAAATCATAAAATTACCTTAAAAGAGGACAAAGTGTACAATTTTTAGGTATTTAAAAGTACTTATAGGTCAATTTTGCTGTAAATAGCATACCTAACCGTGGTTTAGAAGCTCTCAAGCAGGGTATAAATTTCTAGCCATACTGGCATCATTAAATGTAATTAATGCCAAATTATTATATAAAATCCTGCTAAAAATGTTTATTTGACTTATTCGCATTCAAAAATATAAAGCGATACATTCTGAGGATATCATATAAAGCGCAATCTTTGGTTACAAGGGCAAAGCTAATGGAGTACAAATTTAAGACCGCAACATGTCTAAGTGTCAAAATGTGTATATTTGGTTGCTAAGGAGAGTAAACAATAAAATAAACATAAATTGCTTCCCTAGCAGATATTTTACCTTCAGAACTAAAACAAGAACATAACAGACTAAAGATTTGTGGTAATTTTTATCTTTAAAAGTGCATTTCTGTACTTTCTGATGTGCCATAAGGTAGCACTCCACAGTTAGAAAATAAAATTAAAAATGAGCCACAAAATGTTTTATCATCTCCTATTCCTGGATTTCTAATACATTAACCTAACTGTTTGTGTTGTACATGTGCATATGTATGTAATCAGTATCTTCCATAGATTTGATTTTCAAAAGTGAAAAGGGTGAAAATTAATTCCTTTTATGTGTATCCATGGCAACATTCTGCATTTATTTCCCATAAAATATTGCAAAAAGGGGGGTGAACATGTCACATTTCACCCAAAAATTTGGATCAAACTAAACTTTCAATGCCTTTGAGTGATACCTTTTCAGAAACTGTTTCCCTAAATCTTCCTAATGATCAAATAAAAAATGGGTGTCTTTCGCCTCATTTTTTCGTAAAATCCAATCACAAAGTTGGTGCGATAAAAAGTTGGAAAAAAACATTGCAATAATTGCCGCACCAGTGTATGGTAGGGACATGCAAATACGGACTGTCATACAGAAAACAGCCTATATTACATACATTACATAACCTTGATGTTCATATTAACCCAATACAAAGGTTATTTTAATACTCAGCTATCCAAAAATGAATTTTATTGCACACTAGCTCTCATATTTGAAAAATTCACAGGGGCCAAAATGCGAAACTACACATCTAACTGTGGAGTGCTACCTTAAGGTGAAATTTTTCCCCTCCTGCCTCAATTTTTGTTATATTTTCTGTGTTCTAGTAGCTGTTACGATGAAAATGGTACCTTAGTTTTAAAAATTGGATCAGTAATAAAGATTTTATGAAGGTAAGCAGTTGATGTTGAAACGCGACAAAAAGTGATTTGAAAATAAATGATGGATCATAGTGAAAAACTGCAAGTCTGTCTCAATTTTAGGGTAAATTTCTAAAAACTTCCCCTTTATCTTATTTAAAATCATAAAATTACCTTAAAAGAGGACAAAGTGTACAATTTTTAGGTATTTAAAAGTACTTATAGGTCAATTTTGCTGTAAATAGCATACCTAACCGTGGTTTAGAAGCTCTCAAGCAGGGTATAAATTTCTAGCCATACTGGCATCATTAAATGTAATTAATGCCAAATTATTATATAAAATCCTGCTAAAAATGTTTATTTGACTTATTCGCATTCAAAAATATAAAGCGATACATTCTGAGGATATCATATAAAGCGCAATCTTTGGTTACAAGGGCAAAGCTAATGGAGTACAAATTTAAGACCGCAACATGTCTAAGTGTCAAAATGTGTATATTTGGTTGCTAAGGAGAGTAAACAATAAAATAAACATAAATTGCTTCCCTAGCAGATATTTTACCTTCAGAACTAAAACAAGAACATAACAGACTAAAGATTTGTGGTAATTTTTATCTTTAAAAGTGCATTTCTGTACTTTCTGATGTGCCATAAGGTAGCACTCCACAGTTAGAAAATAAAATTAAAAATGAGCCACAAAATGTTTTATCATCTCCTATTCCTGGATTTCTAATACATTAACCTAACTGTTTGTGTTGTACATGTGCATATGTATGTAATCAGTATCTTCCATAGATTTGATTTTCAAAAGTGAAAAGGGTGAAAATTAATTCCTTTTATGTGTATCCATGGCAACATTCTGCATTTATTTCCCATAAAATATTGCAAAAAGGGGGGTGAACATGTCACATTTCACCCAAAAATTTGGATCAAACTAAACTTTCAATGCCTTTGAGTGATACCTTTTCAGAAACTGTTTCCCTAAATCTTCCTAATGATCAAATAAAAAATGGGTGTCTTTCGCCTCATTTTTTCGTAAAATCCAATCACAAAGTTGGTGCGATAAAAAGTTGGAAAAAAACATTGCAATAATTGCCGCACCAGTGTATGGTAGGGACATGCAAATACGGACTGTCATACAGAAAACAGCCTATATTACATACATTACATAACCTTGATGTTCATATAAACCCAATACAAAGGTTATTTTAATACTCAGCTATCCAAAAATGAATTTTATTGCACACTAGCTCTCATATTTGAAAAATTCACAGGGGCCAAAATGCGAAACTACACATCTAACTGTGGAGTGCTACCTTAAGGTGAAATTTTTCCCCTCCTGCCTCAATTTTTGTTATATTTTCTGTGTTCTAGTAGCTGTTACGATGAAAATGGTACCTTAGTTTTAAAAATTGGATCAGTAATAAAGATTTTATGAAGGTAAGCAGTTGATGTTGAAACGCGACAAAAAGTGATTTGAAAATAAATGATGGATCATAGTGAAAAACTGCAAGTCTGTCTCAATTTTAGGGTAAATTTCTAAAAACTTCCCCTTTATCTTATTTAAAATCATAAAATTACCTTAAAAGAGGACAAAGTGTACAATTTTTAGGTATTTAAAAGTACTTATAGGTCAATTTTGCTGTAAATAGCATACCTAACCGTGGTTTAGAAGCTCTCAAGCAGGGTATAAATTTCTAGCCATACTGGCATCATTAAATGTAATTAATGCCAAATTATTATATAAAATCCTGCTAAAAATGTTTATTTGACTTATTCGCATTCAAAAATATAAAGCGATACATTCTGAGGATATCATATAAAGCGCAATCTTTGGTTACAAGGGCAAAGCTAATGGAGTACAAATTTAAGACCGCAACATGTCTAAGTGTCAAAATGTGTATATTTGGTTGCTAAGGAGAGTAAACAATAAAATAAACATAAATTGCTTCCCTAGCAGATATTTTACCTTCAGAACTAAAACAAGAACATAACAGACTAAAGATTTGTGGTAATTTTTATCTTTAAAAGTGCATTTCTGTACTTTCTGATGTGCCATAAGGTAGCACTCCACAGTTAGAAAATAAAATTAAAAATGAGCCACAAAATGTTTTATCATCTCCTATTCCTGGATTTCTAATACATTAACCTAACTGTTTGTGTTGTACATGTGCATATGTATGTAATCAGTATCTTCCGTAGATTTGATTTTCAAAAGTGAAAAGGGTGAAAATTAATTCCTTTTATGTGTATCCATGGCAACATTCTGCATTTATTTCCCATAAAATATTGCAAAAAGGGGGGTGAACATGTCACATTTCACCCAAAAATTTGGATCAAACTAAACTTTCAATGCCTTTGAGTGATACCTTTTCAGAAACTGTTTCCCTAAATCTTCCTAATGATCAAATAAAAAATGGGTGTCTTTCGCCTCATTTTTTCGTAAAATCCAATCACAAAGTTGGTGCGATAAAAAGTTGGAAAAAAACATTGCAATAATTGCCGCACCAGTGTATGGTAGGGACATGCAAATACGGACTGTCATACAGAAAACAGCCTATATTACATACATTACATAACCTTGATGTTCATATAAACCCAATACAAAGGTTATTTTAATACTCAGCTATCCAAAAATGAATTTTATTGCACACTAGCTCTCATATTTGAAAAATTCACAGGGGCCAAAATGCGAAACTACACATCTAACTGTGGAGTGCTACCTTAAGGTGAAATTTTTCCCCTCCTGCCTCAATTTTTGTTATATTTTCTGTGTTCTAGTAGCTGTTACGATGAAAATGGTACCTTAGTTTTAAAAATTGGATCAGTAATAAAGATTTTATGAAGGTAAGCAGTTGATGTTGAAACGCGACAAAAAGTGATTTGAAAATAAATGATGGATCATAGTGAAAAACTGCAAGTCTGTCTCAATTTTAGGGTAAATTTCTAAAAACTTCCCCTTTATCTTATTTAAAATCATAAAATTACCTTAAAAGAGGACAAAGTGTACAATTTTTAGGTATTTAAAAGTACTTATAGGTCAATTTTGCTGTAAATAGCATACCTAACCGTGGTTTAGAAGCTCTCAAGCAGGGTATAAATTTCTAGCCATACTGGCATCATTAAATGTAATTAATGCCAAATTATTATATAAAATCCTGCTAAAAATGTTTATTTGACTTATTCGCATTCAAAAATATAAAGCGATACATTCTGAGGATATCATATAAAGCGCAATCTTTGGTTACAAGGGCAAAGCTAATGGAGTACAAATTTAAGACCGCAACATGTCTAAGTGTCAAAATGTGTATATTTGGTTGCTAAGGAGAGTAAACAATAAAATAAACATAAATTGCTTCCCTAGCAGATATTTTACCTTCAGAACTAAAACAAGAACATAACAGACTAAAGATTTGTGGTAATTTTTATCTTTAAAAGTGCATTTCTGTACTTTCTGATGTGCCATAAGGTAGCACTCCACAGTTAGAAAATAAAATTAAAAATGAGCCACAAAATGTTTTATCATCTCCTATTCCTGGATTTCTAATACATTAACCTAACTGTTTGTGTTGTACATGTGCATATGTATGTAATCAGTATCTTCCATAGATTTGATTTTCAAAAGTGAAAAGGGTGAAAATTAATTCCTTTTATGTGTATCCATGGCAACATTCTGCATTTATTTCCCATAAAATATTGCAAAAAGGGGGGTGAACATGTCACATTTCACCCAAAAATTTGGATCAAACTAAACTTTCAATGCCTTTGAGTGATACCTTTTCAGAAACTGTTTCCCTAAATCTTCCTAATGATCAAATAAAAAATGGGTGTCTTTCGCCTCATTTTTTCGTAAAATCCAATCACAAAGTTGGTGCGATAAAAAGTTGGAAAAAAACATTGCAATAATTGCCGCACCAGTGTATGGTAGGGACATGCAAATACGGACTGTCATACAGAAAACAGCCTATATTACATACATTACATAACCTTGATGTTCATATAAACCCAATACAAAGGTTATTTTAATACTCAGCTATCCAAAAATGAATTTTATTGCACACTAGCTCTCATATTTGAAAAATTCACAGGGGCCAAAATGCGAAACTACACATCTAACTGTGGAGTGCTACCTTAAGGTGAAATTTTTCCCCTCCTGCCTCAATTTTTGTTATATTTTCTGTGTTCTAGTAGCTGTTACGATGAAAATGGTACCTTAGTTTTAAAAATTGGATCAGTAATAAAGATTTTATGAAGGTAAGCAGTTGATGTTGAAACGCGACAAAAAGTGATTTGAAAATAAATGATGGATCATAGTGAAAAACTGCAAGTCTGTCTCAATTTTAGGGTAAATTTCTAAAAACTTCCCCTTTATCTTATTTAAAATCATAAAATTACCTTAAAAGAGGACAAAGTGTACAATTTTTAGGTATTTAAAAGTACTTATAGGTCAATTTTGCTGTAAATAGCATACCTAACCGTGGTTTAGAAGCTCTCAAGCAGGGTATAAATTTCTAGCCATACTGGCATCATTAAATGTAATTAATGCCAAATTATTATATAAAATCCTGCTAAAAATGTTTATTTGACTTATTCGCATTCAAAAATATAAAGCGATACATTCTGAGGATATCATATAAAGCGCAATCTTTGGTTACAAGGGCAAAGCTAATGGAGTACAAATTTAAGACCGCAACATGTCTAAGTGTCAAAATGTGTATATTTGGTTGCTAAGGAGAGTAAACAATAAAATAAACATAAATTGCTTCCCTAGCAGATATTTTACCTTCAGAACTAAAACAAGAACATAACAGACTAAAGATTTGTGGTAATTTTTATCTTTAAAAGTGCATTTCTGTACTTTCTGATGTGCCATAAGGTAGCACTCCACAGTTAGAAAATAAAATTAAAAATGAGCCACAAAATGTTTTATCATCTCCTATTCCTGGATTTCTAATACATTAACCTAACTGTTTGTGTTGTACATGTGCATATGTATGTAATCAGTATCTTCCATAGATTTGATTTTCAAAAGTGAAAAGGGTGAAAATTAATTCCTTTTATGTGTATCCATGGCAACATTCTGCATTTATTTCCCATAAAATATTGCAAAAAGGGGGGTGAACATGTCACATTTCACCCAAAAATTTGGATCAAACTAAACTTTCAATGCCTTTGAGTGATACCTTTTCAGAAACTGTTTCCCTAAATCTTCCTAATGATCAAATAAAAAATGGGTGTCTTTCGCCTCATTTTTTCGTAAAATCCAATCACAAAGTTGGTGCGATAAAAAGTTGGAAAAAAACATTGCAATAATTGCCGCACCAGTGTATGGTAGGGACATGCAAATACGGACTGTCATACAGAAAACAGCCTATATTACATACATTACATAACCTTGATGTTCATATAAACCCAATACAAAGGTTATTTTAATACTCAGCTATCCAAAAATGAATTTTATTGCACACTAGCTCTCATATTTGAAAAATTCACAGGGGCCAAAATGCGAAACTACACATCTAACTGTGGAGTGCTACCTTAAGGTGAAATTTTTCCCCTCCTGCCTCAATTTTTGTTATATTTTCTGTGTTCTAGTAGCTGTTACGATGAAAATGGTACCTTAGTTTTAAAAATTGGATCAGTAATAAAGATTTTATGAAGGTAAGCAGTTGATGTTGAAACGCGACAAAAAGTGATTTGAAAATAAATGATGGATCATAGTGAAAAACTGCAAGTCTGTCTCAATTTTAGGGTAAATTTCTAAAAACTTCCCCTTTATCTTATTTAAAATCATAAAATTACCTTAAAAGAGGACAAAGTGTACAATTTTTAGGTATTTAAAAGTACTTATAGGTCAATTTTGCTGTAAATAGCATACCTAACCGTGGTTTAGAAGCTCTCAAGCAGGGTATAAATTTCTAGCCATACTGGCATCATTAAATGTAATTAATGCCAAATTATTATATAAAATCCTGCTAAAAATGTTTATTTGACTTATTCGCATTCAAAAATATAAAGCGATACATTCTGAGGATATCATATAAAGCGCAATCTTTGGTTACAAGGGCAAAGCTAATGGAGTACAAATTTAAGACCGCAACATGTCTAAGTGTCAAAATGTGTATATTTGGTTGCTAAGGAGAGTAAACAATAAAATAAACATAAATTGCTTCCCTAGCAGATATTTTACCTTCAGAACTAAAACAAGAACATAACAGACTAAAGATTTGTGGTAATTTTTATCTTTAAAAGTGCATTTCTGTACTTTCTGATGTGCCATAAGGTAGCACTCCACAGTTAGAAAATAAAATTAAAAATGAGCCACAAAATGTTTTATCATCTCCTATTCCTGGATTTCTAATACATTAACCTAACTGTTTGTGTTGTACATGTGCATATGTATGTAATCAGTATCTTCCATAGATTTGATTTTCAAAAGTGAAAAGGGTGAAAATTAATTCCTTTTATGTGTATCCATGGCAACATTCTGCATTTATTTCCCATAAAATATTGCAAAAAGGGGGGTGAACATGTCACATTTCACCCAAAAATTTGGATCAAACTAAACTTTCAATGCCTTTGAGTGATACCTTTTCAGAAACTGTTTCCCTAAATCTTCCTAATGATCAAATAAAAAATGGGTGTCTTTCGCCTCATTTTTTCGTAAAATCCAATCACAAAGTTGGTGCGATAAAAAGTTGGAAAAAAACATTGCAATAATTGCCGCACCAGTGTATGGTAGGGACATGCAAATACGGACTGTCATACAGAAAACAGCCTATATTACATACATTACATAACCTTGATGTTCATATAAACCCAATACAAAGGTTATTTTAATACACAGCTATCCAAAAATGAATTTTATTGCACACTAGCTCTCATATTTGAAAAATTCACAGGGGCCAAAATGCGAAACTACACATCTAACTGTGGAGTGCTACCTTAAGGTGAAATTTTCCCCCTCCTGCCTCAATTTTTGTTATATTTTCTGTGTTCTAGTAGCTGTTACGATGAAAATGGTACCTTAGTTTTAAAAATTGGATCAGTAATAAAGATTTTATGAAGGTAAGCAGTTGATGTTGAAACGCGACAAAAAGTGATTTGAAAATAAATGATGGATCATAGTGAAAAACTGCAAGTCTGTCTCAATTTTAGGGTAAATTTCTAAAAACTTCCCCTTTATCTTATTTAAAATCATAAAATTACCTTAAAAGAGGACAAAGTGTACAATTTTTAGGTATTTAAAAGTACTTATAGGTCAATTTTGCTGTAAATAGCATACCTAACCGTGGTTTAGAAGCTCTCAAGCAGGGTATAAATTTCTAGCCATACTGGCATCATTAAATGTAATTAATGCCAAATTATTATATAAAATCCTGCTAAAAATGTTTATTTGACTTATTCGCATTCAAAAATATAAAGCGATACATTCTGAGGATATCATATAAAGCGCAATCTTTGGTTACAAGGGCAAAGCTAATGGAGTACAAATTTAAGACCGCAACATGTCTAAGTGTCAAAATGTGTATATTTGGTTGCTAAGGAGAGTAAACAATAAAATAAACATAAATTGCTTCCCTAGCAGATATTTTACCTTCAGAACTAAAACAAGAACATAACAGACTAAAGATTTGTGGTAATTTTTATCTTTAAAAGTGCATTTCTGTACTTTCTGATGTGCCATAAGGTAGCACTCCACAGTTAGAAAATAAAATTAAAAATGAGCCACAAAATGTTTTATCATCTCCTATTCCTGGATTTCTAATACATTAACCTAACTGTTTGTGTTGTACATGTGCATATGTATGTAATCAGTATCTTCCATAGATTTGATTTTCAAAAGTGAAAAGGGTGAAAATTAATTCCTTTTATGTGTATCCATGGCAACATTCTGCATTTATTTCCCATAAAATATTGCAAAAAGGGGGGTGAACATGTCACATTTCACCCAAAAATTTGGATCAAACTAAACTTTCAATGCCTTTGAGTGATACCTTTTCAGAAACTGTTTCCCTAAATCTTCCTAATGATCAAATAAAAAATGGGTGTCTTTCGCCTCATTTTTTCGTAAAATCCAATCACAAAGTTGGTGCGATAAAAAGTTGGAAAAAAACATTGCAATAATTGCCGCACCAGTGTATGGTAGGGACATGCAAATACGGACTGTCATACAGAAAACAGCCTATATTACATACATTACATAACCTTGATGTTCATATAAACCCAATACAAAGGTTATTTTAATACTCAGCTATCCAAAAATGAATTTTATTGCACACTAGCTCTCATATTTGAAAAATTCACAGGGGCCAAAATGCGAAACTACACATCTAACTGTGGAGTGCTACCTTAAGGTGAAATTTTTCCCCTCCTGCCTCAATTTTTGTTATATTTTCTGTGTTCTAGTAGCTGTTACGATGAAAATGGTACCTTAGTTTTAAAAATTGGATCAGTAATAAAGATTTTATGAAGGTAAGCAGTTGATGTTGAAACGCGACAAAAAGTGATTTGAAAATAAATGATGGATCATAGTGAAAAACTGCAAGTCTGTCTCAATTTTAGGGTAAATTTCTAAAAACTTCCCCTTTATCTTATTTAAAATCATAAAATTACCTTAAAAGAGGACAAAGTGTACAATTTTTAGGTATTTAAAAGTACTTATAGGTCAATTTTGCTGTAAATAGCATACCTAACCGTGGTTTAGAAGCTCTCAAGCAGGGTATAAATTTCTAGCCATACTGGCATCATTAAATGTAATTAATGCCAAATTATTATATAAAATCCTGCTAAAAATGTTTATTTGACTTATTCGCATTCAAAAATATAAAGCGATACATTCTGAGGATATCATATAAAGCGCAATCTTTGGTTACAAGGGCAAAGCTAATGGAGTACAAATTTAAGACCGCAACATGTCTAAGTGTCAAAATGTGTATATTTGGTTGCTAAGGAGAGTAAACAATAAAATAAACATAAATTGCTTCCCTAGCAGATATTTTACCTTCAGAACTAAAACAAGAACATAACAGACTAAAGATTTGTGGTAATTTTTATCTTTAAAAGTGCATTTCTGTACTTTCTGATGTGCCATAAGGTAGCACTCCACAGTTAGAAAATAAAATTAAAAATGAGCCACAAAATGTTTTATCATCTCCTATTCCTGGATTTCTAATACATTAACCTAACTGTTTGTGTTGTACATGTGCATATGTATGTAATCAGTATCTTCCATAGATTTGATTTTCAAAAGTGAAAAGGGTGAAAATTAATTCCTTTTATGTGTATCCATGGCAACATTCTGCATTTATTTCCCATAAAATATTGCAAAAAGGGGGGTGAACATGTCACATTTCACCCAAAAATTTGGATCAAACTAAACTTTCAATGCCTTTGAGTGATACCTTTTCAGAAACTGTTTCCCTAAATCTTCCTAATGATCAAATAAAAAATGGGTGTCTTTCGCCTCATTTTTTCGTAAAATCCAATCACAAAGTTGGTGCGATAAAAAGTTGGAAAAAAACATTGCAATAATTGCCGCACCAGTGTATGGTAGGGACATGCAAATACGGACTGTCATACAGAAAACAGCCTATATTACATACATTACATAACCTTGATGTTCATATAAACCCAATACAAAGGTTATTTTAATACTCAGCTATCCAAAAATGAATTTTATTGCACACTAGCTCTCATATTTGAAAAATTCACAGGGGCCAAAATGCGAAACTACACATCTAACTGTGGAGTGCTACCTTAAGGTGAAATTTTTCCCCTCCTGCCTCAATTTTTGTTATATTTTCTGTGTTCTAGTAGCTGTTACGATGAAAATGGTACCTTAGTTTTAAAAATTGGATCAGTAATAAAGATTTTATGAAGGTAAGCAGTTGATGTTGAAACGCGACAAAAAGTGATTTGAAAATAAATGATGGATCATAGTGAAAAACTGCAAGTCTGTCTCAATTTTAGGGTAAATTTCTAAAAACTTCCCCTTTATCTTATTTAAAATCATAAAATTACCTTAAAAGAGGACAAAGTGTACAATTTTTAGGTATTTAAAAGTACTTATAGGTCAATTTTGCTGTAAATAGCATACCTAACCGTGGTTTAGAAGCTCTCAAGCAGGGTATAAATTTCTAGCCATACTGGCATCATTAAATGTAATTAATGCCAAATTATTATATAAAATCCTGCTAAAAATGTTTATTTGACTTATTCGCATTCAAAAATATAAAGCGATACATTCTGAGGATATCATATAAAGCGCAATCTTTGGTTACAAGGGCAAAGCTAATGGAGTACAAATTTAAGACCGCAACATGTCTAAGTGTCAAAATGTGTATATTTGGTTGCTAAGGAGAGTAAACAATAAAATAAACATAAATTGCTTCCCTAGCAGATATTTTACCTTCAGAACTAAAACAAGAACATAACAGACTAAAGATTTGTGGTAATTTTTATCTTTAAAAGTGCATTTCTGTACTTTCTGATGTGCCATAAGGTAGCACTCCACAGTTAGAAAATAAAATTAAAAATGAGCCACAAAATGTTTTATCATCTCCTATTCCTGGATTTCTAATACATTAACCTAACTGTTTGTGTTGTACATGTGCATATGTATGTAATCAGTATCTTCCATAGATTTGATTTTCAAAAGTGAAAAGGGTGAAAATTAATTCCTTTTATGTGTATCCATGGCAACATTCTGCATTTATTTCCCATAAAATATTGCAAAAAGGGGGGTGAACATGTCACATTTCACCCAAAAATTTGGATCAAACTAAACTTTCAATGCCTTTGAGTGATACCTTTTCAGAAACTGTTTCCCTAAATCTTCCTAATGATCAAATAAAAAATGGGTGTCTTTCGCCTCATTTTTTCGTAAAATCCAATCACAAAGTTGGTGCGATAAAAAGTTGGAAAAAAACATTGCAATAATTGCCGCACCAGTGTATGGTAGGGACATGCAAATACGGACTGTCATACAGAAAACAGCCTATATTACATACATTACATAACCTTGATGTTCATATAAACCCAATACAAAGGTTATTTTAATACTCAGCTATCCAAAAATGAATTTTATTGCACACTAGCTCTCATATTTGAAAAATTCACAGGGGCCAAAATGCGAAACTACACATCTAACTGTGGAGTGCTACCTTAAGGTGAAATTTTTCCCCTCCTGCCTCAATTTTTGTTATATTTTCTGTGTTCTAGTAGCTGTTACGATGAAAATGGTACCTTAGTTTTAAAAATTGGATCAGTAATAAAGATTTTATGAAGGTAAGCAGTTGATGTTGAAACGCGACAAAAAGTGATTTGAAAATAAATGATGGATCATAGTGAAAAACTGCAAGTCTGTCTCAATTTTAGGGTAAATTTCTAAAAACTTCCCCTTTATCTTATTTAAAATCATAAAATTACCTTAAAAGAGGACAAAGTGTACAATTTTTAGGTATTTAAAAGTACTTATAGGTCAATTTTGCTGTAAATAGCATACCTAACCGTGGTTTAGAAGCTCTCAAGCAGGGTATAAATTTCTAGCCATACTGGCATCATTAAATGTAATTAATGCCAAATTATTATATAAAATCCTGCTAAAAATGTTTATTTGACTTATTCGCATTCAAAAATATAAAGCGATACATTCTGAGGATATCATATAAAGCGCAATCTTTGGTTACAAGGGCAAAGCTAATGGAGTACAAATTTAAGACCGCAACATGTCTAAGTGTCAAAATGTGTATATTTGGTTGCTAAGGAGAGTAAACAATAAAATAAACATAAATTGCTTCCCTAGCAGATATTTTACCTTCAGAACTAAAACAAGAACATAACAGACTAAAGATTTGTGGTAATTTTTATCTTTAAAAGTGCATTTCTGTACTTTCTGATGTGCCATAAGGTAGCACTCCACAGTTAGAAAATAAAATTAAAAATGAGCCACAAAATGTTTTATCATCTCCTATTCCTGGATTTCTAATACATTAACCTAACTGTTTGTGTTGTACATGTGCATATGTATGTAATCAGTATCTTCCATAGATTTGATTTTCAAAAGTGAAAAGGGTGAAAATTAATTCCTTTTATGTGTATCCATGGCAACATTCTGCATTTATTTCCCATAAAATATTGCAAAAAGGGGGGTGAACATGTCACATTTCACCCAAAAATTTGGATCAAACTAAACTTTCAATGCCTTTGAGTGATACCTTTTCAGAAACTGTTTCCCTAAATCTTCCTAATGATCAAATAAAAAATGGGTGTCTTTCGCCTCATTTTTTCGTAAAATCCAATCACAAAGTTGGTGCGATAAAAAGTTGGAAAAAAACATTGCAATAATTGCCGCACCAGTGTATGGTAGGGACATGCAAATACGGACTGTCATACAGAAAACAGCCTATATTACATACATTACATAACCTTGATGTTCATATAAACCCAATACAAAGGTTATTTTAATACTCAGCTATCCAAAAATGAATTTTATTGCACACTAGCTCTCATATTTGAAAAATTCACAGGGGCCAAAATGCGAAACTACACATCTAACTGTGGAGTGCTACCTTAAGGTGAAATTTTTCCCCTCCTGCCTCAATTTTTGTTATATTTTCTGTGTTCTAGTAGCTGTTACGATGAAAATGGTACCTTAGTTTTAAAAATTGGATCAGTAATAAAGATTTTATGAAGGTAAGCAGTTGATGTTGAAACGCGACAAAAAGTGATTTGAAAATAAATGATGGATCATAGTGAAAAACTGCAAGTCTGTCTCAATTTTAGGGTAAATTTCTAAAAACTTCCCCTTTATCTTATTTAAAATCATAAAATTACCTTAAAAGAGGACAAAGTGTACAATTTTTAGGTATTTAAAAGTACTTATAGGTCAATTTTGCTGTAAATAGCATACCTAACCGTGGTTTAGAAGCTCTCAAGCAGGGTATAAATTTCTAGCCATACTGGCATCATTAAATGTAATTAATGCCAAATTATTATATAAAATCCTGCTAAAAATGTTTATTTGACTTATTCGCATTCAAAAATATAAAGCGATACATTCTGAGGATATCATATAAAGCGCAATCTTTGGTTACAAGGGCAAAGCTAATGGAGTACAAATTTAAGACCGCAACATGTCTAAGTGTCAAAATGTGTATATTTGGTTGCTAAGGAGAGTAAACAATAAAATAAACATAAATTGCTTCCCTAGCAGATATTTTACCTTCAGAACTAAAACAAGAACATAACAGACTAAAGATTTGTGGTAATTTTTATCTTTAAAAGTGCATTTCTGTACTTTCTGATGTGCCATAAGGTAGCACTCCACAGTTAGAAAATAAAATTAAAAATGAGCCACAAAATGTTTTATCATCTCCTATTCCTGGATTTCTAATACATTAACCTAACTGTTTGTGTTGTACATGTGCATATGTATGTAATCAGTATCTTCCATAGATTTGATTTTCAAAAGTGAAAAGGGTGAAAATTAATTCCTTTTATGTGTATCCATGGCAACATTCTGCATTTATTTCCCATAAAATATTGCAAAAAGGGGGGTGAACATGTCACATTTCACCCAAAAATTTGGATCAAACTAAACTTTCAATGCCTTTGAGTGATACCTTTTCAGAAACTGTTTCCCTAAATCTTCCTAATGATCAAATAAAAAATGGGTGTCTTTCGCCTCATTTTTTCGTAAAATCCAATCACAAAGTTGGTGCGATAAAAAGTTGGAAAAAAACATTGCAATAATTGCCGCACCAGTGTATGGTAGGGACATGCAAATACGGACTGTCATACAGAAAACAGCCTATATTACATACATTACATAACCTTGATGTTCATATAAACCCAATACAAAGGTTATTTTAATACTCAGCTATCCAAAAATGAATTTTATTGCACACTAGCTCTCATATTTGAAAAATTCACAGGGGCCAAAATGCGAAACTACACATCTAACTGTGGAGTGCTACCTTATACCTACGAAGTGAGCAGCGAAGAGATACGTCCTGGGCGACGTCGAAATATTTGCAGCTGTCGGCGGCTGTTACGAGGTTGTCATTGGCATCGACAGGTGTAGTGTGTTGCTCAATTGAAGCTTCCTTTGTCTTTTTCTTTTTACTTTTAGACTTCTGGAACGACTTGAAACTAATTAGACGTAACTTCATCCTTGATAAGCGAAAATCTGCCTCAAGTTTAGAAGAATCTATCAATTCGAAATCCTGCGATTATAAAATTATATATGTTATGGAAATATATAGTAAACATTGATGCATACAGAAAAGTCATGTTTAATATAGGCGAAACATGAAATCCTGCAAATGTGTCACATTAAGACAATATGGATGTCGTTGATTTACTGCTGCAAACAAATCACTAGAATAACAGTATTGTTAGTGATGTTGTATGATTAAATAATGTCTCCCATGAAATAATGTCCACCGGACATTATTTCATATTAAATACTGTCCATGGACAATATTTACTTATTTAAATGTGTCCCGGACAGAATTTCCTATGAAAATATGTCCTCAGCTATAAAAAAAAAAAAAGTTTCCATGGACATGGAAATTATTCAATACCATACTTCTGTCCAGGTGGACATTTTTTCACAGGACATTTTTTTGATATGATTAAAGTATTAAATGATATCCATTGCCTTGTTATTACTTGACGTGTTTTTACCTATAATTGCGAACTTGCATACATTGTTACATTGTACTTTGATCTAGAGTTGTCTCATTGGCGCTCATACCATCTTTATCTTCTTATTTATATATATTTTTTATATATATACATGTATAATGATTTAAATTCAAATAAGTAACAGATGCTGTTCAGCATTATTTTACTTGGGGGACACAATTTTTAATAACAATTACTACGAAAAATTGTCCTGTAGGTGCACTTTATTTCATAACTATTTCTGTAAAATGCTGTCCACTTAGGGGACAATATTTCATGGCAATTGGACATTATTTAGTACCACAATTCTGTTACCCTTCTTCTCATAATATATATAGTAAAAGTCTTCACATTTGATTTTATACATTTACACACTTCCTTCTTAGTGTTCGTCTTTCAATGTCATTAGCATTATAACTGGATATTTCTTAGAACTTAACTGTCTCTATATTCACTTCCATCCATTATTTGTTTGTTTACATTTGTATATTAATCAATTTCTAATCAATCGTTCAGATTTTATTAAAATTCAAGGATAATAAAACTTTTTAATGACTTTATATTACTTCCCTTGGAAGACACAATTTAATAGCAACTACTATGAAAACTTGTCCTGTGGATGGACATTATTTCATAACTTTTGCAGTAAAAATCTGTCCACTTGAGGGACAATATTTCATTGCAATGGACATTATTAAATACCAAAATTCTATGAAAAACTGTCCAGGTGGACACTTCTTCACAGGACACTATTATGTCTTACAATGTCAACACAGACAGGTGTCACTGTGATTAGTAATGTATGATTTGTCGCTAATTTGCTTTAATTGCAGTTAACACATGACACAGGTAAAATCATTCTCTTTGTTCTTACTGTGCTATAATCTGGATACTGCACAGCAAAGGTATGCATTAACTACCTCAGCTATACTGCACAGTTCAACAGTACTCTGACCTTTAGGGGCGGTTCCTGGATTTTGAAAGGGGTGTTATTCTTTAAAATTACAAAAATATCACCGAGTATAGCGACAATTATAACAATTTTTGACGATTTTATGCTAAACATGATATGTGTTTTCCAATCTAATGGTTGGACGCAAAAAAAATTATAATATTTTGTGTATAATGCATTAATGTAAATCTCAAATCAGTGTTTCACGGTCAAATCAGATAATGATTATTTTTTGTAATTTCTGCCAAAAAAGAAATGTATTTTAGAATATCAAAACAAATAAAATTTGATTTGAATTAGTTGTGTGCTCATTGGACTGTCTTACGACTAATTTGATATGTATGCCTTTTCAGTGACTATTTGGGATCGAATGTAATGAGGATCATATTTAAGTTTGTACCAAAACAGCGGGGAGAGGGGGAAAAAGTTGCAGATCATTTGTTTAGATGCGACATGTCTTCAAAAATCATTACAGTAGAAAAAAATAGAGAGGAAGGGGGAAGTCAAAGATTAAAAAATGAAACATTATTTTTTCTGTTTACTTCATATTTTAAATTAAGGTACATCTCTCCTCGGTTCATCTTCCTCTAAGCATATTATTGAGGGAAAGAAAGGCAATTGATATATATTCAATAACCCTTTCAGTTATGATTTTTCAAACACCGATTTAAAAGTACATCAAACTGAACAAGGAGATGTAAGACAACAATCAAACAAACTAATGACTACTAGAGGGAAACATATATGTCATATACATGTTGTATAGTTTTTCAACAAAAGATAGGTGTCTACACAATATGGCAATTTCTAAATCGTTACTAATTTATATAAAATTGTGAATAAATTTAACAGAAACGATTAAAAAAATCTACCATTAAATCGCAATTCTACATCATGTACAAATAATGTAAAAAAAGGTTAAAATATCTTAATACGTATCAACCTTTAACTACATAAATGCGTATTTCTTTACCCTACAAGAAACTTCTCTACGAGCCGTGGATTGCGGAATATCGTCTGCATATTCCCCAAATGTTCACGTAAATTGATAACGTCATGTGTTAAAACAGTTATTGGCCAATAAAATCGGTATATATAATTTAATCTGCACGCTCAGGATAACCCTTTAACCCGAACTCCTACGTCGTTCGGATTAATAAGGGTCACCTGAGCTGTGCAGATTAAATGACACATACCGACTTGCTTGGTCAATAACTATAACTTATATAAAATACTGCATACTGTGTGAAACCATGTTCCCTAATTTGCTTTAATTGTAGTTATATAAAATACTGCATACTATGTGAAACCATGTTCCCTAATTTGCTTTAATTGCAGTTATATAAAATACGGCATACTTTGTGAAACCATGTTCCCTAATTTGCTTCAATTGCAGTTATATAAAATACTACATACTGTGTGAAACCATGTTCCCTAATTTGCTTCAATTGCAGTTATATAAAATACTACATACTGTGTGAAACCATGTTCCCTAATTTGCTTTAATTGCAGTTATATAAAATACTACATACTGTGTGAAACCATGTTCCCTAATTTGCTTTAAGTGCAGTTATATAAAATACTGCATACTTTGTGAAACCATGTTCCCTAATTTGCTTTAATTGCAGTTATATAAAATACTACATACTGTGTGAAACCATGTTTCCTAATTTGCTTTAATTGCAGTTATATACAATACTGCATACTATGTGAAACCATGTTCCCTCATTTGTTTTAATTGCAGTTATATAAAATACTGCATACTGTGTGAAACCATGTTCCCTAATTTGCTTCAATTGCAGTTATATAAAATACTGCCTACTGTGTTAAACCATATTCCCTTATTTTCTTTAATTGCAGTTATATAAAATACTGCATAATGTGTGAAGCCATGTTCTCTAATTTGCTTCAATTGCAGTTATATAAAATACTGCATACTATGTGAAACCATGTTCCCTCATTTGTTTTCATTGCAGTTATATAAAATACTGCATACTGTGTGAAACCATGTTCCCTAATTTGCTGTAATTGCAGTTATATAAAATACTACATACTGTGTGAAACCATGTTCCCTAATTTTCTTTGATTGCAGTTATATAAAATACGGCATACTGTGTGAAACCATGTTCCCTAATTTGCTACAATTGCATCTATATAAAATACGGCATACTGTGTGAAACCATGCTCCATAATTTGCTTTAATTGCAGTTATATAAAATACTGCATACTTTGTGAAACCATGTTCCTTTTTATTTTCAAAATAAATGAATTAATAAAGAAAGAGTTTCTATCACTTTCTCTATCATCGTGCACCCCCCCCCCCCTTTTTTTTCACTTGCAGCGAACACCCTAATCAACGATACTGCATTAGTTAACCAACAACGATCAATCAAAGTGATGTGCAAGAAAAACTACAAACCAATATCGTTGTGATTGATGTCGACAAATACATAATAAATTACCTAACTGTACAGTCACGTGTTTGTAATAAATTACCTAACTGTACAGTCACGTGTTTGTAATAAATTACCTAACTGTACAGTCACGTGTTTGTAATAAATTACCTAACTGCACAAGTGTTTGTAGGTAAAAACTAATAATTTACCTTACTGAACATGTGTTTGTAGGTAAAAACTAATAATTTACCTAACTGCACATGTGTTTGTAGGTAAAAACTAATAATTTACCTTACTGAACATGTGTTTGTAGGTAAAAACTAATAATTTACCTAACTGCACATGTGTTTGTAGGTAAAAACTAATAATTTACCTAACTGCACATGTGTTTGTAGGTAAAAACTAATAAATCATAAAATGTTACAGAAGATCCCAGTAAATATGAATATGACACAAAAGCGCATAAAATTATCTTACAGCTCTTATTTCTAACTGATTTTGATTAAGGAACACACACAGATTGCTCGTATGCTTAGCCTTAATGTCGAATTGAAATTTACGCAAGATAGTAGTCGTAATAGAAAAATAAGAAGATATGGTATATGATTGCCAATGAGACAACTCTTCACAAGAGATCATATGACGTAGAAGTTAGCAACTGGTATGGGTCATATTACGGCCTTCAACAATGAGCAAATGCCATACCGCATGGTAAGCTTTAACAGGCACCGACATAGAAATAAAAAAACAATTCAAGCGTGAAAACTGACGGAATGATTTAAGTTACATGTTCGTGTATAATTAATGTCACACCACTTAGCACTTCTGTTTATGTTAAAGCTTACTTAATGGGCGTAATATTATATATCTCTGTGTAATTTCAGTAACAATATAAGTGTCGTTGACTTCTAACAGGATTACTTTAGGTTTTTACTCGTTTCACACTTACACAAATGTATTGTCTCCCCTACCGTAATATTTGTTAGATCAAAGAGTTCTTTCCATATTACATGTTATTCTTGTGTTTATTATATTAATATGTTTATTAACATATTATGTTTAAAAAGTCAAAGGAAAATAAATCCAGAGAGTTGAAACTTCTTAATACTGGATGAGTAAATTCCTTGATATAAAGCCCACAGAAGACCTGCTACTCAAATGTAATGTTTTGTTTCTTTAACGAGTTTCAAATGTATTCAGTCAATGTAACCATTTTTTTTGGGGGGTGAGGAGGGGCAGGGGGTGGTGGTGGTGGTGGTTGGGGGGGGGGACTTCTTCATGAATAATGTGGACTAACTGATGGTAATCTATTATCATTATCATTTTTAAGGAGGGGTGTATTCAAAAGAAATATGGAATTCTTAAATGAAATAAAATTAATCGAGACATAAACGTATGGCAACAATGATAAAATGACAAGTCATTATAAAAATCATGCAGACGTTAACTATAAATGGCCAAGCATGCTTCTGTAATTGAAGACCAAACGAAGCCATAATTCAGACTAACTCATAAAACAATGATTAATAGGCCAAGCTAAGCATATAAAATACACATTTCAATTAAAGAAGGGGCATGTGCTGTGTTCTATTCAAATAATATGGTTGATACTGGAGATATATTTGATAAAGATAGTTATACTTACTGCACTCTTGGCTAATGATAATATTTTACGAATCACTTACTATAATTAAAATGTATAGTTCTATTTATTATCAGAAACAATCGAAGTTTAAGTGTAAGAAGCCCCGTCATACAGATGGTCATTTACAATTTGAGATATCTTTTACATTATTCGTTCTGAGACTTTTCACGTTAGTAAACCAAAACACAATAGTCGTTACATTTCAAAATAATAAAACTAAAAGTTTTACAGCAAAAGAGAAAATAAAAGAGTTGTTATTCCTACTTTTTATGACCCTCGCCGTAGCGGAGGGGACATACAGTTTTACCCTTGTCCGTCTGTACGTACGTCCCAAAGTTGTTTTCCGTTTTCTAACTTTAGTTTGCCTCAACCAAATGTTATGAAACTTATACACAATTCTTATTACCATAACACACAGATCAAGTTAGAATTTTGGTGGCGTAACTGTTCTAGAGTTATGCCCCTTTACAAATGGAAAAATTGCTGAATTTTTTGTTTCCGTTCTTTAACTTTAGTTTGCCTCAACCAAATGTTATGAAACTTATACACAATGCTTATTACCACAAAATACAGATCAAATTTGAATTTTGGTGGTATCACTTTAACCGTTCTAGAGTTATGCCCCTTTACAAATGGAAAAAATGCTAAATTTTTCGTTTCCGTTCTCAAACTTTAATTTGCCTCAAACAATTGTTGTGAAACTTATACACAATGCTTATAACCCCAAAATACAGATCAAGTTTGAATTTTGGTGGCGTCACTTTAACCGTTCTAGAGTTATGCCCCTTAACAAATGGAAAAATTGCTAAATTTTTTCGTATCGGTTCTCTAACTTAAGTTTGCCTCAACCAAATGTTATGAAACTTATACACATTACCTATTACCACAAAATACAGATCAAGTTTGAATTTTGGTGGTATCACTCTTACTGTTCCTAGAGTTATGCTCCTTAACAAATGAAAAAAATGCTGAATTTTTCGTTTCCGTTCTCTAACTTAAGTTTGCCTCAACCAAATTTTATGAAACTTATACAATATACTAATTACCACAAAACTCAGATCAAGTACAAATTTGGGTAGCGTCACTTTTACCGTTCTTCAGTTATGTCCCTTTATAACTTTATATGATATGCAAGCGGGGGCTTCAATCTGTGTCCCATGGACACATTCCCCATTTTCATTTTTTTTTTTTAAATTCTAACAAATATTACATAGTTTGTCCTATTGCAGAGAATTTTACCGATAAAGGGTCATTGTTCAGCGTTCATCTCTTTTCATTCACATGTTCACGTATATATAGCTAGTCCAAAATATGCATGCACTATTTGCCACTGGGCGATAATTAGACATTAATCATCCATTCATAAAGATCTGGGCCCGTATGCATAAAGCTGCTTAAGTTAAGATTTGTTCCGAACGGAGGGATTTGTCTACATGTCCGACGACAAATAAGTACTACGATTACTACGTATCTTAACTTACGTGGTTTTATGTGTATCAGACAACGAATGTAACACTTGTCGATACAATCAGTTACGATAAGGCGAAAAATGATTTAAAAAACAAATCTATAGTTTTACATACCTTGAAGAATTTCTAAAAGTTAATATCCAACTAAGTATTCTGTTGCGATTTAGATGATTTTGTTTTCGTCTTATGAAAGTTTAATGAAGAACAGAAGAAGTCTGACTGTACCTGTAGAAAACTTATTTCAAACGGAATAGCACATCTTAAATTTTAAAGCGATGTTGTTAACCGAGACCGGAAATTAAGATACGATCTCGGTTAACTTATCAATCCTTTAAATAAACTTATTCTAAAAGGTTACTTATTCAACAATGCAATTAAACCTTTGAAAATTATTTTTATTGGTATAAATATTGAACTAAGATACAGAATTTTAACATGTTAGTTCACAAGGCAACAGTCTGCAGGTAGACATGTAATCATATAATAACACATTATTCTGATGAGTACTATACTGACACACATACTTTTTACGTATTAGTTACCAAGGTTACAGTCTGCAGGCAGACATGTTATCCTTTCTTGGAACATTATACTGAGTAATGCTTGACCGACACGCACAGACCTTTTACGTGCTAGTTCACAGTCTGCTGGTAGACATGTCCTAATATAAGAACACATTATTCTGATAAGTAATAGACCGACAAGCATACATTTAAAGTGGTAGTTCACAAGGTAACAGTCTACTGGAAGACATGTCAAGCTATCTTGACACATTATTCTGATTAGAACTAGACCAACTTTTAAAAAAAATATTTATTACATATCTTATATCAAAAATATTTATAAGATATCTTATATCAAAAATATTTATAAGAAATGTTATATCAAAAATATTTATAAGATATTTAAAATACTTTATAAGATATCTTATATCAAAAATATTTATAAGATATCTTATATCAAAAATATTTATAAGATATTTAAAATACTTTATAAGATAACTTTTAAACTTTAGAAGATGTCTTATGATATCTTATCAAAGCTAGATTATATAAGATATCTTATATATTATATTATATAAGATATCTTGAAGTAAGAATAGAAGGAAAAAGCGGCTTGCCATATATGTTTCTGTACAAAGTCAGACTATGTTAACCATGTGTTGTTCGTTGTTGTTTATCTTTGTTTGTATAACTAGTTTAACCCCCACTACATGTTGTTACTGTACCAAGTCAGACTATGTTAACCATGTGTTGTTCGTTGTTGTTTATCTTTGTTTGTATAACTGGTTTAACCCCCACTACATGTTGTTACTGTACCAAGTCAGACTATGTTAACCATGTGTTGCTCGTTGTTGTTTATCTTTGTTTGTATAACTGGTTTAACCCCCACTACATGTTGTTACTGTACCAAGTCAGACTATGTTAACCATGTGTTGTTCGTTGTTGTTTATCTTTGTTTGTATAACTGGTTTAACCCCCACTACATGTTGTTACTGTACCAAGTCAGACTATGTTAACCATGTGTTGTTCGTTGTTGTTTATCTTTGTTTGTATAACTGGTTTAACCCCCACTACATGTTGTTACTGTACCAAGTCAGACTATGTTAACCATGTGTTGTTCGTTGTTGTTTATCTTTGTTTGTATAACTGGTTTAACCCCCACTACATGTTGTTACTGTACCAAGTCAGACTATGTTAACCATATGTTGTTCGTTGTTTGCTATCTTTGTGTGTATTAATGGTAAATCCTGTTATCTATTGTCCGAAGAATCAGGTGTTGGAAGTTAGGTGTTTATGGTAAATCCTGTTGTCTTTTGTCCGAAGAGTAGGCTGTTGGAAGTTTGGTGTTAATGGAAAATCCTGTCATCTATTGTCCGAAGAGACTGGTGTAGGAAGTTTTGTGTTAATGCGAAATCCTGTTATCTATTGCCCGAAGAGACTGGTGTAGGAAGTTCGGTGTATATAGTAAATCCTGTTATCTATTGTTTGAAGTGTCGGGTGTTGAAAGTTGGGTGTTTATGGTAAATCCTGTTATCTATTGCACAAAGAGTCGGGTGTTGGAAGTTTGGTGTTTATGGTAAATCCTGTTATCTATTGTCAGAAGAGTCTGATGTTGGAAGTTTAGTGTTTATGGTAAATCCTGTTATCTATTGTATGAAGAGTTGGGTGTAGGAAGTTGGGTGTTTATGGTAAATTCTGTTATCTATTGTCTGAAGTGTTTATGGTAAATCATGTTATCTATTGTCTGAAGATTCGGGTGTTAGAAGGTTGATGTTTATGGGAAATCCTGCTACATATTGTCTAAAGAGTTGGATGTTTGACGTTGGGTGTTTATGGTAAATCCTGTTACTAGTATCTATTGTCTAATTTGATTTGATTTTTGATTTTTTGTGTTTAACGTCTCTTTTAAGCACCGCTTTTGGGCTATTTCATGGCGGCCAGTTTTTATTGATGGAGGAAGACGGAGTGTCCGGAGAAAACCACGGACCTTCGATAATAAACTGACAATCCTAGTCAATTAAGATTAGAATCGAGTGCATCCGAACGAGCGCACGAGCGGGATTCGAACATACAACCTCAGTGTTGACTGGCTAGTGATTACAGTATAGTAACTACTTAGACCACTCGGCCACTGAGGCCCCCTCTATTAAATGTCTACAGAGTTGGATGTAGGAAGTTTGGTGTTTATGGTAAATCATGTTATCTATTGTCCGAAGAGTCAGAATTTGGAGGTTGGGTGTTTATGGTCAATCCTGTTACATATTTTTTGAAAAGTTGGATGTTGGAAGTTGGGTGTTTATGGTAAATCCTGTTATTTATTGTCCGAAGAGTCAGAATTTGGAGGTTGGGTGTTTATGGTCAATCCTGTTACATATTTTTTGAAAAGCTGGATGTTGGAAGTTGGGTGTTTATGGTAAATCCTGTTATTTATTGTCCGAAGAGTCAGAATTTGGAGGTTGGGTGTTTATGGTCAATCCTGTTACATATTTTTTGAAAAGTTGGATGTTGGAAGTTGGGTGTTTATGGTAAATCCTGTTATTTATTGTCCGAAGAGTCAGAATTTGGAGGTTGGGTGTTTATGGTCAATCCTGTTACATATTTTTTGAAAAGTTGGATGTTGGAAGTTGGGTGTTTATGGTAAATCCTGTTATCTATTGTCCTAAGAGTCGTGTGTTTGAAGTTGGTAGTTTATGGTAAATCCTGTTATCTTTTGTCTAAAGAGTCTGATGTTGGAAGTTGGGTGTTTATGGTAAATCCTGTTATCTATTGTATGAAGAGTTGGGTGTTAGAAGTTGGGTATTTATGATAAATCCTGTTATCTATTGTACAAAGAGTCGGATGTAGGAAGTTGGGTGTTTATGGTAAATCCTGTTATCTATTGTACAAAGAGTCGGATGTAGGAAGTTGGGTGTTTATGGTAAATCCTGTAAGCTATTGTCTTAAGAGTCTGATGTTGGAAGTTAAGTGTTTATGGTAAATTCTGTTATCTATTGTACAAAGAGTCGGGTGTAGGAAGTTGGGTGTTTCTGGAAAATCCTGTTATCTATTGTCCACAGAGTCGGGTGTAGGAAGTTGGGTGTTTATTGTAAATCCTGTTATATATTGTCTAAAGAGTCGGGTGTAGGAAGTTGGGTGTTTCGTGTAAATCCTGTTATCTTTTGTCTAAAGAGTCAGATGTTGGAAGTTGGGTGTTTATGGTAAATCCTGTTACATATTGTCTAAAGAGTTGGATGTTGGAAGTTGGGTGTTTATGGTAAATCATGGTATCTATTGTATGAAGAGTTGGGTTTGGAAGTTGGGTGTTTATTGTAAATTTTGTTATCTATTGTCCGAAAAGTTTGGTGTTGGAAGTTGGGTGTTTATGGTTAATCCTGTTATCTATTGTCTGAAGAATCGGGTGTGGGAAGTTTGTTGTTTATGGTAAATCCTGGTATCTATTGTCCGAAGAGTTTTCGGGTGTTGCCATTTCATAACGATACGCGTTTGAGTCCTTAAAATAGTTATAAAGATATGAAACTGAGTGCTATTCTTCGCGGTATGTGGACCCCACCCTCTCTTTCCCCAAACGTACACACACACACAATCAGACTAAAAGTTGAAGTAGCAGGTGCACAACTTCGTGTCCCCCCTAAAGAAGAATCAGTGATAGTTTATGGGCATTACGTCGCTTTGTTTTTGAGGAGTTCGTTAGCTAATTCAGAAGGTCTAGTTGACAGCGGTGCGTTGCTTTTGCGCCAATTGGCATTTTATTTGCACCAAAAACATCTTTTATTTGTGCCATAAACCATATTTAATTTACACCACGATGATGCATTTCATGCGTGCCAATGATGCAGATAAAAATATATTGCACTTTTCAAAAATTGGCGCAAATGGAATGCACCCGTTGACAGAGACCTAGAGCGTTTTTGTGACAAAATAGGACGATATCTTTACAAATTAGGCGACACAAAAACGTTTGTATGCATAAACAAATAAAAGCACCACTTAGTAACACATTATTTTTCTTAAAATCAACATAAATAAGAAGATGTGGTATGAGTGCCAATGAGACAACTCTTCATCCAAGTCACAATGTATAAAAAGTAAAACAATTATAGGTCAAAGTACGACCTTCAACACGGAGCATTAGCTCACACCGAGCAGCAAGCTCTAAAGGGCCCCAAAATGACTAGTGTAAAACAATTCAAACAGGAAACACCCGTATTCAACGGACATGCGATTGCAAAAACAGGACATGAGCTGGACTGAATTCTCACTGTCATTCCTGGTCACCCTGTCACACAATCGTAGAAATCAACAAATCAGCACGTCATTATATTTTGGCTTATTAACAAAAGGTTAAGATATGGAATGAAAAAATGAGATTTTTTTAAACAAATTGATTTAAGTTTAGGCTCAAACTGTTCCTACTCTTAAACATGTTAAAGTCGATTGGAGTTTGTTGCCTTGGGTAAAAATAAATTGAGATCAAACATATTTTGGATACGATAGTCAATGACCAAACCATGTAAACCAGTGTAATTGGTTTTCCAAAACGGTTTTAGTTCAGGATTATATAAACAAATAAGAATATAGCTTAGGGTTTTGAACTATTTTTAAACCGGCTACAAAAACAAATATTAATCATGATTCATTTTATGTATCTTCTTCAAAACAAAGACTGTTTTCAGTACATGGTTGCCTCCTATTTAGCATGTTGTAATGTTATTTATCGGAAGAGAGAAGGCTGAGAGAGAGAGAAATGATTACTTTAACAAGACAATTATGCCCAACGATGGACAGCAGTTTCATTAAGAATCGTCAGTTTTCATACATCTTATATAAACAAAAATCAGGTGAAATCATGGATCCTTATGTATAACAATTATCTGATCTTTAAATTTCATAAAGACGCATTAATATTCATGATTTCATTTTTTTTCTTTTTAAGAAAGCAACTTGTTTACATTACGATTTACAAGTTGTTGTTGGTCAGCTGCCTTTGTAAGACAGATATCTTTGTTGGTCAGATATCTTTGTTGAAGAGATGTCATTGTTGAACAGACTAGATATTTTTCTAAGACAGACAGACGTCTTTGGTAGAAAAAGAATTTTGTTGAACAGATGTCGTCTTTGATGGACCTACGTGTATACCCAATTGGACAGCTGTCTTTTGTTGGTCATATTAGATATTTGTCTGTGTTGGTAAGAATGTTTTGGTGAACATGTCTTAGTTGGACATGTCTTTGGTGGACAGATGTCTCAGTTTTTGTTATTCAGATGTATTTGTAGGACAGATGTCATTGTTGGAAAGATTCTTTTGTTGGTCAGATGTCTTTGTTGGACAGATGTCTCTGGTGGACAGACGTCTTTGTTAGTTCGATGTATTTGTTGGAAAGAATCTTTTGTTGGTCAGATGTCTGTGTTGGACAGATGTCTCTGGTGGACAGACGTCTTTGTTAGTTCGATGTATTTGTTGGAAAGAATCTTTTGTTGGTCAGATGTCATTGTTAGAAAGATTCTCTTGTTAGACAGACTATATTTCTTTATCAGACAGATATCTCAGTTTTTGTTAGTCAGATGTATTTGTTGGACAGATGTATTTTTATGACAGATATCTTTGTTGGGCCGATGTCTTTGCTGAACAGATGTCTTTTTTGGAAAGATTCTTTTGTTGGTCAAATGTCACTGGTGAAAAGACAGATGATTTTGTTGGTCAGATGTCTTTGTTGGACATATCTTTGCTGGACAGACTATATTATTTTGTTGTACGTGTCTTTTTTGGACATATTATTGTTGCATGGACAGACTATATTATTTTGTTGTACGTGTCTTTGTTGCACATGTCTTTGTTGGACAGCAATTCTTGTTTAACATATATCTTTATTTAAAAGCAGAAGTCTTTTTTGATCAGAAGTCATTTTTGACAGATATTTTTGTTTGACATATGTTTTTGGTTGACTTATGTTTTTGTTCGACAGATACCTTTCTTGGACAGATTAAATGCCTTTTCATTGAACGTTGTGTGGGTGCTTCTCGTTGGCTTATTCTCTTCGCTTATAAATGTATAGTTATTTTTGCAACGAGGCTCATTAAAAAAAGGCTAAGAATCTGATGAGTTTTTCAACTGATTTTTATAGTTCGTTCTTATTTTGTACTAGGACGTTAAGCAACCAACAATCAATCAATCAATATTTTGTACTGTTACACCACTGCCCCAGGTTAGGAGGAGGGTTGGGATCCTTCTAACATGTTTAACCCCGCCACACTCTGTATATATGTGCCTGTTCCAAGTCAGGAGCCTGTAATTCAGTGGTCGTCGTTTGTTGCTGTCTTACATATTTGTTTTTCGTTCATTTTTTTTGTACATTTATTAGGCCGTTAGTTTTCTAGTTTGAATTGTTTTACATTTGTTATTTTGGGGCCTTTATTGCTGACTATGCGGTATGAGTTTTGCTCATTGTTGAAGGCCGTACGGTAACCTAAAGCTGTTAATATCTGTGTCATTTGGTCTATTGTGAAGAATTGTGTCATTGGCAATCATACCACATCTTCTTTTTTATAATTATATAAGCTATTGACATAATCTTCTTATTTCCGTGATACTAACAAATATCGTCTAAAGAGCTGTTAGTTTTAAAATAATTTAATTGAATCCGAATTTGAGACTGTACGGCATAGAGCTTGAAATATTGGTAAATTTCCCGTCTTCTGTTAATTGATTGATTGATTGATTGATTGATTGATTGATTTTTTTATAACGAACAGTGACAAACATTTCATGCAGATTTAGGACGAGAACACTGTTTGTGACCAGGGATGAAGGCTAAACACTGTGTCTGTGGCCAGGGATGATTGCTGAACACTGAACGTTGCTCGCTAACAAGATAAATTCTAGACACTGTACGTTGCCCACTCAAGGATGAATGCTAAACACTGTATGTTGCCTACTAACAGGATGAATGCTAAACACTGTACTATGCACACTAACAGGAGGATTGCTAAACACTGTACTATGCCAAAAACAGGAGGATAGCTAAACAATGTATGTTGCTCACTAACAGGATGAATGTAAAACACTGTACTATGCCCACTAACAGGAGGATTGCTGAACACTACTATGCCCACTAACAGGAGGATTGCTAGACATCGTATGTTGCTCACTAACAGGAGGATGGTAGACACTGTATGTTGCCCACTAACAGGATAATTACGGGGCGCCGAATGGGACTCTTGTGGTTTTGTACTCAAAATTCAATTTTGTACGGACAAAAGTGACTTTTGTTCAACAAAAATGAGTTCAGTTTTAACAAAATTTGTATCATACTACAAATTTGAAATTTTGTCATACAAAATTATCTATCAGCGGACAAAAGTCACTTTTGTCATGGCAAAATTCATTTTTGTTACACAGACTTGACTTTTGTTACCTAATTTGAAAATTGAGCGACAAAAGTCAATTTTGTATTTAAATTAGTTTAGTTTGGTTTATGTGAACTTATTTGCATACAAAATCGTCTTTTGTTACACAAAATTGACTTTTGTTACACAAAAATTACTTTTGTTACACAAAATTGACTTTTGTTACACAAAATTGACTTTTGTTACACAAAATTGACTTTTGTTACACAAAATTGACTTTTGTCTCAACAAAATTGACAAAATTGACTTTTGTCTCAACAAAATTGACAAAATTGAATTTTGTCTCAACAAAATTAACAAAAGTGAATTTTGTCTCAACAAAATTGACAAAATTGAATTTTGTCTCAACAAAATTGACAAAATTGAATTTTGTCTCAACAAAATTGACAAAATTGAATTTTGTCTCAACAAAATTAACAAAATTGAATTTTGTCCCAACAAAATTGAATTTTGTCTCAACAAAATTGAATTTTGTCTCAACAAAATTGATTTTTGTCTCACGAAAGTCAATTTTGTCTCACGAAAGTCAATTTTGTCATCACAAAAATTAATTTTGTCGTCACAAATTTGACTTTTGTCTCAACAAAATTGACAAAATTGACTTTTGTCTCAACATAATTGACAAAATTGACTTTTGTCTCAACAAAATTAACAAAATTGACTTTTGTCTCAACAAAATTGACTTTTGTCTCAACAAAATTGACTTTTGTCTCAACAAAATTGACTTTTGTCTCAACAAAATTAACAAAATTGACTTTTGTCTCAACAAAAATGACAAAATTGAATTTTGTCTCAACAAAAATGACAAAATTGAATTTTGTCTCAACAAAAATGACAAAATTGAATTTTGTCTCACAAAAGTCAATTTTGTCTCACAAAAGTTAATTTTGTTTCACAAAAGTCAATTTTGTCTCACAAAATTGAATCTTACCGTACACAATTGACTTTTGTGATTTGATTTCCATATCAGGTAACAAAAGTCAATTTTGTATGCAAATATGTTTATATTATGCAAATATGTTTATATTTGCATACCTTTAAGACAAAATTGACTTTTGTCATGACAAATATGAATTTTGTCTACAAAAATGAATTTTGTCATGACAAAAATGAATTTTGTCATCACAAAATTGAAGTTCTCACAAAACAAGTCTGTAGCACATAGTTTTGTAAGACAAAAATGATTTTGTTATGACAGAATTGAATTTTGTACAAAACCACAAGAGTCCCATTCGGCGCCCCGTAATAATTGCTAGACACCGTATGTCGCCCACTAACATAAGGATTGCTAGACACCGTATGTTGCCCACTAACAGGAGGATTGATAGACAATGTATGTATTCCACTAACAGAAGGATTGCTAGATACTACGTTGCCCACTAACAGGATAATTGCTAGACACCGTATGTCGCCCACTTACATGAGGATTGCAAGACACCGTGTGTTGCCCACTAACAGGAGGATTGCTAGATACTGTAGGTGACCTACTACCAGGAGGATTGGTAGACACTGTATGTTGCCCACAAACAGGATGATTGCTAGACAACGTATGTTGCCCACTAACAGGAGGATTGCTAAAAACTGTACGTTGCCCACTAACAAGATGATTGCTTAACACTGTACGCTGCCCACTTGATGTCTATTTGTTATTTGTGTTGTTGGATTGTTGTCTCATTGCCGTTTATCCAACATCTCCTTTTACTCGTACGTTGTGTGTTGTCCACCATATGTCTATTGGTTGTTTGTGTTGTTGGATTGTTGTCTTATTGACATATATCCCACACCTCCTTTTATTCGTACGTCGTGTGTTGTCCACTAAACGTCCCTTGGTTACTTGTGTTGTTCGGTTGTTTTCTCATTGACGTATATTCCCACCTCCTTTTACTCGTAAGTTATGTGTTGTCCACTAGATGTCTTTTGCTTGTTTGTGTTGTTGGATTGTTGTCTCATTGACGTATATCCCACACCTCTTTTTATTCGTACGTTAAGTGTTGTCCACTAGACGTCCCTTGGTTATTTGTGTTGTTCGGTCGTTGTTTCATTGACGTATATCCCACACCTCCTTTTACTCGTACGTTGTGTGTTGTCCACAAGACGTCCCTTGGTTACTTGTGTTGTTCGGTTGTTGTCTCATTGACGTATATCCCACACCTCCTTTTACTCGTAGGTTGTGTGTTGTCCACAGGACGTCCCTTGGTTACTTGTGTTGTTGGATTGTTGTGTCATTGACGTATGTCCCACGCCTCCTTTCACTCGTACTTTGTGTGTTGTCCACTAGACATCTATTGGTTATTTGTGTTGTTAAATTGTGGTGTCATTGACGTTTATCCAACTCCTTCTTTTACTTGTACATTGTGTGTTGTCCACTAGATGGCTATTGGTTATTTGTGTTGTTGGATTGTTGTCTCATTGACGACGTATATCCTACACCACTTTTTACTCGTACGTTGTATGTTGTCCACTAGATGTCTATTGGTTAATTATTTGTGTTTTTTGATTGTTGTTCCCTTGACGTATATCACACATCTCCTTTTACTCCTCGTACGTTGTGTGTTGTCCACTAGATGTCTATTTGTTATTTGTGTTGTTGGATCGTTGTCTCATTGACGTATATACCACATGTCCTTTTACTCGTAAGTTGTGTGTTGCCCACTAGGCGTCTATTGGTCATTTGTATTGTTGGATTGTTGTCTCATTGACGTATATCCCACACCTGCTTTTATTCGTACGTTGTGTGTTGTCCACTAGATGTCTATTGGTCATTTGTGTTGTTGGATCGTTGTTGCAATGACGTATTTCCCACATCTCCTTTTACTAGTACGTTGTGTGTTGCCCACTAGATGTCTATTGGTTATTTGTGTTGTTTGATTGTTGTCTCATTTACGTATATCCCACATCTCCTTTTACTCGTACGTTGTGTGTTGTCCACTAGATGTTTATTGGTTGTTTGTGTTGTTGGATCGTTGTCTTATTGACGTATATCACACATCTCCTTTTACCCGTACGTTGTGTGTTGCCCACTAGATGTCTTTTGGTTATTTGTGTTGTTGAATTGTTGTCTCATTGACGTATATCCAACACCTCCTTTTTCTAGTACGTTGTCTGTTGTCCACTATATATGTCTATTGGTTGTTTGTGTTGTTGGATCGTTGTCTCGTTGACGTTTATCCCACATCTCTTTTTACTCGTACGTTGTGTGTTGTCCACTAGATGTCTTTTGATTGTTTGTATTGTTGGATCGTTGTCTCGTTGACGTTTATCCCACACCTCCTTTTACTCGTACGCTGTGTGTTGTCCACTTGATGTCTATTGGTTATTTTTGTTGTTGGATTGTTGTCTTATTGACCTTTATCCCACACCTCATTTTACTCGTACGTTGTGTGTTGTCCACTAGATGTCTATTGGTTATTTGTGTTGATGGATTGTTGTCTGATTGACGTTTATCCCACACCTCATTTTACTCGTACGTTGTGTGTTGTCCACTAGATGTCTATTGGTTTTTTATGTTGTTGGATTGTTGTCTCATTGACGTATATCCCGCACCTCCTTTTACTCGTACGTTGTATGTTGTCCACTAGATGTCTATTGGTTATTTGTGTTGTTGGATTGTTGTCTTATCGACGTATATCCTACGCCTCCTTTTACTCGTACGTTGTATGCTGTCCGCTAGATATCTATTGGTAATTTGTGTTGTTTGATTGTTGTCTCATTGACGTTTATCTCACATCTACTTTTACTCGTACGTTGTGTGTTGTCCACTAGATGTCTATTGGTTATTTGTGTTGTTGGATTGTTGTGTCATTGACGTATGTCCCACGCCTCCTTTCACTCGTACTTTGTGTGTTGTCCACTAGACATCTATTGGTTATTTGTGTTGTTAAATTGTGGTGTCATTGACGTTTATCCAACTCCTTCTTTTACTTGTACATTGTGTGTTGTCCACTAGATGGCTATTGGTTATTTGTGTTGTTGGATTGTTGTCTCATTGACGTATATCCTACACCACTTTTTACTCGTACGTTGTATGTTGTCCACTAGATGTCTATTGGTTAATTATTTGTGTTTTTGGATTGTTGTTCCCTTGACGTATATCACACATCTCCTTTTACTCCTCGTACGTTGTGTGTTGTCCACTAGATGTCTATTGGTTATTTGTGTTGTTGGATCGTTGTCTCATTGACGTATATACCACATGTCCTTTTACTCGTAAGTTGTGTGTTGCCCACTAGGCGTCTATTGGTCATTTGTATTGTTGGATTGTTGTCTCATTGACGTATATCCCACACCTGCTTTTATTCATACGTTGTGTGTTGTCCACTAGATATCTATTGGTCATTTGTGTTGTTGGATCGTTGTTGCAATGACGTATTTCCCACATCTCCTTTTACTAGTACGTTGTGTGTTGCCCACTAGATGTCTATTGGTTATTTGTGTTGTTTGATTGTTGTCTCATTTACGTATATCCCACATCTCCTTTTACTCGTACGTTGTGTGTTGTCCACTAGATGTTTATTTGTTGTTTGTGTTGTTGGATCGTTGTCTTATTGACGTATATCACACATCTCCTTTTATCCGTATGTTGTGTGTTGCCCACTAGATGTCTTTTGGTTATTTGTGTTGTTGAATTGTTGTCTCATTGACGTATATCCAACACCTCCTTTTTCTAGTACGTTGTCTGTTGTCCACTATATATGTCTATTGGTTGTTTGTGTTGTTGGATCGTTGTCTCGTTGACGTTTATCCCACATCTCTTTTTACTCGTACGTTGTGTGTTGTCCACTAGATGTCTTTTGATTGTTTGTATTGTTGGATCGTTGTCTCGTTGACGTTTATCCCACACCTCCTTTTACTCGTACGCTGTGTGTTGTCCACTTGATGTCTATTGGTTATTTTTGTTGTTGGATTGTTGTCTTATTGACCTTTATCCCACACCTCATTTTACTCGTACGTTGTGTGTTGTCCACTAGATGTCTATTGGTTATTTGTGTTGATGGATTGTTGTCTGATTGACGTTTATCCCACACCTCATTTTACTCGTACGTTGTGTGTTGTCCACTAGATGTCTATTGGTTTTTTATGTTGTTGGATTGTTGTCTCATTGACGTATATCCCGCACCTCCTTTTACTCGTACGTTGTATGTTGTCCACTAGATGTCTATTGGTTATTTGTGTTGTTGGATTGTTGTCTTATCGACGTATATCCTACGCCTCCTTTTACTCGTACGTTGTATGCTGTCCGCTAGATATCTATTGGTAATTTGTGTTGTTTGATTGTTGTCTCATTGACGTTTATCTCACATCTACTTTTACTCGTACGTTGTGTGTTGTCCACTAGATGTCTATTGGTTATTTGTGTTGTTGGATTGTTGTGTCATTGACGTATGTCCCACGCCTCCTTTCACTCGTACTTTGTGTGTTGTCCACTAGACATCTATTGGTTATTTGTGTTGTTAAATTGTGGTGTCATTGACGTTTATCCAACTCCTTCTTTTACTTGTACATTGTGTGTTGTCCACTAGATGGCTATTGGTTATTTGTGTTGTTGGATTGTTGTCTCATTGACGTATATCCTACACCACTTTTTACTCGTACGTTGTATGTTGTCCACTAGATGTCTATTGGTTAATTATTTGTGTTTTTGGATTGTTGTTCCCTTGACGTATATCACACATCTCCTTTTACTCCTCTTACGTTGTGTGTTGTCCACTAGATGTCTATTGGTTATTTGTGTTGTTGGATCGTTGTCTCATTGACGTATATACCACATGTCCTTTTACTCGTAAGTTGTGTGTTGCCCACTAGGCGTCTATTGGTCATTTGTATTGTTGGATTGTTGTCTCATTGACGTATATCCCACACCTGCTTTTATTCATACGTTGTGTGTTGTCCACTAGATATCTATTGGTCATTTGTGTTGTTGGATCGTTGTTGCAATGACGTATTTCCCACATCTCCTTTTACTAGTACGTTGTGTGTTGCCCACTAGATGTCTATTGGTTATTTGTGTTGTTTGATTGTTGTCTCATTTACGTATATCCCACATCTCCTTTTACTCGTACGTTGTGTGTTGTCCACTAGATGTTTATTTGTTGTTTGTGTTGTTGGATCGTTGTCTTATTGACGTATATCACACATCTCCTTTTATCCGTATGTTGTGTGTTGCCCACTAGATGTCTTTTGGTTATTTGTGTTGTTGAATTGTTGTCTCATTGACGTATATCCCACACCTCATTTGACTCGTACGTTGTCTGTTGTCCACTATATATGTCTATTGGTTGTTTGTGTTGTTGGATCGTTGTCTCGTTGACGTTTATCCCACATCTCTATTACTCGTACGTTGTGTGTTGTCCACTAGATGTCTTTTGATTGTTTGTATTGTTGGATCGTTGTCTCGTTGACGTTTATCCCACACCTCCTTTTACTCGTACGCTGTGTGTTGTCCACTTGATGTCTATTGGTTATTTTTGTTGTTGGATTGTTGTCTGATTGACCTTTATCCCACACCTCATTTTACTCGTACGTTGTGTGTTGTCCACTAGATGTCTATTGGTTATTTGTGTTGATGGATTGTTGTCTGATTGACGTTTATCCCACACCTCATTTTACTCGTACGTTGTGTGTTGTCCACTAGATGTCTATTGGTTATTTATGTTGTTGGATTGTTGTCTCATTGACGTATATCCCGCACCTCATTTTACTCGTACGTTGTATGTTGTCCACTAGATGTATATTGGTTATTTGTGTTGTTGGTTTGTTGTCTCATTGACGTATATAGCAAACTTCCGTTTACTCCTCGTACGTTGTGTGTTGTCCACTAGATGTCTATTGGTTATTTGTGTTGTTGGATTGTTGTCTTATCGACGTATATCCTACGCCTCCTTTTACTCGTACGTTGTATGCTGTCCGCTAGATATCTATTGGTTATTTGTGTTGTTTGATTGTTGTCTCATTGACGTTTATCTCACATCTACTTTTACTCGTACGTTGTGTGTTGTCCACTAGATGTCTATTGGTTATTTGTGTTGTTGGATTGTTGTCTCATTGACGTATATCTCACACCTCCTTTTACTCATGCGTTGTGTGTTGTCCACTAGATGTATATTGGTTATTTGTGTTGTTGGATTGTTGTCTCATTGACGTATATCACAAACTTCCGTTTACTCCTCGTACGTTGTGTGTTGTCCACTTGATTTCTATTGGTTATTTGTGTTGTTGGATTGTTGTCTCATTGACGTTTATGTCACACCTCATTTTACGTAGTGTGTTGTCCACTAGACATCTATCGGTTATTTGTGTTGTTGAATTGTTGTATCACTGATGTTTATCACACCTCGTTTTACTCGTACTTTGTATGTATGTTGCACACTAGATGTCTTTTGGTTATTTGTGATATTTGGATTGATGTCTCATTGACGTTTATTCCACACCTCCTTATTTCTCGTTCGTTGTGTGTTGTCCACTAGATGTCTATTGGTTATTTGTGTTGTTGGATTGTTGTGTCATTGACGTATATCCCACATCTCCTTATTACTCGTACGTTGTGTGTTTTCCACTAGATGTCTATTGGTTATTTGTGTCATTGACGTAGGATGATGATGATGATGATGATGATGATGATGATGATGATGATGATGATGATGATGATGAGGAGGAGGAGGAGGAGGAGGAGAAGGAGGAGGAGGAGGAGGAGGAGGAGGAGGAGGAGGAGGAGGAGGAGGAGGAGGAGGAGGAGGATGATGATGAGGATGAGGATGATGATGATGATGATGATGATGATGATGATGATGATGATGATGATGATGATGATGATGATGATGATGATGATGATGATGATGATGATGATGATGATGATGATGATGATGATGATGATGATGATGATGATGATGATGATGATGATGATGATGATGATGATGATGATGATGATGATGATGATGATGATGATGATGATGATGATGATGATGATGATGAGGAGGAGGAGGAGGAGGAGGAGGAGGAGGAGGAGGAAGACGAGGACGAGGACGACGACGACACGACGACGATGACGATGATGATGATGATGAGGAGGAGGAGGAAGAAGACGAGGACGAGGACGACACGACGACGATGATGATGATGATGAGGAGGAGGAGGAGGAGGAGGAGGAGGAGGAGGAGGAGGAGGAATGGCTTCTTAATGTCCAGCGGCAAAATAGGCATATTCAGGACCAGAACATATTTATGTTATATGAATATTAACCCTGCTTTGTACTAGACCGACACGCTGAGCCGGATTTTTTTAACGTGGAAGCTGAAATGGTAAAAGTCTGCAGAGAGACATGTCACCTTATCCGGACACATAATCCTGACTCCGAGCCTTCCAGTCTTTACCCCGTAATGCCGCGCGTGCTTGGCGGAGTTAGCGGAGAAGCTTCAAATACCAAAAATTGACCCGGCCGGTGTTTGAACCCACGACCTCCCGCACTCGTGGCGAACACGCTACCACGAGGCCACAGAGGCACCTCGGTGGTAGATTTGAGGTAACAGAACTAAAAATTATTTCGGAATACTATCTTTTGAAAATAGAATAAGAAAAGTAAGAGGACATTTGAACTTAAGTCATTCGAATGTTCTGACATTATTATATAATTAAAAATAAAACCATTGTTTACCGATATTTAATGTTCTAACTAAAATGATAAACAGGAATAATTAAGAAGTTAAAAATTGTCGGTGAGTTCACGTGCAGGGAGCCAATTAAACTTCTTTCTCTACACGAAGCATCGAATGTAACGTCCAACTTCTAACCGGACGTGTCTAGGTATATATATACATCAGCATAGCCAAACGGACACCCCACCCTAGCAAAGGGTCATGTTTTTTTGCGGAATGGGAGAAGTCAAGGTGACAATATTTCTTTTCCTCAGTCAACAAGGTCAACTCTGGATATGTTCTTAGTTATATCTTAGTGCAATAAGTTTTAGTTAGCATAGATTGTGAGTGATGATTATTTAAAACAGGGGTTTTATTGCAATATCGTTGCATCGGAATCGCAGATCCCCTATTTTGAAATTCATGGCTACGGGACTTACTAAAATATATATATATATATGGGGGGGCAATAAGGGGTCCGTTAACATGTTAACAACACTTCGATTTTGGCAAAAACAGTTAACAACAAATGCAAAATGCTGATAGCAGTGGGTTGAAAACAGTTAACAGTTTAAATTTATCTCAGATAGCAGTTAACAACACCTTGAAAAGGGCCAAAACAGGTTTAAATGAAAAAAATTGCTCCCCCCTCTTTACTAAAACATAGAAAAGAATAAGATATTTGGCGGGTAAACCTTGTGTCAGGTCAAATGTAAAGGGTGTTCCAGTGGAAGCTCTAATACGATTAATGCGGCACTTTGGAACACCTCTCCTTCAAGAATGGTACGGCTACCATTGTGGTATATAATAAGCAGGTGATGATTTCCTGCTCTTTGTCATTCTTCTGATGTCTACGAAGACGATGGCCATGATACGTAGGTAATAATTAGAGATAGGATATTTGAGATCGTTGTCTCTTATATAAGATATTATTACTTCAAGTGTAATAAAGAACATGTTGGTGCCTGTTAGTATTCTCTAATATGGAATTGCATTCATGATTGTAATGCATCAAAGGACAAGGTTGGTGTCTGTTCTTTAAGACTTGTACAACTTGTAGTTTGTCAACGGTATGATTTTTTCCGTATGAAACCAGTCGTAGCTTGTAGGGTACTAAAAAGTACCATTAGGACAAGTCGTAGCTTTTAGGGTACTAAAAAGTATCATTAGGACAAGTCGTAGCTTTTAGGGTACTAAAAAGTACCATTAGGACAAGTCGTAGCTTTTAGGGTACTAAAAAGTACCATTAGGACAAGTCGTAGCTTTTAGGGTACTAAGAAGTACCATTAGGACAAGTCGTAGCTTATAGGGTTCTAAATTGTACCATTATGACAAGTTTGACCAAGAACAAATTGGTATTTGTACAAATTTGTATCATTTGTATAAAATATGATTAATATACTACAATTTTTTTTGTACTAGTAGATGAATTGAACTGTTAAAGCAAGAGCAGTTGTATATAGTTTAGTTCATTGACATAATTTGATGGGTATAACTTATTTGATGAATTATTCGACATATACTTTGTAAATAGAACATTTCGGACCCGGTATCAAACTGGTAACGAACCTATTCTAAAATAGAAATAGACACGCTAATACCTTGTGTACACGTTACACATTGAATGGTATTGTATTACATACTAGTGACCCGTATGTAAAAATGACTTGACGACAATCGGTTGTGTCTGTGTGATTATATATGAAACGAAAGTGGAAATTCTTTTTTAACGAAGAGGACACTTTTTAAAAACATTTTAAAGGTAATTTTAACTAATTCTGTTATGTATATGTATAATGATAAAATATCCAGACAGTAATTGAATTATCGTATATTCTTTATTATTGTTTAATGTTACAAGTATGGACACAGACGCAAATTGTCAGTGGGGTTAAAGGTCGTTACAAATGTATTGAAAGCTAGACCGGAAATGTGTATTAACAAATTGAGTTGATGTGTACATGTCTTCATTCAAATGCATTGACTGATAAAAGGGGGGCTTCAACTTCCACCCCTCTCTGTGGATTAGTTGTTTGAGTGTTTGAATATGGAGTTTGTTAATAAATAGCTGCACTGTAAGCGCATGATATGTCTTGATTCCTTTTAAGCTTGCTTAAAGGTTGAACTATTTTGTTTTGTACAATTATTAGTCTATTTTTTTTCTCATTTCATTTGTTTTATATTTGTCATTTTAAGGTCTTTTATAGCTGACTGTGCTGTATGAGCTTTTGTCATTGTTGAAGGCTATTTGGGGACCTGTAGTTGTTAATCTTGTTTTAAATTTTGGAATGTAGCTGAAGTCAACAGACATAGACAATTCACCCAAGTTTTATAAAATGATGTGGAAGTGTTTATGTGAATAGTTGAGATGGGAAATGAGGAAAGTGTCAAAGTGACAACAACCCAACCATAGAGTAGACAACAGCTGAAGGCCTCCAATGGGTTTTCAATGTAGCCAGAAACTCCTGCACTTATAGGTGTCCAAAAACTATAAAATCCCTTCTTTTTTTTAGCATATATAAAAATTCATAACACAGAAATGTATAATCTGAAATTTATTACAATCAAAAGGGACCTAAGGTCAATAGTGTAAACAATTCACCAAACTTTAATTAAAGGTGATAGATGCATTTTTGTGTTATTGTTCAAAATTGGAAAATTGTCTCTTTTTTAAGGATAAAATCTCTCTTCATAACATGGAAATGAAAATTCTAAAATTTATAAAATCGATGTGGAGCTTATGTCAATAGATATAAACATTTCAACAAATGTTCTTGATAGTAGGGGGAAGTGTTTTCTAGTTATTGTCTGAAGTGTGGATGATGGACTGATAGACAACAGTATACTATATTATGTTGTGTGTGAGACATTGGTATAATAAAATGGTTTCGAATGAATAATGATTAGAAACTGTTTAATGCAGTTATTGAGGGAACGACAGTGAAGAAATTCCTGAGATCAATGCGTTTGAATCCGAAGAATTCAATTTTTGTTGAAATGAAACAAAGTTCAATTTTTGACTTTTTGGATCTTAATGTAGACCAATTTGAAAAAGGGACAATCCTGTGCAATTGAATATTTCTTGCTATTGTGCAATACTGTGCAATTAAAAATTTCTTGCTATTGTACAATACTGTGCAATTGGAGATTTCTTGCTGTTGTGCAATACTGTGCAATTGAACATTTCTTGCTATTGAACAATACTGTGCAATTGAACATTTCTTGCTATTGCAGAATACTGCACAATTGAAAATTTCTTGCTATTGCACAATACTTAGTATAATAATTTTTGACCCCGATTTGGACCAACTTGAAAACTGGGCCCATTATCAAAATCTAAGTACATGTTAAGACTCACCATATCAAAGAACCCCAAGAATTCAATTTTTAATAAAATCAAGCTTATTTTAATTTTGGACCCTTTGGACTTTAATGTAGACCAATTAGAAAACAGGACCTAAAATTAAGAATTTGAACATGGTTAGATTTGGCATATCAAAGAAGCACAATACCGCAATTCATTTTTTTGATGAAATCAAACAAAGTTTAATTTTGGCCCCTTATTCCTTGGGACCAAAACTCCAAAATTAATCCAAACCTACCTTTTGTGGTCATAAACCTTTATAGATTTCTATTAACTTATACTAAAGTTATTGTTCAAAAACCAAGAAAAATGCTTATTTGGGGCCTGTTTTTGGCCCCTAAATCATACACTGTTGGAACTAAAATTACCAAAATCTATCCCATCCCTCCTTATGTGGCCATAGACCTTATGTTAAAATATCATAGATTTCTGTTTACCAATACTTAAGTTATAGAGCAAAAACCAAAAACAATGCTAATTTGGCCCCTTATTCCTAAACTGTTGAGACCAAAATACCCCAAATCAATCCCACCCTTCCTTTCATGGTCATAAATCTTTTGTCTAAATTTCATATATTTCCATTTTACTTTTACTGAAGTTAGAGTGCGAAAACCGAATATCTTTGGATGAAGACGATGATGCCAACGTGATACCAATGTACAACCAAAAAGTTTTCAACTTTTGCGGTTATATAAAAATGATGTCAAATGAAATTTTTAATGGAGTTTGCAACAGTAATTATTCAACTACTCATTTTAATACATCATAAAGTATTAAAGTGTAAATGTCATACAGTCATGGTGATGATGCCTCCGCTAGCATATAATGTATAAAGGTACATAAATCAAGAACTGTAAAAGTGAAGCTGCTAAAAATTGAACTTAAACCAAGTTTAGAGGTACCGGTAATAAGCATTGTATACACATTTCACTAAATTTAGTTGAGACAAACTTGAGAAATTTTTCCATTTGTAAAAGGGGATACACCCTAGAATGATAATCAAAGTGCTTGTAATCACTGAATGGCTATTAAAGACTGCTTAAATGTATCAGTTGGTAGTAAAGTGAATTTTGCATTGTATATTGTATATATAGCATTATTTTAAGTCGATTCAACTACTATTCTGGACAGAGAAAGATAATTTAATGTTATAAGATACACATTCGTTAACATTGGCGTTTCAGGGATTGTCCATTTTGTTTTGTTTTTTTGAGCTGCTGGGCCCTGATTTTATATGAGCCTTTCTGAACCCCCTCCCTTTTCGAAAGTCCTCGATCCGCCACTGTGAAATTTTCATAAGTGGGGGCCCACTGACTGCCTGAGAGGGGACCCGCTCAAGTCATACTTCAGTGATTCCCTAAACAATCAACCATTTTTTTCCTACAAAAGGCACCCCCCTGGCCCCCCTAAAATTAAAATCTGCCTCGGCGCCACTGGTGAACGGTCTCATATATTACACATAGATGCCACACCTTTTTGAGACCTCATTAGGCAATTAATAATAATGCTTTGTTATGGCATTTGTAACAAGTAAGCATACTCTTTTGACCAATTTTTATACGTTTCAAGTAATTATTTTACTAAGTTATTTAACTCAATTCAGAGTAAACTAAATCAAATAGAAAAGATGGACTTAATACAACTTTTTTTGCAAGATGCACAAATTTATTCGTTTAAAGAAACTTATTTTTAAACTAGTTAAACAGGTTTTTCAATCGTGTTTGGTTACCGTCTCGTTTAAAAAATGATTCGATTGGCTAGCTAGTTTAAATAGCTATTAGTATTCTTTCAATTGGTATTGCTAACAAACTGAGGTAATTTGAAGGTCCATCTAACAAAGAAGTAAACTTAACTTCCTTCTGTATTGTATTGTACACGCACAGGTATCTATTGATTATAACATTTAAAAATGATCCAGTCCAGTTTTCTAGCTGAGGGATCACAAAAAGTTGCTTATTTAAAATTATTAGAAAAAGGTAAACAATATTGACATGACAAAGTAGATATATATGCATAGTAAAGGTAGCAATATACAGTAAGGAAAAAATATTAAAAAGTTACTCTCGTAAATTTTACCATCCCCTTTTCCTTGCTTTCTTGCAAATTAAGCTTACCGTTTGTAGTGTCATACATGTGCATAAATATGTTTGTAATCAGTATCTCCCATAGATTTGATATCCAGTGGTTAAAATGCTAAAATATAATTTCTTTTTGGTGTATCCATGGCAACAATCTGCATTTATTTGCTATAACATATTGCAAAAAGGGGGGTAAAGATGTCAAATATTTCCCAAAAATTTGGCCAGTAGAATTTCAATCCCTTGGAGTCATACCTTTTCTGAAACTGTTTACATATATCTATCAAGAAATCCAGGGGCGGATCCAGGATTTTAGTTAAGGAGGGGGGGTGCAAACTTAAATTTTTGCCGAGAGTATCGAGGTGAAAAAAATTTGAGGTAAAATTATCGAAATATTCTCTATTAAGCTTTAAGGGGGGCGCACGCCGGCCACGCCCCGCCTGAATTCGTCCTAGGTCTTTTGTCTCATTTTTTTTGGGTAAAATTGGGTCAAAAACTTAGTTTAGAAAAAAAGTGTGTTTGTAAACGTTACATTAATTTCTGGACCTATGGCCGGTCTAACTCATCATAGATACCAGGATTGAAATTTCATATTTACGCCAGACGCGCGTTTCCTTTACAAAAGACTCATCAGTGACGCGCGAATAAAAAAATGTTAAAAAGGCCAAATAAAGTACGAAGTTGAAGAGCATTGAGGACCAAAATTCCTAAAAGTTTTGCCAAATACAGCGAATGTAATCTATTCCTAAGGTAGAAAAGCCTTATTATTTCAAAAATTCAAAATTTTGTTAACAGTAAATTTATAATTATGAACATATCAATGATAGCTCAAGTCAACACGGACGAACGGACGGACGAATGGACGGACGAACGGACGAACGAACTAACGGATGCACAGACCAGAAAACATAATGCCCCTCTACTTGGGCATAAAAAATACGTGTGTTTGGAAAAGGGGGGAGGGTAAAAAAGAAATGCCCAATGATATTCCCGAATTCTCCTACTAATACCACTTTGATTGCTGATTAAAAAAACTCTTTTGTAACATACACATTTAGGAGTGTGGTTTCGCATTTTGGTCCCTGTGGATTTTTCAAATATGAAAGTTAGTGTGCAATAAAATTCATTTTTAGACAGCTGAGTAGTAATTTAGCCTTCAAAGTTGGTTTATAAGAACATCAAGATTATGTTTTAGATTTATTTCCCCGAGGGTATCACCACCCCTGTAGCCAGCACTTCTGTCTGTCCCGTTTGAAGTTTAAGTTTTTGGTCAAGGTAGTTTTTGATGAAGTTGAAGTCCAATCAACTTGAAACTTAGTACAAATGTTCCCTATGATACGATCTTTCTAATTTAAATGCCAAATTAGATTGTTGACCCCAATTTCACGTCCAACTGAACATAGAAAATGAAAGTGCGAGTCGGGCATTCGTGTACTATGGACACATTCTTGCTTTTCTTTTAATTTCAATTACTTTCGTGTTTTTATGTGTTATACTTGCATAGGTATACTAGAAACAACGTTCGTTCAGGAGCCTGTCATTCTGTGGTTGTCGTTTGTTTATGTATGTGCCTGTCCCAAGTCGGGAGCCTGTAATTCTGTGGTTGTCGTTTGTTTATGTATGTGCCTGTCCCAAGTCAGGAGCCTGTATTTCTGTGGTTGTCGTTTGTTTATGTATGTGCCTGTCCCAAGTAAGGAGCCTGTAATTCTGTGGTTGTCGTTTGTTGATGTATGTGCCTGTCCCAATTCAGGAGCCTGTAATTCTGTGGTTGTCGTTTGTTTATGTATGTACCTGTCCCGTTCAGGAGCCTGTAATTCTGTGGTTGTCGTTTGTTTATGTATCAGGAGCCTGTGATTATGTGGTTGTCGTTTGTTTATGTATGTGCCTGTCCCAAGTCAGGAGCCTGTAATTCTGTGGTTGTCGTTTGTTTATGTATATGTATGTGCCTGTACCAAGTCAGGAGCCTGTAATTCTGTGGTTGTCGTTTGTTTATGTATGTGTCTGTCCCAAGTCAGGAGCCTGTAATTCTTTGGTTGTCGTTTGTTTATGTATATGTATGTGCCTGTACCAAGTCAGGAGCCTGTATTTCTGTGGTTGTCGTTTGTTAATGTATGTGCCTGTTCCACGTCAGGAGCCAGTAATTCTGTGGTTGTCGTTTGTTTATGTATGTGCCTGTCCCAAGTCAGGAGCCTGTAATTCTGTGGTTGTCGTCTGTTTATGTATGTGCCTGTCCCAAGTCAGGAGCCTGTAATTCTGTGGTTGTCTTTTGTATATATGTATGTGTCTGTACCAAGTCAGGAGCCTGTAATTCTGTGGTTGTCGTTTGTTTATGTATGTGCCTGTCCCAAGTCAGGAGCCTGTAATTCTGTGGTTGTCGTCTGTTTATGTATGTGCCTGTCCCAAGTCAGGAGCCTGTAATTCTGTGGTTGTCTTTTGTATATATGTATGTGTCTGTACCAAGTCAGGAGCCTGTAATTCTGTGGTTGTCGTTTGTTTATGTATGTGCCTGTACCAAGGCAGGAGCCTGTAATTCTGTGATTGTCGTTTGTTTATGTATGTGTCTGTACCAAGTCAGGAGCCTGTAGTTCTGTGGTTGTCGTTTGTTTATGTATGTGCCTGTCCCAAGTCAGGAGTCTGTAATTCTGTGGTTGTCGTTTGTTTATGTATGTGCCTGTCCCAAGTCAGGAGCCTGTAATTCTGTGGTTGTCGCACTATATTGCCAGTGACGGTAAGATGGCCATTTCTAAAGAAATATGCTATTTTGCCGGCTTGAATTATTTTGAAACAATGTTTTCTATTTTACCGGTGCCGGCAAAATATCCACTGCCATCTTTAAAAGGCTCTGGAATGGTGAAAGTAGGCCTACTCGGACAAAAATAGTGCATTTGATGTCAGTTTTTACTTAAACTAACCGACAAATTGGCAGAAATGAAACTTTTGATGAAAGAGAAATATATTAAGACCATTTTGAGCTAAAATTTACTTGTTTATGAGTTTACATTCAAAATTGAGGATTAATGCACTCCATAGTATACTAATTTAAGATTTCAAGAAAACCAGGGGTTATTTTGAGTGGTACCTCTATTCGGAACACCTTTTCTTTTTTATATGATTTTAAACACCTGTTGAAAATTGGCATGTAGAAAGCTGATACATGTAGGATTCAGGATATACCTGGTTTCTATGAAGTTAAACTTAAGGTAAAATATTAAGAAAGCTGTGAAAATTGTAAAATTTGGTTGAACAGATAGGGACTTTTAATTGGTGGTATGACACCTTAAACAAACTTGGTAGTGTTTGATTCGTGCATTTTAAGTTAACGTAAAGGATTTTGTCAAGCTGAAAAAGGTACAAAATTATTATGTCTGTAGCTGTCAAAAAGAATTATAGACCCCTTGACATAAAGTTATCCATATTTTGAGTGAGAGGTGAGAGATTTTTCTATAATGCCCGCCATCCCCATCCCCCCCCCCCAATGTTTTTTTTAATTATTTACGTGAGGGGGTCGGGGTGACACGGTGTGATCCTTTTCCTTTTTCAACATCCCTACTCCAAGTTTGTAGCCTCAATCACCCCTTGTAAAGGCCTTTCTCAACAACTCTTGCTTTGAACATCTTTTCCACCATCTACACAGCTGTAAGCGAGTCGAATAATTTTGTAAAACTAGTTCTCCGATCAATTATCTTTTATTTCCCATTTTCCTTGTGATTTCATTTTATTTGAGTCCCTTTTATAAGATTATATCATTCTTGGAAGTTCATAATATCATGTTCCATTGACAAATTCCGCAAACTGCAAAATTTATCACAAATATTGATATCACGATTTTCAGCCATGATCCTAAAATTGAAAATCAGTGATCAGATTACACGCGCCCCCTTGGTGCTACTGAAGATAATATTGCACACACTTCCGAACGCACATTATATGACTTGCGTATTACAATGGCCGGACAAATAGCCCTGGCACTATTCGTCCGGCAAGCCGGACAAATAGCCACTCCGTATAAAATTTAATTTACTTGACGCCCGAAGACCGGCAACTGATGGCTTATATAGTCGAGATCAATAAACACCTAAAATGTGAATATTAATTCATTTAGATGTACGTGTCCTTAAAGGAAATTATTCTAATTATTCAAACAAAATCCGGCCAAAAACCAAGTATTCTGTAAGGTTAGCAATAGAAATTGTGAAAAGGGTGAACCAATAAAATTACAGTATTATACTGTTGATTTGTGTTGCCATTTATGCATAAGGTACGCGTCAGTTTAAATTTCGAATCCGAGTAAAACGATGTACTGCAGTGACTGTCTATCTTTTTTTTTTTGTAATGAAATTCCAAAAAAAAAAAGAATTCGAAATGAACATGGTTTATAATTACGGTTCAATTCAAAATGCGCTCATTATTTGCCCATCCACGATGTCAAGGTAGAACAGAATAAGCATACAGCATCAAATACTCTATGTTTATGGTATGAATGAAGAAGATGTCAGGTGTATATAGGTACACGCCAACGAGACAGCAACCCAACGTCAAATATTATAATTAAAAAAATTTCAAAATGTCAGTTTTTTTTTAATCGTATCGAGTCTATAAAAGTTGTGAATAAATTAATAGGAAACAATCAATAATTTGCCATTAACGTTTATTTAGTATCATAAATCAAAACAGAAAACAAATAATATATATATATATATAAATTAAGACAGACGTGGTTCCTGACTCCCCCTTTTTTGATCTCGATTAGTGGACGGGTAATACGACGAACGTTTAACTTTAAAGTAACAGTTAGAAAAAGATACACAAATCAGTTACCATCATCAAAGTTTTATGAATGCCATAAATTTATATAATAGGTATTGAACATATTTTATCTTCTTTGTTTTTAATGGAATGTCGTGTTCGGAAGACTGGGTTATACCGAGGAGGTTATATTAGATATTAGATATAACCTCCTTGTGGTTATACTGATTTCGAATAAAACTTCTTTTCATTGGACTCGAAATGATGGTACTTTAATGAATTATTCAAACTACAGCTTTTAATACTTGCAAATTTAGGACGGGTGATATTTTTTTAAAACTCTACATGCAGAGATTTCATGATTCGGGACAGTCAAATGTACAAAAATCAGACAGTGTAGCCACCATAAAATGGTCTTGAATTTTGTTATCACGCAGATCACTAAATAAATAGTACTATACGTTTTTACTAATTACTCCTCATTGAACTAATAAAAGACTGACTCTGCCTGAAAAATTAGTTTACCAACTTACTGCATTTGGTTTTCTAATAGTTTCTTAAGGATGAAATGTTATTTCGTGTGAAAATTCTTGAAACTCCATCAAACCTATTTTCTCGTTCTGTTCTTCTATAACCATAGTCTAAAATTCGTGTTTATTAAAGAATGTCTGTTTTTTCAGTCAGCATGTAGTGTTCAAATATTGCGGATATTTTCTCTCTTTTCCTTTTATTTTCATTTCTAATAGACTTGTATTTGTGGGGAATAACTTTAGCGACATTTTACTCACTTTTATTTCGGGTCGTAAGTCACTTGTAGTTTTGAAGAAAGAAAAAAAACGACCACAGAATTGAAAAATAATGAAAAAGTGGAATAAAAAAAAATAACGTAGTATTATAAAATACAAGATAAATACCTTTCTGGGGTTCTGTTTCTTTGCTATAAGTTTTTCTATCTGGAACGAACCATCAATGATTTGTCTGTTGACTACTTCATTCTTGTCACTACGAGGCTGGCAAAGGTTCACCAAAGCATAGACGTTTCCAGTCAAGATCATTCATCACGGCGACAAAGATTATGTGCAGATGTCAGTTTTTTTTTTATAAAGATAGCTTTTATTATCGAGTCTGCAATAGTTCAAATATTCGTGTGCAGCAATTTATTTAATTACCTTCATTTCATTGGTTTGGTAAAATTAAGAATATTCCAGGTGACCAGCGCCTGCTGGGGACACTTCAGGTAACACACTATCATGTCATAATTCACGTGTACATGATTTACGTAGATGTCAAGTGACTTAATAACGATTTCTTAAATAAGTTTTCATCTGATTAACATATAAACTCAATTCAATGAAGGAATGTATAAACAAACATAATAATAATATTATGCCTTATAATTAAAGCACATCCATCATTATTTTCATTTTCTGTAAGTTATATGTTGTAAGTAATTAAAAGACAAAACACTATCCATCCATTATTCTGTGAAACATGATCTATAACATATTATACACACAGCTAGCTAGACTACTTACTGTCTTGCTGAAATTATATCAACAAATAAATTGTACCTCTGATGCGATAGTGTGCAAAAATACCCATTTTTAAATAACAAAATTACGGGGGTTATCATTAGGATATTTTGAAATAAAAAGTACCATAATATTCCTCATTTCCCCCCGTTTTTCATGATCTAAGGGAAAACTTTACATTCCTAATGCAAGTTATATTAATTTATTTTTTAAAAAGTGCCATATACAAATAATCCAACAATGTCTCTATATGGACAGTCATTTTTTTCATGACTGCATTACTTATTTTCAAATAAAAAAATACGGGTACATCAACTTTATTTTAAATTTGAAAACATTTTTTGAAAGACAATAGAATTGTTTTGTTCACTATCACAGGGAAACTGATGAAAAGTGTACTGGAATCATGCTACAACCATTAAAAGAAATATATCCTTAATAATCTATATGAATTTTTCATTTTCCTTATTGACTGATACTAATTAAATGTAACGCATGCGCGGCAGGGGAGGGACACATTCTTGGACAGTAAATGTTATTTTTCAAATATTTCATTATTTGTACATACATTATTAGGGCCGTAAATTGCCTGCCCTGTAAGGGGAGGCAGTTTATTATTGCTGAGTGGAACGAGGCAAAAAAAATTTGGACCCATTTCATGCAGAAAAGAATATTTTTTCAGGCCTTTTCCTTGTATGCAATGTACCGTGGGTCACAAGAAAACACGACTTGTTAATTTTTTGTTACATTTCAATAAATATGTGCCTGGAATATATTAAAAATAGTTGTAAACCAGAGTTAGATTACGTGTCCCGGTAGAGTAAGATTTGTTTTCGTTTTATCCTGCTTTATGACTACAAGCTTTACTTAAGTTTAGGGAAAATTTTGCAAAGACTTAAAATGAAAGCCCTCTGAAGTTAGGCATTTTTTGTGGTTTATCCGGCTTATTTGGCTGTCCAAATCGAACTAATTTTGACTTCGTTTCAAAGACACAATTTTTAAACCTTAAAATGAAAATGCCAGGGCCGTAACTACATTGAGGCTAATGAGGCAAATGCCTCATGTTTTAGATTAAAAAAAAACCAAAAAAAAAACAAAAGATTGTCTTCATATCAAATTGTTTCCACGGAAAGTGTCTTGCAAGAAGCAAGTTCTCGTCACTCTCTGGTGTCGCCCCTGCATGTTTTACATAATCCATGTTTCATTTTACTTTTGGTTTTGAGAGTTGATGGTCTTTTGTTTTTACTTCTGTGTCCCGGATTTGTCTTTTGTTCATTTATTGTCCTACTTAATGACTAGTGTTGATTTTCATTTGTAAACGTGTCACACTGTGTAATGTTGCATGATCACCGATGTCCAGGCATTATGCGAGAACATATTTTCAGAATATACGATGCTACTGGACACAGAAAAAAATGGTCGTTTCTACATGGAGAATCAATTGAACTTGATATCAAAGAATACAAAACTGCCTTTTTTGTATATGAAACCACAGGCGCTTGGGTATATGATACAGATAATTTTTTTTAATTTTTTGTTGTTGATTAAAATATTCAATTTTCTATATTCAAAATACATATCTATCACTTCTGTGCATGTCTCACCTACATTGTAGTTCCGAGTGATTAAAACGACTCGGAGAAAATACCCAATTTTTCTTGGTAAGGATTGTAAAATTGGGTATTTTCTCTGAGTCGTTTAAATCACTCGAAACTAGGTGAGATATGCACAGAAGTGATAGATATGTATTATAAATATAGAAAATTGAAAAAAAAATTAAAAAAAATTATCTGTATCATATACCTAAGCGCCTGTGGATAAAACTAGATATGTGACATGGTTTAAATTAAAGTAAGTCCACCAATTTCCCGGTTTCAAATTATTTTTGGAAAAAAACATCAATGTATTGCCATATAACCTTTTACATCAAGGGTTAAATTTGCATTAAGTCGGGTTCAGACCCTTTAACAGAAATAAAGGAATATGCAGTACACGTGCACGGGAGCTAATCGCACACTATGTCAATGTATTGAGAGAAAAAAATGATCAATGGTCAAAGTTTTTATTCCTGTTCTTCATCTTGATAGTTGCTGGAGGGTCATCAATAATGAAAGAATCATAAATACCGTAAAACAAAGTCAATATGGTCCCTATAGTGTAGACTTAAGCAGTACTAGTACTTAAAGTACATGTATATTACTCAGACTGCACTGTCACTATATCTAAATCTAGTCATAAAAAAATCACAAGTCAGTACAATACAAGACCAGAACAGATAGACAGATCCGGTATTAATGATTATGAGAATTACGATTTTTGCTTTATCCTACATATCGGTCTTTTAATGTTTTCCCTACTATTGAAACCTTGGTGTCATCCTGGTTTTCCTGGAAACCTTAAAGTCTTATATAACAATGAAGCTATGTTTTCAAGTTTTAGACCAGAATATTGTCGAAAAAATAGCTAAAAATTATTTGCGTTTCTATGTAAGAAAGAGTCCGGGAAACGCTCAGAATGCACGATTTTGTGTTATTTTTCTCGGAGCTTCTGGGGGCCTTGAGCGCTCGCCAAATTTTTTTCGTAAATATAGTTTTCCTCACTATTACAAGAGGCTAGTTACGGCCCTGAATGCATACTCAATAACTCATAATTTTATCTATCAAGTTCAAATTATTAAAACGTAACAATGTTTGTATACACCAAAAAGTTTTATTCTGGCTTTGTCAAATGCTAAGGTGATTTTTTCTGACTGGACGAATCCCATCTTTTTAGCACTTCTATGCATTCAATATTGCCAACATTGTCACTTCTATCAGAGACATATAATTGTATTATACGTCTCTGCTTCTATTCATGCAGATGCAATAGTATTTGGTGGGAAAATTTATGTATGCAAAGGATTTGAGTTGGGTACCGACCGTTCAGATCCAAATATTGAACACACCTGCATGCCATTATGATTAACCACCTTGTTGTTTTAACTTACAACCAGTGCTATAAAAATAATGCATGATTTTAACCATTTTTTTCTTTTCAGTGTTTTTTTTCTCCATTTTTTTTCTTTTTTTTTTGTCAGCCCACAATGGGAGGCAACTGCCTACATGCCTCTATGTAATTTACGGCCCTGATTATATATATATTTTGATTTTTGGTTTTGTTTGATTTTTTTCTTGTTACCTTGTAATTATATAAATTTGTATAGTCGACACCCGGCGATTAATCTTCAATAATTAAAGGATCGCTAGAAACTGAAAGAAGAAGACTGTCATATCGTAAGAATTTCCGGAAACAAGTCCCGAAACGAGCTGTATATTAGGCGCATTAGTTTTCGCGCCCCTGTCACAAATATGTTTCCTGTTACAAAACACGAAAGAAAGGACAACAACAGACGGTTTGGTCAAATATACTCAAAGACATAACTAAGATATTGCGACAACTCTAAGAAGTATGTTTAAATAAGACGTGTATTTTGAAAATTGTCCCAGCAACAGTGGCGTATCCAGGAATTTTCATAAGTGGGGGCCCACTGACTGACCTAAGAGGGGGCCCGCTCCAGTCACGCATCAGTGATTCCCTATATAAGCAACCAAATTTTTTCCCAAAAAGGGGGGGGGGGCGGGCCCCCTGCCCCCCCCCCTAAATCAGCCTCTGAGCAAGGATTTGTATACTAAGATCTTACTCCCAGGGGTTGTCCCACACAAGTGTGGATAGGCCCCTTTACGGTTTAAATAGTGCAGCCATGTTGAATAAGGGGTAGATTTTCATAAGATAAATAGAGAAAAAAATGATTTGGAAAAAAAAGGAAAACATCATTTAAACTGAACAGTTGGTTGGAAACATGCATAGGATTTTCTGTACTTCCATCTCAGGCTGTCAGACTTGGGCATCTGAACTATTATGGTTCATCATAACAAATGGACAAAAATAGCTGTATTTACACCTTGAAAAATACTCTTGAGTGCAGACTAACCTGTCCAGTTGGAAAAGTTGTAAGGCCTAGGCCAAGTAAAATAATATGTGTGTTTCCTGTTGCATCTTTGAAAAAAATAGGGTGCAAATGGGAAATTAGTATGGCGTTCGTTATCACTGAACTAGTATAAATTTGTTTAGGGGCCAGCTGAAGGACGCCCCCTGGTGCGAGAATTTCTCGCTACATTGCAGACCTGTTGGTGACCTTCTGCTGTTGTTTTTTTCTATGGTCGGGTTGTTGTCTCTTTGACACATTCCCCATTTCCATTCTCAATTTTACATTGTAGGTAGGTAGGGAAATTTTTTTATGTTACACATTTTTTTGCATTTGAGTCTATGGGAGAGAAATTCTGACTTTAACAGTGGTTATTGAAAAATAACCCAAAAAACATGTTTAAGGTAAGCTTAAATAAAGGGTAGGTAGGGAAATAGGAAACACACACATTTTTTTATTTGGCCCTAGCATCCACTAGATATTCCAGTGGTGGATCCAGAACTTTTCATAAAGGGGGGGGGGGGGCGCCGACTGACCTAAGGGGGGGGGGGGGGCGTTCCAGTCATGATTCAGTGATTCCCTATATAATCAACAAAATTTTTCCCACGAAAAGGGGGGCCTGGCACCCCCGCCCCCCTCCCCCCCCCTAGTTCTTTTTTGGATTTTGATGGGCATTTCAATTAAAAGTTTTTAGAAGTTTTATGAATCATACTTTTTTTTACAGCGTCTCCCCACTTTTATTATCCTGAAAAAATTTCAACCTTTAGATGTCATTTTTAACACAAAGCGGGATTTTGGTGATTAATAACAACTGTCAAAAATCGAGATATCTTTTATCATAATATCATAATAGCAACCGTGTTTACAGAAAGGATTATCTTTTAAAAAAACTATAAAAACAAATTACAGAAATTAATTTATACAATCAAGGCACGCTGTCACTGTCAAAACAATATGGCAGATCAACAATCTCGCACAGGTAATGATGTCTTGTTCTAACAGTAAACGGACAGAAAGTCACAGGTCATAAAGTCACAAATTTGATAGGACAAAAAGTCACAGGACAAAAAGTCACAAATAATTTGTTGACAATCATTTGAATATATAGAGAAATGTATTGAAATGTTTACTTTTTAATACATATATTCATATTAAAGTTTAGCATGTTTAGGAAATGTGTCATTATACTTGAAAAATGATTATTTATTTCATTTTGATCATGGAAAACATATATTTCTTGGCACCATGAAGCCATTTAAGTGCCTAGCCACTTTGACATTTTGTTTTTTTAACATTTATTTGATGAACTTTGATATTTTTTTGATAAATTTTGTCATGTTTGCTGACCAAGTTTGTTTATATACAATAGTTTAAGAAAATTACTAAAATGTTGGTGTAAAAATAATTGTTTTCTTATTCAAAGAAAATAATCATAAAAAATTAACTGTGACATTTTGTCCTGTGACTTTTTGTCCGTAACTTTTTGTCTGTGACTTTTTGTCCTGTGACTTTCTGTCCTACATTCGTTATAACGACCCGTCACTGTGATGTTGAGTATAATTACACTGATTGGTGTAATGGCTTCCAGTCCTGTTAGTATAATAGTCTCTGCTTCCATACCATTTCCATCTCTATGATTCTATCCAGAAAATCTGCCCTTATTCAATATGGCTGAAATAACCGTGAAGTGGCCCTCGCGGTAAGTGCAGCCATTACATTGAATAGGGAGCAGATTTTCATAATAATAATAATAATAATAATAAATTCTTTATTTAAAGAGGGTAAACTCAGTTAGTTACAATAAACTAATCTTCCCTGAGGCCCTCACATACAAATTACAATACAATCAAAACAGATATTTACACATAGTTAATTTACAGTCATGTAGTTCAATGTATTGTTATTAACATAAGATATAATGCTGTTTAAGAAGTATACATGTAGTCAAAAAAATCAAATGAAAATAAAAAATATACATTACAAATGCATTGTCATGATTGTAGCAAATATTTCTTATCAGGATTGTGTTAGGTACTTCTTGATACTTTGCTTAAAAGTAAAAGTGTTTTGAGCCTTACGCATTTTGTGTGGTAGTCCATTCCATAATACTGATCCAGAATAAGCAAAGGATTTCTTAAATAGTTCAGCTTTTGGCTTAGGAACTATCAGATTACCTTGAGTGACACCTCTTAAGGAGTAAGGATTATTATCTGATTTCAGTTTAAACTTTTGAACTAGGTACATTGGTGCTTCCATACGCATACATTCTTGTCACATATTTATGATATTAATATAGTAAGAACCCAGATTTTGATTTTTTTTTAAATAGTTGTGTAAGTTACGGGAAAAAAACTCATTAAGTCTCTTCTGTTCTCTACAATTTGAGATTCAGAGATTAAGTAAACAAAACAAGCTTCTTTATTATACTACCATCGCTAATAGGTCGTTATATACTGGTATAAATTATGATGATTTTACATGTAAATAGTTTAATGGAGATAAAAATGGTTTGAAAAATACAGGAAACCATCATTAAAAGAGAACAGTTGCTTTGAAACATGTTTAATAGGATTCCCTGTACTTTCATACCATTTCCACCTGTCTCCAGAAAATCTGCCACTATACAATATCATGGTAGAAATAAATTGAAGCTGCCTATTGTAAAGAAGAGGGAAATTTACATGTAAAATCATCATAATTTATACCAGTATATAACGACCTATTAGCGATGGTAGTATAATAAAGAAGCTTGTTTTGTTTACTTAATCTTTGAATCTCAAATGTAGAGAACAGAAGAGACTTAATGAGTTTTTTTCCCGTAACTTACACAACTATTTAAAAAAAAATCACAATCTGGGTTCTTAGTATATTAATATCATTAATATGTGACAAGAAGACGACAAGAAAACAAATTTAAAGAAAACGAACTATTTAGTCTATTAATTATTTTAAATAAATTTATATAGGTTTCGATAGACCTTATCGCTTTTTCTCATCACTTGGCATCCATCGTTGTGGTCGTTTAACTTTTACAAAAATCTTCTCCTCTGAAACCACTGGGCCAAATAAAACCAAACTTGGCTTTAATTATCCTTGGGTATCTAGATTAAAATATGTATCTGATGACTCCACCCATCAATCAAGATGGCCACCATGGCTTAAGATAGAACATGGGGGTAAAATGCAGTCTTAAAAAAATTTGTGTTCGTATAATGGTATGATGTCGTCGGCATCATCCGAAGACACATTTGGTTTCCGGACAATAACTTAAGTTTAAATGAATTGATAACTATGAAATTTTTTCAGAAGGTTCAATACCACTAAAGGAAGGTTGGAATTGATTTTGGGGGTTATGGTACTAACTGTTTAGGAATTAGGGGCCAAAAACTAGCATTTTTGTAGTTTCCGGACAATTACTTCTGTGTACATGTAAGTATATGGATCTCTCTGAAATTATACCGCAAGGTTCCATATCACAAAGGGAAGGCTGGGATTGAGTTTGGGGGTATTTGCCCCAAATGTTCATGAATTAGGGGCAAAAAAGGGGAAAAAAACAGCATTTTTGTATTTTCCAGACAATAACTTGTATTAAAGTGCATGGATCACTCTTAAATTGTACTTCAAGGTACCAAACCACAAAGGGAAGGCTGGGATTGAGTTTGGGGGTATTTGCCCCAAACGCCCAGGAATTAGGGGCCCAAAAGGGAAAAAAAACAGCATTGTTGTAGTTTCCAGACAATCACTTGTGTTTATAATGTGTATGGATCTCTCTGAAATTGTACTTAAGAGTGCGCATCAAAGTTGTGCGATACGGATTAAACAGCAGGCTATTTATCAAATATTCAAAACTACTGTATAAATTTTACTACTAAATATATGATAAATCTTAATATTGTGACTCATAGCTGATATTTTTCAATATCAATATGCAGGCAACCTGATAATTAGGAGTTATTGTCCTTGCAAGATAGTTTTTATACGCCCGTCAAAATTTTGACGGGACGTATTATGGTATACAAATGTCCGGTGTCCGTCCGTCCGTCTGTCCGGTGTAAACATGTCGCACCGTAACTTGAGAATGACATATCCAAATTTCATGAAACTTAACATAGTTGTTTCTTATGATGGTCAAATGATCTGTATACTTTTTGGTGAAAATAAGATTAAAACTTTTTGAGTTACGGCACTTTGTAACTAAAACAGGGGTGTGTTTTTTTCACATCTCAAAAACAATTCTTGATTATGGCTTTAAACTTTAAACACTTCTTAGTTATATTAATCTTAATATCTGTATACTTTTTGGTAATGTTTAAAAATTTATTTTTGAGTTATTGAGTATTTTGTAAAAAAGGGGGAGGTTTTTTTTATATGTTGTGCCGTTTCTCAAAAACAATTTATGATTATTGCTTAAAACTTTACACACTTCTTTGTTATATTAATCTAAAGATCTGTATACTTTTTGGTGATGATTTAAAACTTTATTTTGGAGTTATTGAGTATTTTGTTAAACAGGGGAGGTTTTTTTTACATGTCACGCCGTATCTCAAAAATAATTTATGATTATTGCTTAAAACTTTACACACTTCTTTGTTATATTAATCTAAAGATCTGTATACTTTTTGGTTTTGATTCAAAATTTTATTTTAGTGATATTTAGTTTTTTGTAAAAAAAAAACAGGGTTGGGGGTTTCACATGTCCCGCCGTGTCTCAAAAACAATATATGGTTATTGCTTAAAACTTTCTCAGAAACTATTTATGATTATTGCATAAAACTTCCACACAAGACGTCGGGCGTATCATGTGCTCATGGCGCAGCTGTTTATTATCCATATTTGTCAATTTCTTATAGAAATCATTATACTGTGGATTCATTTATTTTCGTGGGTATCAATTTTTCATGGATTGAGGAAAACTTACATTTTCGTTGATATTTGAATACGTGGTTTGCCGATTTCTGTGTACATAGCCTATAGAAAATTTGTAATTCATTGAAAATATGAATTCATGGTTCACCTGTCCCCAAGAAAACCACGAAAATTGGTATCCAACGAATAATAATGAATCCATAGAAGATAGAATCAAGTTATGAAAATGCAAAAATGTTTAGCACAATAAGATCTACAAATAAGTCAACATTCAGCAGAATAAGAGCTACAAATCAGTCTCATCCCCAAAACTGTCAACATACTTCTAATAAACTATAGAAGTTATTTCCCCTTACTGATGATTTGTATCTATATACAATATTTTGCAATTTTGTCAAAAATTATTGGAGTTAGCAAGGAACTTTAAACAAGATCAGCAAAATAAGATCTGCAAGTACATTGAAGTAAGTCAACATGGCCAAATTGTCATACTAGTAATATGACTTATTGCCTTTAACATGTTTAAACTGATTGCGATAAAGGAAAAAATAAGCATCAAAATGGCATAGTTTTACCAGATGAGTGAGTCGGGCTCTTGAGAGCCTCTTGTTTATTTTTATCAGAAAGCTGAAAGGGAATAAAGTGGGATTTTAAATATGGTCTGCCAGGAAAACAGAACCACACATGTATTTTTATTTGTCCTTTTCAAGAAACATGCTAGAAATAAAGTATTAGGGATGACTATCTGGTGGTGGCAGCAGAAACTTTTTTTATAAAGTTTTATACTTCAAAGCATAGAAGACCTGGATGCTTCATACCTAGTACAAAAAAATGAAATATATACAGATTCCTTATGTTAAAAGTGTCCGTCTATCGTGATATGTCCGTTGTCCTGTGAACAAAAAAAAGCACTGCCTTTAACTTGTCGCAAAATCATCTGGGTCTAACTAGCACTATTTGTAATGGTGTTTTTGTGACTGAAAGATAATAAACACATGGTTAGATTATATAACTAGTGTGCTCACAGTTTGGTTGATGAAATTTAATAATAAACATAATAAATCAGATATACAAATGTATAGTAAAAATGATGCATATTTTAAGATTAAACATATAGTCATATCAGTATTAGTTGTATCAAAGCATATAAATTAGAGTTTTCAGTAATATCAATTACATTTATAGTTCTCAGGGTTTTAATTGGGTTTACGTGGAGATATTGGGATATTATTGTACCCAAGAAATTCAAAGCCATAAACAATTTATTTCTTTTAAAAAGAGGTGAAAGCATTGACTTTACTGATTGGTAGTTTGTTATTTCAAACACAAAACTTTATGAAACATTTTCTTTCACTTCCTGTACTTCAGTCAGGGGTTCTACTTGTACAAGTTATTTTTATTTACTTGAAGAAGTAAAAAAAAAAAAAAACACATATTAGTAAATAAATAATATTTGAATAATCTCCCCTTAATTTTCTCAAAAAAAGTAAATTTTTCTTACAATCCAACAAAAGTCCTCAAGTTTTGAGATGTAAATTCATGCCTTTAATAATTTTTCCAAGGTTCGCTCAATTTTTTTTATTAGAGTTCAATGTTTCATCTCATTAATTCAACAAAGAAATTGATTGCGCAAAGATATTAAGTATTTGCGTAAGGCCTCCAAAAATGACCCTTTGGGGCTTGTAAATGAATAGTATTCTGAAGATAACAGACACATGGGATTTTCATTGTCCATGAAATTACACTTAAATGATAAGTAAAGACATCTGCAGAGGGCAGATCATTTAAAATTCTATTAGAGCAAAGAAATCATAAGAATTCAATAAAAGAATATAGGATCACTTTTTTACTTCTACAAGTAAAAACATCTGAATGTCTACGGGACATAACTCGGCCAATATTTTTTTTACCTATACAAGTAAATAAAATTCACTTGTATAAGAATCCTTCGAATTTACTTATATAAGTATATTAATATTACTTCTTCAAGAAATTAAAAATAACTTACAAGTACAAGTAGTACCCCTGACTGTACTTGTTATTCGAGAGCTTACATCAAAGCATTCTGCTTTCGGCATGACACAATATCTCCCATTTAAGACAACCTGGCTAACAACAGGCTGTCATGATAATTATGATGAATTTGTCCTCAAACTCTTCCAATTTGTATGGTACTATGGAAGGTTATACTGTTCTTTTTTCATTCATGACAAGTAAATACAATTTCAGGAAATTTTAGCAATGCTATATAATTATGATAATTAAGTCACATGTATTTTATATTTTCAGTTTGAAGATCTGCAATTGATATTTATTTGATTCAAGGTCCATATAATTAATTACTGTACATTCTATAGGTGAGTGAACATTATATTTATATATTGGACATTTAATGATTTATTTTATCAATTGAAGCTGGGAAATATATTGAAATTTTAAATGTAAATTTTTTTAAATGGGAGATAATCCAGAGCTAGCGAATTCATTCTAAGTAGCATTACACCAGTGTTTTTAATGTTGTTGGAACAAGATTAACAAAAGTTGTATTCAGCAGCGTTTGTATAAGGGGAGACAAAAAATAAAATAACATAATTCCGAAAATTAATTGCATTTGGATGTCAAAACTAATTAAACATTGCAAACATTACAAATAGAGTTGCTGACTAAGAAATTAAATTGTGCTGTAAGATGGGAGGTCTATGTCAATGAGACAGCAACCAATCAACAAAACAGGTCAAAATGGTATTTAACAATGCAATAGACAAGTGTCTCTATAACGTGTTGTTTTTGTTTCATTTATATTTTCAGTTTCAACATCTATAATGTCTATTATTGATATTTATTTGATCATTGTCTAGTCCCTGTGATCATTGTCCAGTCCCTGTGATCATTGTCCAGTCCTTGGGATCATTGTCCAGTCCTTGTGATCCTTGTCCAGTCAATGTGATCCTTGTCCAGTCGATGTGATCCTTGTCCAGTTGAGTTACTGTTGTAGGTAAGTGAACTATATATGACCATTTACTGCTGAAATTAATAAGGGCCCCGCCTTTAGGCTGGTTGCCCTATAGTGATCATTCCGTCCGTCCGTCCATCTCAATGGTATCTAGTTTCAAAAGAGAGGTGAATATATAATTAAAACTCTAATAGGGGGAGATAATTAACAGATACATTTCACATTCAAAATATCACAACACCTGTGTTTTTATGTAGTAAACAAGACACAAAAAACAAAGAATGCATCTTGTAAAAGTAAAGATTTAGAGGCCTATATCAATGAGACAGCAACCAATCAATGAAAGAGGTCAAAATGGTAACAAAAAATACACAAGTATCTGTATAACATCTGATTATTATTTCCTGAAATAGAAACATTTATATTCTCATTTTATACATCTATTATCAGTATTTATTTGATCCCTGTCCAGTCAAGTTGATCCCTGTCCTGTCAAGTTGATACCTCTCTAGCCAAGTTGATACCTGTCCAGTCAAGTTGATCATTGACCAGTTTATTGGATCCCAGTCCAGTCAAACTGTTGTTATAGGTAAGTGTATATTTGTATGTGAACTATATTTTCATATAGGATCATTTTCTACTGAAATTTGTTTCAAAAGAGTGGCAAATGTAGAATTTTAACGCTAACAAAGGTAGATATTAATTGACAGATATATTTTACATTCAAATACCACAACACCTGTGATTTTAGCTCACCTGGCCCAAAGGGCCAAGTGAGCTTTACTCATCACTTGGTGTCCGTCGTCCATCGTCATCCGTTAACTTTTACAAAAATCTTCTTCTCTGAAACTACTAGTCCAAATTTATACAAACTTGGCCTAAATCTTCTTTAGAGTATGTAGTTTAAAAAATGTATCCGATGAACCCGCCCATCAACCAAGATGGCCGCCATGGCTAAAACTAGAACATGGCGGTAAAATGCAGTTTTGGCTAATATCTCTGAAACTAAAGCATTTAGAGCAAATCTGAAAAGGGGTATACATGTTCATCAGGTCAAGATCTATCTGCCCTGAAATTTGCTGCCCATGAATTGGTGAGTTTAGAGAAATTTTGAAGTTTTTGGTTATTATCTCGAGTTTTATAATAGATAAAGATAAACTGTGACAGCAAAATTATTCAGCTAGGTAAGATCTACAAATTAGTCAGTAGGACCAAAATTGTTTATTGACCCCTTAAAGAGTTATTGCTCTTTAATGTCAATTTTTGACATTTTTTCTACGCATTTGTCTACAGGAGGGTTGTCAGTGAATCTTATGGATATATAACGGCCGTCTTTTTGTGTGAGGTTACAAGTACCTAACCAAACATATAACTAAATATTGCCTGTTGTTGTTAGCTTGCTGCTTAAGTTTGCTTTCAGCCAGTCGTAATGATTTTGAAAAGTTTCACCACCTTTGCACCACCATTGAATATGTTGAGTAACAGGATGGTCCAAAAATACTTTATTTTTTAATTTAATTCCTTTACTATCTGATAAAACCACTGGAGTATAAGCTCTTGTATTTGATGGGGATATTTCTGGCTTGCTAAGCTGTTTGTGAAGTTTATTGAGTGACATATGTTAGGCAGAAGTTAGTGATTCTGGATTTGTTCAATGTTAGATATAATATATATATATATATATGTCAAGCACTATATTGATATAATTATGGCACTATATATACTACTCTATATGCAAGCTAAATATTGTATATAAGCACTGGAAGCAGTAATTCTTATATTAATTTTGGGCAATCTCTGTGAAATGGGGTCAGCCTTAAATACAATTTAGAAATTTAATATATATCGGTATATTACAAGAGTTTATTTGCAATTACGTATATAATATAACTGAAAAAGTTTAATAAAATCTTTTTATGTTTAAGACTGTTTGAATTTCGCGCCTCTGTGAAAAAAAATGGCTTCAAGATTTTCTGACAAGTATCGTCAGTTGATTTTCACTAAAACACTATTTAATTGTGGGCTTTTTAAATAAATATTAATGCTAGGATATAATGACTTTGTATGTACAAAAATATCACAATGTAACACAATGTAACTAAAGGTAAACACAAAAAACTTTCAAATATTCGCTCCAAGTCAGATTCACGTCTTCACTCTTCAATCACACAATCACTTCCTATAGTGTTTAAATTTTCGTGTTTGCCTGTGTTTTTAATAAAAATGCCCCAGGACTTGAAACTCAATTGTCACGTATTTTACATTGCATGTATAAATGATCTGTATGGAAAAACTTGGCGATTTTACTGCCAAATATTCTCCACTTTACACACCTTTGGTTCATGTCAGATATAAATAATATTTCAATGCTGTTCGAAGGCATCGTTAACATAATCATCCTGATCTATTGATCACCAAAGGCCATTCCTACATAGGATACAACGTCCGTTTACAAAATAGATTGTACACAAATTGATATTGATTGTATTGGACGAACTTTAAAAAAAAAACCAACCTGCTCTTCAAGTATAAAGACACAGAAACGATCATATCATGATTACAAGCCTTCCACATAAATTTCAAACAAATGCTTTGAAACTCTAAATGCAAGTGTTCATGTCAAACGCTCACGTGATACCAAACGGACTAGACCATATACGGGAAAGATAAAACCTGAGAATTCGGCTAAAAAAGTTTTGAGCGGGAAATACAAATATAAGATTTTTGGTAGGAACGAAAAATTAAATAAAGTAAAATCTTGCTGGTAAATACAAATAAAAGATTTTCAGGCGGAACGAATTTATATGGTCGGTCAGTAAAGGGCAAACAAACAATATTTTAATTTAAGCCTCATGACAAGTAAATACAATTTCAGGAAATTTTAGCAATGCTATATATAATCATGATAATTAAGTTACATGTATTTTATATTTTCAGTTTGAAGATCTGCTATTGATATTTATTTGATTCAAGGTCCATATAATTAATTACTATACATTCTATAGGTGAGTGAACATTATATTTATATATTGGACATTTAATGATTTATTTTATCAATAGAAACTCGGAAATACATGAAATATATTGAAATTTTAAATGTAAATTTTTTTAAATGGGAGATAATCCAGAGCTAGCGAATTCATTCTAAGTAGCATTACACCAGTGTTTTTAATGTTGTTGGAACAAGATAAACAAAAGTTTTATTCAGCAGCTTTTGTATAAGGGGAGACAAAAAATAAAATGACATACTTCCGAAATTATTTGCATTTGGATGTCGAAACTAATTAAACATTGCAAACATTACAAATAGAGTTGTTCACTAAGAAATAAAATTGTGCTGTAAGAATGTAAGATGGGAAGTCTATGTCAATGAGACAGCAAACAATTAACAAAAGAAGTCAACATGGTATTTAACAATAGACAAGTGTATCTATAACATGTTTTTATTTCATTTATATTTTCAGTTTGAACATCTATTATGTCTAAAATCAATATTTATTTGAGAATTGTCCAGTCCTTGTGATCATTGTCCAGTCAATGCGATCCTTGTGCAGTCAATTTTTAATCCTTGTCCAGTTGAGTTGCTATTATAGGTAAGTGTACATTATATGTGAACTATATAGGATCATTTACTACTGAAATTTTATTTCAAAAGAGAGGCAAATGTAGAATTTTAACTCTAACAAGGGGAGATATTAATTAACAGATATATTTCACATTTAAAATATCACAACACCTGTGTTTTTGTATAGTAAAGAAAACACTAAAAACAAAGAATGCATCCTGTATGATTGAAGGTTTAGGGGTATATATCAGCGAGACAGCAACCAATCAATGAAAGAGGTCAAAATGGTATCAAACAATAAATACACAAGCATCTTCATAGCATGTTATCATTATTTCAACCTGATATAACTCTCATTTTGTCTTGTCACTGCTGACAGCTGAATATTTGGGGTCCCTTTTTAGCCCCAAACACATGTTATTTTGTTTTCTCAGCGACTTGCGGTAGACCTACATTCAGAACAATATATATGTGAGACACGCCTTTAATAGATTTTATTTAGCTATGGGACCAGGGTTCTTTCCTTTCCAGGCAATTGATTGAGTTAAGCTATTTCAATTGATATTTTATAGTTTGTCTTTATATGTTTGGATGTTTATACACTATTGTTTCAAGTGAGGCTGAAGGTTGGCGCCTATTAAATCGTTTAAACCGGCTGCATTTGTTTGTACCTGTCCTGATGTTCAGGATGTGTTGTTTGTTGATGTGGTTCATAAATGTTTCTCGTTTCTTGTGTTTTATATAGATTAGACTGTTGGTTTTCCTGTTTGAATAGTTTTACACTTGTCACTTTTTGGGCCCTTTATACCTTGCTGTTCGGTGTGAGCTAAGTGGGCTCCATGTTGAAGGCCGCTCTTTGACCTATAATGGTTTACTTTTACAAATTGTGACTTGGATGGAGAGTTGTCTCATTGGCACTCATACCACATCTTCTTATATATAATGAATGTCTTATCTGACACTGACTGTCTTTGTTTAAATTTAGTACTACTTTCATCAAAGAAAGAAAGGACACCGTCGATGGTTTCGTCTAAAATGTGACATATATAGTTTTTTTCTTCATAAAAGAATTAATAATGTGACTTGCTTACTTTCTTGCTTCTGCACAGCGGTCTGTTGTCAAATAGATCATTCAGAGCTCAGACATAAATAAGTCTGAATCTGCTTTAACTCATAGAGGTCTAAATTTGTAAGTTTTAGGATTTTTCTCCCTTAAATGCAAGACAAAATACGACTTTAATAAGTCAAATATTGTTAAGCAAGAAATAATTGACCAGAATCCAAAAGTTGCAAATATCAACTCCTACAAGTCGATAAGTTATCAAAATTGGTTCACTTCAAGACCCACGCATATTTATAAAAAGGTCATACATCTAAATCAAATAATGACAACATTGAAAGACAATGCTTTGTCTTCTAAGGAAAAATATAAATGAGAGTCTAAAAAATCGGAGATAATGTTAATTAACTTTACAATGCAACCACCTGGAACCACACTTAATGAGGTAAAACATCTGTGTTTAGTAAGGATGTTCAATTAGATAATTAAATATATATAGATGGCTCAAGTCCTTGTGAACTCTCAAACAGGTGTTTGCTGTCATAGGTGGTGTACTTTGGCCACCAAGTAAAATTTAGTTTTTTCAACAAGATAAATAGAACTAAACAAGTCTGTCATTTTCTGACTTAGATAAGTCTAAAATTGAAAACACATTTTTATAATAAATACATGTTTTGACTTCTTTAAGTCAAAAACAAAAATCGACTTGTTTATGTCTGAGCTCTGACTGTAGATCAACAAAATATACGACTTTGTTACTTGGCAATGATTTTTCCCTGCCCCTCAGACTCATGGTCTGCTAAAGAAAATTTTATAAACTGGTTCCTTATGTTTATCAGGGATACAGCTTTGGGTAACTGATAATTTCTTCTAACAAAGACCTAGATCAGACATTTGATGTAAACATACTCAGGAGTCTATTTCTAGAACGAAAGAAGCACGACTAATATCATGAATATTACATTACAAAAATAGATTTACGCACAACAATTTATAGATAATGGTAAATAACACTCACAATAGCAACACATAGGGTTGAGAACACATAGTTTTGACATATAATTGGGTTTTCCTTTGCATGAATTGGGTTTTTGAACCATGCAATTGTCAGTTGAATTGGGGTTTCAATTGTTTTCATTTCTTAATCGTGCAAATATGCAGCTTATCTAGAGCTCTGAATAGTGAAGGTTTAGGGGTCTATATCAATGAGACAGCAACCAATCAATAAAAGAGGTCAAAATAGAATCAACCAATAAACAAGCATCTTTATAACATATTCTTATTTAAACCTGAAATAGCAACATTTATATTCTCATTTAAAGCATCTGTCATCAGTATTTATTTGATCCCTGTCCAGTCAAGTTGTTCCCTTTCCTGTCAAGGTGGTGTTATAGGTAAGTGTCCAGTGCATTTGATCTCTGTCAAGTCATGGCTGTTATTATAGGTAAGTGTAAATCATATGTGAACTATATAGGATCATTTAATTACTACTGAAATTGGTTTCTGAAATTAGTTTCAACTGTAAAATATTCAAACTCTTAAAGGGCAGATAATCAACAAAATACCCAAGACCAATACTTTATAGTTAACAAGACACACACATCAGAGAACATTATGACATCATTGCAAAATTATTTTCCTTCAAAAAAAGATTGGTATAACTTACGTGTAAACTTGGGGTAAAGGATAACAATACATGTGAGGTATCTGCTGGAGCTAAATCAGCTATAAACGTAATATAGAAAGCAGAACACAGTCATACTGTTAAACGTTCCTTCATCTAAATTGAGTGCTAAGGCTACATCCCACACTGACATCAAGCCTATATAAAATAGGTAAAACACATCATAATTCCCACAATATTGCCAACAGTATTAAGTCAATGAGCACTAAACAAAGGTGAGGCTCAGTATCACTCATTTCAGTATTTACCATTTCAGAGTTGTGGTTAGTGATAATTTTCAATTAGCAGAAACAATTCGCCTGGCAATTATTACTCAACAGATTTATATATTAATTTTTCTATTTTAGGAACTATGGAAGATTGGAATGAGGTAAGATGTTTTCTTCTTTAATGTCAAACAGTCGAGTGATTTTTTTTAGCCTGCAACATTTATGTCGTGAAAGCGACACAATGTGATCCTAGATTTCCTTGACGGTGTCAACATTAAGGTTAATTCTGTTGTTAAATTTTTTTTTAGACATCAATTTTTTTTGTCAAACCTTCATGGAATTTTAAGAAACTTGGACAGAAGCTTTTTTATGACACAATACTGTAACCATTATAACTCGTGCAATACAGCCAGTGTTCCAGCTAGGCCGTTTTCAGAGGGTACGGCGCCCGCCCTTTTCCGAGTGGCGCCCTGTGCCCTTTTTACAGTTTCCAGGGCGCCCTGCCTTTTTTGAAGATCGATTGCATATTAATTTGCGTTTTGATATGATACGCTTATTACGAAATTTTACCTAGGGAAAAGTTTATGACTTATTATCTTTGAAGAAATGTGCATACAACAACTTGGGCACAATTTGCGATGATTACCGTAGTTTCATGGAAGAAACGTAATGACAGAAAGTTGGAAAACCATTATAAACTCGTTGAAGGCATTGTTTTACTTGTTTTCTGTAAAATAAACAGAAAATTCAGACGTATTTGTCATTGACTGCCTTCATTTTTGATACGAAAATAACAAAATCGGCCGCCATATTGTGATCATATTTACATCATATTTACGTACTGTTTATAATCCTCCAAAGAAGGAGCACACCCGAATAAAGAAAGATAACTCAATCTGATTTTTTTCCTAGCATTGAGTAACCCATTTACATATTCTAAAATGTGTCTCCATACTTCTTGCTTAAGAATATATATGTTTAGGTATTTATTTTGAGTTATGGGAAAAGTTAAAGAGGGTCTTAGTAGCAGTGTTGGTAGGGTGCCTTGGTCATCTTTTTCTGTATTCTTTATTTTTGATACTATTTTTCACTGTTGCTTTATATCCTAAAATTGTGAATTTACTGAGTACAGCTGTTTTGTGCTGTATTGCCATCAAGCACAGCAGGGGTAGAAAGGTGAAACTGGTAAAATGTGGTAGACCATAGAAACAGTATGAAACAGATCTCCTTTCAAAACACACTGCATATAAAGTTCAACTGTGCCAAGCAATAATCAAAAACTTGTGTGACAAGCTGCTTGACCAGTTTTTCAGCCTTAAAAGTAGAAAGATAGAGTTCTATATGGGCTAAAGATGTTGTTCTTGTATAACCTGTGATTCAACGAATAAACACAAATGTTTGATTAACATCTTTTATTAAAATATGCCCTTTTGATATTATCATATCGCGCGTTAAATGCCCTTTTTCAGGATTGGCACCCTGCCCTTTTGAAAACCTAGCTGGAACACTGCCAGCATTATATTTGTTGACTTTTTTATTGAAAATATTGAAACACAATTTTCACTCAGATTAACTTTTTTATGTGAGAATGAAATGTTTTTAAAAAATAATTTTTCTTCTTCAAAACTTAGGAACAGTATACAATGTAATCATAAGCAGGGTTTCCCCTGGGTCTATTTTCTTTTTCACTACCTCTTTTGACAAAACTATATTTTTCGCCACTTTCAATTCCCCCCCTCCCCCCAACTATTATTTGTCACATTATTGTATACCAAAGACTACAATGTCTCCCTTGTATTAAGCAATCAAAATCAGTCATTCTAAAGTATAGTTATTTTCTGGCATTAGCTAGAAAAACATTTCAGTTACTACACTCTTTACATTCTGTTAAATATAAACTCTGTTTCTTACTTACAGAAACTCATTGAAGCTGCTAAAAATGGAAGAGTAGAAGAATTGAAGCTCTGCCTAGCAAATGGAGCAAACATTGATTTTAAAGTAGGTAAACTTGTAACATTGAATATCAAATAGGTAAACTTGTAACATTGAATATGAAATAGGTAAACTTGTAACATTGAATATCAAATAGGTAAACTTGTAACATTGAATATCAAGTAGGTAAATTTGTAACATAGTAGGTAAACTTATCATGACACAACAATGGTGTTCAACACAAAACATGATACATTATGACTTAACACTGATTTTCAACACAGAACATGAGACACATCATGACACAACACTGGTGTAAAACACAGAACATGTAAGATAACAGGACACTACAGTTATGTTCAACACAAAACGTGAGTCACATCATGACACAACAATGATGTTCAACACAATACATGAGCCACATCTTGACACAACACTGGTGTTCACCACAAAATATGACATCATGACACAACACTGATGTTCAACACAACAAGAGCCACATAAAATACAGAACATCGAAGATCAACATAGAACACGAGCTACATCATAACATAACTGTTGTTCATAACAATAAATGAGCCACATCATGACACAACATTGATGTTCAACACAGAACATGAGACACATCATGACACAACCATGGTGTTTAACACAATACATGAGGCATCATGACACAACACTGATGTTCAACACAGAACATGAAACACATCATGACACAACACTGATGTTCAACACAGAACACAATACACATGACACAACACTGATTTTCAACACAGAACACAAGACACATCATGAGACAACATGACAGGACACTGATGTTCAACACAGAACATGACACATATTAGGACACAACACTGATGTTCAACACAGAACATGACACATCATGACACAACACTGATGTTCAACACAGAACACGATACACATCATGGCAAAACACTGGTGTTCATCACAGAACATGAGACACATCATGACACAACACTGATGTTCAACACAGAACACGAGACACATCATGACACAACATTGATGTTCAACACAGAACATGAGACACATGACACAACACTCATGTTCAACACAGAACATGACACATATAAGGACACAACACTGATGTTCAACACAGAACATGACACATCATGACACAACACTGATGTTCATCACAAAACATGCGACACATCATGACACACCACTGATGTTCCACACAGAAAATGAGACAGATCATGACACACCACTGAAACATACATGTAATCAGAGTACTGCACTAAATGTGAAACATACCATTTTTATATGACTGCCAAAATTTAAAAAAAATTTGTCGTATATTGGTATGACGTTGGCGTCGTCGTCGTCGTCATCCGAATACATTTGGTTTTCGCACTATAACTTTAGTATAAGTAAAAAGAAATCTATGAAATTTAAATACAAGGTTTATGACCATCAAAGGATGGTTGGGATTCATTTAAGGAGTTTTGGTCCCAACCGTTTAGGTATTAGGGGCCACACAAGGTCCCAAATAAGCATTTTTCTTGTTTTTTGCACAATAACTTTAGTATAAGTAAATAGAAATCTATGAAATTTTATCACAGTTTATGATCACAAAAGGAAGGTTGGGATTGATTTTGGGAGTTTTGGTCCTAACAGTTCTGGAATGAGGGGCCAAAAGGGTCCAAAATTAAACTTTGTTAGATTTCATCAAAAAATGAATTATTGGGGTTCTTTGATATGCCAAATATAACCGTGTATATAGATTCTTAATTTTTGGTCCTGTTCTCAAATTGGTCTACATTAAGGTCCAAAGGGTCGAAAATTAAACTTAGTTTAATTTTAACAAACATTGAATTCTTGGGGTTCTTGATATGCTGAATCTAAACATGATTTTGATTATGGGCCCAGTTTTCAAGTTGGTCCAAATCAGGGTCCAAAAATTCAATATATGGGGTTCTTCAATATGCTGATTCTAACCCTAATGTATTTAGATTTTTAATATTTGGGCCTGGTTATCAAATTTGTCCACATTGAGGTCTTAAGGGTCTAAAATTGAAAATTATTTTATTTCACCAAAATTGAATTCTTGGGGTTCTATGATATGCTGAATTTAACCATTTTGAATATTGGACATAATATGAAAATGTCTAATTATAATTTTTATAACTTTTTAAGTTAAAGTTCTTAGACCACATTCATTCTGTGTCAGAAACCTATGTTGTGTCATCTATTTAATCACAATCCAAATTCAGAGCTGGTAAAGCTTAAATGTTGTGTCAATACTTGCCCCCACTGTTCAGGGTTCGACCTCCACGGTCGTATAAAGCTGCGCCCTGCGGAGCATCAAGTTTATGGCATAGAATGACAAATTAATACTAACATATGTTCTGCACCTGACAACTCAGAGTAAATAGACAACAAATATAACAACACACAATACATGGACTGGACCTTACTACTCAGAGTAAATAGACAAACAAATATAACAACCAAACACATGGTCTGAGACTAGCTACTCAGAGTAAATAGACAAATATAACAACACACAACCAAGGTCTGGACCTGACTACTCAGAGTAAATAGACAAACAAATATAACAACACACAACACATGGTCTGGACCTGACCTGACTACTCAGAGTAAATAAACAAACAAATATAACAACAAACAACACATGGTCTGGACCTGACTACTCAGAGTAAATAGACAAACAAATATAACAACACACAACACATGGTCTGGACCTGACTACTCAGAGTAAATAGACAAACAAATATAAATATAACAACCAAACACATGGTCTGACCCTGACTACTAAGAGTAAATAGACAAATAAAACAACACAACACATGGTCTGACCCTTATTACTCAGAGTAAATAGACAAATATAACAACACACAACACATGGTCTGGACCTTACTATAGATAGTAAATAGACAAACAAAATACAACAACTAACAACATATGGTCTGGACCTGACTACTCAGAGTAAATAGACAAACAAATATAACAAACAACACATGGTCTGGACCTGACTACTCAGAGTAAATAGACAACCAAATATAACAACACACAACACATGGTCTGGACCTGACCTGACTACTCAGAATAAATAGACAAACAAAAATAACAACAAACAACACATGGTCTGAACCTGACTACTCAGAGTAAATAGACAAACAAATATAACAACCAAACACATGGTCTGGACCTGACTACTCAGAGTAAATAGACAAACAAATATAACAACCAAACACATGGTCTGAGACTAGCTACTCAGAGTAAATAGACAAATATAACAACACACAACACATGGGCTGGACCTGACTACTGAGAGTAAATAAACAATTATAACAACACACAACCAAGGTCTGGACCTGGCTACTCAGAGTAATACACAAACAAATATAACAACACACGACACATGGTCTGGACCAGACCTGACTACTCAGAGTAAATAAACAAACAAATATAACAACCAAACACATGGTCTGACCCTGACTACTAAGAGTGAATAGACAAATATAACAACACACAACACATGGTCTGACCCTGACTACTCAGAGTAAATAGACAAATATAACAACACACAACACATGGTCTGGACCTGACTATAGATAGTAAATAGACAACCAAATATAACAACACACAACACATGGTCTGGACCTGACCTGACTACTCAGAGTAAATAGACGAACAAAAATAACAACAAACAACACATGGTCTGGACCTGAATACTAATAGTAAGTAGACAAACAAATATAACAAACAACACATGGTCTGGACCTGACTACTCAAGAGTAAATAGACAACCAAATATAACAACTAACAACACATTGTCTGGACCTGACTACTCAGAGTAAATAGACAAACAAATATAACAAACAACACATGGTCTGGACCTGACTACTCAAGAGTAAATAGACAACCAAATATAACAACAAACAATACATTGTCTGGACCTGACCTGACTACTGAGAGTAAATAGACAAATAAATATAACAACTAACAACACATGGCCTGGACCTGACCTGACTACTCAGAGTAAATAGACAAACAAATATAACACCAAACAACACATTGTCTGGACCTGACTACTCAGAGTAAATAGACAAACAAATATAACAACACACAACACATTGTCTGGACCTGACCTGACTACAAAGAGTAAATAGACAAACAAATATAACAACACACAACACATGGTCTGGACCTGACCTAACTACTCATAGTAAATAGAAAAACAGATATAACAACTAAAAACACATGGCCTGGACCTGACCTGACTACTCAGAGTAAATAGACAAACAAATATAACAACAAACAACACATTGTCTGGACCTGACCTGACTACTGAGAGTAAATAGATAAACAAATATAACAACACACAACACATTGTCTGGACCTGACCTGACTACTGAGAGTAAGTAGACAAACAAATATAACAACACACAACACATTGTCTGGACCTGACTACTCAGAGTAAATAGACAAACAAATATAACAACACACAACACATTGTCTGGACCTGACCTGACTACAAAGAGTAAATAGACAAACAAATATAACAACACACAACACATGGTCTGGACCTGACCTAACTACTCATAGTAAATAGACATACAAATATAACAACTAACAACACATGGCCTGGACCTGACCTGACTACTCAGAGTAAATAGACAAACAAATATAACAACAAACAACACATTGTCTGGACCTGACCTGACTACTGAGAGTAAATAGATAAACAAATATAACAACACACAACACATTGTCTGGACCTGACCTGACTACTGAGAGTAAGTAGACAAACAAATATAACAACACACAACACATGGTCTGGACCTGACCTAACTACTCAAGAGTAAATAGACATACAAATATAACAACTAACAACACATGGCCTGGACCTGACCTGACTACTGAGAGTAAATAAAAAAACAAATATAACAACACACAACACATAGTCTGGACCTGACCTGACTTCTCAGAATAAATAGACATACAAATATAACAACACACAACACATGGTCTGGACCTGACTACTGTGAGTATATAGACAAACACATATAACAACACACAATACATGGTCTGGACCTGACTACTCAGAGTAAATAGACAAACAAATATAACAACACACAACACATGGTCTGTACCTGACCTGACTTCTCAGAGTAAATAGACAAACAAATATAACAACACACAACACATGGTCTGGACCTGACTACTGTGAGTATATAGACAAACACATATAACAACACACAATACATGGTCTGGACCTGACTACTCAGAGTAAATAGACAAACAAATATAACAACACACAACACATGGTCTGTACCTGACCTGACTTCTCAGAGTAAATAGACAAACAAATATAACAACACACAACACATGTGCTGGACCTGACTACTGTGAGTATATAGACAAACAAATATAACAACACACAACACATGGTCTGGACCTGACTACTCAGAGTAAATAGACAAATATAACAACACACAACACATGGTCCAGGTCGTCTGATTTGGTACAGGCACAAAATTTGGAGAGATTAAACCATATTTGCTTTAGTACAATTCCCCCTTGGCCTATCTAGAGCATTGGTATTAAAAATAAAGCACACAATAATAAAACCTGCACTGTTCAAATACCATTGGTCTGTATGGAAACTGATACTTAGTCATTATACTGAGTCAACATTAAATCAAAATTTTGAATTTAATTAGACAGTTTTCATGGAAAAATATGGATGCAGGGTTTGATTTTAAAATATTTGTCTTTTTGTTTGAGTTATGGATGGTGAAGTTCTTATTTTGCTTCTTGGCAAGAAACAATTTTTTACACTAGGGTTTCACTTGATGTTGTGTTAACAACTTTGGTCAGATAGTGATATGTATAAAAATCTAATGTAGAAACATCTTGTAAAAAGGACAAATAGTCGTTAGATTCATATAAAATGTAATTCCATTTAACTCATATAATTGTTCTGAATCTGGAAATACTACTACATGTACTACTCTTTTTCACTTTTCTTCGATTTTTTTGCAAATTAATGATTATACTGAATCTGCACTAAATCCTGTTGTTAGTTAGACATGTTTAATGGACAACAAATACTTGCATGAATAATAATAATAATAATAATAATAATAATCTTTATTTAAAGGGTCTTGTTTTCATTATGTTATACTAAATCAGGAAATAAAACTTTTTTCATGCTTTTTTGAATGATTTATTTTATTAAAATTAATGATTAAATAGAATCTACACTAAATCCTTTTAACACACAAATTTATGTTGTTAATTGGACAGGTTTAATGGACAACAAATATTTGTAATAATCATATAAAGTGGGGTCTCATTTTACTCATAGTATTGTTCTGAATCAGAAAATAAAACTTTTTTTCATTTTTCTTTAAAAAATATTTTTTTTAAATTTATGATTATACTGAATCTACAATAAATCCTGTTGTTAATCAGACAGTTTTAATTGATGTAACTACTTATTTCTGTTTATATTTATTCCACAACATTGTCCAGTTTATCAGACAAGTTTTGATGTCAGTTGTATTATTCCAGGTTAATGGATGGACAGCATTAATGTTGTCTGCCATTATAGGACATGTGGAAGTGTGTCGACTTCTCCTGGAGAACAAATGTGACAAAGATATCACAGATGTATGTTATCTACTAAATCTGATCACATTACTTTTAATCAACTCAAAATCATGTTGTTAATTAGACAGGTTTAATGGACAACAAATATTTGTCAGAATCATATAAAGTGGGGTCTCATTTTACTCATAGTATTGTTCTGAATCAGAAAATACAACTTTTTTTCATTTTTCTTTAAAAAAGATTTTTTCTTAAAATTAATGATTATACTGAATCTACACTAAATCCTGTTGTTAATCAGACAGTTTTAATTAATATGACTGTTTATTTTTGTTTATATTTATTACACAACATTGTCCAGTTTATCAGACAAGTTTTGATGTTAGTTGTATTATTCCAGGAGGATGGATGGACAGCATTAATGTTGGCTGCCTGGAAAGGATATGTGGAAGTGTGTCGACTTCTCCTGGAGAACAGATGTAACAAAGATATCACATCAGTACGTTATCTACTAAATCTGATCACATTACTTTTAATCAACACAAAATCATGTTGTTAATTAGACAGGTTTAAAGGACAACTAATGTTTGTAATAATTATATAAAGTGGGGTCTCATTTTACTCATAGTATTGTTTTGAATCAGAAAATGCAACTTTTTTTCATTTTTCTTTAAAAAAATTTACTTTTATAAAATTAATGATTAAACTGAATCTACACTTAATCCTGTTGTTAATTATAATCAGACAGTTTTAATTAATGTGATTATTTATTTCTGTTTATATTTATAACACAACATTGACCAGTTTATCAGACAAGTTTTGATGTCAGTTGTATTATTCCAGGGTACTGGATGGACAGCATTAATGTTGGCTGCCAGTAGAGGACATGTGGAAGTGTGTCGACTTCTCCTGGAGAACAGATGTAATAAAGATATCACATCAGTATGTTATCTACTAAATCTGATCACATTACTTTTAATCAACACAAAATCATGTTGTTAATTAGACAGGTTTAATGAACAAATATTGTTAGTAATAATTATATAAAGTGGGGTCTCATTTTACTCATAGTATCGTTCTGAATCAGAAAATACAACTTTTTTTCATTTTTCTTTAAAAAAATTATTTTCTTAAAATTTATGATTCTACTACTGGATCTACACTAAATCCTGTTGTTAATTAGACAGTTTTAATGTATGTTATCTACTTAATCTGATCACATTACTGTTAACCAACATAAAGTTGTTAATGGACAACTATTGTTTGTAATAATTACATAAAGTGGGGTCTTATTTTTCTTGTCTCCTCGTACTTAATCAGGAAATGTAACTATTTTTCATATTTCTTTGAAAAAGTTTTTTTTTTTAAATTGATCATTATTCTGAACCATTTTAATCAGACAGATTTTATTATTATATCAACAAATACTCGCCAGAATTATATAAAGTGAGATCTCATTTATCTCTGTGCATTTCACTGAATCAATTGATATAAATATTTTATACATTTCTTGAAAAAAAATTGTTTTTGTTAACATGACATTTCTGATGGAAGTGCTAACATCCCACAAAAACACATGTTGTTTATGTACAATACAAATACAAGTGTGACTGGTCATTTTATTCAGTTTTGACCACTGATTCATGTGATATACATTTTGTTTTTATTTATTACACAACATTATCCAGTTTATCAGACAAGTTTTAATGTCAGTTGTAGGATATGTTGTATATTATTTATATTGATAACAAAGTATTGTACATAATAGTTACATGTTATTTGGCATTATTATAGATAGATGGAGAAACAGCTTTACATCTGGCTGCTAAGTGTGGACATCTACAGACCACAATATGTCTGGTAGAACAAGGAGGCATCAGTCCCTTGGTTAAAACACATGAGGTAATATTATATAGTAAATGCTCAGTATTCAACTAGTAAATAATGCATCACTAAAATGATGTTTAAGATATTTTTGGTCAAATGGATTTTTTTTCTCAAGGTTATAGTTAGTCATATGATCCTTTAAATTAAACTAAAAATATGGAGTGTTTTATAGACTTGTATGGCTTAGTTTTTAGTAAAAAAACTCATGAACATAGATGATCTTATAAAAAAATCCATTTTTTTTCTTCAAAATCTTCAAAAATGATTCTGTATAGACAATTTGCACACATTGGATTAGTTGTACTATAGGTAACTTTCGCATCATTCAAAAATATGTTGCCAAACTATATGAATATCTCAGTTTTAGTGAAAACAGCTATGGTCATTACGTTAAAGTAATTTGGTTAAAAACATGATAATTGATGCAACGGAGTAGGTCCAGTAAGACCCCTTTTTGGCCCCAAAATATAGCTGTTTTACAAAATTGTTAAAATGTAAACTTTTAGTTATTTATTGGACAGTAAAATGCTTCTGCTACATAAATATGGGCTGTTTTTGACTATACAATGCACATATATTGGGTACTAGCACCATTAAGTCATGCTAAATTACTGAAATCTTCACAATTCTAACATTTTAGTTAAATTGTAGACGGTTTTCGTGAAAAACGAAATTGGCCGCATTCGTGTTCATCCTTAATATTGAAATGTAAGTTGTATTTTATGATAATACATAACATATATAAAGGTTGAGGATGAACACGGATGCGGCCACTTTCATTTTTGACAAAAAAACATCTGAAAAGTGACATTTTTCAACATATTTGGTAGATTTTTCATATTTTAGCTTGAATCGGTGCGTTTTTTATGACTAAATCAGTTAAAATCTTTCACATAAACTAATTGATTCAAATAAAATAGACACTTAAGGGTTTAAAAAGTGGTCAAAATCTTTCGTCAGATGAACCTGAAATTTGAGGCCAAAATCGGCCCTTACCAGACCTACTCCTTAGAAACACTTAAAGCTGTTTTAAAGACCACAGCAAAAGTTCAAAAGTAGTGACTCTGCAGCTTTCGCTTATCTAACAGAAGATGATTATTTGTGTACACCAATTTGAAACATTCTTATTGCCTGGTAAACAAATTACATTATTTCTTGTCATCGGTACGGCAGATTTTTTTAAAGGACATTATCTCCCCCTTTGGCGCATTTTCTTCTCTGGAAGAATCTACTCTTTTCGGTCATATGGCAATAAGCTAAATAATTGGCATATTGCCATTTTGATATACCTAAGTAATTTCTAATACATATAATGAATCACTTTTGAATAATTATTAGATTATTTTAGGACAGTACAGAGCATGAACAAGGTTGTGGCAGTAGCCCAACATCATGTATCAGCAAAAACTGAAGTTAAGAAAATAACAATTTTTCCTACCAAGGAAATTTCTGAGCAATGCATATCATTTTAAATGCATTCCCCATTTCCATTCTCAATTTTAATGACTCTTTAAAAGAATAATATTTAATAAAAACATACAAGAAATTAAAGAAAAATGACTTACATAATGTAATATCACTCAGTAACCATCGAAACCAATATAATTACACAGAGTGAAGTCAATATAAAGTGGGATGAAAGACATAATGAGACAAGAGTAGAAGATATTTCAAAACATATAAAACCAGTTGTCATATTGGCAATTATTCCACATGTATATTGACATATCCATCTTAAATGTGGAATAAATAAATCATTCATAAACAAGTTCTGAAGCTAAAAAATCTGAAACCGTGCAAGTTGCACCAACGCATCAAAGAGTTGCTAACTTTCAATTTAATTTATATTGAAAAACCACAAATTTCATTTTTGTATGAAGTTTAATTTTACTTAACTTTGAATTGTTCTAAAAACTAAGGATTTCCTTATCCCAGGCATAGATAACCTTAGCCGTATTTGACACAGCTTTTTGGATCCTCAATGCTCTTCAACTTTGTACTTGTTTGGCTTTATAAATATTTTGATATGAGCGTCACTGATGAGTCTAATGTAGACGAAACGCGCATCTGGCGTACTAAATTATAATCCTGGTACCTTTGATAACTATTAAGTAGACCTCCAAATAGCTATTGTGGTTGTGCTGCTGGATTGCTGTCTCATTAGAGTTTATCCCAATGCTCATATTTGAAATGCATAATAAAGGAAAAATAGATTTATTTCAATTTCAAGTTAAATGTTTATTAAGGTGGTACCCAACACTTCCACTAAAATAAATTTGGCTCGTTTAATTTTCATAAAATTTTGTCAAAGTATTTACTTTGACACTCAAAAACATAAAAATTTAAAAAATTTTGAACCAACCGTTTTGTCAGAAAAATTACACTGGTTATATGGAACGGGGACCCAATTATTTGCCCCATTGGAACGCATTGAAAATCATAGTCAATACATAGGGTCCTGTTCAATAAAAAATTTTGATAGCCACCTTGGGACTTCTGGTTCATGTTAGGCATTCATTTTGAAGTGTCTAAGTACAATCTCGGTGCCTCATGACCGGCATTCCGTTGCAAAATTTTGTTTTTATTGACAACAGGGTCAGTCTGTCTACTTCCGGGGAAGAATAAAGGCTAGAATTTAGGCAATTTACTCTATGTACTGACGCCAGATTACATTTAAATCAATCAAAATTTTTACAGAAATTCAAACTAGAAAGCCTACCCTTTCAAATAAATCTACATTCAGTTACAGAACTAGTGAAATAATAACACTACACAATTTATAAAAAAAGTTATATATTTTTTTTAAGAACTACATTCGTGGGTACCGGACTGGTTGCCCTAACTGGGATCATATTCCTGTCGGACTTTTTTTTCCCCAAGAATTAAAACTGCACTTTTAAAATAAAGATATACATCTCAGTAGTCATTGTGCAAAGTTTCAAAAATTTGATCAAACAATTACAGAATTATTGATCCTTATCTATAACATCTCAAATACCAGAAAATTGATCGGAGAAAATCTTAAAATCATGAAGAAAATATGCTAAAAATCAGCAAAACTTTTTTTAATTCAAGAGATATTTACATTCTGTAAATTGCATAAGGTACATAAATTCATTCTTTGTATGGAAATTTAGTTGAAACCAAAACTTGTTAAAAAATAAATTAAAAATATAATTTTTTTCAATTAAAAAAAAAAAAATCTTCTGTTTTAAAGAATTACATATGCAAATCAAGCATACCCATAACAAGGGTATAAAATATGAGACAAAGTCTTCAAATAGTCTGCTTAGTTCATTTAAAATACAATATAAGAGGCTAGATGCATAAAAGTTCTCACTTGTAGCTAAAACCAGTCAAGGCGGCACCTCCTATAGTTTAACAGATGTGGAGGGAAATCCTTGATCTTCCTGACCGCTTGATGCTAAGTACTGTGCGTTGTTGTACTTTTGATATCTTTAAATTTCCCACTAGTTCATAAGTTTGATCTCATGGACACTGAAACTGTTGGTGGCTGAGATCCATGTACTTTAGTCCAAGTTCACCAACCTGAATATAGATAACAAAGATAAGTTAATAATGCAGGAACTTTTGAAAATGAAACTTAGGAAAGAAGCATTAATGAAAATGAAATTCAAACAGTGAAACTGTTAAAAGAGCACTAAGTGTTTCCTTAAGCAGAAGCTGATCTTCAACAGTTCCAAAACCAAGGAAGATATAGCTCCACTCATCTACTGCGCATGCTGAAATAGATACAGACAAAATTAACGGTCCTTTTAAGGACCATCAAAATCTTTAAAAGGGAGTCTAAAATTGTTTTACATTCAGTTTAAATTGCTTTTATAAGCTACATTATAGCCCCACCCCTTAAATATCTTCCGAAAATGTAAAATTATAGAGCCCCTGGCAAGTGTTTCTGATTTTACACAATAATATGTGGTTATTTGTGTGATGCGGCTCTAAATAAATGTGAGCTGGATTCGCACACAACTTTCATAACTGAACTGTGGCACTTAAATGATTTATTTAATAGTCACAATTTATCAAAAACTTGTTAAAAAACCTAAAACTGAAACTAGTATGGGTTTCTTTTCTTTTTCCAGGTCCCAGAAATAATATATTAGAAAGAAATAAGCCCATATTTTCCATCTTTCACTCTTCCCTGATCCTATATAACACATTTATTATTTCTTGCCCTAGCTATGGCTCTTTCTGATACTGTTTGCTGATGTTTGTTCAAAAATCCCTCCATTTTAACTTACAAGTGTAGGAATACATATTACAGACAAAATGACCTTTCTGTGACCCCCCTTTAAAACTTTAAATTGAAAAACAAACTTTTTTAAATTTCAAAATTTAAATTTCAATTTAATTTAAAAAGTTTAATTCAAATTTTAAAAATAATTACACCATTGTTTGCCTTATTTAATTTTGAAGCCTGTAGCCAAATATCATCCATGAAACTTAAAAAATGAGCTTACAATTACAGGTTGAAGTGTTCAAAACATGCTCTCTGACAGGAATGGGGACCCAATTATTTGCCCTATTGGAACGCATTGAAAATCATAGTAAATACATAGGGTCCTGTTCAATAAAAAATTTTGATAGCCACCTTGGGACTTTTGGTTCATGTTAGGCATTCATTTTGAAGTGTCTAAGTACAATCTCAGTGCCTCATGACCGGCATTCCGTTGCAAAATTTTGTTTTTATTGACAACAGCTGGGTCAGTCTGTCTACTTCCGGGGAAGAATAAAGGCTAGAATTTAGGCAATTTACTCTATGTACTGACACCAGATTACATTTAAATCAATCAAAATTTTTACAGAAATTCAAACTAGAAAGCCTACCCTTTCAAATAAATCTACATTCAGTTACAGAACTAGTGAAATAATAACACTACACAATTTAAAACAAAAAATCAGGCCGCGACAATAACGCTTGTCCGATTGTCTGGTACCAGAGGGAAAAAAGGTCGAACAAGTAAAAGCTGTATCAAGCTTGTCCGTCGGGACAAGTTCAATTATTTTGCAAAAAATAAATTTTAATAATCCAACTTTGATGAACAAAGTAATTATAAACAAAAAACAAGAAAACAAATATTAATTTGACATGTGTCTGTATTCTGTTTATTCAAATGCAAAACCTTTTTTTCTTCTTTTTCTATTTGAAATCGATAATTTTTAACTGGTTCTTTGTCAGGTACATTTTAAAAGGTAAAAGGTATACTATTCTCGGAAACCAGTCTAACTTATCTGAATCAGTGATGCGCTTCGTAGATAAGGTAACTTTACAGGACAGTTCGTCACCTCGACAGGTTTAGCTCCAAGTTTAATAGACAGTTTGGCACCGTAGGAGACATATTTAGTAGACATGATTGATAGACAGTTTGGCAAAGCAGGAGACATTTCGGGACCAAAACAAATCAGTACCTTATTCTGTTCCTTATAATACATATCATACCAGTAATTTTTTCACAAAAATATTTTTCTTTATTTACCATAAAATTCACAAAATCATATTTGATCATAAGTAGAAAAAAACAATACTTGCAATATAGTGACATATACCGGTAGTTGTAAATTTCTGTGTCATTTTGGTCTCTTGCTGAGAGTTGTCTCATTGGCAATCAGACCTTATCTTCTTTCATTGATTGTATTTGAATACACTTTTTTCAACTTAAAAAAATATAGGATACAAATGTCAAATGAGTGTACAGGCCTATCAGATGGTGCTTCATGTGCAGAGTCTGATGAGACTAGCATTGATGAAAACTAGAACCTAAGTCCTGTGACATGACTAGATTCAGTTGTACTTGACTCATATTTTTAAAATGTATTTCAAAAGAAAAACATCAAATTCTGTTCTATTGTTTAAATTCGTTTTGTTCCTTTAATCAACTTAAGATGTAAAATGGTTATTTTTAGTAAAAAAAATTGGACAAGTAACAATTTCATTCGGACAAGTAAGTTTTGGTATGTACTTGTCCTACTGGACAAGTTGAAAAAAACTTTATTGTAGAGGCCTGAAGTTTTTAAGAACTACATTCGTGGATACCGGACTGGTTCCCCTAACTGGGATCCTATTCCATATAGCAATTTGACAAACACCAATTGTGATCATTGAGAAGCTAATATTCCTTTTACAACACAACGTAATTAAAACGTTAAGCTGACTTTACAGAGTAATCTCCCTGTAGTGTTAGGTACCACCTTAAAAAGATGACTCTCATTCTTTGTTCACTGTTGTTTCTTCCACTACTACATCTGAATAAAACACAAATACCAAAAATAAAATTGTTGAAATTACTGTGTGCCGTTCGGTTATTTCTATATTTAAATATCTAAAGCTTACTGGTAGTTTAAAATCAAGACAACAAATATTAAATGGATTAACAAAAAATGTTGAGTAGCTGTTAGCTGTTAGCTGTTTTCATAGATTTTATGTTTTTTTCAACTGTGACTCTTCCATAATTGCTATCTTGCAATTTGTCTAGTCTGTTTTGTAAAATCTGAAATATTGATCAGTTTTTTCCAGTCATATGAACTAGTGAATACTTTCAGCATAATTCAACAACATACATGAATACATCTACTTAGTAATTGTTAATGCCATTTAAAGTTATTTATTTAAATATTACTATCAAATTGTTTTTAATTTTGATTATATGATCATGTTGTTTGGTTGCTGTCTCAACAATATATGACTTATTTCAATGGTTTCTCTATAACATAGTTGTTTCATGATATGTACGATTAACCACCTACCTGATACATTTTCCAACGTTGTCAAGATCCCAAAATAAGACATCCGCATATCTATCATATCAGTAGAGCCTAGTCAACTAGTCAAGGATAATTCTACTTCAAAAATAAATAAAATACTTAATTGAAATAATACATAGGTATCAAATGACCTTCAAAAATGTATATGAGGTTTTTTTATGTGCATGATTGTGTGTGTTCTCATTTACAGGTCTAAAAAAGGACAGGCAATAACCATATAAAAATGTTAAAAAAATGATCAATGATGGGTTAAATGATATTATAATAAATCAGTAATGAAGCAACTAAACAATAAAAATCTAAGAAGAAGGTGTCCATGTGTGTCCATGGTACATGGATGCCTCACTCACACTATTATGTTCTACACGTATGTTCAGTGGACCGTGAAATTGGGGTCAAACATCTTATTTGGCGTTAAAATTAGAAAGATCGTATCATAGGGAACATGTGAACTATATTTCAAATTGATTGGACTTCAATTTCATCAAAAACTAACTGAAAAGGGACAGATGGACAATCTTACAAACGGACAAACAGACCAGAAACATGATACCCCTCTACTACCGTAAGTGGGGCATATAAATTCTTGGGTTTTTTTGTTTGTCAAAAATATTGTAGGTGCAAAGCACAAACAAATTTATTTAGTTTTTGACACGATAAATCAGATTCTTTTTTTTTTATTTATAACACTCCCTTATTCATGTTATTGTAATGGAAATGAAAAAAAAAGGCAAAATCTGAGCATTGAGAATAGTTTTTTTATACCCCGCGTTAACTTTTATTTCTATAGAAGTCGCTCTTCACTATACTACTACCTGTCGATACATTTATTTTTGGCATTGCACAAGTCATGTCTTCTTTGACTATTAATGACGTTAAAATACTAAATCCCTGTGATGTGTTTTAGTCGATTTTAGTCTCTGATGCATGATTTTTTACTATTAATTGGTTTTGGCTTTTAACTAGCTGTCAGTAACTGCGAGTACTCTCAAATCGTATTTTCTTGTTAATTCGACCTGTTGATACTGTTTATAATGCTTTTTTGTCATTTTTTATTTATATGGATCTTGGCTGTATACCAGCTTTGATTATTTGTAATATCTTCAATTTTTCACTTATTCTTACAACATTTGTATAAACTTCAAGATTATAAAAAAACGGTTTTTTTCTAAAGTGAACATTGATTGGTTAAATATTTCTCAGTGTGTTTGAATTTATTTGATAGCCTTTTGGTCATGACTGTTTGTCTCTAATATTTAATTAACTGTGCATTTGTATTCAGATATCGCAGATCAAATTTATTCGTTCTTTGTGTAATCATACGGTTTTTGATTGAGTTAAGTCTGCTAATTGATATTTTATCGTATGTTTTTATATGTTGTGATGTTATGCTATTGTTTCAGAAAAAGGGAGAAGGTTTGGGCCCATTAAAACGTTTAATCCCGCTGCAAATGTTTGCACCTGTCCTAAGTCAGGAATCTGATGTACAGTAGTTGTCGTTTGTTTATGTAATATATACGTGTTTCTCGTTTCTCGTTTTGTTTATATAGATTAGACCGTTGGTTTTCCCCTTTGAATGGTTTTACACTAGTAATTTTGGGGCCCTTTATAGCTTGTTGTTTGGTGTGAGCCAAGGCTCCGTGTTGAAGGTCGTACTTTAACCTATAATGGTTTAATTTTTAAATTGTTATTTGGATGGAGAGTTGTCTCATTGGCACTCACACCACATCTTCCTATATCTGTATACTGTTTTACCTCTGTCTGTCTTTCAGTCAGTCTGTCCGTCCGTCCCATGAATATTTTCGTCGCATTTTTCTCAGGAACTACAATACAAGGATTTCTGAAATTTGGTTTCAGGGTTTATCTAAGTCAGCTATATCGTGTGATGCGTTTTCAGATTGATCACTTGACAACTTCCTGTTTACCGAACACTTGTATGATTTTACACAGGATAGCCAAGTTGAAAATTTTCGTCACATTTTTCTCAGGAACTACAATACAAGGATTTCTGAAATTTGGTTTCAGGATTAATATAAATCAGCTATACCGTGTGATGCGTTTTCAGATTCATCACTCAACAACTTCCTGTTTATCGAACACTTGCATATTTTTACACTATTAATATTATCCACTTGCGGCGGGGGTATCATCAGTGAGCAGTAGCTCGCAGTTTCACTTGTTTCAAATTTGGGATCAGTATACATTGTATTTGTAAAGAAAACATAACACCCCCGCTTTCTTCAATTTAGTTAATTGTTCAAATTCATTCAAAGTTGATTTGATAAAATATATTGGAGGCATTTTTCAAACAGGAGGTTTTTCTATACTAGGCTATTCTTGTAAATGAACATGGTTTAATTTAATTGAGAATGTGTTTTGGGGCCGCATATACCCTGCCTGTAACAATATGCACCAGTCAACTTCCGCATACAGATGCAGGATTAATTTCATTAAAGCCCTATTTGTAATTATAAGCATTGTGTATAAATTTCATAAAATTTTGTTGAAGCAAACAAGAGGAAGAGAATTAAACCAACAGATTAAGTAATTGCTTCATTTATAAAGGAACATAAGTCATGAACGGTAAAAGTGACGCCACCCAATGTTAAACATGATCTGTGTTTTGTGGTAATAAGCATTGTGTACCTATTCGTTTTATAACATTTAATGTTTGAGGCAAACTAAAGTAAGAAAAACAGAAACTCAGCAATTTTTTATTTAACTTTTGCTATAGATAAAGACTGTATGTTTTTCTATGCCACATTGTTGTGTTACTGTTTCATTGAAATTGGTTTCATTGGCTGATTGGTCTTAAGTAAATAACTTCTCTATCACTATCCTGTCAATACAAAGGTTGTGAATTTCGAAGCACACACTTAGCTTGTCAGTTTAACTATCTTGGATCTTGGTTCTCTGCAATCATTATTTTCTCACTCAACCGACTACTTCTACGAAATAGTACATAATGCTGAAAGTGGCACTAAACACGTCACCAATTATCCATTGACATAAATCACACGTGTGACAGAATAATTAAAAATTGGACACTTTTAAATTTTGTTTTTTTTGCATTCAGGGACTTTTTTTTAATATTTGATACATGTATTGACAAAAATATTTAAATAAAAGCATAGTATTACTTACAAATAATTGAAAAATCAAATAGCATCATCATTTGTTTTTAATTCTTGTGAGTTGTGTACAGCGGCTGGTATTACATGTATTAAATCTAAACAGAAATTATAATAATTTTATCTCAAGATATATCATGTTTATAGCATATAATGTAATAAGAATTTTAAAATCTAAAAGCCCACATTTTCTTGTAAAGCATATTAAAACTTTGCCTTTTTTTCACTTGCTGAGAGCTATATATTTGTTTGATTGCTGTTCATGTCTAATAATCATACTTCCATTATCTACTGGCTTATTGATAAATCATTAGTGTTTCATTACACATTAAATGAAGTAGTTTTTGTCTGTAGCAGTATCTTTGATTATTTGGTCATTATTTCTTAATTTAGTTTTTTTTTGTTGTCTCTTTTTAAAAGTGCACATGTTTTTAAAATATATTTTGTTTAATCTCAGCAATTCATCTAATATAAGGACAAACAAATACTTGTTTATATTATCAAAAAGGAGAGCACTTCATGAAAACAAATTTAATAAACAAATACAGCTGTGTTAAATCTGATGAGTCTAATGATACTGTTTTCTTGAAGCAAAACAAAAAAATACAGTAAAAAAAAATGAAATGAATTTTTTTTTTATCTTTTTTGCTGGTAGTTCTATCTGCATTATATAGCAAAGAATTGAAAGTATTTTAATGCAGTGTGTTGTAGTGTGAGGTCCAGCAATCACTGCCTCAAATTCTCGTAAAAATAACACACATCCCTGAGTCTAGTGAAAGTTAAAAAGAAACAGACTATAGTTTCTCGTGATATAAATAGACAGTCTGACAAACAACTCGGGTCTACGTTTCAATCAGATATTACATAGAGTATGGTGTTTTAATTTGACAGCTTCTTTGGTGCCGGGCTGCCATACTTTTTGCGATGATTGTTTACAATTTTTGGGCAACACAAATGCCTTTCATTTTCACGGATTTACACAAATTGTCAAATGAGGAAACGTTACAAAGTATTTCACAACATTGTGGACTAATTCTGTAAAAAGTATCAACATCTATAGTTTGCCTGGTTCGCGCTGTGCATTAGAAAGCCAGATCAAACTAAATGTTGGGATCATTTCAACGAAGTTCTCAAGTATGTTCTCTGAAAAGCTCCAATTTATTTACGTATTTTTCGCGAGAAATATAACATTTAACATCTTAAACGTACAGGGCTAATTTATTTACCTACCGAACCATAGGAGCATCAGACAGTACAATCTCTGAAATTTTTCCATCACAATGAGTCTTCTGCTATAAATATCCGTTGTTTATAGATGGCGTGCCAGCTTTAAAAAATAATGTCTGTTCTGATAAAATAATTGAAAAGTGTAACGTCGTCAAAAAATTGACGTTTTGAATGACAGGACGCAAATTTCATTTATTGTATATCAATAAATATAATACCATGTAAAAATTCTTTAAATATTCATTTATTTTTTCATCTAATTTATTTCTATTTCAACTCAGTAATTCTATTTGCAATTGCGATAACAAGTGGCAATACAAACTAAATATTGTATGACGGCAGATTGTAAAATTACGACGTTACTTTAGCAGACAGAGTGTCTATCAAAAGGATTGGAATGATGTTGCATTAGTTATGCGTTATAAACTAGACATTATAAGTCGAGCACATGTAAAATAACATTAAAGCACCACTCAACTATTATGGTCTTAGTTACTCATAATGAGATATGAGATATACAAGCCTTATTTGTAATTAACAGAGAAAAGCAATACAACAGTTTTTTGTGTTTCAGGGTAAGACTCCGTATGATCTAGCGGCAGCAGAAAAAATGGGACAGTATAAAGAAGTGATGGAATACTTACAGGTACACATGCTTTTAAATTACATATGCTTATATCAAGAATATAGCAGGTACACATCCAATTACAAAATGTAAAGTGATATAAAACCAAGTAAATCAAATGACACAAAACCAGGATACTCCAAGATAGTAGATTTCAAGCTTTAAACATTTTGTAAGGCTTGAAATAATATCTTGAAATATAATGCAATCTATTTTTTTATTACTAGTTTGATAAGACAACCAAATTTGTTTGAGGCGCCACATTATAAGCTTTGTCGTCCTTCCACTAATGTAATCTGGCATTTTTAATTCATTAATTTATTGATACATGATTTTTTAAAAAGTAAACAAAATAAGTAGACGTCTGCCATTTTTTTCAAGCGAGTATGATAAAGAACAAGGTTTACGAATTTGTATATATGAGATTCTTACACTGACAATATCTTTTAATTTTACTGCTTTGTCAATTCTACTGTAGATTCCATAAGAATGGAGATACATGAATTGAATGTTAACTTGTCCTGCATAAAACTTTATATCACTTCCTCTACTATCATGACTATCATGACATTGTTCTAACATAGCTCCCATCTCAAGGAATATTCAGTATGTAGGTGTGAAACCTATATTTGTAGAAGGTCAACCTTAAAATACACTACAGTTATCATTAACTATCCACGTAAAATCATGACAGTGTCCTAAAATTTGCTACCAGGTTCGAGATATGCTCTGGTTCTAGTTTTTAGCTCACCTGTCCCGAAGGGACAAGTGAGCTTATGCCATCACTTGGCGTCCGTCGTCGTCTGTCGTCTATCGTCTGTCGTCTGTCGTCGTAAACTATTTCAAGAATCTTCTCCTCTGAAACTACTGGGCCAAATACTTTCAAACTTTAACTGAATGTTCCTTAGGGTATCTAATTTATAAATTGTTTCCGAAGTTTTGATCTATCAACAAACATGGTCGCCATTGCTAAAAATAGAACATAGGGGTAAAATGCAGTTTTTGGCTTATAACTCAAAAACCAAAGCATTTAGAGCAAATCTGACATGGGGTAATATTGTTCATCGGGTCAAGATCTATCTGCCCTGAAATTTTCAGATGCATCAGACAACCTGTTGTTGGGTTGCTGCCCCTGAATTGGTAATTTTAAGGAAATTTTGCTGTTTTTGGTTATTATCTTGAATATTATTATAGATAGAGATAAACTGTAAACAGGAATAATGTTCAGCAAAGTAAGATTTACAAATAAGTCAACATGACGGAAATGGTCAGTTGACCCCTTTAGGAGTTATTGCCCTTTATAGTCAATTTTTAACCATTTTTCGTAAATCTTAGTAATCTTTTACAAAAATCTTCTCCTCTGAAACTACTGGGCAAAATACTTCCAAACTTTAACTGAATGTTCCTTAGGGTATCTAGTTTGTAAATTGTATCCGAAGTTATGATCTATCAACAAACATGGTCGCCATTGCTAAAAATAGAACATAGGGGTCAAATGCAGTTTTTAGCTTATAACTCAAAATTCAAAGCATTTAGAGCAAATCTGACCTGGGGTTATATTGTTTATCAGGTCAAGATCTATCTGCCCTGAAATTTTCAGATGAATCAGACAACCTGTTGTTGGGTTGCTGCCCCTGAATTGATAATTTTAAGGAAATTTTGCTGTTTTTGGTTATTATCTTGAATATTATTATAGATAGAGATAAACTGTAAACAGCAATAATGTTCAGCAAAGTAAGATTTACATATAAGTCAACATGACGGAAATGGTCAGTTGACCCCTTTAGGAGTTATTGCTCTTTATAGTCAATTTTTAACCATTTTTCGTAAATCTTAGAAATCTTTTACAAAATTCTTCTCCTATGAAACTACTGGGCCAAATACTTCCAAACTTTAACTGAATGTTCCTTAGGGTATCTAGTTTGTAAATTGTATCCGAAGTTATGATCTATCTACAAACATGGTCGCCATTGCTAAAAATAGAACATAGGGGTCAAATGCAGTTTTTGACTTATAACTCAAAAACCAAAGCAATAAGAGCAAATCTGACATTGGGTTATATTGTTTATCAGGTCAAGATTTATCTGCCCTGAAATTTTCAGATGAATCAGACAACCTGTTGTTGGGTTGCTGCCCCTGAATTGATAATTTTAAGGAAATTTTGCTGTTTTTGGTTATTATCTTGAATATAATTATAGATAGAAATAAACTGTAAACAGCAATAATGTTCAGCAAAGTAAGATCTTCAATTAAGTCAATTTGACCAAAATTGTCAATTGACCCCTTAAGGAGTAATAGCCCTTTAAAGACTTTTTTTCACAATTTGTTCATCATGTTGACTTACTTTAAAAAATCTTCTCCTTTGAAACTGCTGTATCAATTTCAGCCAAACTTAGGCTAAATGAGTTTCAGAGTATCTAGTATAAATTTTATATTTTATTTCCTTGTATGTCAAGAAACATAGCTACTATGGCTAAAATAGAACATAGGAGAAAATTATTATTTTTTTTGGCTTTTGAAGAAAATAGGACGATCCAAAAAACATTTAAATAAATTGATAAGCCAAAATAATCATTGATGAGAGATTTAACCAAAAGAATTAAGGTGAGCGATTCAGGCTCTTGAGAGCCTCTTGTTTTTTTTATCATGTTTATAAAAACAGTGGGCATAACACTGCAGTAAATAGATATATTATAACATGCTTAATACTGATGATAAGCATGGCTTCTTTTGTGTCTTGCAGACATATATTTATTTATATATACCTCATACCGCAGCAGCACAAACTATTTGTATAAAGCTTTTGAATTTCAAAAGGAAGAATAACTGGATGTTTTATAACTGGGTTGCAGATGCCTTTGAAACAAGGTGGTAGGATGTCATATGTAAATTGTCCTTGACCTGACTTTTGTTAAGCCTGCAAAATTTATTTTGCGAAATGATAGCAAACATTTACTTATATTTATTTGTATTTTCTGATAAATAAACTTAGTTTTTGTTGAAACTGGGACTTAAGTCACCGAAACCTCGACATAGGCATAGCAATCTGTCTTGACACCGTTAGCTCACTACTCAAAAGCTTTATACTTTAGAAGGTCGAAGACCTGGATACTTCATACTTTAAATGTGTCTAATGTTATGAAGTTTCCGTCGGTCATATGTTCATTGTCCTTAACCTCATGTTCATTGTTCAGTGACTACTTAAAAAAGTGACAGAGTTTGTGTAATGTTAATATCTATTTTATTGTGTCATTTGAACTATAAATGTCCTTCAATTTTGACGAGACTCAATTCTTTCGTTCCATGCACAGAAATAGAAATATTGTGCCCATTGTAACAACTCTTGCGATATACCTATTAAATCTTTTTTTCTGTAACTTTCTTTCTGTACAATGCGTACAATTTAAAAGAGAAATTAAACAAGTTCGAGGCAATGTTCATCAATTCACCATTCATGTGTGCCTTTTCTTACCTATTTCTTAATTAATCTGGAATGCTTGTAGAAAATGTACCACCGACTATTGATAGCTTTGCTCAAATATCATGATAATAACAAATAAATACACACAAATTCTACCTTTTCTCTCTCTGTTGATGATCCGTCACCGTTCTGTATATTATATAATATTGAGTTCATACATGTTTTGCTGGGATAGTTTAAGTGGTTAAGTTAAGGGTAATCATACCACAGTCAGTCTGCCTACAATTTCCATTTTTATCTTATTAGTATGGATATACATGGTTGATTTTCTTAGGTCCTCCAGCTTCTTTCAATTATGAAAAGAGGGCGAAAGATACCAGAGGGACAGTCAAACTCATAAATCGAAAATAAACTGACAACGCCAAGGCTAAAAATGAAAGGACAAACAGACAAACAATAATACACATGACACAACATAGAAAACTAAAGAATAAACAACACAAACCCCACCAAAACTAGGGGTGATCTCAGGTGTTTCGGAAGGGTAAGCAGATCCTGCTCCACATGTGGCACCCACCGTGTTGCTTATGAGATAACAAATCTTGTAAATAATCTAATTCAGTAGGTCACATTCATGAAAGGGAAGGGGATTGTATTGTAGTTACGACGTAAAGAACATATCAAATATAATTTGTGAAACGGTTATTCCATAACTATCAACCAACTCGTGATGGCGTGCGTAAAATTTACGAAGAAACATGACATGCAAGAAATAGGTCAGCGAGATGCAAAAATGAATCAATCACAATCAATTTGTTTTCCATTACAGACTACGTTTGGTTGTTGATGTTTATTTATTAAACTTTAACATTTCTACAAGTTTCCAAATATACACTCAATACATTTTACTGTTTATTTCAGACTGCAGTTCTAAGGACGAAAGGTATTTTATTTTTTTTCATTATTAGATGTGACACATTATGTATTTAGTGTTACTTATGCCTTTTAATTATGATTATTTCTTTTTTAGCTCACCTGGCCCGAAGGGCCAAGTGAGCTTTTCTCATCACTTGGCATCCGTCGTCCGTTGTCGTTAACTTTTACAAAAATCTTCTCCTCTGAAACTACTGGGCCAAATAAAATCAAACTTGGCCACAATCATCATTGGGGTATCTAGTCTAAAAATTGTGCCCAACCAAGATGGCCGCCATGGCTAAAATTGAACATAGGGGTAAAACGCAGTTTTTGGCTTATAACTAAAAAACCATAGCATTTAGAGCAAATCTGACATGGGGTTAAATTGTTAATCAGTTCAAGTTCTATCTGCCCTGAAATTTTCAGATGAATTGGACAACTGGTTGTTAGGTTGCTGCCCCTGAATTGGTAATTTTAAGGAAATTTTGCTGTTTTTGGTTATTACCTTGAATATTATTATAGATAGAGATAAACTGTAAACGGCAAAAATGTTCAGCAAAGTAAGATTTACAAATAAGTCAACAGGACCAAAATGGTCAGTTGACCCCTTTAGGAGTTATTGCCCTTTATAGTCAATTTTAAACCATTTTTCGTAAATCTTAGTTATCTTTTACAAAAATCTTCTCCTCTAAAACTACTGGGCCAAATTAAACCAAACTTGACCACAATCCTCATTGGGGTATTTAGATTAAAAATTGTGTCCGGTGACCCGGCCAACTGACCAAGATGGCCGCTATGGCTAAAAATAGAACATAGGTGTAAAATGCAGTTTTTGGCTTATAACTCATAAACCAAAGCATTTAGAGCAAATCTGATAGGGGTTGATATTGTTTATCAGGTCAAGATCTATCTGCTCTAAAGTTTTCAGATGAAGTGGACAACTGGTTGTTAGGTTGCTGCCCCTGAATTGGTAATTTTAAGGAAATTTTGCTGTTTTTTGTTATTATCTTGAATATTATTATAGATAGAGATAAACTCTAAACAGCAATAATTTACAGCAAAGTAAGACCTAAAAATAAGTCAACATGACCAAAATTGTTGATTTACCCCCTAAGGAGTTATTGCCCTTTAGGTGTAACACCACTAATTCAGGCCCGGCCAGAAAGCACATACCAGAAAGTAGTACATATTTAACACAAAATAGTTCCTACGCATGAGTGTAACTTTCAAAATATGTAGAATATTTAGGTATTTTTGGTATCAAATGAAAGCTGAAGAACTGGTGATCATTGTAGAACACTTTTGGACTTTTAGTTTTGAATATTAAAAGAACTGCACCAAATTTTAAAAAGAGGGTACATGTTGTCTGTTTGTCAGATCTGAAGTACCTGTTTTGGTACATCTGAACTTCCGGGAACCAGTTCTTTCTTATATGCCATGCAAGATATGTTGATTTTTTCAGTACAAGACACCATAAAGTGTTGCTTTGAAATGCAATGATTGCCACTTTATTTGAACTTAAGATAAAAGAGGTGTGCCTTTTTGAAACGGAGGAATTTAACATAGAAAGCAATGGGACCATGAATTAGTGGTGTACTTCCTATTACAGAGAATCACCAGAAATCCAATTTTTAGAAGTTGTACCTATTCCAATGAAAATAAGTCAAATATGATGTTAGTAATCATGTTTAATCATCTTATTTTGGTCAACCAACCTGTTTATGGGAAATTTAAGCTCTTAAATTGGCATACTCAAGTATGTTAGCCTTTTATGGTCATACAACATGCATGCAGTCAGGAATTGACTCCAAGCTCTTATTTTTGCATTTTTTCTGATTGAAATCCATAAAACATGTATTTTATGACTTGTATAAGGAACAGAAAAGCTCTTGGTCAAAATAATTTTCTGATTTTCAAGATTATTTTTTTTTCTTATGGTAAACTTTTACAATCTAGGCAAATGGTATATACTCATATAAGAATTCTAAAATCTCACTGTGCATGCAATTTTGAACCAGTTTAGCAAGTTATATAGCTGAGGGATATATGAATTGCTCTTATTTATCTATGTTTTCCCACAGAATTTATGGTTCATACAAAAAAAAGCCTTTTTTGAATTTCAAGAAAAAAGGGGGGATAATTTCTCATTTATGCCTAAGTTTGGACTAATATATTTTTATTTAATGAAGAACTTCTGATAAAAAATATGACTATTAGTAAGCGCATAGCTTTCCTAATAGAAATTAATAAATAAAACAATGATATTGAGAATAAAAAAAGTATATTGGTCACTGGTAATAAACATATGCAGTTTTCTTTGAAAAACCCATATGTTACTACCAGTCCAATTTGAGCTTTGAAGTAATAAAATAGTCTTTGGACTAAAGCTTTATATGTTTTTTATTGCTTGAAATAGATCATAGAATGAAAAAAAGTAATGCTCAAGTCAATATAGCAACTTTGGTTCTGTTATAGGTGTAACACCACTAATTCAGGCCCGGCCAGAAAGCACATACCAGAAAGTAGTACATATTTAACACAAAATAGTTCCTACGCATGAGTGTAACTTTCAAAATATGTAGAATATTTAGGTATTTTTGGTATCAAATGAAAGCTGAAGAACTGGTGATCATTGTAGAACACTTTTGGACTTTTAGTTTTGAATATTAAAAGAACTGCACCAAATTTTAAAAAGAGGGTACATGTTGTCTGTTTGTCAGATCTGAAGTACCTGTTTTGGTACATCTGAACTTCCGGGAACCAGTTCTTTCTTATATGCCATGCAAGATATGTTGATTTTTTCAGTACAAGACACCATAAAGTGTTGCTTTGAAATGCAATGATTGCCACTTTATTTGAACTTAAAATAAAAGAGGTGTGCCTTTTTGAAATGGAGGAATTTAACATAGAAAGCAATGGGACCATGAATTAGTGGTGTACTTCCTTTACAGTCAATTTTTAACAATTTTCACAAAATTTGTAAATTTTTACTAACATTTTCCACTGAAACTTATCATTATAGATAGGGATAATTGTACACAGCAAGAATGTTCAGTAAAGTAAGATCTAATTACCATCACCAAAAACACAATTTTGTCATGCATCCATCTGTGTCCTTTGTTGAATATTCACATAGACCAAGGTGAGCGACACAGGCTCTTTAGAGCCTCTAGTTTAACTATTCTGTTCCTTTTGTTGTTTATATGTGTTTCAGAATTTTATGTCATATTCTTATTGCGGTGATTGTTTTAATGTTTAACACCTTTTTTTAACTGCTCTTATTGTTTTGTGTTAAGTGCTTAGAGTAATTTTAATTAGATAATGCGCTATATAAATATTGTAAATAATAATAATAGTAATAATAACATAACGTGTAAATGTAAGGTAGATCCCTATTCAATTTAATGTCACCATGTCAGAGGACATTGTCATATAGTTATTATAAAGAGACTGGAATATGTTTAGAAAAATTAGTCCAATTGGGTTATTGATTTTGTATTTATGTAAGCATTTCAATGTGTACAATTATTTCCACATTTTTGGTTTTGTAGATTGTATCTGTGTTTTTGCAATGGAAAATCGGTGCATATAAACTCTTTTTATTCAACCCCCCCCCCCCAAAACGAAGTTGTCGGTGCCATATAGTTTGACCCTTTTCCGAAATTCCGAAATTCAGTCTTTCTGTCATTCCGCAACAAACCTTTAGACGAAGTTTTTTTGAAACCCCGTCAGATATTGGGCTGATTTTTTGGTATGTGAGTTAACCATGATGAGTTACAGATCAAGTTTAAGTTTCGTTCCGCTCCACTAATTTTTGCCGAAATTACAGGCTTTGGACTTTAAGAAATTGTTGAAAATCACAGTTATACGAACTTTTTTTCTTAACGCCTTCAGATATTGGGCTGATTTTTAGTATGTGAGTTAACTATGATAAGTTACAGATCGAATTTAAGTTTCGTTCCGCTCCACTAATTTTTGCTAAAATTACAGGCTTTGGACTTTGATAAACTATTGAAAATCACAGTTATAATAAAGATTTTTTCTTTACTCCCCTCCAGATTTTGAGCTGATTTTTTATATGTGAGACTACCATCATGTTTGTGTCCACATGTGTTTATACTGAAATTGCAGATTTTTCAACATTTTGGGACTGGCAATGCATTCGTGTCGCTTTGACACATTCAGTTAAAAGTAACACCCCTCGGAAATACGGATTTTAAATAAATTACTATGTTAGCACGTGCACTCTCATGTGTGCAATTCTTATAATTTATGTATGAAATTCCTTTATATCAACAATGAATCAAAATCAGTTCCTATCATTTCGGGGATGAACGTTTACCCTTATTATCTACATGTGTCCCTATATCCCGAAATTCTTGTGTTTTCTAAAATAAAGTGGTCCTGGACAAAATAATAAGAACTTTTTACACAATATTTGTTACCAAAAAACACAGAACAAATTCCAATTTTGGATCACCGTTTTCGAGTTGATATCTTTTTAGAAATTTAAAATTTGCTGAATCTGAATTTATGTCTCAAGGAAGATTTGTTGCAGTTGTTATACACCTGTCTAAGACGGGACATATAATGGTATACCGTTGTCCGTCCGTTTGTTGTCCACACTTCAGATAATTACTAAAAAACGCTTCCATCAGATTTTATGAAACTTTGTTGAATTGTTTATATTTATATATCTATTGATGTCAACTCCCTTTCGATTTTTGTAAATTTTCAGATTTTTCGTTTCTATGTTATAAAGTTTTATCCTTGAAAAAGTGGGATTTTCCTTTTTTCGGACAATAACTCAACAACACTTCCATCAACTTTAATGAACTTTTGGTAAATTGTTTATACTATTGACGTATGCTCCCTTTCGATTTTTTTTAATTTTAGATTTTACGTTTCCGTGTTATGAATTTTCATGCTTAAAAAGGGTGATTTTCCAGTTTTTGGACAATCATCCATAAACACTTTCACAAAATTTTATGAATTTTGATGAATTGTTTATATCTGTTGACTCAAACTACTTTTCAATTTATATAAATTTTAGATTTTCTGTTTTTCAGTTAAGAATTGTTATACTTAAAAAAGGGGGATTTTCCAAGTTTTTGGACAATAACTCAAAAACACTTTCACAAACTTTCATGAAACTTTGGTGAATTGTTTATGTCTATTGATGTAAGATCTCTTTCAATTTGTGTAAGTTTCAGATTTTACATGCAGTCTTATTCTTAAAAAACGAGGCTGTTTTCCAGTTTTTCGGATAATAAAGCAAAAATGCATTTGGCAGTTTATGATGAAACTATGGTGACTTGTTTATATTTATTGAACTTGTTGGTTTTTTAAAAATTATTTCTGATTTGATATTGTACAGTCCTTCTTGAAAAAAATGTCGGAAACGGCCAAAGAAATTTATTCGTTGAAAAAAAATAATCTAAAGCATATATACAAGCCGGCAAAGGGCAACAGGCATATCATGCACGTATAGTGTATAGCGAAGCTCTTGGTTGTCTTGGATGGATAAATATGTACAACACTGTGGATAAGAATTGAATATATAACGAGTGTTAAGAGGTTTGACAACTTGTCGGAAATAACTGTGGTTTGCGTCGATCCTGCGAGACATAGCGATCCTACATTCCTTCATCGGCGACGGCAGCGTTCACACATGTTCACTCTGTGATAAGAATTGTTGAAATGTAAATATTTTTCTTAAACTATCATGGATTTCTACCAAACTTGGACAAAAGTGTGTTTATGATAGATAATAAGACAGTGTCCATACATGTACTTAGATTTTGATAAAGAAATCTTGTTTATCCATATTTCACTTATAAATACACTTTATTTTTGCTAGTTAACATTACATTCACTCTATGATTGAAGTTAAAAAAAAAAACAATTATTTGAATTTCTAACGCACTAAGAAAACATAGACAACAACAAAAGTAGGCCTGACACCCGCTTCCGCGATAGCCTTACACATTTTTTTCATGAATGGTATTATATAACAGGTAAAACAAATATCTGGATATTAGTCAACAATCTGATTTGTTATTACCTGATTAAATTTCAAAATAAACAAACATTTATGTTACATTGTGGACGTTAATGCTTCAGATAGTCCTCAACAGACCTAAAACTAGAGCCTTTGCTTAGAGATTTGTAATTCAAGTTGATGTCAACTTATTTAATTAAGAATGTTTGCTGGTCATGCTTTGGAATTATTGTCAGATTTTCGGAATCTTCTAGTATTATCCATTTGAATGCATTTGTTGCCCATTGAACCCCATTTATTTTCTCATTTTTTAATAGTTTTTTACTACTTATGATAAAGCTATGCCACATCAAGAGAGAATATTTTCCTGCAAAAATGTCAATGGTTAATATCTCAAATAAAATCACATTGATCAATGTATTGTTTTTGCTTTTTTTTGTTCATCAATCAATACATACATGTACTAGTGTCATGAAAAGCTTTTTTATTTTGAAACTGAGAAGTGGACTTCCTTAAACATCATGTATAATGAAATGCTTTAATGTAATAGTTTGGTTGTACCTAAACAATTGACTATAACATTCAGATAAATTACAATAAGATATGCCAAAGAATAAAACATATTCCATGTTACAATTCGAATTGTATAAATATTGACGTAGCCATTATTGAGAGCTAATTTATCATCCAAATATCTAAAGGTATTATAATATTTTTGTATCAGTTGTTGTTGCGATGGGTCTTTGCTGATTTAAATTATAAATTGTAACTCATAGCAGAACACAAATAGGTACACAATAACTGGTGCACAGTTATTACCCATGGGAATACATTAATAATTGCAGGGTTCTCACTAAGGCGAGTCCATGAGTCCTTGACTAATCAAAATCTGTCACAATTTTCAAAACTGGTGAGTCCTCATATGCATCAAGATTGAAATATTTTGTATAAACTGAACACAGTTAAACACAAATATCATCATTTTATAGCAAAAGTTTAAAAGTGATCTAAATTTAATGTCATTACATTGCTCTGTTAAGAAATGGAGACTTAAATATTGCAATAAAAATTTTCTTCTTGCTGTAGGACTCATCATGGCTAAAAATGACGAGTCCCTTGACTCGCCTTTAAAAATCCTTAGCGAGAACCTTGAATTGTCACTCATTATCTGCGAGTTTGTTTGCAGTAACAACTTGATGGTAAGTCTTTCTCTTAACCCATGACAGTGCATTCCAAGTCCTGACTTGTCCAACTGCTGTTGGTTTTTGTCAAATCTGCTCAGCTTGTCCAAATTTTTAAAAGTAGTCAATGATATTAAGTATGCAATTGTATGAGTATTGGCTCATGTTAATTCGATGGGGGTTATCTTTTAATTAACTTTGAAAGATTCGCATAGTTGACATTTTAAAATATTGGCATTTTTATTTCAACATTTGAAATTTACCACCTATATTTCAAAACATGTGAGGCATATCTTTTTTCATCGTCTTGATATGGTTAAGTCTTATGAATACTTTAGGCAATATATCAAATAGTAGAAGAAACAAAAACAGATATTCCTTATTACTGAAGAATATTATAATACCACATAGTCACTATTCCTAAAGAGTAACCACATATTTGTGAGACTTCAGCAATACGTCAATAATTAACCATTTAGGAAATTTCTATTAATAGATTCTATGTTGAACAAACTGCTTGGCAGCGGAAGCTACCAATCGTTTGACATGCGCTGCATGGTAACGGGCCAGTTCGCTGTTGGGAAATCAAGTCTAGTCAAGCTTTTAGTTGGGGATAATGTTCCAGAAGGGCGACATGCCACTGATGGCATTTCCCTCGTTGAAGGTCGTTGTGGACTTGATATAGAGACAAGAAAATGGATCATGATTGATCCAGGTAAGAATACACATTTACATACATATGGTTTTAACACTACATTTATTAATGATATACATAAAGTATTGTTTTGCAGGTAGATGTACGCATGTTCTATTTTGTAATGAAATGGTCGAAATCAAAATGTTTTGTCGTATAACATTCAATCCTTATCCCAAACGTTCTGTGTGTGCCTGTCCTAATTCTGCAATTCAGAGTTGGTGTTGGTTGCTTTCTGTTACATCTGTTTTTCATTAATTTTTTATCTTATAAGCTTGTTCGTTGCCTATGTGTCTGTTTCTGGTTTTAGATATCTGGTCAACATCTTTTTTTTAAATCTGGTCAACTTCACTTTACTGAGTAGTTGTCTAATATGCATTTATAATACATAAGTTTTGAAAAAGAATAGAAATGATGAAAAAAAGGTTTTCTGCTAAAGTCAGTTTTTAAGTTACAGTAGAGAATTTGACGTTTAAAACGAAACTTACGTACGTTAACGCAAGAAACTTAGGCTAACAATTATACGGACTTATAAGACATAATATAAATTTTGTTGTCTCCCTTCGCCGGTTCTGTATTTCAGGATAGGTATAGTTTTGTTTTAATTCTAAAATAACATTCATGTTACAGGCACGGACCCTTCGATTTTTTTGGGGTGGGGCCGTAGGGGGATGGGATCGGGGTTGCTGGGAATTTAAAATCAAGATATTTCTGCCCATTAGATAATATTCAAAACAAAATTTCCACGTCAGACAGAGTCTCCCCCTCCACCATAATTTTTGTAAATCTAATGGATGTATCTAAATGATCGATGACTTAATTACAAATTAAATACAGAATAACCATACATTGTCTTAAAATATCAATGTTATTTGTATAGGCTTAGAAACAGGAAGAAAGCGAGGCTGTTTCTAAGCATTGATATTTCGAGACAATGTATGATTATTCTATATTTATGCGTTCAAAAAAAGGTTCTTTTCAAACAATAATATCTATTTGGTAGGGGGCTAGATCAAATTTGAAATAAATAGGCAGGACCCTCGGATTTATGATGACACCAAGTTTGGAAAAGTATTTACAAAATCAAAGGGCAGAACCAAAAAATGGCCGCAAAACAAGATGATTGGAATATAGAAAAAAAATCATAAGTCGACGAGCTTGGACAAAACAGGCTCAATAAAAATTTTGTTTTAACAGTTTATCTATGCACCCCTCACCTAAAAATAAAGGGGTTGCATCCTTATGAAAAACTATGGACGAAAGTAAAAGGTGTACAAAAGATAAAAAATAACACATTTACAGAAAAATAATTTACCACAAACATTTTTGGTATTTGAATGTCAATATTTTCTTTTTGTCCGTCTTCCTTCTTCTCAAGATTGAGCAAATTATCGACCTCACTATACCAGAATACAAATAAGTCTGCATGGAAGGCATTCTATCGAACTGATGGAAAGGAGTTCAACTATTTGACCATACCTCATCATTGAAGGTCGAGACAATTCAGATAAACGGTACTGTAGTTCCATCGGTTTTATTAAAGAAGTAAATAGGTGTAGTCATGTTGATACATAAGTTGACAGAGTAAAAGGTCGACATGTTTACACTAGAAAGGTTGACAAGTTGACCCAAGAAAGTTCTAAAAGGTTGACAGGTGTTAAGGTCGACAGGTTGACAGGTCGACCTGTTGTAAAGACGATAAATGCATGATAGGTTGACCAGTTGACAAGTGTAAAGGTTAAAAGGTTGAAAAGTCGAAAAATGCATGTTAGGTTGACCGGTTGAGAAGTGTAAAGGTTAAACGGTTGACAGGTCAACAGGTTGACAAGTGTGATGGCTCAATTTTAATAGATTGACAGGTCGACATGTTGAAAATCGGTAAATGCATAGGTCGACAGGTTGACAAGTGTAAAGGTTAATTCTCGTGTATTGTTAATGATGTGTTGGACTTGCAAAGAGTGGCAGAATTTATAAATAATCTTAGTGAAGAACAAGCTGCTCCTAAGGTTGCAGAATGAGGCCATGAAATATTTGTTTTTATTTCGTTCTTATAAAATAAAATTGTCAATATTAAAGAACCTTTTCAGTCAATTATTAAAATTACAGTCCTTGCGGTAAAATAAGAAAGTACGATTCCTCTTTATTTTTAGCTCACCTGGCCCGAAGGGCCAAGTTATCTTTTCCCATCATTTTGCGTCCGTCGTCATCGTCTGTCGTCGTTTACTTTTAATTAAATCTTCTCCTCTGAAACTACTAGGCCAAATTAAACCAAACTTGGCCACAATCATCATTGGGGTATGTTGTTTAAATAATGTGTGGTGCGACTTGGTTAACCAATCAAGATGGCCGCCATGGCTAAAAAAAGAACATAGTGGTAAAATGCAGTTTTTGGCTTAAAACTCAAAAACCAAAGCATTTAGAGCAAATCTGACATGGAGTAAAATTGTTTATCAGGTCAAGACCTATCTGCACTTTAATTTACAACTGAACCGGACAACTTGTTGGGTTGCTGCCCCTGAATTGGTAATTTTAAGGAAATTTTGCTGTTTTTGGTTACTATCTTGAATATTATTATAGATAGCGATAAACTGTAAACAGCAATAATAATCAGCAAAGTAAGATTTACAAATAAGTCAACATGACTGAAATGGTCAATTGATCCCCTAAGAAATTATTGTCCTTTATAGTCAATTGTTATCAATTTTCCACTGAAACTACTGGGCCAATTTCATTATAGTTAGGAATAAATGTAAGCAGCAAGAATGTTCAGTAAAGTAAGATGTACAAACACATCACAATCACCAAAACACAATTTGTAATGAATCCATCTGCTTCCTTTGTTTAATATTCACAGAGACCGCAGTGAGCGACACAGGCTCTTTAGAGCCTCTAGTTTTTATACCAACTCGTGTAGGTGAGTGAGATTTGAACAGATTCAACTGATATACACAGGGGTTAAACATTTTTGTTACAGCTAACTAGCCCAGGACTTTTTGGCAGGAGGATTATACTAGCCCTGTTTCAAGAACTGCTAGCCCATCAAAACCAACCTGCTAGCCACTAAGTATCACTTACAAATCACTCAGGGTGTGCTGCTTAAGACGCTGGGAATGTGTGTCATGTTTTGAAGGCATTTGTACACTATAATTTAATAAAATAAAATAAATAGTCTTAGGCTTTTCATCCTCAACAACGACCTTGCCCATGGGAATCTTTCATTCCATGTCGCTATGAACGTTCTTTTTCGCTTGTCCCGATCGTACTTTCTAATTTTTTTTTAGATGTATCTGTATCAGCCTCATAAGAATCCCCTTCATTTGCCGATTTTCGTGTTGAACTTGAAGTTGATGAAGTTTCTGCGCTTGCCGTAGTAAAATATGTTGATATATTTTGTTGCATTGACATAGTTTCGTGCTCCCTGCTTTAACAGTTGTCCGACAAGAGTCTAGACGGATCAATACCTATCAATACATTATACCCCCCCGGTACCGTTAATTGAAAAACTCGACAGAACCAATGAAAAATATCCCCGTTATAACATATAACGAGAAATCGATATTGAAAGTACAATAACTGCGATCAATACATGATACCGGGCCACCCGGAGTTATTTGTTCTATTTTTAAAACATGTTACTGTGCATGAGGTGAGAACCTGTACAAACCAGTTCAAATTCTTGGAATCCCGGATGACGTAATTGAATCTGATTGGCTAAGACAGAAAAGTGATGAAGGGATTTTCCACTTTCTATTTTAGACACGCCAAGATTTTTTTGTTACTAGTCCGTCGGGCATACTGGATTATAAGTTTTGGTTGCCCGAGACGTAAATGTCTAGTCCCGGGCGTCGGGCTAGTGGATTTTTTAACCCCTGGTTCGGATATATTACTAGTGTAAACGTTCGGTCGTAAAATACGCTATTTTAAATAGATTTGAACTAAATGGAAAAAGGGAGACAAACACAATTTTACAACGACCAAGTTAAGGTGCATTACGTACGTCAAAGTATATGATTTTTGTTTAATTACAAGTTAAATGGCCAACGGGAGATAACAATGAACATTTTTTTAAATGTTTAGGTATGTTACGTATTACGTATGTCAAAAACCTAAATTCTCTACTGAGGGACTATTTGACTATATAGTATACAGTACTTGCAACCTTAGGCGTTACTATTTCAGCGATCAATCAGCGGTCATCGATCAGTCACCGATCAGTCAAGTTCGCGTCAAACTCATGTCAGCAATCCGTCAGACTTATAGTAAAAGTAATTGACTGATCGGACTGATCGGACGGATAGAAACGATCGACCTTGATGACGGATTGACCTGTAATACGTCACATGATAAAATAATACAAATTACGGAATCTTAGTTTCGTTTTGTTTAATTAAAATGGCGACTAGTGAAAATCGAACGTTCAATGATCATGATGATACATTTTGCTTTAATGATAATAATTTAGCAAAGTTTTATTGAAAAGAAATGTACAGATAAAACCTAACATAAATATATTATTATTAAAGAATGGTCTTTTTGTTTTATTTAGGTAATATATTTTCAAACCCGGCGGGTTTTAAAACGGTGTCTACATCGCGATTTTGATTTTATTATTTTCCAAACATACTCGGGAAAAGCAAAATGAAAGTATCAGTTACTGAAAGATGTAGTCTATATTCAGAATTTTTGTATCCTTATCATGATAAAATCCTTTAAAAAAACCTAATCATAATCAAGGACTTTTTATATTCCTGTCACAATCGAAGCCTATAAAATTTTAAACAACACGAATAAAATTTAAGTAAGATTTATCTGACACTCTTAATTTCATGAAAAAAAAACCTATTCTAAACTTTAAAAAGTACAAAAATCCAATGGCGGTCATTTTTAGTAAAATGAAGAAATATTTGCATTTTAGGCAACGCGTACAAAAATTAAATATCTTTTTACTTGAAGTAAGCATATTTTATGAAGAACAGCCAATCTTGTTGTACAAAAAGTACTGAAATCATATGATGGTTAATAATTTGTATCAAAATAAATCAACAACTGCATTCTTATTCAACAAAGTAAAGGTTTAAGTATTTAAATTCTCAGTATATCTCAATTCTGATTAGATGACTTGTCTCAAGATGGTAAAAATTACTAATTTCAAATAAAATAGCTTCATTTTTAATAAAAAGAAGAATAATTTTGGTTATTTTAAACAACGCGAATAAAATTTTAGTATGATTTCTCTGACACTCTTTTGATTTCATGAAAAAAAACCTATTCTAATCTATTAAAAGTACAAAAATCCAATGGCGGTCAATAATTTTTAGTAAAATGAAGAAATATTTGCATTTTAGGCAACGCGTACAAAAATTTAATATCTTTTTCATTAAAGTAGGCATATTTTATGAAGAACAGCCAATCTTGTTCTACAAACAGTACTGACATCATATGACGGTTAATAATTTGTATCAAAATAAATCAACAACTACATTCTTATTCAACAAAAATTAAAGTGTAATTTCTAATAAGAAGACTTGTCTCAAAATTGTAAAAATAACTAATTTTAAATAAAAAAGCACCATTTTTAATAAAAAGAATACTAATTTTAGTTAATTTAAACAATGGAAATAAAATTTAAATATAATTTCTATGACACTCCTTTAATTTCATAAAAAAAACAAATTTTAAACTTTAAAAAGTACAAAAATCAAATGGCGGTCAATAATTTTTAGAATAAATAAGAAATATTTGCGATTTAGGCAACGCGTACAAAAATTTAATATCTTTATCCTTAAATTAGGCATATTTAATGAAGAACAGCCAATCTTGATGTACAAAAAGTACTGAAATGATATGACGGTTAATAATGTGTATCAAAATAAATCAATCACTGCATTCTTATTCCACAAAAAAAAAAGTTTAAGTATTTTAATTCTTATTATCTCAATTGTAATGAAATTATTTATCTCCAGTTGTTTGAAATAACTGATTTCAAAGAAAACAGTGTCTTTTTTTAAATAAAAGAGATTTTTTTGGTAATTTTGAACAATGTGCATAAAATTTAAATATGCCTTACTTTTAATTCTTTTAATTTTATGAAAAACAACCTTTTCTAAACTATAAAAAGTTCAAAACTCCAATGGCGGATTATGGGCATTTTCGTAGGTAGAAGTTCATGTTAACTGAGACATATAATACTATTATGTATTATATATGTTTCTAATGTTTACAGTTTTTAAAGGCAGTGCTTTAAGGCCTGACTTTTAAGTCATGAGGTTCATCTTTTCATACGCAATCTTTGCTGGGGGTCTTTTGGCCAGAAATAGATCCGGAAATGTTCGAATTTCTCCTCTTCTTTTTATGGTATAATGTGGTTTTTGTTTCTTTCATTTACATTGGGGACTAAAAAAACGATCAGTGTGTATTGTTCGTTTTTTAGAACTTGTTATTAGTGTGTATTTTGCATTATAAGCAGTCAACCTGACTACAAACTATCATTATGTGTATTCCGTGTGGAAAGAGGTCGGCTCAATTTCGAGTGTTATCTGACATCTAAAGATTCTTTAATTAGTTCAGACGTTGATATAACAATGAAAAGTCGACTGAACATGATTAATATTGCATCTTCTATAATTCAAAGCGGAATTCGGTTTATGAACGAGAAACCGTAAAGCGTTTTCAATTTCGGTTCTAGTTATGTATGTTGTCCACGTTTTATCCTGGTTCCCGGTACTACGTTCCGGGTATTAGCTATTTGATATATGTGATGTGTAACATTAGGATCAGGTACCAGCCAATCTACGTGTATATGTGTACATGATTTCCCGCCAAAATGACACTTCCGGCAAATGACGGATAAAACCTAATCAACAACCCGGGTCAATGGACAAAGCCAATGCAATGTTACGCGACTCGGGTTCGCATACTTATTTTATTTATTTTGGTAATCGATCTATTTCCGGTATCATGTAATATTTATCGTCATGAACATTGATGTTTTTACTTGCTGAACATTTGTTTCTCTTACATAAATTAAACATCTCTATACGTTTCGAAATTAATTTTATGTTTTTGTTGGATTTGAACTTTGTCTTGTGTATTTTTTTACTTGTCCACGGGCAACCAAGACAAAAATAATTACTTGTCCGGTTGTTCAAATTTACGAGTCGGGCATAGCATTTCCACACCCCTGGTTATAAAACTTTTTTTTCAGGACACAAACCCACTTTAAAGAGACTTGTCTACTGCCATACCCATCCTATTTTCATGCACCATTTGCAAGCCAGAGACTGAATGGTTTGCAAAATTAAAAATCAGGACGGTGTCCAATTAAAACAAACTTGAGAACTAAACTGGATGAATATTGTAGGAGAAATCTAGAGGAAAGTTTTGATTTGTGAAATTGGTTTTCCTGAAAAGTCATTCATCCTAGCCTACAGAAAGGAACTATATATTTAACTGTCCACCACCGACTGACGAGCTAATGTTGAGCTTCACATATGGAATTACTCAAAAACCAATGTCTATGTTTTCAGCACAGATTTCACAAGTTATGACACAGCTGTGCTTTTTTTATACTTGTTAAAGAGTTGAATACTAAATTTTATTCTTTTATCAATAAATATATATTGTGTCATTTAAGAACTTGTATTTTACCAAAAGATGCATACTAGTGAATGAAAGTGATGCAGTTCATTTTGCTTTGGTATATAGAATTGAATTACAATTGTTCATGTTATTGGAATGCTTATAAAAATAAGGAGATGTGGTACAATGTATTTGATATTTAGTGAGTTTATCAAGCAAAAGTGAATAAGAAATAGGTATAAGCAGTTACAGGTACTACTGTACAATCTCAAACAATGAGAAAAACTCATACCGTATAAAAGAGAATTTCATATTTACAAGCAAGTTTTGTTTTTGCGTTAAATAATTTTCTTCTATTGTTTTAATTGCAAATATGGGAAGTGGTTAAAATGCTAATGAGACAGCTGTTATGGCCACATAGCCTTAATTGAAATTTTCTTTTTCATTCATACCGGTAGATTTTGCCTGGAGTTAGAAACATATCTGCCAAATTTTCAAAATGCACATGGGGGTTTTACGTGAAAGATGGTCCATATAGTCATACAAAACCTTCAAGGGAGCCTTCAAATGGAAGCAGGACAAGTTGCCCCACTGGCTAATCGCCCCACTTTTTAAAAAACCGCCACAAACTGATTTATCAAATCGCCCCACATGTGAAATTGGTCAAATCATGTTTAATATTACTCCTGCCAACTCGCCCTACTTATAAAAAAACAGTAATATTTAGATTAATATATACAATTAAAAATAAAAACTCGCACCACTTTAATGAAAACTAATCTACACAGAATACAAACAAACCGAAAATTAATTTAATTACTATTATTGATATATACTGAGATTATAATTAAAAAAAAAAACTGATTGTTGAAGAATAACTAAGTTTTGAAGCTTAGTTATTTGCATAACAATTGAAAAGTAACCAGTTAAATGTATCAAAATGCAATATAAGGAATTTAACTTATATTCAATGGAATAACATCTTTTTCCATAAGTGGGGCGAGTTGGCATTACTTAATTCATCCTGGTTAATAATATATTTATCTAGATTTCACCCATTTCCATTAGATTGGACCAGTTGGCAGGAGTAATATTAAAGGGATTTAACACAGTTCACAAGTGGGGTGATTTGGTAATCCAGGTTGGGGCAGTTTTTTTGTCGAGTCTGCGACTTTTGTCGCAGAAAGCTCGACAGGGATAGTGATACGGCTGCGGCGATGTTAGCTCAGTTCTTAAAAGCTTTATATTTTAGAAGGTGGGAGACCTGGATGCTTCATACTTTGTATATGGTTGCCTCATGTTACGAAGATTCCGTCAGTCACATGTCCAATGTCATTGACCTCATTTTCATGGTTCAGTGACTACTTGAAAAAAAAGTTAAAATTTTTTGTAATGTTAAATTCTCTCTTATTATACATGTAAGTAATTGGATAACTATATTTGGTATGTGCGTACCTTGCAAGTTTTCACTTGACCTCGACCTCATTTCATGGATCAGCGAACAAGGTTAAGTTTTGGTGGTCAAGTCCATATCTGAGATACTATAAGCAATAGGTCTAGTATATTCGGTGTATGGAAGCACTGTAAGGTGTACATGTCCAACTGGCAGGTGTCATCTGACCTTGACCTCATTTTCATGGTTTAGTGGTTATAGTTAAGTTTTGTGTTTTGGTCTGTTTTACTTATACTGTTTGCAATAGGTCTCCTATATTTTGTGTATGGCATGGTTGTAAGGTGTACAGGTCTACCTGGTAGGTGTCATATGACCTTGACTTCATTTTCATGGTTCAGTGGTTTAAGTTAAGTTCTTGAGTTTTGGCCTTTTTTTCTAATACTTTATGCAATAGGTCAACTATATTTGGTGTATGGAAATATTTCATGATTTACATGTCAGTCGCACAGGTTTTATTTGACCTTGATCTCATTTTTTACGGTTCATTGCTCAGTGTTAAGCTTTTGTGTTTTGGTCTGTTTTTCTTAAACTATAAGCAATTAGTCAATATTATTTGTTGTATGGAAGAATTGTAAGCTGTACATGCCTACCTGGCATGGTTTATCTGACCTTGACCTCATTTTCATGGTTCAAAGGTCAATGTTTAGTTTTCTTGGTTTATGTTAAGATTATGTGACAGTTGTAATAACGCTTTTTTATTAGGACTATCAACAGAATATCAATGATTAGTAAAGAAGGCGAGACATTTCAGTGTGTGCACTCTTGTTTTTAAAGTGAGGCGAGTTAGTGAAAAAGTGGGGCGATTTGTCATGGATTCCCTTCAAATATATTCCAATGTGGTTTTTGGCTTCTTCGTGCATTAACAAGCTCATAGCCATTGTTGAATTAATTGTTTTCCTTAAAATAGTTGACAAAATTGCTCTCACAAAATTTCCATTTGGGAGCCTTGAGCTCGATGGGGGAAATACTCTGCAAATACTGACAGTTGACAGGTATGGTCATCAAAAAAGTTGACATGTTACTATGTACATTTACCATTATGTTACTTGATGTCCTTGCTATACACACAGTACAGAGACTAGTCAATCTTTGTGAACTATTTTTTATGGGAGTCATAAAATATGTGTATACAATCAATAATTAAAAATAGTCTATTTATATTGAAAAGGAAAAGTTCTTATATGTCTAAAGAAGAGGGACGAAAGACACCAAAGGGACAGTCAAACTCATAAATTTAAAGCAAACTGACAAGGCCATGACTAAAAATGCATTTCATGGGAGGCACAGAAAATATACTGTAAACAGTAGACTAGATATAGGTGAACTAGGTACAAAAGAACTCTAAATCTTAAATTCTACAAACCACCTCTGTTCTATGGAAGATAATGATATAACTGGACTAGAAATACACACAACCTGTAATTAACTGCCTTTACAGCGCTTTCGCGCTTTGATTAATATAATACTATTAATCAACACAAAAAATTAAACGCTTTAATTAAGAATCTAATATAATTAACTGTTATACTATTTTTACTTTTTTTATTGCAACCAAATTAACGTGTAAATTATGGTGTCTTTGTCGAGGTCCGCGTTCATGGATCGTAAACAATGTTGAGTTCGGTTTACATAAGATTTTGAAATATATACGTATCCGTCCGATCCGTGCATAAATTTAATTTACTGATCGATCGATGACCGTTGTCACGGTAACTCTCACATAGGTTATTTGACTTATCTGACGGATCCTTTGGGTCACCGATCAGTCATCAATCAGTCAAACATCCGTCACCGATCATTCACCGATCAGTCAAGTTCACGTCAAACAGTAACGCCTAAGGTTGCAAGTACTGTAGATATATCAAAGTTTATCTAGTTTGTATGTATTGTAGATTATTTTATTTTGGTTAATATCAATGTTCGTGGGTAGGGATAATTGATTGAGTGGTTTTGCTAAAATCCTGTTTCAAGGCAATAGAACACTTGCAATGTGTTAAACGTTTAAATTTGTTGTGTGTAGGTTTTAGCGAAATCATTCTAACAAAAATATCACGAATAATATTGCAACAGTTATTTTTTTTTATATACAGGAACATATAATGCCTTAGATGTAGTATACAATAAGGTTTTAATGGCCTCTGTTGAAAAAGATGAAAGACAACAAACACAAACATCAGGAAAACATAAATCGGGTGCAAAACTTGTTGAAATTCCAAATAAAGACGATATTCGTTCTCAGAAGTCAGAAGCTATCAAGTCAACAGCTTTCGTTGTGAACCTATCGGATGAAGCCTCTACACAGCCACAAGCAGCTCAATCTTTGTCACCACATATATCTTCTAGTGAGTCTTATAAACAGCAAACGAAAAAGAAAATGACCACTAAAATGACCAAAAAACAAATGAGAAAGAAAATGGAAAAGGTCCTCAAAACTGGGAAATATGAAATGAAAGTTGGTAGACTCATCTTCTGGGACTTTGGTGGACAGTATGTCTATTATACAACACACCAGACATTCATGACTTTCAGAGCGTTGTTTCTAGTAGTTTTTGATGGAAGTAAAGAATTGAATGAAGAAATACCTGATGTACTGTGTTTTCCAGGGCAGCACATGACACCAACCCCAGCAGGTAATTTATATCAATTACTATATATTGTAACACCTATATAATACTGAACATACTTCATTCAACAAAGAACATAGCATGCATATAACAATTAAAAACCAATAGTCCAGAGAACCATCCTCATCTTGATCAAACGTCTAACTTATTTGTGCGTCGTCTCAAACTTTGAAAGTCATCATTCACATTGACCTAAAAAATACTAAATAGAAATGCCGTTATATTGTCACAGGAAGCTTGATAAGCCAATCGAATTAACGCGGATTTTTTATTCACGTTTTTGTTTCACACTCCTTACAGTGTGATACGAAAAATGTATATTCTAGCAAGAAATTTATAACAGGCCACAACCATGAGAAAATATTACACTAAACAGTTTTAACAATCATACATCTTTACAGTAAAATACTTCAATAATTATCGAGAAATTCAGGGAAAGTAATTTTTGTTCTCGACAAGAAGAATTTAATTTTACTTGCCAAGGGTAAAGTTTTTAAAACGAATATTCTCATACACCTGTTAATTAAAACACACATGTTATATTAGTTTTATTCTTCTTTCAGTCTTTTTATTGCACTGGGTGAACTCAATCCTGACCTATTGTAAGGTGGTGTATGCTGGTATTCCTAAGATATTGTTTGTTGCTACCCATAAGGACAAGGTACCAGTGGTAAGTAGTAAAGATAGATTAGGTCTTACTTAAAGACATCCCTATGATCTTGTTTGATGTTACCCATAGTAATAAGCCACCAGTGGTAAGTGAAAAAGATGTCAAAAGATCTTTTATATAGGAAATACTTTTTGTTGGTCTACCATAAGGACAAGGTAACAGTAGTAAGTGAAAGAGATATAAATAGGTCTTTTATACAGGCATTCCTTTGATCTTGTTTATTGTTATCTATAAGGACAAGATACCAAGACAAGACCTTATTTTGGTGATCTAGATGACACCGAAATTACCCATAATTCAATTAAATTTCAAAGAAAGCGTGCGACTACAAAATTATTTATTTGTTTTAAAAAACGAATTTTGATCACAATATTGCAAATTAATATATAAATTCATGGTCATATAAACAATACAGATCAAATACATATACATGTATTTGTAAATAAAGTATGCATAAAACTTTGCTTGTAATATAAATTAAGCCGTGATCTGCCTTTCTGTAGAGGCAGTGTCTGTGCGTACACGCGTAGCCGAATTGGCCTCCGTTAATAAACAACGATATAGGATTCACTGCTTTTATTATTAAGTTCTGATCGGTTTTATTAATGTAGCGTAAATTTAAAAAAAACTTGGTTTTCAGATAAAATCGACAAATAATGCAAAAAAAACGAATAGTACTTAGATCATATAATATATAATATAATCATGATAATTGAAAGCGATATTGGTGTACAGTAAACAGGTCAGGGCGAACTCTGAAAATCAAGTATACTCGGTTTTGCGAGTTCAGGATCCCGTAATGCAATAAATAGTCATGCTTATGGCCAGCGTAATTATTTTTCCTCCCTTAAAATGTCAAGATTGAAAACGATTTTTTCCCTTTTGAGTACTATATGATGTATTATTTTAAAATGAAACTCGAATTTTTTTTCTCTAAAATATTGAAAAAAATCTCAATTTTTTTTTAAGTAATAATCCTTATACATTCAAAGTTTTCATTTTATGTTAATAAAATGTATGTATCTTTCACTCAGTTAGGACATTGGAAATTCAAGTTTGGTCAGGTTTGAGTGTAAACGTTTCTCGGACCAACATATTTTTGGTCATGTCAAGTTATCCTTGATCACAACTCTGTTGGACCTCCTACGGCATCCATTTGTTATTAAAAAGATTACATAAAAGAATATATAAACCTTTCAAATGTACCGTTTATGAAATAAAAATATTGCCAGTGGACCACTCCAATCTCCTTTTTTGGCGCTTACAATTTTCAACCCTCAAATTAAGCTTTCCAATCTAACTTAAAAATTAAAAACTTGCTTTCTTACCGATCTTTTCATGTACCGGACAGGCAACACTCGTTATTTTATACGAAAATCCTGCTATGGCCTTATACACATGCATGTTGTTAACTTGGGAGTTTCTGCACAGACACTTGACTCAGAATAAACATCAAGTATGGCAGTGGAACTACCATTCAAAACATTAGGTCCGAAGTCTCATAGAAGAATTTTTTTTTTCCAATAGTTGCCGGGGTTAATCCTTCCTGGGTTAAAAAATACATGAAATATCATAATGCCATGATTTTTTAATTTGTTGGTTTATGGATTTTCCCCATGAAAAAGTCGGGTCGGTCGGTCGAAAAAAAAAAGAAAAAAATATCTTTCAAGACAGAAAAATATGCCAAAAAAAATGTATTTCACCTCTCTAACATTATGTTTGGTATGCTATTTTGTCATCATTTCTTAAATTTTAGTTGATAAAATATTCTTGCTCAGCTGTCATAAACATCGCATGACATTGTCTAATAATTTGAGTTCGTGAAAAGGGGGGGGGGGGGGGGGTGTCCACGGAAACATGCAAAATTAAATTGTCATTTCTCAAACAAGAAAAAAACCCAGATCTGTGTAGCTCTTAATCAATTTCTGGAAATTTTGTGAATATTGACCCTCAAGCACGAAAAGTGATAAAGAAAAAAATGCCAAAACGTCGTACGACAAATAAGTTTCAACACACGTGTCAAAAACGTAATAGACTGGTCCACTGGGAAAACGTGAATATCGGGTTCATCAGTTGTCAAGCATTCCCGTTTTTTAGCTTTTACAAAAATCTTCTCCTCAAAAACTACTGGGCCAAATTAATCCAAACTTGGCCACAATCATCATTGGAGTATCTAGTTTCAAAATTGTGTCCGGTGATCTGGCCAACCAACCAAGATGGCTGCCATGGCTAAAAATAGAACATAGGGGTAAAATGCAGTTTTTGGCTTATAACTCAAAAAACTAAAGCATTTAGAGCAAATCTAACGGGGTAAAATTGTTTATCAGGTCAAGATCTATCTGTCCTGAAAATTGTAAGATGAATCGCACAACCCGTTGTTGGGTTGCTGCCACTGAATTGGTAATTTTAAGGAAATTTTGCCGTTTTTTGTTATTATCTTGAATATTTTTATAGATAAAGATAAACTGTAAACAGCAATAATTTACAGCAAAGTAAGACCTAAAATTAAGTCAAACATGACCAAAATAGTCAATTGACCCCCTAAGGAGTTGTTCTCCTTTATAGTAAATTTTTAACAAGTTCATAAAATTTGTAAATTTTTACTAACATTTTCCACATGTATGTTGTTTTTCCTTCAAAACTGTATTTTTGTGAATTTATTCAGCAACACATTAAACTATTCATTTTTTAATACCATACAAGATTTTGTTTTTAAACAGAATGTCATTCCCCTCTTACTTTCAAACCAAACATGACATGAATGTTCCTTATGAGGTGCTGACCAAGTGTTGTTACTTTGTAGCCGATCCATCATCCAAGATGGCCGCCAGCGGGGGACTTAGTTTAACATAGGACCCTATGGGAAATGCATACAAATGACTTCTTTTAGAGAACCACTGAATGGAATGAAACCAAACATGGCATGAATGTTCCTTATGAGGTGCTGACAAAGTGTTGTTACTTTGTAGCCGATCCATTATCCAAGATGGCCACCAGCGGGGGACTTAGTTTAACATAGGACCCTATGGGAAATGCATACAAAAGTCTTCTTCTAGAGAACCACTGAATTGAATGAAATCAAACATAGCATGAATGTTCCTTTCCTTATGAGGTGCTGGCCAAGTGTTGTTACTTTTAGCCAAATTTTATATTTTTTATATGATTTCAAAAACCCAAGTAGAATCAGGTGAGCGATACAGGCTCTTGAGAGCCTCTAGTTTTTATTCTCCCGGTCCAAGAAAATTGAATTGACATTTTCTAATATTAGTAATCATTAATAAATTGCTATTTTATTTTCATTAGAATTACTTTGTAACATAATCTTGGACTTATACATTTCTTCAAAAGCCCAAGCATACCGTGATTAATATTTGTTTAATATTCTTGTTTCAATTACCATTTACTTATATGAATAGGTCACCTTTTTTAAAGAATATGAAGGTGTTTTACAGATATTAGAATAATGTGCAAAAAAGTAAGTCAGGAAGCAAGGCCAAAAAAAATATAGATGAAAGAATATAGCGATGATGAAATGATTTAGAAAACATATTGATTGGTTGTTGGTTGTTTAATGTCCAGTGGCAAATATTTGATGCATGTTTAAGACGTATACAATAATGATCAATTGGCATTAAAAAAAAATATAAAGTAAAATTATATTAAAACAAATAAAAGCAAAAGATATAGAAATATATAAACGACGCTCTAGCTGACACCCCCTCCCTCCCCAACCCACCCACCCACCAAAAAAAAAGGTCAGATATGTAATATTTGATGGAAATATTGGCTATCAAAATGATTGTGTTTTTACTACGTATTAAATCAATTAAAAAATACTGATCCACTAAATACTGTTTCACATATTAAGGACCCCACTTAAATCATGAATGGTCATGCTTTACGAATGTCTTTGACTTGTATGATGCATTCTGTATGGCTATATAGGTAGTGATATACCTTGACATTTCTGGGTTTTACAAATTAACATGTATAGTACCGGCTCATTTTTAGCTCACCTGGCCCGAAGGGCCAAGTGAGCTTTTCTCATCACTTGGCATCCGTCGTGACGTCGTCCTCGTTAACATTTTACATTTTGAACTTCTTCTAGAGAACCACTGAATGGAATGAAACCAAACATGGCATGAATGTTCCTTATGAGGTGTTGACCAAGTGATGTTACTTTGTAGCCGATCTATCATCCAAGGTGGCCGCCAGCGAGGGACTTAGTTTAACATAGGACCTTAAGGGAAATGCATACAAATGACTTCTTTTATGGAACCACTGAATGGAATGAAACCAAACATAGCATGAATGTTTCTTATGAGGTGCTGACCAAGGGTTGTTACTTCGTAGCCGATCCATCATCCAAGATGGCCGCCAGCGGGGGACTTAGTTTAACATAGGACCCTATGGGAAATGCATACAAATGACTTCTTTTAGAGAACCACTGAATGGAATGAAACCAAACATGGCATGAATGTTCCTTATGAGGTGTTGACCAAGTGTTGTTACTGTGTAGCCGATCCATTATCCAAGATGGCCGCCAGCGGGGGACTTAGTTTAACATAGGACCCTATGGGAAATATATAAAAATGTCTTCTTTTAGAGAACCACTGAATGGAATGAAACCAAACATGGCATGAATGTTCCTTATGAGGTGCTGACCAAGTGTTGTTACTTTGTAGCCGATCCATCATCCAAGATGGCTGCCAGCGGGGGACTTAGTTAAACATAGGACCCTATGGGAAATATTTATACAAATGTCTTCTTTTAGAGAACCACTAGTACTGAATGGAATGAAACCAAACATGTCATGAATGTTCCTTATGAAGTGCGTACCAAGTGTTGTTAGTTTGTAGCTGATCCGTCATCCAAGATGGCCGCCAGCGGAGGACTTAGTTTAACATAGGACCCTATGGGAAAAACATACAAATGTCTTCTTTTAGTGAACCACTGAATTGAATGAAATCAAACATAGCATGAATGTTCCTTTCCTTATGAGGTGCTGGCCAAGTGTTGTTACTTTTAGCCAATTTTTTTTTTTTTTAAATGATTTCAAAAACCCAAGTAGAATCAGGTGAGCGATACAGGCTCTTGAGAGCCTCTAGTTTATAATGGTGTTCAAAACCTGTCTCTGATATAACAACATTTTTATAACATTCACATTTCTGAATGTTCTGTATATCAATTTCATATTTTATTGACCGAATGAGAATATGTTTATATTCAAGGAAACATATTGAGTATCAAATTAATAAAGGTGGTTTTTATTTAACTTTTAACTTTTTTATTATATGAAAGAAATTTGAAATTACTATTGCGTGTCTGATATAAAGTAGACTTGTTGACTGTTTAGCGTAGAAATAATATGCCCTACTGAAGAATATGAATGACAAGTCTTGCAAAGGAACAAGATATAACGCACGTCGATTTTTCCCCGGGGGGTGCACCTAAACACTCGGCTGCTAAGGAGTCCAGTCTGTCTTAAACAGTTCATGAAAGTTTTCTTGCATTAAATACTAATAAGGAGCACATTTCAGCTGAATTATTGTTTTTACGGTTTCATTCTATCTACATGTACATAGGCAAAGCTGACTTTAAGATATGTTACCAAATGATACGAAAAATTTAAATTTGTCATAATTATTAATCCATAAACTTTTTTTAAATGACATTTCGTCCTAAATATGCATGAAATGTTTGCCACTGGACATTAGGCAATCAACAATAAATTGATCAAATGAATTCAACAATTAAATAAACTTTCTAAATTCGTTTTTGTGCAGAAATAAATTCCATAGAATAGATTAAGTATGTAAATAGATGCAAAGGGTATCTTGTGGTCTTGTGGTATAGTTGATATTATCAAATACTGGTTCCATTGTTTGCTGTTCGTCGTCTTCCCAATTGGATTAAGACCAATCAATTGGCTGTTGTTTGCTCTTTGTTTGTTTTGTTGTCTCTTTGACACAATCCCTGTTTCCATTCTCAATTTTATGGTACGTTCATTTTTAGCTCACCTGGCCCGAAGGTCTAAGTGAGCTTTTCTCATCACTTGGCGTCCCTCGTCCGTCGTTGTTAACTTTTACAAAAATCTTCTCCTCAGAAACTACTAGGCCAAATTTAACCAAACTTGGCCACAATCATCATTCGGGTATCTAGTTTGAAAAAATGTGTCTGGTGACCCGGCCAAGCAACCAAGATGGCCGCCATGGCTAAAAATAGAACATAGGGATAAAATGCAGTTTTTGGATTATAACTCAAAAACCAAAGTATTTAGAGCAAATTTGACATGAGGTGAAATTGTTGATCAGGTCAAAATCTATCTGCCCTGGAATTTTCAGATGAATCGTATAACCGATTGTAAGGTTGCTGCCCCTGAATTGGTAATTTTAAGGAAATTTTGCTGTTTTTTGTTATTATCTTGAATATTATTTTAGATAGAGATAAACTTTAAACAGGAATAATGTACAGCAAAGTAAGACCTAAAAATTAGTCAACAATGACAAAAATGGTCAATTGACCCCCTAAGGAGTTATTTCCCTTCATAGACAATTTTTAACAATTTTCATAAAATTTGTAGATTTTCACTAACAATTTCAACTGAAACTACTGGTTCAAGTTCATTATAGATTGAGATAATTGTAAGCAGCAATACTGTTTAGTAAAGTAAGATCTACAAACACATCACCATCACCAAAACACAATTTTGTTATGAATCCATCTGTGTCCTTTGTTAAATATTCACATATACCTAATATTCACATAGACCAAGGTGAGCGACACAGGCTCTTTAGAGCCTCTAGTTATTGTAAATGCCAGAAAATAAATAGAATTAGAATATTGTTGATGAGAAAATACATATCCATGTGGAATTCGCCTCAGTTTGTTTTTTCAAGTTTGATATCCAACTTCTTAATCCCCAATCCACATTTACCCGAAAACCTTGTATATTGTATATTTTTGATTGACTACCATCATGCTCATTTGACCATCAGGGACTGAGATACATATGTACTGAGATAAATATGTTATGGTTTATACTCTGTTAAAGCCAAAATGATTAAATATATCTAATTTTAATTCATTCATGCATGCAGTAAAACATTTCTTGAATGAGTGAAATTATATGAAACAATTTTTCAAACTTTTATCTTTATTGCGTTTAGCCTACATGTGAAAAAAAATGGGAAAGGACTTGTGATAGACAAATGGACAACTATATACACACATATGTATTGCTATTTTCTTAAGTTATGAAATGTAGAAAATCCCCCATTCAGATATCCTCATTACATATAATCTGTGTTGAAATGCGTTGAAAGCATGGGAGTTTGTATTTCTCGCTCCTATATTCGTGAATATTTTCTTCGCCTAAAATGTGATCGATGTTTATAGTGTTCTTATTAGTCCTGAATATTATAGTACGAATCACATCTCTTTAACACAATCGTAAGAAGAAATGGGGAAAACCATAAATGATACAGTACAAAACTCCCAGTCTATTATATTTTAACATGGCCATTATAACGCTTAATCTATATATTTGTTTACTACAAACATGAAATCGACATCCAAATTATACCACCAGCTATTTAATTTGCTGGTACTACTACTTCTACTTAGCGTTACACAACATTCCTCAAAACATGGACTTAGTATAGAATGTTCCTGCTCAAAATAAGGCAATTTTAATATTAAATCAAAGAACTCAGGTGTTTTTCGTTTTATTTTGCCTGGCATTGTCGGTATGTTTTCAGCTTATAAGTTTGAAATTCCCATTGCACATAATATATTGCCTCCCTTATTGTGCAGCAGCAAATATTCCAGAAGTACGTAATAAATACTTAGGATCTCGTATCATGACTTAAAAATTAATAAAAGTAATGAATCCTTTTTTTAGACAGGATAATATGCTCATCTCTGAGCCTTTCATAGCTGACTTACTTTGGTCTCTTGTGGAGAGTGGTCTCATTGGCAATCATATACTATAGTACCACATCTCCTTTTAATGGATGCACTACGTTTGCATGCATATGGAAATTAAAATGTTTTACTTTTGCACTCAGCTTTCATTGAACAGGTTTATTCCAATCAATCTAGATTTTATTCAAAAAAGTGTCTCTCAACACAATTTCAGTGATTTGATACCTCAAGCTGACTTGTACATGTTGTATAATAAAATTATATCAACGCATCAACCTAAACACTTTATTATGTAAATCAATATATATAGCTGCATAGTAAATCAGCAATATTTTGATATCTGAATGCATTGCATTATATACAAACATTTTGACAAATGACAGCAACATTACAACACAATGACAACAAAAATTTATTCCAATCAATTAAGATTGCCAGCATATCCTCTTTTTATTCAAAATAGTATCTCGCAACAAAATTTCAGTGATTTGATACCTCAAGCTGACTCATATAATAAAAAAAATTTAACTTGTCAACAAAATTTCAGTGATGTGATATATTATAAACCTCAAGCTGACTCATATAATAAAATTATTTTAACGCGTCAACCAAACCTGACCATATTTGCACTTTATTATGTAAATCTATATAGCAGCATAGCAAATCAGCAATATTTTGATGGATTGCATTATATAAATTTTGTAGATTGTTAGCATGTCCTCTTTTTATTCAAAATATTGTCTCTCAACAAAATTTCAGTGATGACTCATATAATAAATTATTTAAACATGCCAACCAAAACTGACCATATATGCACGTAATCCTGTCTGTTATGTAAATCTATAAAGCAGCATAGCAAATCAGCAATGTTTTGTTTCTTTTCTGTTTAAGTAATATAGAACTGTCACTGAAGTCAGTATCTGTATCTGTATTTCCCACTTCTGAATATGGATGGGTATGTCACTGATTCATTTCGGCTATTGTGTGATAGGTGGGTCTGCGCATAAATAAGTTGTGCTTGCTGAGGTGTGCTGATTTAAACCCAGTGGTTCAGGATGTTTTGTATGATACACCTTATCGCTAATCCTGGCTAAGCCGGCTGCTTGAACTTTTGATGCATATAACAATCACTTTTCCATTGTGGCGTCAGATATTTAGTTTTTTGACGTCAAAATTTTACAGGAACCTGTGTGATATTTAGTAATGGCAGACAAATAGCGATCAGGTTTATGAAACAAAGCCAGTAGTACATCACCCAACACTGTGACTGACATGAGAGATTTCCTTTGTACTTAATAATGAAAAGTATGAGAAGTTCTCTTCTTGGAAAAGTATACTGTTACACGTAGTATATTATGTCGGTTGGTTGATTTTGTTGGTAGCTAAATTTCAAGGGACAAATATTTTATACCTGTTCGCATAACTATTTTTTCAAACGTTCACAATATCATTTATAATCCATAAAGACAAATCTTACACAATTGACGAGATTGTTCATAATTATACTGTCAATGTATCTTTGTTCCACCTCATAGATTTTCCAGTGGAAACTTTATTATAAACAATGTCATAATATTAGTACCTGATGGAACAAATATTCTATACTATTTATTCCGTTAGGAACATCTACTGTAATATTTTTTCCATTTGGAACTTATATTATGAAAGAACTTCTATTCCGTCACAATACAACACCTTATGTGCAATACATGTAACACTGTAAAGTGTACAATTTTCTTTTGAACATTTTCTGGAAAACAGAATCGTAAATCCAAGGCAAACAAACACGAATTACGAAGGAATATTTATGAAGAACCAGTCAAAAATTGGGAACGAAGCAACGTTAAAAATGATGTTTATAACCCATGATATAACATTAATGTTCCTATTCGTGGATAACCTCTTTTTACAGCTTCTAGTTAAAACAAAATCATTTCTTGTATGATAGCTGCAAGTGATAACAAGTGTCCAATCTTATTTATAGCCATTGTTTTATATGAGAATATGAGAAAATTAAAATAATTACTTTAATATACACATTAAATTTTTTATTTTTTTTCGTATTCTCATCTATAATATATATAGTCTACCGAGTAACGTAATTTGCTTCTCTGGAAAAATATTAATGAAGATTATTATTATTGTTTATGTTTACAATCCGAAAATTAAGATAAAAAGAACTTCGTTTTCAACCAATGAAATGTCGTACACCATTCATTCACACCATTCCAGATTGCACGTTACACAATCACACGATTCCTCATACACCATTACACCATTCCCCTTACACCATACACCATACCACCATGCACCTTACACCATTGCACCATACAGCTTACACCTTTACACCATACACGTTTTTTTGGAAAGTTTACACCATCCAAGGGCTGTAGTTGAAATTGTTTTATAACTCATATTCGAGAGGGGAGTATACTAGTTTTAATCTGTTACCATCAAATCATGATTTTTTTTAAAATATGTTTAAAGGAGCAACAAATTAAAGTTCCCTCAAATTTAGAACCAAGCATAATGTATGCGTGTTATGGTCATAAAAAATGTATATAAATTTGATGACATAAACATTTCATACAGTGTCTTATGATTGGTATGCCCCCACCGAAGGGGAGGGGGCATTAAGTTTTACCCTTGTCTGTTCAAACGTCCGTTCCTACGTCTGTCTTAAAGTCGATCTCCGTTCTCTAACTTAATTTTTCCTCAAGCAAATGGTATGACACTTATACACAATGCTTATCACTATAAAGCACAATCAAGTTTGAATTTGGGTAGTGGCACTTTAGCTGTTCTAGAGTTACAATGTATGACCCTTTACAAATGAAAAACATGCTGAATTGTTCGTTTCTGTTCTCTTATTTTAGTTTGGTTTAACCAAATGCTATGACACTTATACACAATGCTTCTTACCACAAACAACAGATCCATTTTGAATTATGGGGGTATCACTTTTATTGATCTAGTGTTATGCCTCTTTGAAAATGAAAAACTTGCTGATTTGCCTCTAACAAATATAATGAAACATATAACCCAAGTCAAAGTGAACTGCAGTTCTTTAGCAGTTCATTAGCATTCACAGTTCCCACTTGACAGCAGTTATTTGGCAGTTTTTTAGCATTCACAGTTACCAAATATAAGGCAATGAATAATTTGCATAAAGGCATTCCAATAGCATTCCATAGCTGTTTCTTAGCAGTTTATTTAGCCTTCACAGTTCTTTGGTAGTTATTTTTAACGAAAAATTTATATAAATGAGATCTGAATATTCATGAGAACTGCTATAATAACAGCTATCAAATAATGAATATTCATGAGAACTGCTATAATAACAGCTGTCAATAATAAATATTCATGCCAACTGCTAAGTTTTACATCCTAATATGGTTTTATAAACTGCTAATAACCATTGTGTAATGCTATCAGATCTGCCAAAAGTTGCAATACAAAGGTGACACATGAATAATCAATATACAGTGTACATTTATGAAAGTAAAAATTATTAGAATTCTAAAAAGTTGTACTTTTTGTAATTAGAGCAGAAACTATACAATCTAATAACAGACTTAATATTAAGGGAATGTAAAACAAATTGTGAGTAGCACTTACTTTAGCTGGTCTTCGACCCTTTATTATTTATGTAAGTGGCTGTAATGATATATTAACAATTAAAAATGCACTTTAATGATCAAGACTTTTAAAAAAGCAACTTATTTTAAAAGAGCTATTACTGCTAAGAGGCTAATTACTACCTTGACTATGTGATTTTCAAATAAGAAGTTATTTCATTGTTATCATTATTGTATTACCAAACATGCCAAATATACTGTTTTTATTATATTAAATGTGGACCAAAAGACAACAGTTATATCCTCTTTCTCTTTTGGATTTAAACAAATAAATTCTTGATACATGTAATCTATATTATGTTTCTTTTTTCTGATACAAACTTAAGTAAAATTATATATAATAACTTAATTTCATTAAACAGATTGTTTGGAAAATTTTAACCAATCAGTTATCAGTGGCGGATCCAGGAATTTTCATAAGTGGGGGCCCACTGACTGACCTAAGAGGGGGCCCACTTCAGTCACGCTTCAGTGATTCCCTATATAAGCAACTAAATTTTTTCCCAAAAAGGGGGGGCCCGGCCCCCCCCCCCTCCCCCCTAAATCCGCCTCTGGTTATTCGCAGTCTAGGTGTACCTATGAATTCCCATCCCCTTTTTTCAACTCTCGAATATGATTAGGATTGTTATTAAACAAAATAATAGATTAAAATAATCTAATTTTTTTTCAAATAACATCTTGAACTGTAAGTATATATATGCTAGAATTCTATTACAATCCTGTCAACATCAGATATTCTATTTAAATAAACAACTATCCCCCCTTTTTGGGGGCTTTCTGTATGATTTCTGTTTCCCCCTACAAAGTTATGTCAGAATATACACAAGCACTAACTGTAACTTTCAACTTACTGTACTGCAGGTGTGTAAAAGTATTCAATTCATCCAAAGTTAAGCTTATAATTGACAAAAATACAGTTTTTCACTAGCAAGTATTTCCACACAACATGGAGCCAAAATGCACATTTGAAAATGATCAAATTATCTTCAAATAAATGTTTAACTTCAAGCTGAAAACATAGCCAGATCCAAGCATTTTTATAACAAAGATTAATAGGTCAACTGCTATCGAACTGCTGTCATAACTGTTGTCCCGACTGCTAAGAGGAATGCTAAGATGAATGCTAAGACGAATGCTAAGATGAATGCTAAGACGAATGCTAAGATGAATGCTAAGACGAATGCTAAGATGAATGCTAAGACGAATGCTAAGATGAATGCTAAGACGAATGCTAAGATGAATGCTAAGCCGAATGCTAAGAAATGGTGAAATGTGGCAGTTTATCAAACTGCTATTAGATTGAATGCTTAGAACAGCTAAAGGACTGCTAAAAATATGAAGAACTGGTAAAACACAGCTAAAAAACAGCTAATAATAGCAGTTCAGTTTGACTTGGGTATAAACAATACCACAAATATCAGATTAAAAATTAATTTGGGTGTCGTCACCTTTATTATTCTTCAGTTACATCCTTTTAAAATTGTATATATTATGTAAGCAGTCATATATGTCCCATGAACACATCCCCATTTATTTTTGAATCATTTCAAAATGAAAAATTCATCCCCATTTTCGGGTGAACGAAACTGTCACAATTATCATGTGTTCAAAGGTACCAAGGGGAGAGACTATAAGAACAAGTAATGCAACATAACTATAATAGTTTTAAAGTATTGCATGTACATGCATGTAGAAGCAAAGTTGTTAAAAAAAAGTTACTAGTGTTGTTGGTACTGTCTGTATAATTTGATTATACAATGTATCAACAGTCTGTTATAAGCACTATCGCATTCTTTTGACTAGAAAAAAAAGAAATTAAGTATGACGTCAACCATTTTGTTTTACAACTTCATATTCAGCCTCCAAATCTGTTTTAATGATGGTTATTTTTTGCCAGGAGAATGTGGAAACCAGACGTGCACTATTGTACAGCGAAGTAGAGGAATTATTTAAGGACCACGAAGGAAGAAATCATCTTGTCCTAGACAAACAAATATTTGTCAATGCAACTGATAAAGATGATCAAGAAATTGAATCCCTGAAGAAAGCCATCACTGAGCTTACTTTCGATCATCCATGTTGGGGGGAGGACATGCCGAATGCTTGTGTCCCCCTTGAACTGGAGATTGCTGAAATGGTAGCTGCAGGAAAGCAAATATTGTCATTGGTAGAACTTGAAGAATTAAATTCAATCAGCAAGGTGTCCGTCCTTGATTTAGAACAACTTCATGACTTCCTACACTTCCAACATTCTCTTGGGAAGCTAATCTACATTGATACTCTTCAGCTCCGGGATTATGTTATAATTAACCCACTTCTCATGGTGGAGGTTATGAGATCATTTGTAACAGGTAGTTATAATTTTAAATTATGTAACAGTCGATTTTTGTGTAAATGTTATTGGTGTCATCTGTGACATCATACAATATACAAAGAGAGAAGATGTGAACAATAATAATTAATATTAAAATAGACAATGCTTTGGTCAAAAGAACACTGACAAATCAAAATGTATTTTTAACTTTTTCATGTGTTTTCGTACTGATTTTTCCTCTGACTTTTCTATATGAATTTCATTGTAAGTTTGTTTGTTTGTAATTCAGATGTTTAATACACTTTACTTGACAACAGAGAATTGAAACTCGCATGTTTATGAACAAACACAAATAGCCAATCAAACAATGTTTTGTCAATTTTACAGTTTAATTTTACTGGTTTTTTTTCAACTGAAAGCTTGGTGTTTTGAAGATTATTAATGGGTCTTGTTAAATTGGAATAATCTTTTCATCTAGATGTTTTTTATCATTTTGTAGAAAATTCATATCAAAAGTTGTAGTCATCCTACTAGTTATCTGGTTAAACATCAACATGTTTTGGTTAATTTGCAATGGGGATCTGGTTTTTTTTTTAACGCTTTTTTAAGATACAATTCCAAATTAATTTCTCGTGTCAATATTTATTACCTTAGTGTTAAATATCAATATAGCTCATGCCCCAATTTATAAATAAAATGACCAAAGAGATATAATTGGTATCAAATTGAAGAAGTATTTGTTTTTCTTGTGTACAATTTGGAAATTAGTATGGCGTTCATTATCACTGAACAAGTATATATTTGTTTAGGGGCCAGCTGAAGGACGCCTCCGGGAGCGGGAATTTCTCGCTACATTGAAGACCTGTTGGTGACCTTCTGCTGTTGTTTTTTATTTGGTCGGGTTGTTGTCTCTTTGACACATTCCCCATTTCCATTCTCAATTTGAAATCTAAAAACATACACCAAAAAGCACAATAAAACAAGGATGAGTATTGGATTGAAAAGTGTAAAACAAATGAATACAATACATGGTCAATCAACCAATAGTTTTCGTCCTTAGTGGGTGATCTATCTCTGTATGTTTATTTTCAGACATAGGGTTTTGGCCAAAGAAAATAAGAATGCAAGTAATTTTCAGTAGAATGTCAGAAAGTGGTATCATATGCCGAGAAGACCTTTATCAGATTTGGGAACAAAAGGACTTCCGTCCAATTTTACGATACAAAGAGTTTATATTCAATATCCTCATTCATTTGGATATTTTGGCAGAGCAACGGAGATATGACACAGCAACTGGCAGTCGGTTACCAGTAGAGAACTTCTTTGTTCCCTGTATGGTCACACAAAGAAATACCACCAGCTTCATGAACAGAGAATGTACACCAGAGAAAGCAATATGTCTAGCCTTTGTTTTTAAAGGAACTGTCATACCACCAGCTTTGCCCAATCGTCTAATTAGTGCATGTTTGAGCATGTGGACTTTGAAGCAGTATGAAGGGAGGAAACTCCTCTTTTCCGGATTTATTGTAGTCTCCTTTGACAAGGCACATGATATTTTAGTATGTGTTGAAGGCAACAAAATTCTTCTTTACATAGTCCATAAAACCGCCGCTGGATTGATAGTACCAGATATAGCTACTGGAGTTAAGGAATGTTTGGTTACAACAATGGAGAGAATATCAGATTTCTATCAGTCCACAATCAATGTCAAACACAGCCAACAATCACCTTTCCATATTGAATATTCATGTTCAAATCTGAAATGCCTCATCAGTGAAAAAGAAGCTTTGCAGACCAACGAATGGGTTTGTGACGAACATAAACAAACACACAGAGCAGGACACTTCGCTGTTTGGAATCAAGATAAGGTATACATTCATTGGTATTAGGTGTATTATATGGTATTATTACTAGTTAATACTTTCTAAGGAAAATAACAGCAAGATAGAAAATTGAGAAATGAGTTTTTAAATCAGTTTCTTATGAAGTTAGCAGAATTATTACAAAAAAAAAAAAAAAAAAGAGTAGTGTTATTTTTAAATCTAAATTTCCCGTCAAATCACCGAGTAGTCAACAATCAAGTTTATGTTATAATTATTACATGAATGAGAAACAAAAAATCGGTGCATCATCAAATGTCTGTGTAATATAGAAACACATGCGTTCATAATATATGGTTATTGGCTATTCTGTTTTGGTCCTGTTTGATTTTTATTAACCGGATTTTTGTGACAAAAATGTCGGTTATTGATTTGGGGATGTACGGCGGGCGGGCGGGCGGCAACCAAATGTTGTCCGTGCATTTACTCATGAACCGTTCATCCAAAGCTTTTAAAATTTTAATATGTTGTTACTGACAACAAAATGAAGGTCAAGTTGAAGAATGACGATTTTGAATTTTACCGTTAAGGAGTTATGGTTCTTGAAAGATTGAAAAATGGTGTTTCCAGTCGTGTCCGTGCATTTACGCATGAACTGTTCAACCAAAGCTTCCCAAATTTTAATATGTTGTTACTGATGACAAAATGGAGGTCAAGTTCAAGAATGACGATGTTGACCATGACCCTTCAGGAGTTATGGTTCTTGGTTATTGAAAAATGGCGTTTCCAGTTGTGTCTGTGTATTTACTCGTGAACTGTTCAACCAAAGCTTTTCAAATTTTAATATGTTGTTACTGATGACAAAATGGAGGTCAAGTTCAAGAATGACGATTTTGACTTTTACCGTTCAGGAGTTATGGTTCTTGAAAGATTGAAAAATGGCGTTTCCATTCATGTTGTTGCATTTACTCATGAACCATTCAACCTAAGCTCTTTCAAATTTTAATATGTTGATACTGATGACAAAAGGGAGGTCAAATTTTATATTGACGATTTTCACTTTCACCGTTCATCAGTTATGGTTCTTGTGATATTGCCAGGACACAAATAAATGTAAATAAATCCGGTTTGCTGTCGTTGTGACAGCCTCTTGTTATTCATTTGTATATAATTCTTTTCACAGGAAAAAGAACAAGAACAGTGTGAACAGAACTGTCAAGGTAATATTTTTATTTGGTAAAATCTGTAACAGGTAGATAATTAGCATGGTGTGTTTGTCAATCAAAATCCAAAGGCGATAATGTGTTAATCGTTTGACAAAGGCATTGTGTAAAGGTAACTGTGTAATAAAGTTTTAAGACCATGTTAGCTATTTTAATCCTTTGTCATATGTTGTATTTCTGTACATACTTTTTCAATATATGTATTTGCAATTATAATGGCAATCTATTTAAAAGTTTCATCCAATATAAACATCTGTGTCAGTTTCTAAATAGTTGGATTGGTATTTGTTGAATATCTTTGTCACTGTTCAACACAGTTATGTTCCAATAACCCTTGTCCCCCTGTATATACATGATATATGTCCACAATTGGTTTGTTTTCCGTCTCTAATTTGGTTGCCTCATCTGAATGTTATAAAACTGATACACTATGTGTATTTCCATTCATCACAGACCAAGTTCTACTTTAGTTGGCATCACTTTTACCGTTCTCAGGTTATGCTGCTTTATAATTGTATATGCATCTGGGGCATCATCTGTGTTCCATGAACACGTTCTCTTTTTGTTATGCATACTGTTTTGAAGGGTGTTGTGTGTCTTTGTATTCTCCTAAGTTTTGCCATTTTTATGGCAGTTTCTCTTCCACTTATAATGCAAATTAAATGTCCTATTGATTTCGAATGCCTCCCTTTTAGTTTTTTTTACCAAACTCAACAATATATGTAGTAAATGCATTTTCATCTGTTGATCCAAACACATATACTTTAAAGGACACAATTCACTATACTATGAAAGTTTGTATAATTATAGGTTTAGGAGATGATGCTTTGAATCAAATTCCAAGTGATGTTGAGCTTCAACGATTCTCATCAGGTTGTGACGAATCCACAATACAAAAGTTGGCCATACATCTTGGTATGACTTTGAAGGAATGGGAGAAACTCGTGACTGATTATCGTTGGATTGATATTGTTAAGTATAGAATACTAGTCAACTGGCGGGAAAAAACTCAGGAAGATTCCGCAACCTAGCAAAAGCTTTAACAGATATGGATGTATCGACTCATTACCTTTGTCAGGTAAACTATTCTGATGCACTTAGGGAACAATCAGTTAAATGTCAGCCCTGGGGGATACGTTTTTCTTTTCTAAAAAAATATCCTGATACCCAATTTGTCGAAACATCTTCTGGTCAAGCAGATGAAAATTATTTGTAATTAAGATTCTATTATACCTTATACTGTTAAATTTTGAAAAACATATTTTGATTGATACTGTCAAATATCTAAATAGAAAACAACCAAAAGACCCTCCCCCGAAAATGAAATAGTTGCTGTCTAGCATAACAAATTAACATTTTACGATAAAGAACTTCGTTCTGACTGACTGTTCTAAAATCAAACAATATGTTGACCGTTTTATTTTTTTTGAAGACCTCAGTTGTATATTATATTTAAAAGAAATTTATGGACCACACAATTCTTTAACAAATCATAGACATGGATTATGTTCGTAAAGAGTGCAAAAAGTATATCTGTTATAGCTTTGTGAAAGCTGAACCTTGATAGTGCAAGTAGTATATCTGTTATAGCATTGTGAAAGCTGAACCTTGATAGTGCAAGAAGTATATCTGTTATAGCATTGTGAAAGCTGAACCTTGATAGTGCAAGAAGTATATCTGTTATAGCATTGTGAAAGCTGAACCTTGATAGTGCAAACATTTTCTTTCTATTATTTAATTTTAACGGTAATGATGAATTTAACTAAAACATGCACATTGTTGAAATTGCAGGTGAACGATGCAGGATCTTTAGAGCCCTCAGTTTCATCTTAACTCAATCTCCGTCTCTTTTAAAACATTACATATAAAAAAAAAGATGTGGTGTAATTGTCAATTAGACTTCTCTCCACAAGAGACCAAAATGACACAGACATTAACATGTAAAGGTCACACGCATGTTTTACACCTCTCATGTTGTCTCTCTTTGACAGTTGCTTTAATGTGACAGCAACATGCTTTTGATTGAATCACATATGGGTATCAAACATAATCATTGTCATTTCTTTCAAAGATATGAGATATGTAATTTGAACGACCAGTGTAGAATTACTTCCCTTTGTTTGGAATATTTTTAAGATCAGTTGCTCAAAATTAAACACATTCAAATGTGACAAATTGAAGGGGAATTATTTTAAAAAAATGTAATTCGATTTTTATAAAATTTTGTAGGTTAAAAGAATAAAAAAAGGAGAGTACGGTATGTAGTACTTTAATATCTGTTTATTTGTTCATAATTGTCTGTGACGGCAATTTATATACTACTACATTGAAAATGAAAATAGATGTCTTATTTAGGATAATACATATGCCCTAACCGTTGTGTACTTGCAGTGATGTCTTAAACTGTATCGTATATATCAGAAATGAAATCACTATATATGCTATTTGTTTTTTGCATGTGTCTTTTTTTCCCATATTGAACAGAGGTCAGGCAGGGGTTGGGATCTAACAGAACATATTTAACCCCTTAGCATGCATTCGCCAGTCAGGAACCTCCAGTCTGTGTTATTCATGTGTGCTTTTTTAGTCTTTGTTCATTAATGTTTTTCTGAGTTATGTGTGGGGTGGATTTGACCTTGTTTTAAGGGTACGGCGCAAGCTAGGTGTGGGAGTTTGTCACGACTTTGAAGAGCCATTCCATTCTTAATTTTTTATAATGATTTTTTGTCGTGCTATACAATACCTCCCTATGTTACCTTGGTTACTACATATATTCATTGATTGATTAATAACAAATGATAGTGCTCCAAGATATCAAATGTCTCTATCTGTAACTAGTCAACATTCGGGCTGTTAGATATAGTCTAGCATGGGTCAGGTGCTTTAAGACCTTGCATTTCAATAAATGTTTCACATGAGGCATAAAAGTACATACATACACATAAACAACAATTTCGTGACAAGAAACAAGTAGTGAGGTCGGCTTGTTATATACCTGGTTACTAAAATTCCTAGTTTTGTACAAAAACAAATTGTTTGGATTGGTTGGCGTAGTGATATTAGATGGATCACTTGGTTTTCTGTATATTGTAATCAAAACATTTTAGTCCTAAAACGAGAGTTGACAGCCACTGATGAGATATTAAAAAAGTCGAAAACCATGGCAAAAACGAAAAAATTATGAACAGACACACTAAACACAAACCACAACACAGAACACATTAGGATGAGCAACACGAACCTTACATAATCAGGTATACATACTCATGGTAACCCTGTAAATTATTTGTATTTGATATTTTCTTATATCGCAAATGTTCGGTATACATTTAGAACATAATGTAAATTACCAGATATTATCCAGAGCAACATACTAAACAAATTTGGTATGTTCACCACCTATTTGGAAAGGGACTTTTATTCGTACAGAAATTAGTTTTCACTCTTTAACTTCACATTATAGAGTTATAATCTTATAAAAATGGAAACATTGCTAATCTTTTTCCCCTGTTCCTTTACTAAGTTTGCCTTAAAAAAAGTAATGAAACTTGTATACAGTATTTATTACCATAAAATACAGGCAAAGTTTGATTTTCGGTGAAGTCACTTTTAATTTAAGAGATGATATATACAGCGAATTTTGAAACTATATTTCTTTTATCTTTTAAAGAAAGATGATTTAGTTTTTTGGGGTTAACATTTCAATGATTTGATTATTTTTTCGACATAATATATACAATATGTTTGTACACCTTTATGCATTGTTACAAAACTTGGACAAAAGATAATCTTAAAGTTTAAGAAAAAACGTTAACAGAAATTTAGTTTTTTTTTTAAATTCTGTATTTTGTTGATAAATTGAAACATTTACACTTAAAGCAGGGGTTATTCGAAGGCGACACAAGGAGTTCCGCAGAACCCTTTACAAACTGAGCTGTATAGTTAAAAATATTATAATGTATCCATTTAATCATTTTGATGACCTATCTAATATTGTCATGTTCCTTTTAAAAACTGAATTTAATTGCTCGGTTCACCGTTGAGAGTCAATTATAAATTTCTATTTCATTTTTTGTTGATATGATGGTTTTTTTTCTAGATGATTTTGAAGACTCAGATGTCATAATAACTAAAGATTTATGTCTTTTTATTGTTATTTATTTACAGATATCAGCGAGGAATACATGGATTTGATTCCAACTGATGAAATACTAGATGAACTGGCACAAGTAATAGGAGTTGTATCCTTCCAACTGGGTATAGAATTAGAATTACCAATAACATCATTAGATATTATACAGTATAATAATGATCGGAATTTAGTGGCACAATGTAAAGACATTTTATATGAATGGAGAGAGCAGGGAGTCAGGCCAACCATAGGTGTTCTCGTTAATGCTTTGGTAAATGTTGGGAGAGGTACTAAGTGTTTGGAGGAGATCATCAAAAGTAAAGGAGTGAAGAAATATATTCCACAAGAAAAGGTTGAAGAGGAGAAACAAGGAAAGTTAAAGACATTAATGAAAAAAATGAATCCTTTTCAGAAGAAGAAATAGTACTTAAACTATTCAGTCAATATGATTTAATATTGATGTATGTCATACCGTTGCATGTTTGTGTGTTGTTTCAGGGAACAATTGTTATCGTTTTTGATGGGGTCTTAATGTAAATAATGTTAACATTCATCAGCACGAAATCAAGAAACAAAACATGGTTATTAAGCATGTTAAGAAAGTACATAGCAAATTTACATAACAGTAGTGTAGCATTATAAATTCAGGATAGCGACGCAGGCTCATTAGCTCCCCTAGTTCATACAAATATCAAAAATAATAAAAGAAACATAACATTGTTAACAAGACTGTACATAGAGAATTCATATAACAATAGTGTAGCATGTAAATCCAGGTGAGCCCAAGTTTCTCCACAGGTTTATATGAGTTCATGTCACCTATAGAGCTGTTCATCCACAGGCTTAATGGAGTTCATATTACTTGTGGAACAGTTACTTCTGACACAGGAAAAAGGGAGTTCATATAACTTATGGAACTGCTAGTTCGTCCATTAGTTTTTTGGAGTTCATGTCACATGTTGAGAAGTTAAAAAGCTAGTTTATCTTCTAATTTTAGGGAATTCATTTCATTAGTGGAATATCTAGTTTCTCCTCGGATCTTAGGGAGTTTATGTCACAAGTGAAGCAGTTAGTTTCTCTGCAGGTTTAATGGATTTTATGTCAAAACTAAGCCGATAGTTCCTCCACAGATTTAGGGAGTTCATATCACTAGTGGAGCAGCTGGTTCCTTCACAGGTTTAATGAAGTTCCTGTTCCTAATGGAGCATCTAGTTTCTCTACTGGTTTTAGAGAGTTCCATACCTGTCAACCTCTGAATTTGAAAAAGATCATAATGCGTATGAACTTTTTCGGTCCAATTTTAGTATTCAGTTCACGTCACTTATGGAGCAGCTGGTTCCGCAAATGGTTTTAGGAAGTTCATGCACTAGTGAAGCAGATAATTCCTCCAAAGGTTTTGGGTAGTTTATGTCACTAGTGAAGCAGCTAGTTCCTCCACATGTTTAACGGATTTCCTGTCACAAGTAGAGCAGATAGTTCGTCCACTGGTTAAAGAGAATTGCAGCAGCTACTTCCTCTTGATTTAAAACTGTGCATGTCCTTAGTGCAGCAGCTTGTTCCTCCACAGGGTTAACAGATTTTCTGTCACAAGTTGAGCAGCTAGTTACTCCTTTGATTTAATGGAGGTCATGTCACTTGTGGAGCAGCTAGTTCTTCAACTGGGTTAAGGGAGTACATGTCAATATGTGATTGGCTAGTTCATCCACAGGTTTAAGGGAGTGCATACTGCTAGTGGTGCAGCTAGTTCCTCAACTTGTTTTAGGGAGTTTATGTCACTAGAGGAGGAGCAAGTTTCTCTTTTGATTTAAAAAGTTCTTGTCCATAGAGAAGCAGCTAGTTTCTCCACAAGTTTAGTAGTGTTTATGTCAAAAGTGGGACAGCTTGTTCATCTGCTGTCTTGAGGGAGTACATGTTAAGAGTGAGGCAGCTGGTATCTCCTATGCACTTACGGAGTCCATGTCACTTGTGGAAGAGCTAGTTATTTCTCGTAATTTAGGGAGTTCATATCACTTGTAGAGCAGCTAGTTACTCCTCTGATTTCAGTGACATGACCTCACTTGTGGAGCAGCTAGTTACTCCTCTGATTTTTGGGAGTCCATGTCACTTGTGGAGCAGCTAGTTACTTCTCTGATCTTAGAGAATCCATGTCACTTGTGGAATAACTAAATACTCCTCTGATTTTAAGGAGATCATATCACTTGTGGAGCAGCTAGTTACTCCTCTGATTTTTTGGGAATCCATGTCACTTGTCAAGCAACTATTTACTATTCTAATTTTAGGGAGTTCATATCACTTGTGGAGCAGCAATCTACTTCTCTGATTTTAGGGAGTTCATTTTACTTTTGGAGCAGCTAGTTCCACCTCTGGTTTAAGGGAAATCATGTCACTTGTGGAGAAGCTAGTTCCTGCTCTGATTTTAGGAAGATCATATCACATGTTGAGCAGCTAGTTACTCCTCTGATTTAAGGGAGTTGATATCAATTGCGGAGAATATAATTACATATCTCATTTTAAGGAGATCATATCCTGGTAGAGCATCTAGTTTCTCCTCTGAATTTAGAGAGATAATATCACTTGTGGAACAGCTAGTTACTCCTCTGATTTTAGAAAGATCATATCACTTGTGGAGCAGCTAGTTACTCCTCTGATTTTAGGGAGTTCAGGTGCTGGTGGAGCAGCTATTTACTCCTCTGATTATTTGGGAATCCATGTCTCTTGTCGAGCATCTAGTTACTCTTCTGATTTTAGGGAGTTCATATCACTTGTGGAGTAGTAAGTTACTTTCTGATTTTAGGGAGTTCATTTTACTTGTGGAGAAGCTAGTTCCTGCTCTGATTTTAGGAAGATCATATCACTTGTGGAGCAGCTAGTTACTCCTCTGATTTAAGGGAGATCATGTCACTTGTGGAGAAGCTAATTCCTGCTCTGATTTTAGGAAGATCATAGCACTTGTGGAGCAGTTAGTTACTCCTCTGATTTAAGTGAGTTGATATTAATTGATGAGAATATAATTACATGTCTGATTTTTTAGAGATCATATCCTGGTAAAGCAGCTAATTTCTCCTCTGAATTTAGAGAAATAGTATCACTTGTGGAGCAGCTAGTTACTCCTCTGATTTAGGGAGTTCATGTCCCGGTGGAGCAGCTAATTCCCCCTCTTATTTCAGGGTGTTCAAGTAATGATGGAGCAGCATGTTTCCAATCTCTTGTTTCTCCTCTGATTTCATTTTATTTGTTAATTCCATCATTGTTGTAGATTGCTCACATATTTATAATCATCTCATTTCTGACTAATTGTGTCATTAAAATAAAAACATGTTCTTCTGTTGTTGGTTTACATAGTACTTAGTCCAGCTGAAAAATTCGAGTCAACAAAAACAATACAAAAGTAAAACAAACAAAATGAAAACCACAATCTTCAAATACAACACAGAAAATTGAAGATTTAGCAACACGAACCCAATGAAAAGAATGGTTATGACTGTTGGTAAAATACAAAATAAGTTTGCCATGAGATTTTTTTTTAAATGCATAAAAGGTAATAAATTACGCTTCAAAAAATTAGTATTTAAAAAAAAAAAAAAAATTCAGCCTAAACTTTTCGTTTTATGAATTAAGTAACTATAAAGGATACTTTTTTATGAAATGAAAAAAAATAAGTAACTATCATTTAAATAGTCGAAACCCGCTTGTTATACTTTGTCTGAGTTGATATTACAGAAAAGTTTACTTCAAGATGCGGATCGAGGATTTTCAAAGGGTCTGGGTCCCCAAACTAGGCAATATTTGAAGTGGGAAGTATAAAAAATTTATGTTTTAACCATAGATGTAGCATAAGAGATGGAATAAAATTGTAAAAAACATTATCAGCAGGAGAAGATCTACTAGCTTATTTAATATGAAACTTCAACTGTCATTAACAAAGAGATTGCTTTGTATACGACCGCAATTTTTTTTTTTTTTTATCGTAAAACGGTATGATGTCGTCGTCTGCGTCGTCGTCCGAAGACACATTTGGTTTCCAGAGCCTAAAAGAGGTCCAAAACAAACATTTTTCTAGTTTCAGGATAATAACTTGTGTATAAGTATTTTGATCGCTCTAAAATTGTTCCACAAGGTTTAAAACCACAAGTAGGAGGTTGGGATTTTTTTTGGGGGGTTATGTGCCAACAGTTTAGGAATTAAGGGCCAAAAAGGGGGCCAAATACAAGCATTTTTGTAGTTTCCGGACACTTGCTTGTGTTTGAGTGTATGGATCTCTTTGGCATTGTACCATAAGGTTCCATATCACTAAGGGAAGTCTGGGATTGAGTTTGGGGTAATTGCCCAAAACATGCAGGAATAAGGAGCCAAAAAGGGCCAAAAACAAGCATTTTCTAGTTTCCAGTAGATAACTTGTGTTTAAGTGAATGATCTCTCTGAAATTGTACTACAAGGTTCCATACTATACAAGAAAGACTGGGATTGAGTTTGGGGGTAATTGCGCCAAGGAGGGATACAAAAAGTTTGGAGGGTTCCAATTTTTTAAGGGGTTCAAATTTTTTTATTTTTCAAATTTCCAATGTTTAAAAAGTTTCAAAAAGAAAAAAGAAACCTTCAATTGCACAGTATTGCGCAATAGATTTGTAAGATCCTTGGCCACATTTATTTTGTTTCAGAAACCGATATTATGTCAAAAATTTGATCACAATCCAAATTCAGACAGTATCAATAAAATTGAGAAAGGAAATGGGGAATGTATCAAAGCGACAACAATCCGACCATAGAGCAAACAAAAGCCGACGGCCACCAATGGGTCTTCAATGTAGCCATAAACTGCCGCAGCCGGAGGCGTCCTGCAGCTGGCCTCTAAAGCTTGCATTTTGTGTCCAAATTTGCCCTAACTTCATTGTCTCTCCTCTCGTATCAGGCTGCGCTCAGCGAAGCATTTTATTAATAATGATTTTAGAGAAAACATGTCAGTAGTGGAACAGTTAGTTCGTCCAATGGATTTAAGGAGTTCATGTCACTTGTGGGACAGCTAGTTCCTCCTTTCAGAGTTCATGTCATTAGTGGAATGGCTAGTTCATCCTCTGATTTCAGGGAGTTCATGTCACTTTTGGAACAGCTAGTTCCTACACAGGTTTAAGAGAGTGCATATCCCAATTGAAGCAGCATGTCCTTCTACGGGTTTAAGGGAGTTCGTGTTTCAAGCGAAGCAGTTAGTTTCTCTACAAGTTTAGTTTAATGGCGTCCATGTTCCTTGTAGAGCAGCTCGTTCCTATACTGGATTTATCGAGTTCGTGTCACTTTTGGATCAGTATTTCCTCCACAGGTAAAAAAAGTTCATGTCACTTGTGGAGCAGCCAGTTCCACCACTTGTTTAAAGGAGTTCATGGCACCAGGGGATCAGGATTACATTCAGATGCTGATGCACGATTTTGAAAGGGGCCAACGTATTGATGGGACATGCAAAACGTCTATGCGTTAGCCATATATGTAGCTCTATAAGGGAGCCTGCTCCCCCTTAACCCGTCTCTTTATGTGTTAACAGGATTGTTGTCTATTACCTAGCAAACAGTTATAGATAAAAATCTAACTGCTGCAGAGATGGTAAGAAAATCTCAGATCTACCTGGATGTACTGCAGTCTAGGAGACAAAAGCTGTCAGACCACTTATTTTCCTTTAATACCTTTTTACCATTTTTGACAGATTTGCATGCACACGTGTACTTTTGAAAACTGTATTAGAACAAGTGCAAGAAACAAGAATGAGCAACAGGACAACATCTATCAAAAAGTCAAAAGACTAAAATCGGTTGTCGACTTCATTTTGCCCCTGAATGACAATTTTTATCTATTTTTCGTATTTTTGTGGTAACTATCAGATAGAGCAAAAGTGTAAAAATATTATCAGCAGGAGAAGATCTATTCGTTGGTTAACGCGAAACTTCAGTCATCATTATAAGAGAGATTGCTTTTAAAGGATGATTTTATTTTGGCTAGAATCTGAAAAAAAAGTTAAAATAATCGGCAAGACTAGATGTACAAATAAGTCAACGTAGCTTTAATATTCATTCAGCTCATAGGTTTGGACTTTATGCCTTGAATGATATTTTTTTCCAGTAGTTTTGGGATTTTGTTTGCAGATGACTATAAATATATATGGAAGTGTTTAACGACCTTGACTGGCTTTTCAGCCCTCGCACTGTCAGTATGGTCGGTATGATGATGACTATAAAAAGAAAGTAAAGACCTATTTATATGTCAACAAGGTTGAAATAGTCCGGCATCTCCTCACGGAAGTCAATGATTGCACATAACTGATGATCATTTACCATTTTTAGGAAAACTATTGTAGATGTAGATAAAAGTGTAAAAAAACAAAAATAAGCAGGAAAAATCTACAAAAAATCACATGGAACAAATCATCAGTTGCCTCTTTATATGATAATTGACTTCATAATTTAATATTCAGTTTAGTTTTTTTTTAAATAGTAACTTACCTTAATACAGATATACGCCAAAGATCAACACCGTTTTTCTAAAACAGAATATCTGTCTGTTAATTCTCTGTTTTGTTGAGTTGCTGTCTCATTCAGGTATAATAAACTGTCTGACGGGTCTATTACGACCTGTTACAATGAAACATTTTGTCTGTTTCAAACATTCCCGTCATTTTTCAGTGGCAGTCTAAATTTCCCGCTCTTTATCTTAGTCGATCTACATGTACCTTGCAGCACCTACCTATAGTATTAGTATGTCTTGCCCTTCATCCTGGATGAACTATTTGCCACTGGACATTAAGCAAACACAAATCAATCTTCCGATCAGTGACATATACCCTAGATCTACTTTTCAGTCAAATGTTTTATACATATATAACAACGTACTTATTTCATGGAACGTTTTGTTGATATCAGCTTACCGAATGAAGGTCAACTTCATCAATCCTTAATACCTCGTATTATCAGTATGTCAACTAGAAACGTATATGTTATGTGGGACCTGAAAGTACACACATGATGATGTACCACTATAAACTGTTATTACTATTGAAACTCCTCTTTTTGAAGCATAATCAAATGATATATAATTAATTCAAGACTCGAGGCAATGAAATACTCCACATATTGAAGAGAACTCTGCCAAATGTTTAACGTCCGGTTTTTTTAATTTTTTAGATTAGTTTGGTTTATGTCTAGTGTCTAGCGTTTTAGTCCTTATTATGATCTCTATAGATTGGTATAATTTCTGTGTAGTAGTGTCTAACGTTTTAGTCCGTATCTGATTTCTACATTAGTTTATTTTCTGTGTAGTTGTGTCTAATGTTTCATGCTATATTTTGATCTCATGATTGGTCTCATTTCTGTGTAGTTGTTTTAAATGTTTCAAGTCCATATTTTGATATCAAAATTGGTCTAATTTCTGTGTAGTTATGTCTAATGATTTAATTTCATATTTTGATCTCTATAGATTGGTCTAATTTCTGTGTAGTAGTGTTTAGTTTTTCAGTCCGTATTCTAGATTGGTTTGGTTTGTGTGTAGTTGTGTCTGATGTTTAAGGTCCACATTTTGATCTCTTTAGATTAAACTAATTTCTGTGTAGTTGTGTCTAATGTTTTAAGTCCGTATTTTTATCTCTAGATTGGTCTAATTTCTGTGTAGTTGTGTCTAATGTTTTAAGTCCATATTTTTATCTCTAGATTGGTTTAATTTCTGTGTAGTTGTGTCTAATATTTCAACTCGGTTATTTGATCTCAAGATTGGTCTAATTTCTTTATAGTTGAGTCTAATGTTTAAGGTCCGTATTCTGATCTGAAGATTGGTCTAATTTCTGTGTAGTTGTGTCTAATGTTTTAAGTTCATATTTTGATCTCTTTAGATTAAACTAATTTCTGTGTAGAAGTGTCTAATGTTTCAGGTCCATATTTTGATTTCTAGAATGGTCTAAATTCTTTGTAGCTATGTCAAATGTTTTAAGTCCATATTAAATTTTTGATCACTAGATATGTCTAAAGTTTTTGTAGTTGTGTCTAATGTTTTAAGTCCGTATTCTGATGTCTAGATTGGTTTAATTTCTATATAGTTGTGTCTAATGTTTTAAGTCCATATTTTGAATTCTATATTGGTTAAATTTCTGTGTAGTTGTGTCTAATGTTTTAATCTGTATTTTGATCTCTAGATTGGTCTAATTTCTATGTAGTTGGTCTAATGTTTTAAGTCCATATTTTGATCTCTAGATTGGTTTAATTTCTATATAGTTGTGTCTAATGTTTTAAGTCCGTATTTTGATTTCTAGATTGGTTTAATTTCTATATAGTTGTTGTTAATGTTTTAAGTCCGTATTTTGATCTCGTTAGATTGGTTTATTTTCTATATAGTTGTGGTTAATGTTGTAAGTCCGTATTTTGATCTCGTTAGATTGGTTTAATTTCTATATAGTTGTGGCTAATGTTTTAAGTCCGCATTTTGATCTCAAGATTGGTCTAATTTCTTTGTAGTTGTGTCTTTTGTATTAATTCCGTATTTTGAAATCAAGATTGGTCTAATTTCTGTGTATTTGTGTCTAATGTTTTAAATTCATATTTTGACCTCTTAAGATTAAACTTATTTCTATAAAGTTGTGTCTTATGTTTTAAGTCTGTATTTTGATCTCTAGATTGATTTAATTTCTATATAGTTGTGTCTAATGTTTAAAGTCCGTATTTTGATTTCTAGATTGGTCTAATTTCTATATAGTTGTGTCTTTTGTTTTAAGTCCATATTTTGATCTCTAGATTGTCATGTGTGAGCTAGGTGTAGAATTGAGATTTGTAACGGGAATTATGTCAAAAAGAGAACAACCAGACCAAAGAGCAAAAAATAGCCCAAGGCGAACAATGGTTCTTTAACACAGCGAAAAAATCTTTCACCCAGAGGCGGGCTTCAGCTGACCCTTAAATAATAATGTATACTAGTTCAGCAAAATGGACGCTACACTAAACTCCGAAACATACAAATAAACAAAAAAAAACAAAAAACACAAGACTAACAAAGTCTACAGGTTCCTGACTTGGGACAGGCACAAAAATGTGGCGGTTTTAAACATGTTTTGTGAGATCTTAACCCTTCTCTTTACTTTTATCCAATGTGGAATAAAACAAATGCACAGCAATACGCACAGTAAAATTCAGTTTTAAAGAAGTCCGAGTCCGATGTTAAAAAAGGTAACTGAAGAAACTAAGCAAAATTACAATGATCAACATGAATTAACAAAAGACTAATTGCAGTTACTGACATGCCATCTCCATACGTCAATAAAACGGATCGACAGATTAAGTCTTCATCATATGGGTTGCAGATGGTTAACCATCTTGGATTTTGAGAAAATTCTATGCAAAATTAAACTAGCTAAAATATCTATGTTCCAAAGTTATAAGCGTCTTAAGTATTGGTACATCTAGTATGTAAAAATTATGTTCAAGAAAAGTAAACATTTTGAATATAAGGCCGATGACACACGAAACAAGTAATTGAAATAGCGATCATCTGGGATTTTAGGTCAACCATATGTGGAAAAAGAAATTGTAAACATTGGATAGAGCTATGTTATTTAGGTTTGGAAGTTTAGATATTTTTCTTCTCCAAGGACAAACTAGATCTCGGGGAGGATGTCTTCTTCAATATTGGAAAATTCCTTGTAAACTAAGTTTAGTAGCAGTTTACAACTTGAAAATTGAACTGATCCTTTGTAACCTAAGCTTAGGGTTAATAAACATCAGTAATAAATCATGGCAAACTATATAAACATTATAATAGAAGTGATAAACATATTTCATATTTGGCAGATGTTCGTTAGTTTCAGGAGCAGTGATGAAGATCGTACGTTGACCTCTAGATGTCTGAGTTTGTTTGGTCGCGTGGTTGCTGTCTTAAATTATTAACTTTCACCAAACTCTTACTTGTATGTATTATATGTAACGGTCAACATCGTATTTTAATTCTAAAATCATTGATTCTTACATTTAGCAAGATTAACTTTCAATCAGTCATTGACTGTTGTTTAAAAGGGTAAAATGCGAAAATGTGTTTCTTTCTAGATTCGAAGTACACACATGTATATGTATGCACAAGATTTCTTTTTTAAATTTTACGAAATACATGTTAGAACAATCTGTTTTTACATTTCTCTTTTACGTTGTGATATTTCTTACTTTCACCTGGACATTGTCAGTTAGAAGTTTTCATTGCTCACTTTCAAGTTAACATTTCTTAGTTTAAACTTTATCGGTTGTTTATCTCAGGAATCCACGACAGAGTCATCTGCATTAGGAACGGAACACATCGTGTTACTGCACGGGTTGTTTGTCTCGTCCATGATTGATAACTCTGTTTTCGGAACACATTGTATTACTGCATGGGAAAAACATAACAACTGCATTTCGTTCGTATCCATGACAACGCCCTCTGCATTAGGAACACATCGTGTTACTGTACGGGAAAAAACTTAAAACTGCGTTCGGATTCATGACATCGCCATCTGCATTAAGAACTCATCGTGTTACTACTCGAGTTGTTTGTCTCATCCATGATAGCTCAATGGTGTTCCTGATACAGAAGTAGCGTCATTGGTTCCTGAAACAGACAACTATGCAGTTAAATGATGAGAACACAATGGATCTGTCATGGATGAGACAAACAGCTCATGCAGTAACACGATGTTGTCTTATTAATACAAAACATTACAAATGGACCCCGTTCTGTCTATGACATAGCTATCTGCAAAAAGAACACATCGTGTTATTGCATGGGTTATTTCTCTCATCCATGACAGCTCCATTGTGTTCTTAAAACAGATGGCGCTGTCATCGATGAGACAAACAAATCATGCGGTAACACGGTGTGTTCCTAAAGCAGATAATAGTGTCATGGACATGATCAACAACACATGTGCTCCTAATAAATGTGGAGCTGTCACCGAATCATGTGAGAAACAACCTAGTTGCCTATTATTCTCTATTTTTGTCTTTTTTTTTTTAATTTTATTTGCCATGTATTCTGTTCTTTTTGCCTATGATTCGCTATTCTATAAACCCAAGGTCGAACTAGATTTCGGGGAGGATGTCTTCTTGAATATTGGAAAATTCCTTGTAAACTAAGTTTAGTAGCGTTCTACAACTTGAAAATTAAACTGATCCTTTGTAACATAAGCTTAGGGTTAATAAACATCAGTAATAAATCATGGCAAACTGAATGAACATACAATGTAATAATAGAAGTGATAAATCGATTTGATATTCGGCAGATCCTATGTTCGTTAGTTTCAGGAGCAGTGATGAAGATCGTACGTTAATGACCTCTAGATGTCTGAGTTTGCTTGGTGCGTGGTTACTGTCTTACTAACTTTCGCCAAACTCTTACTTGTATGTATAATATGTAACGGTCAGCATCATACATTTGATTCTCAAATCCTTGATTCTTGCATTTTCGAGATTAACTTTCAATCAGTCATTGACTGTTGTTTAAAAGGCTAAAATGCTAAGTTCTTAAAACAGATGGCGCTGTCATCGATGAGACAAACAACTCATGCGGTAACACAATGTGTTCCTAACGCAGATAAAAGTGTCTGGACGAGATCAACAACACACGTGTTCCTAATGCATGTGGAGCTGTCACGGAATCATGTAAGAAACAACCCATTTGCCTATTATTCTCTATTCTTTATCATTTTTGTCTATTTTTGTCTTTTTTTTTTAATTTCATTTGCCATGTATTCTGTCCTTTTTGCTCATTATTCTTTATTCTGTAAATCCAAACAGATCCTCATACAAGTGGGTTTGAATTGCACCACTGGCTCATCCCATGGACTTGTTCAAATACCTTTAGTCAAATTTATCAATGAAGGGACAACAAAGGAGATCCTGTGTAAACCACGAACGGAAATTGCAAGATTATTGCTTACATTATATTTTTCTTCTCTTGTTCTATACAGTAAGTAAGTAAGTAAGTAATTAGTTTATTACAGTGTCACAATCTAACATTATACATAATATATTATACATCAGATAAAAACAGCATAAAAATATATTATATTCCTGCCTTAAAAGACATATGAGACTCTTTTACCTCATGCACATTAAATGCATACACAATTTAATACATTTTTCAAAAGTAAAATTTAAAAATACAAAACAATTATTACTTCGTAGATCAACAATTGTTAACTAAAAAGTACAAAAAGGGTAGAATTGATTTAAAAATCTTTAATAATATGCAAATAAATAATAATTAAAAATTTAAGTTCTTTAAAAGTTATAAATTCATCTTTCTCCTCTTAAACATCAAATGCAATGTTTTAGCTAACAAAAATTGAATTTCATCACAGCTCATAATATAATTAAATTTCTCTTCTACACTCAAGATTATAAAAACATAGTTTGATAAAAAGGGTGAATTTAAAAGTTAAAAGTTCCTCTCTCAAGTCCGAATAAAAATTACAGTTCATTAAAAAATGTTGTTCAGTTTCAATCGTATTTCCATCACAAAACTGACAAATTCTTTCATTTAAAGGTGTAACTGGCTTGGTGTAACGTCCTGTTTCAATAGCGAGTGGTAATAAACCACAACGAAAGTTTGATAAAGTTCTACGATAGTCTCTAAACTTGACGGATTTCACATAACTACTTGGCTGAAGATTACTTTTATACTGTCTGAACGTCCTAAGTTTATTTCCATTTTCACAGTTTCGATCGTTATGCACATCGCGTAGCCAATTCTCAGCATCCATAGTGTTTAACTTGTCCTTTACAATATTAACTTTTTGTCGGATTGTCATATTTTGAGCGTTTATCAAAGAACTTAAGTCACTTTTTTCAATAAATTTCAGTACACGGGAATTCCACGAGCGCTGTTTGATTTACTCGATTCATGTATCTTTTTTACTAGCCTATTTCCATCTAAATTTGTAACTTTAAAATACAGCCTCAAAACTTCTATATTTTGTTTAGTTTTTACCGTAGTCCATCCCATGTCTCAACGTATAGCTAGGTTTGAAGAGTTCTTAAAAGCACCTAGGTAGTATCGGCATGCTTTGTTTTGAACAGTTTCTAATTGTTTGTGTTCTGATATGCCCCAAATACTCGCTCCATATAATAAAACAGGCTGTACAAGGCTTTCATATAGTTTTGTAAATGTGTCATAGTCCATTCCGCCACATGAAATGAACTTTGTATAAAGTGCGGAGAGAGCTCTACTGGCCGACTTTCTTATTTCCCTCACTGTAAATACACTTAGCTCCAAGTTTATGGCATAAAAGAAGAATACTGGACGGGGAACGAAGCGCGGTATATTTATTTGACATAAAATGGAAAAATCCTGGGGTAATCTAATGTCAAACCTTGCCGATTAAAAAAACATCAGTAAATTAATATGTTGAGCATCATCATGCTGTGCTAGGAAACTGATACGATTCTTAATGTCCACAAAATACTGCATACATATGCAATGCCGGTATTTTGGGCAAATTTGTGCCCGAGGCTCCGTGTCTTGTCTATAAACGGCGTTTACAGACAAGACACGGAGCCTTACGGCACGACAATTGCTGTCAATTACCGCTTACGCTTCTGGTATTTTATGTCACTCCTTCGTGTATTTGTCGAGGATGTGCAACATGCAAAAAGCGGGTTACATTTGACATAGAGTCCCTATAAGTATTTAACAGATTATTATTTATTAAATAATTTCCAACAATTACAAGGGCGAGTGGGGCGAGTGGGGCGAGCGGATACCCTCTTCTCCTGTTCGCTTGCACGCCCAGCCTTTCGCCAGTTGAATTTCGTAATATTGTTTGAGTTGGTTCTGCATTGAATACCACCCGTCCAAAAGTTCTGACCATGGGTAAACACACCTTTAATTAAATGTCCGTCACTACTGAGTTCGAAACAATTGAAAAATAGTAAATTTCTTTAATTTCGAAGAAATGCGCTGGATTTTTTTTTTCCCATCCATCACTCCTTTTTTTCTGGGATTTTATATCCATTCTCCTATATTCTCTCATATGTCAGATTTTCAAAATATGAAAACGTAGAAATAGTAGGGAGCAACCAATTCACTTCATTTAAATTCAAAAGGGGGGGGGGGGTCGTCCTGAATATGCATGAAATATTTTCCATTGGTTAGGCATCCAACACTCAAATTAACTGATGAAAACAAAAGAGGGAGGATCCCCAAGACCGAAACACTTTTTTTGAGTTTTTCGACGTTTTTAATCAAATTTTTTCTCGATTTTTTTTATTTGCAAAAATATACCCCCACTTTCATTTGAAGTTTAATGGTCGTTCTCTTAATGATTCTTCATTCTTCACGGAATAAACATTATTAAATTCTTGTTCCATAAGGAGTATTTATAAAGAGACTATCTAAGATAAGTTTTCGAAAGGACGTTTGTTATAAGAAATAAATATACTCGGACATGTGCAGTTAAAACACGAGATATGATTGACACACAGGTGATTTAAATTTTTAAATCACTTTTGTATTTTGATACGACACCCAACATTTAAAGTCTGATTTGTCAACCTCAGCGTCGAGTATATACCTTTTCGTAACATGTCTATTTAGATGCATATATTTTTTTTCAGGGTCCAAAATAATTCTTGGAAAGTTGCAATATTTTAAATTCTACATTAGCAAGTAACTTGCACAAGTCACTGGAAAACAAATTTGAAACCCTGTCCATCCTAATCAGCTCCAAGACTACTTTTGACTTATTCATTATCCTCAGAGTAGCTGTATGAACCTTTTATAAGAAATGATTTTTTTTTGGCTTTCTGTGTTTCAACTGTTGCTATGTTTTTATTACAAACAGATTGTGTGTCAGAGTCTCATCCTGAGTCAGCTGAAGCAACAGAAACTGTGATGAAGAGTGTTTTAACTATTGGTATGTTTTTATTACAAACATATTGTGTGTCAGAGTCTCATCCTGAGTCAGCTGACGCAACAGAAACTGTGATGAAGAGTTTTTAACTGTTGCTATGTTTTTATTACAAACAGATTGTGTGTCAGAGTGCCACCCTCAGTCAGTTGACGCAACATAAACTGTGATGAAGAGTGTTTTAACTATTGCTATGTTTTTATTACAAACAGATTATGTGTCAGAGTCCCATCCTGAGTCAGCTGAAGCAACAGAAACTGTGATGAAGAGTGTTTAAACTGTTGCTATGTTTTTATTACAAACAGATTGTGTGTCAGAGTCCCATCCTGAGTCAGCTGAAGCAACAGAAACTGTGATGAAGAGTGTTTAAACTGTTGCTATGTTTTTATTACAAATAGATTGTGTCTCAGAGTCCCATCCTGAGTCAGCTGAAGCAACAGAAACTGTGATGAAGAGTGTTTAAACTGTTGCTATGTTTTTATTACAAACAGATTGTGTGTCAGAGTGCCATCCTGAGTCAGCTGACGCAACAGAAACTGTGATGAAGAGTGTTTTAACTATTGCTATGTTTTTATTACAAACAGATTGTGTGTCAGAGTGCCATCCTGAGTCAGCTGACGCAACAAAAACTGTGATGAAGAGTGTTTAAACTGTTGCTATGTTTTTATTACAAACAGATTGTGTGTCAGAGTCCCATCCTGAGTCAGCTGACGCAACAGAAACTGTGATGAAGAGTGTTTTAACTGTTGCTATCCTTTTTATTACAAACAGATTGTGTGTCAGAGTCCCACCCTGAGTCAGCTGAAGCAACAGAAACTGTGATGAAGAGTGTTTTAACTGTTGCTATGTTTTTATTACAAACAGATTGTGTGTCAGAGTGCCACCCTCAGTCAGTTGACGCAACATAAACTGTGATGAAGAGTGTTTTAACTATTGCTATGTTTTTATTACAAACAGATTGTGTGTCAGAGTCCCACCCTGAGTCAGCTGAAGCAACAGAAACTGTGATGAAGAGTGTTTTAACTGTTGCTATGTTTTTATTACAAACAGATTGTGTGTCAGAGTCCCATCCTGAGTCAGCTGAAGCAACAGAAACTGTGATGAAGAGTGTTTAAACTGTTGCTATGTTTTTATTACAAACAGATTGGGTGTCAGAGTCTCATCATGAGTCAGCTGACGCAACAGCAACTGTGATGAAGAGTGTTTTAACTATTGCTATGTTTTTATTAAAACAGATTGTGTGTCAGAGTCCCATCCTGAGTCAGCTGAAGCAACAGAAACTGTGATGAAGAGTGTTTAAACTGTTGTTATGTTTTTATTACAAATAGATTGTGTTTCAGAGTCCCATCCTGAGTCAGCTGAAGCAACAGAAACTGTGATGAAGAGTGTTTTAACTGTTGCTATGTTTTTATTACAAACAGATTGTGTGTCAGAGTCCCATCCTGAGTCAGCTGAAGCAACAGAAACTGTGATGAAGAGTGTTTAAACTGTTGCTATGTTTTTATTACAAACAGATTGTGTGTCAGAGTCCCATCCTGAGTCAGCTGAAGCAACAGAAACTGTAATGAAGAGTGTTTAAACTGTTGCTATGTTTTTATCACAAACAGATTGTGTGTCAGAGTCCCATCCTGAGTCAGCTGACGCAACAGAAACTGTGATGAAGAGTGTTTTAACTGTTGCTATGTTTTTATTACAAACAGATTGTGTGTCAGAGTCTCATCGTGAGTCAGCTGACGCAACAGAAGCTGTGATGAAGAGTGTTTAAACTATTGCTATGTTTTTATTAAAACAGATTGTGTGTCAGAGTCCCACCCTGAGTCAGCTGAAGCAACAGAAACTGTGATGAAGAGTGTTTTAACTATTGCTATGTTTTTATTAAAACAGATTGTGTGTCAGAGTGCCATCCTGGGTCAGCTGAAGCAACAGAAACTGTGATGAAGAGTGTTTTAACTATTGCTATGTTTTTATTAAAACAGATTGTGTGTCAGAGTGCCATCCTGAGTCAGCTGAAGCAACAGAAACTGTGATGAAGAATGTTTTAACTGTTGCTATGTTTTTATTACAAATAGATTGTGTGTCAGAGTCCCATCCTGAGTCAGCTGACGCAACAAAAACTGTGATGAAGAGTGTTTTAACTGTTGCTATGTTTTTATTACAAACATATTGTGTGTCAGAGTCCCATCCTGAGTCAGCTGACGCAACAGAAACTGTGATGAAGAGTGTTTTAACTGTTGCTATGTTTTTATTACAAACAGATTGTGTGTCAAGAGTCCCATCCTGAGTCAGCTGAAGCAACAGAAACTGTGATGAAGAGTGTTTTAACTGTTGCTATGTTGTTATTACAAACAGATTGTGTGTCAGAGTCCCACCCTGAGTCAGCTGAAGCAACAGAAACTGTGATGAAGAGTGTTTTAACTGTTGCTATGTTGTTATTACAAACAGATTGTGTGTCAGAGTCCCATCCTGAGTCAGCTGAAGCAACAGAAACTGTGATGAAGAGTGTTTTAACTGTTGCTTTGTTTTTATTACAAACAGATTGTGTGTCAGAGTCCCATCCTGAGTCAGCTGACGCAACAGAAACTGTGATGAAGAGTGTTTTAACTATTGCTATGTTTTTATTACAAACAGATTGTGTGTCAGAGTCCCATCCTGAGTCAGCTGACGCAACAGAAACTGTGATGAAGAGTGTTTTAACTGTTGCTATTTTGTTATTACAAACAGATTGTGTGTCAGAGTCCCATCCTGAGTCAGCTGACGCAACAAAAACTGTGATGAAGAGTGTTTTAACTGTTGCTATGTTTTTATTAAAACAGATTGTGTGTCAGAGTGCCATCCTGAGTCAGCTGACGCAACAAAAACTGTGATGAAGAGTGTTTTAACTGTTGCTTTGTTTTTATTACAAACAGATTGTGTGTCAGAGTCCCATCCTGAGTCAGCTGACGCAACAGAAACTGTGATGAAGAGTGTTTTAACTGTTGCTATGTTGTTATTACAAACAGATTGTGTGTCAGAGTCCCATCCTGAGTCAGCTGAAGCAACAGAAACTGTGATGAAGAGTGTTTTAACTGTTGCTTTGTTTTTATTACAAACAGATTGTGTGTCAGAGTCCCATCCTGAGTCAGCTGACGCAACAGAAACTGTGATGAAGAGTGTTTTAACTATTGCTATGTTTTTATTACAAACAGATTGTGTGTCAGAGTCCCATCCTGAGTCAGCTGACGCAACAGAAACTGTGATGAAGAGTGTTTTAACTGTTGCTATTTTGTTATTACAAACAGATTGTGTGTCAGAGTCCCATCCTGAGTCAGCTGACGCAACAAAAACTGTGATGAAGAGTGTTTTAACTGTTGCTATGTTTTTATTAAAACAGATTGTGTGTCAGAGTGCCATCCTGAGTCAGCTGACGCAACAAAAACTGTGATGAAGAGTGTTTTAACTGTTGCTTTGTTTTTATTACAAACAGATTGTGTGTCAGAGTCCCATCCTGAGTCAGCTGACGCAACAGAAACTGTGATGAAGAGTGTTTTAACTATTGCTATGTTTTTATTACAAACAGATTGTGTGTCAGAGTCCCATCCTGAGTCAGCTGACGCAACAGAAACTGTGATGAAGAGTGTTTTAACTGTTGCTATTTTGTTATTACAAACAGATTGTGTGTCAGAGTCCCATCCTGAGTCAGCTGACGCAACAAAAACTGTGATGAAGAGTGTTTTAACTGTCGCTATGTTTTTATTAAAACAGATTGTGTGTCAGAGTGCCATCCTGAGTCAGCTGACGCAACAAAAACTGTGATGAAGAGTGTCTTAACTGTTGCTATGTTTTTATTAAAACAGATTGTGTGTCAGAGCTGCCATCCTGAGTCAGTTGACGCAACATAAACTGTGATGAAGAGTGTTTTAACTATTGGTATGTTTTTATTACAAACAGATTGTGTGTCAGAGTCCCATCCTGAGTCAGCTGACGCAACAGAAACTGTGATGAAGAGTGTTTTAACTGTTGCTATGTTTTTATTACAAACAGATTGTGTGTCAGATTCCCATCCTGAGTCAGCTGAAGCAACAGATACTGTGATGAAGAGTGTTTTGACTGTTGCTATGTTTTTATTACAAACAGATTGTGTGTCAGAGTCCCACCCTGAGTCAGCTGAAGCAACAGAAACTGTGATGAAGAGTGTTTTAACTGTTGCTATGTTTTTATTACAAACAGATTGTGTGTCAGAGTCCCATCCTGAGTCAGCTGACGCAACAAAAACTGTGATGAAGAGTGTTTAAACTGTTGCTATGTTTTTATTACAAACAGATTGTGTGTCAGAGTCCCATCCTGAGTCAGTTGACGCAACAGAAACTGTGATGCAGAGTGTTTTAACTATTGGTATGTTTTTATTACAAACAGATTGTGTGTCAGAGTCCCATCCTGAGTCAGCTGACGCAACAAAAACTGTGATGAAGAGTGTTTTAACTGTTGCTATGTTTTATTACAAACAGATTGTGTGTCAGAGTCCTATCCGGAGTCAGCTGAAGCAACAGAAACTGTGATGAAGAGTGTCTTAACTGTTGCTATGTTTTATTACAAACAGCTGATTGTGTGTCAGAGTCCCATCCTGAGTCAGGTGAAGCAACAGATACTGTGATGAAGAGTGTTTTAACTGTTGCTTTGTTTTTATTACAAACATATTGTGTGTCAGAGTCCCATCCTGAGTCAGCTGAAGCAATAGAAACTGTGATGAAGAGTGTTTAAACTGTTGCTATGGTTTTATTACAAACAGATTGTGTGTCAGAGTCCCATCCTGAGTCAGCTGACGCAACAGAAACTGTGATGAAGAGTGTTTTAACTGTTGCTATGTTTTATTACAAACAGATTGTGTGTCAGAGTCCTATCCGGAGTCAGCTGAAGCAACAGAAACTGTGATGAAGAGTGTCTTAACTGTTGCTATGTTTTATTACAAACAGCTGATTGTGTGTCAGAGTCCCATCCTGAGTCAGGTGAAGCAACAGATACTGTGATGAAGAGTGTTTTAACTGTTGCTTTGTTTTTATTACAAACATATTGTGTGTCAGAGTCCCATCCTGAGTCAGCTGAAGCAATAGAAACTGTGATGAAGAGTGTTTAAACTGTTGCTATGTTTTTATTACAAACAGATTGTGTGTCAGAGTCCCACCCTGAGTCAGCTGAAGCAACAGAAACTGTGATGAAGAGTGTTTTGACTGTTGCTATGTTTTTATTACAAATAGATTGTGTGTCAGAGTCCCACCCTGAGTCAGCTGAAGCAACAGAAACTGTGATGAAGAGTGTTTTAACTGTTGCTATGTTTTATTACAAACAGATTGTGTGTCAGAGTCCTATCCGGAGTCAGCTGAAGCAACAGAAACTGTGATGAAGAGTGTCTTAACTGTTGCTATGTTTTATTACAAACAGCTGATTGTGTGTCAGAGTCCCATCCTGAGTCAGGTGAAGCAACAGATACTGTGATGAAGAGTGTTTTAACTGTTGCTTTGTTTTTATTACAAACATATTGTGTGTCAGAGTCCCATCCTGAGTCAGCTGAAGCAATAGAAACTGTGATGAAGAGTGTTTAAACTGTTGCTATGTTTTTATTACAAACAGATTGTGTGTCAGAGTCCCATCCTGAGTCAGCTGACGCAACAGAAACTGTGATGAAGAGTGTTTTAACTGTTGCTATGTTTTATTACAAACAGATTGTGTGTCAGAGTCCTATCCGGAGTCAGCTGAAGCAACAGAAACTGTGATGAAGAGTGTCTTAACTGTTGCTATGTTTTATTACAAACAGCTGATTGTGTGTCAGAGTCCCATCCTGAGTCAGGTGAAGCAACAGATACTGTGATGAAGAGTGTTTTAACTGTTGCTTTGTTTTTATTACAAACATATTGTGTGTCAGAGTCCCATCCTGAGTCAGCTGAAGCAATAGAAACTGTGATGAAGAGTGTTTAAACTGTTGCTATGTTTTTATTACAAACAGATTGTGTGTCAGAGTCCCACCCTGAGTCAGCTGAAGCAACAGAAACTGTGATGAAGAGTGTTTTGACTGTTGCTATGTTTTTATTACAAATAGATTGTGTGTCAGAGTCCCACCCTGAGTCAGCTGAAGCAACAGAAACTGTGATGAAGAGTGTTTAAACTGTTGCTATGTTTTATTACAAATAGATTGTGTGTCAGAGTCCCACCCTGAGTCAGCTGAAGCAACAGAAACTGTGATGAAGAGTGTTTAAACTGTTGCTATGTTTTTATTACAAACAGATTGTGTGTCAGAGTCCTATCCTGAGTCAGCTGAAGCAACAGAAACTGTGATGAAGAGTGTCTTAACTGTTGCTATGTTTTATTACAAACAGCTGATTGTGTGTCAGAGTCCCATCCTGAGTCAGGTGAAGCAACAGATACTGTGATGAAGAGTGTTTTAACTGTTGCTTTGTTTTTATTACAAACATATTGTGTGTCAGAGTCCCATCCTGAGTCAGCTGAAGCAATAGAAACTGTGATGAAGAGTGTTTAAACTGTTGCTATGTTTTTATTACAAACAGATTGTGTGTCAGAGTGCCATCCTGAGTCAGCTGACGCAACAGAAACTGTGATGAAGAGTGTTTAAACTGTTGCTATGTTTTTATTACAAACAGATTGTGTGTCAGAGTGCCATCCTGAGTCAGCTGAAGCAACAGAAACTGTGATGAAGAGTTTTTAACTGTTGCTATATTCTTATTACAAACAGATTGTGTGTCAGAGTGCCATCCTGAGTCAGCTGAAGCAACAGAAACTGTGATGAAGAGTGTTTTAACTGTTGCTATTTTGTTATTACAAACAGATTGTGTGTCAGAGTCCTATCCTGAGTCAGCTGAAGCAACAGAAACTGTGATGAAGAGTGTTTTAGCTGTTGCTATGGTTTTTTTACAAATAGATTGTGTTTCAGAGTCCCATCCTGAGTCAGCTGAAGCAACAGAAACTGGGATGAAGAGTGTTTTAGCTGTTGCTATGTTTTTTTACAAATAGATTGTGTTTCAGAGTCCCATCCTGAGTCAGCTGAAGCAACAGAAACTGTGATGAAGAGTGTTTTAGCTGTTGCTTTGTTTTTATTACAAACAGATTGTGTGTCAGAGTCCCATCCTGAGTCAGCTGACGCAACAGAAACTGTGATGAAGAGTGTTTTAACTATTGCTATGTTTTTATTACAAACAGATTGTGTGGCAGAGTCCCATCCTGAGTCAGCTGACGCAACAGAAACTGTGATGAAGAGTGTTTTAGCTGTTGCTATGGTTTTTTTACAAATAGATTGTGTTTCAGAGTCCCATCCTGAGTCAGCTGAAGCAACAGAAACTGTGATGAAGAGTGTTTTAGCTGTTGCTATGTTTTTTTACAAATAGATTGTGTTTCAGAGTGCCATCCTGAGTCAGCTGAAGCAACAGAAACTGTGATGAAGAGTGTTTTAGCTGTTGCTTTGTTTTTTTACAAATAGATTGTGTTTCAGAGTCCCATCCTGAGTCAGCTGAAGCAACAGAAACTGTGATGAAGAGTGTTTTAGCTGTTGCTATGTTTTTTTACAAATAGATTGTGTTTCAGAGTCCCATCCTGAGTCAGCTGAAGCAACAGAAACTGTGATGAAGAGTGTTTTAGCTGTTGCTATGTTTTTTTACAAATAGATTGTGTTTCAGAGTCCCATCCTGAGTCAGCTGAAGCAACAGAAACTGTGATGAAGAGTGTTTTAACTGTTGCTATATTTTTTTTACAAATAGATTGTGTGTCAGAGTGCCATCCTGAGTCAGTTGACGCAACAGAAACTGTGATGAAGAGTGTTTTAACTGTTGCTATGTTTTTATTACAAACAGATTGTGTGTCAGAGTCCTATCCTGAGTCAGCTGACGCAACATAAACTGTGATGAAGAGTGTCTTAACTGTTGCTATGTTTTTATTACAAACAGATTGTGTGTCAGAGTCCCATCCTGAGTCAGCTGAAGCAACAGAAACTGTGATGAAGAGTGACATGTCTAGGTACCTGAAATATGTCCCTGAAAGGCAAGTAGGGGTGGGAGGAAAGAAAAAAGAAAGAGGCAGGATGAGGACATTTCACAGATTGAAGGTGCTCAAAATAAGTAAACTCTCTTTATCTTGTTTTTTAATGACTCATATTGACTTAATAATTGTATGGCAGGTAAGGTCAAACCAAAGACTTTAGATTTGGTATTTGCAGCTTCTCCGCCAAACATGCAGCATTTAGAAGTAAGAGCAAAGACTGGTTAGCCTCGAGTCAGAATAATCTGTCTGGGTGACATGTGTGAACTGTTATTGTGAGCTAGTACATTAAAATTCCTGCTCAGCATGTCTGCCCTCATCAAGTTTGTCCTGAATATGCATTTGACTTGCCACTTGATGTTAAACAACCAACTATCCATTCATCCTAATCATGATGTTCAAAATCAATATTTTAGAAAATGTCTTTCAATCTTCTTTTTTTCTTAATAAGTGTGAGGAGCATCCAGAAAAAAAGTGTATTATTTTCACATGAAAGAGCTGACTAACTTACGCCAGAAGCGTTACAGTGTACTGCTTGTTAGTCTACCCAATTGACTCGAACTTTAAATAATTAGAATTTAACTGTTGAGAGTGGAAAAATATTGTATAACACGAGTTAAAGTGTCCGAATCGGTTTCTCAAATGATTTTATCATTTCTTTTTAAAGATTTTCAGAGAGTTGTGTTCTTTATGTGACGTCATTAGGCATGGTCGCCTTTTTTCATGCCGTCACACTAGGAAAATTTAGAAGAAACCAAAAAATTTTGCGGTCATAATTAAATTTCGACCAATCATTTGCATTTCACTAGTGAGAAGAAATACTTTTCTCACGCCAATCAAGAAATGTAAAAATAGCACAAAAATTAGAGAAATTAATTTTCAACATTCTCAGCGTCGTATCAACTTTGAATGTTCAACGTTGAATGAACGTTGATATATCTAACCGTTGATGCAACGTTGTATTTTCAACGTTGAAATGACCTTTCATTTTCAACGTTGAAATGATCCTTATTTTCAACCTATAATTCAATGTTGATTCAACGTTTTACCATGACGTTGAACGGTTGAAGTAACGTTGATGTGCCCGCTCTTTCTTCAATTGGGCATGCACGTTATATAGATCAAGTTCGCCCGTCATTGGCACAGCAAACCAATGAAGCAAATAAGCAAAATAAGTGAATTGTATCATGAGTATTTACTATACTATATATAAAATATTAATTTTCGCGAACCATTTAGTTCACGGAAATTCCAAAATATTGCATCAGTAAGGAGAGTTGTACAAATAATGTGAATACACAGAACCCCCATCCAAATCAACCTTAGCTACAAGTATTCATATTTTTCTATTTTATATATTCCATTTTTCTATAATTTCGATTAAAATGTGCCAAAATCTGAGTAAAAATAGGTCGAATGCCCCAAATAAACATTCCCTTATTGGTTGAAGTACTGTGGCGTCGATGTAAAGCATATCAAGCCTCGATGTAAAGCACACGCTTCACAGGAAAAAGGAGAGTTTTGCAAATAATGTGTATACATAGACCCTCAATCCAATGTATGTACGTATTGCTGAAAATAATCAATTGTTCATTTATTTTCTGTTTTGATGCTGCTTACATTCCAATTTTTTCTTTTATTCCGATTTAAAATATATGTTAAACCCCGCAATAAAAATAGATGGCCTCAATGGTAAAAGCAACGCTTAAATTTTCCGTTTCAAGTAATATGTTAACATCTTGAACTTTGACCCTGGGTTCAAAGGGGTTAATAAACCGATCCGCAAATAGAGATCTCCTTGCGCTCAAATGTAATCATTATGTATATGTTGTGTACAAGATGTAAGTTTGTACAAATTATAATTTGTACAGAATTTTTGTACAAGTTATCAGTGTTTAACGAACGTATTAACACAAATGGATGATACAAGCAGACAGTCGTTTGTTTTACATGTTTCTGTCATATTTTCACAACTACATGATACAGTCTAATACTGAGCATTGACACAAAAACATTATTAGATTTAATGAATTTGATTTTGGTATAAGGAAAAAACTAAAATTAGAATTTAAACCATTTAGGTGTCCTTATTTCCAGTCAAAGGATAAGGAGAATAACACTTAATGTTAGGTTGAAGTATATAAATTGGAATTTAAGACACTAAGCGGACACATTTTAGAAGATAACACTTTAATCATCTGGTGCAAAAAGGTATGTGTCAAAAAACTTATAACTTGTACAAAACCCCTGTACAAATTATAATTTGTACAAAATTACATCTTGTACGCAACATATATATATAGTGAAGTATACAGGCAACTTCGTTTACAAAAATATATACACACTTAATCAGTAATATATTGTCATGCTTCTGCATATTCACTTTTATTTATGCTGAACTTTAGTCAAATTTAGTTTTAAACAAATTTTATTACGTAAAGCAGTAGTAGTAAGAATATTTTTAGCGCCATTTTAACCAGCTTCATCGCCATCATCAAAATTATTTATCGTTTTAATTGTGAAATTTCACTTGCATAGGGTTTATTAATATAGAGTAATTTTGGTAAGTATGGCTTATTAATTATAAGGTTCTCGAGATGTGCTTCTCTAGAAATTTTTGACGGTCAGTTTAATCCCATTTATCTCAATATTATCCCCGATGACAGAAATGTCAACCCGACCTATTCGTGTCAAAATCTATTTGATGAACTAATTTCTTCTAAAACTGTACATGCATTAATTCTGTATTATTTGATAACCAATCACATTCACGTTACATGTTTGCATGATAATGGGTTCTGTATGAGTGAACTGTAGTGTATTGCAAGATCAGTGCAAATTGTGACGTCAGTGCGCCTTCACGTGACCTAATTATTTGTAAACAAACCGGCTCTTCATGTAACACGTGTCTGAATTATACATTTAAAGTGCAATCAATCTTTCAATCACTATTTTATGTTATGTATATGTCCGTTTTTAGCTTTGCACATCAGCTATTCAGTAGTCGAAGTAAATCAGACATAGTGTCAATTTTCCTGTTCTGAGTTGCGAATTTTTATATAGAATTAGAAGGTAATTCTAAATAAGTCATTATTAAGAGTGGGATCGGAGTTGTCCTGATCACGAAATCCTGACTTAAAAAACATAAAATCCTGAATTCCCAAATTTAAAAAATATCAAATCCCGACATCCAGATTGAGAAATTCAAAAAAAGACACACCCCGGACTCCGAAAGGGTCAATAGAACATGTGTTTTTATGTCAGGTTTGAACGCATGAAATCTCTAGTCTAAAAATGCCAGTGATAGAAAGATAACAGATAAGCAACTGTCTAGGGCCAAGTAAGGGAGCTAGGGAAAAAAACAGTATTAGTACTATTTCGCAGGACGATAAACAGATGCATAGACAGACCAAGGGGGTGGGGGATATAAAGTTGATTATATACACGTAGGAAATCATTGAACAATGACGGGAGTGGGCAACCATCTGGTCAGTCAGAACCCCCACCCCTTTATGAAAAGTTCTGGATCCGCCACTGAGATTTGCAGGTTTTCTTGGTAAAGATACCTTAAAATATCACCAACTCTGACTGAGCACACAGTTTGATTCATTTTAGCTCATTAGCTGTGCTCACTTGCTAAAAATGTTCATTGCAGTTCACTCGCAAATATTTTATGATATTCATGTGTAGGTAAGCTGATAACCTATACATGTGTGTGAGATAGAATGATTAACAGATAATCAGGTTTTCTTCTTATAGATCCCTTAATATATCCCCCACTGAGGACACAATTTGATTCACATTAGCTCATTAGCTACACTCACTCGCCATTAAATTCATTGAGGCTCACTGGCTTATATGAAGAAAAGCTGATAACATGTACATACATGAGGGTGGTAATGCCCTTTAGTGTTAGGCGTCAAACAGTCATTCTCGGCTACCGTTAACTTCAAATTAGTTTAAATTTAACTCACTGTGATTAGTCAAAATATCCTAAAGGTGATTTGACAGATGTTTCAAATAATTATCATTACTGTTATTTTTGGAAAACAAATAGCGTGATTTGTCAAATTCAGCTGATTTTTTTATCGTCTGAAAAAAGTGTACATTTTATCGTCATGTCTAAAAATTACCGTTATCTTCATTTGGCAAGAATAATTCAATAAGGTACCCCATTGCTACCCTCATACATGTACATGTACATGTATATGGTCAGATCATATCTTTTCGTATGTCATTTGAATTTGTACTTTGCATGCCTTTTCAAATGAAATTGTGACGCCAGAATGCATTCTTTATAGCACAATAACCGATGAGAAGAGGCCACATATGTCCACGTCAAAATGTGTGAGGACAAGCTTGCGTTCATGTTGTGGAAGCTGTTTTTAGGAAGCTGAAAAATACCAACAATAGAACAAGAAATAGATAATCGGTATTGAAAAATATCAATGCGTTGAAAAGCCAATGATCTACATACATGTACAAATGTATATTATATGTATTATACATAAATATGTCAACCATAAAATACAACTGATTTAATTTACACCACAGCTGTTGGAAAAAACCTTAAAATTTATGTCTATATAACTTATCTCATTCTAGTCCATTCAACTGACTGAATCGGTGTAAATTTCATGAATTCTTTAATAACATGTATATTCATGGACTATTCTCTATAGCAATATCTGTTAGCCATTTAGGGGTCTTTTGCATTTAAAGTTCAGTTTAGTGCGAAAAAGAACTCAATTTCCAGATCATAGTTTTACATTTTTTTTTTAATTTTGCTGTGTCAAAATGACCTAAATATTAAGGACAGTATATAGACCCAAAAATGGTACAAATGTATATCACATTCTACACATAATATTTTAGCAAGAAAGACTTCCATTGGAGTATTTAACCATTGCGACTTTTTAATTTGATATCCTCCACTAATTAAAGTCGTTGAAGTAGAATATATAATGTAGGTTTGTCCACTGAACCGTCCACATGGTTCATTCAACCTATGCCAACATTTTGAAATTTAGGTATAAAATTGTGTGAAAAAATGTTGGCATAGGTTGAATAATTTGTTACAGATTAAGTGTTATAAAAACATAAATGAATTAGGGGCTAATCAATCTACAACCAGTTTAAACCTAGCGTTGATGTTTACTCAATATACAATTTCTTTCACAAGTACTAGTGAAAATGTAGGTAATTGTGTGTGTTGAGGATCTCTATTTCATAAAGGAATATGTTTAAATTTAGTATAATGAAATAATTGGAGGAAAAAAGGATTTTATGATTTTTTATTTAACCCCTTCCCATTCACACCGGTACAGCTTACCGGTGAAGCCAATTTCAATATTTTTTTGGGGCATTTAGACTGGTTCCATAGCCATTTGTTGACGTACAGATGTGGTTAAGGGCTCAAATTAATCATCAGATAACCAGCAATGCGATTTAATGTGCAGCAAACCTCTATCGTTATTAGTTAATAAATAAGTCGCCTCTTACTGATGTGTAATTCTTCTGTAAAAACCATTTATTTTTCTTCGAATTTTGAGGAAAATTCTCAAAAAGAAGGGCAAAGAAAACTGCTCTTTTAAGAGGAGTTATGACTTTTCTCAATAACTGTGCAGTGAGTTTTGGAAGAATAGTATTAAACTAATAGTTCTAACTTGTACACTAGTTGCAAATGTTATTTTTAGAGTAGAAGCGCACTCACAAATGAAATGCGCTAAAAATTCGAAGTCATTTCTTAGAGATATTATGAGAAAAGAGACAAAAACCACTTAAATATTCTAAAAAAAAAATTCCAAAGTTGAAATAGATGTAACAAAACATAGTTTCGTAAGTGTTGGGGTATGATAAAGTTGAAAACACTTTTGTTTGAATAATGGAACATGTATATTTCAATGAAAAAATGACATTGTAAAGAGTGGATTCCTCCTAGATTTGCGTAAAAATCATGCATTTGGCAACAAAAATTTTCATCTGAACACATAATTCCAAAAGGAAAACAAACTGGGTGAGAATCTTTATATTATTTATTTTTTTTGAATTTCTTCCGTAGTAGTAGACTTAAGTACTTAAATTTCAATAATTTCATTACAATGCCAGTGGCGCAGGGGAACGATGATCTATCCCAAGCCGCTAAGAGTGAGGGTTCGAATCTCACTGCCGGAGTTGGAAAAACTATTTCCTATATTAAATGTAACTTAACTTAACTTTACTTTCAATTTCAAAAAGAAAACCTAAGAATTTTTTTTCAAAGAATGTGTGTGCCAAATTGCCCCCCCCCCTTTTTTACCCCCTTGGCTCCATCTAGCTCGGTCAAGGGTGTCCCAGATCAAGCTAGCATTGGTAATTCAATTAATTTTCACTTGTAAGAACAGAGTTTAAGTTGCTGATTGATTGAAAACGAATTAGACCAATAACTAGGGTCCAAGTTTGAAATCGGACAATAATGGTGTCTAAAATCAGTTATTTTGAATGTTACGGACATCTATATTTCAAGGCCTATAGCACATTATGCGTCTATTTATTCCACTATGATAACGTTTATGGCTTCAACAGACTCGAGGCATTGTGTTTCCACCAAAACCTGACCCTATTAGCGCACCAATATGTCTCTGCATGACTTTTTGCCCAAGGATTTCGTATTTTTTCACTTTTTCGCCAACAGTCACGTGACTTTTGGAAATAAACCACGTGATGACGAATTATCTCCAAACTTAATTTTCTGAAATATTTGACTAATTATATTTCATTTGAGCCTAACATGACATGTGTATGACATGTGTATGACCATTGATGCGAATGCAGTATTCATTTAAACTTCGATAGTGTCTTTTCGATAAGTAAAGGTCTGAAATGTCTGAATGGGAAGGGGTTAAGGAAAATGACCATCTAATCATATTGAAAATCTATGAGTGTCATTTCATGAATTATATAGAAATATATGATAAACATATTCAATTTTATGTAAAATAGATTCCTTCAAATACAATGGCATACACCTCTATTGAAACTCATGAATTTCATAGATACTGACTCATGTAAAATATCTATTTTAAATGTTCACTATTAATTCCAACACATTCAGAGAATAAGACAAATTTCACTAATATGATTGCCTCAAAAGTCAGACTATAAGATATGAACCGATGCTGCATCTGCACAAGCAACTAGTGTCATGTTGTTATCCTTTAGTAAAAAAACGAGACATAGCGATGGTTAAAGTTTTTGAAATTTTAATAATAACTTTCTTAAACTATTCTGGATTTCTACCAAACTTGGACAGAAGCTTGTTTATGATCATAAGATAGTATCCAGGGGCCGTGTCAACGAAACTGTCCTAGGACTAGGACATGTCTTAGGATGGTCTTAGGGCACGTCTTAGTCCTTAGTCAGGTTAACGAAAGTCTCCTAAAATAGGATAATTTCATTGACACGGCCCCAGAAGTAAATTTTGTAAAACAAAAAATCAATTTTTTCCGTATTTTGCTTACAAAAGGACTAAGTTTTTCTGCCAGGAAACACTACATTTGCTCTGTGTAAAAGTTTTAAAAAATTGAATAACTTTCTTCCACTATCCTGGATTTATACCAAACTTGGACAGAAGCTTGTTTATGATCATTAGATACGTATCCAGAAGTAAATTTTGTAAAACAAAAAATCCATTTTTTCCGTATTTTACTTATAAAAGGACTTAGTTTTTCTGCCAGGATACAATACATTCACTCTATTGTTAAAGTTTTTAGAATTTTAATTACTTTCTTATACTATCCTGGATTTGTACCAAACTTGGACAAATAAAAGCTCACAACGCAATATATAATGAATAAAAACAGACTTGACTTTTCTAAACTACCCGTAAAACAAAGTAAATAAATAGTGCACTGTCCAACTGGAAAGTTGCTGCATTTAAATCAATCAAAAAATCTTTTTTTTTTTATTTTATTTTAAATTTTATATTGCAAAATTAATTTGATAAAAAAAAAGAAGTTTCTGTTGAAGTATGTTATATTTGTATATTTTCTTGCATTTTTAAAGAGTAATATTTAATGCTTAAATATACTGACTGTATTTCACCTTTTATTAATTAATAATTGTTATAACAACACCTATTGTATTTTGTTTGTAGGCATAGGTTGGATATATTTTTATCAAATATTGGTATAGGTTGAAGACACCGTCCACATTTTGGTATATATTGATACATGTATAGAAATAATGTTGAGCCTGTTCCTAGATGCCTGAGATAGACTTCAATATTTATTATTTATTCAAAATAAATGGAAGTTTTATTCTATGGAAATGTATCCCCCCTTTTATAAGTTGAAAAGGCTACATAGAGGTCAATATACAGTCTCCAACAGACAACCAAAAAAGGAAAAACATAGTGAGAATTTTGGAGAATTAATATCATTAAATGTACATGCATTTGAGATCATTTGAAATATTTAAGATATATTGTTTCGATTTTTTTAGTTCTAGGTTCCACCTAGCTACCATTTTAGAAAACTGAGATTTCAATGCTAGTCTATAAGAGGGACATTTGATTTTCACTGGTTGTAGATATGGAATCTTATTCAGTGGCAGTGGTAAATAGACACTGACAAGTCTTAGATAACATTTTATAGTTTTGAATTTTTCTTCGTCAGTTGACTAAAATAAGGTGGAGGTCTGTTCTTATTTCCAACAGAGGGGCACTCAACCTATATCAATATGTGCATGAAGCAAATTGATAGTTGCTAGATACTGAATGATTATGCCACATGAAATTTTTAACCTGTGCATATATACTTAAAATACGATAATAAAAAAAAAACATGTCTTTTTCAGGACTTCTGAATCCAACCACGTAGTATGGCACGTTATTGAGACATGGTTTTGGTGGATGGATGTTCATGAAGGACCTGTAGTACAAAATATATCACTGGATTTAGCTCTTTGTCTTGGTGTATTATTAAAGTACTTTCCTTTGAGCTCAGTTCATTGTTATGCAATTCATTCTTTGTGAAATTAAGATTTGACAGACAACTCTCAAGGACAAGGATTTGTCAAAGTTGTATCACCTCTATGTACAATGTAAGTATAAGGGAGATAAAAGCATTCTATTTTGATTTGAACAAAATATTTTATAAGAAAAAGAGAGAACAAATTCACCCGACAATGCTACTCCCGCTACTATCAATATGATGCTAGGTTGTTTTAATACATCTGTACTGCCTGCTGATGACTCGGCCCTGAGTGTAAATGGTCCTTCTAATATGTAAAAAAATAATTATAAGGCCTATCTAGTCTAATCGATTTCTAAAACTATATTTCATTGTACATGTTCAACATTTTTATACAACCACAAAATTTTTGCGGTCGTAAATTGGTATCCTGTCCGAAAGACGGATGGTTTCCGGATAATAACTTTAGTATAAGTAAATAGAAACCAATAAAATTATAACACAATGTTTATTACCACAAAAGGAAGCTTGGGATTGATTTTGGGGGTTATGGTCCCAAAGGTTTAGGAATAAGGGGTACACAGGTGCCCAAAACAAGCCTTAATCTAGTGTCAGTACAAAAAGTTGTGAATAAGTATTTCAATTGTTCTGAAATTGTACCACAATGTTTAATACCATAAGAAGAAGGTTGGGATATATTTTGTGGGTTATGGGGCAAACAGTCTAAGAATTAAGGGCCAAAAACAAACAATTTTATAGATTCAAGACACTAAATTGGAGTTATCTTTCTTTTTCCAGAATGGTTGTTGAATTACCTAAAACCAATGCTTTATGAAATCTTCTTTGAAAATTGGAGTTATCTTTCTTTGTTCAGAATAGTAGTTGAATCAACTTAAATCAATGCTATATACTATATACAATGCAATATTCACTTCACTACCAACTGATAAATTAAAGCAGTCATTAATAACCATTCAGTGATTACAAGCACTTTGATTATCATTCTAGGGGTATGCCCTTTTACAATTGGAAAAATTGAAAAAAAAAATAGTTTCTGATTTCTGAACTTAAATTTGTCACCACTAAATTTAATGAAATGTGTATATAATGCTTATTATCTCTAAACTCAGTTTAAGTTTAATTTTTGGCAGCTTCACTTTTACAGTTCTTGATTAATGTCCCTTTATAACGTTATATATGCTAGCGGGGCATCATCTTTGTCCTTTTGAACACATTCCCCATTTATTTCTTTAGAAGTTACTATTAATTAATATTAATTTTAACCAATATAAAAAGGAAGATGTGGTATGATTGCCAATGAGACAACTATCCACAAAAGATCAAAATGACACAGACATTAACAACTATAGGTCAACGTACGGCCTTCAACAATGATCAAAGCCCATACCGCATAGTCAGCTATAAAAGACCCCAAGACTGTATGACGTTATATGTTTTAATATTTTATGATGTATTTAAATGAGTAGTTATTGTTGCAAAGTCCATTAGAAATTTGAATTGAGATCATTTTTGAATAAGGGAAAGGGGAAGGTGAAAAAAATAGGGGGGGGGGGGGTGTCAATTTTTCTCATTTCAGAAATTAAAAAGAAAATTTCTACAAATATTTTTTGTTTGAAAGGATTAATATTCAACAGCATAGTGAATTGCTCCAAAACAAAAAGCAAAATCAAATTTTAAGTTCATTAGACCACATTCATTCTGTGTCAGAAACCTAAGCTGTGTCATCTATTTAATCACAATCCAAATTCAGAGCTGTATCCAGCTTAAATGTTGTGTCCATACTAGCCCCAACCGTTCAGGGTTCGACCTCTGCAGTCGTATAAAGCTGCGCTCTGCGGAGCATCTGGTCCATTCATTTGTTTATTTCTTAATTTGTGTGAATTAACATTGTTACAGTTAATGTTAATTACTACACTTTCATACCACAACAAATATTGTATTGGTACATGTATCACTTATATTTGTATCCATATAACAAACAAAATAATGAAAAGGAATAATTTTGCATTACCTTTTGAATACTATGACTTTTTAGATATTTAGACATATTAAGACTAATTAGTAGATGTTGAAAATATTGGCTTAGCATGCTTGAAATTCTATCAGATTACTTTTGGAGCAGTTATGAGTCTTTGAAGCATGCTCACAAAAGTTCTTTTGGTGAAATCATTTTCATATTGGTCAACATTTTCTGTGCTTCGACCAGCTTTGGAGGAGATATAATCAAAGAATTGATATAAATCAGCACAGAAGTTTATTTCCTAGATAATCTATCCTCAAGCATCATCTCGGGCATTGTCATTACTAAAAACCAATAAATGTATTCTAATCTGAGGAACAATTTGACATTTAAACAATACATTTTAACTAATGATACTGACGATCCACCACAAAGTAATATAAATAGAACCATACCAATAGTAAGCAAATACATATAAAAAAGAGGTGGTATGATTGCCAATGAGACAATTCTCCACAAGAGACCAAATCGACACAGAAATTAACAACTACATGTCACCGTACGGCCATAAACAATGAGCAAAGCCAATACCGCATAATCAGCTATAAAAGGCCCCGAAATGACATTGTAAAACAATTCAAACGAGAAAACTGACGGCCTTATTTTTATTAAAAAAATAAACAAAAAACTAATATGTAACACATAAACAAACGACAACCACTGAATTACAGATTCCTTATATCATGTTCTCAAAACTAGATATCATCTCCCATTTAGAAAAAAACACATGAAAAAATGAACCTATTATGTGTTGCTCTCCTAGCTACAAAATGTATCCAAAATCAAAGATGTAGAACATATTCTATCATAATCATTTGGTAATTAATGTAATTACTGTCTCCACCATGCCCGTCTTGAACATAAAAAAAAAATAATAAATAAAACTCCTAATGCTCAGATTGGTTGTCATCGTGCAACACAGTTAATAACACCATATAGGAAAGACATAGAACTCATTTTGTCATAAGACACTGTCAAACATCCAAACATACTATCCACACTCATCTGTGTCCACACTTGTAATTTCTTAAAATATTAAATTTTCTATGTTATATAGGCTGGGTATTGACCTTCGTTTCAAATCTTTTATGTATTGAACTAGAATATTTACTTGTAAGATCAATAGGAAACTAATATATATATAAATTAAACTGTCAATTGTTCTTGAACAATTGAGAGGTCTTTCCTTTTATAATGTAAAATACATGTTCTAATAGACGTAGAATGTATTGAAAAGGTCAAGGTCAACCGTACAAAGCTTGAAAACACACTAAAAATCCATTATATGAGGTTAAAAACACTAAATTCGCTATCTGGGACATGACCTTGACCTTTGACCTTTTGGCCTTTTTCAAGGTCATTAGTCCCCAATGTCATTGCTGAAGACCCTATGGGTCTAGGACCTTTGGTTATATAGTAAAAGCTTATTATGTCTTTTCAGAAACCTAAAACAGGGGTTATGCCCCTTATTAAAAGGTCAAATCTCTTTGGTCAAAATGTAACAAAGTTGCGCCGTAATGACCCAAACATTTTCCACTATTTAAAACTTCTGTAAGTATAATGGTTTCTGAGATTATCCCATAACAAGGTGTTAGGTCAAAGGTCAAGGTCAAAATACAAATTTGACCTTGAGGTTTTTTTCAAAGATACATGAATTGATGATGATTGGTGAAGATCCTAGGTGTCTACGACTTACGGTTTCTGAGTTTTGGTGGCCAACCGACACCGGTTAATTTTCATAGGGGCATAACCCTATCAATGAGTCGTTGAATCTTTTCGATTCAAATGTAACGAAGAACCGGGGTCTGTTCCTGAACAAATTCCACCCTTTGTTTTTTTTCTACCTATTATGGTTATGGAGTTTGAATGATAACAAGGTTTTTGGGTTTCGGAGGGATTACTCCGAACCGACAAAATATTTCGACTCACAGGGTGAGTTCCGGATAGGTATTCATGACACCGATACAAAGTGTGAACATGAAAGCGACAAGTCTTACGGTTACGGAGGCTAACTTCGTCAAAGTTTGGGGGAACAAAAGGAATAATAATAATAATAATAATTAAAAACCAATTGTTCAGAGAACCATTGATGGTCTTTCCACCAGTAAGGATCTTTTTTTATATGAAAATATTAAAAAATTGGTTTTAAATGTCAATTGAACCGTCAAATGACAGCTTATTGAACGTTGATTCCAAAAATGTATGGTTTCTATGGAAAAAGATATAGATAAGGGAGATAATTGTTAACTTCCGGTTCAAACGACGTAATTTCCGGTATAGTTTGATTGTTTAATTGACACTGATTCCAAAAATATATGGTTCTATATACTTTTACATTTATTTAGAACAAAAAATAGCTACTTCCGGTAAACAAAAGGTCACTTCCGGTTGGCTTTTACAAAGTCACATTGCTTGCAACCTATTGCAAAAAGTCCCATGTCTTTATCATGTATACATATGAGGTAAAAGCAAAGGTCAAAATCTAGAACGTTAATTTTGCCAATGACCTTGAGCTCAATTTCAAGGTCATCAACCAAGGACCTCAAATCAAAAGACTTTAGTCCTCTACTTTATATTGTTTATGAGTTATATTACCATACATATGATATTAGATATAAAAAGGGGGAAAGCTCACGTCAAATGTCTACGTACCCTTTCGACTAAAATGTATGTGTTACTACATGTCGTAACTAACAATTTTAAGAAAATATTTTGTCAATATCTTATATTATTTCTGAAAATAAGAGATAACAAGCCAAAATCAAAATTTTTATCATGACCTTGACCTTTGACCTTCACCTCATTTTCAATTTTTTGGACCAAGGACCTCAAAACAAAAGACCCTAGGCCTCTAACACTTATGGTTTTCCAGTTAAAAATGCATATCACTTATATCAAATATAAAAGGGGAAATAACTCTCATATGGAGTCTCCGGAAAGCTTCGGTCAAAATAAATCAAATCATCCTGAGGATATAACGAGCAATTTGGTAAAATAAATTTGTCGGTTTCTTATACGGTTGCAAATATTAAGCGATCACAAGAAAAACAGTGTTCGGGGAGATAACTCTTACATTGAAAAGATTTTGGTTACACGGTGTAAGTTTCAAAAGCGTATTAATTGCTCCATATCATATACCATATATCTAAGCGACATCTTGCGAAACAAAAAAATTGCGAAGGAACAAAAAGTTGGCGGAAGAAAAAAAATAATAATAATAATCAGAAGAAAACCAATAGGTCTTTCCACGGAAAAGTGGAAAGACCTAATTAAAAACCAATTCTTCAGAGAACAATTGAAGGTCTTTCCACCTCGATAATTAGAATGAAAATACGAAAACTTGTTTATGTAATTTGGTACCTCAACTGATATAGAAAAATAAGATTAATAGGTATATACGGAAGATTTAATTGTTTTATAATGAACAAAAACAAATTTAAAGCAAAGGTCGAAATCTAGAACGTCAAGTTGACCTTTGACCTTGAACTCAATTTCAAGGTTATTTAGTCAGTGATCTCAAATCAAAAGACCCCAGGTCAATCACTTGTATGGTTGTAGAGAAATATCGATTTCAAAAACAAAAGGGGAGAAAACTCCTAAAAGTTTTGACCAAAACAATTCGACTTAAATGGGTTGAAGTTGCCCCTTGTTGTAAACAGTAATTAGGCAAACACATCGTATCATTAACTGTTACAGTTTCTTATGAATAACGATAACAAGCAAAATTCAAAATTTATAACATGACCTTGACCTTTGACCTTGGCCTCAATTGGTCATGGGTCAGTGAACTCAAATAAGAAGGTCCGAGGTCAATCACTTGTATGGTTGTTGAGAAATAACGATTTCAAATACATAAGGGGAGAAAACTCCTATAAGGGTTAATCAAAACACTTCGACTGAATAAGTTGAAGTTGCGCCTTATTGTAAACAGTTATTTTTCAAACATATATCATATCATCAACTGTTACAGTTTCTTTTGAATAACGATAACAAGCATAATTCAAAATTTATAACATGACCTTGACCTTTGACCTTGACCTCAATTTCCTTTATATGGACCAAGGACTACATATCAAAAGACTGTAGGCCTCTACAACTTATACTGTATGAATTAACCCAACATATCGTTTATTTTAAATTTTCAAAGGGAAATAACTCCCATAAGATGTTTTCTGATCACCCCAGTCAAGTAAAACAAATCATTCTGAAGAGTAGACGAACAATTTGGTGAAAACAGTTTGTAAAAATCTTATACGGTTTTTGAGATATAGCGATAATAAGAAAAAGGGGACGCAGGGAGATAACTCCTATAAGAATTAGTGTTCGGTCACACAGGGTGAGTTTTGAAACCTCCATTACTGAACAACATCATTGGCCAAACATCCATTCGATATGTTGTAAAACAAGAAAGCATCTCAGACGGCAGAAGAAAAAAAAAAAAAAGAAGAAAAACAATAGGTCTTTCCACGAAAAGTGGAAAGACCTAATAATAATAATAATAATCAGAAGAAATACAGTAAGGTCTTTCCCTTTAGTAAAAGGAAAGACCTTAATAACTATCTTATCAATAACCCCGTACGTCCGTCCCACATAGAGTATATGGTTTGTCCGGCTAACTCCTCCTACGATTTACAAGTTGTTGTTGGTCAGCTGCCTTTGTAAGACAGATATCTTTGTTGAAGAGATGTCATTGTTGGACAGACTAGATATTTTTGTAAGACAGACAGACGTCTTTGGTAGAAAAAGAATTTTGTTGAACAGATGTCGTCTTTGATGGACCTACCCAATTGAACAGCTGTCTTTGTTGGTCATATTAGATATTTGTCTGTGTTGGTAAAAATGTTTTGGTGGACATGTCTTTGTTGGACATGTCTTTGGTGGACAGATGTCTCAGTTTTTGTTAGTCAGATGTATTTGTTGGAAAGATTCTTTTGTTGGTCAGATGTCTTTGTTGGACAGATGTCTCTGGTGGACAGACGTCTTTGTTAGTCCGATGTATTTGTTGGAAAATTATTTTGTTGGTCAGATGTCTTTGTTAGAAAGATTCTCTTGTTAGACATATCTTTGTTAGACAGACTATATTTCTTTATCAGACAGATGTCTCAGTTTTTGTTAGTCAGATGTATTTGTTGGACAGATGTATTTGTATGACAGATATCTTTGTTGGGCCGATGTTTTTGCTGAACAGATGTCTTTTTTGGAAAGATTCTTTTGTTGGTCAGATGTCACTGGTGAAAAGATGTCTTTGTTGGACAGATGTCTTTGTTGGTCAGATGTCCTTGTTGGAAATATCTTTGTTGCATGGACAGACTATATTATTTTGGTGTACGTGTCTTTGTTGGACATATTATTGCTGCATGGACAGACTATATTATTTTGTTGTACGTGTCTTTGTTGGACATATTATTGTTGCATGGACAGACTATATTATTTTGGTGTACGTGTCTTTGTTGGACATATTATTGCTGCATGGACAGACTATATTATTTTGTTGTACGTGTCTTTGTTGGACATATCGTTGTTGCATGGACAGACTATATTATTTTGGTGTACGTGTCTTTGTTGGACATATCGTTGTTGCATGGACAGACTATATTTTTTTGGTGTACGTGTCTTTGTTGGACATATTATTGTTGCATGGACAGACTATATTATTTTGTTGGACAGCTATTCTTGTTGAACATATATCTTTATTAAGCAGAAGTCTTTTTTGAACAGAAGTCATTTTTTGACAGATATTTTTGTTTGACAGATGTTTTTGGTTGACTTATGTTTTTGTTTGACATATATCTTTCTTGGACAGATTAAATGCCTTTTCATTGAACGTTGTTTGGGTGCTTCTCGTTGGCGTATTCTCTTCGCTTATAAAAATAAAGTTATTTTTGCAACGACGCTCATTTAAAAAAGGCTAAGCATCTGATGAGTTTTTCAACTGATTTTTATAGTTCGTTCTTATGTTGTACTGTTACACCACTGTCCCAGGTTAAGCGGAGGGTTGGGATCCTGCTAACATGTTTAACCCCGCCACATTCTGTATGTATGTGCCTGTCCCAAGTCAGGAGCCTGTAATTCAGTGGTCGTCGTTTGTTGCTGTCTTACATATTTGTTTTTCGTTCATTTTTTTTGTACATCAATTAGGCCGTTAGTTTTCTAGTTTGAATTATTTTACATTCGTTATTTTGGGGCCTTTTATGGCTGACTATGCGGTATGAGTTTTGTTCATTGTTGAAGGCGGTACGGTGACCTAAAGCTGTTAATATCTGTGTCATTTGGTCTCTTGTGAAGAGTTGTCTCATTGGCAATCATACCAAATCTTCTTTTTTATAAGCTATTGACATAATCTTCTAATTCCCGTGATACTAACAAATATCGTCTAAAGAGCTGTTAGTTTTAAAATAATTTAATTGAATCCGATTTTGAGAATGTACGGCATAGAGCTTGACATATTGTTAAATTTCCCGTCCTCTGTTGATTGATTGATTGATTTCTTATAACGTCCATTGACAAACATTTCATGCAGATTTAAGACGAGAACACTGTGTCTGTGACCAGGGATGAAGGCTAAACACTGTGTCTGTGGCCAGGGATGATTGCTAAACACTAAACGTTGCTCGCTAACAAGATAAATGCTAGACACTGTACGGTGCCCACTCAAGGAGGAATGCTAAACACTGTATGTTGCTCACTAACAGGATAAATGTTAAACACTGTGCTATGCCCACTAACAGGAGGAATGCTAAACACTGTACTATGCCCACTAACAGGAGGATTGCTAGACATCGTATGTTGCCAACTAACAGGAGAAATGCTTAACACTGTTCATTGCAAACTAACCGGAGGATTGATAAACATTGTACTATGCCCACTAACAGGAGGATTGCTAGACAATATATGTTGCCCACTAACAGGAGGATTGCTAGACACTGTATGTTGCCCACTAACAGGATAATTGCTAGAAACCGTATGTCGCCCACTAACATACGGATTGCTAGACACCGTAGGTTGCCCACTAACAGGAGGATTGCTAGATACTGTATGTGGCCCACTAACAGGAGGATTGCTAGACACTGTATGTTGCCCACTAGGTGTCTATTGGTTATTTGTGTTGTTGGATTGTTGTCTCAGTGACGTTTATCCCACATCTCATTTTACTCGTACGTTGGGTGTTGTCCACTAGATTTCTATTAGTTACTTGTGTTGTTCGGTTGTTGTCTAATTGACATATATCCCACCTCCTTTTACCCGTACATTGTGTGTTGTCCACTAGATGTCTATTGCTTGTTTGTGTTGTTGGATTGTTGTGTCACTGACGTATATTCCACACCTCCTTTTATTCGTACGTTTAGTATTGTCCACTAGACGTCCATTGGTTATTTGTGTTGTTCGGCTGTTTTCTCATTGACGTATATCTCACACCTCCTTTTATTCGTACGTTTAGTGTTGTCCATGACATCCATTGGTTACTTGTGTTGTTCGGTTGTTGTCTCATTGACGTATATCCCACACCTCCTTTTACCCGTACGTTGTGTGTTGTCCACTAGACGTTCCTTGGTTACTTGTGTTGTTCGGTTGTTGTCTCATTGACGTATATCCCACACCTCCTTTTACTCGTACGTTGTGTGTTGTCCACTAGACGTTCCTTGGTTACTTGTGTTGTTCGGTTGTTGTCTCACTGACGTATATCCCACACCTACTATTACTAGTGCGTTGTGAGTTGTCCACTAGATGTCTATTGGTTATTTGTGTTGTGGATTGTTGTCTCATTGACGTATATCCCACACCTCCTTTTACTTGTACGTTATGTGTTGTCCACTAGATGTCTATTGGTTATTTGTGTTGTTGGATTGTTGTCTCATTGACGTATATCCCACACTTCCTTTTACTCGTACGTTGTGTGTTGTCCACTAGACGTTCCTTGGTTACTTGTGTTGTTCGGTTGTTGTCTCATTGACGTATATCCCACACCTCTTTTACTCGTACGTTGTGTGTTGTCCACTAGACGTTCCTTGGTTACTTGTGTTGTTCGGTTGTTGTCTCATTGACGTAAATCCCATATCTCCTTTTATTTGTACGTTGCGTGTTGTCAACTAGATGTCAATTGGTTATTTGTGTTGTTGGATTGTTGTCTCATTGACGTTTATCCCACACCTCCTTTTACTCGTACGTTGTGTGTTGTCCACTAGACGTTCCTTGGTTACTTGTGTTGTTCGGTTGTTGTCTCATTGACGTAAATCCCATATCTCCTTTTATTTGTACTTTGCGTGTTGTCCACTAGATGTCTATTGGTTATTTGTGTTGTTGGATTGTTGTCTCATTGACGTTTATCCCACACCTCCTTTTACTCGTACGTTGTGTGTTGTCCACTGGACGTCTATTGGTTATTTGTGTTGTTGGATTGCTGTCCCTTTGACATTTATCCCACATCTCCTTTTACTCGTACGTTGTATGTTGTCCACTAGATGTCTATTTGTTATTTGTGTTGTTTGATTGTTGTTTCATTGACGTTTATCCCACGCCTCCTTTTACTCGTACGTAGTGTGTTGTCCACAAGATGTCTTTTGGTTATTTGTGTTGTTGGATGTTGTCTCATTGACGTTTATCCCACATCTCCTTTTACTCTTAAGTTGTGTGATTTCCACTATAGGCATCTATCGGTTATTTGTGTTGTAAGATTGTTGTATCACTGACGTGTATCCCTTTAACTCGTACGTTGTGTCTTTTCCCCTACATGTCTATTAGTTATTTGTATTGTTGGATTGTTGTCTCATTGACGTTTATCCCACATCTCCTTTAATTCGTACGTGGTGTGTTGTCCACCACATGTCTATTAGTTATTTGTATTGTTGGATTGTTGTCTCACTGACGTATATCCCACACCTACTATTACTAGTGCGTTGTGTGTTGTCCACTAGATGTCTATTGGTTATTTGTATCGTTGAATTGTTGTCTTATTGACGTATATCCCACGCCTCCTTTTACTCGTACGTTGTATGCTGTCCGCTAGATATCAATTGGTGATTTGTGTGGTTGGATTGTTGTCTCATTGACGTTTATCTCACATCTCCTTTTACTCGTACGTTGTGTGTTATCCACTAGATGTCTATTGGGTATTTGTGTTATTGGATTGTTGTCTGATTGACGTTTTTCCACACATCTCCTTCAAGAATGGTACGGCTACCATTGGGGTATATAATAAGCAGGTGACGATTTCCTGCTCTTTGTCGTTCTTCTGATGTCTACGGTGACGATGGCCATGATACGTAGGTGATTATTAGAGATAGGATATTTGAGATCGTTGTCTCTTATATAAGATATTATTACTTCAAGTGTTATAAAGAACAAGTCGTAGCTTGTAGGGTTCTAAATTGTACCATTATGACAAGTTTGACCAAGAACACATTGGTATTTGTACAAATTTGTATCATTTGTATAAACTATGATTAATGTATACTAGAACTGTTAAAGCAAGAGCAGTTGTATATATTTTAGTTCATTGACATAATTTGATGGGTATAACTTATTTGATGAATTATTCGACACATACTTTTAAATAGAACATTTTGGACCCGATATGTAGTAGCACTTTCTAGGGCTTAATAAACACAATACTTTCTTTAAGATGGTTCCTTTTATTTCTGGACTAGTTTTCAGGATAATAACAGATATATATAAAAAGTACCATAAAAAATAAATACAATAGTAAGACTCTGACCGTTCATCAAATAATAATCTAGTACATAGGTTTCTATCCATGTAATATGATAAACAAATGTTTTACTATCAGAAATATAAATAAAACTGTTCTGCATGTATTTACAACAATATGCTTATATTGTTGAGCGTAACTGACAAAGTCTAGTACAAATGAACTTAACGACTCGTATTAAATAAACAAGTCAAATATACGAAAAATAACTAAAGCGGTTAACACAAACTTTACCAAAGCAAATTAAGAAAACTAAAAGCAATAGCTGCATGCTGTATGAATGCCGTAAGCATAAAATAGCAACAAACAAAAATACGAACATTACAAAAATAACACTTAGCTTACCTCGCATGAGGTGCAAAGGCCTCCTGATTTATATCTATGGAAATTGATTTACATCATCCCAGGATTACATAAAATATACCTGTATAACAAATAAACAAATTGTAATCCATGTTTTACTGTAATAAACCACCTGTTTACGATTTGTACTCTTAGATAAAATAATCAATCAATACACGTAACTATTATTATGTTTCTATCTTTACCTTTAAAAGTATTTAACACATTCATTCCGGAACACTCGAATTCTCATACAATGTGTATTAGATTAATAATTTACCAAATAAGTTAAAAGTACTTTATTTATGAAAATATGAAAATAACGTCTCTTAAACAATTTAAAGGGGCACTAGCTGTCAAATTCATGGTCACCAATTTGACTCAAATTCTAATATTTTATTTATAACAATATAAAACATTTATCCAATCTATCAAAAGTTTGAAATAAACAGTTTACAGAGCATGGGGTAGGTGATATGTATGTTCGTTTCGTGTGTATTTAAATCCAGATGCCATCTAATTAACTATCGATTTGACCTCAGATGACCATATAAGCGATGTAAACACAAATAAAGATATGAATAGGTTAAACCAGCACGTGCAATTGGATTTTTATAGGTTTGTTTGATTTGAATTTATAAATTAAAAATACATGTTTCTCATTGTTTTTAACCGCATAAGAATGATTTATGTGGATCGAATAAGTAATCAAATAATTTACCGTAGTTTCACTTTCATTGTTGACATTTATTTCTTTAAATAACCAGTTCACGTACAATGCATGCGTTGTCAGTCTCTAGCTAGGGGGTTAAATTGAAGTTCACATGAATACCGGTTAGAATGATGATGACGTTTTCACTTGCAAGCGAAACAGTCAAAAATTATGTTTAATCGCATATTTCAACAAAATTAAATAAAATTGATTACTAAAAGCAAATTATTATTTGATTATTCCAATTTGATTAATGATTAATCTAAAAAAAATCATACTTTATTTTTTTTTATATATCGTAGCTAGTGCTCCTTTAAGAAAACAAATACTACTTTACTGTACTTTATCTATTTTATATCGTTTTAAAGCATTCATCTCGCATTCAACATTTACACATCGGCCTTTTCATTCTAAACAGTCATTCTAGGTAAAATAATAAATATCTGGACTATTAACGTGTAATTAGTAGTAGAGAAATATAACTGACCTGAATATAGAATATAGAGAAAACTAAAAATGAATATAGGTTCAAAACTTAGAATTTCTTCAAGCACGTATCAATATGTCCACCAGTATATAGAAAAGTGATGACCAGCATAAAAGAACAAAAGAAATGAAGCGCCAAAATATAATGACCAATAGAAATAAAGAAAGTGTGCGGTCCACCGAAGCATAAAAAGAAAACCTTTGAAGTAAACTACAGTCAAACCAAAGTTACCCAAACCAGTAGAAAATGTCGTATGTCAATAAGTCCAACTGTCAAATACGTAAATAAAATGAACAAAGCATATATATAGACTAATCAACTAATTACAATCTGTAATTAGTATACTATACCCAATATAAGTCATATAATATACAAAATATAACACAATAAACTAAATATAAAAATATACACAATAACTATAAAACCTATAAAATACAGTCTACCACATACTCCCCCCAGCTGTCAAATGACGTCTCGTCATTTCTCGGCTGACGGTGTCTTGACAATGTCGAGTATGGTCTTGGCTGCTTCCGACTGCAAATCCCGGAAAAGATGTGTTCCAGCCAACGATGTAATAAACTGGACCTTCTTGCACCACTCGCTGTCACTAACTGGTGTACCAACTGACTTGGATAAGTCGAATTTTCCAGATCTCATCCAGGCTGGTTGATGTCTCTCTCTAGTAGACCGCCTAACTGGTTCAGGTGAAGATGCTGTAGAAGCTTCATCAGGACTATCCTCCTGCTGACTTTCTTCACTACTGACTGTCGAAGCGCTTCTAATAACAGACTCTGTTTCTGTCCCTTCTGCTTCCGTATCTGTAGCTTCCTGGGAATGGGCGTCCCCGTCAGAATCAGAATCCTCTGTTGTTTCGGTTACAGTAGAGCCATCGTGCTGTTCCTCAGTGATGGCAGTGTCACTGCTAGCATCATGCTCCACTATCACAAGCTCAAGTGGCTCCTCATCAGATGATTCATCCGAATGTACCCCTTGGCTCTCCGGTCTAGTAGATGTGACAGGTGTGGTTTGTTTCTTCTTCAATCTTGGTTTCGGTACGGGTTTTTCTCTCTGTACTGGTGGTTCAGTGTCTGTCAGATATCCGATGGGTAGTAAGAGATTCCTATGTAGGTTTCTTTTCCTCCCCTCACCATTTTCCTTCTGTACAGTAAACACTGGTATATCCGCATTAGGCTGAGCAAGTACGATGTAAGGGTCATGCTCCCACTTGTCTGCTAGCTTATGTTTTCCTTCTCCAAATGCAACTATCTTGACTAGAACACGGTCGCCTTTCTGTATTGTAGCTCCACGGACTTTGGTGTCATAACCTTCCTTCTGTCTAAGTTGAGAGTTCTTGGAGGCTTCCGAAGCAACTGTGTAGGCGTGGTCTAGTCTCTGTTTCAGGTCCTTGATGTAGTTGGATCCTGTTGCATCTTTCCTCAAACCAAATGCAATGTCCACTGGTAGTCTTGGGTTGCGGCCGAACATCAAATAGTATGGCGAATAGCCGGTGGAATCATGCCTGATGCAGTTGTACGCATGGACGAGTGGTCCAACGTAGGCTTTCCAGTTCCTCTTTTGCTGTGGTTCTAATGTTCCTAGCATTCCAAGTAGTGTGCGGTTAAACCTCTCGCACATACCATTACCCTGCGGATGGTAGCTAGTGGTGCGAGTCTTCTTCATTCCTGTCAAGTTACAGAGTTCCTTTATGACTTTTGACTCGAAATTCGCTCCCTGATCTGTGTGTATCCTCTCAGATATCCCGTAATGAACAATGTAGTGGTTCAAGAATGCCTCGGCTGTTGTTCTTGCCGTCTGGTTTCTGGTTGGAATAGCTTGAGCGAATCTGGTGAAATGATCAGTGATCACAAGGATGTGTTGCAGTCCTCCTTTAGATGGCTCCAGTGTCAGGTAATCCATACATACAAGTTGCAGAGGTGAAGTAGTCTCGATGCTAACTAGTGGTGCTCTATGGTTGGGTAATACCTTCCTTCTGGTGCATCGTCCACAGTGTACAATAAAATCTTCCACATCCTTGGCCATACCAGGCCAGTAAAACCGGTCTCTCAGTAGTGACAAAGTCCTGTCCTTTCCTGGGTGACCCATGTCTGTGTGTAAGGCCTGTAGTACGGTACTGATATGTGGTGCCGGCAAAACCAGTTGTTGTTTAATACCATCATCGGTCTCCACTTGACGATATAGTATTCCCTCGATGATCTTGAGATGGTGGTACTGTCGCTTCAGTATGCTATCCCCTTTTGCTGGTTTTTGTTCTTTCTTCACCATATCTATCCAGTTTTTCACCATAACATCCTGACTCTGTACTTGCTTCCAATCAATGATATCAGATGTTGCTGTTCCAGTTGATATGTCCTCCCCTGCAATAACATCAGATGTCATTGCCAGACATTCAACATACGGTGCTAAGCTTGCTGACTGGCATATAGTCTTCACAGACTCCATGGTGATGGGTAATCGACTCAAGGCATCAGCGTCTCCGTTGTTCTTTCCTGGACGATACTGTATGGTGAAATTAAATGCTGCTAAACCAGCTAACCATCGATGTCCCGTGGCATCTAGCTTGGCTGTAGTTAGTACGTACGTCATCGGGTTGTTGTCAGTAAGGACGGAAAATCTGGTTCCATACAAGTAGTCCCTGAACTTGTCCACTACGGCCCACTTCAAGGCAAGAAATTCTAGCTTGTGTGGCGGGTAGCTCTTCTCTGACTTGGTGAGTCCCCTGCTGGCATAGCTGATAACCCTTTTCTGTCCATGCTGTTCCTGGTAAAGGACTGCCCCTAAACCGGTTCCTGAAGCATCAGTATGTAGCTCATACGGAAGGGTGCTGTCTGCATATCCTAGAATAGGAGTTAGATGTTGTTTCAAGATGGTAAATGCTCTATCTTCATCATCTCCCCAATGCCAATCTTTCTGTGGTTTTGGTTTACCTTTGCCTTTCTTTTTCCCAGTAGGTGTGGGCATGAGATCTGTTAAAGGTCTGCTGATCTGGCTAAAGTTCCGTATAAAGCGGCGATAATACCCAACAAATCCCAGAAATCGTCTTACATCCTCTGGTGTAGTAGGAGTTGGCCATGTGGTGACTTTGTCGGTCTTTGCTGGATCGATCTCTACTCCAGATTCAGATCGATGTGGCCGACAAACTTTACCTTCCTCTTGAAGAATGAACACTTCTTCGGTGCCAACTTCAGATGTGCTTGACGTATCCGCTCCAATACTAGCTCTAGGTTGTGTAGATGTTCCTCATATGTCTTGCCAAATACAATGATGTCATCTATGAATACACAGCAGATCCTAAGGTGATACTCTGCTAAACAGTTCTCCATCAGTCTTTGATAGGTGGCTGGACTGTTGGTAAGTCCAAACGGCATCCTGTTATACTCGTAGAAGCCTAATGGTCCAACGGTGAATGCTGTGCGTTCCTTGTGTGGTTCGTATATACCTACCTGATAATATCCAGACTTCATGTCCATGGTACTAAAAAACGTACTCCCACCAAGACAATCAAGAAGCTCCTCTATTCTTGGAAGACTGTAGCTATCTTTTTTGCTGATGTTGTTCAGTTGACGATAATCAACGCACAGTCTCAGGTTGTTGTCCTTCTTCCTCACCAAGACTACGTTGGATGCAAACGGACTGCGTGAAGGTCTAATGATCCCAGCATCAAGTAACTGTCGAAGGTGAGCTCTAACTTCGTCATAGGCTGAAGGTGGTATACTCCTATATCTCTGTTTAAAGGGTTTGTCGTCAATCAGATCTATGCGGTGCTGAACAATATCTGTATGGCCAACATCATCATCTTTCTTGGAAAATAAGTCCAAATATGAAGTTACCAGTTGATATCCTTGGTCATACTGCTCATCTGTTAGGTTGCTCTTGGTAAACTCTATCTGATCCTTGATGTTAACTACCTCTTTCTCTGATGGTTGATCATGTTGATACTCAAGTGATACAGGTTGAAGTTCACAGATGATAGCTCTTGGTGGAATGTTGATGGTTCTTGTTGTTACATTGTATATCTTGATGGTCATTGGTCCATTCTGTTTGTGTTGATAATTGACAAGTCCTGGCTCAATATCGAAATCCTTGAAGTCTTTTACCAATGCAGTAGAGTGCGTCATAGCTGTTGTACGATAGTATGGTATCTCCTTATCCAAAAATCCTGTCAATGAGACGCATGAGTTAGGTGCTACAGTAATGTTCTTGACTTCTGCGCTCTTTATAATTCCTAATCTGTTGTTGTTTCTCAAAAGTTCTTGTTCACGCAGTAAAATACAACGGAATGTAAGGTACCATGATGTAGTGAGACAACTGTTCTGTAAAAATCTTTGTCCAAGTTCTTGTTCAAATTTATCCATGATGGCTGTAAGTGCGTTGGTTCCAAGCAAAAGTGGTACTCCTTGGTTGTATCTGCTGTCTGGTACTACCAATAGTATGCAAGAGTGTGTTTCCTTATGTCCAGGTATTCCCAATTCAACTTCTGTATATCCAAGGTATGGTAGCTGCTGACCATCAGCGCATTCAATGTCCAGTAATGTCTCTAAGTTCTTCAAAGGTGTTGCTATGTGTTCCCGAAAGAAACTGTTGCTTATTGTTGAAACGGTTGATCCAGTGTCCAAAAGTGTTGAAGTTTCCTTTCCATTAATAAAAATCTGTGTTTCGGTTGGTGTTCCAAAAAGTCCTGGTGGTGTCTTAACTCTGTTGCTTCTGGGAACTTGTTGTCTTACTATACCTATGGACGTCCCCCTTTCATAGGTTGCTGCCAGTTTAAATCCTTTTTACTGTGGTCCAATCTCACGTTGCAGTTTGCCTTCCTGTGTCCAAATTGTCCACATCTCCAGCACTCAAAATTATCTCTGGTGTTCCTTTGTGATTGTTGTCTTGTGTTGTTGTTGTTGTTCTGTTGTCCTCTACCTTTCTGTTGTTGTTGTTGACCATTCCATGTTTGTTGTTGTTGCTGCCAAGGTGGTTGTTGTTGTTGCCATTCTTGTTGTTGCCTTTGTTGTTGTTGTTGCCATGGAGGTGTCTGTTTGTTTGTCTCATAAGTGTCCATCCTATTTACCAGTTGATGTATCATTCCTTTGAGTTCTTCAATTTCTGATGGTGCCTCTTTAACATCAGTTGCTGCCTTGCTGGTGTGTGGTTTGGATGAATGTGATGACTCCCTCATTAAATGATCTCCCTCTATCTGGCGTATGGCTACCCTAAGTGCATCAAACGTCTTGATGGTATCATACTTGTGGCCGGATATGTCTTTTAAAGATGTCCTAAGTCCAGTCCAAAGCATAGATCGTAGCATCTCATCAATGTCCTTGGTTTGTACTAATCCTCTTTCCTTTGATTTCCAAAGTATACTCTCTAGTCGACAACTCCAGGTAGTAACGCTCTCATCCGTTCCTTGACGTGCGCTGTAAAATTCCGCCAATAATTCTTCCTTCTTTTCCACACTGCCATACACACTGTCTAGTTTCTGTAGTATCTCTTGAACTGAAGCATCTAAATCAAGTCTCATGGCGACCATTCCAGCTTCTCCACGTAAAGATCGTCTTACAGTGTTGAGTACAGCGTCTTTGTCGTAGTTCTGTCTCATAAGGACTCTCACCTCATGTCTCCATACCTCAAACGTTACGTCTCCAGCTTTGGTTTCAGTTTCGGAAAACCATGCTATCTTTGGTGGATGGTTAATAATTGTCTTGGTGACTTTATCTTCTGGTTTTGATGGTATAGGTGGTAGTTGTAACTCAATCTTGGCCTCTGGTTCATCTTTTATCTTTCCTTTCATCTTCAAAAATCCCATCATCCAATCGGTAAGTTCCTCTGGAGTATCTGCCTTGGGTTGAACTCCCATCTTTGCAAATGCATCCATCATCTTCTTAATATCAGGATCTACCTCAAACGACGGACTCTTCGGTTGATGAATAATAACCTTTTCTTCTCCTTCAGCCATGATGTAAGTATGTGTGTATACAACTTACCTGATTACAGTAATGTGTGTAGTAGTAATGAATGTAAAATCAAAATATGCAGTACACAAAAAAAAAGATCAAAGTACAAATCAAATGCAATACAATGTACACTCACCAAATTACAATGTAAATAATCAGCAATGTACACTTCCTGTACAAGGGTTGGCCAGAAATGTGAAACTTTTATGCTCACATCTCTAAATCAGGGACAATAATATCTCAACTCAGTATCAATCGTGTAAAGTCACTAAGTCAATGTCTACTAGTGTCAACTCAAGTACCTAACTAAATACCCAAACTATCAAAGAACTAACTCAAAGTATAGCAACACTGAAAGATCAAAGTAGCCTGAAAATTCAAAGTAAGTATGTCACGGGTAGGTTTACATGCAATAAGGAAAGGTTGGAATGTGTGTATTAGCAGGTAACTGTTATATATAGGATTTCATGCAAATGCACCTTACATACGGTATAACACTACTACTCTGTAAATGTTTACGTAAATTTAAATGTTCCTAATTAAATAAGTTTAAATATTATTTTTTTTTAGAGTACAAATCACATATAACACCAATAAACACAAATGATAAACACAATATATGATACTACATGTATATAACTAAACTAAGTACTATAAGTCACATAACATTTCACACATGTATGCAATAAACCATAAAGTAAACGCATGTACCTATCATCAGTGTGTGAATATGAGAGAGAAAAAAAAATTGAAAAAAAAATCACTAAGTCCTATGTGTATCTACCTAACAGAGAAAAAAAAATCAGGATCAATTATCCAAAATCAAAGTGTATGCGTGTAAGTGTCAATTAATAAAGTCCGGTTTTAAATGACAATGTTTCACAAAACACAATAAAAGTGTCCAAATATTTTCAATCAATGTAAACAATCAATATACAATGTCACTACATGTACTTCCGGTTGACCTTGACCTTGTTTACTTTTTTAGGGGGGGGGGGGGGGGGGGTAGGTCAAGTATCAAAGAGAAAGAAAGAAAGAAAATCTATAAAGTCTATCTAAGAAAAAAATATCCTATGTTCAATCAACCTAAGTTCACAAAATATGTCTCACTGTAAGCACCAACCACTAAACATTCAATGCATAAGTTTTCTGTCTATGTACTATACAACTTTCAATGCATAAATATATACCACAATATTTTTTTTCACAACACCAATTTGCTCTCAAATTCTCGTTTCAGTACACCATTATCGCAAATTATTCTTGCGGTTATGTAATGTAATATTATATACACAAATTAAATTCATATCAACATAATTCAACTTACAATATCAGTATAAATCAAGAAAAGTTGTTTCAGAATTCCAATCATATGTCGATTTCTGTTTACCTTTTCTTCGTTCATATGAACCGGACGTGGCCAATAACTAGGTCGGGTGCGTTCGAACAATTTCCTCCGTACGGTATCTTCAATCCAAGAATTCCAATCGTAGATATATCAACGTTGTCACAGAAATAACTCTTTGTGGGCGCCAAATTATGTAGTAGCACTTTCTAGGGCTTAATAAACACAATACTTTCTTTAAGATGGTTCCTTTTATTTCTGGACTAGTTTTCAGGATAATAACAGATATATATAAAAAGTACCCTAAAAAATAAATACAATAGTAAGACTCTGACCGTTCATCAAATAATAATCTAGTACATAGGTTTCTATCCATGTAATATGATAAACAAATGTTTTACTATCAGAAATATAAATAAAACTGTTCTGCATGTATTTACAACAATATGATTATATTGTTGAATGTAACTGACAAAGTCTAGTACAAATGCACTTAACGACTCGTATTAAATAAACAAGTCAAATATACGAAAAATAACTAAAGCGGTTATAAACACAAACTTTACCAAAGCAAATTAAGAAAACTAAAAGCAATAGCTGCATGCTGTATGAATGCCGTGAGCATAAAATAGCAACAAACAAAAATACGAACATTACAAAAATAACACTTAGCTTACCTCGCATGAGGTGCAAAGGCCTCCTGATTTATATCTATTGAAATTGATTTACATCATCCCAGGATTACATAAAATATACCTGTATAACAAATAAACAAATTGTAATCCATGTTTTACTGTAATAAACCACCTGTTTACGATTTGTACTCTTAGATAAAATAATCAATCAATACACGTAACTATTATTATGTTTCTATCTTTACCTTTAAAAGTATTTAACACATTCATTCCGGAACACTCGAATTCTCATACAATGTGTATTAGATTAATAATTTACCAAATAAGTTAAAAGTACTTTATTTATGAAAATATGAAAATAACGTCTCTTAAACAATTTAAGAAAACAAATACTACTTTACTGTATTTTATCTATTTTATATCGTTTTAAAGCATTCATCTCGCATTCAACATTAACATATCGGCCTTTTCATTCTAAAAAGTCATTCTAGGTAAAATAATAAATATCTGGACTATTAACGTGTAATTAGTAGTAGAGAAATATAACTGACCTGAATATAGAATATAGAGAAAACTAAAAATGAATATAGGTTCAAAACTTAGAATTTCTTCAAGCACGTCTCAATATGTCCACCAGTATATAGAAAAGTGATGACCAGCATAAAAGAACAAAAGAAATAAAGCGCCAAAATATAATGACCAATAGAAATAAAGAAAGTGTGCGGTCCACCGAAGCATAAAAAGAAAACCTTTGAAGTAAACTACAGTCAAACAAAAGTTACCCAAACCAGTAGAAAATGTCGTATGTCAATAAGTCCAACTGTCAAATACGTAAATAAAATGAACAAAGCATATATATAGACTAATCAACTAATTACAATCTGTAATTAGTATACTATACCCAATATAAGTCATATAATATACAAAATATAACACAATAAACTAAATATAAAAATATACACAATTACTGTAAAACCTATAAAATACAGTCTACTACAGATATCAAACTGGTAACGAACCTATTTATAAAATAGAAATAGACACGATTACCCTGTGTACACGTAAATTGCGCGTAGCTCCCTATACGCTAACACGCAGTTGCGTGCACATCGATTCGGCATGCAAAAAAAAATTGCAAAATAAAAATTTATAAATTAAATGTTTAAGGAAACACATATGTTGTCACTTTTTTAATTGATGAAATGTTATTAAATAACGGCATTTGGTTTCAAAATAGAAGAAAAGAGATCATGACAAAATCGGACAGTAACTTGTATCTTTTACAAGATTTGAATTTGTTATACTCAGTCTAATGCGGGGTTCACACATTGCCGATTATTGCTCCCGTTTGAGATCAGACAGCAATACGACACGAAAAGTGTAAAAGTCGGATTAGTATCCTCAATTATCTGGAATGTCCTATCATTGACTGAACGCAGTCGTTTTAGTTCGTAACAGATTCTTACGGGTCGGGAAGCGTCCGAATATTTCGGCAAAGCACCCCGACAGTTAGGTGCGTCCCGTAACATTAGGGACAAGTCAGCCGATTTTGTGTAGTCGGATTACAATCGTGGCTATGTCGTGACAGATTCTGCTTTATCGGACCATAGATGAATTATCACGTTGTGATTGGTTAAACGCCGTCACGTGGTGACCCCCTATGAGACCGTAGGGGGTTAGTAGGTTTCATAGGGGGTTTATGACGCGTTAATGGCGACGTCATCTATTAATGGTGTTGCGTTTCGTTGTTTATTTTTCAACAAAACGCCGCAGAAAAGTCCAGCGTCCGATAAATTCGTTATACGGTTAACTACTGACCCCTACGGATCCATAGAGGGTGAATACAATTCATAGGGGACTCGGCCTCCGGCCTCACCCCCTATGGATTTTACTAACCCTCTATGGATCCGTAGGGGGTCAGTAGCGAACCATATAACTTATAGTATCGGATCGAATTCCGAACAATGTCTTGTGTATTCTGGACGATGTCTTGTGGAACGGCTATGATCTGGAGTAATTTTTCATAATTGTTTTTCTGCCGATTGAGTCCAGATTGCATCCAGATCTTGTCGATTGCGAACCGTTTTTTGCCGAAACCGTTCCGAAACCGTCCCGTTATTAATACGAAATAAATCAATGATACCCACGTCAGAGTTACCGACAATTCCAGAATACAATACGACTGAGACCAGACAAAGCCGTTTGCAATGCGATAGAGCGGGCCGTGATAGGATTACGTTCCGACAGTACCTGATCATCCCGAATATGCCGAAAGTTTTCTAACGGATATCTTCCGTCATCGTCGGTTCACTGTCTGGTCACTGTCTGATCTCTGTCGGATTACGTTCGGTAGAGTCGGGACGAGGTCGTGACATACTCGGTCGAATTTTACCTGGCGAAAAAATACAAATCGGGTTAGAAGCGGATTCAGAACGGGATAATCGGGACTAATTCGCTTAGAAACGGTTGAGTATCGTTGCTTCCTGAACACTACCTGATTGTTGTCGTGATCAATTTTTTTTTTTACAAATTTTGATTTAAGTTTGAATTTCCATCCACGATTCACAGGATCTTGATCAGACTTTTGATAAATCTAAATCGGGAATGGTCCTGTCGAGGACGGTAGTAAAAATCGTGAATGTGTGACCCCAGCTTAAGACATGTAGTTTCGGAGCACATTTTACAGAGTACGGTTTATCTGTTTGGAATGAGATGTACCAATCGGCATTAGATTTATCAGAACCCTTCGATATCGTTGAAAATATGCCACGGCGATGTGTTCGACAGACTACCAGAGCCAATCACCCCGCAAACACGCCAAAACAGTATTGGAAAGTCTCATTATATTTTGCGTTTATAGACCATATGATAATGGAACTGGAGAGTGAAGTCGCGTCTGGTATTATCAGAAAATCGCTTAATTCTTTGTGCCGTATCTGCTTCTTCGTGTTGTAGAAAATATAACAAACGAACAAATCTCAACATTGTCTGAGACATACGAAACTGAATTGGTATGTAATTTTGGCGAATTCCATTGGGAGGTCTCTCGTTGGCGAACACGAACGCTGGTTTATAACATCTCGCGAGTGTTACCGTTGAAATCTATCAGTGTACTACGTCTGTTGAAATCAAAAATGAATGTTCGATCAACAATGAACAACGACAGGTTATCATCGCTTGCATTACTGCATATTCATCGGGATTTCAGTGTGAATATTGACAAAGTAATAGAGAAGTTCGTTTCTGCCTAGACCCGAAGAGCAGATTTTGGACAATTTTGAGTAAATTCTGTATCAGAAAAATGTGTAGTTTATGTTTTCAATTAACCATGATTTACCCTATTCAGAAGCTTTATTAATAGTTTGACGTTCATAAATTGTTTATAAGTCTTATCTACATGTAGCTCCTCTTTCAATTGTCCTATGACCGAAAACCAAAAAAAACCCCATTTTTCTGCATAAAAGAATCCCAAATTTTTTCTCATCGTTCCGCTCGGCGGTAATTGCTTGCCAACGTTTCTTTCTAGCTACGCCCCTGAGTCGTTACACATTGAATAGTATTGTGTTACATACTAGAGACCCGTATGTAAAAATGACTTGGCGACAATCGGAATTATGTCTGTGTGATTATATATGAAACGAAAGTGGAAATTCTTTTTTAACATGTTTAACAAAGAGAGGACACTTTTAAAAAACATTTTAAAGGTAATTTTAACTAATTCTGTTATGTTTATGTATAATGATAAAATATCCAGACAGTAATTTAATTATCGTATATTCTGTATTATTGTTTAATGTTATATGATACACATTCGTTAACATTGGCGTTTCAGGGATTGTCCATTTTGTTTTGTTTTTTTTAGGTGCTGGGCCCTGATTTTATATGAGCCTTTCTGAACCCCCTCCCTTTTCGAAAGTGAAAGTCCTCGATCCGCCACTGTGAAATTTTCATAAGTGGGGGCCCACTGACTGCCTGAGAGGGGACCCGCTCAAGTCATACTTCAGTGATTCCCTAAATAATCAACCATTTTTTCCCACAAAAGGCACCTCCTCCCCCCTGGCCCCTCTAAAATTAAAATCTGCCTCTGCGCCACTGGTGAACGGTCTCATATGTTACACATAGATGCCACACCTTTTTGAGACCTCATTAGGAAATTAATTATAATACATGGTTAATGGCATTTGTAACAAGTAAGCATACTCTTTTGACCAATTTTTATACGTTTCGAGTAATTATTTTACTAAGTTATTTAACTCAATTCACAGTAAATCAAATAGAAAAGATGGACTTCTTAATACAACCTTTTTTGCAAGATATACAAAAAGAAACTTATTTTCAAACTAGTTTAACAGGTTTTTCAATCGTGTTTGGTTACCGTCTCGTTTAAAAAATGATTCGATTGGCTAGTAATAGCTATTAGTATTCTTTCAATCGGTATTGCAAACAAACTGAGGTAATTTGAAGGTTCATCTAACAAAGAAGTAAACATAACTTCCTTGTGTATTGTATTGTACACGCACAGGTATCTATTGATTATAACATTTAAAAATGATCCAGTCGGGTGAACTAGTAAGACACAAGTTATTGGTTTATTTCTATATGACAAAACACCTAAATTACACAAGAAGTAAAACTTTCGACACAGGTAATTCTTCGTTTTCTAGCTGAGGGATCACAAAAAGTTTGCTTATTTAAAATTATTAGAAAAAGGTAAACAATATTGACATGACATAGTAGATATATATGCATAGTAAAGGTAGCAATATACAGTAAGGAAAAAATATTAAAAAGTTACTCTCGTAAATTTTACCATCCCCTTTTCCTTGCTTTCTTGCAAATTAAGCTTACCGTTTGTAGTGTCATACATGTGCATAAATATGTTTGTAATCAGTATCTTCCATAGATTTGATATCCAGTGGTTAAAATGCTAAAATATAATTTCCTTTTGGTGTATCCATTGCAACAATCTGCATTTATTTGCTATAACATATTGCAAAAAGGGGGGTAAAGATTTCAAATATTTCCCAAAAATTTGGCCAGCAGAATTTCAATCCCTTGGAGTCTTACCTTTTCTGAAACTGTTTACATATATCTGTCAAGAAATCCAGGGGCGGATCCAGGATTTTAGTTAAGGAGGGGGGGGGGGGTGCAAACTTAAATTTTTGCCGAGAGTATCGAGGTGAAAAAAATTTGAGGTAAAATTATCGAAATATTCTCTATTAAGCTGAAGACACCCATGCTTTGCAAATTTAAGGGGGGCGCACGCCGGCCACGCCCCGCCTGAATTCGTCCTAGGTCTTTTGTCTAATTTTTTTGGTAAAATTGGGTCAAAAACTAAGTTTAGAAAAAAAGTGTGTTTATAAACGTTACATTAATTTCTGGACCTATGGCCGGTCTAGCTATGAAAATACGGACAGTCAAACTCATCATAGATACCAGGATTGAAATTTCATATTTACGCCAGACGCGCGTTTCCTTTACAAAATACTCATCAGTGACGCGCGAATAAAAATATGTTAAAAAGGCCAAATAAAGTACGAAGTTGAAGAGCATTGAGGACCAAAATTCCTAAAAGTTTTGCCAAATACAGCGAATGTAATCTATATGTAAGTGCTGACTACTAGGCTGGTGGTACCGTCGGGGAAATAAATCTCCACCAGCAGTGTTATTGACCCAGTGGTTGTAAATAAACTCATCATAGATACCAGGATTGAAATTTCATAATTTACGCCAGAAGCGCGTTTCGTCTACAAAAGACTCATCAGTGACGCTCGGATCAAAAAATGTTAAAAAGGCCAAATAAAGTACGAAGTTGAGCATTGAGGACCAAAATTCCTAAAATTTTTGCCAAATACAGCTAAGGTAATCTATTCCTGAGGTAGAAAAGCCTTAGTATTTTAAAAATTCTAAATTTTGTTAACAGTAAATTTATAATTATGAACATATCAATGATAACTCAAGTCAACACAGAAGTGCTGACTACTAGGCTGGTGGTACCCTCGGGGAAATAAATCTCCACCAGCAGTGGCATTGACCCAGGGTTTGTAAATAAACTCATCATAGATACCAGGATTGAATTTTCATAATTTACGCCAGACGCGCGTTTCGTCTACAAAAGACTCATCAGTGACGCGCGAATAAAAAAATGTTAAAAAGGCCAAATAAAGTAAGAAGTTGAAGAGCATTGAGGACCAAAATTCCTAAAAGTTTTCCAAATACAGCTAAGGTAATCTATTTCTGAGGTAGAAAAGCCTTAGTATTTCAAAAATTCAAAATTTTGTTAACAGTAAATTTATAATTATGAACATATCAATGATAACTCAAGTCAACACGGACGAACGGTACGACGAATGGACGGACGAACGGACGAACGAACTAACGGATGCACATACCAGAAAACATAATGCCCCTCTACTTGGGCATAAAAAATACGTGTGTTTGGAAAAGGGGGGAGGGTAAAAAAAATGCCCAATAATATTCCCGAATTCGCCTACTAATACCACTTTGATTGCTGATTAAAAAAACTCTTTTGTAACATACACATTTAGGAGTGTGGTTTCGCATTTTGGTCCCTGTCGATTTTTCAAATATGAAAGTTAGTGTGCAATAACATTCATTTTTAGACAGCTGAGTAGTAATTTAACCTTCAAAATTGGTTTATAAGAACCTCAAGATTATGTTTTAGATTTATTTCCCCGAGGGTAGATTTATTTCCCCGAGGGTATCACCACCCCTGTAGCCAGCACTTCTGTCTGTCCCGCTTCAAGTTTAAGTTTTTGGTCAAGGTAGTTTTTGATGAAGTTGAAGTCCAATCAACTTGAAACTTAGTACACATGTTCCCTATGATATGATCTTTCTAATTTAAATGCCAAATTAGATTTTTGACTCCAATTTCACGTCCAACTGAACATAGAAAATGATAGTGCGAGTTGGGCATTCGTGTACTATGGACACATTCTTGCTTTTCTTTTAATTTCAATTACTTTCGTGTTTTTATGTGTTATACTTGCATAGGTATACTAGAAACAACGTTCGTTCAGGAGCCTGTCATTCTGTGGTTGTCGTTTGTTTATGTATGTGCCTGTCCCAAGTCGGGAGCCTGTAATTCTGTGGTTGTCGTTTGTTTATGTATGTGCCTGTCCCAAGTCAGGAGCCTGTATTTCTGTGGTTGTCGTTTGTTTATGTATGTGCCTGTCCCAAGTAAGGAGCCTGTAATTCTGTGGTTGTCGTTTGTTGAAGTATGTGCCTGTCCCAATTCAGGAGCCTGTAATTCTGTGGTTGTCGTTTGTTTATGTCTGTGCCTGTACCAAGTCAGGAGCCGGTAATTCTGTGGTTGTTGTTTGTTGATGTATGTGTCTGTCCAAAGTCAGGAGCCTGTTATTCTGTGGTTGTCGTTTGTTTATGTATGTGCCTGTCCCAAGTCAGGAGCCTGTAATTCTGTGGTTGTCGTTTGTTTATGTATATGCATGTGCCTGTACCAAGCCAGGAGCCTGTAATTCTGTGGTTGTCGTTTGTTTATGTATGTGCCTGTCCCAAGTCAGGAGCCTGTAATTCTTTGGTTGTCGTTTGTTTATGTATATGTATGTGCCTGTACCAAGTCAGGAGCCTGTAATTCTGTGGTTGTCGTTTGTTAATGTATGTGCCTGTTCCAAGTCAGGAGCCAGTAATTCTGTGGTTGTCGTTTGTTTATGTATGTGCCTGTCCCAAGTCAGGAGCCTGTAATTCTGTGGTTGTCGTCTGTTTATGTATGTGCCTGTCCCAAGTCAGGAGCCTGTAATTCTGTGGTTGTCGTTTGTATATGTATGTGTCTGTACCAAGTCAGGAGACTGTAATTCTGTGGTTGTCGTTTGTTTATGTATGTGCCTGTACCAAGGCAGGAGCCTGTAATTCTGTGATTGTCGTTTGTTTATGTATGTGCCTGTACCAAGTCAGGAGCCTGTAATTCTTTGGTTGTCGTTTGTTTATGTATGTGCCTGTCCCAAGTCATGAGCCTGTAATTCTGCCGTTGGTTGTCGTTTGTTTATGTTTGTGTCTGTCCCAAGTCATCAGGAGCCTGTAGTTCTGTTGTTGTCGTCTGTTTATGTATGTGCCTGTACCAAGTCAGGAGCCTGTAATTCTGCCGTTGGTTGTCGTTTGTTTATGTTTGTGTCTGTCCCAAGTCATCAGGAGCCTGTAGTTCTGTGGTTGTCGTCTGTTTATGTATGTGCCTGTACCAAGTCAGGAGCCTGTAATTCTGTGGTTGTCGTTTGTATATGTATGTGCCTGTCCCAAGTCAGGAGCCTGTAATTCTGTGATTGTCGTTTGTTTATGTATGTGCCTGTACCAAGTCAGGAGCCTGTAATTCTGTGGTTGTGGTTTGTTTATGTATGTGCCTGTCCCAAGTCAGGAGCCTGTAATTCTGTGGTTGTCGTTTGTATATGTATGTGTCTGTACCAAGTCAGGAGACTGTAATTCTGTGGTTGTCGTTTGTTTATGTATGTGCCTGTACCAAGGCAGGAGCCTGTAATTCTGTGATTGTCGTTTGTTTATGTATGTGCCTGTACCAAGTCAGGAGCCTGTAATTCTTTGGTTGTCGTTTGTTTATGTATGTGCCTGTCCCAAGTCATGAGCCTGTAATTCTGCCGTTGGTTGTCGTTTGTTTATGTTTGTGTCTGTCCCAAGTCATCAGGAGCCTGTAGTTCTGTTGTTGTCGTCTGTTTATGTATGTGCCTGTACCAAGTCAGGAGCCTGTAATTCTGCCGTTGGTTGTCGTTTGTTTATGTTTGTGTCTGTCCCAAGTCATCAGGAGCCTGTAGTTCTGTGGTTGTCGTCTGTTTATGTATGTGCCTGTACCAAGTCAGGAGCCTGTAATTCTGTGGTTGTCGTTTGTATATGTATGTGCCTGTCCCAAGTCAGGAGCCTGTAATTCTGTGATTGTCGTTTGTTTATGTATGTGCCTGTACCAAGTCAGGAGCCTGTAATTCTGTGGTTGTGGTTTGTTTATGTATGTGCCTGTACCAAGACAGGAGCCTGTAATTCTGTGGTTGTCGTTTGTTTATGTATGTGCCTGTACCAAGTCAGGAGCCTGTAATTCTGTGATTGTCGTTTGTTTATGTATGTGCCTGTACCAAGTCAGGAGCCTGTAATTCTGTGGTTGTCGTTTGTTTATGTATGTGCCTGTACCAAGTCAGGAGCCTGTAATTCTGTGGTTGTCGTTTGTTTATGTATGTGCCTGTACCAAGTCAGGAGCCTGTAATTTTGTGGTTGTCGTTTGTTTATGTATGTGCCTGTCCCAAGTCAGGAGCCTGTAATTCTGTGGTTGTCGTTTGTTTATGTATGTGCCTGTCCCAAGTCAGGAGCCTGTAATTCTGTGGTTGTCGTTTGTTGCTGTTTTACGTTTATTGTCTTGTACATAAATCCGTTACTGAGTTTCCTCTTTTAAATTATCTTCTTAAATTTGTCGTTCTAGGGCCTTTTAAAGATGACAGTTGATATTTTGCCGGCACCGGTAAAATAGAAAACATTGTTTCTTTTTGACTCTGATTAAAATAATTCAAGCCGGCAAAATAGCATATTTCTTTAGAAATGGCCATCTTACCGTCACTGGCAATATAGTGAATTTAAACTGAGACTACTATAACACAGTGTTATAGTAGTCTCAGATTTAAAGAACTGACTATTATTTCAAAAGCAAATTTAAGTACTAAAACATTTTTGATTTTTGAAGCTTTGTGAATGATTTTGTTATATTGTATAATGTTTTAAATTTCATCATTGTTCATTGCAACAAATGATGTTTTTTTTTGTTATATGAGAGGGGTAGGAGGGGTCCTGATGCAGAAATCCCGGGCTTAAAAACACGAAATCCCGAAACCCCGGGCTTAAAAACACGAAATCCCGAGGTCCCGAAATTCGAAAAACAAAATACCGGATCCCTAAATCCCGAGCTTAAAAACACCCGATCCCGGAGTCCCGATAAAGGTCCTATCCCCCTTATCTTATATTTTTGAATAATCACTTTGACTGATATATGTATTTAAACGATTATATGTTGGCAGTGCTAAAAAGACATATAAATCGTGAGAAACACCTTTTAATTTCCCCTGGAACCGCTACTGCAAAATTATACACAAAATTGTTGCAGTCCCTACATTTAACCTTTTGTTTTGATCCCACTAGACAATAGAACCAGACATAGCAATCCACACTCATTTAGGCAGATACAAACATCTAAAGACAGTTATCAATATTCATTTTATCCACGTACAGTTAAAGATTGGAATCGCCTTCGTCATGCAGTACAGTACAGGGATTCAAGAGTATGCATGATCCCAGGATCTGCTCTCATCCCTATTTTCTATCCTTATATAATTGTTATCAAATGTATATAAAGTTTTGCAGTGGCTATTTGACCGGCACCGGCCAAATAGCAAATTTGCATTTAGACGGCTCTGAATAAAACTGTTCATTGATGTGATTAGTAGAGAATAAAAAGGTACCAATAAAAAAGCCTAATAATAATTTAAAATCATTTTATCACAATCAAGCATTAATAAAAATACAGTACAAGTACAGTACAATCAAAAATAAAATATTAAAGATTTTCACAAATAAATAATTTATAACTTTATATTAATTAAAAGCATGAAAACACATTTGTAAATACATTATTAAACATATTTTTTTCTAAAATATTTATAAAAAAGTTGATTTTCAAATCTGTGTAAAATCTATGGTTTAAATATCCTGCCAGTGATAAAAATAGTGTTATGAAAAACTACATCATAAGACAGACATGACAGACAATATTAATAGTTGTTTGCTATGAATTTCAAATGGACACATGATTTAACATTTGCAATTGTTCAAAACCGATTCTTTGCCTTTGGAAGATTGTTTTGGTCTAGCACAAGATAAATGCTGCCACTCAAAACAGGAACTACACATTACATTGGCTTCCTTTGAATCTACATCATGTGTGCATATGTTACATATATTATGTAGATAGGGTTCTTTTTCTTCTCTTTTCATACACTCGAAATAGCCAGGGGTGTAGCTAGGCCAGGTATACTCATGTATACATAATGTGTACTCAAAGCCGGGTGTAAGTCATACGTCGAGGGTTCTTTGGGCCGCTCAAGGCCCCCAGTTCTCTGGTGTTAATAGTGAAAAATCCAGCGTTCTCGCAATTTCCTGGAACTTAACATGACCTCACAAAAATCCTATTTTCAGCAGTTAAAAATCAACTTTTGAAACTTAATATATGATAAATAAATTTGAAGAATTTTGTATGCCCCACCTACGATAGAAGAGAGGCATTATGTTTTCTGGTCTGTGCGTCCGTTCGTCCGTCTGTCCCGCTTCAGGTTAAAGTTTTGGTCAAGGTAGTTTTTGATGAAGCTGAAGTCCAATCAACTTGAAACTTAGTACACATGTTCCTTATGATATGATCTTGCTAATTTTAAAGCCAAATTAAACTTTTGACCCCAATTTCACGGTCCACTGAACATAGAAAATGATAGTGCGAGTGGGGCATCCGTGTACTTTGGACACATTCTTGTTTTTAGAGAAACACAAACTTCTAATGTATATTGGGTTGAACTAGATTGGATAATAAAGAACAGCATCTGTGCAACTTACATGCAATTTATAGATGAGAAAATACATAAATAAATACAATTACATTTCTCTATGTTTAAGTCTTTTTTCAACTTTAAATTCTCAAATATAATTCTAAAAATCAAGGACCATTTTCTTTCCTTTCTCATACAGAAAAAATATGTGTCTGGTGATTTTTTTGATTTTTTTACGGTTCATGTTCAAATGACCAAGCCAGATAATCGCTTGATTATAATTGTATTTCTCAAGTCTTCTCATGGTACTGAAAGACCATATTCTGCCATTGCATCGGCAACACAATCACATCTGGTTATGTAAATGAAAAGAGTATACTAGTTTCCGGAATGTAGTATAGCTACAAAGTGACTATTATCATATTTGTAATTTTTTTAGTTTAAGTGTTTAAATGAGCAACAGTTACAAAAGTTTTTAAATAGAACATTTTGATATTTAATTATTATTCTGAAATTTTATTTAAAGTGAGATATAATAATTTAATCAGAGGCGGCTAAATAGCAAATTTGCTATTTTGCCGGTGCCGGTCAAATAGCCACTGCCATATGTATGTATGTATGTACTCGAGATTCCGCTAATTTAGACGCACCCCATGATTGACTGCAAGGGTACAGCGGATCCATGTATACTCCCTTAGGATTAATGGAGATGTTTCCTTTACAATATTATCCCACCACCAGAACAATCCCCACTCAACACCGCCCAAGGGAGCGTGTAGGACACCGGGAAGTCTATTATTATGGTGGAGGAAGCCGAAGTACTCGGAGAGAACCACCGGGCCACTCGGTGGAAACAGACAAACCAGAGAGATATCAGAAGATTGATCTCCAGGTCAAAGTAGGGGACAACTTTGACCAACCGAGGCCCCCAAAGTACCCATTCTAGTTTAAACTCCAGTCTGTCGGGGTACCACTAAGATGAATGTGAGAGGGTGAAAATTACCCTTCTGATGTACTGATATTTTTAGCACCCCGAGTGAGAATCGAACTCGGGACCTTCAGCACTGTAGCCATCGGTCTTAACCACTAGACCACGAACTTACACAGAGTTTTATCCATATCTAAGAATTTGTTGCATTTAAGGGAGGCAACTCGAATTTGTTATCAAGAATCAAGGGAAATAACTCCATTTGCAACCGATTAACGCTTGTACGTGTACATTATTCTATTGGAAAAACAAAACTTTGATCTCAATTGATATAGACCGCTACCATGGATAAGTTGTATTAGAAATAATTTTCAAGTCAAATCTTGAAGGCACGGAGTGACAGCTATATTCCCGGGTTTCAGTCTATTTCGAATAATATTTTCAAATGTGTTTGCTGCATGTATGCGATCATGAGGGTTACTATTGCTAGGCATATATTTACAGAGAGAGAGATCTGGTCAATGTGGCATGTTGTTTCCCACGTTGTGTCCGGATAGCCACACCATTTTACTTTAGGAATAGCTCATCCTGAAAAGCAATTATATAAGGTGTTAAAGAACTCAAGTACAATTATCACTATTTTTCTCGATTTTAGGAATTGCCAATAATTGCTGAACCGAGGTCAACGTATCATCAAATATTTGTCCCCTAAAGTGGAACTCTACCACTGTCTGTGTGAGAATATGGCTATTGAACATGACCTTACGAAAAACATATCTAGATTCTCAGGAGGGCAAACCCTACCCAATTGTTTATGCAATTTACTTTATATTCCTGAAATATTTGCCACTGGATGTTAAGCAAGCAACAGCTATCTTTAAAAAAAATGCATGGCATATACATATGAATATCTAAATTATTGAATACAAACAGTAGATAGTTGAGTCTTTCAATTGATAGATTTGCTTTTAAACGTTTTACCAATGAATTGTTGAAGCAAGCCATGCAGCGGAAAGGTCAACTGCCTATGTTAGGAAACTTACAAAGAATTGTTCTATATGATTGTGTGTTTAACTACAAATGACAGACGCTTAAATAATGTGAGAAATCAAGCCCTATAAAATTGGCAGTTGCTATTTGTCCGGCTAGCCGGACGAATAGTACCAGGACTATTTGTCCGGCCAATACAATGCGCATGTCACTATAATATTTGTGTGTGCGTTTTATATTATCTTCAGCAGCACCAGGGGGTAGCACATGTTTGTAATCTTTAGTGTTAGGGCCTAATCTTGTTACTAGTAATTGAAATTGTTGTTTTCTTCATACAAGTATATAATCTAATGTGGATAACGAATAATTAGAAAAAAAATCATATATACCCCTTTATTTTTATTTAAGAAGAGAGAAGAAATTACTTGTAAAACAAACTTGGTAGTGTTTGATTCGTGCATTTTAAGTTAACGTAAAGGATATTGTCAAGCTGAAAAAGGTACAAAATTATTATGTCTGTAGCTGTCAAAAAGAATTATAGACCCCTGGACAGAAAGTTATCCATATTTTGAGTGAGAGGTGAGAGATTTTTCTATAATCCCCCCCCCCCATCCCCCCCCGCCATTTTTTTTTATTAGTTTACGTGAGGGGGTCGGGGTGACACGGTGTGATCCTTTTCCTATTTTCAACATCCCCACTCCAAGTTTGTAGCCTCAATCACCCCTTGTAAAGGCCTTTCTCAACAACTCTTGCTTTGAACATCTTTTCCACCATCTACACAGCTGTAAGCGAGTCGAATAATTTTGTAAAACTAGTTCTCCGATCAATTATCTTTTATTTCCCATTTTCCTTGTGATTTCATTTTATTTGAGTCCCTTTTATAAGATTATATCATTCTTGGAAGTTCATAATATCATGTTCCATTGACAAATTCCGCAAACTGCAAAATTTATCACAAATATTGATATCACCATTTTCAGCCATGATCCTAAAATTGAAAATCAGTGATCAGATTACACGCGCCCCCTTGGTGCTACTGAAGATAATATTGCACACACTTCCGAACGCACATTTTATGACTTGCGTATTACAATGGCCGGACAAATAGCCCTGGCACTATTCGTCCGGCAAGCCGGACAAATAGCCACTCCATATAAAATTTAATTTACTTGACGCCCGAAGACCGGCAACTGATGGCTTATATAGTCGAGATCAATAAACACATAAAATGTGAATATTAGTTCATTTAGATGTACGTGTCCTTAAAGGAAATTATTCAAATTATTTTCAAAATAAATTCGAATGAAAATTCAAACAAATTCCGGCCAAAAACCAAGTATTCTGTAAGGTTAGCAATAGAAATTGTGAAGAGGGTGAACCAATAAAATTACAGTATTATACTGTTGATTTTTGTTGCCATTTCTGCATAAGGTACGCGTCAGTTTAAATTTCGAATCTAAAACGATGTACTGCAGTGACTGTCTATCTTTTTTTTTTGTAATGAAATTCCAAAAAAAAAGAATTCGAAATGAACATGGTTTATAATTACGGTTCAATTCAAAATGCGAGCTCATTATTTGCCCATCCACGATGTCAAGGTAGAACAGAATAAGCATACAGCATCAAATACTCTATGTTTATGGTATGAATGAAGAAGATGTCAGGTGTATATAGGTACAAACTAACGAGACAGCAACCCAACGTCAAATATTATATTTTTTTTTTTTTTTTAAATGTCAGTTTTTTAAAAATCGTATCGAGTCTATAAAAGTTGTGAATAAATTAATAGGAAACAATCAATAATTTGCCATTAACGTTTATTTAGTATCATAAATCAAAACAGAAAACAAATAATATATATATATATATAAATTAAGACAGACGTGGTTCCTGACTCCCCCTTTTTTTATCTCGATTAGTGGACGGGTAATACGACGAACGTTTAACTTTAAAGTAACAGTTAGAAAAAGATACACAAATCAGTTACCATCATCAAACTTTTATGGATGCCATAAATTTATATAATAGGTATTGAACATATTTTATCTTCTTTGTTTTTAATGGAATATCGTGTTCGGAAGACTGGGTTATACCAAGGAGGTTATATTAGATTTAACCTCCTTGTGGTTATACTGATTTCGAATAAAACTTCTTTTCATTGGACTCGAAATGATGGTACTTAAATGAATTATTCAAAATACAGCTTTTAATACTTGCAAATTTAGGACGGGTGATATCTTTTTAAACTCTACATGCATAGATTTCATGATTCGGGACAGTCAAATGTACAAAAATCAGACAGTGTAGCCACCATAAAATGGTCTTGAATTTTGTTATCACGCAGATCACTAAATAAATAGTACTATACGTTTTTACCAATTACTCCTCATTGAACTAATAAAAGACTGACTCTGCCTGAAAAATTAGTTTACCAACATACTGCATTTGGTTTTCTAATAGTTTCTTAAGGATGAAATGTTATTTCGTGTGAAAATTCTTGAAACTCCATCAAACCTATTTTCTGGTTCTGTTCTTCTATAACCATAGTCTAAAATTCGTGTTTATTAAAGAATGTCTGTTTTTTCAGTCAGCATGTAGTGTCAAATATTGCGGATATTTTCTCTCTTTTCCTTTTATTTTCATTTCTAATAGACTTGTATTTGTGGGGAATAACTTTAGCGACATTTTACTCACTTTTATTTCGGGTCGTAAGTCACTTGTAGTTTTGAAGAAAGAAAAAAACGACCACAGAATTGAAAAATAATGAAAAAGTGGAATAAAAAAAAATAACGTAGTATTATAAAATACAAGATTCTGGGGTTCTGTTTCTTTGCTATAAGTCTTTCTATCTGGAACGAACCATCAATGATTTGTCTGTTTACTACTTCATTCTTGTCACTACGAGGCTGGCAAAGGTTCACCAAAGCATAGACTTTTCCAGTCAAGATCATTCATCACGGCGACAAAGATTATGTGCAGATGTCAGTTTTTTTTTTATAAAGATAGCTTTTATTATCGAGTCTGCAATAGTTCAAATATTCGTGTGCAGCAATTTATTTAATTGCCTTCATTTTATTGGTTTGGTAAAATTAAGAATATTCCAGGTGACCAGCGCCTGCTGGGGACACTTCAGGTAACACACTATCATGTCATAATTCACGTGTACATGATTTACGTAGATGTCAAGTGACTTAATAACGATTTCTTAAATAAGTTTTCATCTGATTAACATATAAACTCAATTCAATGAAGGAATGTATAAACAAACATAATAATAATATTATGCCTTATAATTAAAGCACATCCATCATTATTTTCATTTTCTGTAAGTTATATGTTGTAAGTAATTAAAAGACAAAACACTATCCATGCATTATTCTGTGAAACATGATCTATAACATATTATACACACAGACTACTTACTGTCTTGCTGAAATTATATCAACAAATAAATAGTACCTCTGATGCGATAGTGTGCAAAAATACCCATTTTTTAAATATTAAACAAAATTACGGGGGTTATCATTAGGATATTTTGAAATAAAAAGTACCATAATATTCCTCATTTCCCCCCGTTTTTCATGATCTAAGGGAAAACTTTACATTCCTAATGCAAGTTATATTAATTTATTTTTTAAAAAGTGCCATATACAAATAATCCAACAATGTCTCTATATGGACAGTCATTTTTTTCATGACTGCATTACTTATTTTCAAATAAAAAAATACGGGTCAGTCATTAACTTTATTTTAAATTTGAAAACATTTTTTGAAAGACAATAGAATTGTTTTGTTCACTATCACAGGGAAACTGATGAAAAGTGTACTGGAATCATGCTACAACCATTAAAAGAAATATATCCTTAATAATCTATATGAATTTTTCATTTTCCTTATTGACTGATACTAATTAAATGTAACGCATGCGCGGCAGGGGAGGGACACATTCTTGGACAGTAAATGTTATTTTTCAAATATTTCATTATTTGTACATACATTATTAGGGCCGTAAATTGCCTGCCCTGTAAGATCCTGTAAGGGGAGGCAGTTTATTATTGCTGAGTGGAACGAGGCAAAAAAAATTTGGACCCATTTCATGCAGAAAAGAATATTTTTTCAGGCCTTTTCCTTGTATGCAATGTACCGTGGGTCCCAAGAAAACACGACTTGTTAATTTTTTTTTACATTTCAATAAATATGTGCCTGGAATATATTAAAAATAGTTGTAAACCAGAGTTAGATTACGTGTCCCGGTAGAGTAAGATTTGTTTTCGCTTTATCCTGCTTTATGACTACAAGCTTTACTTAAGTTTAGGGAAAATTTTGCAAAGACTTAAAATGAAAGCCCTCTGAAGTTAGGCATTTTTTGTGGTTTATCCGGCTTATTTGGCTGTCCAAATCGAACTAATTTTGACTTCGTTTCAAAGACACAATTTTTAAACCTTAAAATGAAAATGCCAGGGCCGTAACTACATTGAGGCTAATGAGGCAAATGCCTCATGTTTGAAATTAAAAAAAAAAAACCAAAAAAAAAACCAAAAGATTGTCTTCATATCAAATTGTTTCCACGGAAAGTGTCTTGCAAGAAGCAAGTTCTCTTCACTCTCTGGTGTCGCCCCTGCATGTTTTACATAATCCATGTTTCATTTTACTTTTGGTTTTGAGAGTTGATGGTCTTTTGTTTTTACTTCTGTGTCCCGGATTTGTCTTTTGTTCATTTATTGTCCTACTTAATGACTAGTGTTGATTTTCATTTGTAAACGTGTCACACTGTGTAATGTTGCATGATCACCGATGTCCAGGCATTATGCGAGAACATATTTTCAGAATATACGATGCTACTGGACACAGAAAAAAATGGTCGTTTCTACATGGAGAATCAATTGAACTTGATATCAAAGAATACAAAACTGCCTTTTTTGTATATAAAACCACAGGCGCTTGGGTATATGATACAGATATTTTTTTTTATTTTTTGTTTTTGCTTAAAATATTCAATTTTCTATAATTATAATACATATCTATCACTTCTGTGCATGTCTCACCTAGTTCCGAGTGTTTAAAACGACTCGGAGAAAATATCCAATTTTTCTTGGTAAGGATTGTAAAATTGGGTATTTTCTCTGAGTCGTTTAAATCACTCGAAACTAGGTGAGATATGCACAGAAGTGATAGATATGTATTATAAATATAGAAAATTGAATTTTTTTTTATTTTTTTATCTGTATCATATACCTAAGCGCCTGTGGATAAAACTAGATATGTGACATGGTTTAAATTAAAGTAAGTCCACAAATTTCCCGGTATCAAATTATTTTTGGAAAAAAACATCAATGTATTGCCATATAACCTTTAATTTTACATCAAGGGTTAAATTTGCATTAAGTCGGGTTCAGACCTTTTAACAGAAATAAAGGAATATGCAGTACACGTGCACGGGAGCTAATCGCACACTATGTCAATGTATTGAGAGAAAAAACTGATCAATGGTCAAAGTGTTTATTCCTGTTCTTCATCTTGATAGTTGCTGGAGGGTCTTCAATAATGAAAGAATCATAAATACCGTAAAACAAAGTCAATATGGTCCCTATAGTGTAGACTTAAGCAGTACTAGTACTTAAAGTATATTACTCAGACTGCACTGTCACTATATCTAAATCTAGTCATAAAAAAATCACAAGTCAGTACAATACAAGACCAGAACAGATAGACAGATCCGGTATTAATGATTATGAGAATTACGATTTTTGCTTTATCCTACATATCGCCGGTCTTTTAATGTTTTCCCTAAAACCTTAAAGTCTTATATAACAATGAAGCTATGTTTTTTTTAAGACCAGAATATTGTCGAAAAAATAGCTAAAAATTATTTGCGTTTCTATGTAAAAAAGAGTCCGGGAAACGCTCAGAATGCACGATTTTGTGTTATTTTTCTCAGAGCTTCTGGGGGCCTTGAGCGCCGGCCCCCAGACCCCTCGCCAAAATTTTTTCGCCTCGCTACGCTCGGCGAATATAGTTTTCCTCACTATTAAAAGAGGCTAGTTACGGCCCTGAATGCATACTCAATAACTCATAATTTTATCTATCAAGTTCAAATTATTAAAACGTAACAATGTTTGTATACACCGAAAAGTTTTATTCTGGCTTTGTCAAATGCTAAGGTGATTTTTTCTGACTGGACGAATCCCATCTTTTTAGCACTTCTATGCATTCAATATTGCCAACATTGTCACTTCTATCAGAGACATAAAATTGTAGTATATGTCTCTGCTTCTATTTATGCAGATGCAATAGTATTTGGTGGGAAAATTTATGTATGCAAAGGATTTGAGTTGGGTACCGACCGTTCAGATCCAAATATTGAACACACCTGCATGCCATTATGATTAACCACCTTGTTGATTTAACTTACAACCAGTGCTATAAAAATAATGCATGATTTTAACCAATTTTTTCTTTTCAGTGTTTTTTTACTCCATTTTTTTTCTTTTTTTTGTCAGCCCACAATAGGAGGCAACTGCCTACATGCCTCTATGTAATTTACGGCCCTGATTATATATATATTTTGATTTTTGGTTTTGTTTGAATTTTTTCTTGTTACCTTGTAATTATATAAATTTGTATAGTCGACACCCGGCGATTAATCTTCAATAATTAAAGGATCGCTAGAAACTGAAAGAAGAAGACTGTCATATCGTTAGTCTCGATCATCCAGCCGCTTTTTTTTTTTAAGTAGAGCGTCTGGATGACAAGTGATATAAAAATGGTAATTTATGACATTCGGAATAGTATCGGATTTTTTAGCTTGTATTTAAAGATAATGTCCAAGACGAATAACCAAGAAGTTGGTTATTGACTTCGGAAGAAATTATATTACGATAATACTATTGAAAATCCCGAGTGTACCGATTATTGTTTAAAGCTATTTATATTTTTCTGTGACGACATACAAGTCGTGGAAAACACCAGACAGCATGGCTTCCATCACCGCAAAGGAAAATAACAGCACATCAAACTTTGGTAAGATATAATCATGATATGACAACACAAACTGTTGCATACATTTTAATACAACCTGAAACACCGAGTAGTTATATTCTTTCATGCATGTCCGTGCTACGCAAGCAAGTTAATAATATATATAATAAATGGCATTTTTTGTATTGACTGGGACCACTCGAATAGTCGTGTGTACGCTATAAATACATTTTGTGGTTGATTTGTATTATCTTTAACTTTATAAATACTTTATTGAAAGTGGTATGAAATATGAACTTCACCCAGGATAAGTTTGTTGTATCTGTCTGCATTTTATAATGGAGTTCGCCTTTTGATATGTGTAAAAAAAAAGGGGGGGTATGATGCGCAATGTTGTACACATTTAAAAGAGGGAACGCAATCCAAAACCATTAGCAGAAGAAAACCAAACAAAGTATATCTAGAAGATGCCAATTTGAACATACACCAAACGGTGTAAATGATTTGTGCTCGATTTTTTTTTAAACAAATGCATTAGCTTATACAAACATAGAAGAAGTGGGACACGTTGTTATAAAAAGTAGTTTAAATATACTGTAAGTAAACAAAGTCTGGACTGGTCAACTGGACAATACTTTTTTTGCACTTTTAAAAGGCATTTTTTCCACACTAAAAAAAATCATATAAGAATACATGCAATGTTGTCGGTTAATATATACCAATTGGCTTTCTAAACCTTAAAATAAAACCATGGCATGAGGAAAACACTGAAAATTCGATTTTATGCAAAACAATAGATCCAGCATCAATGAAAGGAGGTCTCAATGAGGCAACAACCGGTGACTGATCCCAGTGATATACATTAACAAAAGTAGACATCAACATAATTAAGAGGATATACTGTTGACTTAAACAAAAATTGAGAATAAAAGTACCAAAAGGTCAACATTATACAAATAAGAAGATGTGGTATGAATACCAATGAAACAGTTATCCACCCCAAGTTCAAACAAGGTGGATGTGAGCACTTATAGGCAACGGTATGGCCTTCAATAATGATAAAAGTTCATGCATGGTTTTAATAGAGAATACAAACAGGGAATGTGTCAATGAGACATCAACCCGACAAAAGAACAAGAAACAACCCAATGCCACCAATGGGTTGTGTCATCAACACAGCGAGATAATCTTGCATGCCGTAGCGGAATTCAGCTTGCACAAAGACATTTTAAAATGTATTTTTATATATGATGTTTTTTCCAAACATTTTGTTTTTCATATATGCTATGCTGGTGACCAAAAATTAATATGATTTTAACATTTACTTTCTTTTGTAGACAAACCAATGAAGATTTCTGGACACAGATATTATGTGTAAAATGTGAAGAATTAAAACAAAATCTATAATACTTGAATTTTCATTGTCTCATAAACAGCTCCAATTTTATAAGAAAAAAAGATTTTATAAGAAAAAAAGATTTGCCAGCAATCATTATAATCACAGTATAAACATTATTCTGACAGCAACCATAAAGCCGAAAAAAGGTACACAGACATTCATTAAGTAAATAAAACAAAAACCAAGAATCACATTGTTGTCAGATATGTCAGAGAAATTAAACATGTCTGACCCTTCTCAGTTATTTATATGGTATGGAGTTTTCTTAATATTGATGGCCCAGCAGTGATTATATTTGCGAACATCCATGTCATTTGAACTTTGCTAGGTTGTTGCCTCATCAGCAATTATACCAATCTACTAATTTTATATAAAGGTTCACATGTACAGGAGAATTTTTTTGAAGCTGCCCATTAATACATGATGGATATTGGAATCAAATTCGTATTACCTGTGAACTCAACATAATAGTTTGTAGTAGGAGAATACACTTTTCAGTTATTTTTTTTACAAGTTATGCAGTATGGGACAAATCCCATTCCATCTTTTCCATGTGATTGATTCAAACATGTATTCAAAGGGTATTAAATTGGGTTTCATGAATGACTGGTTAACTTATGTATTTCTTCATGGACACAGAGACTGACAAAGTGGTATTGTGTGAAGATTGGTCCCTACATGTTTTCTTCCCTGAAGGATTAGGCGACATAGATTATTGTGAAACATTCAGACTATTCTGTCGTTTGCAATTTTAAGATCAGTAAATTTTGTAAATAAAAAGTTGTATGATCTCACTGATCTGCCAGTGATAAGTTGTTATGGAGGATTTTTTACATTGAAATCTTAGTATTTGTATAAGTTGTTTTTCTTTCCATAAACGTAACTTGATGTGTGCTTTTCGAGTTAGGTAAGTGCGTCAGATATCTGAAAGATTATATAAAAAGGAAAGCATAAATTATAACAAGGATTTACAGAAATAAGAATAACGAGACATAACTAAGAAAAAAGGGGGAAAATAAAGAATACAGACTAATGTTGATACAATATAGATTAATATACCGACTGTTGGTTGCTTGTAACGTCAAGTGGAAAATATTTCATAGAATAGAGAGTGTATGCTATAATACAAAAATATAGAAAATTGACATTTTATCGAGCATTTTATAGTATGAAGATAAGAGAATATTAAACGTGGTGTGTTATAATATACAAAAAGATTGATTTTGGGTTGCTTGGTTATCGTCTTGTGGTAAATATTGGTATTAAATGTTCAGGACTGAAAAAAGGACAAGAAATATAAAGATGAGGTCCTAGATTATAGGGCGTTCGGGATACATGTCGGAGAAACTATAACTCACCAGAAAATTAGGGTACATTGTATGGCTTTATGTACAACGGTCCACCTATACGGATCCCTGGGCTCTCTTAGCGCATAGCGGAGTATGATGCCCCCTATACACAAACAGTGGCTGATCCAGACCTTGTTATAATGAGGACACTCTACAGTCATGCTACATTGTTTCTTTATATAATCAACCAAATTTTTCCCACGAAAAAAAATTCTGTCTTAATTCTTAAATATTTTTTTTACATGTGTCACAAAATTCAGGAAAAAAGACCATCGCTATTAATTACAGTTTTCGATCGTTCTTTTAAATTTGCCCATCTGCAAGTTGGGCAAAATAGGGTCAACTACAAAATGTCAGTTTTAATAATCACATAACTTTTATACATGTAACGTTACACTGTTTACTTATAAATAGAATGGGGATACCGGAAGTGCTATTTATAGATATGTTCTATATTTAATTATTTGTTACGCCCCCTATAAATATCTGACCAGTCCGGTTAATCACCCCAGACGCTATATTTAAATATGCGTCTGGGTTATCGAGACTATCATATCGTAAGAATTTCCGGAAACAAGTCCCGAAACGAGCTGTATATTATGCGCATTAGTTTTCGCGCCCCCTGTCATAAATATGTTTCCTGTTACAAAACACGAAAGAAAGGACAACAACAGACGGTTTGGTCAAATATACTCAAAGACATAACCAAGATATTGCGACAACTCTAAGAAGTATGTTTAAATAAGACGTGTATTTTGAAAATTGTCCCAGTAACAGTGGCGGATCCAGGAATTTTCACAAGTGGGGGCCCGCTCCAGTCACGCATCAGTGTTTCCCTATATAAGCAACCAAATTTTTTCCCAAAAAGGGGGGCCCGGTCCCCCTGGCCCCCCATAAATCCGCCTCTGAGCAAGGATTTGTAGATCTTACTTCCAGGGGTTGTCCCACACAAGTGTGGATAGGCCCCTTTACGGTTTAAATAGTGCAGCCATGTTGAATAAGGGGTAGATTTTCATAAGATAAATAGAGAAAAAAATGATTTGGAAAAAAAGGAAAACATCATTTAAACTGAACAGTTGGTTGAAAACATGCATAGGATTTTCTGTACTTCCATCTCAGGCTGTCAGACTTGGGCATCTGAACTATTATGGTTCATCATAACAAATGGACAAAAATAGCTGTATTTATCGTCGTGTCATATGTTTTCGTATGTCATATGTTTTCGTATCAACCACATTTCGTCGGTTTCGACTGCATACGCATACATTGTGGCGTGTTTTTCGGTTTCTATATTTAGAACAACAACACCACTACAACTTGACATATTTTAAACATATTCAACGTCGCTTTTTAAAGACGTTTGAACAAATTTGATAAAACCGACCTATTTAACCAGTTTTATTTAATGTCAAAAATATGCATCACTAGAATAGTTGTGGAAAAAAATCCTGAAGAGTTTAAATAAAGTCCAGATATGTTTTTTGACTGTCAGACACCGTATCTTCAAGTCATGTGACTGTCATGTGTTTGTTTGACCGTTTTAATTACAAACCAGCGAGTTAAAATTAACAGGGTTCTTATATAAAATGGTTGTTCAAAATCTAATAATTATTCAATATTTTATTGACAATTCTTTTTATACATCCTTGATATATGAAGATGAAAACAGTCTTAACTTTTTAGCTCACCTGGCCCAAAGGGCCAAGTGAGCTTTTCTCATTACTTTGCGTCCGTCGTCCGGCGTTAGCTTTTACAAAAATCTTCTCCTCTGAAACTACTGGGCCAAATCAAACCAAACTTGGCCACAATCATCATTGGGGTATCTAGTTTAAAAAATGTGTGGCGTGACCCGGTCAACCAACCAAGATGGCCGCCACGGCTAAAAATAGAACATAGGGGTAAAATGCAGTTTTTGGCTTATAACTCAAAAACCAAAGCATTAAGAGCAAATCGGACATGGGGTAAAAATGTTTATCAGGTCAAGATCTATCTGCCCTGAAATTTTCAGATGAATCGGTCAATCGGTTGTTGGGTTGCTGCCCCTGAATTGGTAATTTTGAGGAAATTTTGCTGTTTTTGGTTATTATCTTGAATATTATTATAGATAGAGATAAACTGTAAACAGCAATAATGTTCAGCAAAGTAAGATCTACAAATAAGTCAACATGACCAAAATGGTCAGTTGACCCGTTTAGGAGTTATTGCCCTTTATAGTCAATTTTTAACCATTTTTCGTAAATTAAAGTAATCTTTTACAAAAATCTTCTCCTCTGAAACTACTGGGCCAAATCAAACCAAACTTGGCCACAATCATCATTGGGGTATTTAGTTTTAAAAATGTGTGGCGTGACCCGGTCAACCAACCAAGATGGCCACCACGGCTAAAAATAGAACATAGGGGTAAAATGCAGTTTTTGGCTTATAACTCAAAAATCAAAGCATTTAGAGCAAATCTGACATGGGTAAAAATGTTTATCAGGTCAAGATCTATCTGCCCATAAATTTTCAGATGAATCGGTCAATCGGTTGTTGGTATGCTGCCCCTGAATTGGTAATTTTGAGGAAATTTTGCTGTTTTTGGTTATTATCTTGAATATTATTATAGATAGAGATAAACTGTAAACAGCAATAATGTTCAGCAAAGTAAGATCTACAAATAAGTCAACATGACCAAAATAGTCAGTTGACCCGTTTAGGAGTTATTGCCCTTTATAGTCAATTTTTAACCATTTTTCGTAAATTAAAGTAATCTTTTACAAAAATCTTCTCCTCTGAAACTACTGGGCCAAATTAATCCAAACTTGGCCACAATCATCTTTGGGGTATCTAGTTTAAATAATGTGTGGCGTGACCTGTTCAACCAACCAAGATGGCCGCCACGGCTAAAAATAGAACATAGGGGTAAAATGCAGTTATTGGCTTATAACTCAAAAACCAAAGCATTTTGAGGAAATCTGACATGGGGTAAAAATGTTTATCAGGTCAAGATCTATCTGCCCTGAAATTTTCAGTTGTATCAGTCAACCCGTTGTTGGGTTGCTGCCCCTGAATTGGTAATTTTGAGGAAATTTTGCTGTTTTTGGTTATTATCTTGAATATTATTATAGATAGAGATAAACTGTAAACATCAATAATGTTCAGCAAAGTTAGTTTTACAAATAAGTCAACATGACCGAAATGGTCAGTTGACCCCTTTAGGAGTTAATGCCCTTTATAGTCATTTTTAACCATTTTTCATAAATGTAAGTCATCTTTTACAAAAATCTCCACTGAAACTACTAGGCCACAATCATCTTTGGGGTATCTAGTTTGAAAAATGTGTCCGGTGATCTGGCCATTCAACCAAGATGGCCACCATGGCTAAAAATAGAACATAGGGTAAAATGCAGTTTTTGGCTTATAACTATGAAAGCAAAGCATTTAGAGCAAATCTGACAAGAAGTTAAATTGTTAATCAAGTCAATATCTATCTGCCCTGAATTTTTCAGATGAATTGGACAACTGGTTGTTGGGTTGCTGCCCTCCAATTGGAAATTTTTAAAGGAATTTTGCCGTTTTTGGTTATCTTGAATACTATTATAGATAGCGATAAACTGTAAACAGCAATAATGTTCAGCAAAGTAAGATCTACAAATAAGTCAACATGACCTAAATGGTCAATTGACCGCTCTTAAGGAGTTATTGCCCTTTATAGTCAATTTTTTAACAATTTTCATTAATTTGGTAAATTTATGTAAATTTTTACCAAATATAGTTCTCTGTTACTAACGGGCAAAGTTCATTATAGATATAATTGTAAGAAGCAAAATCGTTCAGTAAAGTAAGAACTTCAAACACATCACCATCACCAAAATACAATTTTGTCATGAATCCGTTTGTGTCCTTTGTTTAATATGCACATAGACCAAGGTGAGAGACACAGGCTCTTTAGAGCCTCTAGTTATATTTAATCCTAAATTTTGAAAACAAGATTTTATTTTAGAAAAAATAATGTATTTTGTACAAACCAGGTGCCAATCTGAATTAATCAAAATCGAACAATTTCAGCACGTCATGAAACACCAACCTAAAACTATTTTCTAGTAATTTTTAGTACTGAAAAGTTTTAAACAACTTTTTTTATGATTGAAGCAATCACCAGAACCACGAGTTTAAAAAATATTAATTTCCGGATTTTATAGTCATGTCCTGTCCGTGTGCTGATCCAATTTTTATTTCATACGAAAACATATGACGCCTTTTCTGGCATACAAAAATCGCAAAGTAATCAGAAACAGTAAAAAAAATTGTAGTAAGCCTTGACAAAAAGACTAGATACCTAAAATCAAGCTACAGGACATGCTTTTTAAATTTGAGTAAAACATCTGAATAAAAACTCAACAGTGAAAACCGTAAGCAGTGAAAATTGTTATTAGTACGAAAAACCCATGACACGATGATACACCTCGAAAAATACTCTTGAGTGCAGACTAACCTGTCCAGTTGGAAAAGTTGTAAGGCCTAGGCCAAGTAAAATAATATGATATGTGTGTTTCCTGTTGCATCTTTGAAAAAAATAGGGTGCAAATGGAAAATTAGTATGGCGTTCGTTATCACTGAACTAGTATAAATTTGTTTAGGGGCCAGCTGAAGGACGCCTCCTGGTGCGAGAATTTCTCGCTACATTGAAGACCTGTTGGTGACCTTCTGCTGTTGTTTTTTTCTATGGTCGGGTTGTTGTCTCTTTGACACATTCCCCATTTCCATTCTCAATTTTACATTGTAGGTACATGAAGTTGGGAAATTTTTTTATGTTACACATTTTTTTTGCATTTGAGTCTATGGGAGAGAAATTCTAACCTTAACAGTGGTTATTGAAAAATAACCCAAAAAACATGTTTAATGTAAGCTTAAATAAAGGGTAGGTAGGGAAATAGGAAACACACATATTTTTTTATTTGGCCCTAGCATCCACTAGATATTCCAGTGGTGGATCCAGAACTTTTCATAAGGGGGGGGGGGGCCGACTGACCTAAAGGGGGGCCATTTCAATTAAAAGTTTTTAGAAGTTTTATGAATCATACTTTTTTTTACAGCGTCCCCCTACTTTTATCATCCTGAAAATATTTCAACCTTTACATGTCATTTTTAACACAAAGCGGGATTTTGGTGATTAATAACAACAGTCAAAGATCGAGGTATCTTTTATCATAATATCATAATGGCAACCGTGTTTACAGAAAGGATTATCTTTTAAAAAAAACTATATAAACAAATTACAGAAATTATCAGGGATGATTCCACTATATAGTTTAGGGCCACTTGGCGTCCCTAAAATCGGCCAGCGGCCCCCCAAAAATATTTGTGAATACAGTGTCTTCCCTAGAAAATTCTTGATGCATGGTGGGTCTAAGATGAATTTGCAACGCGGCGTGAGGCGTTGTTTAGTAGAATTATTTTTATTACACTAGTGACATGAATTGTGCATGTTAGTTTAAAAACTTCACATAAATCTGCAATACACTCAGGAACAATACTTAACATTTTCTCCCAAGGCCAACCTGGTTCCAAAAGTTTTTTTTCAAGGATCCTGTAGATTTTTTTTATGCTCTACCAGGTTTGTTTTTTACTAAAGGTACATACATTTTTATAGTATGGAATGTTCTTACATAAAAGCCAAAAATATATGTTTGAAATACCTTATACATGTAGCTTGTTTCTGATTATGATGGAAATAATAAAGGAATTTATAAATAAACATGAGTTTTTCAGATTAAAATCTATTTAACCATGTATTTTAAAACTGGTGAACTTTATATATTTGTAATATTATTGAAAAAAAAACAAAAAAAAACAGCCCCCCTTTCCATACCCCTAGATGTAAATTATTTAAAAAAAAAAGTATTATCAGTTTCACTCCAAGAAATTATTAATTTTTCATGAATAAATCTTAGCAGTTAATCAAAATGATTTTCAAATGAAATTCCTACTGCCTATAAATAACAATGAAATGTAACTGTTTCCTGTTAATAAGGGGTTTCCCGAATTTTCCCCGCCAAAAAGCACATGGCTTTCAACAATTGTTAACAAATCATTCGATTTGTGATCATGGATTACAGCTTTAATTAATTTAATTTGGATATAGATATTCAACTTAAGGTAGAGTCAATCAATGTTTTTACTTTCTTCTGGATTAAAACTAGTTTGAGGGATCAGTTTGAAAAATAAAATAATTTTTGACATCAAAACAAAAACGATCTAAATTGTTAATATTCAGTGACCCATAAATTTTTTGAACTCTGCTACGAAGGTCAAAGTTACATCATGTTTCAATCCAATGATGTTTATTCTATGTTGCAACTAATCAACTGCATTTGATATAAATATAGACTTATGATTTCTAAACGTAAAATTTATACTGCAAAAAGATTACTTTTTATTTTTTCACGAAAGGATATTTGGAAGCTGTATCAGGCTATAATATTTATCATTAAAACAATTTGAACTCCCGATTTCTATTATGCAATCGAAGTCTTGAATGTTGTTCTATCTAATCAACGTGGTTGTAAAATCAGAGTGTTGCATCTAATTATGATCAATTATCAGTCAAGTGAGATTGAAACACCTGTAGAGTTTTGTCAATTGTCACTGTATATAATAAGATAATACAAATTTCACACATAGCGGGATGCATAGCGGGTATGATGAATGCATGACGGCCGAAATTTTATGCGTAGCGGTACCGCAATGCATGAAGAGCCTAGAGAAAACACTGGAATATAAATTCCCAATTCATGAAAATAGAATAAAAAAGTTTCGGACTTTATACGTTCTTAGGGTTGAAAAATATAGGCAAAGTATAGATGTTTATGGAGTGTCCTTTATTTTGACTTTTTCAATATATAAGACATCTTATGTAAATGAAATTATCACATATTTGTTATGAATACCTTAGGTTTTGCATATGCAGTTACCTCAAAATTGCCCGGGGCAAAAAACAGTATACCGGTATTGATATTGTGCCCTCATTCCAAGTGACCTCATGTCATTGCATCCTTAACGACAATTGATAACACTTTTTTGATGAAATGATTTTACCTGACTGTTATGTTTCATTTTTCTCTTTTTGGCAGAACTTAAACATTTTGTTAAATATGTGATGAAAAGATTATAACATGTCTTTTCCATATTGTCCCTGGTATCATCCCTCGACCCATATCGGACCTCGGCTAAAGCCTCGAGGCCGATATGGGAGTCTCGGGATGAAACCAGGGCCAATATGGAAAAGGGCATTTTATAATCTATACTTATAGAAGATATCTTATATACTAAATCAGATATCTTATATATTACATGAGATATCTTGACATTTGATTAAATAGTAAAACGGCTTGCCATAGATTAATGTTAGCTGGTATATATATATGTTTATGTATATGTAATATGCCTAGGTTACTTCGAAGTAAGGCGTCAAAAAAATAAATAAATATATAATAGCCTTTCAAGACGTCATAATTATTTGGACTAGTGCATCATGTGCAATGATATTCATGTAATACAACTTCCCTGGTCTCAATCCAATAACTTTCAAGTAATCTGGTGATCTTATCTATGAGATCAGAACCATATATATCATTATCCGTAGCCCATCCATAATTATTCAAAATGTTACAACTTCTTAAATCAGTGTAGAAGTTAAACTTAATATACATTTTCCGTTTTTACAGGAAAATGATATGATTGCGTCTTAGATTTTATGCATAAAAAATTCCCAATAGGGATAAAAATTCCCAATTTGATGTTCAAGAGACCCATTTGAAAACACCTGGAATCATTCCTGATTATACAATCAAGGCAAGCTGTCACTGTCAAAACAATATGGCAGATCAACAAATCTCGCACAGGTAATCATGTCTTGTTCTAACAGTAAACGGACTGAAAGTCACAGGACAAAAAGTCACAGGTTATAAAGTCACAAATTTGATAGGACAAAAAGTCACAGGACAAAAAGTCACAGGACAAAAAGTCACAAATAATTTGTTGACAATCATTTGAATATATAGAGAAATGTATTGAAATGTTTACTTTTTAATACATATATTCATATTAAAGTTTAGGAAATGTGTCATTATACTTGAAAAATGATTATTTATTTCATTTTGATCATGGAAAACATATATTTCTTGGCACCATGAAGCCATTAAAGTGCCTAGCCACTTTGACATTTTGTTTTTTTAACATTTATTTGATCAACTTTGATATTTTTTTGATAAATTTTGTCATGTTTGTTGACCAAGTTTGTTTATGTACATGTACAATAGTTTAAGAAAATTACAAAAATGTTTGTGTAAAAATAATTGTTTTCTTATTCAAAGAAAATAATCATAAAAAATTAACTGTGACTTTTTGTCCTGTGACTTTTTGTCCGTGACTTTTTGTCTGTGACTTTTTGTCCTGTGACTTTTTGTCCGTGACTTTTTGTCCTGTGACTTTTTGTCCTGTGACTTTTTGTCCGTGACTTTTTGTCTGTGACTTTTTGTCCTGTGACTTTCTGTCCTACATTCGTTCTAACGACCCGTCACTGTAATGTTGAGTATAATTACAGATTGGTGTAATGGCTTCCAGTCCTGTAAGTATAATAGTCTCAGCTTCCATACCATTTCCATCTCTATCCAGAAAATCTGCCCTTATTCAATATGGCTGAAATAACCGTGAAGTGGCCCTCGCGGTAAGTGCAGCCATTACATTGAATAGGGGGCAGATTTTCATAATGGAGATAAAAATGGTTTGAAAAATACAGGAAACCATCATTAAAAGAGAACAGTTGCTTTGAAACATATTTAGGCATGGATTTTTCTAGCATTCCACAGGGTCCGGTTTTCGTACCCATTCCCAACGGCAAAAACCCTACATTTTTCCCAATTTTGGGAGCAAAATTCCCAAATGATCACAAAATTCATTTCCATCTTTATTATTAATGACAGAGATGATTATTTTATTCAACTGCTAGCTTTATGTCAAAAATCGCCAACAAGTAATGTGTAAATCCAAGTTGAAACATATTGAACATTTTTGACAAACAATGGCTGCCATAAATAAACAGGAAGTGTGGGTAACTAAAACCAGATCAAATCCGGAAACGGACAAGTATATAATTCCGGGTTTGTCCATCAAATACAGTAAATAAAAAAATTAAAATAACCAAACATGTGACAGCTGACTTAGCAACACTAAAATTGAAAACTAAAAGATATATAAAAAAAGAACATAGAAACAGGATATATTTTATACAGAACTCAAAATATTTCAGTTTACAAATTTTCATGTCAAAATCAAAAAAATGTAACAATCCTTAAGAAGTTAGAACTCATTATTTTGATACTCAAATGTCATGTTGATATATTTAAAAACAAAGAAGTTGTAGTCCTTACTTTATTTTCACCAACAAAAAAATGTTTAATGAATTAAACGCACTAAAACTAACATCTGGTATATTGGTTGTTTTTCCCAATCTCATTGAAAACCGTGTTAAAAAATTCCCAAAACTGGCCAGGGTCCTTTTTCTTAAAATACCCAGATAAACCCCTGTTAGGATTCCCTGTACTTTCATACCATTTCCACCTCTATCCAGAAAATCTGCCCCTATACAATATCATGGTAGAAATAAATTGAAGCTGCCTATTGTAAAGAAGAGGGAAATTTACATGTAAAATCATCATAATTTATACCAGTATATAACGACCTATTAGCGATGGTAGTATAATAAAGAAGCTAGTTTTGTTTACTTAATCTCTGAATCTCAAATTGTAGAGAACAGAAGAGACTTAATGAGTTTTTTTCCCGTAACTTACACAACTATTTAAAAAAAAATCACAATCTGGGTTCTTACTATATTAATATCATAAATATGTGACAAGAAGATGACAAGAAAACAAATTTAGAGAAAACGAACTATTTAGTCTATGAATTATTTTAAATAAATTTATATAGGTTTCGATAGACCTTATTGCTTTTTCTCATCACTTGGCATCCATCGTTGTGGTCCTTTAACTTTTACAAAAATCTTCTCCTTTGAAACCACTGGGCCAAATAAAACCAAACTTGGCTTTAATTATCCTTGGGTATCTAGATTAAAATATGTATCTGATCAACCCATCAACCAAGATGGCCACCATGGCTTAAGATAGAACATGGGGGTAAAATGCAGTCTTTATACGACTCCAAAAACAAATTGTGTTCGTATAATGGTATGATGTCGTCTGCATCGTCCGAAGACACATTTGGTTTCTGGACAATAACTTAAGTTTAAATGAATTGATAACTAAAGGAAGGTTGGAATTGATTTTGGGGGTTATGGTACTAACAGTTTAGGAATTAGCGGCCAAAAACTAGCATTTTTGTAGTTTCCGGACAATTACTTCTGTGTAAGTATATGGATCTCTCTGAAATTATACCGCAAGGTTCCATATCACAAAGGGAAGGCTGGGATTGAGTTTGGGGGTATTTGCCCCAAATGTTCAGGAATTAGGGGCCAAAAAGGGGAAAAAACCAGCATTTTTGTAGTTTCCAGACAATAACTTGTGTTAATGTGTATGGATCTCTCTGAAATTGTACTTAAAGGTACCATACCTCAAAGGGAAGGCTGGGATTGAGTTTGTGGGTAATTACTCCTAGGGTAGGGGGGGGGGGGTTAAAAAAAAAAATTGGGGAGGGATTTTTTTATGGCCCCGCAACGAAGTTGTCAGTGCCATATTGTTTTATCCTTGACCGATATTCCGTAATTCCGATATTTCGAAATTCTGAAACTCCATAATTCTGTAATTCTGTAATTCCGTCATACAGCAACAAACCATTTTACAGAGTTTTTTTCTAAACGCCTTCAGATAATGGGCTGATTTTTGGTATGTGAGTTAACCATGATGAGTTACAGATCAAGTTTAAGTTTCGTTCTGCTCCACTAATTTTTGTTGAAATTACGGGCATCGAACTTTGAGAAATTGTTGAAAATCGTAGTTATACAGACTTTTTTCTAAGCGCCTTAAGATGTTATACAGATTTTTTTCTATATACCTCCAGATTTTGACCTGATTTTTGATATGTGAGACGACCATCATGTTTGTGTCCACATGTGTTATTGAAATTGCAGATTTTTCAACTTTTTGGGACGGGGCCATACGTGTCGCTTTGACATATCTAGTTTTCATAATTTTTGGTTTTTTTTTTTATTTTTTCTTTCATTGATTTTAATTTTTGATTTATATATAAAAGTAACAAATACTGATATGGCAGGAGATACACACCAAACAAGATGTGTAAATTATTATATTTATAACAGATTAACTAAGTATTGTGCAACAGCACAGTATTGCACAATAGCAAGAAATCTTCAATTGCGCAATAGCAAGAAATCTTCAATTGCGCAATACAAAGAAATCTTCAAATGCACAGTATTGCGCAATAGCGAGAAATTTTCACTTGCATAGTATTGCGCAATAGCACAGTATTATGCAATAGCTAGAAATCTTCATTTGCACAGTATTGCACAATAGCAAGAAATCCTCAATTCCACAGTATTGCACAATAGCAAGAAATCTTCAATTGCACAATAGCAAGAAACTTCAATTGCACAGTATTGCGCAATACATTGTAGCAAGAAATCGCACAATAACTTTAGTATACTAAATGGTATAAGTAAATAGAAATCTGTGAAATTTAAACACAAGGTTTATGACCACAAAATGGAGGTCAGAATTGATTTTGGGGGTTATCATGGTTATGGTCCCAACAGTTTAGGAATTAAGGACCAAAAAATAACCATTTTCTAGTTTCCAGACAATAACTTGTGGAATGGTGTATGGATCTCTCTGAAATTATACCACAAGTTTCCATACCTCAAAGGGATGGTAAAATTGGCTTGAAATGTAATAAAACAGATTGTAAACTAAAAGCAAATATTTTCAGCAAACTGAAATCCACAAATAAGTCAACATCCACAAAGCATCAATTAACCCCTTTTATCAGTGTTCCAACTGTCTTATATCACCTTCCTCAGCTGAGCTCTTCATAAAATTGCTTATCGCGGCATTGTGACGTCAAAACCTTTAACCCAGCCTTTATAACTTTGACTGACATATAATTGAATCGTTTTTGTATCATTCTATTGAATGTATATCAGTATACTTCTCCTTTTTGTCCTTGTGGTTGAAATATTGATATTTTTAGGTCTGACCTTTGACCTTAATTTTACAAAATTGTGACCACTCTGGATTTTTACAACCCAACTTTTCTTATTGTACATGTTTTCCTCTTTCCATGATGGCATCGATATAAAATTTAGGTGTGTGTTCTTCCGGACCATTAAAGTTTAAAAAAATGAACTCTGGTTGCAGTACTATATGAAAGGTTATACTTTTCTTTTTTCATCCATGACAAGTAAATACAATTTCAGGAAATTTTAGCAATGCTATATAATCATGATAATTAAGTTACATGTATTTTATATTTTCAGTTTGAAGATCTGCAATTGATATTTATTTGATTCAAGGTCCATATAATTAATTACTATACATTTTATCTAGGTGAGTGAACATTATATTTATATATTGGACATTGAATGATTTATTTTATCAATTGAAGCTGGGAAATATATTGAAATTTTAAATGTAAAATTTTTTAAATGGGAGATAATCCAGAGCTAGCGAATTCATTCTAAGTAGCATTACACCAGTGTTTTTAATGTTGTTGGAACAAGATTAACACAAGTTGTATTCAGCAGCTTTTGTATAAGGGGAGACAAAAAATAAAATGACATAATTCCGAAATTAATTGCATTTGGATGTCGAAACTAATTAAACATTGCAAACATTACAAATAGAGTTATTAACTAAGAAATCAAATTGTGCTTTATGAATGCAAGATTGGAGGTCTATGTCAATGAGACAGCAACCAATCAACAAAAGAGGTCAACATGGTATTTAACAATGCAATAGACAAGTGTCTCTATAAAGTGTTGTTTTTATTGCATTTATATTTTCAGTTTCAACATCTATAATGTCTATTATTGATATTTATTTGTTCATTGTCCAGTCCCTGTGATCATTGTCCAGTCCTTGGGATCATTGTCCAGTCAATGTGATCCTTGTCCAGTCAATGTGATCCTTGTCCAGTCGATGTGATCCTTGTCTAGTTGAGTTACTATTGTAGGTAAGTGAACTATATATGATCATTTACTACTGAAATTAATTAGGGCCCGCCTTTAGGCTGGTCGCCCTATAGTGATCAGTCCGTCCGTCTGTCCGTAACACTTTGTGTCCGCTCCATATCTAGAGAACCATTATGATTTCATACTTTATAATTTACATGTTTATTAACCACTACCAGAGGGCGTGTCATGATGTATGTACAACTTCCTAGGTCAAAGGTCAAGGTCAAAAAACTTTGGTTTCAGTTGAAAACCCTGTGTCTTGTGGTGAAGATCGTGTCCGCTCTATATCTTGAGAAACGTTATGATTTCAAAGTTTATACTTGACATCCATTTTAACCAACACCAGAGGGTGTGTCATGATGTATGTACAACTTCCTAGGTCAAAGGTCAAGGTCAAAAACTTTGGTTTCAGTTGACAACCCCGTGTCCTGTGGTGAAGATCGTGTCCGCTCCATATCTAGATAACCGTTATGATTTCAAAGTTTATACTTGACATCCATTTTAACCACCACCACAGGGCGTGTCATGATGTATGTACAACTTCCTAGGTCAAAGGTCTGTCTGTCTGTTGGTCTGTCCATCGCTAACAAATTTGATCCACACTATAATTTGAGAGGACAGCTGTTATTATTTCATACTTTATACCTGACAAACATTTTCAACTTAACATATATATTAACCAACACCAGAGAATGTGTCATAATGTATGCATCCTAGGTCAAAGGTCAATATGTCGGTCTGTCCATCCGTTCGTTGTTCTTGACAAATTGTGTCCGCTCTACCTCTCGAGAACCGTTAATATTTCATATTTTATACTTGACCGTCTGTCTGTCGGTTTGTACATGACACCAGAGTGTGTGTTACCAGAGTGTGTGTCAAAGGTCCGTCCGTCGGTCTGTTTCATCCGTTTGTTGTTCTTAACAAATTAAGGAAGTTGAGAATATTTATCAGTTTTAACTTAAAATCTTAGAAAGTAAGTATCAGTTTTAACTTAAAATCTTAGAATAAAATCACACATGAGACTATGTAATAACTTCAAATAATGCTTCATATCAGATTAACCATACAACTTATTTATCCCACGTTATTGACAGCGGGGCCCACAGAGATGGCTCCCATCTCAATGGTATCTAGTTTCAAAAGAGAGGTGAATATAGAATTAAAACTCTAATAGGGGGAGATAATTAACAGATACATTTCACATTCAAAATATCACAACACCTGTGTTTTTATGTAGTAAACAAGACACAAAAAACAAAGAATGCATCTTGTAAAAGTAAAGATTTAGAGGTCTATATCAATGAGACAGCAACCAATCAATGAAAGAGGTCAAAATGGTTTCAAACAATACACAAGCATCTTTATAACATGTGATTATTATTTCAACCTGAAATAGAAACATTTATATTCTCATTTTACACATCTATTATTAGTATTTATTTGATCCCTGTCCAGTCAAGTTGATCCCTGTCCTGTCAAGTTGATACCTGTCCAGTCAAGTTGATCCCTCTCCAGTCAAGTGGATCATTGGCCAGTTTATTGGATCCCAGTCCAGTCAAACTGTTGTTATAGGTAAGTGTATATTTGTATGTGAACTATATTTTCATATAGGATCATTTTCTACTGAAATTTGTTTCAAAAGAGTGGCAAATGTAGAATTTTAACTCTAACAAGGGAAGATATTAATTGACAGATATATTTTACATTCAAATATCACAACACCTGTGATTTTAGCTCACCTGGCCCAAAGGGCCAAGTGAGCTTTACTCATCACTTGGTGTCCGTCATCCGTCGTCATCCGTTAACTTTTACAAAAATCTTCTCCTCTGAAACTACTAGTCCAAATTTAAACAAACTTGGCCTGAATCTTCCTTAGAGTATCTAGTTTAAAAAATGTATCCGATGAACCCACCCATCAACCAAGATGGCCGCCATGGCTAAAAATAGAACATGGGGGTAAAATGCAGTTTTGGCTGAAATCTCTGAAACTAAAGCATTTAGAGCAAATCTGAAAAGGGGTATACATGTTCATCAGGTCAAGATCTATCTGCCCTGAAATTTTCAGGCACATCAGACAACTCCTTGTTGGGTTGCAGCCCATGAATTGGTGAGTTTAGAGAAATTTTGAAGTTTTTAGTTATTATCTTGAGTTTTATAATAGATAAAGATAAACTGTAAGATAAACTGTGACAGCAAAATTATTCAGCTAAGTAAGATCTACAAATTAGTCAATAGGACCAAAATTGTTTATTGACCCCTTAAAGAGTTATTGCTCTTTAATGTCAATTTTTGACAATTTTTCTACGCATTTGTCTACAGGAGAGTTGTCAGTGGATCTTATGGATATATAACGGCCGTCTTTTTGTGTGAGGTTACAAGAACTTACCAAACATATAACTAAATATTGCCTGTTGTTGTTAGCTTGCTGCTTAAGTTTGCTTTCAGCCAGTCGTAACGGTTTTGAAAAGTTTCACCACCTTTGCACCACCATTGAATATGTTGAGTAACAGGATGGTCCAAAAATACTTTATTTTTTAATTTAATTCCTTTACTATCTGATAAAACCACTGGAGTATAAGCTCTTGTATTTGATGGGGATATTTCTGGCTTGCTAAGCTGTTTGTGAAGTTTATTGAGTGACATATGTTAGGCAGAAGTTAGTGATTCTGGATTTGTTCAATGTTAGATATAATATATATATATATATATGTCAAGCACTATATTGATATAATTATGGCACTATATATACTACTCTATATGCAAGCTAAATATTGTATATAAGCACTGGAAGCAGTAATTCTTATATTAATTTTGGGCAATCTCTGTGAAATGGGGTCAGCCTTAAATACAATTTAGAAATTTAATATATATCGGTATATTACAAGAGTTTATTTGCAATTACGTATATAATATAACTGAAAAAGTTTAATAAAATCTTTTTATGTTTAAGACTGTTTGAATTTCGCGCCTCTGTGAAAAAAAATGGCTTCAAGATTTTCTGACAAGTATCGTCAGTTGATTTTCACTAAAACACTATTTAATTGTGGGCTTTTTAAATAAATATTAATGCTAGGATATAATGACTTTGTATGTACAAAAATATCACAATGTAACACAATGTAACTAAAGGTAAACACAAAAAACTTTCAAATATTCGCTCCAAGTCAGATTCACGTCTTCACTCTTCAATCACACAATCACTTCCTATAGTGTTTAAATTTTCGTGTTTGCCTGTGTTTTTAATAAAAATGCCCCAGGACTTGAAACTCAATTGTCACGTATTTTACATTGCATGTATAAATGATCTGTATGGAAAAACTTGGCGATTTTACTGCCAAATATTCTCCACTTTACACACCTTTGGTTCATGTCAGATATAAATAATATTTCAATGCTGTTCGAAGGCATCGTTAACATAATCATCCTGATCTATTGATCACCAAAGGCCATTCCTACATAGGATACAACGTCCGTTTACAAAATAGATTGTACACAAATTGATATTGATTGTATTGGACGAACTTTAAAAAAAAAAAAAACCTGCTCTTCAAGTATAAAGACACAGAAACGATCATATCATGATTACAAGCTTTCCACATAAATTTCAAACAAATGCTTTGAAACTCTAAATGCAAGTGTTCATGTCAAACGCTCACGTGATACCAAACGGACTAGACCATATACGGGAAAGATAAAACCTGAGAATTCGGCTAAAAAAGTTTTGAGCGGGAAATACAAATATAAGATTTTTGGTAGGAACGAAAAATTAAATAAAGTAAAATCTTGCTGGTAAATACAAATAAAAGATTTTCAGGCGGAACGAATTTATATGGTCGGTCAGTAAAGGGCAAACAAACAATATTTTAATTTAAGCCTCATGACAAGTAAATACAATTTCAGGAAATTTTAGCAATGCTATATATAATCATGATAATTAAGTTACATGTATTTTATATTTTCAGTTTGAAGATCTGCTATTGATATTTATTTGATTCAAGGTCCATATAATTAATTACTATACATTCTATAGGTGAGTGAACATTATATTTATATATTGGACATTTAATGATTTATTTTATCAATTGAAACTCGGAAATACATGAAATATGTTGAAATTTTAAATGTAAATTTTTTCAAATGGGAGATAATCCAGAGCTAGCGAATTCATTCTAAGTAGCATTACACCAGTGTTTTTAATGTTGTTGGAACAAGATAAACAAAAGTTTTATTCAGCAGCTTTTGTATAAGGGGAGACAAAAAATAAAATGACATACTTCCGAAATTATTTGCATTTGGATGTCGAAACTAATTAAACATTGCAAACATTACAAATAGAGTTGTTCACTAAGAAATAAAATTGTGCTGTAAGAATGTAAGATGGGAAGTCTATGTCAATGAGACAGCAAACAATCAACAAAAGAAGTCAACATGGTATTTAACAATAGACAAGTGTATCTATAACATGTTTTTATTTCATTTATATTTTCAGTTTGAACATCTATTATGTCTAAAATCAATATTTATTTGAGAATTGTCCAGTCCTTGTGATCATTGTCCAGTCAATGCGATCCTTGTGCAGTCAATTTTTAATCCTTGTCCAGTTGAGTTGCTATTATAGGTAAGTGTACATTATATGTGAACTATATAGGATCATTTACTACTGAAATTTTATTTCAAAAGAGAGGCAAATGTAGAATTTTAACTCTAACAAGGGGAGATATTAATTAACAGATATATTTCACATTTAAAATATCACAACACCTGTGTTTTTGTATAGTAAAGAAAACACTAAAAACAAAGAATGCATCCTGTATGATTGAAGGTTTAGGGGTATATATCAGCGAGACAGCAACCAATCAATGAAAGAGGTCAAAATGGTATCAAACAATAAATACACAAGCATCTTCATAGCATGTTATCATTATTTCAACCTGATATAACTCTCATTTTGTCTTGTCACTGCTGACAGCTGAATATTTGGGGTCCCTTTTTAGCCCCAAACACATGTTATTTTGTTTTCTCAGCGACTTGCGGTAGACCTACATTCAGAACAATATATATGTGAGACACGCCTTTAATAGATTTTATTTAGCTATGGGACCAGGGTTCTTTCCTTTCCAGGCAATTGATTGAGTTAAGCTATTTCAATTGATATTTTATAGTTTGTCTTTATATGTTTGGATGTTTATACACTATTGTTTCAAGTGAGGCTGAAGGTTGGCGCCTATTAAATCGTTTAAACCGGCTGCATGTGTCTGTACCTGTCCTAAGTCAGATGTTCAGGATGTGTTGTTTGTTGATGTGGTTCATTAATGTTTCTCGTTTCTTGTGTTTTATATAGATTAGACTGTTGGTTTTCCTGTTTGAATAGTTTTACACTTGTCACTTTTTGGGCCCTTTATACCTTGCTGTTCGGTGTGAGCTAAGTGGGCTCCATGTTGAAGGCCGCTCTTTGACCTATAATGGTTTACTTTTACAAATTGTGACTTGGATGGAGAGTTGTCTCATTGGCACTCATACCACATCTTCTTATATATAATGAATGTCTTATCTGACACTGACTGTCTTTGTTTAAATTTAGTACTACTTTCATCAAAGAAAGAAAGGACACCGTCGATGGTTTCGTCTAAAATGTGACATATATAGTTTTTTTCTTCATAAACGAATTAATAATGTGACTTGCTTACTTTCTTGCTTCTGCACAGCGGTCTGTTGTCAAATAGATCATTCAGAGCTCAGACATAAATAAGTCTGAATCTGCTTTAACTCATAGAGGTCTAAATTTGTAAGTTTTAGGATTTTTCTCCCTTAAATGCAAGACAAAATACGACTTTAATAAGTCAAATATTGTTAAGCAAGAAATAATTGACCAGAATCAAAAAGTTGCAAATATCAACTCCTACAAGTCGATAAGTTATCCAAATTGGTTCACTTCAAGACCCACGCATATTTATAAAAAGGTCATACATCTAAATCAAATAATGACAACATTGAAAGACAATGCTTTGTCTTCTAAGGAAAAATATAAATGAGAGTCTAAAAAATCGGAGATAATGTTAATTAACTTTACAATGCAACCACCTGGAACCACACTTAATGAGGTAAAACATCTGTGTTTAGTAAGGATGTTCAATTAGATAATTAAATATATATAGATGGCTCAAGTCCTTGTGAACTCTCAAACAGGTGTTTGCTGTCATAGGTGGTGTACTTTGGCCACCAAGTAAAATTTAGTTTTTTCAACAAGATAAATAGAACTAAACAAGTCTGTCATTTTCTGACTTAGATAAGTCTAAAATTGAAAACACATTTTTATAATAAATACATGTTTTGACTTCTTTAAGTCAAAAACAAAAATCGACTTGTTTATGTCTGAGCTCTGACTGTAGATCAACAAAATATACGACTTTGTTACTTGGCAATGATTTTTCCCTGCCCCTCAGACTCATGGTCTGCTAAAGAAAATTTTATAAACTGGCTCCTTATGTTTATCAGGGATACAGCTTTGGGTAACTGATAATTTCTTCTAACAAAGACCTAGATCAGACATTTGATGTAAACATACTCAGGAGTCTATTTCTAGAACGAAAGAAGCACGACTAATATCATGAATATTACAAAAATAGATTTACGCACAACAATTTATAGATAATGGTAAATAACACTCACAATAGCAACACATAGGGTTGAGAACACATAGTTTTGACATATAATTGGGTTTTCCTTTGCATGAATTGGGTTTTTGAACCATGCAATTGTCAGTTGAATTGGGGTTTCAATTGTTTTCATTGCTTAATCGTGCAAATATGCAGCTTATCTAGAGCTCTGAATAGTGAAGGTTTAGGGGTCTATATCAATGAGACAGCAACCAATCAATAAAAGAGGTCAAAATAGAATCAACCAATAAACAAGCATCTTTATAACATATTCTTATTTAAACCTGAAATAGCAACATTTATATTCTCATTTAAAGCATCTGTCATCAGTATTTATTTGATCCCTGTCCAGTCAAGTTGTTCCCTTTCCTGTCAAGGTGGTGTTATAGGTAAGTGTCCAGTGCATTTGATCTCTGTCAAGTCATGGCTGTTATTATAGGTAAGTGTAAATCATATGTGAACTATATAGGATCATTTAATTACTACTGAAATTGGTTTCTGAAATTAGTTTCAACTGTAAAATATTCAAACTCTTAAAGGGCAGATAAGGCCATAGTTGTTTTTTTATTTGTTTTGCGTCCGCGTGCGGGTAGATTTTCGGCCAATTTGTGTCAAAAACAAACACAAACTTTTTTTTGTTCGTCAGTAGAAAATCCGTATTTTCCGGGTTTTTCCAGCCGTGTTTTTGTGTATTCTTATACTCAAATCTATTTTGCGCATTAAATAACAAGTACGCTCCTTATTTAAAGCGTTTAAGCGATCTTGACTTCGATACATGTGACAGCAGAAATGGCCAGTATAAATGTGCCGGCGAGCGAGATCGTTTGTGTTTCACTTTTCAAAGATAAAAGGATCGTTCTGGCTCCATATGCCTTTCCGCTCGCCGGCACAGAAACTTTTTCTCAGATCCTAGAGAGCCTTTACGTAGCCAGCATAAGAGACACGTTAAATACAAGATTCAATGAACCTATCACCATAGGGGATAAAACTCTGATAAAATGTTATGTTTCATCTAGCTCTAACGGGGAAAAAATTGAAATGAATACATCTCTCAAGGCTATAGATGCTGTTAAAATGTTTGGTGCATATGTAAGCTTTGAGCTGACTGACAAATTTTGTGAAAAAACTAATTCAAATCAACAAAAGAGTGCCTTTGATGTGCTTATGTCTTCAAAAACACCTTTATACTTTAGTTCTCATGTTAAGTTTTGATTTATTTGTTTTAAATTTTGTTTTAAGAATTGTTTTCAATTAATAAAACATTTGAATGTATCAGAGCTTTTATTTAATATTAAGATTCACTAAATTTGATATTGAAAAGATCAACCAATTTCACTGTAATGGTTCTTCCTTGGTACAGGTCTTACAGTAGGCGTTCCTTACTTGCTTGAAGAAAGAGTTACCTCCAATTTGCAAAGTTATCTTATTTTATAATTGAAATAAATTTTTATACTTTTTTAAATGAAAAATAGTAGTTTTTGCAAATATTTCTAATAAATTTCTTTAAATGATATCTACTGTCTGATAGGATAGGATAAATTAGTATGTACATTTTTAATTCCACAAGATATTAAGATATAAAACATAATTTCATTAGTTTATTTTCTGAAAAAAAGGTATGCAGAACAAAATATTAATATATTGCCAAAAAGTTTACATAAAGTATTTAAATTATAGGAAGATAACTCTGCAAATGGGAGATAATTCATGCTTAAAGCATTATTGATTTGATACAGGGAATTATTGATTATACATAGGTTTTAACACAACATGACACATCTCAGATCAAAACATGTCTCTTCTCAAAGGCTTCAGTATAAATGGGAAATGTTTGAAATACCAAGGCCATGATTTCTCAGAATATAGTCATATCAAGTTTGTACATTGCTAAATTTCCTGTTTGTCATGTTTGCTCTTTCACTTAGATATGACAGTATTGATCTAAAGTCACTGTTAATCAGTCCAGAACTTAAGCAGACTCTTGTGTTATTTTCTTTGTGTGTGTTTTTTTTCCTTGCTGTCTGGTAGGTTTTCTCAGAATCAGTTGACGCAAAACAAAGAAAAAAACAGACACGGCCTAATCAACAAAATACCCAAGACCAATACTTTATAGTAAACAAGACACACACATCAGAGAACATTATGACATCATTGCAAAATTATTTTCCTTCAAAAAAAGATTGGTATAACTTACGTGTAAACTTGGGGTAAAGGATAACAATACATGTGAGGTATCTGCTGGAGCTAAATCAGCTATAAACGTAATATAGAAAGCAGAACACAGTCATACTGTTAAACGTTTACTTCATCTAAATTGAGTGCTAAGGCTACATCCCACACTGACATCAAGCCTATATAAAATAGGTAAAACACATCATAATTCCCACAATATTGCCAACAGTATTAAGTCAATGAGCACTAAACACAGGTGAGGCTCAGTATCACTCATTTCAGTATTTACCATTTCAGAGTTGTGGTTAGTGATAATTTTCAATTAGCAGAAACAATTCGCCTGGCAATTATTACTCAACAGATTTATATATTAATTTTTCTATTTTAGGAACTATGGAAGATTGGAATGAGGTAAGATGTTTTCATCTTTAATGTCAAACAGTCGAGTGATTTTTTTTAGCCTGCAACATTTATGTCGTGAAAGCGACACAATGTGATCCTAGATTTCCTTGACGGTGTCAACATTAAGGTTAATTCTGTTGTTAAATTTTTTTTTAGACATCAATTTTTTTTGTCAAACCTTCATGGAATTTTAAGAAACTTGGACAGAAGCTTTTTTATGAACAAAATACTGTAACCATTATAACTCGTGCAATACAGCCAGTGTTCCAGCTAGGCCGTTTTCAGAGGGCACAGCGCCCGCCCTTTTCCGAGTGGCGCCCTGTGCCCTTTTTACAGTTTCCAGGGCGCCCTGCCTTTTTTGAAGATCGATTGCATATTAATTTGCGTTTTGATATGATACGCTTATTACGAAATTTTACCTAGGGAAAAGTTTATGACTTATTATCTTTGAAGAAATGTGCATACAACAACTTGGGCACAATTTGCGATGATTACTGTAGTTTCATGGAAGAAACGTAATGACAGAAAGTTGGAAAACCATTATAAACTCGTTGAAGGCATTGTTTTACTTGTTTTCTGAAAAAATAAACAGAAAATTCAGACGTATTTGTCATTGACTGCCTTCATTTTTGATACGAAAATAACAAAATCGGCCGCCATATTGTGATCATATTTACATCATATTTACGTACTGTTTATAATCCTCCAAAGAAGGAGCACACCCGAATAAAGAAAGATAACTCAATCTGATTTTTTTCCTAGCATTGAGTAACCCATTTACATATTCTAAAATGTGTCTCCATACTTCTTGCTTAAGAATATATATGTTTAGGTATTTATTTTGAGTTATGGGAAAAGTTAAAGAGGGTCTTAGTAGCAGTGTTGGTAGGGTGCCTTGGTCATCTTTTTCTGTATTCTTTATTTTTGATACTATTTTTCACTGTTGCTTTATATCCTAAAATTGTGAATTTACTGAGTACAGCTGTTTTGTGCTGTATTGCCATCAAGCACAGCAGGGGTAGAAAGGTGAAACTGGTAAAATGTGGTAGACCATAGAAACAGTATGAAACAGATCTCCTTTCAAAACACACTGCATATAAAGTTCAACTGTGCCAAGCAATAATCAAAAACTTGTGTGACAAGCTGCTTGACCAGTTTTTCAGCCTTAAAAGTAGAAAGATAGAGTTCTATATGGGCTAAAGATGTTGTTCTTGTATAACCTGTGATTCAACGAATAAACACAAATGTTTGATTAACATCTTTTATTAAAATATGCCCTTTTGATATTATCATATCGCGTGTTAAATGCCCTTTTTCAGGATTGGCACCCTGCCCTTTTGAAAACCTAGCTGGAACACTGCTGGCAGCATTATATTTTTTGACTTTTTTATTGAAAATATTGAAACACAATTTTCACTCAGATTAACTTTTTTATGTGAGAATGAAATGTTTTTAAAAAATAATTTTTCTTCTTCAAAACTTAGGAACAGTATACAATGTAATCATAAGCAGGGTTTCCCCTGGGTCTATTTTCTTTTTCACTACCTCTTTTGACAAAACTATATTTTTCGCCACTTTCAATTCCCCCCCTCCCCCCAACTATTATTTGTCACATTATTGTATACCAAAGACTACAATGTCTCCCTTGTATTAAGCAATCAAAATCAGGCATTCTAAAGTATAGTTATTTTCTGGCATTAGCTAGAAAAACATTTCAGTTACTACACTCTTTACATTCTGTTAAATATAAACTCTGTTTCTTACTTACAGCAACTCATTGAAGCTGCTAAAAATGGAAGAGTAGAAGAATTGAAGCTTTGCCTATCAAATGGAGCAAACATTGATTTTAAAGTAGGTAAACTTGTAACATTGAATATCAAATAGGTAAACTTGTAACATTGAATATGAAATAGGTAAACTTGTAACATTGAATATCAAATAGGTAAACTTGTAACATTGAATATCAAGTAGGTAAATTTGTAACATAGTAGGTAAACTTATCATGACACAACAATGGTGTTCAACACAAAACATGATACATTATGACTTAACACTGATTTTCAACACAGAACATGAGACACATCATGACACAACACTGGTGTAAAACACAGAACATGTAACATAACAGGACACTACAGTTATGTTCAACACAAAACGTGAGTCACATCATGACACAACACTGGTGTTCAACACAATACATGAGACACATCTTGACACAACACTGGTGTTCGACACAAAATATGATACATTATGACTTAACACTGATTTTCAACACAGAACATGAGACACATCATGACACAACACTGGTGTAAAACAAAGAACATGTAACACATCAGGACACTACAGTTATGTTCAACACAAAACGTGAGTCACATCATGACACAACACTGGTGTTCAACACAATACATGAGACACATCTTGACACAACAATGGTGTTCAACACAAAACATGATACATTATGACTTAACACTGATTTTCAACACAGAACATGAGACACATCATGACACAACACTGGTGTAAAACAAAGAACATGTAACACATCAGGACACTACAGTTATGTTCAACACAAAACGTGAGTCACATCATGACACAACACTGGTGTTCAACACAATACATGAGACACATCTTGACACAACACTGGTGTTCGACACAAAATATGACATCTTGACACAACACTGCTGTTCAACCCAAACATGAGTCTCATCATGACACAACACTGATGTTCAACACAATACATGAGACACATCTTGACACAACACTGGTGTTCATCACATAACATGAGACACATCTTGACACAACACTGGTGTTCATCACATAACATGAGACACATCATTATACAACATTGGTGTTCATCACATAACATGAGACACATCGTGACACAACATTGGTGTTCATCACAGAACATGAGACACATCGTGACACAACATTGGTGTTCATCACAGAACATGAGACACATCGTGACACAACATTGGTGTTCATCACAGAACATGAGACACATCATGACACAACATTGGTGTTCATCACAGAACATAAGACACATCATGACACAACTTTTGTGTTCATCACATAACATGAGACACAGCATGATACAACATTAATAATCAAACACATAACATGAGACACATCATGACACAACATTAATAATCAAACACAGAACATGAGACACATCATGACACAACATTGGTGTTCATCACAGAACAAGAGCCACATAATTACAGAACATTAAAGATCAACTTGGAACACGAGCTACATCATAACATAACTGTTGTTCATCACAACAAATGAGCCACATCATGATACAACCATGGTCTTCAACACAGAACATGAGACACATCATGACACAACAATGGTGTTCAACACAGAACATGAGACACATTGTGACACTACACTGATGTTCAACACAGAACATGAGACACATCATGACACAACACTGATGTTCAACACTAGACACATCATGACACAACACTGATGTTCAACACAGAAAATGAGACATATCATGACACAACACTGATGTTCAACACATAACATGAGATACATCATGACACAACACTGATGTTCAACACTAGACACATCATGACACAACACTGATGTTCAACACAGAAAATGAGACATATCATGACACAACACTGATGTTCAACACATAACATGAGACACATCATGACACAACACTGATGTTCAACACAAAAAATCAGAAATATCATGATGCAACACTTGTTTTCAATGCAAAATAGGAGACACATCATTAAACAACATGCATTTAAAGATAACATGTGACATATTATGACACAACACTGATGTTTAACATGGAGCATGACACAACACTGGTGTTCAACACAGGACATGAATCATATGACAGAACATTGATGTTCAACACAGAACATGAGAGACAACAGGACACAACACTTATGTTCAACACAGAACAAGACACATATTAGGACACAACAATGATGTTCAACACGGAACATGAATCACATGACACAACACTGGTGTTCAACACAGAACATGAGACACAACATGACACAACACTGATGTTCAACACAGAAAATGAGACAAATCAGGACACAACACTGATGTTCAACACAGAAAATGAGACAAATCAGGACACAACACTGATGTTCAACACAGAACATGACACAAATCAGGACACACCATTGATGTTCAACACAGAACAGGAATCACATGACACAACACTGATGTTCAACACAGAAAATGAGACACAACACTGAGACATACATGTAACCAGATTACTGCACTAAATGTGAAACCTACCATTTTTTAAAGCATAACACTGTCATAATAATACTAACATATGTTCTGCACCTGACTACTCAGAGTAAATAGACAAACAAATATTACAACACACAACACATAGTCTGGACCTTACCTGACTACTCAGAGTAAATAGACAAACAAATATAACAACACACAACACATGGTCTGGACCTGACTACTCAGAGTAAATAGACAAACAAATACCGTATAGCGGGTTATTTTCGCGGGTGTAAATTTTCGCTTATTTTCGTGGATAGAACAAAACCGCCAAAATAAATTTCGCCAATTTAAAAGTGTACATGCAAAGGTAATGTTAAAAATGTTGAATCCGCCAATATAATAACCGCGAAAATATTTCGTATACCTTATTCAATGAAAATCGCGACATTTTACACCCGCGAAAATAACCCGCTATACAGTATAACAACACACAACACATGGTCTGGGCCTGACCTGACTACTCAGAGTAAATAGACAAACAAATACAACAACTAACAACACATGGTCTGGACCTGACTACTCAGAGTAAATAGACACACAAATACAACAACTAACAACACATGGTTTGGACCTGACTACTCAGAGTAAATAGACAAACAAATACAACAACTAACAACACATGGTCTGGACCTGACTACTCAGAGTAAATAGACAAACAAATATTACAACACAACACATAGTCTGGACCTGACCTGACTACTCAGAGTAAATAGACAAACAAATATAACAACACACAACACATGGTCTGGACCTGACTACTCAGAGTAAATAGACAAACAAATACCGTATAGCGGGTTATTTTCGCGGGTGTAAATTTTCGCTTATTTTCGTGGATAGAACAAAACCGCCAAAATAAATTTCGCCAATTTAAAAGTGTACATGCAAAGGTAATGTTAAAAATGTTGAATCCGCCAATATAATAACCGCCAAAATATTTCGTATACCTTATTCAATGAAAATCGCGACATTTTACACCCGCGAAAATAACCCGCTATACGGTATAACAACACACAACACATGGTCTGGGCCTGACCTGACTACTCAGAGTAAATAGACAAACAAATACAACAACTAACAACACATGGTCTGGACCTGACTACTCAGAGTAAATAGACACACAAATACAACAACTAACAACACATGGTTTGGACCTGACTACTCAGAGTAAATAGACAAACAAATACAACAACTAACAACACATGGTCTGGACCTGACTACTCAGAGTAAATAGACTAACAAGTATAACAACACACAACACATGGTCTGGACCTGACTACTCAGAGTAAATAGACAAAACAAATATAAAAACACACAACACATGGTCTGGACCTGACTACTCAGAGTAAATAGACAAACAAATATAACAACACACAACACATGGTCTGGACCTGACCTGACTACTCAGAGTAAATAGGCAAACAAATATAACAACAAACAACATATGGTCTGGACCTGACCTGACTACTCAAAGTAAATAGACAAACAAATATAACAACACACAACACATGGTCTGGACCTGACCTGACTACTCAGAGTAAATACACAAACAAATATAACAACAAACAACACATGGTCTGGACCTGACCTGACTACTCAGAGTAAATAGACAAACAAGTATAACAACACACAACACATGGTCTGGACCTGACCTGACTACTCAGAGTAAATAGACAAAACAAATATGTATAACAACACACAACACATGGTCTGGGCCTGACCTGACTACTCAGAGTAAATACACAAACAAATATAACAACAAACAACACATGGTCTGGACCTGACCTGACTACTCAGAGTAAATAGACAAACAAGTATAACAACACACAACACATGGTCTGGACCTGACCTGACTACTCAGAGTAAATAGACAAAACAAATATAACAACACACAACACATGGTCTGGACCTGACTACTCAGAGTAAATAGACAAAACAAATATAACAACACACAACACATGGTCTGGACCTGACCTGACTACTCAGAGTAAATAGGCAAACAAATATAACAACAAACAACACATGGTCTGGACCTGACCTGACTACTCATAGTAAATAGACAAACAAATATAACAACACACAACACATGGTCTGGACCTGACCTGACTTCTCAGAGTAAATACACAAACAAATATAACAACAAACAACACATGGTCTGGACCTGACCTGACTACTCAGAGTAAATAGACAAACAAGTATAACAACACACAACACATGGTCTGGACCTGATCTGACTACTCAGAGTAAAAAGACAAAACAAATATGTATAACAACACACAACACATGGTCTGGACCTGACCTGACTACTCAGAGTAAATACACAAACAAATATAACAACAAACAACACATGGTCTGGACCTGACCTGACTAATCAGAGTAAATACACAAACAAGTATAACAACACACAACACATGGTCTGGACCTGACCTGACTACTCAAAGTAAATAGACAAAACAAATATAACAACACACAACACATGGTCTGGACCTGACTACTCAGAGTAAATAGACAAAACAAATATAACAACACACAACACATGGTCTGGACCTGACCTGACTACTCAGAGTAAATACACAAACAAATATAACAACAAACAACACATGGTCTGGACCTGACCTGACTACTCAGAGTAAATACACAAACAAGTATAACAACACACAACACATGGTCTGGACCTGACCTGACTACTCAAAGTAAATAGACAAAACAAATATAACAACACACAACACATGGTCTGGACCTGACTACTCAGAGTAAATAGGCAAACAAATATAACAACAAACAACACATGGTCTGGACCTGACCTGACTACTCAGAGTAAATAGACAAAACAAATATAACAACACACAACACATGGTCTGGACCTGACTACTCAGAGTAAATAGACAAACAAATATAACAACACACAACACATGGTCTGGACCTGACTACTCAGAGTAAATAGACAAAACAAATATAACAACACACAACACATGGTCTGGACCTGACCTGACTACTCAGAGTAAATAGGCAAACAAATATAACAACAAACAACACATGGTCTGGACCTGACCTGACTACTCATAGTAAATAGACAAACAAATATAACAACACACAACACATGGTCTGGACCTGACCTGACTTCTCAGAGTAAATACACAAACAAATATAACAACAAACAACACATGGTCTGGACCTGACCTGACTACTCAGAGTAAATAGACAAACAAGTATAACAACACACAACACATGGTCTGGACCTGACCTGACTACTCAGAGTAAAAAGACAAAACAAATATGTATAACAACACACAACACATGGTCTGGACCTGACCTGACTACTCAGAGTAAATACACAAACAAATATAACAACAAACAACACATGGTCTAGACCTGACCTGACTACTCAGAGTAAATACACAAACAAGTATAACAACACACAACACATGGTCTGGACCTGACCTGACTACTCAAAGTAAATAGACAAAACAAATATAACAACACACAACACATGGTCTGGACCTGACTACTCAGAGTAAATAGACAAAACAAATATAACAACACACAACACATGGTCTGGACCTGACCTGACTACTCAGAGTAAATACACAAACAAATATAACAACAAACAACACATGGTCTGGACCTGACCTGACTACTCCGAGTAAATAGACAAACAAGTATAACAACACACAACACATGGTCTGGACCTGACCTGACTACTCAGAGTAAATAGACAAAACAAATATAACAACACACAACACATGGTCTGGACCTGACTACTCAGAGTAAATAGACAAAACAAATATAACAACACACAACACATGGTCTGGACCTGACTACTCAGAGTTGATAGACAAACAAATATAACAACACACAACACATGGTCTGGACCTGACTACTCAGAGTAAATAGACAAACAAATATAACAACACACAACACATTGTCTGGGCCTGACTACTGAGAGTAAATAGACAAACAAATACAACAACTAACAACACATTGTCTGGGCCTGACTAATGAGAGTAAATAGACATACAAATATAACAACTAACAATACATGGTCTGGACCTGACTACTGTGAGTATATAGACAAACAAATATAACAACACACAACACATGGTCTGGACCTGACTACTCAGAGTAAATAGACAAAACAAATACAACTAACAACACATGGTCTGGACCTGACTACTCAGAGTAAATAGATATATATAACAACAAACAATACATGGTCTGATTTGGTACAGGCATAAAATATGGAGGGGTTAAACCATATTTGTTTTTGTACGATTCCCCCTTGGTCTATCTAGGCCATTGGTATTGAAAAAAAAACACAATAATAAAACCTGCACTGTTCCAATACCATTGGTCTGTATTGAAACTGATACTTAATCATTATACTGAATCAACATTAAATCAAAATTCTGAATTTAATTAGACAGTTTTAATGGAAAAAAATGCATGCAGGGTTTAATTTTAAAATATTTGTCTTTTTGTTTGAGTTATGGATGGTGAAGTTCTTATTTTGCTTCTTGACAAGAAACATTTGTTTACACTGAGGTTTCACTTGATGTTGTGGTAACAACTTTGGTCAGATAGTGATATGTATAAAGATCTAATGTAGAAACATCTTGTAAAAAGGACAAATAGTCGTTAGATTTATATAAAATGTAATTCCGTTTCACTCATATAATTGTTCTGTAACAGAAAATACTACTCTTTTTCACTTTTCTTTGATTTTTTTTAATGAGTATACTGAATATGCACTAAATCCTGTTGTTAATTAGACATGTTTAATGGACAACAAATACTTGTATGAATAATAATAATAATAATAATAATAATATTTATTTAAAGAGGGTCTCATTTTCTTTTTGTTGTACTAACTCAGGAAATAAAACTTTTTCATGCTTTTTTGAATGATTTATTTTATTAAAATTAATGATTAAATGGAATCTACACCTAACATGCCTAATCCTTTTAACACACAAAATCATGTTGTTAATTATACAGGTTTAATGGACAACACATATTTGTCAGAGTTATATAAAGTGGGGTCTCATTTAACTCATAGTATTGTTCTGAATCAGAAAATATATCTTTTTTCATTTTTCTAAAAAAAAAATGATTTTATTAAAATTAATGATCATACTGAATCTACACTAAATCCTGTTGTGAATCAGACAGTTTTAATTGATGTAACTACTTATTTCTGTTTATATTTATTACACAACATTGTCCAGTTTATCAGACAAGTTTTGATGTCAGTTGTATTATTCCAGGTTGGTGGATGGACAGCATTAATGTTGGCTGCCTTTAGTGGACATGTGGAAGTGTGTCAACTTCTCCTGGAGAACAGATGTAACAAAGATATCACAAATGTATGTTATCTACTAAATCTGATCACATTTCTTTTAATCAACACAAAATCATGTTGTTAATTAGACAGGTTTAATGGACAACTAATGTTTGTAATAATCATATAAAGTGGGGTCTCATTTTACTCATATTATTGTTCTGAATCAGAAAATAAAACTTTTTTTCATTTTTCTTTAAAAAAACTTTTTTTTTAAATTTATGATTATACTGAATCTTCAATAAATCCTGTTGTTAATCAGACAGTTTTAATTAATGTGACTGGTCATTTCTGTTTATATTTATTACACAACATTGTCCAGTTTATCAGACAAGTTTTGATGTCAGTTGTATTATTCTAGTATAGTGGATGGACAGCATTAATGTTGGCTGCCATTACTGGACATGTGGAAGTGTGTCGACTTCTCCTGGAGAACAGATGTAACAAAGATATCACATCAAAAGTATGTTATCTACTAAATCTGATCACATTACTTTTAATCAACACAAAATCATGTTAATTATATAGGTTTAATGGACAAATATTGTTAGTAATAATTATATAAAGTGGGGTCTCATTTTACTCATAGTATTGTTCTGAATCAGAAAATATAACTTTTTTTCATTTTTCTTTAAAAAAAAAAAATTCTTAAAATTTATGATTCTACTACTGGATCTACACTAAATCCTGTTGTTAATTAGACAGTTTTAATGTATGTTATCTTCTAAATCTGATCACATTACTTTTAACCAACATAAAGTTGTTAATTAGACAGGTTTAATGGACAACTATTGTTTGTAATAATTACATAAAGTGGGGTCTCATTTTACTTGTCTCCTCGTACTTAATCAGGAAATGTAACTATTTTTCATATTTCTTTGAAAAAGTTTTTTTTTTTAAATTGATCATTTTTCTGAACCATGTTAATCAGACATATTTCATTATTATATCAACAAATACTTGCTAGAATTATATAAAGTGAGATCTCATTTATCTCAGTACATTGCACTGAATCAATTGATATAAATATTTTATGCATTTCTTGAAAAAACATTTTTTTTGTTAACATGACATTTCTGATGGAAGTTCTGACATCCCACAAAAAAACTTGTTGTTTATTTGTTGTTTATGTAAAATATGAAAACAAGTGTGACTGGTCATTTTGTTCAGTTTTGACCACTGATTCATGTGATATACATTTTGTTTTTATTTATTACACAACAACATCTAGTTTATCAGACAAGTTGTATATCAGTTGTAGGATATGTTGTATACTATTTATATTGGTAACACTAATCAAAGTAGTATCCATGATATTTACATGTTATTTGGTTATATTATAGAGAGATGAAAGAACAGCTTTACATCTGGCTGCTCAGTGGGGACATCTACAGGTCACAAGATGTCTTGTAGAACAAGGAGGTAGCAGTCCCTTGGTTAAAACACATCAGGTAATATTATATAGTTAATGCTCAGTATTCAACTAGTAAATAATGCATCACTAAAATGATGTTTAAGATATTTTTGGTCAAATGGACTTTTTTCTCAAGGTTAAAGTTAGTCATATGTCATATGATCCTTAAAATTGAACTAAAAATATGAAAGTGTTTTATAGACTTAGATGGCTAAATTTTATTATAAAACACATGCACATAGACAATCATATAAAAGAAATCATTTTTTTCAAAATCTTCTAAAATAAAATGACTGTGTTTATAGACAACTAACACATTTTGGGTGATTAGTTAAACTAAAAGGGGAGAATTTTATTATTCCATAATTCCATAATTTGTTAGCCAAATTATATGAATATCTCAGTTTTAGGGAAAATAAGCAATAGTAATAACCTATAAGTAAATGGATAAAATAATTTTTGATATCAAAAATAATAATTTGTATTTATTCAAAATTAGACCTGGCAATATCCTGAATATGGTACTTGTTGTTATTAAACAAACTGTAAACAAACAATCTGTCAAAAGACCCATACACCAATCTGTTGTCGTGACAATGATAACAAAATTATTAGATCGTATCAAAATAGTCTTAAGGATGTTCGCTGCTCAGTTTCAAAATAAATAACTTTTCATAAAACTAGTATGTATTGATAGGGAATAAATTGAGGAATGCAAACAGCAAAAAAAATTTAGGGGTCAATGTGCTTGTTTTCGAGATATTAGCCATTGTAATTTTAGCGGGAAAATGTTTTCTCTTGATTTTTCATAGCTTTATCATTGACCAGTTAAAGATCTCAAATACTATTAAAAAATAAATAATATTTTATAAGACTTTTACAAATGACTTATAATTATACACGTAAAAGATTTATAAAAAGAAAAATGGGGTTCATGGGCCAAATATTTTAAGGTATTCAAATGGTTTAAACCAGGGGATTCCGAAAATTTTACGAAAATCCAAAACATGACAAGCAGACATCCTTAAGCAATACATTAAATAAAGGCAACAGTAGTATACCGCTGTTTGAAATTCATCAATCGATAGAGAAAAAAACAAATCCGGGTGACAAACTAAAACTGGAGGAAACGCATCAAATATAACGCATCAAATATAAGAGGAGAACAATGACACAATAGAAACACAACCTTAAAATGTAACACACACAGAAACGAACTATAATATAACAATGGCAATTTCCCTGACTTGTTACAGGGCATTTTATAATAAAAATGGTGGGTTGAACCTGATTTTGTGGCATGCCAAACCTCCCACTTTAATGGCGATGTTAATTACAACATTGAACTGACAACATTACTTGACAGGACTACAATACAAAAATATTGGAGAAAATATAGGAGAGAGAAACAAATAAATAATAGCCAACAAAAGGTACCAGGTTACAAATTTAATACGTCAGACGTACAAGTTCATAATATATTTAAAATTAAATTGTTAAAAAAATATTCTATTGTAAAAGTTACTTTATCTAAGTTATCTCTCCTTATATCGAAGTTATCTCCCCTTATATGGCAAAGTTTAAAAAAAATAATAAATCTGTTTTGTTGTAAAATATAGCAGTAAATATGATAAATCACATTATTCTCTATATTAACATGAAAAGTCTTACACATAAATTACATACAACTTTCGAAATTTGCACATTTTATTAAAGATCTCAACTGTTTGTTGTCCGTTTTTTTTCAAAATCCAATATGGAGGAAGACACCGCAGCCTCCTCAAGACTGCAAATTTCTTCAAATTCTTGTTTTTAAAAGCTATATAGTTGGAATAGTTGCAGAAAAAACTCTCAACTGTGCTATAATTTATGTATTTCCTTATTTATACGATGTCAGTGATAACACTAAAAACTATGAAATCTGTAAAATAACAATAAAGGCTACAGAAAAAGTTATAAAAATATTCAGAATGTTCATGACTTATATTTTATAATTGAAAATAATATGGTTAGCACCTGTAAAAAGAAAATAACACACCACTCAGCTGCTACTGGTCTTGTTTATTGTATGATATGTGTTACAAAAGTCTTCTTTGTAATTAACAGATGAAGGCAATATAAAGATTTGTCTATATTTCAGGGTAAGACTCCATACGATCTAGCAGCAGCAGGAAAAAATGGGCAGTATAAAGAAGTGATGGAATACTTACAGGTACATATACTTTTGAATTACATATGCTTACACTTAGAACAAATCAGGTACAAAACACAGTCTGTTAGGTAGAGGATACACTTACCAGCAGTAAAACTAAACACTGTTGGGTTCCAGATAGCGGGTTATTTTCGCAGGGTGTTTATTTTCGTTTATTTTTGGCAGATAAATGAAATTAGCAAACAATGTATGCATATGCTTGTTAATTTCAAATAGTTAAAAGAGTTTTTTGAACGATCTTTTTTTTCTGGTCAGCAGGTCAATAACTATATATGGTCGTTTTAACAACATAAATGCAAAAGGGCATTGTACTCACTTGTATTTTTTTGAAATGAGGTTGTGAAGCTTAATTAAACTGTATACCCTTTTTGATTATATTTCTTGTGTCAAACAATTAAATTAGGCCCCGCCAAATGGCAGACCCCCTATAGTGATCAGTCTGTCCGTCCGTCTGTAACAAATTGTGTCTGCTCTATATCTAGAGAACCGGATTGATTTCAAAGTTTATACTTGAAATGTATATTAACCAACACCAGAGGGTGTGTCATAATGTATGTACAACTTCCTAGGTCAAAGGTCAAGGTCAAAAACTTTGGTTTCAGTTGACAACCCCATGTCCAATGGTAAAAATACAATTTTTTACCACACATTATTCACAGTGGGGCCTACAGAGATGGCTCCCATCTCAGTGATGTCTAGTTAATTGGTAGATACTCTGTTGGGTATTTTTGTCACCTGCGTAATGTTTTGCTGGGACCATGGAAATACCAGGCGTCTGTCCGTCCGTTTGGTCTTGTTAGCACTTTCACAGGTACAATTCTTGCCAGATTTTTATAAAACTTATACTATAGGTTAACATCAGCAATATTTCAGAAAAAGTTATATAATGATGTCCGATCGACTTTTTTTAAATATATGTAGTATCTCGGACAAGTTCTATAATGGTGTCCAATCAACTTTTTTGAAAAGAGTTATGTTTCTTGGAAATATTAAATTTATTGAGAATGGCCTTGTAAGCCCTCTTCCTGGTACCAATATTGCCATATTTGTTATAAAATTTATACTATAGGTTAATGTCAGCAATATCTCAGACAAGTTATATAATGATATCCGATCGACTATTTTTATGCCATCACTTGGCGTCCGTCGTCATCTGTCGTCTGTCGTCCGTCGTCTGTCGTCGTAAACTATTTCAAGAATCTTCTCTGAAACTACTGGGCCAAATACTTTCAAACTTTAACTGAATGTTCCTTAGGGTATCTAATTTATAAATTGTATCCGAAGTTTTGATCTATCAACAAACATGGTCGCCATTGCTAAAAATAGAACATAGGGTCAAATGCAGTTTTTGGCTTATAACTCAAAAACCAAAGCATTTAGAGCAAATCTGACATGGGTTAATATTGTTTATCAGGTCAAGATCTATCTGCCCTGAAATTTTCAGATGAATCAGACAACCCGTGGTTGGGTTGCTGCCCCTGAATTGGTAATTTTAAGGAAATTTTGCTGTTTTTGGTTATTATCTTGAATATTATTATCGATAGAGATAAACTGTAAACAGGAATAATGTTCAGCAAAGTAAGATTTACAAATAAGTCAACATGACGGAAATGGTCAGTTGACTTCTTTAGGAGTTATTGCCCTTTATAGTCAATTTTTAACCATTTTTCGTAAATCTTAGTAATCTTTTACAAAAATCTTCTCCTCTGAAACTACTGGGCAAAATACTTTCAAACTTTAACTGAATGTTCCTTATGGTATCTTGTTTGTAAATTGTATCCGAAGTTATGATCTATCAACAAACATGGTCGCCATTGCTAAAAATATAACATAGGGGTCAAATGCAGTTTTTGGCTTATAAATCAAAAACCAAAGCATTTAGAGCAAATCTGGCCTGGGGTTATATAGTTTATCAGGTCAAGATCTATCTGCCCTTAAATTTTCAGATGAATCAGACAACCTGTTGTTGGGTTGCTGCCCCTGAATTGATAATTTTAAGGAAATTTTGCTGTTTTTGGTTATTATCTTGAATATTATTATAGATAGAGATAAACTGTAAACAGCAATAATGTTCAGCAAAGTAAGATTTACAAATAATTCAAATGACAGAAATGGTCAGTTGACCCCTTTAGGAGTTATTGCTCTTTATAGTCAATTTTTAACCATTTTTCGTAAATCTTAAAAATCTTTTACAAAATTCTTCTCCTCTGAAACTACTGGGCCAAATACTCCCAAACTTTAACTGAATGTTCCTTAGGGTATCTAGTTTGTAAATTGTATCCGAAGTTATGATCTATCAACAAACATGGTCGCCATGGCTAAAAATAGAACATAGGGGTCAAATGCAGTTTTTGGCTTATAACTCAAAAACCAAAGCATTTAGAGCAAATCTGACCTGGGGTTATATAGTTTATCAGGTCAAGATCTATCTGCCCTGAAATTTTCAGATGAATCAGACAACCTGTTGTTGGGTTGCTGCCCCTGAATTGATAATTTTAAGGAAATTTTGCTGTTTTTGTTTATTATCTTGAATATAATTATAGAAAGAAATAAACTGTAAACAGCAATGATGTTCAGCAAAGTAAGATCTTCAATTAAGTCAATTTGACCAAAATTGTCAATTGACCCCTTAAGGAGTTATTGCCCTTTAAGGACTTTTTTTGCAATTTGTTCATCATGTTGACTTACTTTAAAAAATCTTCTCCTTTGAAACTGCTGTATCAATTTCAGCCAAACTTAGGCTAAATGAGTTTCAGAGTATTTAGTATAAATTTTATATTTTATTTCCTTGTATGTCAAGAAACATAGCTATTATGGCTAAAATAGAACATAGGAGAAAATGATTATTTTTTTTGGCTTTTGAAGAAAATAGGACGATCCAAAAAACATTTAAATAAATTGAAAAGCCAAAATAATCATTGATGAGAGATTTAACCAAAAGAATTAAGGTGAGCGATTCAGGCTCTTGAGAGCCTCTTGTTTAAAAGAGTTATGCCCCATGGAAATATTAAATTTATTGAAAATGGCCTTGTTAGCGCTCTTACGGGTACCATTATTGCCAGATTTTAATAAAAACTTATACTATAGGTTAATATCAGTAGTATCTCGGACAAGTTCTATAATGGTGTCCGATCAACTTTTTTTAAAAGAGTTATGTCTCTTGGAAATATTAAATTCATGATAAATGGCCTCCTAAGTGCTCTCCCGGGTATAATTTTTGCCAGATTTTTTTATAAAACTTATACAATAGGTACATATCAACACTATCTCAGAAAAGTTATATAATTGTGGACAATCGACTTTTTATAAAGAGTGTATGCCTCTTGGAAATATTAAATTTATGGTAGATGGCCTCGTCAGTATTCTCATGGGAACAATTCTTGACAGATTTTTATAAAACTTATACTATAGGTTAATATCAGCAATATTTATTAATGATTGACTTTTTTTAAAAGAGTTATGCCATTTGGAAATATTAAATTTATGGAAAATGGCTTCGTTAGTGCCAGATATTTATCAAACTTATACTTTAAGTTACAATCAGCAATATCTCAGACAAATTCTATAAGGGTGGACGATAGACTTTTTTAAACATAGATATGACCCTTGAAAATGTAAAGTATGTGCAACGCGGGGGACATAGGAACTCTGTTCTTTTATATCTTTATTAATCATGTTAATTAGTGCCAAATTTCTAAATAATTTTACAACCTAGTTAGTACATCAAAGGTCCGCTTAATTTCGAAACTAAGCAACTGTAGTTTGTACACCTGTGACAAATATTGAAGATACTGGTATTCTTTTGATTAACTGCATCAAGATATAATCAATAACTAAGGTGTCATTAAAGTGAATAAAACCAAAAAAAACAACAATTAAATCACAACAATCATTGACAATGGTCAATTGTTTGATTGACATTTTTAACTGCAACCTTTTCAGTCAAAATATTGAATGGAGAATTATGAATCCGCCAAAACCGTTCGTATACATGGTTGCCCCTTGATCAAGATGTTTTACACCCGTGAAAAAAACCCGCTATACAGTATATAATACCCTTACCTACATTGGTACTTCATATTGTCAAGAAGATGGGGGCCTTACCAGCAGTGATACTAAACACAGTATGTTAGGTAGATGATACCCGTACCAACAGTGGTACTTAACACTGTATGTTAGGTAGATGATACCCTTACCAGTAGTGGTACTAAACACTGTATGTTAGGTAGATGATACCCTTACCAGTAGTAGTACTAAACACAGTCTGTTAGGTAGATGATACCCTTACCAGTAGTGGTACTAAACACTGTCTGTTATGTAGATGATACCCTTACCAGTAGTGGTACTAAACACAGTCTGTTAGGTAGATGATACCCTTTCCGTAGTGGTACTAAACACTGTCTGTTATGTAGATGATACCCTTACCAGTAGTGGTACTAAACACAGTCTGTTAGGTAGATGATACCCTTTCCGTAGTGGTACTAAACACTGTCTGTTATGTAGATGATACCCTTACCAGTAGTGGTACTAAACATAGTCTGTTATGTAGATGATACCCTTACCAGTAGTGGTACTAAACACAGTATGTTAGGTAGATGATACCCTTGCCAGCAGTGATACTAAACACTATTTGTTAGATAGATGATACCCTTACCAGTAGTGGTACTAAACACTGTATGTTAGGTAGATAATACCTTTACCAGCAGTGGCACTAAGCACTGTCTGTTAGGTAGATGATACCTTTACCAGCAGTAGTACTAAACACTGTATGTTAGGTAGATAATACCATTACCAGCAGTGGCACTAAGCACTGTCTGTTAGGTAGATGATACCCTTACCAGGAGTGGTACTAAACACAGTCTGTTAGGTAGATGATACCCTTACCAGTAGTGGTACTAAACACTGTCTGTTAGGTAGATGATACCCTTACAAGTAGTGGTACTAAACACTGTATGTTAGGTAGATGATACCCTTACCAGTAGTGGTACTAAACACAGTCTGTTAGGTAGATGATACCCTTACAAGTAGTGGTACTAAACACTGTCTGTTAGGTAGATGATACCCTTACCAGTAGTGGTACTAAACACAGTCTGTTAGGTAGATGATACCCTTACCAGTAGTGGTACTAAACACAGTCTGTTAGGTAGATGATACCCTTACAAGTAGTGGTACTAAACACAGTCTGTTAGGTAGATGATACCCTTACCAGTAGTGGTACTAAACACAGTCTGTTAGGTAGATGATACCCTTACAAGTAGTGGTACTAAACACTGTATGTTAGGTAGATGATACCCTTGCCAGCAGTGGTACTAAACACTGTATGTTAGGTAGATGATACCCTTACCAGCAATTGTACTAAACACAGTCTGTTAGGTAGATGATACCCTTACAAGTAGTGGTACTAAACACTGTATGTTAGGTAGATGATACCCTTGCCAGCAGTGGTACTAAACACTGTATGTTAGGTAGATGATACCCTTACCAGCAATTGTACTAAACACAGTCTGTTAGGTAGATGATACCCTTGCCAGCAGTGGTACTAAACACTGTATGTTAGGTAGATGATACCCTTACCAGCAATTGTACTAAACACAGTCTGTTAGGTAGATGATACCCTTACCAGTAGTGGTACTAAACACTGTCTGTTAGGTAGATGATACCCTTACAAGTAGTGGTACTAAACACAGTCTGTTAGGTAGATGATACCCTTACCAGTAGTGGTACTAAACACTGTCTGTTAGGTAGATGATACCCTTACAAGTAGTGGTACTAAACACAGTCTGTTAGGTAGATGATACCCTTACCAGTAGTGGTACTAAACACAGTCTGTTAGGTAGATGATACCCTTACAAGTAGTGGTACTAAACACTGTATGTTAGGTAGATGATACCCTTGCCAGCAGTGGTACTAAACACTGTATGTTAGGTAGATGATACCCTTACCAGCAATTGTACTAAACACAGTCTGTTAGGTAGATGATACCCTTGCCAGCAGTGGTACTAAACACAGTCTGTTAGGTAGATGATACCCTTGCCAGCAGTGGTACTAAACACTGTATGTTAGGTAGATGATATCATTACCAGCAGTGGCACTAAATACAGTCTGTCAGTTAGATGCTCACATTACCAACAGTAGCACTAAACACAGTCTGTTAGGTAGATGATACCCTTACCAGTAGTGTTACTAAACACTGTCTGTTAGGTAGATGATACCCTTGCCAGCAGTGGTACTAAACACGATCTGTTAGGAAGACGATACCATTACCAGTATTGGTACTAAACACAGTCTGTTAGGTAGATGATACCATTACCAGTAGTGGTACTAAACACTGTCTGTTAGGTAGATGATACCCTTGCCAGCAGTGGTACTAAACACGATCTGTTAGGAAGACGATACCATTACCAGTATTGGTACTAAACACAGTCTGTTAGGTAGATGATACCATTACCAGTAGTGGTACTAAACACTGTCTGTTAGGTAGATGATACCCTTGCCAGCAGTGGTACTAAACACGATCTGTTAGGAAGACGATACCATTACCAGTATTGGTAATAAACACTGTATGTTAGGTATGTGATACCCTTACCAGTGATGGTACTGAACACAGTCTGTTAGGTAGATGATACCATTTCGAGTAGTGGTACTAAACACTGTTTGTTAAGAAGATGATACCATTGCCAGTAGTGGTACTAAACACTGTCTGTTAGGTAGATTATTCCATAACCAGTAGTGGTACTAATTTCTAAACAAAGTCTGCTAGGTAGATGATACCATTAACCAGTAGTGGTAGTTGACGCAGTCTGTTAGGTAGATGATACCCTAACTAGCAGTGAAACTTCACACTGTTATGTTCCATATAGCGGGTTATTTTCGCAGGGTGTTTATTTTCGCCTTTTTAGGCGGATAAATGAAAATAGCGGAAAATGTATGCATACCTTTGTTAATTTTAAATAGTTAAAGCGTTTTTTGAATGATCTTTTTTTGTCAGCAGGTAAATAACGATACAATGGTAGCTTTTACAACATAAATGCAAATGGGCATTGTACTCACTTGTCTTTTATAAAATGATGTTGCCAGGTCTTAAACTGTATATCTTATTCAAAAGTGTCAAAATATTTAATTGTTAGATACTCAGTCGGGTATGTGTGTCCCCTGCGCAATGTGCTTCAGGTGACATGGAAATACTGGCGTCTGTCTGTCCTTTTTGGTCATTTTAGCAGTTTCACAGGTACAATTCTTGCCAGATTTTAATAAAACTTCTTCTATAGCATGTATAGGTTAATATGAGCAATATCTCAAACAAGTTCTATAATGGTGTCCGACCAACTTGTACAAGTGTAATTTATTTACTTGAAGAAGTGAAAAAAAATATACACATATAAGTAAAAAATAATGTTTCAATAATCTCCCCTTAATTTTCTGAAAAATTTACTTGTATAAGTAAATTTTTCTTACAATCCCACAAAAATTTTGAGATGTAAAATCATGGCTTTAATGATTTTTTCCAGGTTTGCTGAAATTTTTTCATTACAGTTCAATGTTTCATCTTATTAATTCATCAAAGAAACTGATTGAGCAAAGATCTTGTATATTTGCGCAAGGCAATCAAAAATTGCTCCTTTGGGGCTTGTAAATGAGCAGTGTTAAGAAGATAACAGCCAAATGGGACTTTCATTGTCCATGAAATTACACTTAAATGATTAGTAAAGACATCTGCAAAGGGTACACAATTTAAAATTCTATTAGAGCAAAAAAATCTTCAGAATTCAAGAAAAGAAGAAAGGATGATTTTTTTACCTATACAAGTAAAAAAATCTGATTGCTGCAAGGGACATAACTAAGTCAATTTTTTTTACCTATACAAGTAAATAAAATTCACTTGTATAAGTATCCTACAAATTTACTTATATGTTTATTTTTTTTTTTACTTCTTCAAATAAATAAAATACACTTGTACAAGTAGTACCCCTGACTGACAATGAGATAAGATATATCACAACGCTAAAAACAGACATAGGGAGCTACATTGTACATTGTACCAATTGATATTCCAGGGGAGGGGCTCAGATAAAATTTTAAAAAGAAAGAACAGAAAAAGATCCAAAAAAATCCGGATGAGGAACCTCAACTTTGCAAAGATGACTGACAATGTATGAAAAAAAAAAACCAGTCCAGGGTTACAAACGAAAAAAAAATCCTGAACAAAATTCTTCATCCAAGGGACACGCCCCCACCAACTTCCAAACCCACCCTTAAAAAAATAAATAGATGACCCCTTCTGACAGGGGTGGATCATGCCATTTTAAAAAGAGGCAGGGTGCCCAACCTAGGACGAAAGGGGGAGGGTCAAACCATATGTCCCCATTCAAATGCATTGATCGCCTAAAAAGGGGGGTCAACCCCCCCCCCCCCCCCTGATCCACCACTGCCCTTTCACAAATTTCATTATAAATTAAAAATTGTTTGAAAATGAATTTTTTTGCGAGTAATGAAAAATTAAAAAAGATAATGTAAAAATTAAAATACCTCTATTCTTTTTCTCTTTCTGACCGCTCCCGATTGCCGAACATTCTTTCTCTTTTATCTTCTGCTGACACTGACAGTGTTGTGTCATGTAGCTTTTTGGGGGAAGAAAAGTCAAAAATAGTCGGCACTGCGTCTGATTTTAACTGTATTTTTAAAAATTTGTATCCAATTGAAGCTGCAAATAGTGGATTTACCACAAACTGATCATTGCTAAAATGTTTAGCGCACAATCCGGATCAATCAGCAATATCTCAGACACATTCTATAATGGTGGACGATCGACTTTAAAAAAAAAGAGTTTTAGAAATATGAAATATGTGCAACACAGAGGACATTGATACTCTGTTCTTTATTATCTTTATTAATTAGTGTCAAAGTTATAAAAATAAATTTACAACCTAATTAGTATATCAAATGTCCGCCTGTTTCCTAACTAATCAATTGTAGTTTTTACACCTTTTACAAGATCGAAAATACTGGTATTCAATGGATTACCAGCAGTGAAAGTAAACACTGTTCCATATAGCGGGTATAATATGTATAGACGCTTTAAGAACATTTTGAATTTGAGAATTATTTCAACATCATAAAGGGCCGAGATTTATATAAACTTTGTAATTTCCGAACATCAAATCATTCACTGCCAATAGAAAAATGGAGATTGCATAACATTGAAAAAGATGAAAGAAGAAGATTTATTCCAAATGAGCTAATACTCAGTTGTCTCATTGGCACTAACACCACATCTTCCTTAATCTAATACTCAGACACATTATCAAATTTAACACACTGTTTATTTTCAAAACAACCAAAGACAATAAGAAATCTCTGCAATTTTATATGATGTATTAATACTAAGCTTACTCCTTCCTAACAAGCATAATTTATTTATCATACTTAGGCCACACCAATTTGATTCCATGTTCGACGGACCCGCCCGCACCTCTTTTTTTCAAAACAGATTTTTTTTTTTTAAATTTATATTCCCGCTTCCCGCATCCGGAAAAGTAATCATGTCCATTTCCCGCACCGGTTTTTTTGTTTGTAAATATTATAAAAAGATATCAACATTTGTTTTTAAAAACACAGTCTAACCTGTATATAACAATTTAAAACATAAAAGCACCCCACCACACTGTAAATCTGTGAGAATATTTGTTTCAGCATGAAACCTATTTATCCAAAGTGGGAGTGCTTCGATATAAATTTATAACAGCGGAAATACATGGAAAGAACAAAAAACTTGTTTCTTTCCCCTTACTTATATTCCCTATCAAAAAATGTTTGTTGTTAGAATAAAGTACAAAGAACTTCTGAAGGATTTGCCTTCAACTGCAATGATATTGTATGCTGGCGAAACAAAACTATCCATAACTGCTGCATGTTTATGCACCTGTGTTGATTGATTCAGAGGCCTGTCGTTCAGCAGTTATCGTTTGTTGATGTTGTTGGTATTTTCCCGTTTCGATATATAAATTAGATCGTTGATTTTCCTGTTCGAATTGTGTACGCTAATAATTTTGGGGTATTTTATAGCTTGCTGTTTGGCCTGTATCAAAGCCCTGTGTAAAAGACCGTACTTTGACCTGTGTTTGTTATTTTCAGGTTGAGAACAACCCTCAGACAAAGGTCATTTTACTGATGTAGAAAAGAAAATAGAAATACCAAGGATGTGTATAGTTCTTCTATACAAAACCTTGAAAACTTAGAATTTTGTACTCAAAATGAGGAGAGTTACATCATATTTTAAACAAATTTTTCTAAACATGCTACAATAGTGGTCCACTTATTTTGAATAATAGTAAACTTGTAAAAGTAAATGTGTTAACATGGTTAAAGTCCAGGAATATTACAAAATTCTTGGACATGTGTTGACCATTTAATACCAGATAGATGTATAGTTCTTTGAGAAAATATGGGCCCTTTCGTACAACCAAATGTATTATAACTTATATTGATCCCTCCTAAAACATGTAAAAGGGATATTTATAACATTAAGGGGTTGCCCCAAAACTGTTTATGACTTGGATGGAAAATTGTCTCAATGTCAGTCACATATACATAGATATAGGAAGATGTGGTGTGAGTGCCAATGAGACAACTCTCCATCCAAATAACAATTTAAAAATTAAACCATTATAGGTTAAAGTACGGCCTTCAACACGGAGCCTTGGCTCAACCTAATAGTCCAGATTTAATTATTTCTTGGTGAACATGGAAAAAATACTTCAGAAATTAAAGAAATGTCAAAGTACAAGTGACAAATCAAGTTTTAATATTGTCAAAACCTACTATTATATGTTTACAAAAAAAATTTATAATCGCTCGCCTTTACTTTTCAGACTTCGCCTCAAAAATTTGCAAAATAATTTTTTTTTATTAAAATTTTCAAATCGCTCGCTCGCCCCAAATTTTGGAGTCCAAAAATACGTAGAACAAGAAACTTAATTGGTGTGGCCTTATACACAAAAAGTATTTTTTTATACAATTTTAGCTTTCACATTTGACTGTATAAGTATATATATATTCTTTTATATGTTATCTCATCCGAAATTTTTTACGCATTTTTAATGCATTTTTATTTTTGTTATTATGCATATTATTTTTTTAACTTCTCTGTAACCTTTGTACTTGCATGGTTTTATGATAATAAACTATAATAATGATAAATGGTCGTTTGCACAACATATAGGCAAATGAGCATCGTACTGGCTTGTATTTTATAAAATGAGGTTGTGAGGTCTACTTAAACTGTATACCCTTATTGGTTAGTGTCTATGATATAATGTGACCCCGTCCCCTTAGTCATGATCTACATTGATCTAGTGGATGTCAAACTTCTGTCAGTTTTCTTGGCAAATTAATGTTGTTCTTTTTGTGTACTTTGGCTTCCTCACCTAATAAAAGTTGGCACGCAAGAATTAGCCTATAGTTATACAGAAAGTAGCATTTAACACGAAAATTCAATCAATTACAGTCAATTTGTTTTCCATAATTGGTTATGCAGACTATGTTTTATGGTTTTATATTGTATATCTAACATTTCTACAAGTTTTCTTATATACTCACAATATTTACTACTTATTTTACAGACTGCTGTACTAAGGATTAAAGGTATGTTCTTTATTTTATTATTAGACTTGAAACGATTGATACAAAGATGATTTCACTAAAATTGTTCTAAATTGTTGTCAAACACTATTGTGTAACGATTAACAGCTGTCTATTTGTTACACATTTTATTTCATTACCGTTACGGAACCGTCCCCTGTTTAGATATTAATTTGATCATTGGGACGCTTCAACTTTGGTTATGATTTTGTAACAATAAGGCATCATAGATGTCGTAGGCATTCTACCTTTTGTTCCCTGTTTAAAATCCACAGTAAGTCCGCAAGCACGGAGCAAAAAATTTCAACTCACGACATTCTTGCTTTATAAGCGTTTGAGCATATTTACTTTACTTTAGACGAAATGTTTGATAGTTTCCTACATTGATAACATATAATTTCAAATAAATAAAAGAATAATGTTCTAATTAATGAAAATAGCTCTTTATCATATCTTTGTAGATAATAAAGTTCCAACTGAAATAGAATTAATGGCTGACAAAAGATCTGTTCCTTTGTACCTCAAATTACTCGAGTCAGGATCTGAGAAAAAAAGAGACATACGTTTAGTAATAGTTGGGAAGAAAGGTGCGGGTAAGACTTCATTGGTTAACAGGTTATTCAAAGAGGGAAAGAAAGATGGTGGACCCACATCATTATTTAAAAGATTGTTTGGAAGAAATAATGCAGATGTTTCAAGCACGAATGGAATAGAAATTCATGTGATAAAATGTAAAGCAGAATTTGGTGATAGCATTTGGAATAAATTAGAAGGTATGGCATATATGGTATTAAAATTTAAGATGTTTTACCTCTATGACTTCATTTTCTCAGACAGGTTTACATGTATGAATTAGAAATTATATCATTTTAAAGATCAGAGCTGTTTTGATATATATAATTAATTAACACATATGGATGTAAGTCATTGTAAGTTTCAACCTGAATAAAAATGAAGACTAATTTCAAGTTCAGATTTATTAAGTCACCATGTCTATTGGAAAATGCTTAAAATGTATAGCACTACCCACTTTCCACTATTGCTAAATAAAATTAGATTACTGCTTTTTAACTTTGTGCAGCTCAGTTTCAAATTTTGGCCGATTTTGTGGTCTCATGGAGCTTGTTCACCTCAAGTGCGAAAGGTAGTAGGTTCGAACACTGGCCTCATCAAATCAAAGACTTCAAAATTTGTTTTTGCTGCTTCTCTGATAAGCAGAAAGCATTAAGAAGTAAGAGCAAAGACTCATCATCTCGGAGTAAGAATAATGTGTCAAGGTAGGATGACATGTCTTCCTGTGCTTCTTGTGAACTAGCATGTTAACAAACAAGACCACCTGTACTGAACAATGAGAATCAACTTGTCAAAAATGAGAATGTGGTACGATTGAAAACCACAACACCCCATTATGAAAAAAAAGTTCTGTCAAAAAGAAATTATAGCTAACAGTACGGTATAATTTGTTTTTTTAAAGTTTGAATGACAAGAGATGTCCAGCATGTGAAGTGAAAGTGGGACACTATAACATCAATGACGTCTGTAGCTTAATGTAATGACTATAAATAAAAAGATATGGTAGGAGTGCCAGTGATCCAATTCTCCATCCAAGTCACAATATATAAACAATAAACAATTATAGATTAATGTAGCCAGCTTGACTAGCTTGCTTATTAAATGCCGGCATATTGATATCAATGAGTAAAACAAATATAGTACAATGTATCTATCAAAGCAAAAATGCCATAAATTCGAAAAAGTAAAAAAAGTAAACATCTGAATAAAGCCTGTGTTATATGTATGATGTGTGTTGTAATTCTGTATATGTCTATTATTTATATACTCTTTGTTAATGAACGATTTTTATTCCGCAAACATACTGTAAATTTTCTTATATATGTATTTACATAAATAAATTGGAATTGGTCGCTAGGTTGAGTCTGGTCATTAACAATCCAGATCAGCAGGTTCATCTATACAGAGAAGGATAATTTTTCACATTACATTAAGATGTTCTCATCTCATCTCTACATTTAAAGTACATTAAATATATATGAAAGAATAATTGATGGTTAAAAAACCTTAAAATCTTTAAATTGGTTGAAAAAAATGCATGTTTATGTAAGACTTCCCTTAATTCGAATAGCTCTATTTACAGGCATAGGCTCATATAAATTTGACTTTGGAAAAATTGTTATAAATCTGATGTATAAAATAAGTGTTCAGATGCTTATAATACTTAATATATAATACTCAAAAGCATTTAAAAAGCTAATGTTTGCAATATTTAAATTGTTTAGGCCTACATTTTGACAAATGAAAATATTTTATTTAAACGTAAAAAAACCCATCTACATGTCGATACTAAAGTGACCCTATAATATAATTCCACAAAATTTGGCCAACTATATATCTCATTCCCTAAGCGTATGTTATGTAAAGTTTTATTAAGATTGTTCAAGTTTTTCTGCCCTACTAGGTTCAAGGACACAGTTATTAACCTTTGGTTTTCGTTGTCTACGAATAAAGTCCCTAGTGTGAACAGTGTATAATTATTTTTTTTATAAATTGCCCCAATTTGTTTCTTAGTATTTAATGCATGCAATAATAAGTAGGTGGATTATATATTAAAAAAAAATGGGTGCTGAATCTTAAGGTAGATGGGGTGTCTAAATTATAATCCATAGAATCTTTTAATAATTTGCCAAAATGTAGTTCATATCCTGCTTGTTTAAAAACATTAATAAAAAGAATGGGTCACCGGACTTATTTTCACGCTACAGGTTGTTCAAAATTGTCAAGATTTTGTATAGATTATGCATGGATAACCCATTTTTCGCCATAAAACGCAAACCACACCATAGAATTTTGAGATAAGATATGAAAAAGATAGCTCTAATATTATGCTTTCAGACAAGAAAAAGAAAAAAATGGGGTCACTGGCACGTTTTCTTGCTACATGTAAAAATGGGTAAATTCCTAACACATTCTATTGTAAAAGTAACACTATCTGAATTATCTGCCCTTGCATTTGAGTTGCCTCCCCTTATTTAACAAAGTTGGAAAAAAATGAATCAAACAAAAAAATTCTTATTTTTGTAAAATACAATCATAAATATGATCAAAAATGGCATTTTCTATATTATAATGAAAATAAATTCTTACACATGAATTACCTACTACTATTAAAATTTGCACATTTCATCAACGATCTGGACCTTGTTTTCTAGTATTTCAAAATCCAAGATGGAGGAAGACACCCTATCTACCTTAACACAGAATTGTAAATATTTTGAGATAGCTGGTAGAAGTTTCTGTAATTTTGGTATTATTTGTTCCAATAGTACATTTGTAGTAGAACACTACACTATAAAATTATTTTTGAAATAGAGAAGGTGGGATTATTTTAATTTGAATTTATTGTCTTAAAGAAATGCACTACGAAATAACTGTGTTCTCGGGCCTATTGGTGTCATCAAACACATATTCCTTTTAATTTTTGTTTACTAATAATTCATCTCATATCTGTTTTAACACGTTTTAAGGAAAACATATAGCAGTTAAATTTGTTTTTATTATAGGTAACTATAAAGAAACTGAACTTAATGCAAGATTATTAAAACCATACGAAGAAAAACTAGCCAATAAGCATAGCTTAGCCAGCATTGTAAAAGCAGTCCACAATACCTTTAAGGACACCACTTCACCGACAGGTTTTGATGAATCAAAGGTACCTTTATCAACATCTCAGCCTACAAAACTAAAACATCCAGTAGACACTGAATGTAAAGAAGAAACCCAAGAAGACTCTCAAATCGAAGGCCAAGTAGCCACTGTCTATACTGATAATCCCTCAGAAGACACTCAAGTTAAACATTCAGACGGAGCTCATGAAAAGGTTAAAGACAATACCCTCATAACCAATTTTTACAGACGTGTTGATGAATCAAATGATTCAACAATTTTTTCTCAACAGCGTGAAAAAATAAAATCTCCAGTAGTCACTCAAGTTGAACCTCCAGTAACCACTAAATCTAAAATAACCAACCAAGAGCAAGAAAACCTACTATTATCAAAAGCACATATGGATATCAAAGCCATGATGGACAAATCTAAAATTGATTTACATGACAAAGAGGAGTATGTCAACTTTTTATTATGGGATTTTGCAGGTGATGAAGAATTTTACCACACACACCAGACATTTCTGTCCCAAGATGCAATTTATCTCGTTGTTACAAAACTGAATGAGGCTGATGACAAAAATGCACAAGGTAAGTATTGATATATGATGTTTAAAACTTTTTTTAAACCAGATTTTCGAAAGAAAAAATCGGGCGCTGCTAAACAGTGTTCGTCCATTAACATGAAAATGCTGTGCTGAAATTATTTTCAAATTCAGGATGTCCACCTCTGATGAGCCAAACATTTTGTGAATTCACATTTTTTTCTTATACTGATTTTTAGATCTATATGACTACAAAAAAATAGTTAGTGAAGAAAAGCATCATATTGAGCTTCATTTGTTTTTTACAATCCCCCTTTGAAAATACCTTTTTTTCATGATTTTCCCATTATTCATCATAGTTTTCCTATTTTCAGGCTATAATCGTGAAAAAAAATCTCATTTATACAACTAAATTTTGTTTTTATACTTTCAATAAAGATGAAGTAGGCCTTGGAATAAATTAACTTAAAAAAAAATATAGATAGGTGTTAAAATCATAAAGTTGTATCATATTGTGATATTTTTTGTGGGTGAAATTACCATGTTGTCAATTTTGCTTACCCTTCCGGAGCACCTGATTTCACTCCCGGTATTTAGTGGAGTTTGTGTTGTTTCTTAATTATTATTTATAACTGTTGATGTAAATGTCCTTTGGTTTTGTGAGTCTTTATTTACTCTTTGGTTTTGACTGTTATCCTCTTTGTACATTTAGTACTTTTAAGTACCAGGTGCATATTATTCAAACGTGTTTGTTATAAGTAATTGAAAAATACATAAATTTGAAAAGATTTTTTTTTTATATGTGATGAACATGATTCTGGTTTAATCATTACTTGTACCACTCACCAGTTTTCACAAAACTTGGCTAACAAGACTGACTTGATTACATTTACTTTAGTTACATCTCTTTGAACAGAAACTGGGGTTCATGTATATCATGTATATATTAATTCAAATATATTTCCTTCTGTGCATTCGTCTGTAAGTCTTTTTTTGTTTGTTTCCTTATGGTAGCTTCAGTTCACCTTTATCAGCACTTCTGTATGGATATTGTGTAATAGGGGCATTTATTTGACGAAATGTATTTGATTTTTGTCGAGCTTTCGACTTTAGTCGAAAAAGCGAGACTAAGGGATCCTTCACTCCGTCGTCGTCGGCGGCGGCGTCAACAAATATTCACTCTGTGGTTAAAGTTTTTGAAATTTTAATAACTTTCTCCAACTATCCTGGGTTTGTACCAAACTTGGACAGAAGCTTGTTTATGATCATAAGATAGTATCAAGAAGTAAATTTTGTAAAAATAAAATTCCATTTTTTCCGTATTTTACTATAAATGGACTTAGTTTTTTCTGCGGGGAAACAAAACATTCACTCTGTGGTTAAAGTTTTTAGAATTTTAATAACTTTCTCAAACTATCCTGGGTTTGTACCAAACTTGGACAGAAGCTTGTTTATGATCATAAGATAATATCCAGAAGTAAATGTTGTAAAAATAAAATTCCATTTTTTCCATATTTTACTTATAAATGGACTTAGTTTTTTCTGCGGGGAAACATTACATTCACTCTGTGGTTAAAGTTTTTAGAATTTTAATAACTTTCTTAAACTATCCTGGGTTTGTACCAAACTTGGACAGAAGCTTGTTTATGATCATAAGATAGTATCCAGAAGTAAATTTTGTAAATGAATAAATCTATTTTTTCCATATTTTACTTTTAAATGGACTTAGTTTTTCTGCGGGGAACCATTACATTCACTCTGTGGTTAAAGTTTTTAAAATTTTAATAACTTTCTTAAACTATCCTGGGTTTGTACCAAACTTGAACAGAAGCTTATATATGATCATTAGATTGTATCCAGAAGTAAAGTTTGTAAAAAGATTACTCCGTTTTTTCTGTAATTTACTTTTAAATGGACTTAGATTTTCTTACAATCATAAAATAGTAACAAGAGGAATATTTTTATTGATTTTTTTCCTCATTGTTGTTGAGCCTGCGATTTACAGCAAAAATAGGCGAGACACTGGGTTCCGCGGAACCCTTACAAATTTTTTATTTTATAACATTATACTACATCAATCCTTCCGACAGACAGATGTGAAATCAATAAATATACTAGCTATGCAGTTTTAACTTATACAGGTTTAAGATTCAGCCTGTACATAATACTTATACATTTATATATTTTGCATTAGTATGTTATTATGCATGTTCCTTGAGGCATCGAGTTTTTTATTATTATCTTGAACATCTATCATGTCTATATTTTATTACGCATAATGTTTACGTATAATTGGATTTTCTTACTGGAACTACAAGCCAGGGCTTTCTGTAGTTGGTATCAGGCTTCATATGAAAATACTATTCTATATTAGGTATTTCCCTATTCATCTATTAAACACAAAAATATTCGATGCTTATTAAATTCTTGTGGTATCAGGTGATAATATGATAATGTAAGCAACGGGTGGTATTAGCTAAAATAAACACCTGTAGAAATTGCTGCATGCTACAATCATTTTTTTGTAGAAATGTTTCAGTTGTGGATGAATTCAATACATTGCTACTGTAGACTTGATGATCAGCAAAATAAACCTGAAAGTGTTAAAATGGATGAGAGTACGGAAAAAGAGGAGACAAATATGTGTGATCCACCAGTAATTCTTGTTGGTTCACATAAAGACAAAGTCAGAAATTCAAAGGGAGAAACGGTATGTGAGATCACCAGCATACAGTATTAAAATATTCATATCAGGTCAAAGCAGAAAAAAACATTTAATTGTATCACTGTACAAACAGAGTTAACTTTACATGACTGAATAAGATTTGGGTTACTATGATGGCAAAAGTCAAGAAATCAATATTTATGAAAAGGAAGAGGCAAATTCGTTGAAAGTTGATTTAAATTATTAGAAAAACAAATGATACTTTCCAACAGTGTCATCTGGTTGTTTGAAGGAATTTAAACCTTTGTTAGTTATATTGTCCAATTTAATTTATACCATTACATTTGTCATGCTTGTTCTCTGTGTTCTTTATTTAAATTTGTTCATAGAGAAAGTCAACCCTTATTGATTTATTCACCTGAATAAACAAAATAATGTTTAATTAGATCAATTTATGTCTTGTTATTTTTGCGACAAAGTTCACTGGTTTGATGCTTTGCCTTGACAAAGAACAGTACAGGATAACATGTGTTTAAAGCACACAAACCCTTAAAACATAGAACAATATGTTTTCAAAGCATACAAACCGTAGCAGCATACTGATTTTCATTTGCATATTCACACCACATCTTGAAGGATGTTAGATAAGATAAGTTCAAGACCAAACAGTCCTTCTTTACCCCTGATCGAAACGAGACTACTAGCCTTCGATTTTAATAACCACAAAAAAAAAACGATCTTAAATATATAATATTTTAGTAGTTAATATTAATAACTGTGTTGGTAAAATTGACCAAAATAATGAAATGAACAGCAAAATACTCTACATCTACCAACGGTGTCATCGACCCTGTTGTTTTACCATGTATACCAGACTTTAATGTAGTACTCTATACATATTAAAATAAAGTGTTAAGAGAGAAATAATCACTAAAATGATATAACATACATTGTTTCGATGTCACATTATTGTAGACATTTGGTGTCGTACTGATTCGATTGTGGATTAAATCGATGTCCTTGACCAATATGTATTATTGTTGACTACCAAATATGTGCTCTATGTAATTTCTTTTATTTTAAAAATGCATGTATTTTTGGAAACACTTAAATATTTCAGAACCTTTGTAATTGAATTTGGATAACCATACAAACGATAGTTCAGCACGTCCTGAAATAGCTTAGAAACTCCATATTTAAATTCAGGGTATCCAAACATATAATCACCTAGCATCCCGGAAATAGTTTAGGAATACATATTTGAATTCTGGGTATCAATATAAAAAAGAAGATGTGATATGATTGCCAATGAGACAACTGTCCACAAGAGACCAAAATGACGTTAACATCTATAGGTCACCGTACAGCCTTCAACAATGAGCAAAGCCCATACCGCATAGTCAGCTATAAAAGGCCCTGATAAGACAATGTAAAACAATTCAAACGTGAAAATGAACGGCCTTATTTATATAAAAAAAAAATGAACGAAAAACAAATATGTAACACATAAACAAACGACAACCACTGAATTACAGGCTCCTGACTTGGGACAGACACATACATAAATAATGTGGCTGGGTTAAACATGTTAGCGGGATCCCAACCCTCCCCCTAACCTGGGACAGTGGTATAACAGTACGTACAACATAAGAACGGACTATAAAAATCAGTTGAAAAAGGCTGAACTCGTGGACGTGGCCGGGGAACTTATACATCCAAACACAAAAAGACACAATACATATTATCATTCAGCACCTCCAGAAAAAGTTCAGGACCTCGAAAATTTGCTTGCTGATTGCCTTTTATCCTGAAATGTTTCAGGACCTTCATTATTCTATTTGAGAATAATTCGAGTATGGACTTACACAAATAATTGATGATAGGATAGAAATTGCTTTATTTCAGGAGGCCGTTTAATTCATATTCATTAGGTATTAGATGATCAACAGAATTCGAATCCAGGATATCCTAAAGAATTGATGAAAGTATTTCAGGTCATCCATAATTTGCTATATAAATTATGACGATTTACAATACTATATGTACATAACAGACGGACTTGAAACTTCTAGAATGCCCACCCAATATGATGAGTCAGAAATAAAAAGAAAGGTCGCCCATCGATTTTTGAAATTTTCAAAACGGTCATAAAAGAGGGGCGAACGATACATGAGGGATATTAACTATACATGTATATATCCTTCCCTTTCTAATATATTTATGTCAGTTAACCTCATAGTATAATTTTTAACATTGACATGTTTTTTTTAGGGTTTCTTTATCACATACTTAGTAATTAAAATACTTTTATTACAGATAGGGATTGAATGCAAGAAGCAGATTGAAAGCTACGTGAAAGGTGTTTCAGATGATGCCTGTGGACATATACGATCTGAATACTTCATTTCAAATACAAAAGATGATGATAGTGTATTCCAGAAAATAAAACAGGACATATTAAACTTAGCCAGAGGAATGAAATCATGGAATAAAGCCTACCCATTGAAATTTACACAACTGGAAAAAAGTCTTCAAGAGAAGATGCTAGAGTTACAAATTCCAATTATAACTTTTAATGAACTGATGAAAATCTCTCTTGAAACACCAATGCCAATGAATGATGAGGAACTTGTGTTGTTTTTGAAACTTCACCATGAATTAAGAGCTATAGTTTATTTTGGGGATCTTCCTGATTTTATTATTTTAGATACACAGTGGCTGTCGGACGCTTTTAAATGCATAGTAACAGCAGAGAAATTTCAATTTGATGTAAGCAGACATAAAATGAAGGACAAACTGGAGGATTTAAATGTTAGAGGAATATTACATACTGAGGTTTTGGACGATATCTTTAAAGATAAAAGAAATGTTTTGTATAAACATGAGCAACATAAAGATGATATCCTTAATATTATGGAGAAGTTTGATATCATTATACCTGCAACCCGAGAAAGTGCTGATGAAAAACCTTGCTACTATGTTCCTTGCATGGTAAAATCACAATCCGAGTATGACACATTTAAGATGTTGAATGTAACCAAAGATACCTGTCAGAAATCCACATGGTTATGTTTCAAATTTAGGTTCTTACCACCACATCTAATTAATCATTTAATTGCTTCACTGAGTCGAGTGTTCGAAGTTGCACAACTGACTGTCCCTAATCATAAGAAATTGCAAGTTGCTCTTTTTAAAGACAATGTGGTATTTGAGTTAAAGCAGACAAAATTGAGAAAATTGCTTTTAATGAAATTTCAAAATATCATTCAGGTTCAGGTTCTGGAATTTGGAACAGGTGCTGTTATCAAAAGAGGCTTGTTCAAAGACATTGGTGACTTTGTGACAGACGAATTACAAAAGATAATACATACAAGATTCAAAATGCCAAATGTAGAGTTTGAGAAAAAGTTTGATTGTGGCCTTACAGAGCCCGAATTAGTCACAGGATCTAATGAATTTAGTGAGGAGGAGATAACAGAATATCTTTGTGGGTCATGTACAACACTTCATCCATTTATTGGGGAATGGTCAAAGGAAGGATATGAAGTGCTGTCTGTAAGTGAAAGTTTAAATTAAATTAAAAGTTTGATAATATTTTAATTATATATATACGTACATCTGAACTCAGCAGCTGTCGAGGCTGTAAATGTCGAGGTTAACTTCTAATATCGTATACAGAAAACAATATCAACCATACAGTTTGATGTTAAGGGCATACGATACAGTTTTGATCCTGTATTTACAATTCGTGAACATTTGCATATAGGCTATTTTTTACCTGATTAAATCAAATATGAAATAAAAAATATACCTTCATGTGCTACTTTTTGAGTAAAATGAGGTCGAAATTTTGTATATTTGCTCAAAATTCAGATTTGTGGCCGTAATTTCTTTTTCGAAAGAAAGACATAACTTTTTTGTTATAAGAGATATACACAAATTGTTTTTTGTTAATAATCGGTAATTTCTGTATTTTATATTTATCCTAAAAAATGATGCATTTTTTATTCAGAAATAACTCATATTTATCAAATGTTTATGAATTGAGGAAAAAACGTCATTTTTTGCTGCATGTTTATCAAAATTTAAAAAAATCCTCTATTTACAGTTTTATCAAATTTGGGTCATATAATCTTCCTGCAAAATGAAACAAATTGCTGTTTTGAAAAATAGGGGTCCATGAACTCGTTTTCAAATTAAATCAGTTTGAATGATAAAAATCAGTCGAAAAATGCATCTTTTCCCGATATGTCACAGTTTGACGTCGCGAAAATAACATTTTACGTTAGCAACGTCATTACCTCTCCTGTAACTGTATCGTATGCCCTTAACTCCATTATATCAGAACTGCTAAGGCGACGTCTACCACTGACGTCAACCCTAGATACATAACAGTAAAACGCGACGTCTTGAATCCCGCGGTATTCTCGACATTCTCCGGGCGGCGAAAAGTAAATATCAAAATTAAATTACAATCAAGAAAAAAAATGAATTAAAATTACTGTCTCTCAAATTCAAACTTAAACTTAAAACTTTAGCACAGTCACTTGCTTCCAGACTAGTTATCTTTCGATTAAATCCCAATTAGTCTATTTCGATAATTAACAGTGTCTATATTTTCCGCGCACTTGTTCACATAATAAATAATTGTTTTTTGCACTTAGCCAATTAAATCAAGCATATTCGTAAAGTCCATAATAAATCTGAACAGTTAATAGGTTACGCATTATTTAGTCCATTTTTTTTATATTTTCCCTGGCTCTTCAGGCTGCTTCTCGGTTTGGTAATATCCGGCTTGTGGTCGCACTTGGTTCTTTCTTCTGTCGAGCTTCTTCGTCCTTTGATGTTTCGATGTTTGTACAAAGTTCAAAGGGATACAACTTGACAATCGGACGTGATGTAGTTCCAGTTTTGGTTCGAATAAAAGCGGAACGAACTAGTCCATCGTTTCTTTTGGTTAGGTTTTCCACTATCCCGGTTTTCCACAATATTCTTCTGTTTTCATCATGAATCTGAACTATATCGCCTATTCTGATCATAGTGGAATTGTTTTCCGTTTTTTTGTGGAATTCACGCAATGACGTCAAATACTCTGTTTTCCATCTGTTCCAGAATTGTTGTAAGAGTAATGATTGTCTTTGAACACATTTGATAAACTTTGTTATGTTCATAAATGTCTCCTTAAACATGTCAATTTCACGAGTATCCATGTACGGTAATGTATTTAGCCTAGATCCATAAAGAAGATGAGCTGGTGTAAGTTGTTGAAGATCCTCCGGGTCTGAAGACACATATGTTAAGGGTCGATCATTTAAGACGGATTCTATCTCTTTAACGATTGTCTAAAGAGTCTCTAAATTTACAAGTGATTTTTCTAGTACTGTTTTCAAATTCGTTTTCGTCATTCCAATAAGACGCTCCCACCATCAACTAAACCATGGAGCTCGTTTAGGGATGAAAAACCAGTCGATTCCTTGTGCTGATAATGTCTATTTTAACGTTTTTGAATTACAAAGTTGTTTGATGTCTTCTGACGCTGATTCAAAAGTAGAACCATTGTCTGTCATAACTACTTTTGGTAACGATTTTCTGCTTGAAAAGCGCAGAAAGGCTTGTAGAAATGTTTCTTCTGACAAATTTGTAACGACTTCCAGGTGTATCGCTCTAGTAGAGGCGCAAGTGAATAAACATATGTAGACTTTCTTTATGACATTTTCGTTATCTTTTACTTGTAATGCGCCTGTGAAATCTATCCCTGTAGCTGTAAAAGGGTCAGCATCTTGTAGTCGAATTTTAGGCAATGGCGGCGGATCCGGTGCTGCATATGGTTGTCCAACAATCTTTCTACAAGTAACACATTTCCTGAGTGTTTTACGAACAAACTGTCGGATTGCGGGTATCCAAAACCTTTGTCTCAAATGTACGATTGTGGCATTTACTATGGAATGACAAATTCTTTCATGGGCATCTAATACAATAAGTTTAGAAATTGTATGATCGTTAGGTAAGATATACGGAAATTTGGTGGACTCCGATAAGGGTGCATTCTGGATTCTTCCTCCACATCTGATGATGTTTTTGTCGTCAAGAAATAATCTTAATTGTGTGATTCTCTGTAAACTGTTCCGTGATTTACTGTTATACTTCAATGCGTTATATTCCGTAGCAAAAGCCGTTTCCTGACAATGTCGAATCCATAACTTAACAGATTTGGATAATTCACTAATTAGTTTTAAATGTTCTAGTGTCCTTAAACTTTTTTCAATTCTACAGTTTTCTATAAATCGTAGTACATATGACGTGATAACTAACAGTTTCTGGTACGACGAATAACGTTCAATATCAATAATAAAGTTAATTCCAAATTCCAAATTTTACAAGTCGAATCGTCCTTTGGTTGGCTACTACGTGTACTTTCATTTTCTGTTAACAAAACTGATAAAGATTAATGTTGATTTTAGGTATGTTGAACTGTCTGTTAACCAATGCGGACCTTTAATCCATAATGTGTTGTTTGTGTATTGTTCGGCCGTTATCCGTCGTGTTTCTAGATCAGCTGGGTTATCGCTTGTAGGGCAATACTTCCATTCCCATGATTTTGTGAATTCGTTTATTTCGTTCACACGATTTTGTATGAAACGTTTTAATGTCTTTTTTGATCTAAGCCAGTGTAAAACAATCTGGCTATCCGGCCAAAATGTGATGTTTTCGCACTCCAACATTGATTGAAGGTGTTTAGCTAAGCGTGCTCCGATTACGGCTGCCATTAACTCAAGTTGTGGGAGTGTCAGTTCCTTTAACGGAGCTTCTTGTGACTTTGCCATTGCAAGTGCTGTCTCTTGTCCATTACATATATATCCTATCGCACCATATGCCTTTGTACTTGCGTCAACAAATATGTGCAGACTGTGTTGTGTTGATCCTGTAGTCTCAGTGAAATAATATCGAGGAAATACTGTTTGTGTAGCGGTCTCAATATTCTCGCGTATACCGATCCATTGGTTACATAGGTCTCCTTCTATTATACTGTCCCATTGTAATCAAAGTTTCCATATTTCTTGCAATAAAATTTTAGCCGTTATTGTCACTGGACTCAGTAATCCTATCGGATCGTAAATTCTTGACGAATATCTCAATATTTCTCGTTTAGTTACAAGTTTTGTCGTACTTTCTTCCTTGCATTTGTGTTGATAGAAAAGATAATCTGTGTGACTATTCCATCCCATTCCCAATACTTTCGTGTCTGTGTCCGTGTCTTAAACATTCTGAGATACTGTTTGTTGTTGACCTTTATGCTGTTCGAATTCCAAGACCTCAAATTAAATCCTGCCTTACTCATCATTTCCTTTGCTTGCTCAACGAAGTTTAAAGCGACACTCTCTCTGTCAATGCTAGTCAAAATGTTATCCACATATAAATCACGTTCAAGCATTATTACTGTTGGTTTGCTGTAAATGTTTCAACAGAGTAGCGCTCAAGATAAATGGTGAGCAAGTTGCTCTTAATAGTACTACTTTGAATGTATACGTCATTAACGGACTGGTTACGTCTGAAGGGTTACTTAACCATATAAATCGTGTTACACCTCGGTCGTCTTTGTTGAGTCCTACATGTAAAAAAGCCTTCTCAATATCGGTAGTGATAGCATAACGATGAAGTCTAAATCTTACCAAGATCTTGGATAAGTCGTTACATCTGGAGGAGTCTTTTTTGAGCAATCATTCAGACTAGGTTGATTTTGATACATCTTACAACTGCAGTCATACACTATACGTATTGGTGTTGTACTTGAATCTTTCTTAACAACGGCATGGTGTGGTATATAATGTACCTTGTTAATTGTTGGTTCTCATTCATCAACCCTCTCAATAAATCCGCGACGTTCCTGTTCTTTTATAATATCTCCGTATTTCTTTAACATGGTCACATCTTTGCCTATTCTTCTGATAACATTCTCCGTTCTCCTTTTTGCAACATCATAATTTGACGGTAATTCTTCGTAATCTTGTTTCCATGGTAATTTCGCCGAATACCTATCTCCTAGAAATTCAATTGATGACTCCTGATTGTCTTTCAAATAATTTGTCTCTTTCTCTTGATTTTCGGATGAGTATATGCCTAGTTAAAGATGCCAGCTGTCGTAGACGAACGTGCTATACCTGACTGTAAGGGTCCTGACAGCAAATACCCAAGCTTTGATCTTACCGCGGTCGGTCCATCTCCTCGTATAACTTCGTCTTCAATAAGATATCAATAATAGTCGGCACCAATAGGTAAAGAAATTTCAAAAGAATCTTCTTTGGTAACTGGATGAGCGAGTCTCAATCCTTTTAGATAGTTCATATCTCGGTTAACGTTGCGCATGTGATTCTGAAGTGGGACTGCTATTGTAGGTACAATTAGAACTTCAATTGGAAATTTACGTTTATTTCCTGTTTCAATGTGCACGGTGGATTTACGTAGTTCTCTCGTACTGGTGTTTTCCTTTCCAAATGCCGATAGGTGTACAACTTCAAGTCCTTCAGTTTTCAAATTCAATTTTTTCGCTAGAACATCTGTTAAAAAAGATCTTTGTGCACCTTCATCAAATAAAATATTCGTATCCGTACATATACTACCTGACCATACAGGAGCTACAGCCGTCTTCAATAGCACAGTTGTGCGCATCTGTGTCGATGAATGTAAAATGTTCGTATCTTCCTTGTTTTCAGTAGTATTGATGAGACTTACAGATGTAGATTGATTCTGACTTTGATTATTCTGTAGATCTGGGTTGTTTGTAGTTTCCCTGTTACCATGGTTACTTACATTACATAAGCTGGAATGGTGTCTCTTGTCACAATGTCTACACGTTATTTTAGATTTACACTCATTAGCATGACGATTTCCTAAACAAATACAGCACAAATTGTCTCGTTTGACTTTAGATATGCGGGCTTTATGATCACTAATCTTGGTACAGTATGTTGGTGGATATATGTCTCTCACATGGTCTCTCCTAAATATTCTGGGGCTGGCTTTTCTTCGCGTTGTGTGTTGTATTTCCTTGTGGTGAATTATTTTCTGTGTGAAATGTGCTTATAGATGAGTTCGCAAACTGATGATATATAGAAACAAGATAAGTACCTGTATTTTGTCCTGCCTCTATGATTTGAATTTCGTTCTGTATACTCTTCCTCAAATCTTTCAAATTCCAACTTGACGGTCCGTGTTGTCTTGCTAGGTTTTGGCGTATTTCTGCGGGCAACATGTTCAGAATAACTGGAACCAGTAGTGAACCATAAGTGTCTGTAGTCTGTCCGAGTGACTCTAGACCTCGTACGTAAGTTTCAGTTTTGTCATAATAATTGCGGAGGCTTACTTAAGTATAAATCGGCGGCGAAATCTCAAGTAGAGCTTGCATGTATGTTTGTATTATAGTATGTATCTGTCCATACCCCTCTTGTAACAACGAAATTGCTTTGCCGTAGTTAGTGTTTGTCATCGAAAAACCTGATATGGTCTGAAACGCTTCTCCCTGTAGTAGTGACCTTAAGTAGTTAAACTTCTGTGCGTCGCTGAGTGTTGGATTTGTGTGTATATATGTCTCATTTGATTCCCAAAAGGATTGCCAATCTAAAATATTCCCTTTAAACGTTTGCAAGTTCAACTTTGGTAATTTGTGGTACTGATTATTTGTGCTAGAAGACGAATGTAAACTTGGAATATGCATAGACGGGTTCGTAGAAGAATAATCTCTGATATAGCGGGGTTACTTGTATAAAACGAGGCTGCATTCGATTGTACATGAGATGTCGACGTGAAACAATTGGCGTGCGGGTTCAATTGAGAGGAGTCGCTTGCGGGTACACTATTTGCTGTAGGTGAAATCAAGGTATGCATGGGTGTATAAGAGGGAGTAACGTGACTAGCTTGAAAAACTGTAGTATTGACGGGTAAATTATGACTTTTCGACTGGGAGGGATTAATGAGTTTTCTAGTTTGACGAATTTTTTAATCTAAATCAAACATGTATTCATCTGTTTGTTGAATTTCATCCACCACGTCTTCATCCGAGCTTGCTTCCACAATTTTATTATTCAAATCTTTAAGAATATCCTTTTTCTGTAACACGGAATCTAAAATACCTGTGACGTCCCCAATTTCTATTTCGGAAAGGTCTCGTATCTCACCAAAATTCTTCCAAAGTCTTGTAATTGCTCCTTTATGTCCGGAACGAACGGCTTTCAGCTTTGTGTCCATTTTCTCTTTTGGTCACCATAAATGTCGAGGCTAACTTCTAATATCGTATACAGAAAGCAATAACAACCATACAGTTCGACGTTTACTCCATTATATCAGAACTGCTAAGGCGACGTATACCACTGACGTCAACCCTAGATACATAACAGTAAAACGCGACGTCTTGACTCCCGCGGTATTCTCGACAGCAGCAGATACATACAAGTCACAGAATTATAGGTATATTATAAGTACCTCTGAACCACTGATGACTCTACAATAAATTGCATCATTCGGATCACCAGCAGTGATGGTGATACAAGGCTGACAATACATTCTGTATATATAACTCATCATAACATCAGCCCAACAATGTTATATCCTATTTTTAGCTCACCTGGCCCGAAGGGCCAAGTGAGCTATTCTCATCACTTGGCGTCCGGCGTCCGTCGTCGTCCGTCGTCGTCGTCCGTCGTCGTCCTGCGTTAACTTTTACAAAAATCTTCTCCTCTGAAACTACTAGGCCAAATTTAACCACACTTGGCCACAATCATCTTTGGGGTATCTAGTTTAAAAATTGTGTCCGGTGACCCCGCCAACTAACCAAGATGGCCGCCATGGCTATAAATAGAACATAGGGGTAAAATGCAGTTTTTGGCTTATAACTCAAAAACCAAAGCATTTAGGGCAAATCTGACATGGGGTATTATTGTTAATCAGGTTAAGATCTATCTGCCCTGAAATTTTCAGATGAATCTGACATTCCGTTGTTAGGTTGCTGCCCCTGAATTGGTAATTTTAAGGAAATTTTGTTGTTTTTGGTTATTATCTTGAATATTATTTCAGATAGAGATAAACTGTAAAAGCAATAATGTTCAGCAAAGTAAGATCTACAAATAAGTCAACATGACCAAAATGATCAGTTGACCACTTTAGGAGTTATTGCCCTTTATAGTCAATTTGTAACCATTTTTCGTTAATCTTAGTAATCTTTTAGAAAAATCTTCTCCTCTGAAACTGCTGGGCCAAATTATTTGAAACTTGGCCACAATCATCATTGGGGTATCTAGTTTAAAAATTGGGTCCGGTGACCCCGCCAACTAACCAAGATGACCGCCATGGCTATAAATAGAACATAGGGGTAAAATGCAGTTTTTGGCTTATAACTCAAAAACCAAAGCATTTAGAGCAAATCTGACATTGGGTTAAATTGTTAATCAGGTGAAGATTTATCTGCCCTGAAATTTTCAGATGAATTGGACAACCTGTTTTTGGGTTGCGGCCCCTGAATTGGTAATTTTAAGGAAATTTTGCTGTTTTTGGTTATTATATTGAATATTATTATAGATATAGGTAAACTGTAAACAGCAATAATGTTCAGCAAGGTCAGATTTACAAATAAGTCAACATGACCAAAATGGTCAGTTGACCTCTTTAGGAGTTATTGCCCTTTAAAGTCAATTTTTAACCATTTTTCGTAAATTTTATATATCTTTTACTAAAATCTTCTTCTCTGAAACTGCTGTGCCAAATTGATCCAAACTTGGCCACAATCATCTTTGGGGTTTCTTGTTTAAAAAATGTGTCCGGTGACCTTGCCATCAAACCAAGATGGCCGCCACGGCTAAAAATAGAACATAGGGGTAAAATGCAGTTTTTGGCTTATAACTCAAAAACCAAATAATTTAGAGAAAATCTGACATGAAGTAAAATTGTTAATCAGGTCAAGATCTATCTGCCCTGAAATTTTCAGATGAATTGGACAACCTGTTTTTGGGTTGCGGCCCCTGAATTGGTAATTTTAAGGAAATTTTGCTGTTTTTGGTTATTATATTGAATATTATTATAGATATAGGTAAACTGTAAACAGCAATAATGTTCAGCAAAGTAAGATCTACAAATAAGTCAACATGAACGAAATGGTCAATTGACCCCTGTAGGAGTTATTGACCTTTGTAGTCAATTTTCAATCTGCTTCCTTTGTTTAATATTCACATAGACCAAGGTGAGCGACACAGGCTCTTTAGAGCCTCTAGTTTTTTGTCAGGGGCGATTCCAGGATTTTGGAAGGGGCAAATTTACTTTCGTTATTTATGTACCAAAAGTTTTTCCCTGAAACATAAATTATCTTTTATCCTGAAAAAATAGGCTTTATGGACATTTATATGTTTACAAAAATATATTCCTCGTGACATAGAATTTGTGAATAGAGTAGGACAGTGTTATTTGAATGTCATTATAAGTCAATCATTGAAGCATTGACCTTTAGCTCTGTACTCATGTTTTCAAAGTTTTCAATACATTGACGTGCCATTTTAAACAAATCATATCTTATGTCTTCATACATAGGGCAAACCATTTCGTGTTCAATAACAAACGTGTATACCATAATGCGGAAACGTAAAATCTAAAATTTATAAAACAAATGGAAGCTTACGTCAATAGATATAAACAATTCACCAAAGTTGTATGCAAATTGAATAAAGCATTTTTGAGTCAATGTCCTACATGTTGACGACGGATGGACGGATGGACATTGGAAACTATCAACTATACATGTACATATATGTTACAGTAAATTTGTAAAATCATGGATTTGGTAAAACAAAATTTAATATAGGGAATTCTTTGATATGCTGAATCTAACCAAGTATTAAGTTTTTGGATTTTGGGCCCTGTTTTTAAATTGGTTCACATTGAGATCCAAAGGGTCCAAAAATTAAACATTGTTTGATTTTATCAAAAATTAAATTATTGGGGTTCTTTGATATGCAGAGTCTAATTGTGTATTTAGATTTTTTATTTTTGGTCTTGTTTTCAAATTGGTCTACATTAAGGTAAAAAAATAAACTGTGTTTGATTTGAACAAAAATTGAATTCTTTGGGTTCTTTGATATGCTTAATCTTAACATGTTTTTAGAGTTTTGATTATAGGGCCAGTTTTCAAGTTGGTCAAAATCAGGGTGCAAGTCATTCACTTTTGTTTGATTTCAACAAAAAAATAATGTTTTGGGTTCTTTGATATGCTGAATCCAACCATGTATTTATAATTTTTATTTTTTGACCCTGTTATCAAATTGGCCCTCATTGAGGTCAAAAGGGTCCAAAATAATACTTTGTCTATTCAAACTGAATTCTTGGGATTCTTTGATATGCTGATTCTAACCATGTATTTAAATTCTGGATAATGGACCATAACAGGTAAATGTCCAGTTTTCAATTTTTAAATTTTAGACCAAATTCATTCTGTGTCAGAAACCTATGCTGTGTCAAATATATAACATGTATAATCACAATCCAAATTCAGAGTTGTATCAAACTTGAATGTAGTGTCCATACTTGCCCCATCTGTTCAGGGTTCAACCTCTGTGGTCATATCAGCTGCACCCTCTAGAGCATTTTATTATGTTTTATGGCGGCCATCTTTGAAATACCTGATGTATTGAAATGTCTCGGTGGCTCGCAACACCTTGAAATACCATGTCAATTTTAGTGCTTTTATCATGTTTGTCATCAAACACATATTTGTTTACAAATCTGCAGAACTATTGTTGTCAAATAGCAAATTATCCAAGTAGACTTGAAGCAAATGTGATTTCCTTGTTTGGCTTTGGAAAGCTGTAATGTGTTTCAATAATGTTTTATAGATTTAAGTACAGTGCTATCTTTTTTAGAAAGCGGTGATTATCAAATAATGATAATGTTTATTTTCAAATAATTTTAGTTGTCAAAGAGTCCTGAAGATGTTCCCAGATATTATCCTTACGCAGAAAGCTTGGGACAAATCCAAACTACGGGTACATCCACCAAGGTAACAAGCTACTTTTTGAAGCTTATAAGTTAGCATAGATTATTATGTATATAACTTGCAGTAATTATTACACATTTAAGATAAGATAATCTAATGTTGATTGTATTACTTTATAGATTGATAAAGCATCCTATGACATATTGGTAACTGTTGAAATGAAAACCAGTCAGACAACTCATGTTAATTCAGTATAAGCTGAATTAAGTTGTTTCTTGTGATAATTCTTATCTTATCTGACCATTGGAACTTTAGCTATGATTTTCTATATCCGTTGTCCTTGAACGTTAACGAAATGTCATCTGGTTTCATAAAAACCACACAGTTTAAACCATTTTATCTATACTAGTGAAAATTGATTGTAAGCTATCATTTTGAAAAAGTCTTTTGTTTATCAGTTTATCTCAGAACCAACGACATAACGAAGATCAGCTAGAAGGCTGTTATTCACACACACACTGTTCATTTCAAAACTAAAACAAAACCAAAGTTCAGTCTACAGTGGTGTCATTTGACCATAAGCCAAGTGTATGCATATTCTTTTAAGCTCGCTTAGTTTTTCTCATCACTTGGCGTCGTTTACTTTTACAAAAATATTTTCCTTTTAAAACACTGGGCCAAAGAAAATCAAACTTGGCCACAATCATCATTGGGGTATCTTGTTAAAAAAAATCGTCCGATGTCGGATGACCCCGCCAACCAACCAATATGGCCACCATGGCTAAAAATAGAACATGGAGGTCAAATGTAGTTATCGGCTTATATCTATGTAACCAAAGCATTTACAGCAAATCTGACATGAGGGTGAAAATGATAATCAGGTTTAGATTTATTTGTGAAATGAATCAGACAACCCGTTCTTTGGTTGCTGCCCCTGAATTGGTAATTCTTAGGAAGTTTTGCTGTTTTTGGTTATTATCTTCAATAATATTATAGATAGAGATAAACTGTAAACATCAATAATGTGCAGCAAAGTAAGATCTACAAATAATATAAAAAAGAAGATGTTGTATGATTGCCAATGCTACAACTGTCCACAAGAGATCAAAATGACACATACATAAACAACTATAGGTCACCGTACGGCCTTCAACAATGAGCAAAGCCCATACCGCATAGTCAGCTATAAAAGGCCCCAATAAGAAATGTAAAACAATTAACGAGAAAACTAACGGCCTTATTTATATAAAAAATGGAAGAAAAACAAATATGTAACAAATAAACAAATAAGTCCACATTACCAAAATGGCCCCAAAAGAATTTTTAACAAAGTTCTTAAATCAAACACATCACCATCACCAAAACACAATTTTGACATGAATTCATCTGTGTTCTTGATTCATATGCACATAGACCAGGGTGAGCGACATAGGCTATAGGTCCCAAAATATAGCAAACAAACTCATCATAGATACCAGGATTTAATTTTGCAATTACGCCAGACACGCGTTTGACTACAAAAGACTTATCAGTGACGCTCCAATCTAAAAGAATAAAAAGGTCAAATGAGTACAAAGTTGAAAGCATTCAGGACCAAAATTTTCTAGATTTTGCCAAATACAGCTGAGGTAATGTATTCCTGAGGTAGAAAAGCATTAGTATTTCAAAAATTCAAAAGTTTGGTAAACAGTTAATTTGAAGATGTGACCATATCAATGATAATTCATGTCAGCAGATAATTGCTGACAACTTGGCTGGTGATACCCTCGGGATTTAAAACTACCCCAGCAGTGGCATCGACCCAGTGGTTGTAAATAAACTCATAGATACCAGGATTACATTTTTCATTTACCCAAGATAGTGGAAGATATTATGGATATAATTGTGCAAATCGTGATACAAGCATGAAATTTGGTATATGGGTGGACTTAATGATAATTAAAAAAATTCAGCTGCTGGCCATAAAAAAAAATCATTTTTTTCAAAATGGCCACAGCTTATTTTGCAAATGGCGTCATATCCAATTGGTTACATTTCGTAAATCTTTTGAAAGCTGTGTAAGAGGTATAATCCAATGTAAATTTTGATAAAACTTAAATTACAGTTTCTAAAGTAGGAAAAAAACAATACCTACATGTAGAAAAAAGTGACTTCCGGTCCCAAAATGGCGACAAAACGTGGAAAATGTCATTTTTATCATTATATCAACTCGCTGACTTTGTTAAGTTCAAATGCATATATATATAGTTTGTTTAGAAGGACAGGTTACTTTTATTTTAATTATCTGCATGCATGCATGACAGTTACCAATACAAAACACGGAAAGCCAGAACGATAACATATTCAGTTACCAAGACAGCTGAATTTCATCCCCATTTCAAAAATTCATGACACGAGAATAAGCGGCCACCAAAGAAGTCCATTTTAGTTTCCAATTGCCATTGTATTTTTTCTTTAACCCAACTCCTGTGTTCATGACTTGGTACACAATCCTGTCGAATGCATAAATCCGGACGAGCCCAAACATTTCCAACTTGATATGCTTCTCTTTTGAATCGTTTGCAAGGAAGCCGCAGCCTTATGATGCTATTCCGCCTACCACAAAATCGTTATCATTACCTGTGGTAGGCGGAATAACATTATTAGCCCACAGCTTCCTTGCAAACCATTTTAATCGTGCCTCCTTAACAGCAAACGGTGATGTTTCCGTACATGATGCAAACAAAACCTTCTATGATGTCCATGTCCATGATGTCTGTGTCTGCATATAAAATCGGACAAAAACGTCCGTTACATTGGAGAATACTGCCAAGCTGACCTCTCCACTTTGTCAGTACTACTTACAATAATTAATTTTTACAACTATTTTCAACAGCATGCTTATCATGGACACTCATTTGTTGATCTGCTTTTTGATGGTTACACGGGGATAGCTGGGAAGTATCCATATTGAAATTGCAAAGAATATATTCACCTTGAGTAGCATAAGCATTTTCAATAGTCTCTAAAGAATCAATTATGTCGGCAAGAAACTTGAACAATTCCGTTTTGTTGTCATCTTCACAGAGAAAACTACTCCAAACCCTTGGCGTTCTACCAGAACCAACAATTTTCCGTCTAGCACCAGTACTTTGCCTTTGGTTTTCGTCCCTGTCTTTAAATAATTAATTTAGTAAACATCAAATCGATATCTACTCTTGGATACTTATCGAAGGGAGATGTTATGTAAGTCAATATAATTTCATTTGCATAATCATCAAAATATGTTTGCCCCAAGCGGTGGCAATAAATTAACCATTGCTGCCTCACCAACGATAAATGCGCCAGAATTTGGATCAGTTGATGGCAAATCGCAAAATGTTTCAAGAATACCCATTTGCTGCGATAAAATACCACATCCTGGCGCAAAGATGGAGGAGCAGTTTGGTATTCATGGCTAAAGAAGAAATGAAAAGTCTAGAAAAGAGATCGCAATCAGTGTCGAGGTTCTCTAGATTTGTTTTTTTTTACAAAGAAGTTTCCAGTTTCATTTTACGGTTTTTATATGGAAACGTTCTTTTTCATCTGGTTAAAAAAAAGCAGATTCTCCTTCGTTTCGCCTTTGCTTCAAAAGATTGTACTGTTTGGACCCAATAAATTGGTGTTTATATACATATCTTACCTACTTCTGAATCAACAACTTCTGTAAGAGTACAGTTTGTACAAATCTGACGACTTTTCTAGAAATGGATTTCCAAACTCGTAAATCACTTTAGAAATCCTTTAAAGTTTTTCTTATAAATCCTTTTGTGGTTTCCAAGAGTCTTCATGACGTCGTTTACCTGTTGTAGAATGACTCAAACCACTATTGTTTCAAATTCATCTACCGTTCTACTAACTTTTGGTCCAGCTACCATCCACCGTCTTGAATGGATCTTCGATTAAACGTATGGTACCAAAATCGCCGTTCACGACTCATTATACTGTGTTTATGCCTGATCAATTGTAATATAAAAGATACACTTGCTGGCCTTACGTACGGTAAAAATTACCATTTGCAAATTTCATTGTCACCTGTGGGTGGTGTTCGTAAAGGGAAGCCATATCTTGGAGATAGATCGGTAACCATCGAGCATAATTTACACGATCAAGACCAAGATTTTCTTTTTTATAATGAATTTTCTTTATTGTATCAAATAGGCTAGCACAACATGTATGAACAAAGGTATATATACAGAATGGCATTTTCACACAAAAGAAGTATATATTAAGGCGAAGTGTACGTAAATAAACTACACAATGGATTTTTTTTTAAATTTCACATACAAATGTATGAATTCTTCTTGTATGATTACACCAGAAAATAAAATAAAAAAAGGGGGTAACCGTTTTCGTTTTTGAGATACGAGCCGTTGAAATTAACAGCATGACACTCCAAAAATACAAAAGATATATAGGGGAAATCATCAAAACTAGCAGATATTTTTACATTATCAAGATTTTCTATTTTATTGGTCAATAGAATTTTTTTTAAATTGATATAAGATTCAAAAATGAAAGACGAATCCATCGGTGCAAAGAAAGTCCTTAGCAACCGTGCTACTTTTTACGCTACTCCTTGTTGATTTTTTTTTTTTTTTTGCCGGAACATTAGAATAATACGGCGACGTCATTGTCTACAGTAACGTCGCCACAACTTCTACGTTGTAACTCTATTATACCGTACAATGTCGTGCGTGTGTATTACCCATCTTCCTATGTATTACAAATGATCTAAGGTTATAAGTTGATAAGGAAATAAACTAACTGATTTTAAACAATATTTCTGTCGCAAAAGAAAATGCAAGTTTGTAAATAAATTTACCGCAAATGAAAGAAATTTACCGTAGACTGTAATTTCATCTTTTCTATATATCAGAGTGATTTCCGAACCCTTTTTTTAACGCTTGCATGGATTGTTTAATTCTTTTATGAATCAAATATCGAGTTTGAATTTGTCCCGGTTAACACAGTGTTGTCAGAATGAATTGATCGGTTTAATATTAGGATCGGGCATACACCTCGTTTCCAATCTTACTTCTGCATGTTTGTATTTAAAAAAGTAGACCTATTTTTTGCATATTTTTATGTTCGTCATTTCTGCATGTTGTTAATCTGAGGATTTGCACACAATATATTTTACATTATAAACCTATTTCATTAGTCATGTTTACACACATGCTCAAGACGCATCTCTGCCAAAACATATTTTATTTTACAAAATTTCCCGTCTCGATCACTTTCCCTTTTCTCTAACTAAATGACAAAGAATGATGTAATGTTTGCTAAATGAAGTTTCAGTAACATAAGAAAATATTTGTTTGTTCCATGCATTATTTGTTAAAAATCCACATTTAAGGATTTAAATTGATTGATTGATTGTTGGTTGCTTAACGTCCAGTGGCAAATATTTCATGCTAGTTCAGGACGAGAACAATAAATACAATAGGAAGTTTTGTTCATAACAGAGGCCATCCGGATGATGGTCGGAGAAATTTGGAGTGCCACTGACTGGAAAATGAGGGTATATTGGATAGGGACCGAAATTTTGCCGTGCAACAGTCCACCTACGCAACCCTCAGATTATAGTTGTTGCAATGGTTTATAACGGGCATAGAGTGCGGCACTCTCTTTACACGAGGCATCGGATTTAACTTCCCCATTCTGACCTGACGTGACTGCGAGCTAAATACATCCTGCACAGCCAAACGGACGATCCTCTTCGGCAAGTGTTTTACTGCCGGTCGGGAGAAGACCAAGCGACCATATTTCGTTTCCCCAGTCACCCTTGGGGTAACACGGTTTTAAACAATAAGCATAATGGATACTATGGCTCTTCAACTATTTTAGTTCTTATACATCCGTGGCTTTAAAATGTTCTGCTTTATTGTTCCTTATCTAGGTTAATCCAGAAAAGCGCTTCGGATGCTTGAAATTTATAGCGTGTTGATTTCATTTAATCTTCAGAATTTTTTAGACTGCAATGAGGTTAAAAAGTAGGACTCGCTTATGTATACATTTTAACAAAATAGAAAAGATCAGAGTATTTGGTATAACTACCCGTTGCAGATATTTCATACATGAATATTCAAAATGAAAACCTTACACCTTAGTTGATCCTTTTGAGATCGACGTACCTAGTGCAACAATGACTGGAACATACCCAGTGTTATGAAATAATATTTGTATAGAGAAATGCTTTAAATAGCGATGAATATTGTGTAATGCTTTAAATTAACTGGTGTAAAATTAATGATATAAGAATGCGACCTTATGAGAATATCATGTTCGATGCTTTAAAAATTTGCCTAATAAAATGTTATAAGAATGTACTCGGTGTAATGCACGGAGATTATGCATACTGTATTGCTACACGGGTTTACCTAGCGTAGTGCCGTACGAATACTAGCCTCTACATAATGCAAATGCATAGCTTTCCTATTTATATAATATAAAACAATAAGGAGATGTGGTATGACATCTAATGGGACAACTACCCGCCACTGGTTAAATGAAGTCGATGTAAGCAATAACTATTAACAACCAAACTGTTTTCAACAATTAAAGGGACAAAAACATAATGTGTAGGCCACAAAATACTCCGATATGAAAAAAGCAAAACATTTCAAACGAGAAAATCAACGGCATTCATAAACAAAATAGTTACGAAAAACAAATACCATGTTGTAAAGTGACACACTCGAACCAAAGTGAATAACAACCAGTAAACCATTAGTCCAATAATACAAGACTTTGGATTTTAAAATTATTTCCTTTCAACGATTTTTATCGGATACACTTTTTTTGGGGGGGGGGGGGGGGTGGTCAACGTTGATAATAAAAAAAGTAATATCCGATAAAAAAAAAGAAAGTTGAATGTAAATGATATGAAACTCCAAATTCTTATATTATTCTAGTCATTGGCGGATCCAAGGGGGGGGGGGGGGTCCGGGGGGTTGGAAACCCCCTTTTTTGGCCAATCAATGCATTTGAATGGGGACATGTAGTTGGAACCCCCTTTGTCCTGGATTGAGACCAAAAAGCTGGATCCGCCCCTGCTAGTACACCACAGGCTTCTCAATTTTTGTATTATCATGAACTAGGTGAAAGCATAGAGCTGACCGACTACGATATCTTCCTGGATGATCATTGAGGTCGTTTAAGCATCCCTTGCAGTAGACTTCGGTTAAATTAAAAAAAAAATCTGTAAACTGCTTAAAAGCTATCGAAATGTATTAAAAGTCTGAACTCATTCCACCTCTAATTCCACTAAACATTAAATTGCAGTAACAAGTGTCACAAAACTTTCCTGATCTCTTTTCTTTAGCCGTAATTATGTATTCTACTCATTCATAATCTTGAATTGAGACTTGAGAATAAAAAAACGTTACTTCAAAATCACATTCTCTAATTTGAAATGATGTACACATGTCAGGCACAATAAAAGAAAACAAATTTTGCAATCTCTTCGAATTTGATATCAATAGAAGTAGAATTGTCACATGTTTATTTAGTTATAATTCTGTTGTGAGACGTTTTTAAAATCTGTTGATATCATAAGTTTTACACGAAATGCCTTCCATGTCCCACGTACGCATCTAAAACAAAAACAGTCAACTGATATTAAAGTCAAGTTTGCACGAAACAATAGAATGCTTAGGTTTTAAGGCAGCACAGGCGTGCTTGTTGGATTCGTGATAGACCGCACGAAGTAGTTTCTCTTTCGTGTGTCCTTTCTTGGAGTAAGGGAGATAACTTGCGTAACTAACGTCGAACGTAATTAATCCTGTATTCCGCTAGGGGCGTGCAATTACGTACACTTCGCCTTAATTAATAAAACAACAATTGAATATATATGATGGTGCACTAATAGGTTGAAAATAAATAAATATCTTATAACATTGAAATCTGATGTGTTCTTGCAATATACATAGGTGGTGTTTCGATCAAGATTTTAACATTTATTATTTATTCTATGATAGGGGTCCAGGGACTCCAGTATTTATTATATTCCTATACAGAGAGGTTTTTAAATGAAATGTATTTTTTCTAAGTTCAAGTGTTCCTTTAAATAGTTTTTTAATGCATTTAAATTTGGTAAATGTAGTATTTTGAAAGTAGAATAATCTAATTCAATTTAACATTTTCGTAGTTAACAAATAAAATAATCAGAATAATAAAAGGCAGTTCAATATTTGTCATTTAAAAAATACAGATGTTTAGTGCATGCCAGAGACTGGCAACCATCGGACAGCTCCAAAATAAATGTTCTATGGTCTCTGGTCCTTCTTTAAAAAACGTACATATGTTGTTACTATTTATTTTCAATTTATAAAGTAGTGAATTAGTTCCTAAAATTCTATGGATAATTCTATATTGGAACCAGCAAAGCTTAGTGCTTTAACTATATTTTGTACACGAAGTGTCTATTTTTTTCCAGTTAATACCACTCATATTAAGATGGTTCTCCCATTTTTCCTTTGCAGCAAATGTAACATATTTTTCATTCAATATTTTGTACATTTCCTTTGAACCTTTTTTTGATTCAAAAAAGATACTTATGTTAAAAGGTAGTATTGCATGATTTTTTGTCTCCTTTACTTCAATATTGATCGTGTTTAACCACTCATTAAGCGAGTGCGCTATTCCATAATAATGTAACATATTTGGCCTAAATTGATATAATTGTTGGAAATTTTGAAATGACATAACTTTACCCTGGTCATCTAACAAATCTTGCACCAAATTTCCGCAATTGCCCAGTTTTTATAGTAGACTCTTGAATCACCTATTTTAAAGTTTTCTACCTCCCATAAAGAATACATCTTGGTTTTCTAATTTGATGAAGGGTTTTCCAAGCATCAAAAACCTCTTGCCAAAATTAATTTGAGGACCTTTTAATAGGCCCAATTTAACTTATTTCAATAAAATTTATTTGCTCCACAATGGAAACTTATCTCACCCACTTTGAATTTGAATTATACAGACGTCTTACCCATGTAATTTTTAGTCCTTGTATAAATGCTTTTATATTTAGCATTTTTAAACCACCCTTATAATAATCTTGACATATAAGATCTCGCTAGACCTTATCTGGTTTATTATCCAAGATAAAAGCATACATTTTATTGGTGTTTTACCAAGACTAAAAAAACGTTGACATCTCAGCTTATATGGTCCTTTGGCTTTTTTTTTTTTAAACTTTGCGTAATTTTTGTACCAAACAAAATGCCTTCTTGGTTATTCATACTCTTTTTCAAAGCGATTGGGTCCGTTAATTTGAGGGAAATTATCAGAAAAAGCGATTTCGGAAATTTGATTGAAAAGGGGGAATGTGTAAAAGTGTATACAAGCCAGAATTATACAGTGATAACGATATGTTTTAAACGAGTAATGAACTTTTGAATAATTCAAACATCATTAATTGGGGTTTCAAGCCGAAAATATCTAAGAAATGAAGAAAAGTAGGAAAATTGGCACCATTTTTATTAAAAAATCCAAAAATCTTTTTTTTTTCGCAAAAATGTTAAACGTACATAATTTTTGCATTGTGACAACAGAAAATAAAGCTTCATGTCAAATTGTCACGCTTCAACACTGTTCATGCTGTTGGTCATTTTTCAATTTGGAATTATTTCTCGATTTTAATTCAATTTTTACAAAAATTGCCCCGTATGATTTTTTTTACGACCGACCAAAAATGGAAGTTTAGATATTATACTATAACTTATAAAAATTCAGCTGTGTGTTAGGTGGGTGTATTAAAGTCACTAACTAAGCGTCTTTTCTGAAAATGTCACTCGCCTATTACCAGGCCTTGAAGGCATAAAACTGTGCTCAGTGCTCGGAACGCAAAAATCATGCTCGAAACATGAAATCCAGCAATTTGATTGGTTGATTTTTGAGTCTGAGTACAAAAATCATGCTCGAAAGTTTTATGACCGTGAAGCCAGAAGTAAAGGTTTTAAAGAAATCTTTCTCATACATTGTATCCATGAGAAGCACCAAAGAAAGGTTCCTGCATTTTAACATATTTCAATTAACCTCCCTAAAAAATAAGCTTATTTTAGTACAATGTCCGCTGTATTAGATTTTAACTGAAGTATTGGTTTTCAAGATTATATATCTAAAAGAAGTAAAAAAACAAAGGTTTGTACCAAATATTATGATAGTAGCTTGATTATAACACCTTTTCACATACCAGTCTTCGATATATTGGGCTGATTCGAGTATGAAGTCCGCCATTTTGGATTTTACCGGAAGTGCGACATTTTTTTAAATGCCTCCCTATCTGAAATAAAAGAGTAATGGTTGAGGAAGGTCTATGCCAAATTTCATGATTGTAGCAGGATGTGCACAATTTTTCACAAAGCCGCCGTATTATTATCCAATACCAAAGGGTTTATCTGTAGCTATAATTGATGTTTGCCCGACATTATGAACGTTTACACCTTTTTCGCTTTATCTATCGAATGCTGGATCATTGCAACTGAAAGGGCGTGTTTTCAAGCAGTGGCTCCAAAGAAGTAACACTTTATACTCAAACAGAATAGCCTAGATGCTTAAGGGAATGAATGACGACCACGATATGTTTAAGAAATTCAAATCCTCATCTAGATCTTTTAGATGAACTACGATTTCCATCATTGTATCCTTGTAGTGCTTATAATTTGTTCTTAATTTATAAATAGTTTGCGCATGGGCAAAATTGTTAAACGCATGTGTATTATAACTTTAAAAAATGTCATCAAACAAATTCATAACATCATTAAAAATTCAAAAGCGCTAAGCATGTAATGAATAGTTCAAGTGTTTGTGTGTGAATTGGTAAAATACTTACGCATGGGCAAACCCACAACTTGTCAAACATTCATTTCTAGTATATACGTCACATATAAAGAATGTATCCACCAAACCTGATTACATTTTTTTACACAAAGAAGGTCAAGGAAAACGTTCTCCAGAGAAATAAGTATTTCAATCTTGAAAAAACAGCCATTTTAGAAAAGGTGGTGGCCATCTTGAAAAAATGAAATTTGATTATGGCCAGCAGTTTTTTCTTAAAAAGTATACAATTCGTGCTAAATTTCATGCTTGTATCATGATTTGCACAATTCCCTTGATTTTGCTTGCTTATGTCTTCCACTAAGATGGCGTTTCGTTTATAAAAGACTCATCAGTGACTCTGGAATCCAAAAAAGTTAAAAAGGCCAAATAAAGTACAAAGTTGAAGAATTGAGGACAAAATTTCTTTGAAATTTAGCCAAATACAGCTAAGGTTGTCTATTCCTGAGGTAGAAAAGCCTTAGCATTTCAAAAATTCAAAAGTTTTGTGAACAGTAAATTTATAAATATGACCATATCAATGATAATTCATGTCGACACAGAAGTGCAGAGGAGAGCTTGGACATATGCAAGTTTTACATCGGATGAGGGTACTTGAACCTCACTTTCAGGTATGCTTTTTCTTCTGAAACAATGTGAAACAAGTGCTTGTGACCATCCACAAGAACTGGCGGTCATCCGATGTTCAGTGTTCAGTACTTCAGTACTTTGATTGAAAATGTCATTTATTATTAATAAACTGAATCTACATAGAACATGAGTTCATCTTTATAAGTGTTATAAGGTCTCAAATTGATTTTTTTGGAAAATTTTGATTTGATTATTTAGCCGGATAACTGGAACTTTACTTTGTTCTTCCATTATATGGCAGTATTCATATCACATGTGAATAGACTTGATATGATCATGACTTTGTTTTTTCATGGCCTGTTGGTCAACATAAAATGTCCGTGAAATGACTTCCAGTGGACGTAAACGTTTACTATGAAAACGTATAAAATATTCATAAACAGGAATGTAAAGAAATTAAATGAAGCAAACCATGCAGACATGTTCCTTAGAATACACTAAGTGTTGCTTACGTTGTCCGGAAATGCTCTTTATACTTCCAGCTGAACCACGCCTCCGGGTACGGGAGTTTCTGGTTGCATCAAAGACCCATTGGTAGCCTTCGGCTGTTGTCTGCTCTTTAATAGGGTTGTTGTCTCTTTGACAAATTTCCCGTTTCCATTCTCAATTTTATTCCAGGTGCCAATACTGATTCAATGGTTCAATATTCTAGAACCACTTAATCAAAACTGGCGATCATAGGTTATTGTGAAAGTTCCTAACAAATTGAATAACTAAGACATGTTAGTTGCAGAACTTTATTATTCTACGTTAAAAACCTACAAAACAATGTTTACAGGATTAAATTGGTGAAAAGACATGTACCATTAAGAAGGCACATACCACACTTTTGTAACTCTTTGAATTTACTGTTGTCTTTTTTTTTTTTTATCTCTTTTATAAATGAGCCAAAGAATTTAGACAGTGCATGCTTGATCGTGTAGATTTATCAAACCAGTTTATGTTTTAAAAGTGTAAATTAAAATGATAGGTGCCACCCCCATTGACATTTTTCTTCAAGTTTATACTTTTTTCTGTTGATATTCTCTTCATATTTATTTTGCAGGTACGTGTCCGTGTCCAAGCTGGTGAAAGAGTATTTTCAAATATCAATGATGAAGCAACAGGAACAGACAGTTCGTCAATGGTAAGTAACATGAATTTCCATGACAGATTCAGTTCATCAAAAAGAAAGAAATAAACTGGTTCAGTTTTCTGTTATGGACTTCCTCTTTTATGAATTTACCTTGGAGCTTGGTATTTTTGTGTTAGTCTTTTTCAGAAAATGTGATGGAAACAAACAAAAACAGCTTAACTGAATAAGTCTATGTATTGATATGCAATATGTGAAGTGAGTACTATGTATTCAGCATTGTATGTAAACTTTAAGAGGGTAAACACGTTAGGAGCCTGTAATTTAGTGGTTGTCGCTTGTTGTTGTATATTTGTATGTTTTTCATTGTTTTTTCCAAAATCAGCTGGCCGTTAGTTTTCTTGGTTGAGTTGTTTTACATTTGTCATTTCGGAGCCTTTTAGAGCCGCCTTTGTGATATATGGTTTGCTCATTGTTGAAAGCCGTAGAGGGACCTATAGTTTTATAGTTGTTGATTTCTATGACATTTGTTTTCTGATAGAGAGTTGTCTCATTGGCAATTATACCAAATCTGCTATCGAGTTGATAAAAACATAATAACACAAACTGATCTTCATTGTACTAGTACTCACGTGAAGTATAGTATGTAGTGTGTGGTTAGCATAGGAATTAAACTGTACTCCTGTCGATAAACATGCACAAACATCTGTACTATAAAAGTCTTAATATGTGAGGTTATAAGTGTGTGTTCAGCATTGTATGTACACTTTTATGAGTCGACAAGAATACACAGACAGCCTAACACGTGTGGGTAGTATGTGTTCAGACGTGAATTGTCATTAGGTTGATGAACGTTAAAGTACATTGACCTTTTTCATATTTTAAATCACTTTTCGTTATAATCATATATTCATTTCAGTTCACCAAAGAGGAAATAAATTTTACAAAGATGGGAATGATTGCGCTGAATATTTTTGCTGATGTTTTATATGACCTCTTAAAACAAGATAAAGCAAATGTATGCACAAGGACCGATTGTGATATAACATATTTATATCGTGAACACAGGAAACTAAATAAACACATTCCTAGTAATTCTTGGGGAGGATCATGGCAAACAATTCAGACAACAGACATAGCGATTGGAGATGATATTGAGCGCATTAGACTTACGAGAAATGAACTACAACACTCGAGGATATTTAAACTTGACGAAACACGTTTTAATGAGCTAAGTAATATGTCAGGTGACATTTTAAAAAGGTTTGATCGTCATAACACACCAACAAGGCTGTATACAGATCATCTAAATGACATTTTGGCTAAAACTATTTCTGCAGAGGAAGTGAAATCAATTGAAAATGAAATATTAGGTAAATATACGTTTAACAATTTTTTTTGTTTTTTTTTCTATTTCTGAGCCTTTTTTGTTTTTCCTGTAATGTTTGATGTCCATTAATATAATCTGGGCTATTTTCATGATTTCGTTATAATGACAATAACCATTACTAGAATTGTTTGTATAAGAATAAGGCTGAATTGAGACTTGTTTGTATTAAAATATAAATGTATGCAGACTTAATTATTTATCAAAGTTTAGTTTTGCTTAGACCATGTTTCGATAAGTTGTATGCATTCCGTAACCTGATATGAGTAGTCATTCTGGCTGCGCCTACTGATTCTACCAGTGATAGAAGAGTTTTTCTGGAAAGCTTGTATTTGAAGTATAATTTGAAACAGTTATAACAAGGGTGACTCAGGAATAGAAATATGGTCATGTTTAGTCTTCTTCAAACTGATAGTAAAATTGGGCATCTGTTTGGTTGTACTTAGTTGATAAATTGAAACGTAGCCATTTCGGGTAAGAATGGATATGACAATACAGATGCTTTGTGTAAGAACCCTTACAAAGCCATTTATTAATTCTGTATGTTGTATATTAAAATGTGTTATTAAATACGCCCTCAAATTCCAGTGGCAATTCTAATTTCTCGTAATTCATTCTGTTGGACACCTATGGCATGACATACCAATTGCACTTTGTTAAACTGTTCTCGTCCTTTCATTCAATAAGGAGCTTGTAATTTTATTTTAGGGATGACGATTGAAGTTGAAATTGAGCACTAAATCAATGTTCCACCACAATAGAGAAATATATCATCAGAAGTACACAGTCTACCAAAGCAACAGATATGCAGTCGATCTTCTTTAATAGAAACATAAATTTGTGAAATTCAGGTTGAAACTATTTATTCATAAAACTATAGACAGCAAGATGAAGAATGTGAACCAAATGGAAAATATTGGACTAACGTTAAAGATTTGACCAACATGTGAATGTATAATTACTGGGTTTTTTTTTCTCAAAAGGATTCAAATGCAACTAACACTGTAATAGTAATATTGGTAATACCTTACTACTCATCTAATTGCTATTTACATACTATAACAAATATATGTTAAACTTTATAAACATGTATCTATTCTTGCATGGAAATCAAGAAAACTTGTATATTACAGAACTGAAATGTTCGCAGCAGATTTGCTACAAACTTGCTGCAGGTCTGCTGCAAACAAAAAACTTGCAGGAACCCTTAAAATAATGTTTGCAGGTGTTTGCAGCTAGCTGCAAACCTCCTACAAATATTGCAGCTTTTTGCAGGAAAAAACTAGAATTTAAGAGAGGTTCGCAGCTAGATTGCAGAAATCTTTGACAATTTTATATGTTTGCAAAAGCATTGCAAAAAACTACATAAAACGACTGAGCATGCCTATTGGTAACTTCCTGCAAGATAAAGATTTGAAATTTAAAAATGTTGGTGATGTTTGTGTCGTGATATATATTAGTTTTCAAAAAGGCTTATGAAGGGGAAATTAACAGATAAGTTTTCAAAGACATTGATTTTGAGTTCAAATTGAGCATAGAATGTTAACTTGTGAAATTCTTTCCCGGCGGCTCCACAGATATCTGCATGAGGTTTGAAATACATTTTCAAATAAGTAGACATGCAATATACAGTACTCCCTCATATGCTTATAGATTATAACTTAAAAAATATTTTGTTTTAAGTCTACTTGAATTTTTTGACAATTTTAATTTAACTAGCTGTTAAATATATGCACAAAATAAATTTCAAATAAACCTTGTTTTGAATTTAAGATTCATGCATGTAATTCATTTGAGAACGTACATGAAATTAATCTAACTTATTGAAAGGTATAAACTTATGCTATGATAATTTTTCCGATGATAAAGTAATTGAATTATTATATGTATGGATGTAACATAACTTTTTTCAGAATTTGCTGTGTGATATAGTAAATATGATGTGTACACAGTATGACATTTGTTAATTGTATAACGTGTGTAGTTCTTGCAAGTTTGCAGCAAACACGCAGGAAAAAGATTGATTTGAATAAATATGTTTGCAGCAGGTCTGCACCAAATACGCAGCAAAGAGATTAATTTGCATTAATATGTTTGAATCAGGCCTGCAGCAAACACTCATTTGCATATTAATATTTGCAGCAGGTCTGCAGCAAACACGCAGGAGGGAGATTAATTTGTATAAATATGTTTGCAGCAGGTCTGCAGCAAACACTCATTTACATATAAACGTTTGCAGCAGGTCTGCAACAAACACTCATTTGCATATAAACGTTTGCAGCAGGTCTGCAGCAAAGACTCATTTGCATATAAACGTTTGCAGCAGGTATGCAGAAAACACTCATTTGCATGGTAAATTGTTTGCAGCATATTGGCAGCAAACACCACGGACTCTGTGTTCGCTGCAAGTCTGCTGCGAGTTCGCAGCAGACTTGCAGGAAATGTCTGCAGGAGGTTGATTTTTTCAGTAAGGGAATAGTGCCTTGAGAAACATGAGACAAAACCAGAAAACATTTTCTCTTTGTTTTTGATAAGAAAGATATAAGAAATAATTGTCAATAAGGGCATCAGGTGTTGATGCCATATATATATTCACAGAATTATCATTTAGTTACCACTTCATGGCTGGAATATTGTTTTGTTATGTATCTGTCCCACAATTTTTAACATATATCCACCATCTTGTTTCATTAATTTTCATAATAAAAGGAAAATTTTAATAATAATTGGTAGCTGTTTGATAGTCTGACTAGTTCACTGTTTTTCTTGAAATATTTGCCAGTTGTTTTTATCAAAATAAAAACAAGCAATAAACCATGAAGGGACAAAGCTGTTGCAATGTGTGCATGTAAACCATTTTAATGAGTGTAAGTTGATGATAACACATATGATATTACAGAAATAATTTTACATCACCATGAATATAGTGAAGTGTCTAAGTTTTTCAAATATTGTTCCTTGTTGTTTGCAGAAGAAAAAGCCGTGGACTTTTTCATACATTGTCCAAATATTGAGTTACATAAAGGCAAACATAGTATACCGCTGTTCGAAATTCATCAATTGTCAGAAAAAAATCCGGGCTCCAAACTAAAACCGAGGGAATCACATCAATATAAGAGGAGACCTACGACACAGAAACACATTACTAAAATGTAACATATAAAGAAACAAACTATATATAACAATGGCCATTTTCCTGACTTGGTACAGGACATTCCAAGTAAATAAAATGGTGGGTTGGACTTGGTTTTGCAGCTAGCCAAACCTCGCGCTTTTATTGCAATGTTAAAATATGCAATCTGAATTAACCAGTATAAGACAATGTCTGGTCATCATGTGCTTTGGATCAATTAAAAATAACAATTATCAGACAATATCTGATTATTATGTTCTAGAGATCAATCGTAAATCACTATTATCAGACAATGCTTGGTTTTCATGTTTTCGGGATAAATCGGAAATCACCATTTTCAGACAATTTATTGTTGTCTTGACTTTTTGTCCTCCAGAGAACCCTGCAATCTCCTGTATCAATTAATACCTGGTAATCGTGTTCTCGAGATCAATCAGAAATCATCTGTATCCTTTAAGCATCTGCCCTTGGTAACTCCTGCATATGAACACCAATTCTATTTGTTCAGATGCATCAGCCACAAGAAAGGACTTGACTCAAAAACTATTTTTATAATGGATATGATGCTGCTTCTGGTTCATGGTTAATAAACACAAAACATAATGGTTTACGTGACTCCATATCTTATTCAATCAATTCGACATGTTTTTTTTTGTTTTTTTCTATTCTTATGTATTGTCTATTGCAATTGTTTGATATAAAAATTAATATACTGACTAAGCCTATGAAGGGTCCCCTATTTGAAATAAAATTAATCTATCTAAATGTATTAATCTATTCCTGATGTTTTTAATGCACTTTTCTCTATTCTTGCTTATCTCATCTGGCTGCTGGTATCTATGATGAGGTTTTTTTTTTAACATTTGACTGGGAATTGATCACAAACTGAAACTTACGGAAGTTATGTTAATTTGTATAATAGTCTGAAAAACTAACTTCAACGTTAAGTTGGATGCCAAATGAATATCTCGGCGGGAAATACATCTTGACAAAAAAGTTAAGTTGCACATATTTATAAATATCAAATCCTTGATACAGTTGAGCGGTATTATTTTTTTCTTAATCCGTCTAGTCCAGTCACGAGATGTTGAACTCGCTTTATTTTTCGACCTCTGAAAACGACATTTTTATGTGTGAAAAGGGACGAGAGGATGATAACATTTTAACATCAAAGACCAGAGAGTCACGTTTCATTAGTTTAAACATATTTATTTATAGTGGATTAGGAAACAAGTTTTACAACTTATATTAATCCCTTTCCACTTTGCGGATGCGAGTGCTGCAGTGTAGCGACATTAGCCTACTCTTTTTCGAAATGTACAAGGAACGTGCAAGAGATATGGCTCTTTCCTAACACGGATCAGCCATTTATCGTCCCCGTCCGATGGACTATATTCGTTTCCTCCAGACCATACTCGCAAATGATGTCAAGGGAGAGCCGAAAATTGAATTCCTGAAATTTTCATCCCAAACGGGAATCGAACCAGGTACATTTGTGTTAGTAGTCCGATGCACTTACCACTACACCACGGTTCGTTTCATTATTGGCACAAGGATTTTATCAATGACACCAAACAATATCAAGTAATGATATTCGATCGACGGAGTTGATCGCCAGTAAAGTTACAAACCAATGGTACCCTTATTAAACAATCTGGTCCGATAGGATGAGAAGACCAAGACATTGTATTGATATTCCATCAACATGACGAAATAACAACAACTATCATTGCATTCTTATTCATACTGATGCTCTTTTGTCTGTAAAACCACGAAAGAACTGTATTGACAATACAGAACTTTAATGTTTAAACAATATGCATCCAGTTTGCTGTGAAAATATATAGCCTAAATGTATATTCCAACCAAGACTCATTTGATCTTTTATTTATTGTCCATTTTTAACCCAAATTTTCCTTTTTGTAATTTGCACTTTAAGCAAGTCAGATACATGTATCATGATAGTATATTTGACGTTCAATTTAGTAATATATGATGATCATCCCCTTTTTTTTTTTAACAAAAACAAGTTTAGCATTCACGAAGATCAGTTTTGTTACGTTGCACACTTTTCAAGCAAGAAAAACAAACACATGAAAATATGTACTTTTTCGTCTAATCAATTTCTGTCCGTTTATGTGAAATTAATATGTCAATTAAACAGCAACCTCACGACATAAATAACTAAAATACACCAACATACGAAAAGCTTTAATTAGACAGAAAACCGACGACACACATAACCAACATACATCGACATAAGAAATAAGTCAATGCGACAGAAACCTGACGATACAAATAACCAAAGTACATCAACATACGAAAAGGTCATTTGGACAGAAAACCGACGACCCACATAACCAACATACATCGACATAAGAAATAAGTCAAGGCGACAGCAACCTGACGATACAAATAACCAAAGTACATCAACATACGAAAAGCGTCAATTAGACAGAAAACCGACGACCCACATAACCAACATACGAAATACATCAACAAGACAGAAACATGACGACACAAATAACAAAAATACATCAACATACGAAAAGGTCAATAAGACAGAAACATAACGTCAAAAATAACTTTAATATATCAATCAAAATGCGAAATACGTCAATTAGACAGAAAACTGACGACACACGTAATACATCGACATAAGAAATAAGTCAATGCGACAGAAACTTGACGACACAAATAACAAAAATACATCAACATACGAAAAGGTCAATAAGACAAAAACATGACGACACAAATATCTATAATACAGCAATCAACATGCGAAATGCGTCAATAAGACAGAAACCTGACGACACAAATAACCAACATACATCGACATCAGAAATAAGTCAATGCGACAGAAACCTGACTACACAAATAACCAAAAGTACATCAACATACGAAATAAGTCAATGCGACAGAAACCTGACTACACAAATAACCAAAAGTACATCAACATACGAAATAAGTCAATGCGACAGAAACCTGACTACACAAATAACCAACATACATCGACAAAAGAAATAAGTAAATGCGACAGAAACCTGACTACACAAATAACCAAAGTACATCAACATACGAAATAAGTCAATGCGACAGAAACTTGACGACACAAATAACAAAAATACATCAACATACGAAAAGGTCAATAAGACAAAAACATGACGACACAAATATCTATAATACAGCAATCAACATGCGAAATGCGTCAATAAGACAGAAACCTGACGACACAAATAACCAACATACATCGACATCAGAAATAAGTCAATGCGACAGAAACCTGACTACACAAATAACCAAAAGTACATCAACATACGAAATAAGTCAATGCGACAGAAACCTGACTACACAAATAACCAAAAGTACATCAACATACGAAATAAGTCAATGCGACAGAAACCTGACTACACAAATAACCAACATACATCGACAAAAGAAATAAGTAAATGCGACAGAAACCTGACTACACAAATAACCAAAGTACATCAACATACGAAATAAGTCAATGCGACAGAAACCTGACGACACAAATAACAAAAATACATTAACATACGAAAAGGTCATTTGGATAGAAAACCGACGACATTATATATCAACATACATCGACATACGAAATAAGTCAATGCGACAGAAACCTGACTACACAAATAACCAAAGTACATCAACATACGAAATAAGTCAATGCGACAGAAACTTGACGACACAAATAACAAAAATACATCAACTTACGAAATGCGTCAAGTAGACAGAAACCTGACGACACAAATAACCAAAGTACATCAACATACGAAAAGGTCATTTGGACAGAAAACCGACGACCCACATAACCAGCATACATCGACATAAGAAATAAGTCAAGGCGACAGCAACCTGACGATACAAATAACCAAAGTACATCAACATACGAAAAGCGTCAATTAGACAGAAAACCGACGACCCACATAACCAACATACGAAATACATCAACAAGACAGAAACATGACGACACAAATAACAAAAATACATCAACTTACGAAATAAGTCAATGCGACAGAAACTTGACGACACAAATAACAAAAATACATCAACTTACGAAATGCGTCAAGGCGACAGCAACCTGACGATACAAATAACCAAAGTACATCAACATACGAAAAGCGTCAATTAGACAGAAAACCGACGACCCACATAACCAACATACGAAATACATCAACAAGACAGAAACATGACGACACAAATAACAAAAATACATCAACATACGAAAAGGTCAATAAGACAGAAACATAACGTCAAAAATAACTTTAATATATCAATCAAAATGCGAAATACGTCAATTAGACAGAAAACTGACGACACACGTAATACATCGACATAAGAAATAAGTCAATGCGACAGAAACTTGACGACACAAATAACAAAAATACATCAACATACGAAAAGGTCAATAAGACAAAAACATGACGACACAAATATCTATAATACAGCAATCAACATGCGAAATGCGTCAATAAGACAGAAACCTGACGACACAAATAACCAACATACATCGACATCAGAAATAAGTCAATGCGACAGAAACCTGACTACACAAATAACCAAAAGTACATCAACATACGAAAAGGTCATTTAGACAGAAACCTGACTACACAAATAACCAACATACATCGACAAAAGAAATAAGTAAATGCGACAGAAATTTGACGACACAAATAACAAAAATACATCAACATACGAAATAAGTCAATGCGACAGAAACCTGACTACACAAATAACCAAAGTACATCAACATACGAAATAAGTCAATGCGACAGAAACCTGACGACACAAATAACAAAAATACATTAACATACGAAAAGGTCATTTGGATAGAAAACCGACGACATTATATATCAACATACATCGAAATACGAAATAAGTCAATGCGACAGAAACCTGACTACACAAATAACCAAAGTACATCAACATACGAAATAAGTCAATGCGACAGAAACTTGACGACACAAATAACAAAAATACATCAACATACGAAATAAGTCAATGCGACAGAAACCTGACTACACAAATAACCAAAAGTACATCAACATACGAAAAGGTCATTTAGACAGAAACCTGACTACACAAATAACCAACATACATCGACATACGAAATAAGTCAATGCGACAGAAACTTGACGACACAAATAACAAAAATACATCAACATACGAAATAAGTCAATGCGACAGAAACCTGACGACACAAATAACCAACATACATCGACATCAGAAATAAGTCAATGCGACAGAAACCTGACTACACAAATAACCAAAAGTACATCAACATACGAAAAGGTCATTTAGACAGAAACCTGACTACACAAATAACCAACATACATCGACAAAAGAAATAAGTAAATGCGACAGATATTTGACGACACAAATAACAAAAATACATCAACATACGAAATAAGTCAATGCGACAGAAACCTGACTACACAAATAACCAAAGTACATCAACATACGAAATAAGTCAATGCGACAGAAACCTGACGACACAAATAACAAAAATACATTAACATACGAAAAGGTCATTTGGATAGAAAACCGACGACATTATATATCAACATACATCGACATACGAAATAAGTCAATGCGACAGAAACCTGACGACACAAATAACCAAAGTACATCAACATACGAAATACGTCAAGTAGACAGAAACATGACTACACAAATAACAAAAATACATCAACTTACGAAATGCGTCAAGTAGACAGAAACCTGACGACACAAATAACCAAAGTACATCAACATGCGAAAAGGTCATTTGGATACAAAACCGACGACACACATAATCAACATACATCGACATAAGAAATAAGTCAATGCGACAGAAACCTGACGATACAAATAACAAAAACACATCAACATACGAAAAGGTCAATAAGACAAAAACATGACGACACAAATAACTATAACACATCAATCAACATGCGAAATACGTCAATTAGACAGAAAACCGACGACCCACATAACCAACATACATCGACATAAGAAATAAGTCAATGCGATAGAGAAATGACGACACAACTAACAACAATACATCAGCATACGAAATGTGTCAATTATACAGCAACCTGACGACACATATAACAAAAATACATCAACATACGAAATGGTCAATCAATCTCGGCACTACAAAGATGCAACTGGGTATTAATTGAAAGAATTGTTTCACGAAGAAAATACCATTTAAAACATTATTTATTGGTTTGAAATTTTGCTTGAGGAAATTCGTGCGACTTTTTTCTCAAAACAGATTGTGGTAGACTTACATACTTTTTTGGATTTGTTATATGAGGATCAATCATGAATTTGTAAAAAAAAAATGAAGAAAATGTGTGTCGCGTTTTTAAAGTCCGTCAGTATATTAGATTGACACATCATATTAGATTTATAGTTAAAAAAAAAGAGCTCCAGCTACTTCAACCGGACACACGACCAACAGTCGAGATTTTAAACTCTTAATCTGAAATGCCAAGTGCTTACGGAGTAATTCGGGAAAGCTGCAAAAAAGATAGTTGATGGTACGATTAGATTCGGCCGTCGTTTGTCGAGTCAAATCTTAATAGTACAAATACCCATTTAATATGTAAAACTACTGTCCAAGACATTTCCTATTCCTTAGCTTATGTTAACAACTGATGATTGACTTTGATGTCAAACTGGACAATGTTTTACAAACAAAACTCTATAGTAATAGAGTATGTCTCAACACGATTCCAGTCCTCGAATCCATATACCAAAAATGGTAAAACAAAGACTTTTGTGCGTTTCATTCTTTACAATTTTGACTTATTTGATACTTCATACAGCAGATCAAACTAAATTCATCTTTTACTTAGGTAAATAATTCTTGTTCGTTTGGTATCCCCTTTCGTTTTATAAAACAACAGATAATGTCGTTTGCGGAAAACTTAAACTGGTGCATAAAAGTTACGAAACTGATCCACATGACGTCCAAAGGTGCATACGACTCTTAGACTCTAGTGTACAACTTTTAAACTGATATGCACGGATTCAAAGAAAGTATTCAAACGACTATAACACTCTTGTGAATGACTTTAATATTGTTACATGCAACTTGGCGCTTCAAACTAATACGCACGACTTTCAAAATAGTTTGCATGAGTTTCATTATAGTGCACATTACTTTAAAAGGTATGTCCATAACTTAACAACACGAGTTGAAATTTGAGTTTAAGTTGAAGAAAGAGTTGATTCAAAAGTTGAGTGGAAGTTACATGTTATGTATCGATATACTTTTCCAGATAAACTTTAAGTTCAAGTATAATTTAAGTTATAATTATCTGGGTTATTTTATTGAAGTTCAGGTACCTGCTTGTGTGATCAAAAACTACATGGTAAACTTTAACCTGAAAATGTTGTTTTTCAAACTGTCCAATTTCTCTTCTCAGTTTCCATGTAATCCGAGATCAAAAGCTATATCAGTAACACAACATTTTGATGGATGTGACCTTCTTAATAAAACACTTAAACGAAAACCGTAAACCAATACTGGACGAACTACCAAACAAACGCAAAGACCAGAAAACAGCCCCCTATATATTGAATGATGGCATTGTAAGGGATGTTAAAACAATCACAAACTCTTCATTATTTCAGATAGGAAATATCAACTTTAAGTTTTGCTTTCTAAAAGTCAACGTTTATACATTTGTTCTCAAAACATGTACTGAATCTTTTATTATTCATTAGGATATACATATAGTTATTACATTTCTGGCACGTGGTTTTCATTCATATTTAATGAGGGGGCAAGGGGGTCCCAATAACAGCAAATTGATTTGGCTTATAACCGATAACAAGGAGTTAAAATGGACAAAAACATATAACAGTAAATAAAATATTAAAATAAGTCAGGTCCTTGACTGCTTGAAAGATTATGTCTCCATCATATGAAAATCAAGCACAATCCTATCCGTTGCTGATTTTTTTTTATTTATTGTAACTCAAAACAATACAGAAACAGGTCTGCAATAATTGGTGCACAGTTATTCCCCATTGGAATTCTGATAGCTTGAAAATTATATATACGTAAACTCCATAGCAGACAAAAATGATATATAGTAAAAATTAAAGGGCAGTTATGGTATCAAAGCAGGTCCAATTGACATAGTTCCTTTGTTTGTTATTACTAAAAAAATGGCCCGAAAGAGTTTGGATATATATATTTGCATTCTGGTTTTTTTTAAATGCACGTTCAATGCATTAGGTGTGTGATTTCTTTTCTTAATAAGACTACGAGGCACAGTGGTAAATAGGGTAAAAAAATCGAAAGCACAAATTGTAAGCATGCAATTTTTCAAGTACTTCAGAATAATTTTGACACTCCAATGATTCCACTATTTTCAAAGGCCTTATTTGAACAACTTATTATCAGGTGGTTGAGTGTACCAAGTGTACTATTAAGTAGAATACATAGTTTAGTAGTGGAACAATGGCTTAAAGACGAAATATATCTTTGTTTGTTATGAGTTATGTGCAGCTTCGAAACCCAGTACATGGTTTATGTATACTTATAACATTTCCGTGTTTTCTGTCACGTGGTCTTCATTCATATTTAATCAACAATAGTCAAAAGTTCAAGTACTGTCTACAATTGTTGTAACATAAAAAAGAATGTTGCGAAAAGTGATCTAGCCGCTTATTTTCGCTTTTCTTTATTTTGTTTTTATTTTTTCTCTACTTTGTTTGCAATGTTTTTTTTCTCTTTCCTGTGTTTATGAACATTTAGCAAAACAGTCTTTACTCTGTACACCCTACTTAGACCTTTGTCTATAAAACAGTATTCAAGCCGCTTGGTTTCTGTTATTTTTTATTTTTGTTTGCAATATTTTTATCTTATCTTTTGTTCAGTATGTATCTCCTATCAGTCGTTATTCTGTAAACCCCACAAACTTTAAAAACTATCGCGTTACGTTGTTTCAATTGTTTTCTATCATCTAGATCTGGTTTTCATTCATATTTAATCAAACAATTGTCAAAGTTCAAATAATTTCTATAATGGTTGTAAAATTGCGAATAGTACTGTGTAGGCAAACAAATGTAAGCAATTAGTTCCCAACAAGTTTAATTTTGCTGTCAGTTAATTCACATTATTTGACAAGGTGCTATTTGATAGTAGATCTGTTAATATTGCAAAGACACCTCGCTATTGTCGTAAAATATACTAATATGTGTCTCTTGGTTGCTGTCACACTGATAGATATACTGTTTTCGTTAACATGCTTAAGCATACTCATTTGTTTGATTTATCATTCAAACATTTAATCTCAGATTCGAAAGTGGCTTATATTGTATAGCGTTCTCTTGTTGATATCGAATGTTGTTCTCTATTCAAATACCGGAATCTAATAAGGGAAAAAAACTAACACCAACACCTTAACCAAATACGTAAAAAGATAGACGGGAAATACATAATACGAGCAAATCCTCTACCTTTAATGGGAAAAATGCAGTAATTAAAATACGGGAAAAATATTGTCAAATGAAAGTCTGGTAGAGCTAGGTGTGACCAAAACTTCATGATAATCTACAACCTGGTAATATACTCATGTCAACCTACTACATTTCTTTTATCAGTGAACCATGTAATCAAGATCAAAAGCTATACAAACAACATGATATCAAAATTTAAAAAATCAAGCGGATGAGACCACATCTTTCTTACAAAATACTTGGACACCATCCTTAATCTAATACCAGACGTACTTTTAAACGGACACACATACTAGATAAAACCCCCCTCTTTTATCGAATGCCGTCATTATTATGAATGTCACACCAATTATAAGCTGAAATATCAAGTTTTGTTTCTGCTTTGTAAAAGTCAAAGTTTATACATCTGATCTCAAAACTAAACTTGTGTATTATTATTGAATTCTATTTTCATCATTCATAAGGCGATGTTTACTACTAACATTTCCGGGTTTTCAGTCACGTGGTTTTCATTCATATTTAATCAAACAATTGTCAAAGTTCAAGTACAGTCCTTTCTTCTATTGTTGTGAAACTGGGAAAGATTTTTGAGAACAGTATTCAAGCCGCCTTTTTATTCTATTTTTATTGTGTTTTTTTGCAATATTTTTCTCTTTTATTTGTTTAACCATTAGTCTTTATGCTCTGAACCCCACACACTTTAAAAACTATCTCATGATTCAGTAGTCTTCTGTCACGGGGTTTTCATTTATATAAAAACAAACAATTGGCAAAGTTCAAGTATTGTCTTCAATTATTGTGAAGTTGTGAAAGTACATTGTAGGCAAACAAATGCAAACAATTCTTTCCTTACCGTTGTAATTGTCCTTGTATAAGTTTCATATTGTTCCATATAGATAGTAATATATTTTATAAATACATGGCCATTATCAAACGGAAGCACCTTTTTTTTTTAAAGAATGTCGATATTGTAATGCATGTCACAACAATTATCCGAAATTCTTGTATTTGGTTTTGATGTTATATTTGTTATCCTCATCGGATTTTGTCTAATACTTAAAACGTTTCTGTGTGTGTTACATTTAAATGTTGTGTCATGGTTTTCCTCTCATATTTAATGCGTTTTCCTCTGTTTAAGTTTGTTACCACAATTTTATATGTTTGTCAATAGATTTACGAGTTTTGAACAGAGGTATACTATTGTTGCCTTTATTTATAAGCTATTTATTAGTTCAGAAATATCAAGTTTGGTTTCAGATAAAAAAAAATACCATCTTTTGTGTCTGCTTTATAAAACTACATATGTCCTCTATACTAGACTGGTGTATTGTAATATTTTGTCAATTCTATTTTAATCATTTATTAGGAGATACAAATACTTATATCATTTTCCTGTTTTCTATCACGTGGTTTTCATTCATATTTTAATCAAACAATTGTCAAAGTTGAAGTACTGTCTTTAAGTGTTGTGAACTCGGGAAAGTATGTTGAGAACAATGTTGTAGCCGCATATTTCCTCTATCATGGTTATCCTTTTTAAAATTTTTCACTATTTTTCTCTATTTTGTTTGCAATATTTTTCCTTTTTATGTTTTTCTATAGATTTGAACAATCAGTCTTTATTCTGTAATCCCCATACCGACCCTTGCCTATTACAAATATCTCGTGGTTTCGATTGTCTTCTGTCACGTGGTTTTTATTCATATTTGAACCAAAAAAAATTCAAAGTTCAAGTACTTCCTACATTTGTTGTGAAATATTGATAGTTCTCAATGTAAATGTAAACAATTATTTTAGCACCAGTTAACGAAAAACTATAGCAATATATTGGTAAAATACACATAAACTTAATTTTAAACAAGTTTGTGAGTCCAACAAAAAAGTCGGGAGTGCACTAGAACAGTAAAGGGATTCTGCACCACATTGGAATCTTCTTGTGTTACTCTTTAAATACATTGACCAGACATTTGTATTTCTTACAATATTGATTTGATGATCCTGTATAAACCATAATACTTGACAAAATAACATTAACCACCGGTATATGTTTTAAAATTGTCAAACCCAACAATTTGACCGAATATGGAAATTTGACCCAAAAAAAATTTTAAGGAACAAGTTAGAAACCATATTTTGTTTACCGTTACTTAACCCAGAAATAGAGAATTTATATTCATGTATCACGAAATAACACTGAACACTATAGCAAACACAGTATGAACCAAAATCGAGGTGCCAAGAAAGGTATACATGGTGCTTTAGTAATATATGTAAAGCGTTCAAATCTGAAATGATGTGTATGATAGTTGTATATATATATATATACATTGTACGTACACTAAGAGGGAAATAAAATAAATATTTGTTTTATAATATCTCACTACCCAGCTACTTTTGCATAGGTACTGTTTATGTTACAAAAATCTGTTTTACTGGGAATCTACTTTTTATATTCGGTACTATTTTGTTACATTAAAATCATTGTTATATTTAGGTATCTGTATTTTACAGTACTTATATTTTAGTAGTACATATTTTTTGTTACACCTTTAACTTTTCCGCATTTTGAAGGTTTGTGTATTTTTAATCTTTGAGATTTTCAAACATGAAATATTGTGATAACTATTGGTATTATTTCTGTACCATTTTTTTTGTACAAATCAAGTACTGTATAATATAGGTACCTAAATATTACAATAATTTTAAGATAAAGAAATAGTACGAAACATCAACAGTAAATTTCCAATACTAGAGATTTTTAGTACAGAAATAGTTCCTTTACAAAAGTAGCAATGTAGACCTACAATATTTTTCAAAATTACAAAAATCATGTTTGAAAACAACAAATCCTCTACCTTTTTGTCTTCAACATTAAGTCAAGAACAATCTTTGTGCTTGAAGAGTGCCAAGTGCTATGCATGTAGACAGATCAGGAAAAAACCCAAGATATATTGGGTCTTACGAGATAACAGGACGAGAGTACTTTTAGTATTTTGTTTTCACTACCTATGATTTTCTTCCTGTGTTCATCATTAATCGTGATGAGGCCTTTAAAGGCGGCAGGGCGATTTTTCTTAGAGATCGAGTCTTTCCTAAGCACAACAAAATCAATATTTCCAATGATTCAATAATGAACATTTTGTGGAGGTGAGAACCCAAGCCAGATTTGGTAGCTGACTTGGGCTCTCATGTGGAGGTCCATGGAGACTGGTAGTGATTGGGTGATTATTTCACTCGGCCCTTCCTTTGGGCCTGACAAGTTCTGCAATTTGCAGGTTTGGAAAATGTGTTTAGTGGTAACGGTGCGGTATACAGATGGGTAACTATCGGACCTCCTCCACCTCATCTTATAGTGGGGAGGCCTACACCTGCCAACTGGTGGGGCAGTTATAACTGGAGCATTGGTAATACGAGTGTTTTACCCGTCACTCCCAATGGTAGGTGGTGGTGTAATCGTGTTTAGCTACCAGGGGTTTTATTACACTATGTCAACAAAGGTCAGCTGATAGCCATTGTGTATAGGTAATCTGTATAGTCACTCTGGCGCCTCCACAAAATAGTATACAATACTCTGTAGCCAAAGTAATGCCACAAAGTGAAAAAGGTATATTCTAGTCATGAAAATGTAAATACAAGTTGGTGTATACAATAAGTGTTTAAATCAAAGGATTGTTTATGTATAAGTTGTAAAAATGGAGCCTCTACACAAATGAGTATAATATACAGAAAGTCTGTAGTATTTTAATTTTGGTATTTGTGAATTACAATTAACAACAGACACAGAGAGACAACTCTGTATTAATTTTGTAACTCTATTATTCTTCACATCATTGTTATTCGTTCAGTATTAATATAGGGTCGTCTTCTATGAGTATTGCAATTAATCGAGATGAGGCTTTTAAAGGCAGCAATGCGATTTTCTAACATATTTCTAAGAAAGGTACATATGATAAGTAATATAGCGGTATGATGTTTTTTTCTTTCACAATGCTTAGTTTGAATCAAACTTTAAACAGAAATGATAGATGGTCTCGTACGAATCATTGGGCAATTATTTTAAAAACAATATGTTCAAATATGTCATAAAACGAATATCTATTGATACATGTATCAAGGGCAAAAAAATGTATTGAAATGATTTCTAAGATAAACAATCACAAACAAAGGTCGACCGGGAGATTTAATTGAAAAGTGTGTAAGAAATTTCAATTTTTGAAAGAAATTTCCAAAAACACTAAGAGACCAGGTAAAAACTGTGTTTGGTAAATTGAAAAGGAAAGGATCGTTTGTTGCTTATAAGTATATAGTATATATCCCAAAAAGTGTACATCAATTTAAATAAACACACAGATAAAGAATCAATTTTTGTGTAGAAGCCTCTCCTGTTGGGGAGTGGGGGAATTAAGATTTTTAGCTGAATGATTTTAGTTTGGACAAAATGCTTAACCCTGTCATAAATTGGTAAGGTATACATGCTTGATAAGATAACTTTTCAGTTAACAAAATGTGTTGAAAAAATAAAAGGACCATGCATAGACTAGCGGAAACCTCTACTCATTTAAACATATACAAAGCGGATGTCAATATTAAAACTTAAACTTTGAACTGTTTTATCATTCTACATCATAAAAACGGAAATTTATAATTAAAGCTCATTATCATATCAATTTTAAAGAAAGATCTATTCATAGGTAATTGAAAATTTGATTATTTGATGACAATAATATGAAGGTTCAAGCCAATTTAAATGCTTGTAATACAGTTGTGATTTTTTTATCTAAAAAAAAATACTCCTGAATTAGTTATTACTCAGAAAATAAAACAGACTAATAAAAGAATCGGAGTCCAAGTGCTCCTGAATGGTAAAGCAACAGTACCATCTCCACATTGGAATCCTGTCGTGTTACTCTACATATACATTGATCAGTCAGTTCTATTGATTAGGTGTTTTACAAAAGGAACTCGATACAAGGCTCTTGTTTCTAAGACGTAACCAAATACAAAACAATTTAGTACATGTTAATTCTCCAACACAAAGACTTGAACGAATTTAAAAGTTTAGATTTAAAACAAATGCTCACCAGAATTAATGTTAATAAAAGCTGTTTACGCTGACAATTTTTTTGTTTGTAGATCTCATTTGTTCTACAATATTTATAAGAATTACAAAAAAACATATACTAAAACAGTGTATCGAACCCTTCTCTCCCTTCAATTTTCCTCATTTATATAAAGTCAAATACAATTGTTTGTACTTAAAGCGTGCAAAGCGGTATGAGTGTAAATAGGCCAAGACATAAACTCAGAGTTAACAGTACGTCAGTACTTTTATTGTCGTCTTGTTTTAACTAAATATTTCCTCTTCCTGTTTTCATTACTAATCGAGCTGTGGCCTGAAAGGCAGCAAGGCGATTTGTCTAACGTACTGCGCAGAAAGGTAAATATGATAAGTTTAATGACAGCCTGATAATTTTTCTTCACTATGCTCTTTGATGCTGAGACATTTTTTTCCATCTTTTAAGAAATGTGATTAAATGCCTTAAAAAAAGTTTTCAAACCGTGCGAAAATTGGAATTTTAAAAATATATTATTTTCAAATAATTTTATAGAAAGACTAAACATAGTAAGGTCGTGACTCGAAATTGTAAATCTCATATCAATGAAAAAAAATAATAAAGTACACAATTACAATGAAAATCCGGAAGAATTCATTTACGACAAGTAAAAGAACGAATTATTTTTTCTGAAGCCTGTCCTATCGGAAACGTCAGAAATCAAGATTTAAGGTTATTTTTTTGAAAATTATCTAAACCCTGTCCAAACTGTATAGTAATATGATTGTCAAAAGATTTTTTTTATTTATCAACATGTGTTCTACTTCACTTCATGACATATATGGTTAAAGAGCTAATTCCCGGAGAAGCGGAAACCTCGCATCCTACACGTAGTAAAATGTAGGAAGACGACAATTTGAAAATAAAATTTAACCTTTGACAATGTTTGAACTGTGTCAATATTTCAAATTATCAAAACGGAAAAATATTTATCAACAATATATAAATTTTGAAACAATAATCTATGCATTAGTGATTGGCGATATGGTTATTTTAAAATTAAAAATCAAAAGTGTTTGCCTGTTTAAAGAAATGTCTGTTTGTCTTATTATTTTTAACCCTGGCGTTGTCAGTTTATTTTCAATCTATGAGTTTGACTATCCCTCTGGTATCTTTCGTCCCTCCTTTCTATATAAATGCACTTCTTTTTTAGAAAATTAAATTGATAAAAACATTCCGTTTTTTCCAATTTTAGTTGAACGAGCCAAAGTTGCATGCAAATTTTTACCAAAATATGTGACATAACTAATTTACTTTACCTTGACCTAAATGGATTTGACTGTTTATCAAATCTGCATATCGACAGAGTATTACCTATTGGTAATTGAATTGTATTATATAGCTTTTTTTAAAGTAATTCCCTAAATTGCAATGAAAATAATATCGTTATGGATAATTCATGTGCTCGATTTAGGACTTGAGTAAAACGGTTCTTCAGTATGGTGTTACACCACCAATAATTCATCCAATCAGCATTTAAAACATATAAAACCTACGCTGACAAAACATAATCCTTTGGTCGTTGTTGTTATCTATAACTAGCAATAAGATGGACAGAATTGAAACTTCACTGAATGAGAAATTTTGAGGCCAAATTAACTTTTTCGTGAATTTAAATTACTCCTTTCGGGTTAATATACTATTTTTTTACTTGCATGAAGCAAACAATGGTAAAGATTGTTAGCAGTAAGCGACTTCCGGAATGTCAATAAACTAAATAACCTCTCCCTAAATATGTGAAATGTTTTTTATTACATTTTGTTCATATGCAAAGTTATTTTAAAAACTTTCTGTAAATCTTACTTTTACACATGATTACAAACCAGAAAGTCTAAAATTCGCAGTAATTGTACTCTACTGTACTGATATTACACGATCATTTTGAATAAGTCTAAATTTTACTGGACATTTACTTGACCCCAATCTTAACCATACTTGTATGTATTGATTTGCACTCGACCACAATCTAGACAATACTTAAAAGTCTTAATTAATACTCGATTAGTCTGAAACATTAGTAACTTTAAGACCCTTTATAGCTTAATATGTAGTGAAAGGTTTTGCTCATTGCTGAGGATCTTATAGTGACCTATAATTGCTAACTCCTTCGTCATTTGGTCTCATGTAAAGAGTTGTCTCTTTGGCAATCATACTGCATCTTCTCAGTACTAATATAAGTATTGCATGCAATTATCTAACCAAATGTCAGGCTTTTCATAAACTTTTCTATGTGATCTCAAATCTGCGTGGCCAATAATATTTAGGTAACGGTTATGCAAAATTTTTCATTTTTCAGTATACAAAACATACGAAGGATCATAAAACGGATTTCTAAAGCTAAACATTCTAATTAATGATGCATACCGTTTCTCGATACAAAAATGTACGTGATTGTCAAAGATATATCTCTCCCATCAAAGACAACTCTCCATCAGAAACAACTCTCCATCAGTGACAACTCTCAATCAGTGACAACTCTGCATCAGTTACAACTTTCCATCAGTGACAACACTCCATCAGTGACAACTCTTCATCAGTAACAACTCTCCATTAGTGACAACTCTCCATCAGTGACAACTCTCCATCAGAGACAACTCTCTATTACAGATAACTCTCCATCAGAGACAACTATCCATCAGTGGCAACTCTCCATCAGAGACAACTCTCTATTACAGATAACTCTCCATCAGAGACAACTCTCTTTCAAAGACAAATCTCAATCAGAGACAACTCTTCATCAGTGACAACTCTCCATCAGTGGCAACTCTCCATCAGTGACAACTCTCCATCAGTGACAACTCTCTATTAGTGACAACTCTCCATCAGTGACAATTTTCCATCAGTGACAACTCTGCATCAGTTACAACTCTCAATCAGTGACAACTCTGCATCAGTTACAACTTTTCATCAGTGACAACTCTCTATCAGTGACAACTCTCCATCAGTGACAATTCTCCATCAGTGACAACTCTGCATCAGTTACAACTCTCCATCAGAGACAACTCTCAATCAGAGACAACTCTCCATCAGTGACAACTCTCCATCAGTGACAACTCTCCATCAGTGACAATTCTCCATCAGTGACAACTCTGCATCAGTTACAACTATCCATCAGAGACAACTCTCCATCAGTGACAACTCTCTATCAGAGACAACTCTCCATCAGAGACAACTCTCCATCAGAAACAACTCTCCATCAGAGACAACTCTTCATCAGAGACAACTCTCCATCAGAGACAACTCTCTATTACAGATAACTCTCCATCAGAGACAACTCTCCATCAGTGACAACTCTCCATCAGTGACAACTCTCTATTACAGATAACTCTCCATCAGAGACAACTCTCCATCAGAGACAACTCTCCATCAGTGTCAACTCTCCATCAGTGACAACTCTCCATCAGTGACAACTCTCCATCAGTGACAACTCTCCATCAGTGACAACTCTCCATCAGAGAAAACGCTCCATCAGAGACAACTCTCCATCAGAGATAACTCTCCATCAGAGACAACTCTCCATCAGAGACAACTCTTCATCAGAGACAACTCTCCATCAGAGAAAACGCTCCATCAGAGACAACTCTCCATCAGAGATAACTCTCCATCAGAGACAACTCTCCATCAGAGACAACTCTTCATCAGAGACAACTCTCCATCAGAGATAACTCTCCATCAGAGACAACTCTCCACAGAGACAAATCTTCATCAGAGACAACTCTCCACAGAGACTATACTCTCCGAGAGAGCCAACTCACCACCAGAGACAATTCCTTATCAGAGACAACTTCCCCTATACACAACTCTTCGTCAAAGACAACTCTCCACCAGGGACAACTCTCAATCAGGGACAACTCTCCGCAGAGACAACTCTCCATCAGAAACAACTATCCATCAGAGATAACTATCTCCACTCTCCTTCAGAGACAACTCTCCATCAGGGACAACTCTCCGTCAGAGACAACTCTCCACCAGGGACAACTCTCCACCAGGGACAACTCTCCGCAGAGATAACTCTCTGTCAGAGACAACTCTCCATGAGGGACAACTCTCCATCAGAGACAACTCTCCATCAGAGACAACTCTCCATCAGAGACAACTCTCCATCAGAGACAACTCTCCATCAGAGGCAACTTTCCAACAGAGACAACTCTCCTTCACAAACAACTCTCCATCAGGAACAACTCTTGGCAGAGACAACTTTCCATCAGAGACAACTCTCAATCAGGAACAACTCTCTGCAGAGAGACAACTTTCCATCGAATACAACTCTCCATCGAAGACAACTCTCCATCAGGGACAACTCTCCGCAGAGACAACTTTCCATCACAGACAACTCTCCATCAGAGATAACTCTCCATCAGAGACAACTCTCCATTAGAGACAGCTCTCCATCAGTGACAGCTCTGAACCTTCATGGAATATTTGTCACTGGGCGTTAAAAATAACCAACCATCGATCAATCAATTTAAACTTGTGATAAATAAGGTGAAAACCATTTGATCTTTATTTTTTCAAGGGTGGGGTAGGGGACAGGATGATTTTGAATATGAATATGATGGTCTGGTAAGAGCTGAAAAAGGGCAACAAATTGAGGGTAAATAAATGATCAAGACACATGCATTAAAGTCATTTTTTAAAGGGTTGTTGTTTAAAAATGTAATGTAGCAACTATTCAACCTAAAAAAATAGGGGGGGGGGGGGCATGGGTTTTTGTCTGAGTCCTTCTGAGCAAAGCCTGATTTTATTTAGTTTTCATGTTTTTCAATGCTATCTATCAAATCAGGGAAAATCTGGATTCAGAATATTTTTTTTTTGTCATCTGCTTGATGTTTTTTCATCAAATTTGGGATCTAGGAAAAAACCATAAGCACCCCCCCCCCCCCCCTCCCCCCCTTGAATTTAAATGGTCGTTCCCTTAACTGGAGATATAAACGTAGACTAACTGTTATAAAAGGATAATGTCATAATATGAAAATAAGATGTAGTTTGAATGCCAATGAGACACTCATATGAAGGGGATGTCAGCAAACATAGGCAACGGTAAGGATTCAACAATGAGAAAAATCCATACCATATAGTTGGCTTATAAAAGCCCCGACATGAAAAATATCCATACCATATACCTGGCTTATAAAGGCCCCGACATGAAAAATGTGGAACAATAAATTCAAAGGAGAAAACAAACGGCCTGAATTATAACAAAACAATTTATGAAAAACAAATATGATTGACAGAAATGAACAGGGTTGTGGAAATATTTGTTGTGATAACTTGTCCCTATGCAAGTAAAACTAAATTTTACTTGTCGAGAAAAAAGTCACTTGTCCTGAATTTCCCAATAAATATTGAAGTAATTTATTGTAAGCTTGTATGATTCTTAATTTTTAACTGTATCAAAAAAAAGTATGTTTGTGATATTTGTTTATATGTCCTGTGTGTATGAATAAAAGGATGTAGGATGGTTAACTTCAATAAGTCAGAAACCCAACAGCAAAACAACCAAAAGACATCTGAAGGGCAATTGTGCAATGTTTTTTGAATGATAGCCAGTATACATGGTATAGATAGATCCATGATATTTTATAAGATTTGAGACGAGCGAAGAAATGACTAATTAATACATGTATTTATAATAAATGATTAAGTCTCCCATTTATCTCTTAACATGATTAAATTGACAACAAATTAATACATTGTAATAATTTGTAGATACTTTTAATTAGCAAGATGTGGGTGTTTTCTACAAATTGTGCAAAAATTAAATTTATTTCAGAAGTGTCTTTACCATGTTTACTGGAGAGTCAAGGGCAGGGGAAATCTGTTAAGCATGACTTTTCAAATTCTCGTTCGTCCTGAATATGCATGAAATATTTGCCACTGGACGTTAGGCAACCATCAATCAATCAATCAAATTCTCTTTTTAATTTTTCCATATTCTCTGTATTTCTACCTCTCCGTTTTTATGCCCCTGTCGTAGCAGAGGGGGCATTAAGCTTTACCCTTGTCCGTCCATACGTATGTACATCATGCAGTACGTCTCAAAGTTGGTTTCCATTCTCAAGATTAAGTTTGCCTCAACCAAATGTTATGAATGCTTATTACCACAAAATACAGATCTAGTTGAATTTTTGTGATGTCAGTTTAACCGTTCTAGAGTAATGCCCCTTTACAAAAGCTGATTTTTTTGTTTCTGTTCTCTAACTTAAGTTTGCCTCAACCAAGTGTTATGAAACTTATACACAATGCTTATAACCACAAAATACAGACCAAATGGTTTAATGAAATGAATAATAAAACAGTAAAAAATCATTCTGCCCCTCCCCTCCCCAGACGATAAACCACATTCAAACATTTGGCTGGGCCGATCTTTGGCACTCAAAGGAAGCATAACAAGATCGGCCAAATCAGCCCTATGGCACATAGGAGGTTAAGTTTGCCTAAACCAAATGTTATGAAACTTACAATGTATACACAAGGAGCCTCTGGCCTTTGTTAGTCTTGTATTATTAGCTCACCTTTCCTAAAAGGAAATGTGAGCTTTTGCCACCACTTGGCGTCGTCCGTCGTCGTCGTCCTTCTGTCGTCGTCGTAAACTATTTCAAAGATCTTCTCCTCTGAAACTACTGAACCAATTACAACCAAACTTTAGCTGAATGATCCTTAGGGTATCTAGAATAAAGATTGTGTTTTATTTTCCATTTTGTGAAAAAACATGGCCGCCATGGCTAAAAATAGAACATGGGGGTAAAATGCAGTTTTTGGCTTATATCTCAAAAACGAAAGCATTTAGAGCAAATCTGACAAAGGGTCAAAATGTTCATTAGGTCAAGATCTATCAGCCCTGAAATTTTCAGATGAATCAAACAACTCATTGTTGGGTTGCTGCCACTTTATTGGTAATTTTAAGGAAATTTTGCAGTTTTTGGTCATTATCTTGAATATTATTATAGATAAAGATAAACTGTAAACAGCAAAAATGATCAGCAAAGTAAGAACTACAAATAAGTTAATATGACCAAATTTGTCAATTGACCCCTTAAGGGGTTATTGTCCTTTAATGACAATTTTTCACAATTTGTTCATCATATTTACTAACTTTAAAAAATCTTCTCCTCTAAAACTACTCAACCAAATTTAACCAAACTTCAACTGAATGATCAGTAGGGTGTATAAAATAAAGTTTGTGTTTTATTTTCTATTTCGTCAAAAAACATGGCCATCATGGCTAAAAATAGAACGCAGGGTAAAATGCAGTTTTTGGCTTATATCTCAAAAACTCCAGCATTTAGAGCAAATAAGAACGAAGTTAAAGTATTTATTTGGTCAAGGTCTACCTGTCCTGAAATTTTTAGCTGAATTGGGTAACTGCTTTTTCAGGTATAATGCCCCTGAATTGATGATTTTAAAGATATTTTGCAGTTTTTGGTTATTATCTTGAATATTATTAAAGATACAGATAAACTGTGAATAGCAAAAATGTTAAGCAAAGTAAGATCTACAAATAAGTCAATTTGACTAAAATTGTCAATTGACCCCTTAAGGAGTTATTTCCCTTTAAAGACTTTTTTTCACAATTTGTTCATCATGTTGACTTACTTACTTAGGCTAAATGAGTTTCAGAGTATCTAGTATAACTTTTATATTTTATTTCCTAGTATGTCAAGAAACATAGCTCCTATGGCTAAAATAGAACATAGGAGAAAATGATTTTTTTTTTGCTTTTGAAGAAAATAGCAAGATTCAAATAGAGCCTCTTGTTTTTAATTTTAGTTTCTTGTGTACAATTTGGAGTTTAGCATGGCGTTCATTATCACTGAACTAGTATAGTTGTTTTGGGGCCAGCTGAAGGACTCCTTTTCTCACTGCATTGAAGACCTGTTGGTGACCTTCTGCTGTTGTCTTATCTATGGTCAGGTTGTCTCTTTGACACATTCCCCATTTCCATTCTCAATTTTACAATACTTACATGACTTATCACTACAAAACACAGATTCCATGGAGATTATTTGGCCCTGCCCCCTTAGTAATGGTCTATTGACATTAAAACTTTTGCTTCATTTACATGTATTTGTTTGTGATTTGGTCAGTTCAAGCGGACCCACAAGTGGTAGACCAATGTTAATTGGTATGCATATATATAAGCATTAACACATCTCATTTTCATGGAGAATATTTGGCCCCGCAACTTGCATTAATCTTCTTGACTTGAAACAGACACATGTCTAATGTGTTTATAAAGGGGTAACTATTTTATTTTAGAATTGAAACTGGGACTATATTTGTTTTTTTTCTTCAGTACAAACAAAATGTTGTTTATACTCAACTCAATATACTCTTTTTTTTTAGGTCTAAAACGTTGAAGAAAAGAGAACAGAAACATAACAAAAATAATGTCCTGTTAGATATATACATGTGGACTACATAGATCTGTTATATAAAAAGGAGGAAAGTGATTAAGGTAAATTGTGCAGTTAATTCAGAGTATTATGAACCTTTATCATGTGTTTATATATAAACAGTATTAATTTATAATGAAATCAGCCATTAATGATTTAATTTACTACAGATCAGAGAAAAGTGATCTAAGTGGCATATATAAAAACTATTTAAGCCTTTGACCATGCAAAACATTTTTAATGATAAATCTATTAGCTATAATTATGTTTTGTGTCGAGCATAAAGCAATACACTATTTCATATCCATGTTGTTGAAATATTCATACACTGTAGCTGTAAACTATAAATGTGACGAATTACTAAATGCAGTTTATCAGGCAATAAACAAAAATCATATTAACTGTTTTGAGTACATTCACTACTCAGTGTCTGAAAAGACCATTTTTTTCTCAACCAGTAATGTTGAGTACAAATTTTAATTATCAAGCTCAGCCTAATCTTGGCAATACCTAATTAACAGTACTTAACTTTGGCAAGAAATATCTAGTTGCACAGTATTGTACAATAGCAAGAAATATCTAATTGCACAGTAGTGTGAAATAGCAAGAAATCTCCGTTTGCACATTTTTGCGCAGTATCACAATATTGCACAATTTCACAGAATTGGACAATATCACAGTAATGCACAATATCACAGTATTCCACAATAGCAAGAAACCTTTAATTGAAAATAAATACAAATATTTTAACCCATTTCAAATTTTTCAGATCTTTCGCCAAATTAATTTTTTGTCAGAATCCTATATGATGTTAAAAAAAAATAGATCAAATTCCAAATTCAGACGGTACCAGACTTGAGTATTGTGTCCAAACTTGCACAAACTGTTCAGGGTTCGACCTCTGCGGTCGTATCAGGTTGCGCTCAGGGAAGCCTTTTATTGAAATAAAAAAAAAATATATTTTTCAAAGTTGGAGTCTTACAGCATATGTTAGTGCCATTTTTATGCCTCACTTATTATGCCCCACTTTGATCTGTACCTCCGTTCGCAGTCCATCCCGTCCGTCCCTCTGTCACTCTTTAGGTTAAAGTTTTTGGTTAAAGTTTTTGGTTAAGGTAGTTTTTGGTCAAGGTAGTTTTGATGAAGTTGAAGTCCAACCAACTTGATACTTAATACATGTGTTCCCTATGATATGATCTTTCCAATTTAAATGCCAAATTAGAAAATTTCATGGTCCACTGAACATAGAATTTAGAAAATGATAGTGTAAGTAGGGCATTTGTGTACTATGGACACATTCTTGTTTACATTTAGTAAAGATCTTTACTGCACTCAGCTAAAATGTGGCTATATTACAATAAACCATTTGAAATAATGATGTATTCTTAGGACAGGGTTGTGTAATTTGTTGGTTTACGAATTTTTGATGAGAAAATGTCAGGTTTGTCGGTCAGAACAAAAAAGAAACAAAATTCTTACAAGACAGAAAAATATGCACAAATTTGATAAGTATTTCAATAATTTTAGTACGCTGCATCTTAATTTTCAGTTCCAAACATTATTGTGCAGCTGTTTTAAACGAACAATGCAAACCATCGCCACATAGGTTTGTAAAATTGGGTATGTCCACGGACAATCAGGAAATAATTGGTCATTTCGCGAACAAACAAATAAAAGACCAGCTTCTGGTTGCTTTTTATCAACTTTCAGAAAACATATTAATAAGCTCATGTTTAAGCATGAAAACACGTAAAATAAAAGTTTCAAACATGCGAACGAAAAATAAAACTTGACCATCCATGTCATAAACGAAGTAGACTCTCTAATGAATATCGGTTTCATCCTTTGGCAGGCAATCTCGCTTTTGAAATCCAAACAAACGAAAATAAAATTCAATCTATGAACAATAGCATTCCAAATTGTTAATGGATATTTGTTACTTTTAAATTGACGTCTTTCACGTTTGTACGGGTCCATTTCATCGGAATTATGAAACAAAAGGAAAACAAACTGATGGTAATGGGCTTTTAACAAAGGTTTAGTTTCGCAAAATTATTTGCGTGAGCAACGTTTCAAGGTCAGTTTTGATTGTCTATTTTTAGGCACACAAACACAACGGATTATGCTTAGATTTCTTAATATTTATTTATATTTAGTTAGTAGTTTTTCACAAAAGGAATAAATATAATTGACCGATTAATAGCCAGTGAAGAAGATGCAATCGAAGTTTCTCTTTGTGAAACTACACATATACAAAGACTTAATAATCCAATTTAAAAGGTTAACTACATGTATTAATGTTAGATAAGCAGGACACAGAATAATGTCATGCTATAATGAATATGTCCTAAAAACTTTTCCACTAATTAGCTTTGTATGGTACATGTACCTTTTCTTTTTTTAATTCATGACAGGTACATAAAAATTCAGGGAAAGTTTTACCAGTATTTATATCAATGTGAAACGAACTGAAATTGAGCTACATGTATTTTTTATATTTTCAGATTGAAGATCTACTCTTAATTTTTATTGATTCAAGGTCCAGTCAAGTTATTACTTTCTATAGGTAAGTGAACATTACATTGATATTGTATTGGAACGTTAAATGATTTTTTTATCAAATGAAAATCAGAAATATATTGAAATTGTAAATGTGAATTAAAGGGGAGATAATCCAGAGCTATAGGATTCATTCTAAATAGCATTAGACCAGTGTTTGTATTAAAGGGGAGATAATCCAGAGCTATAGGATTCATTCTAAATAGCATTAGACCAGTGTAAGTATTAAAGGGGAGATAATCCAGAGCTAAAGGATTCATTCTAAATAGCATTAGACCCGTGTTTGTATTAAAGGGGAGATAATCCATAGCTGTAGGATTCATTCTAAATAGCATTAGCATGATTAGACCCGTGTTTGTATTAATTCTTTTAGAACAAGTTTAAAATTTGCACTTAGCAACTTTTGTGACGGGATACAAAAAATAAAATGACACAATTACAAAATTAATTGTACTTGGAAGTTGAAACTAATTAAACATTGCAAGCATTACAAAAAGAGTTGTTAACTTGTAACATGTAGAAATCAAATTGTTCTTTATGATTGTAAGATGGGAGGTCTATGCAAATGAGACAGCAACTAATCAACAAAAGAAGTCTACATTTTATTTAAAAATAGATAATTGTCTGTAACGTGTTGTTTTTATTATATGTATATTTTCAGTTTGAACATGATATCTATAATGTCTTTTATTGTTTTTTTATTTGATAATTGTCCAGTCTTTGTGTTCATTGTTCAGTCTGTGTGACTATTGTCCAGTCAATGTGATCCTTGCCAGTTGAGTTCCTATTATAGGTAAGTTTAATTGTATGTGAACTAGATAGAATCATTTACTACTGAAAATTGTTTAAAAAAAGAGGCGAATGTAGAATTTTAACTCTGACAGGGGGAGATAAATAATTAACAGATATATTCTACATTCAAAATATCACAACTAGTTTTTATACCCCAGGCAACCAGTTGCGGAGGGTATAATGTTTTTGACCCGTCAGTCTGTCCGTCCGTCCGTCCGTCAGTCCTGTTTCTTGTCATCGCAACTCCTCTCAAACCGCACAACAGAATTTCACGAAACCTTTTCAGATAATAAGGACATACTATGTTGTTGTGCATATCGATGGGAAATTGCGATTCAATTTTTTTCTAGGAGTTACACCCCTTTGAACTTATTTACTTTAATGTACTACTGCAACAGTTTGTCATCGCAACTGCTCTCAAACCACTCAACAGAATTTCAAGAAACCTTTTCAGATAATAAGGACATATTATGTAGTTGTGCATATCGACAGGAAATTGCAATTCAATTTTTTTCTAGGAGTTATGCCCCTTTGAACTTATTTACTTAAATGTACTACTGCAACAGTTTGTCATCGCAACTCATCTCAAACCACACAACAACATTTCACGAAACCTTTTCAGATAATAAGGACATACTATGTTGTTGTGCATATCGATGGGAAATTGCGATTCAATTTTTTTTCTAGGAGTGACACCCCTTTGAACTTATTTACTTTAATGTACTACTGCAACAGTTTGTCATCGCAACTGCTCTCAAACCACTCAACAGAATTTCAAGAAACCTTTTCAGATAATAAGGACATATTATGTAGTTGTGCATATCGACGGGAAATTGCGATTCAATTTTTTTTTCTAGGAGTTACGCCCCTTTGAACTTATTTGCTTCAATGTACTACTGCAACAGTTTTTCATCTCAACTCCTCTGCAACCACACAACAGAATTTCATGAAATTTTGTAGATAATAAGTACATACTATTTAGATCTGCATATTGGTAGGAAATTATTTTTTCTTATACAATTTTTTTTTCTTACACTTATTTAATTTCTCCAATGACAATGTAGGGACGTTGGGTATGTGAGCGTGCTCACTAAGGTTCTTTATTTTTTATGTAATAAACAAGACCCTAAAACATCTTGTAAAAGTGAAGGTTTAGAGGTCTATATCAATGAGACAGCAACCAATCAATGAAAGAGGTCAAATTTGTATCAAACAATAGACAAGCATCTTTATAATATATTATATTTATATTTCAACCTGAAATAGAAACATTCATATTCTCATTTTAAACATCTATTATCAGTATTTATTTGATTCCTGTCCAGTCAAGTCAATCCCTGTCCAGTCGATTTGATCTCTGTCCAGTCAAGTTGATCCTTGTCCAGTCAAGTTGATCCTAAGTGTCCAGTCAAGTTGAACCTTGTCCAGTGGATTTGTTCCCTGTCCAGTCAAGTTGAACCTTGTCCAGTGGATTTGTTCCCTGTCCAGTCAAGTTGATCCTTGTCCAGTGGAGTTGATCCCTGTCCAGTCAAGTTGACCCTTTCCAGTCAAGTTGAACCTTGTCCAGTGGATTTGATCCCTGTCCAGGCAGGCTGTTGTTATAGGTAAGTACATCATATATGAACTATATAGGATCATTTTAATACTGAAATTTGTTTCGAATGTAAAATATTCAAACTCTATAAGGGGAGATAATCAACTAAATAGTTTCAACATTCATAATACCCAAGACCAATATTTTATAGTAAATGAGACACACACGAACATGAAATCATTGCAAAATTATTTTTTTTTAAAAATAGATAGATTAAACTTATGGGTAAAGGATAGAAAAAAAGTAAGTGCTAAGGCTACATTATGTACATCACACTGATATCAACCCTATATTAAACAGATACAACACAACATTATAACTCCCGCAATATTTCAACAGTATATACCTATGAGAACGCAACCCAACAAATCAAGAACTATATAAAGCAAGGAAATATGTAGAGGTCAATATATAGTCAATAAATACAAAATATCTACAAATGACAAGGTCTAGATTTTCATGACGCTGGCAATAAAATTAAGGGTTTATTCATGTTAATCATTTGTTAATGAAATAATTAATAAATATACCTTTATTGTTCATAGTTATTTTGTTGAAACAGGAAATAACACAAACATTGATATGTTTATAAGATATAGAAAAAATCATATATATCACAACAGTTACTGAAAAAAGAAGTACTGGTAAAGTAATTTGAAGTGATTCATATATTTTACATATATCAGGCTTAAACAAGTAAATATGATTTAGAAATATTTTTCAGAGATGCTTTAGATGATGGCACTTTCTTATTGATAAATATAGCTGACCTCAGTTTTCATCAAATTAGTATGTATTGTATCATATATATGTTTTAGTTCACCTGGCATACTCATCACTTAGCGTCAGTTGTCTATCGTTGGTGTTGTTAAATTTTACAAAAATCCTCTCCTCTGAAACTACTAGGACAAATTAAACCAAACTTAGCCACAATCATCATTAGAGTATCTAGCTTTAAAAATGTGTCAGATGACCCTGCCTGCAAACCAACATGGCGGACATGGCTAAACATAGAACATTGGTGTAAAATATAAGTTGTGTCTATCATCTGAAAAAATGCCTTACAAACAGAAAATCTGAAAAAGGACAGAAATTTTCCTAATGTTGAGAACTGCCGGCTGTTTATTTACATCAAAACTTTAAAAAAGACGACTTCTTAAAGGAGTCATTGCACTTAAATGTCAAATTTACTGATTTTTTTTTTATTTCCGCCGATTATTGTCCAGACTATAATAGATAGGCAGGAACTTTAAAAAGCAAAAATTATCAGACAGACAAATCTACATATACGTCAAACATGACTGAAATCATCAGACGACTCCTTATTTGAGTTATTGCCCTTTTATGACCTATTTCCTGTGTTTTGTGAATTCACAGTATTTGCATGCAACGACACATGTAATTTTGTCTCCGTCCAAATTACGCTAGGGTCTCAGAGCATAGGCTAGTGCCATATTCGAAAAGGGCTTTAAGTGAAGGCCTTTATAGCAATATAACACACCATTACATACTTTTCAGGGGTTTGATTTGTTTGGGCCCAATGGTCTGGGCCCTTTCATTTCTGAGAGGAAACCTTTGAAATTGGAAAACAAATGTCCAAGACCTGCCTCCAATCCTTTACGTTAGTGCTTATTTTCAGTACCATTATTTGAGGAGGGCCTTTCACTTGAAAAATTCAAATGGTCTACATGGTCCAGGACTTAACATTCTTTTAAGCAAATTTTAAAGCGTACTTATAGAAAATGGCTGTGGGCATGAATTCGCTATCTATCTATTTATATCTATATTAATGTTTATAGATATCGCTTACATGACCGTCGGCAGTTTTTGGAGGTCAACTCGATTCTTATTTGAATGCCGTCAGGACTCAAATACACACGAAACGATAATACATATTATGCCTTGTAAATTATCGATTGTAGGCTGTGAGGTGACCTTTAGTTGTTAAATTCTATGTTATTTGGTCTCTGGTGGAGACATGCATCACTGGCAATCATACCACATCTTATCTTATGTTGAAAAACATTTGCAAAAGTTCATACTTTATTTATGTTATTTTATTTAATTTACTTTTTGTTTTTAATTAAGTTGGGGGTGTTCACCATGTTTATGTATGGCAGGATGTTGAAATGCTATCCCCAGCTCGTATATTTGAACAACCTGACAAGTAAAGTTTTTTGTCTGGCTTGCCCTTGGACAAGTAAAAAATAACACTGAACTAAATTTAATTTAATAAAAAATATAGAATTATTTTCACAGCTCATTAAGATATATTTTTGTTAATTGAAACCTATGCATGCCATTATCTTGCCTGCGAAATGACGATTTAAGTCGCCTAAGAATTTTGAAAATTGCTAAAATTATAATGATCATCATGTGAAAAACATATTTAAGCCAAAACAGCAATGTTCTTGAATTAAATAAATCAGGAAGTAGATTAATTACCAAAATAAAAAAATAATAAGTATGCAATCCCAGTTATCATAAACATTACGTTATCTTAGACCATTTACCAGTAATCGTCTATTAAGATTTATGCCTTATCCAAGGGAGGTGTTAGAGAGGCCGGCAACGTCAAAATACGGCCGCCATTTTGTTTTCTTGGAGAAAAAATCCACAAATCATGTCATCTTTGAATTGAAAATTTACTACTTTTTCGTATATTTTCTTCAAATACAATTGTAAAATTGTCTTGTTTAAAACATAAATATTTTAAGGAGATTGTTTTCTTTAAAGTATATTACTTTGTGTTGAACGGTTATTGTTAGCTTTCTAGCTGCATTTTTGACGTTTTTTGTTCAAACGGCACTGGAAAACCCGAAATTGTTTGTTTTCAACTTAAAATAATCGTATGTTCCTGACGTCACATCTCGATAAATTTAGTAACCAATGAAAGAGGAGATTCCCTTTCACCTTGTTCTCAAGGATGAATTTTTATATCCGGTCGAAATCAAGGTCAAAATTTAGATTGAAATCTTCAAATCAATTGTTCTTGAAACAGACAAAAAGTAAGGAAATTCCTCTTATTTTATCTTCAAATACTATTGTTTTTCTTTCAAAATTGGTTAATTGTCCTTAGAAAAAGCGTCAGGAACATACTTTTATTTTTCAGCGAAATCTATAAACAACGGCGGATTATGGAAGTGAAAATTACTAGTATCGAGACGAACGTTAACGTCGGTAACAGACAACCAGCTGTCAACGCTATGACTGTGTGGAAGGACAACAATATAAATGAGAGTTTTATAGGTAAAATATGTTTTGTTGTTACATTTTATTAATAAAATCTTTTTAAAAGGTGAATGGATGGAAGCTCATGTTTTATAAATGGGCCTGCCCATCATCCGTTGTCTTATCTTTTTAAAATTAGTAAAGTTCCCACCCGTTAGGTCTGGGTTATATTGGAAGGGGGCAATATAAAATGTGCTGCGTGCAGGGGAAGTGCTGTCCATTTTTTTTACTGTTAAGGGGAATTGATGTCCATTTCTAGCTCTTTATTATTTCAATTGTATGGGGGGGGGGGGGGGTATGAAGGAACTCCAATGATATCCTGGTAGTACTATTGATATGAACATATTTCTTGAGTACCTGCTAAAAATAACTTTAACTTTCAGTAGAGACTAGAGTACAGATTTTGTCTTCTTATAAAGTTCTGTTATAATAAATGCCTATTTAAGATAAAAAGATATTTATCATTAAATACTTAATTGAATATTTTTAATAAATAATGATATTTAACGACCAAATTCACATAGAAAGAATGGCAAATATGATCAATTTTATACTCATCTATTTTACAGTATCAACTTCATTGGAATTATTGGCTTCAAAAATCGATACAACTACATTGAAAGGCCTGCTATGTGAAAAGGATTATACCGGTTAGTTTATATTAAATGCATGAATTTTAAATTAAAGAGTTATGGGGGCATAAATCAATGAGACAGCAACCCAATGCAAAGACAAAAACTGTTCTTGTTAACTAAATATTCTATTATTTAGTATAACTTTATCATATGACAATCATTATCAACTAATAAAGATAAAAAAAATGTCATTTTTGAATCAATGTAACATGCAATAATAAAGATTTAAGATATATTGCAAATGTCATGAGCTAGATGTTTTGATATATTGGTGATTGCTTTACATATATATATATATACTAGTAATACTTATAGTAGTAAACCGTATACTATAGTTAACAATGGTTAAATTTAACATTGCAAACATTTATATATATATATACTGTTAACATTAATATCATTTTAAAATAATCACTTTCAACAAATAAACAACAGCCAAAAAAGGTTATCATTATCTTGGCATAGCATGTAATATTAACCACTGGAGATTTAGCAAGCAACCGTCAATTTTACTTTCATCACTAGTTGTTTTCGAAGTTTATACAGTTGCATTTGAAGCTTGCTTCTTTTAATTTTTCAATATTTCCCGTTGCTTTGTGGTCCTTTTTTTTCTTTTGCAGAAGAAGACCCCTTGGCCTTTCATTGATGTCAGCTGGACTGAAAACATCAGATGTCAACGTATGCCTTTTGTTAAATAAATTGTTTTTTTTATTGTCAGCTGGCGGACTTGTTTTAAGTTATATATATTTTTTTTAATTTGGTGATCGGAAGTTATTTCTTATGCATGCATATTTTTTGCAGATGATTGGCCACTTGGAAGAATTCAAGACAAAGTTTTTCAAGTGGCATTATTTTGGATATGCATATTAGATTATGTTGATTCTGACCCACAGCTTACATACAAATATCATGTACAAAATTGTATTGAAAATGTCCATCTTCATTGTTCAAATGTCTCTGCTTTTGTAAGGAAAATTAAAAATTTGAAAGAAAAGTACAGAAAAAGAAACAGAAAGAACTTCTATATAATAGTGTTCTTGAAATTACAAAAATTGAGGAATTAGGCGTTGAATGCAAAAAACATGGCATTACAGAAAAATGGCTTCTTAATCCTGAAGAAATAAACGTCGGTTTTGTGTCTAGAAAATTAATTTTTGAACTTAGACATTATAAAAGGCGGAATAATATAACAGATAAAACATGTGGTCTTTGGATCAAGCATATATGCAAGCTTGAATCAATACCTCACTTAGGAAGTTTGTGGATTAATATTGATATAATGTTCAATAAAAAAAACAAAATAAAATTAGAAGAAAGAGATAATTTCTTAAATGGTGCATATCACCCACCATTGGCACCGAAAGAAGTTGACCCTAATATTGAACTCCACTGCCGTGAATGTTGTAAACAAGCACAAGTAAATAAGATAACATACATCAAAGGGAAAGTTGGAAATGAGAATAAAATAACTAATTTGAAAAAGGAGAAATATGAGGCCCAATTTCAGGTCTATAAACTAAATAAAGAAAAGAGGACTCTTTCGCAAAAACTAGACAAGTGTCAACAAAAATTGGGATCTTTGTCAATGAGAAATGTAAATAAGCGAATAAAACGTAGAAATGAAAAAATACAGACACTAATGGAGGAAAATAAAAAGCTCAAAAATCAGAAACAGCATTTGCAGGCACTTACGCGAAAAATAAGATTAAAGTATAAACAAAGAGCGGCTATGTTAAATTATTATAACAACAAAGTTAACAATTTCAAGAACAAACAGGTTAATAAAGTAATAAGTCGAAATATTGAACAAAAAAATGAAGGGAAACAAATGCTAGAAGAAAATCAAAATTTAAAGCAACATGTTTATTTTCTGGAAAATGAAAATGAAGAAATGAAAGAAAGATTAGAAGAACTTATGAAAAATAAAGAGATAACAACATTTGAAAATGGAAAATATAATGACACCGTTCGTGAAGTTTATGCTGTTTTATTGGCCGCAAATGTAGGTGTAAAAAATGTCGAACACATCGTGAAGACAGTTTTGAATAAACTTGGTGGAGTTAAAATTGATCGTCTTTCTAAAAAAACTTTTGCGGAAATAATGCTTGTAGAAGCCAAAGCTTTAGCGCAAATTCAAAGTGTTGACGCAATGATTAACTCGGATGCATGCACATTACATACTGATGGTACAAAGAGAAAAGGACGGGAATATGGGGGGCTACAAGTTGGGACATCATCAGGGCAATACAGTTTGGGTATTTTGGAATTGTCACAAGGAACAGCAGAATCATTTTTAAATATGATTAAGACAATATTTACAAATTTGGGTGAACTAACAGATAAGGAAAATAAAAATAAAAAAGCTGCAGAAATTATTGTTACAATTAAAAACATGATGACAGACAGGCATATTGTTAATACTTCACTAAAAAACTTATTAGAAAAATGGAAGTCAGAGTGCCTCCCCCTAGTTATAGAAAACTATGACACATTTAATGCCGATATGAAAAAAAGTCTGTTAGACATTAATCATTTCAAATGTAATTTACATGTTCTTGTAAATTTAGGGACGCAAGCTGAAGCTGCACTTAAGGAATGGGCAAAAACAATAATTGTTTCGGATACATTGCCAAGTGACTCGTTTTCTCACAGTACACCAGACTTTATTCGTGCTTCCACCAAACTATGTGTTCCTGGTGCTGATCATAAATCCGGTTACGGACTGTTGTTCAATTCATATCTAGAAAGCTTGACTCCACCAATTAAACAAAATATGTCGACTTTTTACGGACATCGAATCAATGTTTTATTTTCAATGGCAGCCTCCGTATTTTATCATGCGAAACACATAAAAGAATTTATAGAATTATATTTTGATGATAAACAGAATAATCTTGTGTCATGCGTAGCAAATTATGTTAACAATAATGTGTACTTGGCAGGTTGTCGTGCTTTAGGAATCATTGATAAATTATGTACCGGTCCTTTATGGAGACAGATCGAAGAGTCTAAACATATTCTCGATTTAAACAACGTGTGGCTAAATTTCTACATTTTTTTAGATGAATTTTCGAAAGATTCGTCTGATTTACTACGCGGTAAAGTCATATATCCAGATTATACAATTAAAGACGAGGTTTATAACAGTTTATTTATGGAGTGTGAAAAAGAAATTGATATTTTAACAATAGAAGCTTTGCAAATTCTTTGTACAAACTTTTTAATTATTATTAAACGTCAGCTTGGTGATAATCTTCCCGGTGGCAAATTTAGCGTGGATAGTGCAGAAAATTTTGAAAATTTGAAAAACATTTCTAGAAATGTATCGTCAACTAACATTATTTCTGAGCGTGACTTTGCAAATTTAGATCGTTTAACAAGGGAGAAACCAAATGCGAATACAAATGCAATAGTGGTTGAAGGAATGATTTTATTTACTAACAATAAAACTTTACAATGGTTGGACAGTTTAAATCCTGATAAAAAGACAGAAGTTTTAAAGATAGCTCGGGAAAATGCTCCTAAAATGATTAAAAATTATAGAAAACAGAAAATTGTAATTAAAGAAAAACACATAGAATTAACTCAATAAAAGGAAAGAGGAAAATCTGAGGCTGCAGCAAAATAAAATGGACGAGCTGAATAAAATAAGGGCGGATGTTGAAAAAATCGGTGGCGAATGGAAATGTTGCAAAGCGCTAGATGATAACTTAATAGTATTGCAAAATCAAAGAAGATCGAAGCTGTAAAAGCTCAAATAAAATTTCAGCGTCTCATTTTGAAAAAAAATCCATCTGACAAAGCCATATTTAAATTTTCAATTCAAGGAAGGCAGTTAGAACTTTGCGAACTTTTAGAAAACTTAACAAATTTGATGTAATTGTCTGGTTCCCCTGAAAAAGTCCAGCAGTCAGAAATTCTTACAAAACTTATCATAAAAAGTAAAGAAGAAAGAGAGCAATTCATGGCTGAGCAGAGAGGTTCTATAATGGAATAAATAAAGAATTTAAGGGGGAAGATTTCAGTTAACAATAACACTATAAAGGAAATTGATTATGTACCTCCAAAAAAGGCTCTGTTACACTCTGTACATGAAACAGATAGCGACAATGTGTCAGATTTGTCAGTAGTGTATAACTTTAAGTTAGGAGATGTCGTTGCAATTGCATATTCAGATAGTTGGTATCCTGGTCAAGTTGAGGAAATAAGTGATGATAGTTTTGCAAAAGTCAAATGTCTGCATCCGACAAATTCAAAAAAAATTGCTTTTCATTGGCCAAATAAGGATGACATAATTTTAGTGGAAAATATCTTTATATTTGAATCTGAATTTGAGATGGTGCCAAAGGACAGTAATTGTCGATCATTTGCCATTCCTGAAATAGAAAACATCAACAAAAAATATGAAATATATAAAGCAAAGTATTTTTAAATTGTTAAAACAATTTGACAGTTTGTGTGGTTTTTTTTTAGATATTAAAAAGAAGATGTGGTATTACTGTCAATGAGACAACTCTCTGCAAGAGACCAAATTCACAGAAATTAACCTCTATAGTATAGGTACACATCTGGAATGTAACAAGGAGCAAAGCAGAACAATATCAAATAAGAACACATAGTAATTTATGCACAATAATGAAAGTGAAACAAATATCTAATACAGCAACAAAAGTCATCCACTGAATTACAGGTTCCTGATTTAGGACAGGCTGTGAGGAAATTCATATTTTGATTTCAAATGAATGTCTATTTTATCTACTTAAGTGGTCAAAATTGAAATCCATGTTTAAGACTCAGTCTTTGGATGTGTAGGCAATTCCTGTTGCAAGTTTGATAACTTGTGTTAAGACATTTAGTTTAATACCATCATTACAAGACTGAGCTGAAAAAATAAGACTAAAATGGAGATAAAACATGAATCGTGATGTAATAACTTGGGTTTGCCTTCAAATGGGAGCCTTTTTGAATCAAAATGGCCACCATAGTGAGTCAAAATGTCATAATTCATTAAAAATCTAATACCTTGTACTAAAACAAACAATTTGATACCTACATTGCAAAAATCAGTTGAGAAATGACTGAGTTTTGATGAAAAATGTTAAATCGAAACGGAAAAAACTCCAAAATGGGAGCCATTTTGAATCAAATTGGCTACCATTTTGAGTTGTATCGTCACAATTCATTACAAAATTTGTACCTTGTGTTAATACAAACAAATTGATACCATCATTTCAAAAATCAGTTGTAAAATGACAGAGTAACGACAAAATGCATTTTATCGGGATATAATATTTCGAAAACGGGAGCCATTTTGAATCAAAATGGCTGCCATTTTGAGCTGGATTGTCACTCGAGAAATATTAGAGAAGGACTATAAAATGTGTAAATTTCAGTCAAAAGTTTTGAAATTGGCAGCAATTTTTATTCAAAATGGCCGCCCTTCTCGCTCTTCAAGGTACACAGAAATAATCATCACATGCACTGATAACTGTTTTAACACCATAAAAAATTATATGACTGTATCTTCAGTAGTTTATGAGATATTTCCATTTTAGTGCTACCATTAGACACTGCAAAACTTATTTTTGTAATATTGACTGGTGCCGTTCATCATTTTAATGTCAAAGAGTCTGAGAGTGCAAACTGAGCCTTGATTTTTTTTTAAGTCCTTCAACCTACTTGTCCAATTACTCTTAAATGGTCCATTTGTGATGAGTTGCACTGCAGTGTAGGACACAGCCGGTCGCCTGGTCGCCAAATGCGACCAAAACCTTGATTGGGCGATTAGAAAGTGTAAAAAGATAGATAGTTACTGACCCAAAAATAAATCATTGGGCGAGTGCATTATAATTCTCAAAATCGTAATTACTTCTATAAATAACACATCCCAACTTCGGAACAATCATTTTCGGAAATCCTCTGGTTACATCTTTAAAACGTACAAGTTGAGGAGGTGTTCCATAATTGGAAGGATACACATGTAGAAGAAAAATAAGTGCATTGATTAGAATATTAACCAGTTAACATGGCGTTGACAAACATGTGTGTGATATTGCTTGTTAAGTGGGTCAAATAACGCTTAACTGGCAATCGCTAAACAAATTGTGTTTTATAAAAAATAACGACAGCCATTTACAGTAAAAGCTCGTCTGACCCACTAAACCAAACAAGGACAAGGGAACTCCAAACACGGATACAACCACAGGCACTCAATCAGTGTTTCTATCCGTATTTAGTCTGAGATTACTCTGACGTCCAACGGCTGTTTTGCCAGACAAGTTGGGGCCGTGGAATATTTTTCATACGATTGTGGATGGTACACCACCAAAGACAGAAACAAGTGATAAGAAAATATTACGTTTATAAAAGGTCATTTGATTTTGTTTTGCACTGACATTTTGAACTGAAATACAAACTTTTGAAATGACTGACCGAATAGACTATCGCGGAAATTCCCAGTTCTAATTTTAATAGATCAATTCGCAGAAAACTGTTTAATTTTAAACGCAAGAACAAAATCTTTAGTGATGGGCACGAAATCCCCATGCAATCGAATGGAACTTCACTTCTCGCTACTCTCATGGCATGAGAGGTCACTTTTTCCACTTCAAAACCCTATATTGATCTATATTATATAGGCACTCGTCTGGACAATGAGGTTTCATTAACTCAGTGACAATGAAGACTGGGAATGTGTTGTTTAGGGTTATGTGTCAGCAAGGTTTGATGTAGAATTAAGAACATCAATTTATATTGTTTTTTTTTCATTTTTTATGGCTCAACACGGAAAAAAATTTGAGTAAAATAATTGGACTACCAATTTGCAGTTTGGGCCTGTGAAGTAATTTTTTTACTGGCCCAAAAAAAAAATTTCGGGCCAGCCTTCGGCTGGCCCGACTGTCCTACACTGCTGCAGGGTGAAATCAATCTAGATCCCTATATGCATACCATCATTTTTGATAATTGATAGAGCTATATGGTTATCGTGTCCAATTATGCAAGACAGAAAACAGCACTTTATGGTAATTTGTGCAGCATTTAATTTTTTTGAGAGCAAATAATGGACTATTCTAAACTGTACTATAATAGAATGTGGTATACACTATCAGAAAAAAAGCAATATGTGGTTGATATATGTCAATGTGGATCAATATTAACCTTCCAAAAGGGACTTCAATGTCTAATAAATGGCGGCCATCATGGATAAAAAAGGGGGGATGAATTGGAAATTTTGAACAACCGTAACTTTTGAACCGTATGTCCGATTAAGAAAATTAAAAGCTCAAAATGTTTGTCCAATAACATACTTAAATGACAATATATTCCCTGTCAATAATAAGGCCTGGCCTCTCTAGAGGTGTCATTTTAATTTTTCTCGACTGAGTTTCTATCGAGATGGATAAAACCTGCTAAAAACAGATACATCGGGTAATCAAGACAAAAGGAACGGAAATACTTTTGATGAGTCGAGTAAAAAACAGAAAATACAGGCAGAGAAAGACCGGCAATATAAAAAAGAAAACAGAATCAAGAATTCTAGACGTTGTAGTCTATAAATTTCCCCTGGCTCTCCAGTGAAGAAATGTCATTGATGTTTAACCCCATACCTCCTTTTATATATACAAAAATATTACAAATATCATTTATTTTGCTTCAAAACAAGCTTATATTGAATTACTTTCATTATTTCTTGGGAAATTCAGGGCAGGTAAATTTTTTTCTGCACAATTAAAATTACAATTATACTTCCCCAGGGACAAGAGCTCCCAAATAAATTTCCAGACACATGATATATTTATAAATTATTTGCTAGTTCCTTTTGGGTCTTGAATGATTCTGCCTTTTTGAAAAAATCTTATCTTTTGTCAAATTGTAAAAATCTGTCTCATGTTTGGGAGGCTGATGCCATTGTCCAGTTAACCCATAATTAAAAAAAATATATTTGCTGCTGCTTTGCCTTTCTATCGTGATAAAGCTGAAGTCAACAGTTAAAAACCTGGCTCAGATGGTTTATAATTCAAATATGGATTGTTTTGTTTAATACTTTGTTGATTTCATGATAAATAAGTATATAATTTTGTATAGACTTAAAATATTCTGAATACTAGTACACATGTAAGATAAAAAGGTATAGGTAACTAAGGTCTTCACTTCTCATTGTTGAAAGCTGTGCAATAACTTGTCCTTTTGTCAAAGTACCATACGCTCTTTAATAGTCTGACTTTTGTAAGACTGATGAGCTGTAGGATGTGTGAATGTTTTTTCTTACACAAATAGTATTGCCGAATATAGATATAAGACGATGTGGTATAAGTGCCAATGAGACAACTCTCCATCCAAGTCACAATTTATAAGTAAACAATTATTATTTAAGGTTAAATTACGGTCTTCAACACAGAGCGTTGACTCACACCACTCAGCAAGCTATAAAGGGCCCCAAAAATTACTAGTATAAAACCGTGGAAACCAACAAGAAATGAGAAACACTTATGAACCACATCAACAAACGACAACTACTGAACATCAAATTCCTGACTTGAGACAGGTGCAAACAATAGCAGCGGGTTTGAACATTTTAATGTATGAATGAATTGTCAGACTTTAATAAAAAAAAAAAAGAGTGTTAAAATACGGAAGGCCAACTCTTTTTGATATCACATTGAAAAAAACAATGTACATTTTTAAGAGACTATCAGTTGTTGATGTTTTTTTGCCAGCGTAGCGCCAAATTATTTATACAAACCCCCTCCTTGGCTGTATTTGGTGAAGTTCCTAATCTGTAGGATTACCAACAAAAGACCTGCTTAATGAATAATGAATAAGGGATCACATTGGTATATTAAATTAGCACAAAGGACACAAAATATCAGAATGTTTATAATCATATGGTATGTAATAAGGACATAACATATCAGAATGTTTATAATCATATGGTATGTAATAAGGACATAACATATCAGAATGTTTATAAACATATCATGCATATGGTATGTAATAAGGACACAAAATAGCAGAATGTTTATAAACATATGGTACGTAATAATGACACAAAAACGCAGAGTGTTTATAAACATATGGTATGTAATAGGGACACATTTATGACACATTCTGTAAAAAGTTATTAGTTTAACAAATTAAAATTCATATTCATTCACCATGATTTATTTACAACTAAACTAGCGCATGTTGGGAAGGTAGGCAGTCTTTCTTTCTTTTTACCAGAATTGGGTTTCCAGATGGTAAAAAGGGAACCACTTTATTAAATTTTTCAGTAAGTTTTTTAACCTTTAAGCAATGATGAAATTTTATTTAGTCATTTTGGGTTGTTTCTTTCTAGAATTATGGTCCTTGATCATTGGGAAAATTAAAAGATTTTTTGGTCTCTGGATGATAAAGAAAAACAACTGAAATGGTGTATACATTATGAAATGTTAAAGGTATGTTATTGAGCACTAAACACAGGCGAGGCTCAGTATAACTCATTTCAGGATTTACCATTCCAGAGTTGTGGTTGTTGATAATCTTCAATTAGCAGTAACAATTAGCCTGGCAATAATTACTCAACAGATTTATACATTTATTTTTCTATTTTAGGAAATATGGAAAATTGGAATAAGGTAAGATTTTTTCTTCTTTATAGTCAAACAGTCGAGTGATTTTTTTCTAGCCTGCAACATTTATGTCGCGAAAGCGAGACACTGTGATCCTAGATTTCCTCGAGGGCGTCAACATTAAGATTCATTCTGTTGTTAAATATTTTTTTTAGACATCAATTTTTTTTGTCAAAACTTCATGTAATTTTAAGAAACTTGGACAGAAGCTTTTTTATGAACAAAATACTGTAATCATTATATCTCGTGCAATACAGCATTATATTTTTAACTGCTAGCTCACCATGGGAAAGAAGTGACGAAGACCCCTAAACGCATGAATGATGTTCACTAAAACAAAAAGTTTTTGACGGAAATGCAACGAACTCAAAAGAGGTCTTTTCATTTTAAACACCCAAGCTTACCTATTGTTTGTCATAAAACTTGGAAGTAGTGATTAACTCCTGTAAACACACATAATGTCAAATATGTCCCCACTGACAAAAAGGCTACTTGATCATTGAATAGTCACTATTTATTGATTTCTTTTTCTTGATTAAAAATATGTTTTGGGGCTAAAATATTAAAAACAACACTGTTATTTCTTTAACAGAGTAAGCTCAGAGACATTCAAAGTAAATCTGTCAAACAAATTATATCATTAAATATACAAATATTACACTGCTCCTTTCCAAGTTGTAAAATATTGCATGTTTATATTGAAAATATTGAAACACAATTTTCACTCAGATAAGCTTTTTCATGTGAGAATGAATGTTTTAAAAACAATCTTTTTCTTCTTCAAAACTTAGGAACAGTATACAATGTAATCATAAGCAGGGTTTCCCCTGGGTCTATTTTCTTTTTCACTACCTCTTTTGACAAAACTATATTTTTCGCCACTTTCAATTCACCCCCCCCCCCCCCCCCCCCAACTATTATTTGTCACATTATTGTATACCAAAGACTACAATGTCTCCCTTGTATTAAGCAATCAAAATCAGTCATTCTAAAGTATAGTTATTGTCTGGCATTAGCGTGAAAAACATTTAAGTTACTACACTCTTTACATTTTGTTAAATGTAAACTCCATTTCTTATTTACAGAAACTCCTTGAAGCTGCTACAAAAGGAAGAGTAGAAGAATTGAAGCTTTGCTTAGCAAACGGAGCTAACATTGATTATCGAGAGGTAAACTTGTAACATTGACTATCAAATAGGTAGACTTGTAACATTGAATATCAAGTAGGTAAACATGTAACATTGAATATCAAGTAGGTAAACTTGTAACATAGTAGGTAAACTTATCATGACACAACAATGGTGTTCAACACAAAACATGATACATTATGACTTAACACTGATTTTCTACACACAGAGCATGCGACACATCATGACACAACACTGGTGTAAAACACAGAACATGTAACACATCAGGACACTACAGTTATGGTCAACACAAAACGTGAGTCACATCATGATACAACAATGATGTTCAACACAATACATAAGCCACATCTTGACACACCACTGGTGTTTAACACATAATATGACATCATGACACAACACTGATGTTCAACACAGAAGATGGGACACACCATGACACAAAACTGATGTTCAACACAAAACATCGGACACACCATGACACAACACTGATGTTAATCACAAAACATGAGACATATCATGACACAACACTGATGTTCAACACTGATGTTCAACACAGAACATGGGACACATCATGACACAACCATGGTGTTTAACTCAATAGGAATAGGAATCATGACACAACACTGAAGTTCAACACAGAACATGAGAGACAACATGAAACAACACTGATGTTCAACACGGAACATGAGACACATGACACAACACTCATGTTCAACACAGAACATGACACATCATGACACAACACTGATGTTCATCACAAAACATGCGACACATCATGACACACCACTGATGTTCCACACAGAAAATGAGACACATCATGACACAACACTGAAAACATACATGTAATCAGAGTACTGCACTAAATGTGAAACATACCATTTTTATATGACTGCCAAAATTTAAAAAAAAATTGTCGTATATTGGTATGACGTTGGTGTCGTAGTCGTCATCCGAATACATTTGGTTTTCGCACTATAACTTTAGTATAAGTAAAAAGAAATCTATGAAATTTAAATACAAGGTTTATGACCATCAAAGGATGGTTGGGATTCATTTTGGGAGTTTTGGTCCCAACAGTTTAGGAATTAGGGGCCACAAAAGGTCCCAAATAAGCATTTTTCTTGGTTTTTGCACAATAACTTTAGTATAAGTAAATAGAAATCTATGAAATTTTATCACAAGGTTTATGATCACAAAAGGAAGGTTGGGATTGATTTTGGGAGTTTTAGTGTAAACATATTTTATTAATTATATTCAGGTACATACATAGGCATTTACATAATAATACAAGTGAAATAATTAATAGGATTCAGAAACAAGCTCTTAGCTTATATTAATCCGTTTCCTAATAAGAAAATTTCATATTTTAATACTCAAAGGGTAAAATGTTATAAAAAAAAACAATGTTACACTAGATGGAAAGAAGAAAAAAACATATAATAAGGTTTGTGACACACACGAAAGAAGAAAAAAATATATACATCGGAATAATAAAGTGTATGTTTCTGAACGGACACAATTTTAGATATAGAGTTGGGAGTTTTGGTCCTAACAGTTCTGGAATGAGGGGCCAAAAGGGTCCAAAATTAAACTTTGTTTGATTTCATTAAAAAATGAATTATTGGGGATCTTTGATATGCCAAATATAACCGTGTATATAGATTCTTAACTTTTGGTCCTGTTCTCAAATTGGTCTACATTAAGGTCCAAAGGGTCTAAAATTAAACTGAGTTTAATTTAAACAAACATTGAATTCTTGGGGTTCTTGATATGCTGAATCTAAACATGTACATGTACTTAGATTTTGATCATGGGCCCAGTTTTCAAGATGGTCCAAATCGGGGTCCGAAAATTCAATATATGGGGTTCTTCAATACGCTGAATCTAACCATGTATTTTGATTTTTAATATTTGGGCCCGGTTATCAAATTTGTCCACATTGAGGTCTAAAGGGTCTAAAATTGAAAATTATTTGATTTCACCAAAAATTGAATTTTTGGGGTTCTATGATATGCTGAATCTAACCATGTTGAATATTGGACCATAATATGAAAATGTCTTATTAAGATTTTTATATTTTTTTAAGTTTAAGTTCTTAGACCACATTCATTCTGTGTCAGAAACCTATGTTGTGTCATCTATTTAATCACAATCCAAATTCAGAGCTGTATCAAGCTTAAATGTTGTGTCAATACTTGCCCCCACTGTTTAGGGTTTGACCTCTACGGTCGTATAAAGCTGCCCCCTGCGGAGCATAAAGTTTATGGCATAAGACTGACAAATTAATACTAACATATGTTCTGCACCTGACAACTCAGAGTAAATAGACAAAAAATATAACAACACACAATACATGGACTTGACCTGACTACTCAGAGTAAATAGACAAACAAATATAACAACACAGAACACATGGTCTGGACCTGACTATTCATAGTAAATAGACAAACAAATATAACAACACACAACACATGGTCTGGACCTGACTACTCAGAGTAAATAGACAAATAAATATAACAACACACAATACATGGACTGAACCTGACTACTCAGAGTAAATATACAAACAAATATAACAACTAACAACACATGGCCTGGACCTGACTACTCAGAGTAAATAGAAAAATAAATATAATAAGAAACAACACTTGGTCTGGACCAGACCTGACTACTCAGAGTAAAAAGACAAACAAATATAACAACACACAATACATGGACTGGACCTGACTACTCAGAGTAAATAGACAAACAAATATAACAACACACAACACATGGCCTGGTCCTGACTACTCAGAGTTAATAGACAAACAAATATAACAACACACAACAAATGGTCTGGACCTGACTACTGAGAGTAAATAGAAAAATAAATACAACAACACACAATACATGGATTTGACCTGACTACTAAGAGTAAATAAACGAGCAAATATATCAACATACAATACATAGTCTGGACCTAACCATACTACTCAGAGTAAATAGACAAATAAATATAACAACACACAACACATGGTCTGGACCTGACCTTACTACTCAGAGTAAATAGACAAACAAATATAACAACACACAACCCATGGTCTGGACCTGACCTGACTACCCAGAGTAAATAGACAAACAAATATAACAACACTCAACACATGGTCTGAACCTGACCTGACTACTCAGAATAAATAGATAAACAAATATAACAGTAAACAACACATGGTCTGGACCTGACTACCAAGAATAAACAGACAAATAAATATAACAACACATGGTCTGGACCTGACTACTCAATGTAAATAGACAAACAAATATAACAACAAACAACACATGGTCTGAACCTGACTACTCAGAGTAAATAGACAAATTTAACAACACACAACACATGGTCTGGACCTGAATACTGAGAGTAAATAGACAAACAAATATAACAACACACAACACATGGTTGGACCTGAATATTGAGAGTAAATAGACAAACAAAAATAACAAGAAACAACACATGGTCTGGACCTGACCTTACTACTCAGAGTGAATAGACAAACAAATAAAACAACTTACAACGAATGGTCTGGACCTGACCTGACTACTTAGAGTAAATAGACAAACAAATATAACATACCATAACACATGGCCTGGACCTGACCTGACTATTCAGAGTAAATAGACAAACAACTATAACAACAGACAAAACATGGTCTGGACCTGACTACTCAGAGTAAAGAGACAAACAAATACAACAACTGACAACACATGGTCTGGACCTGACTACTCATAGTAAATAAACAAGTACAACAGCTTACAGCACATTGCCTGGACCTCATTTCTCCCGAGTAATTAGACATACTCATACAACAACTAACAACACATGGTCTGAACTGGACTACTCAGAGTAAATAGACATAAAAATACAACAACTAAGAACACATGGTCTCGACCTGACTACTCAGAGTAAATAAAAATACATAAATAACAACACACAACACATGGTCTGGACCTGACTACTCTGAGCAAATAGACACACAAATACAACAACTAACAACACATGGTCTGGACCTGACTACTCATAGTAAATAAACAAGTACAACAGCTTACAGCACATTGTCTGGACCTGACTACTCAGAGTAAAAAGACAAACAAATATAACAACTAACAACACTTGGTCTGGATTTGGCTACTAAAGAGTAAATAGACAAACAAATATAACAACACACAACACATGGTCTGGACCTGACTATTCAGAATAAATAGACATAAAAATACAACAAATAAGAACACATGGTCTGGACCTGACTACTCAGAGTAAATAGACCTACAAATACAACAACCAACAACACATGGTCTAGACCTGACTACTCAGAGTAAATAGAAAAACAAATATAACAATAAACAACACATGATCTGGACCTGACTACTCAGAGTAAATAGAAAAACAAATATAACAACAAACAACACATGGTCTGGACCTGACTTGACTACTCAGAATAAATAGACATACAAATATAACAACTAACAACACATGGTCTGGACCTGACTACTCAGAGTAAATATAAAAACAAATACAACAAACAACACATGGTCTGGACCTGACTACTCAGAGTAAAAAGACAAACAAATATAACAACATACAACACATGGTCTGGACCTGACTATTCAGAATAAATAGACATAAAAATACAACAAATAAGAACACATGGTCTGGACCTGACTACTCAGAGTAAATAGACCTACGAATACAACAACCAACAACACATGGTCTAGACCTGACTACTCAGAGTAAATAGAAAAACAAATATAACAATAAACAACACATGATCTGGACCTGACTACTCAGAGTAAATAGAAAAACAAATATAACAACAAACAACACATGGTCTGGACCTGACTTGACTACTCAGAATAAATAGACATACAAATATAACAACTAACAACACATGGTCTGGACCTGACTACTCAGAGTAAATATAAAAACAAATACAACAAACAACACATGGTCTGGACCTGACTACTCAGAGTAAAAAGACAAACAAATATAACAACACACAACACATGGTCTGGACCTGACTACTAAGAGTAAATAGACAAACAAATACAACAAACAACACATGGTCTGGACCTGACTAGTCAGAGTAAATAGACAAACAAATATAACAACAAACAACACATGGTCTGGACCTGACTACTCAGAGTAATTAGACAAACAAATACAACAAACAACACATGGTCTGGACCTGACTACTCAGAGTAAATAGACAAACAAATATATATAACAACACACAACACATGGTCTGGACCTGACTACTCAGAGTAAATAGACAAACAAATATAACATCACACAACACATGGCCTGGACCTGACCTGACTACTCAGAATAAATAGACAAACAACTATAACAAGAAACAACACATGGTCTGGACCTGACCTGACTACACAGAGTAAAAAGACAAACAAATATAACATCACACAACACATGGCCTGGACCTGACCTGACTACTCAGAGTAAATAGACAAACAAATATAACAACTAACAACACATAGCCTGGACCTGACCTGACTACTCAGAGTAAACAGACAAACAACTATAACAACATACAACACATGGTCTAAACCTGACCTGACTACTGAGAGTAAATAGACAAACAAATATAACAATAAACAACACATGATCTGGACCTGACTACTCAGAGTAAATAGAAAAACAAATATAACAACAAACAACACATGGTCTGGACCTGACTTGACTACTCAGAATAAATAGACATACAAATATAACAACTAACAACACATGGTCTGGACCTGACTACTCAGAGTAAATATAAAAACAAATACAACAAACAACACATGGTCTGGACCTGACTACTCAGAGTAAAAAGACAAACAAATATAACAACACACAACACATGGTCTGGACCTGATTATTCAGAATAAATAGACATAAAAATACAACAAATAAGAACACATGGTCTGGACCTGACTACTCAGAGTAAATAGACCTACAAATACAACAACCAACAACACATGGTCTAGACCTGACTACTCAGAGTAAATAGAAAAACAAATATAACAATAAACAACACATGATCTGGACCTGACTACTCAGAGTAAATAGAAAAACAAATATAACAACAAACAACACATGGTCTGGACCTGACTTGACTACTCAGAATAAATAGACATACAAATATAACAACTAACAACACATGGTCTGGACCTGACTACTCAGTGTAAATATAAAAACAAATACAACAAACAACACATGGTCTGGACCTGACTACTCAGAGTAAAAAGACAAACAAATATAACAACACACAACACATGGTCTGGACCTGACTACTCAGAGTAAATAGACAAACAAATACAACAAACAACACATGGTCTGGACCTGACTAGTCAGAGTAAATAGACAAACAAATATAACAACAAACAACACATGGTCTGGACCTGACTACTCAGAGTAATTAGACAAACAAATACAACAAACAACACATGGTCTGGACCTGACTACTCAGAGTAAATAGACAAACAAATATATATAACAACACACAACACATGGTCTGGACCTGACTACTCAGAGTAAATAGACAAACAAATATAACATCACACAACACATGGCCTGGACCTGACCTGACTACTCAGAATAAATAGACAAACAACTATAACAAGAAACAACACATGGTCTGGACCTGACCTGACTACTCAGAGTAATTAGACAAACAAATACAACAACTAACAACGAATGGTCTTGACCTGACCTGACTACACAGAGTAAAAAGACAAACAAATATAACATCACACAACATATGGCCTGGACCTGACCTGACTACTCAGAGTAAATAGACAAACAAATATAACAACTAACAACACATAGCCTGGACCTGACCTGACTACTCAGAGTAAACAGACAAACAACTATAACAACATACAACACATGGTCTAAACCTGACCTGACTACTGAGAGTAAATAGACAAACAAATATAACAACACACAACACATGGTCCGGACCTGACCTGACTACTCAGAGTAAATAAACGTACAAATATATCAACAAACAACACATGGTCTGGACCTGACTACTGAGAGTAAATAGACAAATATGACAACAAACAACACATGGTCTGGACCTGACTACTCAGAGTAATAGACAAACAAGTATAACAACCAAACACATGGTCTGGACCTAGCTACTCAGAGTAAATAGACAAATATTACAACACACAAAAAATGGTCTGGTCCTGACTATATATACAGCTACTGAGAGTAAATAAATAAAGATAACAACACACAACCAAGGTCTGGACCTGACTACTCAGAGTAAATAGACAAACATTTATAACAACCAAACACATGGTCTGGACAACACACAACATATGGACTTGACCTGACCTGACTACTCAGAGTAAATAGACGAAAAAATAAAACAACACATGGTATGGACATGACTACTCAGAGTAAATAGACAAATATAACAACACACCACATGGTCTGGACCTAGCTGCTCAGAGTAAATAGACAACCAAATATAACAACACACAGCACATGGCCTGGACCTGACTACTCAGAGTAATTATACAAACAAATATAACAACACACAATACATGGACCTGACCTGACTACTCAGAGTAAATAGACAAACAAATATAACAACACACAACACATGGTCTGGACCTGACTACTCAGAGTAAATAGACAAACAAATACAACAAACAACACATGGTCTGGACCTGACTAGTCAGAGTAAATAGACAAACAAATATAACAACAAACAACACATGGTCTGGACCTGACTACTCAGAGTAATTAGACAAACAAATACAACAAACAACACATGGTCTGGACCTGACTACTCAGAGTAAATAGACAAACAAATATATATAACAACACACAACACATGGTCTGGACCTGACTACTCAGAGTAAATAGACGAAAAAATAAAACAACACATGGTATGGACATGACTTCTCAGAGTAAATAGACAAATATAACAACACACCACATGGTCTGGACCTAGCTGCTCAGAGTAAATAGACAACCAAATATAACAACACACAGCACATGGCCTGGACCTGACTACTCAGAGTAATTATACAAACAAATATAACAACACACAATACATGGACCTGACCTGACTACTCAGAGTAAATAGACAAACAAATATAACAACACACAACACATGGTCTGGACCTGACTACTCAGAGTAAATAGACAAACAAATACAACAAACAACACATGGTCTGGACCTGACTAGTCAGAGTAAATAGACAAACAAATATAACAACAAACAACACATGGTCTGGACCTGACTACTCAGAGTAATTAGACAAACAAATACAACAAACAACACATGGTCTGGACCTGACTACTCAGAGTAAATAGACAAACAAATATATATAACAACACACAACACATGGTCTGGACCTGACTACTCAGAGTAAATAGACGAAACAATAAAACAACACATGGTATGGACATGACTACTCAGAGTAAATAGACAAATATAACAACACACCACATGGTCTGGACCTAGCTGCTCAGAGTAAATAGACAACCAAATATAACAACACACAGCACATGGCCTGGACCTGACTACTCAGAGTAATTATACAAACAAATATAACAACACACAATACATGGACCTGACCTGACTACTCAGAGTAAATAGACAAATAAATAAAACAACTTACAACACATGGTCTGGACCTGACAACTCAGAGTAAATAGACAAACAAATATAACAACTCACAACACATGGTCTGGACCTGATTACTCAGAGTAAATAGACAAACAAATATAACACACAACACATGGGCTGGACCTGACTACTGAGAGTAAATAAACAATTATAACAACACACAACACATGGTTGGACCTGAATATTGAGAGTAAATAGACAAACAAAAATAACAAGAAACAACACATGGTCTGGACCTGACCTTACTACTCAGAGTGAATAGACAAACAAATAAAACAACTTACAACGAATGGTCTGGACCTGACCTGACTACTTAGAGTAAATAGACAAACAAATATAACATACCATAACACATGGCCTGGACCTGACCTGACTACTCAGAGTAAATAGACAAACAACTATAACAACAGACAAAACATGGTCTGGACCTGACTACTCAGAGTAAAGAGACAAACAAATACAAAAACTGACAACACATGGTCTGGACCTGACTACTCATAGTAAATAAACAAGTACAACAGCTTACAGCACATTGCCTGGACCTCATTACTCCCGAGTAATTAGACATACTCATACAACAACTAACAACACATGGTCTGAACTGGACTACTCAGAGTAAATAGACATAAAAATACAACAACTAAGAACACATGGTCTCGACCTGACTACTCAGAGTAAATAAAAATACATAAATAACAACACACAACACATGGTCTGGACCTGACTACTCTGAGCAAATAGACACACAAATACAACAACTAACAACACATGGTCTGGACCTGACTACTCATAGTAAATAAACAAGTACAACAGCTTACAGCACATTGTCTGGACCTGACTACTCAGAGTAAAAAGACAAACAAATATAACAACTAACAACACTTGGTCTGGACTTGGCTACTAAAGAGTAAATAGACAAACAAATATAACAACAAACAACACATGGTCTGGACCTGACTATTCAGAATAAATAGACATAAAAATACAACAAATAAGAACACATGGTCTGGACCTGACTACTCAGAGTAAATAGACCTACAAATACAACAACCAACAACACATGGTCTAGACCTGACTACTCACGGTAAATAGAAAAACAAATATAACAATAAACAACACATGATCTGGACCTGACTACTCAGAGTAAATAGAAAAACAAATATAACAACAAACAACACATGGTCTGGACCTGACTTGACTACTCAGAATAAATAGACATACAAATATAACAACTAACAACACATGGTCTGGACCTGACTACTCAGAGTAAATATAAAAACAAATACAACAAACAACACATGGTCTGGACCTGACTACTCAGAGTAAAAAGACAAACAAATATAACAACACACAACACATGGTCTGGACCTGACTACTCATAGTAAATAGACAAACAAATACAACAAACAACACATGGTCTGGACCTGACTACTCAGAGTAATTAGACAAACAAATACAACAAACAACACATGGTCTGGACCTGACTACTCAGAGTAAATAGACAAACAAATATATATAACAACACACAACACATGGTCTGGACCTGACTACTCAGAGTAAATAGACAAACAAATATAACATCACACAACACATGGCCTGGACCTGACCTGACTACTCAGAATAAATAGACAAACAACTATAACAAGAAACAACACATGGTCTGGACCTGACCTGACTACTCAGAGTAATTAGACAAACAAATACAATAACTAACAACGAATGGTCTTGACCTGACCTGACTACACAGAGTAAAAAGACAAACAAATATAACATCACACAACATATGGCCTGGACCTGACCTGACTACTCAGAGTAAATAGACAAACAAATATAACAACTAACAACACATAGCCTGGACCTGACCTGACTACTCAGAGTAAACAGACAAACAACTATAACAACATACAACACATGGTCTAGACCTGACCTGACTACTGAGAGTAAATAGACAAACAAATATAACAACACACAACACATGGTCCGGACCTGACCTGACTACTCAGAGTAAATAAACGTACAAATATATCAACAAACAACACATGGTCTGGACCTGACTACTGAGAGTAAATAGACAAATATGACAACAAACAGCACATGGTCTGGACCTGACTACTCAGAGTAATAGACAAACAAGTATAACAACCAAACACATGGTCTGGACCTAGCTACTCAGAGTAAATAGACAAATATTACAACACACAAAAAATGGTCTGGTCCTGACTATATATACAGCTACTGAGAGTAAATAAATAAAGATAACAACACACAACCAAGGTCTGGACCTGACTACTCAGAGTAAATAGACAAACATTTATAACAACCAAACACATGGTCTGGACAACACACAACATATGGACTTGACCTGACCTGACTACTCAGAGTAAATAGACGAAAAAATAAAACAACACATGGTATGGACATGACTACTCAGAGTAAATAGACAAATATAACAACACACCACATGGTCTGGACCTAGCTGCTCAGAGTAAATAGACAACCAAATATAACAACACACAGCACATGGCCTGGACCTGACTACTCAGAGTAATTATACAAACAAATATAACAACACACAATACATGGACCTGACCTGACTACTCAGAGTAAATAGACAAATAAATAAAACAACTTACAACACATGGTCTGGACCTGACAACTCAGAGTAAATAGACAAACAAATATAACAACTCACAACACATGGTCTGGACCTGATTACTCAGAGTAAATAGACAAACAAATATAACACACAACACATGGGCTGGACCTGACTACTGAGAGTAAATAAACAATTATAACAACACACAACCAAGGTCTGGACCTGACTACTGAGAGTAATTGACAAACAAATATAACAACACACAACACATGGTCTGGACCTGACCTGACTTCTCAGAGTAAATAAACAAACAAATATAACAACAAACAACACATGGTCTGAACCTGACTACTCAAAGTAAATAGACAAATTTAACAACACACAACACATGGTCTGGACCTGAATACTGAGAGTAAATAGACAAACAAATATAACAACACACAACACATGGTTGGACCTGAATATTGAGAGTAAATAGACAAACAAAAATAACAAGAAACAACACATGGTCTGGACCTGACCTTACTACTCAGAGTGAATAGACAAACAAATAAAACAACTTACAACGAATGGTCTGGACCTGACCTGACTACTTAGAGTAAATAGACAAACAAATATAACATACCATAACACATGGCCTGGACCTGACCTGACTACTCAGAGTAAATAGACAAACAACTATAACAACAGACAAAACATGGTCTTGACCTGACTACTCAGAGTAAAGAGACAAACAAATACAACAACTGACAACACATGGTCTGGACCTGACTACTCATAGTAAATAAACAAGTACAACAGCTTACAGCACATTGCCTGGACCTCATTACTCCCGAGTAATTAGACATACTCATACAACAACTAACAACACATGGTCTGAACTGGACTACTCAGAGTAAATAGACATAAAAATACAACAACTAAGAACACATGGTCTCGACCTGACTACTCAGAGTAAATAAAAATACATAAATAACAACACACAACACATGGTCTGGACCTGACTACTCTGAGCAAATAGACACACAAATACAACAACTAACAACACATGGTCTGGACCTGACTACTCATAGTAAATAAACAAGTACAACAGCTTACAGCACATTGTCTGGACCTGACTACTCAGAGTAAAAAGACAAACAAATATAACAACTAACAACACTTGGTCTGGACTTGGCTACTAAAGAGTAAATAGACAAACAAATATAACAACACACAACACATGGTCTGGACCTGACTATTCAGAATGAATAGACATAAAAATACAACAAATAAGAACACATGGTCTGGACCTGACTACTCAGAGTAAATAGACCTACAAATACAACAACCAACAACACATGGTCTAGACCTGACTACTCAGAGTAAATAGAAAAACAAATATAACAATAAACAACACATGATCTGGACCTGACTACTCAGAGTAAATAGAAAAACAAATATAACAACAAGCAACACATGGTCTGGACCTGACTTGACTACTCAGAATAAATAGACATACAAATATAACAACTAACAACACATGGTCTGGACCTGACTACTCAGAGTAAATATAAAAACAAATACAACAAACAACACATGGTCTGGACCTGACTACTCAGAGTAAAAAGACAAACAAATATAACAACACACAACACATGGTCTGGACCTGACTACTCATAGTAAATAGACAAACAAATACAACAAACAACACATGGTCTGGACCTGACTACTCAGATTAATTAGACAAACAAATACAACAAACAACACATGGTCTGGACCTGACTACTCAGAGTAAATAGACAAACAAATATATATAACAACACACAACACATGGTCTGGACCTGACTACTCAGAGTAAATAGACAAACAAATATAACATCACACAACACATGGCCTGGACCTGACCTGACTACTCAGAATAAATAGACAAACAACTATAACAAGAAACAACACATGGTCTGGACCTGACCTGACTACTCAGAGTAATTAGACAAACAAATACAATAACTAACAACGAATGGTCTTGACCTGACCTGACTACACAGAGTAAAAAGACAAACAAATATAACATCACACAACATATGGCCTGGACCTGACCTGACTACTCAGAGTAAATAGACACACAACTATAACAACTAACAACACATAGCCTGGACCTGACCTGACTACTCAGAGTAAACAGACAAACAACTATAACAACATACAACACATGGTCTAGACCTGACCTGACTACTGAGAGTAAATAGACAAACAAATATAACAACACACAACACATGGTCCGGACCTGACCTGACTACTCAGAGTAAATAAACGTACAAATATATCAACAAACAACACATGGTCTGGACCTGACTACTGAGAGTAAATAGACAAATATGACAACACACAGCACATGGTCTGGACCTGACTACTCAGAGTAATAGACAAACAAGTATAACAACCAAACACATGGTCTGGACCTAGCTACTCAGAGTAAATAGACAAATATTACAACACACAAAAAATAGTCTGCTCCTGACTATATATACAGCTACTGAGAGTAAATAAATAAAAATAACAACACACAACCAAGGTCTGGACCTGACTACTCAGAGTAAATAGACAAACATTTATAACAACCAAACACATGGTCTGGACAACACACAACAGATGGACTTGACCTGACCTGACTACTCAGAGTAAATAGACGAAAAAATAAAACAACACATGGTATGGACATGACTACTCAGAGTAAATAGACAAATATAACAACACACCACATGGTCTGGACCTAGCTGCTCAGAGTAAATAGACAACCAAATATAACAACACACAGCACATGGCCTGGACCTGACTACTCAGAGTAATTATACAAACAAATATAACAACACACAATACATGGACCTGACCTGACTACTCAGAGTAAATAGACAAACAAATATAACAACACACAACACATGGTCTGGACCTGACTACTCAGAGTAAATAGACAAACAAATACAACAAACAACACATGGTCTGGACCTGACTAGTCAGAGTAAATAGACAAACAAATATAACAACAAACAACACATGGTCTGGACCTGACTACTCAGAGTAATTAGACAAACAAATACAACAAACAACACATGGTCTGGACCTGACTACTCAGAGTAAATAGACAAACAAATATATATAACAACACACAACACATGGTCTGGACCTGACTACTCAGAGTAAATAGACGAAAAAATAAAACAACACATGGTATGGACATGACTACTCAGAGTAAATAGACAAATATAACAACACACCACATGGTCTGGACCTAGCTGCTCAGAGTAAATAGACAACCAAATATAACAACACACAGCACATGGCCTGGACCTGACTACTCAGAGTAATTATACAAACAAATATAACAACACACAATACATGGACCTGACCTGACTACTCAGAGTAAATAGACAAATAAAAAAAACAACTTACAACACATGGTCTGAACCTGACAACTCAGAGTAAATAGACAAACAAATATAACAACTCACAACACATAGTCTGGACCTGATTACTCAGAGTCAATAGACAAACAAATATAACACACAACACATGGGCTGAACCTGACTACTGAGAGTAAATAAACAATTATAACAACACACAACCTAGGTCTGGACCTGACTACTGAGAGTAATTGACAAACAAATATAACAACACACAACACATGGTCTGGACCTGACCTGACTTCTCAGAGTAAATAAACAAACAAATATAACAACAAACAACACATGGTCTGAACCTGACTACTCAAAGTAATAGACAAACAAATATAACAACCAAACACATGGTCTGACCCTGACTACTAAGAGTAAATAGACAAATATAACAACACATAACACATGGTCTGACCCTGACTACTCAGAGTAAATAGACAAATATAACAACACACAACACATGGTCTGGACCTGACTACTCAGAGTAAATAGACAAATATAACAACACACAACACATGGTCTGGACCTGACTATTCAGAATAAATAGACATAAAAATACAACAAATAAGAACACATGGTCTGGACCTGACTACTCAGAGTAAATAGACCTACAAATACAACAACCAACAACACATGGTCTAGACCTGACTACTCAGAGTAAATAGAAAAACAAATATAACAACAAACAACACATGATCTGAACCTGGCTACTCAGAGTAAATAGACAAACAAATATAACAACACACAACACATGGTATGGACCTGACTACTCAGAGTAAATAGACAAACAAATATAACATCACACAACACATGGCCTGGACCCGACCTGACTACTCAGAATAAATAGACAAACAACTATAACAAGAAACAACACATGGTCTGGACCTGACCTGACTACTCAGAGTAAATAGACAAACAAATACAACAACTAACAACGAATGGTTTTGACCTGACCTGACTACTTAGAGTAAATAGACAAACAAATATAACATCACACAACATATGGCCTGGACCTGACCTGACTACTCAGAGTAAATAGACAAACAAATATAACAACTAACAACACATGGCCTGGACCTGAACTGACTACTCAGAGTAAATAGACAAACAACTATAACAACATACAACACATGGTCTGGACCTGACCTGACTACTGAGAGTAAATAGACAAACAAATATAACAACACACAATACATGGACTTGACCTGACAACTCAGAGTAAATAGACAAACAAATATAACAACACACAACACATGGTCTGGACCTGACTACTCAGAGTAATAGACAAACAAGTATAACAACCAAACACATGGTCTGGACCTAGCCACTCAGAGTAAATAGACAAATATTACAACAAACAACACATGGTCTGCTCCTGACTTTATATACAGCTACTGAGAGTAAATAAACAAATATAACAACACACAACCAAGGTCTGGACCTGACTACTCAGAGTAAATAGACAAACAAATATAACAACCAAACACATGGTCTGGACCTGACCTGACAACTCAGAGTAAATAGACAAACAAATATAACAACACACAACACATGGACTTGACCTGACCTGACCTGAGAGTAAACAGAGTAAATAGACGAAAAAATAAAACAACAAACAACACATGGTGTGGACATGACTACTCAGAGTAAATAGACAAATATAACAACACACACCACATGGTCTGGACCTAGCTGCTCAGAGTAAATAGACAAACAAATATTACAACACAACACCTGGTCTGGACCTGACTACTCAGAGTAAATAGACAAATAAATATTACAACACACAACACATGGTCTGGACCTGACCTGACTACTCAGAGTAAATAGACAACCAAATATAACAACACACAGCACATGGCCTGGACCTGACTACTCAGAGTAATTATACAAACAAATTTAACAACACACAATACATGGACCTGACCTTACTACTCCGAGTAAATAGACAAACAAATATAACAACACACAATACATGGACCTGACCTGACTACTCAGAGTAAATAGACAAATAAATAAAACAACTTACAACACATGGTCTGGACCTGACTACTCAGAGTAAATAGACAAACAAATATAACAACTCACAACACATGGTCTGGACCTGATTACTCAGAGTAAATAGACAAACAAATATAACAACCAAACACATGGTCTGAGACTAGCTACTCAGAGTAAATAGACAAATATAACAACGCACAACACATGGGCTGGACCTGACTACTGTGAGTATATAGACAAACAAATATAACAATTAACAACACATGGCCTGGACCTGACTACTGTGAGTATATAGACAAACAAATATAACAACACACAACACATGGTCTGGACCTGACCTAACTACTCAGAATAAATAGACATACAAATATAACAACTAATAGCACATGGCCTGGACCTGACCTGACTACTGAGAGTAAATAGACAAACAAATATAACAACTCACAACACATGGTCTGGACCTGACCTGACTACTCAGAATAAATAGACATACAAATATAACAACTAACAACACATGGTCTGGACCTGACTACTTTGAGTATATAGACAAACAAATATAACAACACACAACACATGGTCTGGACCTGACTACTCAGAGTAAATAGACAAATATAACAACAAACAATACATGGTCCGGGTTGTCTGATTTGGTACAGGCACAAAATTTGGAGAGATTAAACCATATTTGCTTTAGTACAATTC